>NC_139728.1:25548711-27948711 GCF_964211835.1 Anser anser
AAGCAGAGCAAAAGCAACCCCTCTCCTTCCCATACTGGGCATTGGTGTTCTCTGCTACCAAACAAACAACAGAAAGATCCAGGACAAAAAATTCATCCTACTGAAATAAAGTAAAAAATGACCTCAAGGGGGAAAAGGTTTTACCTTAAACATACATCTGTAAAGCCGATATCCAAAAAAATCATCTGCTCTTATGTAAATAAAATCATAATGCTTCCATTTAAAAACTGTAACTAAAATACTGCCTACTACTGATCTCAGGTTTTTTTTTATTCATACGTACTAGAAGGTTACTTGCTCCACTCAACAACAGCAGTAATTACCAGTGGACTTTTAGAAGTTCAGCCAATGCAACAAAGAAAATGAAAACCAAGCCAGAATAATTCACTAAAAATTCAAAAACGCATTTCGTTTTATAAGCTCAGTAACATTCAGGTTGTCATGATATCCAAAATAAACAAAGATTGAGAACAAACCATGAACCTATTTAAATCAAATTAATTATTTTTTAATTTTCTAGGATAATTTTCAAGACTTCACTGCATCAGTTGATGACATACCACCAAAATAGATTAATTAATATTAAAGACTTAATTTAAGTTTTACTTATGTAAACTTGTTAAAAAAATATTTTAAACTCATACATTGACATTGTTTGAACTTTAATGAGCAGAACAGACATAATTCACGGTGTTAAAGTTATTCAAGCACAATAAAAGCTAAAAACGTGTCTTTGTTGAATGGTGAAATGAGATTTCCACAGACTATGTACGCCTTGTTTCTCACAATTAAAGCATCACAGCATGAAAACATTCTCCTACTTGGGGACGTTTTGGTACCTATTTCCCTGGTGAAAGCGTGCAAAAGAGTTATTGACAATTCATACAGTATCCCATATTTCATTAGGTAGCACAAGCAGAGAACGTATCTTAACTCTGAGGGGAGACGAAGCAACAATGTTTTAAATGACTATTGACTCCACTAAATTTCCTGATAATGTCAGAAGACCGTAGTCTGTCAGGTTCATAAGAGACTCAAGATGATACAGGAATCCAATTATGCCAAGTCTATTTAGTTGTCCTGTTTGCTAAGCCAAAGGTTAACGAGAACTGCACTGCAAAACCTCCTGTGGTATTACAAAGTATTTCTTATGCTGCATAAAATGTAAATGAAAAAGTATTTTAATCAAGTCTTTAACTCTTTAATTGTGACTGTGCACTACACAATACAGCAAACAAAAACGATGGGAAAAGTGTTTTAAAAAAATCTGTCACTTAACGAGGGAGATCATTACTTATTACTTAAGTAATTATTGCTGAATATTTCCAGCGTGCAGAGGAAAAAACGTGCAGATAGTCATTGCTAGCATTAAATCTTTATAAATAGTAAGCTACTGCCTCTAATTTTAGACAGAAATTAATTATATTTTTGTTGGTAACACATTCCAATCTGTTTACACAGCTGACAAGTCTCAGCTGTGGCAGACTCTAGCAGTGAGCTTTGAGGACTCTCCTGCTTTGGAGCAGATGACTCGACATCCACCGATTTCATTAAAGATGAAAAGGGGAAAAATTCACCTGCAACAATGTCACTTGCAAAAACAGACTTAAAACTGATTTATGAGTTTTACATATGCAAGATATCCTACTCAAAGAAAAATTTTCCCATCATTTATTGTTTTTTCCTAACAGCTGTGGGAAAACAGATTAGAAGGGTTGAGTTTCCAATTCTTCTCTGGGCTAATGTAAACTAATAAAATGTTAAAACGGATCCAAATTTCAAAGACTAATTACCACACAACAACATGCGGTTATTTCAGATCTTATATCTAAACTCTTGTATATGCTCTTGAATACATGGACAAAGATTAACCCACCTCTCTCAAACCTAATTACTATTTCTGCAAACATTACTACAGACATTTAACAATTATACTAGAAATTTGGACAGTTTTTGCATTTTTCTTTTTAATTTGCGTAAATCCTTTACCCAGAGGAAAAAAACACAGCAATTGTGTACAAACAGCAAATCTTCTTTTACAAGAAGTGGAGTAGAAAAGGACAGGAGAGTAGAAAGTAATGCATCGAAGATAATGCTAACATACAGACACAGCAAATCCTAACTCCATCTTCATTTTGTAGCATACTCAGGATATAGACTTAGTTCAAATATGTGATTCTATAAAAATGAAAGTACTCAAGTTTTTCTATATTTTTCTCAGGTCACTGTCTTGACATCTGCATACAACAAAGCTACATAATTATGTGTTTAAAAACAAAAACAAAAGAAACCTAAAAATAAAGGTGAACCTCACCAGCTGGCAGTAGGAACTACCAGAAAAAAAAAAAAAAAAGAGCAAAACTGAAAGATATGATGTAAAATATGCTGTAGGGACAACCACTCAAGGAATTAAGTCTAATGTTTAACAGAACTCTGCAGTTAAATCCCACAGATTCATGAATTTGTAGGCAATTCTCTATAGTTAATTCCGTTACTGAGGGTACGTTAATCTCAGCTAATATTACGCTCTACTTCTAAATAATGGTACTAATAAATGCTTTAAAATATGTTTTAAAATTGAAGCATCTTATATACATAATACTTACAGTTTCAAAATGCAATATTGCAAATGTTGATATATTCTTATTGGTTCTATAAGAACCAAAGAAGATACTCTCCACTGATTTCAACCTGCCTGTTTAATGTCAGACGCGTGCTTAAGCATATCCACGAATCGATTACTCAGACTATATGTAAAGAATGGGATTTTTTTCCTGAAGATTGAACCCTGCAATAGTCCTTCTCAACTTTAAAAATTATGTGCAATTTTGCTTCAGTCTAGGGACAATGACTTCCCGTAGTTTAAAACATACACTGAATTTGACACGTGAATAATTTCTATTGATACGTGCTTCAGTAACCAATAACTTAGTATTTGCATCTTTCAGTAAAAAGCTTTGTCATATGTATATGGGTCAATAAAAGTCATTGTGCAATTCTGATCAAAATACAGCTAAAACCAGCTGTCTGTAGCAAGAAATGAAATGAGAACCAAAGCTACTTACTGAGTCATCTGTGGCAGAAGGAGGCCAGCCTTCCCACAACTGGTGACGGACAGGGATACTAGTTAGGTCATACACATTCCGCTTTACCTGGGAAAGAAAATCAGGACTTGTACCATCAAAAGCATATAGGCAAACAATCATTTTCATCATAATTACAAAGTTCTTGATTCTTTTCCAATTATTGTAAAATGGGTTCCTCCAACAGTCAAAGGTTCAGATCCGTTTCAGAGGTTTACATGCAACACTACTAAAATACAGTGCTGCCATAAGCAATTGAACAAACTGCTAAAGAGAAAAAAAAACTATAAAATATCACTCAAAATTTGTTGTTAACAAAGCATGGTAAACACGGAAAACTCTTTCCTCAAAAACATTAACACATGTTAAAGAAGAACTGATGCGTTTCATCAGAAGTTTTGTGATGAGCACTTATTAAAACCTCAACGAAGTATTTTTGTACTTGTCTAGTGAGTGATAGCTCAAATTCTGTATAATACCTATATAAAGATAATAAGATAATAATATAAGGATTGCAGAAGCAGCAAGCACACGTGAAAGTTGCCCCACCAAAACTGTGACCAATGCAAGGCTTACAGCAAACACTGCTGGGTTTTGATTTGTTTTCTATTAAACTGCTACACAGGAATGTGTGGTTCTCCCCTGCCTTCACAGATCTGCTTTCATTTCTAAGTGAAGACCTCAACAACCTTTACAACAGCCAAAAGAACATTTTCAGATAAATAAAAATTAGGTTTGATACCTTTTACTAACATTTGATATAACATTTCAGCAGAACATCTCAGGAAGTCACAAATTGTGTCCTGTTCCCAGCTCTACGAGGCCACACAGTCTGATGCCAGCAGACAGAATAACCAAGTATTTGACACATTAAACCAAAAGATATTAAGGCAGATGGGTAAGACTTGACTTGAAGCAAATGCCAGGACTATTATCGCAAACAGCATATTCTGATGACCTTTTTAGCCTTTCACTTGGTTACGTGTCAACTGGAAATTACAAAAGTTCCTCGTAAATGGTACATTACATATATGCCACATAACATTTATGTTAATGTTGGTTTTGTTCAGGAGTTTTGGCAGCGAGACTGATCTGGTAACTACATTTAAATCAAAATTTTGAGAGCTATATTTTAATTAAAAAAATAAACCAAAAACATTTTGTTTTAGACAGAATACTGATATATTTTTAAGTAACCAAAGTGTACTTTGTATTAGTGCTTCCTCATATTTAAGAATGTCATGCCTTAAAAATACAAATATAGCTTAATTACAAAAAACATTTATTTAAATCATTTCAAATACACATATATATGGCATCTTTGTGTATATGTGTGTATGCACACACACGCACCTGTGAAAAATGGATTTATGGAAGACAGAACTCTATAGAACTTGGTGTATGATCTCATTCCTACTGTTCAAAACAAACAGCCTTTCTTCAGTGCTTCTTAACAAGAGGCTGGCCTGCTGTGCAGTATTCATTTCACAGTAGTATCAAGGTAAAGAGATGTCATTACTCAGTACTGACCCCACAACATCCCATCAACATGTAACAATACTGAGCTGTGATCACAAGAATATGGTTCTTGCTATTTTAGTTTTCCTGCAGTAAATACCAGGATAAAGCATCTCTGTGAGATAACCGTTCTCCAATTACGCATTAAAAAGTCGTATTTTCCCAATATTAAATTCTAAAAAGAGCTATTTTGAAATAACAAGTGAAACTTATTTACGGAAACATGGGATCAATAGAACGACATTACATTGCTTTCAAAAAGTCTTCAGAGGTAAAAATAAATAACTCAGAAGTCACATTCCTCAAATTCCCTTTTAATTCCAAAGCACAACAGAAAAGCATTATGAAAAAAACAGTATTTCCCTTCTTTCATTAACTCATCTGTAACTGCACTGAATTCAATAACATTCCTCTGCTATTCTAAGCTTGAAAGGCATGCTCGGGGTAAAGTGTTATGTTGGTATAAAGCACAATGCCAGACTGATGTGCTGAACAAAAGTGATCAAAGTTGAAGTAATTTTAGCCAAGGCTCAAGTATTCTGCTGCATTATTCTACCAGAATGACATCTGTTGAGCAACTCGTCGCAGGATAAACTAGTTGTTCTAGACAGGGCTGGTCGGGGAGGAGACCATGCAAAACTTATTGGAGTAATGTTTGATTAAATAAACTGCTTGGGTTAAAATCATAGCTGGATTTTGAATCCTTGCCAAAGTAGTCCTCTTTCAAACAAGAAGACACAATTATTTAAGATAAAATAGGCTTGCTTTAAAATAACTTAAGTTTTAGGTTTATTTGGTAATGAGAATAGTATCAAGAAAGCAGAGTGCGAAAGTTTTAGAAACTAGAAACATTTAATAATCAATTACAGAAGCTCCCTTTTCTTCATTAATTGTTTCAATTTCAGTTTAAAATTAAAAAATATGTGGAGAGAAAATAAATATTCATTTTAAACGTAAGCATAAAACGCTTCTTCACTACATCGGCAAAATAAAAACCTATGGCCACATTCTTCATGCAACTGAAAAAAAATTCAGTTTGCACAGTGAGTGGAAGAAGTGTCTGTTAAACTTGCATTTAAAAGTTCCCATGGTGTCGATAGGAAGACTGAAATCTTTATAAGTATATGTAAATCTAACTAACTTCCAGTGCCATCCACTGAGCTACATTTATTGGCAAACTTTTTGGTTCCCCAGCTTTGATCAGTTAGAAATACTAATTGGTGGTATTGTCTTTGTGTAGCGCAGAATTTCTTTTCATAATGCTCAGATGCCGTGGTGACTGGCACATTACTATGGCAGCCACCCCTCAGATTATAATCTCCAGAATATACTAAATCACTTAAAAACAAATTAGAGGCACATTTATTTGGTTCCTCAATTCAGCTGTGAACAGTATCAATACAAGTGTTTAAATGGAATGAAAAAAAAAAAAAAAACCAACACAAATATTTCAGATGAATTTTTATGCAAGTATAATTAATTCCTGCAGAATGCCCTGCCTTGCAGCTGTACCAGGTGCTGGAGAAGCACATGAAGTTTTACCTTTACTCATTTTCTCTGCTATTAGAACAAAGTCAGCATATTAAAAGATGTTTCTAAAAACCTGTATGTGGAAGTAGCCAGACTGAGAAAAATTCCCAGATACAGGCTGAGTCCTACTTTCTTACCTTTCACTGCTTTTTTAAGAAGTAAGAATATTGCTTTAAAAAACAGGGTTAAACACAGAAGATACTTTTTTTTTTTTCAGAGGTGAAGTTAATGTAACATTCAAAGCCTTTCCACAACTATTTTAGTAAGGATGAAATGAAATAAAATAGATAAATAGATAACAGGGTGAGAATTCTGTACCAGGTTATATGATGACGACCTGCTGGTGGTTTCACATATGAGGAGTAAAAAGCTTTTTTCACATTTCTGAACTAGAAAAACCCGAAATTTACTGTTAAAAAGTCTAACACCTAGAGAATTGTTTAAAAAAAATTAAATATGCTGAATCATCAAAGAAGTGTCGTGCCTGAATCTGTATCTTTGAATCACAACAAATCACAACAAAGTTTAACAGTAGTTTCCCTCAGGCTGTTTTCTGCTTATGCAGGTACAAAGTTAATTGAAATAATGTAGATAATGAACTTTTGTTAGTCTTATTATTAAATATAATTTATGCAAAGCTGTAAATTGGCTGAGATGCTAAAGACTGTTCCAGGCACATAGGCAGCATGAAAGACAGTGCAAAAATGAGTGCATGAAAGGAAGACAAAAGGAGCAATAAAGTCAGAGGACTGTGAGGAATGTGGAATGTGAGTTGGGGGATGCAGGGAAATTAGATCAGACGCAGACAGAGCAAGGTTGCATGGGGCTTTGATAGCAAAACGAGAATCTTGACTTTGACATTGTAACAGAGAATTAGCCAAGACAAGCAAGTACAATTTTCAGGGGACAGCAATGATATGGATGGGGCAGTGACGGGAAGAAATGCAAAGTAAGCAAAAGTATTTTGGTGAAGAAAAAAAAAAGAAAAAAAAGAGGGAAAAAATGGCTGAAGTGATAATCATCACGACTACAGAGGAAAGCCTTTAACACCTCAGCCAAAGAACAGACATGTTCCAAGGACAGATAGTGGAGAGCATCACGGCTCTGGCAGCAACTCACGGGAAGCAGGGACACCGCATCTCCAGGTTTCCACACACAGGGAAGTGTCAGAGGTGATAAAGCAGTGAGGCTGAAAGGCTACTGATGTTATCGGTAGTTCTGAACAGAGAAGATGGGGCAGATAAAATGGTCATTTCTGTTAGCTGTGGACTACCTGAAACTACTAGAGATACAGGGATGTGAGAGTAGAGGAAGAATTTCTGAACCAACACCTCTGCCACAAGCTGCTGCACAGATGTGCTCCACAGGAGTAGTAAAGAAGCAGGACAGAAATGGAAGAGGTTAGGAGAGAAAAAGTGAGCCAAAACAGAGAAAGTATTTTGTATTTTAGCCAGCTAGCCACAAGCAGGATATAGCACGTTACTAGCCCTTTCTTTACAAGCAGTACCGCATCTCTAAAGACATGAAATGATAACTTTCTGGCAGCTGACTGAAGTTTAAATTCTGTAATGCTTCCAGTTAGTCAATTAAGATGTCAGAATCAGACTTTATAAAACACTGGTGTTTGCTTCTCAACAACTGCAAAGCACTGAAACTCTCCAAGGAAGACTCATGATGCTAAAATAACTATTTCCATTTGCGTATTTACTCAATTCACTCTATTGTAATCTAAAGGAAAAAAATATATATTTCTAATCAAAATATTTTATCTTTCGCTTTGTAATTTTAAAGTTTTCCTCAGTAAGCTAAAGTTTTAACCAACAAATGCATTTTTGATGCTTCTAAATCTTTAATTGCAATATCTAGAAAAGAGATTGACGTACATAAATTTTGCCACTAATTGTTGGAAATGGGGAATAAGAGCTTCCCATGTCTAAGGAAGAAATTAGTAATTTAAAATAAGTAATCCACGCTATTTTCAGTTTGAGTAATGATGCAAGGAGAAACAGGTAACTACTGAAAGGAAGTTTAAGTGGCTGAATAGGCGGACGTGAAGTTAATTCATTATCTTGCTGTTACGTATTTTGAAATGGCGAAGGGAAAATTTTCAGGAGAAAAAAAATCTGCAAGGAGACAACAAACTTAGAGAGATGATTCACCATAACTTTTTAGGAAAAGAAAAAATCTAATTTAGGAAAACAGAATACTAGACATGAGAACAAACTCCCCAGAATACCCTTCTTCTAGAAAGGCATAAGGATTTTTTTGGTCCCCAACAAAGCACTTAGAGATTTGTTTCCCCAGATTCGGGTCCATTACACTGAGTCATTAAACATGTCTTGAACACAGCAGAGAATGAAAGCTGAATAATTCAGTGTGGAAAATTCAACAAAAAATGTTAATTTAATTTTACTGAAGCAAATTCTTGAGGGCTGGATACAGTCCAAATTACTTACATAAAATATTATCGGCAAAATTTAAGTGTCCTAAACTCCAAAAACTGTATTTTTTCCCTGTAAGCTACTTGGCCATGTTTTGTCTACAGCTGACAGAATGTCACCTTCAGAGAGAGATTACCTACTCCCTTTATATCACCTTTGAGCTGTATTTGTGAACCATAACACTTATTCAAATAGATTTAGAATACCTCTAAGTTACCCCTACGTAACAGTTGTTATCAGAAGCCCATCTATAGTGAAGGCATTACCAGATGACTTAGATTTAAATAACACATTTAAAGTTCATCACATTTTGTAAATACTTGTAAAAAGGCATCCTGCAATTTCAGTTCAGCAACAAAAATGTCATGAATAAATTACTTTCATAGATTTCACAATTTTTCATACTTCATAATCCTTGATTTCACTATTTGGAACTCATATTTAAACCTCTCTCAAATCAAACAATCTTGGATGTCATTTTATTTTTTTTAGTTTGTTTTTTAATAGTTTTCTGCCAATTTAACATCTTAATCCCACAATCTACAAAAAATCCAGCGGGTAATACCAGTAAATTTTTGTATATTAAAACTGCACATTTTGAAAAACAAAATAAGAACAAGGATTCAATTAAACATTACACTGATCATTATTATGTGAATTCCTCCAGATTACCTGATCCAAATACATACCTATAGTATAATCTAAAAAGATGGATATCCCAAGCACATGGGATATCCCCCTCAAAGCTTTAGCAAGTTATGTTCTGATCCAAACATACCTTTTTCCAACCTCCACCTCCTGCCCCAACTTCTCCACCAGACTTAATCTGAGCTCTCCAACCTACCAGATACCACTTTTTGCCACTGCTTTGGATCTACCCTCTTCCCTGGCTGTAGCAAGTCACAAATGTTTGGCTATATTCACTACACATCTCATTTTGCTCATTCACCATCTCTTACCTGGACATACTAAGGATACTGAGCACGAATATCAGAAATTTGAATATCAGAAATTAAACTTCCACACAATGTCGAACACATACGCAATGCAGGATGTGCAAGATACAGTGAAACACCTTTAATAAGAATTGTTTATTTAAAAAAAAAGATAATTGCTTGCTAAATTTTAAAGAGAAGAATAATGAAGTCATGGATAGTGAGATCTGTGATAGCATAGCAGAGACATTTCTATATATCTATATTGAGAGAAATTTGAATTCTGTATGCAATTAACTGCATTAAAAATGTTGTTTCAACCTTCGCTTTCTGCCAGCATACATGCGCATTTTAATTTTACAGAGTAAAAGGCCTCTTTGCTGATCTCCATCCACAAATACCTAAACTAGGTATCCTTCTAGAAGAGTGTTACAGCTAAATGCAACTTACAATCTTATGAACTTGATGCAGAAGTTACTGATTGCAGCTATATGGCCTGCACTCCCCAAAGGTTCAGCCTACATAATTATGATGATTCATTGCTTGTAGTGCCTAGGAGACCTAATTGTGATAATCCCCTCTGAATTTAAGAATGCATGACCCTTTGAATTTTTTAATAGAAAGTTAGAAGAAGAAACAAATTCTTACAGAAGAAGGAAAAACACATCTTTAAGAAATTGAGGCAAGAGATATGAGTATTAAAAGAAAAATCTTTTTAGCAGTACACAAGCATAAGGTTGAAATAGGGCATGAAAGAATTAAGAGTGTGAGCTAGCTGTGACATTAGAAATTGAAAGGAAGATGTGATTAGGGTTAAAAGAGATCAAACAACAAAGACTTAGTGGCAAAACAATTTTATGAATTAGTTTGAAAATGCCTTAAAGACTTCTGCTAACAAAATAAAACTGATGATAATACTTGAAGTCTTTCGGGTTTGTTTTGTTCTAAACAGTGTGCTGACACAGAGGAGACACATTTTGAAGTCCTAGTTTCCTTCTCCATTCCATAGACATGTCATTTAAGAAAACGTACTTATTAAAAAAACAAATGAAACGGTACGGCTCTTTTAACTGACCTTCATGTGCATTATAAAAGAGAACCGACAAGTGATATTAAGTCATCTATTACCAGGTCACTAACAGGAGACAACTGCTCTTTTGACAAAGCACCCAAAATAAAGGACAAATACAGTCTCTAATATTGTTCCCCCAAGGAAGGATATTAATTTGCCACAGGAAAGTTACCAAAAGAGATTGCTAATGCTACAGTCTATCTGCTTTTATGTCCTAAAATGTTGATAAATTGCCAAATGCCAAGGATTTTATCCCCATTCAAAATTAACATTTTAAGTCCCCTTTAAAATCAGCAGGACAACTCTGGAAGTCCATACTCATGCAAAATCCCACACCTGTTAGGAATAATTAGACATTTGTTTTGCTATAGAAAACATTGCTTTTATTTACCACCTTTCAGCAGATTTCAGATTGCTTCAAAAGCACGATGGAAATTCTCTACAGCAGTATGTGCAGCTGTAGCAGATCTGAAGCCAGACAGAGCACCTCACCTGAATATACAGAATATACAAGCTGAATTAGGATATCTCTAGGAAGAAGCCATGAATGACTGATTAGAAGACCACTGCAAGTAGACAAGCATAATTAGTAAGATCAGTTCCGCATCTTCGGAGCTTAAAAAAATAGTCATACGAAAGCCACTAGTTGAAACAGCTATCTATTAAATATAACAGTCTGTACTAGGGTAACAGTTTGCATCTGGGCTAACCTCATGAAAGAGAGGGAGCCAGGCGCCAAGGGACAAAAATTTTGTACAAGGTCTGCATACTTCGAGACTTTACATATATTCCTAATTATTACTTCAGTGATGAAGTCAGTAACTGGGAGAAAAATATGCCTTAACATTTACCAATCATGAAGTTAAGGGCATGACCAAGAGCAGTACCTCTAATTCAAGCTACTTAAAATTGGTATGAAAACACACTTTACTAAATACACTTTCTGTGCATCCCAACATCTCTCAGACCTACCATAGCCAGGGCTAGAAGCCACAGCCACTATGGGGTAACTGGAAAATATAAGCAAAGGTTAGAAAGTACGAAAAAATTTGCACGTCACATAGGTTTCATCCCAGTTTGTCCATATCACGTGCATATATTCAGACTACTATGCAAACAAGTGTAATTTTGCAGCTACTGCCTTTCAGTCTATTTAATTTCCTTTGTCAGGAATTATTGTGTGAACTCCTCAGCAAAAGTCTGTATTATACTTTCCTGTATCTTATAGTGGCTGTATTTTTCTGTTTTAAGGAAATAATTGACTTACTGAGCTATAGCACAGTGAATTACTACTATATTTATTATTTCTAGGGCATGAATTATTAGTAGAAGTGAGAGAGAGAGAGAGAGAGGATGTGATTCTTGCAGTGGAGAGTAGATCTGTTACGTTTTCACGGCTGTCATGTTCTGAACGAAAGCTGAATTTAGACGAATTTATTTGATGACAAACGCCCTCACCTTCATTTCAAAAGAAACTGGCTTGCAACAGCCAAAGCATGATAAATACATGTATTGCTCTTTCATCACTTCCCTATTTGTGCATTTTCATGCGTTTCAAAAGTAATCAGTCATATCAATAAAATGACCACTTATTTTACCATTTAAGATGAATGGACATTAGATGTTCCCTTTTTGCTGCATTTAATTATAGCAAAAAAAAAATAAAATTGTATTCATATTGAAAAAAGAAAAAAAAAATTTCCTCTTCCAAATTTCTTTTCACTTTGACCCAATGAGACTCAATCCTACTTTCTCCAGAAAATCTCAGATTATGCTACCAAGACTTATGCTCTTGATGTATTTCACTGATAGTGTCTTCTTCCACTCCTTCCTGAACATGTTTCAGGATAAAATCTGATTCTGTTTCAAAGTATCATAAAATGCCTAAATCTCATGTGCGTAAGAGAAGATCCTTATTTTAAGTGGCAAGCCTCCTTGTTTCAGTTTAACAAATCATAAAGTCACTATTTTGTCATGTGTTTTTTTATCTCATTTCTAGACAGCTGATAAAATATTTATATGAGAGCATATTTAACTGCTACTAGAGACAACATAAAACCTATTTCAAATGTTTCAAAATGGCCAGTTTGAAGTTACTTGCAAAATTTAGACATTATATGAAATATATCTTGTGAAGCAAAGCAGAACTACTGTGCAGAGAGTTGTGCAGTACTACACTGCAGAGAAATCCTCCAATACTCCTTCAGCTTCAGTGCTTTACCTCTTTCTTCCCACCACTTTTACACCTAAAGATCCCAGCAAGTCTGCTGCTTGTTAGAGAGATTGGTAGGCTCTCTCTGCAGTCCATTTGCTTCCAGTACCAGACAACAAGATGCATCTAAAAAGGAAGAAGAGCCACAGATCTGAAAGATCTCACACATTGTACTTATTTCACCAATACTGTAGAGTTGGAACGACGGGACAAATCCATTAGTTTGACTTGCACTGCACCTTCTAGGGAGCTTACAATCGCATTTGTAACCCAAGAGAGAAATGATATGCAAATCTTGATTTCTCTAAAAAAAACTGCTGGTATCTTTATTACACAAAAGAAGACATGGGTTAACTCAGAAGCCCACCAATAACTCAACAATTGACTTGCTTAGTTGAACCTTGCTTAGGTTGTTGGTATTGAGTAGGTGGCAGACTCTTACATGTGAGAACTCAATAAGAACCCAACACTAAAGTGAACCGTGGTATTTTTCTTGGTCACCATAAGTATAAAATATAATAAATTATTTTATGTGGTTGAGTTTCAACAGATGATGTATCGATATTATTTTAAATTCAAGTTAAACTAATTATAAAACAAGGTTTACTGAGCTGTTATTCAGCTTCTTATTAACAAAAAAAATGTCTGGTATTTCTTCATCTCATTTTCATGTCTACCAAATTGCCACTTCTTTTTGGGCTTATCTTCACATCAACAGTATCCAGCAAAAATATGAAACTCATATCTGTTTTAACCAAGAAACGACTGTTTCACACTGGAAAATAAAATTATGCAGACAACCTGAACAGTCTATTTTCAGAACTTCACCTACACACATCAGTTAGTAATAAAGTTAGTTACTAATATTGCTACATTTAAGATATATGCCCATAAGGTGCCTGATAATACTATTAACAAGCACCTCTCCAATATACATATACTTTTTTTTTTTTTAAAAAAAAAAAAAAGAGAATTCAGCCTATTTAACAACTCACTAACAAAGCTATTCCTTAGCTCATCCCTGCCATAACCTGCTCTATTCAGAAACATATGGGAAAAGACATTAAATAACCAGTGAAAACCATGGACTTCTGGTATTAGTGCTACACATTGCATACCCCTATTCATTATTCCACCTCCCTTGTTTAATCTATCATTAAGATTCAGTGACCCTACACTAAATTTAAAGCAGATCCTTCCTTCCTCCCATGCCTAAATTCACATACTTTTCTAGTTGGGGATGCCCTCGAGTATTAGCCACTCTACAGGGTTTCTCTAATCTCAGCTCTGAACTATGTTGTGCTATAGAAGCAAGAAATTGCAGGTTTACATCTTTAACTATGGAATCTTCTACCAAAAAAACACCCTCATTTACTTAATAAGATATGTCTTTCATTTAAAGCATATTTAAAATGTACAAAAATTATATATTTCCCTCTATACTTCATAGAATAAAAGTAGTAGACTACTTTAAAGGACTGCTTCCCTGTACCTGTGTCCCAAATAGAATTTCATTGGAAACAATTTTAAAGCTTTCAGAAGTGTATTATAACATCTTGTAAAAGCTAGATTATTCGCAAAGTCAATATAAAATAGTTTTTAATAAATAAATTAATAAATCAAGAAAATAAAAAGATAAGAAATCAGACATTCAATTTGCCTTTTTTATTTTTAAACAAAGGAACTAAAAATATATAAAGACCTCTGCCTCTTTCATTTCTTTTTATTGACACAGATTGCACCTCAACAGCAGTCACACTACAGGTGAAAACATATTAAAGGGTTTTGCGAATAAGGGACAAGAATGATTATCATTAACATCTGTAGGTATTTGTCAACTACACTCCTGTCTTCTTCCATGATAAGGTGAAAATTGATCTTCACCAGAATTTTAAAAAGTTAAAGACAGTAGGTCTGTGAGTGAAACAGAGATGAAATTCTGTTAACAAAATGAATTGGGCAAAGGTGAAATCTGAGTATCTTCTACCTTCATTGAAAGAGGCTGTACAATTTTGTTTTGGTTTCATGAATAAAAGTATTTTTAGTATATTTAAATATGTTTAAACATATGCCTTCAAAAAATAGAACAGAGTTGAAAAGAAGACCTGCAACCTGACCAAAGACCCCTCTTTGGCTCATATTTCTTTAGTTTCTCTAAGTCTTTCCACAAACAAGTCGTCACTTGAACTAGTGGTAGATCTACAGAAGTCACACACATTTGTGGAATACAAAAAGGATGAAGGCGAGATCAAATGAGTAAGATTTGTGTTGTCAAAAAATATGTTTTTCCTTTATTCAGGCTTTAAAGGGTTACTTCCAACTCCTGTTCTCTATTTGAAGTTATCAGGTAACAGAAAAATATAAGGAACAGTTAAAATAAACAGAGAAAGCTGAGAGCAACACTGGAAAACCTGAAGACTGAGTTCTGCACATGAAAGAAAAGGAGAAGTGTTACCAGAAAATGAGAAGCAAAACCAACAACAGGAACTTATAAAACTGGTAGATAGAAAAATATGGACATAAAAATAAGCTGGAACCCTTTCTAATGAAACAGCTTTCTTTACAAGCAGCATCATCCATTTCATGAAGAAGAGAAGTCTTATTTCACTGAACCTAACTTTTTTATCCAAGACATACTGGCACATTCCTGCCAAAAGCTGCTTCACATCCATGCTTGGGCTGCCATTATGATAGAAAAGATGACAAAAAAAAAATAGTCACAGAAACTGTCTAGAGAAGAGCATTCTTCATCATGGGGAAAACTTTACGGGTTCTTTCACCAGATTCATCTTTTAATACTGAACATTCAAGAGAAAAATTCAGAATGTCTACTCAAATTCTTAAGAAGGGATATGTCGCCATTGGTTCTCACTCCCTGCAAATTTCCAGGTTATTCAAATGGTACTTCTATTAGTGGGAATGTTTGACTAGGAAGATAACCCAGAAACCTTTCAGGACCTGGGCAAGACAGCAACAACTGGCAGAAATCTAAGAAATGTTAGGATCACTTATGCTACATTTTAAGGCAGAACTTTCAGAATTTAAACAGCTTAATAATTTTTATTTATTTATATCTTTTTTGAAATATACACACTAAGGCTCCAGTCTTGCAACCTGTAGTTCAGGTACTCTTCCTGAAGATACTGGCTACCACAATTGAACTGGTTAAATTAAAAATCCTAAGTAGTCCACAACACAGAAATCATGTTTCCCGTTAAAATTCCAAATATTTTAAAAAGAAAACTACATTATCTGGACTAGTCAGAGGACTGCACAATTCAGTCTCTCCCAATGCAACAAGAATTTATTCACTGCAGCTTCAATGGCAGCCTTCTGAGAGAGTGGAATAGCTCGAGCAACACAGAAACCACGCACTGCTGAAATAACCAAGTCCATCTCATGAAGACAGGACTCACCATTTCCTGGATGTAAGATAAGTGCAATTTCATTAGTGTTTGACCAAAACACTGCAGGGAATTACCTCTACTGTAGATTTCAGTCTTAGAAAGCTTGCCGTTTGTATGCTGCAGAACAACAGAAAATGTAAGGCCCACTTAGGAAAATGCTAACTTGAGCTGTTCTGGCCATTTTCACTATTCTTCTGTACAAACCTGCCATCTCACTGAAACAAAGTTTTAAATAAAGGTTACCTTCATTGTTTAAACATATATATTATTTTCTTTGCATTCTTCAGTCTTAGCTCTACATGCAACCCTATAATTTAAATGAGCAGTGAGCACTATTGCACTTAATGAAGAAAATTATTAGAAACTCAGCTACTCATTTCTCTAAAAACACCTTCAATGCTGCAGAGAACTAGCAAATTCCCCATCCTACTTATTCTCTAAAATAAAAGTAGAAACTTTGTATTACAAAACAATACTCACAGATAACAAATATTGAGATCAGAAAAAAAAAATCTATTCAGCTCAAATTAACACATTTCTATAAATCAAAGCAAAATTTACCCTCGCTTTCCTTCCTGTTACAGAATTATCACCTCAGTAGCCAATAAAAAAGAAAGATCTAATGAGGTATTTCAGTATCTCCCAAAGAAATATTTTCAGCTCTGTTTTTCTTTTAAGTGCTTGAAAGGCAAAGAGTAATGAATTGCTCCTGTGCGGTCTATCTTATTATTGAGTTACAACAAGAAAGTTATACCAAGTCTTTCTTTTTCACATACTTCAAAATATTTTTTTTTTTAAATCTTGCCGCAACAATGGCAAATGAAGGCTCTGAGCAGAAAGGACAGTTAACTAACAGCAAATGAAGTTCTGTTTTGAGCTGTAACCTTCCTCGCTTCTACTAATGGGGAAGGGGGGCTGAGGTGACAAAGATGTATTTAGTGGCTAAGAGAGCTGAGAGCTCTGCACTCTCAGATGCAGGAAATAACCCAATACCCCTTAGGAATAAATTTCCATGAGAAACAATGATCTAGACACTTACCAAAAACTCAGTCATTTAACTATGTTTTGGTGAGTCTCCTGGACTACTTCTACTTCTTAGGACAAACAGCTTTACAGGAGACAAGCAAGCACCTTCTAACCCCAAAAGCACCCACACACGTCATGAGATGCATAGCTGTGAGATGGGGAAGAGGAACCAGTTATAGTCTGTCGGGAACAAGCCAGAAACCTAAAGAAAGACTGGGACATTCTGCTGGTCAGTCACCAGTGAAAAGAGGACGCCCTGGATCTAAAGTTGTTTTCAATAGGACAGTGAAATCAGAATCACCTTTTTCATGATCTGTGTGAGAACAGGTAGGAGAAAATTAGAGGTGCACTTAAGGGGATCAAGCATGCATCTCACAGGCAGGCTAAAAAGAGAAAAGATCAGGAATAGCACATTTAGGTCTGGAATAACAATGCCACTTTTTGTTGTTTCTGGAACTAAAAGATCAGCTTTGATTAACTGCAACCTAGAAGGTTTTAAGGATATCTGCCAAGATCTCCAGTAACACCTGCATGAACAGCAGTCCTGACACATTCAGAATCCAAAGCAGCTCTTGGGCAAGAGGTGAGCTGTGGTGTACAAAGAGGAATCCGGCAGGTTAAGAACCACAGACCGACTGACCTCCTCGAGCAGTGAAACCTGGTCAGTAACATCAAAACTCTCCCATGAATGTGAAAACAAAGGCATTCGGACCCCCCTATTTTAAAAGAAACGCATTTTCAGATTGTAGACATTTTAGATATTTGGAATAGTTTCAAGGAAAGAGGATTTTACAGAAACAAGAGGCCATTATTAAAGCCCAATGGATTGGAAGACCCAAAAAAGGCTTGCCTGCAGATGTCTTGTGAAAACGAATTCCTGAAGAGCAGCAGGAAAAAAGGTTGCAGAGGTGGCAGAAAGCCAACAAAAAGCTAAGAGCTGCTGGTAATAGTGTCACAGAAACAGGCATCTGAAATTGTAAATCCAGACCAAAAGAAATGTGTGTAATCTGTCACCAACGCTATGGAGGAAAGGGACCGATCAGACTGAAGGGTAAATAGGTCAGTCTTTTCCAAAAAAGGAACAACAACAAACAAGCAAGCATTTTGAAAGCAGAGACTGAGATATCAGCTATTGAATACATCTATGAATACGTCTATGGTGGCTGTGCCAATGATGATGCCCTGAGGACTCAACATTTATCATGGTTTGCAAGGAAGCCATGGAAGTCATTCAGAGGTCTGTGTAGCTAGTACTGCAGCATATGTTTGACTTAATGCAGATTCTGAAAGCATCGGATGAATCTGTACTTGAAGAAATACCCTCAGTTGCTCACTGATGTTCAAAAGGTCACTTGACTTAGTGACAAAAAAAAATCTCTTTCTAGTCTTTAGTCTACAGGCAATGGCAAAAAGGTAGCTCCTGTTCATATCATCACCTCTTCAAGAGTGGTATTACAAATTTGGTCACTGTAAGATTAAAATTCGGGATGAAGATTTTGAGGATACACTAATGTCACAATAGTTTAAAATGCTTCCAAACGCACATCAGACTTAGAAAAGATGTAAATCCAAGGCGTACGCAAGAAAGCCCAAATCTCATCCAAATGAATCAGCTGAACAGTACAAATGATATTATGCTTTTGTTTTTCCAGTGTCTACCTCTCAATCAGGAGATCTTGAGGGATATTTACTGTGAGGGATAGAGAGGGATACAAACGCATTTACATTTCAGAAAAAAAACAGTGTAGAAATACTTGCAAATTAAACGCCTCTTTTTACTTTCATCAGAGCTTTCCTTTTAAAAAAGAATCAATAAAGCTTCACAAGAGTAAACTGTATGCTGTTGTGCTTCCTGCATCAACATCAGTGCCAATTAAATTCTGAACCCTAAATCTTTATTGTTTCCTATCAGCTGCTAACCAGAACGAACACTGTGATTTTCTGAGATCCCAGGCTGAGACTTGCTCTAACAGCAGTTAGAAAAAATATTCTTGTTTTGACTTGTCTGCTGAGTAAGGTTGACATTGAAGCTACACGGTGGAAAATAAATACGTAATACCAAGATGTTAATTTTACAGAAGCACTTAACTTTTGTGACCACAATTAACACTCGGGGGGAGGAAAAAGCCATTGACAGGTCTGTCTGACTCTTGTTTCTGCGCTGCTTCTCGGGCTCCCTTTCTGAGGGGCGGCTCAGCTCCCGCAGAAGGCAGGCAGCCGCTGACCCCAGGGGCTGCCTTCAAAGCAGCACATGGGGAGTCAGAGGGGAGCAGGATGACAGGGAGTTAAACACAGCTTTAAAATGACACTGACTCCCAGCTAGGATCCGAAACAGAAGTCTGAGAGCAGACGGCTGCTGAGAAGAGCTCATCCTCGCCTCCTCCCTCTGCCACCCTCAAGCTCGGGGAGCACCTCTGTGAGGGGGCAGCAGGCCGCGGCTCCCAGAGGGAGGCCTCCGGCAGTTTTGAGGGACCAACATCTCATCTGCACAGGCAGACGGGAAGGCAGAATTGGCCCTAAATTTACAATGGTGCAAGGTCTTCGTTTTTGATAAAATTACCGGAAAAACAAGTTATCCTCAGGTTCTTTTGGGGAATACAGCTATTTGTAGTTTGCACAGACACTGATCCACCTCTCTCACTCATTCCCTTAGGTCACAGAAAAACTGTTGCAACACTGAACTTCTGCAAAACACCATGAACATCACAATGTGGTATTTTCACATTTATTAAATAGCAGCGACATTTATCACTAAACTGACAAAGAACTAAAAAAGTTAGCCAGGAAATCATCGTTTCACCAGTGATTAAAATGAACACAGCACATTGGCAGAAATTTAAGTGTAAGCAAGTTTTCATTTATGATGGATATGAACACAGAACTTTCTAGTAATTTCTAGTGTAACACTACATTTAAGTTGCCAAGCAATCAAAGAAAGCAGTACAAAACTCACTTTTTCTTCTTATTCCAATTGCATTACAGTATTCACAAGTGGGAGAACAAAATAACACAAGTAATTGAGAAAGATCTTTAAAAAAAGTCACAAGGCTTTAAAAAAAAAAAAACACTCTGAGAAGTCACTGTGGAAAGAAATCCAGGAGGGGACCTGAAATGTCTAAAGTATGTGCCACTTCTTTTTTTTTAAAAAACTCAATATTATGGTGAAGGTAATAATTGTTTGTTACATACAATGGAGACCATAAAAGGTCTTCAAAATCCTTACTTACACACCTGTACATGTGTCTCTAGAGGGAAAACATTAAGCCCAATATATTAACATGGTAAAAGTACTGAAAAAAAGGCATGCTTGCAAGGTTTCCTGCAGGTTCCACATCTGGCACTATAGCACTTGGAGTTACTTTATTGCTTTACAACCAGGAGGGCTGGTCTTAGTATGGACTGTAGTTTCTACTTGCTTGCATAGTGAAGATGGGACTCCTGAAGGAAACAAAGTTTTGCTCTCTATCAGATGCATGTATATGACTATTAAGTGTTTTGTAAACACAGGGGTTTTACTATGATTTATTTATCACATATTAAATAATACAGGATTCAAAGCATTTTTTCCTCACTAAAGACAAGGCCTTACTTTGCTTTAAGTCCATCTAATTCCTACTCTGTTTATGTTAAAATAAAACTAGCTGCCCTTCAGATAAATAAGAATATTCACACAACAGTTCATGCTGGTTTAACTAGACCAGATTAAAGTACACCTTCATTTTAAAGCTATGCAACATGTTTGCACATAACAGGTCTAAGCTGGAAACCACTCCTAAATCAGTGTTACATTCTCAAAGTTTTTCTCACCACTACAACCCAGAAACAATCATAAAGGTGACAAAGAAATTTTTGCTCTTCAAAATCTAAGGCCATCATAAATGGCAACCTCAGAAAATGCCAGCTAACTACTGACCAAACCCAACCTGTTTCAAGGATAGAAATGCCTACCAAAACTTAATAGCTAAGTAATAAATCTCTTTGAATCAATACACTTGGAACTAATTCAAGCTGATTAAAGAAGCAGATAACATTAAGAATTAAGATGCAGAGCACACAATATGTAAACATCAAACATAAAATATTATTAATTGTTATATACTTTTCATGTATTTGCACTACACGTATTTCAAATGCAAATATTAATTTGGAGAGAAATACGTACTGTATATGCACACACTGAAACAGTTTGCTCAGCTATACTGCATCGATGGTTATTTGACAAGTTATAGGATCACAAGCTGCTCTTTTGCATATTCAGCTATTCTGTTGCATTTTTTCCCTGCGAAGATGCTAAAAAAAACAACTGATTTACAGATCCATACTAGCAGCTCCTCCTCGGAACCACAGGAATACTCACAGTCATGCAAAGTCAGTGTGTAAAACATACACTAACAGAAAGACACCAAAAAGTAAAAATATATATTCTAAATCCTAGGCAAGTGCAATATTGTTGACCTATGTATGTTAGCACCAAGAATAACAACTTAATTAATAGAAAAAAAATCCATTTGACATTCATATAGTAATCCATGAAAATTCAGTCTGTTTCGTCCCTTAGTGCCAAATCCTAGATCTGACCTATAAACTGAAACAAGGCAAAAAGAAAAAAAAATTGAAATTGGATTTGCAGTTCTCTTCTGATAGCAATGTCTTGAGATGATTGATGCTTATTTCAGACTGCATGCTAAAATTATCATCTACTTCAAACAGTTTGGAAAAGACATTTAATTTCCAAGTTTTAGTGTTCCTCATTTCAAGCTGATCTTAAAAACAAGTAATGAAACAATGCCAATAATGTACTTCTCTAAAAAGAAAACTATACCTTTTTGGGTATTGAAAAGGGTTCTGTTACAAAAACACCTGATGAGAAAGTTCAGTTAACAACATCTCAATTCCTACTGCAGTCTGTTAAACATTGGCTAAACTTAGTAACTGAATTTTTGTGATTATGCATCTCATACTGGATTGTCAATATTCTCATAGAAAACACGCCACACAGTAACTGCAAGTAGCGTCCCAACTTCTAGGAACAGAAAAGGCCACCTTATTGCAAAATCTCTCTAGCACTGATCACCAAATGTTCTCCTTCAGACTGCAGTTGAAAATATGACTTTCATCATAGTCTAAACTCTATGCCAAATCCACTTTATATGGCTTTAATTTAGAAAAAAGTTCAAATATTTCATATATACAATAAGCTGACTTCCAGTTTTCTGACACAATGAAAAAGTTTCTGTTAAGAAATGTTCTTTTCACAGTGCAGAGTAGCCCACATTCATTTAGAGACTCTAATTTTGTATTTAGGGATCATTCTTTTGGAATTAAGAGAATTTAATTTTTGAGACGTTATTCCTTTCTATATATTACTTTGAAACAGGTGGAAAAATGTGAAGAACACAGAGATTTGGTGCATCACAGACCTTAACCCTCACCACTCTTCTTCCTCTCCAGGAAAGGTAGATCTGTCTAGTAGCTGGATACATAGTTAATCTGGTATCTAGTAGCTCTCTTGAAAATTCTCATGTTACTGTCGTTGGGGGTTGGACCCGATGATCTCTTGAGGTCCCTTCCAACCCCTACAATTCTGTGATTCTGTGATACTGTCATTTGAAACCATAGAAAAATATCTCAAGACCTTCTCAGTATTGGAAAGAGATAAGCCCCCCAAAAAAAAAAGAAAAAGAAAAAAGGAAAGAAGAATACAAAGAACACGGACTTTGAACATTTTTCTACAATTTGTCTGCTAGGAAGTGATATTCCCTCCCTAGAAAGCCATACTTACAAAATGGCAATGAGCCTGACCAGCTGGTATCACACAGCGTAACCGTACATGCCTTACTCCAATCCCAACAAAAGGAAATGGAGAACACAATAATGAATCCTAGGAATTGACAACATTTCAGTGATCTCATTCACAGCATCAGGGTCACATGCAGCACCCAAAATATCTCTGCAATTTATTTTAGGAGAAACAAAGAGAGGAAGGTTTTAGTGTTCTTAAATTTATTTAATTCATTTCTGATGACAGGTTACTTTCTATTGAACTTGGC
This sequence comes from Anser anser, assembly GCF_964211835.1. Lineage (NCBI taxonomy): Eukaryota > Metazoa > Chordata > Aves > Anseriformes > Anatidae > Anser > Anser anser. The sequence goes on from NC_139728.1 coordinate 25,571,986, forward strand.
AACTCTAAAAGAATAACCTTTATTTTAGAAATCTTCTGAGCTATATTCATGTGCAATCTTTAGTTTATCTGTAACCACAGAATTTCAGTTCAGCATCTCCCCCTCTGTGTCTTGCACAAACTGTTTGCACTTACCCACAAAAAGTTCCTCTTTTGAGGCAAGAAGCACTTATTCCTGAATAATTCAAAAGTAGGGAGGCATAAGAAGTGCTTAAATTTATCTGGGAATAGTTTTGTGTTGACAATTTCAACTTTAACTAACAGTCTCTTTCACCCATTCTGCTTAAAAGGTCTTGGCTCCTTTTTTATTCTGTGCATTGACATTGGGCTGGCAGAGAAAAGGCTACACTGCAGCTGAGAACATCCCCTGTGCACACAGCTGAGGACTGTGACCACCAGGCAGCTTGGGCAGGGATGACTAACAGCAGTGAAGAAGCCCTGACATTCTGCACAAAAAGCAGCAACAGAACGGTGAAATAGCATCCTTTTTTTGTAATACAAAACACTATGGTGCAACTTCTATCCCTGGTGCAAAAGGTAAGCTGTCAAGTCAGACAGGTCCATTTTAGTATTTCAAGGCTGGGTCTCATGAGGCCTAGGAAAAATAGGGAAATTCACGAGGGCATTCTCTGAGGTAGGGTGACAGTTTCATTTTTGATGAACCAAAAGTAGTGGACTGAGATTAAGCTTGAAGTGCCACAGGAGATGTCTTTACACTCCTTATATCTTCCTGCAAAACACTAAGTTGTAGCCTATGGCTATGTCTGTCTACGTTAGCTCACCAGACAATGCAGCAGGAGATCTGCAGAGAAAACCAGGTGGTGATGAGCACCCCTTTATGTTGCTGGTTTTTCACTAGTGACCATTTCTGGTCTGGTCCTGTGGACTGAATGTCTTTCAGAAGTTGGAATTTATAAATTGTTTATCTTCTAACTCAGTTTGATCCTAATGGAATTCAGTTTGCACACTCGGACTGCTCCATCATGCAAGCTAAAGCACAGTAAGTTGGGCAAATGGTAGACTTTGAAAGGACTTTTTTGAAGTGAATTGCTAGTGGAGATCTATGATGCAACAGCTGGATCTGCATTGATCCCATGGTGCAAAATAGTATTTTCAGATGTTACACCACTGGGAAACCTTTTTAATAGAAACTTTGTTTTTTTCTTTAAATAACTCCATAAACAAAGGTGGTCAAATTCTCCTTCCAGGGGAAGCAGTAAATGAAAGTATAAGTGAAAAAATGCATCTCCTGTGTGTTTCAACCCATTGCAGAGTAGTCATGCAAAGAGTCACCATAAGCAGTATTTTATGCTGCATACTGCACAGTCTGCGAGAGCTTCCGCAGGAAATTCAAACATCATCTAATAACCTTTTTCTCTTCCAAAACATAATGAATTCAAATAGGTTAAGTCTTTATGGCACTGTTCCACACTTGCCATTAGCTGGGAAGATGGACTAAAAATATCCTCTTCTGAACAAACTTAATATTATTTTTTTTTTTAACTGATTCAATAAGAAATAATTAATGAACTCTTTCCTAGGTCACATAGTTCTATTTCACTAAATATAAGAACACAAAAAACATAACAAAACAACAACAAAAAGTCTTTGTTCATGGTTCAAAACCCTTTCCAGCCAGCACCTACCCCAAAGCTCCTCTTGTCTTTTCACAAGGCCATGTTCCCAGTTCTTGCTCTGGAAGGCATTCTCTTGATATTGCCGGTTGTCCCATATATTTTCTTGATATTGCTGGTTGTATCGTTCTATTTTCTTGCCTTTACTCCCATTTTTTGTTTGTTTTTTTCCTACCTTTTTACCTGTCAGTTTGAGCAGTTGTGTGGGTTTTGGGGTGAGTAAACCAACTGCTCCAAATAACTCATTCCCTGAAGAACAGTATATGAAGCCAGAAAAGACTGAAGTCAATAGGTTCACACAAACAACAACAGCATCACTGGATATGTGTGTTCATTTTTGCATTGGCCGTTTTTGTTTGTTTGTTTTTTGTTTTTGTTTTTTTTTTTGGGGGGGGGGGAGTGGACATTAAAATGACCAATAATTGAAATCCACTGAACTGAGCTCAAGAGGAGCAGGAAAATGATTGTCTATCTGCAAAACAGAAGAAGGGTCAGAGGGCACTGAACTGAAAGCTCCTCTCCTTGTTCCTATGCTGCTCATTATTGTAAAAGTGAAATACCCAATGCCAAAGCAAGTTCTGCAGAACTGTGAAGTAACCTTTGGTTAGAACATGCACAATCCACTCCCTGAGTGGACTGAAATTGAGCAGATTTCATGTAAGAGATCTGCTTATACTGTGCTCACATCCTATTGCGAACACCCTCCTCAAAAGGTCCTTAGTGTGCAAGATCAACTGTTCACTGACATGACATACGAGTAGCCACTTATTTCGCTTAGGTTGACTGGATCTTGTGGCAGTTACTCCTTTTCTGGAGGATTTTGTTTTCTTTCCAAGCCTCATTTTCTCCTATGCCCTTATCTAGCTCTGCTTTAAAGAGTTCATCTCCACCATACCTGAAGGAGGTTTGACCTGAGAATCACCTCCATTTCCATTTACTTCTGTGTCCCAAGATGAAGTCTCAAACAACTCCCGGTGCCATACACACTGTGATGCTTCTCTAGTTGAAAACTGTGTGGTTTCATTTATACATACATTAAGGATGGTGTTTTACACTCGTTATACAACTTATAGCATTCCCATTGTCCACTATTATTTCTACATAACTTCCAGTACTATTGCTTTCAAAACAAGGTAAAAAGAAGTTCACTTCGGTCTGCAAATCTATGCTGGGGAAAATAAAGTAGATTCAAGGCTTGGTACAAACCCAAAAATTGTGATCAAACTATATAGTTAGTAAATTGTTTGTCTAAATCTTTCATGTACGATGAAAGATTATTATCATAATTCATTAGCAAATTACAGACTTTGTAATGCAGGCAGTCACAAATTTGGCTTTGTATCAATCATTTTAGACCAGCTGGGTAGAAATTAACACAACTCTGGGATACATAAAATGAAGTGCTCTTTCATTTTTTAATTCACTGGAAACTTTGAAGGAAAGAAAAGGAGCCTTTTCAAAAATGTCAATTTTCCCCGATTTTTGTAAATTATTCCATTTTACTGTAGAGATATACACAGAATAATTTATGTCATTTAAGAGCACAGTAGTCAAAATAAGATTTCTATAAAGTACACGCAAAAGAAAAAGAAGTGAAGTTAAAAAAAATCCCTTTCAATGTTTCTGAGGCAATCATACATGTTAGTGATCACTGGAAGAATGATTAAGTAAACACAAAAGCTAATAGCCTCGCTCCTCATAAGATACAATATTGTCAAAATTCCTGCTCCAAGCTTTTTCAGTTGACTGAGATGACCTTGTACGAAAATGCTTGTTTTGATTATGTCTACTTTGCCTAAGCTACAAGGCCATGTATAGTGACAGCTGCATTTGGAAGCAGCTTAAAACAAATTTTATCTTAGTGGCACCTAATCCAGAGACTGGTACAAGCAGCATGGAAAAGTCAGTGTCAAAATTAAACAATGAAGGCTTTTCTAGGAACAGATGCTTTTTGCCTGCAGCTGTAAAAACCTTAAAACAATCCTATACCCCACTGTCTGGTCACGCAACTATCACAAAGCAAGGCATAAATTTTGCCACTTATTGCAAATGTTTGCTGAGAGCTTCTATAACCCTTTTTAAAAACAGTAACAGGGATTTATTGAGGGTGATTATGAGGCCATTTTATCCTTTAAATGAGTGCAAGGCTCTTCAATTTATGCTCATGATTCTTTGTAGAAATACAAAAGACTAACTTTTTAAGTTCGTGTTTTACAAAGACATGGGAATATAACCAAAAAAATTATAAGAAGTGTGTTTACTAAAGAGAGTGCATTGTTTCACTACAATGTTAGGGACTGGACAGAGACAAAAGTTATTAATTCACAGGTGAAATGGCAACTGAATATTTTCTTTGCATAATGATTACAGAATTAGATAGCTACCATTACACTATTGCTAAGATACTGTAGCCCATTTCAGTGTCTTACCTCCACAACTACTACGTTAAACATTCTCATCACCTCAACCCTCCATAAAAATTCCTCTCTCTTAAATGAATGCACTAATATAGCTTATATTTAGATTTAAAGTTTATCTTGCTGAAAAACGTCTGTAACAGAATGAATAGAAGTAAATCATCGGTTCCCAATTAAGTGAGCAATTTACAATGTCACGAATCTAGTTGTGTTCCATATGAACTGAAGAGGTTTTTAGATTAGCTTCTGTTGTGTATTTAAAAGTGATAGCACCAACATGATTTACATAAGTACAATATTTTCAAATATTTTCTCACCAAGCAAGCACTCTAAAATTGTGAAGTGTTTCCTTTCTTACTCAAGTTAAAAAAAAAAAAAAAACTTTTCCCGAACAACAGTTCATTAGCACCTCACTATTTATAAGTATAATTGGGTTGTTTGATGAGAAAACATGAGAGAACACTGTGCCTACTATAATTCGCACAAATAGAAATTTCATTGTTTGAAAACAAATCAGCAATTTAATGATTTTTTTTTAAATATAAGTGTATATCATGCAATAATAGAAGTGATCAAACTATAGTTAACACAGGATAGAAAGGTTAATTCATGGTCTAGTACACTTCAATTTACAAGCTCTAAATTATTTTTTTAATTGTGAAAAACATGAATTTTTCATTTTTGACTCAACTAAATAGAGTTTATACACATAGCAGGGCTATTCTGTTTAGCTACAGAGTATTACTTTCCCACTTTAAACAGCCCTGGAACTAGGAACGTGGCTGTTTAATATGTTCATAAAGCTGCTTAGGTTCTCTTGTCATTACATGCTAACACCTTTTTAATAGCTAGCATTATGATAGAAGCAGAAAAATTCCCCACCTCTGAAAGTAAAACAACAAATATTCAGAATCAGAATAGCAAGTGATGGTTTTAATTGCGGGTTTTTAAAAATTCAGGGTTTTAAATTAGGTCTTGATCCCCAAAATCCTTAGCATCTTTAAATTACACAAGCAAAGCCATTCAATTCAACGTGATTACTTCTAAAATAAGGACAACTCACATGACTGAGCATTTATGGAACAGAACCTATAACCGAAATTATAACAATGACTCCTCATTACTTCCAAATTCAAATAAATTGATCCTTATATTTTGAGAGTTTCTGGACATTTATGGACAGAGTGTAATAGAGACAGGGAACGAAAGAAAGAAAGAAGAGGGAGATATAAACATGCACCCAGAACTACAAGCGTCGACAAATCGAAAGCTAACAGATGTGTGACTTCTAATTAGTTATAATAATCTGTGCTGCAACGCCAGAGGAACATGCCTCTCCTTCCTTTGGAAATTAAACTGCCTCCTTTGGAAGTTTTAAACTCTCTGGGTGCTTCTAAATTTATGCAAGAAAAAACACGTCGCTTTCAGTAAATTTTAGATATCTACAGTGATAACTTTATGAAAGGAAAATATTAAATTATAATTATCCTAAACAGACACAGTCTTGTGAAACTAACCCTACATTCATATGAAAATACAAAGCATTGACTATAATGAATTTGATTCATCCTTGGACACAAAGCTTTACCACAGTAAACTCAGTCAACTGTTGCTCTTGCTTTTATATTCATAGTACTTAAATAGCGCACTTTAAAACAAAAAAAACTCCAATTGGCTTTTCATACATCCACCCTCCCCAAAAATAACGCACTTGAAAAACCCAAATGATATGAAAAGGCTTCAAGGCCTCTTTTCTCCTTTTCACAGCACTTTTTTTTTTATTTCTGTTTGCAGTAATCTGCCTTTCACTTTCTCATTGCTACAGAACAAACGAGGAGGCTCAGCACTTTGAAAAGGGGGCTCAATGTGTAATGGGTCCACTAGAATTAATTTAGTTGCACCAAATCCATTGAGCAGCGAGGTTTTTTTCTCTTCTCAAATCATTTTGAGTCGGACGCAGCCCCCAGCCTTTGTAATTCTAGTAAAGCACTTAAAGTGCACAGTAGGTGTTCATCAGGACCATCTGGTCAAAAGCAAAACAAGCTGCTGATTTTGCCTTTGAATAGAATGAAGCAAGTGTGAATTAGTCTCTTCAATTAGCACTATTACAACCTGTCAAGTGCATATTGTAAAACAGGATTATTACAGTATTGGTCACCAGTGCAATTATTTACTCTCTGCCTTTTCTTGCATATAAAAATGTCCATGTTTACTAGTTTTCGATAACTGGAGATCGTTTCTTTAATGATATGCACGTCCAAACCCACCGAAAGCAAATTACAGGTTATGAAACATATTCGGTCAGGAATATGGTAAGCTTCATAATTAAAGCGAAGTGAAGGGGAGCCCTGCCATTACCTCCGAGTGCTGTTTCTGTTGCATGAAAAGAGAAATGGTTGTATACCTTCATCAGTACAACCTCTCAGAAACGCATCTCTAAAGTCAGACATTGAGATATTTTAAATGCCTAGTAAAGCTGTCACTTGGAACAGGTACAGAATAGGTATTTCCCCCTTCTTTCCCAAGGAACTTCATTTTCCATATAATCCATAACATGATCACTTACAAAGTTTCTCCCAGTCTTTTCAGTAAATGCAGTGTAGTTTAGCAACGTACTGTTTTTTTTTCCTAAAAAGCCTCCTCCCAAAAAAAACAAGAAGCTGTTTTAGTTTTATAAAATAGATTTCTCTATCCTTGTTTAAGTCTATAAAGTCTATTAAGTAATATAGTTTTAACAAAACAAATTTCTTCAGAAAGCAAACAAAATGTGCAATTTTCACAAGCAATCTAAGTATCGAGTGCAATCAATATAGGCACAGCATATTTTACCAGTTTTCTGATACTGAGAAAATAATTGAACAACATTATGGAATGTCCGTGCATCTATTAAATACAAAAAGAAGTGTTACAGATTTTTATTAGCATAAGAATAGTTTTTAACTATTTTAAAGCAACTAAAAATCTCAAAAATATAACAGCTGTTCTGAAACCGTTAATATATGTACAATATTTGGAGATGATCATATCATCATGTCTGGCAGATGTATTAAATTATAACCTTGTAGTTAAGTAACTGCAAAGAACGATGTTATCTACACATACATTTTGTGTCCCACCACCAATGTCTGACCTTTACTATGGGTGATCTCACTCAACAATAATTGGTTTGAAAATATTTTGTACAAATACCAGAAATCAGATCAAAAAAAGTACAAAAACTTCAGCTGGATTATTTTTCTGTGTGTTCAAAGTAATTAGTCTGCTCGCCTATATTTATGTATTACAATTATTTAAGCCCTTCAAATCATTTTTTTTGCCTGCATGTACATAAATGGTGCTTTTGTATCTTGATTCACATTCATCAACTTATCAAAAAAGTTTTTACAAATTCAGTACAAAGGACTTCAAACTATCATTAGGGTCTGGCAACACAGAATTTACAGTTTCTCTCATCCCAAGCAGTTCTATGTACAAATAGTTCCTCCTCCTGCCTGTAGTGCTACTGGATACATTGCTTTTTTTATTCCATCTTAGCCAGTAAGTCTATAGGGAACAAAGAACAAATATATTACCTATGACAGGTGACAGGGATGCTAAGATACTAGCCTCTGATTAGTTTATTGGCTAAAGGAACGGAATAAAGAGCAGATGCAGCCATGCAAAGGCAGCCTGTATTTAGGGACCCATCCTTGCATTGTTTGCACAGATTTCATGTTTTACTAGGAATTATAGAACCTAGTACATGCTTTATCTAGTATTCTCAACTGGAATCTCCAACAGTTAGAAAAAAAAAATTACAAAAAAAAAATCACTGATCTCCAAGAGGCCTGAGGTTTCTGCATATTTAACTTGTCCACCCTTTAACAGCCACAGCTTGTGTACACTGGATACTTCTGTAATCCTGCACACAGGAATCACAAAAAAGGCTTCAAAGTCTCTACCGACAGTAAAACAGACAAATGCAAACTCCTTGTTTTTAATGGAGGTATCCAGTTTGTTAAAATCTGCTGATTTTTTTCCCATGTCACTGACTAAAACAACAAAAAGTGTGAAGCATGCTTTTGTGACAGAGAGGCTCTCAATTCAAAAAGTTTTCTGCAAATTAGTTTGATTGTGTATACTTCAGGATAGGAGTATCCTTGCTTTCCATGAAATATTTAAATATTCCCCCATGCAAAGGGCTGTCTTTCACCTCTATCAAATAATGCAACTAAAACTTGAAAAAATTGAAAGGCAACAAAAATATTAATTTTAAAGTAGGTTCATCAGAATAGCCAGAAAACAATTTATGTTAAATAAGGCAATGCATTAAATATATGCATATTTAGCAAATAGCTTGTCAAATCAAAATTTAAAAGTTCTCTTACTTCAATGAGGGATAACCTCCACAAGTTATTTTAGCAGAATAAAGGGTATGTATTCAGGCAGAAAACTTGTTTTAGTCTTTTAAGTATTAGCAGTTTGATTTGTTAGAACTGTCCTTATTTAACCATAAAATACATTGGAAATGTATTAATTTACAGTCTCCAAACTGGCACAAACCCTACTAATTTCCCCTTTAAAATGCGGATCATGGAAAAAAGTAATCATGATATTTCCCAGAACAGTATCTGCCCAGAATTAATTTAATACTGCAATTTTACAAGAATAAACAGATGTCAGAAACCTGTGACACAGATTAATTTGCAATTTAGGCCAACATGTTATCATTAACTTTCCAACTTGACCACTCCCCTGCTTGACTCACCAAAAAAAAAAATCCAATATCCAGAGTTTGATAATTTAGGTTTAGCTTTTTATTTCATTTCTAAGTTTCCCTATAGGCTGATGAGCCCGCATCAATATAATTGAGAGTAACTTACATTTTTTTTAAATGAGAAATTAAACCTTAATATGTGAAGAGTTGAAGATGCAGATAAAGCAAGTGGAAGAAAAAAAAAAAAAAAACAAGCATTTTCAAGCACCATCCAAAATCCAACTACTGATTTAATACAAGAGAAATTGTGGAAGCAGACCTGAGTACTACAACTTCAGACTTCTCACATTAGAGAATTTTCTGTCAGGTTGTTTCCCTATTAAACAGCAAGATTTTTTATTTTTTTTAAATAACAAATCATTTAAATATCATTTACTATTAAACATGTATTCTAAACAATTAAAACAGAGAACTGAAGCAACGGTAAAGCACAGCAGATAGCTCATTAAATTCTGCATTTAATCCTTTGCAAAATATTTATGACAGTTTTGAAAGGGTAGTGGGATTTTTGGAAAACTTGGAAAAAATGTTGGTGCTGTAAATTTTAAGGAAAAGATAACAACTAGCCCTAGAGAGAGAATTGCACCCAACTGTGGCAAGCAGTAGAACATTTATAGAATTTTAAATATTTCTTTTAATAATTGATGTAGTCATTTTGAATCTTTCTGCATAGGATATACCATGTGAGTAGATTGCATTAACACTGCTTAAACACTTCAACTTGTCAGTATGGCCAACTCGATTTCTGAAATATTTGCAGTATTTTCCCATCGAAACAGTAATAAAGGTAGAATAAATATATGCCACTGCTTTATAATCACTGAACATTAATGAATATTTTATGTCTTTTTAAATCTCCCTGTTTAATTTAAAAGGGTGAAATTAAGTCTCCTCCCTGCAATATGCCAATTATCTGTAAATCAAACAATAACTTGGCCATTATACTCCTTTTTGTTAATATACCAGAAGCTAATTTGAAAACATTGAATGGCATTTTTAGGTAATAATTGAATAGTCCTTCCTGCCCTCTTGTGGTTGGCAACTGCAACTTCCACGAAGCTTTTCCACGATTACGAAAATATACCAGAAGGAAAGTAAACTACTAATTTGTTAAAGTGTGAACATGAGAGTGAAGGAAAAAAAAAATCTAGCGGTCTCTGGAAACGATTGAGATGTGGCAGACAAAATAATGAAAGATACCACCAATTTCTCTAAATCACACAAAGTAACTAGATTCATCAATCGTTTGCTACAATGTTTGCTCTATGCTAAAAGAAAAAAAAATAAATGAAAAAGTCATTAGGGAGTTAACATACAAAACAGTGCTTGTTTTCTATAATTAGACAAATGTTCGCCAACCCTTTTACCTCAGCCAAGTCCCCAGTGATTTCCACAAGACTTTGTATAGACAGACATATTCACCTGTTCACTATCACGTGCATAAGTCCAGCATTTTATTCATTTTAGCCTTTGAAATTAATTATCTTCATAATTTTATACACTATATTGGATGTAATACTTAGACACAAAGGAGCAAGGCAAATAAAGGTTTGATGCTCATGCTGATAAGGGTATGCGGTGGTAGACTGGGGGGGACCTTTCGGTTGTTTAAGGGAGAAAATTGTAACTCACTTTTAAATTGCGTTGACTCTGTACGATAACATGCTGACTGTAACCTACCATTAATAACAAGAAAATTTCAGTGCATGCACCTAAATTCCCATGCACCATCACAGATTCCTGGGTCCTTTAAGACTGTAAAGTAGTAGTTGATATAGCATAGATAAAAATAAATAGGTAATATGTATGTGCAATGTTTTCTTCTAGAATCTCACAATTTAAAATTATAAGATTTATAGAAATAAATGACCAAAATATTCATTTTTAATTTTAAAGAGTTAGAGCTTGGCCCCTCAAAAAACAAACTGATGCAACTTCATTTGTGTGCTTGTATTAAAAAAATAACAGAATTTACTATTAAAGGTTTAGAAAGGTAAAACATGCTTTCATGCAGAGGAAAAAATTAGAATTTACATCTTAAGAATAATAAGGTTCGCAATGAAAACAAAACAGTTAGTGATTACTTTTCACTGTTGCATGGGATATTTCTCTGATATAAAAATGTTACAGGAACTTAAAATAATTCTTTCTAGAATGTCACCTCACCACATGAAAAACTTCCATAAAACATGCTCAACAAGATTGAGAGAAGAGACAAATCAATAGCAAACATGTGTTTAATGTGAAAAGCAAACATTTAATCTTAATATGTTGTAAAGTTAATCCTGAAGATTCTTATTTCTAGATTGTTTGTCGTATTTCCAGAAGTTAGTGGGTTATATAGGAAGTAACACCAAAAACATGTGGCATTAGATGTATCATGAAGCATCAGACAATAACCTTTGGCTTCAGAAAGGAATTAAAAATATGTAAGGACTGCTTGCTCTAAATTCTGAGCGTCCCGATTCATGTATGAGATATTGTTTCCTATAGGACTTAATTCTGATGAAGTTCTCTGCAACATCACCCCTTGCTGGCCATTCGACAGAATGGCAGTGGCATCCATTATACACAGAAACCATTTGGCTACCAAGCCAGGAAGAGTTAAAACGCTATGATAGCAACCAGCAATGGTAGAGGTGCCTACAAAACGGAGATGGAACTGGTTAACAGAAGGGAAGACAGCAAGAACTTCAAGGGGCTTAAAAATAAAATGTAATTCGAACAACTGCCTTTCCTCGTCATTGTAGAGTACCTCAATAGAGGCTGTTCACATATTTTGCTATTACCATGTAAAAAGTAACATCTTTTCTGCATAATTTAATAGTAAACTTTTTTGAGGCCAAGTTCTTTAATCAAGTTATCGCAATCTTCATGATCCAGTTGATTAAACCAAAAAGATGACTAATAAAATTAAGGAATTTCCGACTAGGCCACATAAACCCTCTTTCACAGAGCTGGCATTAGCTATAATGAGCTACATTTATTCTTCAGCTGTGAAACACCACTCACCTCCTGAATGGTACTGCTTCCTGAGAAGTTGAGGTTGTACTCCCGCTGGACTTCTCGATGGGTGACGAGCAGCATGAAGTTTTGATTTAATGACTCCTGCAAGGCCCTGAAATGGTTGAAAGAAAAACAAGAAAATCAGGGATAAGCATGTTATAGCTTGTTTTACAGTTAGATGCAAAAACCCCAGGGTACCCTAAACTCTACATGGACAAGTCCAGGCACAACATTATCATCTCTCTTTTCACTCTTAAATGCAAGGAAGCATGCTGAGAATGACCAAAGGCCATTCCTGAACTCCTTCCTTAATAAGATGACTGCAGCCTTTAAAGCTCTTCTAATGTTAAATATTCTCAAAATTGCGAGTCACATTATCTTCACAAACATCAGGTATATTTAGCACTCATTATGCCGTTAGGCTTGTAAGCATATTGATGACCAGACAAAACATCAAGCTACAATGCACGTTAAAACTGATGGTAAGTAGAATAAGGCAAAGCATGCTCTCACTTCTCTAGGGTTACCTGAAGCATAAATCAAATGGAAATGCCTTGGTTTCATTCAAAGCACATAAACCCAGCTAATTAGAACTGGAAAACTAACCACAGCAAAATTTCTCATGTGGTTATTGACTATTTAGAAAAGTTAGTTCTGCTCAAATTATTTTAACTGCACATTAAAATATCTTTAATAACATAAATTAAAAGAAAATCTTAAGATACAGATTAAACAGGTCAACATGAAGTCACAAAGATGTTTTTTTGTGATTTTCCCAGTAACAAAACATCTAGATATTAAAAAGGCATCCTGTTTAATTAGGTACAAAATTATGCAACTATCTACTTTTCAAAATAGAAGACAGGACTTGGCTATAGGCAGGGCAATTCCAGCTGTGTAGGAACTTATATATGCTACAAAATTGCATTATAACACACCTTACAACATTTCTAAACAGTATTTATGCAGACTTGACCTGTCAGTGGCATATGGAATTAAATTGGGTTTATCTACTTCTTTTTTCCTATAACACACTCTCATAAGAATGCAATTTTTTTTTCCTTCAGATCTTCACTGTTTGATGACACTTCACCATGCCATTTCTCTAAGCAATAAAGGACAAATTCTGTATGCAGATGAGCACAGCTGTATCTTAAGACACAAGACGACAAGACTGCTAGATTACTTGAGTCTTGATTTGTTAGTTTTTCCTTCTATGGTAATTACTGATCTGCAGTTTGGCTGCTCAGATGGCAACGAACCCATGCAATACTCAATGGATGCTTTAGCAAGAGATGCACTATTTGCTTTAGCATCTCGAGAAAAATTACCTTACAAACTCAGCAACATAATTTGGATTCTGTGACATCTTAAACATAATGATCACACACTATGAAACAAAATCATGAAGTGCCAGTTTTCTTCTTTTATGTGTTTTCGTAATAAGGAAGATTAATTTAATTCTTTGTTAATGCTAGGTATGTTCAAATGTATGACAGACACTACATATGTAACTGAAATAAGTGATCTTCACTGAATGTGAAGTTAGCTCCACTTGTCACAAAATCTTTTAAAAACAGGCTAGAAAAATTTAAAAATACTTCACAGTCCTGCGCAGGAGAAAAAAGCTGTCTGAAAAAGATGCACACCTATTTTCAAAGGTAATTCTAACTTGATCCCTAACAGTAAGTTTAGCATTGACATAACCTTATTTTCTTTTGGCAAATGTTCCGCAGCAACTAAAATACCCTGCTGTGCTTTTTCAGGTTCTGATTTTTTCTTTGTTTTTAGCAAATACTGGAGGCAAGTGATATATGTAACTGTTCTAAAAATATTATTAATTACAGCATATGTGAATGACTCTGGATTCCATACGGGGTCACACGAGGCTCTGTTACAGCTTTTTGTTGTTGGTTTTGACTTTCTGAAAATCTTTAGATGGAAACTGATAGCGTGATTCATGTTTTCATTCTGTAATTGATGTAAGCATAGAATGAAACAGGCTAGTTAGATCAAACCCTTAGTCTCTCACGGTATGCATAATACACACACTTAAATACCATCCAGATCCAAAATATGGTATGCTAAAGAAAAATATATAAGTGTGTGTTCATAGGAAAGGTTTTCCATTTCTCTGCTTCATCTGGATGTGATAGCAGCAAATATTTAGAAAAGAAAGAAAAAACTCTTCAAACACAGTTATTTTAAATTAAGTGCCTTAAAATTAAAAGCTTCAGTTTTCAAAGTAAGTAATGATTTTGACACCTCTACATTTTGGATTTCTGAACAAGACAAGCTAAACATTAAATATTGAGAATTTGCTTGTTAACATTCATAGCCAAATACAGTCAAAGAGCAGGCTGAAAATTAAGCTGGCTAAGAAAAAAAAAATCACATTTTCTTCAGAAAAAAAAACATAATGAAGAATTGTGCAGGATAATGCTTACATAGAAATGCAGTGGTCAACTGACCCAATCCTTTGGGGTCCCATATCAAAACGTCATATGGCCTCGAAGCCAGAAGACATGTGCCACATACGTTCAAAAGTCAAGGGGAAGAGGAGTTGTCATGCACTTATGGGCAGTATGTGCCAACCAACTCCACCATGTACCAACCAACACTCCCCTGTGAGACAGGGTTGGTTTGTACATGGAGCTAGAGAACCAGCAGTGTCAGTCTCCTCCCAGATTCGTTTCCTCCAGCAGCTAGGGATTTGGATTACCTTTGTAATCCAAATAATCTTTGGATTATTCTTTGTGGCAATAAAACTCTGACTCCAAACATAAAATAAATTGCCGTAAAATTACAATTTCAGCTATTAAAGCTCTGATCAAATGCACAAAATGAAGTTATTTAAGCAGGAGACTGCTCCTTGACAGTAAACTGAATCTTTGTGTTCTCCTCCAATGCCTTTTTTTTAAAAAAAATAAATCCTTTTTAAAAGATGCACATAACTGTACTAAGACGGCTGCTTTTGAACACTATGTATATTTCTAAAACTATGGCTTCAGTGTTTGCAGCAGTTTCATTTTCCTGCAAATGCTATCAGTCGACTACAATCTTCCAAATGAAATATCTGCATTAAAAGAAGAAAGAAGAAGAAAAGAAAAATCAGGGCCAAACTCTAGTTCCCACTGAAGTTAAGATTTTATTTTATTTTTATTTTTTGCCATCAACACGAACAGAATTTAATTAATCTGCAGATTAATTAGTGGTGAAAGGAAATCAAATTCTAGAAACAGGATTAAAGTAGGCCACTTCTGTCAGCACCATTTCCCCCCTACTGCATGCTCTAGATCTCCAAAGCATTTGCTGATAGGTTAAACACTGATGTTACATTTTTCCCCTCAGCTGGATGATTATGCATTCACTATTAGGCACAGGAGCCAAGGGCACTTGACAGCACTTTCAGTTACCAATCTTCCATTACAGGAAATCTGCCTACATCCAAAAAAAGGAGCAAGTCTGAGAACAGACGAAAGAAAATAGACCTGAGCCCAGTCATTGCTCTGACCAGTTTTAGCAAGAGAAACCTGAATCAGTTTAGGATTCCACATGGATTGCCTATATAGCGTTGGTTATCAGCATTATCACAATGAGTAGAAACCTCAGGGATGGACCACGATTCAACGGGGGTTGAAATTTATAATATGCAACCAAAACCACTCCTCCCTAAACCTTAAATTTCAAGCAACATAAGTTGCTTGAAACTGGAAATACCAAATACTCCATTAACAGTCAGGAAGGAGTTTATTCACTAGCTACTCCACCCAAATTCCAATACAGCACAATTTATAAACAATGAGTCTAATAAATTAAGAGAAACAATATTTAGCCCCAAAGTGTGTAATAGCAAATGATGCTAAACTTAAGGTGACAGCAACTGTTCAATCAGTCTATGAAATGCTGAAGTAAGATGATATTAGTATTTCTATTTATTATATTTTAAGCTTTCAGCTTTACTACTTTTTTATTGTGCTGTAACAATAAATAAAATGCATTCGTTGTATCCATTGTTGAATGAACGCCTTAATGCTTTGATTTCTGATGTAATACTTTGCTTAATAGCATTTTTCTTTGAAATTTTAGTAATATTTTTTTTTTTTAGCTTTGAAGCCAAAAGTATATCCTTAATTGGTGAGCAGCAAACGATCCATTTCATTTCAGTTCTGTTTTGTTTTTACTTCTCTATTTAAATGAAATGCATTCAGAATTAGGCAGTAGCTTTCTCAGTCACAAGATTTTCCCCCAAATCTCTGAATTTTATATAAATAGGCATGACACAAGGTAATTAACATTTCCATTTTAAACTTACAGATTTATACAAGCTCATGTCAACAGAAGTCCAAATTTACTGTAATTACAGATTATTTACATTAAAACAAAATAAGAAATCAGTATGTAAATGTAATGTTTGTTGTAGCTAATGCAGCAGAAGATGGTAGATTAGGTTCAAACAGCAATCAGTTAGCAAATCTGGCTAACATGTAAATGAGCAGAAGCCCTTCTGTTTACATTCTATTGCATTTTAAACTTCAGGATTTTTAAACTGTCTCATGAGCAGATGTGAAAATAAAACATTAATCTTACCATTCTTATTGAAGCTTTCAAAGTAACTAAAGCAAGGCACTGCTCCTGTCCAGCTAAACAGACAAATACTAATAACTGGAGTTGCAGGTTACATCCTTCTTAATTAACACTCCGCAACAGTTGATAACGTACACCAAAACCCCATGCCACAACCACCACTGCTCTGCAACAACCTAAAAAGCACGTACTCAGCAAAACACAGACCCATTACTTGACATGTATATATAATTTTTATTCCTATCCACACAGATAATTACATTTCTTAAATAAATTACAATCACTTAGCAAAAATCTAGTACTGTAATCATTGCCGAGATATGCAGCTGGTCAAACAGCTTTTAGCTGCTTTGAACTTTCTGGTGATACATCAAGTATAAAAAAGAAACGAACATTTTCAGCTATTTAGAAAAAAAAAAGTATGAATATAAATTAAATGACATCCATTAATTAAAGTGACAATAAAGGAAAAAAAAATATAAACAGCACTTCCCAGAACACACAAGACTGAAAGGGAAGACCATCAGGAAGACCTGGATATGTGTCCAGACTCACATGCCTATGCTTTTGATGCTTCCCTTTATTGCATTGTCCTAACCCTTTTTTCCTGAACTCAGTATTGCTGGCTTTCAAGAAGCATCTGAGGCACCAAAGGGAAGGAAAGCCACTGTAAGGAAGTGAAAAATCTAATCTAAAAAGACGGTGCAAGTAATCTCTCCCCTTGGACAACTATTGATAGACATTCTTTGGCACCTTTCTGTTTTAAGACTGTTTTCTAAAGGAAATCGTGTTTCTCTCCACCCACCTATGCCATCCAGCAGATTTGTACATATACACTAGTTTCAAGGAGGACTGACGATGCTATAAAGGACTAGAATATTGGCTGTAAATCAACAGCTGGGCAGAGGAAAGGGACCTAAATTACTGGCCACCTTCATAAAAGACTGCAGCAGAAGAATAATCTTTTTATACTGCCTTCAGCCAACCTCTGGCCTTCGATGACAAGAATTACCATGTGGTATCTCCTGTTGTTTGATACTACCTGCTTACCGGGATTTCAGCTGGAGAAAAGAGCCGGGGCAGGATGACAACCTACACAGGTGAAAAAAAATGACATGGGTGCTACAAAATGCCTGGGAGGAACTGAAGCACTGTCAGAGGTAGGCAAGATCAAGGGAGAAGCATGGAGGGAGAGAGATGAGTTACTTAAGCTGTTGTGATGAGGCTGGAATTCACCAAAAATCGTCCTTCATTACATCCACAGCCCACCAAACATGTTGTTATTGTTCCAGATGTTGTACATGGATAGGTATGGCTATGCCAACCCTACAAGTGGTATTTGACATTTAAATTTAATCTTTACACCTCAATTTACTAGCATGCGATAGTAATTCACTGGGTTTCTATTACCTATAAGAGCTTTAGAGATGCCACCGATGAATGAAGATGCCCTAGGAGATTTTTGCTTGTTTAAACTGCAGGATCGTTTTGTCATTACATTTAGATGCCAGTTTAAGTCAGTTCTGGGTTAAGTCCATACAGCCTGCCACAAACTTCAACGCCTACCTACCAATACATTGGAAAAGGATGTTTCAAATGCTCTTCTCCCTGAGTGTCAAGAAGAGGCACAGACCAGAGCTATGACCAGATTGCTCCTTTTATAAAGGGCATATACATAAAATACCACATACTGAAATCGTAGGCTTTTCAAATATCACTTTCTGGAGATATTCAAATCACGACTATTTATCTCTAGTTCAAAATAGAAGGCAGTTGAAGAAAACAGCAGATGAACTCACAAAGTAGGAGGCAAAGTTCTTTAATTTCCATTAATAATACATGTGAGCATCATGCTTTTAAAAAATGTGGGTAACAAACTAATCTGAATAATAACTGACCTAACAGTAGGCAGTAAACAGTGTAACTGGGTTTGGTACATTGCTTCAATTAGATGTGTTTTGATCTGCATTGATGCTTTAATTGGAGGCAAGCCTCCCCTTTCATCTAGAATTTATGACTTCAGGGAGATGATCTAGCCTTTAAATTATCCTTGTTTAAGTAGCCACTAATTAATCATCATTTGCTATCCCAAAGCTACCAAATTTATCTTAAAAATATCCAGAACTAAATCTCCTCTATGGAACAAGTATAAACTGTAAAGGTAGCGACCGCTTTGATTTTAACAGGAAATAAAGTTCTTTAAGATTGTTCATCCAACAAAAAAGCCTGGGAACCCTTTATAAACAGCTTGTTGCTTTTACATAGTTTATTTCAGTTGAAATAAACTACGTTCTTTAAAGTCTAGATTTCTTTCCAAAATCAAAGACATTAAAATGACAATACACAAGATAACCAGGTATAAAATATTAAAATTGCAAAATGAATTTTAAAAAATAGCATCTACATTGTTTTTCCACAGTATTTTCACTGTTCTTCAAGTAATTCCTCAAGTACAACGGCTTATTGTCCTCACACACAACTACAGCTCCTGTTTGTACGTACAACTCACAGCTCACTACCACCCTCCGTTCCATCACCACTATTCCCTCTCTTAATGTTTCTTTTTTGTTTATTTTCTATAATTTAAATCAGTTTTCTTATTTATTCCACAGAATACCGGTTATGTTCATAAATAACTTCTTAGTACCACAGGGACTACTTTTAGTCATTGGGAAACAATCTATTTATTTCTATCGATTGCCAAAGGGTTTCCTTCAACGTATTTGTAGAACATTTTACTATTTAACTACAACAGCAGAAAAACAATTCCCTCTTCAGATAACTTGAAGGGAATCTAGTCTAATGATCATGCAATTTGATCAATGCAAAGTACAATGCCTGCTTGCTTGACATTTTAGGACCAGAGCTACATTTTCAGACTCAATTACCGTGCACCCTCTAGCGGCCAAAGAATAAAAGTAATGGTTTTCCTGGTACGAATACATCTGTGTCTACCGTTGAGAAACAGATGGACAGGAAAGAAAGCAAGACAAAAAGTTGAAAGCAAAGTAACTGCAAATTGCTCTCTAACAGAAAGGATTCCGTTTTCCACAAAGAAGCATTTAATTTTCAAACCTTTGCAATATTCACTGACATATGAACACTGTTAACTTTTGGAGTATTGAAATCAGTAAGATACCCTGCCTACTCAGACAAAATTAGTTATTCAGCCTATTTATGTACATTTTTAAAAGTCCAAGATACAATGAAATAATATAACAAATATTTCAGAAAGAAAATTCTGATCAGATGGTAACAATTTCTACATGTTTATCTTAAATGAATCAACCTAATGCAATAAATTATGAAAGGCCAGATTTAATTTAAAAACATTTACTTCCCGTGGAAATGAAAGTCATCACACCTGGAAGGTATAAAATTCTATATGCACCTAAGTAATTCATGTAGCATACCAAGGTTTAAAAAAAAAGGAAAAAAAAAAAACACTTTTCCCTTAATTTCAACAGTAAAGTATTGAGGTAGTTAATCCCAACACTTGCCTCTTCGACCACTGAAAACTGATTGCAGATTCCTAAAAGGATACATGTGGCTTCACAAAAGCAAACAAACAAACAAAAATACCTAAAGAATCATACAAGTAGAACATATGGCTAAAAGACTTACCCAGAATGACTTGAAGAAGGAAGAGGCAGGTCAGGTGTTAGAACATAAAGACTATTATTTTTTGGCAAGTGTAGAGTTTTTAAGACAGTCTGAGGAAAGAAAAATCATTGTAAATATTGTAAATATAAAACATTTGCTGATTTTGACATATTAGTTTATTCTACTCCTTTTAATTATTGACAACACCATCAAATTTTTGTTTCAAGACGTACTTGCTCTGAATTTAATAACAATATTTTTGTAGGTGTGCCATGTTTTAAATAAAAACAACATAAAGTGATTTTTTGGTAATGTTTTAGCTTAAGTGTTCCTTGTATTACTTTCACCTAAGACATCTAACACTGTTTGAAACTCACAATTCTTGCATTGTAACCCCCCACCCTCAGAGCCTCAGTTTGAAACACTGAATTCAGGTAACTGAAAACACAGTTGAAAACTTACACTATCGTCTACATCTCCAGTCTTCCACCCTTTCAGCAGCATTTTAGATGCAGGAATCTGAAGTTCATTTTCTAGAATACGTTTGATATCTCCTGAAGAGAAAAGAAATAAAATGTCAAGAAAAACACATATAAAGCATACACATTTACCACCATCTCAAACATTACTGAATTACAGCTCATAAATGAGCAAGGAAAAATTTACTACGAAATCAGTTTTACTGTAGTTGTCATTGTAACACGCACTTGAAACAGCAAAGAACAAATGAAGCTAAAAATCACAGAGCATGAATCTGATCCACACAATCACATGAGGATTTGGCAATTTGGACATTATTTCAGTAGTTCTACACTGCATGTGCTATCCACACATCTGCACGTGCATGCTATCTGAAGCAACGCACCTTGCCAGCAATAAAGGTGGTGTGCATTCACAAATCCACGATCAATAATCCTGACACAGGGAACTAGAGCGTTCACACGGTTTGACTGGTCTGACAGCTTTTTGAGTGTTTTGCAAATTTTGATGCTGTCTTCTTCCTGTAACTATTACAGGCACGAAATAATTCAGGCTGAAGGTACCTCAGGAGGTCACGTAGACCAAGGCCAACTCAAAGAAGTTCAAAGGTCTAACGAGACCAGTTTAGTCAAGGTTTTGTCCAGCTGACTCTTGAACACTTCTAAGGATGGAGGCTCAACAGCTTCTCTGGCCAACCTGCTGCAGTACTTGACCACCCTCATAATTAAAATAAACAAATATATTCCTCATATCTAATGGAAATTTTCAATGTTCCAATCTGTGTCCTTTGCTTCTCCTCTTATCACTATGCTCCTCCAAGAAGAGTCTGGCTCCATCTTCTCTGTGTCCTTCCATCAGATAGATACAGACTGTAGTAAGGTCTCTACCTCTCCCCTTCTCTCCTCCAGGTTGAACCACTCCAATTCTCTTTGCCTCTACTTGTATGTCACCTTGTGCTCAAGTCCCCTGACTATCTTGCTGACTACTGCTGGACTCACTCCACTACTTTAATATCCTTCTTGTACTGGGGACCCCTGAATTGGATGCATTGCTCCAGACAGTCTCACAAGTGCTGAATAGGTGAGAAAAATTATTCCGCTGGATCCACTGGCTATATTCTTGCTAACACAGCCTAGGATGCAGCTGGCCTTCTTCACTGCAAGAGTGCACTACTGATGAGCCTCCAGATCTGCCTCTTTTTTTTCTTTTCCTCTCCCCACAAAGTTTCTTCCTGGCCTATTAATCCCCAGCCAGTTACCAGATGGTATAGCATGGAGTTATCCTGCCCCAGATGCAGAACTTCATATTTGCTTTCGCTGAGCTTCGTAAGGCTCTTGTCAGTCTATTTCTCCAGGCTGTCCAGGTCTCTCTTGATAGCAGAATTGCCCTCCAGAACATCAGCCACTTTCTCTGATGTGCTACTGCCTGTGAACTTGCCAGGAGTGCTCTTCTTGACAAGCAGGTTTTTAATAAAGACATCAAGCAACACTGGCCCCAGGATCAGACCCCGAGGGACACTACGTTAGCAACTGTTCACCAGTCAGACTTTGAGCCTGGCAGTTCAGGCAAATATCTGCCTACCTTATAAGCTCACTTACCCTGTCCTCATCTCAAGAACATGACTATAAAAATACTACAGCAGAGTATAGAAAAGGCCTTACCAGAGAAAGTAACATCCAGTTCTCCCCTTGTCCACAGAGCCAGTTATCACATCATAAAAGGCAAGACGATTAGGCATAATTTACCCTTACCAAATCCAGGCTGGCCTTGGATCACCTGTTTTTTTTTTGGTTGGTTGGTTGGTTGATTGGTTTTGTTTTGTTTTTCCTTCCTGTGCTAAGAAATGGCTCCCAGGAAGATTCTGCTGCGTAATCTTTCTACACCCTGAATTCAGAGACTGCCATTGAACAGCAAGTTCCCATTTTCCTGAGCTTTTCTTTTAATGCTGACTGTACTGGGTACTTACAGAAGCCCTTTTTACCTCTTAGTGCTTTCAGCTCTGCCTGACCTTTGGTTTTCCTTTAGCTCCAAACCTGCATAGTCTGTATTCCTTCTGGATAGCCCATCACTACCTTATACCTTTGTTGTACTTTCTTTTGCATTTAGCTTAGTCAGAAGTTTTGTTCTTCTGTGCTGGCCTTCTGCCATATTTGCTCCCCTTTTTGCATGTGGGTATGGACTGTTTTGGTGCTTTGAAGTTATCCTTGAAGATCAACATCTCCCTTAAGCCCTTTTGCCCTTCAAGACAGTTTCTCCTGGGATTCTGCCAAGCAGATCTTTGAAAAAGCCAAAAGCTGCTTTCCTTAACTCCGTAGCTGAAATCCTACTATTTGTCAAACACAAGGCTGTGTTTGACCTTCATATTCCAAGAAACAGACAAAAGTCTTAGACTGACTACCTTCTGACTGTTCCTTAATCATCTATACCTGAAAGAAGTTTATAAGAAAAAAAATTACTACAGCTGCACAATTCTGATTTGGCCACTTGTGTATCTACTCTGCATGGACATAACTCAGTGTGGTGCAGTGAAAAGACAGAACACTGATCAAGAATTCAAACTAATCACCACTAGGTGGCACCATCCCATACCAAATCAAATGCAGAGAAGAAAAATAAGGACCAAAAAGTTTCAATTTCCAAATTTCATCACAGACATAAGGCTACAGCTCTGCAAGTTTTTTAATCAACTATTTCTTCGTTTTGATCTGTATATTGTCTTCAAAAAAAAACTTTTTCTCCTTAGTAATTTAATTTCCTTAGAAAATTAATTCAGCTTGGTGAGTATCAAAAATAATATGCTCTGCAATGGTAAGAACAGCATATTTCTAACATACTTGTATAAAATGCATCAGATTTATAATGAAGACAAAAGAATCTGATAAAAGGAATCTTAACTGCCCCAAAAGAACCAAATAAAAATTTCTTTTAAAAGAATGTAACAATGGTCTTCGTACTTGCAAGAATTCCTATGAATTTTGTCACTAATCCTATGCAGAAAAGGATGATGCTATAGAGATTCAAAAAGGAAATGCCAAGATCATCTGCTTATTAGCGGACTGCATCCACACTAATCCTGCTGCAAATTACACTTTCATGCGTCAACTTAATCAGTAATCTTCATTTTGTTTCTGAAGCAAGTCCATAAGACAACTATATTTCAAGATAAATATTTGACAGATCACTAACCTTTACAAAGGATTAGTGAAATTTTGCTTTTTTAAAGCTGCAAAGAGATTTGAAAATGGTTAGGACCTGTGGAGGCTGCATTTTTTGGGAGATATTTTGGAGGGGTTTGTTTTGGTTTTTGTTTTCGTTTTGTTTTTTTTGGTTGGTTGGTTGGGGTTTTGTTGTTTTTTCTGTATTTGTTTTAGGGTTTGGATTTTGGGGGCTGCATGTTTTTTGTTCATTTTTGTTTTAGAAATTTCTCTGGTAAAATTCTTATGTCATTTTTATACATCCTTACCAACTGTGGAGCTGTCTTCAAGTACTACATCCACATTTCTGTCTCTGTACTCAACCCTGAAGTCAAGCATTCGAGGTTGTCTTTCCACTATTTGTCTAGATGGCACTACGTGGCGAAATGCTGAGGATGAGGAAGGAGTTGAAGAACCTGCTGCAGAATGACTTGTGGGGCCGTACGCTGGTCCTTGTAAAGTCTCTCCACCATACTCACTGAAACATATGCAGATAAGAAGGTTTGAATAAAATAGCTTGATAATGTTTAAACAAAGATTAGCAAAGTAAAATGAACAGTGTTATTCACTTACTATGGTCCACAGCATATGCCTCTTGAATAAACTACATTGTCATATGTGAAAGTACTGTTTTACCAATAATTAGAAATTAACTTTCACATTAACAACGTTAATATTTCAGTGACTCAGAAGTGCTATAGAAGAACAGTTTAAATGACAAACAGGCATTTAAGCCACTTTTAGTCTAAAGTTCACTGTGTAATTAACATCGGATTTATCTTGAGAAGCAGCATTATTTCCTGTTCCAGGAGTGCTATGACCGTATAAAAACTTGTACCATGGCAACCACCAGTTTTCTACATCATCAGGCTAGTACCACATGGAAATAAGAATCAGAAAAAAATGAAATAAATGTCAGAATAAACTTGGAAACCCTCACTACCCAGAAGCACACCTTGTCCTCAGTGAACTTCTCTGCAACATGTAACTGAGATTAGAAACAAAAGGTAACAACACATGAAATTTAAGGAACATTACTCCAGGCCAAAGAAAATTATGATGTACTGAAATTAGATTTTGATGACAAGATACTTCACAGTGCAAGCCTAGAGCTTTGCATTGTAGATGTCCTTACCAGGAACACGGTGCTCCCTGTTTAGATTATCTGTCCTGCGCAGTTACAGGATATCATGAGGGAGGATGTGAGCTAATAAAATGTATGCACTGAAAGAATGGGAGCTGTGCAAAGAAGGATTTAGGAAATGCTGAGATGCAAGTTGGTTTATTTCCATTCCTGAACAGAACTTATTTAAAAGACTCCCTTTCCTGAAGATACTATGAGATTTCTCAATGGAAATGTTTCTTCAACAAATCAAACCTGACATCTAGAGGAGGACTGAAATTTTAAAAAGCGTGTAATATGGGTGGCACCCACGTCACAGAACCATGCATAAACAGTACCAAGCTATTGCAAATCACATCATTTGAAAAAGAAAAACATTATGCTTGTAAAACATGTGGCTCCTCCACTTCTCACATCAGCAGGCTCAAAAGGATGAATTCCCAGCTACAAACACCCATGCCCACAGGTCAAAGACTCACTTCAGAGGATTAAAGAGTAGAGGAAACAGTCTTATTTTCAGGCTTTAAAAAAGTATAAACAACAAGCAATATGTTTGGGGTTTTTTGTTTGTTTGTTTGTTTTGTTTGTTTAAATCTGACATCCAACAATGAATTAAGTAATATAACCATTTTGTTAAAAGACCTAAGAAGCAAAGAATATCCTGATTCTCAGGTATTTGATTTTTTCGGTCAACACGATTGAATTATAAAACAAAATGTATTTTTTCCCCTCAATATATTAACTTGCTTCAAGTCCAGTTGTATTAATTATATTTGATTCCATTACAGAAAGCATTTTACATGTCTGACTGGCAACCTCTAGTGGAAAATAAAAAGCTTCATGTCAGTAAATTAACCTCATCTGAAAACCACTGGAAACTAGGCTTCTTAGCCTTTCAGGTCTCCTTTTAAACTTCTTGCTTTAAAATTTAAAAAAAAAAAAAAAGAGAGAGAGAAAGAAAAAAGACTACTTGTGACACCCTTTATTGTCTAATCATTTCTAAAAATGAATAAATCAGTACTGAAGAAAGCTGTAAGTGGACATTGGACATGCTTGTTATCAAAGCTGGGTATAACTGCCCCCTAGCTCCTTCCCCCTGACAAAATGCTTGCAAGCATTCTGGTATTTTGAATATAAATGCTTTGAGATCAGGACTTACTAACATAAATCCTGTTTTTGTGTCTCTGCTTATGTTAATAGGTAGAAATAGTGCTTGACACAGAGTCTTGATCTGAATTGGACTATGCAGACCTAGCCATAAATAAACACCTAGCAACTTTCCTGAGCAAATAAAGTTTTATCTTGAAATAAAAAAACAACTCTATTTTATGATAGCTTTAGTGAGTATTGACATATATGCCAAAACACCACTTTACCTACATGATGTATCTTCTTTAATCATCAAAACAAACCTTTTAAAAATAGTACATTGAGTATTTCCTTCAACAACATTTAAAACGCTATTTTACTGCCTCTCCCAAGTAGCTCAATTCTTGTTCTGCTGTTTTCAATTGCCTCATCAGCACTTAGACTATCATGTGTCAGTGACTTCAAGATATGCAGGCATCAGTATACAAGCCAAAACTTAATTCAGAAGCTGAAAGATGGTCAGTAAAGCTACTTTTAGAAGGGAGCAACCTTGCTTTATCTAGCATAATATCTGCTGCATGTAATTCACTTATAATAAACAAACTTTTTTTTGGCCAGAGGTATATGGAATACTGATATCCTTAAAAATGCATAAGGAAAAAGAAAATACTTAGCCAGGCATATCTTTATATTTGCCCTGCAAATTTTTACACATTTAGAGGAAGAAAAAAAAATTTAAAAAAAATAAAGTCCTGAAAAGACTAGAAAACACTGAAGTCTGAAGACTGAAAGTCCTAGAAAGCACACCAACATCCAGACCTAGTAAAGGAACAATCCTACAGAATGACCTAACAACAAATGAATTTAAAATAAACTAGTTTGAGTAGGCGTTTGAGCTGGTTCTCCACCAGTATGGGGGAAAAAAATAATGTTAAATCAGCCTTGCCAGGAATTGAATTTGTGGCTCCAGAAACTGCTTTAAAAGGGGAAGTACATCACCATCTTAGGATTCAGGAACAAAACCATAACCATTACATAGCATCATTCTCTGCATGTACTACTCCATCGCTCTGTGCTTACCTTTGCAGAATGCCGTTTTCTTGTGGTATTACACCATTTATAGCTGCCTGAAAGGAAAAAATAAGTTTTCAATCAAACACACGGAGGAATAACAATAAATCAGAAGGATTCCTATAGTATGTTTTAAGAAGTGATTAACTTGCTTTAAAATATGTTGTAAAATGTTCTCCACTAAGTGGATATTCTTGGTAAACGATATTGCCATTGAAGTACCCTCTTAAAATAAAAAACATATCTAGGTGAAAATGAACATGAACTGATGCTGTGTGACGGATTTCCCAGGTGTGATGCACAGGAATCGAGTTCATGGCCTGTGCTCAGTAAATCTACCATACGTAGGAAGTGTACAAAGTGTTAAAAATGCAGCTTTCAGACACATTAAGTTAACTGTGCACAGACAAGTATCTTCATAGAAATTCTCATGTTTCCCAGAAGTATCAGGCCTGCACAAACCTATAAGCCTGCTCAGCTCCACACGCACCTATGTTGCAAGTCCAAAGTCTTCCAGTCTAGCCTCTGAAGTGTAACCATGTGCCACCGACTCACAGAAATACAAATTACCCCCCCAAAATTCAAACAATCTTCACACAGAGAAGGAAATATTTTTAAACACAGATTATGCAGCTAGGTATCGTCCCATTAGATTATCAAAATAAACAATATATTACTTAAGTGTAGGTGTGAGCCTAGGCCCAAACCTGGCGAGTTGCATCCCAATTAGGCCTCTTATTTGAAATTACACGGGTATTACCTATAAAGATATTGTAATAAAATTCTGATATTAAAATGTCTTTTGTTTAGAATAGCCACACTACATACCCCAGTTTCAAGTCCAAAAACCCACTTCTGACAAAATTATCTTCTCAGACTGATCCAGCATATCGCCATTCTACTTTGTGGAAAGTTTTAATGCATTTCCAGCACATCTGGCACTATGTACATTTATGTATCAATCAAAGCTTATACAAAGTCAGGAAGAGCGAAAAAGTTGGAAAGCAGGTAAGACTCTCTTCAACAGTATTTAGAAGACAACTTCTTACAGACTGCTTTATACCACAAAAAAAGGTTCCACAATCTCCTTGATGCTAGGATTTTTCAGACTTGAGGTGCAGTGAAAGTGATACCACGTGAGCTAGCAACGATGGCTGACACATTTCACTACTCAGCTGTTTCAATTCTGTTCTGATTATTGTTGGAAGGTAAGGGAGTAGAGATGTCAGAACCCCACCTAACTTAAGGCTTTTAAGCAGGGCCCAGCAATGGGCAGGTAAAGAGGAATAGCACTGGAGGGAATTTGACAAGGAATGAGAAAAATTATGTTTAAAAAAAAAAAAAGTTTGAAATGCTAATTTTGAGTTTTGATAATATTTATAATCACTATTGTTTTCACAGTTTTTATTGTTTTTTTACATATTTGGTAGGCTTGAGGGTGACGTTGAAGAGAGCTTGTAGCATCTCACTGATTTCCTATTTCTGCTGTACCACCAATTCCTGTATTTCTACTGCCACAATTTCTACTATCGCTAATATCCATTCTTATAATATGTCAGCTATGCCTGAACAGCTGGCCAGTATATCTGGTGAATAAGTGTTTGGTCCTTGATGAAGACAGATAAAATTTAGAAGCTCACAGACTATTTACTACTCCAGGAGGATGAAATCGAATACTGTAACTGAACTATGGACTGTCATAATCTGTCATCATTTTTACAAATTAACATTAAAAAAATGTGGCTTAAATAAGAAATGCCCAATAAATACAAAAGTAGACTAAATCCAGATTTAATCCCAATGCTTTTTCTCCGAATACATAAGCATGAATTTTTACAATTTCTGTTAATAAATAAGATTTAATAATGAAGTCAAAAATGTCACTTAACTCAGTGAAGTAACTATGATACTGCAATAAGACTTGTCATTCATTTAGATAAAATATTACGCTAATGACAGCAGAAAAAGCAGACAAGCAGAAGGGCTGCAGGTATCTATAAACTACAGCAGTTACCCATAAGGCTGCATCAAATTACAGTGAAAACAAAGCTTCCTACCAGAACACTTTTTAAATCAGTTTATCCGCTGTGCATGGCAATAATCAGTGGTTTCTTTTTAACATGTCTTGTTTATCATCACTGTGGTTTTTGCAGTCATACATAGCTCTTGATCATGTTCATCTAATAAGTCTCCAGGAAGAAGTGAGAGGTTTTGGTTTGTTTGGGTTTTTCTGAATTGGCATCTCCCCTCCCCACCCCAATACTCTTCAGTAACATGCACAATTTGGTTAAAAGACAAAAATATCCTTTATTTTGTATCTGTAGGATATGAAGAGCAAATACAGGTTCTTGTACCACAGGATTAACACACCAATGCTGACACATCTGCTGACAACAGAAGCTGTCTCTTTACTTGGAGCAAAAGAAGCTGCTTCAGTAACGAAGAAATATAGCACAGCACTTCCACACTTCTGTCAAAGCCTGTACCCCAATCTCAAATGATTAAAACAGCTCAATTTTTTTTCTAAGTCTAGTCAGAGGGGCTAAATATGATAGAGGCTCCAAGCTATTTTCTTTAAAAATGAATAATTCACTTGTTCACATCCTTGGTTCTGTAAACTTGATGACATTTAAGGGGCACAGCAGTAAGAGAAAAACAGCTGCAGCATTATGTACTTTTTTTGATGGAAAGACCTCTACTAACCACACAGTAAAAATAAAGAGTCTGGACACTGTTTGTTAAGCAAGATGGAAGACTAGAATTACATAGATGACAAATGGTGGCAGTGCACATGTAGATATTGAATAAATATTAAATATCCATGTTCTTACAAGATATCTGTAAGTAGACACTGAAAAGAAAAGGGAACAACCATCCATCTTATGGTTTCATAGCAGGAAGGTTGTGAATGAAAAAATAAAAATAAATGAACATGTTATTAAGACAGTTCCAGACTCTTCTTCCCCAGTGTCAGTCCCCTTTGAGAGAGGATCAGGTCTCTGTGGTTAAGCAAACATTCAAAGATATTAAATTTTTGTCTTTCCAAACAGGGATCATTTGATCATCAAAACCAGCCTGTGTGACTAATATACAGTAATTAAAGAGATATATTTCCCTTGAAACAGTTTTAATAACACGTGCAGTAAATCTATTCATGGGTTATTAAATAAAGATGCCATGTCTGGCTCTGAAAATGTCTTCAGCTTCAGAGCGTTACAAGGGAAGCAGCACTGCGTGCCCACTCTCTCCTCGCTCCGTATAGCCACTAGTATCCACTACAGGGTACTGCAACTTCAGTGGTTTTTTCTGTCTGTTCTAATGCTATCTTCATTTAAAGAGTTAAGCTCAGCTTAAGGGGAAAATTGCTCTGCACACTAGAAATATTTAAGTGCCTGAAGAATGCTGCGATGCATAAAGCCTTTCCTCAAAGGCTATCAACTGAAATAGATTAGCCCACTATGCCTAAATGTGACCTTTTTTCTTTTTAACCAGTACAAAACATTGTTGGAGAAAAACAAGAACCACCATTTCTTAATAAGCTGATGAGACAACAATCTTGACTTCTCTCCAAGTACACAATTCTAGCACTAACCTGTTAAAAACAATTAAGCATATCTTATGGTGACTCTCATGCTGGATGGCAAGAAGGTTCCTATGAATAACTATGAATGAACTGTCGTATTAAAGACAGCACAAAATCTTGTCTCCTAAGCTTGAAGTACTCGGTGGTTATCACTAAGTTCAAAAATAGAGTGGATTTGCCAATCCAATCCAATCTGCTATTTAAAAGCAGAGGTCTACATATAACTGGCTGCATATACAAAGAAGGCTGGGAATTCCTTCGTCTTCAAGTACAGATGAAGGTTTTATTTCCAGTGTTTAGAAGGGATACTAAGATGAATCATCTGAAGAGCTAAAACCAGGCCCAGACAAGAGCAGAGCCAAAGGCCCTTCCAAAGGGTGAGGTGGGAGAAGAGCTTCTTCTACAGACAAATCTGGGCCCCCCCTCCTTCCCAATCTCCATACCACACGACAGTTTTGGCTAACGGATACAAACCCTGTCATAGACACACAAATCCTTTAAAAATTTTCCACATTCAAACCTCTACCTCAGTGAAAACCAGCAGCGAGCAGGATACAGCCTGATACGCAGAAATTACAGATTCTCTTCAGGAAACAGCCTGGGTATCTTGGATGAGTGAAATGGATCTTGGGAAGCATGACTTATCAAACCAGGGTACTAGAAAGCATATCTCTAAGCAAAAGAAAGCAAGTTCAAGCAGAAGTTCGTGCTGGAAGAGCAACACTGTCAGAGAAAGGGGTTACGGAGCTGTAAATGCCATGCACGTGTAAAAGCTGCATGAGTTCCATTGAGATAAATAACCACATCAGCTTAATGCAGCCAGCACAAGTTTATGTATGAATCATCTCACACAGAATTTTAAAAGCTTTATTTAGGTTTGATTAAATTCAACAAGACCACTTCAGTCTACTTAATGAAGGCCACACAGAGCTTTACATTGGTTTAGCTAAAAATTGAGGAGGTTTACATTAAACAAACCACATGAGTGAGACACAGACACAGGGCAATAGGAACTGCTGCAGAGATGACTTAATCCAAAATCCAGGGGTGGCCAACCAAACAGCATCTACTGCTTCAGAGAAAGGCACAGGGAAATAAAACCGAGGAACTTGCTCAGGGGGCATTTTCTTCCAATACCCTGGTATTCTGTCAGTCCGGCACAAAAAGATTTCTCGTAATTACTTTTTTGTTCTATTCCACATTAAATAATGCAATAGCCTCATGATCCATATCTTTAATCCTTGCTATGAAACTCACCTAAAGCTCTCTTTGATAAAAGGATTCATTTATTATGTCCTTCAATACGCAATATTCTTACCCAAATGTTACAATTCACATTTTGCTTTTGTTTTAAAATGCATGGTAAGCTAAAGGAACAAAGTTCTGCATTTTGTGGCTTTCCTGCTCATTTTGCCTTTTCTTCCTATTACATATTTAAGACTTCCTTAATATCTAAACAGTTGCTCTCAAACCACAAATTCAGAAAGTTTTTCCCATGCCGCTTCCTACGTTAGCTGAAGCAAAGGCAGCTCTATCTCTCACTATCTCAGAGGATGTCGTACTGGTAGCTTTCTGGACTATATTTAGAAATATGACAAAAATGGTTGGTTTGCTGTTTCACACTACAAAACAAACAAAAACTTATCTTAATACCTGACTGACCCTTTCATCATTTAATCCTGCATTTATTTATTTCTCAGTCTGATAACACTGGTGAATATAACACCAAAACATACATACAAAGCCTCATTATAGAGGGAGAGACAACAAATGCAATGTTTTGGGTTCTGTAGAATAAAAAATTGGTAACAGTTGTTTTTTGCAAAAAACAATGAGCATTCTTGCATGCAATCAACCCATCCTGCTTGAGGATCAAGATTGTTTGAATTTATAAAAACTAAATGTTTGTTGTTGTTGTTGTTTTAAATAAAAGTGAAATAAAGTATACTAAAAGGCCCTCACTAAGCAATCTAAAATACACTGGATAAAGTATTTCTTTTATTTTGTATTTTATGATATTCCCACAGCACAGAAAGGGTTATTTATACTATTATGTTTACAATTGTAAGGTCATTGCAATTAATTCTACTCCTAATCTGGATTAAATGTGATATTCCCTGTGAAATGCAATATTCTTAATCTAACTTTGTTGCTTTCATGTAATAAATTATAGTTGCTTAATCCCAAAGACTTTAAATCCATTATTTTATTTTGTATTTAAACAAAATAAAGAGATGATAAAACTCCAAACAGATAGTACAATGTTATGCTTAAAAAACAAAGTTATCCAGAGAGGAATAAGAAATAAGTAAGTGATAAAGAAGAGCACCGGTGAGACAAAATATGCATGAAAAAAAAGTAAATGAATTTTAAATTTCATCCAAACTATAAAATTGTACGACAAAGGAATACACAAAGTAAAGCAAAATGGCAGCAGCATCAAGATAGGTTCCTTTTGAACACAGAAGCATTGCTTACAATGAAAGCTACTCACGGAGTTCTGCTATCTGCACATTTCAATAAGTATTTTGAAATAATGTTCTTCTACTAGCTCTCTATTTGTCAAAAACTAATTTTGGATGGCATTTTCAACAGAACTGATATTGGCATTACTAGATTTTTAAACAGGTAATGGCAGATGTATGTCTGTCGAAACATTTGTTCTGACCTGCTAATATCATGACTTCAGGAAACTCTACAGTAAGTAAGAATATATGTGGATTTTTCCTATGATCAGACTATAACAATAAAAAAATGGGAAATTTGGGAACAAACAGCAAAGTCTTCGTAATTAACACTGATAAAAACATGCTTTAAGTATTAGGCAAATAACACAGGCAATCTGGATTAATAAAATAAAGCTTTACTGAAATCAGCTGTAATACAACCACTTCTTTCTGCACCATGACTGTATTATGAGACTCCCAAGCAGACGAACACGGTTTTTATACAGCCTCATGCAAATATCAAATCTTTCCTGTTACACACCAGTCTGCGATCTGTTATTCTAAATGCAAAGCTCTGTAAAACATTCTGCAGGAATAAAACTTATTTCAGACCAGATACTTTTACAGACAAGACACACTATCACCTTCCTACACAAACAGATATTTTGAAACTGTTATTTTAGCAACTAAAACTGGTTTGGGTTTAAGTCGTAAAAAGTATTATTCAGTTTGGATTTTTAAATGAACACAATAATATTTAAATTTTTAAAAATTACTAATTATGTCCCCATAAATTAACAGAGGCAACCTCTACCTTTGTTATCTTTGGCAGGCTTTGCAAGGCAAAGAAGAAAGTCAGCTTTTTCCTGTAGTTTGTGTTATACTTGCTGGCATTTCCCCAGCTTTGCAAGTCTCAAAGTATTTCCAAGTGCTAGACGTGAAGTTACACCCACAGTTTTCACAGAATGCCAACATTTGTCCCCATCGTGGTTAAAATTTAACCAAAAGCTGTAATTGAACTACAATGAAATGTCTTCTATGCATTCTGCTTTATTTCAGCTTGCTTTCTTTACAACAAATATACTTCATGAAAAGCTGCGAAACAATAGAATTGCTAATAAAGCAAAAAATTAACATTTCATCAAAAAATTCCACATGAATATATTCATACAGATGATTCACTTCATCAGCAAGAGAGCACGCGTTGAAATAGTTTACAATTAGCACTCTAGATGTGGTTTCCCATTTCTCCCTACTTCTTTGGTGGCTTCAACAAACTTTTTCCTGTAGTTCCTACAACATGCCGACATGCACTAGGAAGCCTTTCAACAGTTAGATATACTTCTACAATCCTGGGAAAAAACCCTCACACTTTGCACAGCCCTTTAATTTTATATTGTCACTGCATAATTCCACAAACAAAGCACAAGCTCAAGAATAAATCCCCAACTTGGTGCGTTTTTATAGTGCAATGAAAATAAATAACATGAACATATTAATAAAGAATCTTACTGATCAGAATCTATCCAAGCCAAAATACTATTTTCAACAGTAAAAGAAGAAAAGAACCTACCCCAAACCAACCACTCAAAAACCATTCACGCATACAGGGAGAGGAGCAGACTGATACATCTGCTGCCTTCTGACACGTACATGTACCCTGGCTCTAGTGACTAACATCACAACTTCTTACACTTCTAACTTAACAGAAACAAAAGCTTATGCTGGATATCAAAGAGTATTTTGGTACTCTTTAATAAAAAAAAAAATAAGCTAAACAGCAAGAGAGACAGATAGAACAAAGGCTATGCCTGGAAAAATATCCGTGTTCTGAACTTCCACATTTCTACCCCTTTGCAAATTATTTTATGTAAATTTGGACGACAACACTAAAACGCAAAGGCTGGGGATGGCTACCTCAAGACAACATACTTTTTGTTCAGCTTTAAAATTGCTCATTGTTATGACATACTAGCTCCCAGTAATTATTAAAAAGATAAAATATGGGTGAAATCTCATGACACAAGATGATTTTAAAAAATTCCTAAAAGTACTGTATACAGAATGAGATTGCTCTTACTGGAAAGGCATAACAGCGTGAAACATCTTATATGACAGTTTCCAAATTACCCTAACCATAGACAACAGACTGCCTAATCACTACTCAATAATAAAGAATATTTACGTAAGATTTAGCTTAGTTTGGAAACCAGAAAATACAGACTCAAATTATGTAATGTATAATTTGTCTACAATATTTCTGTTTCATGACATCTGTGCTGTGCTACTGGCACTGCAGCAAACCATGTCTTCCAGGACCAGCTAAAAACAGTTTGTTTAAATATAAACAAACAAATAAATAAATAAAACTAGGACAAAAGTATTAAGATATTCAACAGTAAAGTTGAAAGTCTGGTGGATCTAGATGACTCCTCACTTACATGGCACAATCTTTCACTATTAAGGTTCACTTGCAAAATAGTCACAGCGTCTGCAGACATTGATTCTCAAATTAAATAAATTACTTCATTTTTTCTCCTACTCGTACATTCCCAGCATGATTCCATGACAGACTAATTGCTTGTCAAACACGCATTTATAAGACTTATGCAGTTTTCAGTTCAACTAGTTACAGAGTAATATACGGAGAACTACTTTTAGGGATCTTAAAACACCAATTAGCAGCCACTTAACTATTAATATATTCCAGTAATTTGCTCTTGAATTCAAATGTTTAAGGACAAATTAATGCCAAGCAATCTGCAGAGAAATTTTCCATACAGAGGCAGAAGCCTTTGAAAATTAGTATTTGTGAAATGTAAGGCAGGCAGGTAATGCATGCATGTAGCTACAGTAACACTGCCAGGCACTACTGTGATCTCAGCTCCTGCTTCTTCATTAATCTCAGAGCACAAAAATAAATAAATAAATACATCTCTGTTACAATAGTCTTCTTTTCATGAAGTGAAATCAAAGGTTTTTAGTCCCATTGCTTGTTAGATCGGTATGCAAGAAAAACTTACAGGAGCTCACTTCTCCAGGAACTAAATTCCCCCTATTATTTAGGAAGATGACACGTTGATTACATTACTTTACAATGTTGACAGCAAAGATTTAAAACTCCTAAAAATCTGTTCAGCTATCTTTCTGGCCAGACATTAAAATTTCTTATGTAGCTTTGCAGCAGCATGGCTACAAAACACAGCACGAAAACACAATCCCAATCCCTTAGTTATGCTCCAGTGAATAAAGTAGCTTTTTTCTATTAGAAATATTAAATAAATAGTAATAAAACAAAGCGAATTATTTTAGATTAACATAATCCCTTTAGTGTCTACAAAACTGTCTGACAGTTTGCAACTTAACCATTACATTTGCTAGAGCTGTGAAGGGATGGAAGATACAGATCTCTTCACAAATACTGAAAAATTATCACAGTTTAACAGGCATGAAAGGGTGTTGATTTAGAAGACACTTTGCTCAAGTTTTTTGGGTCTGTGCTACATCAGTTTTACCCTGATTTAAAAGTTCTTAACCCATTACATACCCTCCTGCAAACACCAGCATGAGAATTAGTCCTTTCTGTTGTATTAACAAAACTGCACACCATACATGAGACAGCACTAAATAACACAGGTATTTAGAGCCATGACTCTTTTAACAGCCTTAATAAAAAAAGACAACACACAACAACCCTACCTCCATGACAGCTATCCATTATTTTTTTTCCATCACTCCAAAAAAATGCCCTCAAATCGGAGGACAAAGAAAAAAAAAATCAAATAATTATAATTCATGGTTTCCATAAACTTGTAAACTTTACACCCCTCAGCCTCAGTCAAGGTAGACCAAAATGAGCCGTAAATACCTAAGTGAGCCCTAACTACCTAAACAGTCCCCCACTAAGTAAATAAAAAACATTTTCAGAAATTGTTTTCACCAACTTCCCAGTCTTCCCCAGACAATTTTTCACCCTCTTTAAGCAGATGTGATCATTTGCTCACAAGCAGAAGAAATAGTTTGTATTTCTAACATTCACCTGCCTTAGAACCCCAGAAGAAAAAGATAGAAATAACCTGAAGAAACCAAATGCCCCTCTAGATCTAGCACATGACACAGCTATTGTTGAGGTAAGGAGCATTTTATGAGTTTTGGTCTTTTTTTGTGTGTGTGCCTGAATAGTACCAGGCAAGATCTACAGGAATCTAATATAGACTAGAGATGAGGAAAACAATTCATTTCAGTTTTCAAATCTTTATCTACGGGCAAGCCAGGAATTGCTCCCTTCCCAGCCTCTTTCTTTACATAGGGAACACTGTGAAACTTGAGATTCTTCAGTATTTACACAATATCAGCAGCTACAGCTTTGATTACAGCTTTAATGGGTTTCCTGAGGTGAAAAAAACAAAATCTCAAGATATGGCAATGTTAACATGATTCAAGCAGTGTTTCTCAACCTCTTTTTAAAGAGCAAAAGGTCATCCAAACAAGAAAACAAACCCAAAGACCACCTAAGGTTTTTTTGGGGAAAAAGAAAAAAAAGGCCATCCAAGGACCAATTTATGTATTAAAATAATGGTTTTATTCAAAACAATCAGAAGCATAGAACACACAAGCTATGCATTTGCTACTTGTATTCTCCCTTTACTATGCTTGTTTCCTTGCTTGCATGTGTCACAATGACATAAAAATGTCATGACATTTTTATTGGTCTTGGCTCCATGTTCGTTTAAACTCTATTTGCTTTGTAGACCACTTTCTGATGTCTAGCAGAGCACTTTCACGCACGGGACCAAGGCTGACACGGAGACACAACGGGATCAATTGCAATCAGTGCTCACAAAGTCATAGTGTCCCAGTAGCGATATATTGAACTCTTCTCCACACCAGCCAAGGTACCACCTGGTGCCACTGTTAAAAGTTGCACGTGAAAGCAGTTGGGACGTGGTAGGACCTTGTTGCTATCAGAGGTAATCTTCCTTCCTTGAAGCACATGACTGAGGTGACAAAGAAGGACTCTTATTTTGCATTCTGCAATCTTAATTTCCTCTGTAAGCATTAGTTGTTGGTTTTTTTTGTGTTTGTTTTTTTTTTTCCTTAATAGATGACTGCGCATACCGCTCTATGGAAAACCATACCATGCTCACAACTACCTAGAGATCTGCACATCCCATAGGGTCTTCAGTGTAGAAAATATATAAGATATAAATATACGAGGTATATAAAAAGGAAACATGTTTTATTCGAGATGAAGGCATTCAAAAGTTAAAAAAAAAAAGATTTAAAATTCATAGTTTAAGAAGAGCTAGTCTTCTTTGCTACCACCCAGCTGCCACAAACTTGCATATAAAATGCACAGCATGCATCTGAGCTAACTCAAAGATACAGAAATGTCACTTTGGGAGCTGCAAAACAGCTGTCAATACAGAGAATAAGAAATCAAAGGAGTTTTTGCAAGCAGGGATCCTGATTTAACAGAAAACACATTAATGACTTCCAAAAGAGACTTCTGTGGGCCTTTGTAAAGCAAAAAGTTCACATGTAATTTAATTGTCTCCTGCTACAAGAGGTTAATGCTGCAGTTGGACACACAAGAAACTTGCAACTCCTGTATTTCCTGGAGAACAGGCACCGTGCCCGCAGCACGCCTGCACCAGCAAGAAGCCCATCCACCACCATCACTTGGCATTACAGCTCTGAGCTTCCTTCTTCCTCAGCTCTGCTTGCAGCAGGATTTTCAATGCTATGCGGGCTACTCAGCGCAGTAACTTGACAGGACACCCATGCAGAAGGGAAAGAAAAAGGATAAATAAAGGCAGAGGGAGAATACAAACCTCTACTTCCCATAGGTGGACACGATTGTTCATTTGACCCCAGGGAGAATGCTCTTAATGCACAGATACGTCTGTGCTCCTAACAGACAAAACCCTTCAGATCCAGTCCTAACAACTTCACCAACCCCATATGCAGTGCTGTCAAATGCGTGCCATATTCAGTATGCAAGTCTGAAGTAAAGAAAACAGCAGGTCAACAATACCAGGCAGAAGGGGCAAACGTGGTGAGCCACCACCAAACACCACGTGTAGTCCTGGTTCTGCAGGCACTGAAATACAGCTTAGAATGAAACGGGAGCTGCTAAGCACGTGACGATATTGTCCCACGTTTCAGGAAGAGAAATGGCCTCGTGCCAAGTAAATTAATCATCTGGGTTCTGGGGGCAGACTAATTCAGATCAATTAAAAAAAAAAAAAACCTACAAAGAGGTAACTCATCAAAGCTTCTCCAGGGCTAATCAGTTGGGGAAAAAAAAAGATAAAAGTAATCATTAGTGTTTTAGTTCTTACCAGCTGGTACTGTGATTTATTTTTTTTTACTGCACATTGTTAAGAAAAGAACTAAGGAAGTGGTTAGAAAGTGAAAGATACAAATAATGGATGGTTGGTAACTGTCAAGAGGCAATGGACCATTTTCTGCCTAGGAATTTCATCTAAAATGGCACTTCCAACAGAAATTAAAAAGAAAAATTGTAAAGCTTCACTCACTTTTCTCAGCTCAAGGGTTTTTTTTTTTTCCTCGTCTTTAAAAAAAATAAACTTATTTACTTCTATGTGATGTTGTCTTTTGGAAAGAAATATAAGCATATACATGTAAACAAAATGGATACTTATATTAAAAGCCCTGACAAATAATAATGATTTAAGAGGTTTTAAAAAGTGAACTAATCATCTGTTCAAGTTATCCATCAAAAAGCAAAAACTTATAGTTGAGTGTAGAAGCTTTATAAAAACAGATGTTCAAAATGTACAATTTTCTCCTTCCAAGGTATAGAAATGCTTTTTGTCAGCTGATTCTTGGAAGCTCTGTATGAGAGAAACTGCAAGTCATTTCCAGGTGCACTCAGCTGCTGGCTTCACTGCAATCAGACTGTGCTTTGAGCATGGAACAACAAAGCTAAGTATAGCAGGAAGGCACAAAGGGCATTTCAAGAATCTAAATTGAAAATAAAAACATGAGTTTTTTAGACTTTTTTTTTTAATTACACACAATTTTTACAGTGAAGTGAACATGGGTAACCCCACCTTTATTTTGATGAAAATGATTATCCTCTTAAAGTGATATGCTAAGCAGTACCTAACATCACCACATCTACTGGAAAAGACTGAAATAAAAACAACTTTAAACTAGTGACCTCCAAATGAGTAACAACAAGAATGGTCATACTGAAAAAATTAGAAAATTAAGTATGTTGAATCCAGTTTTTTATCCAAAAATCCTGTTCTGACTACCAGTAGAGAATATAAAGTCTTGTTACATGTGAAGGATTTGTGTTTTTCATAAAATCGGTGAAAGGTACAGGAGATGAGGTTTATTCACAGATGCTGGTATTTGGTATCAGGAGAACAGAATTATCACACATGTAACAACCTCATGTGCATGAAGGCCATATCACATAGAGCCAAGAAGCAGATTACAAATTATGCCATTAATAGGTCATTTCCTTCAAACACAGACCATCATCAGAAACACTTCAAAAGACACATACTTGGGGGTTTTCATACTTTTATTTTATTGTCTTTACACAAAGTTTAAGATACATTTATATTGTCATTCTTACCTTCAAATGCCAAAACAGAAGGCCATAGTTTGAATGAACAAGCTATAAAACCATCAAACTTTATAGCACGCAAATTCCTAACTTTTGCTCCCTCAGACGTTAAAAGTTATTGTAAATTGATAGATGTCAAAGAAACAACACTCAGGAAATAACAATTAGCAATCCCTGCAGGCTTAAGAGTTGCTGGATCCATTTACTGAAAAACAGTTCCATAGAGATGAAGATTAAAGAGATCACTGTATTATCTATGTTAATCTTACAGATTTCCAGTGACACAGAGAACTTTTTACTTCTCGGCCTCTAATAAGGACAGAAATTAGGCTACTGTGTTCCAATACACACAAAAAAAATTAAGCTACTTCATGCAGCAGAACGCCACAAAGGCCAAGTCATATGCAACAGTAGGAAACTAATTACTGGTAAGATTGCTAAAACTTCATGAATTGCTTGGTGGGATCATATGTTGTTACTGCATGTGAATTCCTCTACAGCGTTCGCATGATCAATTTGATTTTCAGCACTTGAACAAAGCCAACACAACATTCATGAATGACAGTTTCCTGTATCCCTTCAAACAGCTACAAACATGATTTGAACACTAAAAATATACACAGCTCAGGTTTGAATCCAAGTTGTTTGGTTCCAGGTGGAAGATAAGTTAATGGTTGTTTATATTATCTGTAAGTATCCCATATAGAGGAAGAGACATGAAGACTTCTAAGGGTGTGGGGATAGAAATGGGATTTTTAAAAGTTAAAAAATAGAGAGCTGATGTTTCCATCCTAAACTACAAAGAAAAAAGAAGTCAGATGCATTCTTTTTTTTTTTTTTTTTAAAGGTGGCTATTAGAACAACTAAACCAAGAAAGGAGTTCCTTAGGCAATATTCGTTTTTCTTTACAAGTAAGACCTAATGTCCAAAAGATGAAAAACACAGCAACATTCACTCAAGTAACAGGAAAGATGTACATGACATTTTAACACTCGATGCAAAAACCTACTAACAAGACCAGGGAAAAAAGAAGTATGAAAAAACAAGCAGTAGGAATACTGCAATAGTGCAAACAAAAAAATCTCAAAAAACTACCTGAAAACATAATACTTGTAGCATGACGTTTGTTGCATATACATTTTTAAAAATTTCATTTGAGCTAAAAACATCCAAGACCTTTTGGTTTAATCAAAAACAAAGCCTTCCCTCCTCCCTCATTTCTTGGGGCTGATTCTGTACTTGCCTACTGAATCACCAGGGACACGCACACACACACAACTCCACTACATGCACACACTAAAGACCTATGCGATAAGCCTCTCAAAAAATAAGCTCACATACCAGGAAAAATTACAATTTTATTCTACAACTTCAATTTTAAAATACAAAATCCCTATGTTTCTCTTAAGTCATGAACCTTTTTTCATGTGCTGCTTTGATTTTTGAAAAGCTAAAACCCCCTGCCTAACAATGACAGGTTTATTTTTCTCTCAAGCTAGAAACTCTTTTTCTTCTTACATTCTGCCTTCATATTTCTTTTGTCTTCTCTCCTCTTTCCTCACTCTTCTGCATAATTTAGTTTCCAATCCTTTTTAGAAGAAGGTTGCTCTTAATAAAATAAAGAGCCAGTGTCCTTCTAATGACAGTCTCAGGGCATCTTCGTCACTTTTATTCACCCTAATTCGTTTATTTTTCTTCCACGACTTACCATTTCCTTTTCATAGACACTTTTCCTGAAGTACCTCTTACATCCCTAATTTATTTCTCCTTCCTTACTTTCCATATGCCTTTTTTAAGCTTGCATTTTTGGGTCATTACTTCTTTTCCCACTACGTTCTACTTCTAGATCATTTAATCATCACTAATAAAATGAAGTATGGAAATGGATTCTCATAGCTGTGAGTACTCCACTCCCTTTCTGCTCATTCTGGAGTCTCAAAAGAAAAAATAAATAAAAACAAATCCACTTAGTTGTTTATAACATTTTTCATCATAATTCTCTTTTTCAACATCACCTGTGAGCATTTACCGTATGTTAAGCGTACACTTTACAAAACCCTCAGAATCATATTCAGCTGATTTAATGCATCATATTGAGGACCTTAAGACCTTAAAATGCATAAGGCACTCTTTGCCTTCACATAAAAAACACTAACTTTTAAAACAGCCCCCACTACAACACAACAAACTACTGTGGCAAAGGATGTTTTTAACGGTACCACTCTGCCAACACACATTCGGGTTCTCCTGTTTAAAGACACGTACATGATAGGTACACCCTTATGCACATCGTTTTCTCATTCCTGCTTATATTCTGACACATTGCAAATGAAGACGTGGTATACTTCAGCCAATACTAACTTTAAACACAAGGCTTCAAGTGACTGGAGTACAGAGAGTTTGATTACAATAGGTTACAATATCACGTCATTTTAATCACTGTGCTTCAAAAGAAATACAACATTCATCCTAGCAAACACTGCTTAAAACTTCACCATCCCTGTGACACTTAGTTTGTAATCATTAAAACATGGAGAATACTCTAAACAATGTTTTGGAAGCACAATGTGGCAGACAATTGAAACTGTATCCAAAGTCAGTTTCAAATAAACTAATTTATTCATTTTTAAAGCAAATTTCTGATCATTTGGATTGATGCTCAGTTCACTTGTTTGGAAAAGAAAAAAGAGGAAATAAAAGGTATTGCAGTTTAAAGGAAGATCACTTTGTTTTAGTTTATATTTTTACACCTTAAGAAAATGAATTAATAGTTTCTTTATTTATGCTGATAATCATGCTGATAACTCTCTACATGGGCAGAGAGTTTACCTTAAAATATATAAACCTGTTTTATCTGTTTATTTTCCCCATATTTGTCTGCACACTGAACCTTGTTACAAACAAGACAATAGTCTTCTTAGGATGAGCTTGCTGTTTATTCTGTTTGTGTCTGGATAATACCAAATCTAAATCAGGTACAGCCTTAATCTGAATTATGCATGTCAATTAGCAATAGAGGAGCAAGTATCTCATTTTCAAATTAAAAATATATTAAGAATTGGAGAAGTTGTTATTTTTTCAACAGGCATTTACACTCTCAGAAATCTTGTGTGCGTATGCAAGGTGTCTTCCAAAAATGCCGCCTTACTTACACTACTTAGAAAATGAAGCATAGGACTAAACAAACAGGAAACTAAACACGATGTGAAATGCTGATTCAGAGAAAGAAAAAGAAACAAATAAAAGTGGCATGAAGACAATCAAAGTATACCAGGGTATGTGCAACTCAGTATTTTGTTACCTGACAATGAGGCTTTAGCAGACCAGACAGAGTCTGCATATAAATTGTTTGCCCCAGCCATAAGAAACATGCAAATTTGAAATAAAGGTAATAGCTCTCTTAGCAAGATGGCACATTGCTGTCGATCTAAAGTCATTTTCTTAAAATACTTACCACTAAATCCCAGTTATTTTGTTCAAGCAAAGTTATAGCTTCATCGATATTTTCTATACCAGTACATGCCTAAAAGAAAAAGAAAGAGTAAACTGAATTAAAAGCATTCATCAAAATAACTATTAATACTTATAAATTAATTTCAGCAGAATGATAGGAAATGTATAGGTCTTTCGTTTCTGTTAGGAGAGGATACTGCAAAAGTCAGATTCCATGTTTCAAACATCCAGAGGTTTGGATATAGTTCCCTCTTCCACCAGGAGATTCTTCTGTAACCTCGAGCAAGCCACACGCGGAAGCAAGTAGTTGTTTGTAACTTAGGACAACAGTTCTGTCTCATAAACATGCTTTGAGATTTCTAGGTTCAAAACTCTGAAACACATATTACTTTAAAAGAACTACAAAAATACTTATTTTGAGTTGTTTTTTGTCTAAAACCAAACCCAACTCTACAGCTTCCACCATCGCCTGATACCCCTACGCCCTGTGGGTGTTAAAAGCCCTGTAGGTGGAGAAGAAGGTGGCAGGTGTGACTTTCTGATCGATCCAAGTGCAAAGGAGCACCCTTGTGAAACTATTTAAAATGAAGAT
This sequence comes from Anser anser, assembly GCF_964211835.1. Taxonomy (NCBI): domain Eukaryota; kingdom Metazoa; phylum Chordata; class Aves; order Anseriformes; family Anatidae; genus Anser; species Anser anser. The sequence continues at coordinate 25,616,626 of NC_139728.1, forward strand.
TATCTAATGGAACATTTAAAGTGTTTTCCTTTCAGATAAAAAGCCTGCATATCGTTCTAGCCCTATACACTGGCTGGAATAATAGTTCAAGAAATGTAATACAACAGGATTTTTAAAGTAGTGGTAACATCCATCAAAATGGTACTGTAAATTGAGCTTAATTCCAAATGCAAGAGAGCACCTTGCTGCTCAGTGAAAATCTTGGTCCAGCACCCTCTCTTTTTTTGATATCAGTACCTTTCCAACTATTCAACTTCAGCAGACAGAGCGCTGCTATTCATTCCGCCACGCAGTTGCTACCATTCACACTGAATGATATCAGATGTATTTCATCAGACGGAAGAAACGGACACAGTTACACTTCTTTCTGGAATTTATCTTTCATCATAATCAAAGCTATGCTCAGTATTCAAGCACACAGATGAGTTCAGACTTTTACAAGATCTGAAGCATAATTGCGTTCCTTCTGCTCCACCACACAGTTGAATAAAAACACATTCATACAAATAAGTTTTATATAAGCTACATAAAAAACATCCAACGTTTTAGTAGCACTAGTACAGAGTTAGATAGCAGCAGCAAACAGATCAGTCTTCCCGATTCCAAAGATGTATCATTTTCCTTTATGTGCTAAGAGAGGAAAATGGCAGGGAGATGGGAACAAAGAAGAAAACCCTTTTTCTCCCCCTCCCTCCCAAGACATACAAAGCCATCAGGTCATACATTTTCCATGCTCGGTCTTGACTTTTCTCAGTTTACAACAACAAATGTATGATACAAAAAGAAAGAAATTACAAAAAAAAAAAAAGCCAACTGAAGTTTTGCTGAAGTGACAGTCTGAGGTTCCATTTACAGCAAAGAGAAATACACTTAAAATCTGGCTGGTTTAGAAACTAAAAGCCACTATTTGCAATTGATCAGCCCTGTAAACCCTACATGACTTTTCAGAGAATTCCATGGTTCCAACCAGCATGTCTCCATGTTTACAGGTGTTAAAGAAAGATAACACGATTCTTAATAAGCAAGGAGAGCAGTTTTGTAGAACGCCCTTGGACCACTTTTACAATCACTTTTAAGAACTGCTCAAAATCAATTAAGATTTCACTTTCCCGATTAACTAATTTTGCTGGTTGTCAATAGAAAAGAACACAAACATTTCTGAATGACAATGGATGAATGAACGCTACTCAACCTAACCGCAAAACCAAGGCTTTAAGATCTTCCTTAACATGCGTCAATGTCACATTCACAGCAGACTGTGACTTCAGAATAACATTTCAACATGAAGAAGAATTGAATCAGACACTACAAACTCTCACATACAAATTTCTGCCTCAAGTCATGTTCCACCACTGGTCTAAACATCCACAAGACAATTAAAGAAGAGTTTCTTTCCTGCATTATAAATTCAAGAAAGTCATCTGGTTTGCACCTCATTTATTTTCCCTAAGGAAGCAGCACACAAAGCAAGTCCTCGCTGACAACCGTGTCACCAAGGACTTCTGGAGGGGGAGATCAGTCCCAGCACAACCTGCCCTACACTTGCTTTTCTTTTCTTCGGGAAGATAACACAGGAAACCATCCGGCTCTGTGAGCAACAAAACTAATAAAGTCTTGCTCCTTCTGGGTTTGTGTCTCATCCCTAATTGCAAGTGCTGATTTAGGCTTTTCCTGTGGCTGGCATACTTATAAAGCCTTGTTCTTATGGTCTTTTTTCCAGGTTGTCTGGCTCTATTTTCATGAAATCTGGAAGAACTTCATTGGGAGGAGTACCTGGGTTCAAAAGTTATTTGCAGGGACACCTGGGTACCATATTCCTATATGCCTTACTTCTTTAGGAAGCCAGACTAAGAATCCTAGGGCTTACTTCTTTACAATACATACAGAAAGTGTGGGTTTTGCTTTCTTATGCTTTTCATTCTACACAAGGGGAAAAAAAAAAAAAAAGAGCAAACTAGACGAAAACCTTCAAAATATAGGAAAGTATGAGCTCCAAAAAAGCAAAACCACGTTTGTTATTACGCAGAGTGATGCTGAGAATTCTGTTTTGATTCAGTTTAACTGATTTTTAACTCAGATTTATTTTCATAAGGGACCTGTTTAATAGAAAACATTAAATATTTCAGAAGAAAATTCCTACTAGTAAAGTACTAAATCCTGATTCAGTCAACAGCCAGCCAGAACATCATCCAAGTAAAGTTTAAAACTTAAACTACCAGAGTAAAGGAAAAACTTCCAAGGTTTACCATTTTGCAAACCTTTACACACCAAAAAGAAACCAAGGAATTTATCTGAAGGACAAAAGGGGAGGAAAAGTCTGAACAAGTGCATTCACCTCCTCTCTGAATTCCCTCTCAACCTAGGATAGCATTATTACCCTTCAGAGCAGCAACAGCACTTCTCTAGGGACTGAGAGTCTCTTCTGGGATTTTTCAGAGGAAAATGAATATGATGACGAATAAACTACTAGTTTGCACTGAATGCACAAGCACAGACTCTGAAGATAACACTAGCGAACGTTAAAATAACTTTCGTAGTGTCCTGCTTTTCCATACCAGGTGTGTGTTTCTACCAGCCAGATTTAGATTTGCATACTGTAAAATTTCACAGCTCTTCTCAAAATGTTTTTCAGGTAGCTTCACAGCTTAACCATCACCTTAGTTGCTGACAGAGAGCTTATCCTTAGGGCAAAGTTTCACAGCTACCCATTAGGGGTCCAATTTTTAAATTTAAAGCAACCTTAATCACCATTAAAAAGTAAAGTAGCCATCGAGGACATAATTCAACAGGAGAAAAGTTGCAGGGCAGACAGACTTCCAGGCACCCAAGACAAACCTAGGAGGTGCTTACAGAAGGCTATAATGTACGATGGAAGACTTGCTCTTCCAAAGCCCTCGCGGGGCGGCCTGACCTTGGCAGGCATAACAGCTGGATCTGGGTTTTGAGCCCCTCTGTGACCCCCCACCTCAACAGCGAAGGCTTTAGCCTACCTCCACATCGCAGGAAAGCAGCTGACTTCCCCATCTGGCGGCAGCTGCTGCTGAAAATGCTCCTCCTGCACCTGCTGCAGAGACCCAGGCAGTTGTTACGCGGCGAAGCGGAGGAGACAACTGCTGCTCCCAACACAGAGAGCCGGGCTGTTACTTCTGCAGCCGCCCGGCGAGCAGCAAGCAGCTGCTGCTGCCTCAAAGACAGAGCCGGGCTACTGTTGCCCTGACAGGCAGTGGGTGGCATCTGTTGCACAGAAGCCGGGAGCAAATGGTATCTGGCAGCCAGGCTGAATTCACTACTCTCAGCTCACCTGTGGCCCCTTCCCCTTCTTGCCAAGGCACAATGCAGTACTCAAACATATCCAGACAGCCAGGTTGAGCCAAACAGCCCGCAGCTAGATAGCAGTGACTCAGAGCCTCTCCCGACATTTTTGCTGAGCAATTCTGTATTTCCTTTGGCTACCAACAGTAACTATGTTTTTTTCCCCACAAAGGAACCACCTCTAACCCAACCCAGCCTAGGCTTTAGCCTCGAACATTTCACACCGCGGGTTCAGAGCCATTAAAATCAGACCGACCGATGGCAGTGAATTACATGGAGCATCATTCGCTCCTCTAAAAGCTAGCTAGGAAAAAAGAAATAAAAATCACTTTGAGCCCAGCTAATCTCCACACACACTCTGCCATCTACATCCTCAGCAGGAGCTCCTGCGGTAACCCAGGGCAGATGCAAACACAGGTACCAAGCTCTGCCCACACAACAAAAAGGATTACGCTGGAGCCACAGCTCCAAGTACCCCGCACAGCCACAAGCTCAGACAACTGATCCGCAGGGCAGACTCACACCAGTTGTCAGCTACAGACTTTCTCCTCTCACTAACATCACACCCATCTGTCTCAGAGCAAGGCTAAGCTACCATTATTCAGTCCAACGCCCAGTCCTCAGATACTGAAACAGCTGATACAGACTCTCCTGTGCTGGACAAAAGAGGGGAAAAGAGCTTTCTGTCATCAGCACTTTGTTGCAGCTGTAGCTCAGTCCATCTTTTTAATATTCATACAAAGCTACAATGTCCAGAGAAACAACTACATTAAGGCACGACAAGATTCAATGGGCGACCTGGGAAGACAAGCTTCCACCCTTTGGCATCTCCTACAAAAGGCCAGCAAGGCAGCGCAATTCATCTCCAACACTGCACAGACAGCACCCTAGGAAACGTTTCCTTTCAGAAGTATCCAACGTTTTGTTGTTATTAGATTTAGCAATACAACTGGAGCTCTCTCTATTTCATAAAGATATACGAGTTTTTATAGAGAAATCAAAACCACTGGCAAAGAGCAAATACTGTTAAAGTCAATTCACTGTCCCTTCAGCACGTTACCCCTCAGGAGATGAGATGCACTAGGAGCACGAAGAACTCTTTTCAAGGACAGGCTGCAGATCTGCCCACGACAGCAGAGTTCTCAGGGGCAGCAGCTAAGGAAACCTCGGAGCTGCTCCTAATAGCACCCGAAACATAGGCAATGTCCTTCTTCGCCACCTCCTTGCGTACTTCCCTCTCCAACACAGCATCTGCTAGACGTCTGCCCAAACCCATAAAGCTTCAGAGCAGTAATTCACCTATGGCATAACCAGAAAGTGAGAAACTTCTCTTGAAAATTCACACAGGCTCCGTCACAGCGGTAACTACTTCAGAGCAACTGAATCAACGCGTCCCTAAAACAGGTGAGACTAAACCAACCCGCTCAGCCAAGCAAGTAAAGGCTTTAGTGCCATAATACCAGATTTAGGCTCCACATGTAACGCCCCTCCGGCCTTTAAAGAGATTCAGCGCATTGAGCCACACACCACGGAGAGGTTTTGGTACCTGGGAACCTCTCACCCCACGGCCCCACCAGCCTCAAGCCCAACTCCCCAGACCGCCACAACAAAACCCACGAGCCCCTCTGCGGCATCCCCCGTCGTTCTAACCTCGCAACAACCCTACCGAAGTGAGGCTGCTCTTCCTATGAGTCACCTGTGGTTATTAAATCAACTTTTACTTCTTTCTGGTTTAGACAAACATTTATAAAACATCCAGGCATATCGACTGAGACAAAAACTGAAAGGTCACCTACTGCAAGTATCGAAATGAAGAGATGAGAATGCTTCTCTGTTTTTACATACCTCTGGAGACCATCTGGTAAAAATTAAGCAGATTCGCCAGCCGTTCATTTAACAAAAGCAAACTGATACACTTACCAGTGTTAGAAACCTAGAAAGGGTTTAGGCACACACACCGGGCTGAAGTTTTGCCCAATGCATTTCTACTCGCACCCCCACCTGCTCATAAGGCTCCTTCTTGTACTGTTTGAGCACCACGGTAAACAAAACCCTAAAGCAAAGGATCACTAGCCCCTTTCTACAGAAGGAATGGAGGGGAACACAAAAAAAGAAAGGTAGTCCTGAAGGTCACACAAGACTTCTCCACCTACTGGTTACCAAGCAGACAAGAGTGAACTTTGCCCACGCTCTGAGATGACAGCAAGCCTTCTGAACAAAGCAAGCAGGGTACAAAGTCTGAGCTGGTAGTGTGAAGCTCCAACCACTTCTGAGCAGAACTTGGCACCACGCTAACCACTTTCAAATGGTCTCCAGCAGGCTCTGAACACTCCGGAGACTCTGGAACAAATTCTGCTTCCAAAATACCATGAAGGCACACCCCTGGGAAGACCACGAGCTGAGCCAAGACATGAACCCTGGTCCCCCAAGCCCCATGCTAACACTTCAGCATTTAAGCCACATGTTCTCTGCGCTACACACAAAGAGCAGGGCTCAAACTGAATTAAAAACCAAACCAAAACAAAAATCAGTACCCGTTAATTAGTGCTCTGGACTACTAAACCCGGCTGTCTTTTCTGAGGACTAAAGACAGCCTCCATTCTCTTCAACTACCATCCAACTACAAAATGCTTTAGTTTGGATTATCACAAGTTTTCTGTGCTTGCTTTATCTGCAAAAGCATCTCAGTGAAGGTGAAAAGTCCAAGATTTCCTGACTCACAATAATTTTGCTCTTACAGCGTATTGTCCATTAGCACATAAGAAAATAAAACAGGTAAACGGGGGCAGACAAAAACTCTGGGTTACTGGATAGTTGCAATCGTCTCCTTTTTCCTCCTTGCCTCAAAAGGAACAGAACCTCAAAAGCAACTAAAGAATAAATAAAACCCATTTTCTAGATAAACACAAAGAAAGAACACTAACTCCTATATATATATTGGAGTCACTGTTCTTACAGTTAGTGTGTGTGTATATATATATATATATATATATAAAGATGCTTTAGGAATGGACAGATTTGTCAAACCTGGCAATGGTATCCAAAATAGGAAAATAGAAGAACATTCAAATCCTAGCAAAGCACATGTCATACTACAATGCAAGCCAACAAAGACCATGAAAAAAACATTTCTCTAAAGACAAAAAAATTACATAAGCTTTTAAAAGCATCAGGGCAGGGAAGACTGCCAGCAGGTCACTGGGACCAAAGGATGAAGATACTAAAGTATGCAAGGAAGGTAAGGACATATTGGAAAAGCTAAATGAATTCTGTCTGCTCATATTCACTAAAGAGAAACCTGGGGACCATCCTGCAACAAAGCTTCTCTTTACAGAGAACTCTCACTCTGAAGCATCAGCAGAGACATACAGAACAAATGGCCAAGACCAGAAGACAGTCTCCAAAATTTTAAAGTAACTTACGAAGACGTATTTATTTATAGCAGACTCGTCTTTTAAGTTAGCCAGCTTTAAATGCTAAATCAACCCTCCATTCCTAAAGTGTGGACATCAGATTTTTGGTGAATTTTATTAGGGGGGGAAACCAGAAAGGGTTAAGATTTTTACTGCTCAGACAACTTTGCCTTCTGTGGCACGAGGAACAGTAGAGACTCCAGTAAAGTATGCAGAATAGAATTTGTGTATACATGAATATATATAATGACATACCAAGGAAAAGCGAACACAGCTTCTATAAAGCAAACTCACGTATCATAAAACTGCTCAGAGGTCTCCAAAGAATTCAGTCAGTTGAAGAACTCAACGCTAACTCAAACTGACACAGTTTATTTCCAGAAGTCTTATAGCAAATTCCATCATCAAGCTCTTAAATTGCTGACTTTCAGAAACGAGGATGGACTAAATCCATTCAAATCCTGTTTCTTACAGCTCTTTCCTACGGATCAGCCACCAGCCACTGCTGCAGATAAGACATTCGGCAAGCTGGGTCTTCGATCCGAGCTGATACGGCACCTTTGATATTTGCTCACACAAACAACCTGACCTTTAAAGAAAAAAATAGAGATGACTCAGTTTCAGAGTTCTTGTCATTACAAATTGTTTCCTGCAATAGGTAAAATGTGAAACCAATACAAAATACCTCTGAGGGGCTGCTGTACCCTGTTCTGGTTTCAAAACGTCTTAAGAACTTCAGTTTTATTGAAGTACCTTTTGAAAGCGTACCTACTCCCAAAGAACAAAGACCTGCTTAACCAGTCAGACATAGAGGACCAGTATAGGACTGCTTTGATAGACCAAATAACATCTAATCCATACATTAGGGCCTTAGTTTCCTCTTTGAGTTGTTTTTAACAATTGCGTATTATCTAGTCAACTCTAAAAAATGGGCTTAATTAGTAGCTATCAATCCAGCCAGTAAGCATGTCATTTCCTTTCATCCTAATGACGAGGGACAAATAAAATGTTAGGTGTTTACCTAGGCTGCTTCTAGTTCCTACAGCAGTTAAAAGAAAGGACTCACCTAATGGCTGCCCCACAAACGCACAAACACAGCCACTTACTAGAAAAATAGGAAATTCTAACCAAAAATGCCATAGAGTTCCTTTAATGAACTATTAACTCCTGTTCCTAGGAGGAAAAGGCATGAAAACCAGGCGTGCAATGGTAGCTGAACCATGAGAACTGACCAAAGAGAGGGGGAAATGTTATTTTTTCAGACTTTCCACTCCAATGCGATACTCTTAAGATAGGAGATTCTACACCCCCTTCCACACAAAAACATCAGCTCAACAGACATGTTTACTGTAAGTGATCCTTGTGTACCGAGAAATACTAGGCACACATTTTATTTTCTATTTGCCAAATAACTCTCATTCTCTTTCAATGAAAGCACTAGGAATAGATATAATTGATAATTTCCTTATATCTCCTATTAGTTGTCATGGCATTTGAAAAAGGATCCTACAGCTATCACCTCTCGATCTGTTTCAGTGACCTACTAACCCAAATACCTACATGAATAGGCTGATGGAAACAGTGACACGACTACTATGATGTGAACTCTTTTCAAGGTAATTGAATGAAAAGAACTGCATAAACCTCTTTCTAAAGATGAATCAGTGCTCCAGTGGTAAATTATTTAGGTTCTTACAGCTAGGCTGTAATGTACACAAATCATAGTATCCTCTTTCCTCTCCATAAATGTCAGAGAGTATTTCTAATTAAATATCTGTCCTCGTGTAAGAGAGATCAGCAGGCTCTTCCGTGAACAGCTATCGGTGGAAAAATCTGAGTTATTGTGTTTCTAAATGGACATCAGTATTACTCCCATTTCTTATTTGTGGCTCTGGAATCCACTTCACCTCCTGTTTAAAGGCCAGAGAGCTGACAAGGAAATCAAACTAGGAACAAAGCTTTGGGCTTACGGCTGATTCTAGAAGCATCTAAAGAAATTAAACTGTCGAATCTTCAGAAACACACAAAAAATGAATTAATACAAGCAATGGCCTTGAATGCAGACAATGACAATCAAACTAACCAAACTAAAATGCAGTAAACACGCAGCACGCTTTCATCATGTCTCTTGACCCTAAGGCCACGTAGAGCAAACAAAACCAATTGTGTTGCAAACGAAGAGGTCCAACTACCGGTTCCAATGCTGCTACTGACTCTGTAATGCACAAAATTATAAGAGATGACAAAAAACAGTAAAGATTAAATGAAATAGTAATGAAGATGTAAAACATGAGGCATCACAGGTATAAATTTCAATATGCTATGGTGTCCTAAGGTTTACTCAAGAATAAAATTAAAATTTCACAATTTCCCTAAGAAATAAAAGAAAACTACCCCATTTTAAAATTTATCTAATGATATACTACCCTACATCCACAAAAAACAGTCAGGTGAAGCAGTGCTGAGCATCGTGGTACCTAACTATCAGAAACTCACGCTTTTACCTGAAGATACTCAGTATGAGGGGAGGAAGAAACAAAGCTGCTTCTCCCAAACCCCCATTTCTGACCTACACGGGACTGCCTTTCCTTCCAGCTTCCACGGAGAGCTGCAGAGCTCAGTCCAGCGGCCATGCTCTGGAAGTGTTTGCTGCATACAGTTCTCCAGAGGCCACACAAAAACATGAATCCTGGTAGGTTTTGTGAGCGAGAGGGTGAGGTTTTAAGCTCAGACAGATCTGAGCACACACAAAACCAGACACCTGGGTGCCATGGTAGCCTTCCTGATGTTTGTTGGTCTTGGAGGTCTGCATTTTTGTAAGTTTGAGGACAACTTCCCAAATATTTCAACTTGGACTGGATTCCTCTTCAGCACCTATCATTTGTTGAGGAGCTTGTTCCAAGTGAATTTCCAAACATTTCACGTAAGACATCAACGAAATCTAGAATAGTCCTTTCTGCTCCAGTGCCTTCATGACAAAACACCACCACCTTTTCTTTTAGAAAACAATTATAAGGACATCAACTTTGCTATGGGCTCAAAACCCCTTAGGAGATAGCTTCCCCTTACAGCGAGTGGTTGAAATGCTCTTTCCAGTCCCAGCATAAGTCACAGTCCAGGGCAAGAATCGAATGTCCTGACTTGAAGCTGTTCTTGCACCCACCTGCCTTCTTCACCCATCAAATTTTCATGCTGACATTAACTACCAAGTAACAGAAAGCAAAACTCCCTCAGCACCCTCAAAAAAAATGAATTCACCCGTCAGTTCTGCACATTTACCATTAGATAGTGAAAACTGTGTGTGTAACACAGATAATCTGAACCAGGGCCAAAGCAAATTGATGTTTTTCATAACCACACAAAAAAGAACCTTCACAAACATATCCTGTCAGTTATTTCACAGCACTGTGTTAACTTCCAAGTGATAAAGATTCTGCAGTTTCTTTAGCTTGACCATTCCAGAAGGAAATGAGTAGCTTGAATTACGGTTAAATCTTAAAAGTACATAAATAATATATAGGAAAATAAAACCCCATAGGCTGATCTATCAATGTAACAACCAATTTGATAACTTAAAACATGGATTATCTTCCATGCTTTCTCACCTTTCTGGCAATGATTTTCTTCCTTCCCAATTCCCCCTTGCTCCTCCCACAAACCCCTGTTTTTATGAAGAAAAAATGACACAAAGGTGAATCTTGAAAAAAATATCTTTATGTATATACATGTGTGTGAATCATACCAAAGCACTCTATTGCCTGGCATGCTTTTTTTAAGTTAATTTTAAAAAGAAAAATATCACAACTGTTTCACAACGAATATAGATGGAAGACAGAAGAAGAACACTGTTAAATACCTGTTGTTATACACTGGTTGTTAAATACCAGTGAAAGCAAGGAATTTTGAGTTTTACCATTCCGCACCAAAGTCATCCAACCCAGACCAATCTTGAACTACTTATTTACTCGGTCAATGAAAAACGTTAATCCTTCAGCCCACTCTATATTTAGGACTTTTTTTGAGGACCACCACATGGTATGACTCAAGTGGTCCTATACATGGATATAATTCACCCAGACAAAAGGATATTTTTGTTACCTTTAGCCCCCGTCCTAAGGGAAGCTGTCAAAACTAAAATTCAGGTGCAAGTACACCTAAGTGTCTACATCTGACACTCCTGCCAATACTAAAAAGTTGGGTTTTTTTTTCATTCCTGAACAGTTCAACTGCACCAATTTAACTAAGTTCAGTGCAACTGAAGTTTGCAACTGAGCTCACAATTGCAACTGAAGTTGCAATGGTTTTTCCTTCTTTATAATGAAAAGTGGACTAACACACTGCGGGGAGCAATTCTCTCCGAACCCCAAACCTCATAGATTATGAATACATTTGTATCACTTGACTACCTGGGTATCCGAATGGAGACAAAAGAACATTTTGCAATCAGAAACAACAAATGGAAGAACAGAGATATAGGGAATATAATTTCTCCCTCTTTTTTATTTCTCACAGAATTTGAGGTATGCTGCAGCATCTCTCTTTTACCAATTCAAACGCAGTTACCTTTTCAAAGAATACAAGCACTAGCTGTCGATTTTTTGTTTCTTCCTACTGTGGAATTTTTCCTACATGCCAATGACACTTTGTGGAGAAATTCTGAATTGCATTTAGTAAGACAACCAAAACTTGTTTGTCTGTTTAACTCCACTACGTAGCTAGTTCCACTGAAAACCAATCAGATTACACATGTATAATCTTTCCTAAGTGAGGACCTGAGACGGAAAAGTTAGACAGGTTGCTTACACAGCCTATGTGCATGTATACATGCCTTGTACTCTCCAGGTAGCATGAAGTAATCTTATTTAAAAAAAAGAGTGAAAAAAAATAATTATAAACCATACAGAACAGGCTTAAGTTTTTTAAGACACATTAAGAAAAAATATTTTGGTAGATCACCTATGGCGTTTTACCCTGTAGTTAAGGTCTTCTGTAAAATTATTCAACGTATGTGTATATGTAGAAAAGCTTTTAAAGTATTTAAGTATTTAAATACACTCTCTAGTATCTCAGAAGTAACCTGTTACAGCGACCTGAGTTAAATGGGAAAAAAAATGCAATACAAGATCCTGCTCTAGCTGACACTAATGGAAGCATCCCTAATGATTTTGAAAGATATAAAATAAGCCCATGAATGCTTGCCAAAAGCATCAAACATTAGTATAATTATTACTTCATTGAAAAAAAATTTATGGGGAGGGACACGCCTTTCATGCCTTAAAGTTCAAAGCCCACTGCTCTATCCCTCCTAAAAGACACTTGGGACAGGTGAGTGTGAAACGTAGATGACGTTTCCCTCCCAGTTTCACTCAGCAAAGATCAGCTGCACAAAACCAGATAAAATTGTTTTTAAAGTTTTCAACATATACACCATTCTTCAACACGATACCTCACACAAATATAGATGATGGCAATATAACTCTGATAAATATATTTATTAAAAGGTACAGAAAATACAAAAGACAGAATCATGAAGAAATACTTTGCACATTTTATTTTCCATTTTAAAATTGTAGGGAATGAGTCGTAAATTCCATCATGTATTTAAAATACCCCAAATCCTTCACCATTTTTAACAGCTTTAACATATGTGGCCTAATAACGACTGGCATTATCCTTTACTAATCTAAAGGCTTAGAGCATGACAATTGACGTTCAGTATTTCAAAGTCCGGGAGAAGCTTGAGAATTACAAAAAAAATAAAGTGAAACAGAAAAAGCTGATGGCAGAAATAAGAGGAAAAGTAAAGGGGGAAAGGAAAAAAAGTGAGGTTTCTTTATCTTGTTTTTTACAGAAGCATTGTTATACAGTAAAGTACTTCCTGGGTGTCGGGCGCATTATGTCATCCTCAATCTACAAACGATTTCTGCAGCTCCACTGCCACTCTGAAGGCTTGCAATAATACTTACTTGTCTTCATGGTACCAGACACTGCAGTTGCTCCTATACCTTTATTAACTGGTTTCAAAATCCAAGCAGAAAAACGCTGCAGAATTGCAAAATAACATCGCCACTGAAAACTTGGAAAGGAGATACAGATTGAAAACCCTATTTAGAAGTCTTATTAAATTTACCAGCCACTAACTGAATCATTGTCTTGGCTTCCAGAACGCAAACCTGTTCTAGCTAGTAACGTGGGATTCCACAGAAGTCTGTCTCCACTAGTACGGATGCAGAAACGGGGTCCCAGTCTCCTTTTATGCAAGGTATTAGTACTGGAAGAACTATGAAATCCCATCCTTAAAATAGGGATGTTACTCCTTACACACACAAAAATATCTCCAAGCACAGCAAAATAAAGGACAACTACAGAAACAGTCACTAAATGTTTAAATAAGTGAGTGTAATGTATTCAGGTACCAGAAGTGAAAGCATTCCCCTGTTATCAACTGGGAAACTGGGAACTCCGCATGTTACGTCAGGAAGATATCAGATACCTTTCGCAAAAGAGGAATTATGTAATGTACACTACGGTCACACCACCTGTAATTCCAAAGAAACATCCTTGTTAAACACACGTGCACACAGAGTGAGGGGTAACTTTTCTTTTTTCTTTTAAAAACTGAATAAGCTGGTTTCCCAGCTGACAGCTGAGAGACGCTTCTTTAAAAAGCGGTACGTACAGACACCAGTTTTACAACGTGGCCCAAGAATGGAGCCACAACAGACCGATCACTGGTCAAAGCTTAAAGAAGATATATTGACTGAGAAACAATATTAAAAAGATATTCAGATATAAGCTGATATCCTTACAAGCCGCTTTTGGCTCTCCCCACCATTACAAATTCAGGTATCTTCCATTTGTTTGCTTACTTGTTCTTGGAGATAAAAAAAATATCGAAGACAGGCAATATTAAGAAGCGATATAGTGAAGAGATTGATCAGGCCTCTGAACAAACGTCAGCCATCACTGAGAGAAAGACTTAGAAAAATACGATTTAGGGCTTTGAAGTTAAATTACCCCCCACTTTGCGGGGAAGGAGGAAGGTAACAGACAACTTGTGGGGGCATACTCTTTCTGCCTACGAAAAGAGGGCGTCGCGTGGAGTGGGGAGGGGAGACGTCTCCACCATCGCAGCAGCCGCAGGCCGGGAGCTGAGCTGCTGCGCTGAGGGCTGCGCCTCCCCGGCAGGTGACTCACCCCGGCACTGACAGGGCCGGCGGGGCGAGTGCCGGGCGGCCTCCCCGCACCTTCCCGCAGCGAGCTGCCACACAGCCGGCGGGGTGGGGGAGAGAGGGAAGGAGCGGAGCAAAAGAAAAATAATAAAAAAAAATAATAAAGCTTTTTGTTCAGAGAAGAGACGTTTAGGGGAGACATTTTGTTCGCCGCCCCTTCCCCGCCGAGCCCGAAGCAGCGGCGAGGAGGGGCCGCGGAGGAAGGAGAAAGCCACCACCGGCGAGCCCCGGGCCGGGCGGCGAGGGCGCCTACCTGGAAGTCCGCCAGGATCATCTCGCGGTCCGTGTTGGACGCCATGGCGGCCGCCTGCTGCCCGGCTCCCTCCGCGCACCCGGGGCTCGGGGCTAGGGGCTCATGGGGGCGCCGCTCGGGATCCCGCCGCGGCCCCGGGCCTGGGAGGAGGAGGAGGAGGAGGAGGAGGAGGAGGAGGAGGAGAAGAAGAGGAGGAGGAGAGGGAGGGAGGAAGGCAGCGGTGCCTCGCTCAGCGGCCGGCCCGCACCGCGGCGGCGGCAGCAGGAGGAGGAGGAGGAGGAGGAGGCAGCAGCGGCGCCCCCCCCCCGCCCGCCCCGCGCCTGTCGCACACTTTGCCTGTCATCGAGGTCGCAAAGCGGGCGCTTTGCGGCCGCCACGTGACCGCGCTCCTGTCAAGCGCTCTGCGAGGGGAGGGGGAAGGAGGAGGAGGAGGAGGGAGGGAGGGAGGAGGGGGGAGGGAGGAGGCGGCGCCTTCCCGGCCTCACGCGCGCGGCCGCCGCTGCTGCTGCGCGGCCCCGCTGAGGGAGGCGGGCGCGGGAGCGCGCGCGGGGAGCCCGGCCCGGCCCGGCCGTCCCTAGGCCCCTGCGGAGGGCCCGGCCCGGCCCGCCGGGGCTGAGCCGTCCCCTCAGAGCCGCCGGGGGGGGGGTGAGGGGGCGGGCGGCGGCCCCGCGGGGGGAGCCGGGGGGGCTGCGCCGCCGCCTGCGGCCTAACGGGGCCCTGCGAGCCCGGGGCGCCCGAGCGGCCCTCAGGGGTCCCCGAGGCGGCCGGTCCGCGCCTCGCCCCGCGAGGTGCCCCGCGTGCCGCGCCCGGCTCCTGAAGGGGCGCGGATGGGGCTGCAGGAACGGTTTTCCGCAGCCTGGTGCCGTCCAGCCACCCCCCGAGCCCTGGCGTTAAACACCGAGACGCCTTCGGGCACCGATGTGCTAATTGTCCAAAGTTTGCTAATTGCCCCAAATTTCCTAATTGTCCCAACCCGTATCGCCCAGCACACGGGTGTCGCGGCCACCCCAGGTCACACGTACCTCAAGCCCTCTCCTACTAGTGAAAACTAGCAGAGCTACACTGTGGTAATACTGTCTTAGAATGAAGATATTTGCCCAGTTTGAGGAATCACAGTTCTTTATTTAATTGTTTTGTTTTGTTTTGTTTTCTGTTCGCATCGGTGAGAGCCCTTACACGCGAGTTTTTCGGTCTGCGCGCTTGCTGCTGACTAAATAAAAGGGAGAGCTGAGGGGGAAAGGACGGCACCGCCGCGAGTCTCGGCAGAACCCACCAGGGAAGAGGAGCGGGACTCAGGGAGGAAGAGCAAGCGAACACCGCATGCAAGCCCCGTGCAGCGAATGCAGATGTTTCACCGTACCTGCAGGACTGTCCGTCTTCCCAGGAGGAGCTCCTCTAGGTGAGGAATTGTTTAAAGCCTGTCGGTGAGCGCTGCTGGGGACCGGCATCTTCAGGACGCATTCGGTGTCTTTCTTGCTGCTGCATAACCATGCAGAATTTCAAGGTGGATTAAAGCCCTACTAAAACGCCACTTACGATGTAAAGCCAGAGTATCAGATAAGTTAAATATTATATTTTATCGTGTTCCTGCTTCAGTTTATGTTGGCAAGGTTTCCCAAAAGTTTTTTTTTTCTTTTTTATTACTCGTCGGTGTTAGCTTAACAATTCGAGCTCCCCACCGCCGAATATAGGGATGATAAAATAAAATAATTGCCTTCACACCTGCTTTTGTTCAGTTTGATGTTACATACAGTTCTGTAATAGGTACAAGGTATGGTGCAATGCCAGTGACAGCCAAGGCTAAATTACAAACAAATCCACCCACACATTATTAGAGAGTAACTATAATAAAGGCTGAAAAGCAAGTTTTAGAAATTGGATTAAAGCCAGTTAATTCCTGGCTTGGATTTAAGCTATAGGTGTGCTGTCAAGATAAGTTACACAGTGTTCACATCTATTACGGTAATATTTTAAATAATGATATCTATATTAGATCACAACAGGAAGGATTTGATCCAGAGTTTGAAGAAAAGGTGAAAAGCTCAACATGTCCCGCATCACAGGAAGTTCACGTGAAAGTCACAATGAAAGTTTCTATTCTTCTCACAGCTCCTCGCTCTGCTCAGCCCTACGGCTGTTCCTCCAGCGAGTGTCAGGCTGCTTACAGGGGGACACTCGGTGAGTTTAGGCACTGCGGTGACAAAGTCGCCTTCCAGAAGGTGTTTTTGCTGCCCATCGGGGCAGCTCTTTCTGTTTTACAGGGAGTATCTTTACCACCGTCGAAAGGAAATGATTATGATGAACACGCTTCTTTCTGCAAAGGTTTTTGAAAGGCTTTTGAAGCCCCCACCGTGGAGGAGGTTTGACGGCATTTTCTGGCTGGGCAATTTTACTTGCAGAAGGCCTGCAGCATCCCAGCTACAGTTTACTTAATTGTTTTTGCTGTGTGACGTGATTACCAGGAGATGGGGGCTTTCTTTTTAACCATAAATCAAAAGAATTAGTAGAAGACTCTTGTAAGACCCGCAGGTCCGATTCTGCAGTAAATCAGCAATAGGTAACACCACCAAAACTAGGAATTTTAGGCACCGATTAGTCAAGAGGTAAGTCTATTAACAGCCGCCTGACTGCAAACTCTAAGTTTTGCATATTGATTCCTTCTTCGTGCAGAAAAACAATTAATATATAGGTGTTGTTTATACGCATATATTTCTGGAGTTATCTTTAAGGAAAAAATATAATTAATATCTTTGTTTACAAACCTATTTGCGCTATTACTTGTGACCGAGAATTATCGTGATAAGGCCCTTAAAAACGCTTTATTTTTCCCCTTTTTGTGGGAGTGCGGCCGGGGGCCAGCTGACACTCGGAGCACAGCTGGTTTCCCTGCTTCGCCTGGAGGCAGCTCGCTACTTTTCACCTTCGTATTCTCGCAAGCAACAGCGGCCCGGGGAATCGGCGCAGGAAAATCGCGAAGCGGCAAGCAACCGAAGGTTAAAGCGGAGCCAGAGGCACAAATAATCGCTGCTGTGACCCCCCCGTCACCGCCGGGCTGCCGGCAGAGCCCCGGGGAGCGGCCGATGCCTCCAGCGGGGCGATAATCGCGACTCAGGCCCTGGACGCGCGCCGTCCCCGCGGGCTGTCAGCGGCCGGCCGAGCCCAGTGCCACGCAGCAGTTGCCACATGCAGTTGTGGAAGCTGTCACGGAGCACCCCCCCTCCCCGGGCTGCCTCACGCGTGTTCGCCTCCCCGTCTACTTGGCCGCGGTGCCCCCGCGGAGCGCAGCCAGGCGGATCGCCTCCGCGGCGGCTCGGCTCCGTGTGCTCGCCAGGGAGCCGCGCCGCTGCCTCTTACCTCTCGCGGGGTTAACTCGTGCAGGCTTCAGCCTCCCGGGGCTCCCTGAAACTCAAAGCAATTCAGCAATTAAAGCAGCGCAAGACACAAAACGCCGCTGGCCGGGACGGCACCGGCAGCTCCGCACCGTACCCTCGCCGCTCCGTCCCCTTCTGAAGGCGCGCAGGGTCCCCCCGCGTCTCCTCGGCGGCCGTGCGCGTCTCCCCCTCAAAATGGCACTTTCGAATCAATCAAGAGCACCGAAAACGCTCCTCGGGCGCCGAGACAACTTGACATTGACCCTCCTCCATCCTCGACCTTGGCTGCGGGGACAAGACCCCGGGGGTCGCTGCCGAGGGGGAGGGGGGGGGGGGCTCCGAGCGGGGCCGTGCCCGCGGGCAGGTGGCGGCGGGAGGCAGCGCGGCGCCTCCCGGGGCCGACCCCCCCCCCCCCCCCCCCCGTGTATTTATTTCTCTTCTCCCCCCTCCCCGGGTTTCCGTCCCCCTAGGCCTCAGCGGTGCTGCCACAAGCGACCTGCCCGCTATGGCCGCTCGGGGCCGGGAACGGCGGCGGGGCCGCGGCCGGGGCCGGGCGAGGGGCGGGCGGTGCTGGCTGCAGGCCTTCCTGCCCGGCCGGCCGCATCTCCGCAGCGCCTCCTTAAATCTCTGCCGTTAAAATGTGGGCGGGTGTTTCAACTCAAAAAGCGCTCAAATTTTTTTTCTTTTCAAAAAAAGCTGATGAGGTTAAAAAAAAAAAAAAGGGGGGGGGGAGGAAAAAAAAAAAGAGAGAGAGAGAGAGAGGGGAGAGAGAGAGAGAGAGAGAGAGAAACCGGCTTGGTGTCCGTAGGAAACAGAAGTAGCGATTGTTTGCGCTTAAAAAAGGGGGAGCGCGGAGCCGCGGGAGGAGGCAGCGAGCGCGGAGCGGCAAGTGCAGCGAGCGGCCGGGCAGCCCGCGGCGGAGCGGCGGCTGTCACCGGGAGCCGCGGCCGGGAGGCGGCACCGCGGGGCCGGGGAGGCGGCGGCGGGCACCGGGACGCTGCCACCGGCGCCGCCGCTGCCCCCCCCGCCGGCTCCCCCGGGAGCTCCGGGCCGGACAGCGGCCGCACCAGCAGCAGCACCAGCAGCACCACCACCAGCAGCACCACCACCAGCAGCAGCACCACCACCAGCAGCAGCAGCAGCAGCACCGAGAGCGGCGACGGCTCCGCTCCGCCGCTCCCCCGCGCCCTGAGCCCGGCAGCCGCCGCCGCCCCGCTGGATGCTCCGCAGCCGCCGCCGCCGAGGGCGGCCGCCGCCGGCCGGGATCGCGCCCGCCCGCTGCGCCGAGGCTCGGCGAGGCCGCGGCTCTGAGGCTGCGGCGGGGAGCGAGAGCGGCGAGGGAAGGGAGCGAGCCCCGCGGCCGGAGCCCGGCCCGCCCCGGGGGCCGCTCGGACTCGGACTGCGCCCTCCGGCTCGGCCCCGAGCGGAGGCGGCCGTGGGGATGCCAGGGGGGCTGCCGAGCGGGAGAGGACGAGCACTGCCAGAGAAGACTTTTCCTCGGAGCTGGTGCTGCTAAGTCTCAGATCCCGACCGTGAACAGGGTGGGTTGCTTTCTTCTTCCAAGATCTCAGGTCTGAGTGAGTCGCCAGTGCACGCGTATATATGTTACGTCTAACATATATGATATATTGCCTAGCTCTTAATAGATTTCCCCCCGAAAACGGCCAAAGTCTTTAATATGAGTTACTCTATATGTGGAAGCAAAGAAATCTTCTTTCAAGTGGAGCTGCAGTTTTGCTGAATAATCACGTGTGAGTTAGGGGCGGGCTCTTGGCAAGGAGTTTTTTTACGAGTATTTACTACAAGGTCTACTCCAGAAGATTAACCATCCCAATCCTTCTGTCAGTCTCCGATGCCATGCCTGGTTAAAAAAAAATCTCATCTTTTTCCGATCGTCAGTCACCCTAAAGAATGGCCGAGCCTTCTGGGAACGAGCTGGCGTCCGCGGCTGCCAAGGGGGACCTAGTGCAACTTACTAATTTGTTGCAAAAGAATGTAAACGTCAATGCACAAAATGGATTTGGGAGGACTGCGCTGCAGGTTGGTATCCAGAGAGGGAGAAAAATATTTCATCACTGCTACCTACGTGACCCGGGTTTCCAAAAAGACAACGTTTTAAACAGGCTGGTGGACGAAATTCGAGTGTTTTTAAAACTAGTTGGATGCCATATTCTAAAACTTTAGTGGCTCCAACTCCCTAAAATGACGTACTTGAAATAAAACTGGTCAAAACCATTAGTTCAGTCGGGGATCACCCTCAATGTCAAACGGGCTGCAAGTTTAATAGTATTTTGTAACTTCGTGGGGAGGAGGAAGAGAATGAAAGAGATGAGATGAAAAGAAATCATCTTAGGTGAGCAGGATTTCAGAGCAGGTCTGTAAACACATATGTGCTATGATTTGAAGCTTAGAATCCTTCCCCCCCCCCCCCCCTCCCCTGCAGTGTGCTTTTAAAACATGACTTTTCTCGATTCTGGGATCTGCTGTAGATGGTACTTTTCCTTTATACGCTGTTTGTGACGAATGACCTTTCTCGTTTGGAAGCATGCTGCACAGAACCGAGTACCTTAGATGTACATTAATAGCGAGCCGTACGAGTTGCAGTTCCATGTGAATCACTCGCCTTTTCATTCATAATTAAGCCTTAAAAATCTGAATTTTCAGATCGGGTAGCAAGGCAGTGGTTCCAGCTCTTTCGTTTCTGATCGTATAGGGTGCTGTGTCCTAATTTTTAAGCGTGGAGCTGTGCAGGCAGGATTTGGATCTCATCCAACTGCTAACTATTGGAGCTGATGAAAGGTTTTTTTTCTTTTAATATTATCAGATAATGATGGCGAAAAAGGTAGAATCCGTAGCAAATAGCCAAAGGGGTGATTTATAAATCAGGGGAAAATGTGTGGTTATTTCTGCTGGAGGTGAGGCAGTGAGACGTGGAAGCAGAGCTATAGGTCTTTTTAATTTCACACGTCTGAAAAATCGTTTGTTACCTCCTTTGCCCCCCTCCCCCGAAACCACGATAATCATTTCTGAATTTTTGCCTTTTAAAAAAAAAAAAGCACACGGCTTGCGCACGAACCCGGGATATTTACAGCTTTTTGGCTTAGCATCAACGTGCTAGATTTCGAAAACAAGCACCTCTTGCTGAAAAGCACCGACCACCCTCGGTGGGCGATTTTCGCGCGGGCTCGGGGGCCGTGGGATTGCCGTGGGGCCGCTGTCACCCGGCCGGGGGACGGGGCGGCCGCCTGCAGCCACTTTTTAGGGAATGAGGGGACCGAAAGGAGCAACTTGCAGAGAGCAACTCCTCGGAGAAAGCAGGAAACTTTTAGCCTGATGCTTTATCCTCAGGGCGAGGGCTGAAAACCGATTTGTGCCACGGTGGTGTCTTTTGCTAAAAGGGGCGACGGGTCCGGCTCCCAGCCCGAGGGGCTGTTTTCCCCACAGGCAGGGCACCCGCCTGTATCAAACGGGCATCCGTGCCCCAACAGAGCTCCTCGGTGCAGCTCGCTCGTAACTGAGCTAATGAACCACAACAAAAAATCAAAACAGGAGAATCTGTCTACTTATTTTCAATATGTATCATCCTGAAATGTGCTGTGGGTGCGTGACCACGCTCGAAAGAGTTCTCTGTCAATGCAGCCTCCAAAATTGAGATAATCTCTCAATAATCTCTCTCTCAATTAAAACGGGGAGGCTGCTTAATATTAATACCAGCGAAAATATATATATTCTTCCGGATTTATGTTTAATTAAACATAAAACCCAGCTTGTCTTCCCCTGTACTTTTTATTTCTGATGAAGTGTACCTATGCAGGCCTCAAATACATGTCCTGCCCTTATGGTCTCCGCAGAATTATGCATTTGCTGCTCTCTCCTTCTCTGCCTCTCTCCCCAGAAGCGAAACTTTGCAAAATCAGGGGCATTTGCAGTGCAGCTGTAGCCCTCGCCCAAACGGCATCACCTTTTTTATGGTTTTCTCCCCCCCGCATCTCTAAACGAAGCCTCCGGTCCCCTAGCCTGCCTTCCTCGAACATACAAAACTCCCACTTGAACCAAATACATGTTTTGAATCCACAAATAACACAGCCTGGGCCCTCGAAAAGGGACTAAAATGTCCCGATTTTACCAGAGAAAGAGAGATCACAATGCTCTTGTTTTCTTTTGCATCTTTTCCATCTCTGTTCAGAAGTGAAAGAAGTGGCACAAGAAGTGCACGGAGCATTGTGGCACAGATAAATGTCCTTCCCTCAATCCCTTTCTGCCTTATCTGCAGCTCTGCTCTTCTCTGGAGATAAAATAAATATACCGGGCTATTTTACACTCCAAAAGCTGCAGAAATTATATTGATTATAGGTTGTGTTTTTTTTTTTTCTTAAAAAGCCGGATGCATATTTTTCACCAGGAGAGGTTTTTAGCAAATGTCTTGTAGAAATTGTACATTATGCTAAATCTAATGCACTCTATTATTCATTTGTGCTGATAAATTTTTTTTGCAAGATTTTCAAATAATTTCTAAGAAAATAATGAAGGTATTTTTTTCGAATTTGCCACTTGCAGTAAGACTAATTACAAGAACAGGAAAATATTGCCTATAGGTTGGAGAGTATACACTGCCATGTTAATTTTTGAGAGTCTTTGAGAAAACAAAAAAATGAGGAATTTGGGGGAAATCGGTGCAAGCTGTTAAGCCCCAAATAAGAGAAATTTGCTTGCTAATTATAATAGTTTTATGATGCAATCAGGAAAATTTAAAGAAACATTTTTTTTTCCCTGAGAGGAACAGTCAAAAAAAACGATTATTGTTTTTTAAAATAGGATTTTTTTAACAACATAATATAGCCATGGTTTACTGATAATAAAATTATGGAAGCATAGTATAATACAGTGGTTTTAGGAGAAAATTGGTGGAACTTTGAAACATTCCTTTTAACTTCTCCTTTTTGGGTGACATTATGAGAATCAAATATTGGGGAGAAAAAATTCTTTAAGCATTTATTTTTCTTAGCAGACAGAACTATGGCACAGGACAAATATTTGCTTTATGATAATACACAGACAATGTAAACACCTGAGAGCTTATAAAAACACATGCTACATTTTCTATCGCTGAGGTAAAATATCTGTTCCTCGGAGACCCTGCATTTGATGTTTAACAGCATCAGACAATAATGCAAAGGTGTCTCAATGCTCGTGCAAATAAAAGCGAGCCATACTTAATTTTGGCATGTTAAAAAACCGAGATAACCTGCTGAAAAAGAAGTCTCTGCATCCCCCTTCCCCTCTGCCTGCTCCGGGCATTAATCTCTGTGAGCCAGAAAGCTCTTGCCACCCAGATGATAACATCTTTCGTAATATTACTGAGGTCAGGGTGGGGAAAAAAAATAAAAATAGATGTTGTGGCGCGCCGTTAGTCGTGTAGCAGGGCTGTTTTCAGGAGCGCCACAGACGGAGGTGAGGGCTGAGGGGCTGGGGCAGGCTGCAGCAGGGGGGCAGCTCCCCGAGGTGTTCACCTCTCCTTTTTCTCCCCCAGGTAATGAAACTCGGCAATCCCGAAATCGCCCGGCGGTTGCTCATGAGCGGTGCGAACCCCGATCTGAAAGACAGTACCGGCTTCGCCGTAATTCACGACGTAGCCAGAGCGGGTTTTCTGGACACTTTGCAGACTCTGCTGGAGTTTAAAGCCGACGTTAACATCGAGGATGCCGAGGGCAACCTGCCCCTGCACCTGGCCGCGCAGGAGGGCCACGTGCCGGTGGTGGAGTTCCTGCTGAAGAGCACGGCCAGCAAGGTGGGCCACCAGAACAAGCGGGGCGACACCGCCTACGACGTGGCCAAGCTGTACAAGCGCAGCGCCGTGCTCCGGCTGCTGGAGGGCGGCCGCCCCCCCGCCGCCACCGAGTGAGGGGGGCCCGCCGGACGCTGAGCCCGCCGGCCTCCTTCCCCCTTCTCCTCCCCCCCCCCCCCCCGCCTTTTAATAACGTCGGGTCCCACCTGCCTTCTAGTTTGGCTTTTTTTTTTTTTTTTTTGGATAGCGCAAAGCCGGAGAAATTGCCGAGGTGGGTTTTTCTTTTTTCTTTTTTTTTTTTTTTTAGAGGATGCAAATGGTCGAAATCCGCCCCGCCGGCAATTTCTGCCACCTCCCCGTGTATATGTCGGTCACTCCTATCTATGTAGCTTCCCACTAGCGGCTTCTCCCAATTTACCTTAGCTCATTATTAATCCAAAAGCCACTTGGTCACCTGCTTCTCGGCGTGCTGAGGGAGCCAAGGGGCACCGGGCCCTCTTGCACCCCTCCGGGCTCCGCAGCCCCGGGGGGAGCCGAGATTTGGGGATCACACCTCCGAGCGGGCCGGGGGTGTCGCTTGGCAGCTGGGGGGGCTGCCTGCAGCTCGCCCTTACCAGGAGCTTGTAGGGCTTGTAGGGCGCTGACGTCCCCAACGTAGATGCCACTTCTCCCCTCTGTGTATTTAAACTCGCACCGAGCTGCTTTCCAGTTTAGTTACCAGAAACAACCTGAGCGGCGTTTTTCATTGCCAGAGGTTTCAAAGAGTTCAGCTTAGCGCTTCGTGTTCACTGTGCACTGGAGAATGCAGTTTTTCTAGCTTCAAACCAGCAGATAACCGTTGTCAGAGCAAAGAGTATCAGCAGGCTGTAATGCGACAAGTTTTCTGGTCCCCTAATAAGCTGAGCGCAGTCTAGATGCTCCTAAGAAACGATTGCTTTCCACCAGCTATTCTGTTTTGTCTGGGAAAAAAATAAATAACAATGGTAGACGCCTCTCACAAAACATGAATATTTGAATACGGTGAAATTGAGGAAGCAACACGTTTGGTCTTCGTAGAGTTATATTATCCCTTGTACCTGAAAAACAATTTAACCCTTGAAAATGTTCCCTTGCAATGTAGTTGAGTGTATTCACAAGACCAAACCTCATTTCCCTCTCCGGCTGCAAGGGGAGCTGAGGATGCTCCGCGCCTCGCCGGGGGAGTGTAGCAGGAAACTTAACGTTGGTATGGAGGTGCTCGACAGACAGGCAGCTGAAAGCGCTTTATTTTGGATAATCTAATTTTTAATGGCACAGAATAGTTTTTACATCAACGTAAAATTAATAGATAGCTACAAAACAGCACTTAAAAGAGGAGGGAGCGTACGTTAGTTTGCGTTTTCTCTCTTAAAAAAAATATTTTAGCCCCCCGGAATCTATCACTGTTGTTTTTAAGTAAAAAAAAATATATTTTCCTGAAAGTGTCCGCGCCGTTACCATACTCTGTGTCACGCTGCTGTGTTTTCTGATTAAAAACCTCTGCGAAACGTAAAGCTCTGCGCGCGTTCCTTGTTACCTCTGCCGGCCGGGGCCGTGCGGGCAGGGCCGTGCCCCGCACCGCTCCCGGCGCCCCGCAGCCCCCCGCAGCCCCCGCTCGCAGCCGGAGGCCAGCACCGGGCGGCGAGGGGCCCCCGCCCGGCTTCTGCTTCACCTCCGCCATGGGAGAAGCCCATCCGAGACCCGTCCCGAGCTCCGCCAGCCTCTCGTTTACGCCGTGCCCAAGTTTTACCGGTGGCTGGAGGAAACAACCGGCTTCCCGAGAAAAAAAAACCTCCCCGCCTAGGCAGAAGTAGCGGCTTTTATTGCGTGCCAGAAGGTCCCGTTTAAAGCAGGGCTGCTTTACATCCCGGGCAAGCCTATGGCTCCGGCGGGTGAGTCACGGCCACGCTGCGCCCAGTTTAAAGGTAAGCAGCCAGCAGCCTGCTGCCTGGGAGCGGCTCCGTTTGTGGGCAGCGGCACCCTGCAGGCGGGCCCGGGGTCTGCCCCGGGACCCCCCCGGGGCCGTCCCCACAGAGCCCGGCTCTGCAAAGCGGCGGGGGCTGCGGGAACGCCGGCGCCGAGTTACCGGGAGATGCGAAAAGGCAGCGCGGGAGGAGGAACGAAATGTTACCGAGAGCTTTACTCGGGGCGGAAAACAACAGAAAGGCGACTTTCCCCGGCACGAGCAGAGCCCAGGAACGTGGAGCACCCGGCGCAGCACCCAGCCGGGCTGCCCGAGGCGCCACAACCCCGGCGGGCACCCAGCGGGCGGGCGGCGGGGGGGGGTGGGGGGCACCGCCGGGCACCGGCCCCGATCGGAGCTGAGCGGGGCACAAAGGTGGGCAGGGAGCCCCGTGCCCTGCTCGGGGCTGCGGGGACGAGCGCTCGGCCTTCGCTTCCCGGGGACCCCGGGGGGGACGCCGCAGTCCCCCCCGAGCGGGGCAGGTCCCGAGGGATGCTGGCGGCAGCGCTCGGTCCCTGGGGGCGGGCGAGGCGCGGGGACGCCGGGGGTGGGGAGGGAAGGGGGGCGAGGCGCGGGGACACCGGGGTGCCCCCGGCTCCGCGGCCAGCCCCGGGCACGGCGGGGGAGCGGCGCGGCGAGGAGCCAGCTCCGCAGCAAGCGGCGCTGCGCGGCTCCCGGGCGGAAAGGGTTAAAGCGGCCGCAAAAAAAAAAGCCGCTTTTTGGGGGCTTTCGGAAGACAGAAAGGTGGCTTTTCCCCGAACGGACCCGGCAAGCCGGGAGCGGGCAGACGTTACCAGCCACTTAGCAGCGCGGTGAAATTGCCACGGGGGATTAAAAAAATAATAACAATAATTAAAAAGAAAAAAAAGCCAAAGGGCTTTTTTTTTTTTTTTTCCCGAGAGGGAAAAACTGCCCGTGCATTTCGGGGGGCTGCGTGGCGGGGCGGCCGGGGAGGAGGAGGGGGGGGGGCGGGCAGAAAACGAAGGCGAGCGGGCGGGCTGAGCCGGGCAGAGCTCTCCCTGTCCCCGAGGAGCCGCAGCCCGTCCCGGCGCTGCCTGCCCCGGGGCACACGCTCTCAAAATGTCGGTGGCGGCCCAGGGCTCCCCGGGGCGGCGGGGGTCGGGCGCCGAGGTGCGGGGCGGCTCGGGCCGGCCCCGGGGGCCGCGCCGCGTCGGGGCGGGCTGGGGAGGGAAGGGGGGGGCCCGCCCGGCTCCGAAACCGTTAGGTTGTCTTCTACGGCTCCTTTCCCCTTTCTCTTCCTGTCCAAATATTTTTAAATTTACGCGCCTTAAATAACAGTCCGATTTTATTTAGTTAGTTTCCTCCGCCGCCGCTTCGCCCCGGCCCCCCCCCGCCGCCAGGGGCCTGGGGCGGCCGCAGCGCAGCGCCCGGCGCCGCCACCGCCACCTTCCCGCCGCCGCTCCGCTCCTCCCCGGCCTTTTTTTTCTCTTTATTTTCCCCTCTTTCTTTCTTCTTTCTATCCCCTTATTTTTTATTTCCCCTTCCTTCGTTTTTTTTTTCTTTTTTTTTCTCTTTTTTTTTTCCCCTCTCCCTCCCTCTACCCGAGGACTCGGCACCAGCCCCGACGCCTCTCCGCCCCCGAGCCGCGGTGAGTACAGCGCCGGGCCCCGCACAGCCCGGGGGGACAGCGGCGACACGGCCCGGGGGAAGGAAGGAGGGGGGGGGGAGCTGGCTGCAGCCTCCTGCCCGCCGCCGGACCCCCCCCGGCACCCCGGGGCTGCAGCAGCATCTCCCCCCGCAGCCTCCCTGCAGCGGGGCTGGAAGAGGAGCAGGGCTGGAAGAGGAGCAGGGCTGGAAGAGGAGCAGGGCTGGAAGAGGAGCAGCAGGACTGCCCGTCCTCGGCTCCCCGCACACCCCTGGAGCAAGGTGTCTCTCCCTGCGAGAGCTTTTTCTCGCCGCCTGTTGCATTTTGAAATTATAGGCAAGAGAGGGAAGGGGGGGGTGGGGGGGTGAGGCACCCCCGCTGCTCGGTTTCTGGGTCGCGGGGGCAAGGAAATTGCCTGCGGATGGGAGCTGCGCCGCACGCTGCTGATGGCCAGATGTGCCAGGGCTCCGCAGCCCTCCTTTACAGGGGAAAGGAGAGGGGGAAAAAAAAAAAAAAGAACTTCTGCCATGGCACCGAGCAGTAAGATGGCTTCTTGCCTTCTGAAGAAGCACCAAGCGCAGATCAGCAGGGACATTTCTCAGGGCTGAGCGGTCCTGCTGGCCATTTTATACTGATTTTTCAGTGCTCGCATCACCTTTAAGCACAATATTAGTTATTTTGGGCAAAGCGAGGAAACCACCAGGAGCAGACCTCTTGTATGGTGGATACTTCAGAATAACCTTGACCTTGCACCATGGCTTACCCTGGAGGTTAATCCTACAGGGAAAGCAGGGAACCGGCCAGGCACCTGCCAAAGCACAAGCGAGGTCCATCTGCTCTTGGAGTGGGGTTAAAATGGCTTCAGAGGGGCACGAAACAGGGGACACGGAGGGGCTGAGGGACAAAACCTGGAGCTTGCTGGCAGAATTCAGTCCGATGCCCGCAGGACCCCACCTTCCCTCGCTCAGCCCCAGCAGCACTGCTGAGCTCAGGCTGCAGAAAGGGTAAATTCCCTCTGAAAGAGACTGAATCAGCCAAAAGTGTAATCAGCTTCTCAGGGAAGTGCGAGACCACTGAGCCATGCTTCCAGTTGCGTTTCTTTGTTCCTCTGTAACTGCTTTCTGATATTTGTAGCAGTAAATAGGAGGGCCGCTAGTATTTAGGAGCATTTTTAACAACAAAACGCTTGATTCTATGTGAGAAAACAGATTTTGCTTCACACTGCAGCCACTGAGAGGTTAAAGCCGATTCCCAGCTCCTGCTGGAAGCCTTTCCTCAGCAGACAGTGCCTCTCAGGATGGTTTTTCTCTCCTGCTGCACCCCGAGAGCAGGGACGGGGCAGCCCTTGCGTGGCACCGCAGCCCTGCTCACCCCGCAATACTGAGGTTCCTATCAACACAACAGCATTTTAATGGACACTGTTCTACACAGAGCTAATGAACACTGAAATGAAAAGACACTTGCACAGCACAAGCCACAAGAAAAAGCGACATCCTGTACGAAAACGAAGCATCCAGAAGCGTTTCAGGGTCTGAACCTAGCGAAGTACAACTTGGTGCACATCACATTTACATTCAGAGTATGTGGCAGGCTGGAATAAGGGCTCCTACTCTGGCTAACTGTAATTTTCTGGGGAGCGAGGATCCCTTTTAGGCCGTAAATTACTGACACCCATTCTGATGTAAATAGGGAGATTTGGATGCACCCTGCCTGACCCAGCAGGGTGCTTTCTCCTCCGGGTGCTGCGGCGCTGAGGTGCTGCAGCAGCACCCGAACACCTGCGCTGCTGAATGGGGCGGGTGGGGACGGAGGCAGGCTGGCACGCCGCGAGCTTTTGCTCATATTTAGTAACGCTGGAGAGCAGGCAGAGAAGGTTTCAGCCTGCCCTGGCTGGAACAGCAGCAGGCCTGGAAAGCAGGCTGTTAATTGCAGATCCTTCCTACAGAGCAGGCTTCCTAAATCTCCCGAGAGGAGCAGGGCTCTGCTGGAAAAGCAGCTCCATCCCTGGGGATCCTCCGGTCCTTTGGGGTGCAGCTGGAGGTGCACAGGCAGATCTGCACTTAACCTCCCTAAGGGAACGTTGTAGAAAACATCTGTTAAAGAGGAAAGTACATTTGTTTGCTGAAGACCGATATCACCTCCTTGTACCAACGTGTGTACTCTGGTGTCTGTGGATTTCTCAGATGTATTTTGCTTTCGCTACTGTAAAATAAGAGCTACAGGCAAAAAGCTGTGCTACACCATGTAGTCACAGTGTTCACAGTCCAGCAGTGCATGCTTGCATTGAAGAGAACAACAGTTTCCTTCCTGTACGAGCACTTTAATTTATAGAAACATACTGTTTTGTGTAAAGAAGGTGGTAGATAATTAACTGTATTCATTTAATCTAATTATAGGCCTCTGAGGCAAAAAGCTGACACTTTTCATTGTGGTATATTCAGAGAAGTTAATTGAAAAAACATTGCAGCCACAAGGCATAACATGCCCATGGTATATTTGATACTAATTCTTTTTTTTTTCCAAAAATGGGATGAATCTGATGCTCATGAGAGATAAGGTTTGCTGTTACTCGCCGGAGTAGGGCAGATTCTGTGAAAGCCTGTTATGCAATGCTGCACTGCACTGCAATATCTCTGCAATTCCAGAGCTAACCACAGACAACTTAATTTGCCAAATTGCGAGATGGTTTTGTAATGTACACAAGTATCTATTACAAATTAAGAAAAGATTGAATGCATTTTTAGCTGGGACGTAGGTCAGAATTTGAACAGAGATCTGCTTCAAGAAGCGATGGGTCAATGTGTCAGCTCCTCGCTCTCATTAACCCCCCAGACAAGAATTTTTAGGAGGAACCAAGTAATTCATGCAGGCACACCACTAGCAGTGGTTTATTAGCAGTTCATCTGTGTTTTTAAGCTATCGCTATTACAAAGAGATAAACGCACTGCAAATCAGCACTAGCAGCTCCCGATTGTATCAAAATAAATACATGACAGACCATTTGCTGTTTCTGAGTAATTTTTCCTACCACCTGATACACACCAGCAACTTCATCTTCTGACTGGGCTGCTACTTTCATTCTCGAAAGGAAAGGAAAGCAGCTGAGCTCTGCACAGCTTGCCTTCCAGATGAAAGGCACCGAGCAGCCCAAACGTGCCGGCTGCGGGGAGAGAGCTGCCCGTTTCTGCTAAAGAAACCCCAACCCCTGAACTGAATTCTTCCAAATACCACCGCTTACCCCCTGCTTTATCGACGGAGGAGTGCAGCTGACTGTGTTTCTGCAGCCCTGGCAGCACCAAGGGACTGGACACCCGCTCGGGTACCCCCTGCCTGCTGGCCCAGCGGCCTCCAGTTCTGGGGTCCGGGGCCGTGAGTGTCCCCCCCCCTCCCCAGCCATCCCCTCTTGCTGCTGCCGCCCCCAGCCCTGGCTGCTCCTGGCTGCTGGGAGAAACCCTTGC
This sequence comes from Anser anser, assembly GCF_964211835.1. Taxonomy (NCBI): domain Eukaryota; kingdom Metazoa; phylum Chordata; class Aves; order Anseriformes; family Anatidae; genus Anser; species Anser anser. Next base: position 25,647,037 of record NC_139728.1, read on the forward strand.
AAATGCAGCTCTGCCCCCCCTGTGAGGAAGCCTGCCAAATTGCTGCAGTGATGGGGCAAGTGCTCTTAGGTGGTCAACAAGCACAGGGAAATGCATTTATGGCAGCCCTACCTATGGCTTTAAGAGCACTGTAAGGATTTTCAAACATATTTTGCAGAAATCATTTTCACCGTGATTAAGAAAGAAGCTTGTTGCACTTAAGCCATTCGTATGTTTGTTAACAAAGGCAGAGGAAGTCTGAAAAGTAAACAGAGTAACATTCAGTCACCTTAAATCTGGTGCTCTGCCTCAAGAGCTCCGGAATATTCAACAAAGAAGCTTTTTAGCAAGAAAAATGTGGGTTGCAATAAGAGTTAGCCATACCCAGTTCCTATTCTTATACCATTCAAGACAAATCACAATTTGCATTGATGTCTAACTCAAAAACTCAGCCTATGCTTGGGGTTCATGCTGCTCTCGCACTCCTCCCCCCCTCAATGCTCTTGGCTGATGTCCTCCAGCCTGGCTCCTGCCTTTTTCTTTCCCCTCTGTGCAGTTTTCAGGCTATCACCAGCTCTTGCTCTCCCTCACCTCAGTTTTTCCTACCTCCATTCCCTGCTTCTGCCTTCTTGCACTCTGCATTTTATTTTCACCTCCTGGCTTTCTCGCTTCCATCAGTACATCACCTTGGCTCACCCTCTTACTTTTTTTTTTTTTTTAATTATTTTCACTGGCACCTTTCTCTCCCTCCATTGTGCTCATTAACCTCCTCACCTACTGATCACATCCCTTCCACGCTGCCCAGCAGAATCTCATCATATCTTCATCTTCACTTTGTTCCCAGTCTCGAAGACTCATTAAGCTCCTTCCCCACCCGACTGCTGCCCACCCTGACCCACTCGCCCAGGACATTTCTCCACAACAGGGCACGCTGCACGGTCCCTGCAGCCGAACCTGGGCAAGCTCCCTTGGCGCAGGCCGCCCTTTGGAGGACGTAGCTGCCAAAAGCCAACAATTTGTAACCGATCACGTGCGAGCCGAGATTCTTACAGAGCCCCAGAGCTTTGTCACATTTGGATGCACTTCTGTGAAACCACGGTGGTTGTGCTGCCAAATTTCAAGTTGCTGCTCAGGAGGTGCACGCAAGGAGCTAGAGCAGTGATGGTGTTGCCTTTCAGATTCCTTTTCTAAAGAAATGGGTTATACCAAAACTGTATTGTTATTATTATTCTTTAGCAAGGGCAAAAATATTTTTAACCTTGTCCTTGAAAATGGCCACCGTGGTTTAGCTGGAAACTGCCAAAAATTAAACCTGGGGCAGAAGCTTGGCTTGAAAAAAATCATCCCAAACAGTTACAAGCAACTGAAAACAAGATGTTTTTATAAAGCACAGGACAGCACGAAGCTGAGCAGTTCTGTGACTCTGGCCTCAATGTGGGAGATTTTTAAGTGACCTGTAATGAATTGTTTTAGTAGCAGCTCTGTGGAATTAAGCAGAACTCAGTCAGATTTCACATTTTGAAAGAAGTGATCAAAAAAGTACTCCATGGAGATGAAACTTGATGGAGACAGCAGAGGAAAGGGGTAAAGGAATTGGTTCTGCAGGGAGAACATCAGCAACGAGAAGTCCTACTGTTTGTTTCGGGGTTCTTAGATACCCTGTCTCTAATTCACTTGTGCCAATGGATTAACCTGGGCAGTAATTAGCACTGGGTGCTCCTTTGCTTTTAAAATTGTCAATTTTTCTGTTAAATATGAGAGTAGCAGAGTCACAGGAGTCCTTTCTAATGGACAGTGAGCCTCCTGTTAACTTGCAAGGAAAATTATTATTTTTTTAACCTGTAAGGTTAATGCTTTTAAATTCTTTCAGCAAATCAAATGCATTGCCTGTCACTTGACTGCACGCTTGCCTAAAAGATATCTTCTAGCTTGAAAAGAAGCTAATTCAGGAAGTCCTGTGGCCCTTGTTTTGCAGGAAGTCAGCCCAGAAGAAATGGGGGTCCCCTCTGGCCACTTAATCTCTGTCACTCCTGTTTCTCTCTGATTTTAATAGCAAAATCGGACTCGTGCTCAAACTTTCTGTGCAGTTAAAACATTTGGAAAGATGTTGTCTAGCCTGTGTTTGAAGGAGTTTGTCTGCATTTATGCAAAATACTTTATGTTAATGACTATGATTATATTAATTATGGTCAAAATGGTGACCTGTGATAACACTGTATGGAGAAAATGATGAAATTAAAACTTATCTCATTTTAAAAATGTATATGATTAATCTGGCTTTATAAAGACAAAAAAGTTGTAAATTTTTGCAAAGTGCTGTGCTTGGCATACAAGTGGTTTTTTGCTTTTCCTAGAAGTACAGGTGTTTAACAAGTTTAGATAGTTTTGAAGGTTTAACACCAAAGCCTAAATTTGCAGTGCCTACTTCTGGGACCATAGCAACATTCTTAATGATATTTTATACTCAACTTCTTCTTCCTTTTGATACAGTTTATCAAGATTTAGGGATAGCAGAAAAATTGGCCTGACAGCATGATCTAATGAACCACAAAGCAGTCTTCAAAGAGAAAAAGTAGCAGGAAGTTCTTTCATACCAGGTATTAAAAATAGACTGCACCAAGTACTGGAATGCACACAGCGTTATGTAATGGCTTTTCAGTGACACACATTAGGAAATATTCTCAGAAAATGTTTTTCCTTCATAACACCCAGTTTACTTGTCTAAAGTTTGGAAGTTCTTCATGTGGATACTTCTAAGAAGTCTAAAATTACAATGTTCATTTGAAAAACCTATCAATTAGCAAGCCACATAATGACACCATCTAATGGTACAATTGAAGTATTTGAATTTAATATACCATTTTCATAATGGTACAATACGAAACATATGATGGAATCACATTTTTTTCCCCACATGTTAGGCTTGATTTATTTCTGACAATGTAATAATTTTGCACTGGAGGCACCAAAACAGAGAAATCAGTTTGGGTACATAACATAAATAAGCAGAATACTGGCTATTTTGGAGCACTGAGAAGTGTTTCAAAAAGGTTTACTTGTTATTAGATGCCTTTTATAAGTAGGAGGCATCTGTGGAGTGCTGAGACGAGTGAGAAGAGTTATATCTAGCTTGTACAATATTAAGGAAACTAAACAGTAAATTATTTTGAAGAACACCTTCCTCAGACTTTTTCTCAAAGCAGGAGGATCTCTCACCAGAGGTGTAGCCAGTGCATCTCTGCAGGATAATCTGAGAAGTTAACAAAGGAGGTGGAAAAGAGTTAAAGGTTAACTTTTGGATTTTCATAGTGCTATTGTTTTCTTAGGTTATCTAATGGTCAAAACAAACCTGCAACATTCTTTGTCTATAGCAAGAGCGTCATACAAGGAGGACATTACTTGCTAGTGTACCCAAAAAGTCATCTATTTTTCCTAACTTGTCTATTAAAAGACACAAGCTCTGCCACAACTTTTACACTTTCATTGCTACAATGAATAATTGTATGATAATGAATGATAATTAACATTAGTTTCAATTTGTACTTCAAAGACAGAAAAATTCCCTCATCTGAAGGCTTATACAGCTCTTCTGCCATGGGCAAAACCTACAACACACAGTGTCACAATTTCCTGCATTGTCACCTATCAGGATGTACCCCAAGGCACAGTTAAGGACAGTTTTCATCACCCACTTGTGTCAGTCAGGGATAGTGATAGGAAGTACTGTGGTGGGTGAAATTCTGCCCATATTTTGCCTCCTACTTACAAGTGTGTGTGTTTTTATTTATTTATTTATTTGTGTGTTTTAATTTCATCAGAGATTAAATACCAGGAGATCCTGAATGGCCAGATATGACTAAGGGAGAGCAACATAAGACTTTTTTTAAAGATGAGTAGAGCTCCACTCTCAGCTTTGGGTCTGCCTTTCCTGAGATATCTTTAAAATGTTTTCTAAGCTATAAAGTCAGGAGCACCACTTGTTCCACTCTGTTCTATTTTCTATGAGAATGCAGGAAAACTTGTGTGCTAGTCCAGGCATAATCAGATAAAAAATCAGATTTGTTTTCTCTCATTACTGTTCTGCAGAATTATCAAATTACATAATTCATATTACATATATGAAAAAACTATACTATAGTCAACATATTTCAGAAAAATGCAGAAATAATAAAAGCAGGAGAACAAGTTGGCCTCTGGTAGAGAACCTGTTTGAAAAAATATTAAGAAATATCTGAAATGACAGTCTGAAGGAAAATGAAATAAGGAAAGCTAAATTCGTAACAAAAATCTGTATTGGAAGAAAAGTAAGGAAGTGAGCATTAGAGCTGAGATAAAAGTTCTGCTTTTCAAAATGACCAATATAATTTTTTAAGGATATCAAGGCCATAAAATGAAAGAGAAGCTGCTTGAATAATCTACATGCTCATTTGCTTCTAGATGTTGTTATATTTCTGGGAATCCAGAGTCAGAAAGTAAGCTGTGAATAAGTCACACTTGTTTTTCTACACTGCTACACATGCAAAGCTCCAGTTGTTTACGTGGGGAGGAACACTGCTCATGCATACTATTCAATAATGCTCTGAATTACAGGCAGACTCTCTCATCGTCCAGCCTGATTACTGTACATGAACTGAAGCAAATAACATTCTACATCTTCTTTCATATTTTATGACTATTTTCATATAAGCATCAGATTTAAGCATTTTCATTTAAGAATCAGATTTCATCCACTCTGAGGAAAAAACATTTTAGGTAAATTGCAAACTCTTGTTTCATGCCTGTTTTTTTTTTCTTTTTGCAAGTTATACTTCAGTCAGTCATTTTTGAATATTTCTGAATGTTATTGGATATATCCACTTATTTTGCATATGATATTTGCTATCACTGAATTTGATGTTCAAGGTCAACGTTTCTAACAGATTTGTAAATGAAAGTTTGCATTTTGGCTGGATTTAAAACCCGAAGTCTTTTCTGTCCTTACACAAACATGGGAAACCTTATTTACATATTCATATAATAAAATATTTCATTCTTTTTAAAAAGTTTGCGGTTATTGTGCTTGCAGTTTGCCTTTTGTTCACATACCCATATTCTCTTCATGTTGCTGACATGTATAAATGAATAAATCCTATTATTATAATCTTAAATTAAGCAGATTCGATACCACCTATGAAAATCAAAGAAAAGCTCTCCCACAACATATTTTTATCAACTTTTCAGAAAGGCAGAGATTATTCTGTAGCACTTAAGGCTATACTTTTATCATAGGAATAAAATTTGAATTTTACAGTTTGCTGCTTATGCACAACAGAACAAACAACACCATCCCAGTTTAAGACTATTAACAGGATGTTTTCAGAATATCTTTATTGTTTTAACCTTTTCTTTTGCTTGAACCATCATTTCCCTTGAGAGGAGGAAAAATGATGCTAATACACCTTACTATTGCAAATTAATTGTATAGTCTATTTCCCAAGCATTTAATTTGGCCACAGAAACCTGTTTAACTTAGACAAGTTGTCAGAACATGACATGAGACCAAGTTCTATAGAGGTGGTCCATAATTTTAAAGGGATAAGGGGAACTGAGTGGCATTATTGCTTTTGTCCAAGCCAAGCCTCTCCTAAGCAGAATAAGAGAATACCAAATGATTTAGCCTCACCAAAATTCATGCCACTTGAGATCTTTTGAAAACACTGACTGAAGAGGAACTATAGGCTGAAACAGAAGACTGAGAAAAGTCAGATTTCATACTGCAAAAGCACATTTAAAGAAGAATTAACATTTTGAACTTTTCATAATAGCTAAGTCTGAAATTTGGAATATGTTTGAGACAGTATTTGGGATAGACTCACCTGCCTAAACCTAAGCCATCTACTTGCAAGGCAGCTGTCACTATCTGCATGATAGTGCAGCCTGTTGCAAAAAGGCCAATACATTAAGTCCCTATTACATCCAAGTCAGTGGGTCTGAATTTAATCTTTAACCACTTTTTTTTTCTTTTTTGTCTTCTCTCTCTCTCTTTTTTTTTTTTTTTTTTTAGCTCTGGCATTCTAGTAGCATTTCCAAGTACATACCCCTTGTCTGAGTTCACTCTGCCATTAGGCAATCCAGGATCCTTAACCCATTGCCTCCAACTTTACCAGCCCGCTGCCTTCTGTCATTGACTTGCAGCTGGGGGTATTTCAGCTTTTCAAAGTCCAGTTTGATTCAGGCTGTCATCACAGGAAGAAATTTTGTTCAGCACAAAATCATTTTGTGACCACACAGGTATAATTTTTTAGTGAAATACTTTCATACTTTTTTTTTTTTTTTTCTGGACTAAGGGGTTAAGGGCAATAGAAAATGGGGAGAGATTAGGATTTGGCATGTTTATCAGTCTCTCAAGAAATCTCTCCTAGAGTGAACTCTCTTTTACTGGGAATATTTATTGTTCAGGAAGCAACACTTAAAATTTTCCTCACCATGAAAGAATTCAGCAGAATCCTAGAGGAGAAGGAGGTGAATTACCCAAATAACACCGCCATTAGCCTGATTGCTATCTATAATCATGTCTCATTCTTCCAGGAAACAGGCAGGCATAAGAAAATATCTCTAATAAGGAATTACTCTTTGAGAATAAGATGTAGATGACTAATAGATATGAATACAAATTTGGAATGGATAACATATTTATCCTGGTGTATTGTGAAGATAATCCGCTCCCATTTTCTTAGCATATTCTAGAGATGACTTGTTTTCAGAGAATTACCTTTCATAATTTTAGATTACAGAGAAAAATGATTCCCAGAAATTCAGGGGTTCCTCCTATTAAACTGACCCTGAAGAAAGTCTCCCTTCTGCTCTTCCTGCAGCCTCTTCCTCTCCTGCCTGCCCTTGGCCCATTGAGCAGCCAGTGTCACCACCAGTGACGCCCCCTTTGCAGGCTCTGTGCTGCCTACCAGCTCGCCTGGCCTGCACAGGGTGTGCATGCGGGCAGGAGCAAAACTCCGTGCAGGGGCTGGGCACAAACTCCTTCTGAATGCTGCCCAGAAATATGAATCTGAATCTCGGGACCAGATACCCGTTCATTTATTAAGGGCAAGTACAGCAGACAACTAATGCTGCACTTTTTCTATTATTCAAACCTGCTGCTAACAATGAAGAAGATGATGTCATCCCCTGGATGTGACAAAGGACTAATATTATATGCAGTAAAAACAATGAGTCAACAGTTTCTATGCCCTTGAGGTCAAAGCATTCAACAGTTTTGCAAGTAGACTGTTCTTTTTGTACACAGAGCTTGTAGCTGTATATTAATACAAAGCATGTAAAATCAAGATATAATTAAAATTTAAAAAACTTTTTTTTGAGTTTCAATCAAAATGTTTTCAACTCCAGCTACAAGTCCAATTGAAGTATCTTATAACAAACTAAATGACACTAATTTTACCCAAATATTTAAGTATAATATTATATTTTTAAAAATTATTTTTCAAAAATACATTATCTATGTAAAGTTATCATTTGTCCGATCTTGAGAGACACTTGGCAAGCACAATTCCCAGTAACTTTAATAGGAACTGTGAGTATTAATGCAGCAACCAAATAATATGAAATGTTCTGGAGATATTTTGTAATGGTCTGAAAGATAGGAAAGACCTTTAACATGAAAATGTGTTTTGAGAGACAATAGTTTCTCCTTTTTTTTCCCAGATTTTCTGGAACACAAAAGGCATTGACCAGGTCCTGGCCATCTTTAACCACAAATGGATCCACCTCAGGCTAATGCAAGCAATGCCCAGCCTTCATACAGTTCCTTCCTTCAGTACATCTAAAATCGTTATGGAGGATTATTATCCTCCTCGTAAAGATGGGGAAACTGAAGCACAGAGAAGACAGCTCAAGGTCATTTACAAGTCAGGAGAGTTTGGGAAATACCCCAGATTTCTCAATCCACTGGGCTTTCTTGCCTCCCTGAGTATCTGCTCAATACCGCTCCTTTTCAAAAGTAGATATAATTTAACAACTTTGAGGGGTTTTCACTTTCTCATCTTGTTGCCTGTAATGATTTTATTTTGTGGAAAAACAGACATGCCAATTGAGGTCGGCCTTCTGCCACGCAACCAAATGTAAGGGAGGCCCAGGCCGACCACAGCCTACCTGCCTTGGCAGACCAGGCCCAGAGACAAGCGGATGACCTGGCCTGCATCAAGGGGGGCTTCTGTGCAGGAAGAAAGGTCAGTCGGCCTGCACCGATGCTAGCTGACAGCGTTTGGGACTAAGATGAGCCTTAGTGTGGAATAAATGGATTTCAGCGTCGTGGCAATTAATTGAAATGAAACCTTAGGAATCCCTACAAGTTTGTTCTGGCACACCGACAAAGTTGTATGCAGAGTTTTCTAAGTTTATGCTGCTCACTTCATTGTGTCACCTAAAACAACTGTTTGCAAATGTATTCAGACATAACCTGTAAAGTAGATGCCACGCACTAGTGATTATTTACCCAAAACATGAAAGGGTGTATCTGTCAGGCTGACTGTCCAACCTTCTCACAGCTTTATTAAAGATGTACATATGAGAAGAACGACACAGTCTGGTCTGTAAATTCTGTGACTTCTAATGCTTAAGAAACTTTTACCTTTTAGAAATTTAAATCACAAACAAAGCCCTAGGTGTTTGAGTTATGTCACACCACTTGGGCAAGGTGAGGAAGCTTCTAATTGCCCAGCAGTCATCACCGCTCTGGGGCTCAGCACAGATCCCCACAAGCAGTAGATCTCACAAGATTTTAATGATGAGGACTCGTTAGTGGACTTCAGTTAAAACATATACATTTCCACTGAGCATTTACTGACAAGTTGCTCTTCTAAACTCCAACAAAATTTGACCAAAGTAACTTCATTATGTCTGAAACATAACATTATAATTGCAAAGTGTTATGAACTGTTATTTTAAGATTAGATTCTATTGTAGTCCACTGAAATAAAATCACATTCTTGCTGCTGATTACTACAGGAGACATACTTGTCCAATTGTGATGTTATGAAACACAATTTCCTTTGGATATCTTCAGATAATTACATATTGTACAGCGTGCAGTGCTTGGAATTTATATGGACATTGCAATTGATCCTCCATAGTGATGACTAAGGAAGGACACAATGGTTTTGGTATCATGTACAAGAGTGAGGAAATATATTTCCCATGTGAAATAGAGAGATGGACATTAGAATGCCTTTTCTAAGTTGTGAAATTATTTTTGCATGCAATGTCTCTTACTGCTTAATGAAAGGAAAAATCTATATGTGCTACAGAAAGGTTCACACATGCTACAGCTACATTAGGTGTGCTGTTCAACAGAATCCATACATTTGTTCTTTTCCTTGACCCATGCAAATACATTTAATTGTATTAAAGGTAAAGTTATCATTGGTCATTTAACTATTTAATAAGTAGATTTATAAAGAAAAAAAAACAAACATTGCAGCTCATTTCTGAGTGTGTTCCAAGAAGGGAACTTTATCTGACCTTTGCTTTTAAAGCCCTGATCCCAGCAACAAACTTAACAAACTTGAAGAACAGTAAGTACTCCAAGTATTATTGAAGCTGCTCCTTTGTTAAACAGGATATCACAAGTTTAAACTAAGAAGAGAGATTCCAGCTCAGGAAAATACTGAAGACCATAGTTAAAATTAAATGTATCTTCAAATTATCTTGTAAATCAAAACTTATATAACTAGGTAACTTTTCTAAAACAATATTATAATGAAACACCCAAAAAGCAAAGGCATATCAACATGAATGTAGATGCAACGCCCACCTTATTATTTCAAAATCTGTCTAGTTTGAGATTTAACAAAACTAAAGTTCTGTTCAGTGTTAGTTTGACAGCACAAAAATTTCAGACTGGTATCAATTACACATTCATAAGACAAATACGTTCTTAATATTAAATTATATATAATGAAAACAATATATAATGAAATATTGAAGCAAATCATCAGTTTGGGGGCTATTTTAGGTATGCAGATATCACATTACCATTAGACATGATAACAGGACAATCCTTTATTGTATTTTGCAGTGTCTGCCAGAACCTTACTCATAACTCTCATTTCAACAAATCAATTTGTGCAATATAGCATTATATTATTGATCTGCAGCAATATTACACAGTACAGGATTACAAATAGGAAAAGTATCAAATAGCATCAACTCTAATTGTGATTTTACTCTGCAATACAATTTGCATCATGCAGTAGTATAGATAAAGATTTAGGTATGGCCTGGTGGGTTTATATTTTTGATTTATTAACTTATTTCACAGTTCTGCCATTACATTTCTAATTTATTAATATAGGCAAAAATCTTTTATAATAGTAAAAAGAAAAAAAACTGTTTTGCTGGAAGGCCTTTTGGGAGGACATCATATCCTCACCTCTAATTATGGTTTAAAGTTAAGACTTTGTCTTATTTTCTCTCCCCTGATAATTTTCTGTTGTTGGGACAAACAAGGGGGAAACTGCATTAATTTTAATATATTTTCCCTGATGAATCAGTCAAAAATAGGCATGGTATGGCTAATATGGTGGTTATGTTTTGTCAGTCTTGTCTGATGAGCAGAGGTTGGTGGTGTACAAAAGCTGATGGATATTCCCTCCCTGTTCCAGACAGAACTACCCCCCGTCCTTTCCCTAGGCAGACATGTAGGTCTGAAGCCTACGCTGCTACAGGGAAATGGTGAGAGATGTTCTGGGAGGGGTCTGGCGGGCCCTGAGCACCACATCCCGCGCCAGGAGCAGGGTGTCTCTCTCCAAGTCACGGTTGGAGCCAACCTGTTCCTGAACCACAGCAGGAGGCTGGGGCTGCTGGATGAAGAACGCGCCTGCTCCTGGATCCTGATGTTTGATAAGCAGGCACAGGGGGACTACACGTAAGTGGCTGTGGGGGTGAGAGGGGCTTTCTTATGCATATGGAGAGATGGGCGATGTTTTAAGGAGGAAATTTTAATAGCAAAATTTTCTTGTAGTATATACAAATACAATCTGCTGTATCAGTGAGATGAAATAATTAGCTTCTCACAACCTTCTACAAAGCTAGAATGGTTATTACTCACTCTCTTTGATAGCAATGCAGCACTGCGGTTTTGGTGATACAGTGAGGATTTATACCGCTCTGTCTCTTGTTTTCAGATGGAAATGTAGTGTCACCTTCCTGATCTGGGATCAAGCTCACACTTATCAAAACGTTTCCAAAGACATTAAGAATAAAAGTTCATGTGCATATATTTGTAAATTCTGGTTATGGGCCTACTATAATTAATAGCTTTTTCCTAAAAGTCTTGCTAAGAAACTGTGTTTTCTCTCGCAAATGCTGTATTACGTATGCATTTTTCACCAGGAATAAAAAATGGCTTTTTAAACAGAAGTGGATGTTATCACTCCAGACGTGCTTATATGTATTTCCTGTGCTTAGATATAGCCTAGTAGTAATAATACCACAATTACCAGAATGTATAATCTATAATATAGTCCTGTGTAAATCAACACATAGCCGAACGAGTTGCACACATCCTGCAGGATACCACTGCCATTCTAAATTGTTTCCGGTGAACACTGCATCTGCAGGATGATTTCTGAGCTGTGCTCAGAGTGACTTCTGAGCTAGCATGCTGGAAGTCCCCTCCTACAAACATGCAATGGAATCTAAATATAACTATAGGTACAGATATAGAGATATAAAGCTAGAACGTGATTTATTCATGATCGCCTAAATGGGAAACTAGAAAAATCCTGACAGTGGAAAAATTATTTTGGTATTTTAAAAATACTTACGGGATTTCCAATAAGAATGCAATATCACTGCAAACATAAAATGCAAGCACAAATGTTCAGGTTTTCAATTTGTTGGTTAAATTACTAAAATAGCTGATATCTGTTTTTTTACATACAGTGGAAATTTAAATATATAATCCCAGATGCTCTGCTATTTCCTTTAAAACAAAGCATCATTTCCTCTGTGTTTATGCACCTACAGGTAAGCATCTGAAAATATACATATTCAAAAGTCATTTTTCAGTCCAAGAAAAATCAATCTCTAAACTTAAACAGGAATATGTCATTTTAATTGCAACACACATTGCTGCCGTAAACAGAGAGCAATCTTACAGGAATATGGTGACTGAATGTCACTGTCACTGGACTGACTCAGAGATGAAAACTAGTTGACCTGTTCAGTGGATTTGTACATTTAGCAAGTTTTCCAGTTCTGACTTGTCCAAACAGATGTTAAATCCAATACAAAATTTTAAGATACTCAAAACCACTTTAAAATAGATTTAAAAAATATGATTCATTAAAAAAAAAGGCATTTGTGCCATTTGACACCTTTTAAAGCTAGACTCACAAAGGCTTTAATTCTCATGTTGGTTTATGCTGGGAGACAGATCATATTACTGGGTATATATCATTTCCTCTGAGTCTTACAAGCCACCAGAATTTTATTTTATAATAAAAATATAGCAATTTAAAGAAAAAATACTATGCAAAAAATAGTTATTTTACTCTTTCTGATAACAGCTCTATCACACCAAAGAGATTTAAGCAGTAAGTGACAATCAATGCAGTGTTTGTTTGAAAAGTATTTTTAAATTATCCCTTTTTCTTGGTGCTTTTGGTACAAAATAATGTCATGTACAAATGGCTCAAACTTAATCTATCCATTGCAGAAGTGCATCGAGAACATTTATGCTGCTGGTGCGCACACCTGTGTTGCAGAGGCCACGGAGGGGTGCAGGAGGCAGCATGGCCAAGGCTGGCCAAAGAACTGAGCACGCGAACACTGGCAGGAGTGAGCGAGCTTCTCTGGGACGTGTGAGTCTGCTATAAAACTGTGCAGCCATCCACAGTCACACAGAAAGCTTCTTCATGTAAGTTTTATTGTCTTTTCTTTAACCCGCCATATTACGAGTTTAATGTTTATAGTCGTAGCATGTTCTGTGTTACTGTCTTTTATTTTCTCTGGACTGATCTTGTGTAGAAAGATGCTCAGAACTTCATCACATGTACTGAGTTACCACTTTGTGTAACACAGTTTGGGATGGTTGCCTTTCTGACTATAGCTGAAGAAAAAAAAGACTACTATTAATTTTGCCTGTGTATACTGATCCAGTTGCACTCACACTAGGTCCCTCTGTAGACACTTTCTACCCCTTCTGAATCAATTGTACATTATCTATGCCAACTGTACATTATTATATGATGGGAGAATGGGGCCCCTGCCTATTCTGGCTGTGGGAAAAAAAAATTAAAAAAAAGAAAAAAGAAAAAAAAAGCCCCCAAACCTTTAAAAATTTGGCTACAATGTGCTGTAGACAATGAGGGTGACTACGTGGAAGCTGACTTGGCCAGAGCTGAGGAAGAGCGATGCGGCTTGTCCAGATTCAGGCTGACTCCTATGGTACTGCTGAAGCACTGTGAGCATGCATCTCCTCATGCTCCTGGTTAGAAGATGATGTACTGAGTTGGGTGCCTGAACTAAGCTGTCCCAGCTCACTGTGGATCTGTGCACCAAGTCCTTCAAAACTTTGAAACATTGGGAAAAGTAGTGATGGGACCCTGCAGAGGCCAGGCTGCACCTGATGAGGCTGACAGACAGCCAAAGTCTACACCTGTACTGGAAGCAATACAGCCTCCTCTGTGGGGCACGGTGTCAGCACTGGTAGTCCTGCTAGGACACATACAGGATCTGTATGAGGATCTAATTCTTCAGTTTTCATTAACTTGTCTACTCGATCCTGAGCTGTCTCCTCATTTTTGTACATGCTTATGCACTAGTGATTTTTTTTTAAATGTTATGAATCTGTAATGTTATTAGAAATGCAGATGATGTTATGCTTATGAAATGCTTATTCATTCTTTAATGATGCTCAGGTAGAATTATCAAATTATATTAATTTTATTTATTGCTAATTTTTTAGCTGTGGCACCACCTTGTGGACATTACTAGATGAAATGAAAAGTTGATTAGTGTCAACAACAGCATCTAAAACACAACAATCATTTGGAAAAAAATATATATATTCACACATGTTTTGCTAAAGCAGAGTAAAATAAATTACAAATTTGATTCCTAAAAATCCAGCTATGAAATAAGATATATTAAAAAATATTGGCCTTAATGTACGCAGTTGACTTCTTTGCTCTTTTCACCAACTTTTCTGAGCATCAGCCAAGAAGAGTGGTAGCTTTCAAAACTATTTTTGTTCCCTCTTGATTAAATAGCAGCGTCTTAACCGTCATTCTGGTGTTGCTGTGCAAACAGGCACTACTTGTACAAGTATCCCAAGCAACAAGACTTGCAAAATCAGAACAATAATACTGAAGACATGGAGAAAACCTCAGGTCCTGCTCTGTAAATGTAAACTAGGCAGTCAGATTAGTGATCAAGCTAAGCCACAAGAAAACAATCTCTGGCAGAAATTAATTCATATAACTTTTAAATGATTGCTTGCTCAAAGACAAAAAAAAAAAAAATCCACTCTGTTGCCCATTAGATTTCCAGAAAATACGTTTTACACTGGAGATACTCGAGATAAGTGTTACTGTTATGTCTATCTGCTACATGTAGAAATCAGTAAAGAACAGAGGCCCCAGAATTTCAAACAGAAGGAGGTCTTTATGCAGGGTGTGGCATACATCCATCTTGTGTATGCCTATAGGAATAAACTTTGGAAGCATAATATTAATTATTGAATTGCATTTTCTATCCCTATCTCATCAAAAAGCAGATAATTACAACTTCTTATTTACAGTAGCACAAAGCAAAGGTGGTGGAGGGGAAGATGACAGTTTCACCAAGTTCCTCCCATTTGGATTGTCCACGGGATTTGCTGAACTCTTGCCTTGGGCTCTCAGGTGCATAAACCCTGCTGGGGCTGAGCAGCTCCTGTGGCCTGGGCATTGTATCAGGGTGCAGACCCTCCATTTTATGGCTCTCCTTCAGAGCTCTGCAGCCCTAACACTACAGGCCCTTGGACTAACACTGACCGTACCACAGTCCCTCCCCAGACTCTCCTGAGTAGTATATGAAGTCTGCTGCAGATAGGTTACCTGGCAGAGCATTTCTGTTTCTACTTTTAACTTTCTGATAAATATGTAACTATTAAAGCCAGGCACAGAAAACCTGCAGCCTCCAGCTGAGAAAACTTGCCTCAGTTAACTTTTTTTTTTATTATTATTATTATTTTTAGACAGTACGTTTTTTTAAAAAGAAGTTTGCAGAATGTTCTTTCTTCTGGATTCTTGTGCCTTCACAAACTATTCCCAATTCATCATGACAGTAACAGGAATAAACAGGAAACTAAGTTTTTGGCTGGCAGCTTCACAGGCTGCTCTACAACAGCCCACTGCCATTCTAACTGAAATGGGGTGTTACAGCAAATACCAGAGCTCACTGAACTGAATAAATACACATAGCTAGCAAATATGTGTGGGGATGCTTGCCTGACACCTAAGGTAACTCTCAGAAGAAGTGGTCTAGCATTTGAGAAAATGAAACCAAACCACAATGGGAAGAAACCAAGTGCAGAAAATCTCCAACAGAACAGCCAGAAATGGAAGCAAATTCATCTGCAATGGAGTTTGCAGACCCTACCCTGGAGTGGTGGGCTGTTGGGGCCTGGGGATATGCTACATGGATTTTCTACTCCTACAGTTGTGTATTCTCAGTAAAGGAGGTAAATAATCACTGCTCCCACCCACTGTTGCATAGGCTTGGAAGAAGAGGGGTGAGGAGGACAGCTAAGGCATTGATATGCCTCTGAAGAATCTGTTGGCTGAAAATAAACTGACTTATACTTACTGCAAATCTAGTGTTATACTGAACTCAGTTTATAGCAGTATTTCTCGTCTTCTTGAAGAGGTGAAAATGTTATTTTGTGTCTATCATATTCAGTTCCTTGATTTCCTTTTAGTAAGGAAGCTAATAAGCTGCATGGTAAAAATAACCTTGTATTTCCATAATGGTATTTTCTCCAGAGACTTGGAACTCCCTTGAATGTTTTAATTATCCCCTTCCTGAAAGTCAACCAACTAGCATGGCACTATATTAAAATAATTTTCTTTGGCTTTCTGCAAGAAATGATTTCTTGCTGAATTAGCATATCAGCTGCAAAACCAATTTCCACAGCATCTGTGACCCTGTGTCACTTCGTGTGTTACAGAAACTAGACAGAAGCAGTTTCATAGGGCTATAACTGTTCAAAATTATTCAGTATAAATCCACATATTAAATTGATATATGGAGGAGACATGCCCCTGAAATGATGGAGCTAATCGGTATGGCTTAAAGTCAGATTTCTGTATTTTTAAACACAGTACCCACCTCAACAGAACTGTGGGGTATTAACAGACAACGGGACAAACCCTAGACATGAAGGTTCCAGCGGGTCCCTCAACACGAGCAGAACATCAAGGTGATATTCAGGAAGTGTCCAGAAAACAATGGATAAATCCCAGCTGCTCCTAGTCCAAATGCAGAATGTAGTTGGTCTACAGAACAACAAAGTGCACAACTCCCTAACCATCAAAAGACAAGCGAATATTATTAAGCTACTTAGTATTTGTTCAGCTAACAGAGGTTACATAAGCCTCTGTGCTCATTAGACATTAGATTTAATTTCCTGTATTACTGAGAAATGGGTGACTTGGAGCTATGCCAGGCTCGGATAGATATCAGAGGGTATAAATTCATAAAAGGAAAACAGTAGAAGGAGGCACTGCTGCTGGAGGTGTCAATTTAAAATAATACTCTCCCCACCAAAAAACCAAACCAAAACAACAACAAAAAAACCCATCCCACACAGCAACTATAACAAGCAGAGGAAATACGCTGTAAAAGTGGTTAGGCAGGAAAAAGTGGCAATAGTAGATGGGCACTTTTGACTATGTGTATTTGTCCTTCATATAAGTCTGAAGATTTAATTCTGTGTTTTCAAGATGGGTTCATCTATAACAAAATTCAATGTGTTCTGTTAATTATCAGATGCATTATTTATGCATTTAAATATTGCTCTACAAAACCTGATGTGACTATGCATAGATAAAAAGGAAACAGGTCATTTACTAGTGTTTCATTTGATGAGGTACAACAAAAATCAAATGTTTTGTAATCTATTTTCCTAATTCCTTGGGTAATGTTATTAAATTTCTTGATTTCCAAAGATTATTAATTTTTTTTTCCCCCAAAGGTTTTTCTCTTTCTTAGAGGCAACATGAAAGACAAAGTGTTCCTGAAAGGAGGATCTAGTAATTTGCAACAGTGCAAGTTAGTTCCTTAGCATTTTCTTGATGAAAAGCCACATGTAAATTTTTAGATCACTATTCAGCTGAGCTAGAAAATATCTTCCCTTATAAATCTTTTGTTTAGTAAAAATGCAAGCCATTTTTCAATTTCAGCCTCGTTCTTATTCTGATGCTGCTATAATAGTTGCAAGTTATCTATATAAAGTGCCATAGAATGTGCAATGTAATTATATATTTTACCTTCCTCAAACTGTGATATTCTCAATTCCTTGAGACATAGTATGTACCTACCACTAAAGTGACGTGTCAAAATACATTGTGATTTGTTAGTATCAGTATTAGTAAGGAAGGAAAACCCGTAATAAAACATCAAATGAATACTGTAACATAAAGCACCAAATATTCATTTCTAGATTAAAGGACATAGTAAGAATTAACAGAGCAAACCACCTGGTCCAACCCCTCTTCTCAGTGCAGGATCAGCCAGAGCAGGTTGCTCAGGACCTTGCTTGGTTGGATTTTGAACATCTCCAAAGATGCTGACTCCACAACCTCTTTGGGCAACCACAAGGCAGATGCTCCAGTCCCTGAATCACCTTCATGGCCCTTCCCTGCACCCCATCCAGTATGCCATGTCCTTCTTATTGTGGAGAGCCCAGAACTGGACACAGTACTTCCACTGCGGTCTCACCAGTGCTGGGCAAATGGGAATAATCTCCTCCCTTGCCCTGCTGGCAATGCTTTTCCTAATGCAGCCCAGAATGCTGCTGGCCCTTTTCCAATATATATTTTTACAGATAAAACAGAATTTTAAGGACATGATTAGTTTTATACTTCCAGGACCTATTACAAGTCAGGGAAGTAAAAAACTATATTATTCTGCTAATAAACCTTTTATGTCCATATCAGAGATTGCAGTTACACTCTTGTTACATTTTTCCTAAATAATCGGCCCAGTATAAATAGTTGTTTGTAACGGCTATATGCTACTGCCTTGTAAAAACATCTGTGCACAGTATATTTCTAATGGTACAACTGAAAACTTGTAACAGTGCAAATCTGGGTATCTTTGTAGGAATGCAAGCATCCTGGAAAACTGCAATTCTGTATGATGTAAATAGCTAGGACCGAGGTCTAAGGACACCACATTAATTACTGCTATGTTTAACTCACAGATAACCCTCTGTAGCTATAACATTCAGCTCGTAACCTCTTTCACAGTTTCCAAAAGCACTCCATACTCTTTCAGGAGCCAAAAGTCCAGCTCTCCCTCATGTATTCCCTAGAACCTTCCATTTCCTCTGCAGCTGCCACAGTGCAACTGTGGACAATACACTTAGGCATTGACAACGTGCACTTTTTCTGTAGAGAAAGATCCATAGACTTTCCAGTGGGTCCTCAGGCAGCCTAGAGCAATGAGATGTTCTATCAGATTTGTTTGTCTTGGCAAGAAAGAGCGCAACCTTCTTCTTGAAAAATCTACATGTAGTTCCTCAACTATAAACAAATTTCATCAGCTCCTCCATCTGCAGTATATGTCTTTGTTTGGCAAACAATTCTCAGTGTTTCTTGTTATACATGTCAAATTGTTTCTGTTCTGCATGAGCTATGATGACTTAAAGGACCGAAGTTTCTTGTGGTGGAAGGAGTGTGTTCCCTCTGGATTCACTGGTACTCTCACTGCCCAGTTTGGTTTCTTTGCATTTCTTTGCATTTCTCACAGTCTGCTAGTGCAGAAAATAGCAACAACTGGGTACAGCAGAACTCCTTGCCACAAGTGACATACCAACACATCAACCAATATGCAGTCTACTTAATGTCCTTTTACTTTCTGGAATAAAATGTAAAAACCAAAATATTCTTCTGAAAATGCAGAGAATCAGGGTCTTTTCTGTCCTTTTTGCTGCTAAAAAGGCCTATAAAGCTATGCTAAATGGAAAGCCTTTTAACTCTTCAGCTAACATGCCCAAAAGGAAATTGAGAGAACAGCAAAAAACACAATATAATTAGGCCAATTCTGGGAATCAGATTAACATTATGAAAAGCAAACACCTCTCATATTACTCCCCGCTCTCCCACATCCATGCTGAAGTGAGATTAAAATTCAGATGCTAGGAAGCAGAGTAGCTCTTCCCAAAACAACATTAGATTGGCCCAGGTGGCCACAACCTGCACAATATTTCATGGACTGACTTTAAAGTGCCTTGTAACTGCTTCTTAGTCTCAGAGATGTTGAATATCTTTCTCAGCTTTTTCCAATGCAGACCAGATGTTGCGTTGCGATAATTCTCTCATGGGCCCTTTCCATTTTGACTCTCCATCAGCTAGGGATCCAAAGAGATATTACTTGAAAAACAGGAACTATAAAAGAGCCAGGAACTTATAAATTAAAACATAAACATTAATTTGTTTTCCAAGATACAGATGTCTTTCGTCAGTTCAAGCCTTGATCTCCCCACCAGCTAAAGGCAACAGTTGTTCTGTGCAGGCATGCACTGGAGATCAGCCAGTGGGCATTAACTTTGGTTCTGATTGAACTGGGGAAGATTTGAAACAGAAACCCAGAATTAGAAGCTGTGATAGTGATTAATGGATGATATTTTAAAACGTTCCTGACACCAATACCAGAAAAAGTGTCTCACCATCAAGAACTGTCAAATTATTAAACATTTTGGATGGGGTCAGAAGAGTTTCAAGATGTCTTTGGTGATGACAGGGGCTTTTCCCTAACTCCCTGATCTGTTCATGTACAGGACCTTTCTCTGGATAAATGGACACCATGGTGGTGACAAATGGCAGTGGGGTTACCGCGACATGGCTCTGGAGAAAGGGACAGTGCTGGAAGAGGGAGGCACACGAGGAAGAGACAGTAAGGTGCAGAGCCAGGTAAGAGGCTCATATCAGACATGCATGTAAGTAAGTAACTGTTACGACTCCTCTGGTAAAATATTAACATAACATCAATATTGCTCTTTAATAGTTCCTACAGCATTATATCCTTACAGATGTTAATTGCAAAAACAAAACACTGTCTTGTAAAAAAAAAACGTGAGTTTTGGCATGAAGGATTTGCTCTGGTGAATTTATAAACTGGTAGAACACAAGCTTTCCTCCCCTTTGATTACAAAGGAGAATCCACTTGTAGGCTGTAGGGAGCCTAAGATGAAGTGGGAAAACTGGTGAAAGAAGGTGCTTGTTTTTTAAAGAAGATAAATCAACCAGCTTCCACATATGTGGGCAGATTCGGGGTTGCAAATCTCCCAGCTTCATTATTTTCCTGGTTAGGAAAAGAGGGAAAACTGAAGTGCTGTGACGTTAGCCACCCACTTCTCTAGAGTTCTAAAGACGTAACCATTTCTGTTTGCAGATACATAAGATTCTCCTCCTCTAAAATATTTGGCTTCAGAAGCTAAAGGAAAATCCCTTCTCATATTCTGGTTAATCAGTACCAGGGTTCCCTGAGGAAGGCAATCCTTTCAATGCCCAGCAACGCAGCACTGAGCCATACAACAGTCCCCTCCCTCAGTCCCTAGGAGCTCTGCACGAGACATTAATTTTAAATGATACCTTCCTTGCTTAAGCTGAGTCTGAGACCACTGTGCAACATGGACAGTATACTTGCTTTTTGCAGAATGCTGGACATATTACAAGGTAGACTTGTCAGCTAAAGTATCTGTGGTTTCAGTGCAGTTTTTTAAATTACTAAGACATTTTATACTGTTGATTCATACTCTATGAAGGTTATCTTCTGGACTTTTTACCTTACAGGTATGAATTTCCCCTCCCTCTTCCTTTCCCTCTCCATTTCTGCCCCCCCAACATGTTGAAAAAGAAATATGAGATATATAACACCTACTTACCCTATAACAAAACTCTGATTAATGAGTTGGTATTTTAACTTGCCACCTATTAAAAGATAAGGTTTAAGTGCCTTACTTCATCCAAACACATGACTTGAAATCTTGTCAAACCAGAAGTGTGTTCTGGAATTGTGACTGACAGGCTGAAATTTCTTTTTAAAAAGAACTTTAAGAAAAGATTAATGGTCTATTTATTAGTCTTTTCAAGAGCATCAGAATATATACATTAATACATTAAATAAAACTATTGTTAAAATGTTAATAATTTGGTTTAAAAAAATAGCGTATGACGGGCAGCAAACAAAAATCAAACAGAAATGGCAATCGAATGCTTGAAACAACTCCTGAGTCACCCAGCTGCAAAAACCCACATTGTTGAAAATCAGATGTAAAGTACTATGCTAAAATTACATACAAAAATTGGAACTGAAAGGTCATTGCAGACACAGAATTAATAGAATACTTTCATAGATTATGAACACAAGAGCTCAGAGTTCAACTGCATACATTTAATTTGTAGTAACATAACGACACGCCACACCACATCACATCATATATCAATAAAAAATTAATATGCTAAGATTAAAAACAGTAGAATGGCTAGAGGGAACCAAATAAAACATTCACAGAAATGTGTGTGGTAAAATAAAGAGATAAGGATGAAAATTTACTTCCTTTATTTTAATAAGATCTACATGTGCATTAATTTATGGATCATTATACCCATCTTCAAGAAGTAATAATTCACAAATCACTCCTCTTAATTCCCTTTCAAATTAATTCTATACACGTCCCTTCTGCCAGTATATTTCTCCCAATTTACACTTCTCTGAGTTTACAATCCTGCTGTATTTTCTTGATAAAATCTGTTAGTACAACAAGAAATGCACATTACTCTGCAACTTTCAGCAATTAACCTTCTGTTTATGATACACTGCAGCTGATCATACTAGCTGGGAAATGTACAACAGTTTACTCTTCAGTGTCTTGATGGAGCCACATCATTAATTTCCTTCCTTCTTACATGGGCATAAACAAGCAATTAAAATTTAAAATGAAAAGTATCACTGAATGCTTGTCCTTGTCTTTTACTCCTCCTGACACTTCTGCTTTTATCAACACTGGCTTTTTCAAGAGACTTTTCCCTAGAATAAGGTAATAGTCTGTCTTTTATGCCAGTGGTTGTCCTTACCCTGAACTACAATGAATTTACTTGTTGGAGCAGAGATTCTGAGCAATCATTCCCTCCTGAACATCCTTGAATAAACTCCTGCTTTCCAAACCCCTTTTATTGCATGCTTTACATACTCATTTTCCTGAGCTACAGCTTCATCTCTAGATTGCATGCATACTAATATCTGTCTGTAGTTCTCTTGCTGAATTGTTCGTGCTTCATTATTTAAGTGCAGGGAATTATAAGTAGGTGTTCCTACTTCACATGCTCTTCTCTGGAGGGGTGAACTGGCATCTGCTGTTCCCTTTCAGTCTCTTGAGGAAGAAAAACACCCTGCACTCCTTCTGTGGCTTCATTCCACGCTAAGAAAGATTTTTATTTTTATTGCACTTGCTGGTTTCCAGCAGAATTTGCTTTCAGACAACAATTTTAGTTCTGTATATTGCTGAAGTCCTAATATTCCTGTCCTCAAGGAGCAGCCTGAGATCAAAATTGAAACTGTGCATTTTTCACAAAGTTTTTGCCCTGGCTTGGATGATTCCTCAAAGATGCCCCTCATCAAAATGCAGAACTCTATTTCAAAAAAGGCTTTGGATTGTTATGAGAAACAAAAAGAGACAGTCAAGAACTCGTCAAAATCCATAAATGTGTTTTTAAATCATGGGCATTTCCATGAAGTTTTCTTTATAATTTGGCAGTAGTGTTTGTTTACAGTTTTATAGTCAATTTATTAAGCACAGTCACTTTTTAAAATCTGTTTATGTTAGGAACAAGTTGTGTTATTATGAAATTCTTGGTCTAATGAATGAAAACCTAACTTTTTAGTTTGGATTCAACATGAAATTAATAGTTATTTTAAACTGAACTGTAAAGTGGCAGATGTACACTCACTTTGACATGTTAGAAATGTAGGGTGTCTTTTAAAGTGTAGTTTTGACATAAACACATAGCTAACTCCTGCTCCTAACCTGTAAATGCAGTGAAGAGCAGCTCTTTTCTACTGTCCCCATTCAAAACTCCTACTGAGATGATTCTAAAATCTTAAAATAATTTCCTCATATTCACTATGCCTGTTTCTCAAGAGGTTATGTTACTCAACACATCATTCTTTCTGCACGGAGAATAAGTTTGTCACATACCAATCTAAGAAGTAAAGAATGGAGCTACAGATGTTTTAGCATGGAGGCACTTCTGCCAAACTTTCCCTAGATGTCACTACGCTTTCTGGCTATTTTATTAGTCTTTATTATTATTAAATGGAAAACTATCATATAAGAACCTACTTTCTCCAAAAGGACAAAACTATAATTATATACATATTCTATTCTGTGTAATAGAATATACTATGCATATATATAGCATAGTATATTAGTCACAGTTACATCTGAAAATAGTTTATATGACAGGCTTGTTTTCATGTTCTTTCCACCTTCCTAATCCTCCTCCTACCAAGTATGTTGGCACATCGAGTCTGAGTTGCTTGCCCTTTTCCATTACTTTGTGCTGAAAACAAGTATCTGTTTAAGGATATTCCCAAAGTTTCCAGATTCAATTTCCATGCGTACTTTGCTATTCTTTCTGTCTGAACAAATTTTTCAAAGAATATTCTTCTGCTCTTATACAATTTTGTCACCTGAAGGCTGATTTATACTAGACAAATGCAACAGAAAACCATTTGGGGAATTCAAGGCCAGATTCAGGCTTATTAATGATTTAGCAGATTCAGACTTAAAACAGAGTTCTGTAGACAACGTTCTTGTCTCCATCCCTATCTATCTTAGCTCTGTAATTCACTATTTCTTACCGGTTGAAACAGTCTCCAAAAAACATATGTTGATTTCTACACGTGTATGACATTTATATGTTGCAAAGACTTCCAAAATATCCTCAGCCATTGATTGGCTGTTGTATTGGGTTTATGTGGCAAGGTTTGCATAGCGGAGGGCTACAGGGGTGGCCTCTGTGAGAAGAGTCCAGGAGTTGCCCCATGCTAGATAAGGACCAGTTTCAGCCTGCTCCAAAGGGACCCGCTGCTGGCCACAGCCGAGCCAATAAGCGATGTTGTTTGCACCTCTTTGATTTAAGGAATGGAAAAAACTGCTGCTACACAGCAGCTGGAAGAACAAGGAGTGAGAACCAGCCCTGCAGCCCACAAGGTCAGAGCAGGAGGTGCTCCAGGCACGCAGCAGCAGTTCCCCTGCGGCCTGTGGAGAGGTCCCTGGTGGAGCAGGCTGTCCCCCTGCAGCCCGTGGGTCCCACATGGAGCAGATCTCCACGCTGCAGCCCCCGGTGGAGCAGGTGGATGTGGCCTGGAGGAGGCCGCGGCCCATGGAGAGCCCCCGCAGGAGCAGGCCCCGGGCCGGAGCTGCAGCCCGTGGAGAGGAGCCCACGCAGGAGCAGGGGGTCTGGGGGGAGCTGCCGCCCGTGGGGGTCCCGTGCTGGAGCAGTTTGCTCCTGGGGGATGGACCCTGTGGTCCGGCCCTATACGGGGGCAGGTCCTGAATAGCTGGAGCCTGTGGAAAGCCCACACAGGAACCATTTGGGAAGGACAGCATCCCGTGGGAGGGACCCCATGTGGAGCAGGGGCAGAGAGTGACCACGTAAAGCATCAGAGATGAAGTGTTAGGGACTGACCACAGCCCCCATTCCCTGTTCCCCTGCACTGCTCAGGTGGAGGACACAGAAGAGGGCAGATGGGAGGAAGCTGGTTTTAGTTTGATTTTAGCTTCTGACTGCTCTAGCTTGTTAGTAATAGGTAATCAATTTTATTAACCTCCCTATGCTGAGTCTGTTTTGATGATAATTGTTGAGTGATCTCCCTGTCCTTTTATCAACCCTTGAGCCCTTTCCATCGTATTTTCTCCCTCTTTCCCTTTGAGGAAGGGGAGTGAGGGAGCGATTGTGGTGGAGCTCAGCAGCCCAGCTGGGTAAAACCACCACAGTTGTCCACAAGATGGGGCTTCTACAACGGGGATCTCTGTATCCAAATTTAAGATTCTGATACAAAACCTATGAATGGCATCACAGTCGACCGGAACACTTTAGACCGTGCTTTTAAATTCTGGCACAGGATTTAAAATTTGTGCCCCCACTTCCCATTTCATGGGTAAAAACATTCCGTCAGTAAATCAAAACAGCAGCAACTGATGTTACCTTTTCCTTAACTTTTGCATTGTGCTGGTGTACAGCTTATGGCTCAGCAGCACTATATCCACCATGACAATCATCCTATGTCCTTCAGAGATTCTGCACAGTGATTTACTTCTACATGAACTTTTGTGGAAAAGTATGCAGTCCAAAACACCAAATGAAGTGTATATTGTTCTGGGACAATGGAAAAAAGTCAATGTGTAGCCAAATATATAGATTTCCAAAGCAGTCTGCAACTCCACTGTTAGGATGCTACTGTTAAGATGGTAACACTTCCAAGAGAAATTAAAGAAAGTAGCTCTGTAGAGTCTGTAATTCTTATAAACAACTGAAAGAGGGAAAAAGTTTGTTGTTACAAAACTAGCTGTAGGCAGGCACTTCAAAATAAATGAGAAGAAAAATAATTTGTTACTATACACAAATATTTTGATTTTTTTTCCCCAAAAAAACAGGAAGAGACTTACATTACCTTTTGCTGTCTTGTTTCAGTTTGTGTGAAGTGTTTATTGAATCAATATGTGATTAGTTCTGCTAAAAAGCAAGCCTTAGGATCCTCCCTCTTCTTTTGTCTGATAAGTAACCTTAAACAACTGAGATTTTCATGTTCTAGAGGAATCTCCACACAGCTAAAAGCAGGACAGATTAACTGGTACTGTACAGCTATCCTCTCATATCCTTTTTCATAGAACAAGAGAAATCATGAAGATTTCCTTTATAATCATTCCTGTTTTCTGCATGATACATTTGCTAGAGATTTTTGCAGGAAGCACAGTATTGAGACAAACAACAGAAGTATTTGTGCGTGCAAAACCAAACACTGGTTCATATTTCCAGCCTGCTTTCCCTCCAAGAGGAGGGTACACACACAGGCAGAAAGGACTATTCCAAAAGTAAAACTGAATCTTAAGAGGAAACACTTCTGACCAGATGGTGAAGTTAATTTTCCAAAGCTTAAGTCCTCCCCAGTGCCAGAGGCAGTCACTCACAATCACCTAATACTTTTTGTAGGAAGCCTTCAGTGGTTTCTGCTCACATTCCTTCTGTTCAGTTTCAGTAACTTGTCTTCTGCACTTCAGCCAGCTAAGTCATCACAGACCAACGCTGCAACAGGAAGTGCCAAATAGTACCCTTCAGAATAATCATCTGGAGAAATATAAAATAAGAAAATCTGAGGAGGCAGGAATTACACTGAAAAGGATAAAGAGTGACAGTGCACCCCAAACTGAAGTCAATTACGTTATATTATGAAAGGAAGTACGCTAAGTTTGATAAATGGCATTTCTGCAGTTACTAAATAATGCTCTCTCTATTCAACGCTCAGGTTTTAACTGGAGTACTCTGACCAGCTTTGGATGTCGTGCTTACTGAAAAACTAGACCAAAGAAAGAGTCTGTAGGAGAACATAAAGAATAGGAGATTCAGAAATCATGATCCCTAGGGAAAGATTGAAATAAAAAAGCATAGTAACAGTCTTCAGATACCTAAAATCACTGCTACAATGCAGACAAAATATGTAATAGTTTAACCTGTAGCAATATTATTATTATTATTTTTAAATTGTAAGGGATTAGGACACAGTACTGACAGAAGTCATTCAGTATCCGGAAACAATTTTCGGAAACAAGAAATGATAAAGCCATAGATGATCTTGGGACAGAGTTGTATATCAGAAGGATGCACTACAGAGGTTCTCAGGAATCTTTCCATGTGTCATTTAATCACTCTGTTATTGCAGAAGACCTATAGCTATCTACGGTAAGCTATCTATGGACATTTTAGGCCGCAGCAAAAATGGTGTAAACTGAAGAAACATGAAGAATTACAATAAGGTGAACAAGAGGTGCATTAAGTTGAGCAGTAGAAGGCACATTCTACTCAGCTGACAAAAGCCCCAATACTGTTTCAAAAAGAAAGAGGCATTTTGGATACCACCTGACCATTGCAGTGAATTGAAGGCTTCATGAGGAACAAAAGGTCTCCAAGATAAAAGTCAAATTCAGATGAAACAACATCATAATAAACTTTATTACTCTTCATTAGTTGAGGTAATTTTGGCTTCTGGACCTGCTACTCCAAATATCCATCTCTTCCCCACATCGTGGGCAGAATGTCCCTGAACCTGCAGTGATGGTACCTGATGACTAGCATGCTGGCCATTAGCAAACTCTGGATAGAGCTTGCTGCTTGCCAAGTCAGAAGGTATTTACACACAGCAAATAGTGAAGAAAGGCCAACACTTCAATTAAACTGAAATTTAAAAGATAATTCAAAACAGAGATTGTCTGTTACTGACCGTCCACTACGTGCTGAATGCCAGCCCAGCATCCAAGCCTCCTGAGGCCTGTCACGCAGCGGTATCGGTGACTCACACTCCCGTTCAAACAGAACAGTCACCCTGCAGCGACTGTGATCCCTTAATATTTTGCTTTTGGGAACTTCATGACCCATTCTACTCCAATTTTGTCATCTACTGCCATGCTTTCTTACTGGCATTTTCTGACGATATAGGGCAGAATGGAAATTAAAATAACATAGCAATAATACATCTGGTGTAAATCACCTGAGAGAAATGACAAAATATAAAATCATCTGAAACCTCTTGAAATTATCTGTATATAATCTACGTCATCTAAAGCCATTCCTGAGACATTTGGCCTAACCTGCTTTTCAAAACCTTCAGGAAGTGAGATTCCCAGGTAATAATTTCCAGTGCTAAACTGCCTTTGCAATCTGAAATAATTTCTTAATGTCTACCTTAAATCTCTACATCCATTACCTCTTGCCCTAGATCCCCTGAATAGGAAGAACAATTTATTCCTTCTATCTGCAGAAACCTTTTACATTTTTGAAGATCATTATCACTTTTCCCAACACTTTCCTTTCCTTTAGACTAAACAACCCCAGTTCTTTCAGCCTCTCCTCTTAGATCATATTTTCTAGGTCTCTGATCACTCTTGAAGTTGAGCCTGTGGTAATATGTGTTACACTGAGAAAAAGGAAAATTGACTCCTACACAAAATTTACCATGAAGCTCGGTGACAGGGGACTTGTTTGAAGAGGTTGCTTTTGTGTGATGATTGCTTTGGTTGTTTTTGTGGTTGATTTTTGCGTTTTGTTTTGTTTTCTAATGCCAAAATACATGTCTTTTTTCTTCTTTGTGACATACAGTGTAGGTGCCCCAGTACAAGGAGTATTACATTCCTTGGTGATAAAACATTTCAGATTTGGGGACAACAGGTATTATGGAAGGCAACGTACTTATGCCAGTAATGGAAAACACACCCCTACCAGGACTTAACTTAAAGTGAGATAAGCGGTATTTGTGCTAACTTAAGCAGAAGGTTAAGTTATTTTTAGAAACATGAGCAAAATACTGCGTTAAAAATGGATTTAAGGGAAATATATTAGTTTTGTAATTGCATTATTGTGCTGCATTCAGTCTCTCTTGGAAAACAATATACAAGTATAATGTATACTGAGAAATGCCTATGGTTCTACTAAAATGTCAACAAAACTGAAAACAGTAATTCAGTTTAGAAGATGCCACGTTCTTTAAAACCAAGTAAATTAATTCATTAATTAGTCCATTCCCACAATAAGATTCACATGTATAATCCAGAATGTCATTTATTTCTGTTCTCCAAAGGTATACAAAGCCTTTTTTTTTTTTTCCAGGAAAAGGTTCTAAAATAACTTGTCTGTTCACCAACATTACCTGAGCAAACAATGCTATCTGTAAAACTTCAGGTACCATGGCATGGAAAGATTTTACTCAGAACTTAACTTAACTAGGCTTCTGTATATGATTCTTATCCAGAAGAAAGATAAGACATAATAAGAAATGATAAATGCTGGGAAGATAAGGCTGATGGAAGAAAAGTAATCAAAGAATGTATTCCTTGCTGAGGACACAAAAGGTCTTTCAAAAACTTTTGTTGAGCATGACGCATTAAACATATGTTGTCCAACAATAACATAACAAAGGATCATGTAAAATGAAGTCACAAGAGGGTTTTTCGCCTCTAAATTAGGCAAATTATGATGTCAGTTTTGCAGAAAAACTCTTAAGAAGAAAGACTCATAAGGTCTTCAGTGTTTTTTAGATTTTTAACTCCAAAAGAATTTTAGAGATTTTTTGATAAAATAGCTCATGATCTCTGGTGAGCTCATACCAGTCTTAAGAATACAGTGACATGCAACTCATCTCCCATAATACCAAAACCCTCCAAAATAAAACAAACATTTAATTGTTTGAATCCTTTAAAAACATTTTGCATCAATTTCCATTTTCCTTTTAAAAATACATTTCACTTACAAGACTGTAGCTGCCAAATAATGACCGAAGTGGTCAGAACAGACCTGTGTATGACATTGCCATGTTAAAATTTATCAGAATACTAATCGTGTATGCTGGCAAGATTAAGACTTCTGGACTCCCACCTCGACAACTGATTAGAGCCAGTAGTTTAAAAGTTTACAGGTAAGAAAAAGTTCACGGACATAGGTTACCAGTTCTGTATAAGTATCAGTCTGATATAAATTTTCATATTTGCATCCATCTTTTCTACCAGCAATATCTATGCTGCCCTAAAATACTATATGGCTCTCCCTTGTATCTGTGAGATCATTTTAAGACTACAATATCCAGTCTGATAGTTACTTGTTCCCCAAACTATGGGAGGAAGTAAAAAACAGAACTGCAGCCATCGGTTTAGTTGCCCTACAGTTCTGCAGGAAGAGGGCCAGTGTATTTGTAAATCTTCTCAGAAAACATAGACCATATAAAACCTACTTGTGAGCTTCCAATTCTGCATGGAACACGAACAGCATGAACAGCTCATAAATGTTTTGTTTGGGTGTATAGTCTATTTGATCTATAGTCACCTCTACCATTCTGTATGAATAAGGGTCACTTCTGCGTCTATTCCCACAAAACCAGATCCTTCTAAGCAGCCTGTGTACTTAAAAATAGTTATCTACAGAAAGCACGCAGAGGGAAGCCTGCCAGATCTGCCTTTTTTTTTTTTTTTGTAACTTAATACCAAGAAACAGTGAAAACAGGTCATGGGTTCCCTAAAGACAGGCTCCCGTCAAATGGTCACTGAGCAGGACAATCATCCTCTACCTTGAAAAGCAATTTGACTGCTTTCTTGTCCCCATACTGCAAGAAAATGTGGTAGAAAAACTAGTAGCCTCACAGTCACACCACAGCAGGCATATGTATATGGAATGACAACACTTCTGCATTTGTGAACAAAAGTTTTTCCATTCTTCGTCTCCTGGACCACTTTGCAACTTGTGACCTGGTGGTGCAAAGCCATCATTAACCACCTACCTGACATAACAGGAGTAAATGGCCCAGAAAAACAAGTGGCTTAAACCATCTCCGCTTCAAAGAACTCAGCAGTGGCTGGTAATTGTTCTTCGTTGTTCAAAGCTCTCACAGGTGCAGAGCGTTGCAAGGCCAAACGTGAACTTCTGCTTCCTCTTCGGTCTCTGTGAGTCTGTCATGAAAAACAGACCTCTTCTGGCATTTGACAAGTGTCCACCTTTAAATGGAGCCCAAATTTAGAGTATCCTGTACCTACTTAGGTGCAACTTTTAACTGGGCGTAGCAGTTAGTGATAGTTCTTTTGGAGATCTGGCTCACGGGAAATACAGGCAACGTCTACTCTGTGGGACCCCACAGTATATCCCAGCTGTGTCCTGGCTACATATCAGGGTGAGACCAGGGATCCACATTTGCATGCTGGTTTCCACAGAAAGCTAAACCTTGGCATGCCAGCCCAAAGGGAGGCACCCTGTGCTCCCACGAGACCTCTCCATTGTGCAGGATCAGGAATGCAAGGCACACTGGGGATGCAGCCACAGCGACTACAGGGGCTGAAGCTCCACAGAGAGAGTAAGATGTGAAGTGGCAGTGAACGGACACCTTCCTAGTGGCCGGTCATCTTGTTGCTGATGTTGCCCCTGCACAACTGAAGATCCCTGTAATAGGGCTGGAAATCCTTTACAAGTTTCTGGCAGTGGCAGCTCTGACATTGCTTTCACCTTGAAACCATTCTTGGGTTAGGCAACGGCTCCTCTCTAACTACTGCTTGCCTTCCTAATTCTCCTATTAAACCAAGTGAACTCACTCTTACGATAAACACCCAAATGACCGCATCATGACAGCAGTCATTATTAGTTACATCAGCCCATTGCAAAGCCTTTCTATCACGAGCAATGCTTATGTCTCCTGCAACATTTCTAGTCTCTTAGAAAGGTCTAAAACCATTTTGAACCCCATAAACATCAGTAATAACTTCTCAATTGCTGTAGCTTTTACACTGAAGGTGTTTAGGTTATCCAGTGGTAAACAGCTAAACAAAACTCCTGAACGGTAACGAAGGGAAATCTTCAAGGAGGAACTCACATGGATAATCAGCAGAAACACTGCTCCAAGTTCTTCAACCACCACAGGACCTCTTGAATGTTTAAGTAAATGTTGTAGAGCCAAATACTTCATTGTGGTCAACTGGTTTATAGATACTTTGACCTAAGATGGCTGCTCATCAAGACTGACAAAGCTGGAAGCATTTAAAGGTTGTCCTGTAAATGAAAAAAAGTTGTGTTTCCCCTCTACATTGGTCCATGTTAGCATGAGGGGGCATTTACTCTCTTGGAATCTGCAGGTACCTGTACTTATATCCAAAAGTTTTTGGTTTTTTCTTAGTAAAGGAGCTAAATATGTGGTTTATCTTAATCCTTGCTCATCACATAAAAGGTGATGAAACACAAAAAACCACCACCACAGAAACACGGAAGGGAGAATGCATGTTTCTTTTCTCTCCACACTCCTGAGTTGCAGGCTCTAAATCGTGCCCTTCCCAGCAACTCCAGGCGCTCGCACAAAGGAAACCATCTTTGGGGGATCTCTCCTGAGGAACAACCCGGGGCCGGGAAGGGACCTGGAGCCTCCAGCCTTTCACCGGAGAAGCGCCGGGGGGGGACGGAGGTCCCGGCGGGGCCACCCCGCTGTCCCCTCACGGTGCCGGGGCGGCCTTTCCTCCCCAGCCGCCCGGAAAGCAAACACACACATACACACAGCCCCGGGAGGTGGAGCACGGCGGCACCCACCATTTTGGGGAGGGCGGGAGCCCCAGCCCTGCAGGCAGCGGCCGGGCCGGAGCCCCCCGCCTGGCCTCGCCTCAGCCCGCTGGGGCCGGGCCGGGCTCCCCCCGGGCTCGGGGACGGAACCGGGCCTTGTGTCAGCGACCGTGGCCCGGCGGGGCGGAGTGAGAGGAGGAGCCGGGGCGGGCCGTGCGACAAAGCCCAGTGCGCAGAAAGCTGGTGACCAGGAAGCACAACAGCGCCGGGCTGCCGCGGGGTGGGCGGCGGGCGGACCCCAGCTGAGCCCCCGCTGCCCCCCCAGCTCCCGGGGCCCCCCGGGGCTGGGAGCCGAGCCCTGCCGTGCCCTGCCTTGCCCTGCCGGGGGTCGGGGCGGCTGCGGAGCGTGCGGGGGAAGGAGGGAGGGCGGCCGGGCTGCCGCTAAGCCGCTTAGGGCCGGGGCTGGCATGAGCCTCCCCGGCGGGGCGGCTGCGGGCTGCGCGCTGCGGCGGGGAGGCTGAGGGCGCCCAGCCGCCGGCGGCGGGGTCCGGCGGAGAAGGCGGAGGGGAAGCCCCGCTCCCCGGGGCCGGGGGGGAAGATGGGGAACTGCCTCAAGTCCCCCACGTCGGATGACATCTCGCTGCTCCACGAGTCGCAGTCGGACAGGGCCAGCTACGGGGACGGGGCTGAGCCGGATCAGGAGCCGCCGCCGCCATATCAGGTACGGGGGGGGAGCGGGGAGCGGCGGGCGGGGTGGGGGGGGGCCGGGCTGGGCTCCCCCGCGGGGCCGGCTGCCCCCGTGCCTTCGTCTCAGCGCCGGGCAGCGAGCTGAGGCGCTCCCGGTCCCTGACGCCGCCCCCCCGGGGGCCGCTGCTTTGTTCGGCCCGGCCTCGGCGATCCGGCCTCGCGGCGGGGGGGCGGCGAGATCCCGGCCCTAACCGCAGAGGGGACGGGGCCGGGCCCGGAGGGGGAGGCGAGGGCCCGCCGGGGGCAGGGGGGAGGCTCCGGGTTTTGGCTACAGAGAGGAGGACCCCGAATTTCGGGCAGTGCCGCTTCCTTTGTTGTCCTCGCCCGGTGACATCACTGTCTGGTGCTGCTCTTTTCTCGGTACTCGCAAACGGGAGGCCACACGCACTTGCACAAAAACTGCTCTTTGTCTGGGTCTATTTACTCCAGCCTGCGCTGCGCGCTTATTTTTAGCAGGGACCGATCCATAGCGAGTAACTTCTGTAATCCACCAGATCCTATTCCCTTCGGCTGCCGGGGGGACCTGGAAGGGATCGTTTTCCCATTGGTTTTTCTGTCTAGAAAGAATATGTTAATGTACATCGTGATGAGTAACCGGGGAGGGAAAAGACGCTGGGTGTTTTCTGTATCATGTGCCTCGCAGAAGGGGGTAGCGATGCAGAATCCCAGTGCCAGTAGTAACCAAAAGCCTGTTTTTGACCTCTGTTCAATGCGATGGCCCCCCAAAGAAGGCAGCTGGACTTGGGGTTGCACTCGTCCACTCCTGGTCATCTCTGTCCCCATATATAGAAACGTATAAGGCTTTAAACAGGCCCTCTAAAGGCTGCACAGCACTAAAAAAAAGAAAACAATACAAGGAAGAATGTCAACAGTATAGCTGCACATTTTATTTGAGTTTTAAAAGTGTCTTCCTATCTGGAAGGATGGAATAGGATAGATCAGTGAAATCTAAAAAAAAAATGACTGAGACAAATTCTGGAGGATGGCTTGAGAGCTCTTTATTGTCAAGGGTGGGAGTCATTCAGTAGTTGCAGACCTTGACGTATAATTAACAAAATTGCAGGAAGTATTTAACTGGGTAGACGTGTAATCTGCGAATGCTTTACAAGTTCAAGAATTACAGCTCTGATAGGAAGTCCCTTAAGTGCTCAAGAGGAGCCACATACGTAGCAGTCATCGATGATGCAGGGGAACAGCGCTGGCATTGCTTGGCACTGCGTAGCTGTTTGCTTTGCGCGAGTGCAAAAGCTTAACGTTTAGAAAGAATTTCCCGAGGTGGGTTATTTTTCTCCGAATTCTGAACTGTCTGACCAGTAAAGTGTTTGACAGCAGATTAATATTTTTAAAGGTCATGTTGTTCTAAGCTAAACCTAATTGTCCATTCTGTTTAGGAATGCATCGTGTTTTTGTTATAGCATGGGCAGCCAACTTGATATGTTGATTTTTGTTGCGTTTACGTCTGCGATTTCTGGGAAGACTTGGAAAAGTCTTTCAAAGGAAAAAAAGCTGTTAGCTCTTAAGAGAGTTGAGAAATCCCATTTTGCAGGCCTTCTCACGTCGCCTTCAGTGACAGATAAGCAGACATCTTACTCAGTTGCTGGTGTCATGTTTTTTGATGTTGTTTTTTAAACAAAAAATTTGTACGTAAGTGTGGATGGTTGACTGAGAAAACGGTAGACAGTAAAATCAGTGAACTTTCAGACCTCTATTATTGTGTAAGTGCATTCATACCCAAACTTCCCGCATTTGAATAGAGCAGTCTAGCGTTAGGTGATGTGCACACAGGTGTTTGGCTGTCCTGAATGGCACTGCTGTCCAAAAACCCCATACACAAGTCGACCAATTGCTAAACCCTCACTGTAACGTGGTGTTTTGTGTCTCCTCGTCAAAATTCAAAGGTTCTTGTTCCGCAGGCCTTAAACCATGGTGATTTGTGACTTTAAAAAAGACATTACTTACAGCGTTGTGCAGTATTTCATGCACTTTGAGGTCAAGGGGATTGATAATTTTGAAGTGTATTAGGCCTAATGCACAAGCCAAATGCTGAACTTGGGGGATTCCTTGTGCTCCATTATTGCTGTTGTGGCAGCAGTAGCTTATGATCTCATTTTAACTTCCAAATGGTAGCTTGGATTCAGCGTTACAAATGGGAATGTAGGAGTTCTGTCCTTATGTGTGATAAATACTTCATCCACGATGTTTTAACCAGAGTTAATGTGTATGTGAGAACATTCAGACCTGAGGAGGGAAGGCGAGGAAGAGGGTAAAATGAGTTTCAAAACTTGTTTGTGGCAATTGGGGAGTGCGCAAGAAACTGGAAGATTAAAACCTAATTGCTGGAGCTTTAGTCGTGAAATAGACATATTTTGGTTTGCTTCCTTTGGGTTTGCAGCAGTGATGTGCCAACTTCCTGAACAGCTCTTGCAAGGTATGCAAGCAAAGAGAAGGACGCTTGCCGATGAAGAGGTGAAGATACAGCAGAGAAGGACTTGTATATCTCTTTTAACTAAAGTCTGTATTAGTCTGTATTATTCTGACACTTAAAACATGTTAAACTGCCTGGCACACTTGTGCTGAGGGCATCCATATGGGAATCTAGTTAAGCCGTAATTTTTTCAGGTGTTAACTTCTAACAGCAAAACGCGCTTCCAATAGTCACTTCATTATTGCATGTCAAATTTATTTTATGATTGCGTGATATCAAATCACTCAGAAATAAAATTTCTGCTTCCAAAAGTTAGATTGAAAAATGGATTGGCGGTGTAGGCGCACGGAATAATGAGGAATATGCCTTCCATTCAGAGGCTCTGCATATACCTGTCTGCTGTCAGTGCACTGTAAGCTACAGGCAGAAGGCTTCAGAGGGAAAATATCTTTTTAAACAGCCATCCACATTATGAGAAAGAGGTCCATGAAAACATCAGCCGTTTTCCAGAGCATCAGGCTTAAGGGCTAACATGGGAAATAATTAAAGCACACAAAAGAGTGTGTGTGTATGCATTGAGGGGAAAAGGAAATTATTTTAAGAGTTGACCAGCATTTTCATAGACAGATGCTGGTTTTGGATGCCTCCATTTTAGAATCCTGGAATTACAACTGTTTTTCTAAGCGCTGAGCACATGCAACTCCATTTCTAACCAGTGAATCTGATTAGGAACAAGTTAGCTTTGGTTTTGTTTCTTCTCAAGTCCTCAAAATTGCGTGTGCTTTCAAGTTTGTTTTTCTTTTCTGTTTGACTTCTTCGCCATCTGTTGGCAATATGCCTTCTGCTGTTTTTTCCAGAGGAGTTCACTGTTTTTTTCTAGTTTCTCTTTACTTCTAGCAGTTCTTCCCAACGATTTTATTTTGCAGAACAGATGTGCAACTTCTCTTAATCCCTGTCTCGTATTTCTGTTCTTAAATAGTTCCTTAGCTGCAGAAAACAATTTCAGAGTTTATTGAGCTTTGGAATGTGTTCAGTGAAGTGCCGAATACATCTTTTCTACCTGAGTTTCTGAAAGGTACTACTGTCGACAACATACACTGCAATCTTTTTTAAAAAAAAAAAGTAACACTTGCTAAATTAATAAGCTAAAAGCATGAGAAATAAGTGTAAGTTTTGGTATTGATACTGAACTCATAAAAGCATGTTTGAAACGTTGATATGGAAGATGGGCTGATAAAATGTTTTACCCCTTTATCTGAGGAGATCCAAAGTTAGCTCTGGTGCTCAGTACTACCCTGTGTTGTCTTAGAGGCCCAGATAAAATGTTCCAGTGGGTTTTTATTTTTTTTATTTGAGGCATTCATTTAAAACCTTTTGACCTGGATAGTCACTTGATTAGGTTGTAGGCACAAAATGAGACGAGAGATCAGAAACATGAGCTTAAGCCAACGCTGTGTGCCCATAATCTTCCAAAAGCTGTTGGCGACAGCAGGTTTTGAAAGCACAATTCAGGCTGTCTCATGGCTTCCTCTAAATTGAGGTTGCTGCAATATCCTCCGTGGGCCTGCTCTGTGAAATGAGCATCACTTGCAGGCGCCGTGCACTTGTCCTGGTCCCTCTGTCCTGCGGCCCAGAGGTCTGTGCCCAAGGGGCCCTGTGCCCCCCTCCCAGTGCCTGGTGCAGTGCAGGAGATGTGGCCCTGCAGCATTGCTTCTTTGAGACCCTGGGAAAGTGCCCAGTCCGAAACTTTTCTCAGTATAGTCTGCTGCATTTCTGTCTGGAACTTGCCGCCGTGGATGCGTGTATTGGGTGTACTTTGCTCAAAAGAACAAAGCTTTTATGACTCTCTCATCATAGCTTAAGTACTACATTGCACTGGAACTGTTGGTGTATATCGGAACAGCATAAAAGGAGGAAAGATGTGATGGAAATACTCTGCATACTGAGCACTAGCCATGAAGGAAAAACCAAAACCCAACCAACCAGTAATTTCATGTAAGACAAATGTGCGTATTAAATATTGCATATGCAGTCTTCTCCTTTTCTCTGCTTGTCCTCCACATCTTGCTAAAGATGTATGTATGAATTACAATTTAGTCGGTGAAATACTGCTCCGGCCCCCAACTCCTCATTCTGGTGGAAACTTTGCAGGGGTGTCTGTCTGTTCATGTGTGCCTTCTGACACCGTGGGTGTAGGTGGCCATCAGCTGCAACGAGAAGAGCGATGGAGCAGGTGAAGCTTAGGATGTGCTGCATGGAGGAGAAATG
This sequence comes from Anser anser, assembly GCF_964211835.1. Lineage (NCBI taxonomy): Eukaryota > Metazoa > Chordata > Aves > Anseriformes > Anatidae > Anser > Anser anser. Next base: position 25,685,014 of record NC_139728.1, read on the forward strand.
GTAGAGTAAGGCCGTGTTGTTTTGTTTACTTCCTTTTCAAGAATATGATTGCTTAGGCTGCCTTATATAACTTGTTTTCAAAAATGAGCAAGTGCTATATTAATATCTCTAACTGTGAAAGACCAAGCACTGATGGTGAAGTCAGTCCTGGTAGACTGTTGTGATACAATTTGGACAGCTGCATTTGGAAAATCTGCGAGCCCTCAGTGTCTTACGGGGCTGTTCTGGTAAATCGTGTGGATGTGCAAAGCAGTAGCAATATGTTTTGTTTTAAATATCTGTATAGGGATATTCAGTTTGTTCATGAAATATATGTATGAAATATAAATGAGATATGCGTAGTAATGAAATATATTATGAACTTCGTGGCTCATAATAGCATTCAAGATTATTTCGCTATTGAGCAATATGCTGTGCATGTCTGAAGAACTTAGCAAGTTGTGTAGATAACTTTGTTGCTAGTAATCAGGATAGATAGAAAGTTTTCTGTGGGTGCCGAGTATAAACTCCTTTCTGGGTAGTATTTATTTAAAACAAAAAATTGTGCACCTGTCTTTCCAGTCTTAATGCACGGTGGTTTCAGGTAGGCAGCCAGGCTGGCTGAGTGCTGCTGTCGAGGGGTGGGGGTAAGGGGAGGAGAGGGGCAGAAAGGCAGATCTTCAGATCAAGTATACCAGCTGGTATTGCAAAGCTAGATAACTTTTTTGGTGTAATAATAGTGAAAATACCATTTAAAAACTGTTTTTAGTGGATATTTTAATGAGCATTGGCTGAATATTGGAGTTCTCTGCAGCTTAAAATAGATGTCAGACTCCGGTCAGTTATAAATACACGTTGGGCATGGCTTGAAGAAATGGGATGTGTATGCTGACGTTTGATTTCTCTGTGTTAACACTTCCTAATTATGAATATTTGAGTCAATTTCTAGGCTACTGTAGTTGAGTCAGCAGTCAGCAAGGATCTGTCCCTAACCGTTTTGGCCAGGAGGTTTTGCAAGAGGAATTTAGAAAAGAAGATGAGATGTTTATAAGCCCATTTGACAGGATGCTGGTCGCTGTGTTGCACGTGTTTCCCCAGGGAACGTCTAAGTTGGACCAAGCTCTTAGGCAAGGTCTGTCCCTGTCTGCTGTGTCACTGCTCGTCACTTCGATGAAGGAAAGAGGCTTGGCTTAACGAGCACTGTTAGAGACCCTGTTAACGTTTCTAGGCAAACTGGTTGCAGAATGTAAGGCCAAGAAACTAAAAATAACACTGCTTGCCAGTGACGAACTGGTATCTGCCAGTCGCAGTGCCTGTCCTTACTGTTGCCTCCCCATGGACACACGGAGAAACGTATTTATGTTTTGAGGAGTTAATGGGCTGCGGAATAGACTAAAGCAAATCAACCGTGACTTTTCTATGAGCTAATGAAACAGTTCCTAAGAGACCAGGGAATTACAAAATGAGCAGGTTTTTAGGGATGTCATGGCTGAGTTAGAGTAAAACCTCTTCAGGGGAAAAAAGCTGGCGAGTCACCGTTCTTTGACGCTAGAAGACAAAGCAAGCTCCAGTCTGCTTTTAGACTGCAAGAAAAATTTGCCCTGGCAGCGTGAAAGTCTCAGAAGTGAGAGGTACGTCGTGCTTCCTGAAGGTGGGATGTGTTTTTGAAGATGCCGTCCTTTCGATCGTTCTGCCAGCCTTGGGGGGCAGCTGCCATCGACAGGAAAATGCAGCAGCCACCTGGCCTGGCAGAGGGGAATTGACATAGAGCTTCTTGGTGGGCAAAACCTGAGTCCACGCGTAGCTTCCTGCTGGGTGAAACCATGGATTTCAACATTAATAAAATCACTTGAGCAGCCCTAGCATAAGCCATGGTCTTTCTTGGTTCAGCCTGCTGTTTAGTTTGTAACTTCTGGGAAATCACTTAACTGGTCTGTGCTTTAGTTTCCTCATCTGTAAAATGAGGAGTAATAAAGCTTATCTTTAGTGCAGACATGCATAGTAATTTAATTCACGTTTGTAAAGTGTTCTGTGATAATTTGATTTTAATAAAATAATATTCCTCTGTTACAAAATGAACCTCTGCAGGAATTTACAACAAATCTGCTGCTGTAGAGAGGGAGCTTTATCAGAAGATCTGTTTAAGACAATAGATGTCTCCTAAAATCTGTTCTGGAATCCGATAATTTAGTTTTTATTTGGCAGCTCATGTTCCAGATGCTTGATTAGTAGGAATGAGCAGGCTGTGGAGATGGTAATAAAAAATCTTGCCTAATCAGGATAATGAATCTTCATTATCCGTGGAGATTCAGCATTCTTTGAGGCACGCCAATCAAAACAAACAATACCGCCCTCCCCCAAATCCAGGACCACCTTGTGTTTAGGAAGCTGTTACGTTTCCCGTGTGTGCTGCCAGTTCACTGATGGGATCTGCAGACGTTGCTGGCCATACAGCTGGAGTTTGGTTTCAGAACCACGGAAAATAAACTAGTTTCGTGTTTTGAAGAGATAATGGTCTGCGGAATGGGCTAAAGCAAAGCGGCCATGACTTTCCTATGAGCTAATGAAACAATTTCCAAGAGACCAAGGAGTTACAAGGAACGGTTGTTTTATTTACCAGTCCTCCGTAGGAATCTCTGTCGGCCGCTCTTGTTTCTCGACAACGAAGAAGAAAGTTACAATGCCGGTGGCAGAAAAGCTGCTGGGCCACAATCCACGAGCAGTGACATGGACAAACAACAGATGCGTGCAGCAACTGGAGGAGAAGATAAAAGAGCCTTCCTTTCAACCACAGTTGCGTCAGCCAAATCACAACCAGCTGGTTTATTGCACTGGACGTTTCTGCTGAGCCATCAGAAAGCTCGCGCACGCTCCCTGCTTCGCACACGTGCACGTATGCATGAAACCGTACCAAAGGCTAGTCTGATTTCTGAGCCTCTCCTCCTGCCTGTCTTCAGCCACAGGTTTAGTTCAGGACCTGAAGTGCCTGAGGGAGGACTGAAACAGTGGGAGGAATGGGAGAAACTGTGACTCATGAAATTAAGTTCCTCCCTTAGCCCCAGCATGCAGCGATGCATGTGCAGACTATTATCTCTGCAGTAATGAAACCTGTTTCCCGTGATGGTGTTTTTTGGACACTGAAGAGGCCTCCGTGTCCTCCCTTCTGCTTTTTCCCCACCCAGAGCAGTTTGTGTTTCTGGAGGCGCAGTTCAGAAGCAGTCCCTGTGCTCAGTTCACTGAACTCAAAGGGCAAATATCTGCAGAGACAACCTCATCCTCAAAGATGAATCTCAGCTGGCTGACAGTGCTGAGTTTTCCAGAGCTTAGCCCATGTGCCATTAGAGTTTGGACTGCTAAGAGAAGTCCTAGAAGCATCAAGGAAATGCCTTTTTTATGACTAATAAAAATCTAGTTTCATGAATATCCAGTGTAAGTAAAAACCCGTTCGGCGCTGTTTCACACAAAGGGTGGGAATCACCTCTCCTGCAGCCGTGACTGAAAGCACCAAAACTTTGCCAGATACTGTCAGTTTTATGAAGACTAAGTTTTCTCATGGCAAAAGTGATTTAAAAAGAGATGGCCAAATAATTTTAAACCAGAAATACCTGCATATAAAATACACATACTTGGACAGTAGTTCTGTAGGTGCTGTAAGGTTCTCTGCGGTCCTCACCGCTATCACTTTGTATGGCTCTCCTGATGACTCTGTGCAAGCTCTAGCCAGAAGGAATTGGAACAATATTTATCTGCCTTTATTTGTTCCTCTAAGGTGCACCTTGGTAGGATTACAAATCCCTTATGACTCAGTGTGTGAACGTCGCGGAATCAGACGAGGCTGGACACTCTTGCCCTTTCTCTTTTAGAGCTGCAGGAGACTTAGACCGAAGAGATCAAAGTGCATCGGATTCCGTCATTTCAATATCTACAGGACAGTATAACGCATGACTACTTGGGGACGATGCCTCTGTGTCTGACTTTTATTCGGCATTGTAATTAAACCCAGATACAGAGCTTGTTCTGCGCGCTGAACGTTAATCACAGCATTTTATTAACACAGTTTTTGGAATTGTAATTCAGACAGTTTGACTTTGCACTGTAGATTAAGACCAATATTTATTTTGTCTGAATAAATGCATTTTATTTGAAGATCAGAGAGGGAAGTGATTGCTCTTGGGTTTTGAACAAACAGGTGTAAGAATTGCTTGACTACAGACATAGCCAACTGTGAAACTGGTTTGGTCTGTACTATTGCTTAACAGAAGGCAGTTAACTGCTGAATTCAGTGGAAACTATATAAAAGGCTCAGACTGGCAAACAAATGCTGGAAATTCAGATTTAGGTGAGACAAAATTAATATCTTAACACTTGTAGACTTTATTTTTTGCATGCGAATAGTACTTGCTTAATTGCTTCACCAGTTTCTGATGTTTGGGGGTTTCTCTTGGTTGTTTTCTGTTTAGGTATTACAGTTTGTATTGCAGTTGCATCCGTCTATCTTCAGTTTAGGTTATGAGATATGACTAAGTCATCGCTTTTAGTGTCTGCTTCACCAAGTTCTGTAATGTTACATCTTCATTTGGGGACCTTGAGGCAGTTGTGGATTGTCTTGTGAAGGGTGGCATTCTTGGAAGTGTATTGACCTTCTTGGAAGGAAACATTATGATTTGTAAATCTCAAGCAAAAATACTTAATTTAAGTATTAGTTCTTTTCTAGGTTAATGATTTTTCACCTCTGAGACCCTGGATCTCTGAGGGTCTATGAGCTGTGTTTACAGTGCTCAAAACAGCTAAGTCATAAAATCCCATCTGTAGTCATCAAGTTGAGAACACAGGTCCACACACCTCTGCTGCAAATTTCTTCAGAGATCCGCATATCAGAAAAAAGGAGAAAGCGCTGCATAGGTAGCGTTGCTCTAAGGTCGGTCCTGGGCCAAGAAAATGTGTCAGCCCGCTCTGGTAACAGCACAAAGCAAACCTTCGCCAGCGGCACCTGGGGAGGCAGCGTGGTCGAAGCTCCGGTGGCTGTGGTGGCCACGTGTCCTCCGCCAGCTGGATCGGGAGGGATGGCCTCAGGCCCAGCCCCAGGTGAGTTGCCCCATTGCTCTGCCACCCTGCCTTCAACTGGACGTAGTGCTGTGATAAGTAACCTGCTGGAAGGGATGCGTCCGGTAACTCAGGTGCAGCTCTGCTTTTTGCAGAATCCTTCCAGCCACTCATCTACAAGAACCAAAAGTGAGGTGCCAAAAGAGATTTTTTTTTCCACTATGTCTGAATTTAGACAAACTCTGGAATTTTTAAGAAGTTAGGTTGTGTTTGTTTTACTGTGTGGCTAAGCTAGAAAATAAATTTACTGAAGAATGCCCATTCCTTTTGTAAATATAGTGGCTTTCTTGAGTTGCAGGAGGTGGAGTGAGCTGTGCAGAGACACCATGTTAAATGTACGAGTAGTTTTATTTTACAGAATCCTCCTGAACAATCTTTTAGGAAAGAAAAAAATAGTGTCCACTTGCACAAAAAAAAAGCTTCACGCTTCAAGTAATTTTTGTTTTCCTCTATAAACTGTAATCTTTCCTCTTGTTCAGTGAGTAACCTGTTTTTCTTACCTCTCAGAAGAAGCAAGATGACCTAGATTTAGAGCTTCCTGGAGAAAGTTTGTTTCACCCTATATATAGTTTCTCCTGAGGTCTCTTCATGTGGCTAAAGCTGTCATCTACTCTGAGCTGGTAAACCAAGGATAAAAGAGCTATAGTTTTATGCTGAGCTTGGAAAGAAGGGTGTATTATCCTTCATTTTTTTTGGTGTCTATTAAATATATTTTATGTACACACCATTATCTAGATTCCACTGTAGTCAAGGTAGGACTTTCAAACTCCCAGCTGCAATATCAAGAAGTTAATGTCTGTTTCTTTCAGCTTTATGTCTGCTCAGTGTCTTGCAGATGAATAATGACCAATTACCTCTTCATTAAAGAGCGAGTTGGATCAAGCGTTTGCGCTGGCAAGAATTTCTGCAGTGGACTCAGACTCAGACTGTGGTATCGTGGGGTCAGTGCCTCCCTAGTCAGATGGCACAGACTGTCTTTCTTCTTGGAAATTTCCCTAAGCACTTGAGTTGCTGCGGTGGTGTTTTCATATCGAGAAGCAAAAACTGGGAAAGTGGTAGTAACAGCCATGTAACAGATGCTTCCAAACAGGTTGTTGGTGTTGAGGGATCAGACAAATGTTTCCATCTAGTCAAGCAGCCAGAGTACTGCAGATGGAGGGAAATTCATCCATCCCTTTGTCAGGGTAAGACATTTTCTTAAATAGAGGGGAATTTATCTGATTTAGTGTGTCAGTAACTTGAGCTGTTTGGGCTTGTACAGTATTTCTAGGAGAGAGGGGTACTTTCCTTGTCTCTGAAGAAAGTGCTGCTGTGTGATGAAACCCAATATTCCTGTCCCGGGGCCTCGGCTACACCAGGGACCAACGCCAATTAAAACCATATATGCCCCTATGGTAGTGTGTGTGTACCTCAGGCATGTGGGGGAATGAGAATCTGTGTTCACTTAACTTGATTTAATACAGAATTCCGTTCCACCACTTAAAAATAATGGCTCTGACAGACTGTACTGGGGAGCAAATGCAGCTGAGGCCAAGGAAAAGACTCGGGAGCTCTCTCTGTGTTCAGTGTACCATGGGTTGAAATACAGGCTAAAACACGGTGTGCCTTGGGATCCATCCACACGGTGTGCTTCTGTGTTTCTGACGCGAGGAAGTCAGGTCTAACTCCTTGCTGCTGCCAGAGAGGATTGTTTCGCTTTTCCCTCCTGCTTTCCTCTTACAGCCGTGTGCTCCCCGGTCCCTTTGTGGTAGCTTTGGTATGTATCTGATCACTCGGTGTGTCAGCTCACACCGTTAAAGCATCTCAGATGGGTTCTCTCTTATTTTCCTCTGTCAGCTTAGTGGGCCAAACCGACTTCCTGGTAGAGGTCAGATTTATCTGCACTTCATGCAGTCTATATGTTTGGTTTTACTTTGTGGCATATCTGGGAAGGTCTAGAGATGATGGCTATTAGCCATGTGCTATTTCCACAAAATGGTACAGGATTTTTTGCTTCTCCATAGAATATACTTGGAACCGCATACCAGAGCATGCACCGAACGAAAGCCTGATAGTAGTTTGGACAGTGAGTGCATCTGGGAACGGTCTGCGCATAAAATGCGGTGCAAGTTTGCCATTGCTGACTTCAGAGGGGCAGTGATTAAAGCTGCAGGGATTATGCTGCTTTGGGACAAATCTCCAATGTAGACAAAACCTTAATGCTGTTCTTAATTGTGGTCTTCCTGTTTAAAAGCAAACAAACAAAAAGAACAGAATGAAAGAATCTAAAGCTGTCTGCCACAACTGCTGTTAAAGAAGCTTAGGTGCATTTCCTCACTTCTCTCTTTTTTTTTTTTTTAAAGAAACTTCGCTAACATTAGCTAACAGTTCATGAGTATATTTGGTAAGTACAGGAATTGGTGAAGACTTTCACAGCCTGTTCATGTTGTGCAGCAGACTGTGATCTCCCTTGGGACGCGAATGATTACAGTAACATCATTCATTTGCATTGTGGGGTGCTGCTGTGCCTCTTTCCTCACACAAGCCTTCCAGTTATTGCTGCGTGGATTGTTTCCAAAGCCTGAATATAACTTGGCAAGCCCTGTCAGTACTGTTAAGAGTTTGATTACCTTTGTGCATATGTATGTGAGGACTGCCAGGGTATGTGGCTTTTAATGAAACAACCTCCCTGTTGTCTAAAACGTTTCGAATTAAGAAATTATATGATTATACAACAGCAGAAGCTAAGCTAGCCGTCTCAATTTAGCAGTCCTCTTTTACGTGTTGTGACTCCTTACTCTAGCTCGGTGTGCCTCAGGAGACTGGTGGTTTCCTATTGAAGCCAGTCATACTTAAAGCAAGATGAGGGACAAAACCCTGTTTCAAGAAGTAAATTTGAGAAGCAAATCTTGCTGCTTTTTCTCACGTCTGCTCACGCAGTGTTAGCAACTCTTGCAAAGTTTGCAGCTCTGCCGTCCTCTCACACGGATCGCACCTCCTTGCTCGGTGTCTTTCTCTTCAGTCTTCTGCACTGAGAGCTAGCAATGCTGGACACAGGCGGTAAAGAGCAACTTCACGGCTTTTTTGGATCTCATGAGCTATGTCAGGTCAGGCTACTTCTTGGCTTAGAGACACACAGCAACAGCCCATGGGCCACCACGGGCTGGGGCCATGAGGGGCGCCCTCCCCTGCCGGTGGCCGGGGAGCAGGCAGCTGCTGTTATGGGCTGCACAGTGCTGTAGGAGCTCTCTTTTGAGTGAGACCACTTGCTGCCGCTGAAATTCCCTTGGTTTATGTCACTAAATACGCTGGCCATGTTTCAGTGTGAACACAGTAACGCATTTCAGCTGGACAGAATATAGCAGTTTAAATTTGACCAATGGCTATCGCCTTCTCTTGCTTAGAAAGACTTGAGTAATGCACCCAACTGAAGTAGGATAGCTATTTATTTTTTTGATTCTAGCTGCAGAGTGTTTACCACATTCCAGCAATACAGTGCCTGCGTATCAGCGTCGTGTGATAACCCCATGGGTACTTGTTCACTGGTGGCCTTACATCTTGCTTGCCACCAGTTCTCAGCTGTGGTGCAGCTGCCTGGTGCTACTCAAGCAGCACAAGTGGGTTTGTAAGGCTGGAGATTTCCATATGGGGTAGGACTTCCAGCTAGTGCACTGTCAGCAGGTTTCTCCAGCTCGTTTCTCTCCTGCCTCGACCTGTCAAGTGCGCTGCAGGAAGCAGGGTTTGCCCCCAAACCTCCGTGCTTCTGCTGCAGGTGGTTTCCAGCAGCGGGCCAGCAGAACCCCAGCAGAGGTCAGGCCAGGTCTGCTGCTAGCATTCTGCTCTCCCTGGGGAGGAGGAAGGACTTGGGTATGCTTTCAGGCTCCTGCCATGTGCAGTGCTGAACCTGAATGTATCCAAAGCTGCACAAGCCATGCAGGCCTCTACAGCTGGGCTCGGTGAACAGAAGAGTTGAAACTTCCTGGTGAACCGAATGGAGCAATTGCTGTAAAAGAGGCTAATTCAGCATACAATGGAGGACCCTGTCTATAGCTAGATCACAAAATCAAAGGCTTTTTCTCGGCAGTTGTCCTGATTGCAGACCTAGTAATGCAAAATGATTTTATCCAAAAATTTATTTTCTTAAAGCTTTTCTGTTCTTAGTGTCTTAAACTTCTAGGTGGAGTCACTTATGAGAGCATCTGCAAGCATTTATACTAACTTCAGCAAAGCAATGCTCAGTTTTAATGAGCACTACCTTCTCTATTTTATTTAAATTGGGTTGAGTTAGATATGATGAGTATTGTTGCTAGTTATTACACTGCATCATAGATTGCATTAATTTGGATAGCAGCTCTGTGCATTATGGTATTAGAATTTGCATATTGAGGAGCGTATGAGTAGCTGTTGGGCTGGTGTCTGAATAAGGGGATGGGTGGGTAGTCAGACATATTCTCAGTGAAGTTCTTTTATGCAGACAACATATAATTTTTGCAATAAGCTGATCAAGCTCTGCCCTTACTACTCCTGCAGGGAGCCTCTTGATCAGCCAAGAACTAAGGCTCAAGAAGCTATTTTGCATTTCTAGATATTTATGGCCAGCTTGAACGTGTTATTTTTGTACCAAACAGATCTTTAGTTGTTTTTCTTTTTCTGATGTTTACTCTCCTAGTTTATTTAGAGCTCAGTCCTATATCCCTTTCTGCCTTGGTTTTTCTAGGCTAATGCTTCTATTTTTATTGTGTTTGTCAGTGGATATAATATTCAAGAAACTTGGTTTACCTGAAAAACAAAATCCATCTCATCCATAGTCACTGACACCTTTTTTTTTTTTTTTTAAAAAAAAAGGTTAAAGCAAGGTATGTTTGAAGTGGTGGAAGGGTCATTGACTGACTGCTCAACATCTTGCAGTGAATTTTGATAATGGAAGTAATAAAAATATTTACTTTAAATCTGTAGAATGAGCAGCTCAGAGGTCTAAGGGACAAGCACCTCTGGGTGTGCTCCTAGCCGTTACCCTCTCTCACTTGAGTAAACCAGTTTACATTGTGCTAGACCTCACCAGGAATGCAGCATCGGGTGAACCGATACAGACAAAGTCAGGACCAGGCCTGTATGGTATTTCAAGACTTAATTTCTATACAAAGCTTCAGCTGAGCAATGAAAGTTTCTTTAACCAGGTATGGCAGTCTGAAATTGCTGCATAGGGCTTTCAGCGGATTTCCCTTGAAGACCATCAGGCTTGTGGACAGAGCAGTGTCCAGCCCTTTCTGCCCCCAGGGAAGTGCCTGGAGCTGCCCATCTCCCTGCTTTGTTTCTGCTTCTGCTGCCTGACGCAAAGCAACTGAGAGAACAAAAATCTGTTAGCTGCAGCAATTTCTGTTACTCTCTTTGCTAGAGTGGAGATTTGCCTATAGGAGAGGCGGTAGCGCAGATAAAAGCAGTCTAAATGCTCAGCTTTATTACCTCGCCTGTTGGCTCAGAGATTACTTGGGAAATCTAATGACCCTGCGGAAGCACGTCCACCTAGATTACTTTGTGGTGCAACTGTCCTCTCAAAGTGACGCATTTAGGATAGGTGTCCTTCTGGAAACCATCCAGGGAGCTTCAGGGGAGAGCAAAGTCGCTACTGTATTTGGTACGTATGTTTTTGTTGCTGCATTTAAATGCTCAAGAAGAAAAATGCAGCCACAGACTTCTCCCTTCTCAGTGTCAGGATTCGGTACACCCAGCCCCAGCGGGACAGAGCGGTGTTCAGACACAAGCCTCTGGTAAAATTTCTGCTTTGTTGGGGTTTTTTGGAATAACTTGAAATTAAAGTAAGTCATGGTCTCCCAAGTTCCGTGGTAATGTTGAATAGGGATTTGTGGTTGGAAATGCTTCATGAAAGCATTGCTGACAGGCTGCAGCCTAGCAAAGGAGTTATAAGTAATAATAATCTAGAAAGATAACTAAAATATTTCTGTAGTAACTGAGTAACCGTACTTGTGCTCATGCAGCTAGAATCCCAACAAGTTTTCCACCTTTTTCTTCTCTTTAAGCCTCTCTACCTACTACAGTTAACTCTGTAGTTACCCCAAGTAACAAAGTGTATTCTAAACTAAATGTCATAAATTAAACCTAAAAAACTCCCAGGGTTTTCTTGATAGCTGGTTTTTTTGTTGTTGTTTTTTGTTTGACACAGTAACAAACTGAGTACCTCCAGACTTACTGTCTCAGAGCTTTCCATCGGTGTTACCCCATTTTGGTATTTTATCGTGACTGGGGTTTGTGTAAACTGGTGAAGTCTCTTTTAGTGGTTGTGTGGGTTGTAGCAGGGCATGGTTATTCCACACGAAACATTAAGAGAATAAAGTAAGTGAAAGTGTTTCTTTACATCTTCATAATACCCGAAACAGTGTGGGTAGTGTAATGTTGTACGGCGTTCACTTCTGTCTGTGAGCAGCGAGTACCTCACCTGTGTGAGCTGTGTGTCAGTGCACAGCTGGGGTGGTCTCGTATGCATGTGTCCAAAGCAGAGGATTTGAAAGTCACCCATAATGTTCTTGGAAAATGAACGCTTTTAAGTTGGCACAGGTAGCTGCCTTATTTCAGTGGGATTTCATTCTCAAACCCAACCTGAAGTGACGTATTTAGCACCGTGTCGGCTGTTCGGGATTTCTGATGCATTCCACCTAACATGGAGAGCCTCTGACTGTGTGGGGGGGAGCTCAGGCTGTGGTGGGCGTCCTCAAGTCTTGCAGCTGTTCGGATGTGGGTATTTCAGGGTAAAGCAGGCCTTTGTCTTCCCACCAGGCAGTCCATATTCAGAAAAATGACCTCTCTGTATTCACGGCACTCCACTTAAATGCCTTTTGTATTCTTCCAAGCCACTGTGGCAGCAGGCGCTGGCCCAGGAGGGCACTTCAGCATGTGCTTCGCTGCCACCAGAGTCCCCAGGCCTGGCGCTTGTTTGGCTGCCTCGGGCTGTGGCTTGTTGTGGGCGGCGTTTGGCAGCTTCCAGTTGTGCATTTGTGTGAGCAAGCACAGTGACGGGTCAAATGCAGGTATTTTGGTGGTGTTCGGAGTGCAGGAGCTGCCTGCATGGAGCTGTACGTCCCTGCTCCTGTGGTGGTGAGGAGAGCGCTTGGTGGGCTTGGCCCCATCAAGGCTGCGTGGCTGTGGTAGCGGTGTGGCCTCAAGTCTTCTTCAGATAGCTGGTCTTAATGTCACTAAAGCTCTTGCCACGTTCTGTGAAAGCATGTGGAAGTAGGGGGGCAGACTGGCTGCTCAGGGCTGACAACACGAGACACCGCGGCTCCCAGCACATCGGCGGTGTGGCCGGGCCAGCCCCTCAGGAACCTGGTCCGGACCCCAGGTGCAGCTCCACGCTGCTTTGGACCTCCCTCAGTTCTCACCCAAAAGCACCTACTGTGAAAGGGCCTGCGCTGAAATGAGCGCAATTGGTCTTGGTGTAAAACAAGCACAGGCAAGATCCGAAGAAAAGTGGTTAAAGAAATAACAGACTAGAAACATTCATTAGAGAGGAGGCTGCTTATGCAGTTACTGATGGCCATCGTAGCTTATTCAGCTGTGAAGCTGAACGTCTGCAGCTCATCCTGACTACTCCAGTGACCGAATGTGTGCCTCATAGGTAACTGTAAAATGGACGTTTGTTTTCTGGTGACAGACTACGGAGAGAGCAGGTGTTCATTGAACTGTCTCTATGCATTGAAAACTCTAAAATAAGTAGGGAAAATACATTCTGGAAATATTTCTCTTGTATAACCAAGTCCTGAGAGAGCTATTTATGATTTTTCTACCTGTTCTTGGCACAGACCTTTTTTCTGTTAGAAGTGATTTGACAGTTGAATGAGATCACTCTTGGATTTGTGCCCTGCGAGCTAAAAATGCAGAGTCACTGCTTGTGAGGACAAGACTGAGCCGGAAAAAAATAGAAACATTGCCCTTGTGTTCACTGCTAATACTGCACTGGGAAGGGGAACTTCATAATGCTTTAGTATGCCTTAGTTTTCATCCAGTCATTCCTTGCTTTTAGATAGAGCCCTGCTTTAAAACAAAGCAAAAAACCAACAACCAAAAACAGATTTAGCAATAATAGTTAATGCCTGAGACGTTCCTTCAACATTAATAACTGACCAGCAGAGATGAGCTGATAGCCTGAAGCAATGCCTCTGGCTATTTACTCCTGCTGCTCATTACCTCAGAGCTGAAATAATTACTGTTATTATCAAATGACACCAAACAAATAGCCGAATCACCTTTTTTGTGTGTGTTAATTCTCACAGAAGTGGGCCATGGAAGTGGATGCGTGCCTGGGAGAGGTGACTGCATCCTCACAGCGTGTTACCCGGGCTGCGCATGGGCATCGCCAGTGAAGAAATCCTTTGTGTGCAGCCCAGCGGCCGGCGGTGCTGGCAGCATTACCTGATCCAAACCCCATTCACATGACAGCTTGCAGGGCACACCAGAAGTCAAGTGCAGAAGAAGTCACAGGAATCTTGCTGCTGGCATCAGGCAGAAGGGAGGGAACCGGTCGGGGTGCTGCGGACATCATCTCCACGCTGGCGCACCACAGGGACGGCTGTTCAGGGAGATTTGTACTGCATTTAGGTGCCCTGGTGTACAGCAGCTATATTACATCTGCCTCACGTATCTGTGGCTTTCTAACAAGCTAATGCAGAAACATACTGAACAACCCCTATGGCTAAGCTGTTGCAAAACCCAGCAGTGACTGTGTCCTTTTATTGGCCTCAGAAAACTGCTGGATCCTCTGTACGGTCTGGGTCCCTGCTGCATTGCATCGGCTGAGATTTCAAGTCATGCACATTGATCTTAGGGACGTGCACTTTGTGTTAGAAATTCAGATGCAATTAAGAGAGAATAAAAAGGGCTGTGGATCTGAGTGTACCATGGAACTGCCAAGGTGTGGCAGCTTCCTGCTTGAGCAAGCACTCATAATTGAAGATGGCTTTGTTAAAAACATAATTAAAATATTTCAAATCGAGTACAAAGTTATGATCAAGTGAAGTGTAACACAGATTCCCAAGTTTTGAAATAAACCCTTCTGACACGGGCTGCTTTGCTGGCTGACGAGGTCTCAGAGCAGGTGCCACATGCCGGCATTCTCTCTGCTGCAGTTTTTCTTGCTTTGTGGCTACCCAGCCCATCACCAGCCCCGTCCATCTCTTGAAGCTCTCCTGTGTTAGGACGAGGATTTTTATCACTGCTCTCTGTGAAGTCATTTAACCTTAGCAGGACGGTTGGGTTTGTACCCTTTCTGCACCGAGTGACAGAGTCCTGCTGTCCTGGACTCCTGCTCCCTGCAAGGCCCGAGGGAAAAGTCTCCAACAGGCTTGGTTTTGCTTATCTTGTCTGGGGAAACCTTTGCTCCCCACTTTACTGGGTTAGGGCAGCTTGAGTGCCCTGCTCTTGCCTGCTCCCTGGGTAAGGGGAAGGTCTTGGTCAGGGTTTGCCAAAAGCACTCTCCTGCGTTGCCTGTTTTGTACTGGGGAGGTGGGGAACAGACTGTTTATCTATAAAAAGATCTACTGCGTCCCCTTTCAGACCTCCTTTTCGATGTTTGCTTGTAACTGGGTAGCTACAGGGAAGTATTTAGTGTCATTGCGTAGGATAATACATCAGGAGGCAGATGATCGGAGATAGCTGCTGTTGATCTGTTTGTTTTCGTCATCTGTGTAACTTCTTATCTTCAGCTGAACTGGCACCCTCGGGACGGCTGTACGCAGGGTGATCTTCTTATCCCGGCTCCGGCTGTTGTGTCTGTCAGGCCTGTTGTAGGAGCCTGGTGTGTGAGGACTTGCATTTGATGCTATGTTTTGGATATATGTTGAAACTTGTTTTAGACAAGGCCATTAAATTGTCTTCTGGGTGGCCCTCTTTGCCCTAGGAAGATGCTTGCTGTGTCATGGGGAGATAATGCTGATCCCAGAGATGAGATCCTTCTTCACGTGATGGCACTGATCCTTTGATATCCTGCACACCGTATACTTCTTTAAAATACGTTCCTAGTTCTGCGTATCAATCTTACTCATATTTTTCTGTTATATGTTACTATGTTTTTATTAGTTCTGACAGGCTATTGTACTACACACACACACACACATTATATATATATATGTATACACACATCTTTATTTATACATAGAAGCGCAGCCTGTATATATTTATACTTCAGCAGTCCTCCCCTGATGGATTGCTCCTGTGTTTCGCTTCTGTGCGTTTTCATGTTTACTCTCTATTTCTGTCTTTTTCCCCAGCCATTCCTCTCAGCTAATTAGGGCTGATTTCTGTAATTTTGCTACCTTGTTCCTCAAGTACTCAAAATATCAGTTTTCTTCTTAGAATTGCCTTCAAACTGACCTAACCAATTCTTGCCAGAAGATACATTTTAGACAGTTTTAGTGCTCTTGTTATTCTTAAGTGTTTGGAGTCAATATTTCACAATTGGCCTGCGTCCCTAAAAGGGGCACTTGTGCATTTTCCTCTGGGCTGCTGGTTTCCAGCTTTTTCAGGTGCTTCAGTGATCACGCAGTCAATGATACTGGTTTGTGCTTTGTGAGGGGAAGTCAGTTGGGTCAGTGTCCATACAGCCAACGACGGGAGACAGTGCAGGGGAAGTGGCGGGACTGCTATTTCAGAGGCAGCACCATTTTGGATCAGTTTGGGTCACAAATCCCCAAACTGAAACAGCACTGGGAAGTGAGCAGAGGCTGCCTGTGGTTAGCCTGGCTGTGCCCAGTCCGTGGGCTGGGTAGGAAGCTCCCAGCACAGCGTGCTCTGGTGAATATTCCCAGTGCGTTCATGTTGCCCACGTGAAGCCACCCACATGCTTGTCCTCTCCGGGGTGCTCCAGGCTCAAGCCCCCACGGAAGGACTTGGCGGAGTCTGACCGGAGCAGTGCCTCGGCGGTACAGGACGGTAGGTTTGGGCCAGGCTCACGTCTCAGGAGCGCGTGAGCTTGGGCTTTTTCGTCTGCTGCACCCCGAGTGAGTCACAGCCCTGAGTGGTTCGGGTAGGTGTGTGTGGGACACGGTGTCTGGGACGCGTCACGGCAGTTCCCCAGCAGTCAGCAGGACACAGCAGCTTGACTCTGGACCCTTCAAGCAGAGGAGACGGTCTCACTGAGATTTAGTTGTTTTCCCCACCGCTGTCTAGGACCAAGCTCCTCTGTTTTTTCTGCTTCCCCAAACTTCAGTTGTTTTTGTTGTTGTTAAACCTGCCCTTCATTTCTCCAGCAACCGTCTTGCTCGAACCATAAGTGTTGTGTATAGTGCAGCCGGGGTGCTATAATAACTGTCTCCGCTTGCCAGACCTAAGAAGGGGTTTCTGCAGAGATAACCACTTGGTGCAAGGAGGAGAGAACATGTGCCAATAATGCAGATGTTGTGGTTTGCTTATGGGCTAGGATGACTCGCATGCATGTGCTTTTCTCTTACCACCAGCTGCAGGAATGACTGCTGGCCCTGTCTGCTCCCTGTTCTCCTTACCCAGCTGTCTGCTTTGCTTGGTCATCCCTGGGGCGCGCAAGGAGGCTGTTCTGTCTGTGAGTGCCCCTAATTTAACGTCTGGGGGCAACTGTTCTTCCCCAGCTTCGCTCATTGCAACAGCTTGACAGAAATGCGTGAAGTTTTGTAAATTGTTTGTGGGTCTTTTCCTTCCCCACATAAAAATAACCTATTAAAATAAACACGCTAGGAGCTGTAGCGAGAGGACTTTATCTCAGAAGCTGTGGCCTGATGCCACGAGCAGAGCTGTCGGGAGACCTTTCTGGAGATGGAGTCAGTTCTCTTGGGCAATTTGAGGGCCTGGGACTAGTAAGGATGTGCTGGTGTGTGTTATCCTGCAGAAATTCACACCCTGAAGTTTGGTTGGGTCAGTGGAGGAGGGAGCAAGGACAGCTGAAGCTGACGTGGAGCTGATGAGCAGACTTGTTCAGTGGAAACGCGCCCAAGGATACGGCCCTGGAGCCAGAGAAACCTGCTGCACAGCCTGGAAATGTAAAAATTGTCTGGTTGTGTCAGGAGATTGTGCTTCCAGGGATTAATTACTGCTTTTTAATTACTGCTTTTCCCCTACCACCCCTTCTTGCTAATCTCTTGTATTTAGGTTTGCATTGATGACAATCAGATTCCAGGCGAGGTGACGTTACAGAGCAGCAGGCGATTCCCACCTGCAAGGTAGGACGGGCTGGAAGAGTCAGCAGCCAGGACCCACTCCTGGTGCTTGCCTGCTGTAACTCTTCAGGTGCACTTCCCAGAGATTTCAGCAGGTTAATTGTGGAAAAATGCGAAGGACTATTTTACAGTTTTAGCAGTAGTAGTTTAAGTAAGGCTGCTCCATTGCTGCAGAACCGCCAGGGCCTACACCAAGAACTCTGAAGGGAAATGGCTTAAAGCAGGTGTTGCTTCCTAGCCGGAGAAACAACACAGGGAGTCTGTTCCCTTCCTCTGCTGCAGACTGCTTTCTTAGTCTGCTACAGTGACAACCGCCCCTGTGTACAACACCCAGTTCAGAATTTAACTCATTTATCTTCCTTAGGAGCACCCTGGTGGGAAGCGTGCACAAGTCTGAGCACATCCCAGGTGCCAGGGGTTTTGCTGTTTTTTCATGCGTAGCTCTCCTACTTGCTATGGGCCAGTAAGGTGCAAGTGCACATTTCTCTCTGCATGACAGTTCTCTGGTTTAAGTTAATATTTCAGTGATAATTGTGATACTTACAAAACTATAAACGAAAAACTGAGATGTGAAACGTTTTATGTTGTGGCTTTCTTTTGTCCTTCAGTGCTCTCAGCTTTTACCAAGGAAAATATTGAACAAAGGAAAATAAAAGTAAGGTGGTTTTGTTTAAAATGGTCACAAACAGTTAAAGTAAACTTTCTCTAGCAAGCAGTGATAGTGGAATAATACCTTAATCTTTAAAATGAAGTATGGTTTTATTGGCCTTAAAGTTCCAGATGAATCAAATTTACTTTTAAATTTAAATTGTGTAGTTAATCTCTTTAGGAAGGAATTCAGGAATCCTGAGAAATGCAAGGAATTGTAACTATTTCAAAAGCAAATGTGTATTTAGGAGACCAGGCGAAGAATCTGGTTTGAGAGGTGCCATTGGCAGGGGGGAGCTGCGTGGACCTTCATGCTTCTCCCATGAACAAAGGGAACCACTCTCTGGCTCCTTTGCAAATTTGGTAAAGGATCAATTACGGTTTTGCTTAATACGGTGTTAATGTCGTGTCTGATCTCTTTTCTGGCTGTGTTACTGTTAAGTGCAGCGGGTCTGCTGGGCAAACCCACGCTCAGGTTCCAGCTGGAGCCAGGGCGGCTCCAGGGTGCACATGTCGGGTCTGCTTGTCTGTCCCAGCTGTCTCTTCCGAATGGCAGAGGTGTGACGAGGGAATTCTGCTTCAAAAAGGACTTCTTAGCGTAAGTGTTCAGCTATCGCAGTTATTTATACTGACTGGCTACCTGGAAGCAGGAATATAAGAGATTGGGTAACGATTTCATTACATGATGTTTTATAGCAGCTGGTATTTAGCTTTATAAATGAACTGTTCTCTTCTGTATGGCAGAAAAAGGCTTTTATAGTTGGCAGCCTGCTCGTAATATTCTAAGGATTATTAAAGTAAGCTGTAGTTGCAGTATAATGCACATTATAGCGGCGAGTGGTTTTACAGTAATATGTCTTGGGGGAGGATATTATTTCAGACTGCGTATTAACATACAGATGGAGTTTGAGTCTTTTCACCCAGATCAGAATGGCATTTCCAGAAAAGGCCTCCGGACCATTATCCCAGTTAGTTTCTTATGAGTAATAAAGTAGTGAGAGGAGAACATTTCATAAAATTCAGTGGGGATTTTGCAAGCGACAGAAAAAGCAAGATTTTTTTTTTTCTCACTTCCTGCCTTTACCTCTGTAAACTGCAGTTGTTTATGTCTAGATTGGGTTGTTCAGGCTTCCTGCATCTCACCTTCAGGGCAGGACACCTGGGAGGCGACGAGGCTGGAAGGTGCGTGCGGGCACAGAGCTGCCGCACGCTGCGGCTGTCTCTGCTCCGCGTCACCATCGGTGGCCGAGGCTGTGAGCAGTGAAGATGTGGTGGCCCTGACGCAGCCGTACGCGAAGCAGCTGCCTTCAGACACCACGATTCAAGACAGACGTTTGCACAGTGAAGGGATTTCAAAAACGAGCTGTGGGAGCGATTGGGGAAATTCAATTTGAACTGCTAGACTTGTATTAATTAATTAGCAGCAGCCACAAGGAGCATAAGTGCTGCATCTACCGGTATTTGGAAAGTGTAAAAAAGACTTCAGAAAAGCATAGGTAGGAGGAAGTTTGTCTCCTTTGTCGAACAGACGTGCTGGTGTAAAAGTGCAAATAAGCATTCCAGGGTGACACACATCGAGAGCATTGGAATAGATGAGGAAGAAAATTTAGAGATGGAAACGAAGCAAACTGGTCAGTCGTGGAAAACGGGGGGCTGTGGGCAGGATCTCAGGGATGGCAGTGAGGCTTTAACTTCTGGTGCTATGAAATGTTAGCAATTATTTGTCTCACCTTTGCCCTTCCTGAAAGGATAATTCGTGCATGTTGGTGCAATTATTACAAACAACAAACAAACAAAAGCCCTGATAGCATACTGCTGATATGTGGCGTAGAGGGATCTTAAAATAATCTTTATCCAGGGATTAAGAGTTTCTGATCAACCACTGACCTGCTTTCAGAGTATTACAAATTCATTACACTGGCAAGAGCAAGATGAGAATGCTGTAAAACAAAATAGAAGCTGATTTACAGCAGCATAAATAACCAGGATAAGTTGCATTGATGAGAGAACCTCAAACAAAAAATGGTGCTGAATGAAACCTCCTTTTCTAGGCAAGAACCCAAAGCATGCTTGGGAATCCACACGCAGGAACAGTGTCTGGGCCTTTCAAGCGAAGTGTGAAAGCGTTTATTTTCCTGAGAAGTGAAAAATACAGACCTCCAGATGCCCTGTACGGCTCCCCCTGCCCCTGGGGGAGAAGGAGCCAGGGTGGAGTGGAGATGCAAACCCCACTGTAGTCCTTGAGTCTGAATTCATGCTGTTATTTGAGGGCCAAATAAAGACAAGGGATGATCAGGAGTTAGGTTTTGTATGCACAGAAAGCCAGGGGAAGGTGTGCTGACAGCACCTCCCTTTGAGCAAGGCAGAAGCGGCGGGCGCACCCCTGGGACTGTGGCCATCTGAGGTGTTTCATAATTATGAACGATGTATGTAGTAATTGATAAAGGCAAACTGAGTGCCAGGGAGTGATTTTTACTTCTTTGGCTGACACTAACGTGTAGATTTTTTTTTTTGGCCTTTTTTATCATTTCTTTTTTTTCTTTTTTTCCTCATGGAAGAATAGTTAGCATGAAATTTCATCTCTGTTCGAAACGCCTGACGTCTTTATCCAATGATAAATAACACAGACTTTGGCTAGAAAGGCCAGTGTTTCGTAATTTTGTCTGCAAAAACATTTTCCACAGGAGATAAGGGAAAAGTGAGACAGAAGAGCAATAAATCCATGCTCGTCTTTGGACTATAATAATAATTACGTGGGTAATACGATCTTTTTTGTGTATATACATGTCAGAGGGCCTGTAGCCACAAATGTAATTTGAGCGAAGCCTTAAATCCTCAGCTCGTTACCCCTGAACATCCCCGCTGGGTTGCGCGGGACCTCGCGTTGACCTGGGCTGATAAAAACCGCAGGAGATTTGCCGAGGGCGAATATTGCTGTGAATAAACAGTCTGAAGCGTTTTCAGAATAACGCAGGTATAGGCACGCCTCGTCTTTGTGTCTGTCGCGGGGAGAGGCCGGGTGTGAAGCGGCCGTTGCTGGCATTCCCTCCGCAGCGTGCGGGGCCGGGGCCCTGTTCTTCCGTCTTCATGGTGGGTTTTGTCCAGCGCTGCTGGCCAGGTTGGGCAGGCTTTTCGTAGCGACTGGAGGAGAGATGAGAGTGCCATCGGACAGCACGTTAAGGAAGCGCACGGGATCACGGGTGTTGAGCGGTCACTCGTTTTTATTTACAGCAACACGATTTATGCATTTTCACAACAGCTTGGCAGCCCTCCGCCTCCCGTGTTTTCACATCCCCAAGTAGGAAGGCTTCGTGCTGAAAGGCAGCACCGTTTTCACCCAGCCTCACCCATCTGACAAGAGATTCTTGTCTGGTGTGTGAACTTGCAGGAGCTCACAGCTGACGACCATAAATTCCTGCCTTCACTGGGTCTGTCAGACGTGGGTATCAGACGTGGTGTGGGCAGCGGCTCTGCGCCAAGGCAGCCTCAGCCAGGAGGCCCAAGGGACGAGCGCTGCCTGCAGCACTGGAGCTGGGGAGGGCGTTTGTGGATTTGGTATGTGGAGGGAGCAGGGGCCTGTGCACTGCCAGGCAGCCCCGTGCTCTGCTCCTCTCTGTGGGCAGAAGTCACCCGGGGAGAGGGGCCCTGAAGTCGTGCCCAAGGGGGCCCCAGGTAAGGGGGCCTGCGGTGGTCAGCGGCAGCGAGCGCCTGTAACCGACCCGAACAGGGGAGAGGCTTTTCTTCCTTGATTGGCCTTTCTGTGCTTAAAGTCATGCTCGTTTTCTGTCTTTTATGCTCATTCGCTATCCAAAACTTACCTGAAGCAGCCACCAGCTGGCTGTTAGGCCTGACTGCTCATTTCAGAGTTGTCCAAGATGTGATAGCTTTTAACTTGCGACAGATTCTCATTTACTGTAATTTCCTTGTGCTGTATGTGTCACGCTGAGCTGACCAGTTCGCTGTTCTGATGGAGCCATTCACCAGCAGGTCAGTGTTACTGCTACTTTTAGATGTTTGGAGCTTCCTGATCTTTTTTCTTCCTCCTGTTTTTGCCGCCTTTAAGTTTCTGTGTAAGCACTTGCAGCCATGGTCGTACCAAGGGGAGATGCATTACGTACCCATAACTTCCCCTCGTCTGCCCCGGCCAGCACCCCCCTGGGCAGCGCATGGTGTTTCTTCTGCTCTTCTTGTCCTGCAGACAGGAAGGGGGGTGCCTCTGTCTCTGAGTGTGAGGCGTTAACATACATCTTTCTCCGTGACAAATGAAGGAGCCAGCAGTAATGTCCCTTACCATTGATTTACGTATTGTGCTTCCATGGAGGTATAGCAGAGCCTTGAAAATAAAAAGTTATTGATAGCTTGTGGCATCTTGCAGTGTAAGACCAGGACAGGGCTCTGCCTCAGGCTGTTGTCTTCAGTGCAGAGGGTGTCCAGCGTTTGGGAGGGGGAAAAACTGCTTTATTTTCTTGGCATCACAGGCTGCAGAGCCATTTTGTGGATACTGTTGTATCTGACAGGTCATTCTTAGCTTCAGCTGGTGATTTTCTCTATCCAAGCAGCGATTAGAGAATACTTTAGATAATTTAAACCATTAAAAGGCAGCTGCTCTGAAAGAAATCTGTGATTCTGTGAAATGCAGTCTAGAGCAGTCAGGAAATTAATCAAACTTGGTGAACCACTGGCATTTTCTCTTTAGAAGCGTGGCTGTATTAGCACTCTTCAAACCTTCTCGGAAGCCCTCTGCGTCCTGCGAGGAGATTACGGGGGGAAACCCTGGTGTAGTTTAATTAGGAGAGGACTGTGAATTCTACCCCACAGGTGAACTGCAAGCAGTAGGCACGGTGTTAAAAGCATTGCCAGGGAAACTCGTATTTCTGGTGAGCGTTTCTTGTAAGTGAGGGCTTCTACTGCCAGGCACCACAGGCTCTGGCCAGCAAGCAGCTCCGTGCCTCCTCCAGCTGTCCCGGAGCCTTGCCCCCAGCCACGCTCCTGCTCACCACGCTTTGCAGCAGCAGAAGAGTCGCCTTAGCTCAGGAGCAGGCACGTTACCCTCCGAGCTGGGCTTGGCCAGGTGGGCTTCTCGCCTGAACCCGAGGGAGCAGGAGCAGGAAGGGCGGTCGTGCTTCTGCTGCTACATGCAGGTGGTGATGCCAGCAGGTCCGTGCTGGCATCCCTCTAAGCCGGCTGTGTGCTGGAGAATCCAGCTGGGTGCTGTCCACATGTCCCATGTCACACCTTCGGCAGCAGCCAGGCGCAGGGGCAGCACGAGGGGACAGCCTGTCCAGCTCCTCCGTCTATAAGTTGATTTTTTTCTGCTGTTTAAGAAGCACCATTAAAATAGACTTATGGCAAGAAATTCTCTCTTAACAGTAGGCTTATGGTTACTGGTCAGTATTATCCTAGGAGTATCTCCTGTTCAAAACTGGTATTTAGTTTCAAAAAATGCTTGAAAGGCGAGGTATGGTGTTAATATAAATGTGAAAGCATCTGCTGTAAAGCTCCTTAATGATCAAAGAAGCTTCTGAGACCATGGCAGAGGAAGGAATGCAGAATACTGCATAGTTTCTGTTTGGGAAATGAGTGTTCTGAACATACATCAGCTGAGTCCAGCTTGGGAGAACTTGTAAAATCATATAAATATGTAAGAAAAAATGTAGAATGTCAGTTATTTACTTAAGCAATTATTTTTATTGTCCAGGTAAGATTTTTTTAAACACGCACAAATTCAAGTCTGCAGTTCTGGATTGGAGTTTGGGTGGCCCGGAATAGCTCACGTTATTTTTTGTAATTACAGAATAAAACATTCCTTCTGAAACTCTCGGACTCGCCTGTCCTCTTCTTTGCAAATAATTCTTCCTAAATGAAACAGCAAAACCACTTCTTGGTACAAATACCGGGGCTTCTTCCACTTGCAACTTAAAGCCGTTACGTTGTTTGATTCAGTATCTGCCAGTTCACCAGGTGCCTGTAAGATTTATGTGCCTGCTCTCAGGTGGAGTTCGTGCACATATTTCATCTGTGAATGACTCACGGAGACAGAAAGCTTCTGCAGAGAACAACCACAAACAGCTGCTTGCCCAAGACGCTGGCCTCAATCCTTCATCCCATTATGTCTATAATTATAGCCCCAAAATTACAAAGTAGGAGTGGGAGATCACAGAAACACTTGTAGGACTGAGAAGGAAAGTTAAATACGTTGTCTGTGTGCTAGAAAATACTAGGAAAACCTTTTTTTTTTTTTTTTTTTAAATTGAACTATTTTAATTTTAGGAGCAAGTCCCTGTTCCTGTTTATCATCCGACCCCTAGCCAGACTCGGCTAGCAACACAGCTGACAGAAGAAGAACAAATCAGAATAGCGCAGAGGATAGGCCTTATTCAGCATCTACCTAAAGGAGTCTATGATCCTGGGAGAGATGGCTCCGAGAAGAAGATCAGAGAGTAAGTTACAGAAAACTAACAAATAATTTAGGTGTTGCATTGGTTTATGATATTGCCACAGGAAACCTGATCCGGGTGTAATTTGACACAGCTTTCTGAAAAAAGGGCCATGCAGAAGCCCCTTTGCTTCATCCTTCTTTGCTTTCCTGCTACAAATGAAATCTACTTTCTCTCGTCCATACAATTTGTCTTTTTCACCACCCCCTTTATCCTCTCTTCACCGGGAAGTAGTTCCACACTGCTTCTTTCCTCACCTTTGTGACTCCCTTTTCCCATTACTAATTTTATGCAGTCTGCTGAGCTGTCCCCTCCATGCCTACAGGCTTCCTGCCTTCTGTTAACACTGCAGTCGTGGGCACGCTGTGCAAACAGAACACCAAGAAACGCAGTGCTTGGTGGAGCCAGCACTGATGTAGCTAAGAAATCCTCGCTGTATCTAGAAGTAGTTAAAGCTTGTTTCACACAGTGAAACACTACATCCAGTAGACATTACGTTGCTTTTCATTCCCGGTGTGGTATGGTAACAGCATCTTAAATGTGTTAACAATTTTTGTTTCCCCAGATGTGTCATTTGTATGATGGACTTTGTTTATGGGGACCCTATCCGATTTCTGCCGTGCATGCACATTTACCACCTGGACTGTATAGATGACTGGTTGATGAGATCCTTTACCTGTCCATCCTGCATGGAGCCAGTGGATGCAGCACTGCTTTCATCCTATGAGACTAACTGAGCCAGGGTTTCTCCACTGAACCTTCAAGGAGGCCATCCACTTTAATGGGTTTGATCCTTTTGTCATTCAGCCCAAAGAGCCAGGAATTAGGAATTAAGATCATGCACAAAATATACATTTCCTAATAAATACGTAAAAAAAAAAAAAAATATTCCTGAATGGCTGCAAATATTGGAAAAAAAATAGTATTTTAGAGACTATAGAAAAAGTAGGTTGTTATTTTTAATGTAAAGCCTTGACCCACCATTGTCTTTTAATGTTTGTTCTTACACCCATATATAGGAATTGTAAAGTGTTACAGCAACTGTAAATGTTTAAACTGCGTGTATCTGATTTTATTAGCAGTAAGATAAGAGTATTTTTTTTCCTAAATAAAGTAACTTTTTTTTTTGATTCTTTTCACAAGTCCTGGCATTTGGGTCAAGGCTTTATTAAAATCTACATTTTATAACACTGGCACAAAGAAATAGTTTTAAGCTTGTTTGCACAGTTCTTCTTTTCTTTTTTTTTTTTTTCTTTCCATTGGAGATGGAATTCATTGCCTTAGGTCTTCTTAATAGTGTATTGTTATTGTTGGGCTGGCTCTGTGCTTGAAAACCAGTTTATTTATAACCTGTTAAAAGTGCTATATTTTGTTTGCAGTTAGGAATATGCAGACTTCAAAGTGATCTCCTAGCTTGTAAGCAAACTGAGATGCATTATCCCTTTTCTGCAAGTGATGCTGGATATGAAGATACGAAACTGGTCCTACAAATTAAATTATGGTATTATGGTTTTTATAACTTGCTTCGGTTTTGATGAAACAACAGTCCTTACACTTGCATGTCTACTTTTTACCTTGATCAAGTTAAAAGTGGGACAGATGAACAATAAATAGTTAAGCTACCGTAATTGGAAAAAGATATTTGGAACTAATGTAGCATTAGCAGTGATCACTTACTCTACTTTTTTCTCCCTAAAAATGGTTGTTTTTAATCACAGGAAATGGATACTGCATCTCTTGTTCTTGTAGTTCTTAGGTTATCAGAAGTTAAGAATAAACATACTGTATCTCAGTCTCCTGTATTAAATGTATCTGTTAAGCCCTGCTGGCTGACACATCAGTCCACCAAGCAGATAAGAATCAGATATGAGAAAAAACTTGCTCTGCATATAACGCAAAGTTTATATAAACATAGACTGTCGTAGTAGCAATTGAAGGGGAAAATAGTACTGCTATAGCCAGAATGACACCATTAGCTTATTTCTGCAGCAAAAAGTACGTGCTTGTTAAGAGATGGGCTAGCAAAGATTGTAGCTGTAAAGGCCTTTTATTCACTTAGCATGTTTGTTTTTTTTCTTAATGTACCCTGCAGTGACGTTTATACCTTCAAACGCAACGCTGATAACACTGAGAAGTCTTGGTCTTGCAAAGTGAGATGCAGTCTCAAGTTAACCACAGCAAATCAGGGAACGTTCTTGATTGTTTTTCATACATGGTTTGAGGACTTGATATAACAAGTTGTGTTTAAAGACCCAAGTACTTTGATGACTTCGTGTATTTGCCACATAGAAGAATTGTGCGCCTCACCGATAACTTTTGAAGGGTTGGTCAGCAAAATATAGCATTCACACATTGATTTATTTATCAACGCTGTAGCTGATGGCAACCTGCTCACGTAGAGAAGAATTCCAAGTTGCAGTCAGAAGCAAGTCAAAGCAATCTACAGTTCTAGATTCACTCAAATTGCTATAGATCTAGCTGGACAAAATTTTGTGCTTAATTCATACATACCTAATTACATGGAGCAAAATCTGGGCAGACAGACCTGAAGTTGTGCAATATTTTTCAGTGCGAAATAATTGTTCCTTTTCATCATTCCATGTGTGTTCTTTTGTGTCCTTTGTCTGTTTTGGGGTGTTTGTTTTTGTTTGGGGGTTTTAATTTCCTTTCTTTTTTTTTAAACGTAAAACAATGTCCACATTAAGTATTAGTTTCTTTTATCTTGTTAAAACTGGCAAATGAACAATTTTAAAAAGCATCATTGTCACATGGGTATTAGTCTTTATTTATTACTAGACTTGATTAAGGAAGATTTGAAAGAAATATTGACTGGTTACTGACCTGAATGCTTTTTTAGGCACTTTGTATAGTTGAACTTTTAACACTGATATACTTACTGGGCTAAGGGAAAAAATTACTTTTATTAAAATGCTTGTTAAATAACGAAAAGGTGTGAAGGGCTAAAACTAGAGTTGATTACAGAAGAACATTCCAAAAAAAAAAATAAATCAAATTTTAGCTTAAAACCAAACGTGTAAATATAACAAATAAATCAAATGATTTTTTTTCAAGTTTTTAGGTGCAATGCTGTTCTGGATGATTTCTAATTCAAACTAATTTATCTGAATTCAATGCAAAAATAACATGTAAATTGAATTTTAGCTACAGTTATGAAACCAGATCTGTCTTATCCTCATCTTACAGATGGTGGAATTAATATTTGCCTCCTGTCTCAGAGGTGTCCAATAAATTACTTGAACTTCAACCATATTAGACAGTTCGTTTGCAGCACTGCTGCTTCCTATGCAGAGTCTGCTGCAGCCCTGCGTGTGGCAAGGGCTGACTCTTGCTCTTCTGGCCCTGTTTGCCTGCAGCCATTCCTCTGACAGTGCTGCATGTTTCAAGGTGGACAGGCCCAGAGTTAAAACAATGTCAAGAAAAAAAACCACTCTTCTAGCCTGTGTGCAAGTAATCAAGACTGTAGTTGCATCAGGTGAACTAGAAAAATGTTGCTTTAAAGCACCCTACTGGAGGTGTGCACTGCAGGGAAAAGTGGCCATACTTTAGAACAGTAACTGGCAGAACAACCTTGGCGCAGCCCCAGGAATACCTGCATGCATCACCAAGGTCAAGCCTCTGCCATCTCAGGCAACAGTGCAGGAGACATGGACTTGGAAATCCTGTGCACCTGTCATCGTTGCCAGACACCGCAGCCTCACAGTGACCTGCAGTCCCATTCAACAACCATGAGCTGCCACAGAAGTGCCAGAGATAGAGCAGGTGGTGATAAAGGGCATGGCCACCATCTGAGGTGCATACACAGCAGGGAAATCATCAGGCCATATTTGCAGCTTACAGTAGGAAATGGATTTTGTCTCATACAACAGAAGAAAACAAAATCCCCACAAATCTGAAGCAAAAGGTACTCAATTTCATAAAGCCCCTTATGCTTAAAAGTTCTTGCATGCTACTGGAATTATCATTTAAATCATTTTATGTCTAAAGATGATAATACTGAGTACCTTCTGCCAGTTCATTATGTAAATCAGAGAGACAAACAAAGTTTGTACCGAAACAAAAAAAGGTGCAGAGAATTTCTTGGTGAAGAGGTGGAGTTGTGGAAAAGCGCTAACCACATAAAGTTTTCAAAGTTCCTACTACCTTGCAGCTTCACAGGGCTGAAAGCAATTATGTGTTTGGAAAGCTGACAGGCCTCTCTTTGTGGTGGTAGAAGTGTGTGCTTCCAGGCTAAAGCATTATGAAATACCTGAACTTAAGTTGCCACAGTTTCAAGACTTCGACATTTCCTGTCCTTGTGCAATCGTGGTAAAGATGAAAGTACTTCTGTGTCGGACTGGCATTTAAATAAAAAAACGAGACGGCTGAAACCAAACATACACAAGACCTCTGATCAGTTAAATCCTGGATTAAAAGGGACTTACAAAGTGGATGCTAGTCAACTGGAAATACAGTTTATTACAAACACCAATTTTGTACTAAAAACATACACACTAGTTGATAACCTATAAAAAACATGAACAAAATCTGTCCAGAAGAACACTCCTTAATACCCAGAATAAAAATAAGCTTCAAAGCTTTAAGTTTTCTATTATATAGAATTTCACTTTGAAGAATATAATTTATGCTAACCATCCTTTGCAGATTATCTTGCATTTAAATATGTTCTGGGATAAGAGTTCAAGGCTTTGGAATTCTTGGTATGAAATGTAAAGCCTTTTGATAAAAGGAATGGTCCAAACATAACCCACAAAAGCATCCTTTTGATTTAAGCAGAAGGAGTAACTATATTTGCATGCTGCCACCTGGTTCATTACAATATCCACTCTGTACATACACAGCTAAGTAAAAGCTGCAGAAAGTCATCTATATAATCAAAAAAATACTAGTGAAAATGCCTGCCTGCGTTTCTAGCAGCAGAAAGGAATGTAAGTCACTCAGCAACAGGGGACCAACCATGCTACAACCAACCAAAAAGCCCCCAAACTTTCTCTCTCCTCAGCTAAAAAAAAAAAAAAAAATGTAGAAAAAGTAGAAATAACTTCAAAAACCTATTCTTCGCAGCACCAAACCTAAGAGAGTGTTTGTCTTTATTTTAAATGAAAGCATTCCAACAACAACTTGGCACACAACGGTTTCTGCCCAATCCACCGCACATACTAAGTGCTCTCTGCCTGCCTACACCATGTATTTCGTTCTGGACCCAGGCCCTGCTCTTGCTCACTAGCCACACATTTGCCAGGGTCTTCACTGCAGACAGACAGACTCTCACCTTTGTAGCATTTTTCCTACCCCTCTGCACAGACCCCTCAGTGGTGGCTGCCTGTCTAATCAAGAATTTTGGTGTGTGTGAGCATGCATACACATTTTTAAGAATATATTATGTATGTATGTCACAGATCACAAACTTTCAGTAATAGCGAAGGCATTACGGGTGGGCTTCCTGCTGCTCCTTAGAAAAACCAAGTATTATTTGCATCAGCGATGAGCCCGGCATCATGGAACAGAAACCTTACCCAAGGCTTCCCAGGTAACTGGAAGCCTTAAAAATGGAGGCCAGATCAAATACCAAAACTGCAGCTGGCCTTGCTGGTTGCTTCTAAAAAGAGTTTGCAGCTGCCAAACGGAGGCTTTGTAACCTCGGGAGTGATGAGAGCAGTACTGGGTACCTGATGGAAGATGACACTGAACACAACCCATATGTTGCATCTTCTACAATCACTGCTTCACCTACTGACTTTTGCCGGACGTTGGAGATTCTGGTCCTATTTTCCATTTTTGCACGGCACCAGCAGAGGCACTCTTTAGACATGTCACAGCACCACCCTTGCCAAACGGGCAGGAAAAGCACCGCATTCACACACAGAACACCAGCTCATCCTGGAACCGCGCCTACGGCACCATCAAAACCAAGCACGGCTCCTGTGGCTCCAGTACTGCGGACAAGCATTAAATACAGCCCTGGTGCGCTAAGTCGTTCCTTACCTCCACACACCCTACGTGTGGCTGGGTAAGAGGAACAGTGAGAGGTGAAAAACATCCAGGAAACTGCAGCTTCTACTTATCTTCTCTTTCTCGACAGATAAAAGGCTCAGATCCAAGTTACCTGCCTCAGCAGAGGACCTGAAGTCCTGACGGACCTACTTGTGTCCAGGACGCACGCACTGCTCATCTTGCTTGAAATGACCTGGGAGAAAGAGCAAAATAACAGGAGATTCTGCACATTTCTTCTATGAAAGAACTGAGAAGTGAGTGAGAAAAGTCAAATCAGAGACTACTAGTCTGAATCCCACAGAACTCACTCTGCCTGGTTTTTCATTTGCTTGCTGTTTAAAAAATCCAAATCCAAGTCCTTACTAGACCTAACAGTTGCACCTGTCTTTCTCCTTCACTTCTGCTAACTGCCCTGTCCATTTCTGAACATTTTGGGTGGGGATAACATGAGATCAGTGAGTTCTTCCATCAGAAAAGGTTCACAAAAGCGAAACTCATATGAAGGCAGATGGACAGCCTGGGTTATTTCCCTGTTGGCTTCCAGGATGAACGCAACCTTGATGCCACAAGGAGACCTGTGGTCTGTGATCATCCATCTCAGGCCCACACCACTAAAACTGGACTTTTTGTTAGCAAGCGCTTGATCAAATAACAAACTCATGCTCTGAAGCACACGTACATGTTGGGGCTCTGCTCTCTGCGCCCCCTCCACACTCTCCCTCACTAATGCAAACAACCTTCATACCATATTACTGGGATCAGAGACTGCATTTACTGGCTTCTTGCACTGGCCCTCTGCAGAAAGCAGAGTCCACGAAACGTTGGCACGCAACCACTGGCAGGCACAGACAAGTGGAACAACGGACTCCAAACAGCCACAACTACGTTTTCGTTAACGTGCCTTAATCCAGGAGCCCCCTACCACCTGTATTCCAGCAGCAAGCCTGCACAGAAGTTTAAGTACCATTTCTGATAGGTATTGAAAGAAGTCAGTAGCTATGATATCCAAATCAGCATTTTTGTAGTCACCTCACTTATTTTAACGAAAGTCAGAAAGACAGAGCCTAGACGACTTATTTAGAGGGAAGTCATAATCTTTAACTATTACTGGCTGTCGCACAAGTACAGAATGTGAACACAACATTTGAACAGCTGTTTCCTCTAAAATAGCTGAATATTATGGCCCCTTTTTGAGTCTGATTACTATTTGGATGAATTGGTAAGAAACTGTCTTACGTAAAAGATATAAAAAAAAGAGATGTTACTTTTCAGCCACAGACCTGAAAATGTTGTTACAGTACTTGACTAACATGAGATAAATGATTTTTTTCCCTCTTTTCTTTTTTTTTGAATTTTAGAAGCCAGTGTGCTGGGTGGTTTGTGACTGCTTTGGTTTGTATTCTTTCTGTAATGTAGTCAAGGAGAGTGAAAGCAAGTGGAATTCAACACCATACATAATTCTAAATAAACATTTTGCTTGTGTTCAGCCAGCAATGAAAGAAAGTAGGTCCAGAGATTTAAAAAAAAAAAAAACAACAAAACACAGAAAACAATAGAACAAAGCCTGGTCCTACAAAAATGTTGAATTTGGAGCAAACACCATGCAGAATTTTACCACAGTGCAATGCAGATATTTATTAGTTCTCTTGCTGTTCATAAATCTTTGAGACAAGGATTGGACTTAAAATAAAGTATTTGTCTTTTTTTTTTTAAAGCACCTGAAGCAAACCTGGAGAGTATCTTTTAAAAATATTTTATAATGATAAATCATTCCATTATAATACTTGCCAATACACACTCTGCATGTTATCTATCACAAAAGGGTATTTGCAGAACATAATGAGAAAAGAAGCAAGTTCATTTCTAGTCTGTTCAGGTTTTCCGATCTTGTTCATCAGTGACGTTTCCAACCATTAACCGTTTTCCTGTACGGCAGTAAACAGCATGACTCACCTCTTTATCTTCTTCTCTTCCTCCCAGAGGGGGAACTGGAACGCATTGTTTTGGTCATTTCATATACATGCACATTGCAACTGTGTTTTTATGCTAGAGAAGGCAAAGAAACACATCTTGCAGGTGGAACAGGAGGCTGAGGGCGCTGTATTTAAGCTCTTGGGAGTGCCTTTTGCATTCTGGGCTGACCTCTAGGAAAGCCTTGTTTCACAAACAGAACCATTATTTTACTGCAGTTGCTGCTGTTGGGCCCGAGATATGCAAGCTGTCAAATCTATCGCCCCAGGATCTTTTAGCTATCTTGGACCCAGGCCACAGATCAACTAGAGTACTAAGGCACTGAACTTAATATAGAATTTAATGCCAAAACCAGTGTGAAATGGGGGGAAATGTTTGATATGATCCTGTTCTATGCTGCTATATTTTATAAAAGGCAAAATTTCCAAAGCAAAGTTTTGAACGCTCTATCACTGCAGTGTAAATGAGGGCAGCGCTAGAATGGGGCAGGCTTTAAACTAACCACCCGTGACAGAACGCATTAATTGTAGGTCATAATAGGACTGCGTATCAGTAATAAAGTGTGCTCCTGTGCTTTAGCTGAGCAACCATAAATGAGGATTTCTAAATAGCAGTAGTTGTATCACGTTTGTGAATTCATCAAACACTTCTCTATCATCAAGAAAACCTATAACCAGGTTCAGCTTCACCCCACTGTTCTTTATCCAACAGGTTATCTCATCTCATGTTATTTTAGGAGCTGTTCATGTACAGTTAGACTTTGTTAGACCTCAGTATAAGCTGCTTGCTGCTAGCTTTTTAACCCATATCCTCCCTTCGGTTCAATGAGAGAGCACATATGCGTGACTCCACATATCAAATCTAATGATGACGGTTATCTTCATTTTACTGCTTTTCCCTCCCTTGCCACTACCACGTTCAGAAGACACTGATAGCACAAGGCGAACCACGGCAATTTCTGCAGACATCCAGGAGACCAAATATGAATTTCTCCTTGGCTACTGACAGGAAACCACTTATCAGTGCTACTAAATAAAATATATATATAAAAAAAACACAGTATGTAAGTTTTATGATAAAAGTCCTACTAAGTGCAGAACACTACTTTCTGCTACGCGAGTTAGTAGTTTCCGTTTGGTTAACTTCTCTGGCTTTGCTGAGAATTGAGAGCTGATACCAGCACTTGTTGGCTAAAGCTTATTACATAGAGAGGGTTTCTTGAACATCAGTCAGGCTATGCAGTATTTGAAAGCAGAAGGAACTGCTTCTTCCGCAAATGAGGCGTTGACTATATCCGTCTGAAGCAGTACCTAATGTTTCCTAAATCTTAGGCCATGGTGAAGATCCTTGATCTGTGATTCCATTAGGTGTCCACTATTTTCTTGTAGGTGAATACACTGAATTCTAAAGCTGCTTGAGAACTTCTCACACCAATTGTGCTTTCCCTAATTCATTGTACTTAAAGCAATTTGCCATTCTGGAGGGCTCCTTCAGGAGGAATGCAACAGCTTCAGTAGAAGCAATGGAAAGGTTCTCTAGCCTGAAAGACAATCCCATTACAGATGTTCCAGATATCGATGTATTAGCTGCAGCCCACACTGAGACCACTGAGTTTCTGATCACTAGCCACAGAAAAGAAACAAAATGAAGTATACTCACGAACAAAGGGTAAAAGCAGGCAATTCAAAATGTATCTAAAAATCAAGTCTGACATACAGCGGTAACATACCAGATCCTCCATGCATCCTTTAGCAAGCAAGGTTTTATTCTCCTTTAGTGAGTTCAGAATAGTACAATCCGTAAGACCTTGCTGCATGAGGAAGGTGATGTTTCCTCCTGGTTGGGAGCGAAAAAGTCAGAGTGACAGCACAGACTACTTGGTAATGACCAACTACAAGGTCCCCAACTGAAGCTGGAGATTATGTGTACGATACGATGGGTGTTTATGTTCGACCAAAGGTGACTATGAAAATCTCTGGATTTTCATCGCTGCAAAGAACCAGGGAAGTTGACTGCATGTTGCACAATATGGCCTTTGTGCAACGCATCTAAGAGCACAGGCACAACTCGGTTGTGGGTGAAGTTTCAAAGAGCATTTCCGTGGCCTTGAGATGAATCTACAGTCACAAGGATTGTTCACTTTCTGCAAAGTACAAATTATGCTAATTTTCATGGCATTGCTTGCTCAAAAGATGCTAAGACTGCCAAAATGTTTGAAAAGGACACAACTGGAAGAAGAGGCGTTATATGCATGAAATAGAACAAGAATCTTTTTTATTCTATACAAAGAATGACCGAGTTTTTACACTTAAGTTTTGATGTGCAATATGTAAATAGCATAACTGTTCGTACTGAATTGTATCTGAATCGAGAATTTATCTGAGAAACTCACTTTAAAAAATGCATTCTTCACCTATAATTTTAACTTGGGAAGACTTTTATAAAGGGTGTCTATTTTTAATACAATGCAAGTTCTCACTGTTGAGGAACTGGTGGTTCTGTCTCCTTGCATATTAATTTGCATTATAAAACAATGTCATTTCTTTAGAGGAGGTAAAAGCAGAGCTACAAACTGTCAATTTTCTCTTCTGCTGGGAACAATCACTTCAGAAGGCATATTCACTGTGAGGTACTTATATATGAATCTTCCTGACAAGCATCTCCATTGGAGAAAAAGGGCTGTCAGAAGACCTCCCGTTGCCACATACCAGAACAGCTCATGGAGAAGAATCTCCTTCAAAAGGGAGGTAGAACTGTGCCCTCAAAAAACACAGGTGTACAAGCAAAGAGCTAGCCTGGAGAACAGTAAGTACAGTGCAAATTTGTTTTACGTGTGACTTCACCAGTTTTGCAGAAAAGCAGCAATTATATGGCAGACAGCAATGGAAAGAAGAGCTAGCCTGTCGCTCTATTCTCAATGCCCTACTTCCTCACAGGTTCTCAAAAAACATAATAAAGAGCAAAAAGAAAAAAGATCTCCTTTGTAAATGGCAGAGCACCCTGCCAAGAGAGCCTGCTTCTGCTCCAACCCAAGCTTCTCAACGCAGGAAACATTGCCATATGGTCTCTTTAAACATGGACATCTCAAGTAGGACATCTCTAAGAACAATCATTTTAAGAAGAAATTGACTGTCACAGTAACTCTGTATGGCTGTGCAGCCAGTGGAATATTGCTGTTTCTTAAGTGACCTTCAAGGACTTGTGCTTTGAATACGATATAAACTTCAAATCATATTTGTTCTGACGGCAGAGCTGTTTCCTAAGGTCCTCCCATTTTTAAACTTGTCAAAGAAGAGATGCAGTTTTATACTGCTACCACCTTT
The DNA here is from genome assembly GCF_964211835.1 of Anser anser. Lineage (NCBI taxonomy): Eukaryota > Metazoa > Chordata > Aves > Anseriformes > Anatidae > Anser > Anser anser. The sequence continues at coordinate 25,720,660 of NC_139728.1, forward strand.
TTTTCCCCCCCTCTCTAAAATCCTTGGTAAATCATTCAGGCACTACAAGCAGCAGACTTGACATGAAGACAAGATTAAAGAAAATGTCAAGATACTTGCATAAGGGAGAACATTTTCTTCACCAGCAAGTTTCTTACAGCAGCAAAAAAGCAACTACTAAAAGCTAGTAAAGAGACATTCTATGCACAATTGAAAATGCCCAGGATTGAGAGCTCCTCCCTGCTGTGTTTCTTGTGCACTGAGATTTTCTCACATCATTTCAAGTAGAGACTTGGAAAAAGAGAAGCTTCCTTCTCAACTGCTAGCAGTATGAATTCAAATGAATGTTTAAAGCTCACTCTGATTAAATCTGTGAACCATGAAAAGTTTAGTGTTGCTTTTTTTTCCACTTGTTCCACTTTACGTTCTATCTTGCTTAGCAGATGTTGTGAATACAAGAAAGAAAAGGCACATGATTGAAAAGAGAACTACACAGATGTAAGTATTCAAAAAGCCACCGCTGAAAAAACAATATTTTTATGGGTTATAGTTGGTTTGAGGGTTTTTTTTTGCCATGTTATCACATTGGATTAATGTTTTATGCATCACCTTTAAAATTTTAAATGATTTGGTTTCTCAGTGACTTGAAAGAGAAGGAAAAATAATTCTAAAGTGTCAGTAATTGTCTGCACCAAAGTTTGCAACAAACAGCACATCAAAGAAGAAAAAGTTACGACACTGCTGAGGCTCCAGAGTGCATTCCATTTTCTGGGGAGGATTTGGCTTGATGCAGGGCAGCTTGAATTCTGAAATGTGTTCTCGTTTCCATGGAGTAATTCTTGTAGTTATGTCTAAAACAAAAGCAGATCCACTCTGATGAATATATATATATTTAAATATTTTCAAGTTATCTTTATATTATTGTTCGAAGTAAAACAACTGTAGACAGCAAAAAGCCTTTTCTTCACAAGCTCCTTTGTTGCCTACTGTAAAATACAAGGCATGTGTTTCTGGCCAAACAATGTAGCTCTTTGTTCTTTATTTGTAGTTCTACTGTCTGGCAATTACCAGAAAAATATAGCTTAATAAGAAATTGAATCTGTTCCACTCAATCAAAATATTGAGTCCATATTAAATATCCATAACATCCACTTAGTTTACATTCAGAAATTAGGTCCCAAAGTATGACTGATGAATTTGAACACCTATTTTCATGATTTTTTTCCTCATTTTACTAAGATGAGGAACATGTGCTAACAGCAAGGATTTAAACATTTTGCAGCAGCGATACAAACCTTTGCTAGGTATGGTAATGACAGGAATGAGACCAACAACCACTGATAACTGCTAGGCAATGTACAATGAACATTGCATTTCTAGATTATTAAAAAGCTGAATAAATTCGTAATTCAAAGATGAAGTTTTAAATTGCCTACATTTGGTACAATGGTAAAAAGAAGATGTATGTTTCAGTGATACAGTTTATTCTGGATACCTGTAGTTGTCTACAAGCTACTTGCCAAATCATAGTAAAACAATTTAAGAAACATAATAGAAATAACATCCAGGAGAAAAAAAAACTGAGACTTCCAAGACTTCCAAAGCAACAGAGGTGGTATCTGCTGTTCCCAGGACCACAGGGAAAATGCAGACCTTACCAGGAACTACCATTTCAACTCCTGAAGAATGGAAACAGAATCTAGACACCAATGAGGATTAGACCATCTAATATTCTTTTAGCAGATACTGTCACCTTTACAGAAATGTTTCATCAAGTATTAAGCAGTCTGTATATTTTAAAAGCATTTCAGCTCAGAATTCATAATTCAAATCAATCATGGAGGCAAGCATCTGCCACTGTGGCAGTGGCAGTCTCTGCGAAAACAAAGGACTCCTCACCCATCCTACACCAGCTTATAATTTTACGTATGCAGCACTCAAGAGGCTGATTGAAACGTGGAAGTGAATGGGTTGTGCTGCATGCTGATCTGAAACGCTTTGGAGATTTTGCTGAAAACTAAGTAGATTTTGTCATGCAGACATTAAAAAATGCCTCTTGTATTTCTCATCAGCAGGATGATATTCTTGCTTATTGCTTATGGTAATAAAAATAGAAATATTTCCATGCAAGATCAAGCCAAAACTGTTTATTATCTCATTCCACTCTTTCTCCTAGAGTTGAAACATTCAAGCCAGCAGCAGTACGTGGATTTAGGTCAAGTAAATCAAGCATCACGCACAAGCAGAGCACTCATCTCCACTCCTGCCAACAGCAAGCATAATTTTGCAATCCTGAAATCCACCACAGACAATGCGTTCTCCCCCTAGTGGCTGAAAAGACACTCAGCATTTTTAGCTGAACGCTTATAAAACCTGTGCATTCTGATCAAGTGGTATATAATGCTACAGGTGGTAACTTAAAGGTTGAAGTTTTTAGTGATCGACTGAAATAAGACAGACACCCTTTTTTTTTCTCCATGTTTCCATGAGTGTTTCGAGCATAACAAGCCCGAGTATTAGCCTTTCAAACACTGGGTAACGAGATTTTTAAGAGCTGCTATCTGCTGTGCCCTTCTTTAAGCCAACATCTTCCCTTGAGGGGACCTGAGCTACACAAGCTGCCAGGTGAGAGGTGGGAAGGCTGAGCAGGGACTGACAGTACCAGACAGAGTGAGAAGCTCTGAAGCAGTAATTTCTAGGCTTCTTTTTAAGATTTGAGCAAAGAAACTGAGGATTTGAGGCAAGGCGTGCTTTGAGGAATGTGAAATTGACTGAAACAATTTCCATTGCGTTTTGCTAATGCAATTTTTGCTATTCCTAATAACTTCCATGAGCCCACAGAGAATCAGGCTCATGAGCACAGGAGATTAAGAGCTGCAATATTTTAATTTTTGTGTTGACAGGCTTTTGGCATCATCTTCAGCAGACTGATTCACCACTCTTACATGTTGGACTGACTTGGACAAAAGCTCAAGAGAAGAGCTCTCTGCGACTTCTTTGAAAGTTGGGGCCAGAGATCAGTTTTGTAGCAACACACCTGCAGCAGCGGCTGGTGTGATTCTGTGCACTTGGAAACGTGCAACATCTGGCCTCATTCAGCATCCAGGCAGAGAGGTGAACTGCCCTGCGGAAGGATGCCTGAGGGAGATGAGGGTTGTTTGGCTTGGACTGCCTTTTTTTTTTCCTTTTCTTTTTCTTCCCCCCAATAGAAATCTTGGCTCAGCAGAGAAGCAAAGACTGGGACAGAGTCAAAATTCTATTTTGTTGATTGTATAATAAAGAACATACATGATCCAGTCCAACTATTCCTGATAAACCTACTTGGATAGAAACATCAATCACAACAAAAATAGCAATGGCAGGTGTTTCAGCTGTCTTTCAGATGCAGACGAAAGAACACAAAGATAAATGAAAACTGAAACATCATCTTCAATGTATTTCATCAAGGAAAAAAAAAACAGCACTGCTAGCCATCAGTCTGAGTAATATTATTTCAGCCCTAACACAGAGCTTTGATTTCATTTAATACATCTTCTATGGATAAATAAATAGACTACAAAGATAATTACATTTAGTTACACATGGATTATTCCTTATGGAAGCCCTTGACATTCATATTAAGATCTTTAAAATTATTTTTGCTCTTATCAGAATGGATTGGTAACTCACAGACTGAACGATCAGATAGTGTCTACTACCTGAAAAGGCCCCAGCCAAAACTAGGGCATGTCTGCTTCTGCTGAACAAAGGAAACAATGAGTTTCTGTAGTATTAATGTGTCTGCTTCCTACCCATCAGTAAAATAACATACTGACCCATCAGCAAAGACTTTTGAATTGCTTACTTTGCTCTTTCCAGTAGTTTTATTGCTTCTTCTCTTCTATCCTGGTCCAGATACAGTAAGGCCAGCTCCAACAAGGCATTTGGAATTAGATAATGGTCATATTTTATCTTCTTCTCACTGCATTGGAAAAGAAATAGCCTCAATATCTTGAAATGATATATTATTTCCTTCATTTAAGAGCTCCAAACACAAATAAATAGGAGATCAGCTAAGATCAGAAAGAGCAATCTATCTTCATTACAACACTTGTTGTGTTCTCTACCCAAAGCTACCTTCTGGGTTATTAAAAGCGTACTTTACATAACTATCCTATACAATATGTTATATCTTGGGATTTAAAAAATATTCCCTTTATTATAAGGGAATTATTAGAAAAGGTGACAATAATATGAGCTCTGTCTGTGTGAACTGAGAAAAAGAGATCCCATTCACTGCACGATGTATAGAAGTTCCAAGTACAATTGTGCTGCCATCTGTCTCTGCAGACTGCATTTGGTTCTTTGAGCATGGCTTCTTCATGACTGGTGAGAGGAAAAGAGGGAGAAAAAGCAGCAGTATCTCAAAAATTTTATGCATGTATAGCCTCCAAAGAGGAAAAAAATATCTTAGTAAAAAGTACAGAATTGCAGTTCTTCCTCCTTACATAGCTAACAATACTGGCAATCAAAATTGTGATATCGAAACAAGTGAAATAAATACTAGAGATACTGTAGTCCTCCCCTTTCTATTCACATTCAGGTTGCAGTTACTTGACAGTTACTGAGAGATTCAAGAGTTCTCCTGCACAGCAGGTATGACAACTTACTTTAAGTAGATGTAATTAAAATGGCCTTCTGCCTCTGCAATCTTGCCCAAATGCTTGAGGCATAAACCCTTTAACAGTTTTATCACGCACTGGTCATCTGCTAGCAATTCCGTAGCTGCAAGATGAAGCAAATGGCACATTTTAGAAAACTTTAGAGCACTGGAGACTTTCCTCCCTGCGGGGAAACTTGCACAGGTAGGTGTAAGTAAAATCTCTTTACTGGAACACAGGACAGAAGGAACTGAATGATCCATTAAGTTCATTCAGTGCAGTTTCCTGCTATCACAGACAAACTTGTATCACGAAATACTAATAGGAATTTCTGCAAAATGTGTGATACCACATCCTGAGCTATTGAATTTCACCTTATGTCTACTACTGTAGTCTTTTATCTAGTTCTTCCTCTGCCACCCCAGCTGATAAAATGCTGACGCATTCTACATGGAACAGTTGTTCCCCTTTGGAGGTCTTGATCCAATTGCAGTCACTTGTATTGCTAAATCCAAAAGAAACATCTATATACAATATATCACCAAAGCAAAACTGAGGGAAGATGCCCAAAGACTATACAGCACACTAACTTAGAAGGAACAGGAAAGAGGGCAAAAGGTGACACACTAAGTATGTGCCCGGTCAGATGTCTCAGGGCCTCAGAAGAGTTATTGCATAAGAAAAACAAAAAGCAGATCAGTTATCTCTCCTGGACATCTGTTCCATGAACATGTTCATATGCACACATCTCCTCTACTTATAATACAGCCTACAAACTGCCCCCAACTGTATAAAAAAATCCAAAACATTTATGAACCTACCCTAGACACAACTGTGCATACCAGATTTGCATTTCGAGATGTTATTTCCGTTAACAGATTTACATCTTATTGGTGTAACTCTGTCACGTGGTATTGTTGGTGCGTTTAAAATATATCGCACTTTTCAATTATGTGTCCTTAGAGTGTACTACAAACATGAATCAGCTTCCACAAATCCCTGCAAAACGTCAGCCTTACTCACTATTTACCAACTAAGAAAAAAAGGAATAGCAAAATAATTCATTTATCCAAAATAAAGTAGCAAAATGTGTGACAAAAGGTGAAACAGACAAATGACTTCTAGCAAGATGTCACCTTCAGTGAAAATATTTTTGTTTGTTCTCAAATAATTAAAAAGGAGACAGCTTTAGCCATTTTTTCAAGCAACTCTTTCAACTCTAGAAGAATACTTGTGTAACAATGTGCACAGGAAGACCAAGGTCCTAGAAAAGACTGCAGTGCAGTGACGTAACCACATTCCTTTGTCAAGATGGGATCGATACTTTTGCAGGAAGGTGGTATGTAATAAGATCAACTATTTAGTAAGGGGAGACTTTGTGATTGCAGACTGGCTGCACTTCTGTAAGAGTTGGGGAAGGTTGCCGAGAAATAAATGGCAATTCAACTTTCTCATGGATGGCTAATTAACAGACTGACAAAAGATGTGGTAGCAGAGCCTGTTCCAGGTCAATATTATCCCCTTTCTTATGCTCCTTTATAGTGCAAAGGAAGCCAATCCCTGATATCTCAGTTTTCAACACACAAATATCATTCAAGTCCACTCCAAGGACACTCCAAATATCACTCCAAGGTCATGTCATAAGTTGACAGCACTTTTAGAACAGAAGACTGACACTCGTCCATTCCTATTTATCCTTCAAAACTGAAATACGGTATCTAAGGATAACAAAGCTTCATGATCTAAGTAATCAAGTCAATTCATATGCTGATTTTGATCTACCAAAATAAACAGTCCTTAATACATGTCATAAACTATTCCTAATACACATCTGTGGGCGGAAAATAGCTTGCTACTATTGTAAGTTATTGCTATGATAAACGAGGAAAATTAGTCCTATCTGCGCAAACAGTTTATGGTTTCATAATCTACCTTCCTCCTATGATCAGATTAACTTTACTAACAAGTGTCTCTCTTTATTCACAGATAATATCTTTAGCTATTGCGCCGTAAAATACCTGCTTAAACCATATCACTGATTACCTGGACTTCTTGCCAATGCTTCTTCTGCTTCAATTAAAGTCTCTAACATGCCTTCTGTTAAGTTGGGACATTGTCCAATTACAGCATAGCCATTCCAGATATACATCATTTCCTAAGGTCAGGGAGAGAAGACAGCATTGTTAATTACAGTACTGGATAAACACAGCTATCAAATACTTGTTATCTCTGTATGATGAAAAAGTTACAGATTTCTTAGCTAAAAACTCAGTTCATCAAAACACATTTTCATTGCAAATGGAAGCTAGTTACATTGCTTTTCAGAGCAAATTAGTCCTGGAAAACAACTGAAGAGCCATTTACTGCACTTGATGCCAAGGAAGATGCTTGAAGAGAATGCCAGCACAATCGCACTTATAGATGAAGGCAAGTACTAACAAAACAGACAAACATAACTTTAACAGCACATGACTATCTATCCTTTTATTAAGGTCTCCTCTTGCTTTTCAGTTCTAGCCTAGCCAAGGCGGTGATAATAGTAAGTAGTTATAATGTATTGCTTCCAGAGAAAAGTAAGAAATCTCAAGAAACCAAACAAAACCAAAACCCCCAACCTTTAAGTCAAGCTTCAAACAAACCAACAGAATTCTAGAGCTGAACCATAAACCCCTTAAATTCTTCAGGTTTGTTTGACATTCCCACAAACAGTAACTTCTTTCATAATTCAACTGTTCTTAGGGTAACTTTAACTAAAAACTATTGTTTTAATTCCTGGTTGTTATTAGGGTTCTCCCTTAGAGTACATCACCAGACCAAATGTATTGAAGTGGCAACTGCCAAGAGCAATCACAAAGCTAATTATATAAGTTTCTGTAGTATTTCCCAGTGGTCCTCATGACAAGTTTATTTTATTTTATTTTTATGACCTAAGCTGAATATGATAATTTAGAGCTTTTCTTTAAAGTTTCTGTACAGAATAACTGACTTCTGGAGCTACTGTACAAGATGTCAGGCTACAATAGATGAAATGATGTTAAGTCTGGTCACTGTTGTTTCAGCGTTGCTTTCCATGTTACAACACTGAAAACTGGTGTTGAACTTACTGTATCTAGCGTAGATTTATTACCGTGGTTTAGATTCAGAAATACTCGAACTATATTTATTCTAGGCTAAATATTTAGGACTCCTCTCCTCTCAGCAAGTCCCTTCACATTGAAAAGAAAAATCTTAAAATGGGATTCTGCACCCATTCCACATCCTGAGTGCTTTCAACTGTTCAGCTGCGGCATCTGCTGCCTCAGAAATGCAACTGCAGCAGAAACAAAGACTGCAGTGTCCCCACCACCCCAGGGAAAGCCTTTAGCACAGAAACCCATTTTGTTAAAACTCCATTAGAATAGCCCAACCAAACTCCAGGTGTGTATATTTATTTATTCTCTACAATCTCTGAAACCTGAAAGGCAAATCAAAGTAATCTCATCATTTCCTCTCATTTCAGACTCATGACTTGGTTGAAAGCGGCCACTAGTGAATACCCATGCTGTGCTGTACCTTATCTGCAGGAGACTATGTTTGTTCAAGCAGCAGTGTGTCACATAACCAGCTGGTAGGCTGAGAAATGACTACTCACTGGTGTCTCCAAGAGGATCTCCTTGCTCAGGCATTTTCTTAAAGAGTATTTACTAATTATCCATCTGTTTCTCAAATAAAACAGCTCAAGGCACTGTGAATGTTAATGCCACTGAACTTGGCAAACCTGTGGAGTCAAAATCTTTTATGTTCTTTTACTTGGTCTTTCCAGACAGATTTTTGTAAGTGCACCATGTGCTAGGCAATGGGTGCCTTACGCAGTTGATCTTACCTGGCCATGGGGAACTAGCCAGCACTACAGGCAAAAAAAAAAAAAATTAACTGTATGCAATAGCTCTCTGGAATGGCTAAAGAAACTTGTCTGTGTTTCATCCTACCACCCCTGAGGTGCTTTGGAGAGCACCACACTGCAAACATTCAGGGGCACATTAAGGAATTGCTTACACAGAGCCCCCAGTTCTAGCATTGGTTTCTTGATTTTTTCCGCTCTCTTGTACCTTAATGTCTTCTTATAATAGTCTTAGTAATTGACACATGACAGAAGAGACCAAGGGCAAAGTTCCTCAAAAGGTAATTAAAAGAAAGCTGATGGGAGCATGCTAGTCCATAGCTAGAATAATGAGTTACACATGCAACACATTTATGTGTCACAAACAACTGGCTTAGTTCCCTGTGGCTGCTGCATGCCCCAGTTTTACAGCATTCCTTGCATTCATTTGGCTTTGTTTTGGGAACATTCCAGTCTCTTGCAGAGGTTTTACCTTAGAAACATGGAAAGATAGTATTCTAATTATCTTGGTTTTATTTCAATAAATTAAAAAAAAATGTAATGGGTGAGGGGCAGGGGGGCAGAATATTTCTAACTTACCAAAGGTGGAACAGGTAAAGGAACGGGGTTTGAAGAAAGATATCGTCGAGCTTTCCGAATGGCAAACTTTTCTGTAGGCAGTGATTTCCCTGCGATTTTCAGTTTCAAGCTGGGAACAATCCTGAAAGTTTTTTTTTTTTTTTTAAAAAAAAAGTAAGGAATTTTTCCTGTATGAACCTCTGGGAAAACAATATTCAAACTTTAAAAAAAAAATCTAAGTGGAGAGAACATTAAAAAGCTGCTACACACCAGCTATTGCTGTCTCTAGGGAAGCAGAGCAATACATATTCACAAAAGCTGTCTTTATGCAGGACATACATATCTCTTTTAAGCTTCCACTTTAATCAAGCAGCAGAAAGAAGGACTCTTCCCCACCCAAAAGAATAAATTAGGTGAGGCACCTAACTTATAAATGGCCCATCTTCACAGACTGAGAAAGAGGCAAGCTTGGCTTTGGTCAGTGTTCCTCCCATTCTCCCAAAGACCAAACTGATTCCCTTTACAATGGACCCCAAATCCAATGAAATCTGCTTTTAATAATTATCTAAGATATGGAATGCCTGAGAAGTATCAATATATTTTAAGCACATTAAAAAGTGATACTGAAATTTTATAGACACATTCTCAGAAAAACAAAGTAATTAATTTTGTTTGGTACAGCAGAATTTAGGCTTTTTTAAGCTTAATCATTAGAAATATATTAAATTACTGGGTCAATAATGCAAATATTTTCTTGCACATGTAACTATTTAATATTGGTCTCAGTCTCAAAGCCCAAAAATCAAATTGTACTGATTTTGTCTCCATTAGCTGTTACAGGCATCTATCTTGTAGCATAATCCATTAAGGCTTTCAGATCTTACATGCCATTTTGATTAAAAGAAACAACTGAAAAAGAATGTGAATGGTACATGCAACTATAGTAGCTACTGTATGGCTGACAGAACTAATACCTGTCTCTAAAGTATTTCCAGGCCAGTAGAAATCTGCTGTCTGAATTCAGGGTCTTCTTTAGTCTAAGGGTAATGTTTCATTCTTCAATTTCTTACCAATTCCAATGCTATTTGTGCTTATCTTCCAAACTGCACAATGAGTAATTTTGCCTCTTTTCCATATATACTGTGACTTGATATGAAACTGTTGTAACAGAGTTAGCAAATTTTACCTAAATAATTCAACTTCGTTGTCTCCAAAAGGACTGCAGTCATCAGGTCCAAACATACTGAGATAAGCAGCTTTCATATAAATATAGGTAGCCTGCAAATGCAATCAAGAATATCTGTACAGAAAAATGAATTTACAGCATCACCATTATTGATTTAAAGAATAAAACAGCAACAAAGAGGAAGAACTTGCTGCTTTTGCTCACAAATAGAAATAATCTTAAGAAATTTTAATCAGGAGATAAATATTTTCAAAAGTAAGGTAATTTTTAAAAAATCTTGTATGCCTTTGTTTTCTTTATCAGCTCATGTTCACATTCCAAGAACAAGTGTACAACTACATATCATGCTCGTATGAAATAAATTTTTGTATTTCTCTCATGAATACACACTAGAAACCTTATGAAAAGGTTATGCTTGGAGAAAAAAAAATAAACAAACCATATGGTTTGTGTGTCCAGCCACAACTTGGTAGCATATCTCAAATATTAAGTTCTAGAAAAAGCACAACAGTTTTTTAAAAGGTTTCATTATTTCAGATTATGAAATGTACTGATTTCATAGGGACTTGTGAGCAATTATATATTCAGCAACCAAGGAAAGCAAAGCAGCAGAGGACATTTCAATATTTGGAACAGCAGAGAATGACAGTTGTGAGTTCTTGAGCAGTCTCGAAGACTGCTTTAAGGAGTCTACATTAACCATAAGTTTCAGGAGTTTTCAGGAAAAATATTTTAAGCTTTGAGTATCTATTTGTAGCAGAATATAACAGTCCATTTATGTGACCATTATTTACTTAGTTCATGTAGTTAATACTTTGCTCCTATCATGTTGTACTTACTATAGGTTACCTATTGATAAGAAGCATCTTTGCTGCCTTAAGGCCCGTGCAATAAACTAAAGAACTCTTCGCACAGTTTAAAAGAACATACATTAATATTAATCCTACAGCATTTCAGGATATTAAAGCTTCTAGTCAGGTAGTGGTCCACCACTAAACAGAAGTCCTGTGGGAGCTATTCAGACCAATGCATCTGGCTGAGAGCGTTGCTGGAATACCCAGGGGCATGAATCCCTGCTCCAGATTTTATCCAACTGGAAGCACTGTGAGAGCTGCTCTCATCTGGTTGTTTGGACCTTATGTCAGTTTTGGTTGCACTCGGCCAACATGTGCAACTCTACCAACATGTGTAGTAGAAAAACAGAGATATGCTTCAATATACACACAGTGTCATCACACTGAGGAGAAACAAACCGGTGAACACCAGTTAACCCCACCCACCCACCCACAAGACTTAAAAACCTTCTGACAGATTTCCCTATGATTCAGGTGGAAGGAGAGAGGAAATTTACCAAGGTTCTGGACTTGAAAACTTCTCATTTTCAGATGCACAGGGCAAGGTGCTTCTTCTAGTTGCATTTATTATCCTAGAGGCACCATCACGGCTAATCTCACTCATCACCAAAAGAGCTTATAATGTTAAGAAAGAAATGACAACTTGCCACTAACTGCAATGCGTTGACAAAACAACCTGTTAATCCACAGCAGAACATCTTTAACAGGCTGTTTTTCATCTGCAAATGTGGCCCAAAAGGTTTCCATTTGCCCACAGTCTGTTCAGATTTGAATGTTCACAACTCACATTGTTTTGAAAAAGCCACAGCAGACCAGGATTTGTTTTACAATTTTCACCCAGCTCAAAGGTACAAAAAGTCAACTCGACTTGATTAAAAGTTAATAGATAATACAGGGCCTTACACCTGTCACTAAATGTTTCCTTCTTGTTCTGCTTAACTTACCTTTGACCAAGTGTTTTCTTTGCTTAGCAGATCTGCATAAAAGAACGCCATCTTCCACTGGCGCTTGTAGGTGAAGCACCACATGAGCTCCCAGTAACACATATGATGAAACTGCTTCCAGTACTGCTGAGCCTCGCAGCATTCTTCATACCTATTAACTGCCTGAACATAGAGATTTCCAAACACTGCCTTAATCACATGTAAATGCATGTACACCAGAGCTGTAATAGACATTTGGTCTTCATGATCTGCTTCCATAGCTCCTGCAGTTTCCAAATTAAAAACAGCCTAGTATTCCCCCCAAGATCATGTCTGCTGGCTTCACATAAGAGATCCTTGGCTCCACAGGCATCCTGGGGTTAGCAAGTTTACCCTTGCAATAGAGCTCCCCATTCTTGGAAGTTTTATATTCAGTCCTAAGTACACGCGAAATGAATGGATGTCCCTAGGGAAACTGGGAAACTAAAGTCAGAGGACAGATACTCAGCTGACATTTGTCATAACTCCAAAGACTTCAAGGGAGCTACAGCACTGCACATCAGCTGATACTGTGTCTCAGAATATTTTTGACGTGCATTCTGCAACACCCTAATTCTTGCAAGTCTTGTATGACTCTCCGTTCAGACTTAAGGCAAATGATTACCATGGGATGTTTCTAAAGGTACAACGCACTTTGGGATAGGAAAGACAATGACAAAACTGTGTCATTAATAGTGGTGGATTAGGTTATCACCAGAAATCAAGGGTAATGATATGAGCTGGTGAAACAAGCTGGTCAAAATAGTTTTCAAAATTCCTACTTGTATTCATGAGCTATAAATTACATACAGGCCAAAGAAACAGGAAACATTAACCAAAATGGAAACATTGTTCCTGTAGGAGTTTTTCTGAAGCTTTTGAGGCTTATTTTTTCCAAGAGCAAGTGGATTACTTACCGCATCAATATTACCCTTCAGTGTTTCTATCCTGCCTGCAAAAAACAGGAATATGGCTCCCTGTAATAAATAATAATAAAAATACAAGTATTCTTTAACAGTTTTCAAGCTGACCATACATTCTAGATCTTTGTTATTTGGCAGGGAAACATTAAACAATCATACCAATCTGAATTATGATTCATTTTACCTTTGGATAGCGAGCCAAGTAAGGTTTAAGTAGCCTTTCTGCCTCCTCAACATTTCCTTTTCCTGTCCCTAAAATGCATAATAATGCAAGTAATAAAAACAGTAAGAAAAAAACACACACACACACACAAAAACACAAAAAACAGGAGGGCAAGGTACTGATTAGCCATCCTCATCTGGCTGATACAGAAGTTCCTCTGTCTGTTAAGTTAGGTATAAATGCAGTTTCACTAAGCCAGCAAGCGGGAAGATTCAAACAATATTGTGCTCAGTGACTTGAAAACTCATTTATGAGTAGACAAACACACTTTGAAAAAGGTCTAACAGTAGATAACTCGGAAGTGTATTCTTTCAGTGAGAAGCTATCAACTCTCAAAAAAGACCGATGATATACAAACACAAACAAAGTATTCAGGAACTCATCTCACTTATAGCCACAATTTCAGCTTCCCAGTTAATACACCTGATCAGAGAAGAAAGATTTAATTCTCATGACTTCTTTTGCTACCCCCATTTTCTCCTTTGTTATGCATTACACAAACCTCCATCTTGAAGATTAAGATACTCTCTGGTTATGATCACTACTGTAAAATCACCCCAAAATGATGTATATTTCATCTGAGTGTGAACAAATATTTCGCCAACAAATAGGTGTTGAAATCATCTTTTTCCCCTTTGTCTCCCACAAGAACTAATCAAATCCAAGAGTTATTATAAACAATCTTACCTAACACAAAGGTCATGAAAGTATGATAGCAAAGCAACAGCATGGTACACAGCACCGACCTAAAGCTGTATGATGACGCTCCTTCTTGAAGCTGCAGCAGACCATGCTCCTGTGCAAACAAAGGTGAGGAGGACAAAGTATTAGAAAAGAACCAAAGTTATTTTATATATATATATATATATATATATATATATATTTACCTTTTGCAATGTCATCTATAGATTGCTCACTCTCAAATTCCCAAAATACACTGATGTAAATTACTTATATAGCAATCAGAGAGATTATACTAACAGTTTTTTATGGAGTAACTGCTTAATCTCTGGAAAATATCCTGTGACAGAGCAGCAATTTGTGATTTATTACTCGGTTAAGGTAAGAGAATGTGAAACAACTTATCACCATCACCCAAGTGCTGCTAAACAACATTTCAATAATGAAAAAAGCACAGTTTTAAAATGCCTGGCAAGTAATATTGATCGTCTTTGTGCAGTGTGTCCGTGTTTGTTGTTATTCACTGCAGGAGCAAGTTAAAGACATCAAGAAAACAATATCTACAACTAGCAGGGCAAAGGATAACAGTGCAAAAGGATGCCTGTAAGTATGTCAACAAAAGAAGCCTTGCAATGGTGCTGGCCCTCTACCAGAGGTGGGAAAAATATCATGGAAAGAAGAACGTTCCTGTTCTCTTTGGAAAGAACTACAGCGATCAAGTATCGTGCTGTATTCATATTCAAAGGGAGCACTAAGGATTCAAGCTCCTGAGACAACAGTATTTACCAATCCCTTTCTAGGACTGGTTCCCTGGTATCAATGGCAAGAATATAAATATACAAACATATTAACCATGAGATTTGCTTCCTATGAAACACACACAGTAAGACGTTCGCTTTATGCTGGGGAAAATTCTGTTTAAAAGTTGCACTATGACTGCAATGGAAAATTACTGGAACATGATGTATACAACTATAAAGACATCCATTCAAACCAGCTACACTATAAATAGGGACCCTGAGGGATGTCTCTGGAGCCACTGCAGAAGGTGTCACAGGGAATACTCAGCGCATGATCTCAACACAGATTTTCATCTTTTGTGTGTCCTTGCCCGTGGAAAGGTGTTACACTACATGACCTTTACCATTTACTGGACAAACCCTGAAGCCTGTAACCATATTCTTATTTTGATCATAAATTTATGTTTTCACTTAACTAGTGTGGTTATTTTTTAAAATGTAAATACAGTTATTTTGAGTTTTAATAAATCTTTATTTATTTATTACTGGTATGAGGAAAGTAATGGGTACCATTAACACACCTGCAAGAGAATTAGTATGACATCTAACCTGGATAAAATAATGAAAATACTGACTTGTACATCACTTCAGAAGAAATTTAAAAGATAGGAAAATCATTACAGAAAATCAATGACTTTATGGAAAGCAAGCACTCTTGAAATAAAGCCAACTTCATTTTCCGCTGAAAGCAGAAGTTTGATTGATACAAATAACTAACAAAATATGATACACTCAGCTTCTTCCACCTGCTCAGATGAAAACCACAAATATTTGGATTTTTTTAAAAAGGAACACTGATGTACTGCAAGGTAGAAGACAAAACATTTTGTGGAATGAATTTGGCAGAAAAAGAAAAATCCAAAGTAGACTTCCAAAGTAGATTTTTTAAAGTGAAAAATCTTCAGGACGGATATTTTACTGAGTCTTTACAGAATCAGTAAAAGGCCTTACAGTGTTAGATATCTTTCATATAATATAAAAATACATGTAAAATGGCTGCTGCTCATATTTGTGAATAGCACTAAGAATGACAGAGAAACAAACTATATTAATTATATAAAACAATTTACTTGTCAAGTTGATCTCACTCATGTATTTTAGTCCAAAAAATGTATTTTAAGATAGCCAAAACCAATATTATCGTCTGTATGAACAAGGAAGGAAGCCCATATCCACCCCATCTGGGACAGCATCTGGGAAAGTTTTAACTGTGAAGAAAATCTATTAAGAAATTGCCCATGCTTTAGAAAAGATAGCTGAAAATCTGGCATACATCAGCCTAAATTCTTAAACTGAGTGGTTACGCAGGTATGGGAAGCTCACTGAGCAAGTTAGTTCACTGTCATGTCTATAGCCCTATTTTGTCCCACACAGGTAATTAAAGACTGCTTACATTTCACTCTGCTACTGGAATACCCCAAACTTTCTATACTAAAATAACAATATAATCAGTAAACACAGTTAAAAAAAAAGAAATCTAGAAGTGGTTATTACTACTATTGCAATACTTGCTTGTAGAGAAGGCTGAAACAAAGCTGCTTCTCCAAAAACACTCTTGCAAACTGCTTTTGTTATGGCAAGATCTCCAAAGCGGGATGACGAAGGGTGTTCCTGAGAAGCACATTTTAGCTACCATGTCCAGCCAGCCAGACTCCCCAGGCACCCTTTGGGGCTGGTAGAGATAGATGTACTGGAAGGAATGATTCAGCACAGAAGCCCGAGTCAGACACGCTGAATCACCTTTTTAAGCACCTACTCTTATTCCACAGGGAGCCTACAGAAATTAGCCAGCAAACCTAATCAGGTAGGTGAGGTGTCACGAGCTGGGCAATGCTATTACACCCACATGATCCTCAGGATCTCAGCACCAAATCACAGGCTGCTACTATTTAAGCCTAAGGAGTTACTCTGAACAAATTATACTCACTGGAGCCAGTCAGTATAATCGAGTACATTACACCTAATTGTTAGGACGCACCTTTTAACACCTGTAAATACCTCCCACACCTATGCCACTGGTGACAGGAGCAATGCCAAACCACCAGGATGTTCTTCCAAACAAAGTCTATTGCTACAATGTAAAACAGATGTCAAGGCAGCAAGTATTAATAATTTCTCTAAAATACTTAAACAACAGTAACACAAGATGCAGGTTACCATGAAGGGCGTAAGGTACAACACAGAGGAGAAAGCAACACATTTTTCTTACAGACAAATGTCATGATCCAATGCAGTATCCCTTACCCTTCTATGCAAGTTGCTCAGAACATTCCATACTCTTTTAATTCCCTATACTGTCGCTACATGACAAGGAAAAGCAGTATCCCATTGATCCAAGACATCCAATATTCTCTCATTCAGGTGTCCCACACAAGCAGTGGGGGATTCCCACAGTGAATGTGGCACAAACAAGGACAATGCTCAAAACCATCATGAGACAGCATATAGGCTGGTTCCTATCTATTTCAGCTGTGGCTGACTAAAATCCATCTCACTTCCTGAAGTGAAAGCTCTTCAATTATATTTTAAATCATTCTTGTTTAATTACAGATCTTTACAAAGGAAGCAAAACAAGGTCACTGTTCATGTCCCATGACTTGATCACATTACTGCAGGTGTAGCAAGTAGGATGAATGATAGCTTTTATGAAGAACTAATTAAACTGGTAGCCTGGGCACTTGAATGCATTAAGTAACTTCAGTTTAAAATTTGCAGGAGACCAAAATGCAAATCAAAAAGATGCTTCCTGGGAAAATGAAATTCAATTTATTACAAATGGAGACATCAAAAATATTCCTCAGCTCAGCTGCTTTGGGAAAAAGCATCCTCCTGCTTCAGAAAGTATAATTTGAAAGAAATTGGTTCTATCCGAAAATTCTTCTGCCTTCCCCTGAAGTCATGCTGCCAGCTGAGCCTCTGACAAGCTGCACTTAACTTATGGTGGACTGGTGTCAAACTTTTCTACAGCTTAGCAACACAGTATCTGTAGCATTCTGTAAAGTAAGAATGACAGTACATGTCAGCCTGAGGAGTCTTGTGATCTCACCCCAGCAGTTAGTCACCATTTAGCACAAAATGTCCGGATGGGACACATTCTGCACCTGCTGCCCAGAGTGGGTAAGGCCTGCCTCCCCTGTTACAGAACAGTGGCCTAGCCAACACATGATATATACCTCAACCCACCAAGAATTTCTTATGAAATCAGGTGAAACTGCATTCCTGTGCCTTGAATTTCAATATTCAGATGCAGGGTCTATGCCATGAAACACAAATAAACCCTTAGTTTGACCAATGATACCAGGAGAAAGGAGCTCAGACAGTGAGCGTGGCACAACTGGCAGTTCTCGGAGCAGAAGGGAACGAGGGTGGCCTCAGGCTACTTTTATACTTTCTTGATCTTATCCTACCTACTATTCTGGGATGCCAGACTGCTGTTAAGTTGATCATGCTGTCCCCAGTGCCCATGAATGGCTGAGGAAGTAACGCAGCTTTGGGCACGTCTTCAATAACTAGCAGACATGACATGTCTGAGAGGAGAGTTGCTAGGGGCAAGTCTGCCAGCTTCAAGGCAGATTAGTTTTGTGGAAGATATCTTAATACAATTGTATATCCACTTCTAATACACGCATGATCCACTCCAAAAGCAAACTGTCTTCGAGTGAAATATAACTCTTTCGGGCAAACCATAAGCAGCTCAAGGCTCTCTTGGCTTCTGCACAGCCTGATGCTCACCATGAGCATTTAAATGAAAAGACTGCATGGTCAAACACTGATGTACTCAAAATTCCTTTTCCTCTGGATGGGGTGCAGCATATGACACACACACTTTCTCTCTTCTTTTGTTACTGTTTCTTTCACCTTCAAGCCTCTTGACAGAGGACAGATTCCTCTTGCAAGCTTTGGAAAACCACCACTGGAAGGGATTATGAATGCAATTGCAATCTTGCTTTTCACCTTCGGCATCTAGTTTCAAACTGTCAAATGCAGAAAGACTTTTCTGGGATGTTAAAATAAATGACCATCAATGAACTTTGATCAAAATGCTTAAAATGCACCTTTTTTATGGTGTGCAGATACCATGTTTTTGCTTAAATTTATGCTAATCTAGGTCATGCTTCAGTCAGTTATTGAAAAACTGGAACAGGAGCTGACTCATCAACACAAATAGCAGCCCACTCATAGCCATACAACAAACCCCAGGGCCCATGGAAAAGAACAGAAATTCAATTAGAGGGAAAATTTTCATCTGCAGTAATAGAATGAGTGTTCAATACAGTATTCTCAAAATTCTGCTGGTACGCGAATTGCCCTTACATTTTCTAGGAGAGTATTTTGCTTTAGATGCATTTTGTTTTCATAACTGACTGGTGGAACTATTTGATTTTTGCCTCTACTGCCTGTGAAACAGCTCCTGGTCAAGCTCCCAGACATTTCCAAGTTCTAATCCATGCTCTGCCAATAGATCCTTGCTTTTAAACATGACATTTTATTTTCAGATCTAACATCCCTCCAATAAACTAATAAAATGGCAATGACATTCACCCACATGTCACTTACGAGTACAGCTCTGATTAAAGAAACATTTTTCTCCTTGAAACTTGTTTTGAAAATAGAAAACATTACAAAAAAAAGTTGAGTTTTAACTTGTTTATACTTTTGCTGTGTTTGTGGGACATCAAACATTTACCTTACCCAGAATTTATGAAATAAACATAACTAGTAGTTCAGGTTAAGTGAACCTTAATTTTTTTTTAATCCAAGAACCCAATTTTTGATTGAATCTCATACTCTGGTGGTGGAATGGGAAATAAGGACAGGTACAAGGTATCAAGGCCAAGATAAAAACAAAAAAAGAAACATAAAACTAATTAATTCCCATCAGTTTGTTATCCTATTTTGAAACAACATAACCACAAAATACTAACACAGAGAGAGTACTTTCTGGGCACTTTCTGTGCCTCTGCCCTACAGAGTAAGTCAGGTTTGTGTAAGCTTACTGCTGCTTCATTGCTAAACAACTGGCCCTAAACTGCATGCACAAACAACGTAGGTCAGACTTGTAACTCTTTGGGCAAAAAAAGCACTTACTCTTTAGGCAAAGAAAATTTAGGTGCCACAGAAATCATTAAAGACATGGAGAAAAATAAATCAAATGAAACTAAAAGTCTTTTTTTTCCAACTGGATGTCATGCAGGAACCTCTCAGGGTCATTCAGATACTCTAATAACCGCAACTATTAAGTAAGATAATTTATAAAAGGCTAAGAATACGATCTTGGCTATGACCTTCTAAGCAGAAGCATATATCAAAAGACCAGTAACTAAAAATAATTAAAAGCAAAACAAAACCTGACTTTGTCAACACCACTGTATTAGCCATTGTCTTGTATCATGTTTCAAAAGTGTATTATCATTGAAAAATGATATCACAACCTTTAAAGTGTAATAGTTCAGACAAAAATATAAAGGAATACTGGACTGCATGAAAACAGTGTCAGCAATGTACATGCTGTGATACTAATCAGTGTGTTTCAGAGAGTTACAGTTAATGAGAGGAGGAAGAAACTCCTTTCTCTCTTTCTCTCTCTCTCAGCCTGAAGGAAATGTACCAACAATATTTATTTCACCTTTACCTTGTTTCCAGAAAATCCAACAAACTCCAGCAATCTCAGAATCCGTGCAGGAAACATGGACAATGTCTACAGAAAGAAATACAACAGTTACGCAGTTACAGACTTTCATACCATCAGCCACCCTGTGGTTTGCTACAGAGGACATCCTGTGCCATGTCACCACATCTGACCCCTTGTTTTTCTGACCAGAACACAAGCAACGGCAGCAAATGGTGTCCGGAACAGCATCCCAGGCTTCACTCACGCATCCTGCCCCACCAGCTGTCCTGCCAACAGCCAACTCCCTGTCCTTGGTTGCTCCCTCAGTGCCAATAAAATACTAAATGGAAGTCAACAAGCACAGGCATTTGCTGCTCCTGAGCGAGGCTTCTTCCAGCCTGTCCCACTGGGTCCCTTCTCATGAAGCTACAACCTGCTCCCGTGTGCCTCCCAAGCACTGGCCACTGGGCTAACCTAGGTCACCACCACTGGCAGCTGGGCGCAGGCACTCTGCTATATCATCAGAGAACATGTCCTTAGCCTGTGTCAGACGAAAAAATTGCTCAATTTATAATTTCTCCATCAGGACGTGCACGTGGGCCTGCACACACACAGCAGTATTGGCACGTTATGGGTAGCAGTCTCTTTATTTCTATAGTGTATAACTATCTGCTGCTGTTAGACCAGAGACTGGGATCCTGCAAGTATCAGCGCACACACCTAATTTTAACCCCATGACTAGTAACACCGATGTCCATGGAACTTCTCAGGTAGTTAAGAACATTTTCAGGAGTTTGCAGACCTTGAGCTCAAGAGAAGAACTGCTGGTACATACCAAATTAAATGCTCCAACCCCAAGCTTTACACCTCCCTCAAAATGAAGATGGTTCTCTCCTTTGACATAATGTGGAGACTGTATGAGACTGTCCAGCTCTCTGAAAAAGCACAAGATTGTGTCATATTGTCAGTAAAGAAAATGATTAACACTAATTACAAATCAGTAAGAAAGTAATCCAATTACCTTGACCTATACAGTAGTTCAAAAAAGGTGAATTTGTCATAACACCCAGGTGAACAACACCTACAACATTTTGTTGGATTTATCAACAAATCATTTCTGTCACATTACTATCAACTCAAAAATATGGAGTCCTGGAGATGAATTCCTGTCAAACAGACATAGTCAACTTGCAACCACATTTCTGCCTGAAAATGTTTCACGAATGGCTGTTGGGATTTACTGTTACAAAAAGAGACGATGGGGCAGTGCAGGAGAGAGGACTTAGCAATTTTTTAATTAATTTGATTTGCATTTCACTAATTTCTGGATTATGTATTCCATTTTGTGTATGTTCAACCAAAAGAACATTGTGTTATATATAGGAAAAGACGATTGTAAGAAATTTTAAAAAGTGAGCAGGTATATTGGAAATTATTTGTATTTCTAATCTTTGTAGATCTCAACTTGGTAGTGTCCCTTTATTTACCTATGTAAGCCAACTGGATTTGAAGCTGCTTTTTCCCCAAGCTTTCCACAGCTATGTATTTTTCACATTATTGTTTTAGTTCAATTTGCTTATGACTAGGGAAAAAAAACAACACTCTTTCAATGGCAGCCACATATTTGTATGCAGGCTGTCACGTTTTTATCTGGTGGTTGTTGCTAATAGATCTAAGACACTTCACTGTAATTGCAGCCTTTACAGTGGACCTGCATTTAGTCACCTTCAACCCACACAAATATGGACACTGTCATCTTTCTCCCCTTCAGTACACTTCTGTGGAACCTGGAATGGATACTGTTTTGTGTCTGATATACGTGACTTTTTGTGGCTTTTCTGAGCCCAAATTTAAAGTCCTAAAATAAAACAAAATATGATGCAAATTTAATTTTCACCTTTTAAAATTATTCATTAGTCTCTACCATGAAAGTTTTCTCTCTTTTTATGCACTGACAGCAAGCAAATGTTTCATTCTAAATTACTATATTATTTCACTCCACCTTTTTTTATGGTAACCTTTCCTCCTTGAGAGTTTCATATCTTTGCAATATTTACCCCTACTGTCTTTGTCAGGGTTGCTGTTGTTGTGGATTACCAACCTGTTCTGTTGACAGCAGGGAAAGCAAAGATCACTTTTTTATATCAGAAATTATTGTGATAAATATTAATCAATCAAAGCAAACAAAGGCTCATTTCCACATTTTTGCTGTAACCTTCTGCACCACACTCTCACCAGGGCTGCAAACAATTATTTCTTGCCACATCAAAGGTACAGTACAAAAATCATAATTGCCAATCTCACATACAAACTTCCCCTTTGTTAAAGTATGTCTTAGTAATATTGAAGTTGTTATTAGCATTCTTTTGAGGGAGACCACCTGAGTCCTACTAGATTTATTACACTTTGTTTTTACATATACCAGAGCTGTTCTTAATTTATTGAGGCACAATAGAGTATGCTTCCCATGGTGTACATTTTAATTTACCTTTGCAGAATTTACTACTGCACTTCAAAACACTTTGCACATGTTGAAAATCTCTCTCCATTACCTCCCAAAAAGAAATATGCTTAGGCAGATGTTTTTGGCTTCTAGACGCTAAGTAATGGACATATTGTGAGTTTAGATAAGCAACCCTGCTTATCATTTTTAATAGCATGCACCTTCTCTTTAGAGTAGAATAGCTGCCATACTTAACCAGATTAAAGGTCCAGCTAACCCAATATTTCACACAGACAGTGGCATATGCGTGGAAAAACATCCTCTATGAATTGTCTGTTCGGGGACTTCATGATGTGGAGAGACTGCATCTGTTCTATCGTGCTAATTAGCCCTGATAAATCTATTTCCTGTACATTTGCTTAAATCTTTCTTTGAAGCCATTTATATTTTCCATTGCAAGCTCTTCATTTTATATTCTCTTGATTTTTAGTTTCATGCCTTTATTATGGAATTACTTGTGCTTCAGCTACTGGATTTGAATGTTCCAAAAAGCTGCAGTAGGAACTACAAAGAAATGCCAATTCATAAGCCTGATGACCTGTTTCATGCCTGATCATATCTCAAGTAGGCAAACTTTGGCAGTTAACAAGGGAAGGGTCCGCTACCACTTCTTCTATTCCCTGTCTACCTGATGTAAATTTAAAATCCAAATCAACCATAACATCAATGCCTTTTGTTTTGCAAAGAAGAAATTTGTGTGGGCTGAGAAAGGCTCTAGATGTGAGGCCCATAATAAAGGCTGCAATAAATATATCAGAAAGTAATTTGTGAATTGGAGAATTTGACCAGCAGCACTTTTTATGGAAAGAGTACACATAATCTTGTCATCACTCTGACATACCTGTATGTTTGGTAACTGTTCCTGACTTTGATGCCTCCTTTTATGAAGCTAACCATATTCTCATCCTGTTGGAAAGGAAAAATGTTAGCAATATGAATTTATAAGCATTATAAACAGCTTCTGTGTTCTGGAGATGAACACATGCCATGAACATAACCATCATTACAGTGACAGTATAATTCTCTAAGAAACAATACATGCATTTATGACTTCCTTTCTATATTAAAATAGTTTTACTCTGTTCATATTATCTACAGACTTTACTTTGATGCATTCTGTGATTTGTATAGCTCCTGTGACCTCTGGACCGTTTGAATCTCCCTAATGGACACAGGGAACTAAACTAATGAATAGCATCTACGGTACATGCACTTGTGGCTGTTTCAAAAAATAGCTTTCTTTCATTTGTCCTTCAGCATGGTTAAGATCTGAACGTTTCCTGGCTCAGCACCAGATACAAATAACTGCCTGTCCTCAGGAGTCTACAGAATATAGTTTCACATCCTAAAAAGGAAGCAGGGTAAGTAAAGTTATGCAGGATATGCTCTTTCTGGTCTGAATTAAGTGCCTCCGAGACCCATACTAGTGTGGCAGCGTGTTGCTTTACTAGTTATAATGAACTGAGAACTTACAAAAAAGTGTATCTGGGGGACCTTTAGTTAACAGCTGCATCCCAAAGAGAAAACTCTTTAGTCCCATAAGTTTCTGGTGGTAGTTTCTTGCTTCATTCATCACATCTAATCTGTCATTCTGGTTTGTTTTGGTATCTGCTATTACTTTGGAATAGGAAGGCTACATGCGTTTTAGCAAATGATTTTTCTGTGATGGTATTTTGAGAGGCTGTATAACCCATTGTGGAGAAAATAGCATAGATTAGGTGAAAACAGCATAGATTAGATGAAAGTTTGGTTGTTTGCTGTTATTATCAAGAAAATGGGGCCCAATTCTGCTCATCAATATGTAAACAAAGAGACAGAACCTGCCCCAAAGAGCTTTCCATCTTTCTGACAGTCGGGAAGATAACCCAATCAAAGTTACAGAAAACTGTAAAGTCTGGAAAAAAATTAATTATGAATCAGTGTAGGAAGCCTAATGGCCTGAACTGAAGGGCAGGGGCTTACTTCTGCAGACTGCAACATCACCACTGACAGGTCTTTGACAGCCATCCTTAAGCAGAGTTGTCAAGGGTGATAAATGAGGACAGAAAACCCCATAAGAGAACGTGTAATTCCTGATATATCCCCAGAGCCTTGAATCCCAGTAACATGCAGACAAAATAATCACAGAAGGATGTGACCCTGTTTTTCTTTGTTCTGTAGAACAAATTGTGTTAGCAACTGGGGAGGGGCTGGGCATACCTATCCATATGTAAAGGTTCAGTTGTATTTTCCTCTGAATAGAAAAAAAAGTACATTTTCCTTTGAACAGAAAATGGAAGATGAAAGAAGATGATTTCAAAATGTTTAAAGCAAAATATTTAAATCAATATTCAAGATACCAGCAACAGAGGTAACCAATACAAGAATAGTTCAGCCTCCCCCTCAAAATCCTGATGCTAATTTCTATGTTTTTTCAATCTGGTTTGGTCATTTACATTAAGTATCAAAATTAACTGACTGCAGTAGCTGTTGGAGACAAGAGCCTTTGTTTAATTTTTAAAACCAGTTCATGGGTTCATGAAAAATTAAACACAGAGAAAAAGAGGAAGCAAAAACCAGTTATTTTTCATGCAGAAGAAGACAATAAATTATTTTCTTACTCTTAAATTTCTTATGTATTTATAAACATTTTTTAAAATAGAAAACTGTGAAAACAGTGCTTAAAACCAAGAGGCACTGTATTAAACACATTTTTCTTACAGGCATAATGCAGAAGTTCTGGAAAACATTGCTGCCATAGCTTCAGATATCACCTGAACTGTCCCCAGTGCTACCGGCCACTCATCCCAAAAAGTAGGAATATGAAAATAGGTAGATACACCTCAGCCATTTCAAATTCAAGCATCTTACCATAAAGACACCGTTATCAGCACCCTGAAAACCTTCAGAAGAAGCTATTTTTATTACTGGCTTTGCCATGAAGCAATAGTTTCTAGCAGAGGGGCAAGGCAGATAGCTGAAAAAGGTGATAGGTTTCATAAACTAAACCACAAGCAACACAAATCAGAGCCCATCTGGCAACTCCCAGTCATTATAAAACCACCGCCTGTATTTCATTCTCTATCAGCATCTCTGACCTAAGAAGCAGAAGCTCTTTGTAAATGTGACTGACTTCTATTATCCCCTCTGCACAGATGAAGAGGCCTGATGTTACCGAGCAAGTCGAGGCAGATCAGAAAGAAAAATCAGTTACCCAGGCTCCAGCTTGCAGCTTACATTGTTAATGATAGCTGGAATAAGTGTTGCTAATGCTGATTTCTCAAACAAATCAAGCTTCATTAGTCTAGACAGATAAAATTCGAAGCAGAGGGAGAGTTCCCATTCTTTTAAAGACAGGCAGCACTATTCAGCAAAAAACATGTGTGGAGCTTCATAGCTGTGCAGACCATAATAGCGTTCAAAAACAAACAAGTGAGAAAGAAGTCTTGGGAAAGCAAACACCAATCTGACTGAAACAAAATCTCCCTTGCATTCCAGCCTAGCCTAGCTTCAGTGACTACTCTCTCTCTTTTTCTTTTCTTTTCTTTTTTTTTTTTTTTTAAGATCTGATATCCCAACACACAGTATTTGAAAATCAGTGTTTAGTGCAGCAACATTTCACACATCCAAAGGGGAATGGAGAAGGGCATCATAAGGGACTCAGTCCAATTTGTAATGAGATAAGCCTTTTCAGATAATTATTGGGCATAATCAAACATGTCACTATCTCACCAGCAAATAATTCAGATAAAATCCAGATTTAATCCAGATGAAAGAGTCATAGATCATTAGGTGAAACCACAGACTTCTATTAATTTTAACAAAGGAAATCTGTACAGCGTATATTATTTTGTAATGAGCCATGCAAAAAAAAACATACCTGGAGGAATGTGAGTGCTGCTCTCTGAAGTAAACATTCAGCATAGCAAATTTCTGCATGGATTTCCTCTAGTGTCACGTGGAGCAGGAGAAAACAAAAATCAGATGAAAAATAATTTAAAAATACTTAGACCATTAATAAAGGAATAAACTCACAAATCTCAAACTGAGAAAAACTTTTTCCAAACTGGCTGCAGTGTTTCAGTTCTAGACTATCAAAGGAACTCCAAACAATAATGATACACAGTTAGTGAAATTTTGCAGGAATGATGACTTCCAGGAATTCTTGGATCTAGAAACTTTCTAGGCATTTCCCCACTTCTTTCTAGGTATTTCCTTACACAGCAATTTTTGGAAATACTGAATCAGCAACCAATATAAAACAGTCAGAGATTTTGGACATGGTGACACATCAATTACTAAAACACTGATCTAGTGATGTTGTAAAGGACAAACCAGAAATTTTGTCAATGAGTCAGCAAACTGTTAAGAACATATTGTGTGAACAATTATATACAATTCCACTTCCAGAAAAAAAGAGGAAAATTAGAGATAATGTTACCTTCAGTGAAGTGTTCAAGGCTTTGTCTATGCACAAGGTTGTTGATGGAATCAGCTACTGTAGATTTCTTCCTAAATCTGCAGAAAAGTCAGTTTGGTCATTCTGAACATGAAGCAAGATGAGAACCCTATCTTTCAGCTGGCCATCCATATAGTCACCAACATACCTCTAGTATTCGCCAACCCTCTGTCATCTCACTACATATGCAAACCTGAGCATATTCCATGTAGAACTTTGTCAACATTACCCTCCTGAGATCTGTCTTTTATCCTTTGTGCATAGAAATCCATTTTGATGGTGGAAGGGGATAAGGAGGCTTTTTGATTCACTGTGTGTGTGCATGTGTGTACAACAGTGGGAGCACTGCTGGCTAAAAGACAGATGGCTACAGCACAACCATCACCAAAGGGAAGAACTGTGCTGCATCTGTAAATGGTAAATAGCCTCCAGACACTGCAGAACCAGGGCAACAGATAGGACGAAAAAACTAATTGACAAGAAAAATCAGATACTGCAGTAAACGAAAGTTTTCAGGACAAGAACGCTGAAAACCTGAAGTGATGTAGCCTAACCTCATTATTGACCCTCCTTTGAGCAGGAGGCTGGACTAGATGACCTCTGGATGTCCCTGCCAACCTCTGTTTTCCTATAATTCCTATGAAATTACATCTCTTTTTCTAACTGCATGTCTTTCAAGACTTTTCCATGAATGGACTATTTACTGACTGAATTGCCCCACACTTACTTTTGACAGGTGGCTTGAGCTTCTTTCATTGTGTTTCCTGCATTCATTATGTCCTGAGGATCAAATGTCATCATAGCTTGCATTTCCAGTATGGTGGCATAAGTCAGTGCATGATACATACTGTCTTTAGTTCTGCAAGAAAACACAAGATTCAAAGAACAGCTGTTTTGGTTTTATAATTACTTTAAAAAAAAATCCAACTCCAGAAAGAAATCAGTCTGATGGGAAAACTAGGTCCAAATGAACTAGAAATCAAACACAAAGGACACACAAACAGTCACTATAATCAAGAAATGCTAACAGATTCAGATTCGTGCAGGAAAACATGACTGCATCTCCAGTTTCAAAAACTGTGCTAAAATGTTCTAGTTCTGAGCTAAAGATAGGTATTTAACATACCTGAAGTACAGGAATTACCTGCATGGCTAACCATTCAGGGAAATCAAATCACTTTTTTTTTTTTTTTAATAGATTACCTAAATGAACTCTACAGCACGTGACACAAATCCAGACATCGTTCTTCTATTTTAGGACAGTTACTCAGGACAGACTCAAGGAGATATGTAACACAATACTATAACCCTGGCCAAAATAGCATCTTTTTTCAAACACATCTTTCTACCAGAAGCATTCCAGTCTAAACCAAACATTATAGCTTTTTCCTCCTCTCCTCTTCTGCTAACCTTCCGCCCCATGCGTTCCTGCGGGACGTCAGATGATGCTTCTTTTACAGAAAGCGTAAAAACTTCTACAAGAATGCAAGGAAGACAAGTGAATTCCAACTGCAGCCATTGCCAGCACCTTTCCTCTGGTGGGAAGGCTTTACATATTGCATGCATTTACAGCATTTATGCAGTAGCCACATATGTTATAACCACCTGCAAATGAATCAAAATATCTTCAGGCCTAGAGGTCCAATAAAGAAGACTTGGGAAACAGGCTGAAGAGAAAGCTCAGATGAATTCCTGCCACAGGAACTCTCTGTGGGCCTTGCTAATTCACCCATGACAAACTCCATGACTTAGACAAACACTGCTAAAGAGCTACATTTGTTATTTCCATTGTTTACACTTTTAGAATGGATCAGATAGTTCCCTATTGCAGGGAATATACACAAATACCTGCAATCGAACAGTACGCCTGTTCTCCATACGTGCACTTCAGGTGTTTGTTTTTCAAACTGAGCGACTTTGTTGTCTTTTTTTTTCCAAGCAGAAAGTGATGTGCCAGCAACATTCCCTTGAGGCCACGAGAGCTAACAGTAATCTGGGCTGATAGCCTGCTTGAGCAGGCAGATGGACAAGAAGACCTCCAGAGGTCCCTTCCCACCTTGGCCACTCTGTGATTGTGTGATCTTATTTTAAGGCGAAAAGCGAAACTCTGAAGACACCTCAGCTCTCCCACTTCCTCTCCCAGGAAGACATTTGCCTCCCCAGGTTTTGATACCTGGATTGTACTGAAAGATAATGTTATGGTAGCCTTAGACAACCCTGCATTGATCTGGACAGTGTCCCCAACAGTGATCTGGTAACTCACGGTGCTGGTCTGAATCCCTGCACTGATTCTATTGCCGGGTGGAGTGAAACACCCTAAAGTGTCCTCAGGAGTCCCTGATGTTTGGTTAATATTTTCCAGAGACAAAAAAAATAACCTTTTCTATATCTAAAGTAACCCCCACTCAATGACATTACGCAATAAAATCACCAAAGAGAAATCCCAGTGATTATATGATCCTGACTTGCCTCGTTATATGTATGTTTTGAGATCTAGGGATTAAAATAATACCTGGTACCAGCACTGACAGCATTACACAGACACCTGGTGCTTCCCTCGCCACCCTCCATAACGATGCCGAAGGGTTATTTTTTCCAACACACATGGCACAGAGCAAGCGGGCTGTACTGAAGAAATGTGCAGTGCACATCTTTAAGCCACAGAGCAGTCAGTGTTTTGTGACTGTCCTTAATTCCTCGTTGCCCACCATGTCCACAGGTAACAAGCTGCTCTAACCAACCTCTAAACCAATGTAGCAGAAAAGCCGTGTGGGGAAATCACCTACTGCTGTAAGTACTGTGAGCCCCTGGACTATACTGACAGCCATCTCGTTTCCAATGTGAAAAAAAGAACAAACTAATAATGGAGAAATTAGCTTAAAATCCAGCGGAGTCATGACAGCTCTGTCTTGGCCTCCTGGATCAAGATTCTTTCAGTAGACTGACAATGCAAAGCAGAAAAAAAAAACATATTATAATATGCCAACCTGATGAAGTGTTCCTGTTCACTTGATTAGTCATCAACCTCAGTGGGCGCAAAGAAACACAATTCATCTCACCTTTATTAAAATAAAACCCTTTCCAAGTTTCATATTCAAAGCACAACAAAGGCACTAAAATAGACCTCTTCCAAAACTTTAGAAATTTGCTTTCAAAATCAAAGCAGATAAACATTAAATCCACTGTACTGAAAGGAAAATTTACACTTTCAAATAGACAATGGTGAAGAGGGATTTTTCTCTCCAACAATTTGCTTCTGATGCAAAATCACTCCTTCTCTAATCAATGGTTTCATCTATCTTGCTTATAGTATTTTACAGGAGATTAAAGTAGGTTAATGTTTCTCATTAGGCAATTGGTATTTATCAGCATCAAAACTTAGTATTTTTTTCTGCAGCTGGGAGATAGACAGCAATGCAACCATTTGTAAACAAATGTAGCAGTTATCTATGCTATTTATACTAAATGAATAACTGAAACTGCCAGTTATGTTTCATTTTAAGACCTGCATTTTATATGGATGGATTCAGAATGAAATATAACAGCCTTTTTTTTCCTCAAGACGTTGTTGGAGGACATCATCTTTATCCAAACACTTTCTAGAGCTTCAAGCTACCTCCATGTGCTTCCCCCTTACTCTTGTACTGCTCAGTACGACAGTCACACACCTTCTTGGCTAGTTCTCAAGGAACGCCCCGACACCTCACTGAACAGCATCATATTTGCTTTTGCTCGACAGAACAAGAACATTTCACCACACAATGAAGGCAGACATTAAAAGGTCCCCATTCAAACCTTAATAACCTTTAAAAACTTTTAAAAACTCAGAATACAAAAAATAACATTGAATATTGTAATTTGGATTAAAAAAATTCCAGTGATGGTAAGTAAGTATTACAGAACTCCGCTATGCCAAGAGCAGTTGTACAAGTAGCCAGCAAAGCAGTACCAGAATGTCTTCGTACCCACCTGACATATTCATACATCAAAGGACTGAACTTACCTTTCAGACGCAGTCACTCTGGAATTAACTTTCTACCGGCATCTCCAGGGGCTTTGGGGAGACTATTTCCAGGATAAAGTCAACTGCCCAGAATGAATCATTCTCGTATTTATAATATTGCAAGCAGCAAGACAGATGTGTTGCAGCTTACCCAATGATCCAGATTGCTCTGCGTCATGAATTTATCTTTATTATTTACTATTCTCCCAAGCGATCTGACATCAGCGAACCATCAGGTGATTATGTCATGCTTTCCTTCAGGATGATTGTTAAAATATTAAACATTTGTTTCACAGAAGGGAAGGGGAAAATCTCACTGTAATCAACTCTTTCAGTGCTAATTATCTGCTTGCAATTACAAGAGAATGAAAACCTAGTCAGCTTTTAATTGATTTGCTGTATCTTGGGGTTGAGGAGGAACATGAGATTTGTCCCCACCCCAGTGACAAGTCAGTTTTAGCGTTACTCACTGTCACAGTTACCAGGGTGTATATTAAAAATAAACATTTTGTTTGGGAACTAAATTTAAGGAATTTCTTGGTGTTCTTAGTCTGAATATGAATATTCCATGTAAGAGATTAAACTAATTAAACCTACTGCACAAACCACAAGAGAACTGGAGCCCACTGTCAAGCAACGAGAGTTTTAATGATAAGAAAGAAAACTAACTCTAAAACTTACAAGGTAGCTGAGGAAACAAAATGTTATGTAACATGAAGCAAAAACACCAGATTAAAATTTTTATGAAACAAGTCCTCATCTTTATGGACCATATGTTTTTTTTAAACAGGAAAAAGGAGCTTTATCTCAACACAAGTCTAGACAATATCCTTAGATATTTCTTTTTAAGCTGCTAAGAGAGATCTTCCGATTTTAATTCTCATCCATTGCCAAAATCTGTTCTCAGCTACACATGGTACAAATCAGTTGGAAATACATTTATTGTGGAAGCCAAATGTGAGTAATTTAGTGAATCTGCAGTAATGTAATACAGAGCAGAGTATGTCCTACAACATAAGTGGCAAAGCTGCAAAATTTAGGATAAGATATTCTTTACAAGCGTGTAAAAACTGAAAAGTATTTCTTTAAACAAAGATAGTATGTTTATGGACTGTGAAAACCAATTTCAAATCTCAGCATGCTAAAAGGCAGCACTGAGGAACTGATGACTCCCAAAGAAAATACTCAGTATTACCACATGTGCCCACTCCACAGCTCTTGTCATTCCCTGAAGAGATGGAGTGTGTTCATAATGGATATCATCTGTGGGGAAATTTAGCATCCTGTTTCTGCATTACGCTTGCAAAGATCATAAGCCTGTATTTCCCGGCTGCCAAAGGACAACAGGAATAAGGCCTCCTCGTAACAGGCTAACATGAAAAACCTGTTTCAAAATGGTTTTGCAATATGCAACACGCTCAGGTACAAAAACAGAATGGCAGCTCATGAAATGTATTCTGCAGGGCCTGACAAAAGCTGAATGGAAACCATATGCAATACAAGAAAAATGGATTTATGGGGTAAAAGAACACCACAGAGACACTAGCTTTTGCAGTGTTTTGGGATCTCCAAGAGTATCTCCCTATTCTGTGCTAAGCACTGAGTAAGCATTTCCAGATGGGCACAGGGGCTTTACCATCAGAACGACAACAATTATTCTTGCCATTTCAATGATATCTTCTGATGATACGTAAACACAAAACAACACTGCTGTGAATAAAACCAGTGTTAGTAATATGCCTGAGCCTACCATTTATTATGGATGTCTTTCGCACTGTGTACTGAAATGGGTAAGCTACAGATTCCGGTACCAAAGACTGAGGCCGACAGCCCAGCAAAGCAAGGCAGATTTATCCCTGATGCATTTCTAACACACGCTCCTGCCAGAGCAGTCACAACTTGGGGAGGACTTGGGAAGAGAAGGAGATGCAGAACACTGACAGCTACACTCGTGTATAACACGAGTGAGGCGAGTCAAAGGTAATTGGGTGGAAAGGAAGCTGATGCAACCTGACCGACCTGCTGCTCCTGCTGAGGACATCTGAGGCCTCGTCCTGGTCTGTAGCAAATGTAAAGGGTCATAATGCTTACTGAAAAGCGTTTGCATGTGCTTTCTCTGAACTTCTGCATGTGAGCACCCAGAGCTCTATTACATGACCCATTAGATCACTGGTAACCCCCAAACACTTCTGAAGTCATGCAGTCAAGGATAAAGGAAAAGACAAACCGAACTGGCAAAAGAGAGGACCTGCATCACCTGTGAATTTTACTTGTTTGATAATCCAGTGACCTGGAAGAACACACAATGTCCTGCTAGCTCAAAAATACATGGTGCAAACTGAGGGAAAAAAATGCAAATTAACCACAGACTTCAAGAATCCAACAGCACAGGTAACTTCAGGCCAGGGTATGAAAAAAAATCACAGAAACTGACGAGACAATTTTTAGAAGTTATTTTTTGACCTCACTGCTTGCAGCTGGGCAACATGTAATTAGGAAGCAGAATGCACGACCACAACACTGAACTGTAAAATAAGCTGTGAGAAAGTTCCTGCAAGCAGTTAGGTATTTGAAGATAAATAAATAATCCGGTCACAAAGTAAACCTACAAAGTTAAATTCAGACCTACAGTAACATATCCCAAGCCTGTTGACACACTGTCAGTTGCTGATTTAGGCACAAAACTACAAACTCTGGCTGTATGTGAGAAAATATGGGAACGGGGGGGTTGACAGAAGTCAGACTTAATTCTTTCCGGAGTTTAGAATCTCACATACTGTGCTACAGCTAAATGGTTACTTCTCTAGACAGCAATTCAGTACTTTTTGTAGTTACCTTTGATCAATCACGTTACTTACTCAACCACGTGTAAAGCATTTATTCTGTCTTGCCAAAAACTTAATATATTATTTACCATCCCCTTTCTGAACCAAAACCATACAGCCTTATCAATTATTGATAGAGAACTAGCCGTCTAGGCAATTCTTGTGAGATGGTGAAGCAAAGAAAAATAAAAAAAGGAAAACTGGTATAAGTAACCAACTTACTTTGCTTGTAATGAAGCCAAAGCATCTGAGAACTTGTTGCTAAGAAATAAATCCAGAGCTGCCATGCACTCATGCAATGCCGTGTTGAGGTCTGATGTTGGTGACCTGCCAGAAGAAGAGAGAATAAACTCAGCACATCTGTTCTCCTTCTACCAGCGCATTACTTCTATATCTCAACTTCCCATCCTCAGTGCTAGCCTTCCCATTGCCTTCCTAATTCTTGCAATTTTATGAGCTCATTTCGCATGAACACAGAAGCACTGGGTGACAACACACGCTTTGACTGGGTGTAAGGCTCACAGAGACGAGAGGTTAGTTACTTTGACTGACGCTTTCTTAAGGATGAGATGTTTCCAAACTGCATCAAATTATTATATTGCCTGCTGCTGGAACAGCTGCTTTAGTTCAGCTCACGTTCAGCTTGGTTCCTGCCCCATAGACTGCTACAGACTCACAGGTTGGCTAAAATTTCACATTGTGCATGCTCCCGGGAACGTCACTGTCCTTACAAAGTGATGCTGCACTCAAACAAAAAACTGCTGCTGCATCTAAGAATTCGGAAGATTATCTTTGTGGCTTAGTCTGACCGTACTTTTCTCCTTCACAGCATTCAGATGTCAGCCTGACCTTTCACGGGGGTTCTCAGCTGATCTTTGGGTTACTGGCAATGGGATAAGACAGGCCAGCTGAAAAAAATTGGCCCAACTTCCTCACCATCAGAACTGCTGGACAAAAAACCACAGAAAAAAACAAATTAGACCTTGCACTAACAAAGTTAAAGTAACCTGGTCAGTGTCAGGACAGCTGAAACATCTGCATCTAATGATCAAAGAGCTATATTGCATTAATATGTCATACCCAAGTCTGTACACAAAATTACCCCAACAAAATTAAAAAAAAAAAAATCCTCATTGGGTTTCTGACTCCACCAGCTCTGATTGGAACTGTCTTGTGACCTGAAAACTACGTTACTTTATTGAAAAATGGCAAAACAGACAGCCTGCTGAAAGGAACACCAGAAAGCAAAATCCTGGTATCCTCTTAAGGAAAAAAAGATAGGGGAGCACAGAACAAACAGATAGCATCAGTAATAACCGCTTCAGCTGCGTTTCAGTTTTGACTTTATGAATAACGACTGCAAAGAAGAAAGGGCAAAATTATACACAGGAAAATCAGGATTATAAATTTGAGCGGAACATCACACGACGCCGTTCACAGTGGCTGCTGTCTTCACACTTGAGATATGCTGCAAATCGACCTGCACCCAGGAGACTCCCCAAGTGCTTTGCAAACATTGATTAACCAAGTCTTGGCATCCGCCTCGCGCAAAATGCAATATCACGTCTGCCCATCTTCTGGAAGCTATTCTGAGCCTCGCTTACCGTAATAACTAAAACTTTGCCAATTATTGCTTGCGTGTATTGCAGTTTTTGCATGCCTTTTTAAACCTGTGGCCCTGAAACAAACAGCGTATTTAGAAGTGCATAACATGTAATTTCTTCTGCTTTAAAATATTTAGACTAGCAATATTTTTATCTGTTTTTGTTTTGATGTGTTTGCCTCCAGCAGGGAATTACAAATCAAACCCCACTCAATACAAACAAACCTTTTCACGGTACTCCTTTTAAAACAGAAAGATGATTAAAACAAAAACCAAAAAACCACAACACGCTGTGGAAGCTCAAAGCACAAACAAGATGCACTGATTACTTGGCATCTTTGCAGTATAAGAATTATTAGCACAGTGCCACCCCCAGCAGCATCAAAACCCAAGTTGTGCACCTCCCCGGTGCTCCAGGGAAAGCAGACATTTGATGTAGCTCCCAGGTAAAGGGCTCCCGACCTGGACTAGGGCACACACCT
This sequence comes from Anser anser, assembly GCF_964211835.1. Taxonomy (NCBI): domain Eukaryota; kingdom Metazoa; phylum Chordata; class Aves; order Anseriformes; family Anatidae; genus Anser; species Anser anser. The sequence goes on from NC_139728.1 coordinate 25,756,811, forward strand.
CCCATCAGTGCTACAACTGATCGCTTATAGCTGTAAAGAGGGAAAAAAAGACAGACTTCCAACTCGAAAACGCCGAGCCTTTTAGCAAAGTGATTAGTCATGCTTCAGCGAGCGGGCTGCGGATCCTCTCCTGCTTTCCACTGTAAGACCAGAACCACCCCTACCCCAGAGGGGAAGCCGGGAGCCCGGCCACCTACCTTTCCATCAGCCCTCCGGTGTGCTCTGACATCCTCACCCGCACTGCGCCCGCGGGGCAGCCGGGCAGCAGCACCCAGCAGCGGCAGGCACCGGGCGCTGCTCCGCGCACGCAGGGCAGGGCAGGGCGCCGAGCATCTCGCTGCTCCCCGCGCGGAAGCCACCCTGCCCCACGCGAGGGGCAGGCACCGCCGGGCACCGCTGCTCTGGAAGGTGCTGGTAGCTGCCAGCCTTAGCTGTGGTCTGCAGAGCTGTCTGAAACGAGCGGCTGCAGCGGCTGTCTGTCACTCAACGCGAGCGAGGCAGAAGTCGAGCATCCCTGTAATCAGGGATCCAAATCAATGACAATTACTGCACGCAGCAGAGGACCATGCCGGAAGCCTGTGAGCCAGGAGGGAGAGTCAAATGAGGCCGGGCGAAACGCAGGAGAACTGAGGCATGGATTGCTGCGAACGCAAGGAGCAGACAGGTGAGAGAGACAAGAAAGTGCTTCTTCCCGGCAAGGAGTCTCCACAAAATGGGCTTGAGTCCACAGCCAAACTGCGGGCTGCTGGGGGCTCCCAGAGCTTTGGGAGGCACGGAGGTTTTCATGGAATCACAGAGTGGTTTGGGTTGGAAGGGACCTTAAAGATCACCTAGTTCCAACCCCTGGCCATGGGCAGGGATGCCTCCCAGCAGCCCAGGTTGCCCAAAGCCCCATCCAGCCTGGCCTTGAACACCTCCAAGGGATGGGGCATCCACGGCTTCTCTGGGCAGCCTGTGCCAGGGCCTCACCACCCTCTGAGTAAAGAATTTCCTCCTTGTAGCTAATCTAAACCTACCCTTTCTTAGTTTAAAGCCATTCCTCCTTGTCCTAACACTACACCCCCTGACAGAGTCCCTCCCCAGCTTTCCTGCAGCCCCCTTTAGGTACTGGCAGGCCACTGTGACATCTCCCGAGAGCCTGCTCCCTCAGCCTGTGTTCATAGCAGAGGTGCTCCAGCCCCTCGATCACCCTTACGGCCTCCTCTGGACTTGCTCTAATACGTCCATGTCCTTCTGGTGCTGGGGGCCCAGAGCTGAACGCAGGCTCCACGTGGGGTCTCACAAGAGCACAGCAGAGGGGCACAATCCCCTCCCTCACCCTGCTGCCCACGCTGCTTTTAATGCAATACATTTTTTTACACAGTCTTTGTAAAATTCTCTCTTTAGAGTCATGCAAAATGGGTTGGCATAAACAATTGAATCGGTGGAGTGAGCTCATCTGGCTGATTTTGTCCAAAATAAAGCAGTGTATGCTCCCCAACTGCTTTGCTGGCACATCGGCAGCGCTGGTCCTGGACCCAAGGGCAGCAGCTGCAATCGGCAGCAGCGCCGAGCTCGCTCACCAAGACAGCTGGACTGGACAAGTTGTTCAGTTATGATCTAATTTATCTAAGTTAGTTTCTCCAAGAGCATATAATCTAATGTTAAAAATTATATGTCCTCCCTCCTGTACACGGTCCTATTTGTTAGATTACACGCAGCAATACTGAAGATGTCAGCTGCTGAAGGAAGACCCAAAAAACGATAAACAAGCAGATGATAGTTTCAGGAAGGTACTCTGAGACATTAACACACCTGATTAAATCTCTTGCTGTTTTATGACATCCTGTACAGGAAAAGCCTGTGCTGCATTTGGTATAAAAATTATCCTAATAGAGCCACAGGCTGCCCCTTTAATGGCTCCTTACAAGTCTGTAACAGCAGCACATACCTGGGCTACAGCCGGAGATAAAAGACATCGCTGCTTTTTTCCCCACTTGGGAATAACTACTAATTACCACTCACAATTAACCAAGGTGCTTCTACGCCATGATCCTGAGCTACTCTACGAGGACTGTTCATCATTTTCACTAGCTGTTGATCCACTATCTAGCTGATGTTGTATGGCCAAAATTATCCTTTAGAGCTTTGTATGGTGAGGGCTCTGCCTGTCCCTGCCAAGCTCTTCAGGACTTGAGCTGGCTGGTTTTCCTCTGAGCATCACTTGTCTGGTAACAATTACAGACCTTCAGCGTGCAACTCTTCCGCCACACATATCCATGTTTTCTTTAAACTAAAGGAAACAAACCGAAGAAATTAAGATCAGGAACATCTCCACGTTTAGGCTCTTTTCTCCTTGGTTTTAAAAGCTTCTTTCCATTTCCTGATTTTTTGGCTGCAGGTCTTGTAAGGACAATCATATGGTTCTCATTGTGGCCTGACTATTTGTGAAATCATCGTTCTCTGCCCTAGGGACCACAGCTGGGGTGCTTCACGAATCACAATTCCAGTATATCCCGTGGCTTAATGTAAGACCTGGTCCCACTGCACTGCATCCCCACCGCCTCTACTCAGAAGCACAATTACTCAGGACATCTTAGGCAACGCTCTTTTTGCTTAAACATCAAATCCTTCTGACACTAACAGCAACACTGAATGAAATATATAAGCAAACTAAGCAAAATTAAATCCCTGAATCTTAATGAAAAGTAAAGCGTTCTCCAAAGTACAAGAACCAGGATGTTTTGCATAGACAAAACAAGAGAGGGGGAGATTATTTGGAGGATGGGGGTTATGGTGTTTCCGCACAGGTTTTATTTTACTGTGTGTGATGTTCACTCATTTCTTACCGTAGGTTTTCAGCACATATGCTGATATGACTTGTCGTTGGCTTTATGGATTTCTTTAATAAAAAGAATCTTGAAACTCGTGTTCTACAAAACGCTGAACTACTGACCGATCTGAACTCAGTATTTATCCGACCTTTGGAATTAAAAAAAAAAAAGTTAAGTCTGAGGTTTGTGCCTACAAACCTTTATAATAATGCTTTTGATAATAATTCAAGAGCTCCTTCAATATTGCGAAACGCCGAAAGCAAGTTAAATCAATCATACCCAAAAACACAGGCACATTTCTCTGCCAAATCTACATTATCTGTGCACGTCAGTTTAGGTTATGTGCATGGATGCCTTAATTTGGAGGAGGAGAATAAGAAATAGAGTAGAGCACAACTGAACTGCCTGGTCCTTGATGGAAACCACCCCAGAGAGGACCAAGTGCCGGTGACTCGGTAGCCACCTCTTCTCCCCACGACCAGGAGACTCTGACCCAGGGAGCAGTGGAAGCGCCCCCTCTTTTCACAAACAAATGAAGTCACTAACACAAAAAACAAGTGAGAGGCAAGATCAGACAAAAGCATACGAGGGAAAGATTATCTTCCAGTTCCAAAGGAACGTCAGAGCAAAACCTCTGTAATCATACTGGGGACCTTCTGTCGCAGGGCTTGCGCAGCATTAGCACAATTGTGCTCAGTAACTGAGCACCGCCTTAATCTCAGCCGGAAACATCAGCAGGGCGACTCCAGCAAACACCAGCCTGGGTTCTGCCTTGACTGCTGCGGTAACTCTGCCGGTGCAGCACAGCTGCCTTCTGGTGCTGCTCTTCCACCAAAGTATTTCTGCAGCCAGCAGGGACTGCTCGGCACACGGCCTTGCTGCGCCGAAGGCAAGGAGCACGTCGCCGTTCATCTGAAGGGCTACAGATTCAGCTCACAAGTTTGTTCAAGCAACTGTGATGTATGTGCTCGGATCTGATTTAAGACACCTCCAACACAAGAACACAGCTTGGCTTACTGACACGCCGGGTACCCTTCCACTGCACGTCTTCAGAAACACCACCGCTGACTGTAGGATTACTGCCACGACACCACTTCCCATTGCTGGCGTGCTGGATAACCATAAAGAAGCTAGGAGGTAACAGAGGACACTTGGGGTCACTTTCTCTTGCCTGTCCGCGTTTGCCTCGTCTTTTCTAAATGGATGACTTCTTCAAGCAGCACTGTGTGACAAATGTTTTGATCCCGAGACTGAAAAAGCCTCTCCATGCAAAGAAAACAAAAAGCACATCACTCAGGAAGAATCCTTTTTCTGTTTTGCAAACAGCTCCAAAACCACACGAGACCAGAAACAATCTGCTCCATTACCATGAAAAGAAGAACCAGTATGCAGGTCTGGTTAATAATTTGTTAGCATTCAGTTTTCAGACAATGCACAAACTTTTTCATAATTTGAAAGCAAATAAGTTTATGCAAGAAAATTAATTCTACCATACCCCTTCCTGATCTGTGTGCCAAGCGAGAAATACCTCAGCGTTCATCTTTGTGCTCCTGAACACATTTCTGGCCTGTGACTAACACTCCTGGGTGCTGCAGAAATGTCACTGCTTCTACCAACAGCACAGCGATTGGAAAGGTTTGAATACTCATGTTCTCCAAATATTTTGTATGGAAACACAAACACAATGCAATTCTGCAATTCGAGAGACCTTAGTCAGTACTCCAAGCTGCGCACGGACCATGACACAGTTCTTTTCCGAGGCTAACTCAGCTCTGAAAGCGCCAGGCTGCTGGTGCCTCAGCAACATTGGAAGCCTTCTGTTAAAAATACACTCGTGCTTTTGGCTCCCACGTTTCAGAAAAAGCTCACGGAACAATGGGATGTGGCAAAGCAGTCCCGGGAGAGGAACAAAGTCCAGCAGATCGGCAGACTTCTGTTGTGCCCTCGGTCCCACCACTGTTTAACTTGCACCGAGCAGGATCTAGGTTGCATTACGTTGACAGTTCTCATCCTGTATTTGAACAGGCAAACAATGCAGTAAATTCATTTAGATAGATTTGTTCAGACAAATGAAAAGGATTGGTGTCACTTTTGCGGCTCCCCTTCCGTGAGCAGGAGTGTTTTACTGCCACAGCTGCTTACGGAGGGCTAAAGGCAGCGCTGGGGGAGATGAGTCCCAGTTAGTCGAACTGCCTGCACCAAACACAACGAGAAAAAATTAAGATCATCAACCCAGCCTCCTAAAGCTGCACTAACCAGTTGGAATGCACAAAGAAAAATCGGCTCACACAGGGTCAACATTAAAAGAAAACAAATACATGCAGCATTACAGGAATTTACTGCAACTAAGAGTAAATTTTCACCTGTAAATCAGTCTGTGTTAATGCTTAACAACTTTTACCAGCTCCTTTTTATCAATTCAAATACTCTACAATTGTTGACACTTTGAAGCACAAATGCAATTCACATTATGGCTTTTTTTTTTCCAAGTGTTTTAAGGTATTTCGACAACCTTATAATACCCATTTACTTATTTCCCCAAATCCTCTAATGTCTCAGTTTTACTGGCTGTGGTCACCCTACACCTCTGATGTACTTATTCTGAATTTTTAAAGGCCCAATCCTGTTCATATCAAAACTGATGAGAATTCAACAAGAGCTGCACTAGACCCCTGTCTTGCAATAGTGTTGAACACATCCAGGTACACACCGCACACACACACACGAAAAAGCTTTTGTAAAATGCAAGTTCACATCTGCCACGTACATCATAAGAAGCCAGGAAATATCCATTAATTTCGGTTTTTGCAGTGCAAGATCAGGCTAGATGTTACTGGTTACAGGTCTGTGATGTTACTGACATAAGATCCAGCAGGAAGTGAGGGAGCGATATTGGAGAATATTCACTTTTGGTTGAATTCTCCACTGCCTAACAATAACCAACTGAATAAAGAGTGATTGGTGGGTCCCAAAATAGTTACCCATACATCCTATTTTAGCATTTTGCAAAGTCTGGTTTGTACTTTTTCATGTTGGCTTACGCTCCAGCTCTTTCAGACTTCAATGAGATGAAATATATGGAAGGGATAAAATACACATTTTGGCCCAAAACGCATTCTTCCGGCAGTATTTATTCTGAGCTGCAATGTTTTGTTTGTTTTGTGTTAAAAATATGCAAATCTTTTTCAAAATGAACTACCCAGTCATGTTTTATTGCAACTTAAAAAAAGAAACCATGTTTTTGTTCCAATTCCATTGCTGAACTGCTTTATGCTCTCATCAAAATTATGTATAGGAATGACACAAAAAAAAATTCGGACAAATAGGGGATTTTTGCTTAGCCTTTCATCATTGCTTTACATGAAATTTCAGGGCATATTTCCCTGAAAGCTTCCAATAAACTGACTTTGTGTTTGAGAAGTTATCTGCAAAGCATACTTCATGGTACCTTGGCCAATAACAATGCCACATTCTCTCCAATTAAATAAAAATTCAAGCACAGTACTTCAATACAACCCTTTTATAATTCTCTTGAACCTGAGAATTGAATCAATACCCAAGAACAGAAAAAAAAAGCACTAGTAGCAAGTTTTCTTGGCACTCAGTGCTTCTAAAGCCATTTTGAACATTATTCTTAGGCACAACTGCCTCAAGAGGCAGACAGTTATTATTCTCCCCATTTCACAGAGTGCAGAAACAACTGAGAAAGTTACACGAGGATTGAAAAAATAAAAAGCAGGGATGACTTGGGACTCGGAATCAGAGCAGTCTGGGAACTTTCTGGCATTTTTTCCATTTCTGACAGGAAACAGACACTGGTCAAAATAATAAAAAAAAATTGACACAGATGTAGTGAGAAGATTTCACCAATTCAGGAAAACAATTTTATTCAGAGCCAAAGAGAAAGAAAGTAAAAAGCATGTGCAAGGTCTGTAGCGTGTTCTGATTTAAATTCAAGATTTAAGCCATTAAGCCAGGTATATCTGAATGGCCACCCTGATATTCAGATTATCTTTTCACTATTTCTTGTCCACAAAAGACAACCGAAATTTTGCTTATTATCAAAGTGAAGACAAAAGCTGAAAATTTGCCAAATGGGAGGTCATTTTCCATCACCTCAAAAAAAAAAAAAAAGGCATTTTGTTTTAAGTTCCAAGCAGTCCACTAGACCATCACGTCCTCCAAACATGACCTAATAATTTCACTCTGTTCCCAAAACATGTCCAAAACCTAAGAAACCACAAGCTCAGCCCTACAAAAGTATTTTCTAGGATCTTCAGAGTGGTTTTAAAGGAGCAGTTTTGAGTAAAATGGGAAGTATAATATGAAAATAGCAATATGTTTTTCCAATAATTAGCAAATGCCTGAAACGTAATACAACTTGTTTTCAGCACTTTGTAGTACAGTAACTGAAACATCTGAAGTACTCGACATCCCAGTGCAATTCCAGGCTGGAACACGACAGCTGATTCCAGTAGATGGAGCTACAGAAAGGAGATGAGGACCCAGCACCAAGTTCTCCACAGCTTCACCAGCACAGACTGACTTTTGGGACAACCTGCCCAAACCAACACCACTCAACAAGCTGCTGCTGCTTCTGAGCACTTTTGCAAACATCCTTCTGCACGTTCAAAACATCCTGAAGTGCCATGAAGACAGGGTCGCAATCTCTCGGTCTGCTCCTGCTATTATCAGTACAAGCACAAGATCTGGAAGCACAGCAGTCTTTCAACAATGTCATTTAATATCATCGCTGCAACCATATGTATGACCTAGCTTTCCTCACAGAGAATAAAAAATAAATAAATATTGGTCCTTTAAAGAGTTGTTGAGATAGAACGTGACACCAATGCTGTAGAAAGCTTTTTATACATACACGTACAATTTTGGGTCAACAGCAGGTCCAAGACGGCCTGTGGCTTTTAATCCTACAGGAGTTTGCTGCTCTAAGGGCCAGCAGACCAGCTACTGCCACTCTCAGCAGTAATTCTGACTAACGTTAATACGGACGCCAACAAAAAACGAGCGCAACTGTATAGCTTATATAATCTAAAATGCAGGAAATGTTTTCTGCCACGGTTTCTGCAGACCAATTAAAGTCTCAGACCGATGCTGTTTGCAACATTAAAACACGAGGAAAGCACCCAGGAAGAGACAGAGCACAAGACCTCTTCGACACTTCTCCAAGAGCCACAAATGGACCCTCTACTGCCCTTCTGAGCAGAGAAAGGCTCTCCAAGAACCGCAGCCCTTCAAGTTTTACCCCACGCAGACCATAAAGCAGATCGCTTCAGAAGTCATGTCAAACAGGGAAGCCATGAACAGGCCTTAATGCACCTGCCTGTAAAATTCAACGTGTCGTCACCATCAAGGAAGAACGTTATTTGCACACTGATTCAGCCCGTGTAGGAACAACTCCCTCAAAGGCACACAATGGAAGTTTATGTGTTTTAGGGGCAGCGGGAGTGCACACGTGGAAGGGCCGAGGGAAGGGATCCACCTGCGGCTGGCTCCTGCAGGTTGGTGGCAGGGGGCTCTGTGGTGGCTCGGGGTGACTCGGTCCTCCGGGCTCTCCCACAGACTTCAGAGGCCGAAATCGCCCCGCTCTTGAGTAAGACGGCGAAGACAAAGTTAAATTTGCATGCAGCTACTGCAGGACTGCAAGCGCAGGTATGTAATTTGCTTAGACCTCCTACGCAGAAAAAAAAAAAAAAAAAAGTACCTACAAGAGCAAGCCGCCTTCTGCCCCTTCGGTGGTCCCCTTCGAAGGGGGGCAGCAGCAGGGAGAACTTCATTCCCCAACCATGCCACAGCCCGTCCCGGCCGCCCCTTATCCCCCCCCCTAAGCCGGCACGGGGCCGTCCCGAGCCCGCAGCGCCGCCCCCGGCCGCCCCCCGGCCCCCTCAGCGCCGCGGTGAAGGCGGCTCCCGCGCCCGCCTCAGCCCCGCACCTGCCGCCCGCCGCGCGGGGCTCCATGGAGGCGGCGGCGGCCCCGGCTGCAGCCGCTATGGTAAGAGAGGGAGGCCGGAGCCGAGGGCGGCCGCTGCTGGTGCTGCTGCTCCCCGGCGCGGGCGGCCGCCGCAGGCAGCTGGCATGGTGTGGAGCGGCGGCGGGCGGGAGGCTCGGCGCATGTTCGGGCAGGGCCGGGCCGGGCCGGGCCCCGTCGCGGGGCCGCCCCCGCAGGTGAGCGGCTGAGGCAGCGCCCGCCCCGGGGAGGCGCCGTCCTCCCGCTGAGGGGCTGGGGGAGCCGAGGGAGGTCTCGGGAGGGTGCAGGAGTGAATGCGGGGCAGGGGGAGCTCTGAGTGCTGGGAAGGGGGAAGGTGGGCAGGTGAGCGAACGTGGCACCGGCCCCTTCCCCCCAAGGGCACGTTACCAGCTTTTCAATTCAGCTCTAAGTTATGAAGCATTTCCAAGCACAAACTGCTAAGAAATCATGCACTATTACTTAATACACTCTTGGCTAATTAAAAGAGTGGTTTTAAGTTTGTTCTTGCATTATTGATTCCATGGTGGAAGTGGAGTCATTAATTCCTGTTGTGAAGAAACGGGAGCAAAATATAATCCGTATTTCCCAGAGTTTTGAATCAACCAACACCGTGTTAGCGTGCACCCCTGGGAGCTCTCGTAAAGGTGTAGCCCTCCTGCCCCCAACACAAGGTGAGCAGGTTGTACAAAATGAGTAACACCCAGCAGTGCATACAGCTCAAATTTATCAGTTAATGAACAAGTTAAGAGTAATTTCAAGAACAAAGTGAAAAGAAAAAAAAAAAAGACAACAAACTACAGCCCAGTATGGAATACTGACACAACTGTTACCATTAATTGCATATAGTATAATCAGCAATCACAGGGGTAACAGTCTGTGGAAGGAAATGAACAGGGGAAAGAAGGGAAAGGTGCACGCAGAAGAGGGAGTGGCAGGACAAACAGAAAGGACGTGGTTGACATAGTGAAACAATGGGCACATTAATAAGAACAGGGGGTGTATAAGGTTAAAAGGAAAAAGAGTTTGTTAGCTGAACACTGACAATGTGGTTCATGATGTGTGAAACACGAGGTAGGTGGCACCCCTGCCTCAAGCTCCATTGCACAGGGTACAGATTTTTGAGAGAAGAAAATTGAAGAGAATGCATTTGATCAATTTGAACATGATTCTTTAGTCTGAAGACAGGAGGGAAAAAAATAGACTTAGCTAAATCAATCACTTTAAACAAATGAGGGATGTTATAAGGAGTGGTGGTAAACACCTTCACAGCTATTTGGCACAGATGCATAAAACACATTTTTCAGCATAGGATACTTGTAACACACAAAGTTTTTGGAATTGTGAAAATAGTACATTGCAGCTCACAGCTTTCCTATAGATGACAATTCCCTAGCAGTTGTGCACTGTGTAGATACAGCCCATTTTCAATAGCTAGTTGCGTTTAACTAAAAACTTTTTTTTTTTAATCAATAGTCACCCCAGCATGTAATTACATTTTTCCCCCAACTTTTAGGAATTCATTGTTGTAGGGACAAAGTTAAAAAAGCTAAAACAGTAAAACAAGGTTGCATCAATAAATTAACTGCAGTTCAAATGAGTTATTTTCCTGAGTGTATTGTTGTATGTTCACGAACAGACCAGTTATGCTTTTATTATCTGACACGAATATATTTTCACAAAAATGAAGAGCGTATTAAAGAAAAATACAGATTTTTCATCTCCAACTCTAATATTCAGCACATATTTTACATACAATTTTCAGGCCTCTAACAAGTTATTTTTTCAGTAAATAAATACTAAATGTGGGCCTAAAAATGGGATTTCATACTGCAAATTTCTCAGAACAGTTTAGAACTCAGAGACGTGAATCTATCGTTCAGAAGAGCATTTAAGAACAAGGAGGTGTTGATAGAGCTTCGGGTAGTTTTTCTTAACACTTACAAGATGGATTTTACCTAAAGATCCTTTGAACTTTTCAAAATTAGTTTATGAGTTACGTAAACCAGGTGTGGTCACATCTCAAGTGTGACTGCAGTCTGTGGAAAGTGACCCTAAAGACCTCTTGGCTTTAAGTAGTACATTTTTAATGACAAAGTTGCATATAAGAAGTTTTACGCTACAGTCTCAAAGGAATAAATACTGAGTCTGTCCACACAGGAAAATCAGTCTGAATAAGTGGATCAGAATTAATTCCTTTATTGACTTGGGCACTGTCAGATACAAAAGTGAGAAAGCTGACAGTATGTAAATGGCCTTACAAGGATCTCTGGCTGGCCAATGGCAGCTGGGACAGACCTCTGAAGTGAAGGTAAGAATTTCAACATGAATTATCAGCGACCTAAATCCTCAAGCAAGAATATCTTGCTCAGAGAAGCATTTCTGCCGAATTCTTAATCTAATTCCACTTGTTTGTATAGTCCTGGAGTGCAACTGGCTGATATACTAACAGAGAAAATAAATGCCATCTCTCTTAACTGTAGAATACGCAGAAATAAAATAGGTTTATATTGTTTCTGCTCTGCACAAGAATGTCTTTCTTAATTCCAGCAGTTACATAATACACTATCAGACCCTTTGTCAATTAGAAAACAGGAAGGAGATTAAAATTAAAAAGTGGTTTGTCCAAAACCGTTCAATAATTCAGTGAGATAAGTAGAAACAACATCCTGACCTCTTAAATACACATCCAAACAATGCAGCATTTTCCCTATCAGCTCCTTGATCACCTTCTTTAAAAACTAATGCTTTTCATTTTCCATGTCAGGTCCTGCCAGTTCAATGTGTCTCATTTTTGCACAAGAGGATTTCTGTTCTGAGCAAGAAATGGCAATGCAGCTGTTATTGATGGCCTATCGCTTGACAAATTCCTGACAGGAATGAGTAACAGGGAAGATGGGAAGTTCCCATCTTTCTGGGATATAACAGATACAAGCCAAAATTCTTTGTGAGGCTTCTCACAAAAATTCAGAATTAGCAATTCTCATGCTTAACTATTAATATATAAACACAAAAGTAGTGGTTTTTTTTTCTTCGTCTGTCTCCCTGATTTTTCTGCACATATAATTCCTTACATTGTGCTGTCCTCTCTCCCTGCTTGAGTTTCCATTCGTACAGGGCAGTGAATGCAGACAGCGGCTGTCCTCTAACTGCAAAGCTCCCTGGAAACAGGAGCTCTCTACCTCTCTTGATAGCTTAAGAGTTAGACTAGATCAAATGCCAGACATATCCCCAGGGCAGAAAGATGTGAAGACTTTGTTTGCACAAACATTAGGTGTTACAGCTTGGAAAACCTGTATCTGCCCAGCTGGAAATTGCGCCCTCAGCCTCTGCTTCAAAAGATTTGTTTTGCCCTCCCCTCACTGCCCTTTTAATTTTAACACTTACATCATGCTGCCAACAAGGAAGACAACATGCAAGTTATCCAGCACAGAGTTCAACAGGTCAGTAACACCCATATAGGTAAAGTTCCACTCTACTTACCAAAGAAGTCTATTTCAGACTTGCGGAAGATTACTGTCTACTTTGTGTACTAACTGTTGACAATTTGCTTTGACTTTTTCCTGTGTTTTTACAATTGCACAAGGTAAATCCTCTCCCATTTTACAGTAATGAATGGATACATTGGAATGCCAGCCATTACCCTAACAATGGAATTCAAGAGTATTTATTGACATGTTATGGAATTCCAAAAAGACATGTCTTGAATTGCCAATGTTTTGAACACATAAGTTACTTTTCTCATTTTATCCTTTTGTATATTAGCCCTGTTCCCTCTATATCATCATCTAATCATCTAAAAATACCACTCTATCGGTATAGCAAAACATGAGGTAGCCCATGCCATGCATTTGAAGATTCAGGCTAAAGCTTGACTAAAGCATTCCAATACTGAAGTTGTAGTTTTGCTAAAAATTCAAATTCTGAAACTGAATTTTAAATTTCAGTAGCTAAATGAAACTGTTGAGAATCTAGTGGGGAAACAACAGTAGGCAACATCGTTCTGCAAGCTGATGTTATTTATGCAAAGAAGTGACATACAGCTGGAGTGTCAGGTGGCAAAGGATGGCATGGAAGTCCACAAACCAAAAAAAACGTTATGCCCAATACTGAGATCTAACAACACATTTTAAGTATTAAGCAGAAGGGTTAGCATTCTTTGTCACAACAGATTTCCTGGCTTAAAGTCCTCGGTGCTGAAGCATACAGCTTTCTAGACAACTCAAGTCAACTCAGTATGTCAGGTCCTTTATTTAGCACTTTTATCACCACTTTATTCCATGTCAATACTTGGCAGTGATATAACAGATCTTTAACATTAATCACCAGCACATGCCACTGATACAATTTCTAATTAAAAGTTACCTTGCATTGGAAATGGCCAATTTGTCTGCTAGACGTTAGATAATCTCTTACATAAAGAGTGCAACGGTCTGCTGTGAATTCAATGAACTTTTACGTGACATAACCTCATAATACAGTAAATTAGACAAAGATGGTGAGGATATCAAGTTATTCAAGATGAATAGCAATTGTTTTCAGTTTCATGATAGAATCAAATGGACAGGGACTTGGAAAAAAAAGGACATTCTGCAGAGGGTGTCAAATGGCCTCAAGAATATGTATTAACCTGATTAAATTAATGAAGGTATTATATCACCTAATCCAACTGATACACCATTAAAAGACAACAAGAAAAAAAGATTTGGGTCCACTTAGATGAGTAATATTTAAATCTATCATTGCTGTAGCAAAAAAAAATAAATAAATCAAAGAATCAAAGACAGATGTAAAACAGTTGCTGGAACTCCAGAACCTCTGACCAAGCAGTCTATGTCCAGACCTTGACATGAAGGAGGCATTATGCTGACAGACATATTGAAAAGGATACACGCTGGGTCAAACTAAAGATCTGCCAAACCATACGAATCTGCTTTATGTTGCCAGCAGCCAGTAGGAGATGCATACATATCATCACAAATGAATCCTAGACACGTAAACATTTGGGCACTGCAAGCTTTGTGCAGGCAAAAATCCTTGGGCAAAAGTAGCCTGAATTTTTCTTCGAAGCTGCCTCAACTCCTAACGAAGCAAGTGACAGATGGGATTAATGTGCACTTCAGCTAACCACCAGATTCAAGCAATTTGATTCTCTGAAAATTAACCACCTCCCATCAGACTACAAACAGAACACCTTGTATCGTTCACATTACATTTACATTTTATTTTACAGCTCACAGCACCCTTTTGAAAAAACAGGCCAACATTTCACACTTATGTACTTAAATTTTATTTCTTCATAATTACAGGCTATTGTTAGAATTTTTAAACAAAAGTCTATAAATAGAGGCTAATCCCACCTGAACAAGTTTCTTTAAAAAAAACAGATAAAACTTCATAAGTAATGCCATTTAGCTCACAGCAGTGGTTTGTTGGTAGTCTGAGTAAAAGTACTATAGTCAGAGTCAGTAACATGAAATGTAACATCAAATGACTCAAAACTTTAAATTCCATAAAGGAAAGCAGGAATATATATATATAATATATACATAATAATATTGTGTTGGTCCACTGAGTATACATTTTTAACAAAAGATAAGAAACTATGTAATCCAGTTAAGCATATGATTTGCAAGATTAGTGTACACTCATTACAAAGATGTATAGATAAGTTATAACGATTTAATCCTTGCAAAATTTTAAGTTACCTTTTTGAGCAGGTGGTTAAATGCTCATTTCCCAGTGCAAAAGAAAAAACATCTCAGTCTGGTTACTCATTTTCCTGAAAAATTGAAAACTACCAAACTCTTTCAACAGCAGCATTGATAGGTAATAGGAAGAGCTTAAATATACTGAAGCATGGCTGAGTTCTCCCCTCCTACTCAGTGCTGTGCGTTGAAACTTCTCCATTTTCTCAACAGAAATACCACAAGTTAAAAGTGCAAAAAAAAAAAAATCTCTTGATGCTTATGCTGTTGTCATCCATTTGTCTAAGATAGGGCAAAAGATTATTCTTTTTGGAATTTTAATGAAATTGATTCTCCAGAATGGAGTTGTTTCCAAAGTGAACAATAAGTTATTTTCATTAAGTTATTTCCATTAACATTCTATCAATCCTACTCAGTGACCACAAAGAAATTCAGTTTAAGGTGCAACTATCAGTTGGCATTCAATAAATTATACATACAGGAAAAAAAAATGTGGTTTAAAAAAAAAAATCAGACTACATGTTTTCTTTCTATTCTCAATCCCATTTCAATTTATCACCTTGCCAGTTCAGCTGCGTATTTCACAGGCAAAACTGGCTCAAATAGCTGTGGGTTCTTGTAATTTGACAGTCATCTTGGCCAACAGCAAATGCACATGAATCTTCCGTTAATTTCTTTATAAAACAAAATAACTGGTCTTAAAACCTATGGCCATGCAAGAAAAGCATTAAAGGTTTCAGTAAGACACACACGTGTTTTTTTTTTTAAACTTAGACTCTATGAAGATTGTTATTGCAAGTCCAAACATAGAATCTTCAATGAAGAGAAAAATCTATATGCATACATATAAAATGAAGCACTCCACAACTCTGGCATTACTAATATCTTTAGAAGAAGGATAAAAGGTTTCAAATGGCTAACTGCTTGACGGGAGACAGCCAGCCATGGCAAAATAATTGCTATGTTCACTTTATGCTCAATTACCAACTGCTGACAGATTACAGTCAAACTACAATCTCATTTGCTGCATTTAAAACTGATTTGCTTACAACTGGGAAAAGTTCCTTGTTCTCCTGAAAACTTGAGCGGAATTGAATGCTAAAATCAAGTTATTCAAACAAAAACAAACAAACAAAAGGATTGAATTTAGCAGAAACATTCACACCACTTTCAGAAGTTTAAAACCTTCCTTATTTTCCTGTATATACGTATCTTCTGATTAACATTTAAATAGGTTAGGTATTCAGGAATAGGGACAAAAACAGTTGACATAAGACAAATCTTATTCTAAGCTTCATGCTTCTGATATTTCAGATTTACTGAGTGCAATAGCCAGTTCCAAGTCTTCTTGCTCTTGCTGTTTTAGTCTTGCCAATCTTTCTTTCTCTTCTCTCTCACTTTCCCTCTTAGCCCATTCAATCATGTCTTCCTCAGTAGAATACTGCATTTTAAAAGACAAAATAACCAGATTAATAATACAATAACAAATCCTGTTCTTGGTTTAAGTGACAGTTACAGTTTTTCAAAATACTGGACACACTCTAGTCCTCAAATTATTTGTGTTTTATTCTCAGCATGCTATTACTATTAGCTTAGCTCAAGGTTTAACCATCAAGAAATGCACTGAAGATATCCTATTGCTGTATTATTTTATTATTTTATTTTTTTAAAACGAAATACACTGCGTTTCAAAATTCAGTATTAAGTTTCTAAACAGTTACTGGAGAAACAAGTGCTATAATTTAAATGCAAACCGATTTGGATAAAAGCCAGCCTATACAAGAAAAAAATTTGAATAAATTAGGAGAACATATTGCAAAATAAACCCATATCCCAGCACTATGGAACATCCTGATGAATCCTACTTTCATTAGGGATGATTATTCCAGATGACAGTGACTGTAAAAGTTAGCTGTAGAACGACTCTTTATTTGTGCAGCTGAAAAACACTTCTGCCAAGAAGCAGCAGAATATTAAGGTAACTGTACAGTTAGAAGCCTAGCAATAACACAGAGAAAGGTGAGTGTGACGCAAGGAAAAGAAAAATCAGATTCATTCTACATACTTAGACGAGAACAGTATGTGAATTGAATCGCTGTGGTACAATGATTGTAAGTCAGAAACAGTTAGGGTATTATCATAAAACACAAAAGATTATGCTAAAGTTTGTTTCTATTCAGCATGCAGGAAAGCTAAGAGGTAGGTGAAGCCGGCGTCTTCATGAATGTCCCAGTGTTAAGTCCTAAAAGGTTATCACTATATACTACAGTTAGTTTCTGCTTTTGCACTGCTTCTTTAAGGAATAAACATAGAAAAGCTCGAGTTTTCTCCATAGGTTACTTAGTGTTTTCGGTAATTGCAGATGGAAAAGAATGCTTTTTCCTCTATGAAAATAATGAACATTTGTCTTTCCCCTCCACATTTCACATTCTCTCCTCTGAACTAGCTTCTCAATCCCTTTAGCTAGTTAAAGTGATCAATAATATGTCAGAAATTGTCATGCTATAAGACACATCAACCAGTGCAAGACAATTTTGAGAGCCTGTCAATCCTCAGTTTACTTCAATTAAGCAAATAGTTTATTATGCCTGAAAATAATAAAAGCAATTCCATTACTGTGAATGCAAATTGCATTTAACAGATATCAAGCTTGAAAGTGAAATAATGCCTTCCAAAACTCCTATTTGCAAAAACTCTAAATAAATAAATAAATAAAGGCATGCACAAACCTTTAGATTTGCTTCTACTGCTTGGACACCACGACTTCTATGAAATGGATTCTGGTTATAAAGAGACACTTACTACTTTTCACTGCATCATACATAAGGTCTGGAATTCAGCAGCCATTCAAAACTCGCCCAGTTAGATCTCATTAACATACACCACTATGAGGCTGTTTATCAATATTTCAGTCATATTTCAATATTATGACTAAACAGTTCAGTGACAAAATTGAAGTCACACCTTTGGTTGTATCTTTAACAAGATAAATAACAGTGTGCTTTATATATATTTATATTTTATATCTGCTACATGCATTGATAAAACTAGTAATTCTGAGAACATGTATTTAAAATGTCCTATCTTCTAAAGGTTACGAGGCCTTCATGAGAAAAGCCTCATAAACTCACAAAGGCAATACAACTTAAACATTAACTACATCATTCTGCAGTGTTTTACTTTAGGACAGCCTCAGTTATAAAGTAAAAATAAATACAGTTTTAACTGGAAGCGATATCCCCTTTGTATGTGGGATATGTTTCAATCTTTTTAATTAGACTGAAGACTTCAGTGTGAACAATTCAAAGCTGTCAGTATACTGAAACAAATGTAAAAATTGTTTACTCACAGTACTGAAGTTTGCAAAATTGTTGGGGTCAGCCTCTTTACTGACGCTGGTGGGAGCAAATGGATCACAGAATAGATCTGCTTCTTGTTCTTTGGGAATGTCTGGGGTGGGGAAAGGCTGAAATGGATCGCTCGGTTTAAAGGAATCTGAAGAGTCTATTTGATTGATAGGTCTTTTCCCTTAGATTAAAATGAATTTGAAATGAATTTAAGATAGCAGGTAATAACATGCCAAAAATAGTTAAAAAAATCCAAAGCTACTTGGAATGCAACCTCTTCTGGAAAATTAGTGGAGTTGTAATGAATTCAGAGGAAGGGTTGCCAGTTTAAAAAATGAGGGTACGGTCCACAGTTTGTTAAAGCATTATCTGATCAAAACGGAACACATATATGTTAATGATTCAAAAGCACAATTATGTACTGATGTAACAGTATTTGGGGAAGTGAATTTTTAAGTCTTGAAGCCCTATTCTCTTAGCACAGTTATTATTCTTCTGTTTATAAACTGTCCATGTTAATTCCAGCTTCTTTTTATTATTTGTTTGGATCAAAATAACACAATTTGATTCAGGACAGAAGTATATTTGTATGTCTTCAAAACAGCAAATACGTGTTCTCACTATGCTAACACCTAGAATTTCTGTAGTTTTTAAACTAAGAAAATGAAGCCATACAGCAATCACAAGCTATTTTGTTAATCCTTGCCTAAGTAGCTGCAGATAGAACAGAACCAGACATGAGCCCCCCCTTTTTCTTTTTTCATCTTAACCCCAGTCAACTTACAACACCTTTCAGGTCATTAACCCAAATCCTTCCAAGACCAGTTGAGCTAAATTTCTTCCCACCATTCTTTCCAGATGTTACTACTTACAGAAAAGGTTTCATTGCAGTTTTTTTGAATTTTTGAACATCCAGAAAAAATATTTCTGTAGCGAAAGTATACTTCATATTCTTACAAATGTTAATCCTACCTCCAAACCCACCCAAAAAATCATGAAATGGGAGCACTTATCAGTATCTGGAAAGCCGGTAGATTTCAGAGACAAGCAAATAACCCTTCTGCACACTTCCCAGTATCATGTAGAATTAAAAGGACAGGCAGTTCCTCTAAAAGCATTTTCTTGTTTTGTATTAGACCAAGAGATTTACGAAAAACAAATACACTTTACTATCTCAATTTATGACTTACGTAAAGAAAGTTATTGGGAATGGTTATCAAGGTACCCACAGTATCATTTTTAGTATGTGCAAACCAAAACAGGCTATTTTTCTAGTCATCTATCAATAATGGTGCTGTTGCTCTGCCACTTGGTGCTTGCATTCTAAAAGCACATCTCTACGCCACTTTGTAGGCACTTCCCAAAGAGTGAAGTCAGAAGTCTCCACACCCCCTTTTGAGGGGCCTCCATAAAACAAAACACTATAAAACATCCAAATTATAACGACTAGTCAACTGTTCTAACATTATTTACAATTCAACTGATTATTTACAAGGCACGAGCCAGATCTCCTAATGGCAACATTAGAAATTAAGACCTGTTTTTAAACTTATTATTAAATACTCCTACAATTACTGTGCTCCCTACTTTTGAGGGAAAAAGATGAATACATATTTAATTTTTCCGAATACCTTAAGATTCAACCATATAATGTAATAGTGAAAAAAAATATGATGCAGTAGATTTTTTAAAGAGAATGAAACAAAGGATGTAAAGTTAAAAAAGAACACTGATGTATTTTCCAATTTCCTATTGAAAGTACGTAGTGTGTTTTAACCTTGTTATAACCATAACTTGTTGTAACCATAAGAAGAAGGTGTTATCTTTGACAATCATGGTGTTTTCTGGAAAAGAATGGTTTGTGTCATGGATCAGACCAGAGGATTCAGTTATCACTGAACAGAAAACAGCCTGGGTTTATTACTATTACATTGGCTAGATTCACTACTACGGACCTCGCAAGGCCATCTGGAAAACATTTAATCTGAACATCTGAGGCAGTCATGTTATCCCTAGTTAATTCATTTTACTCCAGCCATGTAAGCACTAAATAGTTTTAATATTTCTTTAAAGACAGAATTAAAACCAGAGGTTTTGCAATGGGTAAAATACAATGAATTCTCACTTGAAACATAATTTAGTGCACTATTCGGTCTGTCACATTAGCAACCATTTAATCTGTAGCCACTCTGTCTTCTTGCAGATATGCGTAACAACTCTATATTCTCCCATTTTCTAAATCCTTTTTCTCATCCCCCCTTCAAAAATCAAAACAACCACCAAAAAACTAAAGGTCTGATCCTAAATGCCACACAAAATCTAACTCTGAGGAAAACAACAACAGATCAGGAACAGACTTGTTCTATACCTTCCTCATTCATTCTTAGTTCAGTGTATTTCACCATCCCCTCGCAATTGTACTTGTAATTGTGTATGAAGAATCTAATTGTTAACAGCATCTCAGTTTCAGCTCTTACCAGGTGGTGGTGGACAGGGCCTCGTGGGAGTTCCTGTTTTAGGGGGCAATGCAGGAGGAACATCCTCATTTTTGGATGGTGGTTCTTCAAATAAGTTTTTAGTTATGACCACATTGTTGCCGGAACCTGATGTGGAAGAGCTAAAAGGATCCTCGGTGCTGGCCTTCAACAAAGAAAACAGTAACATAGACACTTTCAGTGCAATTCTACTAATCCTTTCCTTTTTTTTTTTTTCCAATACTACAATATTTATTTAGAAGTGAAAGTTTGGACTAATACAAAAATACTTTTGTTTGTTTTAAAAACATAATCCAACTATTCCAGGAGATACTAAAACCCCACACTGATGAAAATTACAGAAAAATCAGGAATGGTTAGTGTGTACAGCAATAAGAAGTTGAGTACAGTTATAGGTGCAAGAGTAACATTTTTGCTGTTACATTCAGCAGATTTTCAAGAAAAAAAATCACTTCAAATACAGAGAAAACACAAAACACAAAACTTTGCATTCTTCACAGTGACACTGCAAGATATTTTACTGTTAAAAACTCTTTTTCAAGGAAGTTAGCCATTATAAATTATTACTAGTGGCAAAACTGTAACAATAAAAGCATCAGAAGAGAGAGTATGTTTTGTCTTGTCACCGTAGAGTTCTATGCATTTTCTGAGTGACAGTTGTTCCACATTACCTTTGACAGTGTGCTGAAGTCAGCAAAACCGCTTCCAAAGGATTCGTTTCCAAACAGAGAGGCAAAGGGGTCTGTAGCTAAATACACACAAATCAAGCAAACAGAACGGGATTATAAATTAAACATTGAAAAGAACATCGAAAGATCCCACAACAAAAAAAGCAGCTGTTACTTATCTTGCAGTATAGACTAAGTCAAGTGAAATATTTAATGAGGTGGACACTTACTATTTAAGAAGTTTTTACAAGAACTAAATATTAACAACTGACTAAGAATAGTAATTTTCCTGAACAGGTTTAGCCGAGATATATCTATATACACAGACACGTATTTTGTGTGTGCATCTGTGGCTGTGTACACACATGAATATGACCACAAACAAGAGCTCACTTCCAACTGTAAGCCCATTTGTGGAATAAATTTTTTAAACCTTGTATGATCTCAATCTGTAATTCAACAGTACAATTCATTCTTATGTGCCACAAAACAAGTAAAAAGTGCTGTTCTATTGTAAAGCAAGAAATACACCATCTTTACCAATACTCACTTCTGTGTCTCCAGAGAAGTGTGTTTTTCTTCCTAAAATTAAATATGTTTACAATACAGAAGTACATGGATTTGTCTCTTGGATTTAAGTATTTCTCAGTAAAACTTGGGAAGAGAGACTAGAAACAAAAATAAGCATAAGCAAGTAAAGTAAGTTTGATGTGTATAGTCTACTTTTACCTAGATCATTTGATGTAGTAACAGTTGTTCCACCAGGAGCAAAAGGATCATTTTTCTTCAATGTCTCCGTCTAAAATAAAAAAAACTAACTTTAGAAGGAAATGTGGTTTTCAGCTTAAAGAAGTCCTCATACTAAGAATACAATCAAAATTTATTTCAGTTAAAACGTTAATCCAGCATCAAAAAAAGTTAGTCAAAAAAAAGTGAAATATACCGTTTTCTTCATAAAGGTATTACTACAGGATGTCAGTAACACAAAGGTGCAGTAAAGCATTTAGGATGAATGCAACTTCAGAAATACAATTCTCTCAAGAACCGACTGCTACAGACTGTGAATCCCACACTACAGCTCTGACCACTTTTTTTTTTTTTTTGCTCCTCTATACTTCTCATTGTCAGATTGTAGTATGACCAAGAATTAGTTATATTAGAATATCGTGACTTGGGAAACAATAGTGTGCAGAGTAAGTATTGAAGGTTGTAGATTTTTTTTTTTTTTTAGGTTGGAGGGGTAGCCTGTAGTGTGTAACATGACCTTGTGAACAGCTAGAAGTCACACCTAGATACCTCTGAAAGAGCACACAATTCAGTAATAATCTCCACATTATGGCAAGGTTTCAGTGAGTCTTATTAAGAAAAAGACCACAAAACCCAAAGCAACATACATCAAGCACAAGCTGACTTCTCAGAGGGGAAAATCCTATACCACATCAGATTTTAAATAAGATATAACATACTTACTGATCCTATAAGCTTTGGAAGCAAAGTAGTCAAATGTCTCAATATAACCTGGTCAGATTAATCTTGGGTTTCCTTCAATGTTTATTAAGTTTCACCAGCTAGCAGTGGAGCTTAGGTCACTATTCTCAAAAGGTTCTAATTTGTGTAGAAATGAAGCTCCACACTGAAACATTTACTTTTTTTCTTTATTTATTTTTATCTGTTCCTATTTCTAGAAAGCAGGACAAAAAAAGAGACAAGACAGAGCCATGGGGTGAGAGGTACCTTTAGCCTACATCACTTCTGAATATCAGCATTTGAAGGCACGTCCAAACACGCAAAATAGTTGATTTTGTCCAAATTATATACAGAAGTAAAAGGTATGCTATCAAAACTTACTGTGGTATTATTACTGTTGCCAGCAGTGGTAAATGGATCAGTGCCTGCAGTCACAAAAGGATCAGTGGAGGATTGTTTGAAAAAACAGTCAGCTGCAAAAGGATCTGAGCCTTTGAAGGGATCACCACCAAAGGGATCTAAAAAGTAAACATCTCGTTACCATTTCTGCTAGCTTTATTTAGCTTGGTGTTTTAAAAATGAAACATTATATTGCTGCTTTCACACTGCAAGAAGGTGACACATTTAAGTCTAAGGATTTCTGAAGCATCAAATTTATTTGTGAATAATTTGCATTCTGTGGTTCAAAAATTAGACAAGCCAACATCTTCCGCACATGATGAAAACTGGACCGTACCAATGGTTCAGCTCCAGAATCACTTAAGTATATAGTTTCTTTAACCAAACTCCCTTAAAAAGAATTTTACAAAATATAATGTTTTTTACCACTCTCCTACCTTCCTCCCCAAGCACAGTTTATCACTCCCCAAGGCACATTGCCTATACAGCCAGTCTCAATAGAGACTACCCATGGCCTTTTTCAGCCTAAAAGTGGTAACACTTTTCCCCACATACTGTTCTACTAGGAATCCTTAACAAAAAAAAAAAAACCCAAGACATATTAGAAGTTACAAAGTTGCTTACCAATTTTCCCAAAGGGATCATCTTTGAAGGGATCACCTGTTTAAAGAAAAAAAGTGACTTGTAGCTTTTTAATCAGAAAGCATGTCCTGAGTCACAGTCTTCTGGATACAACATCACTTCTAGAGCTAAAATTTCACAATCACAGAATGGTTTGGGTTGGAAGGGACCTTAAAGATCATCTAATTCCAAGCCCCCTGCCATGAGTAGGGACACCTTCCACCAGACCAGGTTGCTCAAAGTCCCATCCAACCTGGCCTTGAACACCTCCAGGGATAGGGTATCCACAGCTGCTCCAGGCAGCCTGTTCCAGGGCCTCACCACCCTCACGGGAAAGAATTTCTTCCTAACATCTAATCTAAATCTACACTCTTGCAGTTTAAAGCCATTATCCCTTGTCTTATCACTACATGCCCTTGTAAAAAGTCCCTCTCTAGCTGTCTAATAGGTCCCCGTTAGGTACTGAGAGGCCACGATGAGGTCTCCCTGGAGCCTTGTCTTCTCTGGGCTGAACAACCCCAATTCCCGCAGCCTGTCCTCATATAGGAGAGGTGCTCCAGCCCTCTGATCATCCTTGGATGATGATCTGGGCTCACTCCAATAGGTCAGTGTTCTTCTTGTGTTGGGGAGCTGGATATAGGTGCGAGAGGGGAGTGAGGGGGAGAATCATCTCCCTTTTATGCAGCCCAGAATATGGTTGGCTTTCTGGGCTGCAAGCGCACTCTGCTCATGTTGAGCTTCTCATCAACCAACAACCCCAAGTCCTTCTCCTCAGGGCTGCTCTCAATCCATTCTATCCATTTCTCACACTCAGAAGAATAATTTCATTGTTTTCAGAGGAGCTACAGGAGCTGGTAATAGACAAAGCAAATATTCATCACGTAGCTTATTACCAACATGAAGCACACAAAAGCAGCCGTCTCTCAAAGATGCCTCTTTGTTGGCTATTATGAGTTATCCACATTGTGCAGTATTTACCGCCACAGTAATCCAAGCTAACCACTGACAGCAGCTTAGTCTTAGTTTTGGTAATTCTCACAGCACCATGGATGGCCGCTCTTAAGCGTTCCTTTCTGTACTAGATGCACGGTTCCAATTGCATCAATTTACTCCCTCATTTCATGTATGTACGGTCTCTTAGCTGCAGGTAACTACCCCTAAACTGATACTAACTGATACTAAACTAATACTGATCACACAAAGTCCAAAAGGTTGACTACCAGCAGACATACCTTCTCCTCTGAAAGAAAGGTTGTCATATCCTGTAAGTAAGACCACTTCAGTATAAACAAAAAAAGAAATTATATCTACAAGGCAACATTGAAGCTGTTTTAAATTAGTTTAATTTACTCATTTAAATGTATTAAAATCTGCACTGATATTCTTTTAGAAGCCAAGCGATATGAAATAAATTTAGCTTATTCTCCTTCCAAAGCAATCTGAACTAAATTGGTTAGACCATGTTGACTCCAAAAGCCTGTCAAATCATATTAACGTAGCTGAAAGCATCTGCTTCAACTGCTAATCCAAATTAGCTCCCCTTCTCCCATACTCCAAGTGTCTCCATAGATCACAGACAGATCACTCTTTCCAACATGAAAAAAATCGGAGCAACAGCATCCATAAGTGGCAACTTCTTAAAATAAAGCATGGCACTTCCATAAGATGAACAGATGGTGCAGTTCCACATTACCTTTTTTTGAGTGCCAAACTTACCGTAAGTAGGCCACAGCCATTCACTCTCAGCCACCCACACGCCCCCCACACTACAGCTCGCTGAACCCTCAGTTGATCTGTTTGTGGCTCTGCACTGCAAACTAGATCAGTGACATCACACGTATCACAAGTACACCCACACCTTTAATACCAAAATGCAACCCCCAGGAAAGGAAAAAAAAAAAAGGCCCTCAGGAAGACCAGTGAGGGAAAGTTACAATTTTCACAATTAACGAGAAAGTGCAGGATGAATTTGGACGAGACGTGTTCACAGAAAACCCATTTCTGCAAATCTGCACTTGGAAAGAAGTTTACTTACTGCCAACAAAAGGGTCAGACTGGAAGAACTCTAAGCTGGCTTCAGAAACTAGATCAGGCAATGGATGAGACTCAGCATCAAATGGATCCTCCTGAAGAACATGAAAGAAGAGAGAGGTATGAAGTTCAAGACACTTATCTTGTCTTCTGTTACCATTTATTAGTTTCTTAAAGCTGAGAGTTTGAATTCTATAGAATTAATCAACAGAGATTCAAAGTATTCCTCAGTAAAAATCAACCTGCTATGTAAGATGAATGCTTTCATGACATCATACTCTAAATAAAAACAGTAACAAGTGACATTTTTTATTTCTCTGCTGTTGCATAGCCATCACGTAAGTGACATGATGCAAACCTCAAACAATTTAACTAGGTTATGTTTTGTTGTTTGTTTTGTTGTTGGTGGTTTTTTTTTTACATTCATTTTTTCCTCCCTCAGATTTGAACAAACTCACTTTTTTGGTAATAGTTGCAGCTGGGATCTCTTTCTCTTCTTCCACAACAGCAGCTGTTGTTTCAGGACTATTCCTTGCCTATGTAAGGATAAAAGCAATTCAGTATAAATAAATGGAAGACTACACTACATGTACTATTTTAAGTATCACATAGCTGTAAGAATATGTTAAAAGATACCTCAGTAGGTTCATAGCTATAACAGAACATACTGAAGTGTTCCATAAACCCTGTGAAAGTTATTAAAAAAAATCAGAAAACTACTGAGACAAAGACGGACATTTAGAAAGCAAGAGATCTTTAGATATTCTGTCCTATTCCTCATTCCATTTCTGTTGCGCCACTGGAAAACAGCTGCTCTTCTTTAACATTAATTCTCTTCTTCAATTTAAGACATTTTGCTTTGGAAACAAATGCACAAAAATTTTTGTTGCTACTTTCCAGCCAAGCTAACATTGCCTCTTTTTCTGCTTATCAACTTTCAGATCCCTGAAATACTCCCTCAGAATAACATCCTGAAAGTTCACTTGTACAAGTGTTTAAAAACAAAACATAATCAATCTTAATATATATTTACATTTATTTTAACTTCACAGCTGCATTGCATTACGATCAAGCAGGCAAAACACTTTACTCACTGGAGATGCATTGTTTATTTGTTCTTCTTCTGCTATACTCTCCCTTTCAGCATTCTCATTAAGGTTCGCAGTTTCACTGCTGCTGTTGCTAAGACTAGAATGATCCGCAGTTCCATTAACAAGTACGTTATGTGTCTGAGAGTGCCAGCTAAATTGGTTATTTTCCAATTCTTTTAGCTCAAGAAGTTTTGTTTGCACCTGTAAACAGAAATAAATGTACATGTATCTGTACAGCAGCCCACAAAAGCTAGAATATAACCATACCTTCTTAAATATAAAATGGAAGGACGTATCTAAAATTCTTACTTTCCTTAAGCAAGTATAATAAAATCATGTTATTTCAAAGGGTGATATTTGAGAAAGCAGTACAAATCAGATCTAGAAGATATATAACACGGTTGAAAGAGACCTGAGAACCTTCTGCCGAGGAAGCAGACCATATTGCTGGCAATCACTGGAAACATCAAGACTTGTTCCCTTTTTTCCCACTCAAACTCACAAGAAGAGTTGCAAAGCTTTTTTTTTTTTCCTTTTAAATTACTCATTTGAAATTGCCTTAAACTCCATAAATTAAAAAGGCTGCTTAAAAAGAATTCTCATCTTCCAAAGAAAATTACAAATTCATTATCTTCTCTCACATGACTTTTGACGTCTACAGAATCCATAATATATCTTCCTAAGCAGACAGCTACATCCATGTCATTATTTCTACAACGTGCATAATGCAGTACCTCACAGTAAACATCTACAAACAATCTGCAAGTTCTGCAGAAATTACTGAATGTGGCAGATTACGCAGAAGGATGAACACAGTTCAGATATGTAGGTATCTAAATCCCACTGATTTCTACTAGGTCAATCACCTAATAGTGTTTTCCTTGCTTTGCACATCACAAATCAGGTGGCAGCAATGACAACACCAAGGCGTCTTTCAAATACACTGATCTCAGATCAACCATTAGATACCCTTGCCTAAAGCATCAGAGGACCTCTTGTTCATTTTTTCTGAGCTAAGAGCAATGAACTTAGGAGTATTTATATAAAACAAGCCTACAACAAATACAGGTTTTTAGTACAGTCAGGCATAACCAGTCACTTACATAATCGCATCATATCCATTAATCACAATCATCTCTTGCTATGATTATTAGTTAATAATATTGAAATAGCACTACCTTCTTTCTACCTCTGATAAAACAACATCCATTTTTTACTCCTCAGTTTCTAAAAGTCATTCATAATTTTTATACTTGGTTTTCTGTATGTCATAAGCCCCTTCAACAGAAGAAAGTGTCCTAGCAGTGGAAGTCTTAAAAAAAAAAAAAGACTTAAGAAGTTAGACATGAAGCACGTGAAGGAACTGATCCAGAAGTCAGCCATATCTAGGGTTCAAAGTTAATAGAAAGGCTTTGTTTTCAACTTGATAATGACATGGCTCTGGCTCACATTAGCAGACTGCGGGCATGTGAGAGAAGAATGGTAACGAAAGGGTGCTCAAGCTAAACATCACTGAAGTAATAAATTATTGATCGCACATACAAAGCGCAGCTCTGTGCTCAAAATCAGTACAGCAACCTCTCTGTTTCTCAGTATCTAGTCTCAATACAATTTTTTCTTACGTTCACTTTACTTTCCTCCTTCAAAAATACACTATGTCATTAATAATGTTATACCAGCATCGCATCAATTAAAGAATAGCAAGACCATGCCCCAGGCCATGGCTAAAGACAAAAACTTAAATTCCCTATACATCTAGTAGGGAATCTAAAGAGGCACTAGCCATTTGTTATTCATTACATTAAGAGAAATTATTCATGAAGTATAATAAATTCCCCTTTTATTATCAAAACTTGGAGAAATATCATTAAATACCTTGAGCAACTTGAGTCAGCCTCTAAGAATCCTAACTACCATACAGACGTAGCCTGTGCAAGCAATGGAAAGACATGAGCAAACAGTGAAGAAAAAAAAAAAACAAGTGCCTTCCCCTTATGAAAAAACACTAAAGGTTGTCAGCTGAAACATTTTGGGTTTTGTTCCTTTGTTTTTTTTTTTCCCCCTCATCTTTTCACACTGCCTTACTGAATTGATTTCCTGTTGTGAATCCTGCAGATGTTGCTGAAGAGGTCCCAGCTGTGCTTTGCCAGACTCTATGCAATGCTCAAGCTCTGCAGTTTCTTGCTGCAGACGACTCAGCTCCTCTTGAGCTTTGGTCAGTTCATCTTCATACGCTGAAATCTTTGACTCCTGGCTCGTTATTTCAGCCTTCAGCATGGCAATCTAATGCATAAACAAGTATTTCAAAGCCAAATTAAAACAAAACAAAAAAAAACACCCACACACCTCCAAACATGTCCAGCAAATATTATTTATGACCAGAAAAGGTATGAAACCTCTATTGCAGATATTATAGATCATACCTGAACAAGAGGTTAACTCACCATTGGTCTCAATGAGATCGTACTATTCAAGCTGTTCTCCTACCCAACACCAGTATTTCTAATATTGAAGATAACATTTTAGACAGCAAGGAAATACTAAAGATTTATATTAGAAAAAATCCACTTTTTTTTTTTCAAACTCTCAAGAAATCAGTCCCATTAATTCCTCCTTCTAATTTCACTTATATTGCATTATAAATTTGCAGCATTTGTTTGCACACAGCCTTATTTTAGTGAGATACATGTAGCATCGGTGTGCCACCAAATATCACAAACATTGCTGAAATCAGAGATGTATCTCCTATTCTCTATTGTTCACAAAATCCTGAAACTCGTGCTGATTATTCTTTAAATTTTTTTCTCCTTCCCCAACAGCTGCAACACACTGCATGGCTACGTTCTTCAAAAAGAGGCATTTTCTCTGTCAAGGGCCTTGGCCACTAGACCTTACCAAATGGGCCTCCTCTGCACACTTCTGCCTGATATCATTAAGTTGCTCTTCCAACTTGGCCTTCTGCTCATCAAGATCATTAAGGATTTCCTGGGCTTCCTGCTTCTGAGCTTGCAGCTTCTGCAGATTATTGCTCTCCCGCTTTACTTCGTCTTGTAGATCCTGTAATAAAAAAAGATTTGCTCTGTATTTGTTCCCCACTCCTTCTTACCACTAAATTCTAAAGTGTAAATTGAGGTAATGATTGGTCAGATTTCAGAGTATCAATAAGTTATCTTTCAAAGACTAGTATTCAGGCAAGCAAATATTCTCGTTTTAATTCTAAGACAAAAATAACCACGTTATTTGCTTTTTTTTTCTTTGTAAAAATAATCTCACTGCAATATTGAAGACCACACCTCCACACAGAGATTAAGTGTTTTACTCCCAGGGAGGGAGGGTTCTATTTCAAATCTGTAAGTTGTATTTGTTTAGCCTATGTTATCTCTCTCTGGTATCTTAGGAATATATTTTAACAAGTTCCTTAACAACAGAAATCCTTTATTCTGCTCCTCTCCCCTTTGAAATACCCATTCCAAAATACAAACTCGCTTTATTAGCATGGTAAAGAAGAAAACCAGTGCCTTATTAACTGAAATGCACTTCCTTCAGTATCTTCCCAAATTCCTATTTTTTGCACAAATCAACCAAAATTTTGTTTTCAGGTAACAGTACTTGTAAGAAATGAACATTCCACATGTGAAAATATGATATCTTTTAATTTAAGAAACAGCTGTAGTTATGTATCTTGCATTTCAAATACATTAAGTAGCATCATACGATAATTAGTTCACTTTTGAACAACAGCAATGTTTAGACTTGGTTATTTAATGGTTAAACTGCAGAGATAACATTGAAAAGAAAAATCAAGACAAGAATTTTGAAAGAAGAAAGAACTGTCAAAGTCAAGAGGAAGAGGTAATACAGGGAGATCAAAAAAAGATTAATACAAAAGTATTAGATGAAAAGATTGCAGCCTTTCCAAGAAAATATGGTAATTGAAAGAAGAATTGTATACAACACTAAAGAAAGAACAGAGATGAAGGAAAATCAATGACACTAAGAAAACAAGCTGACATGAATTTCTGATTAGATCATGCATGTGTGTGCTGTTCTAAGCTCAGATCCCGTTGTCATTTTCAGGTGATTTTTATTTATTTATTTTTATTCTGTGGATGAGACAGTTAATCCACATGTGTTAACACCTCCAGATAATCAGGACAAAAAAAAAAACCAAAAAACTGAGAGGAACAGAAAGGCAGTCAGATGCTAGACAAGTGGGGAACCTCAAGACAACTGGAAGACTACCTAAAGAAGCTTCATAGATGCATTTACAAAAAAAAGTTCAAAAATCAATGTCTCAAGTTAAGTAAAAGGATTAATAGCTACACAACTGATGTACAGCAGTCAGAGTAGATGACTTACTAGTTATTTCTGATTTATGGAAGACATACCAACACGCACAAAAGGCTCTGACAGCAGCTAGCAACTTGGATAATTGGCAAACTGTTCTGATGCATTTGTTTTTCACATCACTTTGAAAAGCAAATAGCAGCTGACACACAACATAAGCAACCAGGGCGAGAGGGGGTGGATCTGGAGGTGGAGGTAACACCTTAAAGAGATTTCAGTCTCTTTTCCTCTAAAGGAAGCAAACACTCACATACACACAAGCTAAATATAGATCACCTCCAACCTTGCTACTGCTTCTTGAATCCCAGTATCTGTCCTAGCCATAGCAGGAGAGGAGCAGCTCTGAAAAGGCCTGACTAAGGCTGTTACCTCCCAGAAGTGGGAGAAAAAAAAATAAAAAAACAAATAATAAACAAAACCACAATAACATGGCCACTCCAAAAGTAAAGGCGGAGTGGACACGACACACAGAACTGGTGTGATTCTCAAACATCTTCACGAAGTAAACTAGGCCCCAACCCAAGCACTGAATTTTGCACACACCGTTTTAATTTAACAAATGTTTTAATGTAGGACCTCATTCAGTGCTTGATGTTTCTCCTATTGAAGGTGTTTTTTGAAGTTTAATTGAAGCCCAGTTTACTTCATGAAGATCTGGGTATTACCCGTTAGTATAACACATTTTTGAGTACAAACTGGTATTTTTATTGGTAATCCTTGTGTTAGGTTTATGATCCTTGTAACTCTCCATTGTAGTGGCGGACAAGGAAATGAGTAGAGATCTGTATTTCCACAGGCAGACAACAGATTTAATAGCTTGCCAGTCTTGTACTTAACAAGAATAAGGAAAATCCAACGCTGGGGGGGGATACTCAGAGAAAAAAAAAAAATCTGTTTATGAAAACTCAGGCCAACAAAGAAATCAAAAGGCTAAAAGAAAAGGCCAGAAACATTCCAGACTGCTTGGAAGTCCCAAAATACTTTTACCTTTTTTCGTGTAGAAACAGCATTGCACATGCAGATACATTTTCTTTCCTCCATAGATGTGAACTTGTATTAACTAACCTTTGTTCAGGAGTTGCATGCATTTGTTCTAAAAATCTCTTTACAAAGTTTCAGTGTTCCATTTAAAATGGGAAACAAACCTTTTGACTTCATGTCAATAAAATTCTAAGGAACACAAACATTGTTGCGAAGGCCAGGAGAATCACCACTTATTTCAGAGTCCTTGCAGGTAGACTGGTAAACCATACACATGTGAAGTGCTCGACAGAGGATCTGAGTCTTGTGAAGGCGGCCAAAAGCCCATGGCTTGAGGCAGTGCCCAGTGCTCCAACCAATACCTGGGTCTAGAAGAGCAGCTTGGTGATCAGATTGCAAGGGGATGCTTTCAAATGTTATTTGAAATGTTATTTGTTATAAACTACACCACAGAATAAATGAGGGAAATGCCTCAGTTTCTCACGATCTTTGCTACTCTGCCCATAGCTTCTTATAAAAAACACATCCATTAATCCTTGCTAAGAGACAACTGATATTTTAATAAAATAAAATTAATTTCCCTCCAACTCTTTTTCCGTTTTTGCCTCTTAGCCTCTATTTACATAGTGTCTAAACTACTTAATAGAGAAAAACAGTTAACCTTTCCTTCCTCCCATACAAATCTGTTCAATCCGTCACAAACCTTGGCTATTCGTGAGCTTATAATTTATGTATGTGGACACAACCCTGGTATCATGAAACCTAGAGTGTGATGCCACTAAATTAGCTTTATCAAAGGTGGCAGATTGGAACACTGTGGAACACTGTGTTTGTGAACACCATCTGAGAAACATCACCATTAGAATAAAAACAGAAGAACATGATGTAAAGATATTCTTAGTCTGTCACCACTATTCTGTGAAGTTCTAGAAAGTTTCATGAAATATGCAGGTTCTCCAGCATTCAGGAACAAGGAGGAGACCAGAGGTAGGGGGCCACCAGCTCGAATAAATGCTGCAGCCACATCCCATTTGATCCTGATGGTTTCCCATTTTTCTGACAAGCCAGTAATAGATCGTTCCTCCTCTGCAGACTGACAGAACTCTAGCTCTACATTTAACCAGATATAAATAGCTTATGTGATCACTAAGAGGTTAAAGACTTAAGACAGTTGCTTCCAACAGGACTGCTCTGGATACAATGATTTCATTCATTCTGTGATGTTGCTGACTGTCAAACACTACACAATAAACAAGCAGATCACACTAATATTGTTACACTTTAGGCCTTCTAACATTAAAAGTGGGGATTTAATTTAGCTTTGTACAAAGGCACCACAGAGCTCAACCTTCACATGAAGGCAAACGTTCTACAACAAACTAACAAAATCACCCTGTGTGCTCAAACAGAAATGCCCATAAGAATTTTTAACATTGTGAAAAGGTAATCTGCATGGTGAGGAGAGGAATGACGAGCGCATGCACAGACAGAATCACAGACAGGGTCAACTTCTGCATGCGTTCCAGCAGCTGCTGAATCTGGATGCCATTGTGACAAACAGGCCAGCATCTGATTATCTTCTGAGAGGTCAGACTATTAATTATCACCCAGGCTTTAAGGATATTAAATACCCAAGCACAGAAGTCACAATGGTTGTAACACATTGGCTTTCTTCCCTGACCTCCCAACCCCCAAGGCAAAGTAAAATGCAAAAATTTGCATTATTTAGTCTTAATCAAATAACGAGTATTTGAACTAATAAAGATTCCTCAAACAAACGCACAAATAAATGTAAATGATCAGATATAACACTGAAGTTTTTTTCTTAATGCAGCTACTCCAGCTGCTTTTGCATCTCATGATTAATTGAAATATGCTTTGCAGCATTTAATTCAGGGCTTACACTGTTAGCACCCTATACACTGATGTTGACTATATAATTTTTAATTCATAAAACACTTGTGAAAATCAAATTTTCTATTCAATTATGAAAAGTTCAATATAATCCTTTTGAATAAAAATCAAATACATTTTTTTAGAATTCAATTATGTTAGGCAAAATTAACTTGTGGCAACATTCCTCTCGAGCTGGTAATTATTATGACTCTTAAGTAGCAGCCCCTTATACAAGTCCTTTTAATTCAGCTACTTAAGTTTACTAATTTGCAGTACTACAACGTGTTCTTCAGTTTTAATTAGACATTAGATAGTCCTGCTTTAAAATATGTATTATTTTGAAATATTTTTCATTTAAAACTCCACGTAGCCTATATATCCTAGAAGCATACACATTTATAGAAACATACAGACCCCCACCAATCCACATTGATATCATTCATATATCAAATACACTTCAAAGTACATTTATTTTCTTAGCCACCACTCAATAAGTGATGTGATCTAAAGATTCAGTAATTCCATTGCCATTAACAGATATCTGAGCAATAATTCTGTGCCTTACTTACCTGGACCTCACTTGTCCTCTGTTTGATGGTATCTTCTTTCTCCTTCAGGTCTTGCTCTACATTATTCTTTTCCCTAGAAGACCAGCAAACAATGCAAGAATACTTAAGAACATCAGCTACAGCAGGTACAGTTATCCAGCCTCCTAAACCTGTATCTCTCTTTAAATACATAGTGAAACATTAAACACAAAAGATGCAAGGGATTTCTGCTTTCCAAATTATTTACAAGACAGAAGCCCACATAAGCGTTTTGCATAAAAAAAGATGTCTTTTCAGCCAACTGCACTTTAGTGATAAGAATGGCTCAAAAACGGAAGGGGGCGGGAGGGAGAAATCAATGAAATACTGTCTTCAGTGATCTCACTGTTGCTATGGAGCACTTGTCTAATGAAAACTGCTGGGAAAAGTGGGAGGGATTGCATCAGATTCCATCTGTTAACCCCTGCAAACACAGTAATTCCTATACTAACAGCAGCTAGAAAACATTTCCAGGAGGCCAACCTGGTGGATTATTAACCTTGACTATCAAATTTTAGATGTATCTGTTGGTAAACTCAGTCAGAAGAAGAAGAGTTAGCTTGCCGTAATCCATGTATGCTTAGGAGACTCCGTACAGTTATTTGCTGTGTCATATCAGGTCTGTCCCTACAGACATTTATGCAAGCTTAAAAGTGACCGGTGATGACAGGGGAATTATCATCAATAAATTCTTGGCAGTCAGAGAACAATAGCTTTATAAAGGAAAAAGCCACACAACTCAGAAGTGCTTGTTTAAAAAAAAAGTTTAAGAGAATTAAGAGAATAAAGCATTAGGCTTTACAGATTTAACAATAGCTTTTCTATACAGATACTCACTTTTATAGATTGTTATTAAATTCTGACATATATTGAAGTTAGAATTTGAGCACCGATGACAGACCTAACATCTCTAAATGAATTACCACATGGAAAAGCTATCAAATGATATTACTAATGCATATTAAAATTAAGGTAACTTCATCTGTTAATAGCAGCAGATTGGTAAACAATCCAAAACAGTTAATTTTATCGTTTACTCTCCTCCAATAAGGGATAAAATATTTTTGTCCACCAAGTAAAGGGGGTATCTGCTCTGAGAAAGTTGTCTTCACTCAGGCTAAGCCATAGTTGTTTGCTGCTAAACCATACGCAATGGAAGATGAAAAAAACAGGTGTCACAGATCTTAAATAAGCATTTGCTCTGAAAAGATTATTATTGTATATTATGTTCTACTACTGTTTGTCTCAGTATCTGATTAATTTGATGACTGTGCCTAGAGGGAAGGCTTACATGGATGAGAAAATGCAAGTTGCAGAAAGAGAGACGTTGAAGAACAAGGCTAGTTATTTTGTTAAGCGTGAACCTTCAAGTTTCACATAACTTCTCACTCCAATTCATCAGAATGAAAGCATCATGTAAATACTACACATATCTACCATTTCCATCAAAGCTATAGCACATCTCTCTAGCTAAACAAACCAGTATTTATTGCGTAGTTTTACTTAGATATTTGAAGCATCGCAGAGTTGAAAAAAGTTCTGTTGATTTTTGCCTTCTGTAACTTTCCATAAACAAAAGGGCTCAATCTCAGAGCACTTCCACAGATCTAAACACAAGTCAAGTTGAAAAATGCCATCGAGCCCTCAGACGCTTATCAAGCACAGCAGGCATTCAGGCAGATTATTGCTAATTGAAGATAAAAGATGGAATAATTGATTAGGTAAAAACAAACAACAAATAGTTGTTTGGTTGTTTTTCCAGTCTGGGTATGAAAACTGAGCAGGAAATAAATGCCAGCAGGTGAGCATGCCTTAATATACACTGTCACTCATCTGTCTGAGGAGACTGCCAGAAATAAAGCTCACTTCCCTTCTATTTCAAGGGAATTCAGGTACCTACATCTTGCTATCTGGATGACCCTAAGCAAGCAACAGACCATGACACCCACTCACAGCCAGCTTACACTGGTCAAATCATAACACAAACAATGAATCAGAAAAAAAAATCAAGTGGAAGAACTATTGTCAGTCAGCATAAGAAAAGCTTAGGCAGTAGCCTCAGGCAAAGCAAAACAAATTGAGCGTATATAGTCTAAAAAAAGAGTGTCTACCCTCCCCACTCCCACTTGGAGTAATGTGTCTTTGTTTCAAAAATAATACCACAGACCTACTTAATTTACTAATTCTTCTGAATGCCTCTGTTTCTTTTCCAAATTATCTACTATATGCCTGTAGGAACGCCCAGCAACTGAAAGAACCAAAAGCAAGTAACAAAATTGATTTATTGGACATGTAAGATTTCCTGGATCTTAAAGTCCCATACCGCAGCACTTGAAAACAAACAAAAATACCTGTGGTCTTGACAATAACATTTGTAACCAACTTAAAGTCAATTTACGAAAGCAATACAATTTCCCTACATATCTTAATTGCAGCCAGGTCAGGAGGCCCTTTTATCAAATAAATTAAAAGCAATTATTTAAAAAAAAAACAAAAAACAAACAAAAAAAAATACATGGTTTCTCTAATGCACATACTCCATGATTTACAAAACAAATAATGTCAGTAAATCCAGAAGCTTTATAACAATTTGTGAATGGAGGAGTATTTATGAATGGGAGCCAGCCTATTGGAAACATTTGTGATAGCTGACAACTGAGGAGGTCCTTGTCAGTAGAGGCATTTTTAAGCTACATAAGAAACCACCCTGGCCAGGCTTCTTGGAGGCTACTGATTAGAACCCATATTAGTTAAAAATGCAGAAAAAAGATCAGTTCTTTTTCATAAAAAGTGATAGATGACTGCTCATAGAGTTGATAGTATTATCTACACTCAGTTGCCCTACATTTCTTATTTTCACGTATACCCATAATTTTGGGAATTCCTAGAGTAGTAGTATTTCATTTTAGGAATGCTAGAAAAAACACAGTGTTTGTTTCTCCTCTCCTTTGTTTTCCCCAAGCTTTTCAGCCATAACAATTCACTTACTTCCAAACCAGAGGTCAGCAGAAAGTATCTAGCCTACCCTAAAATTCTTACCACTGATTTGCTATGAAGCTGTAGATCTCTGAACTTTAAAACAAAGACTTGATGTGAACATATGGAAGGGAGAGGTTGCCCCGTTTTTCTGGGGACATTTTGCCATTTCCACACTTATGAGGGGCCAGCTTACCAGCTATACAGTCCTTCTAACCTGATTTGTATTCAAGACAATGTAATTGCTGCTGTCCAAAATGTGCAGAGGATGGCACCTCTGGTGAGGCACACCAAGTTAGGTTCAACTATTCACACTTTTAGAGCAATGTGGTACTGGTAAAGCTTGAAAGAATCCCACTCGTTTGTGGGCTGTAGCTAACTTTAAAGCACAAAAACAAAGCAGGCTTTGCTGAGGGAAGAAAAAGGATCTATGGTTCAAAAAAGAATATTAAGAACATCTGGTCTGGCCTCCCACAATGCTGATCAAAAAAGCTTCACAAATAGCCTTCCAAAAATATAGTGCAACTGAAACGGAACTTAGAGGCATTCCGAAGAAAACAGAACTGCTGACAGGTTCAAAACGATGCAGATTCCACAACTTCCCTAAACAAGTCATTCCCTGTACCAGAGGGGATTTACCCTCACTAATAAGTATTCTGCATTTTTTCCTCATCTAATCCTAAACCTCAGTCTTCCACATATTATGTTTTTATTGCATTAGATTAAAAAGCTATTGGCCACCAGAAATTTTCCCACACACACTGATGAGCCACAAACACATCACTTCTATATTTTGTTGTTCAGTCTCTCAAAAAACTAAATTTTCAAAACATTGTCATTCTTTTGAAGAAAATCCTCTGGTTGTTTTTTTTTGTTTGTTTTAAATGCGCACTTCAAAAATAGACAAGTTCTATTACTGTCTCTCAGAAATGCATTGGCTTGCATGTTAGGCTGCAAACACACATGGTAAAAACAACTTAATTTAAAAATTGACACTAGTGAAAATTCTCTCTCTAAGATACTGCCAGCAAATATATATAGTTGTAAATCAAATTTTAGGTTAATAAATGTATGAGTCCAAAATTAGTATTAATACTACCCGAGGAAGAACAGAGGAAGCCAGAGCAGGGACAAGCAAGGAGGCAGTGGGAGTAAAAAGCAGTTGAAGCAAAAAAACATTTATCTATTTAGAAACAGATTGTGCTTTGACACATCGCACAATTAATTCATTCCTACAAGTGACATGAATAAGACACTCAGATTTCATCATGACAAAGCGCCTTAACTGACTGTTCTTGACAGAAGGAATTTACAGTAAATTTACAATAGTACCAAAAAATCACTGAAGAAAAATATCTGCTGTCTTGAGAATATGACAAAGACTATACAGCATATATGAACTTGATTTTCTTAGTCACTTGAAATCATTATCCTAATTACATTAGAAATAATTTTTAGAAACCAAAGATCTGCAGACCTCTAATTAAAACAATTTTTCTCAGTGCAACCATTCCTTTCACCATACAGAAGGGAAGGATTTCCATCTTTATCACCATCGAAATCCTAGCTGAGGTCCACATGCAAACTCTCATCTTGCCACTCTGTATCTGTATCCTTCTTGAGCCTTCCTGTCTCACTTCCCTGCCTCCATTAGGAAAAAGCCCTTAAGATTCCCTCTATAAATCAAGACAGCTAATGCCGATTTGTATCATGGCTCCCATGCCCTACAGATCTGCCGTATGCTCATCTGCTAATAAAGATGAGCAAAAGAGTATTTTGATCTCAGGATGCTAGGATATGCAGCTTCCTGAAACGCCCAGAATGCATGATGGACAGATCTTTCACAGTCTTGCTGTTAATAAATGCATCCATCTGAGTTAACAAAGAATTGAGGTGTTAAACAATATTAGAATAATTTTACAGACCTGCTTACCACTGATTTTAGCAAAACAGACTACATCACCTTCCGTTTTTTCTCTTCTGTATTTAATTGGCTTAACAAGAACAAATACAAACAAAAAAAACAGTAAGTATAACAACTAAATCTGAGGCAACTATAACTATCCCTCCTTTACCTACCTCTGCAGGTCTACTATTTCGTTGTTTAAAGTATCAAGTTCTTTAATTGCAGAAAAATCTGCTACAGAATTGAGTCCTTGAGTACCCTGAAAGATAAAGAAAACATACTGTTAGTTTATAGTTTATGCAGTTTGACAGCTATCTGCACTTTAAAAGATAGCTTGCACTATCACAAGAAGTAGCAACTGTTCGTAGTATTAATTTGCAAATCTTTAATCTTCAAAAAAATGTTTAAAAAGTCTAAATTAACAGAAAAATTGCTAAATTAACAGAAAACACCATACATCAAACGCATCTAGTAATTCAAACAGTTTGTCTCCTGTAAACTCTTGAAAGCATGTCTTCCACAAAAGGACATTTAATCATACAAAAAGGTCTTAACTGTAAAATACATTTCATTTTAGAACAGTGGCTTACTACCATTCATTTAAAACAGTTCGGGTTTGTTTACTACTAATATACATATTTCTTCACCCTGGTGATCCTCCTGTTGCAGAGCATAGACACTTCATTTGCAATACTTTTAAGTCGTATCTACGTAGGTTAACACAAATCTCCAGAGTACTGACTGAAACATCAATAATACAAAGTCATAGCCCGTGAGTTCTTATTTCCTTAATATCTTTATAATAAGACAACTACTATGATACAAATTATTTCCATTTCAAAAAAGTATATATAAAAGACTAGAGAACAAGTTCTGAAGACACAAATTAGCAAATACTGTAATTGTTCTAGTCTGCCTTGCTACAACATGAACATATTTAGGAAGCCATAGTCACTGTAACTGTGTTCTATAATACATTCATTCCTTGAAGCTTTGAATAAAGTTATCTGGGACAAACACAAAGTTCAGAGGAAAGGCATATACATACAGTTAAGAGGCAGGTGATACCGCAAAAAGAAAGAAAAAGAAAACACAAATAAAAGTCTTTAAATTCTGAAATTTCTCTG
Organism: Anser anser; assembly: GCF_964211835.1. Classification (NCBI taxonomy): domain Eukaryota; kingdom Metazoa; phylum Chordata; class Aves; order Anseriformes; family Anatidae; genus Anser; species Anser anser. Next base: position 25,797,254 of record NC_139728.1, read on the forward strand.
AAGATAAATCAAGATGCTATTAACTATATATTTATTCAAGCCTATACTGGGGAAAAAAGTAAAGCTTTAGTCAACAAAAGACCTAACCAGTAAATCTGAGCACATAGTGGCAGAGAATATTATTCAGCAGAACTAGAGATTATTCATGCATATTTTACTAGAGCAAATGGCATGAGTTGAGAGTTAAGAAAAAATACAGCTATTCTTAAGCTGGTTAGTGTACAGCTTCTCAAAATGGCAAAAAAGCTATGAAGTTCAATTCTATCCTGAAGAAATTAGAGGAGTTTTGCTGATTTGCTCATGGTGTTCTAATGAGGAAGTTTTTCTTTCTCCTAAGAATAAGGAAGGAAAACTTGGTGGTATCAGCTACAAGTACAAATTCTTTCTGGGCTTTTCTCTCTAGTCAATTGAAGAAATCTTGCGCGATAATTCTAGCATCAAACTTCAGCTAAATGTAGTACAATCTCATTTTCAATTCTTCATAAGAACTTCAGGGAGAGAGGCAGTCCACAAAAGCCATTTTTAGCTTTAATTTTACAAGTGAAAAAAAGACAGGAATTGGAATTATTTGCTGCCATTTACCACACTGCAACATACATGCAAGCAACACTTCAGTTTTTAACTCAAAATAGCAATAAAAGTCAATTCCTGTCAAAATTCCAGAAAAGGAAATTGCACATAAAGTTATGTTTTATGGCTAGTAATGCCAGTTCATGTTTTGTGACTACAAACAGTTTTAGGTAAAGAAACAGCAACAAATACTAGACTGCTGCTCTGTTTCCCATTTATGGGATTTGCATTCAAGCTTCAGAACTGAAATAAAAGTTACATTATTGGGGTAATGAAATTCTGTAAATAAACCAAACATCAGAGAACAGAATTCATGTGCATGTATACTGTTGAATATCTACCAAGAAGGATAGCAAGTTAACTTTCCATACTTCAAAAATATAATGGATTACCATCATAGTTACTGATATTTCTGCTACTACTCTTATATGGGCGAGTCAGAAGAGAAAGCCTAAGTGTTTTTACTATTTAAGCCACAGCACTTCAAGGAAACAAGCAAAAAGCCTATTTCTGCACACTGCTCTTATCTTTTGGTTCAGTTCTTGAACAACAATCTTGCAAAAAAAGTTCTTTCATATCAACCAAGAAGGCAACATCTCTTTGGAAAAATCTCAAAATGAGCTAAACCTCCAGCTCAATCTAGTAAAATGAATTCTTGCTAAGGATTTACAAAGCTAAAAGACACCTCTTACCTTCTTTCATAATATTCTTACTCTTATTTTTTTATGTTAGCAACGCAAAACCCCTGCAAAATTCAACTGACGTCTAAGAGTTCTGTGAAGACAATGTACACAGAGTAGCAGTAAACAATGCTGATCTCATCCAATGTGTTCTGACCACTACATTTTCTGAAACATAATCAGCAAAAACATGGGTATCGGTCCTAATGGAAACTGTCAACTGTCACATTGGGCTACTACTCCATCATCACTTCCCCAGCAATTTCAACAGAGTAATACAAAGTGTTTTCTCTTAAGTTTAAGCAGCACACATTGCCAACACGTAACAGCCACAGAGGTCCACCCCACAAATCATTTTCTGCACAGGAGTGAATTAAGTACAATATGGCAGTTCAGATTTGCAAAACACCTTGGGATTCTTCCAGATGAAGAAAACTGGAAAACCAGCAATAATCTGAGACAGCAACATGTTGTGACACTTCAGAAAAGTGCTGTGCTATTTCAGTGATTATTTAAGAGTCTTAGAAGGATGCTCATTATTAAACCAACAGACAGTAAATATTAGAAAAGCAAAGATTCTCTAACCTTGAGAAAGCAGAGTTAACAAACTGACAGAATAATAAGGATGAAAAGCAGAGTGGTGCAGAATGGAAAAAACAGTCCAAACTAGAAAAGAGACATAGAAAGGAAAGCAAACATACAAAAAAGATTAGTAGAGTTGCAAATAAAGCAATTACTTTTTAAAAACAGAATGTAAAAAGAAATAAGATACCAGTTACAGAAACTCAAAAGTAGTGCCAAATTTTGAGTTTCTAAATTTTTTCAGGCGCAAATTTTTCATTCTGTTCAAGAGAGTTGTAGAATTAGGTCAATGTTTTGCACAACCAAGAAAAGGTAACGAACATAAGACTTTATGATGTGTAAAACAAGTAAGAATTTGCAATAACCTCTGCCATTCAGATAAATATAACTTGAACTGCTGAGGTATAGTCTACTGTTGGATTAAGATAGATGGCAATCAACAGGCTATGAAGACATTTAAACTATCTGTGAAGAATAAAATGGTGGATCATTTACTTTTAAAAGTTTAAATATTTAAACTTTATTCAGTTCACATTGTTTTGAGACTTTTTGAAAAAGAGAAACGCAAAAGAGGTAATTGAGAACACATTACGACAAAAACATTAAACTTGTGCATGTTACTTCAGATGCGAACTAAGATTTCTTTAGACAGGAAAAGGATTATTCTTTCAAAATAGAAAATAATGCTTTCTCAACATAAGATCTCTCCGCTTGGTTGGCAGGTGTAATAAATGACAGCTTCATTTCGAAACATGAATGGAGCAGTGTTTTGTCACTTCTTTGCAATCAAGACTTGTTTTCTTCCTGATATTATGATATACTTAAGGTTTGCCAGTACTTGAGCTGTTTCCTGTGTAGTTTTTGAAATTAACCTTTTTTGTTTGAAATTTATACCAAGTGTGCCAAAGCCATCCTTACCTTCTGTAAACTGACACTTCTGTCTGAAGGTGGAATCATCTCTGGAGTCAGAGCCTGAGGTGGATCAATGCCCTTTGTTAATTTCTGATTGATTAAATAGAAAGCCAAAGCAAACTGTTCCTTTGAAAGCTTCCCGCAGTCCTTTGTGTCACAGAGAGCCCTGTACAGAGATGCACATGAAATAAATCACTGTTTCCCGTACTTGCTGTTATTTAGAAATGTAAAAATTGCTAGCGTATATCTCCTCTCCTAAAAAAGTGCAATACATAAGTAAGGCACGGAAATAAATAGAAAACATTACGCAAACATAGAATGAAAAGAGAAAGTGGTTGTGCAATTTCCACAGCTCTGTTAGAGCAATTTTGCATCTCGTAAAAAGCAGAATCAGGCCTGAGTCACAACACCTGAATATTTGTAACTGAAGTTACTGCTGAGCTGAAGCACTTCTCACAGCCAACACAAGTTGATCTCATTTCTCTGACTTTCCTAAATTGTTATGCTAATCATACCTTGAAACAAATGACATTTTTCCTACCAGAGTGCCATGCAATAGCTTATAGTGGGGAAAAATTTAGGAAAACACACCACCACACAGCGGGTGTCATTACTGACTGTAATGAAAGACAAACGAGTCACAGAATTAGATGGGCCATAAATATTACATGCTAAGAATTTTACACAGATAATCCTCAGATGCCTAGTATCACCATTCAGATACACAGCAACATTATGCCTCCTTAAATCAGGTATTCAGCTAAAGCGTAGTATTTGTTTGTAACCATCTGTTCAGGCTCTTTACCTCCTCCAGCTAGGAAATAACTCATAGCATAAACCTGTTCCTCACCCACCATTTCTGTCCATTACTAGAAGCACGTAAGTTACCACTTAATAAAGAGGCCACGCTATCATATACAAAAATAACAGCTTTCACTTTTCACGAAAAGTGCTAGGAAAGAGCAAGAACCATGCCGTCGCCTAAACAGCTGTCAAGGAAAAATAATCCCTACCAGATATGTGCAAGGAGAGCAGAAGGCAGTCCTGTCTTCAAGAATAGTTCTCTGGCTTCCACACCTGACACAAATCCATCCATGTCCTTGTCAGTTTTCACAAAGATCTCATCGTACTTAATTTTGTCTGCAGGCGATACAACCCACTGAGGGGAGGGGAGGGGGGGTAGAAGAGGGGAAAAAAAAATTTAAAAATGCTAAGATAAAGACAGCTCTCTCAGATAGTTATTTGCTTTCAAAGTTACATAATTCAAGGACTACAGCACAGATTTTAAAAGTGATATAGGTGCCTAGTTTATGAACCAGTTTTACTGCCCCAAATAGTCCTGTACAGAAATCCACATGCAACTCCGAAAGCAGTATTTATATCAGTGAAACACCATGGCTGGTTGATACTGCTCCACCTCTTTGCCTACGCATTATTGTATTCCTTGAGGCCCAGATCTGCTCATAGCACTGAGTTGTGCCCTCACCACTGTATCACAGCCCTGCTTACTGTCTGGCTCCATCAATTTTATTCCTCTTTACAGCTGGAGAGCTTTAGCTGGAGGGACTGAAGAACTGGTCAAGCATGGAGTTAACAGTTGGGACATTCTAAATTGTAGGTCTGAAGCTCTCAACAAGGTAAAGATGGGAACTAGAGCCACAAATCTTACTTAAGCAATTTTTCCAAATACCATACTATTTATTATATAAAGATAGGGTGCTTGGTTTTGTTGTGTGGGGTTTTTTTTGTTTTTTTTTTTGTTTGTTTTTTGTTTTTTTTTTGAGTGAAAATGACTACATCTTCTGCTTACGTGCATGCTCGTGGATGCTAATTAATTTCAGTGTATAAACACACTTAATATATGAATCCCAAATGGTACTGTACAAAAAACATACACCAAGACACTGATCCAGAATGGCACTCCTTTGTAATACATATTGTACACAGGCTTAAGTCAGTCAAGCAACCTGACAGATGAAAACCTTGGAACCTCCAGAATTAAAGTGCTAATTTTTTTTATTGATCGCTCAAATACAGGTGTCTAAATATCCAGACAGCATCTTATGCATTAAAGTACTACAGTTCTTACCTCAGATTCCCTTCTCAATAATTTCATCTTCTGAATATAACCAGTAAATTATAATCCACTTGTAAAGACACATTTGTTTTAAAAAGTGTCCATATTCAAATCAGTCTTCAGCCAGAACACGTATGTTCTGCCTACGTGTACCTGGACTATGTTTTAAAACTGTTTGCTTAGTATTCTGACCTTTGGGTTGAGCTTTATGTTTTGAAATAATTTACTTTTTAAATATCTTCAAAATCTTTACTAAATAATATTCTTTTATCCAATCATTTATATTTGAAGACATCTAAAAGCAGTAGAACAAGATAAATTTTGTGCTAGCTTTTCTCTTAACCTGGTTTTCCCATCGGCCTTCTCAACTTTATCAACAAATCAACAGGACAAGGAGAAGGAAATTAAAAACGTATATCAAGACACTTCATACAGGCAGACCTCAAAGCACAGCATTAAGAACAAATCTTTTAACCCCAATTCACTTCAGAATTATACCTGTGATAATGGTGTTTTGGCAGCTAAAATGCCTACAGGTGGCAAGGACTGATGTGAATCTTTGGTTGACGTTGAAGATGGAATTAATGGCATTGCTCCTGGAACACTAATAGGTTTTCTCTTGGATAGTGGCACCAAAGCTGCAGGCAAGGACATTGGCACTGGTTCTTTCTCCAACGCACAGTACACCAAAAACATCGCCTGAACACAAAAACAAACCGTGTGAATACTGGGGAAGGGGGGGGACACTAGTTAAGAAATACATTTGTAGCATCTTTTCCATTATGTTTTCTGTTATGTTCCTCCTTTACAAGCCCCTTGAACTGAGTTGCAGCTTATTGCCTTCCGACCTGCGTTTTTTATTACTACTTATTTTTGAGTCTCACTGCTTAGCAAATGAAGTTCAGTATCTTTTAGAACAGTAAAATGATTCTCCCAGGTATTACCCAGCTTATAACCACCACTGGTAGAATTGTATTTGATCAAATACTTTAAGCTCTTAATTTTAAAGTATTAATTGCTTTTCCAAGAGTCACTTTGCTTAATGACTACTCTTCTGTTGTGGTTGTATGTTTTAATAATTTTGTGACTACCGTTCAACACAGAACTGCATCTTAAAGAGATTTTAAATACCGTATTTTACAGACTGTCAAGTGAATCTCCAGCACTTCCCTAGAACATCATATTGATTCTCCGATCTCAAAGCTAAAAGTCTGCAGAATTATAGCGTAAGTACAAGAAAATCAAGTACAGTAATAGTTAACTACTAGGCTTTAAAAGGAACTGGTTTCAGAAGATATTGACCACTTCTCACTTGCCATCTCCTGGAAGAAGCGAACTTTATTTACTGCTTCTTACATTATTTCATCAGTCCTGGCATTAATAGTGTTAAAACTCTAAATTTGCTGTGAACCTTGAAAGAATTTCTACACATTTTTTTTTTTAAAAACATCCTCAAATGTATCTTGAGGCATCAAGTACCACGAACACTGAAGGTTAAGTTAAAACTTATTATTCAGTTGAAAACGGCTCAGTCCTTTGTGGGACCGCATATCACAAGTATAAGTTTTTAATGGTTCATTTAGCCCAGAGAGAAGTTAGTGTTGAGTAACGAGAGAAACATTAATTTAATACTATGACTTGATTAAGGTCCTAAATAAAGGCAATAAATGAAACCATACAGGCAAAAGTTAACATACAACTCATCCACTTTAAACTCGTCATTAGACTTCCAAAATCCCGAGACATACTTACCACTGCAAACTCATCACGATCCAACATTCCATCTCGGTCAATATCACTCAATTCCCACACCTACCAATCAAAAGCAGAATACAGGGATTTTTACCTGAACTGTAGCGTTTGCCTATTTACAACCTCACTAAAAACAAATGTGAGAGCTTCCCCCGAGTATATCCAAAGTTCTATTAACCTAAAAGCATTAGTTCTCAGTAAGCAATATACATTCATATAAACCATGCAAAGGAAGAGAATCTGAAGATGGAAACAGAGTGCACCAATGACACCCTGTCCTAAACAAAGTGTTAAAGCATACACAAAACTGGTACATTAACAGTAAGATGCGATCTCTATCAGAATATCAAAGATTATTTTTGCATTTTCTCACTCTGTAAGACAGTAGTTACAAGTTAGGCGCATTACTACAAACACTCTGAGAAACAGACAATGCTGAGTGTTTCACAGTTATCATGTTCAAATTATTGATTAATTAAAAAGATTCTTACTCGTCCTAAGATATCCACTGGCAGTTTTGAGTTAAGGAGTACAGGTTTCACCTTATCCCCTGACAATAGTCCGTTAATGGGGTTTAGGCTGTCAAAAATAGCATCGTACTTGGCCTTGTCTTCCAGCTGGAGGAGCAGAACAAAAATACTAATTATGGAAACAACCACTCACAGTTTAAGAAGCACTCGTTATTTCAAAAGTATTAAGCTTTTTTTTTTGTTTTTTTGTTACAGTGAAAAAACACACACTGAAGTTCGTGATGTACAGATTTTTTTTCCATATTTTCTTTTGACTCATAGGCTCACACAAAACCCACTGAGATTTAGTCTTTCATTTATTTTCATGGCTTCAGGTAACTATTCCAAATAAATGAATTTTTTCCCAGGGTTTCCCAAGTGCCATTCCCTCCCCCTCATCCAATCAAGTTAGGTCTACTAGGCCAATTACAGATTTGACAGAAATAGCAATTTGTCATACTTAGTGAACTCTAGTTATCAGTATCATATTTTTTTCAAGATTTTTGTTTCCTTGCAAATGACATCATAGTTCTAGATCACAGCCCAATATTGTGTTTACCTTAACAGCCCATGGTACATCACTTGATGCTGTTCCACTGAGTAGCAAAGGACTACTAGTATCAGTCTAATGAAAAAACAGGAAATAAAACATCAGAAGAGAACTGGTTCTGACCTTTCAAAGTAACTCCCCTATTTGAGAAGTGACTGCTTCTCAAAGTCTGTACTGCCTTTTAGTCATCCATATCTTATGTGAAGGATACCAAAATTTAGAATAAGAAATTTAAAGTGTTTCTTCCATTAAGGACAACACCAATAGAACAAATACTATATATATTCTAATTTTACAAAATTTTATATTTAAGTCCCTGACCAGAATATGTAGCACCTTATTCTAATTCTGCATTGTCCTGTTTTCCCCTCCCCTACAACATCACTTCCAAAAATATTTGGTATTTATACCAAACCCTAATTGTTATCTTCAAAGAAGTTCTTATTAATGAGTTGGTATGTTCAATTAAAATAAATAAATCAGTCTTACAAATCTTGGTGGAGGAACGGGCAAATTAAGACTACTCAGGGAAACATCCAATCCATTCTGTGCGCATGCTACAAGTCGTAAAGCCACAAAGAACTCCTACAGGAAAAAAAAAATTGTGAAAATTTTGTTACATGAAAATACTCCAATTTATGAAGAGTTAAGAGTTTTTCTAGTATTATTACGTATACAAGGGCCACAAATGGCCAGGGGGGAGGAGGAGTGGTATGTGTCACAAAATGACAGTGAGCAGCAGTCAAAAACTGCTTAATTCTTCCAGTGAAGTAAAGCTTGTAATTACTAGCTCCAAGCATTTAGTAGCTTCCTGGCTAGTGTAATCAGCTCTCCACACTAAGTTCTTCTATGACAGAGCAGTGAAATTTGAAGTAGCAATTACAGCTGTTTATCTTGAAGGAACTGAGCTAATCCCAAAGGTGACAGTTGACAGAGGAGGAGGAAAGAAACATACAGCGTACAAGAAAGGTGAACTGAAGTAGAAGGCTGATGAAAGATTTGTTTAATATATACTACAATCATCTTTTCCTACCATGGAATGAAGCAGCTAGCTCTCTGCAGGCCATTATTTAAGTAACTGCTTCAAACCATCAAACAGCAACATCATATCAGAGCTTTTCAGCAGATCACACCACATGCACCACTGATATGGAAGTCTGACTGACATACTGCTCATAGCTGCAGCTTTGAAAGAACAACTCCAAACAGAATGAACTGATGTGAAACCCACCAAAATTAGATAAAGAGGAATTTTAAAGATTTTACTAGAATTTTAATTTCTGCATTACATTTCCCCCGAAGATTCAGAGGAAAAGTTACCTTAATACAGACCATTAGACCTTAAATTACTCCTCAGTGGTACTGCACAGCTACATAGCAGCTCATTTTATGACTTCAAGAGAAACGAATGAAGTAGCTGAAGGCTGCTTAATTTATTGTAGCTTACAATGAAATGGCAAGTACATACCAGAAAAGAATCCCACTATAAAAACTGCTTTCCTGAAACAGAAATGTTAATGTTTACCTTTTTCAAGATTTGCTAATGGTTAGAGTAACTTCATTCATCATACAACCATACCTGTTTGTTCAGGATTCCTTTGCCATCAGTATCAGCTAAGTCCCAAATCTAAAACATAAAAACAATATTCACAAAGGTGTTTCACAACACTGAAAGGAATCTGGCAAGTTCTCACTCAATTTAACAATGATATAATTCTTGGATGAAAGTTTAGTTCTTAACTTTCATGATAGTAGTTACTTATGGTGACAGATTTACATATTGCTTTTATTTCCATCACAAACAACGTACATGTTAGAATAAGCATAGCTGCTGAAATGTGAAAGCGTTAGATAGCACAACTGAAAATGCATTAGGGAAATTCATGTATCCTGTACTACTATTCTAAGTATTTTAATTTATAGAGGATACTAACTAAAGCAAGAGACAATAGAGTTAAACAATTGTTAAATACCTTTCCAAGTACCAAATCTGTCAATCCGGACTTCTTCAAGAAAACAGCTGCATCAGAAGCTAACACTCTTCCAGTATTGGCAGAATCAACCTGGGAGCAGAAAAAAAATTCACGTCACAAAACAGCTTTGTAGATTAAAAATATATATAATCTTCAAAATCAGTCTTTCTACCCACGAAGAACTGAAACTATGTAGAATTTGAGACATGATAAACACTTCAAAGGACAGAAAAGAGGCAAGAGAGAATGTTCTCTACACTTCCTAAAGAGGAAGAAACAGAACCAAAATTGAAATTGTACCAATAAATCAACGTGCATGGAAAACTGAAGGACATGCTAGTAACTTAATACTAGCATTAGATTTGCCGGTATCCCCTTGTGAAGCCCATTGGTTTCTGAATGCTTGCTGACCACTGAGTCATCATGGCTGTCTTTGGATTAGCCTGCGAATGACTAGCGTGAACGATGCTTCACACAGAACAGCAAGACCGGGTACATACAGCAGAACACTTGGTGGTGATGCAAAGCCATCACCTACAGTCCCACAGCTTTCTTTAAACAAAGCCTATATTCAATATTATGTTTCAAACATAAAACCAACCTTCAAAGTTCACACACGCAGCAGACATGAGGTGCTCAAAGCAAACACCTCCCAAAGATGTGTTTAGAACTAGAAAGCAAAAGACTTGCAGAGAATTTATTATTTGCAAAGTATGCTGAAGTGGATGAAGATTGAAGATTGTCTTCCCTGCTTCTGCTTCTAAAATACATCAAAAAACTCCAAAAGCAATCCTGAAAATATTATTTAATAGGTTGAAAACAAAAGATGTTTTCACTTTTACAGCTAATATGACTGATTAGGAGAGGTTGTTAATTATTTTCCAATCATCTATTTCAGTTTGTGTGGGAGAGCTGTTCATAATATAGGCAAGGAGTTGCCAAGTCACTGCAACAAGTCCCCTTTTCAGTTAGAGGAGCCCATCTTTTACATAAGCCAAGTACTCTTAGCATCCACTCAGAAAGCCTTTAACCTAGGATTTTTCTTAGCTTTCAAGAAAGTCAGAGCAATACAATATCAGCTGTGTTTATTTTTAATTTCCTCACTTCCAACCCAGAGGAAGGAGATTTTGAGGGATTTAAGCAAGCTTCTTACTTAATCTGATACGGATACAGTTTCTTTTCTGTGCAAATAATTCCCTAAAATGAAAATGAAGATGGTGGGTTTTTTTCTTTTTTTTTTGGTTTGTTTTTAAAAAAAGGTCTGATTTCAATTTCTTTACAAACTATTTGACTCTTGTATGCTGGGATGGAGGTACTTACGAAGCATTAAAACAATGCAGAAAATTGGCTTACGTTTGACCATTGCACTGAGCAGATTGCTGGTATTTATCATCAGCTTGACACAGCTCTCCTCCCACCCCAGTGTGCAAAAAGCAGGTTTTTTTTTCATAACTGTATCAGACAACAACTACCTTGCTGCAAGTTGTCTTTTATAGGGCCAGAAATGATTAAAACTTTAAAATGTACGTGACCTCTTTAGGTCACAAGGTAACAGTGAGAAGTATTTCAATTCAGATTCATCAAGAATTCATCAGCAGCTCAGGCATACTGCTTACCTGTTACAATGCAGCACAAGTAACCGCCTGCTAATTTATCATACATATTTAAATGTATCCTTTAACCTCATGCTGCTTTGAGAGTCAGTCTAAGTATGGTCAAGCAAAAAAAGAAAAAACAAAAACTTATTCAAAGAGAAACATCCCTATTGACAGGTTAAGGTTTCAACTGCATTCTAAGTACAAAGCGCGGGATTTAATTGCCATTTCACAATACACATTATGTAAAATGAATGACTAACTCTGTGATAGAACTGGCAGAGTACTAAGCATCAGAGCTATTTCAGGTGATGAATTTATTCTCAATTTGTATGGAATGCTCTTAAGTGTTTCTGGTATGAAAGAAGCAAGACATGCTCTACTAGCACTGGAAGACAAAGGGAAATGTCTTTCTCACATAGCTACTCTGAAAAGCTGACATATCCTTATAAAAGAGGGAGAAGGAAAAAGTTATCTAGTGCAACTGAAAGCATTTAGACATAGTACATTCCAAAGCTACTCTTTAGGAAAAACGCTTGCAGAAAAAGCATTTGGCCGAGCAAGTCAGAAGACTAATCCTGTGGAAAACAAATCCACTGGCACAATATAACTCACAGTAACATCAGGTTCAAGGAATCCCCGTGACTGTACACTGCCAGACAACAAACAGTGCTCCGATTTCACTAGGCTGCGTAAGCCAATGAATGCAAGATGTTAAGGGACTTCAGAACCAGGATCACACTTGTGCGGAAATTCACTTTCTGTACCCACCTTTTGGTTTCACACTTCAATGGTTAAACAATTGCAATTGAGAGGAAGAGACGGACAAGTACCTGACAAAGATTATGCAAGTCAGTGACAAGAGTCAGTAGTATTGGGCTAGGAAACCTAACATGGAGAAAGGTGAGTTCCTTGCCTTGTGACCTTGTAACATTCACCACAATAAGGGATTCTCTTAAGGACTTCAAATCTAATTCCTAGGGACAGATGCACAGCAGACTTGTTCATCAGATTGAAAGACAATTTTGTGAGGGTGATACTATCTCCTTCCACCTTCAGGAGCCATCCTAACTTTGATCAAGGCAAACTCTCTCTTACTGCTCAGCAAACTGCTACTCCCCTTCAGTGGAGAAAAAGCCTTCTTAAAGTAGAAGAGCGAGCTCAAACTTTTGAGACGTCACAGGCTGATACACTATTTTATGCACTTGAGAAAGGGATTAATCCTCTGAGCACAAACCAAAAAGAGAGTGTTGATAGAAATCATGATCTTCTCTCTTCCCTAGCAGGGCAGCTTGCATTCTAACGTTGATAACCAAAACCAAAAGAAGTTCCTAAATAAAAATGTCATCGTATACACGATATCCTGTCTTACAACAAACCAACAGGAACATTAACAGTTGCACAACAGGAGAAAAACATCCTATTAGGTTGCTTCAGAGGTTCAACAGTTATTCAACAAGTCTTTGTATATATGTATATATAGGCATTTTTTTTTATACAATTCATTTAGATGTTTCTTTAAATGTTATCATATATCTGTCATTACATAATCAGATATGCAAAATACAAAATATTGATATAATACAGTAGTTTAAACAGCTTTTTTTCGGAAAAAAAGCTGTATTTATAGAAATTAATACACCTTACTGTTGCTGGATCTAACTATAAAAGATAAGTTATGTATAAAATTCCAAAGTCAAAAGATTTATCTGTTGAGGGGAGCTGCAAGAACTACACATATTCTTTCAGCGTTCAGTGGCCTTCCAACCAAATTTCACTCCTTACAGCAGCTGGTAAGAACCTTGGACCACAAACACAAGAAAACCAGCCTCATTTGTAAAAAGGAAAAGAAAAAAACCATATCCCCACAGTATTTAGCAAGGGTATACTCCATTCCAACAGCTAACTGTCTGGTATAATTGTAAAGTAATGTATGTTACACATACGACAGTTTGCTAAAAAATTAAATAAGTCATCTTATAACTAAATTTATTCTGATATAGCTCAGACCCAAGTGTTAGTTACTACAAAAATATATTGTAAAGTAGAAGTGTTTGCCTTGAAATTCAGTCATCTACACATTGCTAGCCACGCTGAAGTCTAGAGCAAAATAATATTATTTTATACAAAATAAATTTTATTTTCTCAACAAGAATATACATACCTGTCGGTAGAATTTCTCATACACAGGATTTGCACTTGACAGCTATACAAGAAGAAAAAAAGATAGAATTAAACAAAATCCATATTTCAACTGTCTTCTGCCTATATAGCTAAAGCTAGAAAACACTTTTTCTGGTCTTCAGAGAAACATTAAGCATTTATATAATTCTATTTATTCGGCAAAACAATTAGGACTACGACAGCTCTTTATACAGTAACTTTTAGACGACTTCTTTTTTGAAGGCAGCGATACTAACCGCTATCAGATTACTCTATCAGGGGGGTCAGCAGGCTGGGCAGTATGAGACAACAATTCCTGAGCAAGATCAAATACAGACAAACGAGAAGAAACCTGAAGTGACACAGTCTAGGAAGTGCTCACTTACGAATACAAAGCCAGACAGTTTTATTTCATTATCTACTGCCTCGTTCCTTAGAATTTAGTGCCATACACAACTAGTCTGCAAAACTCGCAGACATCCAAATTAGTTTGTGGATGGACAACTAAATCCAAAGCAATGATGCAAGAAAAAGTAATATTTTAAGTTAGTTTTTTTCAACTTGAATCATTGCCAGACATCACTTCTGCCTTAATTCCACTGTCATCTACCAGACACTTAGTGCTCACCTAAACTTAGGTGAGCAAGGATAAAACGCCATCATTGGAAAAGGCTTTTTTTTTTTTTCTTAAATCGAACCATTCTTAGAAACTCTATTCAGCCAAACAAAAAAACAAGCCTGAAATCACACAGAAGCTAGTAAACTAGTATCTGTTCCTGTACCGAGGACCTTTGGTCAAGAGATTCCCCAAAAATGTACTGATAGGGTTCCCTCACTTTCCCTGAAGTTAGAAGAGGCACAAAATTAGATGCTGTTTTCATGAAGCGCACGTTGCATGAAGCAAAGATTGTGTGCGTGACTGGGTGCATTTATGCGGAGGATAATCCTAGAATCATTGCAATGGGGTGCCTTTGCAACCCCAGTTGGAAAACGTAAGCACAACAGAAGTTAAAGTGAGTTCCATGTCATAAAAAACTAATTTTGAATATGATCCAGAAACTAGAATTTTCCTCCCCCTTAAGATGAATGTGATCTTAAATTTCTGGGTCGCACGCACAGACCTTCACACGAACTAAATCCAAACAAGGTAGTTTTTTCCTGATTTAAAGTTTAGAAATTTGCATTGAAAGACAGAAACCAACAGTATGCTAGGCTGTCATCAATCACAGAGTTAGAGAAAAGACTTCACTACAGCACATGTAAATAGTGACTATTTAAAAAAAAAACACATATTTTCCTACAGCAACAGCTAATAAAGTTGCCAGACTTCCACACATGCCGATTATTGAAGAATGTTTACTGGGAAAGTTTGGTTTTAGAAACTATTTAGAAATTGGGGTTTTAGCATGATCCCGTTCAAGTACAGAAAGCATGCTGTATTAACAGAGCACCCCACAAGGCAGATGACAGAGAACAGCCAGAGGTAACAGGAGCACCTGCTTTCAGATCTTTAAACCCAAATATTCACCAAGAACACTGCCCCTGAGGCACTCAGTTTCTAAGAGCCTCACAGCATTGCTCAGTCTCTACTTTTCGGGGTTTTTGTTTACTTCTTTGGGGTCGTGGTGGTAACAAAATTCCACGTGCTGGGAAACCTCCGTCAGTACCCAAAGGTTTATTATTTCAGCCACTACCTAGGCGGGCATTTGCATATCCCTCAAACCAGCCTGACGAAATACATTCACGCTTTGCCAGACCTGACCACCGCAGCGCCAACCCAACGCCACTTTCTGTCACTTTTCAACGTGCCCCAAAGCATACTTACATTTTCTTAACTACAAATGCTCTGCTTACTGACTCGGCTACAATTTCAGTGGCAGTCTAGAGGAGCAACTCTCCCGAACATTCAAATATTTCCAAAATTCATTAATTCATTGTAATGTAACAGCACAGACACAGAATCGAATTAGAGCTACAAGCAAAATAACTGGAACAACGTTGGCCAGCGCGCACTCTCGAAGCATCAATCCATCATCCCTCTTGCCCAATATCCCCCTTTGTTCAGCCAAATGTTTCATTCTTACAGCCAGACCTATCACTGTCACTCCTGGAAATATCGAGTCCTGCCATGAAAACACTAAGTGCAAAACAATCTCTTCATTCAGCGCTTGGAGCGCAGGCCAGTAATTCTTGTTTATTTCATTAATGTTTCCAATACCCATTTGACCATCAGTATCGCTGCAATAACTGGAATTTCCTGTGACGACAAATAGAATAATAGTAACAAAAAAATTCCCAGACTATTTTTTACTAGTAACAGACTTGTTTTTCCCGTGAAGTATAAAATAAAAGATATAAATGTCTGGGATATTCTTGATCTTCTGAGAGAAGAAGAAAAACACTGTTCTACACCCTCTAAAGCGCTGTTGTAAAATTTTCTTGTCAGCGTTCTTTTTTTGGGATTTATAATGTGCAATTGCAGAGAGTAAATTCAACTTGTTTTCAATGCAGAAAGGAAGAAGGGAGAAAAGGTCAGATTCCACTGCACACAAAAATAGAATTACGTTATTACGATTCCCTTCAGAAGTTAATCACTTCACAAGAGTCATGCCTGCTCTAGTAATTACAGCCTTTGTGACAAAACCAACTGCAGAATGCTAACCCAGGAAACAGAAGCCACCTTCAGGGACACCTGCCTTTTCATCTTGTGGTGCCAGTCAAGGTGTCAGTGCCCCCAGGTTCTCACCCCCGGCACGCTCACATTTAGGTGTAACACAACACTACTGCCAGGCTGGCCACCCCGCCATCCACAGCCTTCCTTTGCGCAGAAAAAGTTAAAGAGCCCAGGGTGGGAGGCTGTCTACAGAGAAAAACAGCTTCCAGGCCAAATGACACCATCTGGCAGTAAGTGTCCTGCACGTAGCTGTCCTCTTGCTCTTTCCTGGGTCCCGGGCAGACTCAGGGTGGCAAAGAACTGTTCCTCTGAAACGCAGCACAGAGCCTAGCTCTCCACTTCCGAAAAAAAAAAAGGAAGGAAGGATAAAGTACAAGTAGTTCCAAGTAGTTCCTCTCAGCACTCTTCCACCACTAAATGCAGCTCCCTCCAAGTCTGAGAATGGCATGAAATTAACCCCAAAAGACAAATGTAACATCCAGGGATCATTCTGCCTGGAATCCCTTCTACAGCAGCGTGTAGCCTGGGCACGGCACTGGCAGGAATACAAGCAAGAGCTAAACAAGTAAGGAAAAAAAAAAAAAGAGCACAAGGCCAAACAGCAGGTAAGTTTAAGGCAAGCTGGTTTTTATTATGATGCCCTTTCCAAAGGACAACAAAACGTTTTCCTACTGTTTTTCTCTCTTATTTGAAGTGCCTCACAGCAAAGCTTTCTACCACTTTCTGTTCCATGACCAAGAACAACTCAACATCAGCTTGGAGTTGATGCGCTTGGTTATAGGACATACACACACACACAATGCGTCCCTTGAAAGAAGGATCTGAATCCAGCCTTTGTGTATTATTTCCCCCCACACACACACTATAAAACTTCCTCCAAGTACTGTCTTTTTATTACTACACTGACATTAGCACTATTAGTCTCACAGACACAGAGGGAGCTACAGAGTCACTGTTCCAGGCTGTACAACACAGGACCAAAATGACAAGTATTGGTGCACATCCTGCACATTCACTTGTTTCCATCCAGTCTTCTGAAATTTTGTCCCACCTAGGTGAAAAAAAATCCATGCTGCTCCTCTACAATCATTTGATGACACAGTGTTAGATATCCCAAAACTGTTAAACAAGAGCAGACATCCCTCTCCAGATTTATTTGCTTGTACTTTAAGAGGTCTATTTGTTGGTGCAATCACACTGTTTCCCTTACATTTATGTTGAGGACATTAAACAGAGCTCTTGAGCGAAAGCTTCCTTGAGATTAAAGTTTTCCCCTACAGCAATAACACAAGATAAGAAAGTATTTATAGCACATTTATATGCACATATATTGCCATGCACTTCAGAGTCAGAACCTTCATTCCCCTTGAACAGCTGAAGCATGCGCAGAGGCTCTGCCACCTTCTCTTTGCGCAGATGGCTGTCACTGCGTAATTAAATATGGTTCAATTCCATTTTCAAATCACTACAGGAAGCCTCTACCATCTTATAATCAGTACTGAACAAAGTCTGTAAAATGTGAAAAAGCAGCTCCACTGCCTTTCAGCTACTGTCTAACATGGCTGGTGCAATACCAATCAAAAATTTAGTTCTACCTGCTTTACAGGGGAGGCTGACTGGTCGTGCACAAGCTTAAACACACACACACATACACGTGCACACACACAGTCAGGTTTCTTTATCTTTTACAGAGGACAATGCAGAAGGACACATTTCTCACTCCTGTAAAATAATAATAAACTAAAATCCTGATTTTACCATTGTGTTGATCCCTAACAGAAGTCTGAAGATTGCCACAAACCTCAGGTGAAAAAGAATTAAGTAACTGCTGAGCTTTGCTTTTTGGCTCTGCATTACAACATACCTGTTACTACAAGACTCATTCATACTGTGTTTACATCCTATATACTCCAGTAACTGGCAATGTATGCATCAGACAGGTGTCCACCTTAGCGTCAGCTGTAATTCAGCGAATCCCTTAGTCAACAAAACACAGCGCTCTGGACCTGTGACAAGATATTGAAGTCTGAACTGAGACATGGGGTACAATCTTGTTACATGACCGTCTCGTTTATTAAAGCAGCTCAAAGCTACTTTTTAAGATGACAACCACTTTTTCACAAAAGATGTATTTCATAATATCAGGAAAACAAGAAGGTATCTTACTATTCTCCCTGAATACTTCTGGACGCTCCCATCTTAATTTCCCCGAACCTTCAAACACACATGAGCAGTTTCTCTTACTGAACTACCACCTTAATTTTCAGTGGCGACAGGAAGTTTTTGAATGTCCACATTGCACGAGCCTCCAAACATCGCCCACACTCTTAACATGTATTTTCTGCATCTTCTGTCTTCATTTCCTTCCTCTGTAAATTAATTAAACCAGCTAAGCAGCCATATTTGGAAGATCAAAAATAAAATTCTTCTCATTGGCTATAGCTTAATTAGAGTTTTCCAACAACAGACTGCTAGATATGAACAGTTCCTTCTTACCGATGCTGTTTTCAAGCTGAAGGCAACCACAACAAAACATTCACTTGGTACAAGTTTTCTTAGAAGTTCCACACTTAATTCAGTTATGCTCAGACCATGACACTTACCGAGCAAATGCAAGTGGCAACAAGATATTGCTTAAGGGGTTCAAAATTAGGAGAACAGGACACTTCAGATTAAGTATATTCATTTTGCAACGCTCTTCAAGCACACTTGGTGTAATAAATTTCACTACAGCTACACAGGCCCAAAATATTTTTACTTATCAACCAACAGAAAGTTCCACGTTACTTAAATGAAGCTTTAATATTCAAATAAACAATGCTCAGCCCTCGCAGATATCGCAGCTGCAAAGCCATCTGAAAATACCCCAGTCCGATTTTGGAAACACCCAACTTCCTCATTGTGTTAAATCGGTCACAACCACATAAGAAGGGGAAAAAGAAAATCTGAGACAACTGTGAGCTCGACTGCAGGTCAAGCAGAACTGCCTCTTATTCTCTGCATGTTTACAGCAGAAAGCACCAGCCTGCACAGTTTGTCTCGCTCGTGTTAGTAATTGATCTAACTGCAGCCAGCAACCATCCCCTCCCACCCCGGTACTCACTTTCACTTCCTCACACTACATCAGAATGGATTCAGAACACTTCGGACTTTCCATAACTCTAAAATGCCTGAAATTAGAGCCTACGTTGAAGAAATGATCTTTAGGCTTGCTTGACTTTCTAAGATTATTTTTATTCAAAGCACGCTCCTCCTGTCCCCACTCCCCAAAAAAGAACTCCCCACACAAATGGTCAACAACAACAGAAATAGCTTCCTCAATTTAACCACTGGTGCAAGTTGTAGTCACAGCGGTTTTAAGGACACTGGCAGTTTTTCTGCTCCTGTCAACGTTATCACATTTCTATTTAGTCCCTGTTCCATGTGACCAAAAAAAAAAGTACGTAAACTCTACAATGAAAGGATTACACAGCCTGTATGCCTGCAGAACATACTGTAGCAGGCACTCCTCCCCTCTCCCCATAAAAGGGCCAGAAGAGCCCATGCCCACAGAATAGCCCATAGAATTAAATCACTGGTCTAGGAAAACTTTGTCCTTCAACAAAGGCATGCTTTAAACATTTTTCTTTTGCTTGAAGACTGTTGAAAGAGACACAGAAAATGCTAACCTAACATTTTTGACTATCAAAGCATGCTTTCACAGAGGGTACTATTACCTTCACAAGTATATTCCTTTTATTTCTTTAGACCTTTAAAGACATGTTTTCTCCACGTATTTGGAGTTCATGTTTTTAATGAACCACCCTTTCTTTCCTTAAAATGGTTGAGGATTTCCTCACAAGTCAACTACAGAACAGAATAACTGCCAACTGAGTAGTCTGGCTCCGAACTTTTTGGTTTCCTCATGCATGCGTAAGTGAGTCACACTTCTTTACCAGCTTTTACATACGTGTGACAACTGACGATCAGATTGAAGCATTCCAAGCAAGGAGCATGTGCACTGACAGGCCTGCCTCAGGCTCATGTCAGGTAGGAATGAAAACTTCTCATGTTCCTGCTACATGAAACAAAACAGTACCAGAAGTACAGTTCGTTACCTACCAAATCTCTAGGGAACACGAAGCAGCCTCAACAGTGTACGAGCACACGTATGGAGGAATTCTACTGCCATCAAGGAAAAAAATTCAAGCAACAAAGAGGTTTAGGCAAAGAGATCACCTGGACACTAAAGATGCCAAAATTGTCCAAGCTTTAAGACCATGCAAGGTCCTTCATCGTAAGGACCTGCAAAGTCCTTCATCATCAGGCACCTGTAAAGCCAGTGGGTGAAAAGGGTACCCCCACATCACACAGCTAACAAAAAAAGAAGTAAAATGACTTCCAAGGCGGTATCTCTGGAGCTAAGACACCGCTGCAACAGGCCTTTGAGCAACATCCTCGCAGCTCTTCTGCACCCAGAGCAACCCCAGCACCCCCTAACCCCAGCTCCTGCCCAAAAGCTCCTCGGGCACAGCCACGGCGCCCCCCACACCCACTTCACCACCCGCCTCCCACACGCGCGGGGCAGGTTTTGGTTTTTTTTTTCTGTTGTTTTGTTTTATCTGAGCCCGGCGCCCGCTGCCTTTCCCCGAGACAAAAGACCGAGGGCGCTGCCAGCCGCGGCCCCGAGCTCTGCGGGCTGTCCCCGGGGCAGAGGCACCTGCGGCCGGGCGGGGATCGCGGCGATCCCGGGGGATCTCCCCCTGCCTTCCCTCCCTCACACGGGGGGTCCCAACCTCCCCCACACCCCCCCCCAGCCGCCACCTGACAGCGCCGGCGGCCGTTAGGCGCCCGTTAGGCGGCGGGGCAGGCTGAGGGGCGGCCGGGGCAGCAGCGAGCCGCTCCGCTCCCCGCTCCCCCGGGGCCCTGCCCCTGGCCTTCACCCTCCGGCCCGGGGCGGAGGGAGGCGGGCGGTACCTGCGTGAGGGAGAGGTGGGCG
Organism: Anser anser; assembly: GCF_964211835.1. NCBI lineage: Eukaryota > Metazoa > Chordata > Aves > Anseriformes > Anatidae > Anser > Anser anser. The sequence continues at coordinate 25,818,269 of NC_139728.1, forward strand.
GCCATGCTGCTTCCATCATGCACCGGCCGGGCCGCAGGAAGGACGCGCCGCCGCCGCCGCCCGCCGCCCGCTGCCCAACTTCGGCAACTTCCCCGGCCGGGCCCCGGTCAAAACCCGGCGCCGGATCCGCGCCCGCCCGCCCGGAGTCGTCGGAGCCGGAGCCCGCCCCGAGAGGAAAACCGGGCGGTGGAAGCGGCTGGCTGGAGCCGGAGCGCGCGGGAGGAAGCTGCAGTGAAAAGGCGGAGCCGGGTGGGGGTTTGGTACGGATCGGAGGCTGCCTGCCTTTCCCGTGTGGGGTCTTGCGGGTGCTTCGCGCATGCCGAAGTGTTACATCCCCCTGGTTTAGTCATCAGCCAGGTGGGGAGCTCCCAAACTATATGGCTGTGGGGCTTTGGTTGTGACAGAATTGGGAACGGGGCCCAGAGGAAGCCGCGTGAGGCCGGCAGGATGAGCTGAGCCAACGCGTCCTCTCATGGCTCCACATGGCCAGGGTCAGCCCCGGCCTCCTGCCTCTGGTCCTGCAGGAAGGGAAATGCCGGCCAAGGAACCCGTCGCTCCCTGAGGCTCTCCGTGCTTTCTCCTATGGGGGAGAAAGCACAAGCAGGGGGGCGAAAAATCCTCACGGGAGAAAAAAATGGTGAGGAAACATCACAGCAAGACAAAGAGGAGCAGGCGGGAGTGGAGAGCCAACAGCACCACGATCGAACCTTCAAGAAACACCTGCATGCAAACTGGCTGAAAGCAACATTTATGTCACCGGTTATCACTGCCTGTGGCCCTTCTGCCCCTGGCACAGAACAGCCAGGCAGCAGCGAGCGGGAGCTGCCCCTCCTGTACCTGCTCGCTCCCACACGCTGGCTATTTCGGCTGCTTCCCTCACCGCTTTGCCCTACCACCTTGTACATCAGCCACCAAGGGTGGAGGGAAACAATCCCAGTTTCTGTGCTTTAGCCAAAGGTGGACCAGGCATGAATCTAACCTTGCATTACACATTCAGACCAATAAATTATCAGGAGTCACGCTGACTGGAAAGGTTTCACAGCGTGCGTTGTTTTCTTCCTCCTTTCTTCATTCTCTCCTACCAGTGCTGTTTTTTTTAATCTTCAGCTCAGTTTCATGCTTATGCTGATGTTCACGCCCCACCTCTGCATCCCGTCATTCCTCAGCCAGCAGTCATTGTTAGCTGCTATTCACATCTGTCATGATACATGTGGGATCTCACCCACCTATTCTCTAACAAAGGTTTTCTAGAAGCTCTATGTTACTGACCTCTTTCTCAGTCATCATTTCTGCAAGAAAAAAAGATACAAAAGAGAAGAATACAGAAAGCAAATAGTATAAAAATAAAAATATTCACACCATTCACACTGACGGTCACACCTCTACTCCACCTCACACTCATTTCCTCCTAAATAAAAACCCTAGAAAACAGCAGAGGCTATTACCTGTCTAGGTTGATTTTTTTTCTTCTTTGATTAAAACAGGAATACTATCCCACAATAATATTATCTGGAAATTAAATCAGGAGATTACAAACCACAGCTGTGTCTCCAGGGGACAGCAGCATTGGAGCCTGTCAGCATTTTTGAGGGGCCCACAGAAGAGAACCAGAGGGCCTGGGTTCCTGTTAATTGCCACAACCTCTTGTGGATGCCCTTTGCTCTTTGTGTTGTTTTCCTCATCTTGGTCTCCTCTCCCCACCTGAGAGCGGCTACAACTCAGCAGCGGACTGGCAGCCCCTCAGGAGGGGGCCAGTCATGCTGAGGCTGACATCTTGTCACTGCAAATGGAAGGAAAGTGTAAAACAGGGTAACGGGAGCTGGCTCTGGGGTTACAGGCTTAACGTTGGAGGCTGTTGCCAGTAGGACTCTGTGGGCAGGCTGCCTGACTCGGCAGATGTGTCCCTGCTGCTGGTCCCCGGCTCTTTACTGGGTCCTGCATCAGGAGTCTCCCAGCTGGTGCAGGCCTAGACCCGCTGCTGCTGTCGAAATGAGGGTGCAGGGTGGGTTGGGAAGGAACACCGGGGACTTGCACGGGCACTCAGCTCTCCCTGCACAGCCCTTCACGCAGAGCAGCCTCACCCAGAGCACAATTAAAAGTCACAGGTCCCCTCTGGGCACAACATGCTGTCCAGCAGGTACGTCTGTGAGGGCCTGACCTTCCAGAAACCTCTATGTTAGGCAAGCACGGCAGCCTGCTGATCCAGCGAGGGTTTTCATGCCGCTGCTGAGCTCTCCTGGGCAGCATCAGCAATACGGGCTGCCCTCGCTGCTCCCCCAGTGAGGATAGGAGCTAGCGGGCAGTGCTGGGGACGTGCCTATGGCCCTTCGCGCCCTGGCCATGCGTATGGCACGTTTGGTTCTTCTGAGGGGTGGACAGCCTTTCAAAACACACAGTGATCACTCATGGCTGTTCTGTCCAGAGTCAGAGTGCGAGAATTGCTCAAGGTAATCACTGTGGCCTCTGCAAATTAAAATAATAATGAGTTCCATTCAGTCAACACCAGATTGGTGCGGTCACGTAGGTCTTTGCTGGTGTTGAATGTTGTGTGCCTCCTGCAGGCAAATACTGTCCTGGAGGCCTCCAAGTACCTGAGTTAAAGCAGCTCGCTCATGGCCTCAGACATCTCTGTAACAATTGCAACAGCACTTGGCAGCTTGATGCCAATCCACCGCTGTATGGCAGATATTTGTGAACCTGGAATGACAGCTCTCAGGAGGAAACAGCTATCTGTTTCTATGCTGTAATAAAAATTTCATGTCCTGATACAGGCTCATAAAAACGGACTTCATACTGTGAAAGTAGTAGTAACTTGTTACTGATTATTTTCTATAGAGAGAACAATTATTAAAATCTATCCCAAACCTTTTGCAGGTTTGCAAAACAACACACTCCGACTACTTCTTTGGCTGAACCAAGAGCAGCTCACTAGGGCTTGGCTAGGGTGGAAATCTGGGGCTGGGAGAGTTTCTAAACATGGAAACCCTGTTTTCCTGTTTCTCCCTTTGCTGACCCCATGAATCTTACAGCCTTTTGCAGTATCTCCTACTCTGAGAATTGTGTAGTGTGGAAGGGGGTGGTGAGATTGTGCTGGGTTTTGGGGAAAGCTTGTAAAGAACGTCAGAAAGTCAAAAGGCCAATGAACAATGTAAAAACTAAAATTAACTGTTTCATTTTATACATTGTCACCTTCAATAAGAATTCTGCTGCAGGAAATCTGTTTATGTGTAATCTGCTCTGTAATAAATGTAATAACTGCTAAATGTTGATCTACTTGCCATAAGATCCCCTAGTATAGGACACTTGATATCAAAATAACACGACAAACAGTATTAGCATGCTGTTATTTGTAAGTATAACAGGATTTTGTATGGGTATTGTAGGTATTGACATTTTGGCAAATGGATACCAGATCTCAGTGTTCTTTATTGTTTCTTTAAAAGCAAAATGCCCAAGGTTAAATCTACATGGGACAAACAAGTGACTACTAATAAATCAAAACCAGGCAAATGGTTTGTGGAGGATGGGCCTTGCACCAACATAGCTACAATAGCAACAGCATAACTGCTTCAGTGCAAATCCCTTTTTGTAAGACACAGTGTATGTATATAAAGTGACTTGTTCTAGAACAGTTGACTTGAATTTGAAACCCGAGCTAGACAGTTTAAAAAGGCTTTTACACAAGTGAGAATCAGACACTAATGACCTCTGTGTTTTATGCACCTCTTACAGTCACCAAATACTTTTAGTAAGGCTAATAACATTTTAATCAGATCCACTGGTCTCCTGGAAATAACATCTTAAGTGGCCATGCCTTCCTTTATCTTCCTTTATCATAGCTTTGTTTATTTTATGGCTCAGTACACAGGAAGCACTTTTTATTTTTTTTTCTTTCAAAACAACACATAGGTATTCAGTGTGACCTGTTCTGCTTGTTCCAGGAAAAGTATTATTACAGCCCATGAACGCTCAGGAGGCTGACTAGAGGAGTGACTCACTCCTGCCTCCTGCATACCCAAACATGAAATGACTTAGCCAGCTTTCTGGAATTTCAGTGCAAAGCAGATTAGCTCCAGTATTGCAAATACCAAATGAAGGATCTAACTAGCGGAAGGTTTAAACCATTTGGATTTTCACAGGGCAAAAGGAACCATATGAACAAACACACAGCATCCTGGCAAAAAGAGTATTACAATCCTCATATCAAAGAGTGGAAATGAAAGAGAACTACTTATAGGTAAGCAAAAACTGCCTTAGGTTGACCAGGTTTCAGAAAGCCACGCCACAGCTGGACTCGTGACACACACCAGCAGTTAACCACACTTCTGGTATCAAGAGTTCCCTCCTGAGAAATGAGGAAGATCAGCACAGAACTTCAGTGACCTTTCGGACTGAAGGTATCTTTTATCAGAAATCTCAAGTACTTTCCAGGACTAGTGACACAAGTTGCTTTAGGAAATCCCAGCTACAGGCGTGTCTCTAGTAATACGCCCCAGCTTTATGTGCTCTTTACATTATATGCAGCTACAAGTTTCCTGGACGTAGGATTTCCGATAGGCTGGTATGTTTTAAGCCTACAGGGAACCATTAAAATAGCTGGTTTGTCCTTCTTTATAAGATTTTCCACAGGTATCTGTTAATTTTTTGTATAAAGCTCATGAGTCCTTCAGTGTATCTTCTAGGGAGATGCCTAGTTACTAGCAAAGGTACAGCAATCATTATGAAAACTGCATACAAATGACTAATCTGCTAATTCCTCTTGTGCTGTGCTCTTGATTCCTCGTGGCAGTTTGCAGGCTTTCAAACTCATAGCTGCTTTGAAAATGTTTTAAAAGGGGTTGGGGGATGATCAAATTTATACAAAACCATAGCAGTATTAAAGAAGCACAGACTACGATGTTAAGGTATCTTTGCAAATTTATATCTTTGCAAATTTACTCATCCGGAGAGTGTTTTCTGAACTGGTAGTTTTATGTCACATAGGAATAGAGTACAGGATGGAATGATTGTTTTTACCTCTTTGTTTTTGGAAAATGATGTAATTTGTATTGCAAATATTCAGTATCCCCCCCCCCCCAAAAAAAAAAATATTTTTGAACTAGAATTTTTATTAAGAGACAGGAATGTTACAGTTGATAAAAACCCAAATAAGGCCTGAGTGAATCTCTTCAAAACAATTATATTTGATGGGAAAATCGGCAAACTTAAAATGCAGCAACACTACAGACTCATCTACACCATTAAAAATATACACAATTTATCTTTTCATTAAGACTGGAGGCATATTTTCTCTAATTTGTGTGAGTCAATCATGTGGGGCTATACCTCATGCTCCCAGAAAATTAAACAAAATGTGGATATATAAAAGAGGTTAATTTGTTATCTTGTAAACTAGACGGATGACACAGAGCAGAATGACATTTTTCACACAAGATTTAGTTTTTCATTCAAGATCATATTTGAACACCAGAAAAATCTTCAACAAGCATTAATTTGACATGATGCCCAGCTAGTATAGCAGTTGGAGAGGTAGCCACTCCTTGTACAGCTTAATATATGCTCAGACAAAAATAGAAAAAGCAATACCACTGATGAAACAGCAACAGTCTTCATTATAAATTAAACACATCAATATTGTAATGTGTATTGTATATTCAACAAAAATGAGGATTGAAAACTAATATGTTTACAAAGTAACAAGCAGAAAGGCTTGTGCCAACAGTTTCTTTTGTTCTCTTTTTCCCGAGGCATATTGTCTATACTGTAAGTCCAGGGAATGCATGAGTTGCCTTTCTAAAACAATTACAAGTCTATTATGTTTAAATAAATATGAAGTATCTGCTTAAAATCTACACACTGAATTCCCAGCATTCTCCTAACATAAAACTAATTCACTCTGCACATCAGAAAGATAATTATTTCATTTCAGAATTATAAGGTACATGAAGTAATTAGGTAAAAGAGCGTGTTACTGACCCTTAAAACTGTCTTCCTGCCACAGATTGGTTTGTCTTTATCTAAGACAAACTCATGACTATTTATGGCATCCTGCTCTTTTTAGGGCATTACTGTAAATCTTGAGCCTCTCCTTTTTTTTGTCCTCCTGTTTCTTTTTCTCTTCTTATACATTCTTAGCTTCTTCTCAAATTTCTTTCATTTTCTCCTGTTCTTAATTACCACCCAAAGAATACCAAAATGGTTTGGAAATTATGGAAATAAATTAGTATTGATGCAATAATATGGGTCATAAGCCAAAAAAAAGTTAACTTTCCCAAATCACTAAGCCCATACCTGCAAGCCACTCTTCAAGCTGAGCAATGATTCAAGCCCTAACATAACAAAACACTTAAATGCATGTTTAAATTCATCCCTGTTCAGGACAACACAATACTCACGTGTTAAATTTCACACTAGAATTTAAAACCTTTCCTAAATTTAAATCATATTCTCCTTGGTTTCAGCAATAATCTTTCATGTACATGAACTACAGTGACAAGACCACTGGTGACAGAGCAGAGATGTCAGCTGGATTGTGGTACTGTGACTGTCAAAGGGATGTTGAGTAGATGGGTCAGAACCCTTGATTATGGGAAATCAATGATATTTGACAAGGTGTTAATGACTTTGCCCTCAGTAGACAAGGACAGGGCTGATTTCACTATTTTAGCTAACCATGATCAATCTACATTTAAAAGTGTGCTAATTTAAAAGTGTGTTTCAATGTCTTTGTTGCTATGGAGAAGATCACAAATTATTGACAATACAGGGAGAAGCGAGAGGAAAGCATTACTTGCCTCCAACAGTACCAGGCATATATGCTGTAAGGGAGACTGCAGATTGCACTTCTTGAAGGCTATCAGATGGCAGAGTGCAGACCCTTCTGCAGACAGAAGGAATTTGGTGTGATTCAATGGGAATTTCTTTCTGCTGCTCTCCCCCTGCTCAGAACCAGTCCTGCTGTACATCCATAAACCAGAAACCACCACCTTGTGGGATTATTTTTGATTTAATGCTCTGTAGCAGGGAGAGGAATCTGTTCTGTTCCTTGGCCAACTATTGCACAACGCTGGCAGGCAAAATGTTCCTTTAAGTGCAAAACAAGTAATCCCACTGGTGTCAGCATGTAAGAGTGAGGAATGTTGCCTTAAAATCTCCCTTTGTTTTCTAGACTCCTGAACTACTGACATGTAATTAAAATACCTGTGTTCACACCACCTTTCCTTCTTAATTCTTCTAAATCAGTTTGGCATTGTGAACCTTAGTACTGTAATATGACTGATGAGACCTAAAATAGGTTCCTTTATGAAAAATGTTTTAAACACATACAATGAGTAGCTCTGTTAAATATCAAAGCCTGAATATTATCTCATTGCTGCAAAGTGAAGTGCAAAGTTCAACATTTAATATATATTCTTCTTTGGTTGCATACACATGCAATTGAAACATGAAATATCCTCAGAGATGACCAACTTATTTCTTTACTGACTCATTTGTTTTCTGTCTCGTTTTGTTTTGAGATCAAGTTGCAAAACTAATGCAACAATGATTCAGCCTTAATGGAACTGTTTAAGGTGTGCACATGACTGATCAGGTGCAAAAGAACACGAGTGGAACTTGAACTCCATCAGCTGACAAGGACTTGCGTGCCTCTGCGTGACCTTACATTTCTTTTCTATCATTCATAGTGAGAAGTAAAAGACATTGCAGCAGCTTCACCCGTTTCATGTAACAGCTGTAACTACAAAGGTCTGGAGACCATTAATTAAAAAAAAAAAAAAAAGTCTTTGCCTGAGTTTTAGCAGCATTTAAAGCAGCCAAGGAAAATAGTTCGAGTGTAGTAATCACTGTGACGGAGAAAATTACATCATGGATCTCAGTGATTTCATGACAGCTTTTTGATGAAACTTGCTAGGTTTACAAATAATATTATATTTAAATATATTCTGGCCTTAAAAATACATTCCAGAACATGAAAGATGATCTGAGTTAATTCCTGCTGGTAATATTAATTGAAATGAGAAGCACATAAGCTAAGAAGCAACTGAAGAGTGTATCAGTATATTTATACATACAAATCTGTATCAGATTTCTCAAAGGTACTGATGATGTTACAAGTATAAAACCAGTCAGATTTTCAGATTCCTGTGTCAGTTTAATTTCTGTAAACATGACAAATTTGTCCTTCTTAAAAGGAAAACCAAAATGCTCACAGAACAAACAGATATGAAAATGACACAAAGACCACTGAGGCCCAAAAGAGGAAAGTAATGAGGTTTTCAGTATAAAACAGAGGAAGAAGCCATGTAAGCTAGATAAGATCAGATAACTATGAAAGTTCTGCAGAAACAGAGGATGTGCCTTGCTAAAAGAATCCCCATGATTCAAAAGGCATTCAAATTACATCCAAGGCTGAAACACTTTTGAATGTCAGTCTCTTCCTGTTTACTGGAGAGAGATAATTAGTTCCTGTTCAAATCAAGTTTACCCTAGTGAATTTACTTACAGAAATATTTGTAAAAAAATGATTGAATGAGCTTCTGTATCGTTTCCTTGTGATAGCTCTAGATGATGGTAAATTACATATATACAGAAAAGCAGGAGAAAAAAAGCATCAGTAGGGCTACTTAAAATGAATATATGAGTTACTTAATTTATTTTCAATTCTTCTAAGCAGGGAATAAGTCCAAGGCTAGAAATTAGCTGGGGGTCTCCTGAGCAGGACTACAGAACAGATCTATTAGCCAGGTGACATAAATATCAGCTCAAAAATAAGAACCATACAAGTACCTGATACAGATCAAGGTCAAGAAAACCTATATTGCTGCATTTATAAATATAAGTGCCTGGTGTTTATTTTTGCTTTTCAAGTCTCCTTATTTTTGTAGTTGTGATTCTCAGGTACACAAGATATCTAAGTCTAAATGATAAAAGTTTGTGACAAAAGCACCAAAGCTTGGACTGCCCGCTTGGGTTTCTAAGTCACTCGACAGGTACATTTCCAGTCAGGTAACAGAGTTATTTTTTAATCCAACTTCTACTTCAAGAAATGTGTTCAAGGCAGGACAGGGGGCTTGGCCTATATAACAAGTGGCACATATGAAAGCCAGCCAGATTGCGTTAGTCTAAAAGATTTCTCTTGTCCAAAACACACCCTTGGCAGGTTCTAAGAACAGCAAAGAATCTCTGTCTTTCTCTTTCCCCTTTACCATTATTACATATCTGACTTTTTTACTTATCAGTAGTTTTGTCTCCTACCCATGTAGCTCTGAAGCAACTTAACAAATCGTTCATATGAGAAAAGCATTTATTCTACTAACAAGATCCAAAAAGGCACATTTTTAATTAAACTTTTTTTTTTTTTTTCTCTCAGGTCTCTCAATTTTGTAACATTGCTGAAATAACATTCATCAATTCCTGTAACTTTTTTGGGACTGCTAATTTAAAAAATAATACAAATAATAAAAAATAATACAAATAATAAAAAATAAACAAATAATACAAAATAATAAAAAATAATACTTAATACTTGGATAAGCAATGTAATGTAAGGACCTATTTTTATCAGATGATCAAATATAATACATTACAAAAAGTAAAATTCCTAAAATTGTAGATATATAAGTTGCACACATGCACTTATTTGATTAAATGAACAATGTGTGCTAATTTTAGCGGAAATATTTTCAAGTACTTCACTCTATCTGATGTCATAATGAGACTCTTCATGTACATCACATTGAATAAGATCTGCCCAAACAATTTAATGGATTCACCATTTGGTCAAGGCTCTTTTCATGAATTATCATAAACTATATTACTTAAGTCTGATCCTCATCACCAGAATACTCAAACTTTGCTGATAATGCAATCAATCTGTGGAAATATAATAGTCTAGAAAGAGAACCTAGACAAAATGACATTTATCCCTCAAATGACATTTAACCCTCCTAGCTGGTTCTAGATTTACCATTTCTTCCATCACTACATTATATGAGCAAAATTTCTTTCTCTTGTACACATCTGCTACTCAAATCCATAGTTTCAGCATATTCCGTGAAGAGATTATGGTCTAGGTTACTGTGCAGCCACAACAGAGCTGCCCAGTGCTGCTGAGGGGGAAGCACGGTGTTCCACTGGAAACTGGACAAGGAAATGCCTAAAACTGCAAGCTGGCTGAAAGAGTAAAATGAATTGAGTCAGCGTTCTGGGGAAAGGAAGGAATACGGAAGGGTTGAACAAGCAGTATGTTAGGACAAAAAGAATGTTCAAAGCAGATAGCATATGAAAAAGTTAAGTGCCACTAGCATGCCATAAATAATACAAAATTTACCTAATGTACCACTAAAGTTTATGGACCAAATCCTCTTTCCTAGCCAAGATATACTGGCACAACAAAGGCTCTCAGAGAGTTGGTTATAGCTTTCTGATTCACTACCCAGTTCATCCCTCGCACTGTGCTGGGGTTGGAGATAATTCATCAATGGAGGGATCCAAATTCCACTTTCTCTACCCTCTAATTTCTTTAAGACACTGTTTAAATGGGCTGTAAAACTGGTTACTATATCAGCTCCTAGTCCATTAAGAACTTTCCGATCTACAAGAGAAATTTCCTACCTGGGGACATTGGGTGATTTTCTCTTATTCTGCACTGCCTGAGCACTGTACGAGATTTTCGCTTATTTTGCACTGCCTGAGCACTGTACGAGGGACACAAAACAGTGAAAATGGCCTAAGGCTCTCCACTTACATCCTTTCTCAGGTTTCTCCAGCTATATGAATGCTTCCATCTGTCCAAAATGAACAGAATTTATTTGGATGTATGATTGCATATCCATGTTTACAGAGAGCTAGACTGCAAATCCAATTCAAATTTCTTGTGTTCTGGGGAACTGTGTCCCTGGATGCAAAGTGCCCTCTGAGGAGGCATAATTTGAAACAGGTGGTTCAACAGATGAGCTGCCAAACACACAAGGCTTGCTCAAATGCCATCCAAAAGTAATAGTTAAGTGGGATAAAAGTTTTCCTTGTCCCACTTTTAGATAAATAAGGCCTATCTGCTTGGAAGATGCTCTTTGCTCATTTTCTACCTTTCTACTTATTTTGCTCAGATTTGGCATGCTCTAGAAAACAAATTCAGCTTTACCAGCTACCAAGATTTTGTATTTTCCATTTTTTTGTTTTTTGTTGACTTTTTTGTTTATTTTCTAATAAAGCTCCAGTCCCTGGAGTTAAGAGCTTGCATGGGTTATTTGAGCTTTAATTAGGAAAACAAACACAACAGCAACAACAAAAAAAAACCAGCAAAACATAGGACCTTTCTGACCTTCAAGGTTGCCAAGGAAAGCTTGAAAATATAATGTAAATGAATACTGAAAGTTCAGAAACCAAAATTCTCTTTAAACTTATGCTTTGGTTGGCAGGCCTTAAGCACAAACAAAAAAGTTAAAGTGCCTGCAATATGAAGTCTAATGATTTCCCATTTAAACAGTCTAATACAGAAAGAGTTACCAGGAAGTTCTCCCCAGCTTGTAATACTTGCACAGGACCCCCTGCCAAACACTTGGTTCCCAGCTTGCCTTAGTGGATGGAAGCACTGTTCCTGCAGGCATTATTATGTCTTAGGCAATAACTCCACTGTAAAGTGAACTTGATTTAAAGCTACCATATGTCTTGATTTGCCCGGATATGCCAATTTTTTCCATCTGGAATTTCTTTCTGAGGACACACACATCTATCTACATACATATCTGTCTATTAATCTGTCCATTGCCCCAAACTCTATCTAGTTGTCTGAATTTCTTAACATCATGAACCCTGGCACAGTACAGTCAAAAGCCACAGAAAGTGGCATATTGCATACGGCAGAGTTTCCTGTGCATGACAAAAATCAATCATTTCTGAAAAGCAATTAGTCTGAGCATTCACTGTACAGACTATGTGCATATTGCTACCGGGAAGAGAAATGACAGCCATCACTCGAGTCAGCCAAACGCTACTTAGATCAGCTGCTCAGTGGAGTACTACCTATGCTTCACACAAGCACTGTAACAGCCAACATCGCACTATCCTCAGAAATCTTCAAAGTACTATAATGCTAGAATTAAGGATTTGTGGGCATAATGGGATTCAAGATTAAAAAAAATGCAAAGGAATTGTAAATTGAGTTAATTCTACAGCCAAGAGATATACTCAGGGTAAGACTGGTCCACTACCTGCAAGAAAAATAACACCGTCCTCCTCTTGTTTTAGAAATTCAGTGCAATGAGTAAATTTAAAGCAAAGACTGCAGTAATTAAATGTATGAGACATCACTCTTGATATTTAACAGATTAAATTCCCATCCAGAAGTGTAAAGCCAAGTAGACATGACATTTTACACACAGAACAGGCTAATGTTATCAATATGTAAATGAGACTTGGATAAAGGAAACTGTGGGTTGGATTTTGTTTTGTCTAAAATTGTCAGATATGTAAACTAAAATCTGTAACATTGATAAAACAAACAGTTCAGTTGCTACTGATTTTGCTGTATTCAGAACTGCATCTTTTCTCTAGCTGCCAACTAGGAACAGTGTAATTAGAACTAGTCAGCATAAACCAGAAAGTGTAATACTAACAAAAAGCTTAGATCCTCCTCTTTTCTTATGCAATATGAATACCAGAGCTTAACTTTGGCTATTTACATGCTTTAATCTTTAAGTCAGTGGGATAAATTTTGTTCTTCATTATGTACACGTAACCACATCAACACCAATGGAAAGCACAAGTACGAACAACTTTTGGCCTGTTCGGCCTGAGCTGGAAACACCCGACTGAAGTCATGCTCTCATTTTTTCATATCTTATTTCAAAAGACTTAATGCTGCTAAACTACAAACTATACTGCAAGCCTGGCCAGTAAATTAAAACACACTATTCATTGTTTATACCTCAAGTTAATACACAACTGTAAGAAACTTTTAAGTACTAAACTTCACCAACTTCAACTTCTGCTATGGAAATTATCGACTCTCTGTATGCTTCAAACTGCTTTATAGTTAGACTTGCTTGTTAGTATATTCCTCACAACTATATTTTCAAAAATTACCTCCCTTGGGCAACAGAAAGCAAATGCTGTACCTCCCCATTTTCTGACAATCATCCAGAGATTTTGGTTAACTTCAGTAGCATTTACAGATTATAATATTAAAGTTATTCTAGCATTGGCTTAGAAGTTATGCAGCAATTACTATACAGATCAGATAGTTTATTAGGGCATGGAGAAGTACGATTAGAACAAACTGAACTTTTGAAACTTGGAAGCAAATAAATGAAACTAGGCCTGGATTTTCATCCAGTTCCTGGCTTTCCAACTGATTAACAGAGCCGCCACATCTCCCCTACCTGTGCTGCTGCCCACCAGCTGAGTAAGATTCCTCTTGTTTCGGTCCACAGCATCTGGGTTTATTTCAGCGGTTCTGAGTAACTTCAGCTTCAGTGAATGTCTTTGAAACTGGAAACGTTAGAAAATTCACAAAATAAGGTTCTACAATTAAAATGTAAAATTAGGCTATAGTATCATTAAACATCCCCACAGAAATTCCACTCTTTTACTGGACAAGACAAACAAACAAAAAAAGAACCCTCCTTGGAAAGTTATCCATAGAGTCCCTTAACTAACTGTGAAAATAAGAATATTATTTAACAACAGAAATAGTAGCTCAGAACAAATGTCCAAATCACCAGTATCCCATCTCCAGCAGTAGCGACAGTTATGGAAAATGGTAGGAGTAGATAACCATGGAGTGAGACTGCCCCAATGTACTTTCCAAATCTTCAGTGACTTGCAGATCAGAAATTACCTGACCTGGAGTTGTTTAATTGGTGTGAGTGGCTGTTTTAGTCTAGTTATCATAATACTGGGGTGGAAACCTAGACAGGGCGGGCTAGGGCTTTCCCCTGATCTTTGAACCTGGGTTTTCTTCCTGCTGATACAAAGTTTGTGAAGCTGCAGAAGATGCTGCTGTGAGCCTAGGTCTCACTTCATTTGGGGATCAGATGCTGCTGCCTTCTGCATGTTTGTATGCTAGTTCACACACTGCTGAAGTAGTCTCCTGACAGCTGCAAAATAGCAAAACATCCATCTCACCTCTAAAATTGAGGTCCAGGTGCTGACCATGATTTTTGGGGAGCAATTTGAGTTTACTCTGCAAATTCTGGTTGCTACTTTTTTTTTTTTTTCATACGAAATCAATTTTTTGCTCGTTTCTCCATTTCTGACAGAACGGAGAAAATTGAGTAAGATGAACAAATTGTTTCTGCATTTTTGCTTTCATCAGAACAAGGACGAAGCAAATCCCTTAAGCAGGCACCAAGAGGGATTATTTTCATTCTGAGATAAGAAAAAAAACTTCTCCAATTTTCTGGTAGGATAAGCCTTGTTACCTTTGTTTCCCAGTCCTTGTACAAGAAACAGTAACTCTAGAGAAAGATCTTTTCGACATTCCGAAATCAGGACAGCATTAGATGAGGGATTAGATCTACACAGGGCCCCTCCTATGTACAAATCACTGGGAGTGATTCTAGATATAAGGAAAAACCATTTGGCCTTAAATTCCAGATCTGAAATGCAGAAGGAGCCAGGAATTGATTCTAAGTTGACACAACTGAAGCCCGGTTTCAGCAGATACCTCTTTAATACTGCCAGCTATGGAATAAAATGAATAATAGAAGCACTCATGGGGTAGTGCTCCTTCTACATACTTGTGTTTTATGATTGATTGCTCAGCCCTAGGTCTCCCTGACTTTTCTTTTATCTTCCTTTTCATCTCCTTAGATTTCCTACCTAGTACTCTAAAAATTACCCTAGTCAGATTTACGCTTGTCTACTACATTATTTCTGCTATTTACATTGACAAAAAAATAAAATAAAATACATAATAATAATAAAAAGAGATAGAGAAGAAAAAAAAAAGATGTTTTTCCTCTAGATTTTAGTAAGACTTTGTACCAGACACCATGGATACTGCTCATAACAGCCTCATAATATGCATAAATTTTGGAACCTACTTGTATATGTATATATACTAGTTTTAAAAACGTTGATATTGCAGTATCCATTACTAATAAAAAATGAAATATATATAATGAATATATAATATGATAAATATAATTATAATGAAAAAAGAAACACTCCTTCCTGAAAATAATCATAGCATATAATGCTTATAATTAGGGGCAATACATCAGTTCTTACCTTTTCCATTGCTAAATTTGCTATGCACCAAACTCTTCTGTAAATAGCCTAAACTTTGTGAGCAGACAATGCATCTATTGCACATTTGCAAAATTGACTACAAGGAGCAAGTAACCTTATTTGAAACATATTAATAGGCCAAACACTATGAAAAGAGGTGATGGTGGAAAAGCTTGGGGAAAAGAGATTATGCTTATTTGCTTTTTTTGTATCAGTGGGCTGCATACAGAGGCTGCAGGGAAGTAAATATTCCAGTTGAGCAGCATTCCTCTATATCTTCTCAAAGTCTCTGTGGAGACTAAAGTAGAAATCACTTATTTGCGGTTGAGAAAATAGCATGGACTTCTGCATTAAATTTTAAATAAATTCTGCCCACAAGATGATAAGATGCTTAAATCAAATGCTGAGACATTACCCATCTAAGCAATGCATTAGGAGTATAAAATGTGATTCAGCATGCTGTGAACTCTAAACTCTCGTACTCAGCAAAGATATTGGGCCTGTTGTTCTCAAGACTAAATTATGATTTGTTGTAAGTTTTATAATAAAATAATACTAGTATGACAGTGAATCATTCACCCTGCAAAATTAATTCCAGCATTTTTCTAATTGCTAGATTGATTTCCAGATTTTATAGCTCATATTTCTTCAGTATAAAGGCAATGCAAATCTTCTAAATCTTTTGGACTAGATTTGTAGTGTATTTAAGTTACAGATTGTTAGAAAGTGCTTTCTGTATTATATTTGTATTACTGCTAATGCCTCCATCTCTGAACAATGAAAGATCTCAAGCGTGATACCCATGTTCCTAAATAGCAAAGCCCCTCAGCAAGTTCAGAAATGTACTTCTTGAAGAAATGTTGAGTCCTAAAATGTCAGTTTACATCTCTTGCAACTCCCAGATAACATTATGTCAAACTGTCCTGCAAAACTGTCAACTGTAATCTGAATTTACTCTTCTATGAGATCAGAACAAAATTAAAGTTATGTTATTGTTATAAAGCTGCTTGAATTTCTAATGCTCTTAAAATGTGTTCCTCTACAGGCCTTATAATAGGATTTGGTCATTAAGTGAGTCACTCAAATTGCTTCAGTGAGTATCATCACAACCCGTTTCTAACACATACTGCAACAGCTGACGAACTTTTCCTAGTCCTGTAGGGGCCAGACAGGTGAGCTAGCTGCCTTTTTGCTGGATTGACCCCCAGACACACAGCACCACTAGAGACAACTAAAAAACTAACAATAAAATAAATCTTTGTTTCAGAAACATCTCTATCACTGCTTTAAATACAGGAGATAATCTTCCGCCCTTTCTTAAATGGTACCATATTTTGGCTGAACCCATTCCATGTGTTTTCAGGAAACGGCTCCAATATCGTAAAACTCTCCAGTGCAGCACCAAATGTGCCACAAAGGGAAGAGCATCTGGACAGTAGTGAGGCTGATCTTTATTATGTTCTGAAAGAGAAGTCCTTCTCTTGAGAAAACTCAAACCCAACACAGCTATAAGCTGTAAGTAGAAACAGAACTGGGATTCTCAGGCCCGAGAACTTTAATTCCATTCAACCCATGGTAATTTAATTTCTTCTGCTGTATGCTAACATGTAGTCACTTAGAAGAGTCAGAAAGGTCTGCTTAGCCCTCAGCAACCTGTCCTCAACTCTGACATAGAGGAGTTTATTCGTTTGGATGAGAGAAAAACTAGAAGAAAATGGACAGGATTGGGAAAATTTACTGCTAATGGCTTTTATTTGCTGGGACCATACAGAAATAGATATTGGCAAGAAAGGCCCAAGATATAATTATGTTTGCCTTAGAAAGACAAAGAACCAGCTACTATTTTCTTGACACTTTAAATGATGATTTTTTAATAAGTACTTGTATTAAAAACAGTAACAGCATAATAAATCAATTAAGAAAATCTACTTACGATGGCCCTTATTGGCACACTTAATTTCCTTTAATTATCCTCTTTTAAGAATGACTGTTTGTCAGGTAAAGGTGATTCTCTCCTATTTATATTACTCTTCTTAGTCTTCTGAACCAAACATAATTCTGAGGAAATATAAGAAAAAATGTTCAGGCTCTGCCATTGTTTCTGTTCTTAGTGTAGCTGGTATATGCACAGAGGGACCAGAAAATATCTTTACAGGACAGTAGCAGGAGACTGAAGATGATGCAGAAGGCTTCATCTTCTTCTTACTCATAACTTACTAGAGTATTTGTAACAAATAAATCAAATGAAGATTTTTTTTTTCCCTGATGGTACAAATAAAAGACATTATCTGCTACCAACAAGCAGAAAAAGAGTCATCCACCACCAGGCTAAAACATAATTTCTTAATCACAATGACTGTTATCAGTAGTTGACACCATGACCTGATAGGGTAAGAAACACAAAATGAAACTAACAGCCTATTCCTGAAGTGGTAAAGGAAAAGGAAACAAAATGTCATTTGTTCTCCCCTCAAATGGCTTCCTTATGTTCTGCAGAACCCCAAGCAATTGCAGCTGTTGGGAGAAGCTAGAGCTGCTTTCACTACTGCCAGTCACACTCCCAGACACCCTTAAGGAAACCCACAAGCCACACAATTTCAGCCAGCACTGAGGTTCTTGAAAGTTAGCTCAGCTGTAATTTCAGGCAAATTTACAATAGAAAAGCATTTTCGCCCTCAAAGCATCAGACTTTCCTTTGGTATACTCCCGCTTCTCAGTCCCTCTACTCTGGTCCACTGGTATTTATCCTAAATCAGCAGTGTCTTCCTCTTGGCTAGAAACCATACGCAACTAAACTGCAATGACCAAAAAAACAAAAACAAAAAACAAACAGATGCAGTTTATTGGACAAGCTTGGACACAGGAAAAGAAAATAGAGCAAATGAAAAAAGTAGGGTGGAAGTTGAGAAGTCCCGGAAAACACAGTAAGGATCGGGCATATCTGAGGTTTCCCCCTACATTCCTGCTGGGACGGTCTGAGTACTCCGGAGGCCACTTAATGGGCATTGTAGAGCCTTGTGGCTGGGACACCACAGCGAAATGACTTGCCTCTGTGTGGCAAGAGAATGAGGCTGGACAAGATTTGCAGCTGATGGAGCAGTGTGTGGAACAAGGGCAGCCCCAGGTAACAGCTGCTGCTTTCTGCCCGGCTCTGTTGATCTCTGTAATATGTAATCCTCTCAGATGACAGTAAGCACCCTACTTAATGTTAAAGACAGTGACATACTGCTCTAATTCAAGTTTAGCAAAGTATGGAGAACATCACGATAAAACTGTCTATAATTACAAAAAATAACAGCTCTTTGTAACTGTTCCAAATTGAATACAGACGGAACATTTTAGGGCAAACTAAATTCTTCTGTTAAGGAAGTGACTTACTAACTTATATTTCAAGTCTTTTTTTATTCAAAATTATTGGTAATTACGATGTAATATACTGAGTATATAAAGGCAAGTTGTATCACAGTTGTGGCTGATTTCATTTTATTAATTGCTTACAATTATCTGGAATGCTTACACTGATCTCTCAAAACTGAATGCACATCTAGAGTCTTGATCAGAAGGAGCAAACTAAGTCTAATCCCTTCAACAACACCCTTATGCTCAATATGTAGGGGAATAATTTGATATACAGGGACACATCATCCTGGCACTTCAAGAAAGTTCAGAAAACTATATGATATTGTATCCTGAATGCTAACGATAGGCTATAATTTCATATGTATTTCTTTCTTTTTTTTTATTACTAAAAACAATGATTCGCCTATCTCTGCAAAATCATCTAAAGAGAATATTCACACCATCTTTCAAAAGAAATCTCGAGATGAATTCCCTTTAACACCTGCTAACACAACTTGTCCATCTACCGCAGGGCTTTTGTTAGTCAAGCAGAGCTAGCTAAAGTACATGCGCTTTTTTTTTTTTCAAGTAAAGGCAAGTCTTTGGCACACTTCCTCTCAAAAAAAGTCAGAGAGAACAAAGAACAAGTAAGATTTCCAGCGCATGCTGAAGTTTAGCAGTTTCAGCCTCTGGCAAACCAAGGTGAATAGAAAGCTCTTCTGCTGAAAATTTCTCATTGAGAGCATTCTGCCTACAGACAGCCCTTTCACAGTTAAGCCAAGAGTTTTTTGCACAAGCTCTTTGCATAGTTTCAACACTTGTGGTACGGTGCAGTGAAAGTTGTGATCTGAGATAATAAAGCTCCAGTCCAACTAAAGCTTTACATGGTAGTACTAGTAATGTTCTGGCACCATCTGATGTTTTTTGTTTTGCTTGCCTGGGTATAATCTCTAGGCAGCCGTGCTTTGTTTAGTCAGTGAAACTAAAGAAAAAAACAGACCACTGAGGTCATATGCAGCTTGAAAAAGGACAGTTATCAAAATGAACAAACCGGGCTTCAAGATTGAATTGTACATTAGCTAGATTAAACCGGCACCACTATGCGTAAACACACCACCAGGTGACTCCAAGGGGCATTGCAAAGTCAATGCTATAAACTCCACTTGGAAACTGCTAGGTAATGTGATGCTAGTGGGAGGATGAACTAGAAATACTGAAGTATTTCTTATTTTCTACAATCAAACATAGATACTCTGCCTTGGACTGACGCTTTTTCACAAGGGGGGAAGCTGTGGTGATTTTTCTGTTAAAATTATCTGAATTTAGTACACAGGTCCAGTATTGTAAGTCACTATATCCACTTCAGCCCTACTATAAAGGGCTCTTCATATTAAAATCATTAACAGAGAAAAAAAGGTTTTATATTTGCTTAAAAATATATATATATATGTAAAAGAAGTTCATACAACAAACACCACTTCTGCTGCTATACTGTCTATCCTTAAGGAGGAACACGAGTACCTCTAATGCGCCCTGGCAGTTTTTGTGCTGAAGTACAAGTGAAGTTACGCATTTATGTTCGAGCAGACCCATGCCAAAGAACATGCCTTGCATTTAGCAAGAGATTTACGATCGTCCATAGCTCCTGGGGAATTCATTCCACATTCTTGGAGCGGCCCGCAGGAAAGCTGTGTCCCATTTAAATGAGCCTTGCCCATAAAAGGTTACTCTAGTGCCAAACGAGACTGCGATTTTCACCTCAAGCCCTGAATGTTTTTATACGCCCTGGACACGGAGCCCCTTCAGGGGACGACCTGAAGCTTGGCGTTGACTGGAGAGCCCTGAGGGGCACAGGGGAGCTTTGCTCAGGCAGAGGGGCACAAACACACCACCACAATAAACACGCAGCAGCGCCATGTATTTTATCTGATAGTTAAACGCCCTCCTCAGCGACCGAAGTAGAGAGAGTCGTCCCCTACCCTCCGTCCCGCCTCCCCACAGCCGTGAGGAGACCCCCGACCCCCCCCACGGGGCCGCCTCCTCACAGCGCCCCGCCTCCTCACAGCGCCCCGCCTCCCCGGCAGCCGTTAGCCCCGCCCTGCGGGTGGGGCCGGTGTGGTCTTGTCCCCGCCCCCTCGCTGCGTGCCCCGCCCCTCCCCTGCCGGCCGCCGCCGTGCCTGTGCCCTGCTCCCCTCACCGCACGGGCGGGGCGCGCGCGGTTCGGTGCCTAAGATGGCGTCTATCATGGAGGGCCCGCTGAGCAAATGGACCAACGTGATGAAGGGCTGGCAGTACCGCTGGTTCGTGCTGGACTACAACGCCGGGCTCCTCTCCTACTACACGGTGAGGGGCAGCGGCGGGCACGGCGGCTCGGCGAGCCCGGGGAGCCCGCTGGAGGAGCAGGGTGGAGGGGGGTGGGGGGGAGCGGGGAGGGGACGCGGGGCGGGGCGAGCGCCCGGCTCGGCCAATGGGGAAGGAGGAGGCGGCGGGAGCGGCCAATGGCGGGGCCGTGCGGGGAGATTGATCGGTGGGGGCGGCGGGGGCGGCCCCGGGGCGGGACGGGGGGGGCCGGTGGCGGAGCGGCCCCGGGCGGCGGCGGCGGCCCCGGGGGGCGGTGGCGGCTCCTCCTGTCCCCCCGAGGGGCCTCGCCCCGCTGCCTCTGCGGGGTCCCGAGCCGCGCCGAGGTGTCCCGGCCGCCTCAGTGCCCGCTCCCGGTCCTGCCCCCGCCCCGGTGCAGCCCTCGCCCCGGTCCTGCCCCCGCCCCGGGCTCGTTACCTCAGCCGCGGGTCGCCCCCCCGCCCCTCCCTGTCCCCGCCGGGGGCTCCCGGCTTCTGGACGCGAAGTTTTGAAGCGAGGCGCTGGGAGTGGCGAGAGGCGTTGTGTGGCTTCTCCCTGGTGGCCGCTGGCTGCTAGCCTGCGGCTGGAATAAAAATTTCTACAAGTATTTTGACAGTGCAGCTTGGTTTTTTTGAGGATATGCCCTTAAATGAGGAGGCTGGTTGGGCCCCTGCGTGCACAGCTAAGTTTTGGCAGCGTGGAGCGAGTGCTGGCACTCGGTCTGCATAGCGGGTTAGCAGTCCGCATAAAACACGTGCACGCTCAGCCTGTCAGAAATTGGAAGAGGTTTATGGCAAATAACAGCTCGGGGGGCCTGTCCTGCACTTCCCTGTTTGTGTAGGCGCACAGGTACATGAGCACCGCATGGGAAACTTCTGCTTCCTAAATCTGAGTTTCCAGCACTGCTCAGAAAGAGCTTGGGTCTCCAGCTCTGGGAGTTTGTACCCCTCAGCATGAACTAGCTATAAACTGTACAGCAGTTTTGATTCATGTCAATTCAAAATCTTTTCTGTATCTGGAATACGATGGAGAAATAAAAGTGCCTTTATAGTTGCTCTTTAATGGCGGTTCAGATGTCAGCTGTTTGATCGAGCTGAATTAGTGAGGGTAGTCTAAGTAACGGTCCAAGGTGCAAAGTCATTTTGTGCTCAGCTGCAGAAATAGAAACACTCGCTGATGACTAGTGAATGGGCACGTCATAATTCTGGATACTGCAGTCACTTTCATTCTGGTCTTTACCAGTTCAGTAAATACCAGTTCCTAAATTTCCTTACTTCCTATGATTAGGTATCCCTACATATGCATTACCCTTTTATCCTGTATAACTTACTATGTTCTCTGTTATTTCAATAACTTCCAGTTCACAGATTAAAGATTTCTTTTTTTTAACCACCTGTCCTAAAAGTTCAGCTTGGGATCAAGAAATCAAACCATGTTTGCTGCTTTGTGCCTTTACCACCAAGAAAGCCGTGCAGTTAGCATTTACTTCAGAATGCGTTATCGACCTTTTCTACGCACGTCTGTAAAGTACTTGTTACACCATTCTCTGGATACCTGAATGCATTCCTGTACCTGAGGGTGTGTGTCGTGTTGAACTCAAGGTAGTGAAAGACTCGCTGCCAAAAGAAGGGGTCCTGCTGCAGACAGGCGTCTTCTGCTCTCGGGGCTGTGTGGTCTGCAGGGTAGGGCTGGAGGGGGAACTCGCATCAGGTCCCAGGTGACCACGTTCCTCACCAGTACTGACGTGAGCACTGGGAAGGTAGTGGGGTACTCTCTCTTTCAGCTACACCTTCAGTTTTAGAATAATAACTCAGGAACGTTAGTTTTTAAGACAGTGGTAAGTAAGCAGCATCAATCTGGAATGGTAGCAGGTTTGGGAGCCTTATGTGTGTGGGGGAATGACCTGATTTCCTCTATGATTCTGTGTACGTACACATGTATTTTGAAATAAAGGCTTTATAGGGTACATAAGATCGATTACTCTGTTCCTTCTGAGCCAGTTTCAGTCGGAAGCCGTGTTGTTGTCTTTAGTCTGCTTGTGTACGTGCAGCTGAATGGTTTTGAGCCTGAAACTGGCCCTTCCTGATGAGCGCAATGCAGGGGTGGGGTGCGCCGAGATTGTTTCTACCTGGCTCGTAAACATGCAACCTGGAAACAGCTTTGCTGATAGGAGAGATTACGGTTAACTGATCTGCTTTTACCTTCTCATCACCTCTTGCAGACTCCTTAGCCCATTGCAATCCAAAAAGTTGTACATGCGGGAACTTTCTCCAGTAGGTCCAAGAGCCGCTTAACATTTGGCAGTGGAGCTGGGGAAGGCTGCAAGGTAACAACTTCTGAGGCAGCTGAACTTTTCCTTAGAGAGAGACCCAGAAAAGTAGATCTGCTCATAGGTATGTCCCTGCACGGTTGTATTTAATCTTCTTTCATAGTAGCATAAAACAGACTGCAGAAAAGTACCCTTGATGCGCCGTGAACATTCAGAGTTAGTGCACAATCGTATTGCACCTAAATTAGTATGTCTTTCTTTTTGGTAAAATGAGTGGATGTTAACCTAAATATGTTTTGAATACATACATCAGAAACAAATTAATTCAATTGCAGTTACATTTTTTTACAATGCCAAATTGTTTGCTTTTTCCATTTTCTTCTTCTGTAGTTTGTGTTTGTACAGTCCTCTTCTGAAAGAGAAAAATTGCTCAAATTTACTTATAATTGCATTTGTTTATGAGTGGTGTGTTCCAGAGAATATGACCTGGACTTGTGATCCAAATATTGATTGACTTTGCATGGTTTTGCTCAAATAAACGATTGTCTAGTATCAGTAAGTGGTTGGTATTTTGTTTGTTTTTGTTTGGTTTTGTTTTGTTTGTTTTTATTTTCAAAAGGGCAAGATATGAAATAAATGACTATCCCATTTTGGATTGGTTTGACAAAGAACTTCTTATTCCCTCAATATTCTTTGATTTGTGAATCCACCAATATTTCTTTTGGAGGTATAGCAGATGCAAGTCTCCTGATGCACTGCCTTTTTTCAGGCTGTAGCTGGAGGCACCGATGATATTTAAAAGAAAAGCCTCCAAATAGATCATTTCTGCCTTGTCACAAGAGTTGTAAAGTCGTTCCCTAAGCTGGGTTCCAGCTGAAAAATAACTTTCTGCTGATTTGTTTTTTCAATTGAATCCATTCTATAGTTTGTTTTCTGCCTGTCAGTATAAAAACGTGCATTGCCATTGTACTGGCAGATAGCATGAAGACAAAGAAATGTCTGGGGAGGGAGAGGGAAGTGAACGCAATTTGCTTTTTGTTTGTGTTTTCTGGCAGCAGTGCTGTCTTAAATACACATCAGCTGTAGTCTTGATTACCCTTGGGAATCCTGTAGAAATAATCCAGAGAATCCCTCAAGGTTGAAAATCTGATTAAAATTATTGTTTTAACTGCATTCTTTAAATAAATATTTTACTTGTATAACAAATAGCTGAACTGGCATAGTTGTGCAAGTAATGCTAAGGCCAGGGTCAGTAGATAGGAAGGTCAGTTCCTTAAAATATTTTAAAACTTTGTAGATATTTGACGTATGACAGTATTGAAAGGAGAACTGTTCAAACCGTTGCAGATTTAACGGCTGCCTGGTGTAGTGAATGAGGGTTGAAAGAGAAAAAAGATGTATGTGACAACTCCAGAGTGTGTTCTTGAAACAGAATTTGGTTAGCCTCCAATCATTTTATGGTTCTTGTACCAATAAATTCCTGAAGGATAGATTAATGGCTTTGATATGCTGTTGTTGTTTCTGTTAACTGTTTCATCAAAATACTTCTGAAAACATACACTGACTGGTTAGTCGCTTTCAGGAGCAAAATCTGTGCAAAACCAGTTGTAGGAGGAAGCGGTTGTGGTGTTGTAAGGATATTTCCCCCCTCGTGCTTTTGAAAGATTTCTGCTAGTTGGCAGCTTGAATGCTGGTGGTGCTGCCTAGAAGAAGTGCTCGTGGAGTGTACGATCCACGTACTGAGGAGGGGGGCTCAGATTTTGTTCTGGTTTCATGAACCTTTGGTGGTGAACCGAGAACAAACCTCGTTAACTTGATTTCAAATGATGCCTCTGAAGCTGGAGTCATGGCTCAGTGCCCCTCTGTTAGAGACTTTCAGTTGAATACATTTTCTGGCTTTTCGCAAATATAGTTTCTCAATCAACAGCTGTGTGCAAAAACCTGAAGAAAACAGGAAAAAACCTCTGCTTTTGTACAAACATTGCTTTTGGCCTCTGCTTTCCGTTCTGAGCTGATGTGACACTTCTTTCTGCAAGAGCTTGATCTGTCCCATGCACTGCAAGCAGCTCAGTGAGTCGAATAAAACCAGACAAAACTGTCTGCAAACTACATATGGTAAAGAAAATGGTTCTGAATTTACAAGTTAAAAATATTAAGGTGGCTGTTACTCAACACTAGATTGAATTTTGTACCTAGTTTCAACTATTTGTTTCAAAGGTTTCCATGCAGTTAATAAATTATTACAGGTTTATAATTTAATTAATAACAATCTGCTTGTACCAGTCAAGGTACATACCCTTATGACAGTAACATATAAAATTCCCAGAAAAAAAAAAAAAAGAAAAAGATATATTTTCAGTAAGCCTTTGAACAGCCAGAACTGATTTATCCTTCTTTTCCTGTGTCCCTAAGCATCTCCCTTTAGGGTAGGGGTGTGGGAGAAGGAGAAGCAGGTATTTCTCCATCTGCTGGCCATAGGTGCAGGATTCTGCTAGCCAGCGTGGTACCCCTTCCTGTCCTCCTGCAGTAGAATTTTTTATTAAAGTTGGGAAATAAATCCAACAAATTGCAGATGATACATCTGTTACCTTAATTATGTATGGAACTTAAGACCTGTTACAGCTTTTAGTATCTTTAGAAATGTGATCTTTCCAAAATCTGTTTTTTTTTTTTTTCCTTAGAATTTGATAGCTAGGGTTTAATGTTTGACACTAGTGCTAGATTTTCCTCCTGGGGAGTAAATTTACTCACATACTTGAGCAGTACTTATTTCCTGGAAACAAACACAGGTGATTTTTATGTGATGTTGCCTGACTTGCTTTCAGTAATGCTGAATTAATACTGCTGAATTAATACTGCTCTCTGCAGTATTTACGCAATACGTCTGGTTTTAAGTCTCACAATAGTTGCTCGCCACTGTGCATTGCACATCCGTGGCATTTCTTTTCTGGTAGAAACATGCCGTGCCTGCTCAGATTTGTTTGAAAACATTTGATGGGTTCATTTTGCACTTGTTACTCTGCCCTGCGTGTCGGCTGTCCCTGCAATGCCAGCCGTGTTGCCTGCCCCACTGATCTGACCGGTGTAGTCGGGGCTTGAGGAGGATCTAGATGAAGAGGGTATGGTTTGGTGAGTCAACACAGAGCAGGTCAGCTGCTAAGTATGGATCCAAAGGTTTTGCTTGTGCAGATCTAAAATATTAAACCAGTTCAGTACTAAATCTGTTCGCTTACCTGCAAAATCTCATCTATTGGAGGTTTTGTTATTTTCTTTGTTACTGTAGTGTGCAAAATAAAGCCACTAGCAGTTTGGACTATATATATATTTATTTTTTTTTCTGCAGGTTACAGTTTAATGTAAGGTTTCTAAGGATTTAAAAGCTTCCTTGGTGCAGGTTGAGAACAGGGCAGTTAAGCTCACTGAGCCTGATGAGCACTTTTGTTCTGGGAGGAAACTTCTCCAGCGGATACAAGGCAACTTTTCCTCTGGTGTCCGTTGTTATCTTTAGATGCCTGCCTACACTTTCCTTTCAAAAAACAAATCGAAATTTGTGTGTAATTTCTTGGAAGTTAGTTGTTGCAGCCTTTGTTTCAGTGTAAATTTGCATATGCACTACCAGACGAGAAACGCGTTGATTTAATGTAACTGAGACTCTAAACACCTAAGAAGTAGGATGCTTCTTGGAAGTGTTTGCTTCTACTTGCTGTTTGGTGGTAGCTGAGGTTTTGGTTCCTGCTGTATGACTGCATTCACAAAAGTCAAAGCTTTAGGTACAGCAGCTGCCTGTGTTTGGTTTTAATATCAGTGCGAATTTAATTTATTTTAAGAGGAATTGAGATCTCAAGCAATTTCGGGGTGTTGCCGTTGTTCCCTGTAGATCATGCCTGACCCAGAATGGTTGGAGGGGTCAAAGAAGCTGCAGCTCTTCTGGAAGCACTGACAGCTCCAGATGTTGGTGCTGCTGGGTGTTACTGCTGTCCCTGTGCTTGAGGAGGCCCTCCTGAGAGCGGGGAGCTACAGGAACAGCATGTTAGGTTTTTAATTCGTCAGGTTTTATTTCGGCTTGAAAAACAAGGGTTGCCTTTGCATTTGGTGAGAACAATAGCTGTTACGGAAAGTTGTCCTGCAGATGTAGTTAAACTGCAAAACTCGGTGTTTATAAATAGAGCTTGTTCCATGTTCCTCCTCCCTAAAGGGAATTAAATGACACAAATGGTTTTGCTCATCAGTGTGCTTACGTTAGAGATTCCCTTGGCAGCGCCGTGTGAGTGAAGAAGGTACCGCTGCGAGTCCTGTGTGCCTCTGCACAGCAGAACTTGGGCCCGAGAGGTGTTGGAGGCAGACAGCAGCTGGGTTTTATGCTGAAATGTCAGACTTCCCAGGCAGCTCAGAAACTCAAAGGAAATAACTCCAAAAAAAGAAGGGCGGAAGTTGGGATTTTCATTTGGTTTGGGGTTTGTTTGTTTTTAAAATAAACCCAGACATTATTTTCATTTCTCTAAGAAGTTGTATGTTACCTGAAATGGCATACATTAGATCAGTTCTGTACTTGATCAAACTTCATTGTGTGGACGTAAAAAAGAAACCAATAAGGGCCAGATTTTTTGGCAGATACGTACATTTCTCCTGCAGTAATACTGTATATCTTTGTTCATTTTTATGAATTTTTATTTGAGCCTCAGGTGAGATTTATCTCTTGTTGCTCCCTGCTTGTAACCTATTCAAGTCTGTTTTCACCGAAATCAGTACAGTGTGTATGGGAATTTTATTGAAAATGTCATTTTGCCTAGTTTTAAAACTGATCACTGAAGAAAGATAGCTGCATGTTGAGACTTCATATATAAAAAGAAAGGAGAATGTGACTTTTTAGTAGCTATTCCCACATGTCTTTCAGCTGTCTGAGATTTTGTTCCCTGAAATGGAACCATTCCTCAAAACAGTTACGGGATTATTGTAATCCCCCTTAATTATTCAAGAATATTTGACCAAGTATAAGACATACTATATCCATGCCTGATCTTTTCCCCTTCAACCAAAGGGTAAAAACTTAAAGCATTAAGGGCAAGCTGTCCAAATTTTACGTTTTATAAAAACTTACTTGTGGGTGGGGGCAAATCTAAAATGTCAAATGAGCCATGTTTTCCAGTACTGGAAAGATTGGCTCAGTTCTGCTGCGAGGATGCAGCTCGATTTGTGAGGACAGCTGCGTGCTTTCGTTCGGATACTAGAATGGCAGGTCCTCGTGCCACTCAGGTAGAAGGAATTAGATTTGCCATTTCATTGTAATTGTGTTAACCAATTAAAGGTCTGTCCAAAGATGAGGAAATTATATAGGACCACACGCTGAACCCGTGATTTATCCTGTAAATCTTTTTTCAGACTAAGAACATTAAGCATTAAAAAGTTTAAACTCAATTTCTACTCCATTAAAATGTGATGTATGAGGAAAAGAAAGGCTATTATAGGATCTTTTGTGGACAAGCCCAGAGGCTTGGTGCCCAGCCTGCGCTCTGCAGGCTCCTTTACCTCTTTCCTTCTCCTCAGGAGTTGCAGCTGCAGCCCGGGTACTGTTTTTTTTTTTTTTTTTTTCCTGCTGAGATCATGCCAGTATTTCTGATGGAAACCACCAGAGGGAGCAGTAAGCTCTCAGTAGCCTTCTCCCATTTTAGGAGCTCACTCATGGCAAGGAATAGAAAAAATCTGTGTGTAGGTGTACTCTAGTGAGGTGCGTCCCAAGTATATACAAGCTCTGACAGAAAATTATTGGAGTAGCTTTGTTTGTAGATACTCCTCTGGTCTTGTGCTTTAAAAAAATAAAAAATAAATCTTCCCTACAGAAGTTTACATGCAGGAAATCTAAAAAGAACTCATACGTCTGTAGAATACCTTACGGAGGCCCTGCTAGTCCTTACACCCATTGCATTTTGATCAGCTAACCCAAATCAAAACAAGGAGAGTGATACTGATGGTTTCTAACATTCAGAAGATTCTTTGGTAAATCAGAGACTGAATTGAGGGAGTGAGCAGCAAAAAGTTCACTTCATTTGAAGCAAAATTTCGCTTCATTTGAAGCTCTGGCTGCCGTGTTTTTAAATTACCTCTAGTGAACGGGCCTTGCCATGAGTGCCTCAAGCTTTCTGTGGGAGAAGTAACTATCGTCTGTAGCTCTGATGGAGCTCTATCTCTCAAATGTGTGGCAGATGAAGAATAACTTATTGCTGTTAATGCTGATAGTTCTGCCGCCTGTATTTTCCCACTGTTATTAATAAGATTTCACTGTCTAATGGCTCCAGTGAAAATAGGGCTGGACATAATCACAGCAATATATTGTGCACATGGAAGTATTAAGATCCTGTTGGAGAGAAGAGGATGTTTCAGAGGTGACAGGTAGAGAACCTGTTCGTGCCACCACGGCGTTACCTATGTTTTCATGACCTGAACAAATGTAGTTTGTATCTGGGTGGTGACAGAGAAGGGGTTGTATTAGACTAAGGACTTTGTAGCTAAGGCTACGATGGCATAAAAGTTATCATTAAAAATAATAATGAGGGGGAGGTAATTGAAAACCAGAAGATGTTTTGCATCTATCAGAAAACAAAATATTTAGGATTCCTCCGGATGTTTTCTTTCCTTTTTATTTATCTCAACAGGTTTGTGTGTGTGCTACTTGGGCTTGCCAGTAGTGCCCAGTAACGCGGCATTGGCAGACAGGTGCTGACAAAATCTACCCTAGCCAGTGCTGGGAATAGCTGAAAGATTAAGATCACAGTTTTGAGCTAGCAGTGAGTGGGATGTTTAGAATTAGCTAGTC
Source organism: Anser anser (assembly GCF_964211835.1). Classification (NCBI taxonomy): domain Eukaryota; kingdom Metazoa; phylum Chordata; class Aves; order Anseriformes; family Anatidae; genus Anser; species Anser anser. Next base: position 25,848,259 of record NC_139728.1, read on the forward strand.
GGTGTTTCAAACAGAGCTACTAAAGAAGATATTGAGTAATTTAGCTGCGAGGTGGGCTAGGCTACAGGTTTAGGCACTGGTTCTGGACAGAGGAATCCTGGTTTCTGGTCTGCAATCTTATCACTTGAATGGCTGTAGACATGACTTTTCTAACTCTTGGAATAAAAACAGGAAATAGAAACTTGTCTGAACATGACATTTATGTGTGTATAAAGGGGAATGACTATGGGGAACTTTCTGACAGAAACATTTTGTTATATGGGCTCTTTCTTGAGAGTAGGAGAGACAGGAGGAAGATGTAAATCAGTACTCTGCCAATTTTTAATATTCCTTAATCAGTGTCTTTCTTCATATCTTCTTTCTGTAAAGGTGCAGACTGCATCTTCTAAGTAGTTCTCCAACATACCTCTGAAATTTTTTTGCAGCATGATATCGTATTCTTATTTTTTGGAAGGATTACTTTGTCACACCATGCTGTTGTCCTCTCTTTCGTGTCAGAACTAACCTAGTTTGAAACAGAGATTGTTCTATCAGTCAATAAAACATTATACCAACGTGCTTTATTCTTAATTGCCTTGAATAACTTTCTCCTTGCACTTCTTACTGTATTTGTTAATCCAGCGATGTGTTTTTTTGCTTTTTCAGTCAAAAGACAAGATGATGAGAGGGTCACGCCGAGGATGTGTTAGACTCAGGGTAAGTATTATTTTCTTTGGTACTTACTGACTTATTGCGGATAATATGGCCTACTGGAGAGAACTGCAAGGAGACTGTTGAGGTTTAGGTGCTATTCCTGACTCTGCGAAATACTGAAATAGTGAAAGTATTTAAAGATGGAAAACATTAGAGGTCAAATGACATGCTGGGCTAATTGCATTCTGTTATTTTATATATTATATAAAAACATTATGCATTTTAAACACTGTCTGAAAAAGCATCATAGGACAGAGTACGATGGGTTGGCAGTAAAATGCTGCAGAAAAGGTGCTGTTCGCAGTTCTCATTTCTTTGTGTGTTTGGATATGTATGTATATAGATACGTTCTGTATCTACAGAAGTTGTTGCAAAACTGCATTCCTTCTGTCCTGGTTTGCTTTTATTCTGTTCCTGAGCCCTCCGTTCTGCTAGTTTGGACACTCTAATCCTGCTGCTTGCCTGTGCTTTGTTCAGGGTACTGTAGTGCTGTGTAGTAATGTCACACAGCACGTGGTCTTTACAGAAGCAAAACAAAAGAGGAGTGGAAAGGGAAGGAAGAAGGGTTTTGAAATATCAGCTGAGGGAGGTTACACGCTGGGGAAACAGAAGCAGGAAGACACAGCATGGGAAAGCTGAGTGTTACCCGTCCTGGCTTGGGACGTTCAGCTGCGAATGCTGCTCTTGTAGCTTGAAGTGACGGTACTGCAGAGAGCCAGGAATTCTGTAATGGCTTTGCACATGCTCAGTTTCTACTTTGTGATCATGCACTTACCAAAAAATTTTATTGCACAAGTCCTTTTGCTGTGTTTTTTCCCATTTCTCATAGAGTCTCTGGCTCCAATATGCAGTGGTCTTGTGAGATGCTGATGTAAATAGGGGGAATGAGTTAGGAGGGTAATGGGCATGAATGAGAGCATTTTGAGTCTTGAAGTAAGAAATTGCAGAGAAGGGGATCTGTCACACAATCTGATTGTCACAATCTGATGAGTATTGCAGGAGAACTCTGCCCCTCTTTCTTCCAGTTATTTCTTTGTTCAGTTGTTAACCACTTTCTGGTCTTTCTGGGGGCCTAACAAAGGGGTCTCAACAAACTTTTGAGATTCATACAGAGAATCCCCATTCATCTGGATTCCAGATGACTTTACTACACTTTAGCCTTTTTAGGGTACTGGTATCATAATACATAACTTCTTAAAGGGTAATGTAAACTCAAACCACTGTCTACAACATTACGTTCCCAAAGATTCGTGGGTGTTTTTTGCATTGTGTAGAAAAATGTAGTCTGAAAAAGCATGCCTGATTTAATTGTGTTGTGAGCTTGTAAACGTGGAGGTTGGCCTCAGCCTGTCAGTTTAGGAAATATTACAAGTGAACAATCTGTTCAACATTGCATTATTCATTTTTATATGCATTTAAGATTAAACAATCCCTTTCTCTTTCCCCATCTGCCACTCTCCCACAGCAGATTACTCTTAGGTGTTTTGCTGAGGTTTGCTGACTCCTCTATCTGAATGTGTGTGGGGGTTTATTTTGTGAAGGAGGAAGGGGTCGTTGTCTTTCTGCTTTTGTAAAACAGCTCTTCTGACAGATGACAATGATACCAATAGCTGAACAGATGGGCTTCTGCAATCTGAAATTTTATCAGAGGTTTTCTGTTGAGAGCAATTGTTGATTTGTAACTCTAGGTGTGAACATAAACAAGCATGTAATTTAAGCAATTTGCCTAAAATACCTTCCTTTTTCTTGAATGGATTTTTAAAAGCTCGTTCCTTGCCTTTTTGTGTTTTATACTCATGTTTCGTAGGCCATGAAGTTTCATCTTCAAATTCTCTCTTTTGTTTACTGTCAAGGTGTATTTAGGAAGGTGTGCTTGTAGAGGAATCTATCATTTGTACTACGCTTAGGTTCTGCCTAAGCTTTCTGTAATAAACACTTCAAGTTTCATGTGCTAGTTTTTCTTTCACTTGACAATACGTATTCTCTGTATAACAAAAGAAGCATCCTCTCTGCTTATGCTCACTCTTAGCGTTAGTGCTGCAATCAGAGCTTATGCACTTTGTGCGGCGTTGTGCTGAGGCATCAGAGAGCGGTGCGCGCTTCTTGCTCCTCAGTTTCCTTCCACCACTTGGGATGGAGGCAGGACTCAGCTGTCCCAGTCTGGCCTTCTTAGCCTTGCATTAGTTTTGCCTACATTATCTGGGAAAGAATACCACGTTCTTGGTGTGTGACTTACAGTTTTTTGACACAGCAGGTGTAAAGGAACCAGACCATGATTTGGTACGATTTGTGGTGATCTTCTGACTTCCTGCTAAGTGAACGCCAGACATTTTTTGTCTGAGGTCTACTGAGGAAAAAAAAGCAACATTCTAGCAAAATGAATTTGGCCAGAAATGTCATGTAACTGGTAGACTGCGTGATTACCAGAACGTAATGGCTGGTCATCTGGTTGTTGTAATGTCCTGGTACTAAAAATACTCAGAATGGCCATGGACAGGTGTACTTCTTGGGCGCCTCTTGTATAGAAATCACAGAGCTGTCATTGAAAAGCCTGTAAAAGCCTGAAAGTATGCTTTTGGAGCAGTTACGTGGTACACGTAAGGCATCAGAGGGGAAGAAGCAGTTTGGAGCTATCCCTTCCTGCCGTGTATCCTACGGCATGTGCTTGGTGCTGCTCCCATAGAGGACCTGCTCCTCCCGCGGCCTTGAGGTGCCTGCGACGGGCCCAGCCGCAAATGAGCCAGAAACCTCTGACAGGGGCTGGGAAGGACGTGTGCGATTGATTCACATCTCCCTGCCCCTGGGTCTGTACCAAACCAATTCCTCTGTTTGGGCAGGCCTTGTACATACCTACCCCTACACAGCTGCTGCTGGGCCCCGCTTGGCTAAATGGGGCCAGCACTTGCTGGGGCCGGCGCGCAGGCCCGTCGCTGGCTGTTTACTTGCACTTAAGAGCGGGATTTACCCTTCAAGCACGTGCCTTCCAGTGGTGTCTTTCTGCTTTGTGGGAGGGGGGAAGGATGAAACAGAGCCTGATGCTGTGTCTCCTGGGAAAGGAAAAGAGAAACTGAGTAAATCCTTTGGGGATTTTTGAAGTATTTGGGGTTAAATGTCATAATTTTACTGAGAGGCGGTAGAGGCCTGGAAAGGTTGTGTTTTTTTTTTTTTTTCCAATGTTTTCCTCCCCTGGGTGAAACTGTGCTGTTTGTTATGTACTGGGGGGAAGGGGAAGGAGTGGCAGAAGATGTGGATAGATTTGTAAATAGTTGAGCACAGATGGCCTTTAACTCTATGTAGTCTTTGCATTTCCTCCTAAAAATTCATCACCAATTGGAAGACAAAGCTAGCCGCCTTTGATGCATCCTCTTGGCTTACTGTTGATATTTACTTAGGGGCTGGAAATGAGATCAGGCAGTGTGCTAGTGACATGACATGGTGGGCTGAATTCATTTTGCTGGAATGATTGTTTTTATAGAGAGGCAGATAAAATTAGGTCAAGAGTTTCTTTTTGTCGCATATCAATGAATTGGTATTTTTAGACACGGAAAGTACTTATAAATTATTGCTCCCCACTTTTCTTTAAAATATAAGTTGAAATGTAGTAGAGAATAGTAGAACACTATTTACTATAATGATGCTGTAGCATAAAGCCATCTCCATTACAAAGGTAAAAGATTCATATTACCATCCAGAAAATAATAAAGTTTTCCAAATAATTATTGTTTTGTTTTTTTTTTCTGCAACTAAAAAATTTATTCTATTAAAGAACTGACTTACATCCTGTAATTAAACAGAGGATCTTCCTGCTTTTTACTGTATTCAGTGTGCTTCTAATTTGTCAATGCTTTTTAAATTCCGGTGGTGTAGTGATAGAGTGTATGCTGCTGATGTCACTGCTTGCCTTATCAGGATTTTGTTCTTTGTTTCACAGGGAGCTGTGATTGGTATAGACGATGAGGACGACAGCACCTTCACAATAACTGTTGATCAGAAAACCTTCCATTTTCAGGGTGAGCTGAAAGAAGAGATTGTTTTTTTTTTTTTTTCTTATAATAGATTCCACTTGTATTTGATGGATGATTTTAAATGTTTGGCAACAGAACAGCATGAATGAGCACACTGAGAACATTCTGGATCCAGGGGTGCTGCAGGTTAGGCAGGGATTTGCATCTGCAGTGGATACATATGTGCTAGAAAGAGACTGTAGTTCTGGCAGGATTTGGAGATTTAAAATGTAAAGAATAAATGACTCAAGGGGAAAAAGTAATTGGCTTCTGATTATGGGTTCCGCTTACAAAACATTTCTGATCTTCGTTATCAAGATACAATTATGCATTTCTGTATGAAGAGAATCAAGACTGGTCTGAAGGTTGCAATTTGTATCCAAATAGAACTTAATGCTCAATTATGAGGAGACTAGAGGCAACATTTGGCTTAAAGGTGGAGCTTTGCTTCAAGATTTACCAGCTTGCATTCATTTCATCTACATTTCTGTGTCTTGTCTGCCAGTCACCATTTCTCTGGTATTATCGTTTTATTCACATTTACTAACACCAATGCCATCTGCCACTGCTATGTTTCGTCATTGCATGCTATGGTTCACCGGTAGAAAGGGTAAGGTACTATTATCATTATTATGTACTCCTTAAATTGTTTTATTTGCAGCAGTAGGATAAAATACTGTGATACTATTGTGTAGAGAATTTCTCCTTCCCTAATGTTAAAATCCTAGGGAAGTTGTTAAAATAATTTTTAAGTAACATTTGTTAGTCTTTTTGCTTTTCCTCTAAAATGTAGTAGCTAAATAATTGAATAGAGCTGGAATCTGTAAATATCCAAGAGGCGCATTTGCATGTGAGCAGTCTTATTAATTTTTATCAACTGGAATGATTCTGTAGTCTATTTTGTATTGTACATATTTTTTAAATCAGTGATTTGGAAATGGGAGTTATTGTTAATGCTGGTGTGTTTGTGTGAATATTTCTAACGATAAATACTAATTGTACACCATGTTGTCACTAGCATCTGTATTCCTTGTGCTACAGTTCTGCCTAAATGCTGCTGCTGTACTCTGGCTTTTCACTGCATTAAGCCTTGTAAACATACCTTCGTAATGCTGAGCTGACAGTAATACTTAAATCTACTATTCCAAAGGGTAACAGATAAAATGCAAGCTAATTGCTAATGCAGTAATGGAATGCAGTACTCTGGCAGTCTTTCAGTACAATGAAGCTAAATACTGCTGAATATTTGGGAACTTGAAACAGGTAAATCTAGAAATCTCATCTGTAGTTACTGGGATATACCTTTTGTAACATATCTCTTATGTGCTATGTTCTCTTTTTGTTAGCCAGATGCCTTAAAAGAAGATAGATAGTATTTGGTATGCGTAGTGTTCTGCTCTAAATTATATTGCTAATTTTTGAACACCAGTTTTGTCACACAACCTCTTATGCTTTATAATCTCAATTTGTGTGCATTTTGTATTGGGTCAGGATTCATGTATGCTCCTTTAATATAGAACTAAGATCTTGTACAGTATTTTATGTATTATGCTTTTCCTGTTAGTATGTTATGAGGATGACATTCCTGATACCCAGGAAATTATAATGATGCAAGCACAGTATTAATACATATATCTGTAAAGAGAAAATGTAAAATGATAGGTAAAATATTAGTGCTGGGATATTTCAGTATGAAACAGTCCTAGGGAACTATATTGTAGTTCTTAGGGTCACTGTAAATGTGGGCTGTATGCCTCATGCAGTGTTTGTTCATTACATTAAGTTCACTCAGTACTATACAGGCTTTAATTTATGTGAACTATAGGTGACTATCAGTCATAAATAGGGAATGGATATATATGTAAATACTGCTGTATGTAATCTGAGACTACATAGGGTGTATAGAATAGATTCCCAGAATATGTACGGTATTCCTAACAATTTCTAACATTTTTCTATACGTGATTCAGATATAACTTTTGTTCCGTGAGATAGTCGTAGCTATAAATATATTCACCCTTTATAAAAGAAGACTTGTACAAGAGGAGTGCTTCAGAAACAGCAACTTTAAAAAAAAATATATAGTATCTTCCTTCTCATCACTGTCTTTCATTTTCAAAGACAGACAGGGGTCCAGACAACCTGGAGCCTAGTTGGGAAAATGACAGAACTTTAGAAACACCAAGATCTGCTGACCTGTCTGTGAGTTAGGGTCCCATCTGCAGTGGAACAATTTCTCTTTCAGGCTCCAGAGGAAAAATGTTTTTGCATACTCAGACTTTTAAGTATGGATTGGCAAAGACTTGAATCTTCTTTGTCCTTAGTGAAATTTTGCTGACAAGCGGCGATAGAATTTGAAGAAAATGTAAGAAAAGCTTCATAGGGGGTTAATTGTTTTTAATATCAGTTGCTTGAACTTGCACATCTGTCTAACACTCCAGAGATTTAAATAGTGAGATGAAGGGCAAGTAAGTCATTTAAAGATGCCTGAATAATTTGTCACAGGGATGTTATTTCCATATACGCCTAAGTGAATTTCTGAAGCACTAAACCTCCAGCATCTCCCACTAAGATTTGCCTCTCACTGAATCTTGGGAAATTCAGTCTTCCCAGCGCATAGTTTATATTATGTTGCTGCTTGTGACAACCTCCCTCAATTCTGTTTGCAACAATGCTTCATCGTGGTGTGTCTATATTGTGCCTTAGTAAAAGTTGAGAAGTTCTTTAAAGAAGAAAATACAGGTATTGAATGATGCCCTGCACATAAATCAAATGGTATCTGTATATTTAACATCTGAGTATAAAGAAAGGAAGTGAATTGAATAAAAATGAGCAATAAAACATGCAACATATTTTGGTTTTACCATCAGCTTAATTTGGGCTCTGCCAGGCAGCCCAGCAGATTTGTTTCCTTTATTTTGTTGTTAGTGCAATATTGATACCTGCTCACTCTGGAGGGGGGCAGCGAGGGGCAGAATATCTCCAGAAATATTAAAATATATGTAAAAGTAATGTATTTAATCTCCTGATTGTGTGGTCATACTGCATATCCAGTGTCATGTCTTTATTCAAAGACTTCCGAATGAAGTAGATCTCAAAGCATTCCCTCATGGGTTTGTTCAGATTAGACGTGAAAATCCATACAAGTTGCTGAAGACATTTGGGATGATGTCTAATGCACCTTCCTGTCAGGAAGCTCCTTCTCGGTAATATAGTTTTTTCTGCTGTAATGCAGGTCCCTGTTCTAAAAGTTCCATATCCTTCAAATACTGTTTTTTTGATTTGTTTTTCCTTTTAACATATTCATACTGTCACAGTTATAAGCTCTTCCCATGTGGAAAGCAAGTTCTTCTGTCCTTCATATCACTTAGCTGCTCTTCCTGCTCGCTAGGATGCTCATGACTTGAATTCAAGGGTGGGAACATGATGTTCAGGATAATTTGGCAAGGGAGTTGTTGATATTTGAATTGCTGTCTAACCTGAAACAATAAAGGCTTTTGTTTGTAGGGAAGTACTTCACTATGCATACATTGCTTGCAGAAAGAAAAATTCAGATTTTTAAACTCCCACCTGAAAAATCAGCTCTTTTTTTCTCACAGCACAGTTCCTTGGAAGGCAAGTCAGTCTTGTCTCCACTGCTTTGTGTAATAAAGGATTGAAAGATTGGAGGTGGTCCAGTGCATTGATCTGAGATGATTTTGCTTTAGCTTTTGTCTTTCTTCTATTCCTGCCACAAAAGTATCTGAGAGAGGAAGCACGAATGTTGCAGTGCAGCTTATTTTCTTATTACGGGAGTGCTGTCAGCTGGCAAAGGTAGACTTCTCCTTCTTCCCCATCCTGCCCCAGTTTCTAGCTTATTTTATGAGTGCCTACCATCCCAACTGAGAAAAGAGGAAAATATGCACAGCGAGAGGTTGTCTTAGTGCTATAAAAGCAGGGATTTTTTGTTAATTTGGGATACAGCTTTTTTTAAGGATTATAAGGCCCACGAAGGCCTTAATTGCTGCACAGTATCATAATTTGAGATTGTGTTTGTATTAAGTAACAAAGTGTAATCCTTTAGATCTGTGTTTTACTACTACTTGGGGAAATGGTCAGTATTTGGAACTTTACTCTTGTCCACCAAATAAATTCATGAATTGCAGCCTTTTCCCCAAAAGTCTTAAGAGCTTTTTAAATTTCATATGCTATGGAAAAATGCCTGAAAAGAGATTTTGGTGTAAAATCTTGGTCTGTGCTGGTTACCTCAAAGATTTTTATAACTACTATGACTGTATTGTTTGTCCCAACCTAACATTTTTCAGGGATTTTGGGGCTCTAGTGATGCTGAAATAGTGAATTCTTCTTTATGCTATGCTCAGCAATGCTAATATATCGGAGAGGAAGATGAGCAACTATGTAAGAGCAAAACTTCCAGCCTTGTCTCTTCATACACTTAGGGCAGAGCTGTGTTATCTGTCCTCCCTTCTCATAACCCAGTATATCTTCTGACGGGGTCTGTGCTGCACAAAGTGCCGGGGCAGAAATGGTCCTCTCCTCTTTGACAAAACCGCAAAAATTCCTCTGAGAACTAAAACTACGTTTATCTTCTGCAGTATGATTTTTTTTTTCTGTCATCCTCTCTATTCAGTCTACCTGCTTTTTACTACTAAATTCTTGTACTGCCATTTTGAGTAGTCAGAACTTGTGACGAGAGTGCAGGGAATGATGCGTGGTTGTGCTTTTACTGTTTCTTGCAGTTCCTTCTTGCACCCGCAGCATCATCTGTTACAATTGTCTACTGTTGAAACTATTTTCCAGTGACCCGCAGCAAAATAATGCAAAAAAAAAAAAAAAAGAAGAACCCTGATAGCTGTCATTTTTCAAGTATCTGTGCCCGCTTCATTTTCACCGATGGTATGAACTAGGTCGGGGGCAGGCAGTTTTTAGAAACGTGAAGGTTCAAGTGGCAGGTGTTTTGTGGTAGCAGTGAAACAGCAGTTGAGCTGATTTCTCAAGATCTCAGATAAATGTTACTGATGCATTGTACACAGGACGCCATTTGGTGCTTTTTCTTTGGACAAGGTGAGGCGTCTGTTTCTTGTGGCTGCCCTGGAGCCTTCGGTAGGCGGAGGGAGAAGAGCTGAGAGAAACACCTGCGGACCAAAGCCAGGGTTGGTTTGTATGTGTGGGTGAGAATGGCATCAGGAGGAAGATTAGTAGAAGGGGAAAGAACAGCTGTGACAACCCCAAAATTATACGGAAGGCCTAAGGTACTGAGACTCTGTTCAGTCTACTCGCAGGTGTGGGAACTGCATGGTAGAAGGGAGTGTGTAAGCAATGAAATGACGGTGTTTTGGTAGGTTTGTATGGAACCCTGCTTCATCTCATGTTTTGCCATGGTTTAAATGACCTTCAATAGCTTTAAAAACCTGTTTTACCACAGAACAGCCCTTTGGCTTTGTCTATAAAGTGTGACTTTTCCACCTTACTGGGCACCACTGATAAAATCTCTCCATTGAGATTGGTGGCAAAAGTCCCATGGATCTCAGTACAGTCAGAATTTCACCTCTGTCGTCTGGCAAATTACACATTCGTGTGTAAAGATACCACATTACTTCTGAACTAGGGTGAGGAAATACAGGAATTTTGCATAAAAATCAGTGGAAGTTTGTCTGAATAAAGACTGCATAATTGACTATTGACTCTGTGGGTGTAATAGACTTTTTTTTTTACTGAGTTCTGCCTGTAAGTAGGTCACAGTGAATGAAAATAAACCACACATTGCACTTTGAGACAGTATGGTGTATTTATAAGTAATCTAGTGATTTTTTTTAACTAATTCTCGAGACTTTTCTTTCATCCTGATGCCCATGTAGACACACACATGGGGGGGGGAAAAAAAAGAAGCAAGCACCAGCATGCTAATCCTGAGGTGGTGTTTTGTATATTCCGTGTTCCAAGCACTGCTGTGCATGACCTAGAAATGCTAGCAGTAAATGCTGTATTGTGGAGAGTTGTCAAACTTGTTTATATCTAATCTTTAGATGCTATCAAGCTTAGGCTGGAAAAAATAATGCTTCATGCTGTACTTTAACATTTGGCATGCATTATATAAACGCATAGAATCTCTTCACAACAAAGGAAATAGTATAGGAACTCTAAAGTACAAAATTACTCTGTATTTGGGAAATCAGTAGAGGCTGAGAGCATTTCCTGTAGTGACATTTCATCTGCCTCGTTGTCCTTGTAAAATAGAACCTTTTAAAATCCCTGTCATATCTGACTGGGCAGTTCAGGAAATTCAGAAGTGAGAGCCTGTTTGGGGGCTCGTAATACATCCTTTTTCTGAGTGATAGAAATCCCTCAGTAGAAACCGTAATTCTTGTCTTTAGTACTTTCTCTATTCTATAATTTTCTCCCTGAAATAATTGCTTTTCTTTCTTGGTACTTCATCCATGAAAGAGTATATGTGTATATATATTATACATATATATATAAAATTGATGTTAAAATGTCTTAGGAATAAGCTCAAGCAGACATCACAAAAATACATTCTGTACAAATATTGTTATATTTAATCTCACTGCGATGCAGTTGCATACTGGTTAAGCGTGCTTTTCTTACTGGCCATAAATAGGACTGGGATTGTTTTAAGTACCCAGTGGTTGTCTCTGGCATGCCTGAGATGTCACAGGAAATTATTCCGGTAGCTTTCAAAGGATATTCTGTAGATGCAAAGCGTATGGGAACAAATTGTAATCTCTTCCATAAATACTAGTTCTTCTAGGAAAATGTAGCAGTAGCTTAACTGGCATAATCATGGTAAATTTGCAGTGTTTCAGCAATCAGTGATTCCTCCCTCTTACACCCAGCAGTGAACATACAGCTCTGTGCGGATTTCCGTGCAAATGTTCACTGGCAAGTCAAGAAAAACTGAGGTGATGATTCTGGCATTTGAAATAGAGAAAAGCACAGGGACTGTTTTTGTTCTCTAAACTGCAGACACACTTGTATTTCTGTGGGCAGTTGGCACCCCAGTGCAATTTCAATTTTGGGTGGCAAGGTAATTATTGCATTAACCCCCCGGACTAAGAGCACAGTGAATATTCATGCAGTGTAGTGGGCTCTTATATTTAATTGCTTTTTCTCATTAGTGTTAAAGCATTTGAAACACCTTTAAGCAGCTGAAGTAACACCTTTGTGGTTTTTAAATGCCAGATAATTCTCACATAGATGTCTGTGGTTCTTGTTTGGCTTTTGTAACCGTTAGTCCAGCTAGAATCAGCTTAGGAAAACGTACCTGGGGTTTGTCCCTTGCGCCCTACCCTCCTTTTTGTTGGAGTTGTTTGTTAGGAGGGAGCAGACGTTGTTCTTCCACTCTTATAAAAGCACAGGTATTAGTGAAATTCTGTGGTCCTGACGGTAATTGCCTTATTCCAAACATACTGGCAGAAAGAAATTCTGGAGTAGCTTTCCCATAACAATTCCAGAGGGTGTAGGGGGGTGGTACTGCCTTTAAAATGAAGCCTGAGCAAATCACGGAGAAGGTTGGACTGATTTTGGGGCCCCTGGGACCAATCACAGGACTACTGAGCAAGGCGTTCTTGTCCCCTACCTGCTGAAGAAAGCCTCCAGCACTTGCTGATGCAGAGTGAATACGAGGCAGTGTGCACCACAGACGTTTTTAGCTGGAAGGATAACTGGAGCATTTTTTTTGCCCAAAGTTAACCAGAGCTGCATTGGCTATGTAGCTTTCCCTACAGATAGGTGGATAATGATCTCTGACCATTGTGCGCAGATTTTTCCCATAAATTGTTTCTGAGTATGTTGGCTAATCTCTTTTTTGAATGTTCCCATTGATTTTTTTTCATCAGTGATCTTTTGGCAGCCGTTCAGTTCTAAATTGCTTTTACCATTAGGGAGCTTTTACTTGCACCTAATCTCCCAGCAGCCATTTTGATGAGATTTAATATAACTTCTCTTGCAGCTTGCTTTACTAAAAACTGCATCCTACTGTTTTTCTCCGTGGTTTTCTTAAAAGAGTGTATGGAGGAAAGCCAGAAGGACCTGCTGGGGGTGATAGATGGTCTGAAAGTTAAAACTGTTTCTGAACAGAGGATGCTTAAAAGGTTACAATGCTGCATTCATGTGCCGTAAGCAGTCTCCTCATGGCAGCATTACTGGATTTATAGTGGCCACGGCTTTGTCTTAGTAGCAAGGTTGATGAGATTCATGTGTTTTACCTATAGATTGACCATGCTATGCCATAGGTTTGCCATTTCTATTATATGAGAAAAAAATATAGCTTGTTTTTTTTCCTTCTGCTGAACCCTGGCAAAGACAAGTTTTATTTAAAAAAAAAAAAAAAGATATTAAGGAATAGAGGCTCCTAAAGTTTAGCTTATATATGAGCATGGGAAAGTCACTTTTGTTTTTGAACTGTACTGATTAGTTGGTTTCTAGGTCTTCCTTGTTGCTCTAGCCTTTCACTTCTGTTAGTGCATCACTATATTATACAAGGCTTAATGTGATAACCTTTATTAACGGGCCTCTGTACATTGAGATTAGTATTTAACTAACACAGCGACCTCCTTTTGCTGGCAGTCTGGAAGGTCATAGGAAGTCTGCTGCAACACAAAGATTAATTCACTGGTCTGCAACTTAATTGTTCCTTTTTTAGTTTAAATAAGCACAGGCAGAAAAGCTTGAACGCAGGATTTGTGTATCGCATGAGTTACGTACTAGCCTGGCCCAATGACTTGTACCACAGTTCCCTAATAGGATGTTCTTTGGGACTGGGAGATAATTAAGTAAAGAACACAATAAACAAGGAAAACAAACCCAAGCAACCTTATATGAACTGAACTACGTTAACCACTGCCACTTTGAGCACACATTTGAAAAGTTACGAACACTTGGAGTACGGACACGTGAATGACGCAGGGAGCTCTGTGTGTTCACAGCCCAACGGTGACTGGTGTAAGAAGCATAAACTTGATTGATGTGACTAGGCAGAGGGGTCAGCTCTTGCTAAGCAGAACTAAAGAAGCTAATGAGGATTCAAAATCAACGTCAGAGGAAAATGTACCTGATTCTGAAATTAAAGTGCAAGCTATCCTATGTAAAAAAGGACAGGATGTTTGTGTGTATGTAAGTGAAAAGAAAAATCATACTTTGCATATTGAAAAATACGTTTGGCAGTCAGCTGTTAAGAATTCAAAGCCTTCTGTCCATCCTGTCCATTTCCACTGCATTACAAACCACTCCTTGGTGGCTACGTCCACTTTTCAGTTGAAACACAGAGAAACTAGCAGGGTGAATCCCTGTAAGTTAGAAGTTACTGCTGAGCTTTTGAGAGTACTCCAAACAGTAAAGTCCAGCTCTGTGGTGTTTGCTGCAGTTTCTGCAGGAAAGTTATTTACGTGGTGTTCCATGCAACATTTAATTACCCGAACTTCTTCCTTCAAACTTCCTTTGCACATGTGAGAGCACTTTGTGTAGTCAAGTTCCCTTGTGTGTAGGTTTTTTATTTGTGTTGGTTAATGGTATCATTACCAGAACACCTGTGGCAAACGGTCACGCTTTGCTATTTTGAAAGAACAATGAATAGGGATTGATTTGTTGAGTCAGGAAAAATACAATTAAAAAAAAAAAAAAAGCTAGATTTTAAAGTAGGCTTTTATCTTTACCCTGCACGTAGTGAAAATTTTGCCTCACTGCTTTGTGAGGCGACAATATCAGTTCGACTTGGAGCAAGTGTCTATGTTAAAAAGACATTTGTACATATTTCTCACTACACATAAATTGTCAATTCTTTCCTGATGCTTTTATTAATTGACATTATTGGTGGCTATATACTAAAATACACAAAGAAGTATATTTATCTTGATTTTAAGTTTGGTATGTTTTTGTTTTTTTGAGAGAGTTTTAGAAACCCTATGGCTACCCCCTCCCAAAGGCCAGAGGGCATAGGGGATGGATTCTTCTGTGGATTTCTGATTTTCCTTTCCCCGTCCATTCCAATAGCCAATGAAATACCCTTTGCAGGTTTGGATGTAGGAAAAAGGAATAAGTATTTTACTTAAGGTTTATTTTAGATGTTCGGAAGATCTGTGGTGGTTCTGAGTATTGGGTGGGTTTGAGCTGCAGAATAAAAGCAATGGAAACATAAGGATGAGAATGGGGACACTGAAAACAAGGCATTTGGAGGCTGGAGAGTACATTTCAGTATAAAAAGTTAGGGATATTTTTTTCTGAGCTTCATAACAAATAAGCCAGATAGGAATCTTAGTTCTCAAGTTTATAATAGGTGCTAGCCCACTTAACTTTTCCTTGCTTTTAGCAGGCTTCCTGTTTCTTTTAAATACTTTCCACTTGAATGAGGAACTAGAAACAATTGTCAGTAACTATTCTAATCCTGCATATGGACAATTTATCTACAGTCTCCTTAATGCCTTTGGATTCTTTTAATGCACCTGGAGTCTGCTGACTTTGTCTGCTCCTCTGGTTTTTTAAACACTTCCAGCACAGCAAGGAGCTCTTTTCAGACTAGTGAAGTAAAGGTGCCATGTCTGTATGTGTGTGTGCATATACATATATATGTATATATATATATAAGTAACTTCGAACAATGAAGGGCAAAGAATAATTTGAAGTGTATGTCCACACTGACGTAGAATTAAAGGGTAATTTATTACAGATTGAACAGCTTCTCCTAACTAGGAAAATTTAAAAATGATTTAATTAATTGAGGAAACATCTATGCAAACTCTTCCCATGTATGTCCCTAATGATGGACAAGGGACAAATACTCACTGAAATAGCAATAATGCAGAGCTATTCTTATGTTACTGATACTCTTATATTTATATTTAAATTATATTACATATCTATTGAGCCGAAAAGCATACACCTAGCTCTGTTTACAATATTTTTCTTTATTTAACAAACAGTGCTTCCTCCTTTGTAACTATGAAACTGAAGAAACACACTCCTAATGTTAGTGATACAGTAACACAGTACTTTTATTCTCTCTGCCTGTGTGGTGCTGTCATTCTTTATAAGCGTATCTTTCTGATTTTTTTTTCTTTTTGATTGACAAACCTTAGAAAGATATTTGTAAAAGGAACTAAAACACTGACAAAAAACATGCTTAAGAGGGTGTTATGCATACAAAGTCCCACTAAAGTGCACTGAGATGCAGTGTCAAGCATCTACATACCTGAAAACTACTGCATCTAAATTGCTGTCTAAATTTTATTACCATTAAATACTAGAAAAAGTGGCATCAATTGGGAAAACAAACAAACAAACAAAAAAAAAAATTTTAAGCAAGCTTAAATGCACAAGGAAAGGAATATTAATTTCTTAATTTGAGCAGGAGCTGAGAGTATTGATGGTATGGAGAAAGAAAGTTTCTCCCAGAGCATAAAAGGTTTTTGCCTGCATGATTACTTCAAACATCTCTCCAGTAATGTAGATCAACACAGTAACGCTATAGAGCTGTAACCACAGAAAAATAAACAGGATATTAAGAAAACTGTGGAATTATGTCATCGATGACTTAAGGTAAATAATACGGTTTTATTTCCATATTTAGTGAGGACATCAGATCTGTTTGCTTACAGCTTTTAGTATATAAGACTGCATGTGACTTAACAGCATCTTTTGAATACTTTTTCAGCTCGAGATGCTGATGAGAGAGAGAAGTGGATTCATGCTTTAGAGGACACCATTCTCCGTCATACCCTTCAGCTGCAGGTAAGTTTCACTTTCACTCTTAACTTTCTTTACTTTATTTTTCAGAACAACAAAATACAATGGGTATGACTGCTGATAGCAAACATACGTTCTATAACATCTGGTTGTTCCATGGCCTATACAATTAGATGTAGTAAGAAATCAGCATAGGTACCTGAGATTAGGTTCTAGTCTTTCTGTTACTATTTCCTTGTCCTACTATCATGAAAAGTCAGTATGAAACTTCTCTTTATTAGCTCATATTTTAATTCGTTCCAGACTGATAGTTACACACTTAATTGTTTTTTCTTTGTTAAACTGAGTGTTAGTCCTTTTGTGGTCAAGCATAATGAGACATCTGGAAGCCTCTTCTATGTGTGTACACCATCTAAATTTTGAAATTAAAATGAGACAGCAGCATTGGACCTCTTTATGGATGAGAAAAATAGTACTTAATGTTTCAAACCATGGTGTAAACTGGCTATTGGTAGTTTTCTGGTTTTGAAAATGGATGGTTGGAGTGAGGATGATTCTTGGGATTAATTATCTAAGATTTGTTCCTGGTGCTGTTCTAGACATGGGCATGTCCATAAGACTCAACAATCCTTATTTTTTTTTTTGCCCTGGACAGAAACCCAGGCTTCAGGAAGGAATTTTCTCATACTTGGTTTGTACCACAAAGATGTCTGTTGACAGTGTAGAAATATGAAAGAACTATTCATTACTTGTACTGAATAAATGTTTGGTATGTTTCAGGAGTACAGCAAGAGAATTAAGTGTCTTAAAGGTTGACAATGTATAAACATATATTCAAATCCTTAATATCACAGAAAGAGAGGAAGCTTATAAAGACTGATTTACATGTGATTTACCCAGTCTAAAGAATGAGAGCAAGCCTGAAGTTATCCTATCCAACCATAGGTATTTGTGTTTTCTCAGTCAATTTACTGTGATTTTCTGCTAAACAGTAGTTTTCAACGTTTTTTGACTTAGTAAAGACCACTGCAGATTTTCTTGTGGATAGCAGATCCCTGGATAAAAAATGCAAGTTGGCAATCGGCTTTGTGTCCTTAGTTACATCACAAATATTTTAGAAGTAATCTCTCTGTCTGGACATAGTAGCTGGCCACAAACCGAAGAACACCTCTCTATATAGAAGACAACACGTTGACTTAGAAGGTCTGAGCTGCCTTCCAGGGGATGCCTCTTTCCCTATCCACTGCTTGTGGAGAAAAGGAGTCTTTGCAGTTTTTTCCATCCAGAAAACTTAAAATGGCTTGGAGATACAGACTGCAGAAATGAAACAACAAAGCATACTATGAGTTTTGTCAAAATGTGGATTTTCACCCTCTCTAGAAATTGTTGTAGCTTTATTGGCAGACACTGTTTCATGATTGCAGCTAATAATGGAACTGTTTCCTATTACGTAGCCTTTTCCTGTTCAAGGAATTCTTCAAACGAGCAAGGCTTATTTAGATTAATAAAACAAATCAAAACAGGTTATTTACCTAGCAATATTTGAGGGAATAACTGAAAATCTGTAAGTGACTATTAAAAAATACCCTCATCTCTCTAAAGTATATTCAGCATTAAGAGTAACACCTTGTGGACCACTGTATTGTGTTCACCATCCCTTTTCAAGAACCTTCAATGTGCCAGTCGTGCAAACTTTTTGTTTCTGAGGCACTTGTTTGTAGAGTAGCAGGAATAGAGTTCACTTACACCCTAGTTCGGGGATTTTTAGGGCTTGCCATCCTCATTAACAGAAGGTGCGGAGTGCGTACTGATTTAAGAATGAAAGGAGGCTATACTTTATACCTCCTTGCAAAGCCTGTTGCGACTTAGAGAGGTTTCATTCCTTGGCCCCGTGCAGGGCGCTGGTGCCTCGGGCATTGGGACGTGCAGAGGGGCGAGCATTGCCGAGCCCGTGCTGCGCTCAGGATGGCCGCCTGCAGGGCCCCGCAGCACCCAGGGGCCACCCCTGAGGCGTTTCCCCTCGGCAGCGCTGACATTTTGGGGCCGGGAATGCCGGCGGGGACACGCCTGGGGCGTTATCCAGCCCCCCGCACTGCGGCAGCCGCACGCCTCAGCGAGGGGCGAGCGGGCCGAACCCGCCCTGCCCTGCCCGCGCCGCGCCTCCCCTCAGGCCGGCGGCCGCCATTCCGCGCCCCGCAGCCAACCGGCGGCCGCTCCGGCCGTCATGCGGGCATCGGGCGGCCGCGGCCCCGGGGGCCCCTTCCCCGCCTCGCCGGAGGCGGCGCTGCCGGGCCGGGCGCTCCGCCAGCCCCGCTCGGCTCGGCTCGGCTCGGCGCAGGGGAGGAATGGCCGGGGTGAGTAGCGGGGGGCGCCGGGTGCCCGCCCTGCGGCGCGTCCCCTCCCCGCGGGGGGCTCGGAGCCTCCTGACAGGGAGCCGGGCGCTGCCTCCTCCCCGCCGCCCTGCCCTGGGGGCAGCCCCGGGGAGCGGGGCTCGGCCCGGAGCCGTGCTCCCGGCTCCGGGGGGCCGCGGGGTTCTGCTGCCGGGACTCGGGCTCGCCGCCGAGGTTTTGGGGATGCTTTCAGCGGCGCGCCGGAGCCGGTTGGGTCCAAGTGTGCTTGTTTCTGTGAGCACTTGAACAAAACGCCGCTTCTGGCTGGTCTCCTGCTTTCTCTTCGCAAGATAAAGTCAAAAAGAGTTCTTTGGGAGGATTATTGGCTTACGGGGCTTTGAGGGCTGTCACAGAAATGATTTCTGTAAGGGTATTTTCTTAAGTGTTGCAAACAGAAACGTGGATATCTGTCATGCAGAACCACGCAAATAGATCTATGTCCTTTTTTTTTTTTTTTTGTATGGAATGATGCATGTTTTTTGAGGCTTTGTTCATGTTTTTATGCAACTTCAGATTTTTCATGCAGACCAAAACGTCCTTATCCTGGTCCTGGGGTGTTCGAGTTCAGAAACTTAGGCTGTTTTCTTCATAGCCTCAAGCAGACGTTGGTTAGGTGTGGGGAAGTGTGCTGAGACCTGTGTGCTGGGCGAGCCAGATCAGCAACGGGCAAGGAATTAACGCAAGGTGGAGAGGTGAAGTGGTGCCAGGTGCTCTCTGTTCCGATTTAGCCCTGCTAACTTTATTTTTGCCTAAATGCCCTACTGTGTTGTCAGTCTCTAGAATGGAAGTGTTTATGAAACACTTCAATAAAAATAAAAGCTTTTGAGAATTAACTGTGGTCAAGGAGCTGTGGAAGAAGTGAGCCATAAGTATGTAGAAATGAGTAAAGTGATCCCAGCCATCCAGAGGGCTGACAGTTAGTAATACTGTATTCAAGTGAAACAAAAATGGGAAGGAAACATTTCAGTTATACTTGTAATCTATTTTTTCTGAATTTTGAAATTGAATTCTGTGGTTCTGCTTGCTGTGTTTTTCCATGTTCTTATACTGAAAGTTAGATATGCTCAGTTCTAGTACTAGCTTTGTCTATCGTCCTTGAGCAGCAGAAGGTGTGACAGTGCTGGAAGCACCGTTCTGAACCCCGCAGCGTTTTGCCCTGTACCTGTCCCAAGACTACAGGTGCGGTACCGCCAGGTCGGTGGCTTTGCGGTGGCAGCGCATCAATTGCCCTCCACTCACAAGGAATAAGGGGCAGGGTGTGCGTGGTGTAAGACGTATTGTGGCTTGGGTTTCTTGTTCGCCTGGGCGGAGGTGGGTGATAACTTATCTCAAATTTTCGTTTGTTCCTCATCAGAATTTATGTCAACCAGTGATCCCTCCCATTCAAGTAGGGAGTACTTCTGGTCTTCTTTAGTATAAAAGTGCAGCTTTCCTCTTCTGTCTTTCAAGTCACACCCCAGTGCTACATGCACATTTTGGCTCCAGAGTTCTCACGTGTGAAAACCGCTCAAAGATAACTCGTGTCTCTTGGGATGACAGTAACGTAGCTCTTTTTTTGATCTGAAGAGTGCAGAACCACTGTTAAAATATGGGTCTACTTAAAGAAACACCAGAAACTATCTACTTAGAAACCACCAGGAACTATTCCCTTTTAATGCCTTCAGGGAATTCAGGAAAAAAATTGAATACATTTAAGCATTCTAAAAGGCTGATTGTCTCCATGTGTTCTAGTGGTGCTTTGGTAGCGTTAGGATCCTGTTCATAGGAGTCATGCCGACCCTGAGATGGAGGGGTGAGCCTTTTCTTTCTTTCTTTCTTTCTTTCATTTTTTTTTCCCTTTCTTTTTGTCTTCTTCTGTTAGCTCAAACTTTCATGCTCATTTTTGCCTTAGAACCTGTGTCCTGAGATGTACTTTTCCCGGTTGTCATTCCAGTGCTGCTAGAGCATCTTGGTAAGTGTCTGAAAGTGGCAGCTGAAGAGGCTATTGAGAGCTGCATGAAAGACAACTCCAACTTGATTTGAAAAATGAGGAAATAAATCAAAATACAGAGCTGAAACTTGCATATTCTACAAATAAGATGTCTTCTGTGCTTTTTGACTAGATAATGACAGAAATAATCCACATTAGAGAGTGTTGAAATATTTGCAGGCTGCAAAGGCTTTCCTACCCAAACTTAAGAAAATCCTTGAGGTACTGCCACAGGCTGTTGAGGGCTCTTCCTGATTTGCCAGTGAACTCACTGTAGAGACAAAGGACCTGAAATGACTGCCAGTAAAGAAGTGTGCCATTTCTTTAAAAAAAAAAAAAAAAACTCTGTAGCTTGACATCTCCATAATTTGAACAAGAAATTTACCTCGTAGGTAGCAAATAGTAAGGTAAGAAAAGCATATTCTTAGAAGTGGATCTGGGATGGTTGCTGTGAAGGGTGATACAGTGGCTTAAATGTTAAGAGTTAGACCATGGCTGTACCAGCAGTCACTGGTGCTGCTGCTGGAAGCAGTCCTGCCGTGTCCTAGCTGAGGGAAAGAGGCAGCGCAGCAGGAATGGCTGAAATGGGAACTGGAGTCAGAACAGGCCCAAATTAAAACTGCTTTTCCTGCCGCCCTCCCTTTCCTAGTGTAGTTTTAACCCGGGTTAGTTTCCATACTGAGTTGACTCCGTGGCAGGGCAAACCTTTGTGCTGACTCCACAGAGCAGAGTAAAGGGGGGAGTAAACAGGAGGGGAACCGACGTGCTTCTGGTGCAAAGTGCTGGCGGAATGGTGCTGCTAGCAGTTCCCTTGGCCTCCCGTTAACCACTGTTTTGGGTGGTGAGCTTCTTAAAGCTGCAAACACGAATAAAAGATAGAATAAAACTTTCTTACGAATTTCTCCTAAGAAAATGATGTTGTTACTCGTTGGCTTTCAAACAGTGTTTCTAGTATGAGTCAAGAATACTTGCAGAAAACTCAGAGCAGTGCTTTTTAGATTAGGAATATATTACATATAGACGTTTAAAGCCGTGGTGGGTGAGCATAGAGTTAACTGACATATGCTGCCCTTTATCAAATTTTGCTAAAAAAAGTTATGATACTGAATAAGCACAGTAGTGCATTTGAATTTTCTACATCCAGAAAATGAAGTAGGTACGTTACTGGGATTCTAGGATATATGTAGTATTTGTAGTGTTTGCTACAAGTATTTTAGACTTGCAACTTCTGCTTTAAAGACAGCTTTGTATCTGTATGTAAATACTTCTGTTTTTTGAACTCTTTCTATTGACCCATAAGATAGGGTAGTATCTATAGCCTCATAAAGTCTTTGCTAACCGTTTTCTGTTTTGCAAAGCAGATTTATTTTTTTTTAAAGCGCGATATTCTGACTCTTTAGAAGGCTCATAGGCCTTCCAGAGCTCTTACAAGTTTGTTTTTGAACTCAAGATGGGTATATTGTGAGCTTTTAATAGAGCTTAAAAATCTAGCAGGGGAAAAAATGTGGTTGTTGTGGTCACAACTAAAATACAAGACGGTACTGTTGTTGAGTGGCTTACTAGCTACCTTGTCCTGTCTTCCGTTCTGTGTTGGTGGTTGTTGCAGTCAGTGTCCTCTGCAAAGTCAGCCATGCTGTAGGCAGGGCAATCATCTCTGGTGGGATGTTGAGAGTGAGCTGAGAACACTTGCTTCTCTAAGCTGACTTTCACAAACTTGTTTGTTGGACTTGGAATCCTAATTAGATGAAGAATATAGCAAAGATATCTTCACAAAGATAAGAAAGCGTGCTCTGGACAGCTTTCTCTTTCCTTCCCCCAGTAAAGCTATTCCAGAAGGACAATGCCTGTCAAGTCTTTGCTGTTGCCTCTGTCTTTTTTCCTTGTTTCCCTGCCTTCACTGCAGTTCATTTTCCACAGAGATCCTTATTGCAATGTTCTTATTTAAGAAATACACTAGAATTTTTTTGTTGTGCTTCTTCAAAGGGCGATGACATTTTTTCATCCCATCTTATTTGAAAGAACTAGTTTAGATTAGGCTGGAATTACTTCTTGGCATGGACAAATTTTGAATACAAATGCGTTAGTGGTGTGCATGACTTCTAATTTGTAGGACACAGGCACAACATATAAAATCCCTCAGCGCTAGCAGTTCTGTAAAGAAAATCAGGCTCATAACTGTGTATCTTTTAATTGTTTTATATTTTGCTATTGCCCTCCAGTTTACCCCCTCCCAAAAGGGGATGTCTCTGAAGGGAATTCCTCTGCAGGACTCCTAGTGTGAGATTTCTTTACTTAATCCCTGACCAGTGTGCAAACCCATTGCTAGGATAGCCGTGTGTTACTGGGTGTCAGCAGGTCCCGCTGCAGACCAATAATGGGGTCAGTCGGCATGCCACTGGGCCCCGCTTTCTCCTTGATACCTTCAAGGGTTAGCATTGGCACGAGCCCTCTGTGGCCTAGTCTTTAAACTTCTGGTATCTCCTGAAGGGGAAATCTCAGAAAATGGATGAGGGATGGGTAAATAAGGGGAAGGAGTGCTATTTTACTGGTTTTTTGTTTTCTGCATACTGCTTAGCATATATGGGATTCTTCATGGGGAGGAGTGAGATGCCAAATGTGTTGTTATGGGAGGTGGCAGGCAGACCAGAAGTTTATACCTTTCCTGCTTCTGCAGGTACTTCATCTGGTAATACAACTGTTAATTAATGCTTATGTTAACACAGAGTAGTCGTTATTTGAGAGAAATAAAGTGTACTTAGTGACAGGTATAGTTATTCAATGGGAAAAAAACACAGGTTAAATTACTTTGGATTAGTACTTCCATTAGGAATTTGTATTTCTGAAGACGTGACACACCTTGGGTTCCTTTTTTTTTCCTTTTGTAATTTGAAGCTACTTACTCACAGCGTAACTTCAGCTGGATGAGACCACTGGAAGTCACTTGGTCCAAGCCCCTTCTCGTGCAGGATCAGCTTGTCCAGGGTCACATCCAGCTGGGTTTTGAACTCTGCCCTCTGAGGCGGAGGCTCTGCGATCCCTGCAGGCAGCCCTTCTGTCAGTTTATGGATAGGTGAGCAGCATATAATGCAGGTTTCTCATAAAAATTAGATTGCTGGTTCAGATATGCAGTGTCCCAAGTTAGATCTTTAACAAGCTGTTAAAAGCCATTCTGGTGACACTACTCACCCAGTTCTCTTGAAGCCTCATTTCCTATGTGGCAGGCAAGAAAGAGAGGGTAGGTGAGAGAAGGGGCCCCCTTTTTTCCTCTACTGTGTCTTTGGGTGAACATTTAGCAAAGAAATAGGAAACCATTGAAATCTACTCTCTGTGTACCTGCTGCTTCTAAATTACTGCTGGGTTTGAAATACTGATTAATTTTGTTTGTTATTTATACAGCATATTCTTCTGTGCTATTGCTAATCTTTTTTTTTTTTTTTAACTTTCCAGCTGTCTTTTGGTTTCTAATTTTAAGTCATGTGAGGAATTGAAATTATTACCCTAATCTCCTATAACACAGACAGTAAATTTGCTCAGTAGGTTAGCAAATTTCATCTCAGTCATCTTTATACAGATCAAGGGCAAATTAGTGAAATGCTACAGTTTTAAATATCCATAACTTTTTTCAAAATTTTCATATTTCACTTCTGTGCTGTCAGCTTGACACTACGCTTAGTTTTATGGCTGTCTCTTTATGTTGGCTGGAACTTTTTAGGACACGGTTTTCGCCCTGTATTTGATGTAGATGTCAGTTCAGTTGTAACACTTTGTGTTTTAATCAGGTTTTCCTTAAGTGTTTGATGGAAATTAAAGAATGGCATTTTTATCTTTAAAATTTTATCATATTATCTTTATCACCACTTGAATACTGGATTGTCGCATGATAATAGTCTAAGACTGACAACCGAAATAAAAATAATCATTTTGATGCAGCATACATACAGATTGCACCATAAGCTATGTTGCTACATTCAGTACCTTCAGCAGAAACTTTCTGTGTAGTTCATGCAGTTTTTACCTCCAGGATTTTTTTAACTGAGAATGCCGGACCATTTGCGGAAATAATGGTGCAGGCTGCAAGCTGTACAGGCAATTCTTATTTCAACAAGGAAATGGAATACCAGTTTCATACAGTTTTAGCTCTAGTTTCTGTGAATTTTAAACTTGACAAGTTAGGGGGAGTGTCCAAAGTTTCCTGGCTGGGAGGACTCTTCCTCCTGTCCATTAGTGCTTTTTGTTAACTCGATACACTGGGTGTTTTTATGTCTTTTTTTTCTTGGAGTAGTCAAAATGATTGCTTTATTTTCTTCTTTCCTCGTTCACATTTCAAAAAATATTTTAAAATTTGTCCAGAATGGGCTGTCTAGTGCAGGGTGAAGGTTTTTGGTTTTAATGCTCATTTACAGACTTACTGGTATGTTCATGCAGAACTGTTGTCAAGGTCTGGGTGTTAGTCTGTAGCACAGCTTAAGGTATGGCAATGAACAAATACCCTCTAAAGTCAGTATATGGTTTTATGTTTCAGGGTGTACACGATAATATGCATGCATCTTGACAAACTCGAGTAAGAGCAAGTCATTCCTCCATTGCATGCAACTGTTCCCTCTTCTAAAGAGCTGTCAATAAAGCTTTCAATAATGGCCCATTATCATACAAAAATAAAAATAAACTGTCTGCACTGATGAAGCAGATAATGTCAAATCAAATTTTATGGTAATGTGGAATTTTACAGCTATAAATTGCCCGTCTTCCCCCATAGAAATGTTTTTTCCCCCACACTTTGATCTTCACACATTCAGACTTTAGGGGATTCTCAGCAGTCAAAACTGCACAGCTGATGGTTTCTTAAGAGTTTGAAGTGAAAAACATCATATTTTAGATAAGTGTGAAAACATGTGAGAGTATTGAGGCTAGCAAGAAAGCCTAAATACTTCATCCTTTATCTTTCCCTCTACCCCCTATGTTGAACTTGCATTTTTCAGGCCAGGAGTGCCTTAATACTTGTTCAGAAGTTTGATTTGCATTTAAAATATTATATAAATAAATGTTAAATATGTTTACATAGCAAGGGTGTGTGAAGTCAGAAATAATCAATTTCAAGAATCCTCTCGCTTTCTTTCCTGTAACTAGAGATGTGGTAGCCTGGTGGGAGTTTGTTCAGGTCTTTACTCCGTTTATCAGCTTAAATGTGGGAAACATGTTATATGCAGAAGTGTGCTTTGAATGTTACATTATAAAGAAAAGTAAATTTGCAAGTAAAAAAACAGAAAGGTAATCATTCTTATGGCAATGATATTTTGCCCTTGTTGGTATTTTTGCAATGAAATGTAATAAATCAAACCTAGTGCAGAGGACGCAAATCACTGCAGCTGTAAAGGAAAGAGGGCAGCCAGGAGTAACCAGCTCAAATTTTTGCAGTTTAAAGGCTATCCTGTATTTAAGAACAGGTTTATTTTGTACAGTCCTTCACCGAGATGCTCTGAGATGAACTGTATTGTAATTGGCAAAGCTTCTGTTTGAGGTGTGAGAAGTCCAGTCCTGCACTTGGGTATGGTTTTGTCCATCCTTAACTGAAATCTCTGAATATGGAAACACAAGGCAGTCTTCAGAAAACTGAATTCTCCTTTATATTTTCCAAAGAAACTTTAATTAGTCTAATTTGAGGAGATTTTTTTCTCCAATTATAAGACATAAAATGCTCTGCTGTGTGGTGACTATACCCGCACTGAAAATGTGCAGCAATTTGCTGTTACTGATTTAGCTGCAAATAGAAGACAGATCTGCTCAGCTGTGTGCCTGTGTTTATACATTGCAGGCAAGGCAACATTTTATCAGCCACTTGGCAGTCAAAACCATATTGCTGTTATCTTTTTTTTTCCCCAAAAAAAACCCTCTAATTATATATTTGATTTTTTTATTTGTTTGTTTTTCTCTCTAGGGTGTCGATTCAGCATTTGTTCCTACTGTTCATGATTTTGATAAGAAACTTACGGAGGCAGATGCTTACTTACAGATCTTGATAGACCAATTGAAGGTAAGTTAACTAACTGGTGCATTTGCTATATTGTGAGTGTGGTTGTCAGTGTGGATTTCAAGGTGTGCCTGAAAGAAAGCTCAACAGGGGGAGAAAGTCATGTTTTATGCTTTGCACATATTCTGGTAAACATGGGAGGCAGAGGGCTCATCTGGCTGAGCTGAATGCGAGCTGGAGGAAACGTACCTTTACAATATGTGAAGTCTGATGTTAGAATTTTCTCTTTCTTGTTATCTTAGGATATTACATGAAGCATTAACTACTTCTGAAATAAAGATTTTTACTAAAATAAGAAAATTAATAGGTCTAATAGGCTAAAAGCTGAATGAGCTGAAAATGGCATTCTCTGTTTTTCTTAGAATGGGTCTTGGGATTATTAAAATAGAGTTAGAAAATCAGAATAAAAGTGATTTTATGGAATGACTTATAATGGCTGAAACATTCTTTTGTATATGTAACTGCGTGGAAATGTCAGATTACTTAAGTTTAATTTTTAAACAAATCATTGTCTTGCTCGTAGCATTTTGGAGTTTATATTGAGGAAAGTTTTGTCGAGCAATATGCAACCACAGTTGCAGACAGTTTCAGACTTTGTTGCAGCAGTGGTAGAAAAACTGTTCTTTGTCCTTGAGTAAAAACATTCTGTAGAAGTTTTGTACGAACACTGTCCTTTTCTACTTCGTACGTGTGTTTTAAGAGTAGGTGAGGAGGTGAGGGATGATAAGGTCATATCTCACAGAACTCACCTTGCTGAGAAAAACAAAGTTTTTGCTGCTGGTTAGGACAGTTTTTCCCATGACTAAGCAGGTTAAAACTGCTCGTAGGATTGCTTCAGTTCTGCTGGTTTGGATTTTTTTCCCCTGATGCAATGGACAAGTACTGTATGTGGTATATTCAGCAAAAATTCAGTTGCAGGGGAGGGTGGAGGGGGGAAGAGCACAACAGAAATGGAGGTGGGCAAAGAGGTGCAAGCAAAATTCAGAGCTGAACTGCAAAGACTTGATTTGGGAATTAGCTTTAACTCCTTTTCCAAGGCCATCTAGCAGGAGTATATGACAGAAACATGCCTCACTGAAGGAAGGTATTTAAATCTAATGCCGTTAAATTTTATTTCAGGCCAGGTGGGGGGAGGGAGTATAGGAATTTAATTAATAACATAAGAAAAGCAGATTTGAGGATATTCAGAGACCACAGAGAGAGAAAAGAAGTAGAAATGAGCCCTCAAGAGAAAGGGGAGCTAAGAAGCAACTAAGTCGTAGGCAGGCAATTGAGAGAAGAACTCCAGTTTACCACTCAAAAGTGCAGCCTCTTTTTTGAGCAAGGGTGGGTATGATGAATTTCTGAGCATTACCCTAAGAATATCTTTTCCTTGAACAGCTTAATGGTTAATGGTTATTTGTATGTGCACCTTAGCACGCTCTCAAAAGCAATTTTAAGCTGTTTCAGCTCAGTCTGTATTAAATACATATGCAAGCTTTCCACTAAGGATTTGCTTCACTTTATTTAGCTGCTTGTAATATTCCACTTTTAATAAAATAAATAAAGCCAATGCTGTGGAGTCGTTTTCTAAAGAAGGGCTTACAAATCTGAAATGATTTGAATCATGTACCTGAGTAAGAAGGTTCCTGAAAATGTTGATAAGGATTGAGGCTGTTTTGGTAAGCACTTTGTAAGTCACAAAGATCTTTGCAGAAATAAAAGAAAGGCAGTTCAACGTGTCCTGGTGAGTGTCACCTTTGTCACTTAACCTTACCTTTTTGCTGAAACCGTGGTAGAACCGTGACAGCTTGCGCTGTGTGGGACTAGCCTCAGGAGCTGGGACTTTGTCTCATGCAGGATGCGATGATGTAAGAAATGAGTTATAAGCTTGTTACATTATAAATGCTGTATGAAATATTAAGCAAAAACTGCTTTGAGTCATAAAACCAAGATCATATAACTTTATTAAATGCATTTTGTTTTGAAATTTCAGTGATTCTGGATAATAGTATATGGCAATAAAACAGTATTTTCACAAGTATCTCTTGTTTTCAGGTCTTTGATGAAAGGCTACAGAACTGCAAAGATGACGAACAGAGAAAAGCAAGTACATTTTGTCTTAAATATTGCTTATTTTGCTTGCTCTCGTGTTTCTTTTCATCAGTAGACTAGATATTTAAATAGTCCTGTCTATTTTCAGATTCCTCAAGTTGTCCAAATCACTAAAAGCAATTTGAATAACATTACATTATAACCCGTGTTGTGAGTAGGTGGCAAACTGAATTTTTTAGTAATACTGGATGTCTTGCTTATAACATTAAAAAAAAAAAAATTCAATCTGTAGGAAACAATTACTCCTTTGTTATCCAACTGTAAAACATTTAAACTTAAATTTCTGGCATCTTTTAAAACTTTTTTTTAACCTTTTACAAGGATTACTGTTGAATGTGTTTGTAGGAATAGCAAACCTGTTCTAGGAGGAAATAAAATAAGCACCAAGAATCACGTATTTCACGTCTGCATCCTGTCTGTTTCTGTGACTAGCATGCTACATGTTGGAAGTCTGAAAATACCAAATTTCATTTACCTTAGGTGAGGATGCCCAAAAATTTAATTTGCTGCCTGGAGAGCATAACCTTTTTAGTAAGGTTTTAATTCACTTAACTGGTCTGTGTGTGTGTGCATTTATTTTTTTGTATCCCCTCCCATTTCAAAATCAAGTTTGTACATCAGAATTCAATTATTGTGCTTAAAGGTTAGCACATACCTTTGGTAGTGTGGGTTTGGCATAAAGTTGCATGCTAGTTTTTGTACATTGACCTGCGTGGTGTGGAGGAAGGATTTCTTTTTGAAGGATTTATTGCTGGAGAGGTTTGTTTGTTGATTTTTCAGTAAATGCAGTAATTTTAGTATCATAAAGTAGCAGTATTTTATCCTAGTTGTTCCTCCCCAATTTTGCTTGTGGAAAACAAGCTGATTTTTCTCTTGTTGTTTGGTTTAATTTTTTAAAAGCTTGGTCCTTTCTGGAACTTGTTTACTTCTTTAGAACGGCTGTGACCTTTCATGTGTTACACATCTTGTTTGATGCATTATCGTGGCATCTGAGGGACTTTACAACCAGAGGTCTTTCTGGATTTCTGTTGTATGCACAGCCTTGAAGAACAACTTTGAAGTACAGGCGTTCTCTGTGTGTGTTTAATCTCTAGACAACTGATCAAAAGAGCAAGATCTAAAGGTTCTGTATTTTACTTACGTCCTCCTTACTGGGAAGAATTCTCCTTCAATTTTGACCTCTCTCCAGATGCTACTTTGCAGATCAGGCAGGTTTTTTTTGTTTTGTTTTGTTTTTTCCCTGTGACAGTGCTGCTAATCCATAGAGACTTTCTGTGTGTAGTGCTGATTTCTTTCTTCGTCTCTGCAAGGTGTCTGTGGAACAGACAGGTTGACTTTGTAAAGAAGGGAAGAGGCTAATTTAGAAGAGGTCAGCTTCCCTGCGTTTTAAGTCTTTCAGTGTTGCTATTACTATAGATTCCACTTATTCTCTGTTAAAAATGAAAGAGACCTGGCAGAGCACTTCTGTGATCATGTCTCTTCCTGGACTGAGGCAGCTAAGAGGCTTTTTGCTACCATATTTAGCAGTTTTTCTGTTTGTTTATGTAAACACGGTTCAGCTGTCAGGCTGAGGGCTGGTCTAACCTGCAGGATACTGCCATCCAACCCATAATCTTTTCATCTGAGGAAACAAGATTTGGGTATTAGTTGTGTGGTGTGCGTTTCCCAAATGGCGGTGTGCTGTTTGCTGCGGCTGTTATGGTTGGGCATTGAAAACCTGAGCTCTTGTTTTTGCGAGAGCACTGGACAGAACATGAGACATATTTTCTTTTGAAGGTAATGATACCAGGATAGGGTATGGGTGTTTGAGATGCATCAGGTTCTCTTGGATATTTTCTTTCTCAGACATGGTAATCTGTTGGACTTGGAAGAAGATGTAGACTTGATGAATTGTGAAGACTTTGAGAAAATTGTGGGAGAAGCGTAGCCCGATCAAGCTCTTTGGCTCATACTGAGTAGGTTTTGTGAAGTAAATCCAAGGCTGAGCATGGAGATTTAGGTTGGACTTCCCCAATTCTGCCCATGAGTCGGCTGCTTCTTTTTGTCAGACAGGCTGATCCAACTCTCTGTAGCCACATAGTTATTGAATTAGGCAAAAATCTTGATCAAAGAAATAAAATTAGCTTTCTGTTGGACCACCAGTGGCTTCATAAAAAATGAGATGTCAAGGAGGTAGGTGCAAATAGCAGTAAGTAGATGGAGCAGTTTCAGTAGCAGCCTGCAATTTGATTACATACAGCTTGTGGCTACATTCTGCAAATGTAAATTGATTTGGAAGAAAATTGTTTTCCTTATCCGAGGTTCATTTTTGCAAGGGACACAGATATAGAAAATAACACATTTCTGCAGGAAATTGATATTTAATTTGAGAAGGTGCATATTTATTACCCAAATCTAGGGAAACTGTCTTATTTATGTTTTGTCTTAATTGGTATTCAAAGAGCAGGGATGTTAAAAAGAAAGTTGAGCTACCCTGTAGTAGCAAATGGTTTTCTCTGGTTTTATTTTTGTCCAATGTTTTGTATCTTCAACATATGTCTTCTTTTACCTGTTTATGATTTTACTTCCAGTTTAGTATTTTCTAAATGATCTATGTTGAATGCAAGTTTAAACAAACGAGAGCCTAAGGACAGACTTTGCAGGATAGTGGCAGCGTGCATACACAGCAGTGTGGTTCTGTACAGTCACTGAGAAGAGGTACGAGCGTTCCCCAGGTGTCTCCTCCAAACCAACTGCTTTTGTAAGCATGCTGAATTTGAGTGGTTTTGTAGTTTATTTTTCTTCCCCTAGTGTCATGTTTATAGCGTGTTTGTGTGAGATCTTACAGGGGAAGAGAGTTCATGAACTTCATTTTATGGCTGCTTGGTTCACCAGCCTAGAAATAACACTTTGCTTGTGGAAATACAGAGACTTCCTTATCACTGCTTGCTTAGCCCTAAAGAACAGGGCTGGGGCCCTTTAGAAGGGTCTTCATAGGCACTGAGTTTGTCTGCCTTCCCTGCATTGTTCTCATAATTTTGTGCACATACCAAGAAGACAACGCTCTGATTCTACGTGCTGTGTTCTTGCAGCCTAGCTCTTGGGCACAAATGTGGAAAAAGAAATTGGATTAATGCATAATGCTACTATTTGGGTTGGCCTCCTCACAAAAACTTCGTTTCTGTAGTGGAAAAAAATTATGATCACATAATTTGTGTGTGGGCCTTGGTAAGCAGATGACCTGAGTTTTATCCCACCACAGATCTTCTGTGTGACCTCAGAGAAGTTACTGTGTCTGTACCTGTGTGTAAAAATAGCAATGTCTTCATTAGTCTGTTGTTGGGAAGATTACAGATGGACTGGGGGAAAACACTGTGACCAAATTATGTTGCATGGCCTGTCATTGCTTTCAGACTTTAACAATTATCAGTGAAGGGAACGAGGTACTAAGTTACCTGGTGCCTAAATATTGTTAGGACTTATTAGAAAAAACAGGTAAAGAATAATCAAAACTGATGTCTGCCTACAGTTGGCTAGAAAACCTTGAGGCGGAATGATTCATTTCAGGAGTTTAGTCTTTCAGCTGACAAGAGCTGCGTGTTTGGGTACATCACCCATTCTATTTTGGCACTCTAAGGCTCAAAACTTCACTGAATTGCTGTCATTATATTGCAAATGCTTTTTTTCAGTACACATTCATGAAGTTTGGATTGGGAGATGGTAGAGACATGAAAAAAAATAATAAAAATTCATAGCTGTTGGCATGTTTTTCTGCTTGATGCAGTTTCTTAGATCACTATGGTCCAGTCTTCCTGTGGAAAAGGAAAAGGTGGCTATTTGGCCACCTCTTGCCAATTAATCATAGACTAGAGGTTGAAGGAAATCTACAGCATCCTTATGAATAGTGTACAGAACAGAGTATAAGTGATTTTTTCCCCAGGCATCGACTGGGAAGCCATTACTGCATTTTTATCCACGTAAACAGAGGCTATGAATCTACAAGAATAAATAAGATGCGTGCTGCTCTCATGGTGTAGAATTTGACTTGCAATGCTGTGTGGGGAGAAAAAGCTCCTTTACATACTTTGATTACTAGAGAATCATAAAGACTCTGATTCAAGTCACATGAGACATTCATATTAATCAAAACAAAGGGGTCCTATAATTGAATTAGTACAGGATAAATGCTGAGTCCAATTTAATAATTTTGCCTTCAGCAGATAGACACAGACATCAACAGGATGCATATGTTTCTTAGATAAGTCATGCCTTTGTGTAAAAAGGCATGCAGATGCCTTTTGCATGCCCAAAGTGCAATTCCACACAGGAAATATTTATGAACCAGTGGTTCCAGATAAGGTTAAGCAGGCAGGTTTCCAGGTGCATGACCTGTAGGTTTAGAAAGATCAATAGGCGTGCACTGTTATTTTTCTGTGATATTTTTTTAAACTGCTCAACAATGCTTATCACACTCGAATCACGCTAATGTCAAGTAATATTGGCCGTTGGAGTGTGCTGCTTTCAGTACACTGCGTTAGAGTAGTGTAGTTAGAAGGAATCTTCCTACTGAATTTAATTTTTGTTACTCTTAATGTTATGCAAAGGCAAAGTGTGAACCTCAGTGGGTAAATGTGTAACGTCACTGCTCAGAAACTCCTAACTTTGTTGTCTTCAAGCTTTAATTGTCAGCTTGATCTGTCTCTTCAATTACAAAATGAAAATTGTGTCTACATATAGAAATAGCCTTTATCATGTTTCTTGTTTTTTTCTCCTAATTTAATAATAAAATATAGTATTTGTACAGTATTTAGGTCAAACTAGATGCTGGAAATTCTTTCTTTAACCACACTGTTTGGATTTTTCTTTTACAGAAAATTGAAAACCTCAAAGAAACCACCAGTGTAAGTTGCTTAATTTTTTTAACTACTACATAGATTCTGAAAAGTCATCTTGTTTTCTTATGGAAGATTCTAAAGTTTGTTACAGAAAAGTGTTTTTTTTTAACTGTACAAGAGAAAGTTGGCGTTTATTTTGCTTTCTTGAAGGATGAGGAATTTTCAAACTTTGTAGTCAGAGCTGAAGTAAAAGAACCCTTAATTTCACTAATTCCAGGCAGGAAATGTTGGTGAGCAGTCTGTCTTTTGGTCAGATTTCAACTTTACATCTTAGTTCCATAGAAATTTGAAACTGAAAGAGCTGATTTTTCTTGAAGTGAAAAAAAGAGGTTATGATTACCTTTTGATAAATCCACATTTTTTCCAGCAGATACTTCTGATAAGAAGGCACTTCTTATCACAGATACACTCTTTAAAAGAGGCACATGATTGGGATCTCTTCTTAACTCTACTAACATTGAAAACTTGCTTCCCCTTCTGATCTTTCTTTTAAAACTTTTTATTTGATGTCGTTGCCTACAAGGAGGAGAATGGATGCTTTGCTCAAAGATGGTTCCTCTCTATCATTCTGTCTGGTTTGTTCCATCCCTTCAGCTCATTTTTTTGGACATTCACTTTGGAATGAGTGTTGAGATGTTCTTCTATATCTATGTTATTGGAACGGGGTCTGGTCTTCCTGCCTCCGATTTTCCTTTTGTTCTTGCTGCTAACTAAGTTTGATGTCTGGTGGCCTTCTCATCAGCTTGGTTTATGCAGTTGAAAGCTACTTGTCTGCTCCAGGCCTCTTCCAATCCTTTCCCAGTATTTCTTCACATCTGGTAAGTGATAGGGATGTCCTGTTTCTGTAACTGTTGTGGAAAACGACCACTTTGCCTTGAATTAATTTTCTTTGAGTTCTGATAAGTCAGTATCCTCCTCTCCCATTAAAGTTTGTTATCGTTATATTATTCTAGATTTTTTAAAATCTTTCTCGCATTATCTCTTATGTTCAGTCTTTTACAGGATCTGTTTCTTTCTTGAATGCTTCCAAACTCTTTCACAGCACTTATCTGTCATCTTCCACTGCTGTCCTCATCTTCCGTCCTTTCTCACCTTGAAGTAGTACTGAATGGATTACCCAGGGCAATGGAAAAATCTCTCGACAATGTGGATTTCAAGGAGCACAGTATAGAGTCAGCATGGGCCCCACTGGATTTTTGATTTCTTTTGGCAGCTCTTGGATCAGACCAAGGCTATCTCTCGTAGAGCCCCATTCTGATGCATGCTCTGGTTTCTAGGAATTGATATTAGGTCCAGCAGTGTAACATCAAAGTGGCAGCCTGGTTGCGGTGCCGTATGCAGACTTATGTCTAGCATCTTTGAATCATAAAATCATAGAATAGCCCAGGTTGGAAACAACTGAAGACCTGTAGTCTAACCCCATGCTCAGAGCAGGGTCAGCTAGAGCAGGTTGCTCAGGACTTCATCCAGGTGGGTTTTGAATAACTCCAAGGACAGACTGCAGTCACTCTGGGCAGCCTGTTCCAGTGTTTGATCATCCCCACAGTAAAAAAATAAAATAAAAAAAAAAATCCAGGTCTTTTTTTGT
The DNA here is from genome assembly GCF_964211835.1 of Anser anser. Lineage (NCBI taxonomy): Eukaryota > Metazoa > Chordata > Aves > Anseriformes > Anatidae > Anser > Anser anser. The sequence continues at coordinate 25,883,596 of NC_139728.1, forward strand.
ACTTGCCCTGAAGTGCTCTACGGGCTCAGACAGCTCTCTGGGAGTCTGCTGGAATTTAGCAGAGCTTATTAGTGCTGATTAACTGTGAGCCAGACCTTTGCTGCTTTACCCAGGATGTTGGGACAGGTAACGGCTGTGGCTCTGTCCTGTCAGTTGTGCCCAGCATGGACAAAATGCAACCAGCATGGCCCAAGCTAATTCAGTGTAGAGCTCTTGGTTTTCAGGAAACATGTTGCAGAAACACATCAGCCAACTCTCTTTCTCAGGAAGGCAAACCTTCTTGCTCATTTCTTTATTTTCTGTTTCCCCATTTTGTCATCCCAGATCTCTCTATATGCTGATGCTAATGTTTTCCAGTGTTCCTTCTTCATGCTTACTGTCCCTTCTGCGCAACATGTTCAGCTCTTTCTCAGCGACTCTGCTGTTCTCCTGTGACTCTGTTGTTCTCTGTAAAGTATCACAACTTACACTGTCTAATCTTGTGCAGGGTTCCCATTATCTTAATCCTAATTATCTTCCTTACTTTTTCTTCTTCCCTTTCCCCCTTATCTAAAGCTTAGAGAGAACTCGTCAAGTATGTAAATGAGGGGTATCTCTAATTAAAACTAAAGGAATTAGTAATGTGTAACATAAATGTGTTAGATCCACCACTTGCTTAGGATTTGCTTTCTTGCATCTCTTTGAAAGTTTGAAGCTGACTTCTATTTTACTCTGGCATCCTGTGTTTTATGTGGCTTTCGGAAACTTCAGTGGGGGGTGGAAGGAGGGAGAGCAGGGATTCTGTGGAAGTGAGTGTCTGTTTACTGTTCACCAAATACTTCCGTTAATATTTTATGTAACTAATTAAAATACTTGTAAACAAAACATTGTAACATGCTGATATACATTTTTCTGTTTTCTCTTGTTTTCTTAGAGCATGGTAGAATCAATAAAACACTGCATTGTGTTGCTACAGATCGCTAAAGTAAGTATGCTTTAAATCATTTTGAATTTTTATTATATGGCATTAATCTGTGTGAGAACTTTTTTTTTCCCTCTGACATTTGAAATCTAAGAGTGCACTCTATGTGATCCAGGATATATGTCCAAAAAATGGTATACGTTGATTTCTGCTACTGCTTTAATGAAGCTTCCAAAATCCTGAGTTCCACAGAAGACAGTTGTCAGTATTCCTATTGACAGTTGTGGTGATGACAAACCCTTTTTTTCGTTAGAGAGAGACTTTCTTTTGCAGACTTTTCAGACTAAGTCAGAACTTCAACAAATGTAAGGTTAGCAGAATATAAACTTAATGGAACTAACTATTCTTTCTGTTTCATTTAAGGATGTGACTAGCATAAATAGGAAAAGGGAAAACGGTGATGTTATTAATCTAAACTGGTCTGTCAAGGTTTTTAATAGGACTGAAGTTCTTCACCATGTTGGAACTTCTTGAAATAAGTTGTATGGTTTGAGAATGCAATATGGTAATGTACTTAGGCTTTTCACTGTAATATTTTGTTACTTTGTAAATCTAGTGAGATTTGGAAGATTTCGATTCCCTTTTTTTTAATTTTTTTGGTCAAGGTCTGCTCTTATAGAATTTTATGTACTGTATTTAGGATATGTTAACTAAAAGATGCTGATTTATGTGTCAGGAGTGAAGGAGGGCGGTGTTCTGCAAAAAATTATGCTTTTTGAGAATTTAACACTATTAGAACACATTCTGATTTATTCAGGAATAAGTATAGGCTCTTTATTTTTGCGTTCTAGATTGATCTTTTCATAACTTTCAAATATAATACTGTTGTTTATCGTCATTGTAGATACCATGTATATTTTACAAAATTTTGAGGCTAGTGAAAATTGAAGTATTTGGAACCTTGCGGGATCAGGTTCCTTTGGAGGTAGAAGTCATTAGGTATTGTTGCATATTTTTGTGGAATTCAGGTTTCAAATCAGTAGCTTAAAAAGAGGGTTAAATTTTGACGGAAAAGTATGTTAATAAGTTTATACAAAGCCAAAAATACCTTTACAAGTAGTAACGTACATGGAAATAGTTTTGTGCCACATCACTCTTGAGCTAGAACAGTCTATGTGTAAGGTATGGTGATGCCATCTGAATCTTTAACAGTAGTAACAGCAAGAGGAACCTTGACAGCACCTAATAGTTTGCTGTTACGTAGTACTGAGTATATTTAGAGGTGCTTTAGCATAATGAAACTGGTAGATGATGTGTCATTCTTTGGGGGTTTGGAGGAGTCAGTTAGAGATGGATTGGATGGTAGTTTGCTGGTTTTCTTACATGGATATATGGGACTTGCAGTGTTAAAGTAGCTGTCGGACAAACCGTGCGCAACAAATGATGTGCTCATTTTTTGCTACTTCTACATAAATGCATTTGATAGTTGTTATTTCCAGAAAGTTTTATGCAATTAGTAGCAGAACTGAAAGAGCGAAGTTACAATCTCCATTTCAGATTCTCGATCAAAGCTGGTAGTAGTGGCTGAGTTAGCTTTTTTTTACCATTGAATATCAAATCCCACTTCTGCTATGTGTTACGGGTAAGTTTAGGGGGTTAAGAACCAATATGCTTGCTTTTCTTGCACTGATTCTAAGCATATCATTTTGAAGTTGGTTAGGTAGTTTGCTGAGAATGGACAAAATGGAGCTTGTAGTGGCAATTGTAGTCATTTTTGATCAGGCTCAGTGCTTTGCTGATCCAGCTGCCATATAAGCAAAACATAGGTGGAATCTGGGTCTCGGGAAAACGCCAGAACTCTCAATTTCTGTAACACTGAATCAGACTTTGAAGTTCTTCCTTCTGTCCTAGAAATTAATACAAACCTGTCCATTTACACTGGTTAATAAATTTTGATTTTTTGCTAAGGAATAATCATATCTAAAGATCTTGAGGAGCTAGTGAAGATAAGGTGCTTTAAATGAGTGGTTTATGCAAAGCTAATTGGAAAAGTTGATTCACATATAGTGAATAACTACCCTCTATGAATCTTCCTGCTATTTTAATAACCTCTTCTGCTTCATCTCTTCATCTTCTTCCTGTCTCTCTCTTAGGCAAATGTACTTATTGACTACATGGCATTTCTGTCCCATCCCCTTCCCCCTTCCCTACCTGTGTTGGTACCTGATTTCGTACTGCATTAGGTAATTAAAAATACAATGCTTTTTTTTTCTTTTTCTTTCTCTAACAGTTCTGTTAGTTGCATGTCTATGAAGTTTTATGTATGTAAAAAAAATATTGTGCCTCACTGATAGCCTTCTGTTCTCCAGTATCTAACCTTTTAAGATTCTGGAAGTCTTTTTCCCCAAATCTGTTAGGCAAGTATCGTTGCTGACTTACACTACTGAAATTAAATTATATTATTAACACATGCAGACACACCCCTGCCTTTTTACTTCTACAGTGCATTTCTCATTAGGAGACAGATGTCATTACCTCTTTTTTTTTTTTTTTGCATGCCCTGAAAATTATCACATTTCTGTACACTTCAGAACTTCTCTCTGTTTCCAACATATAGCCATATGTTCTAACATATAGCCAGAGCATAGTCATCTTCTTTGGAGATATTCAAAAGCTGCTTGGATGTGATCCTGTGTAACGTGCACTGGGTGACCCTGCTGGGCAGGGGTTTGGACCAGAAGATCTCCAGAGGTCCCTTCCAACCTCAACCGTTCTGTGATATATTATTTGGATTATTTTGATATGGAATATACTCTTCTGGTGTGTTGAGGCATACAGGTTTTCTTATTGTGTGTTGAGCTGAGCTGTTTCACAGATGAAAACGGTCTGTGTTAGGTTTCGGGCAGTTAAATCTTCATTAAACTCGCTGGTAAATGAAGGGTGTAATCACGCCACTTGTGTTTGAGGTGACCCAAGGCGCATTTTGAAAATAATGAAGCAAATACCACATGTGCATGTATTACAACATTCTCATGTCCCAAAAACCAACCCAGCCACACGGAGCAGGAGGGGTGGGCACGGTGGTCGGTGTGTGTGAGCCCCGTGTGTGGTGTGTGACAGCTCCAGGTGCCCGGCTCGCTGCTACCCGCCTGTACGTGTACGTCATGGTCCCTCAGCGCCTTGGCACCCTGCAGTCTTACAACAGAAGGAAGAATTACATGTTTTATGAAGTAGCTCTTACAGTTCAGATATTTAACTTTACATCTTTGCCTTCCCTTGTTTACTCTGTCATCTCTGGTTGCTTTTACCTGCCCACCTCTGTGGCATTCCTCCCCTCAGTACCTCATGGACACGCCACTGGCTGAGATAGGACAGCCAGCGGTGGTGCGAATGAGGCTGCTTTGTCCTCGTTTCTCAGGTCTTAGAGGTGATAGCATAACATGCAAAGTTGGTGTGTTGGGGGGGAAAAAAGTCAATATATTTGGACTATCCTGGTGGTTTTCCTTCTTGGTTTGTAAGCTGACAGCCTGATGGAATTCATTGCCCTTAGCATTTGTTTTGTTTTTTTATCATGGGCAGCCTTGCTTAAGAAATGCCAACTAGCAGATATGAGATTTAAGCAGCCTTTTGCCAAGTGTATAACTTAAGGGTTGAAACATGAGTATGTGCTAACTCTGTTAATTTACAGCTTTTTAAAAAAAATATTTCTTGATCCTCTTCATAACTTTAACAACTGGAAGTCTGGGGAAATAAGGTTTACAGAAAGGAAAACTGAACTGATAGACTGGCTAATAGGAACTTTACAGAAGAAGTGAAGAGATTTGGCCTGGTGTTTAGTAAATTTAAAATGTAATACTGTCACCGGTACAGTGTTAAGCCTGTGCTAGCTGTAGTTTGGTATTAATTTGCCTGTTGCTAGCGTGATTTCCCCTGATGACAGTTTATTTCATGCATTGCCTGCTCTTTTGCATATGCTTCTAGGCAAAAACAAACAAACAAAAACACATGCTAGACTGTAGATAATACAAAAAGGTTTAAAAATCTAATAGATATGAGAGCAAAAGTTCAAAACGTTTTATTTATAAAGGCATTTTTGCCTTTTGAAAGCAAAAAATGCTTCTAAAAACTTATTCTCTATGCCAATTGTTGTTCAGAAACCAAGAATGTCGTGTATTCAGGGACTCACTGGTGCTATAGACCATGTTTCAGGGGACTCTTAGCTGTTTGGGAATGACGTACACTGTAAAATGTGACTGTATTCAGCAGTGTAGAAGGGATATTTTTAAAGTTATTTGAGCTTGTTTGAACAGATCCTGAGAAAACACTAATCTACAGAGGTGCAGTGATAATGTATAGAGCTATTTCTTAGTTTAGTTTAGTTACTGTATCACATGGTGAGGAACACTAACATTTAATGGCTGAAAATGTAAACATTCCTGGGAGAAGCTTGCTGTTAGAGCACTCACATAGCACAGAACTGATAAGTCATGCAAGATTGATATGTTGATATTCTTAACATTTTTTCCTTAAGGACCAAAATAATGAGGAGAAGCACGCAGATGGACTTATAGTAAGTTTAAATCTAATCTTTATCTCCCTTTATTTCTGCAGAACATGTGAACAGAGACCTGAATTTCCACTCATTTTACAACATACTTCTTCCTTTCTCTAATATACTGCTTCAAGTGTCTCGTTAAAATTACTGTTGAGTCATTAGCTGCTGAGGTTGGCTAACGCCCTTGCCATTAGAAAATGTAATGACCAGTTTTATGCTGAGTGTCTTAAATGGCAGTATTATGACTGAACACCTAGATAAAAATCTGCCATATAAACAGAGGAAAGGGAAATTACTGGGATATAAATAGTCCAGTGTTCCATCTGAGTATCTTTATGTATGAAATAGATGAGCTATCTATGTGCTTCAAGTAGTTTGTCTTCTCTGCAGTGCTGCTGCTCGTTTGGCCCAGCTGTATTCTGTCTGTTAAGCAATGTCTCTTCCTTAATCCAACTTCTGCATTCTCAGTGTAACTTCTCTTCGGTTTCAGTCACATGTGACTTCTTTTTCTTTGTTCTCTATTTGTCACTTGAGTACATTTCAGATGCTTTTAATAGCAGATCGGTTCAGTAAAACATAACTGAAAATTATGGTTTGTTTTCATTACAGCTGACAGTAATTCCCAAGCTTTATTTGTCTCTCCATTATATACAGCGTACTGGTATGGTTTTCTGATGTGAACTTTGGCGTAAAGATGCAGATAAGATGCTTGTAAAATATACAACTACCCTGTGTCACATAATTCAGGTGTTCATGTAACAGAGCAGGTTCTGTTGCATGCCCCGAAGACGAGAGATCACACAGGTCTGGCTACAGCAGTTCCCTGTGGTAGGGAAGATGTGGATGGAAGATCTGCAACTTGGAAATTTCATACAGATACTACAACGTAACATAGTCTGAATTTGATTAGCCACCACTCTAATTGTCGGTGGGCTGGCTTATGCCGAAAAAATGTATTGACTGATGTAGCAGTGGTCGTGAAGGCTGAAATTTTGATGCTATTGAGATCAACATCAGCTTGGGTACGAAGGTCAGGATTTCATTTTAAACTGAGGCAGGAATGTTTGATGCCATGGTGGAATCACAGTCTTGTTCTTTCTACGTGGTTGTTTTTAAATTGTTGTTAAAATCAGAGTATTGTACTTTTATATCTGCCTTAATTTGTTTCAAAACCATGGAGGCACGTCCCAAAATATCTAAGGAGAAACTCCAGTTCGTGTTGTGGAGTGGAGAATTATTTAAGAATAAGGTTACAATCCTACATACAAAGTCAAAGATTAAGTTACTTCAATTTTTTTATTTTATTTTTTATCACACCAGTGTTCTATATCATACATGTTATTAGTTTCCCTGAAAACCTAGGGGAGATGGAGATAGCAGTAGTGTCCTGTGTATCGTAGGACTGTCTCAGTTCTTAAGTCTCTCAGCTCTCAAAACAGGATCATAATTTTGAACTGTGAAGTTTGTGGGACAGGAACCTGCCTGTGTTGCATGCGTAATTGCACAACCAGTTGGAGTAATGGCTTAGGGAGGTTGGTTTTATGTTGGGATGCCGTGGAGTAACAGTAAATGTACTGGGTTATTTATTTGCACACCAAAAAGTGACAGCAACAGAAACTTGGAAAGCAATTTTTATGCCTCTTTTTGTAACTGGAGGTTTTTTAAGATAACCAGGGAACAATAATTTTGTTTTTAATATGAGAGAAATTCTGTGCTATTAAAAAAAATCTTCACAGCTTCACTGGTTTTTAACATGGAATAAAGTTCCGAATAGTGGTTATCCAGGAGAAGAGGCAAGAACGCAGTCTGCCTGTTGTAGGAAGATGGGAGGAAGAGGTTAAAAGGACTCCATTTCCCTCAGTCTGCATGCACGTGAAAATTCATAGTCTGAAGGGAGGGAAGAGCAGTTGGAAACTTCTAAATGTTTTAATAATCTAAGAGGATATAAATAAGCACACAGATTAAATTTAAAGGCAAAGCTCATCTAGCTTTTTTTTTTTAGCCATTTTTTGGGGGGTTTAAAGTAGAACTCATTATTGTATTACTTGCTGGGCTTGATATCTTTAAATTGAAGCATGGTAGCAAGACCTAGCAAGCAGGCAAAGATCTTCACAGTTCTGATGTAGATCAATGCTTTTTAATTGCAGGATAAATGGAAAAGGATTAAATGCCTCTTATCCAATTAATAGCCCAGAACAATATCCAAATTCTGGTTGTTGCAAGTAAACCTACTTGGAACAGAAAGAAACAATGCTTAGATGATAACAAAAAGTCAGTGAAGCAAGGCAAAATCTTGCCAGTTTGGATTAAAAGGCGTTGCAGTTCAGATTTCTGAGAGGTCTTTGCTGTATAAAAGCCAAGAACTCATCCTGAAGTCAGTGAATAACGAGTCGAGTTGGTGCTTTGCTTTCAAAGTGCCCATGTTCACGAGTAGATCGAAATGTCCTTTACTGGAGATGCTCTGAAAACTGTCAACTTGCATTCAAATGAATTTTGGCAACAAAGTGGCGCTTCCTGGCTGTAAATGTGCTGATGATTCCTGATTTAATTCATGGGTTGATTTATTATGGTCTGGACAAATTAATTCCTGAACAAAATGTCTTTAAACTACTGATTACCTATCCTGATTTTTGCCAGATGATTTATGTCTTATCTTTCTGCTCTTTGCATGCAGTATTTATTAATGGACGTTGAAAGGAATACCAGAAGCTAGAACTTGAAATAAGAATTCTTTATAAAACTAGTAAAATTTGTAGCAAATTCAGTTTAGTATATAAAAATTTGTGCAAAGAATCAAACTATTACAATTCTGAACGTATTTCTCATGTCCTCAGCTGTCGATTTGTGTTTCGCTTTCTCTCTCAGGAATTTGCTGTCTTGCATTTGAGCAAGCAAGAATTTGCTTTCTTGTGCTCACAGTGTTCTTATTATCTATGCTTGCTTGTTGTTTGTTTTTTTTTGAGGAAAAAAATGTGCTTTTGTTTCTTTTATCTCAGAGCACTATAAACCCCGTTGACGCAGTCTATCAGCCCAGTCCTTTGGAGCAGCCGGTGATCAGCGCAATGCCTTCCCAGACTGTTATACCTCCAGGTATGCTCTACAGAGACAAGCTCGGTAGAAACGTTAACGAACAAGCGGGATGCAACTGTGCTCTAGATGGAGGGGCTGCAAACAGGTGGAGAGCTTCTGTGAGAAGCTTCTGTGTCACGCTCTGTGTCACATGTAGGGGTGCCCACTGCACGTGGTGGTAGATGCTCACCACAGTGGTGCAAAGGAAGGGAAGGGAGTTAGTGCCACTAGTTCTGTGGATAAGGTGATCTGTTTTACTTGTTCTAAGTTATCTGCCTATGTTTCTAATATACTTTCTTAGAATAAATGAAACTACAATTTTGGGAAAATAGAAGTGCATTCTAGCTAACTAACGTCAATTTTTAAAATGCCATCTTTGCTTCACAAAGAAAAAAAAGTGTTAGCTGACAACGATGGAAGCATGTTTTTTCTGAGCGGCTTTTGTAGGCAAGGATTTCTTTTTTGAAGGCCAGTTGAAATAATGTGGAATCTCTTTCCCAACAAAAGTATAATTCTCATATTTCAGTGTGACTTTTGGGTTTAACATATCAAACTATGCCCTAGAACCCGCTCAGTTATGCAAGTCAGAGCAGCGACCCTCGTCTTTGCCAGTGGGACCTGTAGTAGCATCACTTGGAAATCAGACTCCAACACCAAATAGTACAGGTACAGTTCTGTCTGAATGTCTGACTGGTGTACAAGAAACTGAAACTATGCTTTCTGTATATGCTTTTCCTTCCTCAACTTTGACAGTTTTTTGTTTGTTTGATTGATTGTTTAAACCCGTAATGTTTAATACTCTACAGGAAGTGGGCAATCAGCACCGAGCAGCAGCCTCACTTCTCCAAGCCATGTCAATCTTTCTCCGAACACAGTTCCGGATTTTTCTTACTCAAGCAGTGAGGATGAATTCTATGATGCTGATGAATTCTATCAGAGCAGTTCTTCCCCAAAGAGATGTATAGAGTAAGTAGCTGAAAGAACGCAGTGTATGCTGAATAGTTTGGTTGGTTGGTTGGTTGTTTTTTTTAAAATCTCCAAGTTCATGGCTTGTCTACTTGTAGTCATTACTTAAGCTAAATAAGCAAACAAGATAGATTGGCTTAAAAAAGTCAATCTACTCTTTATGCAACAGAATAAAAATACCTTATCCACAAGCACAGCTGTCTGTCAGGGATGCAGTTTCCTCCCCTGTTCCTTTCCATTCCATCAGACGTGTATGTTGACAAAGCTTTTAACACACACTGAACTAGGGAAGCCACCAGCTCAGAGAATTAGTCTGAGACTACCAAGTATTTCATATCTATTTGTTTCATAAATAACTAATTACTTGTTGCATTAATTAGAAAAACAAGACAAACAAAACCTTTAAGTTGCTGCCTTTCCCCAAAGTCTCTATTTATTCTTCTTTTTTATTAATCAGAAAAATAATTTTAAGAGATGCTAGAGTTTTATTGAATTAGTGTGCAGCACATATAATAAGGCCTGTCAGTAACCTCCTTAGGAAATTGAAGCCTATGTGTATCAACTTATAATAATTCGGTTTGAATTTGTTCATTGTGAATCTCGAGTCCTTATTACTCTTCTTCAGTTCTTCAGGTTCTGCTGCAGTCCTGACTCGCAGCAGCACAGGAAGTAGTTTGAAACGTCCGGATACCACAGAGTCCCTCAATTCTTCCATGTCGAATGGGACAAACGACGCTGGTAAGTGGATTGCATGAACTTTCAGTAAGGAGCTCTCAATTGTTCATCTATCTGTAAACTGTGTCATTAATATGATCGTAAGTATGTGACAAGATACTTGTGGAAAATGGTTTATCTACTGGTTGTCGTTGTTTTAACTAAGGAAAGATTGTTGAATTGTGAAATTTGAAAATCTTAGTTTTATGAATAAGGCCTTTCTGACAGCTAAAAATATTTATATGCTAGTTAAATGTAGACAGTCTTTGAAGGTTTAGAGAAAAAAAACATTTCTGTCTTTCTAGATCTCTTTGATCCTCCTGATGATAGAGATGATGATGGGGAAGGAGAATCAGTGGAAGAACATAAGAGTGTTATCATGCATCTCTTGTCACAAGTTAGATTAGGAATGGATCTAACAAAGGTAAGCTTGCCAGCTGTTCGTGGGGAGGGAGGTGGTAAACTGAGGTCCGTATGAATCACTTTAATATTAAAGTGATAACCTAACTTTACGGTGGTTCTTACGGCTAGTTAAGCTTTAATCTCTCTAGCATGGTAATTGTTTTTTAACTGGAATTCTTACTAGGAGAGGAAAAAAGAGTGCTGAATAAATACGTTCAACTGCTAAAATCTGATTGGGAAGGTAGTTTGCTATGGAAAGTAGACGTTTGTTTTAGGAAGTTGAAGGACACGTAAAACTTTACTACTGCATACAGCGTCCCTCTTACCCCAAAATTGCAGGCACTCCAAAGATCAGGTTCAAAAAGAATGAATCTTCAATATCCCACTGTAAATATATATATATATATATACACACACACACACACATATATTTGTATTTTTTTATATATATTTTAAAACACTACACATAGGACTGGCAAATAATGAGCTGGATATTTCCTGAACGTGATTCATGTTGGCATCTGTCTTAACGCTGCATGAACACCATTCAAAGTGTTGATCTTTCTAGTCAGCTTGGTTAAATTTAAACAACTAATTCCAGATAGAAAAATAACAGAAGTAATAAATTCTACCATCATTTTCCTTAAGTAGATGACTTTAACTGTCCAGTCTGGAACTTACAATAGACAACAAGAAGATACATATTTCTGGGGAAGTAGCCAGCAGCTCACAGATAAACTACCAAAGGCTTCTGAACTTCAGGTAGTTCTGAATAAGAATTGCTGCAAAATATGTCTGTTTTGGGAACTCCTGGAATAGTTGAAAAGTTACCCGAGCTGCCAAGAAGCATCATGAGTGTGCTTCTTGTCAGCGTTACTTTGAAATCAAGAAGAGCAATCCACGCTGCTTCCCACAGTGGTTTATACCATCCTGAAGCAGACAAGAGGATGATCCACAAGAATGTATCCTACAAATGCTGTTGTGGAAGAAAAGTGGTAGGGGACAGATTAACCTTCCTCTTGATAGAAGCACTTAAGATGATATGACTACATGGAATGAGATTTTGCCTATTAACTGCAAATTAAGTGTTCATATAGGTGAAATTAAATGATCAGTGTTACTGTAATTAAGAACAGCTTTTGATAAGCTCAGCCATGTGGTTGGATATGCCCTGAGTAGGACTTGAACATCTGTAAGACAAAAGGCAGCTCAGTTTAAATCTTTGGTTTTTTAGAAGATGCCAACTGACCTGCTTTATGTGAGAACTGTTCAGTAGGTTTGAGAACACAATCACCTTACAGGTACAGGACGCCTTGGGTGGTTTGTAAATCCAGTTAAAATTAGGGTGTAGAATGCTTTTGTGCAGGATGTTAAAATACCGTGATCTGTAAGAGCCCTTTTTCTTTACGCAGGTGGTTCTTCCAACGTTTATCCTGGAAAGAAGATCACTGTTGGAAATGTATGCTGACTTTTTTGCACATCCGGACTTATTTGTCAGGTATTCTATGTTTAAAGTAGCATTAACTGGTTCTTTTATTGTTAGTGGCCCTCATGGACTTTAAAAAATAAGTTAATAGTTTTGAAGAATAATGCGCAAGTTTTGATCTAAACTTGGAAAACGGTCCAAGTAGTCTTAGTCAAACCTGTAGCTGTGATTCTGTGATCCAAAAAGCTTCCCACATTTAGGGTATCCACTTGTATTACATGTTGCCTGTTCTTCTTTCCTGTCTTTTGTCCCGTGTAGCATTAGTGACCAGAAGGATCCAAAGGAACGAATGGTTCAAGTGGTTAAATGGTACCTCTCAGCTTTTCATGCGGGAAGAAAAGGGTCGGTTGCTAAAAAGCCTTACAATCCCATTTTGGGCGAGATCTTCCGATGTCATTGGGTATTACCAGGCACTGAAGGTGAAGATGATATGGTTAGTTTTCTAGTGGTATGTTTTTTGGTGCTTAGAACACGAGTGATTCCCAAAGCTTTATTGGTTTACTGACTGCAATGGCATATGTTGTGTTTCAGTAGCAAAATTTACAACCTGTGGCAATTTCTTAAATGATAGTTTCATCCCTCCTTTTCCCCCTTTTCTTTGGACAGAGGTTTAAAATACCATGTATAACAAAAATTTGAGCCATTAGTTTTTTTTAAGAACTATTTGACTTGTTGAAAACATCCTCCTTTTTTTTTCCTGAACTGTTTCATAGCACTGAGTATTAATTCTCTTCTTTCCTAAATTCTGATTTGTATCAGTTCTCTAATCCCATTTATTTTTAACAATGGGGTTTCTTTCTGTCACTTAAAACCTGGAGAGCAACACATTTTTTCCAGTATATTTAATTATTGTCTTAAAATCTTTTTGTAGACTTCGAAGGGCATGAAGTCTTCTCAGATTTGGATTCTGAGCTTGGATAATACTTTACTTGTACATCTGTCTGCCCATTACTCCTCCTTTTGTATTTTACTTCGTTGGAGTATGTCTGGTTCAGTGAAGGACAAATAGCAGTGCCACTGTTGTAATCTGAAATAACCTGACCAGTGTACGAGCTGTGCTTTCCTGTTACTACTCAAAGCCCAAGCTTTGAGGTTCAGGGATTAATCAGAGACCTGTGCGTAAGCTATGGTCAACACAGTGCCCCCACTGATTTTAGAGAGAAGTTGTGGCACTTCATATATACAAAGGGCTGTCTTTTTTATATTTTAATTTTATTATTATTTTTTAAAACACTTCATTTAGTCTTCTAAACCTGGGAAACTGCAAAAAGATATGGGAAATGCTGTTCTAGGATACTTCCCGTAGCCCATGCGTAGTAGGTTTGAACATGATTGAGGCGTAATATTTTATCTACTTAATCTCTCTCCCTTTTCCTCCACCACTCCCCAGTTTGTTTGCCCAAATCTTTCTCGTTTCTAAGGTGAATGTTTGAAATCTTCTTTGCTCGCATAAAGACAGTGTTGTATTTGTCCTTCCACTGCTTCTAATGATAAATTACACTTTTTCTGATTTGCCACAGGAAATGAATGGTTGTATGTGATGTATGATCTTACTAATATGCACGTCAGACTTTCTCAGAAGTAGAAATGAAAACAATTTCTGCCACCCATTTGTTATCACTTACGAAGAAATTTAATAAGTAAATATAAATATTACTTCGTAACTGGGTTTATACATGGTTTTTCGGGTTTAACTGTTGTTTCAGTATCATGGACATCTACCCAGATACATTTATAGTTAAAAACAAGAGAGTAGAAACTGTACGTTTAGAAAGCATCATAGTTTCAGGAAGGAGTTATTCCACATTACATTAGCAAACCAACAAATACACAAAGAACAATTGGTGTATGTTTTTAGAAGCCTACTTTAAACTTGGAAGCATCCAGTTACTTTCTAGTACCACTTTCAATGATGAAAATCCTCTCTACTATCACACAGGAGCAAGTTTCAGAAGGACCAGTTCCTTGGGTCAGTAAAAGCAGTGTAACGTTTGTGGCAGAGCAAGTCTCTCATCATCCTCCAAGTAAGTTGACAATAACTTTGCTAAAAGAGATGGCACTGGGTAGGAGCAAAAGTTTTTGGTTTAAATTTTGGATTTAAATTTTCTCTCTGGATTTAAAAGCTGAAAGTTTTCTTTATAAACTTTTGTCATAGAGAAATGAATTGAAAATTCTGTTGCCACATAAATATCAGAGATATTTCCTGATACAGGAATTAGGAAACAACAGTATTGTTGTCTTGTGCTGCTGTTTTTAATATCTTTATCTTCAGTTTCAGCATTTTACGCAGAGTGTTTTAACAAGAGGATACAATTCAATGCTCACATATGGACCAAGTCAAAATTCTTAGGAATGTCTATTGGCGTTCATAACATAGGGCAAGGTATGTGTGTGTAAATTTAACAGTAGAATAGAAATTTACATGCTGCAACTAGAATTTTTATAGAAATTATTTTAAGTCATCCTATGAAACACAGATGTTTGAAATTATGAATTTAGGGTGTACGTATCTAGGAACTGGAGATTCCTTCTGCAGACTTTGTGTGCTGAAACCGCTTAGGGCCTAGTTTTTCCTGTGAAGAGCACAATTCTCCCTGCCTTCTCTAGAGGCTAGGCATTCTCAGCCTCCATGAGAAATAAAGCTCTTCACCTTCGTGAAAGCTTTTCATTATGAAAAGCTTCATAGAGTTTTTTCTGGATGTCTTTTAAAACTATTTTTTTTTTTTGATAGGGTGTGTCACCTGCCTAGATTATGATGAACACTACATTTTGACCTTTCCTAATGGCTATGGAAGGCAAGTAAACTCCGGTATTTTCATTTTTTTAATGCCTTGTAATAGATCATGTTTAATATTAATCTCTTAAAAGGCTATATATACATGTATACATGTGTTTGTAATTACAGGTCTATTCTCACTGTGCCATGGATAGAACTTGGTGGAGAATGCAGTATTAGTTGCTCAAAGACAGGCTACAATGCTTCCATCGTCTTCCACACAAAACCATTTTATGGAGGGAAGAAGCACAGAATTACTGCAGAAATTTTGTAAGTAACTTCAGTCAGTCTCAATTTTCTCTACTTAAATGCTGACGGTACTTTTAAAGTCAACAATGTGAAACAGCTATCCTCGTAATTTGGCTTACGATTACTTGTCCTGGAAGGCCATTTTACGGCCAGGATTCGTGAGAGGAAAGCTGCCTAAATCTGCATCCTGGCTTGCCAGGCTCTGAAACATTCTTAGCTGCTTACCAAAAAAATTTAAGTTTTCATTCCTGAATTATCCAAAATGTATTAATCATTACCTCTCCTACTAAAATACTGAAGCAAGTCTTTTAATACTGCTGTCATGACTGCATGTCATTAAAGTTCTCGCTGCAGACTTTTATGTACTGATTTATATTTGTTTTGGTGAATTTTCCTTAGAACCCTATGCCTGTGACCAGAGCAGAGAATTCAGTGGAGAATCTCATGTTATTTAGAGATCTGCTATAATGTCAGTAAGCAGCACTGACAGAAAGAGATTCAAAACTTGGTTTTAAATCACTTCTTGACACTTCAGCATTGACACACCTCATTCTTGAACTACTGCGTGTGTTTCCTAGTAGTCTGGGGAACAAGCTTTGAGTTCTTGAAACCTTTTTAAACTTAGATTTATCACTCAATCTGTTTTTGAGAGCCTGTTACTCGTTTCCTGAACTCTAAATGCATATACAGCCCTAAAGCAAGACCTGGCTCATGTTGGAAGAGCACTTCCTTTTAATGTTTATCTAGTTGAACTAATTTATGGAAAACCTCTCACTTGCTAAGCTTTCACATTTTCTGTATTGGCAACTGACATTTTTAAGGCCTTTAGATCAGACTGTACAGCAACCAGGATAAAGTTTTGATCCTTTGGGGTCTCTCAGTTACTGTAATACAACTGAGAAATGTCTGTGTGTTCTTTTTATTTAGTTCTCCTAATGACAAGAAACCCTTCTGCTCAGTTGAAGGAGAATGGAATGGTGTCATGTATGCAAAATACTCAACAGGGGTAAAGCAGCTTTTTTTTTCTTCATCAAAAGTGGAAGATTGTGCTTAAAACTAAACCAAAAATAAACATTAGTAGTTGGGAACTCCTGTGAAGCTGCCCAAAAGATATCAGGAATACTGAATTAAAAATAAAAGTCCTGAATTTATTTTATTTTTAAGATAATTAGATTCTGTTCTTGCTATAAAAAAATCAAGAGATTAATGTTTGAAATGTATTTTCTGACAACCGGTGTATTAGAGTAGAGGGTATATAACTTTTCAGTCTAGCTAAAGAACTGATTTTTATTTCTTTAACTCTCACTAGGAGAATGCTGTTTTTATAGATACCAAGAAAATGCCTACAATTAAGAAGAAGGTAAGAAAACTGGAGGACCAAGAGGACTTTGAGTCTCGCTGGTAAGAACTTCAATTAAACTTCAATTAAACTGCTGAAAAACCTTTGGGTTTTTGTAGGCTAGCAGCACACAGTCTGACTGACCTGTAGCTTTTGGTCACATCCTCACTTGGACCAAATTTACCTAGGGGGTCCAGAGAGCTTCACTACAGCCCTCCCATTTCTGGCACTATACCGTGCAGTTGTGGTTTAATATTTGTTGTTTTTATCTGTCCTTGGGATAAGTGAGGCCTACCTTAATTCAAATAAATAGTAACAACTAATAGCCAGTAGTATGTTTTTACAGCCTCGTAGCACTTCACATCTCTAAAGCAGTCTCCTTGCCATTCCATTTAACTTTTTAAGCTTATGGAAAGACGTAACCTACAACTTGAAAATAAGAGACATTGATGCAGCGACAGCCGCAAAGCACGCACTTGAAGAAAGACAGAGAGCTGAAGCCAGAGCCAGGAAGGAGAATGAGACCTCGTGGGAAACACGGGTGAGCTTTATTCAAACAGTGTAAATGTTTTCGAGCCTGTAGCATTTTACTGTCCCTTTCAACCTCAGGCATAAAAAGCTTACATTTAATTATTCTCTTCCCTCTAGTTATTCCATGAAGACGGAGAATGCTGGGTTTATGATGAGCCGCTATTGAAACGACTTGCTGCCAGTAAACATTAAGTGGGTTATAAAAACCGAACCTATTCAAGCCTTGGCTTAGCGAAGTTTACATCTGATACCAAGATAGTCATCCGTTGTCACGTACGTAACTCCTGGAGAACCTGTCCCCTCCCATTGCAGTGGTTCCTATCTCAGGGATACCGGACTTACTGATGCAGATAAACAGTTACACAAAACAGGAAACGTCTTGGCTGTGCAGTAACTTATATGGGACTCTGCTAGACTGGTAGTGTATTTGGGCCTCAAAGGCAGGCTGTTGGAGCCCTTTTACGAATGCTTCTGAAGCATGGAGAATCTGGGCTGTGAGCTGTACACTTCAAATAACCACTGTGAAGGCCATGACATTTGGTATCAGTTGCATAATATTCCTGGGTCCTACATATTTAAAAAATATAAACAACACAGAAAAAAAATGCAAGACATCGTTTAAATCTAGCTAATGTTTGCAATGTGTAAATAGGAGGATTCCTTTGATGGGAAAGTTTGTTAGAAAATGCTACATAAATGTTATCTTCCACCTGTATGATAATCAAATCTTTTGGCATTTCAGTGTCTTGCCCAAAATAACTTTGTTATTTTGAGATTAAAATGTAACCATAGATAATTCTACTCAGTGCATCTTAAAGCTTCATAAAATAGATTTTTCAAACTTCTCTTATGGACTTTTTATTTATTTCATAATAAACCTTTACAGCAAGACTGTGCAGCTGAGTGATGATCGTTTTATGTGAAAAGCATTAATATTAATTTTCCTCTGGAAGTTGCTAGACTTACTTCGTGAAGGAAATAACAAGCTAGCAAAAGGAGCAGAATTTGCAGCACCCCCAGGAGTGTTTCTGGAAACTACACTGGCCTTGCATTGCTACTAACTACCTAGCACGTGGGGAATTTTTGCCTTTCTCTGATTTAGCTTGAAGTTATGTTTGAGTAAGTAGCTGTTTGTAGCAATCAAACTATTTTTCCTTCCACAGTTAAATCTGGTTTTTATTTGATTTAATCTCAGTTTTGTTTACATACAGAAAAACTAAAAAAAAAAAAAGCAGCATGAGGTTAAAGCATTGGAGTGTCATCCCTGCCCCCCCCCCCCCGCCCCACTCTAATTCCTGCAGGAGACCTACAGCATACTCTGTGGGAAGATGCACTTACTGCTCTTAAACAACTGCTACAGCTCTGGAGGAACGATGCCCAGGACAGTGTGAACACAAAGGCAGCGCCCACCTTCAGCCAACTGGAGAGGAGACCGCGGCATCTGTGTGGTGGCAGGGGGCGCTCGCCCTTCTCGCCAGCTGGAATTCAGGGCGCTGCCTATTCGGAGTGACCGTGGGGGATTAATGGAAGGTTGGCTGAGAACTGCTGGAGGGAAGCTGCTTTGTCCCAGCTAACGCTACAGCCCTGATTTAATAGAAATAAATAGGTTTGTACTGGTTGTTGCAGAAAGCACCTGTATTACACGTTACTGCAGGGCAAGATGTCATTTTTATTTTAAGATTTTATGGTAAGGGAGAACGTTGAGAGTTGATGTGTAAGCTTTGATGTCCTTGATGGAAGTAATGTTAGTCATCAGGGAGGATGGGGGCAAGAAAGTAAGATGAGGTATTTCACCAGATGAAGAATTCTGTACTTCTGAGACAGCTGTAACCTCTGCATCCCCTTCGTGCTTTCCAAAGCCAACCACCTGGAAAAAAAGTTACCATAAAACAATTTGGCTCTAAGATTTTGTAATATGGGTATCGATCAGTGTTCATCTGCCCTGAAAATTAAATGCAGATACTTCAGTGCAATCTAAATGACAGGAAATACAAAGCCACTAGTGTGGCTAACCACCAGAGAAAAAGTTAGACAATGTGACTTTTCCTACAGTACACCCTTACTAGGATCTCTCTGAGGTTATCAAAGCCTGGCATGTCATAAGTTGGCATCACGGAGCTAACAAGAAATACTCACATGTACGCTGAGCACTTTCTTCTTGTTGCTTCTGTGAGCTTGAAACCAAGTGACCAGGTCTGATTTTGTAACAGACTTCAGAGCTTCAATCTGAAACCCAGAGGTTTTAAATAGCACCGTGACGATTCAAGTCATTTTGAACATAAAAATGGTTTCTCTACAACAGTTATTCCATTAGACCTTTTAAAAATAGCATGTTTCTACTTCAGTGTGTTTCTAATAGCATAAAACCAGCTACGTGTGCTTTGTATTTAACACTGCTGCAAAAAGCTACATGCAAGCGTTCAGTTTGGCAGTACTTGACAGCAATGAGCAACTCCCCACCTCACGGGCGAGCCTGTCAAAGAGATACTGCTGGGTCACAACTTCGTTCCAGTTCCTGTCGACTTCTTCTCCAAGGTGGGAATCTTCACATTCTTTAAGCTTTATCAAAGCTGTAACCTATGTTGGGGGGGGGGGGGGGGGGGGAGAAAGTTTTAATGGTTTCAACAACCTGAATTGACTATCTATCTATCAGCCACCTTTCACTGAAGTTAAAGGAAAACCCAAATGACAGTCACAAGACAGTTCATTGCTCTCAAACTTCTCTGGAAATTTCCAGGGACAACTATTCAGAGCATGAGCACCGCATGGAGCAAGAGCCAGGACTTAAAGGTCAGTCCTTTGTTTGGGACCTCAGAAATATATTGGCTTGGTGTAACCAAAGCCTTCAGTTTAGGTGTCAGTTAGCAGTTAAAGGAAAAACGTTTCACGATCGACTTTTACCTGGGTGCTAAAAGCTTCTTCGGTTAAATGCTTGATTTTCTCCTCAAAGCAAGAAAGGAACTCCTCTATCTTCTTGTCAACCAATTCAGAACTAAATGAGAGTTAAAAAATTAAATCAGCTCAGGCAGAGAAAAAACACAACAAAAATACTGAGGGATAAGGTAGCAGAAGAGCCCTCAACCAAGGGAATGTTTGCAGCAGGGCAAAGCAAGCTCACACATCTATAAACACCAATGTTTCTGTTTTCCGCCGTACTGAGGAATAAAAATAGTGCTCTGATTTTTATCTGTACTAAGTCCTGTTCAAACCCAGGGACTTGCTATAACCAAGCCACAAGAGGAAGAGCTGCATGGTGCAGGGACTGTGGCATGCCCAGCAGCAGCACACGCTGCAGTGTGCTGTCGGGCCCCCAGTTGCAGCCCTCAGCCTTGCACATGAATAGAGCAGAAGTTGGTGGCCTGAAGCAGCTGAACGTTAATGCAACGAACTCTGAATGAGAGTGGGTGCACTCAAAAAAAGTTTAAGCAAAAGCCAACTGAAGTCAGCTGTCATTGGCTCCAGTACAACAAATAGACAGTTAAATGAAATCTCTCAGCTGGCTGCTGTATAAATACACCATAAAATACGTGTAGACATGGTTGCACTTAGTTTGATACCTCACAAGACCAAACGAGGCCCAGATATTCAGCTCCTGAATTCACACAAGGGCTGCTGACCTCCTTCAGCACCACTTCCTAAAGCCACTTGCCGTACGTGTCCTGCAGTGAAGCCTTTCTCACTCAGTCTACAGCAAACACCGTTACACACTTACTTGTATTTAGTTGCCTGGGTTGCTACCGTGACTGAGAAGCCAAGGATCCCAGAAGTATTCCTGCAGGTGGGGTACACGTGATAGCTTTAAAAAAAAAAAAAAAACAGAAAACAACACAATAAAGTAATTCCACAAAAACAATTAAATTTTCACCTGCAGGACATGCTACAAGTTTAAACAGTGTTGGTGCTTTACCAAAAAAGATCTCATACAAATTCTCAAGTTTTATTCCCATTATTTCCTGCATCAATACATTTCTCTGTTTTCTCATTTTTGGGAAATCCTTTCAAGCTTGGCAGAGTAACTGTTTTTGAACTCATTTGCAGGAATTACCAAACAAAACGACAAACCTGTAGCCATGAAAGACCTGTTCCCCTGTTCCAGTTTCATGGGGTGGACGGGTGCCTCTGAGGGAGGCCTGCCACTGCAGAGCTGCTATGGCAGCAGCCCTGGGGAACAGCGAGCTGGTTTAGGAAGGGAAGGAACAACTTCGTGCTGAGTAATGCCAGGTTAACACACCAGTGGCAGACGCCAATTCTTAAGGGACTCCAGAACAACTCAGCTGCAATTTGTGTCAATGGGTGCCTGTGGTTTTAGTGGGTTACATTTCTGCTCCCGTTGCAACAAGCCAGGAATTAACCACTGCAAGGAAGGGGTTTCCAGAGTAAGAACACTGGGGAACATCAAAAGCATAGAGCTGAACTCACCCAAGGGTCTGCTTGGTTCTCAGGAAGTCGAAGCAGGGCTCCTCCATGTGCATCTGAAACAAAGCACAGATGTGTCACGGCAGGGGTGATGCTCCTCTGCTGCTACCCCTCAGACTCAACCCAGAAACACAAATCACAACACAGGAAAAAACCACACTGCTGCCTTTCCAGCTACACCCACTGAATGAAGAAGGGTCTCAGTCTTCTGGGTCAGTAAAGAAAACTGCTCCATGCTGCCCTCCCCAGCAGCCGTTTGGGTATCCCCTCCCAAACGCTCAGAGGTTTAATGAGAATGAGCAGTGAGTACACACTGAACCCTTCGTACCATTTAGCCCCAAGGCCTTATCTTAGCTCTAAGCACTGTTTGCAGGTAAGGAAATGTCACGGGTTATGAGCCATGACGGCTAACTTACCACGAGCAGCTCCATAAGGGTGTATTCCCTAAGGCTCCTGGCACCTGACTACAAAGAAAAGGAAGAATTTAGGATGATGTCATGGAGTTAAAAGCTACAGTCCAGCTCAAGGTGACAAGTGTGACGTACATCAGCTGCACTACAGCGTTAAACACAATTCACAGCAGGGACAGCCGAAAAATGCTTGGTCTCTGAGGGGGCTCAGTGTTGCCTGCAGGACCGAGGGGAGGGGTTTCACCCGAGGACCATGAGCTCAGTGTCAGGACACCAGGACGTAACTGCAGCACAACGCCTGGCTACAAGCACAAGGCCAGGAGCAGAAGGTGCTGCCTTCAGGAAGTGCCACGTGCGGTGAGAGCACACCTGGGCTTAGCCAGGAGGGCCAAGGGTTGTGTGTTAGGTGTTCATATGGGGTTTTGGTGCGCTCTGTAACATCCTTGCCAAGAAACTGCTCTTGGCTGAGACCTACGTAACACTACAGCACCAGCAGCTACCAGAGGGACAGGTGAGTACACACAGAGCTGACGCGTACCTGGTAATACACTGTCACTTCAGAGTTGGCATCCCCTTTGTTGAGAGTTTTCACCTTGCAGAGCAGGTGTGTATTTGGCAGATCCACCACCCGGAACTGCACAGGGCAGGGGTGGGCCAGGGGAGCGAACTGGAGCTTTCTGAAGGGAGCACAAAGAGCAAAGTGTCAAACACCTGCTCACGTCTTAGCCAAAACCAGCCCAACACCCGGACATCTACACACTCAGACTGACATTGCTTTCCCCTTCCCCAAACCAGAACAACGTCCTGCTTAAAATGCCGTGAGCAACGGTCACCTCGTGAACTGCCAGCAGTGCTGTACCCTGAGAGGGAGAAGGGAACGTCTGCACTGCTCCCACCCCAACCCCGTTCTCCAGAAAAGAATCCTGACTTCAGTTATAGTTACCACATGCACGGTGCAGGAGTCAGATACTCACTGAACAACGTAATTCAGAAAATCCTTTGCTTCCTAGGAGAGAAAATATAATTTTTACTCAGAAGAGAATTATTAGCCCCAATTCACAGCCACAAAGAAAGTAGAAAAGAGTCTTTAGTCAGTCTTCTTTTTTCCTAACTTCTCTGCAAGGAGAATGCAGAAGCCAGAGGAACAGCAACAGCCAATGCAACAGCAAAGGGCGCACACAGGAGGGCCCCTCTCTGGCACCAGAGCTGGAGATCCGGGAAGGATCAAAGAGGAGAAACAGTAAAACTGACCAGGAGCTACAGGGATGCACACACCATAATGTGAAAGGAGCTTAGCTCACACATGGAAATTAGCTCCACCATGGACATTTCTCAGTATCAAATAAATCAATAACAATATCTATCAATATCAATACTACATCAAACTATAAAGAATGGTGGCAATGGGGGAAAAGGCTACAGGGCATATTTCTATCACATTTTCCCCTTAACTCAAATTCCTGAAAAAAAAATAAATAAATGGGCATCTATGAAGACCCCTCAGTGGGGCATCTGCATGAGCATTCCTGAGTTTTTGGAGATGAAGCTGCCCTGCACCTGCAAGCCTCTGGGTTGTCAGTACAGAAGAGGCATTCAGCTTGCTGGTGAGCATTAGGAGCTGTTGCAGCTGTGTTTAAGCCCATTTTCAGAACAAGTTCCAGTGTGGATCAGCTGCTGAAGCTGTACTTACTCTGCTCGTGAAGTTTCCTTGTACGAGACCCTCTACAAAGAGCTGTGATTTGAAAGCCTTGACAAAGGAGGAGAGGGACTCAATGGAAAGGCCGTTCATCAGCGTTTGGTACTTGTCTATCATGGACCACCTGCTGTGTTCTAGGATCAGCAGACGCACATCCCTGCAATGCAAGAAAAGAAAACAAAACCACAAGCCGTCAACAGCTGCTTAATGCAAGAGATCCGCTTTCTGACCCAGGAACGTACTGGAGACAGGGAGATGGCACCCACGTGCACTGCCATGGGCACACCCTGCCCTGCCTCAGCACCTGCTGTTGGCTGCAGGTAGCACCAGAACGGCAGCCACCTGGGTGTCCAGACTGAGAGCTAACCCTGGAACAAGCCTCCAGGAGCTCAGAGCAGTGATTTCCGAGCTCTTCCACTCAAGCCCCACACTTACTGTGAACAGTGACTGTGCAGCCACCTCTTGCCCTCCCCCAGCACTCACTTGGCTAGAGTCTCGGGTTTGATGAGGATGTTGAAGTATGTTTTCTTCAACTGCTCTGTTATCATTTCAAAAACTGCTGGAGTAAAGCTGAAGTCGGACAAGTAATCAATGATGAGCTGAAATAGAAGCTGTAAAAGAAAACAGTTTAAAGTCATTTTTTCTTAAAAATAAGACCAATTTAAACTTATTTCTGTATAATTATAAAAAAAAAGCACTGATCAACATGAAATACACTGTTACTAAAACACATTCCTCAGTTCTGCTAGATGCTTTTCACTAAATAATTGTATACCAAATTACAGTCAGTTTCCAAAGGATGGCATTTTTAGTCAGTGAATGAAGTAAGCTCAGTATTCCAAACCAAGAGGAGCTTCCACATTCTACTGAAACAAACCTAGCCTTTGACTCCAACACTACTGATTTGATGTTCCAGTTTTTCTTTCTACTGCTGGCTAGCACAATGAAATCAGAACAGAGCGACATTTGTGATTAAAAAGGATATTTGGAGCATGCTATGTACATCTCTGTGTTTTTCTTTTATATCTCACATTAACAGGTCTGAGAGATGACGGACAGTTTTGTTAAAGCTCCACTCAAGCCCTTGCAATGGAAGCCTAAGGAAGCTCGGTGGTTCTCTGCTCTTTGAACTGTACGTCCTCTCCATTTGTGCTTATCACGTGTTACATGGCCAGCGTTCAGAGAATGGGATCAGGGATCCCCCAATCCTTGTAAAATCTTAGCAACCCAACAAAGAAAAACAGCATCCCAAATGAGCTCAGAAGCTGTATCTCCAAAATTAAATTGTAAACAAAGCTATTTTCAGACACATTTCTCCAGATAGCATGCAAATAGCCTTAGTTTGTTGACAGAGAGGCTCTAACTCTAAAAGGACATGGGAAACTCACATCTCTTTTTAACAGAAAAGCTATTATAGTCTAAATGGAGATACAGATATTACTTAAAGAAAGATTTCTCTTAAGCCAGGCAAAAGTCAGTAATTTGAGCTTCTGTAAGTGAATAAAACATATGCAAGCCATGAAAAAGCATTTGCTGCCATTTCCTGTATTTGAACAGGGAAACAAATTTCCCATTTGAGATGGCCCATCTAAACGTTCTAAGGTCCAGCCAGCCAAGCTCCAGCTGCTAGGAGTAAAAGCACACACACTGAACAGAAGCATGCCTGAGTATTTAGAAGATCATCGGTACTTACAGGTAGTTTATGGTTGAATCCTTTCACTCGAATGACTAAGCCATGCTCTCCGGCTACCAGCTTGTATTCCAACTGGGCGACGTCTGCTTCATAAGCTGGTTCACCAAGATTGTGGGAAAGGATGTTTACAAACGTATCAAACAATACTATGCTGTGGGGAGAAAAGAGTAGAGGGTTAAAAAAAAAAAAAAAGAAAAAAGGAAATAATAAAAGGAGGGAAAAAAACAAGGCCAACAAGTTTGGTTGTACACACAAGAAATTCTCTAACAGAAATGAATACCTAAGTAAAAGGAGATTTCAAAACCAATTTTCAACAAATCTGGAAATACAAAATGCAAATTTCCCTTCATCCAGAATGCACATGACACTACTTAAAATTATTTTGACATTCAACTATTCTTTGCAATGAATAAAATTACAGCTTCACACGATTTTAGATTTCTTCAAGGTAGGAACACACATTGTAATGTGCCAGTGCTTGAAACATTGAATAATAACAGAAAAAAATATAGATTTTTACACTTTGTGTAAAGGAATGGAGGATAGCCAGTCTCTGTTTTTTTCTGAAAAAGCTTCTGCTATGCTAAGGACTTGAGCAATGAGATCACTGTCTATCAAGGTATAAATAAATAAATAAGCTACAGTGAATTGGACTGCAATGTGGAAATTGCTGTCCTGTCCTCTGCTTCCAGGTTTTTGTTATTGCCTGGATTTCAATTCAAAGTTCAAACTAATAAAGCCCTGACGAAAACAGATTTATAAAGACATTCTTGAAACATTCCTCCTGCAGGTCTCAACAGCCTTAGGATAAAACTGCCATGAAATGTGTTACAAATAGCAATAAAATAGCTAGCCTAAGCTCAGCAAAAGTGTAGCACATTCAGAGCTATAACCTTGAGGTCTGTGGAACAAAGGGTTCTAAATGCTGCCATGAGTCCCTTCACCTGCTCCTACACGCTCCCAGGTCACTGGTTTAGACGTGATTGTGCAGTTTTCAGGACCAATTCCTTTTTTAAGCACTTCCTTCTGGCATGCACCCTGCTGCTGTTACATTAATTTTTCCAGTTGCACTGGGGAATAACACACCATGAACTCACACACACCTGTCTGCTACAGTAACCAACGGCCTGCTGCAAAACCACTCTTGCCAAAATTCAGAAAAAAACTACAAGGAAAATGCAAGAATGTGAGAAAAGGAACTGGAATTTTCTATTCCAGTTTAAAATTAGTCTCTCTTCGTGCTTTTTCACTAGGTATGGGCCTATAGTTATACTGCAAGCTATGCACAAATAATGTAAGCCTTACTTCTCTGCAGACTGCTGTATCAACGGCGAGATCAGATGGAAACGAACATAACCTGGTGGGGGAAAAAGAGACTTACATGAGTAATTGTGTAACAATGGACAGCTTTCCAAAGTCAAATATATTTCCATCAGGTTATTCTTTGGTCACAATTCAAGTCTAATGAAAATGGTCATTGAGCTGTAAGAACATATTTTTCTTTTATTAAGTCATCATCAAATGCCTTCTCTTTTCCACTCCAAAAGCTTTCCTTAAAAATACCAAATATTAGCAAACACAAAGCTACACTTGGTAGAATACTAGCTCACATGGTGTGACCAATAAAAATCAAAACAACTCTAAGAAAATTCCACAAAACATATGTTTAACAGACTCTAAAAATAATGACATTCCGCTTGAAAATACCAAAATATTTTCCACATTTGTCTCAAAGGCAGGCTGTAGCTTTCTCGTTCTGTAGAAGAGACTACAGCTTTTTTCTGCGATGTTCAAGTTCCTCTCAAGCCCCAGTCTCAGTAACATATTCTGTATGCTAAATTCTGTCCATAGTCAGACAGCAGAAGAAACCAGTATTTTTCAGTGATTCCACCTTTTAACCTGAGTAATCAGCAGGGTTTCTTTATTGCAAGGTAGTTTACCTGCTTCTCTTTTATTGTAGCTAATAAATATATCAAAAGGACCACGGAAGAGCTGGCAGTAAACACTTCAGTATAAATGGCGAAGACTCTTGTGAGTTATTTTCCTTTAAATAAATTCCAGCTGGTAAAAACAGGGACTTCCTATTCTTAGGGAAGCCATAAGGCTTTTATTTACCTTTAGGGATTTTGAATTTATCATCTTTCCTGTACCAGAGACAGCCTTGTTGTGTGCTTAGTGTTTTGACTGGATATTCTGTCTCAGGGCAGTCAGCAACTTTCAAAGCGAAGTCAGTGGCTAACAAAAAGAAAAAACAAACCAAAACCAGAAGTTAGAGGGCTTCACAGACACAGCCAGGCTACATGAATAAAAGCCTGCAAAATTATCAGCAGAATACATTCTTCCCCTCCCAGTTTGTTACATTATACATGACGGCATATGTTTCCCCGGGCCCAAAGAACATTTAGAGTTTCACACCACTGAAAATGAATGACCAAATGAACACCAAATGAAAAACATTTTTCAGTTTCACACCAGAATACTGGCTTAGAAGCTAGGCAGAAATGGTAATGTTCTATATAGGCTGTAAATTACGGGTTTGTATTTTATTTGTTTTTGGCAACAAAGCCAGGTGCTATTTAAATACTTTCAAAACCAGCAGGATTAAGCAAATCAAATTCCTCTACTTATGCGTCCACAGTTCTGTGTTAACTCTCACAGTCCACAGATTGTGTGAGATCTGTTAGAGCTGTATGGTCTGCAACTTTACATATTAGAAAAAGTCAGCTCCCAAATTTATAAATAAGAGAGCATTAAATGAAATTCAAGTGAACAGAGCTCCCATATATTTTAATTTTCAAAATCAGGTTGATGTTCAGATGGAAATAAAGATTGTTTCTAAACCACATCAAACTCACACAAATTACTAGGGGAAGATTTCATTCGTGCTCAGGTGCCTTACCTATGTATTTGTTTTCTTCTGGAAGGTGTAAATCCTGATTTAATTCAAAGTCACTGGCCCATAGATCACTCCAGTACTTGTCAATATCTGTTAAAAATATGAAATGCATTTAGTTCAGCAGGAAGGCTAATGCTTTCCTATTTCCTAGACAAACCCAAGAACATTTGCAGTATGATAAGAGTTTCTTCATGTCACCTGGTTCATCACGACTTTTTCTAAATCTGTTCCTAACAGCTCCCTTGGAGCAGGACTGAAGCAGTCCTATTCAAAATTAAATCAGGCCTGCCTGCCTTAGTAACCCAGCTGCCAAGCCACCCTGTCCTTCATTGTTTGTGTTCATTTCCCTGTTCAGGACTTGAATTGCAGCCAAGTAAAGGGTTCACTGGGATCCCTGCCACCCAAAACAACTGTAAACCAGGGAGCGGGAATCAACTGACACTAAACAAAGAACAATTACAGGAGGACAGAGTACTTGACTAATAATGAAGTCAGTTTAGCACTGACGACTCATTTCCCTGCTTCCATGTGGTTGTATTTTGTGTTGTCACCCTTTTAATAGCTCTAATGCATACATCAGACATTCTTTATGTTTCTGTCGCTGTTTTACCTTCCACGCTGTACTGTGTTCCAAACCACTTCTCCTTTAGATGACACTGGCCCTCATTGGCAGCAGACAGCAAAACGAGGTTGGCTCTCTGAGGACTGAGCTGGTTAAGGGCATCAGCAATGACCTGCAAGTGCAAGACAGCACTTCAGTTCAAATGCAACTGTGGCTCTGCCTGACCCAGCTGAGACTTCTTAATCTGAACATATGAAGAACAAGACGACATAAGCTTAGAAAAAAAGATGTGCTTTCTGAATATAAAAAGTGATTCAATTAGTACAAAACCTGTGCCTCTAATATGCCTAATTGCATGCTTATATGTACCTATATTATACAGTATGCCTGTATTTTCCCTACATCAAAACATGTAATCAGAGTTCAAAGAACATTTACCTCAGGCTTGTATTCAAACAGAAGCTGGTCTCCTGTCAGAAAATCCTCCTTCTGAAACAACTGCATGTTCTCACAAAGGCTTTCCACATAGTCAACTGGATCTGTCTAAAAACAAACAAACAAAGCTATTTTTCACATAATCAGAAAACTAAAATACCAAATTTCTGCTTTAAGCAGAGCTTGAGCGGTCAGGCACATCGAGCAGGAGTTACGCGCTGAGTTTGGTATGGCATTTAGTTTTGATTATTAAACTGAATAGATTTCATAACCACATCTAAGGCTCAGGACTGCTCTGAGAATCTTGAAATATCAGAGACGGCTTTATGGAAGAAACAGCCTTGAGCATGTGTTTACAGTCATTAAACCTACTAGGTAAAGTCCCAGTAGAACGTGCCCCTTGCCTCTGCGGAACACAAGCAGAGTTCCACAATTCAAGTTTTAAAGTGATCTGGAACCTGGAAAGAGCAAGCTGAGGACCTGCTGCTGTATGGTATATCTGACTCTGCTCCTTCCCTAAGTTGTCTGGCATGACATGCAGTATGAGAAGGAAGAGATGTCTGATTTGGCCATGAAGTACTGTGTAACTGTGTAAGACTGCCTAGTGGAGACTTCTTACTGCGTGCATTTTCGTTTTGAACCAGCCAGCATCGCACCATAAAGATTCTGGGTCCAGACACAGACCACAGCTCCCCCTGAAAAGAGGCAAGCTTGACACATCTGTGTCTTATAAATGTACAGAAAAACAGGACCAAGAATTTCTTAAGACACTGATATCTCAGAAAACATTAAGTCTGCCTTGGGGGCACATAACTGCTTCCCCCAAAGACATGCCTCTGTAACCATCGCGCTGTAGGCCAAGTACCAGCTTTTTCCATCACCCAGAAGAGCAGGGTGCCATGCCTAAGTCATTCATCTGTCCCAGGGAAGAGCCCTGAACAACCCTGTCACTAAATCACATACATACCTCTGTCCCTCGCTTTCTGAGTTAAGTTCCTGAGCGGCCAGTAACCACTTAATGATCAATTAAAAAACAACACCATCAACTGGCCAGAAAGGCAGGACTCTACACAGTGGGTATTTCCCCCGTGTGAACATGGGGTATTTTCTGCCCCTACCTGGCTTGATACGGGGAAGTATAAATCCTATTAAAGCAGCAACAGTTTTGAGGAACATAAAATTCTGGCTTGGTCTATAAAAAAGAACACTAGTATGAACCTTTCAGAATTAAATAGCTTCATTTTGATGAAAAATGTCAAACTTCAGATTGGACAACACCTGTTTGCAATGATTAAAGACTGAATCATAAAACTGTACACAGGGCAACAGATATACCTATTATTTCCATTATACTAAACGGCCATCCTTTAGAGATTTTTATTTCTTCTCTACTTTGCTGGGGAAACTTTTTGCTAGGAGAAGACAGTCAGTTCTAATTTTTTAATAGTTGCACTTTGTTAACAAATTCATAAAAGCTGCGTTCCAATGAAAAACAAAACACCGCATTTAAAAAATGCACTTGGCAATCGGTGGAAACTTGTTCCTAGCAAAAAAATCCACTGCTCTGTTATGTATTACTTAGGGTTGTTGGCAGCGGTCCCTGCTGTCTGTATCACTTGCAAATACCACTTTCCTCTGTTACTCAAAGGCCACTCAAGACACTCAATATCCTCCATATGCTATTTTGAAGGCAGAGCTACAGATGGAAGGATTTGCTAAAAATGACGTTTCTAACATCCTGATGCTCAGTGCAGACTGGCAGATCTTAAAAGTGTCTGAAAGGACTTGGAGTATCTAGAAAGAAAAAAACTCTTCTGATATTTCCTTCCAATATTTCCTATTATTTTTTTTTGTCCTTCCTGCATCTGTGTACTTTAAAGAAACCAAGAAAACTCAGTGATGTTTTCAAGCCGTATACAGAATATATGGATTTGTCTTCCCAAAAGTTTTAGCGCCATTGAAAAAAATGAAGTTACCTTGGTAGAAATTGTACTCCCTTCTTTTTCTTTTTGTATCTTTAATAAAAACGCCTAAGATTTTTGCTAACTACTATTTTAATAGGCCAAGTAAGACTTGTCACAAAACCGAATTCATCTGTGTAATGTTGTAAGAGCAGACAAGGGGGTCACTAGCATCCTAGCCCTTGTGAGGCCAGGTCACTAGCCACACCTTTCACACAACACTGCTTTTCTGTTCCTAGAAATCAGCAGTGCAAAAACAGCTCAATAGCCACTGAAATTATAGAAAAAATACTGAAAAGCACCAGACAGTTTGCAGAGCTCTATTAATGGGCACAGAACCTCACACGCAAGCGTCTAATGACTGAAAATCGAAGAGAGCCTACATAGATGACCATAAAAACCAAAACCCAATTTGTTGAGGACAATTCTTTCAGAAAAACAACCTCATTATTTTAAGTGCATAATCTGTTTCTAGTCATACAGAACTTTGAAAACATAGTTCAAAATTTTAATAAAAAAATATCCTGTTTATGCTTTACCTATATGCCAACAGAAAACAGTGGATGAATACCTGTTCCTGATAGTGAAACTCATTAGCTTCAATCTTCTGGATTTCTTCCCATATTCTGTAAATGAGGGAGGAGAGAATAAGTGGATTTCTTCCACTACTCCACAAGATTTATTGAGAAACTGAAAAAAGCAGTCATCTAGGAAAGGAATCAAGGATGAGTTTCTCTACAGTGATTCATTCTGGCACTAGACTTAGAAGCAATCTTACACATACTTCCTTTACCTCCAAAAGGACATTTCACAACTAGCAGTAAGTTCTGCTATCTTCCAAACAGGGAGAGACTTAACTACAAGGAGTCAAATACTGATACCAAATTAATATAAAGGCTATTTATTACCAGAGCACCACGGACTTCCACAGATTTACAACAAAATTTATTTAAATCAATGCAAAACCACACCCTACAACTACAACTAGTTCAGTTTATTAAAATTAGGAATTGATCACAATAAATCAAACTAAAAACACAAAGAAAAAAACCATGAACATTTAATAAATTCATTTTTAAACTTAAATACTGGTAACGCTTCCCGCACAGCTTTTCTACTGACTAACTTTTGTACTGACAAGCTTTACTACTGACCAACCAGTTATACTCTAGTAACCTACCAAAACATGTAAGCTACAAATAAAACGCTAATGGAGAGGAATGGTCTTGCCAATAGCTGATGTAGTGGCAAACACTTGCCTTTTATCTGGCCCTCTTTGCTGCAGCATCTTCACATACTGAAACACAACATGAGCCACCTGCAGACAGAAAGGAACAGATTATTCCTTCCAGACATTAGGAAAACAGCGTCAAATCAAGTTACAGTTACAAAAACATACCTCATAGAAGTGCTTGTAACCTTCATCAGTCAAAGTTACGGAAATGCTGAAGATGGAGTAGGTAGAGTTCTGTTCAAATCCTGTCTCACCATTTCCTCCATATAATGCAAGAGCCCAAAATCTGTGGAAGAATTAAAGACACTTATTAATTACTCATTTTAGCTTTATCTAAGCTTAGTTACGATTAGCATATCACAGCTTTACTTCAGTGGCTTTCAATCTGTTACCAGGTCACACAAAGTTTTTCAGCATAAAGATGTGAACCTCAGGATACAGAATTTAAGAAAAAAACATTTTTTTTAATGTAATTTAATTTAATTTAAGAAAAAGCTAAATTACCTTTGGGACATCTCTTAAAAATCAGTCACAGATGCTACTGATCCAAAGACCACAAAACAAAAACCACTTATTTCTCACTTGGGACTATCATCAATTTAAAGAATATCACTACAAAATGCTCATATAAAAAGGCAGACTTGACCTGCCTTTATATATTAAAAAAAAGTATCTGTGAGAAATAGTTTGCCTTTATTTTAATCATTCCAACGCATTTAATTACTACGCTTAAAAATACATACTTTTTCCTGAGAAAGGAGAGAACACTTCCTTTGCCTTCATGTCCCACCAACCAGGAAATATAATGAAGTGGCTTCACTCTAAAAGAAAAATTAAAAATTAAATGCCAAGAGGTAATACTTTTTAAATGAAGAATTCAAATCACTGTACAAACAACTATAAAACAGTTTCTTTACGACAATTATTACATTTTCAGGTAGCATTAGGATAACAAGCTACGGACGTGGGAGTTCAGAACATGATGACTGATATGAGTCAGAGAGGAATGACGTTAAATCAGTTGTGCACCCATTCCACTCAATTTATAAAAAGAACTGCATTTGCATCAGTTTAGTTCATTTAAAAAATGTTCTCCTAGCAGAACCAAAGTAATCTGTAACACAAATAAATGCGATTCTTTGGTTTCTTGTGAAATCCAATAAAATTATTCACAAGATAACATGGTAGAAGGAAAATACAACATCACGTTACCTGTAATACTGTTCTTGTGGTGGAAGTGCCCAGGTGATACTCAATGAATGAACTTTCCTGATTGGAACAACTAAACAGAAATAAATTTACTGAATATAAATACATGATTAGAAATAGGAAAGAAATTTTAAATCAGGCAGAAAGAATGGTTAGAAGTTATTCAGAACCACACAATTATTCTATGAAACACACAGATCCTTTCAGAACACAGAGGAAATATGAACGTATGTATTCAAAATATTTAAACAGATCTATTTTACTTACCTCTGTAAAGCTTGTGAAACTCTGGTGTGTCAAAAGGCTGAGTCAGATGGCCAAAGCTGGGTTTGGGCAAACCACTTGAAAGCAAAATTAAAGTGTGGTGTTAATGGCAAAGACTCAAGGCTATATCGAGATGAGATAATCACCAGACGTCAGCACAGAGGCGGTACAGCAGACGAGCAGAAAATGGCCCTTAACAAAGGGTGCAATGCAGGATCCACCCAAGCCAAACTGGAAGGAACCCTGTCATTCACTTGCACTCTGCCCACACAACAGAGCAATTACCCAAGATTTAGACACCCTGTCAACTCCTCCCTCTCCTTCCCTCCAAGGCAGTAACAAGAAAAAGCTTGCTTTCCCAACAGGGAAAGGGAAAGCCAAACACAGTAAGAAACTCGAGATGGATTGTCTTGTGCCAAAGAAGGAACAAGAGAAGGACACGGGCAAGAAAGACAAATGTGTCTCCGTATAGCATTAGACGTTTACAGGAGCATTTTCTATGCACTACAAAAATAAACATCAAGCAACAAGGGAAAATGAAAGGGAGAATAAAGTTATTTCCAAGTTAAGCTTCTGCAGAAACCTCTTTTTATATAGCACATGGTGGTGAAATATTTAAAAAAAAAAAAATCACGTCCTGATCAGTTGCCACCTTAATGATGACATTTCAATTCAAGATACCATCCTAATTTATTTTGTTTCTAATTATTTTTGACACAAAGGAAAGATAAGAAATATGAAATGATAATCTACTTTTAAATGATTTATCATAAAATCAAGGTATCAGCACAAATTAAACAAACACTGCTGCAAGTTAGCACCACACAGCTTGCGGGTTAAATGATTGCTATGCATAAACAAAATCTTCCTGAAACAATGAAACAGCAGTCTTTAAGTTTCAGAATTAGCCATTATTTTTTATGGATAAGGATAAACAAATGTTAATTTCTTTAACGTATCCAGTAAGAGATTTAAAAAAATAAAAAGCCCTGCCATTTTAAGCACAGATAATTTTATAATTTTTAATACTTTTATGCATCAAAAAAATCTTACTTATTTGGGATCTCAGAGAAGATTTCTGTCACCCACTTTTCCAATGTATCCAGTGTTTCTATTGAGGAAAAAAAAATAAATTTAATTTCCTGAAGACAAATTCTTTATCTTATCTCACCAGTTATTTTAAAGAGACTGCAAATCAGTACATGTTAAAATTGCAAAGTTGTAAATTATAAGCTTTAAACTGGTTTGAGTCATTTCTTAATATTCACTGTGTCTGGTTTTGTATACTATTCCAAAAACTGAGGCTGATACCACTAGGATTTAAATTCTGGTAGTACCTGGTATGACTGTGAACAAGAATTACTGACTTAGGGATCTGAAAAATCACCAGTACTTGCTAGACTCATCCAATCATTCTATGTCCGGTACATATAAAGCAGTTTTCACTGATGGGAACTGCAATAAGTTTTAGGCTCTCAACAAACCCCTAAGCACAAACCTAACTTGAATGTACACAACTTTATTTTCAACACAACTCTATACTACCCACTTAACTTGTAAGCAATTTCTTTCCTTTTGTCTCAGCAGAAAAGGCCCATAGGTCTGAAGTTCTCTGCTGAAATTAAACACAATTCTATTTGCACAGAATTTTTCAGTCTATAAGGAAAAAAACTTCCTAGAGTTTCTTCCCACTCTGTTATTTCAAAATCTCTCTTGAATGAGCCCCGTTCAGAACAAGACAACTGGGACACTCAGCCTCAGTCTCCCCATCACATTCTGTGGAGGTTCACTGTTGACAGCAAGGAAAGCAGCAGCATTAAGTCATTTAAGTGGTTTGACTTTACAATCCTACAAGTTTCTCTTTTAAATATAACTGAGGCTTTACCTTCTGAGTTAATATGGAATCTATTCATCAGTTTTAGTTAAAAATTTCTCGAAAGTGGCGGGATGATAATAAGAGAGCACAATTGCTTGAGTCTCGTTTCATTTGGAAACCTGGCTAAAATCCACATCTAAATACCTCCTGCAGGACAGGATAATTCACTAGCATGGCTTGGGCTAAAGCTGAACTAGTTCCCTAGTTGCACTACCCCAAGAGCAGCAATGAGCCTGTTTATAAGGAACATCAGACATTACCTTTAGATTGGACAACTAAAGTCATATAGTGAGCAGAGTAATGGCGCTGCCAGAAGTCCCTCAGCCTGGTGTAGGTATCAATATTATTCATTTTAGGCTCGTGTTTGAGCGTATCTGCATTACCTGTAAAAGTTAAAAGGTGGTTAGTCAAGACCAGACATACCAAGAATTTCTTCTCTCCTGGTCGCTGAGTCTAGTCATGGCAAGCATGTTAAAAGTACTTAGAAATCTGGAGTTAAAGGAATATTAACCAAAATTTATTTTTTTCCAGTTTCTAGGACAGTTAGTATTTCTAGGACAAGAGAGGACAAAGTCCTCCTATACTATCAGATCACACATACTGTGTACTATATAGCTCGTTGTCTGCTACCAGCTTGCCAAAGGAACTTGCAGATTAGGGGTGGGGAAAAAGAAGAGAAAATATGGCTTTTAGTACATGTCACTACACAACTTTATAAAAATGATCTACATGTCAAAGCTGGCCATCTTTATTACCCATCACACTATAATTTATATGCTCACCAGCATCATGAAAGTGAGGGAGTTCTCAGAGGGACGCTATTGTCCTATGCAGGAAGGACAAACTTCCCTTCACTCACATAACCGAAGGTCTACTCCTGCAACCTTGACAGTGAATTATTTACTTTGAAAAGCCCCATTAGAATAAAATCCGGGAATATGTTATTTATCCATGGATTTGTAATAGCAAAAACAAGCTTAAACAAGACAGAGATGACTCAGAGAACACTGCCTTTACATTAACAGAAAGTTACATGACTCTATGCCTACAGCAACCCAGCTCCAACATCAGCAAAAAGTACCAGAATGAAAAGTATCTTAAGAAGCAGGCAGCTGCTTTTATTCCCAACGGCTTTGCTGTGAAATGAGTAATTGCTCTCATACTTCTGAGAACGGGTAATGCTCGCTGTGATAAGACAGCTCGTGTTAGTGCATCTTTTAAGTGGTTAAAAGTTTGAATACTTTATAACTTTAATTCAGAACTTACCCCAAAAAAATTTCTTCATAGGATGTCCAGGCCTGGCAAGACTCCCAAACAGCATCTCCTTTCTGTTTGCATCGGAGGGTCTTGCTAACTGATACTCTGTTAAAGATTTTGCAGTGGCATGAATCAAAATTTGAGGTCATGTTCCCATGGGGAAAACAAACAAAATCAAAAACAAAAAACACAGATGCAGCCTGGAATATTTTTTGTTTTAATGGATGATGAAATAGTGAAATAGGATAAGAAACAAGACTTGCTAGCAGTAATGAAAATAAGCCAAGAAAAGAGAAGAGAAAAAAATGTAGTTCATTGCTGAGAAGTAAAGAAAGGGATAAACAGGAAAAGCATACAAAGCCCCAGCCTGTCCTGTCTGAATGTTCTCAATCTGTTAAATTTAATGGGAACATAAGGCCATCAATATTCTACAGTCAGGCCCTGCAGAAAAAGCCAGAGATCAATTACAGATCTGTTTCTCCTGTATAACACAAGGAATAACTTCTAGCATAATAATGAAATGAGAAATTGAAAACTGAGCAAGATAGTTTCCAGAAATGAAGTTTTGCAGTTTAAACTAATCCAAATAAGGGATTTTCTGTTGAAAATTAAAAATTTGCCCTCTCCAACTGCATGTTCTTCTGGTAGAAGCTGTAAACTCTCTTGGTCGGGTTGTTCTGCAGCCAGTTCATCAAGATGACACAGTTACCCGACAGCTCACTGCTACAGTGTCAGTACAAGCCAAGGAGTAAAACTGCAGGATGAAGGTAGTGCAAGTGAAGGCATAAATCAGTTTACGCTGCTGAAGAAACTACACCTTAAATCACAAGACAGGTCCTTGTGTTTATACTGACACTTAGTTAAATTCAAAGATCGAGTTGCCCAGTTTTTCTTATCAGAGAAAAAAGAAAACACTTCAAAACCATATTTGAACCAGTCAGTGTATCTGCCAGGAACAGGTTTTTATTCTAAAGCAGTGAGCTTTTATAGGCAGTCTGGAAGTATTCATTATGTATTAAAAAAATCAAGTGAGCACTCCACTCACTTCTGTGCCAATTTCCTTCTGTGAAGCAAATTTGTAGTTATTACAGGCATTAGGATAACGAGACAAGTACAATCACACAGACTTATTGTATTAACAATAACAAACAGTATTGGAGGGAGCACTGGGGCTGTGCTGGAGCTACAGGAATGTTGTTCATTACAGACTACACACATGCTTATGCAATTGTCCTACCAGTTACTGCCAAATGACCTAAAATTATTAATTTTCAGTACAAGAAATAAGATAGTAAGCTCTATCGGTAATGGCACCATGCTCAGTCTTTCTCCTCTAACAGCCACTGATACCCATGAAAGTTAAGAAGAAATCTAAGAGTTTAATTTCTCTGTTGAGTTAGATGAACTTGACTGAAGTGTTCAGAAAGGTAATCCCAAGTAGGAAGCAATAAGCAATGCTACTAAATAGGTCTTATTTTTTATTAAGATGTACTAAACACACAGAAAAAGAAACTCTTACCACTGTCTACAGCCTCAACTTCTCGGTCTATTGCATCCCTGATCATCAGCGGGTGAATAAAGAATTGTGCCCACCTATGAAAGAGAAAAATATGTGCTTTTCCTCAGTGTCTCTTAAGATAAAGCAAAACAAACAAACAAACAAACAAACACAACACAACAACTAAACTCAACACCTACTATTTTTAGTTTATAAAGTTGCTTGTCTTACTACAAATGATGTAATTCTGGAGTGTACTGTCTTAAGGAGAGGTAAAAGCCAGTTTAGTGATAGTATCAAAAAGCAAAGGGCAAGGCTGCCATGCAGGAAGAGGGCATTTACATCCCAAGAAGAATCACACCAGATAAGACAAGTGATCCATCTAGTCTGGTTAACAGTGGCCAGTATCAGATGCTTCAGAGGAAAAATGCGGAAAAATCCTCAGCTGTTCATTACAAACAACATAACCACAAGGAAGTTCTTCCTAACTCTAGGCAAAAAGGAATGTTGATTTATGACCAGAAACATAAGTTTTTGTATCCATTACAATTTCATTTACTATAAAATTCCAGACACCTCCAGATACATCTCTGCTCCTGTACCCATAGAGAGCAGATCAATGGCAAGGGACAGGTCTGCAGTGAATGGAGACAGCAGAAGGCTGCTAGACAATCTATTATTTCTATTTTATTTGTATTTTTTCCACGCTTCGTGAAACTTGTTGAAGCAAAACGTTAACAGGAATACATTACTGACAGAGTTCTACGACTACAGAACCCATTAAACTAAAGTCCATTGAAATGTAATGTCTTTCTTTAATTCCAAAGTTGACCAAACGAGCAGAAATCACCAGCAACAACCATTTATTTTCTTTGTATGTTATCCCACAGCCTACAGAACTCCTAATGTCTGCTTCCCCTCCACTAAGTGAGCTGTTGTGACCAATTGTAATTATATTTTTTGATGCTTTCTCACTTTCAAACATCTAAAACCTGGACTAATCTGCAAATGAAAACTGAATTTAGCCTAATAAAGTAAAATTAAGGCAATACTTGGTAAAATGTGCAAATACTAGATCTTGTCTTCATCATTACTTTCCTCCTGAGATATTTCACAGCATCAGGACTACTCAGCTGACATGCCCTCATGAATGAGTAATTTCTTCTCATGGAAGGAAACTACTCAGACAGGTGGAGCAGCGTTGTCCTAACGTACCTCACAGCACAAAAGAGCAAGGTAAGTACTTCACCCCAAAAGATACGCATTTCGCTGAATAACCAGGACTGGGTTAAATGTACCCTTTTGAGGTGCACACTGTACCTCAATGCTCAACGCTACCCTCCCACCCGTCTTGATAGATTAGACTTGGAAACAAAATAATCAAAAGCCAAAATAATCAAAAGCCAACCCCTAACTCTATCAGGACAGATACTCAGAGGATGAATCACCAGGATTCTGGAGGCACCTCCCCTCCAGTTGTCACACTGCATAACATTTCTCACTTCAACAAAGCCACCAGTTTAAGAGTGGCAAGACAAAGAGCTCGCAGTAAGACTTGCACACAGATCCTAAGTAACCACACAGCAGCTACACAGCTACATCTGTCAGATAGCCGTGGGGAAATCTCATTTCCCTACGTTTGATACCCTCTTTGTAGTACAAGTCCCTGTGGAAGTGCAGCAGCAGCCAGCCCCAAAATGAAGAACTGACCACCAGGGACACGCACACACCTCCACCACCACCACCGGCGGGCAGTTACCTATCCAGCGCTTCCTTGAAGTACTTCCTCTGCACGTCGAACTGGAAGACCGTCCGCTCGCAGTCAGTCGAGGCATTGTCGCTGCCCCCGTGCTTCTTCAGGAACGCGTCAAACCCGTTCTCATCTGGGTACTTCAAACTGCCCATAAATACCACTGAAACAAAAATCAGCCAAATTACCATGATGACATGAATTTGTTACTCCTCACTGCAGCAGGGAGCCCCCCACCCAGCTGACACAGCAGCTCCAAGCAGGCGTTAACACGTCGCCCCTGCCGGGACTGACCTCGACAGGGCCCAAATCCAAGGCTAAACCGAATTCTAACTTCTCACATCATTTTTGAACGTGAGGTAAAACACCACAGCAGATGCCAGGTTCAGGTTTGGAACCAGCGATGCCAACAGCCTGAGGGCATGATTAGACAAACTATCCCCCTGGCAAGAAACACAAGTGACATCCTCTGTACTTCAGTGCCATTTCTACTGCTCATCTGCAACGACCCAGGTTAAAACATACTTTTTTTTTTGAACACATTTCAGAATCACATCAAAATTAGATAAAACATGCAAGAACTGAAGGTGCACTCCTGTAGCAATCGACAATATAATTTGACCAATAATTAGAGTAACCTGCCTTTGGCAGAAGGCCCAAATAGACTGTGTCTTTCTAGGTATGACTGGCCTCAGTAGGTCACGAGTAGCATTTATAGATATGTCTGGTCAGAAACTTCACAACATTTGTCCCCACATTTAATAGTTAACAGAAAAGCGTACACTAATGCACAGCCTGCCAAAGGGAATGAGACTCCTTCTCCCACATTAAGAGTTCCTTACCAGATCAGTATTTTTTATAAAAACACAGATTTATTTAACTAATAAAAATAAATTTTAGGTAGCTGAAATTAGAATTGGCATTAAAAATGCCATAGACATCCAGAGCTAGATATCCCTAATTTTGCACTGCAGCTGGAGAAGATGAAACAGAGGCAGATACGTACTATGTTCCAGGAAGTGTGCTAAGCCAGGCAGATC
The DNA here is from genome assembly GCF_964211835.1 of Anser anser. Taxonomy (NCBI): domain Eukaryota; kingdom Metazoa; phylum Chordata; class Aves; order Anseriformes; family Anatidae; genus Anser; species Anser anser. The sequence continues at coordinate 25,924,781 of NC_139728.1, forward strand.
TTCGGGATCAGAGAAGCTGCCAACAGCGACGCAAAGGGCTGCTGCAGACTGAGAAAATACAACAGTCTCAGTAAAAGCTGCTTCAAGAAATACTTTAGGAAAATGACAGACATGTAAATCAATCAGGATAGGTATAACACAAAGAATGACTCTGAATGTCTAATCACAAGGTTTCAGAGCACAAGAAAGCTCTGTATATAATATTTTTTCACTCTGTAGTTTTAAATACATACCTGCTTTTCTGTACAGCCTCTCTTTCTTGTCTCTTCCTTTTCAGCTAGCTCTTCTAATTCACTGTCATCGGGATCATTGAAATCCTCATTATCTCCATCATCGTCCTCACCCTCATCCCCCTCATCACAGTCCTCATCATCAAACCCTTCTCTACCATCTTCGATCTCGGCTCCAGAGTCGTCATCATCTTCATCGCTTTCCTCTTCAGATTCATCACCATCCTCTTCTTCCTCTTCCGAAGACAATGCGGATGGGGCACCCTCCAAGTAATTCAAATCCGAAATCAAAAGTGCACATAGGCCATTCTGCAGTTTGATATACCTGAAAGAAGAATTGTTTGCAATGAATACAATCACTTCCCAAATCCAAATTCTCAGAAGCACAGAAATTTCCGCATTTCCCATCTTCAGCTGAGACTTCCCAATGAAATACGGGCAGCTAAGAAGGTGAGCAGACTCAGAGTGGAAAAGCAAAAATACTCTTCTGATATTTAACAGCTGAAAGAAGCAAGCAATTCAAGACAGCAGCAGAAGCCCTTCTGCCCATAAGGTTAAGGACATTGATTTGGGCTTTTATTTCTCTCGGTGAGATATCTGAGCTAATGGCACCTGGTTAGAGAAAGCTTAATGTACTCAGAATAGGTAAACCCAAACTTCAGCACCCTATTATGTTTGGCAGGCTCTTGTGAACATATATTACGTGACAGAATTAAAATCTTTGGTTTTCCCTCTAAGCAGGCCCCAGAGACTCAATTTTATTTGATTTTATGAATGCTTTCCATCAAATGGGACCTGCAGGTTTGGCAGGCACATGTTAGAAAGGACAAGCCTCCTCCCCAGCCTTAATAAGTCACAGTGGCTTGGGTGTGTTGCCATCAATAGTGACCTTACACAGGTCTGTGTGTTTACATCCACATGTGGACGGCCCTACATACATTATGTATATACATGTGTATGTATAAATCCCTATCCAGCACCATTCCACAGCTTCTCAGGCTGAGGACAGTGCTGATGCTTTGCCTGACCAGAGCTCTCAGCAGTGAAAGTTCATGCCAGATCAGGAACAGACACAACCACACTTTGTCACATGAGGCGGAGCACCACCTTTGAGAGCTGCTGCGCTGCAGAAACAAAGGAATCTGGATCAAGAAAATACCTGATCCAACCTAACACTGGTTGTATCTGATCCATTACAAACCCTGGTGGTGTAAAACTAACCCACGGGCTCATCCCACCTTCCCAGAGAAATCTGACCAGCAGAGTAAGTTTATGCCAGATGAGACCGTTGCCGCACGGCCACTGTTTTTTATCTCAGAAGCAGAAATTTCAAAGCAGATTTGTGGATCAAGCTACAGGGTAAATACCCAAGTGAAAAATGAAATGTGTGCTGTTTGATTTCCAAATCCACTGTTCCCATAAGCTCTCCAGTACCGTTTCATGCATGGCTATCATTATGTGATTTCAAAGTTTGTACCAGTAAGAGCATGTGCTATTATCAATATTTCAATTCAAAATCTGAGGTCAGTGAAAGTTTCATTCTTTATAAGAGCTGCAAGACACTTGCTACAGCTCTGCAACCCACAGACCTGCTTGAAAACACGTTGCACAGGGCACTTCTCCTCCAGCTGAATTTAACAAGGAAGTATATGGATGAAAGCTGTAAAGAGGGCATCGTGATTACACATCACACTTCTTAGACTATCAAGTCTATGAAAAAAGCTGAAGACTAAACATTTAATAGTTGGGTTAAGTTCAGAAATTATGACTGCTCCTCAGCTGTGGAAGTGACAACACCTGCTCTGGCCCAGGGTTTCAAAATCATTAACATGCCTGTCCTGCATAGTGCAGTACCCTGAACAGGATGAATTTGATCCAAACAGGTGAAAGCGCAGTTGCATTCTTGTTGCTTTAACCCACTGCGGTGTTAACGTGCAGAGATGCTGTGACTAACTTCAGGAGGCAAAGACAGCACGAGATCCCTGCTAAAATGTCTGGGTACAAAGTCAATCATCCACACATTTGGAACGTCTGAATAGCGACGTGTTTGTACCCCATGTCACATTATGCAGCTGCAGCGCTCCTGAGCACGCGGCAGGGGTCCTACAAACCAGATGCACTGCGTCCTCGGGTGCTTCAGGCTCCGGAGAACTCCCAGCAAGAGCCCCAGACGGTGCAAGTCAGCACTGCTACAGCACGTCCTCCAGCAGGCCCAGCACCTTCCGCACCTCCACGCGCAGCTGTCTTCAGCTTCCACATCCCACAAAGCGCACTCACTTCCCTGGGGTCGGTACAGTCACTGAAGGCAGAGAACAAGCAGTACAGCGCTATTCCTCCAGAAGAGTTGCCATAAAGCTGCGCAGCCAGGTGTACCAGTAGCTCTCATTTCTCCTTTCCCCATGCAGCCATTAAACTAAGGCAGCAGGCGATACTAATTTGACATTACTCATCTCCAGGCTTGTCAGTGTTACATGCTAGCACCGAAAGCACAATAACACTTTAACCACGCTGCTGTCAAAGGCTCTCTGATTTCACTTAAGGAGCACCTGGAACAGCTGAGGTTGTTCTGAGCAGAGACACCAACTGACATCGGTGTTCTTTTCTTTTTCCGTGTTTCAGTCCAATGGAAAAGAACAAGTGTAATCAATACAGAAGTATCAATTAGTATGCAAAATACAGTAAGAAAAATGCAATCATGTAGCAAGAGAAGCAAGCGTAGTCCCATTGCTTTTTAGAAGAGCTGTACAGACACTGATACAAATAATCCATGAAACATAAAAGTCAAATTCTTAAAGATACATCCTGGGTAAGCTCCAACAGCTTGGTGTTCTCACACTAAGGTATTTTCTTACATCAGTGGCAATTGTTCAGCCGTTACGCAAATATTGAAATATGTAATAATGCATAGTAAACACTTAGAGAAATGTCTTAATTCTTCAAATTACAGAAAACAAGTAATACAAACTCATGAAATCCCATATAAGGATGAACTTAAATACAACAAATTTGGGGAAAAAAATCCAGTTAAGATAACTACCCACTCTTAGCTCTGAGAGACTATGTTCCATGAACAGATGCAACTTCGGTTATGATCATTTTGGTCCCAGCAAACTCACTTTTGAGAATACATTTTGCAGGCTGTCAGAACTCCTCTGCTTTTATGAATGGCGTGTTTGAGATGATAACTCGGTGAGAAGTGGTTTTAAGATCCATGAGAAAGAAATTAAATCAACTGTGAACGGCCTGCAGTATACGTCAACACCAATGCAAGAACAGAGGAGAAAAACTGTATATGCATCACTAAATCTCGTCTTTAAATTTGCTTAGAGGGTTTGGAACATAGCTAACAAAGGCATACTTAACTTTTAGCAACGCTGTCTTCCTAAGGGATACATTTGTGTCTGTTCTGTGCAAGGCTCACTCCCCATACACAGAAATCAATCTGAAAAGACGTGACTCCTGGCTTCCAGCTGGAAAAACGTCTGTTAAGTACAGAGAGCAGGATTTCTGAGAGACGTCGGCATTTGTCTACTCTATGCTGCATGCAAATGCGCTCTGCAATTCCCTGCGTGTGGAGGAGGTTCCTGAGCCTCAGAGCAGATTGCCAGTTTCCAGTGGACTTCCCAAGCTTCATCACACTGTCATTCCAGGTAGCAAAGGCACAAGTTTCCTAAGCTGATGGTCCCTGTAGCTACAAAGTGCAGGAAGCCACCTTCTGCAAAGCAGCGTGAGCGAGAACGCCAGCAGGGGAGGCAGACAGAAATGGGGAGGAAGAAGCAGGGAAGTAGGACAAGAAGGGAAGGAGGAAGTTTGTTCCCCGAGCCAATGGGCACAGCCCCCGTGCAGCCAGCAGGGAACTTCAGCCCGTGTCACTGCGAGTCCACAATTCAGCTCCAGGCTGGGGTTTAGGCAGAGTCTGATCTGTGCAGCCGGCGGAGGCGTTATGAAGGGTAGAGCTAAAAGAGCACATATCGCAGGGGCTGGGTAACCCGCCTACAGCATCCCTCGGAGAAGGGCTGCCTTACCCCACCCGCAGCGCTCAGCAGCCTCTCGCCCAGGCCCAGCTGCAGGGGGACAGGACATTCCTCCGTGCTCCTGGGGGGTTTGTTGGGAGCACCAAGCGAAAACACCACCAAAATGGCAGCGTAAGGTCTCTGCTCACAGCCGTATTTAAGCCTTGGAACCCCTCTATATGGGAAGAGTTTTGCTGCTGCCGGTTTTAGCCTGGTTTCAGCTCGGCGCTGCCTCGGGACACCCCCGACAACCGCCTCCCGCTGGGGATCGGCGCTCCCGGGGCCGAGCAGCCCGGAAGGGGGGGGGTACGGGAACCGCACCGGGCCCCCACCCGCGGCAGGGCCGGCCTCCAGCCCCCCCCAGCCCCGTCCCGGCGCTCACCGGTACTGCTTGGGGTCGCTGGGCGACTTGACGATGTCGGGGTCGCCGAGGTTGGCGCCCCGCTCCTCCTCCTCGTCCCCGTGAGGCGAGCGGCCTACGGCGTCGCGGCCCGCCTCGGCGGCCTGCTGCCCTCCCGGCACCTCGGGGCAGCCGCCGCCGCCCGCCGCCTTGTTCCTCCCGGGCATGGCCGCCCACAGCGGCCGGGCCCTGACGAGAACCGGCGGCAGCCGCCGCCCCCGCTCCGCCCCCGGCCCGGCCCCGGTCGCAGTCGCGGTCCCGCTCCCGGCCGCCGCCGCCGCCCGGCCCCTCCTCACGAAGGCTGCCGCGAATCTGCGCATGCGCGGCCGGCCGCCGGGCCCCGCTGCCAGCCGGGCGCCTCCCGCCCCGCCGGGAAGTGGCGGTGGTGGTTGGGCGGGGGCAGGGCCCCGCGCCCTGTCAGCGCCCGCCGCGGTGTCACGTGGGGGAAACGGGGAGGCCCCCGTGGGCTGCGCGTGGCCGGAGCGGGCGGTGATTGGTGAGGGTGGGGGGAACCATCGGGGAGGGGGAGGAGGGGGAGAGGCGACTTTCGGAGATCAGGCGGAGGGAGGAGAGCAGGGGGGTGAGGGGAGGGAGGGAGGGAGGGAGGCAGAAGCGGACCCAGAGCCCCGCCCTCCGGCATCGCGGTCCGGCATCGTGGCCGCCTTCCCTGTCCGCTGCTCCCCCCCCCCCCCCCGCTCGGCTGTTGGATGAGTCCAACCGCCCCTTGCGGAGGCCGGCCGCCTCGCTTCCTCCACCCCTTGGCCCAAGCAGATGTCGCTCCCTCCCGACACGACCAGCCAGCCCTTCTCTCATTCCCTTCACCTATTGGCCCAAGCGCATGCCGCTCACCCGGCAGAACCAATCAGCTCGCGCGAGCTGCCCCAAGGGCCGTGAGGTGCGAGGCCCCCTCAGCGCGGGAGGGGCACAGCGCCTGCCTGAGGCGAGGCTCCTCCCCCTCGCCCCGCCTCCCCCGCTCCTCACAGGCGCTGCGGACCTCTCGCCGCCGGTTACCTTTCGGATCTCCGCGCCTGTTTATTTTTTATTTTTTTTTCCTAAATAAAACAGAACATCTAACAGAAAAGACAGAGCTGCGGCACTCAGTGCCTGTGGGTGCTGTGGCCCAGTCCCTCCAGTTCCGTAGTCCCAAGCACTTTCCCCTCGGTACACAAACTTTCCCCCCTGCGAAGCTGCCGGCGCCTGTGTGCCGAGGCCCAGCCCCAGCAGGAACGCTTCTCCTCTGCTCCGGCATCTCCCCGAGCCGCCGCCTCCAACGGCACGCATCTCCCGCAGCCTTTTCCTTGTGCTGCTGCGGGGACTCCTTCACGCCTGCTCTTCCGTTTAAGCAGCCCCTTTGCACCATTCCGCACTTCAATCTCCTGTAACGCCAGCGCTGTTCGCTGTTTTCTGTGTCTATGTTGCCTGCAAAAGGAATGCAGACAGCGATTTCCAGGGTGGGAGGCTCGCAGAGGTGAGGGCACGCAGACCCAGGGGCTGCTCCCCCCGTGCTCAGTGCCTTGTTTCTCCACTAGGTGGAAGCCAAGACCACGTCTCACCTGCAGCCTCCTTTTCTCAGCTTTTCTGACAGAAATGCGCTCTGAGTGCATATAAGCAATAGAGAAGCTTGTAGAGAGCAGTCCGTCAGTCCTTCCTTCCTTAAATCTTGTAACCATACTGTTTTTATCAAAACTAGGGCACTGCTGGTCAAATGGAAGGCAGTCAAATATAAGAATGCAGCGAACGTTTCGGGTTTGTCTTCTGTGGAAGTAAGTCCGTTATTTCCCTCACCTTGACAAATCATCTCACATTCTGCCATTACCTTTTATAAGCCGACACAAACAGCAATTATTATCGACTCTGATAACACTGAAGTCAGATGGATGCCACTTAAGACAAAAGGTTTTTTCTCCATTCATGGCTTTTAATGTAAATGTAAGATGAGGAGATCCATCTCTCTATGAATATATTTTATGTCAAGCTTGCCTGCGATTATTTGATTTTGGATCTGAAATAAGCTCTGCAGTATTTCTGCATCAAATGCAAGGTTTCTCCGTGTATGCCATACAGGGAAGGGCAGAATTCATAACCATTTTCTTCGCCACTTCTTTGGACAATTCCAACATGTAGTTACTTGCTGGGTTGTGCTGTAAAAAACAATTCTGCCTAGTCTAACAACTCCTAGCTCACAGGGCCTGGAACATAGCTGTATTCTTCTTAGAAAAAGACATCTAATTTGACTGGAACATGATGAAACAATTATTTATTGGGTAGAAAAGCAAGAATTGAAATTCAATTTCTGCTGAATCCATTTTCTTTTACCATCAAGTTGCTGAACTGAAAAATTCATTATTTTCCCTGATGTGCTCTCTTATACCTTCACAGCTCAAAATCATCACTCTGCTGTGGAAGTTTTTATTTCTTTTTCTTACTACAGAAGTTACACTAAATCCTGCTTCTGCTGTAACTAAAACACTGCACCGCACATTTATTGGCCAAATAACCCTTGTCTTCACTGTTCTAAGTCTGTGTAGTGATTCTTGGCTACTGGGCTCAAGGATCATCAGGCTGTCAAAAATGGTCTTATATAGCTTGACCTACTTTAAGAGCATTAGAAGACACATTCTTTATATACGCGTAAGGTTGGCTGATATTAGTAATGCAGCACATACAAGCTCTCTGACCACACCTGGTGATGACATTTCTCTTTATTTTGCAGTTTCAGGAGTTTAGGTACAATAATCAGAGTCCTTGCACTGCACAAATCGCATTTTCAGTACTAGATCATACACACCCAAAATGTCACAGTAGAGATTTCTGAAAGCAAACAAACAAATACAAACAAACTCTGTTGCAAAGGGATCAAGGCTTGAGCACAATGAGCTCAAACTACATCAATGTAGTTATATTTTTCTCCAGAATACCGTGCTTTTTTTCTTAGAACTATTATGCTTTGAGACATGACAGAACAAAATTACAAAAGCATTCACTAGTGCAATGATCCAGCAAATCACAGTGCAGTGGGCAGATACTGGACTCCAGTTTCTAACAGAAATTCTCCTTGGTCAGAGGAGTCCATAGACCTAATAAAAACTTTTCATAATTTTCACCCTTAAGACAGCAAATCTTTCTATATCCACCTAATTTACACTCAAAAATGCAATACGCAGCCACTGTTTGGAGCTAGGATGGGCAAATGACTGTGATCATGAACAAAGGCATACACTCTACACAATTTCACAGGTTTGCAAAAGCAGTTCCTCCATATATTTCAGAGAAATGCAAGCTCTGGATGTGGGTAGTACACATATACAGAGTTCTACACACACACATAGAAGATTATAATTTTAGAGATGTTGGAAGTATGTGAATATTTTAGGTGTTGAATATTAAAAAGTGTGTGTCCCTTCAGAGAATCATGGAACAAAATATCTGTAGCATAACTGAGATCTTTAACATTTTTCTTTTGTAGTTTAAGTTTTATTAATCACATCTTTCCCTCCCTACACACACACACTTTTTTTTTTTTAATTGTACCTTGTGGTTGAATCTGAAACCTGAAAACCTATGCTCACACATGCACCCATCTAGCACAAATTGAAAACAGAAATCAACAAAATGCAAAAAAAAAAATCTAATAATATTGGCAACAAGATTTTTTCTCCTGATATTTTTCTGAGATAGTGCTGTTCTAAGTCTTACTTGTCAGAATGTGCCTCCAACCAAGCATGCAGCAGCCACATCCTCCTTCCTTCATCCTGCAAAATATCTGCCATCGAGCAGCCGCTCAGAGTAGACAGGTAACAGGGAAAAAGCTGCAGGAGAGTCAGCTCTTGGGGCTCAAATGCTTGTGCACAGCAAGGTGCTAACCAGTGACACCAGCAGCGCCTCGCAAGCGGTTACCTGAGACTGAGGAGAAGGCTGCAGGACAGAGCAGCCCCCAGAAGGGCTCTCGGTCCTTCACCCAACACCAGCCAAGAGCACAGGGCAGGGAAGATATGGCTGCAAGGACTTTTCCTTCCCTGCTTGTCAGCTTCAATTCCTCCATATCATATTCCTCCATTTAGAGGCTTGGCACAAACTGTGACAACCCTCACGCTCTTGGCACTCTGAAGGACCTTGAACTGTCAGATGGAAATACACGGATTTCTGCTCCATCATACAGAAAACTGAGGTCCATGTCTAGAGGAGACCAACCATGACTCCAAAAATATCTGGGGATAGCTTGTTGTTGTTTTCAATAATGTAAACAATAAAAATATAAAAATAAAAACAGTGATTTCTTGCCTTATAAGAGAAGATGGTTTTGTCCCCATTTTCTTTTAGGCCTTTTCCCTCCTTTTAGGTTTCCTGCTGTTCTTGACAAAACTCTTTCTGCTATAGTAGACTTTATCATTAAAAATGCAACATTCTCTGTGGAAATAACATTTGCAACATTATACAATTCTTTTTCTTCAGCGTAACTCACACATTAACACTAGGTGCACTTACGATATTTATTCTTTTTTTTTTTTTTAAATTATCGGATGAGGAAATACATAATATTAAACACTCCAGCACATTAAACAAACATACCAGTTTCCTACAACAGAGACTTCTGTCTTTGGATTACATGATAATGCACCATCACAAATGAAAAGAGAAAATTTAGTCAGGAAAGGAGAAGGACATTTCTCAGCAAGAAAGGTCACTAACACGAGCAGTTCTGCTGCGAAGGGGGTGGGTTGTCTGTGAGCCGCACATTCCTTCCAGAAGTGCCCCTGGAAGAGTCTGATTCTATACTCTCCGACATCTTTTCACAGATTATATCCACGAGACGCTCAAACACCTGCCTTACATTGATGTTTTCTTTGGCACTAGCTTCAAAATAGTCAAAACCTGTGAGGAAAAAATGCAAAAAAAAATCAAGACACTGATGTTAGGGAGATGATTTTTAGAATACTAACCATTTTCTTTGGAATTCACCTTAGGAAAACAAGACATTAGACAATTCTTCGGCTCCGTTGACTCTCACAGTCTCAGAATACTGAGCAGAAATACTTCTAAAAATCATCAAGCATCTATAAAGGTCAAAGGTGTAAATAGATCCTTACCAGAGCCCTGGTAAACACTTCTGCAGACAACATGGATCTGAATAAAGCCAGGACAAGGGAGTCAAATTCTCCCATTCCCATCAGAGAAGTGGGCTGTAGCTGCATGAGGACCTGCAACTAAATGGTGCTTTGGTCCTGTTTTGTCCTCTTCTTTGTCGGTTTAAGTGCAAAGCTCTTCAGTGTACTCAGTGCCCGTACAGCACACATCCTGACACCCGTTCTGACAAGGGCTGTTCAGCACTGCTGGATTAAAATTAATGTTGTGCGTCTCCAGTAGCGTAATATCAGCAGCCAGCAGACAGCTCCTAACCACAGCAATGAGCACAGACTCCCAAATGCTGACTCCTTCTGATTAAAAGAACTACAACAAGGCTGGAGTCATACCGAGGTAGGGATGGCACAGAGGCAGCCATTCCTGCTGACACCCAGCGCTATGCAAAACCAGCATCCTGGCCTCAGCCAGGAGCAGCACGCTGAACTTCAAAGCATTACCTGTTTCAGGCCACACGCTTTGTCTTTCTAACCACAAGGGTCTCAAAGACCAACCATAACTTACAATGGCTATTGCTTCTGTTTACCAGGCTATTATACTGCCAACAGCAAGAGCACAAGTACCACACAGTTTATTTTGGTGTAAGAGACATTTATATTTTGGGGGCATTCTCCATTGCATCAGTTTCCTTGATTCTATCACAAATGAAGGGAAAGAAAAGTCGTCTTAGCTGATTACCACTGCTGGTAAACTGAGTCATCTTGCGTGAGATCCACTCCCTTCTACCACTTTTTAAAAATCATGGGGTAACAGGTGAAGTGATAGTGGAAATGTTTGCCTCGTTACTAATAAGCAGGGAGAGCTCTCAAGTAACAGACAAGGGTTCTGCCTGCCCCACTTGCCATCTCTGAGGATGATTAAGGATGTACGGAAAAGGCAAAAGAAATGAGACAACAGAACGATGATATTTATCAGTCCAACACTGTTTTAGCTGTTGCTGTGGCTGAAGCTGTTTTGATTTAATTCACATTCAGGCCAATAAATTTCTTAATCTGATTGGAAAATGATTTCAGCGGCGTTAATGCCACTACACAAGTTTAGAGAAAAACGCTAAAGGATAACCTTTATGTGAGTCATTATGATGAAAGCTAACAGTTTAAGCAATCAATAGTCAATTAAAGAGATTCCTCCTACCCGATACACAAAGTAGTTTCAGATAATGTTGAACACAGTTATCACATCTAATATACAGAAATGCTGCCTGTTAAAACCAGGTATATTTTCCTGTCCTTTTTTCTTTCAGCTGAGCTAATAAAAGCTGCTCTTTTCAGATAAACTTCATCTTCCTCATACCCTTACATATTAGCATTAGAGATACAGCCACCCTACAAGAAGGTATTGTTCAACACTAAACAAGTAAAATACTGAGCTAGAATATATTAATCATCTTTGAGCTACAATATATTAATCACCTTAATTGTAATGTCACTATTAAAGTGTTACTGATGGAAGGATTTTTTTTATTGTACTAATCAAAAGGAACACAGTATAAAGAAGTGGAGAAGAAAAAATAAATAGAAGAGCTATGGCACGTACCTAGCTGATCAGCCAGATGCTTCCCCTTCTCCAAAGGAACAATCCTTTCATCCTCCATGTCGCATTTGTTTCCAACAAGAATCACTTGTGCATTGTCCCAGGAGTAAGTCTTGATTTGTGTGGCCCTACAGCAGGACAAGAAAGATTGTTTCCTTCCATCAGCCGTGCCAAAAGACAATCATATTTCAAGTATGAAAATAAATACCATTAAATAAAATATCCGTATTCAAAGACTGTAAATGAGAAGACAAATGACTAAGCTTACACACAAAGCAAGGATTCATCCAATGTAATCTACAGCACCATTCTCTTTTATTATTCCTTAACTTTGTGTGACAATAAAGTTCCTTATGAATTTGTAAGTGCTTTGCAGATCTTGAGATTCAGACAAAAAATTAATGGAATAATTTTTGAAGTCCAGGGGGAGGAAAAAAAGCATTCTTCTAAAGCTCATTCTACTTCAGCTGCAATCTGTCAGAAGAACTACAACCAATCACACCCTTTGAGGATACTGGCTCTGTAGAGAAAGCCACAAAATAGATACACACTTTATACTAGTTCTACAACTCCTTGCAAAACATGAAAACAATTCATAACAAGAAAAAATATCTGATTTTCTGCAGAGTTTTGGTAACACCTTAAGAAATTGTATTTTGAGAGTCAAACGTAGATGAAAGCATCAAGTCCTCTTTGCTTGAACAGGAAACTATCATGGAGACAGAAAGGTGCATAGAAACATGGCAACAAATGCTAAAGAGAAACAGAAATTTATCAAATTGGGAAGATGCAGGCTCACGGTAAGGCTTTGTGAGCTAATATTTGAACCCAGCTGGATTAAGTGACACCTAAGGCAGGAAATAGCAGCTGCAGTGACAGACGGCACGTATCTGACAAATGCCAACATCAATGACAAAGGGATCAAGTACATGGGAGTTGAAGCAGGAGCACTGAGATGAACTTACAGCCTCTGAAGCTCTCTGGGGCTCAGTGTGCTGAAAAAGGAGCGGAGCTGGCTGCAGACCTCAGGGGTCTGACCTTACACTTAGCCTCTTTATAGTTTTTCTTTGACGAATAGAGGAGTTATATACACACACGGTGCCACAGAGCCAGCAGTGAAACAGTATTAACACAGTAGGATGTTTTCATCCGTTTTTCAGGCTGGCCCAACCTATTTTATCTTCACCAAGTCAGCTCTATCTTTTAAGTCTCCCTCCTTCCCAAAGGTAATTAGGCTGTTCTGCCAGAAGAGATAAACACCTTCTTCTTCCACCCCTTCTCCAAACACTGCTCCAGGCTCTACTCACCTTCCCATTCCCTGTCCCTGCTCAGCACCCCTCTCTGTACAGGGCCATTGTGGTTTCGGGCAAATCTACCATTTCCCAGGCAGCCAGGAAACCCCTCGGACTTTAACTTCTGTTTAGTTTGCTTGAACTCCCCAAACAATAAAGGCACTTGATTCCTTCGCTTTTCAATTAGCGGCAGCCTCCAGCTCTGATCTACTAATGATAACTTTTAATTAGTTTTGAGTCGCTTACTTGCCTTTGCCATGGAAGCAGACGGTCACATTGCTCCACAGATATCTGTGGAAAAGGGGTCACATCACCGTACAACTTGCCTTTAAGCAGCAGCCTATTCCGTTTGCACTAGAAAACACAAACCTAGACCAAGCACACCGCACAAGCCCAGGCTCAAACTGTACCTTGCAAAAATAAACAAGGACTTCGTGAAACTTAAATTCTTCTTACTGTCCGTCCCCATGTAGATAAGTCCTGTGAGAGCTATGTGATGAGCTTATATGGTATTCTGGGGTTTCTCAAGGCTCATCACAGAAGGAAATGACTTCAGAAATCAGCCAAAAGCCCAGGAAGATGAAATCTTCCCACTCTCACTCTGTAAACAATAGAGAGAATGTAAGTCTCTCTATGTTCAATTTAAAGCACCTACAGCCAGGCTCTTCTGACTCCCATTCCTCTCTCCGGTTTGGATTCAGCCTTTCAGGTGGGTCACATGAAGACATGCTGCCAAACCTTAGATATCTAAATGGAATTACTTGGAACGTGAAAAAGAGGAGAAAAACATGAAGAATTTCCCACTGAATCTCATTCTTCTTGTTTTGTACAAGTTAGTGAAAATCCTCTCTCATAATGCTGCTGTTTACAGTTATTGTGAATAATAATAATTAAAAAAGCTTTACTTTCAAAGAAGAATGTCTAAAAAATCCTGATCCTTATCCAAAAAGTGAACAAATTTCTAGGAGCTGTAGGAAAATAAAACAACAAAAGAAAAGGCTTGTGCAATTGAGATGCTTCAACAAATATCATGGCAGTCCTGTATATACACTGGAACAAATATGTGACAATAATAATGCTATGCCTTATTTGTGCTGAATTCCCCAAATTAATGATAAAGCATGTTTTTTACAATTCATGCTTAGAAGAAAAATAGCCTCAGGTTCACAGTTACATGGATATATCAAAAACCCAATTTGGAGATCAGCCTTAAGGATAAATAAAGCTAGTGGCTTGTGAACCCACCTGTTGCTTAAATCTAAGTTAAATTTAACCAATTTTTCCCTTCCCTCCTATGATATTGTCTAGATTATCCAAAGCCGTTCCCACAATGTTTTCTATTTACTTCACAGTAGCAAATTCTGAATATATTCTACTTTCTGTATGGTTTCAAATGATGTATAATACACTGATTTATCTACACAAAACTATCAAGGCAACATCAAATAATAACTGTCTAACAATTCTAGAAACTGAGCTGTAAGCCATAAAAGCTCATTTTAACCCTTTCACTCACCCTACAGGGAAGACATCTGATTCATGAGAATGAACTGAAGACTTCGTGTTCGTGTAGTACATCAAGAGCTTATTAAACACCTAACATACAAGTATGATCCTCCTTATTTAAGGCATAGAGTACCTTTATTTTGTTCAGATGAAGTATTTCTGGAGTGACACAAAGCAAACCAGAATCCTCTTTAGGATGTCCACTCATAAGATGGGTGTAGTAAAAAGACCACCCAAGGAAGAAATCCTACGGCAGACTATTTCATTTGTGGACAGGGCAGGAGGCTGTTAAAACAGTCACTGCCAAGGAGCCAGAGACAGGAGGTAAAGCGCACCATACGTACATGGGGTAAGTTTTAGAGGGGATGTTAGAGCTTTATGAAAAAGCTTGGAGAAAAATCAGGCTAGCAAACTACTACTATGGGAATTTCCCAGCTAGAGGGAGAATATGAGCTCTAAGACACTGGAGAGGACTACAAGGGAAACCAGCTCTCTGGTTGAGAGCTGACTTTGAACAAGCCTACCTCCCCCTAACTTCAGTGTAATGATGGATTTTGAGATCTCTGCACACCCCTGGGAGCTAAACAAGTTTGCCATGGGCGAGAGCTTACTTGGAGCGCTAGGTCTCTGGTTCAGCTGTTTGTTCATGCTTTTGGCTTGTTTTCTGCAGGGAACTCTGCAAGAAGAGATGGTACAAGAGAAAGCAGTGAGATGGGCTGAGACTCATGTTGACAGCCTGCTTACACAGCAGCTTAAAAAACCTGACCCACTGAACGGCAGTAGGCAGGGCACCAGCAAGAAGGAACAAGCTTTAGACTGGAGAATGTCCTACTGTAAAACACATAAATGACTACTGTGTACAACTTGAGGCATTACGAGGTTCTGTGAACGAGTAAAGTTTTAGGACCCAGGAATTATGTTCAGGTGGGAAATTCTTACCTGCCAATGAGAACGGACTAGGATGTGGACAGCAGCTAACCGTTAGTGGAAGAGGCATCATTTCTATTTATTTGCTCCTCATTTTCTTGAGCTACCCTCCTAAGCTTGACTGCATTTGCTTAATGAACCCAGTTCAACGATCACATGCCAGATGACTTACTCACATGCAGAAGTTTCAAAAATGTTAATTAATTTCCTTTTTATTTATTTGTAATAAATGTGTATTACAGTAAAATATCATAAAACTGTGCCTACATGCTAACTTGCCCCTAGATAGTTTGAAAATGCACTTGGTTAAATCAGTGTAAGACTACAGAAAGAAAACCCAAGAGAAGTTCACAGAAGTCCTATTAAAATATCTGTTCTGTCTATCAGAGAATATGCACTTCTTTTAAAATTCCATTTCTACTTTCTACCCAATTTCCATGTAAATACAATTTTAATATATTAATTCCAACTTCTTTTTACGTATCTGTCACACAGTCCATTAAACGTGCATGAATGTGGGCACCTCAGTTAAAATTATCCTTTTCTATATATTTTGTATTGAAAATATTTGAACATAAAGATTCTTGAAATCGAAGCCCTTCCTACTTATAAAAGCTTAAATCCTTCTTCGTCATTTCCAAATGTATTCATCAATTTCACAGAAACAAATGTTTTGAATTAGATGAAAGCACATCACCTAATTTGAAAATAGTTATCAGTTGTTAATTTGTAGTTTATTTTTTAAATTTACAGAAAGACATTTTCATTTTTTAAGGACATTCAGCAGGCTTCATTCTGTAGCTCACTACGCAGGTCCCATCAGTAGCTTATTCATTTTTTTTGTGCCAGAGGAACACTAAAATTCCATCCTCACATGCTATTTTAGAAATAACTCAGAAGATTAACAGGTTCCTCTTACTGGATTTAATTCACGTTAACTGAATACCGCTGATTTATTCTCAGTATCTAGAAATGTCAGTCAATTTGCCACATCATATTGCATCTATCACAAAATGTTCAGCTTAACTGAATTCTTTATTTACTGTAGCTAAACACCAAAAAATGCATCACTAACCAGCCAGAATATCAGGACATTTAAAAGCGAGAAAATATGTGTAGGATTAATTGCTGTAATCTTTTTTCGGGAAATTTTCAGGATGTAAAAATACCTGGGATGAATTTGGCTATTCGCTTTTGCCACGATTATTGCTAATGTAATTCCAGGTTGATGCTCCATCCCTGTTACAGAGGCCCACCCTCCTGCTGGGACAGCAGGAAGGCAACACATCCAGGTGGGATACAGGAGACAAGGCAGGGGCATGCTACTGATTTCACGGCCGCCGCAGCTTCCCAATTGCTGCTCCATCCTCTCACCAAAGAGAAGCACAGCAGGACTGCTAGGGCTGTTTTCATCATTAGGCGCACTGCTACCTCCTCACACCTGACCTGACGAGGGACTAGGCTCCAGGAGCTTGTTCCACTCCCGTAGTAGATACCTGCATTTTCCAGGGAGCGTACAGTTCCCGACTGAAGACTAGATCCAGTGCAATAGTTTTTGTTTTGAAACAATAACAATATCACCCAGTGGAAAAAAAAAATCCTGCATATTTGCTATCAATGTGCCAGGGACTGATACAGCAGCACCAGCAAAAGACAAAAGCTTTGGATTGCATTACTCATCCCTTCAGAAGTTTTGAAAACAGCTTTGCAGAGTGGGAAAAAGAAGTCTCGTGGCTGCATGGCCACTAGAGGACTCTGCTGGCACAGCTATGCTGGCTTGCTGCAGGTATTATTTCCACTCCTGTGTACAAGCTTCAAAGAAAGGAAATGGGCTACATGGGCTACTACATTTTTATCTGCCCCCACCACCACTTGGCCTCAAAATCTTAAAGCTAAGAGTTGGAAAGATTCCTGACAAGCCAAGTGAAATTCAGCAGCGATGGTCCACCTCTGTGCTTTGGTTGACAAGTTCCTCTTAGCAAAGACACTCTGGGGTTGGAAGAGAGTCAAGTACGCAAAGCTGACCTTGGTACATTCTTCGATGGAACAGATGTTAGACCATTTCAGTACAAAACTTCACCTGTGCAAACTTTAAAATAGTAGCTCAAAGATTGAGATTTGGTATTTTATTTTTATTTTTTTTGCCCAAAAGACGATTTAACTGAAATATTGTATAAAAAGACTGACATTTGTATGAGCTCTGCCCATCTCAAAGATCTGATGGAACAACATCTTAACCCTCAATACCTAGACATGCTTCAGAAACATGGAAAAGCGCGTAGAAGAAAAACAATTTGAAAGTTACAGTGACACAAGATAAAAATGGCTTAGACTTGGATTTGATAAACAAAATTCCAAAGCAAAATTCCCTATAAGTTGGCTGATTTTTAGACATGAGTAAAAGCCAATGACCCTGTACTGTCTGTCTCTTGCCTCTTCATTGTGCAGTTATTTCCAAGGATGTGCAAAGTCAGCTGCTTTTAAGAGTACTACTTACAAATTATATAAAATTCAGGGAAAAAAAAACACCTGAAAGGAACTTTTCTGCGACACAGAAAGCGTATTAATAACCTGCATTTGTATAACTCCTCGAGGAAACCTACATAATCAAGACAGACACCTCCTTCCAAAAAATCTCCAAGAACAACCCCATTCCCAAGTCCTTCAAGTTACTTGATTTGATAGCAATGAAACCCTGTGTGTTTGCAGCCTGGTGACTGGTTAGCTGGTGACAGCCAACCACAAAACAGAGCAACTGAAGTTTCCTCACTCTCCTCTCTTCAAGAGTGCTTCTTTCAGAATCTTTCTTCTCCCCAGTCAAAAATATTTTCACTGAACATGTGTGAAGCTATATTTAAAACCTGGAAATTTGGTTTCTAGATTTGGT
Organism: Anser anser; assembly: GCF_964211835.1. NCBI lineage: Eukaryota > Metazoa > Chordata > Aves > Anseriformes > Anatidae > Anser > Anser anser. Next base: position 25,942,708 of record NC_139728.1, read on the forward strand.
TAAACTAGTAAAACTCATTAGTGGGGAACCAACTTGCAGACAGACAGGTAGATGGGCTGTGTGGTCATATGTACCTCATTTCATCATGAAATCAAGCTGAATATATTTAGAGCTTAGTGAAGGATACTGCCCTAGCTCACGTGCCTGCACTCTTACGGAAAAAATCCACATGCAGATACCTGCATAGAAAGCTCCATCTGAGTTTGGTGAAATGTGTGTTATGTGGAGGAACCTGGTTTTGGCAAAACTTTGGGTTTATGTTTCTAGCAAGGAAAAAATCTATTCCTCTCTCATTAGCTGCTGGAAGACAAGTCAGGGAAGGTGCTGAAGTCCACCTTCTGCAACATGGTGTCGTGATACTGGAGATAAGGTGAAAGTGGAGACGGCATCTTTAGATGTGATGATCAAGAGCAGCTGCTTGAGTGGACAGTGAGAACAAGTAGTGGGCAACCTCGGAAGAAGGCCAAATTATTAGAAACAAACTATGTTGTTTTGGCTTTTGAGTTACAACCTAGTTTAAGAGATGCAGAAAAGGAGCGTGACAAAAAGCCAGACTGAGCTGGGTGCTAACAACCAGTGCCAGCTAAGGAAATTTTAAGTCACCCACTTGCTACCATCACGTTCTCCAGGGAGGTCACTGAGATCACTGCAAATCAATCTGTCAGACTTAGGAGATTCCATTACCCTCTGCACTGCCTTTCTTTGCATGCTGGCCATGCCTATCTGCAGTATAAAGCAACAGGTAACAAGCAGCAATGACTGCAAGATACTTGAAGTCTCCAAGTCTCCCTTGTCAACGCGACAGTCATAACGAGTATTGATGTCCCAATGTCAGAGAGTGCTCGGTGCCATTACAGAAAAGTCAGAGACATAATCTGGTTTCCTTTCACAGTTCTTTATAGCAGGGACGCCCACACCCTACCACCCAGCTCTGAACAGACTCCAGCTGTGGGCCTGTATGAAGGAACTCCCATTTCCTATGATCAGCATCCCTCTGAGAGGATGCCATGTCAAAACCAGAGTTCCAGCAACAGGGTCCAGCCTCCCACTTATCTGTGCTGTGCCTATAGCTGCTACCTTGCAGCAGCAGCTCCGGTGTTTTCACCCTGAGCATCGCACTGGTGAGAGAACACCTCCCAACAGCTACCACCATGGGGGCTGCAAGCACTGCCCTGTCTCTTCTGGGAAGACCACTATTCTTCCTGCTCTGTGTATGTACTTGTCCAGAAGGAAGAAGGTCTGGGCCACAGCTCCAAAATCAAATTGCAGCATGGGGTAAGACAGAGCATTTCTTCCCAAGGAAGACAGGTGGAGGGGAGCCTCCAGGTGAGGAAGGGGAAGTGTACAACAGAAAGTGGGGAATTCACGCCTGGGTACCGATGCAGCTTTGATACTGCTATAAAATTTTTCAAGTGACTGATTTAGTGCTTTCTTTTCTCACTCTGGTTTGTTGTAACCAAAAAGTCCAGAAATCATTTTCTGGTGTTTCTGCTTCTATACTGAATTCAGTGGAGCCAGAAGAGCTTATAATAGCTGAAAATCTACTTCACAGGCTAGCTGCAGGTGAAGAAAGAATATGGTGTTGTAAAGCAATGTGAAGGGTGGGATGTCAGATGTTCTCAACAAACAATTATGAAGAGAGAATTACACAAAACAAACAAACAAACCTAACAACACTGATAACTTATTTCATACCAGTCCTGCACTGCATTGAAAGAGTCTTCACTGGTGATATCATACATGAGGATGAAGCCCATAGCTCCTCGGTAGTAGGCTGTAGTGATGGTCCTGTATCTTTCTTGTCCAGCTGTATCCTGGAACAGAGACGAATATTTAGGCTTTAAGACTCAGATTCTCAGAAACAGGACTTGTAGTTAGGTCCTACATGTAAAATAAGGCAATCACTTTTTATTATTATATATTTAAAAGTTATCATTTGTTCTCACTGAAACAAGCTCTACTTAAATCTTAGCATTAATTGGGCTTTTGCATCAGTGATGATCTCTTAAATGTGTTTTGACACATGTATTCTTTAAAAAAACAAAGATGTCAACCCCTTAATTGCTCTTCTCTGCCTCAGCCTCAATGCAATAACCAAATGTTAGCGGAGTTCACTGAAAGATGGCACTTCAAAGCAGAGGCAGTGGATAACAGTCCAGCAGTGTACCTGGCAAAAGACATTTGTGTTGCAATTTAGTGTCACGGTCAGAAATACATGATTGAGATGGATAATGTGGGTGATTAGGTTCTTACCTGAGGTTAGAAACAACAATTAAAGGCTGGATGAAGTGAAAATTGTTATACAAAGTGAATTTGATATGGACTGTCCTGATCACAGTAGCTGAGGTGCATATGCTAATTCAAGACTTATTTATCCTCTTCTGCAGCTTAATTCTTTTCACCTGTGGAGCACTGAAGAATAACTTTACCTGCAGTTTTCATTACTATGTTCAGCCTGACAGCACAAAGGTGAAGCTCTGGCTCTGGCACATACAAAAGAGGAATTTCAAAATACTCACACCAGCTGGAAAATATGCCTACTACCATCTGCTGGATGACAACATTTATTCCTCGTATTTCCAGTGGTCTGCTCAAACTGGGGAATATTTCTACATCAGATCAGTAGTCCTCTAGCCAATCTGCTCCCTCTGGACCTGCCTACTGAACCAGGGACAGAAGTTACATGCTTCAAATAGCATGTAGGAGGTATCTACCATTTGAACAAAACATTTCATCCACCTTTTGGCAAAGAGCAACTCCATGAAATAGCTGCAGGGAGGCGTAGGGCCTTATCTTCAGAGGGCTCAGTACACGGTGTTGACTGCTGGTTACTCTTACAGGTCATCAGATCTGAGATGAGTCCTGAAGTCCTCCAAAACCCCCACTTCAGAAAGCATTCACTGCCATTAAATTAAAATGTGGTTAACAAAAATGTTCTTTCTCTAGAGAAAAAGATCGAAAAAGGACTTATTCACATAGCTACCTGGAAGAGAAAAATAAATCCATACAGAGCACTCTTCCAGAAGCATAGGGTATGTTTCTGATCAAACAGTCCACAATCCAGGGAAAATACATGAGGTGCAATGGGTAGGAAATCCAGCTTTGAAAATCCTAGTCCATAGGTCCCATGAATGCAGTTTTATTTATTTATTTTTATGCAAGAGACAGTGTTGGCCCTTCCAGAACACACTCAAGCAAGTATATGAAAAGGGAAAACATCAATGATCACCTGTTGTTCGGCACCAGCACATCACAGAGGCTCTCTGCAGGAGGAAGGCGCTTGTAAATAAGCTCCCTGCAGCTTGCTTAAAAGGCTCAGCCTATTGCACTGCCATGAGACTATCCACAGCTCTAACACAAAGTGAATCTCCCAGGGCAGAGATTATGCAGCATGAATCTCGCTGTGTCTCCACCACACCTCCAGAAAGATGAAGAGATTTTTCACTGGGACTTGTGCACTTATTTCAAGGCAGGGTAGCCCACTGGCTGACCACGGTGAGGCACTATGGCTAAGAAATATTGCTCAGATTCCCTCCTGACAAGAAGCACCAGAGTGAGGTGGACACCACCTTGCAGCCTGAGCGATCATTTCTTCTCCTGCCGTTGATAAATCCATCACAGAGCTCTCCTGCTCACTGACACTGCACCCTTACTTAGCTGCTGAGCAGCTAAACCAGCCGGGCCGTCTGGCTCCTGCCTGTACTCCTTCAGGTGGGAAGGGTCTCTGAGCAATATTTTCCACTCTGTTAGTAAGGAGAGACATGATAGTTGCTTTATTTTAGCCTGATTTCCTGAGGACATGAGGCTTATAGTATCACTGGTCTCCACATACGCATGTGTGTATGCTTACTCTAACTCTGGAAATTACGAATGCATCTCAAGTCAAATCTGATCAAAAGTCAATCTTGGAGGTATGCTCTTACAAATGGTATAAAAATAGTTGGAATGGAGAAGAGAGACATTAAGCACACACTAAGCTCAAGTGCAGCGCTTATCTTTCTCAGACACAAAAGGATCCACAGGAGAGGTTTTCTTCATGCCTCATTAGGACAAAACACCTCTCTTTAGGAGAAAGATCTAAATCAGTATAAATAACTTCTCAGATACTACAAACGATGAAAAAAAATAAAATCCACAGGTAGTCAGGCTTCTTTCATTCACATGCTCACAGTGTTACTGTTTACTGGTTCTACCTACCAATTCTCACCTCCTATTTTCTGTTTAAATAGTCCCTTTTTGGTTTAGGGCAGGAGACAGATCAGGCAGTAGGAAACCACAAGCAGCATTGTCCAGCTACACACAGAATAATTTGGGAAGAAACAATTCAACTACGGCTTGGAGCAAGGAGTCAGCTCTGAGGAGGTCCTGGGAAGCCTGAACGGATGAGGGACCCTCACGGAGGCCTCCAGAAGAGGCGCTGGCACAAACTCCGTGCCTGCCTTCACTGAGGAACTGCACTCAGCCCACAGACTTATCTGCGTTACAGGGAGGCTGTGAGGCTGCCTGAAGACTGTGAAGTTTGGTAATTCTAGATTGTTGGATTTTGTATCCCCCTGTGAACCCCGGTGCCCTCAGTGAGAGGTGGGGACATGGCAGCAGGGGGCACAGAGCCCCCGGGGCCTGCAGGCATTTGCTTAGTGACAGCCTGCTCTGGGTGGGCAATGCACTGCCCTCGTAAGGAAGGCAACTTGCACGTTCATTAATGTATACTTTGGTGCCTGCCTTCTCAGGTTATCTGGGAAGAGGGAGGCCAAAAACAAGCATCCTATATTTCACGGTACATGAAGTTTCTTCACGACCTTGCCCTAGCAGTAGGGCGGCCCGAGGCAGAGGTGCCATTCTCCTCTGCGTGACTCACTGGTGGGTTCCCAGCTCTGGCTTACTGCACAGGAACAGAGCAACTTTTCTCCCCATAAAGGTTTTTAGTCACATTTCTCCAAAGCCCTTTGAATCTTTTAGTATCACCCTAACGTGAATTTTTTCCTCAGGTTATGTTAGATTCTTAGACAGCGCGAAAATGACTTAATTTTCCTGTCTCTTACCCTGTTTCACGCTATCTTTGTGTGAACTGCCCCCCCCAAACACACACACAGATTTTTCAACAGAAATGAAGGAAAATAAACTGCAGAATCTGAGCTCTATTTCTTCAGCTCGTACAGTAACTGCCCTTACATCAGTTTAAAATACCACGAGCTGCAGGTAATTAGGCGCTTCAGTTTTGCGTACAAGACATTTATCTAATGAAGGAGAGGAATAACTGACGCAGATTGCTTTTTTTTTTTTTCCACCCCTCAAGTTGTTTGCAAGATTTCCAGGTAAAACACAAACTCATTAGAAGACCAGAGAAGCAAGCAGACAAGGCACAGGCGGGGATGAGCAGAAACCCGCTGCAGCTCTAATTAACAGTCTAGCCAAATGCCTAGGAAGAAGAGCCCGAGCCTTCAGCATCCAGAAGCCTGCCTGGCTCTCCCTGATGAGGAATCAGATAGCTTAGTTATAGCGAAGCACAGAAGGGCCTCTGTGAGGTATATTTACACTAATGTGCTAACAAGTCTGTTCTTTTGTAGCTTACATATGTGCCTGTCCTTGATATAAACAATTAAACAAACCCCGCAAGACCATTAGTTGGGAGCTTGAATCAAAAAAATGGAAGGTTTTGCATTAATGAGCAATCAAAATTCAGTGTTTATCACAGGAAAAAAGATCTAAATGCATCTGCATCGTGTGCAGATGCCCTCTACTCACAAGGTCCATCACCTAAACATTCATATGAGCACAACCATCTATTTGTTGTTTACTCGGCTGTCTCAACAGAAACGGCGAGGTACTCGCAGAGGAAACACACTTGAATTTTTAAAGCCCAATAAATGATCTTTGCTGCTGGTCTGAAAAGTCAGAGTCCCTACCATTGCTCTTCCAATGAAGATTTTCCGGTCACAAGTCCTTTGTACAATATAAAACGTCACTGAAACTTCTCATCTGTACCAGACTTAATCCCCTCAGCACCGTGACTTTTTCAGCAGTGTACGTGACAGTCTTTATAATAAATAAGCCTTGCAATTCTTTGAAGGATTTGTTGTTGTTGTTTTTCAAGAATAAGAATACCTAAGAACAGATGTTACCTGTTGTCCAGCTGGATGGCAACAACTGCAAACTGCACGTACGGCAATCCGCTGCTGCTATGTACTTAACACCTTCCTTGCGTAGGCTGCTAAGAGACTCAGAGCAGAGGCTGCATCTACCCCAATCACCAGCACCAGCCACAACTGCCAAAGGCTATTGCTATAGCTTTTAGGTAAACCTTTTTGCACCTTGTTCCAAGTCTGGTCAGCCTTGGAGACAGGGTAATGGACTTCATGACACAGTGTTTATAGGGGCAGCAAGTTGTTTGACATCAAAACGTCAGGACATATCTGTCTCTCTGCCACCAGAGCTCAGCTCTCAGCAAGACTGGGTACCTCGCCTCTTTTTCTCTACAAGACAGGTAACCCAAGTAAGCAAGAAAAAGGCACATCTTGCAGGCAGAGGGCTGTTTGTCCTGCTTCAGGGCAATCTGGGGCTCCTGCTTGACCCATTTATGTCCAAGACCTGTTTACTTTCCCTTCTGCATGGATGAGGAAACATCTGTGCTCATGTGAAGCCTCCTCAGTTCCATGCCAGCATCACTGCTGTGAAAAGACAGCGCTGCTCGGTGTCTGTAACCTCTGCTGCTCTCTTCCCAGCTCCAGACAGATCCCTCGGGCTGTGGGTGCAGCCTTCTCTGCTGCTGCCCTGTCCTTTCTTCCTCACTGGACCTAGTTAGCTGCTCAAATCTAGGGAATCAACCAGCATTTCCTCACCTTTCTGGACTGCTGCAATGTGAAGCGTTAAATTTCTTGTGACCTCCAGCAGTTCTAGCTGGTTTGTTCGATATTATTGATGCCTGCTGCGAGCTGGCCAGTATGCTCCAGTCCGACCTCTTGCATCTCAGCAGGCACGTGTCAGCCTGTATGCTCTGGGGCTGCGACTTCCTCAGATGAGTGTTTACCTAATGCTCAGTGCCGTGCTCTGCCATCAGACCTCCTGCAAACTACATGAACATGCACGTATTTCCTCTGCAAAAGTGGACTTTTGACTGAAAGCCACCAAGAATCTGCTAAACAGAAGTCACTTGGAGTAGGAGGGAAAAATGCTACCAAGAACCACACAGGTGAGTGAAGAGAGTGACCTGTGGCAGACTAGTATGTGACATTAATGAGGAAATGCTAATGTTGAGCTTACTGTTCCTGCTGGCAGCTAGAAATAGGAACAAACAGACAAGCAAGATGAGTCACTGGTTAAGACATGGAAAAGATGTGATGTCATGAAAAGTCTGTGAAGTTTCAATTGCTGCCAGGAGCAAAATAACACCTGGTTCCTTTAGAGCTCAGCTCTGATTAAAATGCTCCAGTTCAACGGATCATATTGAGCATGTTTTTTTCCTCTCTTGTTATTGAGTGCTCCCAATGCCCAAGAGTCACTGGAACCTACTCAGACACATTTAGATACCTTGAAAGCCAGTTCCTTATGAGCAATATTAGCAATGTGCAGCAAAACATTTTTGCCAGAGAAAAAGCAACAGACACACAAAAACCTTGTATTTTATATAAAAGGTTCTAACCCTGCAAAATGTTTTTTAAACACTGCCCTATCTTCACTTTAACTGGAAGTAGTAAAACAAGAAGCCTTGGATAATTTCAGTACCATCAGCTGCAAACACTTCACTCTCCCATCCTATTGTGCTTAGGCTGTACAGCAGCTGCTGCCACCCTGTTTTCTCTGGTGTTCCCGCACAACTGCTTCCATCACGGAGACCGAGGGTTCATGAAAATCAGAGACTTTCAATACAAGCACAGCCTACAACAGCTCACCATCATCTAGTCAGTCCTCAGGGACATCAGTCTTGACCCCTTCCACTTCTGAAGTCGTGCTCTGTAGGGTACAAACTTGGTGGCTGGGCATCCCTCCAGGTGAGGCACTGCACCTACTGACTGCTTTTCTCTTTAAAGCACTTCTGCGAACTCAGCTGATGGACACGGAGAAAAAGTTAGCACAGGTTGACTTCACCAACCCTTACAGCATTCTGGGGGTTTGGGAAGCCCCAACTGCTTGAACTTGCTCATCAGCTCCACGCCATTTAGGACAAAAATGTAAATCACTGAAAATGCAGCAGGGTGAATTTGCTCAACAGAATGTAACTTCCAAACTGGACTCAGACCAAGGTACTGTGATTAACACTCCTGCTCATGACCTAATAATATGTCAAAAAAAATATTTCCATTTTCCTGGGTGCCTTGAGATTCTAGTAAAGATTAGCTGCAGCTGCCATTCCTGATTTGTTAAGTAGAAAGGAGGACTGAAATTGGGCTGTTTACTTATGAACACTATCTGCTCTTCTAATCTTTTTATAGGTTGAGTTTCTCTGTTAGAAGATTTAAAAGATTGTGGCTGGAAAAAAAAAAGAGGAATTACATGAAAAGGTACAGCTAGAGATTAAGTTCATTGCATCCATTTCTTAACTCTTATAAAACTGAAGAGTTTTATTTTTCATGAGCAGAGGATTAATATGAAGATCATTCTGGTATTTTTTTGATTCTTCCAGTTACCTTGACAGAAAAATAAATAAGTGCCGGGAATAAAAATATGTAGCACCTACACCACGTACCTATTCCCAACTTCCACTTTTCTAACTGCAACTAAACAATTCAAGGTAACAGCAAACAAAATTCAAATGCACCACATCTCTTGAAAGACCATCCACTGAGGGCAAGTGATAAAACCATCACTGATGTGATGAAAAATATTTAAGTATTAAGAGTCTAGAATAAGAAGCATTTTCGGCACTGAATGCAATTTTATATAAAAACAGTTTGCCAGTTCTGCATGACCTTTTTCGTTGTTCCACGTATACTAATTCTCTCGTTCAACCACTGTAAGAACAGCTGTACAACGCTGAGATGTCTGAGCAATGTTAGCCGCTATAAGGGCATGAATTACAGCTAGAAATGCTGAGAAGCAGATAAATCAATCACAGGCAGAGTACCCCAGAAGCAGCACTACGTTACTGCGAACAAGCGTGCCTGGACACCCTAGCTGGTACTTCAGTGCACTGGATAGACGTGGGCTGGTCCAGCTCCCACTGTGTGGGTCATGACGGCTGTCTGCTAAACCACGGAGATAAACAACAGAAAGGAAAATCGCAATGCGTTATACGTTATAAATCAACTGCCAAAAGAACAAATGCAAAATTTGTGAGGAGGAAGTTAAATGATCTGTGATACAAATCTGGCTAAATTCAGTAATCTGGTTCTTTGATCTGGAAAGTAACAAGAGCAGGTGAAGGGAATTAGCGTTATCCTGCTATCAGCCTCCCTCCCCCTCAAACCCACGCAAGCAGAACAGAGCAAATCCCAGCCAGGAGAGCAGCAGAACGAGACCCAGACTTCCTGGAGCCTATTTCTAGGTGATCAAATGTCATGGTAACCAGCAGGAGAGGCAGCGACAGGGACTGCTCGGGTCTGCGCGAGGCCGGGCAGCAGCTCCCTGGCTCACATCACGGTGGTACCCAGCCCTCGCCACTGCTGCCTGCATCCCTTGCTGCATGGCCCCAGGCAAGGCCTTCGGTTCACTCATTTCCAAAGCAAATATTTATGTGCAAAGGTGTTCATGTAACTTAATGGCTGCATGCCTGGAGACCTGTTTGTACCCCTGATGGTAAGGTAACTTAGTTTAGTATTCTGCTGCAAGCATCACTCCAAGGAAATGTTCCTATCTACAAGAGATTTCAGAATATCTAGTAGTGCATTAGGGCTAAACCTGGGCCTTATACTTCACAACCCTCCCCTCTCCCATACATATTATTTCAAGGGTGTCAATTCTAAGACAAAGTGCTCAGAAATTTTGGGCAACCTGCTGTACGTGGCCCTGCTCGAGCAGGTGGTTGGACCAGACAACCTCCAGAGGTCCCTTCCCACCTCAGCCATGCTACGACTCTGCAATTTTGGTTAAGGCTTTATGATATTTGTGAGATTAGAAGATCAAATCAAATGATGACTGAGGGCAACAAAGCATACGCTAAATTAAAGGACAGCAGCAAGACAAAAAGAAAATAGCCAATGACTATTTACGTTAAGAACCACACAAAATATTCTTTGAAACCCTTATGTCGTTTTTCAAGAGTTGGTGGAAATTAAGAATTGATCAGGCAATTTCCAATTTATTATCTTCCAAATTAGAAAAAAAAAAAAAAAGAGCAGATTAGTCGTAGCTCAAACTTTTTGCAGGGATGGGAGTTTCACTTTAAATTGTGCTGAGAAATAATTTGAACGGTTTGCAGTTGAAGGTGGGACGTCTGTCCAGAACCCTGCCACAACAGGATAAAGCTGCTGTGAAAACACCAGAACCAGGAGCCTACTGAAGGGGACAAGAGCTCTCCCCCTGTTTTCCCTGGTACAGGGTCTTTGACAGGACAGGACCAGAGGTAAACTGCCCCCCACGTCACTCATTTCTTTGGCAATGTGCTGTTGTGTAACGTGCCCAGGGACGGCAGCTGCTCACCCCAACACTGGGGGAATCACTTCTAGTTCTCTGAATGCTGTTCTCTGAGGCATTTCTATCAGGAATGCAGCAGTACTACCAAACTTAGGATTTTGTCCACGTTTCTATGATCTTTCTGAAGCCCCACTGCTGAATTCAGGTCAGCATTAAACAAAATTATAAAAACATTTAAGGTTTTGGCACTCAAGAAAGTAGAGTAAAAGCTTCAAGACAGCAAAACCCAAAAGCAATCTGAAGCACATAAATCAGAAGGTAAATAAAAAGGAACAAAAGCCTGCATCTCACTTCAGTGGGATCTTGAAGTACATTTTCCAAATGTTGGAATTTAGCAATGACATAGATCCCACTAGCTCATAAGTTTACATTTGATAGAGATGTGCACATACTTTGAAAAACAATGCAAAAAATAAATCTGATACAGTTCTCTTTGGTGAAATGAAAGGGGTTTTGCTTAAATTCACAAACATTTCAAGAAAACCAATCAAATGGAATTTGAAACTTTGCATGTAAATTCAGATCTCTGCTGAGAGTAGAAAGGAAAATGTTCATCTAAAGGACAGCTGTTTGGGAGTAGTTGAATTCTAAGCCTCCATTTTACGATGCTTACAAGTACTTTGTTAACCACAACAGCACATGCACGATGATGCTCAGTAACAGCACAAGACAATCTGCTACCATTTACCATAATATTTTCTATTCTAACCACAAAGTCCAGATGTTGAACTGCAGATTTCATTGTGCAGCAGCTGCAGATGGCTCTGCTGCACTCCTGAAGCAGTTCAGTGAGCAGCTGTGAGGTCCCTCTGGGGCTGCCACATGCTTACAGTGCCTACGGGCTTCTCAGTCTGCTGTCTTTTTTGCAGGCTATTTTAAGTTCATCCACCTTTGTGTTTGATGCTGTCTTCCCCTTTCCATTTGGAAAGAAGGTCATGAGCAAATACTTCTTGATATCTGTGTGAGGTTCTTTATCGTGTGATAATTTTACTGTGTACTTACTAATCACTTCATCACCTCTTGGTGCTCCTGTGGGTATCCCCACAACACCTCCCCGCTCTCTCCAGGCCAGGTGCTGCTGCCTAGCCTTTGGCCAGAGAACACCCTAAATGCCTGAATGGCTCCAATTTTACTAATGAAAAGCACATCTTTGTATCTACCTTTCTAGAAAGACAGAAGAAAGCCACAACAGATTTCCTAAATCAAGAAAATGTTTTGTTGGCATCACAAAAAAAAAGACACATGACTAATTTATATAATAACTCTAATTTATCCAACTAAAATTCTAAGCCAGTTCCAATCCTTGCCCAGCCAGTCCCAGCCTATCAAGAACTTCCCCTCCCTGCTCTAAGATCATAAGGGGCTACATTCAGCTTTTCCCTACAGCAATTACCTACTTGAAATGTTCCAGTTGCTTTCTTCGTTAACTGTTTAGAAAACAGTTTTAGCAGCACCTCTTAGCAGGAATCACACTGCATTTCTTCTAAGGATACTGCACCTAAGCCCATTTTAGGAGCAAGCCAAAACAAAATCCATTCCTCTAGACCCCTTTTTGAGGACAAATGGTTTTGCTAAGGAATCCAGCAAGGAGAGGAAAGAAAGCCCCATCTAAATGAAAAAAATAAAATTAAAATTTTGAAGAGCTGGCTTATTGAAAAAGACCCCAAGAAGCCAAAGTACATTTCAAACAGATTTAGCAAGCACACTACAGCTGGGACAATCACAGCATGCTCTGCAGCAGACCTACAACTGACACTTGTAAGAATATCATATCAGCACTTCAGATGATCAAGATCTCAGTCCTGATCAGCATTTACAGATGCTGCTCGGCCCACCTTACATTGCATTTGAGTATAAACAGCTGGAAAACGAGCACTAATGGATGCTCGCACCAATGTGAATGCAGTTGAAGCCAATGAATAACAAACAAATATCGACAAGAAAAATACTGGTGGAGAACTCACATTTCTAATGATTATTAAGCAATGCAAGGCATAAAAGCTACAGACCATTTCAAACCCAATTTGCTGCTAGGCTAATATGTGTACATGTACACAAGTGGTAAAGGTCAAAGAACTGTCATCCTAGCAGGAAAAATGTTAGCTACCGGGGAGAATTTTGGTTTGCTATAGCAGCATTGTTTACACGTTTTTAAAGGATTTGAGCTAGCTTCAAGTGAGGGCAACAGAATTACTTTTATCAGGGGCAGATCCACTCAGAGCCTACTCTCTGCACTTACCAGCACGGCTCGGTTCAGCACAGATTTGGGGAGATGTACTTGGTAACTGAACTTTGATATGCAATAAACCCCAAATTGTCAGGTGCTGCCTGCACCCAGTGACCTCAGTGACCTTAACCCTGTATAGGCAGAGGTCTTGACCTCTCCCATGAGACAAAGTTTACAGATAATAGGAAAAGCAGATACAGTATTGGCCATGTAATCTGTTTCTCAAAACACCTGACAGCCCAACCAAAGAAGGCTGTAAAAAGAGTTGTTAATGACAACTCCAATTTGCCTTACTTAAAGCAAGTAAAGACCCTACGTGCAGCAGGGACTACACGAGATCATATTTGTACAGAAGACAAAGTTTATGTGATGTTTTATAGATCCGAAATACTGAGGCATCATTCTTCATTAAATTCTACCAATTTTACATTCATATTGCTTCCCAAAATAAGGAAACTGCACAGCATCATCCCAAACAAGCAAAGGTCTATCAACAGATCTGTAATTGAAGCAATCATAGTACCAGGCACAATGCAAGCACAAGTTCATGCATAAGCATTATGCTGCTTCCTAAATCACCCAGACTGTCCGCCAGGAGAAAATTGATAGCAGGTTCTCTGGACCACCGGCTCGGTTCAGCATAGGGCAATTCTACACTCCATTACCATCACACTTTCAGAAACACCTCCCAGCATGACAATGACTTTGTCCTGTTACGCTGGGGTAAAAAAAACACTGAAATATTTATCAAATGAAGCCAACTTCCTTAGCAAGAACTAATCTCTAAGCAGTAAGAGCTCCTCTGCCTTCATGTGTAGCTGTGCAATTTGTCTGGAGAAGGTCCATCAAGCTGATCTTTTGAGGAATCCAAGTTATTTACTATGACAGAAGAATAGCAGACCCTTAGGGCGAGTTCTTGTCCCGCTCCAGTCCACAATCACTCCTCTTGACTGCAAAGGTGCAGAAGCAAACTTTGGGGCAAAGCATAACCTGTAAGTGAGCAGAATTAGATCTGCCAATGATCTAAAGACATTTTAACAGTACAGTCAACAGTATAACTGCTTCAAAACATGATGAAACTACAGTTAAATGAACTGCACTTTTTTGCCTTATTTTGATGTCAAAGAATTAAAACTCGACTCAGTTTTGGAGGCTGTAGAGCAGCAGTGGAAGCTTTAGCGTTGGCTGTCTGGATCTTCCCCTGATGCTTTATACCAAGATTTGGACAGTGACAGGATCTGGTCTTGCAGGAAACCAATAATTAGTTTCCATTTCACTGGGACACTTGTACCTGAACACTATTGCCAAAGAGTTCAGAGAACAAAACGTATCCCTGTTTGACGTATTCATAAAATTAATGCAAAGAACAGAAAGGAAAAGGAGAGCTTCTCTCCTCACAGCACCCAGATCATCTTTCTCCATCCAGCGTACTAAAGGTCATTTCCCTTACCAAAGGTTTTCTCATCATCTTGCAAGTCTGTTTAAAAATGACAGAAGACAAAATAACATCTAGATCTCTTTGCTTAGCTGTTTCCTTTTGCTTGCTCTTCAGATGAAGCCCGAAGGGAAAGTAGAAGACTGCGTTCCTGTCCAATCAGCACTGTCTGCAAATGCACTTGCAAAGAGAGAGACAGCAAGCGCATCCTGACATACACACCAAGAGCTCCGGCAAATCTCAGCAGTGCCCTTAACCAGGCCTTTTTGGCAGACCTGTGGTACCATCAGAGCCCATTTTCAGCCAGCACCTGCAGCTGAAGGAGGGAATCCTAAGATCTGATCCTTGAACAAAGAGATTTTGGCACAGGTAAGCAGCACTTTGGGCCAGCCTTCCTGATGCTGAGTGACTGAAAATTTCCCGGATTCTAGTTATCTTCCACAAGTGGGGCATTAATAAATATGCTGCAAATTTTCATCCACAGTATGTACTCTTCCTGGAGTCAAACAGTCAGACGATAAATATTAGATGACAAAGAACATACACCTCAGTTCTAATCTCAAAGCAGCCTTCCACCTCACTAACAAAGTCGTATCAAATCAGCCCTGCATTCATTAGGACAGTTGCATCAACAGACAGCAAGAGTTATATAAAATTTCTTAGATAAGCTCAGACAACATTCTGGCACATGTTTACTTCATTTTAATTAACGAACAGACTAGTTGGAATCCGATGTAAACATAACCAACCTCCACATATGCCCTATCTTTCAGAACAGCTGAATGACGAGACCTGCAGGAGCAACCTCCATCCACGCTTGCTTCAGTGATGCGTTCACTGCTCTGCCACTTTGAAAATGGAAGAGGCCACATTTCTGCGTGCGAAGAAGGAAGCCAGCAAGTAAAGGTGCATTTGACAGACAGAGAGGTTCACCTCTGCACCCAGGAAAGAAAGTGGAAGGGATCATACTACAAACACCAGCTGTGCCACAAATGAGGCAGGACCGAGGCTTCAGAGTCTCTCTGCCCAGCTGAATATTTCTGCAACTCCTAAGAAACATTAGAAACTAAGGACGATCAAATGGCATTAGCCTGGTCATACTCAGGAAGATGGAGTAACTACTGCTAATCTGCCTTTTGTCTTGTCGTTTTTTAAAATCTTTGTCTGGAGTTTCTTCTGTTGCTTTTGGGGGTTTGGCCAAACTCAGATTATGAAGAAATTTGGTAAGGCATGACACTGAAAGTCAGAGATGCGTTTTGTTCATGTTCCGTTTACATCCAAGAGACTCAAACAAGGATTTGATGTCCCCTGACACATGCCTGTAAGTGTGTAGCAGCATTCCCCTGGAGCTTTTCCATTTTGTCAATCTGACATAATCTGCACGCTGACAATTTCATCATATGATAACGTAGATTAGTGCACGGTCTGCACAAGAATTAAAACCACACCGTCACTACCTCTACACCTACGTGGTTATTGAAAAAACATTTTTTCAGACATCATTCTCAGATTTCAGGAGCAAATTATGGAGATACAATTAATGAAATTATTTAAAGAAAACAGAAACTTGATTACAGGCTTCACATTGTGTCTCAATTAGACTGCTTAGGTCAGACTTCTCAGGTGTTAACAGGATTGTTAAAACAAAGAAAATGAACAAGTGAAGAAAAAAATCAACCAGGCACAGTCATAATGCTCACAATTAGCACCTTTGTTTTACTGAAGGTATCAGAAAGCTTCAATGGCAGTGTAGCTGAGCATCAGAGAGTTTTCAAACACACCATTATAATAAAAGGAAAAACAAGAAATTCAAAAACAATGTGCTATATTAACTTGATATTGCCATGGTAAACAGTTTTACAATTTTGTAAGAAAGGTTAGAAAGAACACAAGTTACCATGGTACCATTGTTCCTTCCAGCTTCATGTTTTCAACACAAAGTGAATACATTAAAGGCAACATGGAGCTGTACTTTCTGCACTGCAAACTCATTCATCCTTTTCTGTGGGAAACTGCAATAACCAGCACAGGATATTTTTTTTTTTTCCAGTTTCTTTGCCCACAGAAGTCACCAGCTTGTTATTCATAATTCATTATACTTCCCACCATTTGAAAATGAAATCATTTCTGTGGTACCTGGATGCAGTTTTCCAAGGTAACTTCAGACAAAGCATCTGAACCAGATTTTGCTCTCAGGTGTGCTGCTGGAGAATGGATGTCTGGATGTCTGATCTCAGCTCAGATTAGCAGCAGATCTACTGCTTATTCACTTGCTCGACAGCAACAAAAAACTGCCAATTAGGAAGCATGCTCCTGTCATTTTAGATGGACAGCGCTAGAGAGACAGCTCAGAAAATGAGAGAAGAAAGCATGTCATATGGTATTTAAGCAAGGGAGACAAGCGAACATTGCCAAGGCCTTTCAGGACTCCTACTGAGTCTTTGTGAGAACCTGCCTCTCTTCACTGACCTGTTACCAGCAAGTGTTTTCCTTCCAGCTGTACAATCGGCTTCCTGCCTTCACTGATTACCTCTAGCCTTCTGGCCACTTCCAGGGCCCCAGCCCCGCTTCTACTCCCAGAGACCTTGCAGTGCAGAAAAGACTTGAATTTGGGGTGTGTGTGACATACCTAGACGTGACTAAAGCACAGCCAGGACTACTTTGTGTACTTCCTAAAGTAAAATGGAAATTCTTCAATGAGTGAGGAATTGATACATTAAAAGAACAAAGCAAAACAAACAACAACAAAAGGCCTGGGGGTAGCTACTCATTTATATGGAAATACAGATTGGTTTTGCCACAGAGGAACATTAGATTTCATAGGTTCACATTATGAGCATACTTCATTTGCCATTACTATCTGCTCACCCACCTGAATGAATACAGGGGTTAACTGCCAAGATTTACTCCCCAAATATCATCTAAGAACTGCCTCATGGTCATAGCAAGGCTGTCATCTGCCACATGCAGAAGGAGATGCCACCCTGCTGCTTGACAGGAGCAAATTAAATATCATCAAGCCTCTTCCTGTCTTAGTAACTGTGCTCATGTCACTTGAATAAATCCTGCAAAACATAGAGAGAAAGAAGTCAGCTTGCTTCATCCTCTGCCCAAGGAGAACGCCCGGCTGAGCTACAGGGTGACCTCACACATCAGCGTGCCCTTCTCCTTTGCAGCAGTGCAGTCTTTTCCCCTCTGCACATCACATTGCCTGGCGGTGAGAGAACTCCACAAGTTTCACCTCCAGAGTTTTCACGTTGTTTTCCTGATCATTGCCAGAATCCACCCCCACCTAAAAGACCGGACTTTCTACCATTCAAAACAGCAGAAATTCGTTATTCTGGTTCAGGGCAGTGCCCAAATCAACCTCACTGGCACTGCTACCAGCCATGCTGCCAGCACATACTACACTCGCCTCGGAGCCTCCCTGGGAGGAAGCAATCGCAGCTCTGTGGTCTGTGGGCACTCACCAGCTTCCCCACCAGGGACAAGCACAGTTTCCAGCACAAACACATTGCTTGAACCTGCAGAGCTCCCCTCTTCCAGATCAGGCTCAATACAGGAGACTCATCTACTTATAACCATGCCTTTTTAATCCAGTGCTGAAACATGAAAAATCAAAGAACCAGAAGCTGAGATATACAAGTAGAGGACAATATATAATCCTTTATCTTATACCTATCTAACCAAGTTTATAATTGCTTGCTTTTATCTAGGTATCTACTTGATCCCAACAGTCTTGCCCCTTGGGCAGACAAGCAGTAGGCATAAAAGAGGGAAACAAAAATGATAGCTGCACAGATATATAAGCATTTAAATTACGTATCTTGTAGAGGAGCTTTTATACAAGACAGAAAATCATGCATACGTAATAAGATGTCCTTTGCACTGTGGTCCATGACTGTTAATTTGCATTACCTTGGTAGCACAGGCAGTATGATTACTAGTGCTGTAGCCAAAACTTGCAGCAGAGCCAGCTGTAAAACATTCCACTCTTTCTTCTGCTCCTGCAGCAGCTACGTCTGTAGCGATCATTTGCATGTCACCTGCATCAGTTGCCATCAGTGACTATATGATGGATTATTACTTAATGTCCTTATATAAATAAGGTTTTTACCTCCTTAATAAAGTGGGTATTTTTACCTAGGTGGAAAGCATTAGACATTAGCTGAGTCCCCTATAAGAACAGCTGATTTGCCATGACAATTTCATTTACCTGCCATTTGGAAAGCTTTTTTAACTTGATACCATATCCACACAGGTAAGAACAGTGGAGCCTGTTGTTCTAACTCAGATACTTCAAGCAGAGGATGTTTATTAAGCATTTGCAGGATCACGGCCTAGATAAGTTGATGCACAGGAAGAACAGCTACATCAAGGAAGGAACCATCACTTTTAGTTACTTATAAAGAATAACGTATCATCCTCATACTTATTTACACCCATGCAATACACCAGGAAGGCTTCCTACCTACAAAGCGAATGCTCACAAGAAAAAGAGTTTTTAGCCCCAGGTTTGAGATGCTGAGAACACAGAGTGCTGAACCCAACAATCTGCTTTCTCCTACAACTCTCCACTATGTTATTACGTTCCTTCTCCCTAAGCAGCGTGTACAAAAAAACATCTAAAAGGAACTGGCTTAATTAAAAACTCGAGTTACGATTTCAAAGATTCCTCCGAGCAGGGTGCCTCTACAACACAACCTCCTGGCCCGTAGCAATGAGTTTCGCTGAAAACCAGCATTTTTTTTTCAAACACAGAGCGCGGCAGCTGAAGGCTGTTAGCATCCAGCAGCCCGGGGTTTTCTCACACCTCTGTGTTGGGGTGGGAAGCCGTGAGCCCCCACGCTCTGTATGAGTGCAAAGCCAGCCAGGTTAGCCCTGAAACAGCTGCTCTGCTGAAGCAGAGGGAGAACGGCAACTTGCAGGCACTCCGAGCGTGGCAGGGAGGGGACTTGCAGGTGGCATGAAGCACACGCTGCAGCTCACAAAGATGCTGCTAGCCACAGGAACCTGAAATAAAATAAATAAGTAAAAAATAAATAAAATGGGCTTTGCTCCCAGCACATAACTTGCCCAAAAAGCCTATGAACTGCTGAAGGCTTGGAAAACACTGGAATGAGCTTCAAATCTTTAAGAAGAAAGCTGCCTGGGACAGAATTTGCTTGCATGCTACTGTGAGCAAAGAAGGTGGCAGGGAAGAAATGAAGGGGTAGAAGAGGGTGCTGAGTTCTTTGACTTTGCATTAGAAACACAAACGCTCAGTGTGCCTACTTCTCTTTCATGAAACTTTCATAGTTTTTTTTTCCTTTTATAAAAAAATGTAGTGAAAATAAGCACCAGCACCATGTTTTTATTTGTAGTGACAAGGACGTGCTGTCAAGCTGCAATTAGGGCGATACGTGTTCATCAAGGAGGACCCACTGAGAACGTTGCAAAATAGCCCAAGGCTTTTTACTGTACTTTTCATGCCTATCATACAAACGCTATGCGTCAACCGGGCTTGGAACTTAAACAGTCTTCTAGAAATTGATTGTTTCTCATTAGCATATCCTCATGTCAGTAATCAACATCAATCAACTTAAATCAAATTAATTCTCCATGTGTTCAGTTAAAATGTGTACCGTATGCCGGCTGAAACGTACACCAAACACAACTGTGCTGTTGCAGAAGCTTCCAACAGCAACGTCGGGTCAATTGCCATAAAAAACCCCTCGTATACCTGCTTTCAGCCAGCCAGGAGCTCCAGGAGGTCCATCACCTGACCTGCTGGAATTGGTCAGCAGCGACCCATGGGAGCACGTGCTGTCTCCTCTGGGCCCAATCAAGGGTTAAAGACCAGAGTTTACTCCGATCAAACACCTCCCCCCAGAAATTGCAATTCACAGGGCGTACCTGGAGCCTCAACAGTGTCTGCAAGATTTACATCACGGTATTTAGAGTCATCACTTACTCTACCTAGTTAGACATCTGGCTGCTGTCAAATTTTCAAGGTATGCCGAGCTGGAAGGCACCTGCCTACAATACCAACTACTTTTAATATCATTTCTGTTGGCTAGGAGCCTCCACCAGGAAGCCACAGCGAAGAGGTGGTGAGCAGCCCCTGCCCCAGCCACTGCTGGGGGTGAATCCCCACAGGGGGACCAGCGCAGAGGGCCAGGAACAGCCACCCACATCGGCCCTACAGCCATCTCCCTTGCCTTCCTGGAAGAAGCTGGGCAGGCAGTCCCTCGCAGATCCACGGTTGGTTTTTAACCCCACTGTTTAGCTGCGGAATCAGTATCAGGTGCAGGATTGCACGCCGACAGCACCCTCGTGGGACGTGGAAAGCTGAGCCAGCTGACAGGCCTCTCCACAGTCCCTACAGTCCTCAGCCTCACTACCACAATTGCTGACAAAACCAGCTGCCATAGACTGCTTGAAGTTGAGTGGAAAGAGGACACAGCCCATTTTTGCATTAAATCCATTTCAGTTATATTAACATCCCTGTCCTAACTTGATTTCAAGTGGCAGAAAACCTTTGCTTGCCTCTCCACTCTCCTTACTAGAAGCCTCAATTTGCACTCGGTTAGATGACTTGTTTTTTTCTCAGC
Source organism: Anser anser (assembly GCF_964211835.1). Classification (NCBI taxonomy): domain Eukaryota; kingdom Metazoa; phylum Chordata; class Aves; order Anseriformes; family Anatidae; genus Anser; species Anser anser. Next base: position 25,963,532 of record NC_139728.1, read on the forward strand.
TGATCACTGTCATATGCCTTACTAAATGTGTCAAGCAAACAGTATTAGAAGAGATTCATAAATGCTAAACCTCTAAGAAGCTTAGGAATGAGAAACATAATCGAGTGTCACTGCCTGAGGCAGGAGAGTTGTTCAGGAATCCTGATAAGGACCAATTCAGCACAGATGCATTTTTATGCTGGTTAACCACAAACAAGCAGCTTCAGGAAGGAGAAAGCCTTCTTCTCTGCCTCTGTGCTCAATCACCAAGGGCTGGAGAAATTGCTGTGCCATCTCAGAGCAGCAGCTGGAGTGCTTCAGCACCTGGACCATATGTTTCAGGAACAGACACAAAATGGCAGTGAAGTACAATTATGTAAAACCTTACCAACAGGAGAAGCATTTTCCTACCTTGGCAGCCAATCCTTAATAAACCAGCTGGTGGTGAACCTCCTTTTCGCGTGGAACTGAAATGCTGGAACTTCTCCTCTTCCTTTTGCCTGCATGTGTAATGTAAAGGACCAGACCCTTCACAGGTCCCTGCCTTGCTAAGATTGCATACTGTGACTACAAGACGCTCCCTGACCATTCATGGTCAGAAGTCTTGGAAACCCTCTATAATCAGGTACATCAGGCAAGTTCTCATATACCACTTGCTGATCATTTTCAGTCAAATTATCTACCATCACAACCCACCTCTCCCTTTCTATGGCAACCAAGGAGTTTTGGCAGAAGGAGGACTGTAAATTGATGGGGATTGGTCCCCTCCCAGCCGGAGCCTTCGGCTGGAGACAGGGAACACCCCAATTCATGGAAGAGGCTCACCTGTCGCCCCCACACCTGCCCTGGCAGCAGCTCCAGCTCCCAGGGCTGCTGCTTATCTGTATTTCTGCTCAGAAGACGCTGTGCACAGGCTTCAGGAGCCAGAGCCCCTTCCCTTGCGCTCTTCTCACCTTCAAAGCACACGTACATTTTGCACCGCGTAGCTAGTCAGCCCCTATTGATTACTTTCCTGCTGAGCTCCTAGTGGCCACCTGCAGGTAAATCTAGCCTGTATTTAATCCCTAAATTTGAAGTTAGGTTTCTTGTTTATTTTCATAATGGCCTTGACTGCAATTTTTCACGCACAGGTACATGTAATGCCACCAATCTGTAAAAGTGGCTTCCCATAACAGTCTGTCAAAAGGTCTTCTCCCAGCATCAGAAAGGCACGTGAACACAGCACTACAAATGACCTGGTGGAGGCACTCACGTTGCTGCCCCAATCTAGTTAACCAGCAATCACGTTACCTTGCTCCTTCGATACCTCTGGGTTCACTTCAATTCACTTTGGTCTCTCTGAACTTGACACTACTGTATCTGCTGCTGTAAGATGCTCTCCGAAACAGTTAAATTTTGCAAGAGGCTGAACATCTTCCAACTCCTATTGCCCCAGTGGAAGTATACCTTTAGTCAGAGCACATCTCTAGACTCAGCATGATCACTGCAGCACTATTAATGAACAATTAAACACACACTTCCAGTGAACTGTCTGAATAGAGTTAGGATAAAGTATTCAACATGTCTGCAAGTTATTTGTCACTCTGAACTGCCATATTCATTAATGCCAAAACAGGCACCACATAAATGAGTTATGCACTGATAACTAGTAACAAATGACTTCCTCACGGTTTCTTTTTCCTTTTCTCACCTTTTGCATTCTTCTCACTACATCTATAGAAAGTTTCAACAGCATTGTCAACCCAATACAAACACAGAACCTACAGACATTTAACTCCAAGAACAGTATTGCTAATTGCTTTCAAGAAGTTAAACGTTTCATGTTATCAAAATAATTCTCAAGACACATTGATATTCATGACTCCTCATTTTCAAAATTCAGTTCTCTCCCATATGCAGTCAAGGAAAATCTCCAACAGGTTCCAAGTTTCTGTTCGTACAACAACGTACTTTGCAATGCTGCTTTAACAGAGGATTCCTGCGAGGAATCCTGCAAAATTAGAGCTGGAAAACTGAATTGTATTGCAAGTTGATAAAGTAGAAAGCATGCTGACATTCATTTTAGTCACTTCGAAACAATTTTGTTTAAATCTGCTGAAGGCAAATTTCAGTGTAAAGTATGAAAGCTCAAGATCATCTCGTTACTACGATGAATGCCTGTTACAGCTTCAGTTGGGACTATTGCCTTCATTTATAAAAACACAATTTCTGTTCCAACAACAGAATTAGCATAAGTGCCCTTACAGTCTCGCTCCTAAGATCTGTCAACTATATCTTCTTTCTTATTCCAATCTGAGATTGACGTCAGCAGCATTCACAACCTTTTGAGAACTCATTCTCCAGTATCTACTTAATTTGATGTCTCAGAAGATTTATGACTCACGAAACTTGGTGCTTAAAGCTTCGGGGCACAAAAATGGGAAGAAATCCAAAGGGAAAAAAGATTGCATTTAATATAGTAAAATAATAGTAAAGAGAGAGCCAGAGAAAATATAGTCAGGTGCTATTTTTAGCAAGGGCTGCGCTGTAAGATAAAGAAGTGCAATTTTCCCTTTCATTACTCAATAAAACAAAGAAAAACAATTTTCTTTTCCATTCATTACTCAGTGAATGAAGAGGTCAGTCATAAAAGCAACGTTAAACGTGGACGATTTGTGCAGCACCCTGCAGTAGCTGAGCGATACTTCGGTACCATCAAAGAACCGGAGAATCAAGCCTCTCAGTAGAGAGCGTGCATCTGGCCCCGGGAGAAAGCAACTCGGCAGTCAGAAGTCACTGCTGGAAACAGCTCCAAATTGCAAGTATGAATTCAAAGTGCAATCTGTGCTGTGCAGAAGCGCAAAACTTGAGATTTCTAAGGAATAAGAGGTAGGAGATAATCACCGATGATGTCTCCAACACGTTTCACTCTTGCAGCCCCCTGCCCTTTCCTCTGCAGATAGCCAGGCACTCGACATCCTCGGGACGAAGGGAAGACCATGCTGATGGGGAGATGCATTCTCCTCACAGGGACACAATCTACTGTAATACTCCTGTTCTCTCCCATGGTGGTCCCTAGTTCCAAAGCTACATCTGTGCAAGTTCACCGCTGGTGAAAACTGAACTACCCCTCCTTTCCGGAAAGGAGAACGCCAGTTATACAAATCCCTCAAGTCTTGACACACAATAAAATTAACCTTCTTATTGTTATTAATCAAGAATTTAATAAATAAGATCTTAAAAATTACATGTCTTGGGAATCTTTTCATTTAAAAAATGGAGATCCAGTGAGTCATGACTGAAAAAGTCACTCAGCATCTCCCTTTGAGGGACTATTTTGAACAAATGCTTTATTGAGCAGACAGATTTCAGTGGAACACACATGACTCACCTGTGGTATGAAGGCAATTAAATCTATATCAAATTTCTTCTATCCATAAAATAAGTAGATAAATTAGAAGTGAAAATCCCCTGCTTCTCATATTTCCCAGTAACAGTCCCAGAACAGTTAGCAAATATGATAGCCTGGATTTATTCTCAATTTCCTCCACGAAAAAATATTAAAAAAGAAATCAATGCTGCAATGCTTCTCGGACATGCAGACTACGGTTTAAAAAAAAATACCAAGAACGCCACATCGCATGGATTCTGACATTATAACCAACAAATCAAATACTACCTCTTTTCCCTTAGGTAATAAAGAGATGTTCTTTTAAAGAAAAAAAGAAAACTAAACCACACACTGCTTCTTTTAATCAGCAAGCCGACTGCACCGACTCTCTCGCCGTTACAGGATAACATAATATTGTACATTTGGAGGGCATGTTCTCAGCCAGGAGGAAGTGCTGCCATTCCAGGAACTTTGAAGATCTTGGTAGGAGTAAAAGAGATGCACGGGTTTGATACTTTCAGCACCAGAGCGAATAAACGTCTTGTATGAAGTTAGAGGAAAATAGTCACCTGTTCTGGTTAAGCACCTGAACTTTGTAAATGGTATGAAAGGTGCCTACCTCGCCATCACTCAGCAGCTTCAGGTTTTGACATGACACTGGAGCACCTGTGCCTCCCCATGTCCCAGTCACACAGAGGGTTCCTACAGCCCCCGTGCTGCCGAGCGACTTGGAGCCAACAGTGCAGTGGTGCAGGTGCTGTTGGGGCTAAGTTAGAGCTGGGTTCTGCCAGTACCACTGCTTCGGGGGAAATTACCCATCACAACAGCAAATGTCTGGGAGACCAAGACTATTTCTGCACTTAGGTGAAAAATTATTCAAATTAGTTTTGCCACCCACGACAGCTTGGACAGTTTTTATTGGATTCGTTCCCTTTAGATTTCACGCGGTCTCTTGGTAGAATAATGACATAGATCCTATGCACATTTAGATCAGACTTCTGGTAGAAGATCTGAAATAATTTTATCAATCTCCAAGGCCTCAGAATGATGGCCACAGCTTTGAATGTGCTACTGTGGAGTAGGGAGAATGCTGTATATGTACTTCAGAACAGCAGCAAGTACATTACAGGGGCAGATCTTTATGCAGATTCTTCCTTTTTCCCCTAAATAAATCATTAACCAGCACAAGTGTGGTGGGGGGAATAAAAGATTAATTTTACACTTCCAAATCCTGAAGCCTCAGGGAAGACTAAGCAGTCCTCACAAATTTACCTCATTTAATATCTTTGCAGTAGTGACTTTCCCTGCATGCTATTTTCAAGATGATGGGTATTCCTGTAAAAAAGAGACGCATTTTAGCTAAGGGTTAGGAGCATCAAACAGGCGTAGATTTTTAGCTGTCACATAATTATAGCACAACAGTTGGGAAGTTCGGTATAGAAATACCGTTCATCTAGGGCACCGAGTTCCTATTATCAGCCAACCCAATCAAGTCCCTTCTGTGCTTTACACCACATTTCACAGTTAGTTAAGCAACCCAGGAAGCAGCTTTGGTCAGGAAGGGTGTACAAAAACAGGCTGAAGAGCTCTGCCAAATGCCTGGTTCCTCATCCCAGGAAGCGCTCAGCCCAGACAACCACCACCTCGTAGGAAGGCCGGAATCCACAGGGGTTTTGTGCTGTCGCTGAAATGTTGATGTGCAGTTTCACCCCTGCACAGCCCAGCCCTCCTGAATTTTCTGCTCTGGGCCACTCCTTGCTCCTTGCAAGGCAGCACTTATGGGCACTGCTTCTCTGGTGTTTTCCACTGCAATTAACAGGAGAAATTTAATTTATCACAAAGGTGTTGGCTTTCTGATGGTGTTTTTTTTTTCCCCTCCATTTGTTACTTCTAATAATTAGAAATCCTAATACAAATTTAAAAAAAAATAGCAGATAGTCCTGCTTTGGTTCCACTCCCGTTTTGTGCCAGTTTTCACCCCATTCACCTTCCAGCGTCAGGGCACAGCAGGACTGCGCAGTGGGGTTGTGTACACGAGCTCTCTCTTCCCAGAGCCCGCGCTGCCTCCAGAAGATGGAGGTGGCACAGCTGTGTCCGTGTGAAGCTGGGCATAAGCTAAATTAGGCTTGCTGCAAGCCCCCTGCTGTACCAAACATAATCTTCCTGGGTTTCAGACAAAGCATCTCCCCTCTGTTTTACTGCATCGCTGCCCAGCTGAAGGCGCCAGGCTGGGTTACTTCAGCATTAAACCCTACAGACGACCCAAGTCTGTCCTGCAGACCTTTCAAGTTTACATCAGTGTAAGAGATTAGAATCACATCTAAAAACCTTCCTTAGTTTTCTTCCTGTTTTTCTGTTAACTGTTAGCTCGGTGTCTTTGGGACTGTGTGCAGGAAAAAGAAGGCTGTAAATCCAAACACTTGATGGCATTTCAGTTTCTGAACCTTAAATTGTACTTAAGTTTCTCTGTCTGATGGCTGCACACAGCCAGAACTCGCTCCCTGACAATCATAAACAAATTCCCACAGTTCTTGCAAGCAGCGATTTCTGAAATAACACATTCCCAGCGACGTGTGACACAAGCCTTCAGCCTTGGGCATCTTAAAAATAACATGGAAATAAGCCAGAGACATAGCAGGGCCGAAACCAGCACTTAGCATTCATCCCGTTACCAACTGGAACAAGCCCTGCCACGTTGTGCTGCACTGGAGGGGCATTTTGCAGGGCAAAATGAAAGTAATCCTGCCAATTTCACAAGCTAGCAGGGATTGGGTAAAGGTAGAAAGAAGCATGACGTCCATCACTCCCCTCTAACATGGGAGAGACTTAAAATGCAATCCTCTGCCAGTCCTGCCTGGCTCTAAGTTTCCAGCACTGTTCCTCCACGCAACCAGATGATGCACCAGCATGCTATCTTATATCAAAATACCTCTTCTCTAAAAAGAAAACGCATAAATCAACTTTTTCTTTTCCCCAGTTCTTCTTCTACACTCTTATGCACAACTCAATTCTTTCCAATTCTGTTACAGCTGTACTCTGCCAGATCTCTCCTTCCAGTTAACCTAAAAGTGTTTCCAAAGGTGCTATCTGATTTTGCCAGGAAAAAGCCAGGGTGAGTAACAGAGCCAAGTGAAACTACAGGAGAAGTGGCACAGCCTTACAGAAACACGTGCAGCACGAGGCTAAAATGTACAGCAAGGATGCCAGTTAGCCTTTGGTGGTAATTACAATAATCCAATAATGCAGAAGAGTTTTGGAAATAAAAAAAATAAAAATCAATTTGATGGGAGTTATTTCTCTTTCCTCCCTCTTAAAACACCACCAAAACAAGCGGGTACAGGACTTTCCACAGCCTCACAAAGCTCCTCACATCAGCCCGCTGCAGTTCACCACCTGAAGCGCTTCTTTTCGGAGCTGGACAGGGCTCCGTGCACTGCGGGCACTCTGCGGAGCCCGATGCTGTTACCATGGCACTCGGGCACCCAGCAACTTCAGAAAAGCCTCAGCGTTATTGCCACTCTATGGACCAACTGGCAGGAGGCAGCAGCTGGGTCTCTGAACAAGCCATGCAAAAGCAAAAAGCAGCATTAGGGTGAACAAGCTGCCTGGTAAGCATCCTCTGCACAAATCCTCTGTACAGTCTCTTTTATTTTAGCACTCCGCCTACAGGAAAAGCAGAGAGGCAGCATCACATGTGCATGCCTGCATCTGCACACGCTGCTCTCCCTCTATGGCTTTGCCCTCCAGCACTGATACAGAGCAGCTAGCCGGCAGAGTCTGGCTGAGAGAACACCTCCCCGATCCATCTTTAAGTGACGCCCAAAGTCCAGTCGCTGGAGTCTTACACCCCACGACGTTACGGAGTTACCCCTACACCCAGCAGGCTGGTGGACCTCGGCGCACGCTGCGGTTACACTGCAGCTGCGGCACAACTGAACTGCAATAACCAGGTAAGAGTCGTGCTGGGGACCTGTTTGTTAAAAGAAAAACAGCAACGGATGATTTTATGTAGTGGAGAGGGAATAACGTCACCATTTCCCTTGCACCAGAAGGATCATCACTCATTCCCCTTTCCAACAAAGGAAAGGATGCTTGATGTACAAGGGGTACGTGTACAACCCTCCCTCCCCATGACTGAAAGTAGCCCTTGTTTTATGAATACAGAAGTACAGAAAAACAGTGGTCAACATCTGGAATCTTACTTCATGCCATTTAATGAGGCGGAAAGATCTCAAATAGCTAGACAACAGAAAATAAGTGAAAAAAAAATAATTCTCACTGTTAAACTTCAAGGTACTCGAATTGTACGTCAGGGTACAACCTCTCGCATCCCCAAACCAGTTGCTGTGGTCCTGGGTTCACTGGTTTTTGTCTCTAAATTCAGCCCTTCAGCCTACCCATAGATGTTGCATGAACACGACGCTGTACTGCACACAACACAACGCATGGAAGTTAGAAATGTGACGAAGCTCAATAATTCCATTTTCTCACTTGACCAAAAATACATGCCACAGGTCAAGTATGTGCTCACTTGACACCAATACTATGAGCAGCCATAAATTTCACACGCTGTACTATCTTGTAACTGATCACAGCATAACCAAGCGTATCTAAATATAGAATGTAGGCATAATGTAGAAGATAAAAACTATGAAATAAAATCATAGCAACAGTGATTCTGACCAGACAGGGACGACAGGAAAACATTTGGAGGCACATGACTCTAAGTCCCTAAGTAAAATGACAGTCAATCCGACCGGAAAGCACCAAAGTATCTGTTCTGGTTTCTGCTGTAAAAAGCAAGACACGCAAAAGGTCGGGAGGCCAGCAACGCCTCCGTCCTTCCAACACTTAACTGCCTACTACATCAACGGAAGATTTTCCCGTGAAATTTCCCAAGAAAAGCTTTTCCCCTGCTGTGCAACTAGTTAACATTGGCTAGTTTTCTTTAGGAAAGGGCTAAACCTTGGAACCATCAGCAGCTGGATAGGACACAGTACCGCTGAATGCAACGTTGTAACTCATTCCATTTTCCTGAACTGCACCAAACACAGGCAAACGCTCCATGCTCCTGGTAATTCTGCGAAGATGTAGCACAAAGATATTACACCTTGCAACGAGATTAAATCCAGTACCGTAAACTGGAATAAATCCAGTGATATCAGAGCTTAGGGTGAAGTTGAATTTGGCCTTCACTGTAATGCAGAGTTATAATGAGATAACAATGGGATTGAGGTGATTAACTATAAACAGAAATAAACCTTCTGTGCCAACTGTTTAACTGCAAACACAGGAATGCCCTGCTTAGGGCAAGCTTAGGCTGTTAAATAAATTCAACCCCCCCAATAAAATAAGTAGAAATATATTTTTAAGTGAGTGGAATACCTAACCATCCAGGTTATTCTTATTTGTAGGGTTTTATCTCTCTCCCTTTTTTCAGTCTTCGCAGTCTCATCCCAAAGAACATTCAGAGTGGCACGAGCACCAAGTTGTTCCCAGAGCAGGAGCATTACCACTTGAGATATAAGCAAGACCTTGGCTTGAATTATGGACAGTTCTGTATCCCTCCTCTGGTCAGATGTTATGCACTGTGATTTAACACGAGAAGTGGTGCTTTATGCCCACAGCCCTGATGATTTTCACTCCTGGGGCCCATTAAATCCTCAGGGCTGCAAATGAGATGTGCTCCTTACAAGGATCATCTTGTCTGTTCACCGTCACAACTTTGGCCATTTTAGTTCTCTGTCTAAAGAGCAAAGCAGAGGATCTCACACCAGCTGTGAACCTACTGAGCCAAATCAGACCCATTAGGTCTTCAGAGACATCCATCACTACTGCATCTGTACTCTGAGTTACAGAACTCCTAGCTCTTTTTTTAGAAACAGGTTTTGTGCAAGCAAGTTTGAAGTCAGTGCTTATAAGGAACTTAACAAAAACAGGATGGGAATAGGATGCCAGGGGAATAGATGATTCTCTCATCTGAAATGCATAATTAGCTTCTGGTTAAGTGTGCAATTAACGTTAAAAGTTTACAATCAAGTATGATGGCGTTCTAAATTTACCTCCGTTAAATGAAAAAAAATGAATATAGTTACCAGTGTTACTTCTTTGAATCCCTTCCCCGCGAGGCGCTCTGCTCAGTAACATCCTGTCTTCCGGGTGAAAACTGACACAAAAAGCTTTTTAAAACACTGCATATTTGCCTTGGAGATGGCTACACAGCTTGGGTTTTATTTTGGCTTACACTTTTTTGAGTTGTAATGCTAACTGCCACTCAGCATAATTAGCAGTTGTCGTGTTTCTGTTGGTAAAAATCCTTCCCACAAAAACAGAATGATGATGCTTTGTACCCTCTTCCCAGCTGTGCCCAGAAGCTGTAGCACGCGTGTTTCCAACATCCACCAGAGCTCATCTCAGACCCCTACGGATTTCAGCAGTTAAGCGACAAAAACATTTTTGTTAATGGGAAAGAAAAAAGCTGTACTCACCCTAGTAGTTTAAATCTGTTAAGCAGCATCTTAAAAGGAAATCGTACTGGAGTCTAAATATGCTGTCTCCATCTGAATATCACATCCTTTTTGCCTTTTAATCTTAAGTTAAATTTAACCTCTCACTGACTTAAAAAGGGGACAAGTAGTAGTTTGAATTGCAGTATCATCCACCAAAGCCTGTACTTAGTGATGTTTGTTATTAACCACATATATATTTATAGCAGTGCAACAAAAACGAGACATGTAGGGTGTAAAAGTATAATGAAGACTGAAGAAATTCCTCGTACAAACCGTGTATTGTGTGGTAACCAAAGCATTGTGGTGTACAGTATTCTGGGCTCAACACTGCTGCTGATTTTCCATCAGTAAATTTAAATTTAAATGATTTAAAGAGCTCACGGGATTAATCTATACTGGGCCAACAAGAAGGACAGACTTTGTCCCTCAGCATTTAACCTCAGAGCACGCTACAGCACTACGCTGCTCTAGAGTTCTGCTGTTACGATTACTTACCACCAATAGACACAGAAATGCACAGAAAAAAAAAAAGAGATCTTTCATTGTTCTCAGCTGAAACCAAAATCACTTTTATTCATTCACCCTGCTTCGATCTGGCCAGAGTGGCCTTGCCTAGCTGCTAGGCAACCTGAACACTGCATTTAGTAATAACCAAACGCATTTGCTAGGAATATAATAATGCTACCTTTGAGATTTATTTATAATAAAAACCATACTTAGCTGATAATATTATAGCTTTCCTTTTTGATCACTAGGTAGTAACTCTGAGAAAACAAAACTGTTGGTCAAGAAAGTACCTGCACGTATACCCCGCATACAGAGAGAGGAAATGAAGCAGCCCCATATAAATATACCATGAGGGAGATGTTTTATATGGAAGTATTATTACAGATGACAGTGCTATAAAAAAATTCTAATCCAAGAATTCTATTTATGCAGATATCAGAATATCTGCATAATATTAATATATTTACATTAAAATGTTTTAAATTAGAAGGGATAATTACCAAACCTCATCCGACTACAATGTGAACTTTCTCAGTAAAGGTCATTTATCCAATTTACGTAAAATCACCATTCCAAAACAAGACAGAAAAAAGTTGGAATTAAAACATAACCCACTGACCTCAGAGTTCTTTTTAAAGAAAATGAAAGCACAAAACATTATTTTGTATAATCCCTCTCAGGACCACTTTACTGTTTCGTTCTGCAGCAGCAGAGCTACCATCCTACCTTAAAACCACCACAAATATCTTTGATTGGTCCCATCCCTCCCACCGCCCAACCCAAGAGAAAGAGAGCTTCCTTTCAAGTCTCTTCAACTGAGCAGATGATTTCCTGGACTGCTCAGTCACTAGCGCAACTGATAGAAACCTGATTAAAATACTAATTTGGGTGACTGAGGTATTAATGTCAACAAAGCCAAAGGCCTGCTGATTACATGAAAATTAAACAGAGCAGCACCCTTCTTTGATCTTGACACCCGACAGCTTGGCACTTGAAGTGGTTTGAGGTTCTCCTACCATTAAGAAATCCCAGGAGCTCTGTGTAGCTGGGCACTTTGCCCAAATATTCTGCTCTTCTGACCAACACAAAAAGGCAAAAGTCAGTCAACGTAGAAAGCCCCAATGATCGCTGATCTTTCTCGATCACAGCACGCCAGACATGGTTACTTCCTCTCCCTTGAGATTTATGTGACATAAAACCAAGGTTGTATGTGCACAGCTCAAGCACCTCCAGCCTGCTCCAGCTGCATGCACTTGGCAGAGCTCTGCAAGCACCCATGGATGGAAAAAGAGGCAGCTCCACGGAGCAGGGAGCATACGAGGTTTTTTATAAGTGCTCCTCTCTGGGTTTTATACAGAAATTTGAAGTGGCTAATTTAAACACCTGCAACTTCTCCCTCCCTTAGTTCCGGATTACGCCTGATTCAGTCAAGACTTAACATCAAGCTTAGCAGGTCGTAAGTTTTAAAAAAGTCAACATAACTGGGAAGTTGCAAGTAAAAGCAGAGCGCTAAATGGAATTGCAGGGTCCCATGCTCACGGAAACTCAACAGCAGCTGTAAATCATTTTATAAAGGAATCAGAAGACAGATTGGTAAGAAGTCTCCTCCTTCCTACACATAGAAACGCAGTTCTGGGATACTGCTGGCCCTCACTACTGCATGTAACCTGAAGAATACACGGATGTTACGGATATTAGCCTTAGGACAGGCAGGAAGTAAGCAAGCTCAAACACTGTGCTTTTTTTAAAGCAGAACACACAAAGTTGACGGTTAAGGTCCTTAAATCATGACTCACATCAGGGATCCATGCAAGGAACACAGAAATAAAGAAGGAAAGAGCACAAGTCACTCTGGAAACTGTCAAGCACTTACATAAACCTTTTATTGAAAGGAAATTTTAAATCAACAATATTGTTGATTAACTCCAGTATTACAGCTCCTACAGTTAGCACACACTGAGGAATCCACCTGGCATCTCTTTTCTTAAGAAGTTTAAGGTTATTAAAGCCTTTTTTCCTGAAATCTTCAAACATTTATTTAAAATTCCTGCTTAATTCATTTTAATCCTAGTATCTTTGAAATATATATATATATATATATAAATCATTCACAGTGCTTTCTTCTTGCTTTTACACAATTTATTAGAGAATTTTGTGTTCTGAGACCAAGAAAATCGAACGCAGGATGGAAGTCTTCTTTAATTACTTAGTGGGCCCGAACTCCAAATATTCTCATTACACAACCCCTAAATGAAATCAAGCAGTCCCATGCCAGGTTATCTGCATTAGTTTCAATGTCAGAATTTAGCAACACAGAGGGGATATCTTATTATATAATTGCTGCAACAAAAACACAGCAACACAGAAATAAAGTGAATCATACCATTGCAGTAAACAATAATAGAGTTCCTCATTTTAGATTCTCACTCTGGATTCAAAAAACAGTCACAATAAAAATGTGATTACTATAATATTAAAATTAGTTGCAATAACCAGAGATTAATTATAAATCAAGTGTATATAAATCAGTTAGAACACTAAGCTCTTAGCTGGGACAGGGTTTTGGTAGAAATGCTACACAGTTTCAACTAAACTTCAATTCTGAACTTTAAGCTTAACTTGTGGGAGAAGCCTCTAAACAGACAGCTGTTTCACGTTAGTGAGCTACCTCCTGGAGACTGTTATGAGAATAACAATTAAGAGAATGACAGCGTGATCTCTTATTTGAGATCTTTTCTTTTTATGCAAAACAGAAGGGAAGAATCTTGTTAACTGGTATTGCAGCTGGAGCCCTTTGGTACTTTAAAACACAACTTATGCTTTTTAAACACATCTCGTAATTCGTTAAGGCGCAGAGGGTTAAGCACCATCAGGATAAACACTATGGTAAAAACGCAATTTAAGTCATTTGCCAGTATGTAGAATAAAAGAACACCCCTTCTTTCCGTAAAAAGAAGCATCACGAGCTATTGACACAATTGCTTGGCCTTGGCCCTCCACTCTGCAGCTCAGGAATTTTTGTTTTTTAAACTGGGCTAAAAGGCTGTCATTTAGAGTCGGACAAGGACCCATGATGGGGTGCTTGAGCAGAGGAACCCTCCAGTTTACCTGCACAAATTCTTTTCCCATTTAATTTACCAAGAAGTCACTTCTGTCAAGATGGTTTGAAGCACATCTCTGCAGGCACATGAGTTGCAGGAAGGGACAAGTATCTCATTTGGAGGACGTCAGCTGACAGCACAAGCTACGTCTAGAGATCACTCATTCAGTGCTCACTGAATTTTCTCACCTACTAGTGCTCACTCAAGAGGTGCTATCAAAAGGCTCCAGATCTGCTTCGGGTTTTGTTTCAGTTTAATAATACACTGACCCCTGAGATTGAAGAGCAGACCAAATCAAGAGTCCCATCAGTCAAGTGAAACAGCAATATAAAGAGAACTTACTGCAGGGATGGAAAAGGCACAGCCACACAAAACATATAAACAAAAATCAGTATTCATACAAAAAAAAAAATCCATCTCCAAGCACGCTGTTTCTTACTGTTGTATCTTTGCCGGGTTTATTATAAACCATTTTTGAAAATGCTGGCACTTACCCAAATCTGCAGTTTCACTCGTTTGTCATTCCTATAAACTGTTTTCACTTTGAAGTCAATTCCTACTGTGCTAACGAAGGCTGGTGTAAAAGTGTCATCGGCGTATCTGAAGAGGAAGGATGTTTTCCCCACGCTGCTGTTGCCAATGATCAGGAGTTTGAACATGTAATCAAAATTTTGATCCGAAGTATCTTTCTGCCTGTATCTGGCATCTGTTACTGAAGCCATCTAAGAAAAATGACAAACATTGAAAAAGAACAGATTTAGGAGCAGTTCGAGCACTTGTCTTCCTTAACTGCGTACCGTATGTTTAGCTTCTCTCTCTTCTTTCTAATAACATACGCATTGTATCTACTGAAGAAAGAGCAACACACCTTGCAGTCTTCTTGTAAAGCCTGACTTTAAATTTCTGTTACCGACTTACATTGCTAAGATTTCCTACCCCAAGAAATCCACCTGTTGCACTGCTTTGTATTTAAAAGAGTAACAGATGGCTATTGCAGCTTGTTCAGATATTACTGGGGAACCAGCATTCTTTACCCCAGTGGCAGGGTGCCATTTCTGTTGCTCCGATAACCTGTAGTGCTGCAACAAAAACTACAATCTTTGACAAAGCATCCAGCTATGCGATTCATTAAGCAGCCACGGAGGCACGTAAACCTAAATAATTCTTTTTATGACTACTAGGGAAAATCTGCATTTCTAGCTCACGCACCACCACCATTTTATCCTTTGAAAGTTCTGTCCTCTGTGTTGACAGATAAAAAAATAAAAAATAAAACACTTAGCTATGAGAGAAGAAACATCAGTTGACAAAAGGAGTTTCAGCTGACAACTCTGAAACCATGCAACACTTATCTACTCTCAAGACTGCAATTAAAATAAACAGCACATGCATAAAATGTGAGGCTCAGCAGGGCTGCAGGCAGCATCCCTAATGGCTGGCTGATCCCTTTTGATTTCTGGGGGATAGAGAGTTGGGGATGTGAGTGAGTGCAGAGGAAAGATGCAGACTCAGAGATTCCTCCTCTAGTGATCCCGAACTAGATTCAGAAACCAAAAAAAAAAAAGCAACCAATTGACCAAAAAAGCAACCCTTGTGAATCAAACATCACCACAGCTAGGACTCACCAAGCAACCCCAGGTTGCTGCAACGTTCAGAGCTCTGACACGCAGCCTGAGAAGGCAAGCCCCTGCCTTTCCATTTGCCATGATTTTCATCTCTAATGCTGTTTCAAAATTCCTCCTGCATCAAACAGCTGAAGGTCCTTATAGCCAGTCAGGGGGCTGTGCAAACTGGGGCGATGGCAATGCAGGTCTGATAAGCAGCGGCTTGTCCACCAAGCCAGGACGCGCACTACTTGTGTGCAGTGCCAGAAAGCGAAGTCTGTATGGACACTGGAGTCTCTTATTCACCAACATCCAAAGAAATAAGTCAATTTTCCCCCCCATTCATAGTCACAGGCATCTTTGGGAACAAAACTCCTACCAACTTCTACTCTCACCATGTGCCCAAATAGTTTCCTTCTTATCAAGTCTCACCCACACACAGGACTTAACCCACCTGCTGAAAAGAAGTTCAAAATTCACTGTATATAAACAGCTATAAACCAAAATGCTGCCCAAAGTTAAACTGGCATCCCAATTTAAATTAAGCTCCCAACAGAGAGGAAACAAATTGTTGTGCATGTTCTATTTAAGTTCAAACAGAGCTGTTCTTGGTTTATCTCCGATCAAACACGTGCAACTTTCTCACCCAGGAAGGGGCCAGCACAGCGGACCTTTCACAGATTGCATTAATGAGGACAGCTCTGAAGAGCTTCAGCAGTAGCTCAATATTCAACAGCTGCGCTGAATGCAGTCAAATCTTCCCACAAGCAATTCTCTGTAGGATACAATACCACTCTGATACGCAGTTCTTAACTTCAGCTGCTATTCAGCAAGGCTACAGTCCTTTGCAAGCACTCCAAAAAAGCCCAAGTACAAATTTTCCTCTCACCAGTACATCAGAAAAGTGCTCTTCTATTCCTCTCTTGCGGTTCTTAACAGGAATTTCTACAAGGAAGAACTCAACATCCAACTAACTTCCATGCGCACGCTCAGGCCCCTGCATTCACTGCCTCGGTTCAAATCTTAGGAATCTCAGCTGCAAAAATTAGGAAATTAGGAATTAGATGATTAGTTGGTTTGTACCATCACTGAGCTGGAAGACAGGGAGAAGTTGTAATTTATGTGCCTCGTACACATATGTAAGCCCACAAATGCCACTGAGAACACGTGCACTTGGTAACAGGGGGAAAAACCCAACTCTACTTCTCCATTCCACTCGCAGAGACTTGAAAAAGTGAGATGCCCTCATCACTGGGAGCCTGGTCATTTTAAGATTTAGAGGTAGACATTTAAGAAAGGCATTTTCCACTAATCATATACGAATCGATATCTCCTTCCTATCGCTACCTTTGTGGAATCCAGCCGCAAACTCCAAGCTGATCTTTCAAACGAAACGCTGCTGCTTCCATTAACCCCCTAGATTGCTATAATCAAAAGCGTACCTGGCTACAAATGCCACTCTCCAGCCCCAGTTAAAAAAGCAATTACAGAGTGTGACCAGCTGGAGCAGCTTTGTTAGGAGCACAATGCAGAAAATAAGATCAAACGCTGCTTGCACAGCGCCCGGCGCTGTTGTCATAGAAGCACAACACTCGCGCTGAGGATGCTGCGGGTCGCTTCTCTGCATCGTTAAGGCAGCGGCGGCTGGCGCACAAACATCTCAAAGAAAATTCCATCTCCTCGCTCGAGTTTGACATTTCCCTTCCCCTCCTCTGGTCACTAAAGTGAAACTGGAAGGGCTGCAGTACTAATTACTGATTGCAGGTCGTTACTGAAGCTGTACTCGACGAGCATTTGGGCTGAAAGCCTTCACGGCGCTGCCCTGAACTCGTGCGATTCCTCAGGACAAGTCTCTGAGTCCCTTCCCTCACCCACTCGGTGTCCCACCCCTACCCCAAGCTCTCCCTTGTTACGCCAGCACTAAGGGCTGTGCGCGGAGCTGGTTTGGTGAACAGACAGATCCCAGATAAAAATAATTCCTCCTACAACTTCTCCTGTTTCACAGGCCTGTTTTTGAAGTGGGTTCAGCTCCTGCTCCAGCACAAGCGAGGGAGCCAAGCGGGGGGACGGAGCGGTGGGAAGCGATGGCAGTTGCTATGCTACTGAGAGAAAGGTCCCAAAATCGCCTCTCCTGCAGGCCCTCGGTAGAGCTTCAGCCTCGGCAGCAGGGGAAAAGCGACGGCTCGCAAGTGTTGGACAACTCCCATCGGACACCTCCTGTCGAGCTCGGCAGAGAATCACCGCACAGCACCACACACCTCGTCCTCCACACAGACGTCCTGGTGCGGCTGCTGCAGATATAAATTGTGCTTTCCCCCTGGGGAAAGGCTGTCTAGTTAGCAACACAGACCCCGTACACAACTACCTCCACTCTTTGCTTAGGACACGCCAAGCAAACCAGGGTTTCTTACAAGAGACCAAGTCAACCACAACTGGAGCACAGAGCTCAAGAGGGGCTTGTGCTGGCTCCAATTTAACTGCCGTGGAGTAATCCTCAACAAAACACTGATAACAGAAGACTGGGCTATATTACAGAAAGCTCCTTACGCACCAGAAGAAAAACCTGCCCATGAGATTGTCGCTGAGAATCCTTTGGTGAGACCCCGCACACTCTTCTTTGGGTGGCCTGCTTCTTAGTAGGTAACAGCACATGAATATCCACAACCTGTGTTCCCGGGGGCTTTAGCGATGGGAACAAGGCCTTAAACACATCCGTTTTGTGGAAGTTTTGTGAGAATAGGCAGTTACGTAGCTCTAAGTACCTTATTATTTCCCTGTTGAGGAAAAAGCCTGCAGCGTGAGCTCGTCTTTTGTTAGCCAGAGAATTCACGCAGGAGGAGGATGCAACAAATGCTATGAAGCAACAAAATCTTAATCAGAGCTTATTAGCCACCAAAGAATACCTTCCTCAGTCAAGGTGTCTCTCCTGCCTTTATTCCCTACTTTGCTCTAATGCAATTTAAAAAAAGGAGCCTCTCACCCTAAGACACCTCCATGGGAAACCAGCCTCCCCCAGCTTCAGTAATCACTGACATACGCCATATAGGTGGCCTCACAGAGCTGGGCTCTTTAATTTGTGACTAATGTTGTGGTAAACAACCTGTTTTGTAGTACAACATGAACCATCAAAATGTTACTGCTCTTACAAAGCAGTAGAAGTGGTCGCTACTGCCCCAGCTCTGCAATATTTACAGCCTATAGATAGCTGCAGTGAAAAGCAGTACACAGACTGGGTAAAGTTGATGGTGTAGCCTAGAAATCACCCGGTATATCTTGCCACAGATTTATTTCCAGAAAAAAAAAAAAAGGAAGAAAAAAAAAAAGTGGACTTCAAGTGTTTCCAGTCCTTATTATTTTGGCTACGAACTAATGGAGGGCTGGGGCTGGCCCTTCTCTACCTTACAGACAAAAACCAATAAATTTCATCACTATTTTGGAAGAATAGACATCTCTGTATTAGCAACTGCACGTGCCTGTTCACAGCCACGGCTGTTTCCATGTCCCACCATCTCTCACAACGTTGCAAGGCAGAAGTCTGAATTGCCTTTGGAAAAGGGTCTGCTTGCCTGCTGCCAGGCACCTCAGTTATCAGCGAAACACGGTCACATCGATGGAACTCAAAAGTACACGGAAAGAAGTATCTGCGTTTTCAACGTTATCAGCCTCTGTATGCTGTGTATCACGCATTCTGTGCGTTTCTTACAGTAACAACATCCCTTAATATTTGTCACTGCTTTATTTTTAAGGCCAAAACTGAAATTTACCACAAATGTTTTGTTATATACCAGTGGCAATTTAAACGTGAATGTTTAATGTTTCATCATCATTTGCTAGCACACATACATTTCTTTTATTACACATAAAATAGGGATGATAGGGACAAAACTGCCACTGTTTAAGAGTCAAAGACCTTATGAGAACATGCTACTCCATGCTGCTTCCAGCCCAGCTTCCTGTGCTCAGCAACTGAGCCTCTGCTGCTTCTCCTGATATAGTATTTTACTGCCTAACGGAGCTACAACTGGTAGGAACCATTCCCTATTTTACAGTCATAACCTCTTCTCTCTTACATCCATCTTATTGTTCCTGAGCTCCAGTACTCAATATAAGCCAACAGAGAAGAGGCAAAGAAGGTGACTGTCATTTGAAAGGGGTAAGTGGTGGCAGCATGGAAGAAGAGAAGGGGCACAGTCACAAACAGCTGTACCTGTATGACTCCTGGCCATCCACAGCCACTGACAAATGTGGAAGGAAAAAAAGATTACTAGATACACTCCCTTAAAAGCAGAAATAATGAGGCTAAATAAAGGTAGAAAAAAAGTACATGGAGCTAAAGTCAACATGTAGAGCTAAAGTCAGACAGATCCCCAGTCTGCCAAGGCTCTCAGAGAAGCACAGACAGGAGCACTGGAGACAGCTGTGAGAACATTGCAACTGGTTATGGAAACCGTTCGGTCAGTTACGTAATAGGGAAAAAAAAAAAAAGAAAGCAAAAGATTCTTTTATCCCTAGTATGTAGAGTTTTGTAGTAATCCACAAGAGACGTTATTCACATGCAGCATAACTTCTTTTCAAAAGAATTAATACCTTGTGTTTTTTCCCCAAAAGTATTACAGCGTGTCTGTATTAAAAATATTCTAGTTGACAAGCCACACATCTAGTGTCAATTCTCTATGATAAAAAACACTCCTTTATGTGCTCTGTCATCTGAAAAGAAAACCAAAACCTTTTTTTCTTTTTCAGGAATTAAAGTAAGTTCTGAATCAGATCTCTATCTACTAATGACTTTCTGTTGGTGGTTTGTTTGTGTATTTTGTTTTTTTTTAAAGCCAATGTACACTGTCCTGAGACTAAAGCTCATAAAGGAAATAAGGCCGTGACCTTAGCAAGTCTTATACAAATACTAGTACTACAAGAGAGATTTATCAGAAGCAGAAAACACATTATGAGCAATTAACATAACTGCTAGTAAGTATGGCAAGCAAGCGATAGTTACCAATTTAGATCTATAATCCATGAGACAGATGGAGGCTTTGCTGTGACTTATATGAATCAAGAGTGGTCACACTGTTGAACCTGTGATGTAGAAGCAAAAGGATTACAATATTTAAGACAAAGATGGGTAACGAGAATATTACAGAAGACAGTAATGGGTGGATAGGTTAGACTGGGGACACAGAGCTGGGTAAAGGTCTGAATTTCCTTCAGAAGGTAGCGGGGAAAGCCCTGTAGTGTACAAAGATAAAAAAGAGACAGTACTCGAGTTAGTAATAGATACCAAGAGAATAGTAGATACCCGAAGCCATCAGTTTAGAATTTATTAAAGGGAGATTATCTAGATTAATCTAAATTTTAATTTCCAGAGATGTTCTAGAAGGGGATGCAAACCCTCAGATAGGAATTGTTACACCCTCATCACAGAAAGGCAGCAAAGGGAACAGAACCACGGAGGAGCTGAAATACATCTCCATGTATTTCTGTTTCGCACGAAGCCTGGGTCAAAGTCTACCGCACAGCAAATGCCAATTACAACAGGACGTGTAAATGTCTGCAACCCCACTTACAGCACATCTATATAAAAATAACTGCCTTAAAACAATAGGTTTTCCACATTTAGAAGAAAAAAAAAAACACATAACAGAATTCAGTCCTCATTTTCATGTTTAATATAATCTAAAGGCCAACTTCACCTCTGGTGCGTTTCCTCTCCAGCAGACAAGTGCAAACCCCCACTTGTTATCATGACTTATTTTATACTGCCTTGTGGAGGCTGCTGAAACACCCAGACAAACTCAGACCTAATGTAGATAAGCTGCAGCCACCAATTCTAGGTAACAATTTGGATCAGACAAGAACAAATCCTTTCTCACGATCCACACAATTGACAATCACCTCACTTGGCACGCAAAATGGCACCTTGCTCTTGCCCAGACTACTCCACATTTTTCTTGATTACGGTTCCCTGTGTTCTCACAGCCCTGGCCTCTGCAGCAGGTATTTCTGTGACCACCTCTGGCTCTCACTTCAACACTGTCCACGGTTTCAGGGAACTTGGTTTTGAAGCTTCATCCAAATAACTTAACTGCTAGATCTAGAACAAAAATAAGTCAACAGTGGAAACAGAAAGAAAAGCCACTATTTTGTTGCTTTAGAAATGTCAGCCCCTCATCTTGACAGCAAAAGCTAAAATTGATTTATTAATGAAGTCTTCACAATCAGATTTTTGTAGTGGACTTAGTCTGGAAACCACATGCTGTGAATGAGTTCAATATACGCATGACAACTGAAGAAGAGAAAGCTCTAAACAACATGGCCAGTTTATCATTACTCATTCAGATTTGGGAACACAAGCTTCAAAAAGTGCTGAGAATTTGCTGGGTGTGGAATAAAAGTCCAGAATCTGTGTCTATCCTCCCTTTCCCATCAACTCTCTTAACTTTACTATCACAATTTGTCAGGCAGCAGGCTGGGACTGTTGTCAGAAAGACTTCCTGGAGTCAAACATCTCTCTGGGTGTCTGGAACCATGCCTCTCCCGTTTCCTGCATAATGTTCAACATCCTTAATGTCCATTTCAGAGCCATGGAAAAACTCTCAGGAAGAAGAAATTTATTACTCTATTTCTACAATGGAAAAAATAAAGTAAAGTAATAAGAGTTTCCACATTGTTTACTCTCTGCTACGAGTGTTTTCTTTGTGGCTCTTTTAACATCACACGGGTTCCTGCCTGTTGGCAAACACGCTGCTCAGAAGGCACAGAGCACACCACTTAACAGCCCAGGGATCTCCCCTTCTGCAGGGGAACTGCTAGCTGAGCCTGGCTCAGCTCTTCCTGAAAGGGTGTGAGAGACTTACATCCTCTTTCTGCCCTAGAGAGCAGATGCAGGGAGGATTTCCCCAATTCCCTTAATATTCCAGCAAGCCTGGAAACCAGAGGAGCCAGGCATTTTCTGGAGCTACAGAAGTGCTAGCCAAGGCTGTCCCCAGCACGAGCTGAGAGGGCTGATCGCTGCTACAAGACACGCTGTCATTAAAGCCTTCCTGCTACAAACACTCCAGCCATGGCTGAGGTAACAGACTTCAATCCTCATTTGACTCTCCAGCTTTGCAGTTCTACCTCGGTTTCTCCAAGAATAAACTAGCAAATGTATACTGCCTACACTGAAGCAGCGCGGTGGAATAAGAACGCTCAGAGCAGCGCACACACAGCGGATCCGTCACAACTCTGCTCCAAGAGGGGTTCAGCTCGCCGCTGGTCCTTCCCCAGCTGGAGGACCGGTGAGGAGCGAAGTGCTGTGCCGGGACACAGCGAAGCCGCCACCATGCCCTCCCACTCTGCTGGAAAACAACGCCAGTTCAGCCACACGAGGGAATTCACACTGCTTGGAGCCACCGGCCGGCCGTACGCTGACTCTGACACCCATCCCACAAGCAGGCAAGAGACTTTTGCAGATTTTCCTGCGTCACCAGGTCCAAAACCTTCCACCTGTACATAAAAATCAGAACCGAACCGGGTGACAGGAGGCTGGCTTCGTCCTGTAGTAACACTCGTGCCGCAGGACTGCGTGGAGACAGGGCTAGCTCAGAACGGCGCCGCGGTGCAGGTGAAGTTTGTTTGGCTGCCTTCTGCCCCCAGCCTCAAAGCAGAAAATCCATGAGGGACACGTTACTTCCTTTCTCTGTGCTACGCTGTCCATGCTGTGAGGTAAGCCAGCTGCTAACGCAGATTACAAGTGCCCCGACAATTCCCAGGTTTTAACTAGCTAACCGAACGTACGTCTTATTGCTTATGTCAAAGACCAAATACGACTGCGTTGCAGGGAGCTCAGCACGCATTACAGGAGCTCACTAAGTACCGCAGAACTTCAACCAGCGTGTACATGAAGTACAGCTGAAAGGCCAGCTCGGGACACGCTCGATTTTAGCCATTGGGACGTGCCTCCTGCAAACGCCCCCAGGCAGCACCCCCGGCCTCACTGGGGAGGCTCAGGGGACACGCGTCCCCTCACACGAGGACCAGCCAGTGCGGTGCACGGCCCTGCAATACGTACTGCTGCCAAGAAGCTCCCTCATCTCCCCTTTTTGATCGGGGGCTGCATCAGACCCCGGCAAAATGGAAGTAGGAAGAACACCACAAAACACGCAGCTCAGCTCACAACTACTACAGGTCAGTGATGGCTAGCGTGTTAACGAATGCACTGCTTTGCTACACCTAAGGCTCAGCAAGAAATACTGCTATTAAAACCTCAAAACATTAAGTCTTCTCAACTTGTTACTTGATAACATGTCAGATCTGCAGAAAGGGCGGCAGTTTTGTCAAAATTGCAAAGGAAGTCTGATTTAGAGATTGGCTTATGGAACTCTCTTCTGACTTGCAATACAAATTGCCCTGATAAAACAGTCTTGAAGGCAGCGATCACACCAAGGTCTCAGTAAGTGCATATATAACTGTCTGCAGGACAGCGAGCACAAATAACAGGAAAGAAAAGCTTTTTAGTTACACGCTCATATATAGCGGTATACAGATTCAATTTACAGCCTGACAGAACTCCCATGATCCGCATCGAGATACAAACACGGGGGTCAAGACTATGTTCCACTGACAACTTTAACTTAGGGTGGAGGGGAAGGAGGAAGAAAAAATAGAAAAAGAGGGCTATTTTAACCCAGGGCTAACCCAGGCTAGTATGAAGCCCCACAAAGAGTTATCAGCACAAGTGTGGGTGCAGCACTGGATAAGGAGTGACAAGGAACAAGGCTGGAGAGGTTTGAACCGGGTTTGCCACCAAGAAAGCGTGCAGAGAAACATGAATTAAAGTTCTGCAGTCACAGTCTTGGGCCAAGGGAAAATTCACATTCAAATTAACTTTTTTTTCTCTTTTGGGTCAGGTTAGTCTTAATGGAGGTCAGCTCAACCTGGTTCACTGCACAAACGTGCCGTGAAGAAGGGAAGGACAGCACGGGGACGGAACCTCGGGAGGCACAGAGACAGGAATGATGGTGCTGGTGTTGGCGATGCCGCTGTGATCCCACAGCACAATGCCACCATGGGCATCGCACGTCCCTGCCTTGCTGCTGGCACACTGAGAAAAAACACATGGTCTCGGGACAGGTGGCAACAACACCGTGTATTTGGCACCACGTGAAGTGGAGGAAACGGAGAGTTGGTGCTTTTAGTGAGTGAAATTGGGATGGTGGAGCTACTCGGCTTCGTACAGCGGGCTCGCTGCCTGCTGCTGCTGGGCGCTGTGGACACACCAAGCGTCCTCCACCTGTGCGGCGGGCGAGTGACACGCGGGCGCTCTGCGGGCCACCAAGGCGCAGCCAGACCCTCGGGAGGCAGCCGGCCTCTGGCCTTCCCATGGCAGCACCAGCAGGAACAAAACCCCGTCCGTCTCACTGCCGGGCAGTTTTTAAGCGCTGCCGTTCGCCCAGCGGAAAACATCCGTGCAGAATGACAGGAATCGACAAGGATTACGCACCAGCTGGAAAACAGCCGGGGAGGCCACAGCCTCCAGCCCCCCCCACTCCCCCCCCCCGCCTAGGTTATTTAAAAGATAACGCAACGGTATATCACCTTTAATAAATATTTATTTTAGAGCTGTGGCTGCATTTGGGTTCTCCTCGCGGCTCCTCGGGGGGGGGGGGGGGTCTGCCCTTAACACCCCGCGGGCACCGAGCCCTCAGCCCGTCCGAACAGGGAACCCGGGACGCTGAGGGGGGGCGAGGACGAGGGAGGAACCCGAGGGGAAGCCAGGCGAGGCGAGGCGAGGCCAGGCGCCTTCCCGCCCTCCCGCCCCGCACACGAAGCCTGAGGGGACGGCGCCTGAGGGGACGGCGCCTGAGGGGACGGCGCCTGAGGGGACGGCGCCTGAGGGGACGGCGCCCCGGCGCCCGCCCCGACGGCTCGGAAGCGCCCGTTACCGGCGGAGGGAGCCCGGCCGCCGAGCCGCTGCTCTTACCTGGGGCGGCGGCGGAGGAGGAGGAGGAGGAGGAGGAGGAGGAAGGGCAGAGCCGAGCCGAGCCGTGCGCCGGTCCCGCGGCCGTTGCAAGCGTGGCGGGAGCCGCCCCCCCGCCGGCACCTGGGGCGGCCCCGAAGGCGGAGCTGTGCCGGGGGGGGCACCGGCAACGCCCGGGAGGGAGCGGAGCCGCCCTCGCGGGGGGGAGTCCCGGCACCGGGCTGAGGGAGAAGCTCGGTGCAGCGGCGGGACTGAGCACCCCCGAGGGTCCCGTCAGGGCTCGGGGCGCCGCTCAGCTCCTCGTGGGGTGCGAATCCCCTCAGCAGCCCCCGAATCCCCTCAGCAGCCCCCGAATCCCTTCAGCAGCCCCCGCAGCTCGGGATGCGGAGAGCTTTGTGCCGGTGGGACCGTAACTTGCCGTTCCTGGTCTTGCAAGGGCTGCAAGAGGACGTTTCTCTTCAGTAGGAGTGTTGACTCTGAAGCCTAGTGATGGCACAAACTACTGCACTGCTATTGAGGAGGAAAAAAATGAGGTGGTAGCTGTGAGCTCTTTGAATTGCTTGCCTGAAAGAGGTCTGACAAAGTGCTTAATGAAGACCCTCTTGTCTTTAAAATCCTTCAGACAGACCCCAAGTTCAACATCAGAGGCTTGATTTCCATTGTGACCTTTCTCTGGCTGGCAAACCAAACCAGCTCTCAGAGATGATCCCCGAGAGAATGCGAACAAAAATTAATAATGAGTGTTTTAAACACCCCTCTGGCATGACTAATGAGGCACTTCCTAAACAGCCAGCCAAGACGGCAGCGCGTTTCTCCACTGCCTGGCTTTAAGCAGGCGGCCAAGCACAAAGAGCAGGTTCTTGGTTCACGAGAGCGGCTCCTTTTCAGGGGAGATCAGCGCAGGAGCCACCTAAAGATTCAAGAACTGCAAAATTGCAGCCTCCAGGGACCAGCTCTGATCTCAGGGCTCTAAACCAGACCAGAGATGCTTCTGTGCCCTTGGCACATCGCTCTGAGCACTGTTCCCTTCCTGCCCCATCTCATCGTGGTGGAGTGTTTGGTTTGGTGTGCGGCACTTTGGCTCGGATACTGCCCACACTTTGTCTGCTTGCAAAAAGCTTCTTGCACGTGTAGTGATCTGAACTGACCGTCTTTGGACTGGCTTGTAGGTCAGCCAGCCCTTGGATAAACTTTAGCTTTATAACAGCTCAACCACTTGAAAGGAGTCTGTAAATTACTTTTACTGCTACGATTTCCCCAGGGTAGCTGACCAGTTAACAGTTTGGTGGGAAGGTGGAAAGCCAGAGAGCACTGCAGTGCCACATAACTAGAAAACATCCAAGGCTTGCATTTTAGGAGCTACACAGGAGTGCTGCAGGGAAGCCTCAGGAAAACCTCTTCCCACTGCAGATCAGAGATGCCACGTGGCTTCTTGATTTTATTCAAGTCAGAGCTATTTGCCAGGTGGTTCAGCGGACAATTCTACCCAGCATCTAAATTATTTCCTACCCTCACCTAGAATGGCAATGTTTACTTGCCATCGACACCACAACTAAAAATATTGTTATATAAGCCAGGACACAGTCATCAAGAATCTAACCAGCCCTGATTTAAGCCTTAAGTGAGACATCAGCTTTGTGTAGGCAACTTGACATAATCAATACTATAACAAAACCCAAGACTCATTAGAATAGTTATTTCAAAGACATTCTGTCAGGCTTGACACCTGCAGAAGTCTTTTTAGCTCTTTGCAATCCTCTCATTGCTCTGGGAAATGTTTTCCGCCTTTTCCAAAAGCCAAGTTCCACACTACCCAGCACGATGTCTGCAGTGATGGTGCTAATGCTTTTCCCTCCTTCTGCTGACTGATGCTCAATCTAGAAAGCATTGCAAGCCAACAGCCCTGTAAAGCACCAGCATGGAAGACAAGTGGTCATGGGCAGATATCTCCACCTTTGAGGGGTGGGACACATGATGGTTTAGGCTTACCTGGGCATCTGGTTAGTGATCACCTAATTTACCAACCAAGGATAGCAGCCACAACAAGCACAGAGGCACTGTGCAGCCTGCTTCCAAAGGCACTTCCAGACTTCACGCTCTCTCTGAAATGCCAGTGTTTATGTCCAGCTGCACTGGAGGATTATAAAAGCCCTCTCTCAGTCAGGACTCACTGAAAAGAGGGATGCACTTAGGTAATTAGGGGACAGAGGAATTTGTAGTGATTCTTTTGCAAGGCTGTTTTGGGGTCCGTCTATCATTTAGTTTTGCCCTGTTTCTATAATTTAAGAAGAGAAAATTGTTTGCTCTTCTAGTGCACTTTCCTTCTAGGATTTGATATTATGTGGTCATCAGTTGCTTACATGGCTTCCAGTGAGGGAGTTCTGTATTATCTTAGATTTATTGGTGGCCAAATGAAGACAGGGAATGGAAGAGAACTCCCACAAGCACACGGAGTTGGAAGGGAAGAGCAGATGTTACACTTCATCTTGTTTTCTGGCATGTGGATCTCACTAACTCTCACAGCAGTTGAGCAAACATATTTATCAAGCATGATATGCATACTCCACTACTCTCCCAACGTTTCTAATTCAAGTTACTGCATCCACACAAAATGCAACTGACCTAGAGAAACAATTTTAATCTCTTCAGTTCCTTCTTTTCTCAAAACAGTATTTTATCTATGACTACAACAAGAGCAGCACCAAAGCACCTAAATCAAGGATGATGCCCTGCTATGGGTGATGCTGTAAGCAGTAATAATACTAATGACCCTGTGTCGAAAAGGCTCATTCTCTAAACTCATGATAAGCTCTGGTCACATAGGAAGAACAGTATCTCATCGAAGCACTGTTTGCACATGGAGCAATGGCTTCAGCTCATTACCAGCTGTCGTCTGGGGAAGCTCAATGAAAACATGCCAATTGCAAGAAGAAAACCAAATCATCTTTGTTTGAATAGGTAGCACACATCCAGGCACTTCCTCACTTCAGTGAGGAAAAAGCAGCATGTATGCCCCATGCTGTCTCTCCAAGAGGTGTGTGAATTTCATTCTCTTCATCAGAGCTAGTGCACCAAAGTTCTTAAAAATGTTGTTTGCAAACGGATCATACCAGAAACTGCACAATAAAGTGACATCCAAATTTGACTGTGCTGCCAACAGAGTTTCTCTTATGCACAGCATGTTATGTTGTGTCCTGAAACATGCTCAGAAAGCAGGGAGAACATCTGCAGTTCTCACCAATTAATATTTCTGCAGCACTTCTACCTCCCCCATACAGTGCTTGTGCTAAATGGCTC
The DNA here is from genome assembly GCF_964211835.1 of Anser anser. Classification (NCBI taxonomy): domain Eukaryota; kingdom Metazoa; phylum Chordata; class Aves; order Anseriformes; family Anatidae; genus Anser; species Anser anser. The sequence continues at coordinate 25,991,857 of NC_139728.1, forward strand.
AAAAATGAGTACATACCAGTAAACAATTTCTAACCAGCAACTGGTTACCTACAGCCTTCGCCAGACACAGTCCAGCCTGTGTTGCCCTGAAGCCCAGCTCCCACAGGCCTTCATCCCGTTCCCTGGGGTGGCAGCAATGGCATCATGCCCTTTGGAGAAGGGGGAAACTCTAACAAGTTGTCTCCCCATCATCCCCACATCATCGCAGAGATGTGGGAGGAGTCACCTGTGTTGGTTGGAGGAAGGAGAACACGGGAGCAGCTCAGAAATGCTCAATTGTTTTGACAGCAGCCACCCCTCGGTGATCCCATGCCCAGGACGTACCCTGCGTGCTCCCTGCACCTTGCTTGATGGGCTGCTCTGCGCCTGTCCCCGGGACGAGTGCCAGCACCAGTGGCGTGTCACGTTTCCTGCTGCTCTGAGTCACAACCTGGAACACTTAAAGCACAGGTCAGCCAGTTTCTGCTTCCAGGGTAGTTATGAATGGAGAAGCTTGGTCTCTCTCTCTCTCTCTCTCTCTCTCTCTCTCCCCTAATTAAAGGAATCTAGCTCAAATTTAGCCATTACAAAATTACGCCATATTTGGCAAAACCTGGAGGAGATCGCAGAAGCCTCGCACCCTGTCCCCTCTGCCTGCGACAGGTGACAAGCCCCAGGAACTGGCTGGCAGCTGAGATGCCTCCTCCTCAGCACGCTGACGTGGTGGCAGCGGGCTGGCGGCGCAGGAGTGAATCGCCACCTCTCCTAGGAGTGGTGTTCCCCAGACAATGGCAGGCCTGGGAATTGTGCGCAGCCACTCCTTACGCTAGACAAACTTTGAAAGGAAAAGCAAACTGAGTTTATCTGACTAAACTGCTTAACAAATTGGCACCTGTTTCTTGGAGAAAGAAAGGTGGAATGTGTTAATAATATGCCAGATAGTTTTGAGAGAAAGTGACTTTCACCAGTTAACAGACCTTCATAGTTGCTTCTTGGTTCCCTTCAGACAGCAAACTCACCTGCTAGCTAGCCCCCAAGACAACTTACACAGCTCTCTGGAAGAGGGATGCAACCTTTTAGATCAACCTTACCCTTTCCTTGAAATGCACATGAATCGGCAGTGAAAAGTTCCATCACCTCCACGGATACATGGCTTGCATCCACACAGGCTTACTAGTACCTCACTGCAGAGCTGTTTCGTTGCATAAGCTGTATGTGAGGACAACGAATGAAGCTCATTAGCAGTTTGATACAAGTTAGATATGATGGCAGACAAACAGACATGGGGATGAAAGTGCATTTGACTAGTACCTCCTAAACTCTCAGCATGCCAGAGTGACGGACGGGTTGCTCTGGCAGTGCTGGCGTTCCTCCCTGTTGCACTTTTGTTCCCTGCTGTGAAGCGTGGTGAAGGAAAGGTTTCCCGAGCCTCTAGCTGACACTTCCTTAAAGCCTGCTCAGCCCCAGGTGCACAGAGCAACCTCTGTTCCTAAGCAGCCAGATGGCTAGCTGCAATCTAGTCACTCTTTAATTAACTTTGCATTTTTCCTCTGTGGGTTGTTTCTGGGAAGAAGGGAGCTGACAGCATGTTTGTTTACACGAGATTGATTTGGCCTGGCACTTCCCTGTGTCTATACTAAGAATTTTGAAGTGTCTTTGGGTTTTGTTATCCCCATAAATGGAGAAGCTGAGAATCCAAGGGGATTTCTGTGATGTATCTAAAGAAGTTACGTAAGGATGGAGGTTTACTGCAAGTCATATGCAAATAGATATGAAAACAAAATGAAGCTGATGGGGGCAAACTAATCTGAGGCCTTGGTTACTGTGCGCTGTTGAGTTGCTGCAGTGTATAATTAACTTTAGACTCAACTACAACAACAGTGACCTGTAAGAAGCTCCCCAAAACCCCATGGAGTTGCTTGCATGCATAAAGTTACACAATATACATACAGCAGCTCTTGGGAGAAAGGTTCAAGATGTATCCCTCTGCATGGCAGAAAATGCCAACCGGTATTTTTCACCTGATCTAGATCAAAAAGCAGAAGGGTGTAAAGAATCTGCATTAGGAATTAGTGGCTAAAATTTCCAGGTATAAAACTAGCAGGTAGCCAGAGAAAATGGGGATGCATCAGAGTAGTGGTGATGGAGATTAATTTTGAGTAAGAATGGTCTTAAAGGTAAATGATGAAGTACACTTCCCACAACTGTTACCAAAGGGAGATCTCCGTAGATGGACAGCTTTCTAAAAATCACTTTGAGGCAATGTTTGCTTCTGACATCAGAGCATTTTGTAAAGCAAGGCTTTGGGACAAATGATGTGCATGTCACAGGCTGTAACTTCACTGCAGAGTTAAGACAAGGGCAGAGCTGCTGAGAAAGCATGCCTGGAAAATCACAGAGTTGTACCCTGCTATTCTGCATCAGAGATTGGTTTTCATAATTATTATTTGTTGAATCATATCCCAGATGAGCAAGCAGAGTCCTCCCCCTGGTGGCAAGCAGAAAAACACATAGCAACGAGTTTCTACAGTTGTGTTAATCTAAGGCTATAAATGAAGTACGGAGCATCAGACAGGACCTGTTTTTTATTAGGTCAACTGATACATCTGGGAAAAAAATACAATTTTGCAGAACACAAATCATTTTTCAGGACTTACATAGAATTATTTACTTTGAAGGCTGATACAACTTGAGAACAGTTGCTGAGTTCAATTTGACAATTTATTAGACAATTTGCAAGAGGAGCAGAGTATAAAACTTGTATAATAACTTTTAGTAGCTGAACAGGGTAATTGCAATGTGCAATAATCCCATTATCTCCACTGAGTCCTTGTCTTTTAGTGCTCAATTGAGTATTACTGTCTAAAATCCCTTTAAGGCAGAATGGTCTGGAAAGTAAAATTCATACCACCACTAACAGTAAAAATGGACTCAGTAGGCAAGTTGCTTTTATTGTATCCAACAATTTTCCCCAACTAACATCCTCAGGTAGCTTTTAAAAAAATTATCTGTAGAAAATTATCTCTCTGTGTTTGTTATTGGAAGTTATGGCAAGTGCCTCTTGGACAGGATTTTTTCCTTTAGATGACTATTTCAGTGGATGAGGGGAGAGCAGTGGGTGTTGTTTATACTGGCTTTACTAAGTCTAAGACTAAGACTTTCCTTTTTTTTTTTTTTAAGACTTTAGAAGGGCTTTTGACTGTCTCCCATAGCATTCTTACAGACAAACTGAAGCACAGGCTACGTAAATGGACAGTGAGGTGGACTGAAACTGATAGAACTGCTGGGCTCAAAGGGTTTGGTCGCTAGTGGAGTGACCAAGGGGTGGACACTTCAACATCTCCATTAGCAACCTGCACGGACAGATGGATCGCACGCTTGGGATCTGGCAGATGATATGAAACTGGGAGAGCAGCTGATAACCAGACACTTGTACTGCCATTCAGAAAGACCTCAACAGGCTGGAAAAAGAGGCAGAGAGGACTATCAGGAAGCTCAACGTGGAAATGCAAAGTTCTTCCCCTGGGAGGAAGAACCCATGTATCAGTACAGGCCAGGGGCCAACAGGCTGGAAAGCAGCTCTGCAGGAGGGATGTAGGGGTCCAGGTGGAGAACAAGTTGAACATGAACCAATGATGCACCCTTACCAGCAGGTAGAGAGAGGGGATTTTTCCTCTCTATTTTTCTTCTCAGTTCCAGTAGATAAACACTAGGTATAACCTCGACCTCAACCTCAAGTGTAAGAATGGCTGAATTACAATTACATGAAAAGCAACTGTTGTATTTTAATTATATAAAGGAGAAACCTTCTTCAGCTGTGACATTCAACACTAATAACCACTGCAACATAAACACAAATATATTCCCCAGTCTTTAAGAATGGAAAACTATGCCCTTCATCAAAAAACACTGTCTGCATGCTTATGTTTAAAAAGGTTTAATTTTTCACCCTGGTACAAAAATACAGTACAATGTGATGGCAAGGCATTAGCCAAAAACATTCAAAGAATAAAAGGGGATTCCCTGTAATGCTTCAACATAACCCACCTTCACTCAGTAAGACAATCAAAAGGTGAGTAAGTTCAGTTTCTGCCCAAAGGCAAATAAGGATGAATCACAGAGTCTTACATAAAAATACGTTTGCAGAGCTAATAATTTTACATGCTACTTGGACATTGATGAAATTTACTCTACTTGGCTTAGTGGCAAAATTTATGGTTTGGGATGTCTAGAAAACACCTGGCCCAGGAACATGTCCCACTCATATGAATCCCCAGTAAAACAATGGGATCACACAATAATACCAGTGAGAAAAGAGGGATCCAACCCTGATTAAGCGTCAAAATGTCGGCTACTTCTAGTTATTCCAATCACACTGTTTGTCTTCAAATGAATGTTCTGCCCTACACACCTCCCTTTTAACACCAATATTAGTGGTTGCTCAAACACATGAATTGATGTGTTTGCACATTATCTGGTTGCAAAAAATCATTACAGTACACACAGCCAGGCAGAGGAGGAGATAACACTGAAAGTGATGCATGTGTGTGAACTCCAAACAGGGTTTAACCTAACATTGTTGACAGGAGAATTATGTCCCTCCAGTGCATCTACATTCTTGGTCAGTTTAATCATTGCCTTTTAGAGTTTTGAAGTGATGGGAAAGCGTCATTCAGTGTATTCATTATAGTTCATCTCCCAGGTGTTTTTGTTTGAAAGCATCACCTGTGAGCTTCTCTTGGGCCTCCTTCATCCCTTGGACAACTGCAAGATCAGACAGAGAGAGATCAACTATTAATCTAAAGACAAAAACACCAAGATAATGGTAATGAATGTATTTTAAATCAACACAGAGTTATATGTGTACACAGAATGTAAATCTACAAAACAACCCAAGGGAAAACAAAACAAAAACAAAACAAAAATCAGGCCTGTGCTCTTCTCCCAACTATTTATGAATTGGATGATTTTCCATGTGACAAATGGAGGCAGCTTAGGTCCTAGAGACATTACGGTAGGTATTAAGGTGAATCATGATTCTGAACATGGTTCCTCAAAGCACAGAGAGTCACTCTGTGTAACAGCTCCTAGTTATGCTGTGATGTAGCATTTTTCTCCACAAAAAAGTGAAGGTGTTGTCCTTCACTCAGGGGACACCCAGAGCTTCACATTACTAAAAAAACACTTCAAATTATTTTTCACATACCTTGATCAGCATTGGTATAGAAATACTTGTAGCTGGGGTTTCCTTTCTCATTTATGATTTCTGGGTGAACTTTTCCGCTGGGGTCTATGAAACAAGAGATCAAAGAGGAAATTTAGGTGGCAACAGTAAGAACATGATCCTCTGAGTGGATACAAAAGCTGTGAATGTCCTACCCATGAAAAGGATTCTAGGAATGTAACCTCCATCAGGACTAAAGGCTTCATCCTTTGGCTCTTCATCATCCTATCGAAGCAAGACAGAAAAGAGGGAATGTATTAGCAAGCTATCTAACAAAACACAGTACTCGTTTTAAAGAAGCAAGCTATTGCCTTCAGATTCCATTTACCCTGAGCAATTTACAACTTGAACAGACAATAGGTACTGCAGTATCTTCCACTTTCAAAGAAAATAAGGTTATTTCCACCTAAACAAGTATAATTTGTGAAAGTAATCTTTTTTTTTCCTGTCAATTTGCATTAAACATTGCTTAGGTTTAGAAATGTTTTATACATCAGGAAAGAATGAATACGAATTCCTTTACAGTGGCAACAGCCTGATAGATGGTAGAAATTGTTAAAGAGACAAGCACAGAGTCAGGTTTATAAACACAGTTAATAAAACTATACTGAAAAAAAAATAAAAACAATTAGCTGCATCAATCATCCTGCATACCTACTCAGGAGTGCAAGGGTTAGGACGAAGACAAAAAACAGATGCAACCAATTAATGAGGATTCCAAATACTTAATTACTAAGCAGTAACATGGATACAATCAGAGGGTAGCGTACCTCGAGGTTGACCATAACAAAATTATGGGCAAGTTCAGAGATCTCCTTAGATTCAGCAAACTTTGGCTTCAAAGCTAATTAAGGAGGGAGGGAGAGACAGAGAGAGAGATGTGTAAATACAGAAAATATTTCAGGTTTTCAGATCAACATCAAAGTCTCTACTCCATTCCTGCCTCTAGAGAGCTAGTGATTTTCAATGAGCAGTAGGTAAATGGAATGTATGTATCAAGCTGTTCAAGCCAGGCTCAGAAGAGGCAGTAACTAAAGCGATCCCTGCTGAGCTGCCACATGATGAAGCCTGGCCAACAGACTTATGCACTCATTTTGGAACCAACGGAACAGAAGCAAAAAGCTTGCTTTAAACCATTTCTTACTCAGCTAGTTCAGCCTCAGCCTAGTCATTATGACTAGCTTGTTCCTTTCTGATGCTGAGAGAGAAAAAGCCTCACCTTCTAAAACCACCAGCCGAAAGTAAGGGCAATATAAGGGCAATCTCTTAATTCTCAGAGATCATTCCTTCCCTCCCATTTTTATAGCCAAGTGCAGGAAAAATTGCAGCCACTACAGACGTGCAGCATTTCATGTTACTTTGCTGGCATTCAGGCATGACTGGCTTTTGGCAGCGCTAACAGGTAATGCGGTGTGATATTGCACCGCTCCAAATGAAATACAAGTACAGCTAACTGCATTTTGAATGCAAAGTTCATGTTTCTCATGTTACTCAATTTGCATACAAAAGTTCATGAGAAATTCCATCAAGCTTTAGTGTTAAATACACTCACCTTTGCAAGCTCCACACCAAGACTTGTGGATGATAACCATAAGAGGCAAACCACTTTAAAAAAAAAGAAAAAAAATGTCAAATAAAGCTTACAGCCAAGCCTCTCAGCTATTACTTTATTATTTCTAAATTCTATTGTACATTTTAACAGTCAAGCCTTCTACAAAGGCTATATGTAACAGAAAATATGGCGATGCAGAGGGATTCATCTGCGTTTGTAGGTTTTGCTGTCTTGCAAGAAGTATTCCAATCTTAAACACACGCCCAAATAATTTATTAGAAATGCCAACCAATGACTCTTGTGGAGTAGGAGACTTCCTTTTTGGAAGGTTTGCTGTCATTAGTTCAGACATGCATAGAAGCATAATTGGTCATGTGTTTTTTTTAAAAAAAGGCAAGGGTTAGTCACAGCAGCTACGTAAGAGATCTCAGAAGGGATTTGCACAGCCACTTAAGCCAATGCAATGGGTGACCGTCATCCATCCATCCCTCTCCTCATCACGGTCTGTGTGTTTCAGACACTTCTTTTGTAGCCTCCCATGATTAAGATCTGGGATCACTGAGCAATAATCAAACACAGTAACCTGGAAAACCTGTCAGCTTCCAGGCTAGTTTCCCACATGCTGGTATGCTGAAACAAGTGTGAGAAGTGCCAGGACCAAGAAGGAAGGGAGCTGTGTGGAACTGCAGCCTAAATAAAGTACAAGGTAGAAGGACCGAAGTGAAGAGCCTAAGTTCACTGCAGAATGAATATAGAGAAATGCTTCTTACAGGACAACCCAGCGTACTAAGTTCAGCATATCAAGTACATCATGTGAATATTATTCTCCATCTCTCTTGCCAAAGACTTCACTTGACCTTCACTACCTACACTACCTGGAGGTTGATTCCACTGCCTGAGATATGTCTCATTTAACCTTGTTCTAAAAAATCCCCTTAGCATTTCGCCTTCTGACGAATTCAAGCTTAACAAGTTTGAATTCTCTAAGCTCCTTTGTAATGTATTCAGGCTGCATTATGTGATTAGACAAAGAGGCCTTAAACACGAAGAATTTCACATATTTCCTGTTGTAAATGCTGGTGACTCAATTAATCCCTCACTTCACTGCTCTCAGTAACATATCTTGACTATTTTACATGAAGTTTATGTTTCTAACAAAAAAAGTGACGTACTTACAGGTGATTTTTATTGCTATTGAACACATTTAGGTAGTACAACATCTACCTCAACACTGTTTGCATGTGGAAGTCCTTACAAACACTTTTCAAACAGCTCAGCTAGTGAAAGCAGACTAGCACAATAAACTACAGAAGACTAAGAACAAGGAATTGGGAATCTCATCCCTTTTCTCTTCCCATTTATTCCCTTTAGCTATGGAAGAGTATCCAAGGGAAGCTAGTAATAGTGATATAGCTTTCAAAATAGTAAGAACAACCTAAAATTAGGCAAAGGAAAAGAAGGCATCTAGAAAGGTAAACAGAGAACATATTACATAGATACTTCTTTCAGGTAATGCCAAGCAAACACCACTGTGAACAATGGCAAATAATGACTAGAAGAACTGAAAGACAAGTTTTTCTTCAGCTGCAGATTGGTATGAAAAGAAATCCCTATCAGCTTTAAGTTATAGCTTTCAGGACCAGTAAAGGGTGGAAAGGAAGGAAGGAAGGAACATTTGGAGTAGTTCAAACAGAAGCCTGGCATTTATAACTAAATGACTGCTGTCATCTTCTTTACATAGGACTTTGTTTGCAATGAGGAGCAAGAATACACATTTCCCTGGTAAAGCTCATATTACATCTGTGCCTTCTGCCTGATGACAAAAATATACTTTCTTCAGCTTTTATACAGTCCAACCTGATTTTGCTCCTTCCTTAAGATGAGGCTGATTTAAGTCTGGAAAATATGCATTGTCCTTATCATCAAGGATCTTCACGTCAGAAGAGTTACCAGAAACACCTGATCTTTGGTACTGCGTCATACTTTTTTTTTGAGAGATTTTCAATGCAGATTTTAAATGCAATTGCTCAGAGTCTTGGAATACAAACTCTTAGCCAGAGAGAACTCACAGAAGTTTTAGAGATACTGCACGTGTTTCCTCACCTTTATTCTCTTTGACAGGGAAATTAATTTTATTTACATCAAAACATTTCTGTAGTCATTTCTCAGTTCTGAAATGCCTAAGTCCATTTAGCAACTGGTATGCCAGATAAATAGCCAATGCCATGCAAATCAATGAAGTAACCCTTCTTGCCCCACTTTACAATTTCCTCCCAGGTAGCACTATAAATACAATTAAAATCAGAACCCAACGACATTTATTTAAATGAGGAATGAAGCATCCACCAGAAAGTGAAAAGTATATCTAAGCCATATGAGTAGTAAATACTGAAATTGTTGAAACTAAGCACAAAAATGAGTTACCCAGTCACAGCCAGTACAGACTTAGGGAGAGTTTCACCCAGAGCAGAAACAGCCATTTTAGTTCATCCTTCTTCGAAGAGCACAAGAGCACTCATTCTGAAACAATTAGTGATTTTAAAAGCATTTAATGATGACCTTGCACAGAAATGCCATAGCACGTTATTTCAATAAAATAGTCCCACGGGTAAATTAAATCTACTCCATTTAAGGCACATTTTATTGTTAAACCTGAAATAGAGAGGTTTAAGTTGGCTAAGCCAGCACCCTTCTGTTGTGCTGAGTTCGCAAATCTATCTCTTAGGTTCAATAGGATTTTTCTGAAGTTATATCCGAAAAATACAGCCTGTTCCAGTCTGGGAATTGAAGTCCCTTCTGCAGTTTGACATATCTGGAGACAGCCTTGGAAAAGCAATCTTCTTATTCACAACATACACAAAGCCACTGCACAGTGGACAAGTTTTCCTTATGGTCTCTATCTTCAGGCTCTGACATTTAGATACGACATGATTATCGGGGTGTAGGTCTCCACAGGAGACTTCACTTGCTTGGGGATGCAACAAGGCCTCCTCTTGGAAAAACACACGTGGGGAGAATGCGGTGGGGAGGGTGGCACGAGAGCCTCCCTAGGGATCTTCTTAGCAGTAAAACGTCAGCAGCTGCTGCAGGGCCACGGCATCCTGCTGCTGTCATGTGTCATGATATGCGACAGGCAGGCCACGAGCTCCTCGGGTCCGCGGCTGGGAGGCACGCTCTTGCTGCTGGCAGCGCTTTGGCCCGGGGCCTCGTCTTCACTGGATGCTGCGGCTCAGGTACTGCAGGAACATGCTGGCCAGCTGGGGCAGGTTTTCATCGCTGGGCTGCATCTTGGTGTAGCTGATGAACTGCCTGCGCAGCCGGCTCAGCTCGGCCATGCCGACGGGCCGGGTGAGCACCAGCCCTTCCACCACCCCGGGGACGCGGACCGCCTCCCCGGGCAGCACCCCGCTCCTCTGGGCGGCCATCACGGCGGCCACCACGTCCTGCGTGGCTCGGTCGAGGCGGTGCAGGAACTCGCACGACTGCAGCGGCTGGCTGCGGGTGGCCCGGTGCGGCGGCGGCGGGGTGCTGTCGAAGAGGGCGGCTCGGATCTCGGCCAGGGGCAGCGGCTCCTCGCCCCGCACGGTGAAGAGAGGCCGGTCCCAGCGGTTGCGGGGGTCCGGGGCCTCGAAGGGCGGCTCGGGGGGGCCGGCGGCGCAGTGCAGGAGGCAGAGCGCCGTGCCCGCCTGCCGCGCCGCGCAGTACAGCTCGTAGCGGCCGCTCCGCAGCTCGTTGCCCGCGTCCACGATCACCACGTCCCGCCGGCTCAGCCGCCGCTCCACCTCGGCCCGCAGCGCCGCCCGGCCGCCCTCCGCCTCGGTCACGACGTGCGCCCGCCGCTCCGGGCCGTCCAGCGCCTCCCGCAGCTCCGCCGCCCGCCGGCTCTTGCCGCTGCCCGGCGGCCCGCACAGCACCACCAGCGGCATCCTCCCCTCAGCGCCCGCCGCGCCGCCATCCTGACCCGGACGGGGCCGCGACTGCTTCCGCTGGGCTCCGGCCCGTCGCCATGGCGGCACGGCCTGCGAGCGGCCACGGGGCGCCGCCACAGAGGGCACTGTGCGGGTCCCCTCACAGAGGGGCGGCGTGGGGAGCCAGCAGGCTGCTCCCGGCACTGTGACACCCTAAATCACCACGCAGCCCCCAGCTCAGTGACACCAAAATCACCACACAGCCCCTGGCACAGTGACACCCGAAATTGCCACACAGCCCCCGGCACTGTGACACCCGAAATCACCACACAGCCCCTGGCACAGTGACACTGAAATCACCACACAGCCCCCGGCACAGTGACACCGAAATCACCACACAGCCCCTGGCATGGTGACACCGAAATCACCACACAGCCCCCGGCACAGTGACACTGAAATCACCACACAGCCCCTGGCACTGTGTGACACCGAAATCACCACACAGCCCCTGGTGCGGTGCTGCCAGTTTGCGAACTGTTTTGTTTAAAAGTACAATTGCGCTGGAGTTAGCTTCGAGAATGAGATGCTTTCAGAAATACACAGAATCATAGAATGGTTATAGGTGGAAGGGACCTTACGGATCACCCAGTTCCAAGCCCTTGCCATGGGAAGGGACACCAACCACCAGGTCAGGTTGCCCAGGGCCTTGTCCAACCTGGCCTTGAACATCTCCAAGGATGGGGCATCCATAACCTCTCTGGGCAGCCCTCTGAGTGAAGAATTTCTCCCTAACATCTAATCCAAATCTCTGCTCTTTTAGTTTAAAACCATTCTCCCTTGTCCTGTCATTATATGACTGAGGAAAAAGCCGCTCTCCATCTTTTTATAAGCCCCCTTTAGGTATTGAAAAGCTGCAATAAGGTCACCCCTGAGCCTTCTCTTCTTTAGATTGAACAGCTCCAGCTCTCTCAGCCTTTCTTCATAGGAGAACTGCACAAAATTCCTCCATCTCCACAATGACCTGTAGCGTATGTAGACGCCGTTTCCAGGACCTCCAAGACATCCAAGGAGTGCTATTTACAGAACCAGATTTAGTCTTGAAACTTCCTGTACTATTGTCCCCAATACATCTTGCTACATAACAGATAATTTCATGTAATTTTAATCGTCAGCCCTAAGGTCAGACTGCTGACCTGCATCAAGTGAGCAGGTCTGTGTTTCTAGCAAGGAAAAACAAGTGTGCATCACATCCATTGCTGCCCAGGGGGGATTGTGAGAACAAATGCTCATCCTGCCTAAGCACTCCCTCCTTTATCTGTGCCATTTAAAAACTTCCTCTGCTTTGTTGCAAGGTAACACTACAATTGTTCCTGCAAATACTGAAATTGTCTATTTTTTTGTACATGTATATCAAATGAATGCTAAAATATCCAGTTATAAATGTTTGCTAGACTTCTGAACAGTACCATCTGTGTTAATATGACTAGACCTTGCACAGTGAGTGGAAATCAACAGGTAGATCAGTTTGAGAGCAAAATTCAATTAAACTACAAACCTGGAAAGCATAAGGAACTTCCACTAATGTCAACATTGTAAGATCTAGGTTATAAATTTAAAAATGTAAGTAGAATTTATAAGCATACAAATTTCTTCCTCACCTTTTAACAAGAAGAGATTCTGAGAAAAATATGTCAAAATGTCATTTTTAAAATCTTTTCATAGAGACAGTGTTGTTATAGAACTTAACCTAGAGAAGGTTCTACTTAAACAGCTTATAAGTTTACTATAGTTTAAAACTTCTTTTTGCAGACAGTAACAAAACAAGTTGTCTTATGTCGAGATCTCAAATCTACATAGGTACATCCACTGTGATGGAAACTATCAGCACTGCTGAGTTCAAGAGGACTGAGTACCACTAACGCATGTGTTTGTGGGTTTGGGATCCATATCTTTACTGTGACAAATGCTCAAAAATATTTTCTTTTCAAAGACATGATAGAACTTCAATAATTTAATTCCACATCTGAATAGTCTCCTAAACCATCTTTATATTTGTTAATAATTAGTATTTTCTGTGGTTAAATTTAGGATTGATACAGAATCTTGACAAATTTTTAAAGCCACTTTTCTGTATTTAAAACTAGGTAACATACCTGGCCGCTGCCTCTTTCTTCCCATCTTCTAGTGTTCTCCAATGAATATGATCTCCAAAACCTGCCAGAGAGAAAGGTTTATAAATGCTGCATAGTTTAACATATCATCAGAGAAAAACAGTCCAACCCTTTGAACATTTTCAACTCATTATATAATCTTTTTTTACAGGAAATTATAATCTCAGTCCTGGGAAGACTTCTGTGAATACTTACAACCTACATGGTCTTACAAGGAATCCCACTGAAATTAATTAACAAAAACAAACCACAGAGTCATGAATATTTACACATATGCAAAGGACACCAAAATTCCCCGAGCAGAGATTAAAATTGAAGTGCCTTCTGATTATTCCCCATTCTTCCTCGATCTGTGAACATTTATTAACTGATTACTGACAAATTAAACATGTCACCATCTGGCTTCCTAAATCCCACTGAATGTGAACTAGCACAAAATAACTAGGCCTTAAAAATACCTAGGCCAATAAATGATTATTAATTGCTCTAAAGCTACTACGTTAAATACTACCACTGATGATAATTGTCACCAAAGAGTAAGAAGGAACCCCGTTACGCAGATTACTGAATGTTACAGTGACTGAACAACGCAGGAAATATTCTACCCAACAAGCAGATAACAAGACTTGTTGCGTCTTGTCTGTTGAGATAAACCAAACAAGCCCATGTCAACAACGGTAAAGCAGGGACTGCCATTTTTTTCACCCTGTAGCCAACACACCACTACCATCATGTGGCTCAAAGCCACACGGAGAGCTGAGATGAAGGAGATTTGGGAACTGTTCAGAGGGGAAACCCCTTTGAAGACCTCCCCAGAGGTCTCATCGCTCCAGTAACGCGGGGCTGTGCTCAAAGAGCAAACATCAGCCGTGGCATGCCCCTTCCCATCGCTGAGGCTCACTCAGCAACCCCCAATGCCTGGGACAGACTGTAACCTCACTGAGGGGGCAGATTTTGGGAGCTACAGGGGGACCAGGAGCCACAGGCTGCCCATTGCTGTCAAAACGGCAAGTGGACATTGCCTCCAGTAGACACCTGCAGCAAGGCAGCTGAAGAAAGCTGAGTGCAGGACCAGCAGTGCCTCCTTACTTCAGCATCCAGGAAGTTTGAACTGCTGGCACAGTATTTTTATCACCTTAGCTTATCTCCCGATACGAACTGCCATGACCATGTATGATGCAACACATCAAATATTTAGTTGTGCTAATAGTAAGGCGGAGATGCCCCCTCCACGTCCGTGTATACGTATCCGTGGCAGTCAGCTGCAGACAAGAGGCTGTGTTCGTACTTGCTGAAGGCAGCGGAGCTAAAAGCTGTTGGGTTAGCAGAAGTCATGTTTACTCAGAATATTGACACATTAGGTATCGCAAAGGCCAACGTGTTCAAACACGGGAAATCTTCTATTGTTCTAAGCAAGAAAGCGCCTTCTTTAAAACTAAAAATCAGTTTGTGATGAGCTTCAGTCTGTTTTTTAAAGCATTACGCAAAACATTACAGCCTGTTTATTTTGAATGAGAGTCGATTAACCGCAGAATGAAAGTTTGCCAATCCCGATACGGAAATAATGGGGGCTCGCACCACAAGGCCCTGCTGACCACGATCCAGGCGCGTTACCACAGCCCTGGGAGATTCACCCGCGGGGCAGCCCGCCCAGGGTGAAGCTCGGGTCCCTGGCGAGCCGTGCCTGAGCCAGCCGTTAACCACGGCAATTAATTACACGGGGAGGGAAGGCGAGGAGCGGCCAGGCAGCAGGGAAGCCGGGGAAGTGCCATTCATCGCCTGCCAAGAGCCAGCGGCGGGGCCGCCGCGCACCTCAGCGGCCGGAGCGGGGACGCCGAGGGGCTGCGCTGCCTGAGAGCGGGGCAGCTCCCGGAGGCTTGGGTGTAACTGGAGAAAAAAGCTGCAACGGCAAAGACCGCTCAAAGGCCGCCTTGTACCGAAGGGCAGCACCTCCCTCAGCTGCAGGGAGCTGTGGAGGCAGTGCCGGTGGGTTGGGGTACCCAGCCCGGTCCCCCCCCCCCGGTCCCCTTCCAGCCTCGCCGCCGAGACCCCCGCGCCCGGCTCCCCGGCAATGCCGGCAGGTGAGAGGAAAGCACGAAGGAAACGTTTGCCTGACCCTTTCCGAGCCCTTCGGAGGCGGCTGCGGAGGCCGCCAGCAGCAGGCACAGGCAGAAGATGGAGACAGCCGCGGGCTGAGCCTTCATGGCGGCGCCGGCACCCCCGGGCGGACCCTGAATCTCCGAGACGCGGTAGGACCGGCTCCGGTGATCTTTTTCTTTTTTTTTTTTCCTTTTTCTTTTTCTTTTTTTTTTTTTTCAAAGCCAGGAAGTGATGAGAGACGGATGTGGGCGGTGCTGCCGGCCCCTCTCGGCTGGAAAGCGCTGGGGGAGGCGGCGGGGTGGGGGCTGCTCCTCGGGTCGGCTCAGCCCGGTGCCTTGCGGGCAGGCAGCCGGGGCCCCGGGGCAGGGTCCCGTCGGGCAGGCCGGGGCCCAACACCCCTGGTGGGCCCCTGATCGGAGCCGAGCTGCCTCGGCGGGAGCAGGCCTTGGGAGGTGGGGGGTGTCGACTTTCTTTCCTCCTGACAAATAAACCTGGTGGTTCTGCAGCTCTCAACCGGGCGGTTGGGAGGGTAGAAGTGGCCATAAACGTTTGTTTTTGTTGGAAGGGGGCTTCAGTAAGAGGGAGGGGACGCGCAGAGCCGCCGTGAGCCGGGCCGGGTATAGCGGGCTGGGGCGCCCCGGGGCGCCGGTCCGTGGCCGGGCGGGCTGCAGGGCCGGCTGGCAGCACACAACGCTCGTTTATTTTGCGGGCAGGAACTCCGCAAACGCTCCCGCCTCGCAAGCGGTTGTACGTTTTTGGTTTTTTTCCCTCAAAAGCAAAAGTCACGGCAGGGTCACGCTGCGGCGCTGTGCCAGGGGACGGCCGTCCCGCACGACCCGCCGCGCCCCCTCCGCAGCAGACTACAACTCCCAGCAGGCCCCGCTTTCAGGGCGCACCTCCCCCCCCACCTTCGCCATGCAAATACCACGCGGAGCCGTCGCCAATCGCCGGGCGGGGGCGGGGCGGGCTCGCGCCGTCACGTGGCGCGAAGCTTCCTTTCTCTGCGCGCCCCTCTTTCCTTCCTCGGCCGCCATCTTGTGCGCACCGCGTGTCGGGCCGCCGAGGGGCCGCCGGGCTCAGGTGAGAACCGCCCCGCGCCCGCCGGCCCCGCTCCGCCGCCCTCGGCAGGCATCGGGCGGGCGGCGCCTGGGCCTCTTCCCGGCCTCTTCCCGGCCCCTTCCCTTCCGCCCGGCCTCGGGGAGGGGAAGGGGAAGCGAGGCCGGGACGCGGTGCTGCGGGCTCTGCCTGTCCCTGGCACGCTGCAGCCGCCCCAGGGGCGTCCCCGCGGTCAGCGGAGCGCTGAGGGCTCCTTGGGGCAGGCCCGCGAGGTGGGCACCTCGCCCTGAGGGGGTTTTGCACCCGCTCCGGGTGTTTTAGCTCTTAGCCTTTAAAGGTCACGCTTGGCCCGCGGGGGAGCCCACTTGACAAAGTTCCCAGCTATTGAATTGGGAGAGGAGCTGCCAGGGATCGCTGTGGCAGTGCGCGGACTTCCCTGGGTGGGCAGCTCGGGCATCAGCTGCAAGTAGCGGGGGTTCATTATATGGAAATAGTACGCGAGGCAGCTCGGCGATGAGTCTCGCTCCCTGGGCTCTGTTAAGCACAAAGGTGCGATCCTTGAAGCAGTTGTGCTCTACGTGCTGATCTTTGTCTGAGTAGTTCAGCCAAATAACAAACTGCTGCACTTGGAAATTTGCAGCTAATATCTCGAACTGATGTAACGTGAAATGTGTTGGCGTGCTTCATTGTGATACGCGCTTCAGCTAAACAAGCTGCTGCTGCACTGCTTTGTGCTATTTAGATGGTGCGGCTTTAAAGCTTTTTTGTTTGTTTGCCCTGCTCTGTTGAGGTTTTTCCTTAATGTTTTAGCAGCTAATTTGTATTTCTATTTCATTCTTTAGACGCAGCACTATGAATCAAGAAAAACTGGCCAAGCTTCAAGCTCAGGTCCGAATAGGAGGAAAGGTAAGAAAAGCACCAGCGATGCACTATTTTCTGTAACTTACATGTTAAAAGAGAAATCTCTTTTAAATTTCCTTTTTCAAAACGTAGTCCAGGAGGGGGAAAATATATGCTTTAACAAAATTGTATTTTTAAGGCCTGTAACGTGATTTGGATCATAGTACTGCTTACCTGAAATGCAGTTTTCTTTTAGCTCACAGCTGCTGGATGAGTAGTTTCCAGGGTGTATCCTCTTTTTAAACCTTGTTACTTGTTGTGACCTGTGAAAGCTCAAGCTAAGCTTACCTGTTGGTTTTTCCAGTTTTGTCTTCTCTCTGTTGGAAAGTTGCTTTGTTTGTATCAACTCTAGGGCTTGTAATTGAGCTCTTTGTTTTCTCTGAGCTAGCAGATAGCTAATGTGACAAAAAAGCAATATAGGTTGTTCAATATGGGCGTTTGTTTCCTAACCATAGATCGTGGTGTTGGAGGGATTGTACAGAAGTTTTCAAAGTAGGAATTCCAGCATTGGTATCTGGAACAGTTTAAAAACGTAAACTGAGTAGTTACAAAAGTGTTTTAAAATAACTGTATTTGTGTTGCATCCTGGACAAACTAAAGTTCTCAGAAAACATTCTTTTATGTTGCTTAATAATAAATGGTATTTTTATAATCCAACTTGTGGGAAGAGAAAATACTACTGTTTTTCAGTGTCGTCTTGTCTCTCACGCTTAGGAAAAATCTCAAAATTGAGACTGACAGCAAAAACTGTAGGTGAAGGGAAGAAAGACAAGAAACATTTTTCACTAGAGCTTTTTCGTAGCTTGAAGAGATGTTGCTTGGACTGTGAGAGGACTTAAATTTCAAGTGTTGTGAGAGTTTGTGTTGCTGACTGTTCTCTTGATTCTCTTCCAGGGAACAGCTCGCAGAAAGAAGAAGGTGGTGCACAGAACGGCAACAGCTGATGACAAAAAACTTCAGAGCTCCCTCAAAAAACTGGCAGTAAATAACATTGCTGGCATTGAAGAGGTATAGTGAGAAAATAAATGTTTCTTGTGTGAAATAAAAATCATTATGTTGTTTTGGTGTTGGTTTTGTGTTTTTAATTTTCTTTCTTAATGAGTTTTCCCCTCAGACTCAGGTGTGATTACTGATAGGTGAAGTTACTTTAATTTTTTTGGTCTCATTTACATTGATGTGTACATATCTATAGAGAAAAGGGAAGAGTTTCTGGCCAGACTGTCATCACAGAAGCCAGTAAGCTGCTTGTAATGTATGTCTTTTGCATTAATTGCAAAACAAAACTTCCCTTGATTCTTAACTTAATGCAATCAATTGCCTTATTTTAATATAAGTGTTAAGTACATCTTACTGCACAGGGACATCTAAAGAAAGAGTTATGTGATGCAGAACATAAAGTAGAGAATCAAAATGCTTGGAGTAACAACTTGCAAGTCTGCATTATCAAAAGAAGGTTCTTTTATTGCATGAACATAAACTAGATTTGTTTGTGGAAGTTACTGGAGACTGATATTTCTTACAACACTAGCAAAACTCTACAGAAACAGCCTCTCTGTTATATAAAGCAGGAACACAAAGGCTTCAGGTATTCCCTAAGTATTTTCTGTGTGTATAAATTTTTCCATATAAAGTATTTGCTGGAATAGAAACGACTTCCATAGTGCTGTAGAGAGTGTGATGCTCATACGTGGGGGAGGAGGTGTTACTTCACTGTGAGCTCCATGTTACTGTAGTACATGGTTAAAGAAGCATAATATTTAATCTGTGATTAATTAATTTAAGCAGGGTTGCGAGACTTCTCCAGAGGTCACTTAATGCATATCTCTCCTCCAAAGGCAAATACAGATTCAGTATGGAAGCCTGGTTTGCCTGTAAGCTTTCATACCTCTGCTGCAGAAACACTTTAATTTGGCTGACTGAATTACGATGTTTATATGCTGTGCTATACAAATACAAACAGTCCTTGTTCTTTCTTTTTACACAGAATATAAGATCTTTATTCAGACACGGTTATTAAGACTTAAAATGCGTTGATGTGAAGGAAGATTATCCAAAATCCTTCTACCTTGATAGCTAGGTATATAATTACAGTATTACTGTTCAGGAAGACCCAAACTGACCTATGCAAATAGAGTTTGGGGAAGTTAGTAGTGTTGAGAAGGCAGACTGTTTTTTTTGTGATTTGTTTTGGTTGGAAGAAGATTTTAAATAAGATGACTCCTTACAGCTTTTATCGTTTTCCCTCAGTCTTGCAGGAAGGTGACTCCTGTTTTTTCTGTTTATTTTTTTCTGTTTAAAACAGCTATTAATCTTCAAAGTTGAGTACATTAAATCTATGTTTTAGACTTGTTCTTTAGTCCCCCAATTTTTCTCCCTGTAACTTCTACTAAAAACAGCATCATAAAACTCATGAGTTTCATTACAGCTGTTCCTTTGGATGAGTAAAACTCTTCCTTTTTTTTCTTCAGATAAAATTTTCTGCATAACCATAGCTCAGCCATGCCCAGGAAGAAAAAAGCTTTTAACTTTCCCTTCTTCAAAACTTAAAAAAATGAAAAAAAAAAACAAACAAACAAAAAAACAGAATAAACTTCATCTGTAGGAGCCAAAACAGGCTGCTGTAAGAACTGAAAGTGGTTGTAAAACTTAATTCTTGGTAATTCAGAGCACCAGGCAAGGGGAGCAGAATCATTGTACATTGTGCTTGGTTTCAGTAATTCTGTGATGACTCTTCTAGGAGGGCACAGAAACCTGTTCCAGTGCAGCTAATTTATAAATCTAGAACACTGTAAGAGATGTGAGGTGGAAGTCTTTGCATTGGGCAGTTTCAGCAAAGAGGCCAGATTGTGAATCTTGTGCCTTTGCCAATTCTGCTGCAGAAACAATAACATATTCCTGGTGGTAGCTGACACAGATAGCTGTGAATGGCAGTGTCTTAAACTGATAAGGCAAAGCTTTTTTGTTAGGGCTTCAGTTTTTAAAGAGTTAGCGCAGAGTTGGAGGTACTTCTCCCTAGACAGTCCTAATAATAACTGGTTTATGCCTTAAAGGCTAATAGCCTGTATATATTTTTTTGCCTTCCACAAAAATATGTGGACTGTATGATAACACACAAGGCTTTGTATATTTATTGCTTACTATACAGATAAATATGTAAGACAATCATAGCAGTTAAATTCAGACTTTTCATACACTATGTGTGAGCCCTTTCTAGACAACTAACTCATTTTACTTCCAATTCAGGTGAAGTTAATTCTAGGTACTTTACCTGTGGTTATATTCTCTAGGAGTACTAGTTTTGTATTTTCTTTATATTTTAAGATTTAAATCTAGTTTTGAATTAATTTATTGTGCTTGTTCAGCAAGATGCTGCAACACTTTGGTAAATGTTATTTATATGTTTAAACAGGTGAACATGATAAAAGATGACGGAACAGTTATTCACTTCAACAACCCCAAGGTTCAGGCATCCCTCTCTGCCAACACTTTTGCAATTACTGGTCACGCAGAGGCTAAACCGATCACAGAAATGCTTCCAGGCATCTTAAGCCAGCTTGGTGCTGACAGCTTAACAAGTCTCAGGAAGTTAGCTGAACAATTCCCAAGACAAGGTAGGTGTTTTTGAATTTTTCATTGATGATTTAGAGAATACATGCAGTGTTGAAACTTCAACCCAAATTTAGTAACAACACATGACATAAAAGCAATCAAAAACCTATTTGGTTTTATTTATTGGCCACTGTTGTGGACATACAGTATGTGATGGGGTGATAATCAAATTTTTGTTGATGTTTCAAGATTGTGTATATGCTGGCCCTCATTTAAAATTAACATTAAAGTCTGGTAAGTCAGGCATGTTGTAATTCCAGGCACACAACTGCATGTGACAAAATACTTAGCAAAACAGAAGTAATTTAAGTTTTCATACAGAAAATCTCAACAGGTTCTCTTTGTCGGGGTACCAGGTCCGTTTTCTTTCTTCCACAAAATGTTTTTACTGTGGATACAGAGGAAGAAAACTTGTTCTTTATCTTCTATTTTGGAATTCCATTTGGAAGAAAAACAACACTCTAAATTCAAAATCAAATCTTCCAGTGTGATTCCTTTTCTACTCATTTTAAAACCACAGAAGATGGTTTGTTTTATATATATATATACATACACACAAAAAATATGACATTTGTTTTTATATATACTGTATTGTAATTTTGATGCTAAGTACCGGAGCCTGGAGATAATCCTGGTTAGAATATCTTCTTCTTGAGGGACCACTGTAATGTGATTTGTAGTGGTCTCAGCTATTCTCTCTAAGCAAGTTTGTATTTTAAGAATAAATGGGAGTTTATTCTTAAATAGTATATTTCATGAAATTGGAATACAAGAGTATTTTAAAGCATGCAAGTAATCAGTCTGATTTTGGTAAGTGTTTGTAAAAGCTTTCTTTGACTGTGGAATAGGTATGCTTCTCATTTTAAGTCCATATTAGAGTTCATGTTTCATGTGTGTTGCCAAAATTAATTCTTAATATCAAGCCCCAGTGAAGTTGGACATTATAAATATGAAAAACAGTTTTTCGACTTTTTTTTGTCTTGAATGGTAACTGAAATGGCCATTAAAAGGACTGTAACTGAATGTGTTGCACTTGTCCCTCTTGGGAGTTAGAAAGTACATTATTTGGTTTAATATTTTCAACAAACTAATCTATTTCTTCTAAATCAGTAATTTCAATCTCATCTATATCTCATATTCAGAGTTTAATTGAAAGTAATTCTTCCTTCTTATTTTACTAGTATTAATAGGTAGAAAGATGGGTAATCATAATAATACTTCTTTATTACAACCTCAGTACCAATAAATTCTTAATGTGTTTCCTTAGGTAGCACAGAAAGCTAGTTTTGGATTAAGTGGACCAATGTGAAGAAATTCTTTTTATTTTACGTTCTTGGATTTCTCCAGATTACGTGTAACATGGTCCCAAGTTTCATCATGACTTACGGAAGAATAGGTTTCATACAGGACCCTTGATGTGGAAATACTTTTTCTTACAGTTGTGGCCTCTAGGAAATCAAATAATGTGATATGTTGGCCTTGGACTGGTGGCATGTTATTGTTACATTAAAACACATGGCTTCAGTTAGATTTAGTCACACTGGGGTTTTTCTGTATTGTTTGATCTCTTGTTAGCTCTGCATTAATATGCCTAGGCGTTTGAAAATGTCAGTGTTAGTACTTTAATACAAGAATGTTCACAAGTGGACCTTTTAATCATGCTGATTACTGTTGATACCCAGTCATTATGTTTGTTTCTCGGAATGAGGGAATGCCTTCTATTTTCACCTGTATGTTATGTATTTTTGTTGTTGTGTGGTTGTAGTAACTCTGTACAATGAGAACTCAGCACCAGTTTTCTTTTTACAGTGTTGGACAGCAAAGCACCAAAATCTGAAGATATTGATGAAGAAGATGATGATGTCCCAGGTAGGCACATGAACATACACGTCTGTTTGATGTACAAATACTCAATTCACGCACTTGAGTACTTAGTTCTTGATGTGATTATTCTACTCATTTGCTAAGGCAGGCTTCATATACTGGGCAGCATTGCAGTAGTGATGACTCTGGATTCCAGCTTTTGAAAGTAGTTTGCCTTGCACAAATTGGTTAATTCTTAGGTAGAAACAACTTAAAATACCTTCAGGGAGGTTGAACAGGTGGTCTAAATACCCAACTAGGGCTTTAGGGCTGCAAAATGGAATATCTGTAAAATGATGTGATTGGCATAGTGGTCAGGGTGTCTTTTTAAATCAGGGTTTGGGGTGGGGACTCTTATTTCTGCAGTAGAAGAAATCAAGCTTCTGTCAGTGTTTATTGGCTTCTCGAGAAACGTTAATTCTAAGTTGTTAATCTGTCAATTGATAACACTATAAATCACCACGTTCTCTTGTATGCATCATCAGTATGGTGTGTTAGCTAAAACAATGAGTTGGTGACCCAGATGTTTGATTTCTTTTGCTCTGGCACTTAATTTTTCTGACCTTACCTAAAAATGTACAGGTCTCTTCAAAATTTTGTTTGCTGGAGTATAGAAGTTAATAGGTGCATAGCTTCAGACAGTTGTTAAAGAGTGGCCGTTGTTCAAGACTCAACTGCATATAGTAGAGCACCTCTGAAAATCAGATGTTACTCGATGTTAGAACTTAAGCTCTTTCTGAGTGTTCCTGTATGTCTAGTTCTTTGAATATATACAAACTCTATTTTCTAGAGCAGTTTGAAATCCTCCCTTAAAAAGCGTGCATGAGTATAGTTGAGAACCACTTAACATTTCATATAATACATGCATTTTTCACTAAATGTCTGAAGGCGTCGTTACTGGGCATTACTGTATTAAATATCTTCATCTCTTTCAGATCTCGTAGAAAATTTTGATGAAGCATCAAAGAATGAAGCTAACTAAATCATTAATAGTTCTGGAAGCTGGCATGGACTAGATTTAAGAAATCAGCTATGTGGTTCCAAAGTTTTAAAGAAACAGAGAACATCATCTGTTAATAGTTCAGTAATATAAATATTTTGTATTTTTATGATGCTGTTTGTTCAGCATTTTCTGTCAGTTGATTTTGCATTTTGCACTTACTCCCAAGATCTACTCTTTTGGTCAAAATGAAATGTCAGTGCAGTTTGAGGGGTGTGTGCATGTGCGTGTGTGTATGTGTGTGGGTGTACATATAGTGGAGAACAAATTGGAGAACACTTATTTAACCTTTCCCCCTTTTATTTTGGAAGTAGAAATAAAACGAATCTTCAACATTGTTACTTTTGATTATCACAGAATAGTGCACAGAAGGCAGTGAAGATAAGTTCTGTCCGCATTTTGTGACCTGAAGGCTTTACACCATTAAAATTGGGGTTTAATTTGCTCTAACTATTGTACTTTCAGATGTCTTTCATCTATGTTGAAATGTACACGGTATTTGTTATCAGCCTTATGTTGATCCCAGATGATACCTTGGACGAGCTATTTTATCAGCTTGTTTGGTACAGAAACTTTTTAAAAAAAGAAAACTCAGTCCCAGAAAAGTGTGATTTTTTTTTTCCTTTCTCAACTTTGACTCCTTCCACACACTTAGCTGTATGTTCTCCTGTTGATTGTGTAGAGTATATCACGTCAAAAGGAAAACAGATCCCTTAGTTTTCTACCATCAGGTCACTTATGAAACTCGGAGGTCTAGTTGGTAATAGTCCAGTGAACCAGTTTTGCACAGTAACAGATTTTTGCTTGAATAACTTCAAGCTGTTCTCTTGGCATGACTGCATTTACTAGCAGCTGATGATCCATTGTCACTAGAAATTAAATGCACCATGTGAGCAACGTTTAAGGTGGGAGGAAAGAGTTGTTGACATCTTGCCTTGCCTCCTGCTGGGCAGTTTGTGCAATGACTAGCTCTAAAGGGATTTTTTTTGCCTGTATTTTACCTTTGCCTATAACCTACCTCTGGGTTTGCTGTCATCTACGTAGTACCTTACTAAAAAGACACATGTTCCTCGGGCATAAAGAGAACATTGGGAGGTACCATTGGTACAGTGCAGTATTTATGACCTTCCTTTAAGATGATTAATGTGAACCTGTTTTCTCAGAGGCTCTTTCAAGGTTCTTGTAATGTAATGTGCATTAGTGTAGTTAGACATCATTGTAACCTGTGTCGAGGGCAGCTGTGGCTTAAGAAAGCCATTTTTTTCCTTCTACATCTGTCAGTTAACTATGGCTTAATTGGAACATATCAGCTTTTTATGTAGGTTCATAGGCTAGAAAACTGTAAAAGTACAAGGTAAACAATACATGAGTCCTGGTGACGACGACATAAAACCATGAAAGCAGAGCTGTAGTGGTTTGTCATCTGAACTCCTCAATTTATTTTATAGGTCTTTGTTCGTTTCTTTGTTATTTTATATACTACATGGATCTTGCTACAAAATAAAATAGCAGTACAGAAGAGGAAACGTCCCCTCTTGTATGTTGTCTCATCCTCCCACCGGCAGTAGCTGAGGAACAACTGGTGGATGCAGCTGCTGTTCTGAACAGCAGGGCCTCCTTGCTGACAGCTCCTGACAAAGATACATGCAGGTTTAGGGAAGATCCTGTTAGAGCTTTAGGATTTCACACTCCCATATATCCATTCTCCTATTTTCTCTGCAGTGTTGAATGGAACATTGGTCTGTTGTGTGGCTAACCTTGAATCGGCTGCAGATTCTTCGGTTTATAAGGAAGAGATTTCTTCATTAACGTATGCGCAGGCACACTGAATTGCCTTTTGCTTCCTTTGCAAGCTCAAAGAGCAAATGAAGGATACTAGGAAACAGGTATTTGCGGTGTTCTGCCATTTGCTTAAGGGGCACGAGTGAAGAGCACTTCAGAGTAGCAACTGTACTGAGTTTGTGGTATGGGATGTCCCCCCCTCTCTCAAATACTAATCAGATACTGAAAATTCATGCTTGTTGGTTTCTGATGTAGGAAGTATGTTGAAAGTAACTTTGTGAGAGATTAAGAGAAAGCATTGGATTTGGTAAACTTCTGTATAGGTGAATTTCCTGATCCTTACAAAATATTTGTTTAATTTTTGCTCTTGGTCGTCATGAGAATTTACATGTTAAACTGTCATTCTTTCATATGTTTGACAAGCAGTAAACTAACTAAATATGCTAGCTTATGTAGTTACGTTATCTTCAGTTTTTCACTGTATCTGAAAACAGTCAACCACTTATGATTTGCTGCTGGAAATACTAGAGCTTATCAATCATTAAACTGATTTTAATTAAAATTAACCCATCGAGGCTCTTGTGGGAAAAACTATTTTTCTTCATATTTTTTCATGGTAAACTCAGTGTTTGTACATGCTGATGGAAATGCAGAGTTATGAAGTGTAGTGATGGGGGAGTGTTGCTACAGTAAAAATTCCCCACAATAAGGTGGACAGGTGGTGCATTAAAATGTTCTTTGCTTGGCTTCTGTAGTGAACTTGCTCACTACTTTAATGCTGTTGACATTAAAGATATTGATAAAGTTACTGACATACTAAAGATCTTGGTAATAATTTGGAAATAGTATTGGAAAGCAGAGTCTAGGTTGAAACTTCTTGGACTGTATGTGAGAAAGCTGAATTACAGAAGACTGAAAGAATCGAGAACTTGGCAAACTTTTAAGACTGCAAACACTGGTATTCTACTATGACTGCCACTAGGTCTGTGTATTTCCCTAGTTTACGAAGAGGAAACCTGGGACTGACTGGCCTCAGGCAGAAGAGCAAGTCTGTAGAACACTTGTGCATTTGCTCTATGAAAAGATGTGCGTGAATGACAGATGGCAGTAGAACAACTCAGTCAGTGGTGCTGGAAACTTGGTACTGAGTGCTGGGATTCCTCGTGCAGTGCTTGGTGACAGAATGAGTTTGCAGAAAAGCAGTGGTAGGGTGGAAGAAGTTGATAACAGAACATTTGATATACAGCAGACTGGAGAAATAGGGTTCAAGTACATTTTTCTTCAACTTCTGAAAATTTCGTGGACTAAGTTGTCTAGGATTAATTGAAGAATGCATAGAATTGGTAAGGGTGAAATCAGAACTGCTACTGAAATATGTTAATTCCCTACTATTTGTCAACTTTCCACGGGAACTAGGAGTTGTTCATGAAATCCCTTCTGCCACCATCTTCACAAATAATGTTTTGGATTCAATATGTACCAATTGGGCACTGACGGTTTTAATAGTGATTTGTTTACTGAGCAGTGTATTGATTGACCAGCGCATTGCTTTTTACAGGAAAGAACCAAGGCAGTTATAAAACAGCATGGTAAATCTGTGCTTTATGTGAGTGTTGAATTCATGTCTCTACTAAAGAGCCTCCCAGTGAGGAATTCTCCTGTTTTTCCCTGCAGTCAGCCTGTGCTGCTCCAGATGGAAGGGACACATGCAGGGGCTTAACAAACCATGCACTGTAAGTGAACTTGGGTTATAGAATTCTTCCACTGGCCCTTAAGATTAGCATCATTGTATTATTTGAAGACAGTAGCGTTTTGTTCAGCAAAGTGGCCAGATCATTCTGGAGATCAGGATTACACTGATTAAATGATCCATGTTTTGTAATTGAGCAAATGAAGTGATGCGGAAACAGAAGCACATCACAACAGCCATAGCAGCTTTATGGAAGTGATTGCAGAAGTACAGGGAATGGTTATTCACATTCAACTATTTGCGTTCCCATCAAGTAATTTTTTTATTTTTCCCCCTTTTCAAAGACCAGTTTGCAGACACTGAAGAACTTCATGGATTTATTCAGAAACGTGGGGGCTGCAGTGCCAGACAAGAATTCAGTTAGCCAAGCAGAGCAAGTGAAGAGACTAACTCTAAAGTCGGTCTTGCTGGTATGTTTGGGTGGAAGCTTGGGTTCATGTCTAGAATAGGGTTATTGGGAACTGGGCTTTTATTTTGGACTTTGGCACTGTATGTTTGGCAAGAAGAAACAAACTTACACATATTACAGTGCCTTGGTTTGCCTTCATTTTGGGAGCACCGCTCTTCCTCATACAAGAATGTAGTATGTAAATTAATATAAAATGGAGATGGCTCTTCAGAGAAGAGCTATGTCTATACAGATGTTACAAAAAGCTACTTCTACATGGTAAACATACTGTTTGGGGGGTTGTCAGTCCTATTAAATGCCCTCTCACTAAACAACAGAACCACAGCTTGCTCAGGCACAATTTTCTCTTTGCAAGCTGGTATCTATCAGGTTCTCAGATATTAGTGCTTCTTTGAATTCCCCATTGTGGATGGATTTAATAACTGTGCTAAATTTGTTGCATCCTTGGAGTAAAAGGAGATTACCTGCTCATTTGAGGCTTTAGAAGTTGTTCAGTATTTTTGATAAGGTATCAACAAAGGCAAAAGTTTAAAGAAAAAATCATATTCCAAGGCTTTCCAGTGTATGTCTAGCTGAATAGGAATTAGGTGACCTCTCACCCTTTCTTGCAACATGCTTGCAGCAGCTATAGTAACTCCTTATTGTCAGAAAGTAATATTAGAAAGTATTTGATGTATTTCTAGATGATCTGATGCAACTTAACAGACAGTTAAGAAGAAGAGCCAGTGCCATGTGACCAGCTTTCTCCAGACACTGGGAAATGTTGCACAAACTACATTTTCAGAAAATCAGATCTGACTTTGAGGCCATATGAAGTTGGAAATTTCCAAGCGATGCAAATTATTGCCAGACATAGGTAAGTGAAGGCTTAAAATCCCAACAGATTGTCAGCACCTTTGCACGCCAGGACTAGTTTCATGAAAGGCCTGTACCAAGCTTCCAAACCAGCAAGAGAGGCAGCCCTCGCCTCACTTTACTTTCTCAAGCACCAGCAGCAGTAGGTGATCTGAGAGGTCATCTAGATCAGCTTGGCTGGTTGTAAATGACTTTTTTGTAAGTTTCCAATAGTTTTTTTAGCTCAGCTGATTGTTAAAGCTGACCACACAGTTGTGCATGGTAGTACGTGCATGGTAGCACGTGCCAAAAGCTTGGTCATTCCTCGCCCTGACAGCTTGCTTAGGTTGGTTTAGCCAGCTTGTGAAACTCCATCCCGCACCTGGGTGGCAGTGTTTGAGCCTGCGGTCTCCTGCGGGGAGCAGCTGCCTGCAGAAGAAGCTGTCTGTACAGGGTCTGCTTTGGTCGTCTTTGCCTTGCCATTTGATAGATGGCCAGCTTTGACTCTCTGAAATAAATGGTAACCTTCCTTTAAAAGGAGAACATCTGCATTGAGTCCTTTTGTGAAGGCTTGGCAGAGATGGCCATCACATAAATGGGCCTTGCACACTGAGCTAGCCTTTTTCCATGCTGCTGCTGCTGCTTGCTCTGCTTCTGAGGCTTCTCTTGGTGAGGCAGTATGGGGAAGCTTGCAGTGCTGCGGCCAGGGTCATAGTGAGTTTGGGAAGAAAGGAAGGATTTACCATATTGATGCCTTGGGCAACAGAGCTGGTCAGATTCTATAGCTTGCAGCTTATTTTTAAACTTTTAATTGTGAAACAGGAGGTTAGTGCTGGCAAACTGGTAATGTGTAGGCAGTGCCTGCAACGTGGGCTGGCAAGCTGAATGCAGCACGTGGCTTCAGCGTGCCATTACCGCAGCCACCCTCTGACCCAGCCATCCCCCTGCTCTGCAGCCACAGCACCCAAATGCGGCCTTCCCCTCGTGCCCATTTTGCATGACTTTGTAAAAAGTGAAAAGTGATTTTTCTGGAGCAAGCTGTTGAAGTTTCAATTCATGCTGCAGGTTCCTGTTCATTGAAAACCTCAGACAGTAAATAGCTTTCAATGTGAACTTTCAGAAAAAATTGCCGTCTCTGATGAGATCTTGTTTCAAATGGGTTTCTAACACATGGTCTTTAATCGAAAATAGCTGTAACTTGCTCACAGCATTTTCACAGTCGCAAGGGAATAATGATGCAACTAAAGTTCCTTCTCTGGTCATTTTAAAGCATTTGTTCTGTTTCTGGAGACTGAGTGACAGTTGTAATTAGTAATGGCTTGCATTTTTGCATGTTTCTGAAAGAAAGCAAATAGGGATTAAAATAATTCTTACAAGGGAAGTAACCCTTGTTATTAGTCCTTAAGTCTCCCACAGCCTGATTTCCTTAGCTTGACTGGAAGACCAGGATTTCTCACAATCTGCTGCTGGACATTTGAGTACTTTGCTGAGACTTCTGTTTTGACACAAAAGAAATAGCAGTTTTCTGAAAAATAGGGAATGTATTACATATTCTAGTGTTTTCTACGTCACTTTCCTCCCTGCCCCATGGTTTCTGTGCTGTAAATTATTAACATTTGAACACAGCAATATTATAACCTTTATCTCTCCCGCCCTTTGAGTTGCAGAATTGCTTTCATTGGCAGTGTGCACCGAGAAATCACGTTGGCCATTTCCAACTTTGAAATTGTAGTAGTTTATCCCATTACATGGTGATTTTCCAGCTTGGTTCTCCTGAAAACCTTGAAATGGATTTTCCATTAAAAAATATTCCATCCGTTCTTTTCTTTTAAAGGCTACAAGTCGAATTTGAAGGGATAATCTAGCTATTGTTTCTAGTGGTACGTGTTCTCTCCTGATGATTTTCTTAAATTATAGAAGATTTTTTTTATAGTGCAGGCTTGGTCACTGAGAACTCGTGAATTCTGTGAGCAGGATTGCTTGCTCTGTGGCAACAAGCAGAGGTATGTCATTGACATCTTAACTGGCAGAAACTTTCCCGTGCATTCTCTCTTTCTGGTTTTAATCTGCAAAATAGTCCGAATTTGCAGTAAACTGCCATAAGGCTTCAATGTCTTACACCGTTTTCTCAACGGCTCACAGTCCTGTCATCAAGAATGTATATACCAAGTGCATCTTCCTTTGTAACTGCTTTGTCGTCTTTCTCTCTGGTTGCTGTGAGTACTTCCTGAGAAGCAGCTGCTGAATTTGGTCTGCCTGACATCACAGGACGTGTTAAAACTTTCAGACTGCTGGGGCCTTCTTGGCTTTTAATTTCTTGGGATGACCAGTATTTGATAGGAAAGAGCAGACGAACAAGTAGCCATTCAGAACAAGACTTCACTTGCCTCGAATAAACATGATGAGACATCCTTTTTGGTATTAGTTTCTCTGAGCATTAATTCGTGTTAGATTTTTGTATGATATGTGCCTTGATTAAATTTTTGCCCTTCTGTGTTAGCTTAGATAAGCCAAGATGAGAGAGGTGATGAAATAATTATCTTTAATTAGTCTTAACCTTCTAAACAGTCACACAGAAAATAGCTGTTGGAAGTATTAACGCATTGTTTTTATTGTGCAGGTAGCCAAGCTTTAACAGTTGTTACTACTGTAGTTAAGTAATCCTGTTACAGCAAAAATATTTGTGATTTTTATGCTCAGAACGTCTCCCTAATTTGGTAAAAGCTAAAATAAATGACAGATTACAAAGAGTACTTTTTTTCCTGCTCCTCTCCCCCTCAAGCAGCTTCCTGATGTATTTACTATTAGTTTACTATGCATTATTCTATTGAAAAACATTGTGACAAACATTCTATATCCTTGGACATTTTTTTTGTCAGTCATTTATGGTCAAAATAGAATTGTACTACAGTTGCTTATCCAGATGACTCTTATGCAATAGATCTCACAGGACCTTTCTTACATTAGGGTAAACTTCTATCCAAGGACCAAATACTTTTATTGGTACTACCAAACTTCTAGCTAAAAAAACCTAGTGTGTACTTACCAATTATTGTAAAAAGCCATAATGTAAGCAGCAAATACAGGCAAAATTATTTTGCAAGGGTTCTGGCAGTTTGAAATAAAGTACCAGCCTTTTTAGCAAATTTCAGATATTCATCTGACTGACTTTTTAGTTATAAGCCCGAACAGTTTACAGACTGTATTCTCATTGAGATGAGGAAATAGCTGGGCAGGGCTTCCAAAGTGCTCTGACTCACTGCATTTCACACAATCCCAATCATGTGATTTAGCAAGGCATAAATAAGCCTGTTTTGTATAGGCCTAATTACACCTAGTGAAGCAATGTCCTTTAGCTAGAGCAGGGAGTTGCCACACACTGTTGTGAAGTCAGAACATTGCTAGGAGGAGAACAGGATGGTTCAAGCAGGGCCACGAAGCTCATTAGAGAAGTGCAAGGAGCATGTGTCACTATAAATGTTCTCTCCACGTGTACGCTTCAATGTGATTTAGTGGTGGGCTTTGTCTGTGATAAGACTGAACGATTCCCTGTTTGCCATCACTGCTGACCTAATAAATGACATGGTCAAGACTAGCATGTGTCTGGCTTTTGTTTTCATATTTACTAGTGAAAGAAATGAACTAATGGGAAAAAGGTTGCAACGCAACTTGCCTGGAATAACTAGTGACTTGTATTCAGCATGGAGGTCTGTACAGTGGCAGCAGTGACGTTGTTGCTTTTACTCAATCAGTTTTTCTGTGATATTGTGTCTATATGGCAATGTTTCCTGGCTTCCTGACTCCCTCAGTCCATAGAGTTCAACATCACTCCTGGCAAGTGGGAATTGTAGGTATGTTTCCATGAATAAGGGGGAATAGCACAGGCTGGTATCCAAAGCACTTACTGAGCTGGTGCAGCTGCAGTTTGTGGGATATCTTCCACCATTAGTGGAAGCCAATTCCATTCCAGTTGTTATTGGTCTAATGCTTGTATCTCCGGGATTGTCTGGTTAAACACCTGGTCAGGGGAGAATGCAATGCGCTCTTAACATTGCATCATCATATTGTGTAATATGCCTTACTGGATGCTAATTCCTTCTTACACTGCTTTCTGTAAAAATACAGAGTAAAAGATGGTTCTTTCCCTGGAGAGCCTATAATTTAAGGTATAGTCAAGCTAATAACAACTAGTTTTCAGTAATTTAAAATGTCAGTGCAGGGCTCAGGGCTTCCTTGCGGGGAAAAAGAGCAATAGTGTCCTAGCACAAGAGGACACAGCTAGCAGGATCCATCTAACACATACTCCCTTTGGAACAGAGCTAGAGTTGTTGAACAATCCCCATTTTGTGAAAATTGCTTTGAGGTGTTTTTCATCCTGGCCAGATGAATCATTCTTGTTTGCTGGTCAGCTTTAATTTTCACAGCCTGCCATGCTAAATGGCATTTTTACCAAACAAATTTCTTGATCAAAGACTTTAGTTATAGAGACCACTTTGAACTCAGCTTAAGAAGCTCACTCATTGCTTTCTAGTATTTGAAGCCCTTTGCCTATTGCATAAATTACAAGCCGAAGGAGCTCCCCTTGGTCCCACACCTGAGTTATCTTGAAGTTCAATCTAGTCATCTTTTCTACCTGTCAATTTGTTGATCACCTGGACAGTGCCACAACCATGAAGCTATGAATCCACCCACCGCAGTTTCTCCTGTATTTTCAGATTGCTTTCTAGTAGCCTTATCCTTTATTATTCAAGCACTCTACCTGACGTGAATGTTCCCTTGTTACCATATGACATAAAATTCTGGCTTAGTGTTAGCTTGCTTCCTTTATTCATCCAAGAGATAGGATTCTCTCCATTATTACTAAGGTGCTCAGCTTTTTGCAAGCTATGGGAGGGGATGTTTGCTCATCAGTTTTCTCAATGTTAAGCACTCGCTTTCCTTTGGGGAAACAAGTCAAAACTTTTCTTTCTGGCTCTTCAACAAAGGAATTATCTTCTTACAAAAGTAAGAATGAAGGAGAGAGGCTGTACTGTTTTCGCTTCAGTTTCAAGACGTTTTTTCTCTTTCTTACCCTTCAAAGGAGAGCTTGATTCTGTATTTGGGCACTGTTCTTATCTTTTGATGGCTAGTTCAGGCATGAGTTGTCTATCCAGTGCAGTTAGCACTATTGTTTTGCTTTGCTACAATTTATGCAAAGCTTATTTTATCATTTTTATAAAAAAACGTTTATTTTAACTCTGTCCAATAAAGAGAATAAGGAATTTGGTGCCAATTATGAGATTGCTGTATAGAGATGTGGGGAGCAGTGGCATGGGGAGGAAAGCAGCTTTCAAGGAGTTCAAAAGGCAATATGAAACAGGGAGGTAGGCCTGCGTGCTGCAGTGATAATGATGGAGGGAAAAGAAAAGGGGATCTGCAAAAGAACTAAATGCCTAAGGTGATGCCGAACTGACATTGCTGCGTGGGGGGATTATGCCAGCTGAGGTGTGCTTCAAGGGAAGAGAATTTCTGTTACTGCCTTCCCCATCCCTGTTTTTGTCCAAGGGACAAGGAGGGGTGCTCTTTGTACTCCGTGCTTCTGGAGTCTGCATGCTTGGGCTCTGCTCTCACCTCTCACAGGTACTCCTGGCACTGGCTGAGAGTTTGCGGAGGGTAAGCGGAGGCCAGGAAGGCCAGTTGTCACCTGTGGCCAGAGGCCCTTTTCCACAAAATGATCGGGGACCACTGTTTTATTCTATGTTAATTTCTAATAATAAATGGGTAACATAATTGTGTATCACTTCCCAAGTTTATTCAAATATCCTCCCCTCTCTCTCTACAGAGAGTTTTCTCTAGTATCGTATGTGTTACTTGGCAATCAGGGAAGGTGAGTTATTTCTGAAAAAAAGAAAAACTAAACATCAACAAAACCCCACCTTTTTCAGCCTTTCTCTGCTTTATGCTTGCCTGTATTGTGGCAGGCTGGAGGGAAGGTGCCAGTGCTGGAACCAGGCCATGTGCATAGCTGGACAGAACAGTCACTTATGGCTCCTTTTTTTAGAACTCTTAAAAAGATATCAATTTCAGAAAAATAGTTCTTAACACAAAAATATCCTCACGTGAATGTGATCTTCAGAAAGAAAATTAAGTGGATTTTAACTGTCTTCCCTAGTGAATTTATGGTGCAGGGAATTTCATGTCAGTTCAGCTGACTGCTTCATCTTTCAAAGTATTTCACTATGGGTTTTACATTTTCAGTTAAGCTGTTGCTATTTAAAAAGTTGACTTCCATGTCATTTGCAAAGCATGTAGAAGCTGGAGGCAATTCAGCATTTTGACACTGTTAATTATCTGACGGCCTGTCATGAAAGTAGGCTGTAATTAAACGATATGGTAATTTTGGTCATGCTACTTTTCGAACTATTTTTATGTCCTAGCATAATAATTCAGGTGGTGACATCATGTGTGCTTCTCCTTCCTCAGTGCCTACTCAAGAATTGTTGTTCATGGTTCAAAATAGCTGTAAGAAAATCAATCCCAATGAGATCTTGGTGAAAGAGGAAATAGAAGTTTAAAAAAAATCCTGTCACGGGCCTGTCATCCTGTTGGGGTCTGTGAAGATGACGTGCAATGTGTGACAAACTACACTTCCTGTAAGAAATACTCACATGTTCGGAGATCTGCATGGTTCTTTGTGCAGTCCGACTGGGTTTATGACTGGAGAAAACAAAGGTAATTTTGATGGCTGTACAGCCTGTGTCATGTTTGCTCTGGGATATTGCAGATTTGACTATGATTGTAGCTGGATTTGGCCCAGTGTATTTTTGATTAATGAAGATTATGCTGGCTTGAACTAGAGGGGCTGGTATTGAATAGGAGCGCTTTCACTGGGTAAGCAAACACTTCTACAGGGGTATTCCGGGATAGACACATCCCTAACGCAGCCTGACAGCATTACTGTACAGAGATGAGTGGGATTTGCCACAAGCTGGTAATGCCCGCTGCATTTTGAGCCAGGTTCTTTTGATGTCCATTTTCTGATGTCTTGCCCTGGGGAAATCTGCAGTCTATTCGTCTCTTAAATCCTTTAATAACATCCCTTGTGCCAGGAACATCATAATGCTGAACGCTCTGACTGCGAAGTTACTCTGAGTACGCTGAAGATCGTTGCTTGGTGTGTGATGAAATGATCTTTAGGGAATAAGTGAAACAAAAGCGCGTGTAGGATATCCTTTAATTCAATGAAGAATGTGGGTGGAGAAGCAATTGAAATGAACAAGATGCTTTGGATTTTCATTAATGCCTTGAATACTTTAGGGTGTACTTATACAAATTTTTGTGCGTGTGAACAGTTTCGCTGCTCAAAGAACTAATGATGGGACAGGAGAAGTCCATGTTTTTTAACTATCACCTTCACTACCTGCCTTCCATCGTGCCTTTCCCCTGAGTTATGGGCACCATATTCCCATGGCAGTTCTGAAAGGGGAGAATTAACCTTCTGAAGGAGTCTAGACCTACACGCTGCTGACTAACAAGCCCCCTGCTGCTAAAGGAATGTGTAGTAGCTGCCTTTTCTCTGCTGTGCCCTCAGCAGGGGCAGTCGTTTGTGACTTTCTCCTACAGCAGTCACCAGTTGCCTCTTTCAAGCACGGCTGAAATTGAGCGACATATTCCTAAATTGTTCAAGGGGAGAAGAAGATGTACCTGCATCTGCAGCACAGTTGTGCAAGCTTTTCTTCTTTAAAAGACTTTGCTTTAAAAATGCATAAAGGATGGTGGTTCTGATGCCCACTGCACCATCTGTCATGAATCTGGCAATAAGGAGAAGTATGGTGGAAAATATAAACATGCCAACAGCAAATTATCCAAGACAATGTTGCAAAAGCGTCTGCCAGATTCCTTCAAAAATTAAATCCCTTTTGCTGGAGTTTGTCTTCAAGTCATGCCTTCAAATATGTAATAACAAGAAATCATGAGCCAGAACTTGAGAGTCATGCGTGTCCATGCATAGCAGCTATTAATTTATCTCTAGTACAACAAAGAAGGGAAATGCTTAAGATAACAATGAGCCAACTGCATCTACCACTTCCTCTCAAGTAAGCTTCTGTTCTTTTCCTTTCTAAAGAAAACCCAGCTCTTCATTTGAATCCAGAAAGACCTAAAGGATAAATTCATAAGTACCTATTAGATTAAATCCTGTTCATAAACTTTGAAAGAAAAAAAATTTCTATATCAAGGTTTATACTTTTGATAACTTGCATCCTTCAAGCAAAAAAATCAAACAAAACTGATCAAAATATGTAGCTGCATGCTTAGCTCTGGCCATAGCCTTTAGCTTGTCAATAAGGATACAGCTGAGGATCTAGAAGCTGAAAATGTTATAAATGTTATATAAAGATGCAGGAAAACTTGTGATTTGAAGAGATTTTTGCAGAAACAGAGAGTTATCAGGAGGAACATTTTGGAAATAAACAGAAAAGAGGATTATGTCGAAAAATTAAAATTGATTGCTCCCATATGAGAACTATGGGCATTAACTTAAATTGCCCGATAGAGCATGTAGAGTTGATGAAAGAAAATACTTTCAAAATACCACAATTAGTGCATGGTACTCACTGCTACAAGCTATCACACAGGTAAAAACAAGATTTGAAAAGGATTAGATCTTTTTCTGAATAAAACGTGTCCATTCATATTTGATAAGTACAACAATGAATTGACTTAATTTGTATATCAAACTTGTAAGAAAAAGATGACTTTTTTGGTCAGAGTATATAGCTATGTTGGAAGAAACAAAAGGAAAGATTAATGTCAAAAGATGTCAAGTCAACATTCTTAATAATGGGTTATTTTTTCAGTTTTGGATTTTTCACTTTGAAATATTTTTATTCTGTAGCTGTATGTAATTAAAATTGAGTCAATTTCAAACTGTTTTTTTTTTCTAAAACTGCGTTGTCCTTAGAATTTTCCTTGCATCTAAAGTGTTGATATTTGGGGGACCGGGTTTCTGTTCACAAAAACAATCATTCAAAGATCTTCCACAAAACATCCTCTGTGCTACTGTTCTGCTGGTGGAATTCCTTTCTGAAGCGTCTGATGTAGTTTGTCCTCAGCTAGCATATTGGGTAAGCCTTGCGTCTCTGAGTGAGTGCGTCGAGCCCAGACTACATTCACTGAAGCCCACACAAATGCCTGAGACTGTTTTCATGTAGACCTACTTTAGGAGCTTGTAAGCTGGTACAGTTTTGGAGATTCTACGTTAAAAAATCACCTGCTCTTCACCGCTGTGCTTCATGTTGGCCATGAAGCATGGTATGCTTGTTGCATGTATGGAAAAGTGTATATGGCTTTTTAGAGTAGTCTATCAACAACTCAGAAAATTCCTTCTAGAAGCTGTGAGATACACTGGTTCATCCTCCATCAATATCCCACGATTAAGGCAATTTTTAGACCAACTGGGCATGGATTATAACCTCTGTCCAAATAATGAGAGTCTCAATTCTCCTACTTTCCACCATCCTCTGGCACAGCTCCAACATTATTCCTTTGAAAGATGGAAGACTTTATATAATTGCGGAAATTAAATAATGCTGTAGTTGAGATAGATGGGATATGAAGTAAAATCAGGAGTTTATGATTCTAGTCCAAAATCTTAAATGTATTTTTTGAGTTATACAGAACAGGTTGTCTGAGGGAACGAACAGGTTTCAACTCTAAGTAAAGTGTTTTCAGATCTTCAAATGGGAAATGCATGTTTCTCAGCGTTTTAGGAAGATGAAGTTAATCTTTCGAACTCTGTCCATTTTTGAATCTCGAGAGTCCTTTGTTTCGGTGAACCAGAAAGCACGTATTTAGGCGATGACATCGTATCTTCCAAATGAAATTTTTTCATGTAATCATCATCATAACACTTCTCATAGGAGACTCTCAAAGCGGTTTTACAGACCTTGATGTGGCCTCATACATGACTTACTCATGCTGTGCATACAACTAGTTCTACTGTACACACAAGGGAAGAGGATCAGATGGGTTAAGTGTCACTCAGCAAGTCGGCTACAAAGTTGAACAAGAACCTTTTTCTCCCGATTCAAAATCCTGGCTTTTTTTTGTTACTGAGCACAAACATGTTCATTTGGAACATGTTCATGAATACCCAAACCCCGTGGGTATTCATTAAAGGCATTTCCAGCTACTGGCCAGACCAGGAATGTAATCAGAAAGCTTCTTAAGCTTTTCCAGGGCTTCCAAATACAGATGAATAGCAAAATAAACAATGAGAATGAAATGATCCAAATATTTATTGTTTCCTCATTAAAAGGGTCTACTAAATCCTTTAATTTGACTTCTTGCTTAGCAGAGGCTTTCAGATAATCCAAGTATCACATCTCAATCTCAATTACAGAGTCCAAATAATAACCCTCAAGAAGCTGTTGTTGTGAATACTGGAAAAATAAATCCTGTTTGCACAGGGATTTGTGTCTTCACTCTCATCTCTTCTTTGCACTAACACTAGCCCTGCCACGTCCATGATGATCCTCTCTACCACAACGACCTCAGCTTCCTCCAAATTCACTGTGACACTCCGAGGCCACGCCAGCATACGCTGGGAGTAAGTAATGTGGTGGGGTGTGTGTGCTGTCTGAGCAGCCGGAGCACACGCTGACTGTTAACAAGCTGGCTGCTGCCACACTGAATATGTAACAGCTCAACTTGCTTCGGCTCACCCTCTCTATGCCTGCCTGTGGATTGCCACAAAACTTGTATGAACTTAATTTCCTTTGAGACTTACCACTTTTTCAGCTGAGGCAGAAATTGGCCAAGAGATCCTAAAGATATGCAGAGAGAGCAAAAGAGAAAGACAAACAATTTAATTAAATGTGTTGTTTCCTTATGAAGCTTAGGCTAATAAACTAAAATGGGTGCCAGAGGGGGAGAAAAGAAAAAAAAATCAAGATGTAATTAAAGTCCAAAACCCTTGCTTAAGCTCTCACAGAAGTTTAACACAGATACAGAGACAGATCTTTTAAAGCCTCAGGGCCAGTGTCAGAAATATGGAGAGAAAATTGATGAATGTTTCAAGATGTAGCCAGCATAACTAGTAAACCAGTTATGTTCCCTTTTAAATGTATAACCTATGAGAGCGTACTTTTGGAAAGGATTAAAATGTCATCTTTATTTCTCCTAAGAATTCATGATATTTTTAAAATTTAAACCAGACAGAATAAGGATAGAATGACTCTAAATTGACCCACACACTGAGATGGTGATATAGCAGGTCTTTTTCTTTTCTAGAGATTAAATCACATCTGGTGGAAAATGCATCACAGGTTAATTAAGTGCCTGGGTATTAGTGGCATTACTGCATGACTCACTAAGTACTGAGTTAACCTTAATATAGCCTTCTGAGGATGTTTAGCCAAGCATTTTTATTGATTTAGATTGTTCTGGTGCAGGTAGTACTTGAGTGTAATGGGTGAACCCTGCATAAAATTTAGAAAATTAAAGATTCAAGGCTGGTGATGTAATAAAGGTGTATTAAGACAGACTCCAAAGGAGCTGGGCTATGTCATTCAGCCACTAGAGGGCAAAATCATTACATTGTAATCTTCACTGAAGGTCTCTTGGTGTCTTTGGATGGGTGTAATCAGGAGATGGTTTTTACAGTAGAAACTAGATAAGAGATCATTAAACACGCCGTTAGCAGTGGTCGTCGTAATGAATGTTTACAGTATTGTTTCTGTCAGAGAGTGATATGCAAGCAGTTACCAGCAACTGCATGGGGAAGAAAAAATCTGTTATTCCACAAAACTGAATAAAACCATCAGTCATCCAAGAAGTTTGGACCCTTAGGTTCACAGCACAGGCCTTCCCCACTTACCACGTGTATCAGTCAGAGGCTGAGTATGTGGATCAGGAACTACACTGGGAAAGTAATCAACATTTTGCTGTGAGGTTTCCTGATCGTTTGATGATACAAGTTCAGCCCAGGAGCCTCCTGAATCCGTGTCAAATCCTGGAAGGGTTCTGAGCCTCATCTATACTCCCCTCCCCAAGTCTGTCTTTGACTTTCTAGTAGCAAGTGGTCCAGTTCTTCTCTCCCTTGGCTCTTGTCCTCTCCTGCACCTATGCCAACTTATCATCATGCATCTACTCTCTGCTCCCACCAAAACTCATGCTCCATTCAGAGATCAGGGGCGAGTCAGCTTTCCCATAGACCAGAGAGACAGCTTGGCATGAGAAAGATCAGTATCCTGCTTGTGAGAGCAGCCAGAGGCAGATGCCAGATAAAGAACTGAGTAGCAGGATAATCATATAGTGACAATTCTGAGGAGTTCCCAGCTTCCAGCAATGCATGTCTCAGGCTTCTCGAGTGAGAACTGTTACATTTTTATGCAATACACTTCAAAGGATTTGCCTTCTGTGAACAAGCACGCTCATCCCTTCTACCCATGTAAACATTAGCATCCACATGGCTGCTCCCATCATGTGCTCAGGGACACATGATCTGTGTCAGATGATGCTGAAGGGGATGACAGGTTGCTGCTTCTTAGTGCCCCAAGGAAATCAACTTCTGCATAGACAAGCAACCAGAATCCACAGCTGTGATCAACTCATTGTGTCTCATGGGTAGCAGACTTACAGGACCAAACTCCTGTATGTGTTAAAAATAGTTTTTAAAAGCACCTTGTTTTCATTTTGACAGTCCCAGCGCTGGGAAATTTAACTTGTTCCTCTCTAAAGCATTTCCGTAATTAATTGCCTTCACTGGTAAAAGACCTTACTGGGAAGCTGAATAAGTCTGCCTTTAGCATAGTCACTGAATTTTGGAAGTACTTCAAACCTGTGATTGAGTCACCCCTTCACCTTCTTTTTACACATGGAGGTAGATTGAATGTTTTCAGTTTTCATCTAAATCATTCTTACTGGTCTTCTCCGAACCATTTAATTTTCAGCTTCGGTTAAAGAATTAAGGGATTTGGCTCTCAGATTTTGGGAGTAGTTGGACTAGTGCCAGAAAAAATAAAGACATTATTCTATATTCTCCTATTTATAAAGCCAAGGGTTGTATTAGCCTGTTGGCCCACAGCACTGCACCACCTGCTCATTTGCTTCTGATTATATGTGATGACACTCTAGGTTTTTGAGCATTAACTTGTTACAGCACAAATTCCCCCATCCTATAATCATGGTCTCTATTCTTTGGTGCATGTTGTTACATCTGGCTGTATAGAAATGCATATTACTTGTTATCAAGCTGTCTCAGATACTTTCTGTTGTGACTTGTTATTTGTTAATCCTCATTGTTTACATCACTTGCAAACTTTGTAAGTGATGATTTTATTCTTTCCTTAAAGCCATTACTATCCATACAGTATAGTACAGAACTAATCACTGTATGACACAGAAACGCATTCTTTGATGATGACTTCTTATTTCCCCACTTCGTAACTGCCAGTTAGCCAGAGTTTGAACAGTTTAATACATGCTGTGATGAGTCTCTGCCATTCTGGTTTCTTAATTAAAATGTTGCAAGTTACCAAAACAAGTATTTTACAGACCTACTTACCTTGATCCACCAAACTTGTAATGCCATTAAAAAAATCAATTTATTTTGGCAAGACTTATTTTCCACATTAATTTGCATTTATTTTGTTTCCATCCTTTAATTCTTTTTTAATCAAGTAATGTAGCTAATGACCCATTATGTTACCCAGAATTCTTGTCAGGCTGGCAAGTCGAAATTACCCTTGTCACCTTGTTTACCCTTTAAAATATCGGTACAATATTTCATCCAGTGCTCTGGAACTTGAACAGCGTTCCAAGATTTATTGAAAATCAACATTAATGGTCTAAAGATACTCCCTGCCAGTGCTTTTAAAACTTTTGGATGAAAGCTATCTATACCTGCTGATGCACAGCCTTATTAGCTTCTGTTTAACATCCCCCTCAGTGCCTGTTGTAATGGAATGTATTTCATCATCATCATACGATATTTGTGTATCATCTGGCTCTTCCCCAAATACAGACCAGAAATATTTATTGAGCTCTTCTGCCTTCCTGTGTTATTGTTAGCATTTCTACTTTTTCCATCTAGTAACAGACTCAAACCATTGGAAGGCTTCTTTTTCCCCCAAGTTTCTGCAGGTTTTGTCAAGTACTTTAAACATTTTTGTTTCTCCATAACTGTTGTTCATAGATTATTCTTGCATTATTTTGAATCCTGTATCAGTTGCCTGTAACTCCTAGCTCTCAATGTACATTTGTTGCTACAAACATCCGTCTTTGTATTGACCCTGTAGCTCTCAGCCGCTCACTTCAGGGACGGCATCCCACAGCTTCCCCTCACCTTTCTAACTTTGGTCTTGTCGCCTACTTTCCAGTTCCCTACCTTTATGCAGGCTGGAGTCCCCACATCCATACACTGTCCTTTATGACTCTTTCTTGTTATCTTCTCATAAAGAGCTGGGCAAAGATGGTAAAAGACTTAGAAAAGAAGCGGTGGATCAATACAAAATGTCCATGCTATCATCTGGGGTACTATTTAGCACGTTTTTCTTGTCACAACACTGTAGATGCTCACTGACATGAGGCTGATGTACTACAAAGAGCTGAAAATATTTTTTTCAGAGTTTGTACCTATCAGTCTCACTGAATGTGCAAAGTAAATGATCCGTGTCTTACAGGCTTGCTGGGACTTGGGACCAAGATTATTGATTTGGTTTGCACGTAGTTTTTTTTACTATTCATACCCAAATACTTTGTTTGAACACGAGCAGAGGGAGCACAATTGGAAGACAGGAAGGACAGTCTCCCTGTTTCCATCTCAGGCATCTGGCATCACAACTGCCTGGAGCTGCAACTTGAGTTTTGCTGAGTTCCTGCTTCTCCAGATACATCATCTTCATTGGGAACAAGTCATGTGGCATCCAAGATGCACATACATACTGAGAGGGGACAGAGCATGAGACCATGCCTCATCACCTTAACTCGTAGAGATTTTTCCCATCACTTCTAACTCTTTTTTTCCGTGCTTTCATGAGATTGATTTCTTGCAGAACAGCCAATTATGATCTTCAGGTAAAAACACTCAGTGTTCGCTGAATTCCAGTGACAGTTGCATGTAGAGGGATTAAAGCAGATCAAAATTCTGGTAGTGATAGGACTCTGAGACATATGTAGATGGAAAACCTATGCGCTTGCATGCATTTGCCTAGAGGGTATGAAGTGCTATATTGATCATCCTTTAATTTATTTCCTTGTTGTTTGTCAGGCAGATTGCATGTTTAGCAGTCGGAGCTGTTTCGTGAGACTTGTTTTGAGGATAGTGATTGTGCACTGGACTGGATGAGAGCTCCTCCTCCGTGCTTTACAAGCATGACACCACTAAGGAGACAGCATGATGGGGTTAACCAGGAATGCTTTACGGGAGAAAATAAATTCCATCTCCATTAATATGCTACTACCAGATATGATTGATTAGTATTTTTTATCTCATCAGCTGTTCTCCCATGGATTGATGATTCAGTTGATTGGGAGTATCTTATATTTTCTGCTTGAAAAGCACAAAGTTCTACCAGAATCAAT
Organism: Anser anser; assembly: GCF_964211835.1. NCBI lineage: Eukaryota > Metazoa > Chordata > Aves > Anseriformes > Anatidae > Anser > Anser anser. The sequence goes on from NC_139728.1 coordinate 26,035,558, forward strand.
GAATAAACATTAAGTGCTTCCTTCTCATTTCTGGCGGGATGAACTGATGCTCCTAGAGAAATAAGAAATAATGTTACCACCAGGGCTCATTACACCTTATTCAGCGCTGTACATAGGAAGCTAGTGGAGAAGCCTAACTCCTGGAAACTGGCAGCCAGCAAGCGCAAAGACCTGAAAATGTGCTGTTGGTGAACGAAGAGAACACAGAACACAACACCCGCTGTTCCCCGTTGCCGGGGGTGACATGGCGCCCTGAGGCGGCCCTCACAGGCGGTTCCCCTTCAGAGCCCGGCGGGGCGCGTGCCGTGAGCCGTTAACCGTTAGCCACTGACCGTTAGCCGTTAGCGCGCGCCCGGCGAGGCGGCACGCGGCTGAGGCGTTCGTGAGGCGGCGGGGCGAGGCGCCCGGGGGGCGGCAGCCGTGCCTCAGCCCCCGGAGCCCTCCGCCCGGCAGGGGGCGGCTGTAGGCGGCACAGCCGGCCGCGGGAGCCCGGGGCTGGCCGAGACCCGTCCGCCCCTCGCCCCGCGAGCCCCGCAGCGGGTCGCACACGCACACGGGGATGTTTTTCCTTCACAGACGGGCTGCTGGGCGCCTGCAGCCAGGGTAAGGGGAGGAGAGGTGGTTCCTTGCTCCCTCCGTTTAATGAAAGAATCGGCGAGGCTCTGAGTAATGGTTTTGCATATATATCCCTGTCAGCTTGCACTTTTGAGTCAGTTTCTGTGAGGAATGAGTACGGTTTATTTTATTTTTTTCTCCCTCTGGAATCCTGCTTTGCGTGTCTTTGAGCAGGTGGCTCCGTGGCTGTGCCTTTCTCCAGCCGGCTGCGGATGGCCGTGCCCGCGCAGGACACGGCGGCCCTGGCTGTGGGGGGGGGAGAAATTATTTTTCGAAATACGAAAATAAAAAACAGATAAAACACGGACGGCTCCCAACCAGCCCCTAGGTGCGGCTGGCTGCGGGGCGCCTCGCCGCGAAGCGCCCGGGGGACCGCGGTCCCCCCCGCCTCGCCCTCTCCGGCTGCCTTGCGGTGTGCCCCCGGGTCCCCCCCGGAGCTTGGCCGGGGCTGAGGGGCGGGCAGGCTCCGGCGGTGCCGGGTCACCCCCTCCCGCGGCAGGCGGCGGGGCGGGGGTGCGGCAGGCTCGGCGCTGCCTCCCCGGCGGTGCCGCAGTGCCGTGCGCTGCCTCTGGGGCCGGCCAGGGGGCGCTGGCTGCCGGGAGCTGCGGCGGCCTTGGCCGCGGAGCCAGCGAGCGAGGCCGGCTGGCGGGCGGGGAGGGCGGGCGCCGGCCTCTCTCCAGCGCTCGCAGGGGGCTCTGCGGGGCCCGCCCGGGAGCTGAGCAGCGGCGGCGGCGGAGCGCGGCCCCGGGGGATCCTCCTCGCCATGCAGACCCGGCGGTGCCTGCCGCCTGCCGAGGTGAGTGAGCCCAGCCGAGCCGAGGCGTCCGCCCCCAGGCCCGGGAGGCCGGGGGACCCCTCTCCCCAGGCCCCTGCCGCCCGGAGCGAGGCCCCGCGGGCGGGGAGGGCTCCGCCGCCTCGGCCCGAGCTGCCGCCGCCCCGGCCTGGGGCTGGGGGGCTGCGGGTGCCTCCTCCCCTCCGCCGCCCTTGGCCCCCGCACGCCGCCGAGGGGAGAGGGGCGATCGCCTCTCAGCCCTCCCCGGCCGGTCCTGCGAGCCCCCTCCCCGCTGTTCCCCGCCGTCCTTGGGTGCTGCTCGCCGGGTGCCTGCGCTGGGCGACCCCTTAGCTCCGAGGCTCCTGCAGAAGGGCGAAGAGCCTTCGCCCTGCTCATCGCGGCTCGCAGCCGGAGCCTCCCCGGGACCCCCCGTGTGCCGCCGGGGCAAGGCTCGGCTCGGCTTGCCCCGGAGGGAGCCAGCGGGCAGCCTGGGCTCGCAGCCCGGGGAGGGGAGGAGCCCTGCTTGCATCTGGTGCCCTTTTTATGGCCTGATCTCTGCTCCGGCCCCGGGCGCTGAATGTTACTCGCTCATCGCGATGTGTAACAAGTCACTCCCGCAATGGTGGTAGTGCCGGAGGGGGATGGGGCGAGCGGCGGCATGCGTTTTGTAACATCTCTAATGAGTGCCACTGTGGTCAGATCTCACCCGGGGATTAACCGGCACTTTTGGCGTGTCAGGCTTTTTGCAGAGGTGGGTTAGTTACTTGCTCATAAACGTTACGGTTAGATAGGTGCACATGATGGAGGGTGGCTGAAGGGCTGTTTTCATCTCTTAACCAGGCTGAGAAACAAGTAGCAGATGGGAATTGGGAGACTTTCTGCTTTAGCGTTCACTATCTTGTTTATTTATAGATATTCCTGATTATTTTATGACAAAGCTTTTTATTTATTTTTTTTTTTACGCATACTTTCATTCAATTCAGATATTAGAAGTTGACTGAATAAGGAATCTCAAGATCTGGCAGTCTTTGTATTAAGCATGGTTGTATTAGATTAGAATTGCAGAATGACACTGCCCTCAATATTTTGTTTCAGGCCAAATCCAAAACTGGAAGGGGCCCTACATAAACAAATAAAATAAGAAAGACACTCAAATAAAAGCTTTTATTTTTTTTGGGTAGAATTTTATTGCCTAGGTGATGTTTTAAAACATAATTAACTTTTATTAACAAATCATTTTCAATTGCATGGAATGAACCCAGATTTTAGATATACCTTCAGTGGTTGAAACAACATCGAAATCCTTTGTTACCGTATGAAACCAATGGTGTGTTGTTGTTTTTTTATTTGTTTGTTTGGTTTTTAACTTATGGCATGCCATACAGAACTACAAGAACCAGAGAGACAAAAATAAAAGTCTCTTCAGAGGTTTGGAAAATTTGAAATGGAAGCTGAAAAAGGGCCTAAAATCAGGCAAGTCTCCCTCTTATTCAAGCTCTGATCTAAATCTAACAAGCTACATCTTCAGACACATTACGGTGGATTCTGCAGTGGCCTGTTGCTTTACGGTGCCTTCTTTGGTGTGTGAAAAGGGAAGAAAAAACACCCCAAAGCGGCAGTACTGAGTCCTGATATTTGGAGTAGCTTTGAGACAATTATTAGGCTGGGGATTAAATACTTTCAAACACATGTTTTGGGATCTGAGGCCTGGGGCTAAGGCTGACGTGAAATAGAGTGGCTTTTTTAGGTTGGCATAACGTCTGGCTGTGACTGTCTCAGGGAACAAAGGTAGAAACTAAACAAAAAAGCAGTATTAAAACTTGTGGCCAAGGAATGATAAGCTTTTAATGTCTGTTGTGGCCTGTCCTGTGCGAACTTTAGCATAAAAGAGGTTGATAGTTTTCTGGTTTACAGGTTCTTTGTGAAAAAATTACTTGAAATTATTTTGCAAAAGCTTTGCTGTTGAATTAAAGTTGGCCAGAAAGAAATGTCTCTTGGAATAAATTGTGTATTCATATTTTGTTGATCAGAATAATCTTTTTGATGCATTAAGGTGAGAATCTTTCAAATACGTGTCAGTTTCTTGACAGAAAATAAGATGAGGGATAAAAATTGCATTGCAGTTAGTATGTGTGCTGATGAATCAGGGATCTGATCCAGAACACTGTTGGAAGATACCTGTATATTTATAGACTACTTTGAAATTTTTATGTGAAAAATTACTGTGTGTTTTTTTTTAATGTGTTCGAGATTAAATTGTCTAAAGAAATTAAGACAGCCTGTTTTAGTGCTCTGTTTGTCATTCCTTGTGAGATTTGAACTTTGGAATGATCAGAAATATGAACTGACATGCTCAGTTTTCCCTCCTGTTGTTTTTGTTATGCGTTGAGAAATGTTTCAGTACAATGACACTAAACAGTTACAATGCTTTTTGTATTGGTAAGAAATGTATAATCAAGGATAAACGGATGAAACTAAGTTAAAGTATGAGGTCTAGGTCGTAGAAACTGCTCTAGAAGTAAGGTTAAAAATAAAACTTCTGTGTTGGCTCTAAGTGTTGGTTACGTCTTGCAGCATTGGGAAGATTATGTCAATTAATGTCAATAGATGGGAAGTTTGAAAAGATATACAAAGAATCCTTCATTTACAGAGTAGTTTCTACTGAAGTGTCTACTCAAATTAGAATTCAGGATACACATTCATATAAATATATTTGGCTAGCAACTGGAGCAAAACATGCTATATTGTTATCCAAAGAATACGTGTTAAAAATTATTCTGAGATAAAGGTAAACAACCAGTATCACTATATATATGATTATTTGATAGATAGAATTATTCTATTTTTACAGACAAATAAAGTATTTTCCTTCTTACTATTTAGTTGTCTGGTTAACAAACCAAAGTCTAACTTTTTTTTTTTTAATTTGGCTGTTGAGATTCCTCGTAAACCTTTCACATTTATAGATTGTAATGCACCCTGTTACATCTTAAAGAGTGTAGTTCCCAGCTGGTGAGGAGCTGAGGAGGAATGAGTGTGAGTGTCCTCGGGTATTAAACTCTGTCATTCCTTTAAATGTTAGTTTCTAGAGAAAATTTTGAAACACTGAAGATCTTGTGACCTAGGATTAATGGAATGTGCACTCAGGGCTTTTGTCTTTGTTTCCTGAATGCGCTTTATGATGTTTTCTCTCTTTTGCATCACACACGTGCTAGGTTTGGGGTATTTAGGAGGAATGTTGCTCTTTAGACTGCCATAGCAGATAGGTGGAATAGGAAGAATACTTTTAGGGTAAAGTTTATATGTACTCTTTCACTGAATATTTCCAGTGATGTTTTGCTGTTGTGTTGCTAGAAAAGATAAGTAGAAACGTGTGATATTAATACTTATTTTTCAGAAATAACAGCCATCCTACTAGTCTGTCAGCATGAAATAGACTGAAGATGAATGGTAGAGACAATCTGTAAACGGTCATTTAAACTATTTTAAAGATCTTTACTAGAGTAATTATTAATCTATAAACACAGGTTAAAGGCAAATAGTATGTGGCCAGGAGCTTATGGGTGACAACACTGGGCAGATTGTTCCTTCAGAATTCTTTCTCTAGATCTGCTCAAATGGGGTTTAACTTAAAGAAGTCCAGTCAAATGAATTTTACACAGGCATAGTTCTGTTAGATTAAAAAAAAAAAAAAAAGAAAAAAAAGAAAAGAAAAAAGTGATAAACCATGTGAAACAAGTGTGGAGTCACAATCTGTAGATTTTCTGCATTTTAGAAAGTGGGGAGCTAGAGTGCTCTCTGAATAGCTTCTGTGATTCTTTCAGTGTAAGTATAAACTATGGCAATGGTCGTTTTGCCTTAGTTTAATTCTGTTATAAAGATCCATGAGGAGAGCTTAAAGAACCTTTAACATTGTTTTGCTTCTGTGTAAAATTCTGTGCAAAATAATAATATGATATGATTGATATAATAATAATATGATTGATAATAAATATGTCAGTCTGACTATCTTATTTTTGAAGTTTTGGTGTCCATATATTATTTTTTTTCACATATTCTATCCCCAGTGTCTACTGTACATTCGGCAAATGAGAACATGGACTTCAGGCTGGGTTTCTACTTGCACTTTATTTTTTTTTAATTTATTTTGTACTTCTCTCGGTTCTTGAGCAGTAATTACTAACCTGCATATAGAATCATTTTCAGATAATGCTAATGGCTGTACTCTCTATATGCTGCTTCTATGTTGTATATAGAATATATAAATATCTTGTTTACTATATGTTAATATTCCTTATATCCCTGATACTTTGATGGGAAATGAAGCTACGAATCTGCCATATGAGTCTGGGGGGGTCGTGATGGTATCAGTTATTTACGGGAGTATGTTGAGGTTCCAGAAGCGTTCTGGTATGCAATGCTAACATCAGCTTTGTTTTTCTGTCAAGAATTGTATTACATGTTACCACTTTATATTTTTATTTCTATTTTCTATACTACCCCCCCCCCCATGCCTTTTAATATCCATAGGAAGCTTGGTGAGTATTTTTGATGAGATTGATTGCCTAATGAAGTGGAGTAGGACTTGACAAGTGGAAATAACATCACCAGTTAAGTTTTCTTACAATTGTTTTGTTAGATTTCTGCTACTGGTTCAGTTCCAGCATAGTAACAGAGATGGAAAGCTTTCTAATGAAGGCTTGAGGCATCAACTGATATTTTTGATAGTGGTGCTGAACCTTGTTTTAGGGCATGGCTTTGTATATAAAACAAAGCAGTAATGTGTCTTCACTAGCGCCTTCCTGTTAGTTAGCGGGGTTGGAGCTGAACTGCTGGTCGCAGTAGCTAGAAAAAAGAACTAAAGCCTAATGTAGAAAAAAAGCTGTAGCTGTTTTTTCTTCTATTATCTGTGATGAAAATACTTCTGTGTTGTAGGTTTCACTTTGGTAACTATTTTAGGACTGCTTCCCAGCAATTGATGATTAGTGACAGAGGAATTAGGCATGATAAGAGATGCTGGCAATGTTTTGAGCCTTTGCGTGTGTTGAGAAAATCCTTTGCCCTGTTAAGAGTTAGAAAATAAATTCAGTCTACCAAATTATGACTATTTTTACTGGTAATCTTTCATTATGAGTCTCACTTAATGATTTCTTGTACTTCAGTTTTGCCAGAGAGCATTTGGGGGCCTGCCTAAAAAGGCAAATTATTTAGTATTTATCATAAGTGAGGTGTCATTTTTTTGTTAGTGAAGTGGTAGCTGGGAGGAACTTGTCCTTCCACCTTCCCAGCATACAAAGAATCCGGGGTCATTTCCTACCAGGTGATGATTTGAAGTTAGGCCACATCTATGTCAGAGATTCATGTGTGTTCTTTCAATTACTGAAGTGCCGTAGTCGCCCTAGTGATACTTACTTCAGGATACTTGCAATTTTAAAAATTACTGTGATGTGAAAGTTTTTGTTTACTTCTATGATATACTGAAACTCTTTTATAAATAATAGACCTCGATCTTTATACATGAGCTCCGAGTACACCATTCATATTTCACTCTAAGTTTAAAATTTTATCTGGGGAGGTGGTAGGGTGAAATAAGTTAGAAAATTCACAGGAGATTATCAATGGAGGAACATACGCTGATACATTTCTCTAGAAAATAGTACAGTGAACTTAAAAGGAGTTGGTGATGTTCAGTGCAAGGAGCAGATCAAAGAGCTTTCTAAATCCCATAATAGCTTCTCTATCTGTGAATGACACTGACTATTAGAGGAGCTTTTCTATTTCCAGATTCAGTTTTGTAGTGTCAAAACTCTGCTTTGAACTCAGTATACATGTTGACTTTGCCTGTTTGCACTCAACAAGTGATCTAGATGGTTGATTTAGGATCGCTAAAATGAAGGCCAAGCCATTTGTAACTATGAATTTACAGTAAATAGAAAGTGATGATAAATTCAAGAAGAATTGGCAAATCAGGTGAATATGCATAAGATGTATTGCTTAATGTGTTGGCCAGTCAGATTATTGAAAGTCTGGGAGATGTTATAGAACAAAAATTGCAGATGGTTCCAGATCTGGGATTTTTTTGTTTCTTAGTTATTATCTTCTGTACTGTTATTTCTTATGTTTCTTTTAACCTGGTCAACGACACTGTTCTCTCATTTCTTTCCTTTTCTTCTTCAACATCTTCATGTTGTTGTTGTTGTTCTCAAGCTTTTACTTTTTGGATAGTAGGATTTGAAGAGGAAGGTTTAGGAGTGGTGCCATCAGCAGTAAGCTGTGGGGCTCGGGTTCCGGTGATCTGGATTCCTCCGGTCTGTACGGTGCCCACACCTCATTCTGATCCTGGGCGTGCCGCGCATCCGGCACCTCCGAGAGGTGCGCTCTGCTGATCCGTCTGGGGGTGACTTGGGTAATCCCTGCCCCTGCTACAAAGCAGAAGAAAAAATGTGTTCCCTCTTCAAGTGCTATGGTTGGGAGCTTTGCATAACAATTTAAACAAAATCAAATTTGTTTTCACACCAGACTGGGAAGTGCAGTGACTAAAGAGGTAGCATATATGTTTTTTCTTCTTGTGTTGTAGAGCAAGAAAGGCAAGTGGGCTTGAAGAACTTGGATCTTACATCTCCATTTGTGTCAGCTCCACTAGTTGTTGGAAAGGGGCAATGTTGACTTGTCTTTTTAGGACATCACAGATCCAGGGAGTACCATGCCTGATGTCATGCAAGACTGAGGACAGAGAGCTGGGCTTGATGAAGTTGATGCTCAAAAGTGCTTAATGGTTCTTGGGTGGAGTCATTGCAGCGTGCTGGTCCAGTCCTGCAGACTGATAAAGGAACTCCCATCACCCTAGCTGAAGCAGTGCGATTGTAAAACCACATTCATTTCTGATGGCCAGTTCTTTTCGATCTGTAATTCTTCAGAATTTATGTGAGATTTTGTAAGTAACAGGGAAATTCTTTCAAGGTCTGGATGTGGAAAGAACTGTGCTTAATTTTCAATTAGAAGGTAGGTTGAATGAGTTCTGTAGCATAAACTGAATCTGATGTTAGATGTACCCGAGTTCTTTGAGGTGCTTTATTTGTAAGCATATTGTTCTACCATCATTGGAATGAAAGAAGCTTGTTATTCTGTAGATTGAAATCCTTTTTGCCCCGTAGTATCTCTTCCCTTCCTTCTCCTCTGCAGTAACCCCAGCATTCTCACATAACACCTTAATTCTGTTTTTTCCAGAGCTGTGTGGGTATTGATTGCCCAGCAGGTTGCTGCCAAAAATACATAGAGCAGCTGAGTTCTGCTTGCCTTTCCCTCAGAGAAGAGCCATTTACATTTGTTTTTACAGTGCAGATACTAATTTTCATGAACGATTTTTTTGGGGGGAAAAGACCAGTATAAAAAATTATAAGTGAACAATGTGCTTCCATAATCTTCATTTCCATAGGAAATGAAATAAAAAATACAGTAGTTGATAAGCAGTAGTACAGAGCACTTGCCCAGTACATAAGTCCTCTTCTAATTTGTGTTACTGAGACTGGGAATATTGAGGTTTCTTAACAGGGTGGAGAGGACACAGAAATTACGTGTTTAAAATATTCCACTTTAATTATACCCAGTGAACCAGTCAGGTCAATGTAATTTTTTATTCCTTATCTGCACTGTAATGCAGATAAATGAACATTTAATATGAACTGAGATTGCATAAATGGCAAGTTCCCTCTTTGCCTATTAATTTCTTGGGAATATGTTTAGCAGTCTTTTTGAAATTGCATGTTTTTCTGCTCTACAATGGAAATGCATGCTGCTGGCTGCTTCTGAGACTTGTGTTTTGTAACAAAAGACACAGCTAACTCACCTGGAGCTCTCCTGAGGTCAGTGCTTCAGTGCATAGCTCCTCTCTGGGGGCTGGCCGGTTGGATAGCCCTGCAGAGCACGTTACAGGTCATCGTGTTCTGAGGTTGCTTTGTGAGTGGGATCTTGGTGAGTTCATAATGAGTATGGTTTTGATCTTTTATTTGGTGAGTTTAAAAGTTTGCATAAAGCACACTTGGTAGGTTAAACTATTATCAGATTGCTTTAAATAGCATATATGTTGAAATAGCCACTTAACTGGAACATCAAATTGCATTGATTGTAAGGATTTCTTACTGTATTTTTCTCTAAATGACGAAGATTGAATAAAAACTCCGTATACTTCATGTATTGTGCTGTTCTTCTTCAATTCTTTTATTAATGTAACTTAATGTCATTACTGTAGCGTCAGTCTACCTACATACTTTTGCACTTTCAAGAAATTGTATTAGACTACTGCCATAATATCCTTTATATTGTATTTACCCTAGTTTTAGTTAATGTCACCTGTAAAATACGTTTTAACCTATCATGGATGTTTGTGCATAGATTTTTTATTTTTATTTTTGTATACTCCTGCAGAATGAACCTGGGTGTTGTTATGATGAGGATTAAAACTTGTTTCTTGACATTGGTGGGCAATAGATATGTGTATATTTAGTGTCTTTGCTCCCTCATTCTTCTCTTGTAATGCACTTCGTAGTTGTATTCCTTTTCTTTTACCATTAAGCTTCATTTCTGTACAGCTGGCTCGTAGATGCGGTTGTACCATCTACTTGGAGAAAATGCAAAAAGTGGCACTCCTGTATTTAATGAAACTTTTCTGAACCTGGGCTTTCAAACATGGATCCCTGAGGGAAGCAGGTGGCTGTGCTGATCCTGGGTGTTGGACACCTGGTGTTGTATACGTCCAAGTTGTATTCCACACTGCAGATGGCTGAGGGCTTTAACTGGATTCCTGAAGGTGCCATGACATCAATAAATGATGACAAGGATAGGTAGAAGGCAGGATGACAGGTACAATGATATCTTATGTTTTGACTGTTATTTTGGCCATGTTTTTTCTACATTTTTGATAGATATTTTTTCTAAAGACTTTCATTTATGTCACCACTGATACTGGGTTTGTTCCAACCATTCCTAGCAGTGAGGAATGAGCCTGCATGGTTAATAAGGGCATTAACAACTGCTTTATACCAGTGGATCTGAACAGTGAGGTTGAAACGTGGGGTTTCTCATTTCGTATGTCAGAGAAGGAAGGGAGCATGGGTAAGGGGGAAAGAAAAAGAAAATGGTTGCAGGAAGAAGTGAGTGAGGAAGGAATGTGTTTGAGGGGGGAAAACAAGATGAACAGACAAAGAGAATGGAACACAAGAATATAGTAGTATAGTCTGAAAGGGAGAGAGAGAAAAGAGTGGCATGTGCAGAATGAACAGCCTTACCAGTGGGCAGAGGAAGTGGCCAAGGTACCTTTTTTCTGGGTTGTCTGAATAATGTTGCATCTGAGTTTTTGGAGGATTTGGAGACATTAGAGCTCCAAAAGATTTCTGGAAAGAATGTTTTGACTCATTAATAATGAATGCTTTCTGAAATTCTGTTTTGTATCTGTTAAGCCTTTATTTCCTTTGACTACAATGTTACAGAATTATGGGCACTTAGTTTTATAACTAAAACTTTTCTGAGTCTAATGTACATTTTGAGCAAATGTCCTGGTTGGTATATTGCACCACTGGAGCAAGGAAAAAAAGCTTTAACGTGAATATGAATGCAAGACACTCACCAGTTCTGTTGGTTAGCATCTAGTCCCTTCAGCACTGTTAAAAGGATGTTAATGGACCTCAGCGTAAATGAGAATCATGCTCAGAAATAGCAGTGCAGCCAGTTTCAGTACACACTGTTGCCATGGTTGTGCCGAGGTGTATGGAGTGAGTTACTCGTTACAAATGACTTGAGACGTAATGCACGGTGAGCATCAGCAGGGTAGGTAGGTCCTGATCGTAAACATGTGGGAATGAACTTTTCGACATCTCACAAGACAGGAATAGTTCACAATGTGTTAGTGTTTGTCTGTGTGTGTCTGTATATATGCATATATAGCAGGTTAATCTCAGCGTGACATAAATAGGTCAGTACAATTGGAGAAATAAATTGCTAGTAGGAATTAAAAGTTACTTCTTTTGAGATAATTTCGGGTTGAAGGGAGTGTGAGAGAAACATTCATAGATCTCTGAATCTATTTTCAGACACATGGTGATCCAGCTCTGCAAAACACAGGATTTGGGAAATAATAACTGCTTGCTGCCTCTAACAATGCTATTTCCTATTAAAAGAGTATATGGGAAAGATTATAGAAAGCTGTCGTTACATAGCTATCAAATGAATAAAGATGACTACAGCAGCATTGGAAAGAGGATATATCCAGCCGTGTTGATAAAGGTAGCTTTAGTAGCAGATTGACTGATGTTCAGTAAAAAGTGCCAGTAGACTTTCAGGCTGCTTTTCTGTACAGACTGCCCTTTCTCTAAAGAGCAGCTGAGTGCATAAATTGTGTTGCTTCTAGCAGCTTCTCTCCCCAGTGGGCACAACTCAGAATTGATGGGCTAGGAAATGGTAGCAAAGCGGTTTCCCTCTGCCCGCTGTCCTTTTTATCTGTCCCATTCTGGTTGTGTGGCAATTCTGGCTTTTATTATCAGATACAGATCTTGCTAACGGCACCTGCAAGTATGGGTCCCCTGAGGTTTTATAAAAAGGACAGTTCCTTGGCGTTTAATTAGTGATTCTAGGCAACCTTAGTCAGTTTTTCCCATATTGCCCAAACCTAAGAAATATCTGAAAAAAAAATCTGTGTGTCTGGGATTTGTTCTTGCTTCTACCCTACATTAGAAAGAAGGAGAAACTTATAATCTGTTACAACACAGGATTAATCTGCTCTGAGATGCATAGCATGTAACTTTAAATAATTTTACTCTTCAAATCTTTTAAGCTTTAACTTCTAATAGTCGAAGCGTTGTTTCTCAAATACAGAAACATCTCAAATCTTTGAATAAAAGCTACATGTCCATGACAGTCTTCAAGTGTTTTTAAAAAGCACATTGTAGAATTGAAAACATTACGTGGAATCCATAAACAAATGAAGAAACATGACTTCATATTAATTAATGTTTAATACATTGTGAGTGGATTCTTTGTGGTTTACAATATTTTAAACTTAGAGTTGTGTAAAGCAGCGTGGACAACATAGGTATATAAGACACTACATTTTGAATTAAGCTGTATGAGCATGTAAGTTCGGGAAAGGATTTTCTCTTTTACCTAACCGCTCCTCTGGAAAAAAATGCATTGAAGGCAGCGCTGCGGTGTAAACCTAGCTATTTGTTCTTTAAGGGAGCCAGTTGTGGATACTTTTCGAGCCAGTCAAAAGTAGTTATATAAGGAGGACATGTGGTTCTTGTCTCCAGGTGCTGACGGCCCGGCCTCTGTAGTGTGCTGAGAAAGTATGGGCTTTTTGGCAAGACTGGTTTTTGTGTCAAGAAAATAAATCAATTTCTTTCTTCTTGAAATAGTAAAAAAAAATAGGAAATTGACTTTATATTCTACTGTAAGGTCTTATAAAGCAGGTGTCCTTCTCCGTTGGGTTGCTTTCTCTTATTTACTGAAGGACAAAGGTTGGGAAGGTTGCTGCAATTTTTCTTGTCTCCCTGTTACTTTTGACTGTGATACTTTCTGCAAGGCTTCTTTGAAGTTGCTGCTCTTTTGACTGCCTTACTGCTGCTCTGGCATGCGTGAATGTCTCCTTACGGAAACTTGGCTGGAGACAAAAGTGAAAATAATAGCTTTAAAATGGCACAGGGAAAAGTAAAGGGAAAAAATGCAAACATTAGTGAAATAATTAGAGAAACTGTGTTCTGCTTTAGGCGTCATCCATCTCTATTTGTGGAATTGATTGGAAAAAAAAAGACAAACCAATGCAACACTGAAATAGTTTATCTTTTGTCAGCATTTGTGGGTAGAAAGCTGGTACAAAGTGTTGTGTTCCACCAAAATAGCCTGCCATGCCCTAATCTACTCTTGGGTTAATTTGCATTGAATAGGAGGAACGTCAGGGAATTATGGTAAATAAAACAAGCGATACTTGGTCATCATGGTTTTTTGGTGCAGGAAAAGGGTAAGCAGAGACTGTCTTGTTTATATTTGTTATATCTCACCTCTTGCTGCTGTTTTTAGTATTTCTTATTAAATGGATGTAAGACAAGCTTTGATGGAATTTTTCAATCCTGAAGTGTTTCTTAGACAAGGTATTTTTGAAAAATCCTGTTGCTATTTTCTGAGTCTCCATTAATAAATAAGTTTTTTTTTTTTTTGGTCACATTTCATGGCTGCTGGTTTCATTTATTAAGAGAACAATTCATGTTGAAATGTTTAATTTGTGGCCCAATCTGAAGCCCTCGCCATTGCAGGCATTTTCCTGCGTGTGAACCAGATAGTGCTAATGCTGGCTCACAAACAATTCATAACGCCTGCCCTTCTTGTGTTTGGCACCCACGAGAGAACAGCCCTATACTGTCTCTGTGCAGAATGAATAGATGTTTGAGAGTTGATGAAGTTCAGAAAGATAACTGCACTGGAGAATGAAGCTTGCTTTCATTCATTTAGCGTGGACATGCACTGTCCATACGGGCGCTGTTGTGACAGCGTGTCCTGAGACTGGTCTGAGGGCTGCTTTGAGGGAGGAGCTTTCCTAGGTAATAATTTGTCTTTCTACTTACATTAATTCTTAACAAGTAATACAAACACATATTCATGTGAAACTTGACTAAAAGTTGCTGCTTCATTTGAGAGAAGGAACTGTTATGAAGTGCCAAACTGTTGGGCGCAAGGTACCTTGCCATTATTCCAAACATTTTAGCGCTTGAGTGAGGAAGAAACCGCACCTTTTCCATGAGTGAGGACTTAGTTTTCAGATTAACTGATCAGATGGTTAAAATAATTCATACTCTGTAATTGATGTGTCCCTGCTACCTGTTTTCACTCTTGTTTAACATTACCACTTTCCTGTTAATGTAAGCCCCTGCTATGGTATTTGTTTCTTGTTGTGGTTTTTATTCTCGCAGCGTTTGGGACCTGAATATGCCCGCTGTACGTTGTGTCCTGAATCTCCCATCTCATCATTCCAGAGTGTAGACAAGTAGGAAGTTCAGATTCCAGCGTTGAAATCTGGGTTTGCATTTAAGATAATGCCTTATTTGACTAATCTTGCAACAATAAAGTGCCTTAAAATGGCTGCAGATGTATTCCTGCCTACTCAGACATCTTCTCACTGGTAGCACATTATAGAGGAGCTGTAGTGTAGTTAAGAGTTGGATCCTTGCCAGTAGATGGAAGCATTTTTTAGCATCTCTTCATGCTTGGAGCTTTGTATTTTTTTACATAGTATTGAAATTGCTGCTTTTTCAGTCTCTTTCCATTTATTGTAAGCTATTCCAATTTGTGTTAGTTCAGATTCCTTCCATTTGGTATTGTAAACATTTTTTACATTCTTTTTTGTGGAAGATATTTCTAATCTTATATTTTTAGAGCTCTTTTCTTCTATTCTTCATCCTCTTTTTATTCTAGGCACGTCTCTGCTTGTCAAATTTCTCTTCAATTTCTGTTTTGCTTTTGCAGTAATTGGCAGACACCCTCCTGGAGCTCCTGAGGGAAATCATACATGTAGGGTTATAACCAAAGCAGCACCTGAGTGATATCACTGTAGGGCAGGAGACAGAGTTCAGCCAACCATCAGCACGAGAGATAAGAAACTGAGAAATGCTCAAAGTAAGCAAACTGGAACAGCAGAGACACTGGGCCTCCTTCTTTTAGAATCTTATGTTCAATAGGAACACAGTTTTTAGGTGGAAATTTGTGTTTTATTTTCTTTTTTTAAAGTGTGATGGAATCCTTTTCTAGCAGTGCGTATGAAAAGCCTGATAATCACTAGGTTTTGCACTGTTGTGAGTATTCTTGGCTCTCCTTTGTAGTTATTCTTTTTGTCCTTGGTTCCGTTTTAATATATATCTCTTATGTTAACTTCTTATTGGAAAGAGAACTTGACTTTGTTGTCAGCTTACGGTTAATTTTTTCATGGAACCCAAATGTTACAATTTATTTAAAAAAAAATGCTTTGTGTATAAATATGGAACATTCATATCTGTAAGCATGCTTTGATTTTATGCGTTGATCTTTGTGAGGAGAAACGGCTGCTGAGAGTAAATGTTGAACTGTAAACAAAGCTCTAGGACCTCCAGGTAATACTTCAAAGCTTTCTTCAGAAACTGGTAACAGTTGATAGAAAGTGTTCATCTGTGTTACGGGTAACAAAGTTATATGGGAAGAATGGAACAAGGAAGGTGGATCGGAATAAAAGCGAGGAATAGCAAAGCTGTACCGTTGCCCTGAGGACCGCCTGCCTCGTCGGCTTGTTGGCTTAGGGCACTGCTAACAGCACAGCACGGTTCAGTTGTGGGTTGCTGGGTCTGATCCATTCCTGGTTGGTAAGGATGGAAGTTTGTGGTTAATGTATGACTGACTGCTTAGCTGGAAATATGTTTGATGTTCCTGACCCAGTTGACAGGCCTCATCATAAATCACAAACAGAATTGTCATTAATTGATCCATCTTTTTAAAGGGGTCATGGAAACAGAATCATTTTCCTCCATCTACAGGCCAGGAGGGAACATGGTATGGTGATGATATAAGTAGCCCTGCCATATGTACTTCACATCCCTTTAAAAAAAATGATAATTCTGAAGCCTTTCAGTGGAATTACATGTTCCCAGACCTTCATTTTTGCATGCGTATTAAATCCATCTGAAGAACCTTGTAATACAATAATTGATACTATTTCCCAAATATCAAAAATTCATCTTAGCTTATAGAAGTTGAAATATACATGGCATCAGAAATTTACTTCGCATGCAGGTACGGTTCTGTTGGCTTGTAAAGCTGTGTGATTTTTTTCTGAGTTGGGAAACAGTACTACTAAGAATGCTGCTGTTCAGTTCATTAATTTCCTGGAATTATTACTGTAGCTTATTTCTGAAAAGAATAATAAACAACTCTGGAAAAGTTGTAGTATAACACTGAATACTGCTTTCATGCATGGAAAACTGATTTTTTTCAGCTCTGTTTATTTTGTTGGAGTTTTAAGATTTATTTATTTTTTCTAACATGCTGCTGCTATATCAGAGCACTAGTAAATGTTTCAACTACCTAACAGGTCGAATACCAGCACCAGCAAAGCTTAAAACACAAACTTATCTCAGTCAGTCCTTGTTCTTGTTTGGTTGTTTGTCATAAATAGCTTTTTTTTTTCTTTGTTCATGGTTGTGTTGGATTCTTGAGCTGTATTGACTATTAGGAAAATGAGCACCAAACCTAGAGAAATGCTCTAGTTAGGAGAACAAAGTACTTTCTTCTGAAGACTCTTGTCTGCCTTGGTCATCCCTGCTATGAAAGGTTGATGCCATGGTGTTTTTTAAGATAGTAAGTGTTTTGGAAGTGAAGGGAGTCTAGGATTGTAGGAGGAATAATTTGAAGACAAAAACAGTTGTTTAGTTATAACAGAATCAGTGGGAAGTTGATAAATGCAGTTTACAGAATTCAGAGGGCCATGATTTTTTCTAGAGTATCAAAGCTACTAGCTTTTTATTTTTGGAAGGCCTATTGTAGTGTAGTATAATTAACTTCAGAGACTAGTTTTATAAATTAAGCGCTACAGTCAAGGTCACTGGGGATACAAGGGCAGTTGGAATTGTTGTCTCACTCTGGGTTTACAATTAAATGAAGAATAATTGTCAATAGGTAGCAATGTGCTTTTTATTAGCAGCCTTTTTCATCAGAATATTGGAGTGCAATAGTGACACAGTGCATAGATCCCTGAATTAAAAGCTGCAAATATAATGTAGATCATTTAAAGGCTTGCAGCATTTACCAAATGTGCCTGTGTTAGCAGCAGTCATGCATTGAAAAAACCTGGTTTGTGGCAGAATTACCAGTTATAAAATGCATGTTTATATTTTCTTTTTAGGATCAAGTAGAACACACTGATTCAGCAGAACTGGCTGGTTGTGCTGCAGTCATCATGAGTAGGCACAGGGTCATTCGTTTCTTAACATATGTATAGGAGAAAAAGGTAAGAGGCAAGTTCTGCTTTAGAATGTACTGATTCAGCGGTGTTTACGTGAAATGCATGTGTTCTTATGTATGCCTATGGATGTATAGTTCTATGCACACCCATATACATGTACATTATCTCGTGTACAAGATGATGGAGTATTTTTAGCATTTTGGGATCTTGTTCTTTACTGAGAGTAATTGCCTTGTTTTAGAGCAGAGATGTGTCTTGTTTTCTTTGGGGGTGGGAAGTGGGCAAAGTCTTTCTTCCTCAGTCTGTGCTGTAGGCAGATCTCATCAGTTAAAAATACAGCTATTGCTGAACTCTCTCAGCAAGCTGTTCATTACAATAGAGGTCCTTGACTTTCTACTCCCAGGGGCAAATAATATAAACGTCATTAAAGGGAGCTGCAAAAATATGTGGACATTGTTTCCTGGGGTTGAAGAAAGTCCTCAGGAGCATTAGATCTAACAAATTAGTTTGCCCAGTTGATACGCAGTTCTGTGTTGCTACACTATGAGAAGATGACATTTTCTGGACTCAGAAACTCAGGATGAATGAGCAATGTTTGTTTTCAGTCTGGTCATGCCCCTTGTGACTTTCATATTAGGAGTCTTATATATTTTTGTTGAGTGCTATTATAAACTATTTCAGTAGTTTGTTTAGTAAGAGTTTACTGAAACATGTATATTTAGAGTTTTATATTGAAGCAGAATAGTATGCAGACAAGGCAGCATGATAGGAAGTCCTGAATTCTTATCCTGCTTCTTTATATACTCCCTGATTTCTAGGCCTTTTCTATGAGGCTGATAGTTACATTATTACTTTGTGGCGCATTTTTTATTATAGAGCGTTAGTGTGATCATGTGCTGGTTGTGTGTTCTTAGATTTAAGAAAATTGAAAGTCTGTCAGTTCCAGTGGTGAAAAATTCTTGGGGGTAATGTGGGAGGTCCAGAGCAGATCATGAGTAATCTAATTCCTCATTGTAGAGACCAAAGCAAATATGAGTCTTGCCACTTTGCAGATATAACACAAGGCCTATTTATTTGTACGCATCCTTTCCCAAGAAGAAGCAGGCATGCAGGACATCTGAGCTGTCTTGAGAGGCAGCCTCCAAGGTTAAACCTGTTCAGAATACCAAGTAATATTAAGGAAGATTTTTGTGTCCCTTCCTTCTGTCTCCCTCCCTCCCCAGGAATCAGTTAAAGTTTGTTTTATGTCTAGATGCTCAGATGGCAAGGATAGTAGTTCTGGATGTATTTCTGACAAACATTCTGGTATGTGCACCTTTATATTTAGACGTTAAGGGAGGGTAGAGCATATAAGCTTGATAAAATGTAAGTGCTTAAGTTTTACAGATTAAGAAGATAAGCCTTATGCTGTTGTATGAAGAAATTGATAAGTAAAACAGACTTTCTGGATTATGCATTATCTGTGATCCAACAGGAGCTTAAAGATAATCTGACTGACAGATGGCATATTCCCATTGGCTTTTTGCTGTGAAAGACAGGAGATGACTCTGCAATGGGTGAAAATTGATCTAGGGTTCTGGCCTTACTGTGCAATGGGTGGTAGCCATTATATTTGCTTTTTTGGGATACAAAATTAAAATATTCTGCTACTTAGCATTTTTTGCCTATAATTTGTCTTTTCTGCCAGATCCATGGAGGACTTTGAACTGTGTTTTTGAAACCTCATCTTGTGGTTTTCACAGGATTGGTGATTTATGTCTTCTTTTGCTTGCACTGGCACAATATCCTCTTCTTCATATTGTTCATATATACCAATTTAGGAAGTGTCTCATTTTTGGCAGCATGTGGCTAAAATCACCATTGAACTTTCTTCCCAATTTGCTCATGTCTTCATATTCACCTTTCCAGAGTTTGAGTTGTGTGTTTGCTCCTCAGCTCCTCTCCATGCCATGGCCTGGGATAGTTGAGCAATAATATTTCATATACTATAAACGATCCTTTAAAAATGTAATTTCAGCCTTTATACTAGGAGAAAGTTTGGGACTAGAATAATGCCAAACCTGGTCCAAACTTTTATAGTAGTACCAGTTAGTTACAATTAAAGTTTCCAAAGATCTGTAAAGGAATAAGTTTGGTTTTATTTATGTTAGATAGTAAAAATATTTAAAATAAATTCTAAACCATGGAGACAATAGCTACCAGATTATTGTAGTGTGCTGTGTTAGAGCATTTTGTGTTATCTCTTTTGATCTTGAGTTGCTTGGCTGTGCAGACTTGAAGTATTACCTCTTAAACTGGCAAATATTTGAGTTGCTGAAAATGCATTGGTCAAGAAGCATTGCAGGTATCTTAGGAACATAAGTCCTTGTCCTCCTTTTCTGTCAGTAAGAGGGCAGTAAGGACTTCTGTGGGTTTGGCAATGTTTTTGTTTTTTTTTTAACTCTTGGACAGAAACTCAGGAAAAGTGTGTGTGTGGGGGGAAATGTTCTTTTATATAAAAATAATAATTTTAAATGTTAGACGTGAGGATTTGCAGCTGGCCTTTTCTGAGAAATACCTACTTGCATAGACAAGGAGATCTCATTTAGAGTGGCTGTCAGCTTAGTGACTGTGAGCTTAAAAATAAAAGATTCTCTATATATCCTGGCACATCAGTAAGTGAAATAACAATAACGATATAAAAAGTCTCTTCTCTCCGGTTTGGATTATGAGCATCCATCAGTCTGGATTTTGGCTCATTGCATACTTATGCACTAGCATTTGAACTTCAGAATTCCTATGGTTACATATCATAGAATCATAGAACAGCTCGGGCTGGAAGGCGCCTTAAAAATCACCCAGTTCCAACCCCCTGCCACGGGCAGGGATGCCACCCACTAGGTCAGGTTGCCCAGGGCCTCATCCAACCTGTATTTGTTTACATGTGGTTCTCTTTATTTAGAATTCTTAAAAGTAAAGTATAGAAAAAATCCCTCTATCCTACTGGACCAAAGTTAAACTCACAAATATTAGATGATTCATTCTTAGATAGTACATATTTTAATAAGATAATAATTTCACAGAGTTGTTACGAAGTATTAACTACGTTGGGATTGTAAGGGAGTGGGGATAAAATTCTAAGTCTTGTTTATAGTATGCCTTGTTGTTAGACATGGTTTCCTAAGTCTGAATACTTGTATTTTTAATGGTACAAAATCACAATATAAAATTTAAAAGCCAAACCTTGACTAAAATAAATCAAAATAGTAACATTTATTGCAAGCTTCTGACGTTGCTCTTTGTAACCAAAGAGCACAGTCAGAAGCTCGCAATAAATGGTATGATCTTGTTGATTTGTATGACAAGCAACAACCAGCTAATATAGGACTAGATTTAGGAAATGCTAGGGCAAATATGACTTAGATTCTACTTGCTCCAGTGTACATGGATTTGAGTTGGTTCTAAATTTCATCAGGCTTTCAGTCAGGTTTCAAATTTGGCTGAATTTTGGATGAATTTGGATGAATTTTTCTAAGTGTCTAAAAGCTACACAAAGTCAAAATGTAGTGGTTCAAAGCTACTTAAAAGCATGTTTTGACCAACTGTATAGTCAGCATAGCATTCTCTCCCCATCAACTTGCTTGTCACTAATCATTATCTTCCCTAAAATAAACAAAACAAAAATATCACTGCTTGTAGCCTGTTTCTTTGGGGTCACCACTACTACAGTTTGTGTTTATGGCCAAGTAAATGAGTGGATGCCCTTTTTGACAATGCAAGTGCATGGAAATCAGAGGGCAGTGGTTTCAGACAGTGGCACAGTTTAACTGTGTGGAACACAAAGAATTTTGTGTGATACTTTTCAGTTTTGCTTCCACTGACAAATATTCTTTGCATCATTAACCTTAGTAGTGGGCCTTTGCTAGACTGGAGTATTATCATTATAATGTAAATTAAGTCCATTATAAGTGGATGTGAAATGATACTGTGTTTAGTACAAAAGGGTCTTACTATGGTGCATTAAATTAGGTTGATGATTAGAAATCTGAACGGAAGAAAAAAATCAAGTGAAATATTCTTTGGGGCAGATTCTAATTAACTTTTCAGTACTTGGTATTCACAGAGCTAGTAACGATGCTTCCATCAAGGTATTGAAATGAGTCAGAGGGAAAGGTGTAAGAGAACCTCCAAACTCTTGCAATTTGGTTGTAGTTTAAATGAGTTTAGTATTTGTATGTCTAAGGAGAAATATCTGCTTTTTAATGTTACTTTGGTTTAATTATGTAGTAAATGTAATTGTTTTAGTGCTATGACAGATTTTTAATACTGTGACTTGGTGGGCAGGTTGGATAGCTCAGGAAGACCTTACAATAGGTGTCTAAGCGATCAAAGAGTACACCCTGTCAGAGTTAGAGGTCAGATCCTGGCTTTGCATTCTTCAGGAAAGCAAGTATATTGGAGAATGTAAAAGGTTGAGCTTTTTTTGAAATACGGCCTTTGATCGTTGTGCCGATCTTCTCCAATGCTTATGTTATAATACATGCACCTGCGTACAACAGGTGATATGGCTAATCATCTAGATACTTGTCTTGCAAAAGGAGTTAATCTTAAATTATAGAAAAGAGGGCAAATCTGGGAGTTTGTAAGGTAATAACTCTTTTATCTATGAACTACTTTGCAGATAGTCTTTTTTTTTTTAGATGATACTTCTTGCGATTTCTAGGTTGCCATTACACTATTTTTTACAAAAGCTGGCTGTCTGCATATATCTTTAAAGTGTAATTTAATCTGGTTACATCAAATAGTGATGTATTTACATTGTAACATGATGTCCTATTAAAAACACCACATGGCAAATTTGAGGTCAACCTAAAAAATTTGAACTAAGCGTTTAGTGATATTTTATTGCACGAGTTTTTTGAACTAACAACCTAATCCTAGCTGTTGCCACAATAACACAAACCTGTATTTAGTGTTGTAATTGAAGATCTTGGTTGATATTTCCCTCAAATCCAGATACTATAAGGATAACATTAAAGTAATCTCTACTTTTAAATTGGAGAGTTCCCCTGACTTGTTTCTTGTGCCGTATCTCCAGTGTAAAGGAGCAGGTTTTTAGTTGAGCTGGAGTCTAGCTGTCAGGTCTAACACTGTTTCTTGCTGTAAAACAAGGTTCTCACCCTCTCCTCCTCCATTTCTGTATTTCACAACATTGAAAGCCAGCTCTGAAGAGAATAAGGCTGTTTTGGATGATGTTCAGAGAACAGATCAAATCGAGGTCGCTCTTTATGGTATATAGGTTATGGCACACATTTTGCAGTGAAAATGTCTTCGCTAGCAGTGAGTGTTTTCAAGAAATGAATCGTGGTGTCTTGTTGCTATAAGCCTCCAGTAGCGAGAAGACCATGTTCCTACTATTAGGACAAAAATGGTATTTATTATGTGGAGTGTAGAAGGTTACTTAAAGGCTTAGATTTTTTCTTTTTCATTTTTCACTGTTGTCTTCCTTTCTAGCCTGTGAGTATTATCTTTTGATGAGAGTACTTACTTCTGTGCTCTTTGCTACATTTCTGGTGCCTGCCTATCATGGAAACAAGGATTATTAAGGCAGGCATTTTAAGAGCTAGCATAATTCAAGTAACACCTGTGTACTCCTTTAACAACTTTACAAGCATGAATCTTGAAGCATCTCTGGGAAATGAGGAGTGAAACAGAGTACTGCAAGCCTAGTAAACATTAAAAGAACAGAAGCACAGAGAGTTTAGGCTACTTGTTCAAAGCCACATGAGCTACTCAGTGGTAGCTTGAAATCAAAAGCTGGATCTTCAAATTGTTACATAGCTGACTTTGTAGTTTTCTGGATGACATTATTTTCTGACTGATGTTGGAGCAGTTTTGCACTTACCGTTACGGTGATCCTTATGGTTAGACATTAACCATAGTGCAAGGAGAGTTGCACTGGCATCATCATTTGACTTTTAAAATGTCTTAAAGGCTGTTGCTGGCTTTGACTTCTGTTTAAATGCTCAGGTGGGGGTCAGTGTTTTCCTTGATTGTAAGAAGCTGAGGCAATGAGGGCAAATGCATATGACTGGCTTTGATGTTTTCAGTGCAACAGTTTAATATTAGCTTTGCTAATATTAATAGTTTAATATTAGCTTCGCTCATTGGTTACCGTAGCAGTGCTTTGGTAACTACTGACAAAAACTCCTCCTCTTCCCTTCCTCCATGTTCATTGTGGTGGAAAGAAAATCTCAGTGGTCTAAATAATACTGAAAATTGCGTTGATATATAATGAAAATAAAAGCTTGAGATATGAGAAGAATTACACTTTTCCTATGTAGGTTGCATTTTACAGATCCTAAGCTAACATTGCATAAGAAAGAACTACATGGCTTTCATTTTTGTTACATTGCCCTGAAGAGAAGTTTCTAAATATGGAATTTCTAAATCACGGAATTCAATTTGATGTGCTACTTGTTTATATTGTTCTCCTAAATCTTGGGGAAAAACAACAACATCCAACCAACCTTAATCTTGGCCTCTCGAAAAGACCTGTCACTAACTGGAAAATGCACTAAGGGAGGCATAGGGACAGATGTGTGCAGTGTTTTGTAAGTTCTGCAGTGTGGAATGCATTCTGCTTTGAACTGACACAGTTGCAAGCTCAGTTTGGTTATTTTTTATTTGTCTGATAAGGATATTTTCTTTTCCACTAACAGCAATAAGAGCTGTTATAAATTTCTATTCTTCTAACAGCATGGAAGAATGAACCTGCATTACTCAAATGTTGCTGCAGACACCTGATTCACATCAACACATCTACATTGTGTGTGGCAGGATTTTTAAAAACATACTCTTACAAATGTTTGCAAATGTTACAAACTTAAAAAGAAATCTGGATTTTGCTTAAATGTTAACATTTTAAAAATACTTTTATAAACTTGGAGATGATATTAAAATCCAAAGCAAGTTTGGGGAGATTGTTAGTTTGAATTAAGCAAGTTTGATCACACAAATATTTTTATTAACTGAAAATACGTATGCTTTATGAATGTAATATATTTAAAATTTGATTTACAGGTGACTTCTTTTCCCCTTAAATCAGAGTAATATGTAGTGGAACACTGCTGACTTGAAGTGTAGATATCTGATTGTGATTTGTTCTGTTTGATAGGTTCAGACAAGAATCTGGTGGTCTTTCCCTGACAAATGGAGAACTACTTCCAAGCAGAGGCATATAACCTCGATAAGGTTTTAGATGAATTTGAGCAAAACGAAGGTAAGTCCTTGTGAACAAAATCATAGGTTCGTGATGTTCTATAGGGGATGGCACTGAAAAGGGAAAGATCTATGATACAATTTTTGGTTTTGAATTGCAAATTCAGCTCAGAATTTGTAAAACAAACAAACAACAACAACAAAAAACACAAAAAAAACCCACACCACAAAACCAAGAAAAAAATCACACTGTTAATATAATATATATATAATAATATATAATATATTAATTCATATAGTGTGTCTTCAGTGTTTGTTAGTAGTATTCTTTTCTGCTTCCATTCATTTTGTTTACTTGTTTAAAAATCTGTTTCTCACTCTTTTCATAAAAAGTCTTCCGTAGAGAAGACTTCTCTTTTTAAAGAAAGGCTTTGTGGAGCTCTCAGTGACAATATTTTTTAATGACTACTTTTAAACAAATGAAACAAAACATGTTTATTTTGCAGCTTTTGAAGTTTTGGGAGACTCAAGCAGAGAAATATTTTGTTATGTCACATAAATCATATAATGAAAGGTATCATATATGTAGCATTAAAGATTTTGCTTAGTGTAGCTGCTACTTCTGTGCTGTCAAAGAGGTTGAACATTTAATAGGAATGGGAGCCTCTGTAGGCATTTCTAGCTATCTAAGGTATATTAATTGATAATTTTAAAATTGTGCAAATTGGGTAGCTCTAAAGTTCTTGTGTTCCAGAAACATTACGCAACTAGACTATTAATGGTTGATCAAGGGTTTTAGTTTTGCAAGATGTGTTTTATATTTGAGGCATTCTAATGCAACAGAGTTGATAGAACCTGTAGAGTTAATAGGACAGTAAGCTCTCTTATTCATTATGTAAACAATTTTTCAGATGCTGCTGTTTCACCTACACTGTTGGGTGCAAAGTGGAATCAGATTCTAGATCCGCCTTCTCGTCGTCTGTCATATAACCCGTCCGTGGCCAATGTGAATGAAGCTACAACTCCTAATCAATGTCAGCAGAGAATAAAGTCTTTCTCCTTGTCTCACTCAGTGACTACACCACCAGGAGGAGCGGATCACTGTGCTAACGGAAAGGATTTTAGCATTAGCCTGGAGACTCCAGTCATGTGGATTGATGATCAAGCAGCAGCAGATGATCATTTAATTAAAAGAAATAATAATCGGGATGATCAGTGTAACGCTGTGGAAACAGGAGAAAAGAAATGTGGAACTATAGCTTGCTTGCCAGAAGAGAAAAATGTGCTAGTGGTGGCAGTCATGCATAACTGTGACAGAAGAACACTACAAAGTGGCGATTTGATGGATTGTAAAAATTACAACAGTCAGTCCCTAATGGATACTATTAGCTTTACACTGGATAATGAAAACCGACAAAGTGATCAGTTTAGTGTTACTGTAAATGGATCCATGGAAAAAGATACAGATACAGAAAAGCAAGTAAATCGGCTGTGTGCTGAAGATGACTCTATAAGTCATTTGATTAATGCTTCTTCTGAAACCCTGACTGTTGCGTGCCCCTCCTCTCGATTAAAGGATGATTTTAATATGAGTAAAGATTCACTGCTTTCAGAAGCTACAGCTGCAGGGATTAATGCAGTGACTCTTTTACAGAGACCTGTTGATGGTACTGTTAAAATGCAAGAAAATTGTGTATCAGTTGAAAGTTTTACTAGTAAAGCCATTCCTCAGAGAACGGATCTAGAAGCTAAAAACTCTTCTGGTTCAAGTAATGGAAGCTTAGAAGAAGAAACAACCCAACAAATACATTCTAGGCTATCAGGGCTTGTGGAAACTTGTCAACCTAATGTGGCTGGAAGCGGCAACTACAAGGAGCGTGTAGCAGAACATTTTGCCTCTGAGGATGTTGGTGCCATTGAAAACGAAGTCATTGAATGTGATAAAAATCTCAGCACAACTGAATCGCTCAGCATGGCAGAGTGTTGCCCTGAATCTCAGGAGATGACTAATTGGGAACTGACTAGATTGAATGAGATGAATAATAAGCAAACTCTGGGAGAGAATGAAAGACTTTTGCAGACAAAACAGCCTGATGAGGCATGTAGTAATAGTAAAGACGGTGGGGATGGGAAGATGGAGGCAGGCGTAGACTTAAAAGGGACTGGTGTAGATGAACTTGAAGGGTCCAGTCTCTCTGATACGATGAATACATCAGCAGCAAGCTCTCTGTCTAATGGTTGTGATTCCTATGGAATACAGAACCCAGTTGTTGCTCATGTTCCAAAGACTTTACCCTCCAAGGAAGACTCGGTCACAGAGGAGAAGGAGATAGAGGAGAGCAAGTCAGAATGTTATGCTAACGTTTATGAACAGAGGGGAAATGAGACCACAGAAGGGAGTGGTCTTATTTTAAACAACACTGGTGACCATGTAAAGAAAAATTATTTACATAACCTCTGTAGTCAGGTGCCATCCATGCAAGGGCAAACTTCACCAAAACCAGTGACTAACCTGCAGTCTATCAGTGTTCCTTTTGGTGGTGCAAGACCCAAACAACCTACAAATCTTAAATTGCAAATTCCAAAGCCATTATCGGACCACTTACAAAATGATCTTGTTCCCCCAAACTGTGGAGGTAATAGTAAAAACAAAAATGTGTTTGGTAAGACGCAATTAGGGGATACCTTGACAGCAGATGTGTTTCCTGGTGAAACATCATTGAATGCCTCTGTTACTGATACTAACGGGGAACATTTAGAAGAATACGAATCTGGAGTCTCTAGTAGTTCGTGCCTTGCAGTAGCCCCAGATAGTCCAGATAATGATCTCAGAGCTGGTCAGTTTGGAGCTCCAGCCAGAAAGCCTTTTACTACTTTGGGTGAGGTGGCTCCAGTTTGGGTTCCAGATTCTCAAGCACCAAACTGCATGAAATGCGAGGCCAGATTTACATTCACGAAAAGAAGGCATCATTGCAGAGCTTGTGGGAAGGTGAGTTCATAATCTGTGAGTAAGCTCAAAGCATATCGTTGTTTATCATGCAGCATGAAATCAAAATAGGACTTCGTAAGCCACTGACTGTAGTTAACTGTGACATCTCTTCCTGAAAAAGCTGTTTAATTCGTGAAGGAAAAAAAGAAATTTCTAAGCTTTAATCTATTTAGGGTTCTAATATAGAATAACTATTTGTTATTCATAGCTGTGAGAATGATTATGCTGTATGAGCAGTGTATTAGTTGATTGCAATCATCAACATGCATTGGATTCATGTACAACTGCTGTAAAATGACTAAGTGCAGGAAACTAGTTTGCAGAAATTACTGCATCAATAATTCCACTAAAGATACAGAAACATATTGATGGGAATTGGAGGTTTGCTACTGAATTGCCGGCATTCTTGGTGATTTAGATGGCTGTCCAACCCTGTTTTTTTAAGCCTTCTTTACGATCTTTTCATGTATGTCTCATGAGAAGATGTGATGTGTAAAGAACATATCTTTTGATCCTGGGGGGTGGGGGAGGGAATGTATAGTAAATTCTCTGTGATCTGATGGATGGACACATGGTAAGAAATTCTGTAGTTAAGACAACCAAAACATAATTACTATATTGGTTTGTGTTGTGTAAGAGGATTTCATCGCTGCATCACAGTGACACCTGCACTGGTTCTACATCTTCATGTTTTGTAATTACTTGTTTCTGGGGGAATGGTGGAAGTCATAGGACTGAATATTTTTGAATGCAAGCTTTAGCATAACAGATCTAAGCTTTTAAGCTTTATTAGGAAAAAGACAAAATGTAGTAGTGGTGAATGTATCTGTTTCATTTGGGAATGAAAATAGCATTTAAAAATAGTTGAGTGGCACTTGGGAAGTCTGCCTCTGCTTTTAATTTCAGGATAATAATTGCAAAATTAATGGAAGATATGAACCTCAGGGGAATGATAGGAAGTAATACACTTAAATTTGGAATTAAGAGGCTGGAGAATGTGTGAACACATCTCTAAATTTTGCCTTATATATTTATGTATTTTCTATTGTCAGATGAAACAATTATCCTTGATAGAAAAAACAGAACATTTGTATGTTTTCTTTTTACTAACAACTGAATCTGTATTTTCCACTTAAATATATATTAAAAAAAAATCACCTAAACTCTTAACAACTAATGCTTTAACACCCCCAATCAACCTGAAAACCCTAGTAACGTAAAAACGTACTTTGACACTGCTGTGTCATTTCTTTTTGTAGCATGAGATACCGAGATAAATGACTTGGTGATTGTTAATAACAAGACTGAGTTGTCAGTTTTAGTGGATTATGTCCTTCTTCTGCATCTTCCCCTTACTTGGCGCTGGTGAGGCCGTACCTTGCATACTGTGTGTCCAGTTCTGGGCCCCCAGTACAAGACAGACATGGACATGCTGGTAAGAGTCCGGTGTAGGGCCACCAAGATGGTGAAGGGCCTGGACCACCTGTCCTGTGAGCTGGGACTGTCCAACCTGAAGAAGAGAAGGCTCAGGGGGGTCTTAGCAATGTCTGTGAATGCCTGAAGGGAGGGTGCAACAAGACGGAGCGAGGCTCTCTTCAGTGGTGCCCAGTGCCAGCACAAGGGGCAACGGGCACAAACTGGAACCCAAGAGGTTCTGTCTGACCATCAGGCAGCTCTTCTGTGTTGTACAGGTGATGGAGCACTGGCACAGGCTGCCGAAATAGGTCATGGAGTCTCCTCCTTGGAGATATTCCAAAAGCTGCGGGGACGTGGGCCTGGGCCCCCTGCTGTGGGTGGACCAGATGGACCCAGAGTGTCCTTCCAACCTCAACCATTCTGTGATTACTGCTGGCAGAAAGCTGGTGCGGCCTAGGAGGGCAGGGTGTTGATTTTCTGTCATTGTGGCTCTTTCAATATTTAGGTCTTGGGGATTGTTGCACTCGGGAGCTTTGCTGAATGCACAATGTATTGTTTGATAAAGCATCCTAGATTAGCTATTAATTGGTGTAGTCAGTCATTTATTATTAAGACATTGATTTTTCCATGTTCAATACTGAACTTTCAACTGGAAGTTTCTCCGAGAGAACTGGAATGAAAAAAATGCCTCTAAACTATGCTGTGATATTGTTGTTAATATTGCCTAGAAATCTTGTGAAGTGGGTTAAGGTGTAAATGCAGAAATCAAATTTTTAAAGTACATTTGCTTTCTTTTTTTTTAATTCATGTATGTGGAAGGCTTGCTTTTTTTGGCATAAAAATGTTAGTATATGCACACTTTTATTTTGTTTCTGAAATGTTTACATTGACATAATTTGGAAATAGTAAAATTAAGTAAAATGAGATAGGGTGAGCTCTTTATACACATTTGATTTCCAGCTCTGACAGTGCAAGTTAGAGCTTATTTTGTATGTGTTTATTTAAAATGTTTGCCACTGAAAGATTGTGAAGTTGCCTGGAAGGTGGTCATAATGTGGTGTGATCTTTAACTTGATTAAAATTTAGTTAGGTTTATATGTATTTTTAAATGAGAATCTTCTGTAGTTTGTTATCTGTATTACAGAAGCACTGCTGTTGAAATGATGATGGAATAATTAAGGAAGTATTCCAAATTGTAATAACACATAGTTAACTATACGTATAAAATCCAACTAAATGTAAAATCTGAAAATCTGTCTTGATATCTGGACTCATTGGTTGTGCAGCTCTTGCTGTTTCTAGATTTCCCAAATGTGATATTATCATTGTGCATGAAATGAGTATTCAACAGTATCTTCACGTCACCTGACTAACAACCCTGAGAAAATCTTGTCGTTGGTTTGTTTTGAAAAAAAAACAACAAAGTATTTAAAACAACAACAAAAATTCATTAAGACACCCTGTGTTATCTGTTCTATGTGATTTTTGAGATTGCAAGTGCTGTTGTAGGAACATGTTTGTATTCAAGCATTTGTTTTGGCACACAGGTTGTGCTTATGTTCTATGATTTTGCTTGTTTGAATGAAGCCTCAATGCTGTTTCCTGCCCAGCTAGAGGCAGATCAGGTGAGAAGCACTAGTAATGCAACTGCACCTCTGCATCTAGTTGTCCCTCCAGGATTTTGAACTAGGTCCCCCTTTAGCAGCCAGTGTGCATAAAACGCAGTTTCTGATTTCTCCCTAGTGTTGTGATGCTTTAGTGTTTGTAATCAAGTAAACAGGAGGATTTTTTTTAAATAAATGAAGCAAGGTTTCCAGCAGTACTGATGCCATTCTTGTCTTGTTTTATTGAACACTTAAAGCATTTTGATATATTAATGCTCACTTGACTGAGGAATATGTGTGAAGAGATTAAATAACTAGAGTTGCTAATATAGATGAATTGCCCTGCTGCAAATAAAAATGATTTATTTGAATTCATCTGTGCCACAGTAATCTATTACATAGAGAAAACTTGTGTATTTAAACATACTTGATTCCAGAAAGTATGCTCTAAGACTGGAATTAATTTCCAAATTGTTAATTATGTGAGGGATTTTAATGTGGTAGGACTTCATTAACCCATTGTCATCTATGTCAAACATATTTTAAAAAACACCACCTTAGAGTATCAAGACAACATGCATTATGTGGTGCACATACTACTACTACATCAGAATTAGTAGGAAGGGAGCCTTGGGTAGATATTAGTCCTGGAGGGTTTAATGGGAGAATATTGATAATTTGTCTCCTTATTTTGCCTGTCTAGAATTGTATAGATATTCTCTTATCTGAATTCATCAGGTCATTGCATATTTTTGAATGATGCTTAACTTTTTTCCCCTTTGGTTTCAGGTTTTTTGTGCAGCATGCTGTAGCCTGAAGTGCAAGTTGCTTTACATGGATCGAAAGGAAGCTAGAGTGTGTGTAATCTGCCATTCAGTACTAATGAATGGTAAGTGGAAAGAGAATCTGAAATGCAGAGCTTCACTGGCTTTGTGTTGGGTTGCAGTGATGATTTTTATTTTTATTTTATAATCACAATATTTTACTTATATGGATAAGTACACTAAAACAGCCCTTGAGAGATAGCTTGGAATCCCCATTGAGATTCCTCAACTAAATATGATTAAAAAAAGGCAAAAAGATTGCCATGAGTTTGGAAACCTATGGTTGTGAGTGCTGTACCAGGTTTCCTGAAACTGTGATTTTGGGTATTTGTATTAATTCAGGAGCCTACTCTCTGTCTTTGATGTCTAAGTAGATAACCTGTTGAGACTCTTGTATGGGGTACTGAAGAGAAGAGTATTGTAGTTGTCCTTCTTCCAGGTTATACACAATAGAGAAATTGGGAAAGTACTATTTACCCACAATTCATAGAATCACAGAATATCCTGAGTTGGAAGGGACCCACAAGGGTCAAGGAGTCCAACTCCTGGCTCCACAAAGGACCACCCCAAAACCAAATCATCTGTTGAGAGCATTGTCCAAACAGTTCTTGAACTCTGGCAGGCTCGGTGTCATGACTGCTTCTCTGGGAGCTTGTCCCAGACAAGCACCACTCTCTGGGTGCAGAACCTTTCCCTAGCACCCAGCCTGACCCTCCCCTGTCCCAGCTCCATGCCGTTCCCTTGGGTCCTGTCACTGTCCCCAGAGAACAGAGCTCAGCGCCTGCCCCTCCGCTCCCCTCGTGAGGGAGCTGCAGGCTGCCATGAGGCCTCCCCTCGGCCTGCTCTGCTCTGGGCTGAACAAACCAAGGCACCTCAGCCACTCCTTACACATCTTTCCCTCCAGACCCTTTACCATCTTTGTAGCCCTCCTTTGGACACTCTGTAATAGTTTTCTGTCCTTCTTATCTAATGGCACCCAAAACAGTACACAGTACTTGAGGTGAGGCTGCATTAATTTAATTCAACAGTAATATTTTTTTTCTTTTTCAAACAGATTAATCAGTCTTTGTGTAGTGGTACTTTTAACTAGTAACAATTCTTCACTGTAAGCCAACTATGTAGGGTGACAGGCAATTGCAGGTTGTAATATCTAGAAATTAAGAGCAAGTCCCAACAATGGCAGTGTTGAAAGGGTGCTAAAATACTACATTTTTGAATTGGAGAAAATAGCATATTTCAAGGTGTACAAGAACAAGGAAGTACACACCTGGCAAAAGAAAACTGGCTCCTTTTGGTGATGAGTAGGATTTGTTTTCAACTGGGGGAAGGGAGGAATCTGAAAATATTTCAGTTGAAACCAGAAGTGTTCTTGTAAAAAGGCATAATAAAATTGATCATGTTATAATGATTTCCTTTTAAAAGCCTTTCTGTCCTTTTGCCAAGATGGATACACATTAATGGTAGCAAAGAGTGACACCACTGCTTGGTTTATTGTAGGGAGAGTGCTGTCTGCATACTGAGGTGTACTTGCCTCTGGGCTACCTCTGTGTTTCTATCCCTACTGCAGTGCTTTGTGGTTACTGGTTATGTACCCTGTAGCCTGATTGCTTCTGTCTGATCTCTCCAGATTCTTGCAGTTTCTTTCTCAGTACAGATATTTATTTTTTTTCACTCAGTGCAGCAGGTTAAGCATCTCTGCATGGGTTGGGAGTTGGGGTAGGAATGGCACTTTAAAAGTTATTTCATTTGGTTGCTCAGTACCCACTTTGTATTTTAGTGGGATGTTGAGGAAGGGTTGTGTGTTGTCTGACACTTTTCCATGGACAGGCTACGTATTTAAGAAGCTTCTAGTGCCACTTTTGCTGTATTTTAAATTGGTAGATAAGCTGTGTTGACACTTTGCTTGATCAAGAGAAGGTTTTAAAAATATTCCTTTACCCTGCTATCAATTTTCTAATAATGGGATCCTAGGAATGTAACTTTTTTTCTGCATATTTAACACTTCCTTTTTTGGGGGACTTACGCTCTAAATGAATACGGAATTGCTGTTAAAAATACTTCAATGTAATTAATCTTTCTTCTCAAATGTCAATATCTTTTCCATTGATAGGTATTTCACTCTATTGATTTTGCATATTGATGGAAAGAAGCAGGAAGTTTTATGTTCTGTTGTGTTCTGGTTGTTTCTTTTTTTTTTTTTTTCAGTCTTGTTATCTTCATGTTGGCTTTCTGACATTTCATAGCCAAAGGAACCCAAAGATGTATGTGATTTTATTCAGGCTTTTTAGCTGCTCTGAGAATTCAGATGACATGATGTTTATGCCTGATTGGAAGAATGCATTTATTTGTAACTAACTAATGTGGTTGAAGGTACAAGCACACATTTGAATTTGCTGGTACCTTGCATAGCTACCAGCCTTCCTTACAGATGAAAAAGGAGTAGTAATGTGCAGTCTGTTTCACTAGCTCCAGGAGAGGTTTCCCTGTGATGGATGTTGTTGACAGAGGAATTTTGTGTGTTCTAGTTTGGGCAATTAAATTAAGGCTCAAGTCCTTCCTTCAGAATTAATAGGATAAGCTTTCATTTTTTATATATAGTTAGGAACATAAGTTGTTGGTCTGTAGTGATCTGCCTTGGATATAAAGAAATGCAAGGTGCTTTTTCTTATATACAAAAGATAAATCTGTTCAAGTGTCCTGTAGGTTATAAAATATTTGTAGAAGGAATGCCTGTCTGTCCATCGTCCATCTGTAATGTATGATGGAATACAATGTGATAAAGATATATCTGAGTTGAGTTCTAAATTGAATCATTGATGAAGAGGAAGCAAAGTGAGGCACAAGGAACTAAGCATCATTCAGGTCAAGTGTACTGTTATCATTTTCAGAAAATATTTGTGTATGAACTGATAGTTTCACTGCGTAGGCTTAGTGCTCTTCCTGCTTTGCGTTTTGTTGTTTAATTATGCTCTCAGCTTTTAAATTAAGAGAGATGGTCTTTGAAAGGTGTCAGAATTTAGAGTTGCTGTAGCTGAGAACTTAATGTGGTGTTTTGGACTCTTAGGTACTTTTGTCTGTTCATGTTCCTTGTTCTTTGTTTGCTTTAGCTCAAGCCTGGGAGAACATGATGAGTGCCTCAAGCCAGAGTCCTAACCCTAACAATCCCGCTGAATACTGTTCTACTATCCCTCCTTTGCAGCAGGCTCAGGCCTCAGGCGCCCTGAGCTCTCCACCTCCCACCGTCATGGTACCTGTGGGAGTTTTAAAGCACCCTGGAGCAGAAGGTAAGAGTACTTCAATTTTTTTTTCCTTTCAATTTAGCTGTAGTAAGAAGTTGATAAGAATATCTGCACTTCATCCATTCCAAGTACTCTAACTAATGCCAGTTGTGACATTCCTGCCCTCAGCAGAGACATCAGGTTTTTAAGGACAGGTAAACCATTCTCAGCAGAGGAGTGCTCGGTTTATACATGTTGCTGCCATAGGCAATGGACTAGGTGATGTCCTAAGTCCCTTCCAGTCCACATTTCATTATTTTTAATTTACAGTTTTTCTATTCTGTTTTCAAATTTTCCAGTCAATGTTGCTGTGAGATGTTAAATACTATTTTTTTTTCTCTCTAGTGGCTCAACCTAGAGAACAAAGGCGTGTTTGGTTTGCTGATGGGATATTACCCAATGGAGAGGTTGCTGATGCAGCAAAATTGACAGTAGCTGGGACAACTTCTACAGGAACTTTAGCAGTATCACATGATCCAACAAAGCCCGTGACCAACAACACTTTATCAGCAGAAGTAAGGAGACATTATGCTATTCACTGCTCAAAATACCATACCTGTTTTGGTCATGAATATTATATTAGCTTCTGTGATTTCAGGAGGACTGATGTGGGAAATCTGTTGAGGCTTGTCTTAGTGTGTTGTACAGCAAGCGTCCTCACCTATTTTGACATTTGCATAGTGCTGAAACAGCCAAATAATTTTGGACTGAAATGAACTATTATGAGACAGAGTGCTAAGCAATGTTTGAAGTCTGTGTGCTAGGTGGATTCCAAGTTTTTGGCTGTACAGCCTTGTGTATAAAGCACATTTGTGTAACTCAGGTTTTTAAAAAAGCAGAGTCATGGTCGGTAGGGAGTTTCAAACTGAAGATTGTCATAGCATGAAACAGAAACATACTTTGCCTGAGACTTCTCATAAAATGATTTATGCACGAAAACGCAGGTACAATCTAACGGTATGAAATACATCATACCCTGTGTGAGTGACATTGAGGCTTCACCAAGTTAAGATGTACATTTACATTCAGTAAGGAAAGGAGAATGTGTGGTGCTAGAGAAAGGACATACAGTCTCTGTCTAAGCAAGCATTTTGGTAATAGTTTGCACACAGGAGTCATCATCATTATCATCTATTTTTAAAGAGCCATATTACTTGATGCTTCTGGTTCTCTGGCAGACACAGAAGTCCTTCACCTACATTTAATAATCTAGTCAGCCAGCTCTTAAATGTTTATCATTATTGCATTTGTAATGTTGTCTTTTGTTATTGTTTGCTTCTTGTAGACTGATAATGCTTCTGTATTCTCGGGAAGTATAACTCAGGTTGGCAGTCCTGTTGGCAGTGCAATGAATCTAATTCCTGAAGATGGTCTTCCTCCAATTCTCATCTCCACTGGAGTAAAAGGAGGTAAGGGAGATAAGTTGATAGCTAGCTTTTATGCTAACCAGTTGCAATTAACCCAATAGTTACTATATTTATTTTAAAAATAAGACAATGACAATATGCTGAATATTTGAAGAAATTCACAGCAAATACTTGTGGCTAAATGTCATGACACTCATTTGCACTCTTGATCCTTATTAGCAACGAGGAAGAATCTGATGTTGCAGTGGAATTACTGTAAGAAGTAAAACACAAAGCAAAAGGAAAATTAACTTCAGTCCAGAAATATGGGCTAATTTC
Source organism: Anser anser (assembly GCF_964211835.1). Taxonomy (NCBI): domain Eukaryota; kingdom Metazoa; phylum Chordata; class Aves; order Anseriformes; family Anatidae; genus Anser; species Anser anser. Next base: position 26,071,908 of record NC_139728.1, read on the forward strand.
TTCACTAATCGGACTGTGGGGAATGTTTCATACAGAGATACATTTTAATTAGCCTTCTGAATATTCATGCTTCCCTTCTCTGAAATTCTCTTGGAATATCTGTTCTGTCTGAGGCATCCCAGAGCACTGAATGCAACAGCGCTATTGCACATCTTGGTCTGCAGTGAAGCTCGTAGTAATTGTGATACACCCTTCCAGAGTATCCAAGTGGTGGAGGATTCCGAAAAAGAAAAACTAATTATCAAAAGGTTAAAAAAAAAAGTATATATTTGTTCATCAGGCAATCGCTCTCCACAGTCTAATTTGTGATGTTCTTTAATATGTTCCTGGGGTTAATTTATTTTTTCATCTTTTATATATATATATATATATTCCTTTTAAATATTTTGCTGGTACAGTGCATTTCTAATGTTAAGCCGGAAGTAACCTTTTACTGTAGGATATTGTCAAAACCAAAATGCAAGCAGCATTTCATTTCAAAACAAATCTGTTCCATCCTGTGTTAGCTGTTCATGTGGGTGCCTGATTATTCATTCTCCTCCACAAAAAGGAGGAGTGAAACTACACTATACTTTTCAGCTTTTATATAGGTAACCTCATGTAAATCATATTTTAAGTGGATTTTGTTTCATGTGCTGTCACATACTGGATTTTCTTGATTTTTCTATGATTCTATTCTTTGCAGTGTTTTACTTCCAATATTCTATTTAAAAACATTCCAAAAACAGTTTTTAACATTAGAAAGCAAAATTAGCTTTCTTTCTAGATAATTCTAACTGGAAAGGTAATATAATTTTATCAAAACCTGTTTTTATCTATGTAACTGTTTTTTGTTAAATCTTAAATGCAGAATAGATTATAATCACATGGATGACAAATTTTAATTTAGTAGTCTTATGGATCTAATCATAGAGGGGAACTACAGACATCTTCAAATGTTCATGCTGGAATCCATTTTACACCTCATTTAGACCTTCTATGATCTGTGAAAAACACTTTTATATGGATTTTGTTATCCTCCCTTTGTTATCTTCCCATTAGCTAATGCACTGAAAATGTTAAGTTCTGTGACATTGGGGTAGCCCATATGTTGTATTTGTAGTGCAGGACTGGTGGACCTGTGCTTTACTGTGACATAAATAGCAACTGCCAACTTATTTGGCATTTGGGATTTCAGTTGACACCATGACACATTTCTTAATTTGATTTCCATTTTCTCTTCCAGCTAATACTAAAAAAAAATCTGATTTATAAAACAAGCTGTACTTTTGTAAAGGATGTACAGGTGTTATGCATATAAATGCTATTGAAGTTCGGAAATACCAGCTTAGGAAACAATCAGATCAGCAATACTTAAAGGCTTTTTTTAAATGCCAAAAGGAAAAAGCATCAGTATCTGGGTTAACTTATTATAATATCGAGTACTATAACTAAGTTGAGGACTTTACTATGTGTTTAATTGTTCTTTTATAGACTATGCAGTAGAAGAGAGGCCTTCTCAGATCTCTGTCATGCAGCAACTGGAGGATGGTGGCCCTGACCCTCTTGTATTTGTTTTAAACGCTAATTTGCTGTCTATGGTAAAAATCGTAAATTGTAAGTTTTTGTTTGTTTGTTTTTTATTTAAATAAGGCTTGGGATATGAGGGGAAATTTTGTGTATATTACTACTAGGAACAGCAGCATTTTTATTTGGTAGTGCAGTCTAAGAAAGTGTGCATGGACTGAAAACTTTGCACTTAGCCGTATTAAGTTAAATTATATTTTTATTTCCAGTGCTTTGACATTGATACAGATAGTTTTCTTTAGAAAATATAAACTAGACTGATAAAGCCACCAATCAGTTTTGGAGACAGGTATCTCATGTCCAACTTGGTAGGGCAGAAAATTACATCACTTGTTCTTCCTTTGGTTGCTTAACTCATTTCCCTGTCATCCCATCCTGGGAAAAGTACATAAGATCCCATAGTAATATGCAAGTTCTGTGCCACTGCACATCTCTCATATCCTTTTCTGTACTGTGCAGGTGTGCAGGTGTGTATCCATGTGCTGAAGGAGGGAGGAACAATGAGGAGGCATATAGATGGCCTCAGTTATATCTGCTGTGTAAAAAAAAAAAAAAAAAAAAAAAAATTGAAAAATTCAAAAGGGCAGTTTTGTAGGAAAATTTGGTTCTGTGAAGAGTTCATCCAATAAACTAAGATGTTGTTTATAAACCTTTCAGCATCTAGTTAAATAGCAGTACATTTATATGTATGTATTTGGATGAAAGACTTTATTCTAATAGCATAGCATCCTCAATGAATGAATTTTGAAGCCTAGAGTGTGCGTCATCATTAACATCCATGTGAAGAAGAACACAGTGATTGGGCGATCTGCCTCATTAGAAAGAGATGTCACTCTGAAACTTGCTTGGCTATCAGGGTTGTGATATGCACAGCCAACAGCCTGGCCTTTTCTTAGGTTCCTTAATTCCCATTTAAGTCCTGCCCTTTAATTTGCATACAGAAACTGTTAAAAGTCTGCTCTGTGGAGTTAATCCCAAAATTTGACTGGGAGCTATAATGTTCTGGCTGTTCCCTAGCCACAAACTAGGAACTGTTGAGCTGCTTTTGGCTTGGTTGTGCTTGTTTGCCAGATTTAGAGCCTAATGTGTCAGATATAAGAACCAAATATGCTGTAAAACTGATTATTGAACTGTCTTTCTGTAGTGAAATTTAGGCATATTTTGTGAAATTCTTATTTTCTGTTCTGATACAATTTTCCTTTCTGCAGATGTGAACAGGAAGTGCTGGTGTTTCACTACAAAAGGAATGCACGCGGTGGGGCAGTCAGAGATAGTCATTCTCTTGCAGTGTTTGCCTGATGAGAAATGTTTGCCCAAGGATATCTTTAACCATTTTGTGCAACTTTATCGGGATGCCTTAGCAGGTAGGAAAGCTATCTATTAAAAGTGATTTCAAAAGGAAGACTCTCCCTGTGACAATTTTGTGTTCAGCAGCCTTTGCTTATTGTCTGCCCTGGCATTTCTGCCAGGCCTTTGCCTAAGAAATTGAATAGAGATAACACACACCTTAACATATTTCTCTACTTTGTTTAGCAGTAAGCGTAGTAGGATACTTAGAAGAGCTCCTGGAACCAGTAATTGCATTGCTTCTAATAATTTGTCTGAAGATAGCTAAGTCTGGGTAGCTTTTTTCAAAGATAAGAAAGAATATTTTGAGCATCACTGTGGATAGAATGTTAAATGCCCCCAAACCAAGTAGCTTAGAAGTTTGATTCCTATAGTGTGTGTTTATTGCCACGCTATGGAGATACTATTTATATTGTAAAGTAGTACAGATTTTTATGTGTGTGTGTGTGTGCCTGGAATGAATTGTAAGGTATTGCAGAAATTGTCCCTGAATTTTGAATTTTAGTATCTGAATCACCAGACTGTATTATGTAACCTTTTGCACATCTTATATTTGAGGAGTAAATGGGCTTCCACTTTTAACCATTGTTAGACCTTAGAGTTCAAAAACTATTGCAAGTTAAGAAAAAAACAAGCGTTTGGTTCCACTGATTAGAAAATAAAACTAGTCTCCCAGAGGTTAAATTGCATTGAGTTAGGGTTATATACTGAAAATAACATTTTAAAGGCTTCTGCATGTCATTTGAAATGCCTTTGCAGTGACTGAATCCAATTCTTAACTGAAATAATGAAAAAGATCTTTGTCTCCTAAAATATCTTGATAAAACAAAGGTCATTTTGTCCAGAGAGGTTGCCAGGTTCGGAATGTACTATTATCACGTCATAATGGATTTCAAATACACGGAAAACAAATAACCTTCCAAACCTCACTTCATTTACAATGCTTTATTTTCTAATTATGGTGTTACTCAGAGGGAGATAGGTACAAAATGCTCTGTTTGTGTGTATGCATATATATTTTTATATATGCAAACACGTGTGTACACAGATATAAATGCAGCTAGGTGTGTATATTGCAATGGTGTTCTGTATAATTACACTACAGAAATACATAATTTATAACTTCTACATAATGTATTTGGAATTCTTTTTTTTTAGTGCTCTCATGATAGTAATTTGATCTCTTACAATTGCAGTTGTGCAAAGAGCTGCTTGCTATTGTATGATTTTTAATCAGAAGCCAAACTTCACTGCTTAAGGATTACACACTATAATGTTGTTTTGATAGAGTTTGCTCTGTTTTGTGTTTCAGACATGCAGTAGAAATAGATACTCTATAGCAACTCAAGGTGTGTGTAATACCAAACAGCACTGAAACTTTCATAGATCAGTGCACGTCAATAAATTCCTGTAGCATTTTGTAATGCACAATCTCAATATACATCCTCCTTTCCTCCTCTTTTTTTTTTTTCCCCAAGTCATGTGTGTTTGAGAGGGAGAAGTATATATTAACGCATTTGCAGCTCTGGCAATTGCAGTGTCATTCAGCCAGAGAGACAGGATATGGTGCTGTAGGGTTTCACTTTGGTGGCTGTAATCCCTTGGAAGCTGTTAGCAGTTTGAGTGGTGTTATAGACACATCCATGTTTCCAAGTTTGTTCATTTCAGAGGTATTGCACCTCTCTTCAAGTTTAGATGTTAGTTTAGAGTTTAGACATTTAGTGCAAATGAGAATTCCCACTAGAAATTAGGAACTATTTGAAACTGCCTCACAGTCTCATTTTTCATTATCTATTGGTTTAAATTTATTTTGCAATGAGGACACTAAAATAAATTCTGACGTTTCTTACTTATCTCCTCTAGTAAGTGTTTATTTAAAAACTGTCATAAAACAAAAAGACATATTATTTTTTATCGGAATGGAAACAAGACTTGCATACAGTGATACTGATTCTGTTTTGGAAAAGGTTTGGTTTTGCTGCTGCTTTGTTTAGAACCAGAATATATAGCGTTCCCTCCCCTTGTTTATTTCAGTAAAGTCCATATCCCTAGTGATTCCTTTTTTTCACGAGTCACACTTAGTTACTAGCTTTTCCTGCTCAATTTTGAATTCTGCATTCAAACCTGGAAGCACAAACTTGTGTGCACTCATGCCTCTCTCCAGATATTTCTGCTCTCCTCAAAGTCTATCTTGTTTCTGGAGAACGAGTCCTGTCCTCTGTGCACTCAGCCGTTTGCAGACCATGGTTCTGGCATGTGCAGGTAGCAGTAGCAGAGCCCAGGCCTCCGAGCTGCCAGCAGGAACGTTTGCAGTTTGCCCTTCAGATTCGTCTCCAGTTTCGGTGTGGATAAGATGTCAGTCGGGTGCAAAACCGCTCTGAATCTTCATTAGTTTTCTTCTTAGGGGAAGTGCTCAACCTCAAGCTGTAGTGTAATGTTAAGACTCCCTAATTGTAAAACAACTGAGAGAGTTTGAAAGAAAAATGGCATTTTTCACTATAGATTGTATGTATGTGAGCTATAATAAATTGTAAAGTTGTTAATTAAGGCAAGTATTAACTGCTGTTGTTACTCTTGTTCTGTTTTTCCTTTGGCACCTCCATCATCGAGCTCCCTGCTGTGTTGCCTTTCTTGTTTCGAAATTGAAAGCTAATGATTTCTGTTGTAGTTGTAGTAGTTGTACTGTTGTGGTAGTAATCCCATGATTATCCTTGTCTGTTGGCTATAAGCCTGGCAGGAGGTCTAGTGAATGGAAAAATGAGAACTTCTGTCCCTGTGAATGGGTATTTTGAAGCAGTTGGATGTGTTAATACAGAGCTGCCAGATACGCTTTAGTACATCAGCTTTGGTGGAATACAATAAATGCTACTGTTACTTTTGTAGGGAAAGCACAAGTATGGCAGCAGCTTGAAATGGCTTTGTGATCTCCATGGTTCTGGGGGTGTTCTACCCCAATCACGGCTTTGGGTATGTCTTACCCAGCCTGGTTTTATGTCAGCTGGTAGCTAAAACAGGTGAGAGCTATGGAGAAGTCCACATAGATATTCTGAACAGAGAACAGGTTAACTGAGTGAATAACACACCCCTGCAAGTGTGATATGGAAAGACGGATACAAAATCAAACATATAAGGGGGGAGAGTGATTGTTTGGAAGACTGACACAGTCTAGTCTGAGGAAGCTTTGGATGCTGGTAACTGCTGCTCACAATGATAGTAAGTGAAGCATCGTGTCTGTTGCTAATATGAGTAAGAGAATTTCAAATCAGTTGCTGATGTGTTTCAATACGAAGATGCTGAGTATGGTCAGAAGTTTGAATGTTGAGTTTTGTGTTGTTTTTTTTTTTTTTTTTCTGAATAATGGCATCTGCTACAGATGTGTTGTGTGATTAAGTTACATCCACAGTCATGTCTCCTCTGTGTCTCTTTGTGGACATTTGTGTGGTAGGGACTGGGTTTGTGCTGGTTTTCCAAAGGCTATGTGCTCATTTGCTCTTGAAGAAAATCCATCTGGCAAGATTGATCCCAGGTGATTGATCCTTGCATTTCTTGCTGCAGGTCTAGGATGTCTGAACTTTCAGGATGTTGGCGTGGTGTTCGGTACTTGGCAGGTCTTGGTTGTTACTGGTGACAGTGGAATGAGGCCAGGTAGATGCAGCTTCCTCTCTTCCAAGCAATATGTATATACTTTCCCTGAGACTGGATGCTAGTACCAGCTTTTTGACCCGAGATTAACTGAATGGCATGGAGCATAGATCAGGAATTTAACTTCATCCGTTTCTGGTAAAAACACCCAAATGGCTTCATCACGTACTGAAGGCAGTAAACAAACACGGGAATATTTTTTTCTTCACCTTTCCTGGTATAAACTATTTTATTTGAGCCCAGAAGGGATTGCCAAACTGATAAGCAAATGGCATTGTTCATCAGAGGAAGACACCTAAGTGAAGAATTCAATACGCAGTATGGATCATTACTGGAGATAGTCACATCAGTGGTTACAAGCATGTTTGTTTTTTTTAAAGGACTTTGTAGAGGTGCTTAAGATTTGAGGTCAAGGGTAACCTAGTATAACTGAGAAAGAGAATAAATACTGACCTCCTGCAGAGTTGCTTTAGCTGCATCATACACGTTTATGGCACTTCCAAATAATACGAATTGTCTGGTGTCAGGGGCTGGAACTTAGTATAAGGAAAGGCACCCTTCTGTTCACTCTGAGTTACTTTAGAAAGGAAGTTGTGATATTTTGTAAATGAAATTATATAGTTCTGAGAACGATGGCTTCCTTCTGATGGTTCTTCTGACAGCTACACTTTCTCTACAGGCTTCTGAAATACAGTTCTGCGCGTCTAATGTGTAACGGTGCAGTGGGCTGGGTTTGACCTTGTCAAGTTGCTAATAGCTGCTGTTTATTTAAGGTGGCGTTATGACACGTTTAAGTACTTTGTATCCACATAAATATAAAAGTGAATGGGAATTTACTGACAAATATGAGTATTTAGTAACTTACCAGTGGGACCTTGACTTAGAACCACCTTCAAAGACATGACAGGAAAGACTGTCAAACCCTGGACAGGTCAGAAATATTTTGTGGGAGAAACCCAGCTTTTTGACTTGCCTTTGCTGGTTGAAAAGGGTACGAGAGAGGTGCTTGGGAGAACACTCCCTTGGTTGTTCCCATGCTCTCTGCAAAGCAGGCTGTTGCACGTTCTTATAAATAATGACTTGCAGCACAACTGCATCGCCCCCATAGTTGGCCCTTTTAATAGTGGTAACGTATCAGAGCTCGTACTGCGAGCTGCTTGTGTCTGTAGGAATACCTTGTTCTGCTGTGGCTTGGGGGGGCAAGGTGCTGAACAGCTCGTTGTAGGTTCCACTCTGAGGGGATTTTTCATAGTTCTCTTAGCTGAAAAGCTTCTCATTAAGGCAGCCCAAGCGTGTGAGTCTTGAAGTTCCATCTCCTGAAACGGAAAAAATAAGTAGTCGTCCCCTTCTGCTGCAGCACTTGGCATCAGTCACAAGTGGAAATGTCTGCTTGCTTTGTCATCCCAGTGGGCAGCACCTCGCCTCACACAAGTGGACGGAGCTCTACAGCTTCCCTCTGCCTGGCCTCTTTCACACAAAAAATAGTTCAGAAAAGGGTCCGGCATTAAATTCAGTTCAGCATTTCATGCACTTCATACATTATGATCGCGTTGTTGGAATCAAGAACCTCACCAACTAATTTTACTCTCAGGCCTGTAGCTTCTGTTTGGCTAAGAACAGATGGGAAGGGAAAAAAGGAAATATAAATGAAGAGGAGATTATTGAGGGTAGGTGGGAACTGCTAAAGCAAATGAGTGGAGTTGAGATAGAAAGGTGCCAACAGCTATTTTAGATCAAAGAAAATCTTTTTCATGAACACGAATTGAGGCATTGGGTTGCACTCACTAGCATTAGCAATGTATTCACCGAGCAGGCTGTAGTGTCACAGCACAGGCCGACAGAAATCTGTCTGCACAGGGGCAGGAGCAGTGCTTCTCAGCAGCTGACAATGTCTGATGTAGCTCTGTTAGTCACGTTAATCTCTCAGGTTAACTAATGGCTATTTTACACCAGGTATGCTCAGCTGAGCATCACAGAAATTGTAACCACTGTAAGAGTTCTGGAATCTGGCCCAGGTTGATGGTGTCAGCTCTGGCTTGTGTCTATCTGTAAAACTAAAAAGTCAACTTCTCAGAATAGCAGCAAGCTATGAATGAGCCCGAGCCTGCCATGGGGTGCCTGCGCAGCCGAAGCCTGTTGCCCTTTACCAGAGAACTGAAGAGCTTTGTTTGTGCAGCACCTTGTGGGCACAACAACAACAACAACAAAGACAGCTTCAGCAAGGTGCCCAGGAATAGCTGTACTGCTCTCATGCCAGGACTGGCTTTGGGAGTGTTGCTGTGACTTGGGACTTTCACAGGGCATTCGTGTAAGGGACGGTCTTGAAAGGACTCATTGGTTAATTTTTCCTTTGCTGGCCAAAACTGCACATACTGTATTTATTTTACTGCATCTGTAAATGTCTTTATATGATTTTTAGGGTGTTTTGCAGTATAAAAATTGAGAAGGCTTTACTTAATGATCATTTTGTGTTACTGAGGATGTCATAGTTGCATTTCTGTGACATGTTTTTACTTAAGACCTAGTGTTTGTGTGTCAGTTTGTCTTAGCATGTTGGTGTCTAAGAGGGAGAAAGACTCCAGTTTCTGTGTCTAGATGATGTGCATGTTGAAGAAGGGGGACAGCATTTCTTCCTTCTCTGCCTTCCCTTCCTTTGTATTTTCTGAGTTCAGATACAAATGCCCCATTATGAGGTGGTGGGGAAAAAGAGTAGACACTGCTACTTAGCAGCCCCTCTGTCTGCAGGCTGTTCTGCTCATTATTTGCATGCTGTCGTTGTCATTTGATAAAAGGAATTACACTGTGGTTCTTTGCTCTGATGTTAAGTGCTGCACTGGCTGCTATAATAATCTAATCAACTTTCAGATTTATTCAGCCATTCCAGCATAAACATTTTTGGAAATTAAGGGCATCAAAGAATAAGAATTAGAGTAAAAATTAGTGGTGTTTCTCCCCTGTGTCTGTCTCAGTTGCGTTTTACATAAAGTATACTAATTAAGCAAATACTCTTTTGTGTAGTTCTTAAAATGACCTATATCTTCAATATGACTGAGCAGGCACCCCAGTGGTTTGCCTAAATGAGAGGACAACCAGTGGGCATTAATCATTTGACCAGGTGCGCACCACCTTCAATCACAGCTGGGTCTAAAAGTTGGGTTCAGTCATCAGCAGCTTCTGCAGTGGAAATCTCTTGAGTGCCTGGGAGGTGCTGAACACAGGCTTCCAGTGAGCTTCTGTAGTGCCAGGGGGAGGCTGCAGGCAGCAGTACTGGCCTGAGCTACCCTTCCTCTTCCTGGCTATCCCTGGGATGCACCATCCCCTCCATTTCACCTCCTTGACTGCTTGAAACATGCTCAAGACATGTCTCCCTCCCTGCTCATTCCCCATGCTCCACCTGTTATTTTTTAACTGAAATTAATTCACTGAATCATTTTTGCCAGCCATGAAGAAGTTGTCAGATCATGGCAACCTCAGTTCTCAGTCTGCTTTACCCCTTGAGCTACATATTGGTTACAAAATAAATTGTATGCTCCATTCCGAGACAACATGTGTGTCAAGGTACTGCTGTTTTCCGTGGAAAATGAGTAGGCATCGTACGTATTTTGGAATGTATTGCTTTATATGTGTGTGCAGCTGGAAAGAAGGAGAAAAAAGGAGAGGTGGTGGGTTTGTGATTGTATGTACTGTCCTGGTAACGCTTGCAGGCATGGCTCAGCCAGGCAGGTGCAGAAAATAAGCTGTTTGTGCACGTTCCTACAAATCTGACTTCCTACCAGTAACAGTCAGTGAGTATCTGTTATCACCAAAGGGGGATCAAGCAGCGATACCATAGCTTTGGTGGCTCTAGTCTACAAGTTATTTCATAACAGGTGGCACAGTTTTTTCCAAAGGGGACCCGAGTTCCTGTCTGCAGCAAATCATTGCTTCTTGTGTTAGTGGTAGGCATTAATGCTTCAGGAAGCAAAGTGAGTTTAATGATTCTTTTTCTCGTGAAAAACTCTTTAAATTTTTGATGTAACTCTCGATCTAGTGATGTAATATGAGTATTTTTGTTCACAGGTAATGTTGTGGGCAACCTGGGACACTCCTTTTTCAGCCAGAGCTTTCTTGGAAGCAAAGAACACGGAGGGTTCTTGTACGTTGCAGCTACGTATCAGTCCCTGCAGGACCTGGTGCTCCCAACCCCACCCTACTTGTTTGGCATCCTCATTCAGAAGTGGGAGACGCCCTGGGCTAAAGTGTTCCCCATTCGGCTGATGTTGAGACTTGGAGCTGAATACAGACGTAAGTAACATGCATTCTTTTGGCTGCAATTATTTCTGCAGAAGAATGCGTTCTGATTTAGAGCACACACACCCAGCCCTAAATTGTTACCTACCAAAGTCACGTGAGCTTAAACGGGCAAGTAAAAATTGTTGTTGTTGGTGTTTCATACCCAGATTGCATCCAGCTAATAGCACAGCAGTCCTGAGGTCTTGATATGACCTACGGCTTTTTTACAGCTGTGAGAGTTGATCAGTGAGTGAGCTTTTCATGGAGACAAATCCAGTTTGGAGTAATTGCTTGTCTTTCACTTGGTGACCTGAAATAGGGTAATGTGGAGAACAAGTCTGATTTAGTTGGTGTGGTTAGGACAAATGAGAGCCTTTGAGATGTTAGGTTCTTTCCATGCTGAAATGGAAGTGTGTTTGCTTTTAGGTTTGTAAAACCATGCTCGTTGTTCTGAGAACAACAATATTTATGTGGGGGCAACTGATGTGGCAATTTGTTAGGAAAATTCTGTTGCAACTAATAAAAATTAAGGTGGAGAGAGTGTTTCAGCTAATTAAAATCTTAGCAGCTAGCATGGAATTAGCATTAAGTTATGATAAAATCTTTTTCAAAAGACACTGTCCATCACTGGAGCAAAGAGATTACTGGAAGTCTGTCCACCATGATGGGCCAAAAATTTGCTGTCCTGCTCATCTGCTGCTTTAATTGGCACGTCTTGTAAATCTGAATTCCTGTGTCGTTGTTAATGTTTTTTCACATGCACTTATCAATATTTCCATAAATTTAACGAAGGAAAATTTAGAATATGTCCTACATTCATTTTTAAATGTAACTTGTGACGTGTAGGGAAAGCTGTTTGGGAATTTTCATAAAATAAAATGTTATTGGAAGGGAAAAAGGAAATCTTCAAGTCTTCCTTTCTGAGGATGAGGAATGTAGATTAAACTTGTCCAAAAAAACATTAGTGTTAAAGGTGTGTACGTTTTTGTGTGCATCTGTGAGGTTTTTAAGTAGTGTATTTATTCCCATCAGCATTTAGAAAAACAAACAAAGATGCTCATATTTTGGTTGTGACATCTGTTTTTTGGCTGTGACATCTGTTTTTGAGCACAGAAATAAATGTTCTGATACTCACAGGCAGAAGTGCCTGCTCTGGGTTTAATGGGAAGCTGGGGTTTGAGTTGCTTCTATAGCTTCTATAGGGTTGGATTTGGGCATATTCACTTGTCCTGTGCTGCAGATCACTTCTTCAGTCCCCTCCAGGTAAGGGCTGCATTTGTGTCCCAGGTTTCCTTGGGTACATCCTTTTTGCTGGTGGAATTTGTCAGATTTCTGCCACCTGTCCAATTCTGCTGGATGTGCAGCAGATGAGTTGCAGGAGTCACGCTGGGCTGCTAGATAGCCAGAAAATGGCTGCTGAGCATCTGCAGATCAACCATACAGCTCGAAGGCTTGTGTGTGCAGTGTGTCTGGGATGGAGCTGAGCTGCTGTACGCAGCCGGGGTGGCAGACACAGGAAATTCAGCACCTCTTGGTGCATCAGGACACAGTGCCTGAGCTGGTCAGCTGCACAGTGCTTGTGTAGGAGCTGTGATACTTTCCAGATGCCGCATCAGTGTGCAGAAGCTGGTGTTCATTTCTATATGGAAATCCTGATGATTTAATTCCAACTGCTGAGCTTTTGCAGCCCCTTCTGACTGCAGTGGGAACTATGAAGATGTATGGCAGTTTGGAAAATCGGGCTGGGTGGTTGCCTGAGCATAGTTTAGGAACCTTCCTTCAAATACACGTTTAGAAGACCTTGGCGTTACATATTACTGTGTGAGTCATGTTTCAAGCTCTGTTAGGGCTTCTGCTGCAACATAGTGTAATGTAGCCATATCCATACGCTACACGAGGAATTGCATCAGAGGTGTGTTACAGGTATGGTCAAGTCAGCCAAGGAATGCAGGTATTCTGCATTGTTGACATACTGTAAATGTCCTTTTAATTCAGTTTTACATACTCCTGTAGAGAATTTGCCACATTCATATGAAATTATGAAAACAGAACATGAAATCATCTCAATATGGTTACTTGAATGTAATATGTCAGCAACGGAAACTAAAGGCTTAGGATGCTATGGTGGAGAGTGGCATGACGGTCATAAAAAAGGGAGAAGATGTTTCTAAGAAGTATTTTGAAAAAGGTATTCAGAAAGGCCATCTTTGCAATCAGGGTCCAGATCATGAGGTTCAGTCTTGCAGCATGGCACTTAGAAGCTTTCCATGTAATTGTTCTTACCGCTTCTAGTGTGGTGGGCAAGGAGCCATGACCTGTGTGAGGTGCGTTATGATGTTACACCCTTCTTCTCTTTAGCTTTTTAAACTCTGGCCTTCTTTCCAATCTCATCTTTTGCTGCTGCTTGCCACGTTCAAGTGAGGAGCTTGTATTTGAGTCTGTTTTTTGCAGAATCTCGGTATGCAAAGTTGAATTTGACTTTTTCTGTTTTATTTTATCCTAGTTTATCCATGCCCACTTTTTAGTGTCAGATTTCGTAAGCCTTTGTTTGGAGAGACTGGACATACGATTATGAACCTTCTTGCAGTAAGTGCTGAGACTCAGTTTGTACGTTCCATCGGTGTGCATGGTCATGTGGGGAGAACTGGACTCCTGTTGCATGTAGTAGCTGGCATGCTTAAAAGGTGATGAGAGGAGGTAGTGGGCATTTGGGTGAATTGCCTGCTGTTGCTGGTATTGGACTTTAGATTTTGACAGCAGGTGAATTGTAAAAAGGTTCCCTAAACACCCCAAACCTGGCGACCTGAGAATGTTTGGATCTGGAAATAAGTGCAACAGTTGCTCTGCTTCCTTCCTCACAAGTGCTAGGTCATCACAGTGTTTAGTCACAGCTCTCTGCTGTACAGAGCTTCAGCTGAAGTGAACTTATCAGCTCTTCCTACTTCGCTAATATTTTCCATATAGAAAATTCTCTTGGATGCATGACCTAATCTCAGTGCTAGAAAAAAAACTAATAATGCTGTCCAGTAATGTAACAGAACACAGAGAACAAATTTCCTTGTATTCAATGCTGGAGAACGTTAATTTTGATGTAAGAAAATCAGTGAAATGACTAACGGGCACAATGATGGTTTTTCATCTGTGTACTTTGATTCTGTAGGTTACAAGCTGGGACGTTTCCCTCCCTCCCTGCTTTTCAAGACACTGATGATAATTATTTTAATGAGCTAACTGTTGGCCATTAGGAAAGTTATGAAACCTACAGTGTTAATTACGATCATCATGCCTAACTTTTAAAAACTTGTTTTAATTACCAGGACTTCAGAAATTACCAGTACACGCTGCCTGTGGTCCAAGGTTTAGTGGTTGACATGGAAGTCAGAAAAACCAGCATCAAAATTCCCAGCAACAGATACAATGAGGTAACGCTTAAAAGAAATATATTTATTTACAGTTTCTTTGTGGTTGGAGGACCTGAGATCTAAAGAAATTTTATTCTCTTCACTACCACTGGGGAAAACTGCCTCAAACTCAGACGATAACACTCAGATGATGCACACACTTTTTTGAGAGCAAGTGATGGTGGCTCCACAGGAAAAATGCAATTCGGTTTAGTGTTAATAAGGCAGGAGAGATGATTTCTTTTTTCCTTTAGGCTTTTTAATTGTTTACATATAAAGTGTAATTGTAAAGAGTAGAAAATATTAGAGGATTGCAAATACCATTTTGATTTGAGCAAGTTGACAAATTTTACACTTGAGGTAAACTCGGAGGAAAAAGTGCATTAACTTTTCTCATCTATGTTGTGTGTGCATACTTGCAGCATTTATTCATATTTGTTAGATTGCTGTATGTAAAATCTCTCTGCATCTAAATGCTATACTTGATTTCTAGTCTGAGAAAATCAATCAGTTTCTTCAGGATTTAGTGCTGTTGAGAAAGCTGAGTGACAGAATATTTGAACAATAATGACAGAAGGCAATGGAGAGGATGATTAATTTTGTGGTCTGTCTGAACAGGAGGGGGTAAATGTAGTATTTTGAAACCAATCAGAAGTCGGAACAAGAGCAAAGCTCCTGGGCAAAATGGTATTTTTAAAAGCTCTTGTAGTATCAGAGCAGAATACAGCTTTATCACATCAGGAAATTTCCCTGCAAGAAGCATTTGAGTAAACTCATATTAAAAATGGTTTTATGGAAATTTAAAAAGAGGAAACTGATGAAGCAAGAAAATAAAGGTTCTGCTAAAGGGTGTATTAATTCTTGATGCTGAAAATGGAGAAGGTCAGTAAAGTTTGCATGCATTAGATATGTGTTCACACATCATGGTTTCGGCTGGGATAGAGTTAATTTTCTTCTTAGTGGCTGGTATGGTGCTGTGCTTTGGATTTAGGATGAAAATAATGCTGATAACACAATGATGTTGTAGTTATTGCAGAGCGGTGAGTAGAACAACCGCACACAAGCTGCAGTTCAGCAAGTGTTAGTTGTGCCTGATGTTTACAAGAGCGTTAGCATCAGCCCTGTATTAGATGTTGCACTAGGCTGGACTCCAAGAAAATTCCTGTGTTATGCAGCATAGCAAAACCATCGTGCTTGGGTTCTCTTTCCAATGTGAAGTGAGGACTCAGCTTTTTAAAAGGAGAAAGTGTTATTTATTTAGCACTATTGCCTGCAATCCAGTTGAAAGGTTGAATTGCTAGAGATTTTTCATCCGAGTGTAGTTTGAATTAAGCTGGATTAAGCCACCAGACCTTTACTTTTTCCCCCAAGTAAAGCAATATTTAATTAGGACAGTGTCACTCAAACTGTCTTGAAAGTGAAAAACTCATTTTAAATCTATTGCATGCATTAAATGGGGAGAATTCAGACTGCAATTAACAGATTAAATATTAATCTCTAGTTTTTCTATTAAATACATAGGTTTTTCTTCAAAATTATTTTAGTTTTCTGCAACTTCTAGTGATGCTCAGTTGCCTGTCTGAAACTATTTAGTCCCTCAGGAAAGATGACTGTCCTTTTTTAATGAGTTGCCTTGTTACTAAATACAGTTGCCATGTCCAATTTTTTCTCGTTATGCTAAAAGCAGCTGCTGGACTCCATAAAGATGGCTGCTGTCGAGCTAAAATCTTGTTTCTGGAGCATGACATGATAAACTAGATAATGAAATACGCTGCTGTCTGATGCAAAATCTTAATTAAGTTTCCTCCCCAAACATTACACCTGTGCACATTTGTCAATAGTGAGCATCAACTAATGTTTCTGACACTGTAATTAAGGTTTTATGTTAGACTGAGGAAGATAAATGTGTTGTGTGTAGCATGCGTGCTCTCAGCTACAGAAAGCAGAGGATAGGAGTCTGAGCGCTGTTCAGAGATGTCAGCATTTTCCTTCTCTGCAGGGTTTTCACTGCGAGAGATGTAACTTAATTAGCCTTTTTTTTTTCCTTTAAGCAAGTATATAATTTTTGGTTTTGAAACAAATTCCAGAGATAGGTGACTCCGTCAGTTTTCATTTAAGATCTAAAATCTCATAGTCTAAGACTACATGAAGAGAGAAGAAAATGAAAGAAGCTGTTGTGTTTTTTACAATAGCTAGAGAAAGCAGCTTTTGCAACCTGTAGGTCAGCTGTCCTTCGTACCAGTTATCTTAATTACATGAAAGGTGACACTTGAAAGCATCTAGATGATATAAGACCTGAACCCTCTTTTCAAAAGCAGTTTATGGTTCTAAGTGCTTAAGTCTGTCCAGCACAGGACTATGAGCACTCCTGAGACTCTTTGTCTGATTAAACTGTTCCAAGAGTCACCCCTTTATGGTATTGCTCAACAAACATGGTAAAAATGGTAAACCTTTTTGTTTGCAGATGATGAAAGCCATGAACAAATCCAACGAGCATGTTCTAGCAGGGGGAGCGTGCTTCAACGAGAAAGCAGACTCGCATCTGGTGTGTGTTCAGAACGATGACGGGAATTACCAGACACAGGCCATCAGCATCCATAATCAGCCGAGGAAGGGTGAGGACAGGGTTCACGAGGAGGCTGTTCCCTCACGGTGCTCTGCATGACTTCTCTCTTGCCATTCTTCTTAGGCCATTACAGCTTGTGGCTTTGTGAACCTGGCAGGGTTGGTTTGTCTGTATTTCACTGTTTCTGCTAGAGGTTCAGATAAAATAATTGTGACTACTGGCATTCCTAAATGGGCAGCTTTGTGAGTTAGATGTGCAACACAAGGGATAGCACTGTGTTGCTCTGTCTGCTCTTTGCTGCCTCAGTGCTTTATTCCCCTTGCAGAATCCATGATCTCAGGTGTCAAGGGGCACGCTATGCCATTTGTGTCCTGTGTACAGTCCACATCACACTTCCTTGATCAGCAGTGCTGTTCTGAATTTGTCCGAGAGGTGTGCTGGCAGCTCCGTAGATCCAGCAGACATAAAATAAAGCCCCGAACAGCTTGCTCCCTTGTAAATACGGTAATGCTGCTTGCACAATGCGGCTTAGGACATGCGGTGCTCCAGAGGTCGCAGTGCTGTAACTGGCTGAGGCAACACCTCGACATGAATAGCGAGAGCAGCTTTTGGCATTGTTGGAGCCTGGAGGTGGGGCTGGGGATGCCTGTGCTCTACCTATATAATACTGTCAAAGGAGGAAGATGAGGTTTAGTGGGAGGAAAAGGTGGATAGGAATAACCAACAGCAGCAGCTTTTTAACAGTGCATCTTCAAGAAACTCCTTGTGTTCACCTCAGTTAGACCATCTAATTTCCAGGCTTTATGCTTGTTACACTAGGCTGAAATGATGCAGCAGCAGTGTTATGAGAATGTCAATGCTGGGGTTTGGGGGAAAATTTCTGACATTTATGCTATCTCCAAATGAGAACAAACAAGACAGAGAATGGCTTTTGTTTGGCAAGCACCCCCATATCCAGGCAGTATTCTGGCATGGGGCATCCCTCAGGGCTGGTAGTCTTACCTGCGTTCTGCTTGTTTTACATATGGGATGAGCAGAGGGATTTCCAGCACGTATTTCATGATGCTCAGTGATCATTTAAGAGAATCTTATTTTAAATCAGCCGGCTTTGAGCTGTAGTCTTTCCAGGGGGTTGGTGTTACAGTGCGATCCATAGGCAGCTCACGCACAGTCTTTGCCAGCTGTGTGAGAGCTTCTAGAGGTGAATTATGTAATTGGTTATCCTAAATTAATAGTCTGAAACTGAGAGGCATTTGTGGGGAGAGGGAGTCACAAAACATGAACATTTATTAAGGCTGACAGAACTACTGTCCAGTTTAGAAAATAACTGGATGATTTGCCTTTCCATATCCAAGTGTGTAACGTGTCATAGTCGTGTAATTCTGAGCAGCATTTGTTCTGATTTAGATTAATTGCCTCTCTGGATGATAGAGCTGTGATGCCTGATTCTCGTATGAGGCATTGTTTTGATGAAAGCCTCACTAAATCACTCCTGTTGTTGTTGTTGCAGTGACTGGTGCCAGCTTCTTTGTGTTCAGTGGAGCTTTAAAATCCTCTTCAGGCTACCTTGCCAAATCCAGTATAGTAGAAGGTAAGAACTGAGCTGCTTGCTGCAAGCCCGCTGCTTCCCCTCTACCACTGCTCAGCTCTGTAGTTATCAGGGCTCTGCTGTTACGCCTTGGGCATTTGAGTCATGCTGCTGCTTCAGCTTTATCTTACTTTTTAGTCCAGAAAACTGCTTCCTTTAATGAGGGGGAACTTACCCAGATGCACTAGGACAGGGGCACAAGAAAACAAGGGTAAAATATGAAATACCTGGCTTGTGACTGTGGTATCAGTGTACTGGTTTGGGCTGAATGAGGAAATTGTGAGCCTGAGAAATACGGAATGTATAATCCAGAGACCGGGAGAGGAAGCCCCACTAAACTTACTGTGTTCCCTAATAGCTCTGCATTATGTAAGGTTATGAATGTGCATTTATATGTTACTATGTGATGCGATGAGAACAAGGAAAGTCAGGATTATTGTTCTGGTGCCTCTTGGTCTTGTTCACCTTTGTTACGTGTCACGTGACAGAAATAAATCATGACCATACACCAGACAGAAAGCTGCCACTGCTTGTTAGCCGAGCTACCTAACTTTGTGGTCTAAACTTGCAACAGTTGCGATGCTGCAAGCCAGGAGGGTTTTAAGCACGTTCCTTACAGCTTGTGAGTGAGGTATGCAAGGAGCCCACACATGCAGTTGTTAGCTCAGCTCCACTGACAAGCAGGAACTCCTTAAAACCGCACCAACTCGAGAGCTTGTAGCTAGGTGAGCGTATAGTTCATGGGCGAGCAGTCAGGGCTGCAGAGCAACACTGTGAACAGAAGTCAGTGTCTGTGGGTTATTAGACCACTCTGTGTCTGAATTGGCAGTTTAGTTCAAGATAGAGGTACAAGTGGATTCAGACAAGGAGTCTACATCGGGAAACTCTATCATTCCTAAATTATTGCTAATTTAGGCTGACCCAATCCAAATTCTGTATCTTTTGCCACTGTCAGGTAAGCATGGACTTCACAAAAACTGTCAGTGCTGGAGTGCTGCCTCCAGTGCCAACAGGGGTGGTATCTGAATGGAAGCAGTCGCATGTGGTTTCTGAGCATTACTTGGAGCAGGTGGCAGTTTTGGGGCAAACAAATGTGGCTGTTTGTAGAGCTGACTTTACCTGATAAATGGTCTTCATGTTTTATCCTTGTTTTCCCTAGTCAGTGCCCATCAGTGCTGCATGTTTTAGGGATCTGAGTTCAGAAATGGGCTTGCATAGTGTTAAAAGAGATTTTTTTAACTTTTCTGTTGCTCGTAAGAGGAAGGATGCTTTATTTTTTTTTTTTATAGGGTCTGTTCATTGTGGCTTATCTTGGCTTATGAGGATTTTTTGGTTCTCTAGATGGAGTGATGGTCCAGATAACTGCTGAGAACATGGACTCTTTGAGGCAGGCCTTGAGAGAGATGAAAGACTTCACCATCACTTGTGGCAAAGTAGATGCTGAAGATCCTCAGGAACACGTTCACATTCAGTGGGTAGAAGATGATAAAAACTTTAGTAAGGGGTAAGCAGAGAAGCAATTGCTCAACATGTTTGACTGTATTTGTTTAAAACTTTAATTGCTCTTATAAGGTGCATGGGCCCTCAAATCAATAGGAATTACAAGCTTATGGCTCTGTTTTGAGTGACAAGGTGCAATTAATGAGAACAGAACTGAGACAGTAAAGCTTTGGGGCAACCATTTAAAAAGCTGTCAATGGTATGGATTCTTTTGCCATTGCTAATATCCAGTTACTGGAAACCACTAATCTGCCCCCAACGCTCAGTGCCGAACCCTGTGTATTATGGTCACATTGCACTCTTGGTGCTTACTTTGCATTAAGTAGTGCTGGAAGGAAAACTGCTGAACACCAACAGCACGTTTCCTACTACCTTGGTAGTTCAGCCAAGAGAAAAGCCTGTATTGCAACTTAAGTGCTTATGGTGGTAAAGTGCTGTTGTGACGGGTACAGGCGTTAAGGAGTCATCAGTCATCATTATGAAGATTCAGGGCTCGCATCATCGGCACAACTAGCAGGGGTATTCGAGATCACTGGTTTTGGCACCCTGAGAGAAACCTTTGTTCAGGGACTTCTCTTCTGAGGCTAGTTTTGGTCTGTGCCCTGTTAAGCTGATGCGGCAAGTTGCTGTGCAGCAGTAGTTCAAACTGCAGAGCGCTGCAGTTATGACAATAACCTGCAGCAATCCTGTTGGGCTTTGGTGTACCAGAGGCACTGCTTTTTGATCTGTGACATACTTCTCCTTTGCAGCGTTCTCTGTTCAACTTGTATCTTCTGTTAAGTAGGAACTTACCACTTTCCCTCCCCTCTGCAGTGTTGTAAGCCCTATTGATGGCAAATCAATGGAGTCTATAACAAGCGTGAAGATATTCCACGGCTCGGAGTACAAGGCAAATGGAAAGGTCATTCGGTGGACAGAGGTAAGTCAGTCAAATTGAGCTGCAAGTAAACTGACACTTAGCATTTTGGGACCGCAACACAACTGTTTAAATAGCTATTGTTTGAAAGATGTTTTGTTTGTTTTCCCTAAGGTGGCTTGTCTTCAGAGGCTTTTACTTGTTTTCCCTGAGAATCTCCTCAAGTCTTCTTTCATAAAAAGTTTAAATGGCATCTCAGTAACATTATTTTCTAGAAAATTTCAAATGTTGTGTCTTAATTCTTTCCTTAAGGTGTTCTTCCTGGAAAATGATGAGCAACATAATGGTCTGAGTGACCCAGCTGATCACAGCAGATTGACTGAAAACGTGGCAAAAGCTTTCTGCTTAGCTCTCTGTCCTCATCTTAAACTCTTAAAAGAAGACGGAATGACTAAGCTTGGGCTGCGTGTTACTCTTGACTCAGATCAAGTAAGTCTTGAATAGTTTAATAACTGGGGGGGGGGTGCTTTGTTTGTTTTTTCCCGCAAAAAGAGGGAAACCATTCTGTTGGTTAAAGTACCACCACTATCAGCTGCTAATCTAGGAGTGCTGTTTTTGGGTGTTTTGGGACGTCAGTTAAAATAGGAAAGCTACTGCATCACGTGAATAAGCAGCAAGGCCTGACCCCACCCCCCCATGCCACTAGCAGCACCTGCTCATGGTCAGAGACCTGTGCACAGCCCAGCCCTCAGAGGCAGAGGCTTTCCACATGCTGCGAGAAGCCTCTAAGCTCGCCTTACCACCAGAAGTTAAAGATGGGAGCAGAATTAAATGTATTTTTGGGTGCGCATGAGACGTTGTGCCCAAGGACAGCCCTTCTTAGAAGATCATGTTCCATGGGATGCAGAGACAGATGGGAGGTCCCCTAAGAGTGCTCTACAGCACCTGATACAAGCAGAAAGAGGTCTCTTGGCAAGACAGCTGGCCTTGCCTGTGAGTGGAAGTGTTCTCAGCATTACCCTGCTTTTAAATACTGCATGACTGAATCTGATAGCGCAGAGTGTGGTTCTTGCTGATCTGAAAGATCTGCTTTGGTAAAGCAGTGGGGGAAAGCTTAAAAGCTGTTTTTCTCTAGGCAGTCCTGGGGCAGCTAGAGCAGACCAAAACCAAGTGTAGAAGCTGCTTTAACAGTGGCTACATCGCGTTCAGCCTCGTATCCTAGTCTGTGCGAAACCCACCCGTGCTTTGTGTTTCTTCAGGTTGGTTATCAAGCTGGGAGTAACGGACAGCCGCTGCCCTCTCAGTACATGAATGACCTGGACAGTGCCTTAGTTCCAGTGATTCATGGAGGGGCCTGTCAGTTGAACGAGGGGCCAGTCATAATGGAGCTCATCTTTTATATTCTGGAAAACATCTCATAAGAGGACTTCATTTTCTGTTCAGACCTGTTCCAGCAGCAGTTGTATCTGAATCATTTGCACTTTAAAACTGGAAAATTAAGCTTTTGGTAACACTATTAAGGGGATTGGGGGGAGGGAGGTGGGAGGGACAGTTGTTCCATAATTCTAAATCTTCTATGCATTGTCAACAACCAGAGGATCAGGGCAGCTTCTATACTACAACATGGCTATGCTATCCTTGCAGCTAATACACTTCTGTTATTGTTTAGAAAAATGCTCATGTTTAAAGACTTACAGTCATGTACTCTAAATGCTCAAACGGGTGCAAAGATCACTGGGGCATAAATAAAAAGTGAAACTCCAATCTTGTACTGGTTGTAGATGGACAAGTAAGTAACAACAATCAAGACCTCCATTCTGACCTCATCATAATGCCGTGTTTGATTTTCTGTAGACATTAAAAAGTAACGTTTACATTATTTTGACCAGATTATTGGTTGAAATCTGTTTAGGGTAGCCCTTGAGAGATGTGGAAAAATTACTTAGCCATAACGACATTTGTATATGAGTCAAATGAGAAGGGCAGGCATCTCTCTGGAAGCGGTATTATGTAAACTGCAGCTTTGTGTGTGAAATAGGCTAGTTTACCTTTCCTCCCCACATTTACTATGAAAAAACTTGCCACCTTGGCAGACTTCTATAATTGCCTAGAACAGCTCTGCTATTCTCTACTTTGTTTACAAACCTCTATGAAGTTCAATTACCTGTCACAGGCAGAGAAAATATTAGCCCTAAAGTGCAGTTATTAATTCATTCCTTTTCCCCAGTAGGTCCTGCTTTTTAAAGAGAAGTAACACCCAGGGCAGCTTTAAGTCTCCTCCCTGCTGTATGCTGTAGTGTAATGCTAGTGTCATGTACTACAAGACAGCTTGCACTTCATATTAGCAGCACCACGTAATAGCTTACCTGTGATACAAGTATAGAGTGGCTGTTTTTGCATGTTTTGCTGAAAAAGGCTTTCTGGTCAGCTCTGAAAACTTGCACTTGGCCCAGTGCTCTTGGTCTCACCTGCGAGGGCATTAGTAAGGGAAGCAGCTGCTCACGCCTGCCACAACCTCGTGAAGCTGGACTTGAGACTTGGCCAGAGGAGGCATGGTTCCACAGTCTTAGTGAATTAAATTGTCTCCATGGAATGCTGCTAACTACTGGAAAAAAACTCAAAGCAGGTTTGTTGAGCCATGCAAAGCAGTTGCTGAGTCTCTCCCAAGAAGGAGGTGAGCAATCTCCCCTGCTGTCTATACAGAAAACTAATTTGGAAAGGAAGGGACTATCTAGGGTTAACACAGTTATCTCTGACCTTGCATTGGCCCTACTTGCAGTCGGCTCTGGTGGATGCAGCAGGGCGTACTTGGTTTCTGCTGTCTGTGAGCCATACAGGTGTCCTTTCAAATATCACAGGAAGTGCAAGGCTACTGTGAGGCTGATGCTGTTTTTTAGACACATACACAGCATTAGCTGGGCAAACAAAGAGGTAACTGTACACATAGCAATGTATTTTACATAAAGACAGCACAGAGTATGTACAGAATGCATTGGTGAATAAATGGCTACTGCTTTAAAAAAAAAAACAACAAAGTCTTACAAATTTATAGCAAATTACAGCTGTCACCACCAAACATTTGGAGAAGAAAGGCCACGGTACTGGGGTCCAACTCCAGGAACAAAAGCTGGCCAGCAAGAGGTAGCACACTAGAACCACTCACCCTTTTACGCGTACACCCAAGTAAAACCTTACCTCTGGTGTTTGGGAAAAGGTGGCTTAACAGTTCATGATCAACAAACCTTAAGCTATTACCCAATCAATAAAAGCCTTCCTACATATTCGTGCAGTGGAGCAGGACTAAGGTGACAGTCAAACTCCCTTCTGCACACTGCACCTGCACACTTTGGGACACAGCGCAGCACTACATGGTGTAGGCAAGATTCAGTATCTGGAAGAGAGTTCCATAAACTAAGGAGAAAAAAAAATATTCCTTCTAGAGACTGCACTCCAGCTTTGCCACAGCAGCAGCTTCTCAGTTACCTTAGTTGCATTGTTATGCTTAATGATGCAGTAAAAGAGGTGAAAAAAACTATCTTTTCTTCCTTTGCCCCAAATGTCATTTAAGTTTGGATTACGTTTGTGCAAAACACTATCAACTGGTGACTGACATGTTTGCTTCAACCATAGCCTTTTAAATGACCTTAATTACCATGTTGTTAAGAAATGAGTACTTGTTTTAGAAAAAATTGTACTTTTAAAATTCAGTTAGTTAACACTGCAAAAAACTGCATATTATATTTTTATTTTCAACATGTAGTTTTGTATATTAAATTTATTGAAATTAAAAACTAAATACTGTATTGTCTTCATCTGCTCAGGAAGACAGAGGCAGCGCTGCCTTACGTGTCTGGACTCCTTTCTGCCTACAGCCTCGTCCTACCTAAACAGCTGGCGCAGCAGCACCTCCACTCCCCAGTGCAGGCACATCCTCTCCTCTGAGATCAGTCCTTTCTGTTAGCTCACAGAGATTTACAAACAGAAACATATATATACCATTTTTTGTATGCTGCTAATTAAAAGCATTCCTGAAGGTGGTTGTAATCCAGTTTTCTACACAATAATGAGTGGCTATTTTCCCATCACCTGGAAGAACTGCAAAAGGCTATTTTTGTAAAAAAAAATAATACAATGAACATCTGGGAAGCAGCAATCTAGCATACCTCTTTTTTTCTTTTTTAAATAAACCAACAAAGGAAAAATAAAAAGGATGAAGGCACAGTACCCACGCTGCACTAGAATAAGCAGTGCAGCAAGCATGGCAGACAACTGGTAGCCAGAATGAAAACGCGGATCTGCAAACACCTGCTGCTAAGACGTGTTGCATCCTTTTCTCCTGAAAGGCAGCATCCTGAGAAGTTAAACTTCTTGTTGCAGCAGCACGCACATAGGAGGGGGAGGGACACTGCTGCTAGATTTCTGCCTGAGCTCTCACTCCTCTATTTCAGGACACTGATACTGGGCAGGGGGTGGTGGGAACAACAGGCCTTGACAAGAAAGCACACAAGGAAGTGGTAGCAAACTGTCTGCTGTACCGTGTTGGGTGCTCATACACATTTAAAAAAAAAAAGTAATTAGTGAAGGTCTTACCTGTGAATCGACTGAAAAGGTTTTGCACTGTCTTGGGGAATTTTTTACCGGGCTAAACCTTTCACACACCACTATGCATAGTTAATGTAACATTCATCCTGGTGCTACGTTAGTAGTCCCACATTAAGGCAATTCTGTCTATTTTGTGTAGACAAAGAACAACACCCTGCAGCAGCAAATTTCCAGAGCCTTACATTTGCCTTAAGTTATTAATAAGCACTATGGCTGTTACCAAAATAGACATTAGGTTCAGTAGTGCATTCGTTTAACGTCTTTGGTGCTTGCAGCTAGCAGCATCTCCACACGCACGTCCATCCCACACCTCTTAGCATTCTTGTGGATCTGGGAAAGAAAAAAGAAAACGCGATCACTTGACACAGTATTATCAGATGTTCCCAATTCAAGGTCATACGTGTAAAATACTGATGGGCGTTATCAATTGCTCAAAAGACAACGTAGCAGTAAGTACAGTAGCACATTAAACAGCAATTCTGCCACGTGTCTCCAATTTGTGTTCTAAGTCCTGGAGAAGTTAAATTATGTCGCTATATAATTAAAAGTGATTTTAAGACATGGATGACAACAGACAGAATCAGAGTCCACAGCTGGATTTCTGGGACTCATCTTTCAACAATTTTATGCAGAAAATCCCTTTAAAATCCTTTTTTTTTTTTTTAAGAAGTATTTTTGATAACTAAAAAGCAGAGCTAGAGAAAGGAACACAGGCTGGCAGAAAGAGGAAGCCGACCTCGTTTTCACCCTTTGAACACAGCCACGTTGGCAGCACACAGCTTTTCTTCTGTACTGGGTCAAAGCATGGTGGGCACCAGGCACAGTTCTTTAGATAGCCTATATTCAGCTCTAGATTCTCCCTCAAGGATCCAGAATAAAGTTGATTACCAATAGTTTCCCTCTCAGATGAAGCCAAGCATTCAGAACCTCGTGGACCAAATGCCCTTCTCTAGCTTCTTGTAGGGGAAGAAAGCTCCTTGCTAACTATGAAAGGTTCCTTGTAAATAGTAAGGAGGGACAGAAAGCACCTTCCTTCCTCCAAAGGGCTTGTCAATCTTATTTTCTAAATATCCTTAATGAAGTTGATGCTCCCTGCATTTCAAGTGATTGAATAGCACCTCTGATATACAAACCAATAAGATGAAGATTCTGTAACTTCATTTCTGAAATTGTATCAGCTCACCACTACAACTATAAAGATGAATGGTATTAAAGCCATGTAATTAGGTCAATGTCAACAAAAGACATAATTTCACACTGAGTTTATCTGTAGCCCTGTCAAGTTCTGGCCAGACCATCTTCAGACGCTGTATTCATACCTCATGTACGAACTAGTGTTCAAGGACCAGCCAGTTTTCTGTAATTGTTTGAAGATCCTGACCACTGAGGGGCTCCCTGAGTCTCACTTTTACCTCCAGTTTCCCTCCAGTGGGTTTTCTGCCATCAAAAATCTGAAAGAACCACAAAAAGAAGGGCAGTTAGCACACACACAAACAGTGATGTCAAACTACAGTGCCTCAGGCAACCACTGACTGTTCCTCTGTAACCAGAAGATGACAGTGATCACCTGCCGATGACTGCAGGGCTGGGAGGTGTTGCAGCCACGTGCTTCCCCAGATTCACAGTGCAGAATTCAGCAGGGCAGGCCCTCCACACCACCCGTGCAAAGCAGCTTTACCAGGGGCTGCGTTAGCTCTGCCTGCCCAGCACCGCATGTCCTGCCCCCAAGTACAAACGGACTCCTCAGGCAGCCCAGAGGACACAAAGCACTGCAGCGCCCTGAGCAAGTCTGTGGTGCAGCCTTGAGGCTCCACTCCGTGATCTCCTACTGGGTCCTATGGCAGCTCTCTACCCACTCTTGGCAGTCTTTGTTCAACCCTTTGATCTAACACAACATTTCTGGGGATCACCTGAATTTATGGTCCTAACAAAGAAAACCATCATTCTCCCTTCATGTTCAAACACTACTTACTAGTAGAATACCTCACCCAGAAAACCTACCTCGATGATCTCTCTAACTTCACATTCTGATTCCAGCTTGTCCAGTTTCAAGTGTGCTGTCCCCACCTGCTTGTCACTTCTGAAAAAGGACCTGTTTCAAAGAAATCTTCCTTAGTGGAAGGGCAAGGTTTTTCAGACCGTTAGGAGAAAGAAAAGTAAGATGCCATCACTAGTTGTACAATCAACGCATCCAAGATGTTGTCAAGGCACGCTAGTAGAACCATACAACCAGGGTGAAAAGGGCAAACCCTTAGTTAACTGGACTACAAGGGCAAGATACTGAAGCACTCATTTTCTAGTTATTCTCTTACAACCAAATTACAGAGGAGAACAGTCAGGACAGACAGTCAAGCCCTAAACTAGTGCTCAGAGTGGCAGTGGCTTTCATCCCTGCACAAGGAGACGAGCAAGAATGGCTGAGCAGCCAGGACAAACAGCTGTCTTCTACAAAGGGCAGTACAACAGGCTGAAGAGTTTCCCAAGGAAGTTGCATTTCATCAAAATAAACATTTCACAGGCATGTGCTTGTTTTGGCAAACTGCTTATTAGGGAAAAGTTACATGAATCATTCTGTTTAATTTTGATAAATCAAAACACTCAATTTCAACAAGTGAGAGCATTTCATTTTGGCAATTGTTTTGATTCACCTTCACATTGGTAGTTCTAACACTACAGAACTGTAATTTCACAATTTCTCTTCTGCTGAAATTAAACACCGAACGTTTTTATTTGTGAGGAAAAGAACCAGCTTTGGACTTTTCTCTGCTACAGCCACTTCTGTTTAACAGTTTTACCAGCAAGACATCCATCTTTGATGCACTTCATTCATCGGAGCCCTGAGGATGGACATCACTGATATACATATATATTTTAATTTGTTGAAAGAATATGCACCACCTTCTTGAAAACTTCAGCACCACCAGTAGTTCCTTTCTTCGCTTCCTGACCGATTCCAGACTTGAGAGGAAGTAAGAATTACTATCCAAAGACATCTGAGAATGACCAGGGGAGGTCACACCAAAGCTGTTTTTTGGTTTGCCCGTGTCTCTTTACTAGCAGAAGAATGAGAAAAAAGAGCGGGCAGCTCCAGCTCAGTTGCTCATACTACTTATTTGTCAGTTTGTCCATCTCAGCAGAAATTGCCGTTATCAGAGAAAAACAATGCCGTAAGTACATCAAGGGCTGTATGTGATGCCTCCAAATATGACTCCTATTAATTTTGTTGACAGGAAGCCTTCCAAATAAGGCAGTATTCTCCATTAATAGTACAGTAGACTCGCAAAATCACTTAGAGAAGTGTAGAACTGGTTGGCTTACATGCTAGGATACTTTACTTCACACACACCTTAAAATGAAGGATTACATAACTGTACTGCAGCACGCTGGACGCTTTGTTAAGCTTAACACTTAAGAAGAGAGGTAGCAATTCTTCTAGCTGATTTTTTAGCATTTTTCCATTTTCTAATCCAAGAAGCAGTAACTACTGGTTCCTCCCTGATCAGTTCGAGGGAGTCTGAAGTGAAGAAGGATCTTGCTGTAGGCTATGGTTTCAGAAACAACTCCAGGGAAATCTCCTTTTATCTTCAGAAGATTTTAGTAGAAGATTAAGGAGAGACTTTTCCTTTGGAAAAAATGCATTGCTGGGTTTTCACTTGAAAGTTTTCTAAACTGAAGATTAATATACATGACCAGAAAAAAAGTTCCCTTTGCTCACCGAGAGAAAATTCATGAGAGATGGACAAAGAGCTACCAGAGACCCTTAATCTCTAACATCCACGAGCATTTCTGTATTATTCCGGAGAAAGACCATGAGCTGACAGTCTTTTGAAAAGAGGCTGGATCACGTAATCCTCTCCTTTCTCCACTGTTCCAGGGCTGCAGGTAAGCAGGCAAATCAACAGCAAGAGGCAAACAACATACGAAGACAGTAGGAATACTGCTGTGAAGGGGTGGCAGCTGGGCCTGTTTGGTATCTCGGGTGTCACATACCACGGCAGGAAGCATGCCCTGCACTTCTGTAAGCTGTTTTGCATAAACACAGTTTATAGGGGGACTGGCAGCCCCTTTCTGTCCTGAGAAGATGGCTAGGGGAGGTGATCAGAGCGTCTCTTCTTCTTTTCCTTCCCTGTTGCTATTTGCCATGGGGAACTGCCACCCCCAACTCCCATTCAGAAGTGTATATTTATTGTATATTCCCAAGCGTGTATTTACCTTGTTAGATTCCTGTTCTAAGAACAAAAAACCTCAGGAGCCAGAAGAGAAATCTCACACGGATTTTTTTGCTGATCTTCAGAAAGGCTTCAAAGGCCAATCTGGAGCTGGCACACAGTTTCATGAATCACTGGAGAATATTTCCCAATGGGTGAACTTAAGCCTGAGCTCAGAACCTAAGAACGCGCACGGTTCCAGATGGTAAGAGCCTAGGATATGCCCCATGTGTGCAATGGTATGCAGAAAATAAGGGGAAAAAAGTGTTTACATTTGTTTAAAACATAACAGATCTGTGCAAAACAGGCAGGATCTCTGGCACTGAAATCCCAAACAACAGAGCAGAGGAGCAGTCAGGACTGACGGAGGAAGAAAGTTAGATAGTTTCAATGGAGATACAAATGAAGATCTGCAGTAAAAAAGTGGGACTTTACCTCATAAATTTAGAGACTTTAAAACCATCTCAGAGAAACTATGGATCATTTCTGCATGTCCCAACAGCAGAAACGAACAGCACAAAGAGCTGCCAAGACAGAAACAGGTTACCTAACATCTCATCCAAGTCACGGATCACAGCTAACAGTGGGATTAGTGAGTAGAGGTCATACAGATTTTGAACAAATCAGTAACGAGCCTAGACATAGGATGATTTCCCTCAGTGTTACCAACAGCTAACATCTATCTCATCCTATTGATCTGAGATGAGAGTAGTCTCTCCCTCTCAGAACAGCCTAACAGTTTGCTAGCAGCATTCAGTAGATACTTTAAGATCCTCAGAAAGTGATACTAGTTCTGCCATCTCTGTCATCTGCTTTACTGCCGTTAATATTTTGCTGTCACTTGAACTTCATTATTCTACAAAGTTATTCCATACAGCATTTACATCTTCTAGTTCAGATAATTAAAAACAAATTAGACAAGAATCAAACAACTTGATGCTGAATCATTACCCTCTTAGTCTCATCAATTTCTTTTAATGCACTAATCCTCAACTGATCTTCCACTTATGAACCAACTTACTTAACTTCTGCTTTTTCCCCCTAGGGGAAGATACAGAGATCAGGCGTATTTTGAAAGGAGTTCTCAGACACGAGAACGAGACAGCTTTTTATTGCCAAGTTAAAGATAAATCATACGCTTTTGCTTCGTAAATTCCAGATACAACCCTTTCCAACCCTTACAAAAGAAGCAATGAGGAGGAGCAAACTGAAAACTTACCCTTTATGAAATACTTCAAATTTAATTCCTTTGGATCGAATTGCTCGTCGGAAACCTCTGTGATTTCGGTTGATGTTTAGCTTGAACAACTGGTTGTATTCTACAGTCAAAATACAGACAAATGAAAGAAAGCTGTGAACGTCAAATTAAACTCAGTGTTCTATTACGTGCACATACTCAAACCTCTGTTTATCTGTTTGGCTCATTTAAGAAAGACACTTCACATCTGTATGAACCCCCTTCGCAGGGAGGTTGAGGTGACTGGGAAGGGGTGTTCTAACAACACAACTAGTGCTATTTTAACATCAGTTTCATTACTGAGCATAGCAAGAACTATGCAACAGGTTACCCTTTTATCAGAAGGTCTCACAACATCATACAACATTCAACACGTCTGCCGTGCTACCAGGAACGCTTATCCACTCGTCAGCCTGGGGGATAAGACACTGAAACTACGCGGCTTCTCAATAAGTGCAGGTAAGTTATTGGAAGACATGTAACAACACTCTCAGCACCTCATCAGGGCTTCAAGTTTTCCACTCTTAAGACTGTATATACATCTTTTGAGTTAAACTCAAAACTAGCAATTTGCATACTGATTTCAAAGTTGTTTTGATACTAGATGGCTGCTTGCTGCAAGAATGGAAAAAAATAATAGTTTAATAATAATAGTTTAGTAATAAACCAAACTCAAAGTGCAAGATGATTGTGTACGGTAAGTCTAATACTGGTATTTACTAAATACAAAGGGATAGTTTTCAAAAGGTACCAAGAAAGTATTTCAGTCTCAAGGCACACCGTCCTAACAAAAACAACCACCCTATTTCTACAGTGATGCTTTGTCAGATTTGGAAACACCAGCAGATCAGCAGAAATCATGACAGAACTGGCAATCTTACAGGACACAGAATCTGACTGAAAAGGCTCTGATCCCTGGACATTTTGAAATTAATAACTTAACTTATGTAATAAGGAAAATGTATTTATCTGGACCACCTCCCAACAGGGTTGGCAGCAACAGCTGGAACATGAGTGGTAACTTGGTCATTTCACTAATTCATGACACAATGGCTACCATCAGTTCTGGGATGAGGGTGAAGCAATGCTGTCACTGCTGG
This sequence comes from Anser anser, assembly GCF_964211835.1. Lineage (NCBI taxonomy): Eukaryota > Metazoa > Chordata > Aves > Anseriformes > Anatidae > Anser > Anser anser. The sequence goes on from NC_139728.1 coordinate 26,103,793, forward strand.
ACTTCACCTTCTAACATGCCCATTGACAACAAACATGAAAAAAGGTGGTGGGAGGCCCTCCTGCCTGATTCAGAGTGTAAGACTGCCTGGTCCTCTCCAGTAATTTCTAATGTATGTTGTTTTTTCCTTTGTCCCAGAAGAAGTACTAACCTGGACAATTGTTATTGTTAATTACAGGTGTTTTGCTCTTTTGAGGTTGCTCCTATTAAAAGAGACACAGGTTACATTAAAACATCAGATACTGTTTCAATACACAGAGTAGTAACTATTTTTATTACCAGCTCTTTTTTATACCTATACAAGAGACCTGAGGTTCAGAGGGGTATTGTCTAAATGATAAAAAGGATTCATGGTACACTGAAGACTAAAATATTTGGATTTCATGGCGGTTGCAAGTATAATGCTAGATAAAGAAAAAGACAAAACATTAAATACAAGTGCCCCAGATAAGCTGCATGGTCACATTCAATTCAATCCAATCACCATAAAGTTACTGACTGCTGCTAAGTCACACGACAAACTATGCACATTCTATGACACAGTAATTCTGTTGCTTCTGCATTAGTTGGAATAATAAGGAATTCATCACAAATCATCCAGGGAATTGCCCTACTATTATTTTGCCTGACAATCAATCTGTCACCAAAATAAATTAACTTTTAACCTAAAGCAGAGTACAAACTAAATCTCTGGAGACTGCACAAGGACAATGTGACCTAATTATTGCAGCTACTTTGTAAAACTGACTTGAGCTATGAAGGAGAAAGGTCGTGTAGAAATCTGGCTTTTTTTTCTTTTTTCTTTTTCTAATAACAAGAAAAACAGATTAAAATCAATTTTGTTGATTATTACTCATTTCCCCAGAAAATTACTCATACAGACCAATTCTGTTTTCAGCCATCCTAATGGGGTGTGCTCTTCCACTGAAGTCCTATGTAACTCAAACACAAACATGATCTGGCCACGACCAATTTCCCACAGGTAACTGAACTTATCTTAGCGGAATTGCTGCAAAAATTATTAGTAGGTAAAAACCTAGGCTTTGGACTGTCACAGAGTTAAGTATTACAGAAAAAAAAAGTTAAGAAAAAAGAAGGTTCTGGTTTTGTTCTGTTTTTAAAATATACTGAAGCAGTACGCCTACAAGTGTTTTCTCCCTTTCCAAAAGAAAGCCTGCACTCCCTCCTAGAAGCCCTCACAAGCTAATACAATGGCAAGGGTCACAGACTGAGGAACAGAAGAGTCAGGACACACACTCACCGTGCTTGGGTAATGAAATTCAAACTTCACAAACGCATCTAAATCTTTTGGAGCCACACCTAAACGAGAGAAGAATCAGCCAATCCAAACAGCTAATACAAATATTTTTACTGCATCTGTAATTTTGAGCAGGATTTTCAAAAGTGCCTGATTTTCCACAGGACTTGTGGCCTGTTACTTAACAGCAACTGAAATAAAAACCATCCATCAATCTGAAATCCATAGAAAGCTGGCATCCAAAAGAAAACATTCACTTTCTTAATGCTTTTGTTAGTCCTTAGACAATCTAATCTAGCATGGACTGTTTACAAGCCCCTCAAAAGAAGGAACTAGAAGCAGTGATGCTGACAAGAGTAACTCCTGTCTGCTGAGGGGTCAGTGCATAGAAGGATGGTGCAGCGTTACAGAAGGCTGTCAGAACAAAATACAAGATGCACATGAAATTTAAACCATGACCCAGCTGTAAGTGAACCCTTGACAAACGTAAAGTTCTTCCCTCTGTGCAGAAGGAAGAGATTCTCTTTATTCTTCTGTTGGTTTAGTTCGTTTGTTTTTAACACTGTTTAAAGGTCGGGCTTGTTTTGTGTTTTTGTTGTTTAAGCCTGAAACCGTGTTATTTTGTTTTAATGAGTGCCAGCTACACAGGTCTGATCCTCGAGTGGTCTTCAAGGTAGAAGATCACGTTCCTCACTACCTTCCCCTACATACTGAGGGAAGAAGACCCCACCACTTTGCACTTTCATACCTGGCGGAGCTGGTAGGTTTATCCCCCTGACAATAAGAAGGTGCATTTCTGTGCTGTTGAGTTCAGAAAATATCCTGTGAAAAAATAAAGACAAAAAAGTGCATTCACCCCAGCATCCCAACACCACCTGATCCGCTGCCAGACCAGGATGCCATTGATACTTGTCAGGACTTTTTCAATAGCACATTCCTACGCAGTTGATCTTCAGAACTTACAGAAGAGCAAGGAAAGAGCACAAACCAAGATAAAAAACCATCTCTAAGGAACAGTGGAAAATGCCAAGAATAGAGCCCAAAGACACCAAGATTAAGTGAGATAGGCAGAGGAAGGAAAAGTGGCTGAAGCAGCAGAACATACCGTATCATTTTAAAGGTTCTCTCCTCAAAGTGATGGCTTGGAGGATCCATTCCTTGTGCTTGCGCAAGCTGTAGGATGTCCAAGTCCTTTTTACAACCTTGCGCCATTTTCTCAAACCTAAGTAAAAGCAATAGAAAAGCTACACACAAAGTGGAACATCACACAGAGCATTCTGCCAGATACAGCCCACAGGGTAAGCCTCAGAGGGGAGGTCTGAGAGCACCTTGGAGCTGTAGGCCTCACAGCTACCAAACCTTTCACAGAAAGAGAACTGTAGCAACCTGCACCCCCATCATCTTTAGGGGCGTCAGGGGACTCAAGCGTGAAATGCTCCCATTATGGGAAGACTAACAGCAGGCAGCAGGCCTTACCGAGTCGTTTCAGCTACATTTCCCAGATGCATGAACTGCTTGGAATACTGCAAACATCTCTGTCAACAGAAACACACAAATACAGATGCAATTAATAATGATTTTTACACACAAATTCATAATTGGCAGCAAGTTTTGAGGCTGATGACCACCTAATTTAAGAAAAGTCAAAATCCAGAGTCTTCCCAAATCACCCCAAACCATACTTTAAGTCCAAAGCCGAGCACAGAATTTATTTGAGCTGCTCTGTCCTACTACTTTTTAAATCACTTAATTTCTAGAGATGAGTTTCACCCAAGGGCTAGTCTTACTCATTTAGGTACTATTCTCAAACCTGATCTCTCACATCTAACAGTGATAATTTGACAGTCCCAAACCCCCAAGCATACCCTCTAACTTCAACTAGTGGAGAATACAACTCTGAAAATTGTTTGCTCTAGGACACACAATCGGAAATATCTTAAAAGAATATTAATGAAACCCATGGAAAAGTTTTTTGTTTGTTTTAAAAAGGCATTTCTAAAATGGATAAAACGGTTACCTCATGTTGGTCCTTCAGCAGTTTTATGAGCTGTGCGTATACTTCCTCTGCTTTCTGGGACACTCTGAGATCTTCATGGTGTATGAAGATAAAATCACCCTCATCATCTGTGGGGGGTGACGGCAGCTGCAACACAAGAACACCACATTTCAGAGCCCTTGTAAGAAATAATGAAGTAGAGAAAAAGCAGTCAGAATGTATGGAAAGGTCAGTGAAGGGAGACAGGCCGTTTTTATTCTCAAGGTAATTCCAAACCAACCACTACTTACACCACTGTCTGACAATTACTTAAGTCGTAAGACCCTGCAAAATGTCTCACAGGCCTAGCTCCCTGATCATTCAGGTCACGAGAGCTATTACAGTGCAGTGTGGTTTCCCCACCTACCCACACACCAATAAGAACTAGGGCATCACTGGATCACGTACACCTGATCCTCATCCCAAAATGGAGTTAGTACATAACCAGGTGTGCTCACACCCTAAACCCAGGAAATATTTCCAAGCTGCATGGTTTAGGTGTGCCACTGTACATCAGGGAGCAAATGGTTCATGGAAACTGAATTTTCTCAGAATCTGGCACATTTGAGGAGAAGAAAAACAAACATGACTAGGATATAGGAGAATTTCAGGGCTCAGTATCCACATTTGCTATTTGAGCAGTTTTAACTGATTTTAAGTTTGTGTCAAGAAACACTATGAAAATCATTCAGTGTTTGAAGTATGCACTTGGACGTCCAAGAAAATGATACAAAGCAGAATACTAGCAGTCCTACTAACCTTGGAAATATCAACAGGTTTGCCACATTTTGCTTCCTCAATCTTTGGGTCAAAGCTCTTAGCTGTTCTGAGATACATTTTAGCCTGTTCAAGGTTATTTTCCTTCTTTGCTTTGATGGCTGCCTTCATGTACTGCTTCTTTCTGTTCTCCAGAAATTCCAACTGTTGCCTAGCTGAAAAAAAAAGTTGTATAAACTCACTCATCTGACACTGCCATGGCCCTGAAACAGGTTTATCATGTTCATTTTATAGCCAGAGAGAGGTCAGTAAAAGTACAGACATAAGCTAAGGACGTTTCCTTACTGCACTTCATTGAAATTGACACTGGCCAAGAAACAATCAGGAAAAGAAACACACTTCCTTGTATCACGGCATCCTACGTTAAAAAAAAAAAAAAATCTCACGGCACTTCACAAAGATACTTATATGTAAGTGTCAGAACAGAACTTACAGCCCCATATTTGTAGGGGAGAGACACAGACTACAGTACTGCTGACTAGTAAATAGCAAAAGCTCAATTCAAACTTTCAGCCTCACATTTAAATTTGTAAAAGACAGTGAATAGCATATGAACCCTGCATGAGCACATGAACTCCGAAAACAAGGTTCTTCTATACTCATTTCTGTCCTCTCCCTTGATCTGTCATAGAAAACAGATAAGCCAATGTGGGCAGGCACATTCAGACATATCCATCTCTGCTTATTTGTAACTCCTTGTCATCTTAGTTTCTTATTCATTCTTGGGTCTTTTCTTTCCTTCCCAAAGTAATAAGGACAATCCCACAAGTCAGAAACCATCGCTTTACCATGTAACAGGTCAGTGCATTCTGCCTGTGTACCTCACTTAGGAAAGAGCTGATTACAGGCACTTCCAAAGACACTCGTGTTGTATTCACCAGTGCACTCCGCTACACAAGCGCAGTGATTACACTAGCTAAACAGCACTTGCAAGAGGTGCCTGTCTCAGCAAATAAATACACTAATGACTCTTGCACTGTTTACTGCTGTCAGATGACTATCCTATCCTGTCCTCGCAAAAGAGTCTGCTGCCCTGCTGTTGTGAGCAACTTGCCCAATCAGCCAAAACCAAACTAATTAGACAAGGTAGCTAGCCCAGTTTTCACTGAGACAGAACAGCCAGGACACACTGTGCTCTGTGAGGCCGAGATGCAGAACACAGGTATTTTCAAAAAAAAATCTGTGAAGAATGGACTGAACAAAGCCATTAATCCTACTGATCTTGGCTCCTGGACTTTCCTGGTATAGGTCTAAGTGTAAATGTTGCACTCCACTCCCACACCTCTTAACACCTCACACACACTGACCAAAAAAAAAAAAAAAAAGGATTTCACAGTTTATGCAGTTTATGGTCAGATGTAAGGTGCACTTCTTAATTTTGGGGGAGGGAAGAAGGTCATGTTTGGATCACAGAATGGAGTTTGACTAGTGAAAGACAGCTTTATGATAGCCATGTACTAGCATATTGTTGTGAAGTTGAAGTCATTAGGAATCTAAGTTCTTGTTACACCTATTGGTCTTATTTTAAGGTACTTGAAATGCCCAGGAGAGATTATTGAGTAATTACCAGGTGACACCAGAGACCAGGTGTTTCCACTTCCTTCACCAAGTAAGTCCAGGGCAATTCGTTTAAGAGAAATGCCAGCTGAAATTGCACAAACCTAATTTCATGAGGATTCATAAGTTTTCAAAGCCAAAACAGACAACTTCTGTGTTTTAGTGTTCTTCATAAAATGAGTCACGGAATCTTCTAGAGAGAAGCTGTCAGGTGGCACTGTGAAATGCCTTTGCACTATGCACAAGAACTTGCCTCGGCCAGCCAGGCAGTTCTGCTTTGTCCTGAGGGAACTGCCCAGGGCAGGACAGAAGAAGGACGGGATTACAATCGTGGCATGACAACGGAACCAGCGAGAGCCTGGACGCTGCTGCTGCATGCCCAAACCACGCAGTGAGGCGGCGGTTGTCCCTTATTATCTGTACAATTAATCTTGTACAGACAACTGCTTAGTGACCTTAGTGACAGAAGGGCTACAGATCGATGAATTACTGCCTATACACCAGTTTGATATCCTTGGATGAAACACTAGGCAGCAGCCACTGTTTGATGTAGGAAGCTGCATCAGATCAATGAATAATTCACGCTAGCAAGCCGTCCACTCTAACGAGAGCGTAGTTCAACTATGAGCAGAGTTGAATATTATGAATCAATACACTTGTTACATCAAAATCAATTAAAAACCCAATCAACCTTATAATTACACATGCTGCAGCTGTGAAATAAAACTGCATGGATGGTCTGGGTCTGCCATCCAGCAGGCAAATATATTGAGGCTCCTGTCAGAGGAAATCTATACCACACATTCACAGGCTCCCGGCCAAAATATAATGAAAAGAAGTCTTTACCAAAGAATTAAACAAAACTAGTGCAAAGGACTTGCACAGGGATCACTGGGAATGGTGAGCCCTTCACCTTACCAGCTGGAGGGAGATGATCCACTGACTCTGCCTTGTCCAGGGTGGAGGGCGATGTAGCTTGTTTCACACGCTCAGGAGAGCTTTCCTCCTCAGCTACAGCAGATGGCACTGTAATTGGCTTAACGACTTGAGTCGGCTTTCCAGGCAGCTGAGCAGGCTTCTTGGCAACTGGGGCCTGTGTCAGAGGTTCATTCTAGCATAACAGAAGTAATTTCGTATTAAATCCATAGAATCTAATCAGGAAGACAGTATCTCAAGCATGGTTATCACTGTATCAGACTTCTGGTATCACTTTTGAGTGCAGTGTAACATTCCAGACTGCTAATTTTAACTTCTGGGGTTTATTAGCAGTGCCATGCCAGAAGGTAGCTGATCTATGCCAGCACCTAACCTCTGTTACAGAAGGGACAAAAGCAATGTTCAACAAGGCAGTGATTTCAAAAAGAACAGATGCATGCAGAAAAAACATCATCCAGGAATTGTCTCTGTTAAAAGCTACACAAGCACAGTTTAGCTACCAAATCCAGCTAGAGAAAGAAATCGAACCAAAGACTAAAAGCTGGTGCTGCGTGAAAAGAAGCAGTAAGTGTTGAACATCCTGGAGAAGCACTAACACAGGAGTTACTGGGATGCAGGATGAAAGCACATATTTATGTACTTTAGAGCAACATAAAGAGATGGCCAGGATCTGAGGTATTTATTTTGAAAATAAGACCCACACATAAGACAGATATGAAAGAGAAACAAACCAAACTCTGGACCCCTGGATTCTGTTTCTAAGTACTGATTGTAATAACCATCTCATCTCTCTCTCCTACACCATAATGCAGACAAACTGTTCCCCTCTCAGAGTCTGAGATCCTGTACAGAATTCTGGGAAATACATTTCATCTCAGATTGCCTGGATTTGCCTGACTGGAAATCCTATGGACTCATCTCTGTATACCAGAAGAGACAACATTTAAACTACTAAATGTACTAAAGAAAGACTAACCTCCTCTTCTTCTTCATTTTCTTCCATGCTTGCCAGCTGACTGGCGTTTTCCAGAACAGCAGCTATTGTGCTGCCGCCATCCGTTGCTGCAACACCAGGAAGAGGGGGAAATCCTGAGAAGGAAAAGAATATAGAAGAGTTACTTAAGACATATGGTGTCTTTTTTTTTTGTTTGTTTTTCTATAAGGCTATTTCCATCCAGGTATCACTATATCACTATCTCATATATTGCAGAAGCCAGTATAACTAGACTGAGGCCAAGGCCACAAACCCTTGCTAAACAGTCTGACTGGTGGGCTTAAGATCAGACCTCCCACTGATATCCAGGCTTAAAGGCACGATGCTAAAATGATGACAACAGAGCATGGTTTTCTAAGTCCAGCAACTGACATGCAGCCAAGGAACCTTACAACCTCAAGAATTTGGTAAGAGGTACCTCCAGACCCAGAATTTACTCTCTCCTTTACATAGGAGAACAGCAGATTGTACAAGAAGTTGCTGGCTCTTTTTCTCTCTCACTACTGCCTCACCTTAGATGGCACATGATCCATGAGAAAAATCAGTGCTGTCCCATACAGTAAGGAACAACACACTGAAGCCCACAAAATGCACTGTATCACTAGCCCTTGAAGTATATGGTGAAAATCTACTGCAATGGAGAAGTTGCAAAGTAAGGCAGAAGTACAGTGGTTTAATGTTAAGTATAAGAAGAAGAAACCTTTTAATTATTTTATTATCCTTTTAAGGATGGGAGGAAGGCTGGATGATGGAAGATAAACTCTGATTTCCTTGCTGCCAGTTCAGGGTCAGCTTTAAATAACGAGATACAGAGATGCTACTGGCTTTCTAAATTAAAAAGATTTATCTCGTTAATATGTAGCAAGGATTCTTGTTGCCTGTCTCATTAGAAATGACAAGAAACAATGACTAAACTGCTTCTGAGCCTGGAGATGGCTGCTAAGGGGACAGAACAAGCTTAAGGTACACAGGCAAGCAGAATCTTATACTGATGCCCCCGTGTGACACTTGATCCATTAGTAAGTAGCATTTCTGGCTCCACGATGGTCAAGGCTGCTACTTATCATCATCCAGATGCAATGAAATGCAGTCAGTCCATTATAATCTCATTGTGGTTTCAGTGACTGCCTTACTGTCATCTTCAATGTAAATCATATGGCCTCTAAATGCTGGCTGGAAAACATACAGCTGAGTAAGGAAATTAAGGAGTTATGTGTATTTTCGGAATGCTAAACATGGAGTACCTCACTCTTACAGCACCTGCTATTCACTACGAAAGAGATCACGTTCTAGAGCAAGAGTTGCTAAACTGCTTTCCAGGGACAGCTTCAAAGCAGGGACTGTTCAAACCAGTACGACCCGACAGAGCTAGCACTGCCTACTTTACTACTACTTTACTCCTACTACAGTGTTTCCTGTTGTCACATTTGACAGTGACAAAAAAAGCCACAAGCTCTGTGTCTCTTTGCTAGGATTTATTTTTTTAAAAACTTAGAAAATCTAGGCACCACTCTGCAGTGCTTTGTGCTTCTTATCACAAGAACTCATTAGGCACAATGCAAAAGTAATGATGCTTCAAAGGGGAAGAAACAGTATCACGCAAGCCAGAGGTGAAATATTCCCTAGATGACCTTGCCCAAATCTTTACAGACACAGCAGTACGTGTTGTGAAGAAGATAAGCAGGAGGCAGAGTGTCTCATGAAGCAGGTTTGGTTTCTGCCTCTATCACTGTCTCAGTGTGACCACAGGCATGATTTGTTTAATCTCTGGATACTACTTTTACTAGCCTTGAGAAATGCAATATTGATCTGACTTGTCAGGTGTTGTAAGGAGCTATTTGATTAAATATAGAGTTCTGAGGCTGCTGCTGGGAAGAAACAGAATGGAAAACATCAGGTGATTTTTTCCAGTTTCAAAAATCTCCATCCAGTTAACTAAAGAGACAACACATCCCAAATTTACTCTTTCCTTTAGGAGGGCTGGCACAGAGGACAGGTGCCTTTTTCAACACCTGCCCATGATTAAGTTGTTTAATTCTCCAAACAGGACTGCTTTCAGGTTCTGCCACTCTCAAACAAGCAGTCAGGAATATTCAGAGTGAAAGTTTAGGAGCATTTTGATAAACAGTTTTAAAATGTATTCTTCAACACCACCAAACCGCAAGGCCAGCCCACTACCTGAGAAAAAGGAGGAGCTGTTCCACAGGATGAGGAGACAGTACCTGCACACTTCCTCCAGAGCCCAACAAACATACAGAAGCTGGGATCAGGACATTTTATGTTCACACTTACCAGGAGGAACAGGTAGCTCGGAAAAATTCACTTTTCTCCCCGCTTTATGGGCTCTTATAGCATCTTGGTATTGCTGTAACAGAAGCCACACAGTAAGACATAAAGTGGAGTTTAATTCTGTCAATCATCATATTTAACCAGCACAAATATTGCAGAATACTCAGTATTTTGCTATCAAGTTGTATGTGCATACCATTACCCTCTAATTCTGAAGCCAATGCTTGTTCAGTGACTATTTACACTTGTTTTCGGCATAGTCAAAATGGTAGGGGAAGGTAAAAATAGTGTTTTGAAACCCAAACTTTCCTAACATTTTAGATCTTTAAGTTTCTTCATCAACACATTACAAAGCAGAAATCTTTGGATAGGAATTCAGCTCTGAAATTTCTGCAGCTCAGAAATGGACAACACATTTAAGTTCTTCTGACATAAAAGTCCGAAGAGCTTTTCCTCATTATTATTTATCATTTACAGTATGTGCCTTGTCTCCAAATTGGTTTTGTATCAGCAGAGCTGAACACCTGTATCTGTTTCTCCTTCCTCTGAAAGTTTTACAGCTTCCCCAGTGGAGTTCTTACCAAACAAAAGGACAATAAACAAATTATTTTATCCCGGAAAAAGTCTTCAGCAAGATAATTAATTCAAATGGCTTTGCTGGATGCAAACAGCTTTCTACAATGTCATTTTATACCTTGGCTATCCTCTCGTGCATTCTGGCTTTCCGATCATCCCCACTCGCTTTAGCTTGTGCTGCTGCTGACTTGTACTTCTCAAGCCTTTGCTGCAATGCTTCCAGCATTGTTTTTGGTTGCTGCAGGGAAGCTTGAAATAAGACAGAAAATGAAAAGCTGCACGATTCAGACTTCAAAACAAGAGATGCCTTTTTCAGACTTTTCCTTACCTTCTGCAGAGACAAAAACATAATTGCAAGGTCTTATTAATTTTTATTTGCATTACTGGTCCAGAACAAAAAGTACAGGTGCTATCATCAGCAAACAATATTCAGGAACATAGCTAGGTACACTCAATCCTCCCGTAGTTGACTGGCAAGAGCAGACCTGAAAATGCCTTCCACCCCTGCTATTTTTATGTCTTCCTACAAAAAATCAAGTCCTACCTGAAGCTTCTTGGTTCCGAGTTTCAGGTGATGTAAGACCTTGGGAACTTCTCACTGCAGCCGGTACCTTTTGCTTGGATGTACTTTGTACATTTCCTAAGCTTTCAAGATCTGCAAAGCAAGGAAAGCGGTAAGATTCACAGCATGTTCTATAAACAGCAAGGCAACCCATGTTAGTAAGAAAACCATCAATTTGATCACATCCTCTTCCAGAAAGCTTTTTGGCTTCAAAACAATATTTGGGTGGCAAGATAAGTCTAAAGTTTCCATTATTTGGAGCAAATGCTTTACAGTAGAAAAATCTCAAATACTAATTTAATTTTGCTTAGTACTTCTTATGAAGAAAAAAAGTAAAACAAGTTCAGGTATTCTAAGAATTCTTTCCCAAAACAAAACTTGCTATCTTGGCAGATGGAAAGTGTGAAACAGATTGCTAAGTTGACTAAAATATCCTAGTAACAAACTATGTGCTGAAAAGGGAAGCAAGTAATACCATCTATTCAGAAAAACAAGTTTCTGGCACTGTGCAATAGCATTTATTTTAGAAAAGTGGAAAAATATCCACTACAACCATCTTCCACTTTTTATGTCAGAATATGCCATGGGGGAAGTTTCTCTCTAATACCACTTGGTGATCAGTTTAGAACTTAAGGAGTCATAAAACTCATGATTTATTGAAATAATTACTACTCACAGTAAACTGTCTAGAACACTGACTTGCAACTGTTGTTGCTGATAATACTGGCTCCATTTTAATAAGAAGTCTCTTACAAGGATATCTTCAATATTGTTACCTTCCCTTAATATTTAGACTAATGCACTGAAATCATCTATATCCAGAATGAGTGTATCTGTCAGTTTTTTTAACCTAGAACCTTATGAACCTCAGTTAAAACACATAAAATCATCAAATACTACAGCAAACTTTGAGCATTTGTCATTACCCCCTTTCCCTGCCTCTTCACAGATTGGCTGCTTTTTCAAAAATTACAAAAATGGGAAAATTAGACATCAAAACTTACTTGAACTTTGTGATTCACAGAGAGTAACTTTAATACAAAAAATGACACATCATTTTTCTTGGATGGTCTTGATTAGAATTTGAATATTCAGCAAGTCTCAGACCTAAGTAATGTTCGATTATTATAGTTTTGCAATCAATTACGAGTCATTTTACATTACAGCACAGAGAGACTTCTAAAAAAATGAGCCTTACCCTGAGGAGATGGAGGCATATTCTGGAGGTCTATTGGCTGCCCACTGTCCAAAGCTTCCAAGACCACATCAAATTTCTAATGCAGAAAAACAAACCAGAAGGTGTATTCTAGCATGTCCAAGACTCGCTAGCTGTCGCAATGAACACCTGACACTCAACGAATGCATAAGCATGGTGTGTGAGTACAGCACAGGTACGTTTAACACAGGATTTACCCAGGATTTCACATGTGCATACCTTGCCTGTCTTCATGTATTCCTTTGCCTTCTCCAGGTTCCCTTGCTGTTTGGCTTTCAGAGCTGCTATTTTATACTCCTTCTGCCTCATCAGTAATATTGCTCGTGTGTTGCTGTTCTGGAGATCTGTGAGAAGGAAACAGTACCAAGACTTACACAGAACGTGCAAGATGTGCTTCTCTTGCTATGTTCATCTATTCAGTCCTGCATTGCTTTGAATCACGTCCACCTTACATAAATCCTTTTTCTTCCAGTCTCCAGAATTCCTACCAGATCTGACAATCCCACTTTTCCCATTAAAAAAAAAAAAATAAGAAATGAAAAATGAAAAAAAAAATCTCTTAGGATCTCAGAAACTCTTTAAAGCTTTGAATCCTACATGTCACAATACTGAATGAGAAACTGAGGCACAACAAATGTTAGATGAAACATACTGATACACTGCAGACCAGAGGTTTACAACTGTATGTGATTGCACTGCCAGAAATTCAGCATCCCATGGACAGCCCTATCTGAAATATTCAGCAGGGAAGTGCCAACATAAGAAGTGCCTTGCAACGAAATTTTAAAAATGGAGAAAGATGTAGCATGAACATTTCACGTTGCAGCTGCCTATCCTCTCAGATCATGGTACCTGTTTCCGCGGTAGGACTAGAAACAGCACGACCCTGTACAGACTCCAACTCCAGATGCTGCTCTGCCTCACGAGGGGTCTTCTGCTCATCATCTGCAGCAGATGCATCTCTACTCTCTGGTGGGACACTGACTGAATCTTCTGAAATCTCCTGCTCTGCTCCTGTGGCTTGAGATATGTGAGAAGAGCTCTTTCCTGTTGCAACAGGAGGTGGCATTTCTTCCTCATTGATTTTTTTGCCTCTCTTCACTGCAGCCAGCATGGTTTCCAGTGTCTGGCAGAGATGGAACAACAAAGTTAATTAGCATTTTCATCAAACATATTGCTAGCATAAAATCATCAAACCACGTTAATTCCCCTATTCATGGTAGGATCTATTACACCCATCACTAGAAACTGTTGCCCTTTAGCATTCCTTATTTTTCTGTAAGGGCAACTTCAGCACTCGTGAAAGGTGCCCAATTATCAGAGCAAACAATGCAAAAGACTTGCTACACAAACCAGGTAACTGGAAGTACCTCAGCACCTAGAACTATCAGATGGCTGATGTGTGCACAGTCAGCTTTGCCACAGACAGTCACCAAGGAAATCATTTATACCAACTGTTAATGCATTTTGTCTGTAAAACAAAATAAAATATACTGCACTGAAATGTCACTGCAAATGTGGATTTAGGGAAAAGAAGGATTCTGCATACTTCTTTCATGGGGATGAGAAAAGCCATTAAGTCTGAGCAAAGGACACAGGACTTCAGCTGGTGACCTATGGCAAGAATCTTTCACCATCTGTAACTTGGCTTAACTGCTGCTCCTTTTCTTTAAAATCCTTCCTCCACAATGAGTATTACCTGCACAGTGTTCACAAGGGTTTTAAAATTATTTTTAAAACTGATGTTCAGACAAAAGAGCACCATGTTCTTTATGCCAAAGCAGAAGTTTTTACTTCCTTCACTTTCCACTGAAACTGAAATGGAAGCACAGAAAGCCACCAACAAAATCTCATCGGTGCCAGAATCACTGCTATTTCCAGTTAGCCATGGCTTTGTTTAACCTATTAAACAACAGTGATAGATACACTTTGGACTGACTGCATGTGAGATTGGGGTTCAGACCAGTCCAGCAACCCACACGCAGCCCTCTGTTCACCACGTGTGGGATGGCAAACTGACTGGAAATGGAATTAGACTCTCTGAGATTAAAGTTCACAGTTCCAAGAACTAAGTACATGAAATAACTGTACATCATTTGCTGGCATGTCATCTAGCTAATTAAAGAACTGAAAGCTGTGAAGTAAGATCTAGTCTACTAACCTTAGCTACACCATTTAAGTACATGTAAAGTCCCCACCTTGAGGAAAAAAAAAAAAAGCAAAGGAAGTCGCAAACAGAGCATTAGGTTTCTGTATTTGGTGAAGGAAGTTGGTCTGGCTATCCCTCTGAAAGGTCAGGTGGTTTTGTGCACATTCCTTTCAGAGCTGGTAGGCAAGTAGACACACTCAGTTGTTCCCTTTGCACACTAAGCCCCTTGGTAGCTGGTCAAACATTACACTCTTCCCTCTGTGGACAGTGCTGGGCTCTGAAGTTTTGCTTAACCAGACAGAGGCTGCTGCTGTCTGAGGTGACGCAGGAGATCAGATGAAAACAAACAGGGAAATAGAGGCACTCTGCACGGCAGTAATCACTGGGCTCTACAAACTAACTACAAGCACGCCACCTGGCTGAAAAGATGCAAAGCTGAAGAAACTGCTCCTCACCGCAATTTGTAATTGTCCTTAGGAAAAAGCCTGTTTGATTCAATTTCAGGCGCAGCCGACACACCCAGGGAAAGGTATGCTGTCTTTATCTCACAGAGCTGAGTGGAAGGTTAGTACCTGAAGCAAAGCATCAGTGATGAACTGGCAAGTGTTTGTGCTAGGAAAGCCCTGAAACTTCGCTTTGAGGTAACACTGAACAGTCATCACAGGGGAAATTCTCATCTAGATGGGCAGGTTTAACAGCAGCGTTTACCATATCCCCTGCCTCCAGCTACCACTTGCCACATTCAACAGAGCTGATGCACAGAAGACCTCTGAAGTTACACTTTATCTGTGTACTTACACATTAGACCAGTAGTAACTACTGGGAAATATTTTTAAAGTAGCTTAAGGCAGCAAATTAGAATTTCTCTTCCATCTGAGCAATTTCACACATCTGGAAAGACTGAGCTACACCTCAGAGAACGGATTTTGCCTCCCTCTCGTTCATGTAACTTATGAATCCAACTTACCTTAAGGCCTCTTTCGTATCGGCGTAGTTTGACACTCTCACCCGACTCCTTTGCGTTTGAAATTGCCGTCCTGTAGTTAGCAATTCTCTTCTCTATTGTCTGTTGCAGCTCGCTGGTAACAGCAGGAAGTGAGGTGGTCTCAGAAAAAATAACAAAACAAATCAAGAAAACTTATTTAATCAAACGATATGAGTTTTTGCACAGCACTGAAAAACAAACATTCCTCTTCTACGCGCTCTCGCGCTAATGAAGGACAAAACAGCCTCTCTAAAACAGAGGAGTACTTGTACTGCGCTAACGGTCCCTGGATCCACCTCTGGGCTTTCTCTCAAAGGCGTAATAGAGAAGAGTGGGTGGAGATATTTAGAAAACTCAGTCACAGGGTAATAGGAGACATGTGGTTAGAGAGTAGGTGAGGGAGAACAGTAAAGTCTCTCAAACACCACATAACAGAGAGTGTGAAGAAGTATTTTGGCACAAATCTTGACTTTTTCTTTTCTCATTTTCTAAACATGCTGGTTCACTCCCTTCAGGGGTTCTCCTACCTGATTTTACTCTAGGAGTTCTTTTTCCTCCTTCTACAGCTTGTGATCAGTTCAGTGACAAAAGCAGCAAAAGGTATGAGCAAAGTTATGAGCAGCTACTTACAAACACCCCACAGCTACAGAGACATCTCAGATGGCTACTGATGTAATTATTGCCATTATCTCTACAGAAACTCTGACAGACTCACTTATTAATGGGCACAGTGCACAGGAGCACTGGAATCTGCAGCACACAACAGAAACAGGGCAGTAACTGAATAAAGGATTTGACTGCATGAGAACTGACAAATTAAGCTGAGAAAGATAATGCTACCGTGAAACGAGGTTAAAGACGCTGAGGTGTAACAAGTCTCTCATGGTTTCAGCAAATTGCTTAATACGAAGAGGAAGAAGATACAAACTCTAGAAGTCTGCACTGCTGTCTGCATGCTCATATGTAAAATGAGGCACAAGGCATGCTTGATTTGAACTGTTTACCTCCTCAATTCAATGCTTACATTAAAAATCATCCTTGGAACAAACCAAAAAATAATCATTCAACTACACCAGTACAGCGCTAGATTCCACAGAGAAGACTGTAGTAGCATAGTTCTTAGTTTCTTTGAGGACAAGAAGATCTCTGTGCATCTTTGCTTGTTACCCTTGTAATAATCTGCATCCTACCAGTGATTCAGCAAGACTGTCAGAAACATAAAGCTCTTTCCTACCTGTGGTTGCAGTTCAGGTTCCTCATTTTCTGATTCAGCTGGGGACTGTTCCATTGCTGTTGTTTCATCCCCACAGCTTCCTGTTTCGCCCTCCTCCCCCAGAACTTCTTGCAATTCTGCCTAAAGTAAACGTAAAAAAAAAAAAAAAAAACAAGAAAAGGCAACAGTTCCTCAAAATTTTCTTTGTCCTCAAAATATAAAATAAAATCAACTCTCAAGTTCCAAAACCTCTGGTTGAACCTTGAACGCAAACAGAGAGTCTTAACACCTTATATCCCAGACATTTTTTCTTTATTTTAAAGAAACTGCTTCCACTGGTAACCACAAAACAAAATCAATAATAAAGACACTAAAACTTCTCACTAACAAAGTTACACGTACCAACAGGTCTGTATCTTTCTCCAAGTCTTCATCCTCCGTTTCCTCCTCATCTTCATTCAGATCCTTCATACAGTCTGCAGCCAGCTTTTCAATATGATCCATGGGCAGAGGAGCTGCAAAAAGAAACCACAGCTATGCAATCATCGGGTACAAATTCTAAAGGAGTCACTACCGGCTGAAGGACAGCAGTGACATCTCTTGCTTCCCCTGTATCTGTGACAAGACTCAGACGTCAGGGAGGATATACTCATGGACAGACAGACTGGGGAATGAACACCCACGAGAAAAGCAATACTAATGTTTCTGAGAGTGACAGCAGGAAAAAGACTGCATCTAATAACCTAGCTCAGAGATTACATATCTGGGGGAAATAACATCTATTTACTAATACAAGGAGCCTGAACTGAAAAGTTACGAGTACCATGACAGACTAGCATGTATGGTAGAACACAACAGTGCTCAGAAAATAGACACAGAGGAGAAAGATACCGTGGCAGGTTTGCACAGTAAGGATGTTTAAGACCGAGGAAGACAGACAAGTAGGCCTGGATGAAACAACTGGATCAGGGAAAAATTAATCTAATCTGCTAGTCAAATTCCTAGGCAGATTTATGATACAGATAAATACCTCTATGATATTATTTACAGAAATAACTAAGAACAGAGACTTTGTCATTATGGAAGACTTCAATTTTCCAATGAAAAGTTGGAAAATAATACTGGCTACTCTTGGATGTTATGTCAAAGCTGTATTTCTCAGTTAAGATAAAAAACAGTGGCCACAAAAGAACACATAAATATAACACTTCCATAAGTAAATCCGATTATAAGTTTCTATCTATGAAAGGGAATTACTGAAGCAGCCTTTGTCCACAGTATGAATAAACACCTGAACTAGTTTTAAGCTGATGACAGATACTTCAAACATCAAACCCTGCTTCAAAATCAGACTTGGCATATAAAATTAAATACTCCAACTCAAGGCATCAAACTTGTCCTTAGAGGGAGATTCCCCTCTTTAGCCCCAAAGCAGAAACAGACTACTGGTACAGAGATCTGCTACACAAATCAGGAAAAGTACTGCTCCTTCTGCCTCTCTAACTACACTTCCCCATTTTATTCATTGCTATCTCATTCCCCGAGGTTTCCCTTTCTCCAAATCTTTATTAGTTCCTTTGTGCTGCTATTTCTCTTCATGCTTCTGTCTTTGCCCCGAAAAAGGGCACTGAACTCCTCCTTGCTGAGTTTTCGTCTCCGCTTCATGCTGTGCCTAGCTGTAACTATTCACTTCTCCCATTCCTTCTCAAAGGTGGAGTTCTTTCCGCACAAATCCCTACTGTCCACATAAATGCCTCTGATAGCTCTCTGCGGAGACATGACCCTGACTTCAATAGTCTCAGCAAACACTGAATAAAATCTAGATCTTCAGGGCAGAGCTTTACAGCTGATTTAAACAGATCTAAAACAGATCCCATCCCTCCCCCGCATTTGCTGAATCAGCTGTAAACTAACCCAAATAATGTTGTTTCTTATCAAATGATCAAAGTTACCGTATCAATGCTACAGTGCCTCTATCAAACATGCTGCTCATATACATGGCCCCTAGCAAAACTCTGCAACCAGGCTGTAGGCCATATCCAAAGGAACTGGCTGTACCTGGAGGGTCAGAGTATCCTGTACCTGAAGCCCCACTAGAGGCAAAAAAAAGCCATCCAAGCCTCCCTGGATGGCTGGTTCAGCACTAACAAGGTACAGCAAGCTGAAGCTACCATTTCATATATCTGAGCAGCTCACCAACTGGCGTTTATCATTTACAGACAGCAGAGATTTCTGTACTTGAGATGTTGTAGCAGTACAGCTTCTGCGTCTTCAAGCTACAGAAAGAGATCACTTTTTTCCCCCATCATGGCTCTAGAATATAAATCCAGGAGTCAGTTACTGCACCTCTTGCTCAGCCAAGAACTGAGCACTAGTATTCATTGCACTGTGTCCCTTTTCTCTGCCCTCCTCTGGACAGGGTCTGTTCTTCTCCTGGCCCTACTGTACCCTCCTCCTTCCCAGGTGCTGGCCTGCATCCTGTCTCCCCACACACCGTGCCCCCATCAGTACGCTGTACCAGGTCTTGTGATCCCACCCCAGTGCCAGCTGCCCAGCTGTTCATCTTCCACAAACGTCTGGTCTATATACTCCTAGTTCTACCAGGAAAACAGAATAGTTGCGTATGATTTTATGAGCACATATAAACACACATTTATGTACACACACCTTTAGAAAGCATAGTAAGCACTGATTTTTCCTCCCTGTCTGAAGCTCCATTTCCCTCTTATGAATAAAGTGACAAAAAAACACACTGATATGATCAGGGCCAAAGGAATTCAGCACTGGAGATGTTGACAACAATTCAGAAGCTCCTGACACCCAGATTCGTCGCCAAAACACTACAGTGTGGGTTTCACCACAAGTAACCTATGTTCAAAGGCAGAAGTTCTGCTACTGTGCTTATTAGCATAATTGGGCTTAGTAGTTTTACTTACTACAATCTTGAAGTCTAGATGGTGGAAATGATTTACAATTTAGTTTTAGATTCAAATACCCACTCCCTCTCATCAATTGCGGTGCTTAAACAGTCACTTTTCCTAAATAATTTTTAATTTCCTCACTCTGCTTTTTCTGCATCTGAAAGCCCCTTCAACTATTACAGGTAAATGACTACAGAGCTAAAAATAAGGCTGTAGTTGCACTAGCACTTCTTTCTAGCACCTGCAGCAAGGGTAGGCCCCAGTCTTCTTTTCCCATCGCTGCCACCCCCCTTCCTTGTAACCACTGCAGCATTTACACAGGCAGGCTGTAGAACAGATCGAGGAACTGTTTCAGCTGAAAACCCAACACAAGAGAAGTTTGTTTTTACAGATCAGCTTCCTGAACCAGCCTACCAGGCAGCTCTGTAAATATGTGTACTACTTCAGAGGTAGAGCTCGCTCACTAGTAAACTGCCCCAACTCTGCAGCAATCTCGACTTACAGTAGCTCACAGCAATCCTGTAAAACGCTGCACAGCTGTAAGCAAACACTATCAGACATAATTAACAGATTCTTAAAATATTAAGAATGATAATGATTCATTCCAAGAGACACTCTACCCTCACACATAATGCAAGCTACGGAGTTGTCCAAGGAACTCCATCACTTCCAGAACGTCTCTCTTAAAAGCAAGTTCTGTTTTGGTTACAGAATCCAGGTAACTGAAGAATGTAACATAACTCTAAACAAAACCAGAAGAACAAGCAAACAACCCACCTTCCACAAGGAACATCATTTCCATTCTGAATTGATCTAGCACCTTCTACCACTTATGACTTCACATGCTAAATTACGAAGCACATCCTTATTCAGTCATTATTAAATCGGCTAGCCATGTCTATCTCCTATGTTCACACGAACATAGACAAAAAACTCACCCCTTTTTTGCAGTAACAACTTCAGCCTTTCAAAGTAAAGGAAACTGCCTCTATCAGTGACGAAAAAACTTTTTAGATAAAGCAGTGATTTGTAAATAAGTATCTTCAATATATTATTCAGGTCATTAATAAGTGAAATCATGAAACTTTAACTTACTTTTCCCTTTTGGTTTTGCTTTCCCTTCTTTCACCCTTGCTCCTGTGATAGCAGCAAGCTCTGCTTCTAGGTCCCCATCATCCTCACCGTCCTCTGCACCCAGCAGCATCTCTTCAGGATTGAAATCTACAAACAGCCCCAGCTGGAGACAAGGGAAAGAAAAAAAATACAGCAGTGAGAACAGAGATGACGCTCAAAAACATCACACTGCATAGATTAAACATTTCCATGCATTCTGGATGCTGCTCTTTCTTTTTTAGAGCCCACTATCACACCACTTCTATTACCAGAGCAATGCACACAAGTCATATGTAACTCAGCTGAGGTATGTAAATCTTCATAAGCAACAAATACTCCCTCTAGAATGCTACATAACCAATGATTTCTAAAAATAAAGCCTATCTAACAGTTTGACACAACAAGGTAAAACAAAATGTCTGTTATACTGAGCCTCATTAAGCAGATATCATCAAGGAAGCTAAGGGTAGTTCCGGTAACAGCTAAGCTAAAAAATATTTAATCATTGCTCACATAATACAGGTCTGACGTGTGCACCACAGAGACTTCTCCCTTATCTCTTGGAAGAAGCTATATTTACATATACAGAACTGTTCTCTATTTCTCATTACCTCTGTGTGTAAATCATAAACACAAGGAAAGCGCACGCAGACAGAAACCTGGCCAACCCAGCAATGCCTACACTATGCTGGAAGAGATCACTACAGCTAAGTGACAGCACCTCAGGGAAGATTATTATTAACAGCGTTCAGAATTTGACAGAGTAGTGGCGGTTCTCTCTCAATTTTGGCAAAATATGCCAAAGGATACAAATATCCGAGAAACCTCTGAGGTCGCAATCTGAAAGATATTCTTCTTAAATGCCATTTTGACATGAATTTTGTATCACTGATGGAGAAACCAGCCAAACCTGGAATAAGTGTTTTTTATGCAAAATACACTAAGCATTATATATATATATAAATATGAATTAACTGAATCCCATTCATCCTGTGAGGTAGGTGGATCACATTTCCTCAGATTTTTTCAGAGCACAAGCCTCTTTCGGCTTATTGGTCTTCACATGGCCAAGCAGGCAGCAGCTCAGCCCCTCTCAAGCAGAGGAATAAAAAACCAGTTATTATCGCAAGGGTTAACAGCCTCCCCCTGCCTTGGAGGATCTGAAGTGCTGCCAGAAGTTGAAGCTGGCTGTCAGTTTATCAACTAGCGTGAATCAGTAATGACAACCGTCAGAACTGCGGTGCCGGTGGCTACTGCCCTGAAATATTTTGTTGCTCTCTTTGAAGCCTTGTATAATCCCGAAAGAGAAGACGAAACACAGCTGAGAAATACTGACTCCAAGAATCAGGAAGAACGTTCAAAACCAGCAGCTACTTGTTGCCTAGCCATGATCCTGCCCTTGACATTCTGTAAGGCACTGAGCGGATCAGCTGGCCACCCCCTGCCTTCTTCCATCTTCTGTAAAAGAAAACTAACATTTGTAGCTTTGTGTAGAATGGAAAGAAGGGCTAGACAAGATTTAATTAGGAAAGGTTTATTAAAGGCGATCTGAAGATTCAAGTTCTATAGAACGCACACGCGTACCTTTCATCAACGTGCAAAATGAACCAGGAGCTGCTGTGACCTGTCTGTTACTACGCAGTAAGTGTAGCGAGTGTAATCATGAAGAAAAGAACAGGCTCTGACTTTCTCAATCGGTTCAGCAAGGCACTTTTCCAACTAAGTTAGTGTATGAACTGCAAAGTTTTGGTTTTACTTCTTTTTTCTGTTATATCAAGCATTTGTTTAGTATTAACATGCAGCTCAAAAAAAGATTAAATTCATTTGCAAGTGAACAAACCATTAGCATATTCAAGAAAACGACCCTCCAAGCTATAAATAAGAAGGGACAAATAGCTAACCATACAGCATTAGAAATTAGCAAAATATTAGTTAGATCCTTTACTTTTTTTTTTTTTGTTTCCTTTTTTAGGGAGGGTGAAAGACGTTTTTCCCTTTTACATTTTCTTATATATTACTATTCCAACTGAGAACTACAAGTTTTTGTATCAAAGCAATGCTGACGTTACAGACCTCTAACAGAACCATTCTGCCTCTTGTATAGGATACCTGGTTCCTGGGAAGTCATCGACAAGGAATATCTTACCTATTTTTTCCAGGCTATTATCCCATTCCAATCTCTTCTCATATTTCCCTATTTTTCTATCAGCTATTTCTTCTCTACAGACTTGCCCCTTTTCCACCTTCAAAGGTTTCTGAACTTCCACTACAGTTCAAACTTACTCTATACATTTAACTGAGCTCTCTTTTTCTTCCATTCCTGTATCTAGAATTTTGCCTTGGTCAGATCTCCATTTTTGACGCTGCTTCCTGACTTCCTACACCTCCTAACTATTAACTAAATCATGCCTCCCTTCTCCAGACTTCCAAAAGTACATCCAAAGGTAAGGAGCATGAAAAACCAACATACTGACACATCTAAGCTCCCTGAGACTACGTTACAGCTACATGACAGGGGCATAGACAAGCTCATCTGTTACATGAATGACTGTACAGAGAGAAATAAGAAATAACTTGATTTATTGTTACCCCATACATGTCCCTGAATTTGTTGCTAGAGATTCTAGTATTCTTATTTCCGTGTTCTTAGATGTGTAAGAAATACCTCAATATGGTTACTGAATTTGTTATTAAATCTCAATGTAGGTGAAGTAGGAAACTACTGTAAACATGAGTCATGCAGTCTCATGCAAAGATTACAGTGTCACAGCATTGTGGCTTCCTTCCAAGGCCTCCGCTGCTGCATGTCAGATCATTACTTGAAGAACGCGCTAAAGCAGGAAGCCGAAAAACAATCAATACACAATTCAGAAGTTTTCATAGCCCTACAGTATCAGTGCACGGGAGATCCTAGCAGGACAGGAGCGGTAGGAGCTCCCCGAAGAGCAGGCGGCCCCCTCCCTGCCGTACCACCACACCTCCCTGCCCCTTCGCCTTCCTTACCTGCTTTGCAACTGCAGCGCCCTGCCCCTTCGCCTGGGGGCTTTTTTTGTGCCTCCTGCCAAGCATGCTGGCTCCCGAGTCTCGCAGGGCCGCGTTTCTAAGGGACTGAGAGCACAAGGAGCCCACCGTCAGTATCTCAGCACCCGGCTGGCGGCGCGGACCGGGCACGGCCCCCAGCACCGGGGGCACCCCGCAACGCCCCCCGGCCGCGGGCACAGCAGCGCCGCCTTCCCCACCGCTCCCGCCCGGCCCTCCCCGGCCGCTCAGCCCGCGGGAGGCGGCGGGAGGCTGAGCGCCGTGAAATGGCCGCCGCCGAGGGCCCGACCCGCGCCGGGCCGGCCCCGCCGGGCCCCGCTCACCTCCGCCCGGCGCTGCAGCGCGGCCCAGCCCCGCACCGCCCGGCCGCGGCTCCGCCACAGCACAGCGCCTGCGCCGGGGCTCCGGGGGCGGAGCTGCCGGCCCCGTCCCCAGGGCGATAGGAAGGGGACAAAACCCCAAAGCACAGCCCCGGGATCGTTGGGGCTGCTGGGAACCCCTGGCGGTGGGAGTTCTCGTACAACCTGCCCCAGCACGTGGCAGAAGGGGGAGGGATAAGGCTGTGCTAACCAACGCGTTAATAAGGAGCTGTAGCAGTTAGGATACGCGTTGCCATAAAGGAGCCCCTTGGCTTTGCTTCTCCTGCCAAGCACATCCGTGTTCAATGGTTCCTGAAGCTGCTGTGGCAAGGTTTCCCGTCCTCTAAATAAATGGATGCCCTATCTCAGCTCCCCAGCCATCGGAAGCATTATACCCAGCTTCCTTATATGTAACCTTACAACAGGGAGTTCAAGAAGCTTTCTGCCAGCTGCAGCCTCATTCTACCTTTCCTTCACTGAGATCAAACAAGAACAACATTTGGAGCCCATTCCACAGGAGTTTTCAACCTATCTATCTCCAACAGATACCCAGTTTGCTAAACAGCTCCATTATAGAGGTAGCTTTTAAACAGACATGGATTACCTGAGGTTACTTCCTTAAAGCAATCCTCAATACCAAGGCAAGATTGCCATCCAAATAAAGACAAAACAATTGCTAGAATGACCAATTTTTCTTATTTTTACTTTCCTAGTACCAAGCAGTTTCCTTTAGATAGCCAATTTAAATATCCAATCTTGATCGCAAATGGAAAGTTCATTTTCATTACAGGTGTAATAGAATTTTAGGCACATTTTAATCATGTGTTTTATACTCTACAGCATTCAATGAGGGAAATAAATACATCATAATGCCACAAATGACACTGCTGGTCTCAACAACAAAAAAAAAGCTCCTTAGTGATTAAGCTCGTTAGTAGTGATGCAAGTAATCAATTTCAATTTGTAAACCTCAGCTGAAAGGGGACCACTTACCAGCACATAAAAATTTCCTTAAAACAGTTAGTTTGATTTCAAATATTTAAAATGCTTCAAAGCACGTTCTTTATTGTACAAAAGGTGCTTGGATACATCAAGCAAAAATATTTAGAAAAATACATTCCACTATTTCCATGTTATCAACACTTAAAAAAATTAAAATAGATGATATTTAAAACATTTATACAAATATAAAAATAAAATCTCTATTGCCTTATTCATCCTTGAGCGCATACATGACATCATCCTGGCTGATATTTAGTCGCACACGCATGTGGAGATACTTATTACTGGACTCCACCAGCAAGAGCCTGCAGGCACCAAGCCTTGAACAAATCGCCATGATTTCCGACACCGTGGGGCTCTGCATGCCCTCCATTCTACACAATGATATGTGCTGATGATAGACCTATAAAAAAAAAAAAGGAAGATGTAATTCATGCTTAACTCCTGCTGCAATATAGTAGGCCAAGGTGAAAAAGGGAAGTTTCCCTCCACATCTATGAAAAACTCGTTTCAGTCTATAGTCTTACAGACTGCGAAGACCCACAAACAGCTCAGAAAGGCACGACACACCTTTAAAGGCAGAAGAATGCACCTGTCACTGATCATGCAGACTAGAAAACCTCTAACAGGAACTGGCTTTTCTATTTAGAAAGAGCAGAACAAAACCCCTTTTGGTGTTAGAGAAAAACTAAGGAAAAAAGATAAAAGATCAGTCTAACAAAATATTCTTTAAGTTTCAAGAATTGATTGCATCAATGCAATCAACTGACACACGTGTTCAGGAAGAAGGGACAGAAAACTTAATTGTAGTTCTTACTTACAAACCTGTAGAACCAGATACCGCTAACATTTTATGTAAATATACAGTTCTACGTTATTATTATTATTTAAGTATTAACATTTAGCTTCCATACTGTAAAACATGAAATGGCCTCTGTACGTGGCTCTGCTGGCATATTTTACAGGCCTACTAAAAAAAATTTGAAGCTACTAGTGATATATCTGCCTCCACTGAGAAAGAGGGAGATGCAGAAATTGGAATTAACTTTGAGGTTTCCTCCCTGAACTATGTTACCTGGTATTGCCAGGTTACTATTTATTTCTTCCTTTATGAAACATGTTAGGTAAAGGCACACTATTTTCAGATAAAGATTAAAACATTTCATGAGCCAGACCACTGGTACTATTAACATAAGAGCAGGTGTTCCAATGACAAGTATTTAGTCTCACTGAAAACAAGGGGAACATCAGTTATGCTTTACAAGTGGCCTGGACAACCATGTCCCAGTTTACCTTCCTACATGTCTTCCATCAAATTCTAGGAATAAAAATCCCAGATATTTTAACATTTATGCATTTGCCTGACAGTTTTGAGTATTCCCCTCCCTTAAAAACAAAACGAAAAAACAACATGAAACACTAACATACCTGTTGAACTGTTGCCTCCTCAACTCCTGCCCTGCGAAACTCTGCTAAAATTGCTTTCAAAAAGATCTGTTCGTGCAATGAGGCATTCCTGAATATCCAAACAAAAGGGACAAAAGTTAGTCTGCCAAGTTAAGAACTTATGAATCCTTAGGAAGATGTCTGGAAGGGAAATTGCCTGGTAACAATATTTAAACACAGGGTGTTTCTCTATTTGAGAGGGAAAAAATGCAAGACATTCCATTTATGTCCACTAGCCAATATTACATCTTGCAGCTCTGGCACCACAGAACACTGCGTTTCACTCTACCTCTTTCACTATCTGAAGGAGACATTTCATTCCATACAGTATGTAAAGCTTAATGGCTCAATTAAAATGCCATGCAAAGTTTGATCATTGTACAGATCCTTGTTTCTTACAAGCACTTGTATTAGGAATAACATGAGACAACTATTAATGTGGTAAACCCTCATGAATTAAAGAACTGCGTAATGCCACGATGTTGTATATGTGCTGTGCTGGCAGAACAAGTCTGTAGATTCTTTAATAATTACAACCCCCCTGCTGAGAATGGCAGAATCCACACCAGACATCATACCTGTTCCGCAGTGTGTTATGGTCAATTTACATTTATTAATGACCTATTCACATTTTTCAGACCCAATGTACAGTAAGCAAGGACATCTGGGAAATTTCAAAATCCCTGATTCAGACACTGAAGCATCCTGTACAACTTTCAACAAGCAATCTCTATGTCTTGGTTTCCCATATTTCATTCCTATTTTGTATCTCTCTTCTAGCTGTGCTGCGAGCTGTGTTTTTTAAATCATATTTTAACAAAGCATGATGCATCACATACACCACCCAAAGGGGATAAAAGGGCAGACTGAAGGTTCTGTGGAAATCAGTAGTGAAAATGACACAAATAGCAAAGAAACGCCTCTAAGAAATGTTTTTACCTGATCGCATTTATATATGGTGATGAAAACATTTCATCTATGGCTTCTGTTACATGGGCCATCCTGACTATTTCAGGGGTACTCTTTTGGCTAGCAAACTCACAGATCTCAGTGGCCCTTCTGCAGATATCAAGGCAACGCCTTGCATCGCCAGACAATGCTGCTACCTGAAAGTAAACATGACAGGTTTGTAGCAATATTTTCTACAAGTTGAGAAAAACGTTTAGCAAGAATCAACAGACCACAACAAACAAACAAAACCGGAGAGTATTGCTAATGTGGACTATGTAAATAAACCCAGATTTGAAAAAAGTCTTATTGATCAAAACCAAACAAAAGCAACCTCCCTACCCCGCCCTGATGTAGTAATCACAAATTTGAGACTCAACTTGGTTTTATAACCATGGAAGTCAAAGATTTAAATAATAGTAATCAGGAAATTCAATATGAGCAGTTTAACTGAGCACCAAAAGTTTTCAGAAACATTATAAAATTGAGACAATTGGAGATGACCACAATCCATGTTCATGTAGAAAGAAGATGAGAAACAACTCAGTTTTTCCATATATAAGGGAATATTTTTTAGGAGTACATGACTTCTTAAAATAGGTCTCAAAGAAACACCTGGGATAGTGAATTTACACTTAGAAATGCCTGAAGAATATTGAGTATCCAAAGTTTCTGAAACAAAATACTTCTGAAAATCCCACTTATGGCTTACAATTTTTAATAAAGTTACGAATGTTCACTAGATATAGGGCTGGCCTGTTTTCCCCAGTAGAAACTCATAACTTATGGAATTCCTAAAACCCTTCTGGAACCAAGAATGAAAAACCCTATAGAAAAATCTGATTACGAGTTATTGTTTGTGTAGATTCTCTGAAGAAAAATTGTACTAGAAGAACACTGCAGGTTAGTCTGCAAATTCATCACTATTATTCATAAAAACAGTGGTTTCTTCACAACAAAAACAAATGCTGTTTACTTTGACCTATTTATGAGAATTCTGTTTTTAATCCTAAAGCAATGTTTTGCAGAAAGAGTTTGAGTATACTGTTTTGTAGATAGTCTAACATATCATTTTAATGCATTTTAACATATGCTAACATAAGACATGGGATAATGCATACATCTCCCATTTGAGAAGCTACTGATCCCTAAGGCATTATTTTTTCTACAGAGCACATAGACTGAAAATAGAACATATTACACTGAGGCCTTAAACATCTTGAGAAAGAAAAAAAAAAAATCAATATAGGTATTTTTTAGCATGCCTGTATGTTACTTTTTTTAGCCCAACTACTGTTACAAAGTTCTCCCTCAGTGACTCCCCATACTCTTTACCTAGCACAACACACAGAACACATTTGCACTGTCTTTACCTTTCTGGAAACTAGCTGAATTGCATCCTCTTCAAATGCCTTCACACTGTTCAGTCTAGATGAAATAATTTGCTGTAACTGTTTATAGGTGTAAGGCTGAAAGGACATTCTGGTGAGGCCCTACAGAAAACAATACAATACAGTGAGCACAACCTGTATAGTTAGTAGCTTTAATTTCTCTGGTGGGACCACTCTCTCTTTCACATCCTTCTTCTCCTAGCTCTGATAAGCTTTAATCATTTCTTCTGCTTCCTATTTGTGAAATACAAGTGCACATCCATAAATAAAACAGACTGAGTGAAGATCTGTGGTCAGACCACCTCCCCAGTAGGCCTGAGGAGCAAGTGCCGCTTGCTATTAGAATTCAAATTTCTCTTACAAAACAAATCAAAGCCACCCAGTCACAAGAATCTTTTGATTACACTGTTTACACTTGGTTTTTAAATATAGTAACAGTAGAAACTATGAAAAAAATATCCATCTCTCCTTTAGCATATCTGTACATATGTATACGGGCAACTATTGACTTCACATTAGCCCTGCTAGTCAGCAACCAGCCTAGAATTAAAAGTCATCTTCTGGCTCAAGCTAATAAATCAAGCTCATTTCAGATGAGAAGACCAATCAATGACTGTTACAGATGGTACACTGCCTTTCAGTAAGAGGAGGTAAACTTGTACATTCTAAAATTTTGCATTCCTTATGCAGAAATCCTCTCTTAGGTCTATCTAGACTCTCAGATCTTCAGCTGGTCTGCAGGTTTAGTGGGTGGGAGAACAATTCAGTTACTGTGCAACTGTTTTTGAGTCACAGAAGGATGGAAGCACAAAGCACTGTTTTTGCAAATCACTTTTTACAGCAGTGTTGAAACAATGACCTAGGAAAATATATAAAACGTGTAGAGTGGTAAAGCATCCAATTTTCTGTCCACAGGTATCCAAAGAAAATCTACCATCTGATGATGGCAAATGGACAAGTAATTAAGTGCCTGGAATGGAAAGGGAAAGAGGAAGGGAAAACAGAAAGAAATTTCTCTGAACTCTAGCGTAAGCAGCTTCACCATGAGGCATGGCATTTGATTATCCAAATACTAATATGTTTAAAAAGACAGCTGCATTCTTTTTCTTAATTCATTCTTACAAGAACAGAGTGTTCTTACACAGCATAACATCTGATTAGTGAGCTGGCTCCTGTACTTACTTTGCTAAGATTAATATGTTCATCATCTGCCCACTAGAGAGAAGGGGGTATTAAAAAAGCATTAACTTCTGTATATAAAATTATGTATAACCCACCCTACCCTTCTCCCATATTACTTTTGACTACATACAGTATTTAATCAGTTCTTATTTTCTAGCATAGCAACAAAACTGTTAAGAGGACATACCAGCCTGCTAGCTACTCTGTTCATCATTATTCTCTCTGGCAAGTCCATGGTGTTAGCAATGGCCAAGATGATTAACTTGGAGTGCTTTTGAGTTGGCCAGTCAAATAAATTGTACATCACATTCTGTTTTCGGGTCCACAGAAGATCAAGCTGAGGAGAGAAAAAGAGAGAAAAAAAATTTGACTGAAAAAGGATGGCCTTGTATTTACAATACTTGATGGGGGTGTGAGAGAGCTAGTTCTGCCACAGAACACTTCTTATGTGATACTGAACAAGCTGTCTGTTGTGTCTCCTTTATTCATCTATTAATAGGACTGCATTTTCTGAATTAGGGCTCTGATCTCTTGGAAAAGCACAGTCCCAATAGATGTTTGAACAGTATTCATCGCAGTATTAAGCTAGAATTTTTAAACACTACTGTAATATTAATATTACAACTAACAAGATTAAAACACCTTTCATGCAAGGACCTGAATCAACTTACAGAAAAAAATAAATGCACGTTTGCTTGTTACTGAATAAAGCACGTTAAAAGTTTCAAAATCGGATATTTCATTGTGAATGTTCTCACTGGAGAAGGCAGCAGCTTCCTGACAAAACAGATTCTAAAGAGCTGAATTCTATGGTACTTAGGACTTGACAGAACCACTCATTCCATGACTTAGACCAAAACAAAACAAAAAAACAACAACATGAAAACCAAGGAGAGAACAACTTTGGCAATAGGATGAGGATGCCTGCCTATTTACATTCAGTTTCCAAATAAGACTGTCTTCTCTCCAAAGTCTACTCGTTTTAGGCCATATATGATATACTCTAAATACATACACTTTTTCCATCCTCCAAAACCTTTTTTTCTTATGATACCTTAGGAAAGAGAATGAAGGATTCCTTGTCTCACCTCATCTACTATGAGCACTGTGGTCTTCCTCTTTGGTCCAGGCGTACAGAACAGTTTTGCCAACAGCGTTGCAGCATGGGTTGCTGTCACCTTCTGACCTGTCAGTAGCTGGACAAGGATTAAACAATGCTGCAGGTTAAACTTCTGATTTCCATGGTTTTGGTGTGATTAACTTTTACTTGATTACAACTTTTCTCTAACACTGAAGAACAACCATATGTTTGGTCACCCCCCAACTGCCCATGGAATTATTAACATTTTTAAGTGTGGTTGTGAAAAGACACTTAGCTCTACCAAAAACAAAAAGAACAAACTCAAAAGAAAACAAAAAAAGAAAGGCCATTAGAATTTCCTACAATTTGTGTTAAATATAAAGATTCACCTAACATATGTCAAAGTTCTCTCTGAACAGAAAACACCTGCCAAAAATCGAAGCCAGTTGACAAGAACAGCCTGACTTCAGCAAACTTGGATGCACATTAAAATATTAATGTATCATCAGCAAGACCTAAACTAAATAATTTAGTCAACTCTAAGCTAGGAAAATACCTTCAGCAAGAACTGCTTCTGCAATAAGCACCGTGTCAAAACAGATAAGCTGACTGTATGTTACCTCTTCCCTTGCAGCTCCAAAGGCACACAGAAATTAAAGCATGACAAGTCAAAGTTATACTGCATATGCTGAATCAGTTGTTCAACATATCTCAGAATCAAGCCATAAAATGAAATGGAGATTGTACATGAAGAGTTTATTTGCTCTCCAGAACAGCAGCTTCCCTTTTAAAGTACTGACTGGAGATTTCATGATTAAACACCCTGAAGCACAACAATAATATATACTTGTTTCATGTTTCCAATTCAATCAAGACCAGTCTGAATCAGTTATACCAAGCAGTTTCCAGAGGATTCTGATTCTACAGCTCTGGAACTGGTCATCCAGTATCTCAGAGTTCAGTTTGTTTTGGTGGAATTGGCACACTTACTGTACCCAGGCATTTAACTTCCTCACTTCCATCTGTCCAGGCCTTTGTGTTGCTTTTCCCTTCGTTATAAGCTTTCCTAAGAAAGTGACATAACTGCAGTAATGGGGCACAAGTTTCTAAGGAAAGGGACTGGATGCTTCAAGAAACACATTTCATTTCCAGATCACTGGCCTAAAGGTAGTCTAGCCTACCAAAGGTCTTGCTGCAGTTACTCTCTAATTGGCATCTTAATCCATTCCTCAGAAGGGTAACTCACACCTGGATAAGCACTAGCCGTAGTCCCAGGTGAGATACTGCAGACTGGTTTGTCATAAACATTTGGAATACAGTATGGTTGACAGAGGTGGTTTTTCTTTCACTGGATTGCTGTGACAGACTGATTTCAGTTAAGACCGTCTTAAGTAATTACTCTTACACTGACTTTCAGAGTTGTCAACTCAGTAACTTTCTAAATATGTGTACAGAAAAAGCTATAGAAGGGTAAATATAAAAAGAATCTAGTTTAGATTTATTATTATTTAAACCTGAGTGAATGTTATAAATCAGGCTATTTCCCAGCCAATGCCCTTAGGCAGCTGGAAGCGAGACAGTTCACAAAGCTGGGCACAGCCTTAAGCAAATCATTTTTAACCTGCTCTCAGATAAAAGCATATAGTCTCTCAGAGAGACTACTTCAGAAGTATTGATTGTTAATTGTTTTGAATCCTGAAACACATCGAGGATCTGATGGTAAAGTATAGGATTTCCTTTGTTTCAAAGCAGGGCGCCACTGAACAGGCTTTGCTTACCTCTAGTATCTGCACATAAGCTTGGTGAGGGTCAGTCAGCTTCATGCCATTGATCTCTATGAACTCGAATGCTGGGACATCATCATTTTCTGCAGCTTGCTGAAGACAGCGAATCACTTCGTGAACAGTTGCAGTTTTACCTGTTCCAGGCACTCCAGAAATATACATGCACCTACAGAAGAAGAACACCTTTTTAGCAGTCTGAGCAAAATTGTGACAAGAAGCTGGAATTCCTGGGCTCTGAGACCACCCTTGAATATTATTCCCTCTCTGTCACTTCAGGCAATTCCCTGTATACCAGTTAGTTTATTTGCAAACTAGGGCATGCCACACATTGGAAGATCATGAGAATTTTTATAATTACTGAAGCAACTAACAGTCTAAAATACTTTATAAATGTTAATTGATCTCTTAAAAAAAGACTTTCCCAGATGTTTAAAATTGACTAGGTATTTGTCTTAAATTTGCATCTGTAAAATAACGGAGCCTACATTAGTTATATGCACAACCTAATTAAGTAGAATAAAAAAGTAGGAAAACCTCAACTAAGAACTTTATTTCAGTCAAACAAGGATATACTTTTAAATAAAAGCAGTGTAGATTGACTGCTATTATGCCACAGGTAGAAGTTAAAGCCTCAGCAACAAACTCACCCTCCTGTACCATCAATAAGTTTGCTTTCCACAAAGTTATAGATATCCTGGAATTCTTCTTCACGACAGGGCAGAGATTTGGGGATAGCAGAAACATGCAGCCTTTTGACAAATAAATAAAAAAAATTAAAATTAGAGGTCCAAAAATTGCATTTTCACAGTTCTACCTGAAGGGCCCACTGGGGAAAAACAAATAGCCACCCTCCTCCCCCTTTTACAGTTGCATGTAGCTTTTCAAATCTGTCTTACATACTTTAAGTCTGAATACCAATGTCAAGTATCCAAGAAGAAATAGTCTAGTCTCTCTATAGTTTTTAAGCTTTTAGATTAAGAAGGCTGAATGATCATCTTTGTAAGCAACCACCGTTAAATACACAATAAAGATCTAGCTGTTGTAATTCACAAAAAAAATAACTCAAGGTAGACTAGGGATAAAAAGGGACAATAGCGTATAGGAAGCGGTGAAAAAGCTGAAACTCAGTTTGAAATCCTGTACACATTTTTTTCCACTATGTGAGGACTTAGGCACATATGAAGAAGTTTTTTCCCCACTCATCGAGAGGAGCTAAATATTGTACCTTTACAGTCTACAGGAGAGGATCCTTGTTTTTCTAATGTTACACAGAATAAAGACAGATACCTAATTCTGAAGGACTTAACATCGACTGATTACAATAATTTGAAATTGTAAAAGTAGTACTGTAGCTACTACTCGTACTTGTAACCGTAGTATTGTATTGGAAATTCATAAATGCTCTTCTGGTATCAAAACACTAAGCATTTTTTCCAAATTTATTCAATCTAGTAAAAGTTGGCATTTCCTTATTTCAGCACAGCCTACAGCTCTGCATGCCTGAAACAAAACTATTATTTCTTCCCTTCAGCAAACATTACCTTAATCTGGCTTCTTCTAGCATACTGGCTGGTTTCTGTGCTGCATGGCTGCGTCTGGGAATTTCAGGAGTTGCATTCCGGGGTGTCTTCGGTGTTCCTGGTAAAGGCTGCAGAGAAAATTAGAACCTCAAACAGATTTGCTAGATACAAGAATTTCTGCTGGAGCCCAATCATTCATACAAGTTTCCAAAACAATACTGATGCATAACAACTACCTGGGGATGGCAAAGTAGGAAATGAAAAGAGAAACAGTCCTTAAAAAGGGAATTTCCACATAAGCCTCACAGTCTTTTTCTTCCTTGAGTGAAAAAAGAAACTGGGAGGGGAATGGTGACACAGACAACTTTAAAATTCTTCAGCCAGTTACAAGGTAAAGTTCTTTATATTTTTCTGAAGTCCCACGTTACAAAGTGGTCTGGATTTTAAGAAACAGCAAGCAAATAGGAACTGATCAATCTGAATTTCATTGTCCAAAGAAAAAAGCCATGCAACATCTGAAATATTCTTCCTTATTGTGCTTACAGGTTCTAGTTATCCTAGGGTTTCTGCGTTAGACATTTCATAAACAGAGAAAAAATTAGCCATTGGCAGTATGTGCCTGACTGAGGTGCTGAAGAGCGTTAACAAGTCAGGCCTAAGATCCATCAAACCTGGAGTCTCATCCCAGGGATTTCCCTCCCCAGTGGCTGTAACACTACGAGACATTGCTGGCCATGCTATCTTTGGTGTGGCCATGAACCCTGTAGAGCATCCCTCCTGTGTTGGCAGCATCAGCACATTGGGAAGCCTCCAAGAATTGGGACAGCACGAAGTTGGGTTTATGGCTTACTGCTGTATGTAGAGATTGTGCTGAATAAAGACTACACAGAAACTGCACTAAAGTGTCTCCGTGTGCAGTTTACAGTAAGAGTCAAAATGTTGGCTATAAATGGATGCTTAGAGAACAGTAAGAACAGGACAAGAATATATTTCAGCCTTCAGCTATTTTGACTTCATAGGATTTCATGCAATGGATGTAGTTTCTTTAGCAACCACCCCCATGGATCATTCTTGGGTACTTCCACGGTCTCTCACTGAACCCAGATAAATTTCTTACAGTAACAATATCGCTTGCCCAAGAGCTGCACAGGTCTAACTACTCACTGAATAATTAATTACTCTTGTTTTGATCACAATTCCTACTAGGTTTGAGAGCCTGTAGAGAAAACAGTCAGTTTCTGCTCAACTCTTCTGCCACTCATGACTTCAGAGACTTACTGTTATCTCCTCCCACACTGTCTCACTTTTAAGCTCACAATTCACATACTGCTCTCAATTGTTACCCATGTAGAATCAAATCCATCCATCTCATCATCTTTCCTGCCTTTCTCTGATTTTTTTTTTTTTTTTTTTTTTTGAGAATAAGGGCTAAGAATAGGGCATCAATCACTGGTCAGCTCCAGCCTAATCCAACATTTTCTCTTAGGCTGACGTTTTCTGATCAACATTGTCACAACATTCATGATATGCAAGTACTGCATTTTCATAAATGTGCTGAAGCTCTTATGAATCAGCTACTGTTTCAATTCAAAACTATGGGATTCAGATACTTAACTTTGGTACAACGGTATTGAGCATTCCAACAACTGCCTTAGAAATAATAAAAACAACCTTTTAAAATGTCAACAGCTACAAGGAACCTTACAGTTTTCTTCAGGGTCTTGGCAGGAGTGTGAACTGAAGGCTTCCTTGAAGATTTTGGGGTGCTGAATATTCTGCCTGCTTTAGTTTTCTTTTCCGGTGTACAAAACACATCGTTATCTTCTTCCTCGCTACTTGAAGAGTACAATCCATCTGAGCTAGACAGAAAATCCTCTTCCTGGCTTGAGTCTATCATATTTAATAAGCTATAAGAAACAGAAATGGCATGAGTTTTTAAAAGACTATATGCACTTCTACTCGCTACAGAGTTTCATTTGATACATTTTCAGCTTTTCCTGTAGTTGCCATAATCAGCAAGTCAACATGCTCTCCACTTGAGCTGTTAAGTTTTTCCATAGCTACTTAATAGAGTGGTTTAAAGGAAGTCAGTTTTCTGATGAACACTGAGTCAGCTTAACATTTCTGAATACAAGACAGTTTTCACTCTGCAATTAAGCTTATTTCTGTAATCATTTGCATTTCAATATTATGCTATACAAACTCTCAAGGCTTCAGGCTATCAAAAGCAACCTGAACAAGATATCATGGAAGCGAAAGTTTACCTGATTTGCTGTGCAATGCGAGCACTTGTCTTCTGTGCACATGCTCTACGAGAACGAGGGGTGACTACAGGGCTCAGACTACCCAGCTCCTGAAGGCCAGTTAAGCTGTAAAGAAAGAACACAAAGCTACTTGTATTTCCTCTTTGCATCACCCTTGTAAAGATGGAGAGAAGGCCTTTCAAACTTCAGGCACGGTTGTGTTGGAGTGACAGCCAGAACAAACTCATTACAGTTGTTATAGACTGGACATGGCGTGGACACTGGCAGCATAGTTTGCCCTCATTGGCACTTGCTTCAACACATCTTTGCCCAGAAAAAACAAACATTTACATTCATGGTCTACATTAGAAAGATTTCCTATTAAAGAATAAGTGCTGCCATGTCTGTTCTCCTTCAGAGTCAATTTATCTATTTGAGTTTTGAGATTCCTTCACTGTCAGCTTAGGCACTTGATCCTTACTGTTGAAACATTTCACTGCTATTGGTTTTCCTATTAGTAATTCATCTTGTTGTGTGCTTTGAACATATGCTTTAATTATTTGTAGACATAAAAAAAAAGAATCTGAGAACTGCCTACAAATGCCACTGAAATGCCTTTACCTTAAGAAGTGAAGTAGCGATAGTTTTTATGCTATATATAATAATTGACAGAGAAGGGGGCGAATCCCTCAAGTGTTGCACCCATAAATTTACTATTTGAAAAGAAGAACCTCACTGGTTTATGGCTTCATGCGTCGTTTTATGTAAGGATGTTTGATCCATTCTCCCCCTGCCCCAGCTTAATTCCATTTTTAAAGATTGAAGATATACTTGCACAATAATTACGCTTTGATTTCTTTTCTAAAAAGTAGTATGAAAGTATACACGTAATTATCATGTGAACTCTTATGAGGCAATCACAGCTCTTCCTACAGTCTGGCACATCTCAATAGTTGTCACAGATAAGGCACATCTGAGCTTGTACCACATACATACAGGGACTGCAGGGAAACAGACTTTTATCCAGGCTGCTGAATACAAACCTCAATGATCAATTATGCTTCAATTCTTTTTCATATCCCTTTCATCATCCTACCATTCCCAATCCTCTCTGTTCTTCTCACTGGGAGCTGCTTGTGCCCAGTTCTAACATCAGCTCTTCTTACAACCTTCCCCAATCATCCATTCACTTCCAAGTAACACACTTGCTTTAACTTCACCACAGCACGTTTGTAGCTATTTAGGCTATCCCCCACTCTCTCACTGATCTTAGCAGACAATGTGTGGGACACAAAGGCACTTTGCCTGCTTTTCTCTCCAGAGCTCTTTCTTAAGTGTGCTATTTCTAAGTAATTCTCTTAAAGATATTACATACAAAAATAATTATGAAAATGCTATCACTTACCACATAGTGTCATCTTTAATATTAAGATTCTTGGCTTTTTCGTTAGATTTTTGGACGTTACTATAGGGGGATAATCGTATTGTATCACTAAACCTCTGCCGGTGCTCTGCAGCATCACCCACTGAATTTGAGTCATCATCAGCACAAGGTATTTTTGGCGGCGAGCCCAGAATTCCTGTGAATTTCACTTTTCGTTTAGCAGCTGATGGTTCTAACATTACTATAGTATCACAGTCATCATCCAAAAGCTCCAAAACATCACAGTCCAGGAGCTTGCTTTTAGGAAATTTTGTGGGACCTAGGAATCAAGAGCAAAATAAACTTTTGTCAGGCTGTACTATGGATGGCTTCATTAACTTTCAGAAGACATAGTATGACTGGCTTGGTGGCTGTCGTTTAAATGATAAGTGATGGCATTAAGCTTCAGGGACAAAGAAAATCACACTGGAAGGCATGCATTCCCTCTCCAAAGACGACAAAAAAGTACTACAGACTTATTTTTCCATTTCCTAACTCTCTCCATCACTTACAACTTTACTTAGGCTTCAGTTTGAATATATAATGTGTTACAAAAGGCCAAATGTGCTTGCTCAGCCAGCCCAGTTACCTTCTAGCATACCATTAGCCAGAAGATTAAGGAAATAAAAAAAAAAAGGGAGACATTACAATGTCAAATTAGTCTGACTGGTAGCATTTCAGAAAACAAACACTTTAATTTAGACTTACGAGTTACAAATAAAACATTTGCAACAGCAATTGAACGTAAGCATTATAGTTGCTTGAAATAATGGACATATAAGACAAAGAACTGCTGCTGCCGCCAAACACATGGGCTAACCCCAAAGCTTAAATAAAGTAGCTAAAAATACAGTATTGCCACTGCTTAGACTACCCAAAAATGAAGAGGCACGAAACACGCTACATTCAAAACCAAATGGACAGAAAATTGCCATATACATACTGTTTAACTGTAGCTTCTTCCTTGCTGTTGGAGTTTTGGTGCCATTAGCCACTCTTTGCGAATATCTCTCCTTAGACAGGGAGGACTTGGAAGCAGAATGTTTTGATTCTATTTCTACCTCGACATTTTTTGTTTTCATGACACTCCGCGCAACCTTCTTGGTCTCTTTTTTCATGGAGGAAATGATGTCCAAAGGAACAAAAGAGTTCAAAGAGTTTGGGATGCCATCTCCCTTCTTGTTAGCGTCTTTCAGCTTAGAGAACGTGTCAGTGGACAAAGCCTTAAAGCACTTCCCATCCCAAGACTGTTTCACGTAGAAAATTTTTTCCTTGTTTAACGTAATGGGTAGTTCCTCCTTTGGATGTAGTGGTATGACCTGCAAAAGGAGAAAATACCAACACGCACACCTTAACATTTCCTGTTAACTTAGCATTCAACTATTTTCTATTTACATATTTTATTATTGGAACTCGTGCTATCTTTCATTACAGAAGGCAACGCCTTCAGTCTAGGTATGCTTAGCCTAGCATAACTTTCCTGTACTACCGGCCTCCCATCACATCATTTCGCTCCATGCAATCCTCTAAATGAGCTGGCTGCCAGCAACCAAAGTCATTTTGGGATGGACGAAGGAACATTAACAGTTTTGAACTATCCTATAAAACTGCATTAGCATACAAATACACATCACACGTTTGGGAAGGAGTAAAGTAGCTGCATTGTTATGTTATGCTTTCCAAATTGTTGTGGTTTCTTTCTTCCCTGTAGGTATAGATGGGCAGCTGTACATACCAGAACACTTTCAATAATCGTCTCCACAGCTATGTCATTGTCGTAGCCAGAAACCTGATCAAAAAATACTTCTTGGGGAGAAACCTCTCTTTTAAGCAGTTTCCGTTTATTCTGAGGTATCTCTGTAATATGAGAGAACCACTGCACGACTGCGTGTTTCTGCTGAGCGCCTATAACAATGAAAAGAAGCCAGTGAACACTCAATTTTGCTGCATCACGAATAGTTATTACCTCAATGACTTCTGCAGAAATATTGGACAAGACACTTCACATACACGTAATGAAAGGCAGTGTTCTTCCCTAAGAACTTTTAGTTTAGACAGGACCGAAAAAACAGGATGGAAGGTATTACAGCTGTCTTTTTCCAGTTGGTCAAGATAGGAGAGAAATTGGCTCAAGTTTGCACAGAGTCAATACCAAAATTAGGAACTGACTTCAGGTCTCTGAAGTCTGAGTTGAGGCTTTCAAGGCTTAAGGTAATACCTGCACAGAGTCTCGGAACACAGAACACCTGCAGACCAACGAACCCACCAGCTCACTGTCACAAATTAAGAAGGTTCCTTATTTGCATGCATGTGTTCTAGCTGGACTCCAGTAACTGAAGGCAGTGACATAAAAGGAGAACTGAGAAATTTCAGAACATTATTTGTTATTTCAGTGTTATTTTAGAAATAAACCAGGAACATTTGTTTGCTGCCTTAAAAAAAAAAATCAGATAATCCTGCTGTGAAATATACAGAAGTCTGAATAAACACTATGAACAGATTCAATGTGGATAGATTAAAAAAAACCTTTTGAACATATTACAATTGAGTATGCTCCTCTCTACATGTTAAGGAGTTCATCTTTGATTAAAACACAGCTACATATATTTAATTTGTCAAAGATGCAGAAATTCATGAAAAGAATATTCAGTTATGCTACAATAAATGTGCATTAGTACATATGTATCACTCCAGTTTATTTATGTTTAAAAGAGTAAAGAATTTAAAAAACTACAAATTACCACCACAGCCCAAAACAAACAACAAAAGCTGTTCAAAGAAATCAGACATAGCTAATGTACAGTTTCTCATTCAGACAAACTTTGTGCTGCCTACCTGCCATGGTTCATTTGTTCATACCTCCCTCTATCTATAAATAAGTAGTTCTACAGGGGACAGAAGTAATGAGCCCCATTTATTCAGCCTTGTACCTTATGTCCCTGGTGTCTAATAAGATGCAAGTACCAGGGCTGTAGCATTGTTGCTCTGTTTGAATTTTCCAATCTCTAAATAAAGCATAAGCTCACACTGTCTTCCTCAAGGACCATTTCTCTTAAAGTAAACAACTAAGCGAAAGATTTTGCCTTTTAATGCCTTTCAACCCTGTGTTTAACTATCCAATTTAGTTGAAATTAGCTACTAGCCGCAAACATTTGTGGAGTATGTGCATATAGATGCAGTGATTACCAAAACCTAGTTTCCTTCATAACTTTGGCCAGCAATGCTTTTAATGCTACCTACATTTCCGTGATACAAGCGTCTTTAAGATTTCTCAGCTAGGAGGTAACTTTTTTTTAATTATTTCTTACCATCTTCATAGAAATCCAGGAGCTGTGCCACAAAAGGCTGATCTGCATTCTCCCCTTCTATTAAAACAAAGTCGCCAAGCTGTATACATTTTTCTGTTCTGCTTCTTTCTGATTTTATAATGATCCCCCTAGAAAGTGACACGCAGATTAGCAGGACTTCACATCCTTTATAATTCACATATCATTAAAGCTGATCACCTGCCAGCCTTATAGCTAGTTATGGCCCACTTACAAAGGCTAAAATTAATTTTCCCTACTAAAAATCACATAGATTTTAAATAGTTAATACTTATTCACAAGTTTAATTAAATGCTTGTTTAAACATTATACAATTTACAAATCAAGAGCTTTGTGACAACTTTTTGTTATTTCCGTAAAGTGTTGTGACACAGTATGGCAAGACCACTACTCCTTAGTGATATTCCTCCTGCCACGGTAAACTTAATGATGTCAAAAAGTTAAAGAAACCTGCACCGTTCAAGTTCCCCCGAGAAACCAGAAATAAATGTTATTTACTTGTACTGCAAAGTCCTCAGTTTTCTGTCTGAGTTTGTAGGCTTTCCATACCAGGAGTAAATAATTTTGTTCTGTTGCTGGGTGTTCATGATTCCCAAGGAAAAGCTAAAATAAATAAACAAACAGTTTTTGCTTATTATTTAAAAATAAAAGCAGAGAAAGACCCAGGATTGCCGGATTGCTAGACATGCAATAAGTTCTTTTAGTGAATACGAAGAATCTGACACAGATCAGTTGATGCACAGAAACCTACCATAGCTCACATCTACGGACACCACTCCCTCAAGGAAAGAGGAAAAAAGGAAGGTTTTTGGTAGCGGATTGTCCTTTAACTCTGTTTTTTCACATCCAGCATTTGATTAACACATCTGACAAACAAGTGAATCCCTTGACACCGGCTTGCTCACTTGTTTACAGAGCAAGTTACCAGGACTGATGTCTTCTGTTTTGCCTGCTATCAAAATTCTCCCAAACACTGGAGGCTAAGATGCAGCCTTACTGCCATCTCCCCGAGCTCTATCTCCCCCATCTCCTTCTCTGAAGGCAGCTTCAGCTCCCAGCAGCACAGCCCTCGCCCAGCAGCACTGGGACGTTCAATTGCCAGACTTTCAACCCCAGCCCGGCTGCAGCCCCTCAGCGCCCATCACCACAAGGGCCCCAGCCCGCCAAGGGCCATTTTAACGCTGCTTTTCAGCCGGCTCCCTGAGGCCGGGCGGGTGAAACGGCCACGAACGTTTCGCTTTTGCTTTTTTTCCTAAATAAGAAATTTCCCTTCGGAAACGGACCGCTTGCCTCAGGAAAACTCAAACCGACGACGGCTAAGGGCGCTCCCTCAGCGAGCCCCGGTGCCTCACAAGGAGCCCTACCCCCTGAGGGAGCCTTTCTACCTCAGCGAGGCCCCCAGTTCCCTCACAGGGAGCCCCCCCCACCCCACCCCCGGCTCCCTCAGCTCCGTGCTGCGGGAAGGGGCCATAACGGCCGTGAGGGATCGCCCCCACAGAGCCCCCCCCCCGCCCGCTCCCCTCAGGCCCGGGGCCGCGCTCACCGCTCCCCTCAGCGACCCCCGCGCGCGCAGCGGCAGCAGCGCGAGCTCCGGGCGGCGCCGCGACGAAACTTCCCGCCAAAGCGCGCACGGGGACGTAGGGGGCGGGTGGAGGAGGAGGAGGAGAAGGAGGAGGAGCTCCGCCATACTTGTACCTGGCACCCGCCGCCCTCACAGCAGCGCCGGAAGGGAGGCGCCTGCCCGAAAATAAGGTGGTGGCGGCGGCCGCGGAGAGGGATCCGGAAACGGAATCGGTTGCGGCCCGTCACGGAAGCGGGCAGCGGGGGGGCGCCGCCGGAGTGGGGCGGCCATGGCGAACCGGACGGTGAAGGACGCGCACAGCATCCACGGCACCAACCCGCAGTACCTGGTGGAGAAGATCATCCGCACCCGCATCTACGAGTCCAAGTACTGGAAGGAGGAGTGCTTCGGCCTCACGGGTACGGCGGGGCGGGCCGGGGGGCTCTGAGGGGGCTCTGAGGGGGCTCTGAGGAGCCGTCCCTCGCCCCCTGACGGGCTGTTTTCCCCCCTGTAGCCGAGCTGGTGGTGGACAAGGCCATGGAGCTGAAGTACGTGGGGGGCGTCTACGGCGGGAACATCAAGCCCACGCCATTCCTGTGCCTGACGCTGAAGATGCTGCAGATCCAGCCCGAAAAGGATATCAT
The DNA here is from genome assembly GCF_964211835.1 of Anser anser. NCBI lineage: Eukaryota > Metazoa > Chordata > Aves > Anseriformes > Anatidae > Anser > Anser anser. The sequence continues at coordinate 26,147,322 of NC_139728.1, forward strand.
CGTGGAGTTCATCAAAAACGAGGACTTCAAGTAAGTCTGTGCACGCTCTCGTGGTGGTATTTTATTTTGAATTTGTCGTAATAAATGAAATCTGGATGTCCAAAACGGCCAGGGGAACCCTAGACAAGGTTTAGCTTTCTCTTGTATGTGGTAAAATTTTTCTTCCGTGTGCAGGGCCTTATTCTTGCTTTTGAAGAGTTTGCTCTCCATGTCATCTAGGTTGTTGAAATTGCTCGCCTTCATGGTGTGCTCTATCTGTGATAACGCAGCTCTGCCTGAAGTACATGGAATGAAGTGCATTAACGCAGCCAGAATCAGCTACTTTCTGTTTCCCTAATCACTGGAAGTGATAATGCGACTCCTGCATGCATAATAAACCCGCACAAAGTACATGTATCTACTCGAGTATTTGGAGGAGGAATTTATGATAGTGTACCAGTTTTCCTCAGAAATCTCTGAGAAATTTCTCTCAGAAATTCCTTTTACCCAAACTGCTAACTATGCAAACAATTCAAATAAGCAGAATGGTTTGCCTTTTAGGTACGTCCGAATGCTCGGTGCGTTGTACATGAGGCTGACGGGCACAGCTATTGACTGCTACAAGTATCTTGAACCGCTCTACAATGATTATCGAAAAATAAAAAGTCAGAACAGAAATGGGGGTAAGCAGCCTTACACTATTTTGATTTCTCGATGCCTCATAGATGGCCTCTTGATAGAAAAATGTAACATGATAAATATTCTCTTTGGTAATACAGCTTAAAATGGGGAAAAACATATTTTTAAAGTTTTGCTTTTACTTGTTCATTCTTTGGCTAGTTTGTTGCTGATCTTGCTGATGTGTACAAACAAGAACTGCCTTGCTTATTTTGCTTTCCTCAAGTGCTTTTGTTTTCTGTTGTATACTGAAACTCAGTTCCACAAATACCAGAGACACCACTCATGTGAGCACTGAGAATCTGCTAGTCCTAGCTAGCTATGCATTGTTTCCCATTTCTGCAAGACAGATCTAATGATTTCCCTTATCATGACTTTAAAATTATGTGTACAGCACCCTCAATAAAGTCTGAAGTGTCTTGTCTTTATCAGCTAGCATTAATCTTGTTTTTTAAATTCTTCTTTCTCCCCCCTAGAATTTGAGTTGATGCACGTGGATGAATTTATTGACGAACTACTCCATGAGGAACGTGTGTGCGATATCATTCTGCCTCGATTACAGGTTCGGAAAAGTGGATGGTCTAACTGCATCAGATTTAGTAGTTGTATCAGCTGCTGGCTTGTTGCAGGAAGCTGCAATTCAGGCCCTTTGGGCATGTAAGATGGGCATGTGAGCTGCCTCCTTAGGTGTTTGTTCTTGAGCTGTGTAAGATAAAGTTGTAATTTCTTCTAGAAACGGTATGTTCTGGAAGAAGCTGAGCAACTTGAGCCTCGTGTTAGTGCTTTGGAAGAAGACATGGATGATGTAGAATCTAGTGAGGAGGAAGAGGAGGAAGACGAAAAGGTTAGTGACCTATTTGCAGAGGGATTGTTTAAACCGGTGCTCGGATGGATCACCCCTGTCTTTGTGGCCTATGAGAAATATTTGAGGGGAAGCCTCAGAAAGCTGTTTACAGCTCTTACATCCTCCCCTGATGGATTTTCATATAAGCTGCCAGTGAGAATATTTTAGACTCTAAAGTGCTTTGTAAAGCTTTCCTGTCTGCTGAAACTCACAGACCTAGATCTGTTCTGTGCTACCTAAATGTGTTCACGTCAGTTGTTTTATGTACACAGGAGAGAGGGTGACGATGAAAGTTATGGTGACAGTCATAGTCAGTTCTGCTGTACTTCATTTATTTATTGTTCAGAAGTCCTTACTGATTTAAAAAAATGGAACTAGTTACAGAAATATTTTTCCCCACTGTTTCCAGCTGGAGCGAGCACCCTCTCCTGACCACCGCAGAAGAGGCTACAGGGATCTTGATAAACCTCGCAGATCTCCAGCCGTGCGATACAGGCGGAGCCGGAGCAGGTCTCCACGAAGGTGACACATGGCTCTTTTTAAGCGTTACTTTTACCTATAATGCTGCAGAAGTAAAGGTGACAATTCAGCAGAATCTCCTACACCTAATTCCTTTAGTCACTTTCCTAAAGTAAGGAGTTGCAGTGCACAGCTGCAGTCAACATTTGTCCGTACCCTTCCCTTGTTCTTCAGTAACTTAAACTTGCTGGCCAATGTTAGCTAAATCTGACAATAGAATGAAGATATTAAGGAGAACCAAGTGCTTGTTTTCATGTAAACCAAAGGTTGGAGAGAAAATCCAATTACTCTTGCTGGTAGTAAGCCGAAAAAAAAAAAATCACAATTTAACTCTTCAGCTCACTGTATGGGCCAGAGCAGAAGCATGCACTGCCTCTCATGCATCGGGCCAAACAAACACTAACTGGGAACATGAGAAAGTGCAAAGGAAGCTGTGGCGCTGTTGCTGCGCAATGCAGGAAATGAAACTGCTGGTTCTTTTTTTTTTTAATGACCCTCTTTTTCTCCCCATTACAGGCGAAGCCGCTCTCCAAAGAGAAGAAGGTAGTCTTTTATTCTCTTATTTATTCTCAGAGTGTGTGTCTTTAGTACGGCTATCTTACAAGATTCTTTTCTCTCAGTCCATCACCACGCCGGGAGAGGCATCGCAGCAAAAGCCCAAGACGACACCGGAGCAGATCTAGGGAGAGGCGCCACAGATCAAGATCTAAATCTCCAGGTATTTCCATAGTTTACACGTAAAATCTGGCATATCTTTATCAGTAGAATATCCACTGCAAGAAAAATCTGTGTCATGGTATCAAGAAGCTAGTTTAGGTGTTTAATCTAGCTTATAAAGTGGTTAGTTATCTGAAAGCAGTGCTGCAGAACTTCAATACATACAAAATTGCCTTGAGCGCATTTTTCAGGTATTTGCCAGGAGGCTAATTTGACTGCTCTAATTAAGCCTAGAGCTCTGCTATTATCTACAACACTGTCACCAGAAGCAGATTGCATAAACAAAAGAATTCCAGGGTCTATGGAAGTAAGTTATCTTGAGGGTCATCACGCGGCACTTGCAGGGCAAGCAGGCGATCAGGCCCAGTCAGCATGGGTTTATGAAAGGCAGGTCCTGCTTGACGAACCTGATCTCCTTCTATGACCAAGTGACGCGCTTGGTGGATGAGGGAAAGGCTGTGGACGTGGTCTACCTTGACCTCAGTAAGGCTTTTGACACCGTTCCCCACAACATTCTCCTCGAGAAACTGGCTGCTCGGGGCTTGGACTGGCGTACGCTTCGCTGGGTTAGAAACTGGCTGGATGGCCGGGCCCAGAGAGTTGTGGTGAATGGAGTCAAATCTGGTTGGAGGCCGGTCACTAGTGGAGTCCCCCAGGGCTTGGTACTGGGGCCGGTCCTCTTTAATATCTTTATTGATGATCTGGATGAGGGCGTCCAGTGCACCCTCAGTAAGTTTGCAGATGACACCAAGCTAAGTGCGTGTGTCGATCTGCTCGAGGGCAGGAAGGCTCTGCAGGAGGATCTGGATAGGCTGGAGCGATGGGCTGAGGTCAACTGCATGAAGTTCAACAAGGCCAAGTGCCGGGTCCTGCACCTGGGCTGCAACAACCCCAAGCAGAGCTACAGGCTGGGAGATGAGTGGCTGGAAAGCTGCCTGGCCGAGAAGGACCTGGGAGTATTGGTGGATAGTCGGCTGAATATGAGCCAGCAGTGTGCTCAGGTGGCCAAGAAGGCCAACGGCATCCTGGCCTGTATAAGAAGCAGTGTGGCCAGCAGGTCGAGGGAAGTGATTGTGCCCCTGTACTCGGCTCTGGTGAGGCCGCACCTCGAGTACTGTGTTCAGTTTTGGGCCCCTCGCTACAGGAAGGACATGGACGTGCTCGAGCGAGTCCAGAGAAGGGCGACCAAGCTGGTGAGGGGTCTGGAGAACAAGTCTTACGAGGAGCGGCTGAGGGAGCTGGGCTTGTTCAGCCTGGAGAAGAGGAGGCTCAGGGGCGACCTCATCGCTCTCTACAGTTACCTGAAAGGAGGCTGTAGAGAGGTGGGGGTTGGTCTATTCTCCCACGTGCCTAGTGACAGGACGAGGGGGAATGGGCTAAAGTTGCGACAGGGGAGTTTTAGGTTGGATGTTAGGAAGTACTTCTTTACCGAAAGGGTTATTAAGCATTGGAACGGGCTGCCCAGGGAGGTGGTGGAGTCACCATCCCTGGAGGTCTTTAAAAGACGTTTAGATGTAGAGCTTAGGGATATGGTTTAGTGGAGTACTTAGTGTTAGGTCGGAGGTTGGACTCGATGATCTTGAGGTCTCTTCCAACCTAGAGAAATCTGTGAATCTGTGAAAGTTACCTTTTTTTTTTTATCTTATAGGGCACCACCGTAGTCACAGACACAGAAGTCATTCCAAATCCCCTGAAAGGTAGTATTTCTTGGTATATTTCTTAAGAATGACCGTACAGTCATAGGTGGTCTTACTTGTCATTGAATCTCAGGAACTGAAGCTCTTACAATGTTAAAGTATTTTGTGTGGTACCTCACCCAGTGTTACAGTAAAGCTATTATGCGTATTTGACAATAGAAAACACTAAACCACTATATATCACGTTGATCTTATGATGCAGTAAAAATCACTGTCTTACATACCTGAACTGTTTTCTGTTTCAGATCTAAGAAAAGCCACAAGAAGAGTCGTCGAGGGAATGAATAATACTAACTCCAGTAGTTTGGAGGCCTGGCATTGTGGTCTAATACTGTCCTATCTGCTTTATGGGACAGCTGAATATGTACTGGCTGCTTTAGCAGCCCATTTCTTTAGTCCATCTTTTCTTGTATAAGTGTTTTTATTTCTTTGTTTTTTAACTAAAAGAAAGCTAAAGATCCTCTTTAGGTAGTTACTTTCTTATTCTTGTGATAGAATTTGAGAATTGTTTTTAAAGTGTTTTTCTCAAGGCCTGTAAAAGTCAGTGAAGAGCAATAATAAAAGGGGGGCTGTCTTTAAAGGAGGCTTCTGGTGTCTTTTGTAATACTTCCAGATTTCTAATTGAAGCTGGCTTTATTTTCAAATCAAGGTGATGTTATGACCAACAATTGCTGCTTAAACATATTCTAACTCTGGTAACTTAAGTCAAACACTGAAGAACTACCAGCCTAAAATATATTTATAACCTCTAATATATTTTTAACCTCTATTACAGGCAAGGAAGCAATGCTATTGAGAAGCCACTATGTTTACTAAAAGCCAAAGCTAACTTAAAGACTAGGTTTAACATAGAGCTGTCCCTTGTTCCTTTGTAAGAATCGTCCTTAAGTCTAATATGCTTCTTCTGATACCAGTATCAGACAGTTCAAAAGCTTCAAGTAGAGAAAAAAAAGTTTTTGCCTGAAAAGCATTACGTTAATGAGTACATTTAAAGACAGCAAACTACTCCTTTGAACACAGAGCATTTATGGCCTACCTCTGGAAGAGTGACACAATAGCTCAGCTCTAGCATCCCTCAAAGTTAGCATTCAGTAAAACCCTGTTTTTCAAATGAAAAATATTCAAGTTCTTACTCAAGTTACGGTTCTTAGTACATTTAATGACATATGGCAGGAACACAGTTGTGCTAAGTCCAGTTTGTATGACCCCTTTATTCATAATCTTGCTTCAGGAGCATGGGCAGGCAGTTTTGTCACTGTATGCTGCATATACAAGTTGGGATGTTTACTATCCACCTATTTTCACATACTGCCCAATGAGTGACAACACAAAGTAGTAAGCCAAATTAATTTATGGAAGGTCCTTTTTAGAGTTACCTCGTTGTACAGCTTGATTTTTTTTTTTTAAGATAACTTGATATTAGTTTAGAAAGGGTATTAACAGAAAAGGTGTACATTTCCCTCAGATCAAGTATTCTACAAGAAAGACAGCACAGGGAGAAACACGCACTGACTGTATGTCTCATTTTAAATGAGAGAGGAAAGATGACTAGCTTTAATACCTAAATATAAGTTGTTTTTGTTATTCTAATTACAGTCACATATAAGTATACATATAAAAGAGGGAAGAGGAAGAAGTCTTAACTTTTTTTTTGCAGTTTTATTTTTCTTTTAAAAAGTTTTTTTGGCACTACATAGTTCTGTAAAGAATAGAAGTGACAAATTTTTAAACACATGAAATCCCTTTCTAATTTTATTTTTTTAGAACAATATATATAAAGTCTGAAGCAACCAAAGTATGAATACAGCTAATAGAAAATAAAGAACTTAATTTTAAAAATTCTCTCTCTTTACAGTTTATCAAGATAAAACAAAACACAATTCCCCTTAAAAATAGGGTAATAAAATAGATGAAATTTGTATCACTTAGTTTTGTGATACTAGTAAAAACTATAGTTCGTATCTATGTACAAATGATACAGTTTAAAAACAGTCTTAAATAATCTTGTATCTAAACATGTTGCATTAAGATTTTAGATCAGAACCTGAATTTTTTTCCTCCCCTCCCCCCACCCACCCACAACCCCCTTCAATTTCACTTTTTCTGTTGAATGTAATTCAGATTCAAGTGTGGGTGTCCTTGAGACAGAAGCGAGAACCGCTGGTTACTCTGCATCAGTGGACCAGCTAAAAGAAAATGGATTACAATTACTTCAGCAAATTAAACACATTTAACAGTTCTTGGCTACTTTAAATGCATTAATCGTACTTAGAAAATAAGTAATTTACAAGATTGACACAAGTGCTATCTGTATAGCTAACCCATTTAATGGGACAATGCAGTATTACTTTAATACTATCTCCAACGCTCCCTCAGAATCATCAATACATCATTTTGTTTCATTACTTCAATCTTAGCTAACAAAAATAATTTCACATTGTTTAAATGTGGTCTCATTTGGAAACCTTGCTACACCCAAACAGACTAGATTTGGAGAAAAGGCTTTGGTGCCAGTATCTCATTTTATACAACGTGACCCAGCAACACAGCAACTGCAAGCTTCCAAGTAAAATTTCGGCCTGGTTTCTCTCTTAGCGGAGCCGAAGGTCGTTTTCCTACTGCCTTTCCCAATCCTGCAAGACACTGAACACCTTTACCTCACTAGCATTAGAAAGAGTTGAGATAAAGTCAGTTCTTCAATGCTCCCTCAATAACTGAACCTGATGCAACTTTGAAGGTAGCACTGCTCTGGTTGCAGTTGGACCAGATAACCTCCAGAGGCCCCTTCCAACCTCAATTATTCTATGGTCTTGTAAGTTGTAAGCTTTCACATCTGTAAGGCATTCCACAAGCAACGTACAGAAGTCAAATAAAATGAATCAGCACAAAATTTTCTTCAAATTCTTAACATTCATGGGCAAATCATCTTAACCTCTAGCGAAGCACAGGTGGCTCTACAGTGAGACACCAGCAGTGGAAGAGGAAAAAGGCTGGAAGTGCAACAGAATGCAAGCTGACTCTGAATTTAGAAGGATTTAGCCCCTTCCCTCCCACAAAAATTTGCATCCATCCATACAGGAAGCCGAAGTGTTGATTTGACTCTTGGATTCGCTATGGTTCCAGGGAGCCTAGGCAAGTGAAACATGATCCTTGGCTTTTAAAGCCTTTGAGACAGTAAAGAGACATGTCGCATGAGCTGTTGATTCATATACTAGTTCTAGTACCTTGAGGGTAGAAAGGTTTGTTCGGTGGATAGCTGGCATTTCCCTGCTGCATGTAGTTCTGAGGCATATTGTAAGGCCACGCTCCTCGGAGGAGAGGAAAATGGGTAGGGGTCCCATGGTCCCAAGGGACAGAAGGAGGGTTCATTTTACCAAACTGTCCTTGGAAACCCTGATCTATTTTTCAATTGAAAGGGAAAAGCACATTGCAAGTTGAAATAATTAAACAGTAAGTCACAAATACAATTTACATCTCAAATAACAGTTTGCAGGGGACTTAATGTGATTAGTCTGACGTGCTACTATTTTTTTTTTTTAATATACATAATAAAAATTACCACCTAAATTAATTCATTATTCACTATAATGGAATTTATTGGAGGGGAAGACACAGGATGAATCAATACGTGGAATCAAGACCTACAATTTCACAATTCCACACAAAAATAAATTAGACTTTGTCATTCTCATGACAAAAAATACAAGTTCTGAACAACGTTATTAACATCTGAGCCCACACAAATCTTCACTATCACTGACGTGTGACATGAAAGCTATTATCCTGCAAAAATAACTCTCAGAAGCTATACACTGGAATTCCACTAATACCTGTGTGCTTAAGAAACTCAATACATAGATCATTGGACCAACTTATAATTCATTTTTAGAGAGAAAGATGAGTACACAAATTGTAAGCTATTCCATTTACAAATCTCACTGCAGAACTTAGCATGAGAAATCAAGCATCCAAGGAGGCAGGACACACAACAGCTTATGCCAAATGCTGTACTATTAACTCTGCTCTTTTTGCTCATAGCTCCCAGTTTTGTAAGACACAGCAATGCCTGCTAATTTAGAAATACGACCAACGTACATTTAAAAAAATAAATTTAAGTAACTAAAAGTACGTCAGTTCCCCTTCAGATTCATCAGAAAACTTTCAGACAACTTTCATTAACTAAAAGCTAGCTACAGGTTTCAAAATTGTAACTTTTATATAATAAAACATAAAGAATGGCTTTGGAGTAAAAATAAAAAGGTCATCCCTCTGAAACTTCTAATGATCCTACTCCTGATCAGATCGTCTACTGTAAAGAAAGTAAAGTTTCTCCTTCCAGTTCAAGGTTATGTGAACCCAAGGTTATGTGAACCAAGGCAAAGTTTTCCATGAACTCAGCGTTACCAACTTGTCCCAAGCAAGTATGAAAAAGCAGGCTTCAAACAGGGCAGACAGCTCATCTTTACTGTGTGCCTACCCAGTGTCTCCACCTTAATGGCATCTAAGCCATAAAGGCAACAAAGCTGATTAAAATACAAGAAGGAAAAATAGCAGGACTGAGTACTACGAAAAGGAGTGCAATAAGACTGGAAATAGATGGAGCTGAGTGAGGGGGAAAAAAGTACTGCGACTGACAGCACAAGAAATCTGGAAAACCTATGCAGGCAAGACGGCAGTGGAAGCAAACAATGAAACAGAGCAGAAGGAAAAAGACTGAAGACAGAGACTGACTGGACTACATGATAAAAAATGGGACTAGTTAAGGGAAGAAGGAGAATGGAGGAGAAATTAGGATTCAAAGAGCTAGTGTGCAAGAAGGCAGCTACCCAAGTAAGAAGAGTTGGCTTGGAAGAAGGTACTTGAGAAAAAATCAGGGCTGGGCTGGACACGGAGGAGAGAGATGCCTGGACAGGGGATTAAGATCAGAAGCGGTGGATGGTTAGGGACAAAGCACACTGAAAGCTCAGTGCACTGGCAGCAGTTCCTGTACCCTCTAAAATACACTCTCCACAAAGCTTCAAACACAAAAACATGCATCTCCCGCACTTCAACAAACGTGTGAAAAACTCAGTGGTGTAGTGTATCTCATTCAGTGCTGTTGACTCACAGCTGAAAATCTACTGTTGCTGCCAATTACTCTGTTAGTGCAGAGAAAGGTTGTGCAGGAGATTTCCCCAATTTCTCTCTTCTGATGAACTGCATCAGCATGTTATATGATGGATATATACATATATTTATGTATATTTAAACATAGGAGGAGTTAAAATAAATCAAAAGACCATTATTATGCTTTAAAAGATAACAGTTCAAATTCAAGGGCTGCCACATTTTAAGTTGCTTAGAAAACTGTGGGCTTTAATTACTATATACTGTTTTTCTGATCCTCAAACATACATGTGTGTTTGGCTTTATTCTTATGAGGCAAAAGGCTGTTGCCCACCTGCTGCAGTGGAAACATTTACGACGTATTCTCAGGAAACAATATCTAGATTAAGGAAGTGAGGCAGGATAAACTATAAGAGAAACGACTGCATAAGACCACGTATACTGCACTAAATACAGGGGGACAATACTCAGCTTGCACAACCATAGTTCTGCCAGTGTTAACATCACAGCTGCAATCTCAGCGTTCACCTAATAATCTATGTAACAACATAAATGGAAACTGCATTTGTAAGCATGCTCACAGAAACGTACTTTAGACTCAAAACAATTATTCCAACATCGCTTAGTTGAATGCATGTTTTCTCATGTGTTGCACAGCCATTAATGGCAGATAGGACCATGCCTAAAATTTTACAAAGATTCAACTTGCATAATTTTTTTTCCTATAAAAATTATAGGAAATTTAAGACAATGAAGGTACTGACTCAGTTTCTTAAGCATTTTTTTTTTAAATGTAAAACAAATTGGAAGAGTTAGCTGTTTCTGTAACACTTAACATTTGTACACAAAGTGTGAGAGGTTTGATACAACAGAGAAGAATTACCTGAATTCCCCACAGTGCCATTGTTCACCAGTGAGTTTGGAGTCACAGGATTGTGCCAGTGTCCCTCATGAGAAGTGCTGGGGATTCCCATGGGCCTGGCAGCAGGCTGTGCAAAGATGATACTGGGATCATTCAAGCTTACACTGCTCTGGTTATTTGTGGTGGTGCTGCTGCCAGATCTCATAGAAAATGGAACATTTGTAGAATGAGGAGGGTTACCCGGTGCAGAGTGAATAACAGGCCCGTGAATAGGCCACGAAGTGTTAGGAAGCTGAATTTGGTGGTGATGGTGCATCTGAAGTAGTCCCAGGTTATGCAAGGTGGAATACTGACCTGGGGGAGATTGGGGAAAGTTAAACAAAGGCAGCTGGACCTGATGGGGTGGCTGTGCACCCTGCTGTGGTTGTGGAACGTGCTTAGACTGGGATATTGGTTGTGGCTGAGTCTGGTTAATGGAGGCTGGCTGAGAGGAATTCTGTGTAAATTGTTGAGGTTGTGGAGAATAAGATGATTGATGCGAATCAGACTGGAGGGGGAAAAAAATATGTATTTCTGATTAGTTCACTAGCTATTTAATGGTGCTTTTCTTTAATAAGCAAACAACTTATTAGACTATTTATAAAAAAGGCAGAGCACTCCCCAGCAACACCCCAACTACTAAGTCCAACATCCTGCTGGTTTAAATAAAAGCAGTTCAGCTGACATTTTTTCCCAGCAGATGATTTGGCCTGCCAACACGGCCCATCCCACCACCAAAATCATCATTTTAAGCAAACATTAGCCACAAGCTCTTCATTAGACTCCTCACACATCTGTTTCTGATTTTTCATCAGTGTCTTCCCTACCCCGTTTATTTACAGCCCAGAATCTCATTAAAGAGGTAACTTACTTATAAACAGAGTTGTTCTTATTACTACAGATACTTTTGTAAGTGATTCCAAAATAAGTTTCAAGTATTTCTTTAGTTGTTATATAACCTGTTAAACAAGAAATTGAAGCTCCTAACGCTCAGTTTCAATCTCTATATCCTGATGTCATATCATGGCTGAAGGAACAGAAACAGCCAGTATCACAGCATTTACAGAGCTCTTACAAAGTTTTCCCTTTCACCAGCAACAGAAACAGGCATAAGCCTACCTCATCTGTTTGGTGTTACAACTAAACAGAGAAGCACTTCAAGAACTCAGCTGGCAGGGAAAAAAGTACCCCAGCTTATCTGCCGAAATTTATTACCAGTATTAATGTAATTTGTTTTTAAACATTCAAATGAGACGGTGATGGCATGAGAAAGGTACCTCCAAAGACAGATTCGAATGTGAGATGTCTGCCTAGGTCAGAGACGATTATCTGATTCTCAGATTTCCATCTTACCCTAGAGGTGCTTGCCTCCCTCCACAGACTACACAGACAGCTAAGCTCCAAGTCAGCTGCTGTCAAACATCTGAAGTTAAAGGTCTCAGCAGCTTGTCACTACCCATGACTGGTCTCCTGTTTAAATTGGCAGTTACTTTTCTCCAATAACCAGTAGGTAAGACAGGACTTCCCCACGCCAGCCGTTCACAGCATTACACTGAGCAGCATGCTGTGTCTTTGCCTAAGCAAAGCTGAAGCCCAGAAGCTGGGACTGCTCCCTGCTGCTATTCCACCTGTTTCTGTTGCAGTACCTCCTATACCTTTCTATCAAACAAGGAAGAGCCTTCTTGCAACCATTAAATCATCACAAGCATGCATAGGACATGCCAGCAGCAGGAGAGGAGGAATGTTAGGCTCCAGCCTCTACGTCTGCTTCTGCAGCCCTGTTTTCTATTTTCATTCCCTCTTGCTCCACTAACATTCCCCCTTCCTATCCTCAAACAACCCTCAGCACACATTCTCCAAGAAATCCCAGCCAAATGACAGCCATGTAACACATGCACAGTGTCCAAGACACAAGACATCCAGATGACACAACACTGTGCACATACACTGGACCTACTGCATCTGATGTGCCTACGTGCATACCCACACGTCCAGCTTCAATTTCCCAAGCAGAAATAGAAGGCTCCAGGGATACTCCTTCAATTAGGTTAGGACTGTATCAGTCCCTCCTTAACAGTATATTATTATAGTAAAAATGATGTTATAAGGTCTGTTACTGGAGCAAACACTCCAATAAATGTCTCATCACTTATGAAATACTTTACACCTAAAGTAGTAAACTGAACAAAGAGCATTAGGAATCAGCAGCCCCAATTACTACATTTGCTTACTTGCCAGCTTCATGAGCAGGCACAAGTTTCTCATGCTACTAGCTTAAAATTAGTAAGTTTTCACTGTATTCTATACTTCAATAACATTAAATGTTAACAGCTGTATTTACTCAAATACCCTCTGCTATCTATCACACTTTGGAGCAAGTTAAACACATCTTATCTGGTTCTATATACACTTGAACAAATTCTGAGAAAACTACCAAATATTCCCCCATTGTCCTGTTTGCGCTTCTAGTTTGTGCTGGCAGACTCTTTCCCTGTATAACATCTGAACTGAGGAATGATTAACCCATGTTCCCGGTCTGTTCACGGCAGTCCCCTCAGACAGTTCTCTTTTTAAACCACAGAGAATCATGATAGTCACAAACCTAGATCTCTAGCATGTTAACAATAAGCTGTGCTTTACTTCCCTTAGTAATTCCAGAATAACTAAGCACAAGACTTCAAAAGCCACCCTAACTTAAATTTGACAAACAGTGAAGTTGACCTTTCAGAATTGAGTTCTCCTATGAAATGTGACTATGCGGTTTTCATACTGAAAGACCATGAACGGTCCTCAAAGAAACACTGCGTTACAAATCAAAGTTTCATTAACTGGCAATGTAGAGTGCAATGTTGTCATTATAAAGTCCAGAGTCCATTCAAAAAATCTGGGCAAACCTATTCCTAGTGCAGCCCAGGGTTGCTGGTTTGCTAAAGCTACTTACTTTAATACCGTAGCTAATTGGAACTTACACATTCCGATGACTGTCTAGTACGCAAGGGTCGTTCCACTTGCTGCTGGCTTACAGCCACTAGCTGTGAATTTACCATGCTTCGGACCAACTGGGTGCCTAATCAAGGAACAAAAAAAATTTAAAAAACACAAGGTTATGGATTACAGTATGAACGCTGAACTGGGAGTCAGTGACATTGTAAGTCTCATGTGACACAGTGTAGGTAAATCACTTTAATGTCTCCTGCCTTTAAGAGGAAAACTTTCCATCTACTGGTACCAGCTGACACCAGCTAAAGCCAAAATCTAATTCTGTGTAATACAAATCCTAGCATGAACAAGGTTCACTTTGCTAACAGGTGGGAGTGCTCCTTTACACAGGTTTCCACGCTATTGCTGTGAGTAGCGGGATTTCAAACGGCATTAGCAACAGCAGAAACTTTTGGTGAAAGAGGAAAAAAGGGGATATCAGAATACAGAAAAGCAGCAAGGTTCTCTCCACATTTCATTTATCATGTCTTTCCCTACTTTTTCGAGTACCATGGACCCCGAAGGACATAACTGGAATGGGTTTGCAGTTAGATTTGTCTCTAAATACTAAAAGTAATTTCAAAACTGGATCTAGTTTCTTAATGGATCTGCATGCTTTTAGAAGTGATACTTAAGACCACTGATTTTTTGTGAAAATACATTTCCTTACCTCTCACAGATGATAGAGGGTTAGCTAACATTTAAGAAACACTTAGAAAAGGAAATGTATTCAATTATTACTATGATTACTACTTCTAAGTGCACCCAGCGAGAGTGGAAGTCAAATAATGCAAGACTCTGAAGGCTATACTTACTGCTGAGTATGTTTTTACCACCCATACGAAGACTATACTTCAATAGGTATTACTTCTCTTGAAGAAAAGCAACACTTAATCTAAAAGCTGTATTTGCAATGACTGAAAGCATTAGTTGCAGTTCAAAAGTTAATTAACAGGTCTGAATAGAAACCTAGAAAGAAGGGATGTCAGAACTTGCAGATGATACTAAGAACACAAACTTTCCTTACCTGGCACACTACTATTTCTCTGTCGGGTTTGTTTGAATTCAGGACAATCTCTTCTAACATGACCCACATCTCCACAGATGAAACACCTCTTCTCTCTCGTTTCTCTATCTTCTTCTTTCACTTCTTTTTCATCATCTTTCTCATTCTCTTTTTTCTTCAACCTGAATGATAATTTTTTATTAGCACTATTACAAAAACCACAAAGAAAAATGTCCGTTGAGTTGTTAGATTGTGCAAAGGAAACTGTTACACAACCAACAGCTGTACCAACATATAAGTACTTCAGAAATACCAGAAAAGTATTAGTGATCAGGAACCAACACAAGAGGCAAAGGTCTTCTTCAACGTGATGGCTCCAGGACTATTGAATATTAGTACCATTTTGTGAGCTGTACATACAATTTGAGAGAGAGTCTGTGTGGCTGCGCTGTGGCAGCAGTTTCTGAAGAACAGATCACAATCTCAGATTTTAACTTTTAAAATGTTAGCTTTATGTATTACTTACCTCCTCCTCTTTGGACAGTCTTTCATGTAGTGACCAATTTTTCCACAGACACGACAACATCTGTCATTGGGTGCCAATTCCCCATCTGTCAGCACTTTCGAGTCAAAAAAGTATTCCTATCAAAATGCATCAGACAGATACAATGTATAAACCAATCACTTAAAAAGACTGAGAAATGAAAGAATAATAGAAAGCTTGCCTCTTCCTTTGTTCACATCTTATGAGTCTGTTTTTTTAGCTACATAAATAGCTACAAAATCTCTTTCTGGGTTTTAAAGCTGATTTTGCTGTTCTCTGCAATACTTAATGCCATACAATGAAAAGAAAACAAAACACCAAAATAAGCTTACTTCTCGCTAAACTGCCATGAATACCCATCAGCCACCCAACTACTCCTGTGAATTTTATACTACAGAAGTCCAATACTAAGCTGTACATTTTATGGAGGCAATGCATAATTACATAGATTATGTTGATAAAATTGATAAATACATACAAGAGATTTGCTCTGGACTCATCATTTTAGTGGCCAGAGGAAGGTAAAAAACTACTAAAAACTATGAAAACTTACAGCTTCTCTTCCAACAGTTGGGTAGAACGGGGTACCAAATAATTTCCTCCCATTGATAAATGCCTTCATTATGAAATTGGTCACTATTGAAGAAAGATAAAATTATTAGGAAACAGAAAAGGCACAACACTTTAGAAAACAGTAGTTGTTAATGATTAGAAGAAATTAATAGCTTACTTTTCCTAGAGACTCCAGCACCAAGATTATGATTCAAGTCAAAAGGATCTGTGTAAAGAAGGGGGGGAAACAAATCTGAGTTGGAAAAAGTGTAATGTAACATAACTTTCATTAACCTAATTTTTATCAACAGCACTTTAAAGATGTATAATTAAAAGTTTAGAGTCTAATCTCACTTTGTAAGCTGTAGGACTTGCAATTTTTTATTTTTTATTTTTAAACATTGATGGTAGTTTGCTTACATAAAGATCCTGTGCAACAATGAGAACAGATCCCAAAACAACAGCATACATCACTCCTTCATTAATAGAGCCAAAATTCAGCAATTACCTTCGATAGCAATACATTTGGATGTCCACTGTTTCTCAAACGTAGTTAACAGCTTCTTCTGCCGGATGCTGATCACATATTCCTTGAAGTCAAATTCTTCAGTGTAGAACCGCAGCAACCCTAGCCAGAGTTCTCCAAGTGATTCAGTGTTCTTCCCAAGAGAAGGCAGACGCTTCTTCTACATGCAATCGAAGACAATTTATACAGGTATTAAAAAAGCATTTTTCCTTCTCTCAAACCACCTCTCTAATTGTAAGTTTGTCTACCATGGACATTTGCCCTTGGTCACAGTAAGGTGCAACTAACAAGTCACTATAGTTAAAAGCAGTCCTGGATCGGGCTGATGTTATTATTTATCATGACATATATTTTTGTATGTACATAAAAGGCAGACCCTCCTTTCAGCAAAATAGAATTAATGTGGGAAGTTGTAATAATACAGAATTTTAACTACTCTTTTGTGAATTGCACTGTTAAAAATATATCACTTTCTCATAAAAACAATCCTTAAGTTTAGTTACTCTTCTGGAATTAGAATATTACCAATTCTTCCATGTCATCAAAGAAAAAGGCATTCCATCCATCCACCATTCTCTGTGGAATCTGTTTTCCATCAAATATCTGCCAAAATAGAAAGGGACACAGTTACCACTCTAATTCAAAGTCACCGTAGAAGACCTGCAGTTATCAAGAAACTGCACAAAAATACAAATCTTTTAATTTTAGCTATTACTTGTTATATGGGCAGTATTTCCAATTGGTAAAGCACTTGGGAGTCTTTTTGTATTATTGCTATCTCTCTCTCTCAAAGTCCTTGGATATTTTATTTTTAATTGTTCCTTACAACTAAGAAAACATGACTAAATTACCTAACCAAGATTCCGACATCCCTCTTGCCCACAAAATCTCTAAGTAGACTTTGAGATTTCTATTACATTGACTTTAGCAAAGCCAAGGGGAAATTCCACTATTATTTACATGTACTCTCAGAGGTAGCAATAAAATAACAACCCCCAACCGCCACTGAAGTAGCGCCAGGAAAGTCAGAATCTCAACTGCTGTGTTTAAACCCATTTTCTTCTTGTAAGCAGACAAGTAAAAAGTCCAAAAGTGGTAGTTTTCAGAAGTGCTCAACAGTTACAGCATATCCAGGGAGAGGCAGATAGCTAACTAAGCATATTCCCCCACTTACTCAAGGAAGGTACAAAATGTTATTTTCTTAAATAAAGTTTCCTGGCACATACAAAACCAGTACCTCTAAAGTTATACCAAAGCTATTGTTACCCCTTTTTCCCCTTACCTTATCAAAATAGAAAATGAACTCTCTCTTACAGTTGAATAATTAAGCATTTAAAAAAAAAAAAGTTTGACAGTAATTGATAGACTTGCATCTCATGAGCATCTGGCACAATCTCATCATTACAATTCCCTTCCCTCCCTCACCTGCCAATTTTTTGTCCAAGCCTGCTCAGCGTGTAAATATCACCATAAGGCCAAAATCCCAAAGTAAACTTAACAGCAGAATTTAAATATAACAGATTCCTGATTGTGCTGTGACTCTCCTGTTAAGCTTTACCAACTAAAACCAAGTGGGAGTTAGAAGCCTGCTAATGAGGAAGTGCCCTCTATTTCATTCATCCCTCTAACCCTAAACGCACAGATTTCTCACATCTCACGTCTGGCTTGAGGCAGCAGTGCATTTATTTTCATAGTCTATTTTTCTGTAAACTTACCTCCTGAAGAACTGGAATAACTGGTGGATTTCTCTGTTGTAGAAAGTACAAAACCATAAGGATATAGGCATATGAAGACAGACTACCACGGGACGCATCACCAATGTCACAGCGCTGAAAAAATACATTTTAAATGAAGTACTGAATTTACATTATATTATTCAAAAGTAATAACTATGACAGTGAGCAAACATAGCCCCACCAGTAATAAAGAACACATTCATCTCATAACTAAAAATTGGTTTATGAAACCTGAAAAATAAAAGGCTTTTGAATCAAGCATCATCTGGCAAACCTAGAACCCAATTAGACCAACATAAGAACAGAAAGCCTTCTAATAAACAAAATATTTTGGGTTTATAATGTGCCAAAAATGAAAATACAAAACAAAAATGCCCAAATGCAACAAGCCTCAACATTTGACATCCGGATTTTGATATTGTAAAATTATTTTGTTCCTAAATTCATGTTACTATAGCTGTTTCTATAATTCCTTATTGTTTCGTTTTCCCTTTGTTTTTTTAAAAGTAATTTGTAAGTATTTCCATGATGTATTGGCAAATCTCAGCCATTGTGTGATGCTGTGAAAACCCCATGAAAACCCCAAGACACGTTGTTATATCATGAGAAAATAAAATGTAGTTGTTTTTTTGGTTGGTTGGTTGTTTTCGCTAACAGTGAGAACCACTGTATTTCCAAACTCTTAAATCCAAGTGTGACCTAGGCATATCAACATCAAGTACAGACACACACACCCATCAGCCCACTCCTACTCCCTGACTTTTATAGGAAGTAAAACAAGGCCAGAAGGAAGCTGCAGTAGTCTTTGGGATGGTCCTAGATATGGACACTTGGGAAGCCCATGCACAAGCAGCCACTATGTCTTGTGGTTAACATTTTTTTCTGGGTTTTGTTTGGTTTTGTGGTGGTGATGATGGGTTTTTGTATGTTGGGGCAGGGTGGCTTGCATTGTAGCTGGTTCAAAATTGAAAAAAAAAATCAGAGTTTTCATCAGCTTTCTCCTAAGACATAAATCATTCAACAGAGAACAGAAGATGTCAAGACTCGCTTTTACACTGGAATACGTGCTGGCAACATTACTGTCTTTCATGGAAATGGACAACTGAATTCTGAGATTAGAACTTGATTCTGACACACATAATCAGCTTAAGTACAGTCAGCTTAAGAAAGTGTGCGTCTTCATATCAACAGCATTCTGCTCTCTCCTTTACAGTTGCTATTAAGCAAAAGATAAACTTAGTGCCTGTATCAGAAAACACAATACATACATACAAATAAGTATGACCTTTTTTATACTACCTTTGCAAAAACCTTCATTGTATAGCCCAGATACTGCACTCTAGGATCAATAGCTGCATATGTAGCCAGCATTCTTGTGTTATGCTGTGCCTGAAAAAAAAAAATTAAACAGGTTTTTCAGTGTAATTTATGGTTTATTATAGTGTAGTCGGCAGTTGAAGCACAGGAAATGCACAATACAATTGGAGGATAAAAAACACACAGCTATTCCACAATATTCATGCAACATTTCCTGCACAAACATAACTGAAAGGTGAAATCAGGACATTATTAATAACAATAACCATGGAAAAACACTACCAAAAAAACTAAGTCCATAAGATGACTCACAACTGAATCAAATCCGACTAATTCAATTTTCATAGGAGAATGTGAGCCCGTTACATAAGAAATAGTGCAGTTTCATTGTACTAGGTGTAAGCTGGGATAAGATGTACTATTCATGATGGCAGAAAGGCCATTGACACTAACAGCTTTTCAGAAGCATTCACAAAAATGCTGTATCATGATACTGATACGCCATCATGTTATACAGCTAATTTGTTTGGGATTAGGGTGTGGCCACTATTTAAATAATGTAGAAAAAAAGGAACACACACAAGCATTGTAATTCCAGTCTCAAAATTATTCCCTCAGATGATTATTTGAAAGAGTTGCAACATATTAAAAAGCTTTCTTGAACACAAAGGCAAACAAACAGATGCTTACCAGTGTATTGTATAAACTGATATCCCCTTCTAAGCCACTCCGTCTATGTTCAAATTTTACTATAGGCACTTTGGCTGTTGTTATAGGCAAGATGTTTCTCAAACCTGGAGAGGCAACACTTTAGTACATAAAACATTTCTATTAACTACGTATACAGTAAAATTAAGTATAAAACAGACAATACTTTAAAACACCTACCTGGATGCTTCTTGAGAACTTTTGCCAAACCTTCTATTATTTCCTTACAGTTCAATTTCTACGAAAAATAAATATCACAGTTTCAGATGTTTAAACATGGATTCTGTCCCGACAAGCACACTTACCACCAAACGCGTATTTTGTATAGGAAAAGTTTATGTACAAAAAGAAATAATCTATAAGCCATTTATGTAAACTGGTGACTCATATTCTCTATGTAGACATTTACAGGGCTCTGAGTGTCTATCTATAGGGCACTAAGTAAATTAAGCTGTATCTTATCTTGCTTCAGTAGTGTGGAGTACAACAAGCCAGTGTGCTACTAGCAAAATCCTACCTGCTCTGTGTACAGAAATACTAACTGAATGAAAAACCTTATAGAGTTCTTGAATTTAAACAGTAAAACGCACCAACTTCAGAGTTCTTACCTCTGCATTTTCATGGCCTTCCAATGTCATGCAGATATCTAGATCACTGTCCCGAAATCCAAATCCATTTTTTGAAGAGCCAAACAAGCAAAGTCTGGCTTTGTCTGATCAAAAAAGTAGACAAAAAATAAAATTGAAGTAAAATAGAGTTCTTTTACACTTTAACAGTAAGTGCTTATCACAGAATACTGCTTACTTGAGATGTCTGGGTGCACATAAAAAATTGAATTTTAGACGAGTTTACAACATCACTTCTAACGATTCATATTTGATAATGGAAGATGCACACTATTTTAACTGATTTATAGGAAGTGAGGCAGGAAGAAAAAACACCTCATTTTTGAATGAGGTACATTACAGTGTCACTAGCCATTTAAATGCAATCCTTAAGTGTGGCAAAAAGGTTTTTTTATATGCAAATGCACTTTCCTTTTTTAAATAAATCAAACCAATGTACAAACCCAGACACTAGTAAAACTTAACCCCACAGACAAAGCAGGGCTATTTTAAGGCACTTAAAATATAAATGGAACCAAAAATATTACTGGATCTATGCTGCATATTTTTCCCGTAACTATGTAAGTTTGTCCTCATTAAGTTTCTAAGCCATAACATTGCTCTTATCTTCTTGAACAATGTAAGAATAATAATACTTTACAGAGCAGTATTTCAAAATGGTTTTATATACAATACACATTTTTGTTTGAAACAAAATACTGTGATGCATTTCCATTCTTGTAAAGGAAAGGTAAGTTATGTAGCCAAGAGAAAGCAATTTCGTCTTAAAATACATTTTGCTGCTCAACTGGAATCCTAAACCTTTAATGGAATCTGAAATCTTAAAGTCTTTCAAGGCTCTGTAACAGGTCTCAATCGTCAGCTGCTGCCAATAAGCAGAGAGCACAGCCAGCAGGCAGAAGTGTAATTCACAGTTCCTTGATCACTGGCCAGCAACAGCAAAATGAATGGCCTTCTGTGTAAAGCAATGGACTGGAATTCAGGAGACGTGTGTTTGGTACCTGCCTCTAGCATTATTTTACAACATCTCCAAAAAGGCCACTTCTCATCTCCATGCCTTGATTCCACCACTGCCATATGATACTTCTTCCTATTTTATAAAAGGGACATAAAGATATGAACTAAGATTTCCAAGACACTCAAACACCGGTGACTTGGCAACTAAAGTACTTGGCCCACAACTCAAATAACATGAAACCCAGCAGGACAGGACCCATTTGGTCTTTTTTTTTTTTTTTTTTTTTTGTCCTGACTGCAATAGTCCTGTATCTGCGTGATCACTCTTGCAGTTTTTCCTACACTCTGGGGACTCTCCCATGGAATAGCACGGGGTAGATGTTCACTTTAGAAGCCTACAAGATAGTCTTACATGCAGAGTTAAAACCAGATGCCACTGCTTTAAACATGGAAAATGAGCATTAAGGAGATGAATTAAAACTTCACGCTCTGGACAACTTCAGTGGAGAAAGCAATATCAAGAATCACTACCTACACTTACATACCATTATACTCTTTTCGAATAAATCTTTCCAAGCTTGCCAGAATTTGTTCTCTGTTTTGTTGCTCAGATAAAGGAGGAGATAATTCATCTAAATAAAAACAAGTTAAAACACAGTCAACACGTGACATTCTGCTACATCAAAAATCTTTTCAGCTAATTAAAAGAATCGGATTAGACACATTTTTTTAAACAAACATTTGCTCTCCTTGAATATCAATTAAATTTTTTTCCTTTCTTTTTACGATGTCATTAAAGCTGCTAGGATTTTCTTTCAGATGTCTGATCTTTTGACAATTACTCAGACACTGCACCCAAAAGGGGATTTTCCCCCAAGATGACGTACAAATTCACAAACACAAGATCTAGTTCTGCCCAGAGACTAATTTTCTGGGAACACCAGCAACTTCTTATAATTTACCTATCAGAACTTCTTCCCATTGAATGTACTAGAATAAGCAGTTTAAGCCCATAACTTTTATTTTTTCCAGATCACGTATCACAGTTCAACTTACCAAAACATCTCTTACACACTATATCAAGTATTTCTCGAAACCTGTCTGTCAACGGTGGTAGTGGTTTTAGATCAATTTTCTTAAAATCCTCTGGGCAGTCATTTTTGGAATGTCCATCCCGTTTGCAGATGCTGCATACTATAGTTGGAGGCTTTCAAAAAAAGTGCATAAACATGATTTTATTTTTAAAATTGTTCAACAGACCCAACATTTGTATTTAAGTCACACAACCAAGAATATTTAACATCTGAACAGCAACAGAGCATCTACAAAGAACATGAGCACAGATCAACAGGCTGCATTTATCCCTCACAGTGCATAAGAGCACCTGAAAATTCTACATGAAAGTAGACGTGAAAAATCAAAAAAGCTGTGCATAATATGGGGGCAACAGACTGCTTAGTATAAATGGCATACATGTTCAGTGTTTTTCAGTCCAGAGTAACAGGTACTCTAAAAATACCAGAGCTACCATTCATAACAGACTGGAACAATAGATAGAAAATCCCATTACCCATCCACCCTTAATTTTAGTTATTTGAAAGCATCAGCCCACTCATACCAGCACGGCTTAAATATACCACTTACCTTTCCTGAAGTCAAAATAAACTTATCAAACACATAATGCATTTCTTCTGTAGAGAGCCTGCCTTCATCTTTGAGATCGTGAGCTTCCACCATTGCTTTGCAGTTGTGCGAGGTAGCTGGTGTGCCAGTGCACTGATTCTGAGAAGACTCTGTTACCAAATTCTGTCTACTTTCAGCATCAGAAAATTCATTACTAGAATTTGTGTCATAGGACTGATGTTCACTGCAGTTACAATGGTGGCTTAGCTCACCTTCAGTTAGACAAACTTCTGAAATTTCTAGATCATCCCTCTCTTTAAGTGATTTTTGCTTTAATTCACAGCACTCGTTAGAAATAAGGGATAAAGCTGCTTCTTTGTCTTCATCATAACTAGAGTCCAATGTTGAAAGTAGCAAAGAGTCTCTGTTCTTGGAAGTATATTTTTTGGCTACACATTCTACCATTTCATTACATTCAAGATCATTCTCCGGTATGTTACATCCACTTCCCGTATTTTGTTTATCTACAACTTTTTTCCCTTGTGGAAGGCAACAGTTGGCAACAGATTCTTCAGATCTTGTGGATTTCTTATTAATTTTCCCTTTTTCTTTTTTTCTGGTATCTGGCTTGGACTTAATCCCATCTTTACTTTGTGGACATGCAAAATATTTATACGCTGTCCTAAATCGCTCCAGGATGTACTCAAATACCATCTGGCTATTTAGACTTCGTGCAACGTTCCTCTTTAGTGCAAAAGGATCTAGGAAGAAAAACAATAATTTCATTAGCAATCTTTAATCGCTGCATTTCAAATAGCTAATCCAGACTAAAGTAGCTGAAACACTTAAGTTATGATACAGTAGTTCAAAATGAAAGATTCTCATAACATAATCTGGAACCATATTTGGATACACTTAGACAATGTAGGGCCCATAAGGCTTCTTGGATTTCCTCCACATACAAAACAACATGTGTGGCCACAAATGGCCAGCTAACATAAGCTACCCTAAATAGAGTTAGTTTTAAAAGAAAAAACACAGGTACATTATGCCACTATATCATGGTGAACTTCTAAGCTAGAAATGAAAATAAACGTACGTGTATTTTGCCTTTGTAAGTCTGCCTGCACTTTTTTCTTCGTTAAAGAAAGATTTGTGTTTCCAGTACAAAATTAAGTTATCTAAGAGTAATATTATGGTTATAAGTATGATGTGAACCAATCTCACCAGGTTTCATTCTTAGTCCTTCCTAGCAATTTCTAGATCAAACATTTTTTCCAAGTAAAAAGAGCACTTACATAGTTGCTCTAAGTTTCCCTTGGAAGACAGCATCAAACTGAGATTCTGTTACTCACTTCATAATTTCAGTTACAAATTTTACATTAAAAAAAAAAAAGACAAGCAAAACAACAACACTACTACACACAAAAAACACAGGCAACAGAAGCAGAATGCAATCTTTCTTTAAAAATAGCTTCCTCTTTCTTTCTCAAGAATTTGTCCTTTCATCTTACAGGTTTTAGTTTCCTACACACTGACTACATACTATCTAGTTTTAAAACTTTCTAGCTAAAACTGACCGAAGAAAAGAATTAGGAAAAAAAGAATTGGGAAAAGAAAGCCATGTGATTGCTTTCAAGACCCTCTACTTGACATGTGCCTCAACAATTCATTACCTAAACGAGAAGGAAAAGTAAGGAGAAAGAAAACCTTACTGACTGGTCCTTCAATATTCCTTTAGTAACTTGTTCTTTACCTGTATAATTCTCCTTGACCTATTTATCCTTACCCCCTCTCTCACCTCATATGTGTTACAGAAAACACGATTCATCAACATATCTGTATCAACTGTGTCCAAAATTAATTACTCATGCTTTTATAAAAATATCACCTTAAATGGTTTCTTAGCCTTCCTCACATCCCCAATTCTTGTATTCTTAAGGCCAATTCAGAATGTCATGCATTGCTCTGATTTCCCTGTTAAGTATCGTTTACATATTTTTCTGAGCTGAGGAACAGAAATAAAGATGTCTTCCAGTTATAAAGAAGTAATAGACAAAACACTTCTCTCTCTTTGTGTTTCTCTCCCCAACATACATAACTCAGGTTACGTATTATCATCAAATTCACATGGTCTTCTCCCCACAAAAGCATTTCTCAGACCATGGTATTCAGACCATGAAGCATAGTCTATGACACTCTATTCAGTTTCACAGCATGGAAATACTACCAACAGGGAAAGAGGCAGGGGTTACTTTAGTGGTTTGCTACAGTTTACCCTGATCAGAGTTAACCTCTCTGCTCAGCCTGCATCAGAATCAGAGAAAAACTGATAGCTAGCAACACTTAAAATACATTGTGGTTTTGGAAATGCATGTAGAGATGCCAAAAATTCGTAATATGGGAATTATCAAACAGGAAAAAAATATCTGTTTACAGAATTAATGGTTTACAGAATTAAATACATGGAGATAAGAACAGAATGGCAAGAAACAGTGAGAAAAATTTACACGTTTTTCAAGGACTAGAATTGCAAAAAGTAATGCTATAGAGAAAATTGGTCTGTAAACAGTCTAAACAGTTGACAAAATATACCAAAAAAAAGAAAACAAACAAACTTTCCTCTCCAATATCATTTAATTTATTGTCCAGATATGCTGTGCCAGACCTGTTAAGTACAGGTTATGTAAAGATAGTAATGCATGATGACTACAGAACTAGAAAAAGGTATTATCCTACCTTCAATGGCTATTCGCCTTTTAGGCCAGTTCTTGTTCTCTCTGGTTAAGAGTTCTTCTACCCGTATGCTGATGACATATTCTTCCAAAGCAAATTCCAGTGTGTAAAACTTCAACAGTTCTAACCACAGTTGCCCCAGTGAAACTTGGTGAGGGGTTTTGAATGCTAAGAGTGACTGAAATAGACAGATAAGAACACTCAGCTGCACTAAAAAAATACAAATTCTTTTTTTTTTTTCCTGGTTCCATCCAGTATTGATGTTTAAAGATCAAAAATAGGACTAGGACACAGAATATGATTTCAGCGAAACAAAACCATTGACTTACATTGCCGTGTTTCTCCTTTGTATTATTTTGGCTGTCCACTTCTGAGCTGGTTACCTTCTTACCACCACCTTTTTGTTGTTCAACTTTAGTTTTACCTTCTGCTCCAACTGAGTTTTTTGCTGAACCATTTGTTGATGGTTTGTACTCCCACCGTACAAATTCCTCTTCTTCTATACCTTTCAGTTGGTGGTCATCTGGCTTCTTTGAATCAAAGCCTTCAATCTAACAACAATTAGAGTAGTTCTGAAACAAGACTGTATCTAACATATACAACCAAAAGTTTTCACCAAAAGTAACAGTGACATTTGTAATATTTATCCCCATCAAGAATAACTGATGACAGAAAAGTAAATTAAAAAACAAAGTATTTCCCCTTCCTCCAAAATACAGCTTAGTACAACTGCACAGGCTATAGCAGCTGCCTTTAGGCATCACCTGTATGAGGATTAAATACCAGTATGTTCTATTTACAAATTTCTTAAGCAAACTGGTTCTGCGTATTTTACGACCTTACAGAAATTATTGAGATTATTTCAATGTTAAAAGTAGGGTTAATGTATTATCAAAACACTTACCCAATTACCCAAATAGGATGGTAAAATAGGTGGTTTTCTTTGCTGAAGAAAAAATATCACCATTAAGGCAAAGGAATATGAAGGAATTCCACCTTCAGCTTGACAGTCAATGTGGCAGAGCTATAAGAGAATAAAACCATTACTTTTCTGGTACAACATGCAGCATTTCAATTTAAAATATATCATAAACACACACAAACATTTTAGTATTTATCTCACATAATTTCTTAAGCCAAACAGAAAACCCTTTATCTCAAAAACTTCAGTTAATAATGTATTTCATTTTGTTTTAGAAATGCAGAGAGAAAATGGTAAAGCAGTACAATCAATTCTCAGTCATCAATTGTTCATCTGTGATCTAGATCATAATACAACACACCAATTTTCTTGTGGTATTAGCCACAATTAAAAGCACGGATCAGTCAGGCCATGTATAAAGAAAACGCAAGTTAGAATAACTCATACAGTCTTAGTTACACTAATTTATTTTCTATTAATTTCCTTAGTTTCTTCCCATTTTGTGATTTTAGGGCACATTTATGTTCCTATCTAGAATTCCAGTCAACTGCCAGGTACTTGCTATTGTGCAGTAGGTATCTCATATATGGAGATTTTATGCATCTGGTTGTAATCTGATATTGATCTTCCCCATGGGAACTCACGAGACATGTAATGTACGTATCAGATGTCAAATAGTTTTTCTTCGTAGTTTCTATTGCTGTTTCTTTAAATATCAAAGCAGATATTTTTGTAAAAACACCTTGCTAAATCATACAACAATAATAGCATTTAAAAAGTCATTTTTTTTGATAAAGTCAAGACATTTTAAGTATGGCCTGACAGCAATTTCAGTATTCCATTTCATGGCAGTTACTGCTACCTCAACAGCAGTGAGTTTGTAAGACCTGTTTGTTCTGCTGAGCTGGTTTTTAAGGAAAATTAACCATTTTTAACAAACCAAAACACTAGCTCGCCAACAGAATAGTGGGAGCTCCAGAAACGTATATAACTTCACACCAAAATCTTCAGTCTCATTCTGGCCTGTTGAGGTAACAGAGGTGAACTAGTGGTACAAAGTTCTTTTCTGCAAATACATTCGTGGTATATTATACATTACACTGTACACAGTACTTAAAAAAGAGGAAATAAACATATTTAAATATCCTCAATGTTTATAAACTTACTCTAGCCCAGTAGCGGAAAGCCAAAACCAAGGGGATGAGGACAGGCTCCAGTTTACCAAGTGCAGCCAGAAGGTCAGTTGTAAGGCAAGCCACATCATTTCTAGCACTTACTTTACATGTCAAACCACTGTAATTACAAATGCAAGACAGAAAAACAAACAAAAAGCAGTTATCTCCTCAAGTACCCAAATATTTCCTTGGGGGTGTGTGGGAAGAATCATTTCCACCATACTAAAAACATTCATTAAGGTGTGTCCCTATGAAAGATCCCGATCTTTTAAACAAAAGCTACAGAATATAATGCAATTTTCTTTACTCTTAACTCATCAGTTGAATCTGGAACTTACAGAAGTCCATTACGTGTAAAAATAAAAAATGTCATTACAGTACAGCTAAAAATACAGAAGAATTTGCTCTGAGATTAAGTTCTGCCATTACTTAATTGTGCAGTCTTACACAACTCACAAACTCCACATACATCTTCCACGCACTAAATAAACATAGAAAACCAGGTCAGCTTTGTATAAGTGTTGATAAGTCCACAGAATAGCTTGTCTAAACACTTTTTGTTTTGATTCTCAAAATAATTATTTCTATTCTCTTAGTACTTAAAAGGTACTCATATCATCTACAAACACAGAAAAATATACGCCCATTCTTGTTGCGTTTAACTCCCCAGAATATGCTTCTGGTCAGTCAAAACAACGTGAACATCATTCAACAACAACATTTCATTTTGTAGGTTGCTACTGCTTAGGAATTTACGAGACTGACATATGACGTGTCTTTACTGACAACGTGAATCTTATAAATTCTTTTCAAACAGTTGGATTATCTAATGGCAGAAACTTTAAATATTAAATATTAATATTGAATTTAAAATATTAAATTTAAATATTAAATTTAAAATATTACATTTAAATAAACTTTAATATTAAATGTTTAAATATTGAATTTAAATATTTAAAATAAACTGAGACCCATTCAGTTGCATTTCCCTTAACTACAAGTAGAAATTGTATTTTGAGACTCCTACAACTAATGAGATCTATGTATCTTGTCTAGTGACACATGAACATAGCTAAGCTTTTTTTCTAGATTTTATTTTTGTTATGAGCAATTCCCTTTTGACGTGAACGTTAGCTAACGCTTCTCATCAAGAGTGCACACAAGCAGCTGATATGAACAAGCATAGTAGAAAGTGGAATCTCATTAAAATCCTTTTCATTGACACATACCTTTTAACATCTTTGCAAAAGACAACAGGAACTTTGGCATGAAAATCTGACTCCACATCTGAGTAGACAGCTAAGCAAGGAGAAAAAAACATTAGATATAGAAGTTGTTCATAGTTCTCCCAATTGTGTCTTCAAAATTTAACATTACATTTATACCAAACATTTACAGAAAATTCAAATTAAGTGCTGCATTTCTAACCACTAAGTATTATTTTCTGGTTACTTTTACTCCTTTCAAATATCATACAGTCAGTAGGAAAAAAAAGAAGAAAAATCCCTGTCAGGAAACTGAGCTGGTATCTCTTTTAGAACCTGTTCTGTCCTTCCAAGATTTAAAAGGCACAAAGCAGAATCTCTTGATAAACCACCAGGACAGTTTGAGAACTGCTTGTGGAGCTGATCTATTATACATTGTCTAAAGAATCAAAAATGCAATGTTACTTGTGTCACCTGGCTCAAGACAAGTGGCTAGATAACCTCCTGACAGAACAAAGTTCCAGAAGTCTTGTAATAGTTCCCACTGATGTTTATATACAAGTGGAAAGTGGCTGCCGAGTTTACTGCTTGGAATTTCTCTTATAAAGTGAAAATGTTTGAGATACCAGGTAAAAAAGTATTACTGCTAATTCTGACAGTCCAAAATGGCTGGACTACCTGGGAGGCCATCCTCCTGCTGCACTTACACAAGCACTGATGGTCATAAAGATCCCACTCATAAAAACAATTCAGGTAATTTGGTTGAAAATATTTTTTTAATAAAGTTTACTAAAAAGTTAAGCATAAAAACAAGTGAATAGCAATTGGAATTTTAATTAAATAGGAACAAGATGCATCTAAGACTCACCACTGTTCTTCAAGATTTCAAGCACCTGTATCAGAACATCTGGTTGACTCATCTAAAATGACAAAATTTTAACAGTTTACTTTATTCAGACTAACCTATTTGACACTTGATTTCAAACTATTTCAGTTGCACAGTTATTGACAATGTTTTATATGCCATATAGTAACAACGTCAAAACATGCCACTAGAAATGCGCAACTACGAAGTATTTGATGTCAGAACTTTCTTTCCCAATGTTTTTTTAAAAGTTAACATTTTAAATGAGTTTTCTTTTCTCGCAGAAATCAACTATAATTATTGAAGTGGTGTTTCAAAGATACACTGTAAAGTGTTCAAAGAAAACTAAGAATTAGCACCATTTCTAAGCTTCTGTGAGGCGACACGATACGCTCCACAAACACTTCTTAGAAAAAGGCTTCATTTTATTTCCTAACTGCCATATCATTGCAAAATTTTATGTGTAAATATGCATCCAGATCCACAACACATACTGGCCAAGAGCAAGTTCAGCAGTTGTGTCTATAACATGAATGTGATGCTAATACCACATACTAAACATGAACCAACAATTTCAACATTTAAACGCAAGTTATATTGCTCTGCAGGATTTCTGTACCACAGTGAACTGTAACCTGGGATATGGCATCCACTTCTAATTGTCTAAAACATCAAAAGAAAGTTGTCACTGTCAGATGAACCTTTGAAAAAAAGAAAGGGACAGGACCTAAAGACCTACGAGATTCTGCTGTCTGAATCCTGAGCACATAAAAGCACACTTAGCTGGAGGCAACTATTTTCATATTGCCTCAATGCTTCTTCAACAAATTTTTAAAAGGGCAAGCATAAGAACTTGCAAAACACAGAGTTAAAGTTATCTAGTAAAAAATGGAACACTTTATCACTTGATTCATAGCACACCTGACTCAAATCAAAGATTATACACTTCATGCTGTTCTAAAAACAGTAGGTCCCAACAGAAGATTAAGGCAATGCAGTAGAAATAAATGGTGATGGACTCAATTAAAAAAAAAGTTTAAGTTAAAACAAGATATCTACTCACCTTAGGGGGGAATTTGATATCAATGTTAACATCGCTGGTTTTAAAAGCGAATCGAGTTAAACAGGAGCCATACATCCTCAGTGAACAGTCTGGAAGACAGAGAAAATCATTTATAATTATTAGCTAGGGAAAAAATATTTTTTAATGGCGATACTCTAACTTCCAAGTGGTACTACCAGATTAATAAATATTGAACCACTTTCTCATTCCTGTGAAGTCTAGTCATTTCTATAGCACAGCATCACAGGAAAACTAATAATTCAAATAGTATTACCAAATGTCTAAAATTTTTCAAGTTATTTTGAAATAATTTTGCAATGCAGCCTGTAGATTTAGTTTTTAATGAAACTAACTATAAACTTACAATAAGTGTCACCATCTCAGTGCAATATTTTACTTTTTTTTTGTTAATAATGTGATTTTACAGGAGCAGTTAGCCAGTTATAAAGTTCTTTGCTGCCTCATACACTTTTGTCAAATATTTTTATACAAACTACAAACTCTGCCAATGACATTAGCAAGTTTCTATGCACAATTCACTATGAAACATGCATGTAAAACATAACTTTGATATAATTCAAGCCAGAGTACCCATTTAACAGTATTTTTGTAGTTAATACAGTTCCTTACCTGCAATGATATATAACAGACCTAGTCTAAACTAATTAGAAAGTAACTATTCAGTAATGATACGATGAAAAATGTCATTCCACTCCATAAACAATAATTCATCCCACTTCATGAATCAATTTACATAGATTAAAACTTCCCTGTAATGTATATACATTAAGGCTCTGACGTATTTATGCCAGCTGAAAATTAAGACAATTCTCAACCCCTTCCAAATCACTTATCATTCGGGGCAGTGAGGAGGGGTCTCAGAACCCCTCACAGGGATTCTCACCACAGAATGGCGGAGGTCGAAAGAGGCCCTCTAGTTCAGCCTCCTGCTCACACAGTCATCCTGAGCAGGATGCCCAGGACTGTGTCCAGTTGGGTTTTAAATATCTCCAAAAAAAGGAGACTTCACAACCTTCTCTAAGCAACTTGTTCCAGCGTTCAACCAGCCTCACAGCAAAGAGGTTTTTTCTTGCATTTTTTCATATTGTTTTTATTTGTGTTCTGATCAAATACTTTGAAAGAGAACCACCATAAAATAATTCATAAGAGAAAATAAACCTTACAAATATACAGCTTCAAAGAAACATTTGTCTGTTTTTCACTGTGTGGAAACCAGTTCTCTCAGAATGAATCTGTATACAGTAACTATATAAATAAGCAATCCCCTGTAACTGCTTCCTACAGATTTTCATAGCAGTAGGAATTTTTGCATAGTTCTATCATGACTTCAACCATGAGAAAATCATGTCAGAACACCCCATGTTTACTACACCATACATGAATTTATTTTTTTCTTAATTTACAACTTCTGAAAACACATTCACTAAAACACTACAGGCTTTGAAAGGGGAAATAAGTTGCCACTCACTGCTACAGACACACCGCTCCACATCAACTCATCACTCCAAACAACTCAGCCAGCTGAATGACAACAGTACAGTAATCTTCACAATTATTTACAAAAATACTGATCTTTTCCTTTGCTTTCTCTTACATTAAAATACTATCAGAGGAAAACTCAATAGTGTGTCAGAAGAGAAATCTGTACTAGGCGCCACATATGGCAATACCACAATGCAAACACATTTAGCCAAGTCCTACCCTACAAACCCTACTTCTATTGAGCATTCTTATGTTTAAAAATATATTACATAGAGCTCCTAGAACTAAGGCTGATCATCCTACAGCAAAGAAAGAAAAAAAAATATCCTTCCCACTCCAGTATTTTTACAAAGCAAAGTGGAAAAAGTAAGGTATTTCTAAAATAAATAGAAAGGCAGAAAATCAACCCAGTTTTAATACAGATTAAATGAAAAGTTGGATTTTTTTTTCCTGTCAATGCCATTATTACTTTGTTCCATTCAGATTCACTGAAAAGCAAACCATTGATCATATAATGTCAACATTATGGCAGCTCCAAAAATCAGCTCTCAAATTTCCGGCATATCAATTGCACTATAGAAGATGATGGGAAATCAATGCAAAGAAGCAAGTGTCACAGTTTATTTTGCCTGTATGTACATTTAGGTTACTTTATTTTACAACAGTACTATTAATTAAATTTGAATGTTTAATGTGTTCTAGTAAAGTAACACACTCCACATCTGAAGGGGAAAAAAATTAACTTATCCAGACAATTTTTAGGAATTTTATTGACCCACTGAAGACATAAATGTGACTAAACATTATACCTATCCAGACGGTTGTTTAAATTATTATTTTTATTATCATAAAGCATTTGATCAAGAAAAGGGCAGATGAGGTATGATATTTATATATAGTTAAGTAAATGTAGTATTTTGACCTTTTTAAGAGAACTCTAGAATTCAAGGGACTTTTGGAAGCACCGGTTGACCTCTCAGTGCACCTCCTTCCATTTACTGCCCACTAGTTATAAATATACAGAAGAAGAAATACTTGTTAAACAATAACCTTTGCTGACCTGAATGACTTGTTTTAATGAACAGTTACTGATTAGTACCTGTACATATTTCAGATCATAATTAAATACTGAAAATGTCCTGTATGCTTACCAAAACCACTGAGATCTATTTTTTATTTTTTTTAAAGCACAGATTTGGGCGGGGGGGAGTGAGGTGGGGAAAAGAGTCTGAAAGATACCACAAGTAACTTAGGGACTGGTAGGAAAAAAAGATACATATTCTTTTCATCTGACTTCAAGCGTCTTCTCATTTTTTCCCTCCTAACCCCCTGCATCATTCATGCTAGCATAATTAAGTGCATTTGAAAAAAAAAGTCACATTAAAAGCCACAGACAAGTATACCTAACTGCTAAGTTAGATATAGGTGGAAAGATTTGTAGCACTAGAGCCTGAGGAAGATCCTCAGTGGTTGAGGCTTTAAACATGACCTGGAAGGAAGTATTTGGTGTTCTGGAAATTTCCAGTCTTCATCAAAAATCATGACGTTAAAGAGGATCGATAGCTTCAATAAACACACACCAGAAAGAAGCAAAGATAAGGACAACCATATTTTCCTCCTTTTGTAGATTTGTTAGCTTTTTTTAAATCAACTGCCAGTCAGTATTAAAATGCCTATATATATTAATATCATATGATATAAAGATACTTTAACCTCAAATGTATTAATTCACCATTAACAAAAAGAACAATTTTCACCTAGAGAAAATGGAGGATACTATGGATACCTGGTAAGGGCTGTTGAATAATTTTCTCCATCTCGTTTACAATTTCTTGACGAATTCTGAAGTCATCATCTGATATGCCTTGTTCATTTGCTGCCTCAATGAGTGTAAAACTCAGAGCAGCCAACTGTGCAGAAGAAGGGGGTGGGAGGGCACGCAGCTCATTTTCTTCTTGTTTTTCCTGAATAATTGTTGGATGATAAAAGTAAAAACTGATATTTTAAGAGAAAAGGTTACGTCATAGTATTGCATGCTATGTATCAATGTATGTATCTCATAGTACTGCATGATATGTAAGCAATGCATCGTTTGCTGTTTGTGTTCTATCTACATGGGGTCCTGACCAAACATTTTCAAAGGTAGGAACTCCGCCCAGCCTAACTGGCACATGCAGTAGTGCAGCTCACAAATGACAGTAGATGCTCAGTGTTTAAAAGAGAACATGTCTCACAGCTGGCAACTGGGGAAGAAATCTGGTGTGCTACATTCCTGAACCACATTTTCTGACAGTTCTGAAACAGAAATCATACAAGGAAATAAAAAGCTGTAACTGTTCCTACATAATAAAAGTAACTGAGTTGAAAAAGATTTTCTAGAATTACAGATTTTATGAGTGGATTGTATCTGAAAGAAAGGTATCAGTGGCAAAAAATATATTCTTAGCTCCAAGAAACTTTTAAGTAGTTGAATCTCCTCCCACTGATGCCTAAACAGCCAGTGCTAGAAAGTGCTGGTTTTAGTACATCAAATTAAAATTAATTTTAATCCAACGCAATAAATGTGTCAGATACATCAAGTCATTTAGGGACAAGTGAAACAATCATTTGTTTCACAAATTCATCAACTAAACAAAATCTGACTGACAACAGAAATAAATAATAACCAGAAAATATTTATGCACTAAGACAACACAACAGTCCAGTATGAAAATGTTTGATTAGCACTAGGTTTCATCTATCAACTCTTCTTTTCTCACTTGAACAAATTCAGCATAAGAAAGAATATGCACATTTTTAAAAGCAAGTGGTTTTTCGTTTTTATGTTTTTGTTTTTAATGTCACTGCTTTATGTTTTTTCTTGATTGAGGAATGACAATTGCTACAAAGCTTATCTGACAGTCCTACATCTAATAATTTGAGCTCTAATTAGGTATATTTTATGATATAACATTAGACAGTTACACACCACTTGCTACTGCAATGTGGTGTACAACATACAACTATCTGAAGACAAGTGTTAAGAACTGAAACCACTCCCTGTTCTCTAGCATTTCCATTCAGTGGTAAAGAAACCTCATTTCTCAATTTTTGTTTCCATACCCAGATGCAAAGCACGGTAGAAAAGTGTTTCCATATCAAATGTGGGGATGGTCTGTTGCCATTATTATTTAGTTGTTTATTTTTTCCCTGGTGCAAGTTAGCAGCCAGCAAGAAAACCAAAATCCCTTTCAACTAGTAACTGAACATAAAAACAAAAGTGTTCCTTTACAAGATTCTTAGGATTTACAGCATTCAGTTTTCCAGATGATGACTTGCACATTTAAGAGAATTAGAGCATTAATTACAAACAAGTTTGGTAAGAAATGCATGGAAACAAGAATAATATACTAAACTTTGGGAAACAGGTGTAGGAACATTATTTAAGCCACCTGAAACACAAGACTCCATGTATTTGTGAATTTGTAGCTCTATCAGCATTTACAAAAATGGGTTGGCATGAAAATCTGTGCGTCATTTTGTGCATGTAACATTTCTTAAAACAACACAAACAGTAACAACAGAGTATCTAATAAGGAAACCAATTGTCTTTTTTTGTTGAAAACCTTAGAACTGTACAGATATTTTCATATCAAACCCATATGTAACCCCAGAGAGATGATGAGTGACATCTCAGGAAATGAATCCCTCTCTGCTTTAGCTCTCTTTCTTTCGTCTAGACATACTATCCCCTCTGCTTACCCATCCTAGAAAGGATAGGGATAAAACCTAACAAGTCAGACAAAAAAGAAAAAAAACAGAAAAACACACACACACACAAAACCACAAAAAAATCCCAACCCCAACTCCAGCCCCTGGAGGTCTTGCTACCAGTGATATTACTTTTGAAAGAAATGGAAGAACTAAATACGTTTCTCACCTAAGCTACCTTGCCTTGTGTTACTAAGTGTGATGAACTGCCCACTACTCAGAGACACTAATTCAGAAGCAATGACCAAAAATGTTCTTTCCTCTCTGTCTGGACAGATATCAAGCCCTTCCTCTCAAACAGAAAAGGAGCAACAGAGATCCGTGGATCTCTGCTCAGCACACACAAACTTTCACCTAAACGAAGATGACCAAAGAGAACATACCACATAACAAAAAAACCTTTAAAAAACAGAAAAAATCATTCATAATTTTTATTTGTTAACTTACCATTATATTTTTCTTATGACGCTTTTCTTTAATATGCTTGTGAGCTCCCTGGATATTTTCAATGTGAACTAAGCAGAGCTTGCATAGATACTGACAGTTGGTGTATTCTGGGGAGCGCTGGGGAAAAATGGCCATAGATTAAAAGAAAATGTTTCTGCCAATCGTGTCTGAAAAACTCAACTGTTTGAATAACAAATTCTATTTAACAATTATGTAACATTTGTAATGTCAAGGTGCTTTGCAAACATTAACTAATCTTCAGAAAACACGGTGGAAATGGATTTTTACCCATATGACATGTGGGGAGTGTGAAGAAAGGAAATGAGATGAGTTGGACATTACACTTCTCAGTAGATTTTAGTGATGCAAGATTAAGACTGAAGAGTTTATGCCTCTTAAGGCTGAACTAGAGGCCAGTAAGCCATTCCCTTGTCAGCTCAAGCTTTTAATAACTATGGATTTATTAAATCTCAGCATCTATCCGCCTTTCTCTGATAAGAAAATGGGAAGTATTCATCACATTATCTACTATACATGTTATGACAGATGGTGTTGTTGTTTGGCTAGCATATTCAGAGCGTGCTGTGCAAGTACTGCATTTTTTTTTCTATTTAAAAGGGTTCAGCTGGCCAACAGGGAGGAAGATAGCCAGTTTCTGACTTACTGATGACTATACTCTGGATAAGGTGGGATCCTCTGACAAGAGATAAGATTATTCCATTTTGAGTAACAATTTGTAATGCTCAGCATTTTGGATGGACAGGCTGGGAGAGACAGAGTACCCAAATGGGGAGCTGAAGCCCGAGAGACCCGAGAGTCTGCAAGAAGCAGCTGAGCAGACAAGCCTTAAGAGACAATGGAAAAAAAAATCATCACATTCTTCGGGTCGAAGAGGGCACAATGTGGAGTTTTTCAACCAGGAAAACACTGAGAACTACAAGATCAAAAGGCAGAAAGGACAGTCTCTGCAAAGATGGGGTGTTGTTCTCAAAATTCTACTTTAATCTGTCTCATCCTGCAGTTATGTTTTCTTACTCTAATAAAACACAGCTATAGGAAACCTTTTGGTATGTTCACATCAAAGACCAAGAGGGACAGTTCTTCCTTGTGTTGCTCTTGAATGGGCCCCAAAGAAATGCCTTTGTTTTCCTGCAGACTTGTTAGGGTTTTTCTAATAATTGCTATCAGTTATAATGAGGAGAGAGGAAAAAACACCTACTTAGAATTTTCATCTTAATTCTAATATATCCATATTTACTAATTCTGAGAAGTATACTAAAAACACCAGCTGTTTAAACAGTGACATAACAATGAATGAGCAGAGAACGCTTATTTCTTACACCGAAGACCTAAACCACTGCTGAATTTGGGCAAGTTTTTCCATATACTGAATATATCTTTTGCTTTTGGGAAAAAAAAAAAAATGAAGGCCTGAGTCTCCAACTACAGATCAATTTACAGTAACACTGTCATGACACTTACTAAGTCTCTTCATCCTTACTTTTTATGAGATTGTTACCTAATAAAACGAAATTAAACACCTATTTGGAATACAACCTACAGTTACATTTAGCTAGCTCAAGTATTCAATAGCTGATGACTGAAGCAGATCAAAAATAAATACTTTAACACTCTTCTAAAACTATCAGCAAAAACAGTATTAAAAATGATTGGATATTTCTTTCCTACACTGATCTGTAGTATTATGCCAACAGATATTATTGCCAGAAAGGTTGAATCATGCAATGTTTTTTATTTTGCCTCTGTAATAAAGACAATTTTCATCATCTAGCTATGCATAAGAGCAATGAAAGAATGAGAAACAAACAATAAAAAACCCACATACTAATATTTGAGTAAATCAGATGCCTTAGAAGAAGCCAGGTCTGGTGAAGTTTGTGCTTGGCTATTCACAGTGCTAATCCACCTCAGAGCCAGCTAGATTTTAATGGGAAGGTTCCAGATCACTAGAAAAGAAAAACCTCGAGACTATCTTTAAAATGCTAGAGAGGATGAACCAAAGAATTACAGGCCAGTCAGTAGGAGTGTCCGGAAAAACACTGTAATAAATAAGTTATTAATAAGCATATAGGAAAAAAGTGGGTCATAGGTGCTATAAACAAACTGTACTAAACCAATTTCAGGGTTGCCTTTCTAAAAGAAAATCATAGAGCTCGAAGAAACAGCAGATGTTGCATCTTGAATTTTACAACGTTTTTGTCACTTGACAGTACCATTCTAAAAAGGAGACTGTAAATACTATCTAAATAAAGAACAATAAGGTGAGAATGAAGCTGCTCAGAAAACTGTCCTCAGAGCACACATCCTTAGAGTGGTTCACCACCAGTCTAAACGTGTGTGCCAAATAGTTTTCAACAGGGTCCTTCTGGGGTGAGAATCTTTCATATTTTTGTTAAAGATCTACGAAATGCAATACAGTGTATGTTGACTACACATGAGAAAGACACGATTGGGAGAGACTACAGACTTTGTAAGACAATAATAATTCAGTGATCACAACAAATGAGAGAAATGGAATAAGTAACTTGCAATTAAATAGTATCAAAGCAAAGTATTGCTCCTCCTCCTTAGATACTGTCAACTGCAAGAAATACAGGGCAGGGAACACCTGGTTGGACATTTCTTAAGAAAAGGATGTGGGGAGCTGGTCAAGCTACAAACCAGACCAGATGATTTTGGACCAGATGATCTGGGAGGTCTTTTCCAACCTTAACGATTCTAAGCCAAAATCCTATTGCTACTAAAAAAAAAAAAAAAACACACATATCCTAAACGCAATGTTGTATTTCAGATAGATGAAACCAGCTTTCTTCTTTATATGTAAGACTTCAGCTGAAAGGCCGTGTCCATTTTTGGATACCACAGTTACATGGACCAGGTGGTGAAAGCCCAGAAAAAAGCAACAGGAATGAAACAACTAAAAAAATTCCTATGACCAAAGAACAACTAGGGAGTCTTAAGAAGACATGCCTTCAGGGAGATATAATGTAATGATCTTCAAAAAGAAGGTATAAAGTAATGATCTTCAAATGTATAGAAAATTGCTGAAGAAAGTTAGATCTTAGGACAGCATACAAAGGATTAAAATGCTCCAAGAGACACTTAGGTTAGACACCAAGAAAAAACTTCTGAGTTACACCTATAATGACATCAAAATTTGCTTCACTGGAGATTACTAAAACAGCTTAGAAAGCGTTTTTAAGGTTTTGTCTTCAATAGAGGTGATTTGTACTGGTAAAAGGGTGATATACTGAAGATATAATGAAGTTCCTTTCAATCCTATAACCAGAGTTTCCAGGTAACTGGACTTCCTAGAAAACCTTAGATAAGTATAAAACTGAAAACCTTTAGATCTGCACAATTTTTAAAAAATACTGTTCTATAAACATGCCGTGTGCCAAAAAAAGGCACAGTAAATTTTCAGTTTGTATATTCTGTCACAGTGAATGACAAGTCAACTACTACGGTTAGTATCACTAAAGAGATTCACCATAAAGAAGAGAGAAACAGAGGCAACAGGCTACAGTGGAAATACCACCCAACCTGAAATATGGTGATGACAGTGAAAGAAGACATCCATTTTCTTTTTTAGCTGACAAATAACTCAACCTACTTTTTCAAGTCGGGAGATATAATCTCTTTCCAGACGCTCTTCAGCTTGTTTCAATCCCAGTTGCTGTTCAGCTGTCAGATTAGATTCATCAATAACAGCCGTGTTTTCTAAATAGTCAGCTTCCAAGGTATGTTCTTTAGTTGATTCAGAATTCTTTATTTTACCTAGAGAAAGAAACAGTCATTTTCTTCAGAGGAAAGTAAAGGGTAGAGTACAGAAGCCAAAGCAGTTAAGAGCATCTCATTAAGAAGCCAGACACAAACTGGAACTATATTCTAGGGTTGGTTTTTTGTCCAAAGTCTGACCATCTGACCAAAATCACCTCAGACATTAGAAACTTTCCAGTATGTTAACCAATATTTTGGAGAGACTTCAAAGACCATTGTACTACTAAGCACACTCTCAAAAAGAGAAGAAAAAAACAAACAAGGTAGATTTGTTCTGTATTTCAGTCCTAACTTCATAATCTCTACGAAGTTCGTTTAGGCAAAAAAGATTTTTTGTTATGCAGAACAGAGAACACGAGATCCCAATGCTATACTTAACAGACATAAAAATACTAGCTCGTTTTTTCTTTTTTCACCCAATACATTTTGCTACGGAAACAGTCAGAAAATCACTTTAAAGACACTCATCCAAACGACCTTACAACGCCAGTTACCAGATATTTCAACCACTCGGGTCAGAAGACTGTTGGAGTTGCACCTGAACAGGCCGTGACACCTTGCCACCAAGGGCTAGCAACCATGGAGCTCTGGAACGCTGCTACTCACAAACACACACCAGTCAATTCCAAAAGTCCAGTTCCTCCAGATGCCTATGAGTTGTTCATAGCTCATTAAGCTCTACAAACATCTTCATCTTAAATTCTTCCAGTAGTGTTTGCATCACCAAAGGTGAGAGGGTTTCCTCTCCACCCTTTTATTTTTTTATTTTTTATTTTTTTTACATACAAGATCTTTACACCCTCCACCTCCCTGACTAACTAGGAATAAAAAACGTGAGCAAGTTTTCAAGTCCTGGTTTGTCAGTGACAGATGGTCCCTACAGCACATGATGGCAGTCTACAAAGAGCTGGCTGATCAGAGGACGCTGCCATTTCAACTTGTTTTTCCTGTTAAGTTTTTTTTATAAGCATAGCTAAAAAAAAAAATGCACTTTAATATTTTCCCTTGTATTGCCCCACAAGCCACTGCTGTAGCTGTTGCAGTAGTGGGAAATATTTCAAGTAGAAGCTCTGCACTCTGACACTGCAGTTGTAAAGCAGTATTTTATTAGAAAATACTGTGTTCTGAAGAAGCGTGACTAAGTCTGTTATGAGGAGCTAACTTGAAACGAGACAAATCCTGATCCAGATATTTAATTTTGAAATTGAAAAAGACACAAAAATTGAACACTCATAAGGGTAACCACTGATGGATGGGAAGCATTCCACAGCTCCCTAAATTAAACAGCCATCTGCCAAACCATCTTTTAAGCATTTTTAGTAATAAAAAGAATGTAACAACCTCAGAAAAAAGGTAAATATTTTTCTCATACCTATAAAAAATATTTTCTTGCAGATTTTTTCTCCTGCTCTTTCTGAAAAGCAGGAATATCTGGCATTTCCATAAATGGCAGTGATATTATCAAAGGTTCTCCCCCAGCCCAAGACATTATATTTCCAAAAGTGCCTGAAACCCACGCATTCTAAGTCTCTTGCTAAGACATTTAGGTCTTAGGCAGAAGAAAAAGGGACAGCTATTACCATAATCTCTTATGCCCTATGTAATATGCTTATATTAATAATGTTCTCTGTAAATGCAGTCAGCAACTTACTATATGTGAAAAAAATATACCAATAGAAACATTTCAAAGCCCATTTCAGATTGTTAACAATTTTACCAGAACAAAAACGAGTAAAGCAGTGCTGAATAATACTCACTGAAGTCATCAGGCTTCTGTTCCAGTTTTCTTTGATCTGAAGCAGTCTTACCAGGATCACCAGTCTGATCAACACTAGTCTCCAACGTATGAACTCCCAGTGGATTTTCCAACACCAGTTTCCCTTTCTGAGTAGCTGTTAAGGTTTCCGTACTGACCCCATTCCCTGAAACATGGCAGCCTGGAAAATTTTCTCCCACTTGTTGAGCTTTTGTTTGTTTCAGGTTTTCCATTGCTGATGATATATTAGAATTTTTTTTTGCTTTTCCATGACTTCGATCCTGAATGTTTGATACCGTATCTTTAGTTCCAGGATTACAACTATTAACTTTGCATGATTTATTTTCTCCTTGTTTTTCAGGAAAAACATCATTTTGTTTACTTTTTTTGCTGTTGTTCCCACTTGGAGAACTTCTCCCAATATCCTTCACAGATTTGTCATTTCTATTATGTTTATAATTTTGATTATTTGTAACTTTGACTGCTTTGCCTTCCTCACAGACAAGACGGACAGACTTCCTTGGGTCATGATTTCCATTCTTTGAGCTCTTGGCCTCTTCCATTATAGTGAAGACCTGCTTCTCCAGTCTCTTGAGACCACTTGAAGTGCAATTCTTCAGTAATTTAAAGTTGATTTTAAATCCACTGTGCAGGCAAGGATCGTGGCTGATTGTCTGCTGAAGAAATGATACACATTTGTAAACTGAAGGGAAAATACCAAAGCTCTACATAGGAAACATTAAAATAAGCGCCTCTAAAGAGAAGTGAAACTCCTAATGGTTATAGAGGAAGCATGTTCCCCCCTACAGGGGGGAATATTCATACGTGAATATTCATAACACATTCCATATTAAAATAAAACTCATGAAAATTTTATAAACTTTACTTCTGTTTAAAAGAGGGGGCAATATGAAGAAACAAAAAAATGGCAGAATGTGGTAAAAAACACTGTGATTAAACTGCCAACAGCTTGCTTTTTTCTTTCCTTCCTATTTTTGGCTTTAGGAAAAAAATATAAAAAAACAACATATCTGCAACTACACTGAAAATTTGAAAAAATAACACATCTAAAAAATACAATAAAACACACTGCTCAAGAAAGCTAATTCATTCCAGCATACCAGCTCCATTTTGTTAACTGAAAAAATATTTAGTGATATAAAACTATTGGGAATAAATCTGACATCTGACCTACCACCTACCTCCACAGATACTTAAGCACAACATTTAACACATACAATTCTCACACGTTAATTGCCACCAATTAAGTAAGATTTTCATTAGTCAAAAAAACAGAAGCAGTAGATATTTTGTTTAGCTGCAGTTTACCTCGACTTATCTAAACCTCTGTCCTTTAAGTGGTATATCATCTGA
Source organism: Anser anser (assembly GCF_964211835.1). NCBI lineage: Eukaryota > Metazoa > Chordata > Aves > Anseriformes > Anatidae > Anser > Anser anser. The sequence goes on from NC_139728.1 coordinate 26,190,934, forward strand.
GTTTTATTTTGGAGACAACTCAAAGACTGGTGTTCCAATGGGAAGCTAAGCATGAATAATGGAACCTGTTTTTAAGGAATTACACTCACTTATGTAGAAAATGAAGAAAAAGAATCTGTAGCAAGAGCCTGGATTCTTTTCTTTTTAAACAACCTTCAGATAGCAATAAAAAAATGAGAATGATGTATTAGACACAAAATAAAATCAATTTTGTACAACTATAGCAAGATTTGGAATTCTGGAACAGAGTTTCTCTCCTTCCTGTCCACCTACATACTTAGCAGTTTGAAACCCAGAAATTTCCATGGATCACGCTTTTGAGAAACTATCCAAATAAGTAGCTTATCATTTAGCAAAGGAATAACAAAAAAATCCATGGATTACAACAATTAGGAGTAAAACAATGTACTTTCGTACTTAAAAAAGGAAATAACAAAAGAATCAGATTAAAATGTCTGCTAAAAATCTAATTTTTCTGAATATCATCAATATAAAGCACAGTAATTTTTTTTTCAGGCTATATAATGCAGCTACTATCTCTCACTTTGGAGAGACACAAGCCAGGAAATACTTCAGGATGCAAACCACATACTAAAAATGGATAGCTTAAGCCTCTGTTGATATCACCGAAAATATGCACTATATTTCAGAAAAATTAAAAACAAAACCAAAAGCAAAACCAAGAATTGTTATGAAGTTAATGACAGCATCAGAGCATTTAATAAGAAATCTTGAAAAAGGAAAAAAAATCTATACTAGTACATCCATTCCAACAGCTTGCCATTTTAGGTCACAAAGTCACGTATTTAATATTACAACTGTTCTCTATCGAACACTGATTATTACATCCAGCTCACACTTCTAGACGAAAAATCAAAGACCAAAAATCCAGAAGATTAAGTAGTATTTGCCTTTGGATTGCAGCTGGCCTTTCCCACAGCAATTCCTATTAGCCCAGCACCAGAAATGTGCGCCCACCCACACCGGTGTCATTCCAGCCTGGGTGCAGTGAGAAGGACCCAGGTAGGCTCACCGTACTCGTGTGCCTGACCACCTGTTGGAAGCGTTGCTCCATCCCCTATAGATGTCACAGCTACATGCAGCACACTGCTGTCTGCCAACAATCCGCTGCTCTCCTGCGAAGATTTTTTTGTAATGGAAACAAGAGAAAATGCAGGGGAAGACTTTTCAAATTCTGAACTCCTCCTTACGCTTTAGCTGCTCATTTTCGGGGTGGGGAGCACGGCGAAGGAAAGCAGATGGCAGTTCCACTTTCATTTCTGACACCCACACCACCATTCGACCCTGGACTAGAGCACACCCAGGCCACACTTTTGCGTTAGCTGCAGGTTGGCACCAGCCCTGATGGAGCAAGAAGCCATTTTTCCAGCCCCAGCTCCTTACTCCCAATCCTCGGGCGCTCCCTCGAGCACTTCTGCAGCCCAGTCCAGCTGGACTTCACGCTGGCACCAGGGAGGAGCAGCAGCAGCAGGGGGGAACAGCAAAGCAGCACAAGTGCCTTGGAACAACAACAACTGGCAGGAAGGCCAGCTTGAAGTTACCATAAAAACGTGGCATTGGAGCAAAAGGAGAGCTTCATTTAGCTCTGCTTCTTCTAACTGTCAAGTCGTTAAGTTCGGATCATAAAAGAAGGCTTTTTCTTTTTTTTTACAATCCACAGAAATTCTACTCTGAACTCAAACAATTTGATCTCATCCATTCAATAAGAATATAGTTACACATTCAAAAAGAATATATAAGCTCTAATCAAATGCACAAACGTGACATACTTTCTATTAGCAGTTTCCTTAGATTTTTCCTGTCACATTTAAAACTACCTTTATAACTCAGCTAAGAAATTGAATACTATAATGCAGTTACACATTGAGAGAGTGAGTGTAATCAAATGCAAGTAGTTAAGGTTAAAAAAACCACAGAGCTATTCTTTATACCAAAGAAATTAAAATAAAGATCACTTATGCAATTTAGTCAAGATTGTAACAAAAAAATAAGAGTTCCACTTAAAATTCAGAATCTTAAATGCATGTGCAATAACGTTGTATTCAGGGTTAATTTTTTTTTTTTATTAATACCGAAATGATTTAGCAAATTACAAATAATCTAAACTGCTTTAACACACTCAATATCAACCTCATTACCCAGCTCACAAAGAACTACAACATGAACCTATTAACAAAACTTAAACACTAAAAAGAAAATAGAGACCACTACTAAAAGCAAAACAGCCTAAAAAGGAGGCTTCCTCCTCTGCCAGATACCGGGCAGCCAGGTATTGGAGAGAGAAGAGAGGGAAACGGGAGGAGAGAAAGGAGTGCCTCCAAAAGGAGTAGCACGGTTGGAAACACAATGCTGGAGCGGAGTGAATCACTGCTGAGGTGGCATCTTTTTAGAAACCTGGATGGCATGTCTTACTCACAAGCTCAGGCCCATACCAATTGCCAGACCTGGAATGAAAACTGAATTTTCTCCCAGGCGGGTTGGCAACAAAAGCAGAGTTTTTCATCTGCAATGTGGGGAAGGATTCACTTGCTGAAATCATTTCAGCGTATTCCTCAATGTCCTGGTGTTACAGGGGATTCGGTTTCCCTTTTTTTTCTCTGAATGCACAGTGCCAGTTACTCCTCTGAAATCTAGCTCAGTTCTTGGCAATCTGAAGAAAAATCATCTGGCTGGAATACAGCAGCTCGAGGTCAGACAACACATCATCCGACCTCAAATTCTGGAAAACGATTAAATCTATACACACCTACAACGATCAATTTTTAGGATGTTTAAAATCAGCTTAGATTTCTCTATCGTAGAATTCATTTCAGGCTCACAAAATGAAGGAGCGAGATTGTTTCACTTTCATTTCTGCCAGATTCTTTTGTTTCCTTGTTCTCTCAGACTACCATTACAAAATTCTGCATTTGAATTGCAAAAATTCACGGTAACGCTTACAAAACAAAACCAACGAACAAAAAACCAACACAAAAACTACTTTCAATAAGATACTTCGACCCATTTGCCCTGTTACTCCTTCATCCCAAGTTGTTCAACTGTATTTAATTCCTTTTAAAGCCCCACATCTTGGGTCAGACTTTGCCTTTTCAAAGGTGAAGACCAAGCGAAACTGTGAGCTCTTGCATGCTGAGTTGTGACAGGAAGCTCTTTCGCAAAGCACTTCTGTTTTAATCATTTCCTTGTTAGAAGATCTTTAAGGTCCCTTCCAACCCGGGCCATTCTTAGAAGCCGAACTAAAGATGCCCACCTTCCTACCCACTCATTTTCGTGCTCCTCTGTCACATCACAGTTCTTTGGGCAGGTGGAGGAGATGTGCAAGGAACTCAAAGAACGTCTGTGCTGTCTGGTCCTTTGCTTCTCCCTAAGAAGAAATGCAGAGATCCTTCCTCTACTGAGACATCTTTTTTCCCAGAAAACATACGGAAACTCAGCAATCTTCGGACATTATTTTAAGCCTGTTCTAAAATTCGGTCCCAACTGACTAAAATGTCCAAAAACATCTCCGAGAGTGGAGAAGAGCAACTAAAGGGAAACTGAGCAGCCTCGTAAGTTTCGATTCCTCAGGGACAACTAGATTAAATATTAAGAGAGAAAGTACTATAAACACAACTGTTATCACCCTCTTTCTGTAAAGTATTCACTCCCTAGAGATAGAGGGACCTGTCTTTTTATCTGAGACCTGCTTTAATCTGTCCCATTAGACCGTCCCTTCAGCTCGAACCTCCCTGCCTTCCAGCAGCAAGGGGGGTGATAAACCTCAGCCTCCCCAGGCAGATTTCCAATACAGCCCGACTGAACCTCCAACCAAACTAAAATGAAATTCAACAAACAAAGGCCACAGCCAGAAACAAAAGGGAAGGCTGTCTTGTGCGCTCTGCTCATGTTGCAGCACAGGTAATGTCTCCTTCTGCAGACAGCCCTATCTGCCAGTGCGAAGGGGAGAGCCTCTTTTCGGGACTGGTTATAGCCTCAGGCCCCTTTCTGCATCTGAGAACTTACACAAGCTTCAATTCAAGCTTCTCCCTTGTCCTGTGCCAATTGCTTAAAAAAAATATGTTTATGTTTGCTTTATGATAAGCTACACGTAACTTAGTACAAACTGTTATCAGTCCCTGGTGTTTTTCCAAACTACTTAAAACTAAAACTATCAGAGATTACTGGCCACTAAAGCGCCTCAGGCTCCCCCAGCAGTAAACCCATAGGTATTCTTAGTAACAAACATGTAAGTGCTATACCGTGTCTCAGACCTTCCTGTTTCTAGAAGCGATAGGATTTAAGCTAATAACTATAATACTTCAAAAAATCTATCGAGAAGGAAGCCAGCGCCACGCACGTAAAATTAAACACACAAAAAAACAGGGACACAGCTAGCCAGCACTCTGGCCCTAGCAAAGATACATAATGAAGTAGGAAGCTCTGATGTTAAACATGAGTGCAGAGGATTAAAAACTTCTAAGAAGGATTCGTTAGATAAACAACTTTGGATATAAAACTGTAACGAGGCTGTATCTGAATTAGGTAAGTATCATTTGTAACCGAAGTAACAGGAAAGGCCTTGCTTTATGCAAAGCTTAGCATTAATGTATCTAGGTATAATAACCATCCTACAATTAAGCCCTTAAACAAGCAGATATGCGAGACAGGAAATCCATACAGAACGTGCTCGATACGGGTTAGCTCCTATTTGCATCGACAGCCGTTGTGTTTCCTACAAGCTGGTCTGACTGACTGGGAAGGCAAGAAAGAGGTGTGTCACCAAGCAGCAAATGCCAAGGACTAGTTTCTGAACCTACTAGTGCTGACCAATCCCACTCCAAACGGAGGAAAGCCACCCTCCCTCTGTTCCACCAGCTGTGTAACTACATTACTGTGTCCTCCCTTCCCTGTGTATTTCATATAAAGATACCTAATGCCTCAGAGTTTTGGGTCTGACCCCAATTTTACTGTACTAGTTGTTTAAACTTTTGAAAAACACCACCGTTTCGCAATCGGCTTAAGCTCTGAAGCCAAAAAAGGGGTACCACCTGCCTCAAATGTTGCTCTGTGTTGCAAGGTACATGCTGTAACCAGATCAGGAAACTGATCCAAGTTAGCTCTAACTTTTAAGAACAAACAACATTTGTACCAGTACAGGGTACAGGGTAGGAGGCTAGAGAGGAAAAAAAAAAAGGAAAAAAGAGGGAAAAAAAGCAATACAGCACTACATAGGCGTAAGGCCTTTCAGAGGCTAAAGTAGCTTCTGGAGGCCTGAACTGATCATGAAGCTGGCTTAAATAGCAGCTACATATTTAAATTCTATCTATCCATCTTCTTCTTAAACTTCTGTTTCTACTTGCTGTTTGTGCTCAATAAAAATACAACAGTGTGTATTTTTGGCATAGAACTTTATCTGGATCTTGTATTAACAGTGATCCTTCCACCCAAACCCTAATCCTTTAGGAGGACATCCTTTGCACTACCTCGTACCAGCTGCAAACTAGTTCACAAACCACATCCAAAGCAAATGGATCCGTTACCACCAGCATCCTTAGGTCTGCTTTACTAGGATCCAGCACATTCACTTCTGAAAGAAATACGCTGGAAACTGTTACTTTAGAAAAGTTGTCAAAAATACACTCATATAGTTGGCACATGGGTTGATTCACAACCGTTTGTAACACTAAACTGATTCCAGACTCCCAAGTCAAGTTTTGCCGACACCAAAAACTGAAGTCTGAAAGTTACTTCTTGCTGGCAATGTTTCTTTTAGACAACAGCAGAAATAAAAATTAAGTAAGTAATCTAGTAACATGTGATGCACTGTTTTTTTCCAAAGATTTACTAAAACATCAGAACCAAGGGTATAGTATGGGTACATATACATCTGTGTATGCAGCGCTGTTCAAAAGTAAAAATGAGATTCATATGCATTGTTACTAAACTTAGACAATGTGTTTTCAGTACTTCTGTGCTAAAAGAGTTACTGATCTATCACTTATGTGCAATTAAACAACTTGTGATTATTATTGTATGCTGTTTGATAATGCGCCAAAAGCATCAGAAACGTTGACTTCCCCTGGATGGCTTCCATGCTGCAAATTAATCCAATAAGCAAAACGCAGGATCTGTCCTTCCATGAAAAAAATAAATACTCCATACCAGTATTACGTTACCTCATCAAGATAAGGACAACAATTAAAGTTGATTTAGTAAAAACACTTCATAAAATGTAAAAGCAAGCACAATTAGAAAGCAGGATATACTCTCAGCTGGGCAAAATTTTGAACTGCCTTATCGATATGAATATACAAACCAAAACCGTGACAAGCAGATCCACAAGAAATTTAAGAGGAGCTCCCTAGGGATATCTTGCTTTCAAGTAGGACACAGGGAAATCCTTCTCCCCTTTATCCCTGCAGCAGTAATTCCCTTCAGAGGAAGAAGCAGGCAAATGCCCTGTACCGTGCAGGTGCCCCGTGGCACCTGGCAATTTCTGTTCCTGCGCTAGGTGGGTAGGAGACAAAGTCCCAGCTGTTTTCTGTGCAAGGACAGAACACAGAAAGAACTTTCTGATCCCTCTCTATGTATCCTCCAGGATCATATCCCAACACGTATGTTCTGGGAAACTGTAATTTCATCCTAAAAATGATTTTATGAAGCGATTATCACTAAAGTCAGGTAGACAAAAGCTCACTACATAACTAATGGTTGAAAAGGAGACCTCTCACTCCTAATATAGCTTCTTCTGTCAGATACTGTAATTAAGTCATATTTCCATGTCTGGGTTACTTTTCTCGTCTCGGAAATAATTATGTCATAACTATCCGGGGTCAGACTGTCCAAAAGCACCTCCCCGAGCTGGGAACATAAGTCAAACAAAACCAACATGTATCCTCTATTTTCAAGCAGATGCAGTGACCCTCAAAGGCAGGGCAAGGCATTCATGAAGCAAAGTGACGTGGGGGTGGTGTGAAAACCAAAAAGAATTAATGGATCCGCACGCAGATAAAACTATTGTTTGACATACCAGTCCCTCCCTAATACCTCAGCCTTAACCTGATTACATTGTTCCTCTGCGCCCTCACAGCTCATCCCCTTTGCTATTCCCACAAACAACCTTAACAGCAAGAAGGCCTCGGGGGCTGTGACACATTGAGCCAACTGGCACATCGCAGCGTCCTGCAGGAGCTGGAGCCTCGTTCGGCTCTCCCCGCACACGAGACGAGCCGACAAAAGAGCCACAGCCACCCGGGGGGAGGCAGCCCCCGGCGGCGCTGCGGGCACCCCGCGACGCCCAGAACCCCGAACCTCTCCCCTGGGCGAGCAGGAGGGGCCACGGCCGGGCTGGACGGGGGCCCAGCGGGCGAGGATGGCCCGGGACCCCCCCTCGCAACCTTTCAGCGGCCGGCCGCAGGGCTGCGAGGCTTCGGCGGGCGGCGGGGCCGGGGCCGGGCGGGCTGAGGCCGGGGGCTCCGGGGGCTCCGCGGGCACCGTGCCCCCCGAGCCCGCCTCGCCCCGCCGCGCACGGGGGGAGAGGGGAAAGGGGAGAGGGCAGAGAGCGCCCAGCCGCCCTCACCCTGTCGGGGGAGCCCCCTCCCGGCCCCCCGGGGCCCGGTACCTGGCTGCGGCCCTAAGGGTGCCGGGGCTGCGCCCCCGCCATGCCCGGCTCCGGCTGCTGGAGGCCCCGACGGCAGCGGCTCAGTCCGGCCCGGCCGCCATGTCAGCCGCGCCGCGCGCTGCATTGTGGGGCAGGGCGGGAGGGAGAGCCCCGGGGGCGGGCGGCTCGCCTCGGCCAGGCTCGGTTCTTTTTGGCCCGGCTCGGTTCGCTTGGGCTTGGCACGGCTGGGTTCGGCCTCCCCCGGCCCCTCGGCCCTTCCCCGGGGCTCCCTCGGTTTGGGGGAGAGCCCCGCTTGCCGCCTTCCCCCGCCTTCCCGGCCGGCCTGCCGCGGTGCTGCAGCAGGGGGCTGAGGGAATCAGCTGCTCGATTTTTTCCCCTCAATTTTTTTCCGTTTTTTTTTCCACAAGCCGTGAGGGAATGCCCGGCCCCCCTCACGGAGGCAAGGCCCCAGGCCCTGTAGAGGCGCCTTTGGGCTTGTTCACCGCTGTGGTGGCTCCTTGAGGGTCCCCCAGCACAGCCTGAGCCTCGGGGTTTTTTTTGCCCCTTAGCCTGCTCTGCGCGCTGCCGGTCGGTGGAGGAGGGCTGGTGTGCTCCACACAAAGCAGCCTGTGGTAAACAGGCTGCAGGACACCCCGAACCTCCCGGGGCCTTTCCCCAACACGGGACACGCTGAGGGAAATGCTCCCTGGCTCCCTGACCTTGGCTGCAAAGCTGGCCCCAGCTGCAGCTAGGGACAGCGGCTTGGCCAGCGTGTCTGCTGGCACTCCCGCAGGTCTCGGGGGAGAAGAGCTGGCCTGCCCAGCTCTTGGCAGTGCTGGGGGGTGACCTAAAGAAATTGGCAAGTGTTTACGTAAGGCAAATCTCTCAGTGATGCAGTACAGCACTACCCCTTCTTGGCAGGGAAATGTCATGTTGTTGGCACTTCTTAGCCCTGGGTAAGGAGGCCTGTCCAGAAAAGCAAGGGGCATAAAAGATTACTGTTGAACTACTGAAGAGATTGAAAGGAAGTTACTCAAAATAACATGAATAATAGTGCTGGAAAGGCTACCTCAGGGAGTCTGTGTAGGTAAAAGTTGCAAAATCTGTAATGCTGGATGCTACAAATGCTGGTGGAATAAAGCTTTGAAATGTATTGTCAGTTCAGTGCAATCCTTAGAGCTAATCTGCTTTCTCATGGTTCACTTTAAGTTCAAGTTTTACAAAACGAGGAATGGATACCTCAGGGTATTGCTAATGGGAAGTTGCGCAGAGCTTTCGCCTTTAGAAAGATGGGCCTAATCCCGTCAAAATCAGCAGTGACAAAAATTGAAGTGCTTCAGTGCTGTTCGGTGAGCAGCTGAGGTTAGCTGGGTGGTGGTTTCAATCCAGTCCTATTTGACAAATATTTTTATTAGGTTTAGTAGGCCAAAGAGTAAATTGCAAAAGTAACTAAATTATACTTGCTACTGGATATTGTCATCCTAGATCGATATTTAGACATGCTACTGAGCAAACAGACACCAGTTTGTTAGCCTGATTGGCATTTTTCCTGCAAGCTGAAATTTATTAGAATATATCAGATTCTTTCAACAATTTAGTTCAAACTGTTGGATAGACTTTAATTGAAAATGCTAGTGCAGTTTGGCTCTGAAAACTCGAACCACTACAAAACCAATGGTCTTTGACATAGTTGCTGTGTATTTTCAGAAACAATTCTGCTTTCTTTGCTGATGTTGAATGTTTTATTGCAGGGAGTAGTATAGAAACATGGCAGTAAAAGAGGAAGCTGAATTCCACTGCCAGCTGGCCATTATTTAAAGAACTCCTAATTCAGTGACAGTGATCAAAAGCATTCAGATTCTGGGCTGAGTTTGTAGGAGGAAAACGTAATTCTAAAAGCAAGTGAGTTTTGTCTGGGAATCAGAGACAATAAACGTGAAGCTGTAGGAAGCAGATTTTATAGAGTCCCTATCCAGAGCAAAACCTCGCTTGTCTCATGTTGCAGTGTGATGCCTTATTTGTAGCCCCATACCAAAACTACTATATCATTATACCTAAAAATAATGCAGAAGTGTATTGTAGATTTATTTTTAATTTTCTGACCAAAAAAAAAGAAAAAAAAAGATGAGCAAGTTACATTATTTTCATTGTTGGAATAATTTGATTATTTTTAGAATTCAATTGTATTTATTTAAAAGTATATAGTATATTAAAGCCCTATTCTCTATCTCCAGATGTGTGTTAAGAAACTCTCTAAAGCTTCTTAGATGATTTATTTGTAAAGTGAGGAAATCATACTTGGTTCTTGGTCAATATTACAGGCAGAAAAGTATACAGGAAGATGGCACTTATCTGTGGAGATGAGAACTTCAGCTTCTTAGCACTGGGTATCTTCCCCATAGACAGCATGGTAGAAGATTTTTCATCCACATAGAATATTGCATGATTTCTTGACGTTGAATGTCTACCTAAGCTGAAATACATAAAAACATGCTAAGTCTGAAATGTTTAAAACCTGTCGTTAAATCTTTCAACTAGTTATACGTAGCTTCTGCACTTTCAGTAATGCCACTTATGCATGAATCACCTAAGCAAATTTAATCAAGCTGTCAAAGATCTACCAAAACTTTCAGTTAAAATAAATAATAAAATAAAATCACACAGTAAGATTAAGAAATGTAATTTGCTCTTCAAAAGATGGATTTCCAATATGCCTTGGATGTGCTACTTAATTGTTTTCTGTAAATCTCTGCATTTTGCTTTTCTTTGCCAAGAGGTATCAGTCATAGGCATGGAGGGCCAGTTTCTTAGTCCAAGAAAAAAATCCATGATCATCAAATGCTTTCTATTGTTGTTACCTTGTATATACAAATCCTTTTCTTCCTGCAGGCATAGTAGCAAATGATAGAAATGGCTGTTTTTTCATGCAGACAACCCAAGAAGGGTGTTAGTGCACTGATCCTGAGGCAGTGGCATGGCTCTGAGAACTGAAAGCTTTGGTAACAAATTTAGTTTCCAATGCTTAATGCTTCTTTCTCACTTGAAACCTCCTTGGTAATGTGCTTTCTCCTAGATCACCCTGTCACTTGTCACAAACCAAGTGCTCGCAGAGGAGAAGTTCGTGAAGGCTTGACAAAGAGTGCTCCATTGCACATGATATTGTGCGTGGCATGTCTGTAATTCTCAGTTTTTGCTGACTGTATGCTGGGACTCTTGCTCTGAGCACTCGCAGCTGTAACCATTAGCAACCAAGCCACTGGTATCCTTTGATGTTATATCATAGTTACTAGATGCTATAGTCAGGATACTAAAGAAATGCACTTGCAAGTCCATCAAAAAAATCACAAAACTATCCCTTATTTCCCTAGGACATAGTTAAAACCAATCTCTATGTCTGGCATCCCACTGACACAGCGTTACTACTCTCAAGCAGAAGGAAGTAGGTGTTGTACCCATAAATGGCCTCCCTTAACACACCACTACCACAATGAAACATTCTGGTTTAGCCTATTTAAATCCTCCATGAATACATGCCCCTCAGGTCTTGCATGTAACGCAGCTTCTGCTACACCTCTGCAAGAGCCAGACTGTTGCAAAAGCTCCGTTTGCAGCAGTCCCTTCTTTCCGGCAGGGTTTTGCTATTGTGGCAAGTGTCTCTGCAGCGCGGTGCAGCATGCTAGATCCTGAGGGCAGTGTGGAGCACAAGCCTTCCTCTTCCTTCCCCAAAGTTTTTCTCATCCTTGTAGCCATGCTCCTTGCAATTGCAGCACTCCTGCTCTTAGCATTTTCCGCTACGCAGCAAAAAGAGACTGATTTTTACACTTTCAAAGTTGTAAACATCAGGGGCAAACTAGTCTCTCTGGAGAAGTACAGGGGCTCGGTAAGTCCGCACGGCGGTGGGCAGCTCTCAGGCGCTAGCAGCCAGTCCTTGCATGTCTGCGGAAACCAAGTGCGGGAGAAGAGATTGTTCATTATTAACTCGGTGCATGCATGCAGATAGATTTGTATTTACGACTCTTCTTTAACTGATCTGGAGCGTTGCCTGCAAGCTTGCTTTGATACCGCTCCGTAGGTCTTTGCACTGTAAATAAAACGTTTGCAAGTCTAACCCCTCTGTGTCAAGTCTTTTCCTTCTGCAGGCTGCTCCCTGCATACGTGGCAGGCAGGGAATGCCTGTGTGCCTGTCCTTCGTGCAGCAAGATGAATTGCACTGGATTGCACCTATTAAACTAGAAGCACAGGAAGTTTGCACCTTTGTACAAGATTACTTTTGGAGCTTTTTTCTGCCTTTCTACTGCATGACTTTTAGTAGATTATTTTTCCCTGAATTCCATTTCTCTTTGAAGTTCTGCATTTAAAAAGGGATTTAATCAGTGGTTAATGGACTTAACATATTTCACCATCATTAGTAAAAAAAAGTGATTTATTGATAAAATAAATCTTTTAGTATTGGTGCACAGTAAAACTGTAGCAACATCATCCTATTCCACTTGTTGATTTTAGAATGACAGAACAATATTAAGAAGGGCAAGAAGATACGCATTATTTTATGATGTCTTCTAAATTTAATTTATATATTACATTAAGGAGTTCTAGACAGAGCTTACCAGTTTAAAAAACAATTGTCCTGAATGTAATTTGATTTTTTTTTTCAGTGGTTTGACAATCTAACAAAGATGCTTAGTCCCTGTGGAAGAGAGAAAAGGAAGGTTAGCCCAAGGAGGGGGACGTAACACTATAAAGTTCTTGTAGCCAGGTTCATGAATTCCAGAAGTTAAAAACATCACAAAGCCCACAACCTCTACCCTTAGAGGTCAAGTGCCACATCTTAAGTGATACAGCCAGGTGCTCCAAGTGCTTAGCTGCTAGTCAAAAGGCAGGCTCCACTACTCACTTTCACCCTTAGCCTCAGCTTTGTGTTTTCACCATCCTCTTCACTCTTCTCAGGTACCTCAGGTAACCTCGCTGAGGTCATTGACCTTACTGGTCCAAAACGATGGGTCACAAACATTTGCAGGAAGACATGGGAAGGCCCACGGGAGAGGTACATTTTCCTGAGCTAAGCAGAGAGGAGTACTGCTGGATTTGAACCAAACGAGAGCCTCTTATCTGGTCAAAGTCCTCTTCCTCCTCTCGCATTTGCATGCAATTCAGTTAGTGGATAGGGCAGAATTGGTCTAATGCACACCCAAATACCTATATTGGGGAAAAAAAAAAAAAGAAATCTATTTAATAGGAAGAAATACGTGCCTTTTTTTTTTTTCTTAGGAGTTCCTTCCAAAGGCTCTGTCAATAATACCTGTCAGTGTGGTGTGTTTTGTCTGCAGGTCATCTGCAAAACTGTCTGAATAAGCCAATACCACCTGTAGCTTTAGGGCCAGAATCCACATGGAGGGGAGTAAGAGGGAAACTTGGAGGAATTCCTTCCAACCACCCCACAGAGATCTGTGGGTGTTTGCCCCCTCCCTAACAAGCTGCAGAGCCTGCTCTTGTATCTCATGACCAGATTAGAGGTGTGCATCTGCATCTCCACTGGTGCTATGACAGCAGCCCGTCCCTGATGGGTGACTGATTTATAAGGGAGAGCTCTAGAACCATACCTTGTAAAAGGTAACACCATCCTCCTTGATCTCTGCTTGGCTGTATGGAATAGTTGATTCCAAACAAGGGATGACCAGCTTCTGTATGGAACAAAAAGATTTGCATTCAGAGAGCTTACCAATGTTCAGTCTAGCTGCTGTTTGAGAATGCATGTGCAGAATTTGTAACTAATTTATAACAGTAAAACACCCCCTTTCTGTCATTATGCTGTCAGAGCTCATTATTAAGGTAAACAAAGGTTAAGTAAAACTCCCATTTATTTCTTAAAATAAACTTGCTTAAATTTGTGGTTAGATAAGTAATGCTAAAATGTAGGCTTATTGTACTATTTTAAAGCAATTAAAAGAATGCAAGTAATATATAAGTACTATGTATGTGGTGCTGATGTTTTAAAGAAAGTGAGTCACTAGTTAGCCCCTGGAACAATAGTCTGCTGATTGCTAAACCAGATTTAACACCCTTAAGCTTTGTAGCAGATGTACAGAAAACATTTTCTTAAACTCAGTCACTCAGCTAATTTAGTTAAATAATTATTTATTTTGTAGTCAAGAAACTGACTGGGATTTGAAAAACTCAGAAAATTTCCAGAGTAGAAAAGAAAAAGTCTGCTAATTCTAAAAAACACAAGAGCCATGCTGAGTAGAACCAGTAAGTGCAATTCATGACTTGCGGGATCTTTCTTCAATAACTCATTATTAATACGAATTATCACATATTCAGATCATAGAGGTAATATTTTCTTACCCAGAAGAAAATTGAGGCTGATTGATATTAATCCAATTTCCAGTCAAGTGCATTTTGATACAAATTACAAGTACCACTGCTTATATAGTAAATAAGAAATGTACTACTTACAATTCTGAAAGAATAAAAGAATTTAAAACACAACTTTTTTTTTCCCCCCTGAAGTAAATATGCACAGACATAACCTGGCCTCCACTTTAATAGAATTATCAAAAGAGTTGAGGGAGAACTCTCTTTTTATGAAGGCATAAGAAATTACATCACCAGAATTCTAAATGTTTGGTGTACAGGCTACAAAATAGGTATAATACTACATCTCCCTGAAAGCAGAGAAAGGGAGGACTATTATAATTAGTAAAATAAAATAAAAAAATACCACAAGTGAAATAGATCAAAAAGCTGGCTGTTTTACTCTGTTACGTGACGAGGCCATCCTCCTATGCTTTATCCAGGCTACCAGACTGATGTTGACTCACCTTCCTTAAAGGTGAGGGGTAGTGATGAGTCATTAGAAAAGAATTAAAAGGGTGCAGATAAGATTCATCTTACTAGAACACCTGCCTAAATCAAGAAAGCTCCTATTTTATTTTATGACCTCTATCAGATGTGCTATAAGTAAGAAGCAGTCTTTCCAAAAATAGGGTTTATCTGGGAGCCAGAACTCCCAGTTGTCAGCTGTTCCCTGCTTTGTTTATACCCATCTGCATATAATAGTACCTGCGTGCCTACCACAGCTGAGTACAATGTACTGAGGCATAATTAAGCATGCTAGAGCAGTGCTTTGGGAATCGTGAAGCAAAGGTACTATAACAATGTAAAGCATTAGGCACTTTAACAATGTATTGTTTTACTGTTGGAAGTAATGGGAGGCACTTTGCATCATAGCTCTCTGCAGGCAGGGAATGTAGTATTACTGAATGTGTATAAATACAGGATATAGACAATTACTGTACAAAGTATTGCTATTTTTGTCCATGAAGTTAACAATTCTGAGTCGGTGTAATGTGACCCTCGTAGTTTCTCCTCCTGTCAGCCAGAAGGGGTCAGTTAAGAATCTCCTGGTCTAAAAACCCGAGTATCTACTCTCTCTGCTAAAAGATCCACAAAGGATTACCTGAAGCTTACAGCAGATTCTTAAATCTCTATGGATTTCCTCAAGGTGATACACTGTGTAAACGTTAAGTAAACCAAGAACTGCATTTGCAATGAGTTTTGCAACTAAATGAGTTCAGTACTGGAATGGATGGGTTTTCTAAGGAAAGAGGAGGAAAGGAAAGGGTTAAACAATAAGACAACTGTTTATGCAGAATTCAGCTTAAATTAAATCGTTTTTGAAAGGTCTAGGGTGAATTGTTGGCGCTGCACACTAGGTGGTGTGCTTGTCTTGCACTCTCTGAGCCTAAGGTGTGAAAGAAGTCAGTCAGGAGGAGAAGCTTAATTTCAATCATTAATAGTTGTAAGGTAAGGAGTCAAAGTACAGTCTCTTAATGAGAACAAGAAGAGTAACTGTTGTTAATTAAAATTAAATACAAATCACTACATTTTATCGCTTGTGCTACCAGACAGAAACACTTAAAAGATAACTTGGAAAAAGTTTTTAGCAATCATTCTATTCAGTACTTAGGTTTTATGTGAAACGCTGACAGTCTGCAACAGGAACGTGTCATAAAATCACTACCTCTTTTCAAAAAAAAAACAAAAAACAAGTTATACAGCATGTATTTAAAATTTCAAGTAGAGCTTGTAAATGTAATTGAATGAATGTGATGCTTTGGAGGTTAGCTAGATGGCTCCAGATAATACTTTATATGCGAGTCTGCAGGGATTGCTTAGATTGTATTCTCCTGACACTACAGTGCAAAGAAGATTACATCAACTTCTGCCTTGTAAGATTACCTGTCTTCCAGGGAAAACCTAAGTGCCGCTCAGAAAGCATTTTAAATATAGCCACATATCTATAAAATGCACTAAATACACGAAGTGCTAATGTTTTACATAAGAAATTATAAACAGTAGCTTCTCCTTAGCTTTTTTCTTTACTGCTTCCTACCCCCTCAGGTATATCACCCTATTATCCCTGCTGTACCCAGGTTATGAGCGCTTATATGCCACTGGGGGTTTTGGCCTTAAAAGTGCTATATACATACAGTCATTTATTTTTCATATATTAATTATATAATTTATGTTGATGCACTCTATTGATATTTCCTATATTTTGTATAAAATACAGATGCATAGGAACATGAAACAATAGTAACATTAGAATCCAAAGTTTAAATTGAGCAAAGCCAGTAGTCACAGACATGAGTATGAGGACTGGAGTTGGAATTTTTTACTTCTTTTCTTGCCCTGCAGCTACTTGTTGTGTAACTTTGATCAGGTCAATTAACGTGTCCAAGCTTTGGGCTTTCCTCTTGCTGCACTGGGCCCTCCAGCACTGCTGTCTCACACTGACACCAAATTGAATTCAAACTTCTTTTCTGCAATTTAAGAATGAAGAAGCAACTGCTGGGCTGATGTATAATCTGTAGAAACCCACTGGATTCAGTGTAAACCAGGCAGAAATTTGGTTCCCAAATCATAATGGTTCTGCTGCACTATGCCTGATTTTAATCTTCTGGGTGCGTAAAAATACTGGCTTATTGCTCTTCCAGAACAGTTTGAAAAAAGAATAGCATGTAGGTATATGTAAAAGAAACCTCACCATAAACTGTGTAATGCTATTTTTATTAATAAATTCATATTGTATCTAGGTGGTCTACAACATTCAGCTTGAATCCACTCACAAGAAAACTTTAGCATGGGCTCTATTTATGTAGAATGAGTTGTAACTTACACTTTAAAAATACATAACGATAATAAAACCTGTAAGTCTAAAAACAAATTCTAGGAGTTATTTAAGGATAAAATATCTCAAAAACAATGGGAAGCTCTTCATGACCTTGAGAAACTGTGTAAAATGCATCAGCTCAGGGTTAGATCACTTAATTTCCCCAACAAATTCTTGGCACATTCTATTCTACCACGTACTCCTCACATGTGCGTCTGTTTCCACACAGTGCTCGTCTGTGTTTGGCATCTTCCTTTCTGATGGATCTGTGCAGGCAGATACGTTCCTGATGGCATTGTCTGACTGACATGATGCACACATCATCAAAGACAGTCAGCTACAGGAATAACTCTTTCAAAGGGTAGTGGGTACATTCTTCACCACTTAGAATCTGTAATTGAGGCAGTAAACCTTAATGTAAAATATGTTGCCATTTCGTCACAAATGAGTAGACTTATTCTAGACATAGTGTGAAATATTACAGTCCATATGGCATAGACCAACCTAAAATCCTCTAATTGCTGCTATTAACTTCCAGGTCAAGATATCTACGCTGGCAATGATAAATGGATCAGCCAGTTCTGTATGAGTAATAAATTCTTTACGAGGAAAGATGCTGCACAACAGATGCTGTACAACAGATAAATGGACAATCAACAAACAAACAAACAAACATTAATTTGCATATTTTTTTTCACGCAGCTCAGAATACCTCAGTTAGATGGTCATTTCTTAAATATGCTTAGAAACTATCCAAAAGGCAGAATAGAGATATGCAAGTTCTCTGTAAACTGGGAGTTAAGATAACAGTTTCTTGATTATCTTCATGGCTACCTATTGGTAATTCAATGTAGTTTCAAATATGAGTGTTCAGTCCCAGTTCTGCAGACGTTCTTATTTTCTGAAAATAATCTGCATCCCAGCATACCCGTTGGAAAACTGACACATGCAGCACATTTCTTGTTCTCTTGTTCTTCAGGTGTCCTTAGTTGTCAACGTTGCAAGTGAATGTGGTTTTACAGATAGCCATTACAAGGCCTTGCAACAGTTACAGAAAGACCTCGGCCCCTATCATTTCAACGTGCTGGCGTTCCCATGCAATCAGTTTGGGCAGCAAGAACCAGACACTAACAAAGAAATTGAGAGCTTTGCACGAAAGACTTACGGTGCCTCCTTTCCTATGTTCAGCAAAATTGCAGTCAGTGGAGCTGGTGCAATTCCTGCCTTCAAGTACTTAATTGGTGAGTAATCTGGGCCACTGGAGGGTTGTTTCCCCAGCACAGAATTCCTCTGACACAGGAAACCATCTCATCAAAAAAGGGTACCTATAACTGTGTTCATGGAATTGCAGTTCACAATTGTCAGGAGAGCTCAAAAGTCACCTGGTCCATCCTCCTGCACAAGGCAAGATTTCTGTCTATGCCACTGTGACAGGTTTGTTTAGCCTTTTAAATAGATCTCAAGAGATAAAGATCCTACAATAACGAACGCCTTGTAAAGCTAGTCTAATAACCTTCTACGTGGAATACAGGTCTTGAAACATTCTTCTGTATGCATACAACCCCTCATCTTAATTTTTCCACTTTGTACTCTAGTAAGCGTGTCTCCTCTGACACAACTGCTGCAGGTTGGATTTGTAAGAGTCATGTGAAGAGCTGAGGATAAGTGGAAGAAAAGCGCCTGCATAATTTACTTCTTCAATGAAAAAGGGAAACCAAGCACTAAGAGATGACCTTGAATACTCCCTTCCTCATTCCTTACCAAACATTGGAAGAGCCTTACTGTACAGTTCTTCCAGTTGTAATCTGCATTATAGCTAGCACTGAGACCTGAAGAGGTTTTGCTGGTTCTTAGCAGACAGCTAAAATACACTGTAAAACAAAATATTCTCAAGGATCTACTTTTCAGGCACTGAATGAATGCTCTAAATGCCATTTAAATGCCAAACTAAAATAACAACCTTTATCCAATGTGAATGGAATATCTTCCAGGAACGATACATAGTAAAGACCAATATGACATGGCATTACATGAGCTATACTCTGCAAGAACCATGCTGTTTCTTATTCTTGCCAGCACCACAGTGTTTTCCCATGTTCCACTCAATTTAGAGGAGTGTTGCTAGTATTATTTTTGGCTACCCAAAGTACTCCTCCCTCTAGGTGTCCATTGTAGATCTTTCTGCTAGCCAACACTCCCTTAATCCCCTTCACATCCCTTCATTTCTATTTTTTGTAGTGGGGTTGTCATTGCAGACACGTCATGTGAAACTTGCATACCTTTTGTTTCCCTGTTAGTTTTCCATCATTCTCCAGGGGACTACTGTCTAGTCAAATCTCCATGTCAGAAAATTCATCTTAATATTCACTCTGAACTCCCTCTTAATTTTACATTCCTTCTTCCTCTGAGATGGTAATCATCAGACTGGAGCAAAAAAATGTCAGGAATTGGCTAACTTTTTTTTTTTGTCCTTCTTCCCTGTAGATTCTACAGGAGAAGAACCAACCTGGAACTTCTGGAAATACCTAGTAGGCCCCAATGGGAAAGTTGTAAAGGCCTGGGACTCTACTGTCTCTGTTGAAGAAATAAGACCTTATGTTACAGAACTTGTAAGGAAAATCATCCTGAAGAAAAAAGATGAATTATGACTTTCAAAAATCCCAGCATGCCAATTACATCTTCATTGAAAATTAGGACTGGACTTTGTCTTTTCACATTCCAAAAGTGGGAATACAGGGAAGGGAAAACACGACCAGTGAAATCTATATTCACCATCCTCAGAATGTAGAAAACAACAAAAAGTAATTTAAATTTAAAAGTAATTTAAAATTATCTATCTCCAACTGAATTCTATTTTACCTTTCTAAGAAGGAAGACCTCATCAGCAATTGTTTCTTTCCCAACTCAAATTATTGATCGTTGATAACACTACCGGAAGTCAGTTAATGTATCTCGAGGAAAAAGGCTCATAATAGCAAGAATTTTCTGACTGGGATCTCACTAATATCTACAATTCTGTTTTCATATTTTGATTGTGAACTGAATGAAAAAATAAAGAGTAAAAAGTGCACGATTGATTTAAGGCATGTACTAGGAAGAAGGCCAAATCAGATTCCTTCAAACCAGGCAGACTTACGCAAACATATGTTTTTCCAAAGTTTATGTTTTTCTGAAGTTTGGTATGTTTACCAAAGTCAAACACATTTAATTTCATCTGCCAGGAAAGTCAGTTGTTAAGGGCATACGAAAAACACATCTATAAAACTTAATTGAAAGAAACATGAAAACAAACTCTCTGAAAAAAAATCTCCAAAAGCTATAAGGAGATCTTTGCATTTTTTTCATCCAGTAAATATTATTAGATTATATTTGAATAGCCATTTGAACATCTATAGCATCAGAGCATGTAAGAAATGGCTATTGCTTTTTTCTAATAGCTTTTTGGCTTAGAAGACTTACCTACAATTGATGTTAAGTTTATTTTTCAATTTATGATCCCATCTGATTTTTCTGCATGTGCAGATAAACATTAAAGAATCAACATTTTTCTGTGGAAATAATTTTTCAAATGTTTGATTGTTGCATAATGTTACATTATTTAACGTTATGTTAATGTTATAATTATTTAATGGTACCCTTTTCAAATGTATGCTCAGGCATCTGCTCAGACTTCAGACTGCAGCTCTTCTTAGCTCATACTAAAATAATAACACTAACAATTACAGCTTCATTGTTCTTTGACAGAAGCTCTTTAAAAATCTTGTCAGCAAGAACTCTTTTTATCTCAGTAAAAACAGAGTATGCAGGTCCCCTGCTTTTAACCCCAAGAAGAATCTAGTCTTGTCCAATGGCAGTATTATTGACAAGTGAAAGCTTTTTTGGTGCTTTGTAATGCTTTTTAAAGTAGCACAAACAATATTTGTCCATATAGTTGTCAGGGCCCAAGTGCATAAATAAGCCTTAATTGCTCTGACCACAGTATGAACTTATTCCAACCCATCACTGCCATTATAGCTCTTCAGCATCCAAACAGGATCCAGCTGAAATCAAAGGCAAATATTACGGCACACACTGGCTTGCAGAAAAGAAGGGGAAAGATTACTGAAGAATTATTGGAAATAAAAGAGCTAATTTTAGAGTACCTTATAGTTCCCATACTTGAGCAGCTGCTCTCTGCTGAGGTCCTGGGCATGTTCTGTAGACCACCCCAAGGAAATAAGAGCTAGAGATGCTTTAGGGTTTGAAGAAAGGCCCTGAGGAGCAGAGATTGTATGGTACAAAGCAAGCTTTGCCTGAAAGAAACCGAGAGCAACATTTTATTATTATTTGTAGGAAAACAAAACAAAACAACAACAAAACACACACACACAGCAGGATAAAATAAAAGGATGAAGTAACAGAACTACAAAAGCAAAAGGAGAGATCAAGTAAGAAGGGAGAAATGAGAAGGAAATTAAAACAGTTTACAGTCAAAGACTCTCGAGGACAAATAAGAAATGGAAGTTCAGGTCATATTGAAACTAATGAGTATGTTCCAAGCTGTGTCAGCTATTTCTCACTTGGAATGTAACTTAAGAGTGCAGCAAATCAGTGCCAGTGGTAGTGAATATGTCTGTGTTTTCCTCTGATGGAGAGGAAAGCGGACACTACAGCCCATTCAGTCATTTAGCCTGTTCATATATGAATCGTTCTAAGACAGTTACTACAAACGAAAGTCCCAAAGAAAGCAAGATCAGACCCAACTGATCCTGTGCTGGGACAGAGAACCCAACTACTAGAAAAGGAGGTCTTTTATGACTCTGTAGACTGTTCGTCTTTTCTCTGTCCATTGATGCTAATGCAACGTCCCAACATGCTCTTAGCAGGTGCTGTAAGCCATAAAATATTCTCCATAGAAAGTATATTTCTGGCCCTGATGAGCCCAGACCATGCTGTGCAAGACATTTTAAGACCTCTCCATTTCATTTTAGGGTGGCCAACTTCAAACAGAGCTCTGGATTTACATAGATATGGTCTTGTATTCTCTATTAGACAAATACTAAAAGTCTAAAGAGATATAATGGCAATGATCAGTTGGAAAGGGTTCATACTACAGAGACAAATACTGTCTGGGCTGCTTTTAAAGGCATTATGAAGCACAAAAAAAGGTTTCACGTGTCAATAATACTGCAATTGGGCACAACCAGGTTCATCTTAAAGTATCCTGGGGTTAAGACAAAGGGACCTGTATATCGTGGTTTAGTTGAGATAAAAAGAATTCTTGCTGTCAAGATTTTCAGAAGGTCTCTGTCACAGAACAATGAAGCTGCAGTTGTTGGTGTCATTATTTTAGTATGAGCTAAGAAGTTCTGCAGTCTGAAGTCTGAGCAGATGCCTGAGTGCTATGAATAACTTAATACTGATGACTATTGGAGTTGGTGTTGTTCTTAACAGTTTGGCAATTTAAAGGGAAGTGGGTAATTATTACATATGCAAACTTTGAAATTTGAACAGGCACATGATTTTAGGCACATGGATACTTTCTCTAAAGTTATCAGAAACATTTTTGTGATTAAATGAAACGTGGCATACATTCCATCCATTGTCACATTGGAATCATAGCTTGCAGAACAAACACTTTGGTCTTTTAATGGAAGTTAGAGAGGAAAAGTACGTATTCTTGGTTGCAGTTTAATTCACATCTAGTTGTGTTATAAGTTCTTCATGACTACTGGCTCAGAAAAAATGCAAATGAAATTGCACTGGCATATATTTGTCTGTGGAGACCATACTGTGTTATGCAGAGATCAGGAATAACATTTTTGCCTCATGAGTTCCAACACAGTTTGAATCTGACAAGAGATCTTCCCTATAGCAAGTCTTGAAAAGTGTAAAACAGCACTGAATATATAGAATGAGACTATCTGCTTTGCAGCTCATCTGCTTTGCAGAGAAAATATCAGTGTGCCTTAACAGATGAGCACATATATGTATGGAGGGTGATTATCTTGATCACCTAAGACTTGATCTCTTACAGTTTGCAAATTTGAAGGTGTAACTTTGATATGTTGATTTAAATGCTAAACTAAACACCTAGACACATGTGTGCTGTCATGTGCCCCCTGTGGCATGCCAGAGGAGATACAAAGCATTTAAAAGCCTACCTGAGTTTAAAATCAGTCAGGGCACTTTCAAACTTTCACAATTTTGTCTCATAAAGAATGGAAAATCAGACCTGCACATATCCAAAACTGTTCTGAAATGGAATATGTTACATTGAAATAAAACAACTGAATGGAGCAATAGAGAGGATTTTAAACCCCTCCTTTTTGACATTATAAAGAGAACAAAACCACACAGCCTAGTTATTCTTACATCCACCTCTGGTATTTTAGTTACATGCTAGTGACATTTCCCTCAAGCTTCTATTGTGATTTTGGTTTGAAACATTAGTAGCAAATCAAGCATAATTTCTGTCTCCTGGATTGTTCCCAGTTCGTTGTTTTAAACACATCAGCATCTGGTTCAATAAATAGCTGACTATAGTCAGTACTTTCAGAAGACTGGATATCTGTATGAATAAGCAAAACAAATTTTATGCTACCTTCAACTCTTGGATCAACCAAACATGTCCTATACCCATGTAAATGCATAGTGCAGCTATTCATAGAGCCAAATGAAACTTAACAAGCTTACCTCTGACTCATCCACAGAAAGAGTTGAGTAAGCAGAGAAATCAGGTATTCTCTGTGACATATTAATAGATCCTAGAGTAAAAACACCACTGACAAAACAGAAAGCAGTTTACAAACACTTTGATGGAAGAGGTACTGAAAGTGCAAAGAGATTTGAGAACTAATTCTGAACCATATTAAAGCTCCTCAGCAGAGACTTACACAAAGCAGAAGGAAATACCTGAGTTATACCTGAAAATTTGCCATTCAGTGGCAGCGACTCTGTAATCTAATGCTACATAGCCAATGCATCCAGCTAGCCAGCTCACAAACATAGTACTACCTACGCTGCAGGATCAGAAATAACAAAACTCAACTCTACTCTTCATCTTTTACATCTCTTATGCAAGCTCTGCAGCAGATAGGTATAGGCAACGGTGGGGACCTGCCTAGTGAAGTGAGCCCTGAGCAACTTTCCACTCTTAGCCTAGAAAACCTGACCCAAGCTGTCAACCTACAGACCTAAGAGATAAGGCATGCTGGTTTATCTCAGAGCATTGCAAGATACCTGCTCAACGAGAAGATCTCCTAAACTAATTCCAGAAAATGAGAACAGTCAAAGATCATTGTATGTTAAGTAAGCAGAGTTGTAATCTGAAAGGTAAGTACACCATGAAAGTTTTTGAGATGCTGCTGCTTACAAATTCTTTTCTCTCCACTCAGAAATAATGGCATCAACAGTGTCTGGGTCAGGCTCTTTCCTAAGCAGTAATTGATGAAACCACAATAGTAAAAGGAAATAATAGTATTCTACAACAATAGAAAAGACTGAAGTACAGTTTCTAGAAGAACAAACTTCTGTAATACCTGCTGTATAAATTCAGTTCTGTGGAACACAACAAACAGAAATTAGAGAAATCCTATGTTCAGGGAGATGCAGTTTTAGTTTCCTTAAGTGAAAGCTATTATTGTATTATATAAAATAGTCCTACATCTTTTTTTCCACTCTCCCTAAAAGCATTGCTGTTTCATCACAATTAAGTACATTTGTTTGAATTATATGATAAACCATTTTACTTTTATTTAGCAAGCAGGTGAATCCAACAATGATAAATGAAGAAAAGCTGTAGAGGAATAATGTCCATAACCCACAAATTGTTCATCTGTCTTCTAAATAGGCACAATAATCAAACTATTCTTGTAATTAAAGTGCTTGTTGAATTCCCAGTTTAAATTACAGATCAGTTTTTCTAACCCTTAATTAGAGTTACACCACTCATTCCGATTTGTTACTAATTTTATATTGAAAATACTAGTATTTTATTACTGATATTTTACTGTCCTCTCAAAGGACCTCTAACCTCTAGGTAGTGAGAGGTCTTCGTGTCACATAAGCATTTTACATTTGAAGTCTCCTTTTCCAAATTAGTACAGAACATAAATATTTTAAGTTTTCAAGCAGAAGTAACCCCCAAACTAGCAATTTGGTTAGGCTGAAACATTGTTTGGATAAAATCGATATGTTTCAAAGTTGATATTCAGATTTTCAATCTTTTTTATATAGACATAGAGATAAATATAGAGATAATATAAATATATTTTTTATATTTATATAGATAAAACTTTAAAATTGATATGGTGAATTTTGTCAAAACAGGTCTTTTTCCCACAGGTTTCAGCTTGGGGAACAGCTTGGCTAGAAAAGAATTGACCATTTCTAATAACAAAATTTTCTTTTGAAAAGGCCTTGCTAAGTTTAGAGGCTGTCAATCTATTCAGCAAATAGCTATGCTGAAGTGAACAGGAATAAATCATTGAGCAAAATTGCAAGATCAAGTGTCTGAATCATATGAATCACTTAGTCTTATTGAATACTGGGAATTAGAGGACACCAATCGTAGCTTTTAATTGCATGCACAATAGATGGATTTGGCAAGCCTGAGATTAAGAAACTGGGAACCAAGAGTTTGTAGAATCAGTTCCAGAAAATCAAAATGTATCAGAAAGTTCACTTAAAATTTAATGTTACATGAATAATGCATGCAATAAACATGTAACAATACACTTTCAATAACTTTAATAGAAAAAGAACATAATACAGATTTACATATATACATATATATATATATATATATATATAAAAGAGGTTAAGAGAATATTAGTAGATGGCCAGCTGATATGGGACAAAGCTTTCCCAAGTGTCAGGTGTGAAGTTGTATGCAATGAACAGGTATCACTGCAAGTGCAGATAGAAAGTTAAAGACAAGCCATGCAATGCTGACATCACCTGAGGGTCCCTCATTCTTTACAATTCAGATTATGTAGTTATTGCTCAACTCCAACCATGCATCTTGCCTTGGCTGCTGCAAAGCAGCCTTCAAAAATTTACACTGTTTGGACTGATTTTCTGTGAACAATTAAGACTTGACACTTAGTCCAGTAGGATGGCTTCTTACTTATTCCATTAGAAAAGCAATTTCTTGGCAGATCTTTTTGTTAACCTTCAAATCCATCCCTGATTATGGGGAAAAAAGAGGGAAAGGAAGAGGGAAAGGAAGATGGAAAGGAAGAGGAAGAGGAAAAGGAAGAGGAAGAGGAAAAGGAAAATAACACCAAACCATTGTCCTTTTTAATTGTGGAATGCAGTTTTTTCAATTATTTTGAGAAATGGTATGTCTTATCCTAAGTTTATTCCATACCAAATGTCACATGGTTCAAAACAAGAATATTTGTAGGAGGATTAAAACAAGAACGTTTGCTACTGATGCAGGAACTGTAGTAATAATAAGGAATCACAAAGTTGAACATTTTTAGTCGGGGATGTTAATGAGTATATTCTGTTGCTGAGACTCGTAGAAACCTCACAGCAGCAAGAAAAAGGGCTTGATATTGATCTTATAGAGGAAGCAACTAAGCATGTGGGTGACACCATTTTCCAAAAGCATGTAACAAGCGAAGGAAAAGCAAAGAACAGAACTGACATTGTCTGATTCCAAGTTTGTACAGATACATCACCTCTAGTTAATCAAAAAAAAAAAAGGCAAAACAGCAAGTCTTATGTAAAAGTTGATTGATTTGGCAGCATTTAGAATGACGAAAAGAAGGCAACAGAAAACGATGTCGTTACATTTCCTTCCACAAAACAAACAGCAATGCTACTGTAAATTTGATAACTTAGCTTGCTTTTGCTTTGACTAAGTCTGTTGAGATGTTTGTCATGTCTGTGACAATGAGCTGCACTGATACATTCTACTTCAGTAGCAACACAGAAACAATTCCTGTCAAAATGCCTGGTGCAAATTCTGGGTATAGAAGAACGATGCATGTCATAGACTTCACTAGGGGTATACTGGCTTAGTTTGGGCTGGAGGAGACACTCTGTCTGATATCATATTAGTGAACACACTAAACCATACTTTACTCCTTGCTAAAGGACCACACAGTTCCTCTGATTAATAACTCCTATGAAAAAGTTATACAGATACACCCTACATTACTTTCCAGGTTTTGACCCTTTTAGTATGGCACTTTCCAAAACTTGTCCTCTTCACATTTCCTATGAAAAGGAAGTGTTGAAGTTTTTCTTCCACAGAAAAAAACATTCCATATGGAAGGCATGTGAGCATTCTTCATACAAACCAACACAAAATCAGCTGACATTTTAAAGAGCATTCTTCAGCTACTTGAATTAAGACGGCAATTTTTTACTGAGACAGTGCTGAATCATGCTCAGGCTGTTCTGTCAACCGTTTTAGGTGGACAGTAGTATCTAAGAGACAGGACGAACAGATAGAACAGATCTTAGTATTCCATCCAATTTCTAAGAGAACATCTGACTACTGACTAAGGCTATCAGATGAAATGAATCATTCATCTGAGATGTAACTAGTGAGCATTTCACCAAACCAAGACTGATGAGGTGGAGACCTGACCAATAGCTCATGTGGCACAGTTTCAAAAGGCCTAGTCTATCACTCAGAGCCACTTCCACCCATTACAGCTCTGCAGTAATGAGGTGCTGTAATCAGGAGGAACACGTAAACAAGAGATAATCACATGCCTCAGTTGCATATTATTATTATATTGAGTGGTACCCAGTGACAGGACAAGAGGCAATGGGCACAAACTAGAACACAGGAGGTTCCATCTGAACATCAGGAAACACTTTTTTTACTATGCACAGGTTGTACACAGAGGTTGTGGA
This sequence comes from Anser anser, assembly GCF_964211835.1. Taxonomy (NCBI): domain Eukaryota; kingdom Metazoa; phylum Chordata; class Aves; order Anseriformes; family Anatidae; genus Anser; species Anser anser. The sequence continues at coordinate 26,218,566 of NC_139728.1, forward strand.
GATCTTCCAAAGCTGCCTGGACATGATCCTGGTCAACCTGCTCTGGGCAGGCCTGCTTGAGCTGGCAGGTTGGACTTCCAGAGGTCCCTTCCAACCTCAGCCATTCTGTGGTTAACAACTTTGTGAAAATGTAATTGATTTGAAAGACCTGTAAAGTGTCTTGAAGACATACAAAACCAAAAAGGAATATACTTTTTATTTTTCCTTTGAAGTATCCATTGATGTTGGACAACAGCTCTTTATCTCTACTGCCAAAGTTAAAAGGGATTTGAAACTCAATATGGCTTTCTAGTTTCAGACAAAGGTAGAAGGGCTATGCAAATTGATTTTCTTTAGATCATCCCCAAATCATGTGGTATTCCAAAGATGGAAAACAAACTCATCTTCAGCACCAGAGAGGAATAAAAATGAGCTTTAGCAGCTAGGAAATAAAACTGAACTGTCAAGAAAAAATAAAAATGTTAAGAAAGGCATGTCATTGCTTGTGACTAACACAATAACAATATCAGAAGTGAAAAGTCCAAATTCCCATCTTCCTGTAATTATACGTAACACATGAACCAAGAAGGAATACACTATTTGACTTCTTTCCCATCAAACTTAGAGCACTGTCATCAACAGTGAGGTTGAACTGACGCTTATATTATGATTCTGATTGCTTACGTAATTTTGCAGTATCTTGACTTTTTTAAAATCAGAACACTTTTAAAATGCATTTTTAAATGCAGAGGAAACATGCATTCCAGATGTCAGCCAAGTACAGACAGAAAAGGTCCCTCTCCAGGGCTGTTAATAATATTTTTGCACGTTAATAAAATGCTGTTGTAGTAATTGGAAGCAGTACTTTGAACTTTTTTATAATTCTCTGCTCAAAGGTCTCACGCATTTTATGAATAATAAGTATGCTTCCTCGGCTTTCCTACCAGAAGAAAAATGATTGAGACTTGCAATAGATATTTCTGCCTCCAGAGTCAGGTATGAGGGACAGGTAGGTAATGAAATATTCTGCTATCTGCAAAATAGATAAATATCCCATTCCTTCATCTCACAGGACACTGGAAAGTTTAATTAATATCTGTGAAGCCATCGTAACTATTTGAACAAAGACATGGCTCAAATAATTCATTATTCACTGTAGTTGCAGTAAACATGTAGCAGATAAACTTTTAACCATGCATTAGAAAAGAATAAAAAAATAAAATACTTAAAAACCGCATTGCCAAGTGAAATAGAATCTGATAAAAAAAATAGTGTGCTATCATGTCATCAATTTTAAGTCTGGCATTTCTAAATTCCGAGTAACCTAGTATTATTTGAATGTAACTTTCTACATATAATTTCTTATGTTTGAAAACAAATATAAAATATGAGAGGAATTTCGTATTGGCAACAACAAGTCAGCTGGCTTATTTCAAACTATCATACAGAACTTTCCCATGTGTATTAATGAAATACATAACAGTCATTGTTAGTTATCATATGCGTGGAAGAGAACTAAATGAAGTACATATTTTACCACAGGATTTAATGCCTTTGCTGACAGAAAAGGAAGGGAGACAAGCAGGAAACCTGTGTTCATTTCCAAGCTTCATACATAAGTGACCTCTGGTGTGCTCAGACTTCTTCCTATGCTTCCAAAACTTGGTCCTCTTTGCCTTGTCCTTTCAATTTGCCAATGGTCACTCTCCCCTATTCCCATCTCTTCATCCTAGCCCTGTTCTCACTAACTACTAAATCCCAGCCCCTGATCCTTCAGCTTCTCATCACACTCTCAGTTTCCTACCCCACCTAAATCAGACCTTACATATCTTTGTCCCTAATATATTCTTTCACTCAATTTCTGTCTTACCACATAAGCTGTCACTCCCCTACCTCAGCCTTCAGAACTTTCTTCCATTTCTTTGTTTCCATCTCCCTTCTGTTAACTCTTTCGTTGGAATCCCTGTTTCTCTTTTTTGGACTTCTCATTCAGTCTCGATCCCTCTCCCATGTCTTCTAGCCTCACAACATACCTCTGAATGAAATTTTAAAAAAACAAAACACAACAGGAGGCAGTAACTCAGGACAGAAAACTTTAGTCCTAATAATCAAGTTTGGCAAGATAAGAAGCAATTGTAAATAGGCATCTATAAATAGCCTCTCTCTTGCTGCAGAACTTTAACAACAGATGATTCCCCCTACACCCAAAATAAAAAAAACAGTTGTGTGGAAAAGTTAAAGAGGAAAGGGTTCCTGCTGCTATTAATATCTGAATTTCTTTGAATTATAAACTAGAATGAATGTTCTCTATGATGGTTGAGTGAAAGGACTGTGAATCAAGGTACACAAAAATATGTCAAAAGGATAACTTAAAAATATTGATATAATTATAAAACAAATCAGCATTTGATTTTTAAAAAAATCCTCTTAAAAGGACTGAATCTAAATTGGCTAAGAAGTTGAACCAAACAAAGGAAATAAATAAGCTTTGGTTCAAGTTTACAATGAAAATTGTGGGAAGATTTTTTAATGTATTATTTGTTCACTGATATCTAGAAGTCACTGCTTCATCCCTGTTTTCCTAAGTTCTATTTCTTTAATCTTCAGTTTCAGTCAGGGTAAATTCAAACTGTGATGGAAAGTGACAATTCATTATGAGCCTATGAATGTATCATTTTCTATTTCTATTTCTATATCATTTTCTATTAACATAGAATCGATGCTTAAAAGATCAAACAATTTACACATTTTACAGGTGCTATATCTGATGGCTATCCTGCTTAAATTGAAAGGTGTGAAATAATAGGTCCATAATTTCTAACTTCCTTACAACTGTGCATCTCAGTTTCAGAATAATCCTTGTAATCATCCCCTATATGCAGAAATTACATACTTACTAAAATTCTTTAGAATTTGTACAGTTTATTTAAGATAAATTGCTTTACAATATATAATTGAACCTCTAAAATTAAAAATAATCTTATTTTGCATGCAGGGTAAATAATGCAAAGTTAAGTTAAATGACTGAGCCAGTGTCACATCATAAAAGATTGGTAAGTAAGAAGCACGCCATTTCTGGCAAATCTGTAATTCAATAACCAAACTGAATTTCTGTATTCATTTCAATTGGTGCAGAGTCAGGGTTGATTTTGCAAAACAAAACCAACTAAACAACCAAAGAATATTTATATTTTTTAGCAAGTACATTAAAACATCCTAAAGTAGAGGAACTGCATGTAGGACTGGAAGATATCAGTGTCAGGGCTCAAAGTGTCTATTACCAAGCCCTGACCAGCCTCACCTGGGCCATCCTCCAGCCACATTCTCTGCTCATTGGTGCAGGATTCCCATTTAAGTTCATGCCTAGGCAACTTAACCCTCCCTAAGCTACACTAGAGGTATATCTGTGCTCAGTCCTGTTTCCTGCTAGTTTAGCATACTGCTGGTCCTCCTGGATGAACTTTAGACCTATGCTGTTGGTAACATACCTCACGTTTTGTCTCCTGAGTCAACGCTGGACTCGACTCAGTATCTCACCTTGCCTAGGCCTACTGATGGCAGCTGCTACCAGCTAGGCCCTGCTCAGACCCGGTGTGGGACAGGGCCCTGGCTTATGAGGATACTGCTCCTCCTGAAGTTGCTCTAGCTCCTGGCTCTTGCTGCTTCCTTCTAGTTAGCTAGAAGACAGGAAACTTCCACTTGTTCATCTCAAGGTAAGACCTGAAATAGAAATGTAAAGTGTTAGTTGAATTATTGCAGTCTTGTTAATACAATTCAAGCTCTCTTAATATCATACAAATTCCCTTCCTCTCTAAGAACTGAACTTTTTGTTGAGAAGGTCACGTGTGGCAAAGCCTCTATTGTAATCCAGAAACCCCCCTCAGTAGTGCTAAGTACTGGGTCTTTACAGGGTGCAGCATACACCCATTGCTCTCCAGAGGACTTTTTCTTATTCTTCCTTCTGTGAGCCAAATTGCAACCAGAGGTACATGATAGATGCACATGTCCCATCTTGAGCTTAGATATATTCTTTCCAACAGATAATGCTATGAGTGCCTGGGTCCCATTGCTTTTTGTTTGTTTTTTAAAGTTTAAAATACTGAGAGGAAGTATCCTCAGAAATGAGCTGGAGACAGGTCTCGTAGAAGCAAAGTATAATGTGGGTTTTTTTTACCCCTCATAAAACCAAGGGGCTCTGAGCACAGCTGCCAAGGTGTGATCCCTCTCAACGACCTCATCACTTTGGCTTCACCAAGACCCCTTTGAGGCTTGCAGGCGGAGGTGGACCCTCGAAGTCTCTTCTCGACATCGGACCGACCGCTGAAGGAAAACCAAACCCCATCGACAAGAGCACTTGTTGCGAGCAGCCCCCTCAGGGCGGGCGGCTCCCGCCTCTTCCCCTCACTTCAGGGCGCGGGCGGCGCCGGGCTCCCGCCGCTTCTCCCTGCGGCGCCGCCCGGGGAGGGCGCTGAGGGGACCGGCGGCTGCCTCCCGCCGCCTGCCCCGCTCCTCGCCCCTCACGGCCCCGCAGCCCCTCGGCCGGCCGAGCTCCGCCCGCTCGCCGCCCCACCTCCAGCCCGGGTGCCGGCGGAGCTGAGACAGCGGGCAGCCCCGCGGGCGGCCACGGCACGATGAGCGCCGAGTGCAGCAGCTACCTTAACGCCGACAAGGTGCTGGTGAGCGGGTTCAGCTGCCCGCGGGCGGGCGGCGACGCCCGCGCCGTGTATTGCTGCGGCTTCCAGGACGTCAAGTATTGCTGCGATGACCCCCACAGCTTCTTCCCCTACGAGCACAGCTACATGTGGTGGCTCAGGTAGGGGAGCAGCGGCGCCCGCCCTGCCCCGGCATGGAGGTGGGGGATCCGCCGGCGAGGCTGGGTGGCTGCTCCGGAGGGTGAGGGACCCGTGTTGGTCCGGACTTGCCTGAGAGTCTATTTCTGAGGTACTTGTAGCCTTTCAGGCTGCATTTGCTTCCAAAAGGGGCTTCTGCTTGCGCCACGGTGGGTTTTGGAGGAGATGGCTCGTGGTACCTGCAGTGAGGCACTGGGAGATGCTCGGTGCCTGTGGACGGAGCATCCCTCCATGCTTTTGGTGTGAGGGGAACTTGGGTCTTGTGGCCAGAGCTTGTACGCTGGTCTGTGCATAAAGTTCTAGTGACTTCAACTACTTTTCTGTGTGTGTAGTAAGATCTAACATTGAATAAGTTTCTATTTGGAAAATGGCAGGTAACCATACTTATGCTCTCTGGGGTCCATCTGGATCTCCAGAGGTGCTGGTAGGGGAGCACACACCAGCCTGGTGCTGTCTGTGCCTGATTTCCCTCAGGCTGCCCAGCATCCCTGCTGGCTGTGTATTCCCTTATGGTCTTGTTATCCTCATGTGTACCTAAACCCTTTCTGGACTTGCTTCTGCAGTCCCAGTAGTACCAGTCACTACCTGCTCTTTGAGGATAGATCCCTCTACTAGCTTTATAGAAGGAAAGCTTCTATAGTTTTGTTTCCTGGTAATTTTCTGGAGTGCCCTCTAGCATTGTGAGATTTAGTGAACAACAACTGCATGTTTAGTTAATGCACAACGCTCAAAACTTTATAAGCGTTTGCATCAGCTCTCAGCTTTCATCTTTCCAAACTTAAACAGTCCTAGTGGTTCAGTCTTTAAAGTCCTATTCCATTTTAGGTTATCCTTGGGCTACTCTGTCCCATTGATGGTTTTAGTTGCCTTTTCACAGTGCTGTTCTTGAGGTGTGTAATCTGGAGCTGCATACTCAAGATGTGTGGGTAAGGCAAGGTTTTACACAGTGGCAAAATGTTGCCTTCAGTCTTGGTCTCAAAATCCTTCCTTTTGACGGCTGATGCTTTGTTGATGTCTTTGGCTGTTGCTTCATGTTGATACTGATTTTATTGAACTGTCACTGACTCTAAAATATTTTTTCTTGCGTTCAGAACTGGCAGTTCTGACTTAATCATCTAGGCTTGGTTGTGTATATTTTCTCAGTAGGTTATGTACATTGAAGTTCGTCTGCATTGTTTTTGCCTGCTCAGTTGGTTTCCTGTGAGCCTTCTAGCACTCCCTGCCCTCATAGAATATGATCGCTTGTAGTAGCTTAGGGTCATCAAACTCAGACTTTGTTCTTTTCCAGGTCATAGATGAAGACTGAATAAAAAGTCTCAGCACTGACTTTTTGTACTGGAAAGGGACTACCTAGCCCTGTGCTTTGCTCCTTATTCTTTTAAGCCATTTTGGATCTGGAACAGAATACTTTCCCCAATCCTGTGTCAGTTCAGTCTTTTTAGTCCCACCTCCTGTGTGTGGGTTATAGTTAGATTTTTCAAAAAGCCGTTGGCAATGTATGCAGGGTTCCTTTATCCATCTGCCTATTGACACTTCACAGACTCCTTCCCACAGGTTAGTGAGGCAGTATTTTCCCCCTGCAGTGATGCCGACTGTTTTACAGAAGCTTGTGTCTGGAAGCAGTCAGCACCAGGAGTTTCCTGAGGGCACAGCGTGGTAAGAAGGTGGCTGAGGAGGTGACCTCACTAGCAAGGGACCTGTCCCTTGTATCCAGGTGAGGTGAGCAGGACAGGCCTGGTCGGAGCAGTAGCCAGGACCAGACACATCCCTGTGACTGCCAGACAAGTCCAGTGTGATGACACAGGCCCAAGGGCAAGCTGAGAAATCAAGTGAGCAAGTCAGGGGTAGGTCTGGAGACAGTAACCAGTCAGTCACAGCCTGGTTATCCCCACCTGGCAAGCCCAAGGTCAGATCAGGAGGTAAATCTGCAAGTGAGGGCCTGGATCAACGTGGATTGGCCTGGTGCAGGGTAAGAGCCTCAGCTTAATGGCAGCTCCCAAGGGAAGGAGAAACAGAGAAGCAGACCCCTCAGAGCTCAGAGAGCTCTCCTGAGGGCCACCAGCTGTATAGGCTTGGTCCTGAGTGTCCAGGCCACTGGGTAAGTGGGTGCTTAGGGTGCTGTGTTTATCTCTTGGCTTAGTGGTCTTACTCTTTTTTTATGGACCTTTTTCTTGCCCAAGTGGAAGTCAGGCTTGCTAGTCTAGCTTTTGGTTTCACCCCTAGAGCCCTATGTTAGCTTGGAGTTGCATCTCCAGTCTGCTAGTCCTCTGACAGAGTGCCTTATGTGGAGTGCCTTGGCCAGCAGTCCTGCAATTTCACATGAGAATTCCTTCAGGGCTCTTGCTGTCCAGTACTGTAGACTTACCAAATACTAGACAAGTTAAATGAGAACGTATAATTATTTAAAACCTAGTTTGTCTGATATTGAACATGTGTTTCCCAAGCATCTTCATCTCAGACTGACAGAACTGTTCAGCTTTCCTGCTGTAAGAGGATGTTCCCAAGTGTCCTTCTTACATTTTTCTCATTGAATAACCATGCTATTTAACTTCATATGGTATAATTTTTTGGATAGTCTGTTTTGGTCATGGGAAGCCTTCTTAAGAGGGCAGAACTAATGTATAATGAAGATTTGTTATGCTCTTGCACCAGGATTGGTGTAATGAAGGCTGTTAAAGCTAGGTCTTTCAGAAAGTACTTCAAAGGGCAAAATCCTATGAGAGGCTCTAATGAAGTACCTCTCTGAAGGAACTTCACTTACAAAGATCTTCTAGGGTCTGAGAAGTGACTGCTAAGCCTCTGAGTCAGAAATTTGGGCCAAAACTTTGAAACTTCAGGATTTGTTCCTTTTTTTTGTTGTTGCTGTTCCTTTTTTCAATATGGCGGCCCTAAGCTATTGATGGGGTCTGAGGAAACTGCAGTTGGTGTGGTTTTGGTTGTGCTTAAATTCTGCCATAATTGTTTTTATTCCTCATAGAGAAAAGGCAAATAAATGTAATTTACTTCTCTAAGCAAATTAACTGAATGGTTAGATTCTGTTTACTGAAGTGCTTTCCCAGTAACAAATCAAAGGACAATTTTTAGTTCCTAACACGCTGGAAGCTGTACAGTATTGCAGCACCTTAAGCAGTATATATTTGTACATGACAGCTCCATTAGGCATTTAAAGAAAACATGTTTAAAATAACACTTTTCTGATTGCTCTCAATATTTTGGTGATCCATGCTTTGCTTGTCTTTGTTTCAGGCTGTTGCCTACATCAGAACCATAAGTTAAAATAATCCTTCAAGTGCTTATTACAGCTTTTGAGGGTGCACTTTTAAGACTTAACCCTTAAGTCTTAAAATTCTTCAAGAGTTTGTCAAACCCAGCCAAGATAAGTCTGGAGATTGTGAAACTACTGGTAAAGGGAAAGGAGCTGAAAGATCCTCTAGGGAAACTGTTGCAAGCTTTTCTTTACTCCAGAGCTTGAAATTCCTCATCCTGCATCTTCCTTTGCTTGGCTGCACTCATTAATTTCAAAGCAGTGGCTGAATGCACCACCAAGTGGTTGGTGGTATCTCAGGGATTACTTCTGTTTGACACACCAGAAACAGCTTCAGGCAGTTAATGTGCGTTTCTGTTGTGTTTTTCCTGCTGTGGGAGACACATTGCCAAACCACTTGGCAGCCAGCTCTGACAGAAGTAATTCCTGAAGAAACCAGCAGCCTAGGCAACCTGAAGCGATTGTTTCTTGCAGGCTTATGGTATTATTTTTTTTGCCAAATCACTACTGTCTGTACTAAGTTTATAGCTATATGCTTCACTTGGCAAAACTGAACCTTCTTTTCCCTTCCCACTCTTGCAAGAACTGATCTTTGAAGTGTTCCCTAACACCTGCTGTCCTTGGAGCTGCTGGACAATCACAAAAATATATATATATCTTTGAGCAACTCTTACAAGTTACATAGTTTTTAAACTTTTTATCTGTAATATTAGTTGTTTCTTGGTTATCCTCTTTTTTTTTTTCCTTGGTAGTTAAGATCAAGTAATGTTTTATCTCTTTTGGTTTGTGGTCTTAGGTGCTCTTTCTACCTTTCTGGAAAAGCTGACCTCAGTGAGGAAAAGCGAAGGATGTCTTTTCCTGTGTCAAGTCAGGAGCCCATGGAACAGGGAAGGGAACACTAGCAAAAAGGTAGCAGTGTGCAGAATTTGCCAGAAGGTTTTGCAGCTTCTGAAACACAAAACAGATGCTAGAAATCACTAGTGAGCAGAGCACTGAACAGGTTACCCTTCAGAGCTATGTACACGCACTTAGGACATCTTTACCTCCAAACTGAGTGGAAGGGGGAAGTGCTGAGTAGGTAGCACTTGGATTGAACTGTGATGCTGTTGTGTTTGGTCAATACCTTTTGTTTAAAAATCTTAAGATTCTTTTTTGTCATTGCTCAAAGTTTATTTTGCAAGTGGTATGGCTTCTTTCAGTATCAAATAGAATTACAGCATCCATTCCAAAGTCTTTTCTGTTAGCTTCATATAATATTTGATTAAAACTGAGGCAGGCCAAATATAGCTCTCATTCAGGGTACTTCATTAACACCTGTAGAACCACAGTGACCTAATGCTCTAGCCAGGCTTTGCTCAGCTGTACAGATCTTTGTGAGAGTGTTTTGGCTTTCCAAAATAGCAAGTCTTTTATTCCTGTCTGCCCGTTCTTCCAGTCTTCTGTTAATATTTATCAGTTGCTTCTCAAGAACTACGTATGGTACATCACTGCAGCAATGGTATTAGGAACATTTGTTTCACTCAGATCCAGATGACTCATGAGCTTCCTTTTAATCTTTCGGTGGACGTACTGCATCTGCTTAGCCAATATTTAAATTGTTCCTAGCTGTTGTTGGTGTGGACGGACTAGTTCTAAGGACTAAAAATAGCTGCAGGTGTCTGCTGAGCCTCCACCGCAAGAAATGTTGACCCACAAAGGAGCTCTCCGGACAGCACAGAGGGAGCCCTGGGGAGCCTGCAGATGGTGAAGCCTCTCTGCTCAATAAAGCCTCTGGCAGTGCAGGTGTGGCAGCGCTACATGTGTGTACATGGAGCTCAGTGTTAACAGCACCAGCGATGCTTGTGGTATGGCTGTGTCATTGCTGTATGTAGAAAAAACCTGGGAGAGCTTTGTTTGGTCTGGGGATCTTCTGTCAAACTTACAGTTGCTCATGTTGTGTAAATGGCACCAGGATTACCCCTAGGCCTTCACAGCTGCTTTTTTGCTAGGTCTGAGGGTGGGTGGGGAATTGTTAATGCTAGTGAGGCCGCAGCTGTGGACAAGAGCAACTTTTAAGTTTTCTTGTTTAATATCTGTGCTGCCAGAAGCCTGATCTTGAAGACTCATCCTGAGACCTGTGGGCTGTTATGTGGATTGCTGTGTAGACTTTAAACACCTACTGTTTAAAGTGAAGATGGCAAAATCTTTTTAACAAGAGCTTTACATTACTACTAGGTGGAGTAATTGCTGGAGAAGGCAGGGGACCTGCTGAAGGGTTGTCTTTATTTTCAGGGAAGGGTGATCATTAAAATGATGGCTATTTTGGTATTTTGTTTGATAACTATCTTAACCATTAAAAAAAAAGTCACTGTCTTAGGATGCTTCAGTGTTCAGAAATGTAGAAGGCATTTTAAATTCCCCTGAATTAATTCAATAAATTAAAAATAAAAATCTCACTCCCAAACTTTAACCCCAAATCAACCTTTTAGAAATTAATAATACACTCTAAGAGGTCTGATTGCTTCAGCACATTGAGAACAATCTGGTATTGACATACTATGTTTGAAAACTAAGTACAACCTGATTCTTAATTGCTGATTGCTTTAGGAAGTGATATCTAGGATGTCTGTATTTGGTTTTGTGGTGCCAATTTCCATTTTTTGGGTAAGATCTCTTCACATTGCTGCTGCATAACAAGCATTTTTAGCGATGTGTAACCTATTATAAATCTTTGATTTGTAATAGGAAATATTGGAGAGTTTTCCCCAGAACTGTTTTTTCTTACCTTTGCTGTTCATAGCTCACAAGGTATCTTGCACAATAATAATGCTAAGGCATTGTTGTTGCACAGTGCTCAGCTGTATCGCTTAACTTTGTCATCTGTCTCTGCATGGAGGAGAGCTACAACTGAAGTAATGGATGCCTGAATAGAAGGAAAAAAAAGTAATATGTACCTGATTTAGCCAGCTTTAGAACAGCTGACTCTGCTTAACATTTGGATAGGAGATAAGCAACTTCTTTTGTCCTGCACTGCAGACTGTTATTTGAAAGAAATCTTAAAATAGGGCTAATACTAACAGAATGAAAAAGCACAGATACCTATTTCTGAAGAACCTCCCGGTATGTGTTACTTTCTTGCATGGAATCAATCAGCTTTGGAGATCGTTCTTGGTTTGGCTGCTCGCCTCAGCCCAGTGTAGTGCATTGCTTCTGTTTTGTCCTTGGAGTCAAGATGTTTCAAATGAAAAAATGAGGCCAGAACCCATGTGAGATCCCTGATTGTAAGAATGTCATCAAATGCCATATTAATCAGAACGTTGCCAGCCTCTATGCTCTGTTTGAGCCAAAAAATATACTTAATATGTTCATGTAAAACTCTAGGGTTTTTTTGTCACTAGAGTTCTTACCATAGAACTGAAGACGTTAATCTCTATCCTTTTTCTATGTTAAAACTGTAAATATGCTGGGGTAGTAATATAAGGATTCTTGAGCCTCAAACTGTGATCCAAGTGCCACTGTTTAATTTCTTAAGTCTTTGGCTTGGTCTGTAGAACCAGAGACAGGTACACTGAAAGCACTGAGTAGCCCAAGAGTATAGTGAATGACAGGTGGGCTGTATTGCAGTTGGCCCTTTATTTCAGCATGAAAATTTTTTATTAGGAAAAGACTTGAAAAGAAGGATTGGAAATAAGGAAACTACTAAAGACACTGCTGTATGTACATACACTTTCTCACTGAGTGACTATGGAAGCAGTATAAAGTAACTTCTCTCCTGCGGATGTAATATCCTGGTAAAATCTGAAGATACTGCCATGTGTTTGGCCTCCTGAATATTCTCTTTCTGCCTGTTTGATGCCTTAATGTGTAAATTACTTAATTGTTAGTTTTACAAAGATCGTAGAAGAAGGTGGTGAAGTTGCCATCCTTGAAGGTATTTGAGATGTATGGATGTGGCATTTAGGGACATGGTTTAGCAGTGGACTTGTAGTACTGGGAGGATGGTTGGACTTGATGATCTTAAAGGTCTTTTCCAACCTAAATGATTTTGTGATTCTCCCACCTTAATTCAAGATACTTTGTATTAACCAAGAGGCACAACAATGATCACAGTACTCCACCCCGATCTACAGAGCTGCTAGTAGAACTGAATAATGTGGCTTTCACATTTATCCTGTTTTTTTAATGGACATGTCAGCCTTGGAGAAAAGCCTGTTACAAACAAGTACTTTGCTTAAAGTCCTATGATAAGCTTTTCTTGCAATAAATGTGGTATTTCAGGTTGAAAATGCAGCTTTAATAGTCATGTTTGAGAAGAAAGGAGTTTGCATCAACTGCCTGGAGCTCTGGAATTCCACTTTGTGTTTGCATGTGATATTTAGCAACTCTCTCAAAATTGGTCAAAATTCTGCTAAGGAATTGCAAAAATTGGGGAAAGTTAAAGCAAAAAAAAAGGCAAAAAAAAGACTATTTTTTTCAGTAGCTTGCATTAATTCTCTTGTTGAAATACCTTGATTTTTTTTGTCTATTTGGGAAGACCATTGTTAATTTTCTCAGCTTTTGCACAGATAGTAATGTTGTGTGAAGGCTGTGCATCCTTCAGACTGTACTTTTAATTGGGAAGCACAGTGCCTGTATTCCCGAATTTGGTTTATCTGGGAATATGCACTGCTTTGGAGTAGTTTGGTTCGCTGGCATCAGTTACTGCATTAAGTTCTTTCTGATTTTCATAAACTTAATTGAAATCAAGCTGAGGGATACTATGCATAGGTTACGTGAAAAATCACAAAGGGCCTGGTGTTCAACTGCTGTGTAATGTCATCAGCCCTTTTGAGGGCAAAGAAATAATGCAGTATATGCAAACTAAGTATTGAGCTCTAAATTTCTATGTACGGTAAAAATATGCAGCCATTCCCTCACCTGTGTACATGTAAACTCTGGGCATCATCCTGACCACTACTTCGATGGCTATCCCAGCATGTTTTTACACCTAATTTCTTTGTTTTCTCTCTTAGCATTGGAGCGCTTGTGGGCCTGTCAATAGCAGCAGTGGTCCTGTTTGCTTTTATCATCACTGTGTGTGTTCTCTGTTACTTGTTTATCAGCACAAAGCCTCGCAGCAAGCTGGATACAGGCTTACACTTACAGATGGCAGGTAAGGCTGGATATTGACAGAATAAAGCTTTTCCTCTGGAGGAGATAACGTTCCATCAAAAACACCTGTGGAGAATCCAACCATACATTTTCTTTCTGATGGTGGCCTTAGGATGTAGTCAATTTATTTTGCTATATTCTAAACGAAATCTGTAATGAACTCAAATGAAAATATTTAGCACAAGCTTAATATATTTAATTAGCAGGAAGAATGTAAAATTTCACAATCCTTATTAAGGATGCAACAAATAAATCCCATCATCAGCAAGAGGCTGAATGAGTTAGTTGTTCTGGATTTCCTGTCCAAGTACACAAACATATGGTAGTGATTTCATTCTAGGGATAAGAATCTCAAAAGTTTTAAATGCATTTCCTTGTCAGGGAGGAATAATTCTTTTTCATGCCTTACATTTGTGCCCAGACAGTGGATGAGCAGACACCTACAGGAACAATGCATGTCACCTACTGGTGCAGGAGAACCTGTGGCTACTTCAGCCAGTATTTGTGGCTTAGACTTTAATGCTGACTAAAAGCTTTGGGTTTCACAATTCTTTCCAAAGATGACATTCTTGATGGTCAGTTGTATTAACACTTATTTTTAATTAATTAAAAGAATTAGATCATTTATGCAGGTTAGCCAGTACAATACATTATCCACTGACTACAAAGGTCACCTTGTTGGGTATTAGTTAGAAATTAATGTTCTCAGTTGAATACAAATCTGAGAGAACCGAGGAAGCATTGGCATAAGTTGACATTGCTTTAGTAGCATACATGCATGTTATCAGATCAGTGGCAGAAAGAGAAGCTTCTGCTCTAAGAGTACAGTTGTCTGATCACAGAGCTGGAGTAGAAGCAGGCATGGCTAGGCTTACGTAAGATTTATTTTCACATATAAGTGAGAAACGTACACATGTGAAATCTGGTTGCAAGTTCTGATGGCAGGAAGTGGTGTGATAAGTTTCAGCTTTTGTTGTGGACTTCCTAAATGTTTAAATTTGGCTTTAGTTAGTTCAACCAGTAAAGTTTTAGGAAATAAAGTGAATGTTTGTTCTCTTGTTGGATTTTATTTGCTTAGGCCTTATAAGTAGAACAAGATGAAAAAGGGAAATAATTCATGGAAAGAAGTCTCTTGCTTTCTCCCTTATCAACTCAAATTCAACCTTTTTTTTTTACTAGCTATTAAAGTGCTTCAACGTACCTGAATGGCAATAGATGACCAATGAGTTATTGTAATTATAGCCTATGAGACAGTATTAAGCATCCAGATGAATGTCTAACTCAGCCTACTTCATACCACACTTCCTACATCTTGTTTTGTTTTCCAGAGAATGCAGTTTATAGGGCTTTCAGGAAATGCAAAGCCTCCTTTGGAGCTACTTAAGCTGAGCAAGCTGTCAAAGCAAAAGTCACACATTCAGCAAACTGCTACTAATCTGCAAATTGAAAACTTGACACCTGTCCTGGAGAGAGACAGTGGAAATAGCGCCTGCTACCTAGAGAAGCCTAAATAAACGCTTGAGTGGGATGAACAAAATGCCCAGTGAACTCTTACAAGATGGCTGTATTTTAATTATAAACTGGCATTATGCTTTTGAATGTTTTGCTGTTTAACTTTTTCCCTCAGGTTTTTCTGCTGTGTTATTAGCTCTTGGTCTATTCTATTGCCAGGACAGCAGTGTTTCTCATGCTTTGTATTTCTGTGCCAGACTGCAGGGTTCACGTAGGTATTCTCTTTCTCAGTTCCAGGTATTAGGATTCACGATGTTGAGAGATCTGTGTTTTCCTAACCATCTCCCATGTTGTTTTGAGCTTTATTCAGACTGCATTGCTTTGCGTTTAAGTGCTGGTTTGACTTTTTCCTTGTCCTGTTTTCACTTTTATTATATTGCTGCTTTGACTGCTCTGAATGGCAATTATTTAACACTGAAGTTCTGATAGCTTTAGCTGTTGATGAGGTAGACTGCCAGAAATTGAAAGCCCATTGCTTTGCCAAGGTTGAGAGATCTTTGAAAAAGCTGAAGGATTTCATTGACAAGCCTGAGTGCTTATCTTCATCATGCCTGGGTTTCTTTTGCGTGGAAGTTATGCAAGACCAGAGTCTCTTATGAGTTGGCTGGTTAGCTGCTTTCAGGCCTAAGGAACAATAAAAGCAGCCTCTCTTCTGCTCTTTCTATAGGCAATAAAAATGAAAGCAATTTTTAGGAGCTTCAGAAGCTTTTAGGCCTCAGGATGATGGGTTCTACCTGGGAACTTAGTTTAGCCCTGCTTTTTCTGAACTAGAGTAGTCTTGCCTTTGGATGAAGGCTGTCTCACATCAGATGGTGTACAGTGTCAGTACCCCTGCAGCATTCAGTGCATGCTCATTTATGAAAGCAGTACTTATATGCATTTTCACTCAAAATGTATCATCTCAGATGGAGTTTTGTATTTCATTAAACATACGATTGATTATTGTATGCCTTACTTCCCTCATACAGTAGTCAAAAAGTTGGTTATTGCGTGGCTCAGACTTGCTAAATATAGAAAGTAGAATTGTTGAATTTTTACATAAGTAATTTAAAGTTTGTTAGTAAATATAACAATAAGATAGATGTGCAAATTTTATTAAAATTTCAGATTCTGCAAAAGGCTTATCAGCTAGAATTTGCCTGTTTAGCTTTGAGCAATGGTCTTCAATGTTTTTTCTAGTGCAATGGGTACTTCTATGTATTACTACTTGTAACTATTAGAATAATAATCGTACTTGTTTTACTAAATGCTCTTGTTTTTCAGACAGTGAGGCTAGAGGGAGTTCTATATGTTAAAAAATACAAGTACTGGATGGATGCTACCAGTGCTGTATGGAAACAGGTATGGTAATAACACTTTTCCACCATTCTCTATTGTATCTTTATATCCTTTGCTCTGTTCAGTACGTAGTGATGCAGATCGGAAAAGTGTTCTTCAAAGTGCTATGGTTCTTTATTTGGGTTTTTAGCTTTGCGAAAAGCACTAACAAAAGGCTGGGGGACCTTGAGTCACACTTGCAGACCTTATAACCATCTCTGCATGACATACACGCATACTCCTTTGTGAAGATACGCAAGAGATGACTGCGTTGTCGTGAACAGAAATTTTGATTTACTTGTACACGAGTACTTCATGGTTGTAGGCTAGAGAACATTACATTCCCCTGATGGTGTCTTTGTCCTTTCCCTGGTGCAGTCCAAGCTGCACTAGACCTTACTAAGGATGCAGCCATTGTAAGTTATTCAAAAGAAATTCTTCTGTAATGAACTGGTAGAAAGGCTTCTGTATGGCAAAGGGTAAGAGCAGTGAAGTATCTGGTAGTTTAGTCATATTCTGTTTTTTGGTGATGCTGCCTATGAGTGCTGAGTCAAGTCTGATAGAGAAATGAACAGGGTTATCATGCAAAAAATGAGGCTTCATATGCTAACTTGATTTTTATGCTGAAATCATGTTTAAAGGTCAAACTGCCTATGGCACAGACCGTGCAAAATAGTATTTAAAATGTACTCCAATACAGAAGAATTGTACTTCAGACTTGAGAGGAATTAATGAATAATGCAGAAGACTTCAGATGGCACGAAACATTATTTCCCTTTCTGCAGGGGGGTGAAAGCTTATGGCTAAACATCACAGAATGTGAGGAATCCATGCCATAGATTGGTATTGTCTGTCCCAGAAATAAATTGGTCCTGTTTGCTCAGCAGTTGTTCTTGGATCAGTAGGAAAGTAAATGTGTCAGTTTCCTGCTTTGTGTATTTTCTCCTGTACCCTTAAAAAAAGCCATCCTGTCCATCATAAGTGCAAAGGCATCCTTCTCAACACTCTTACCAGCAGAACAAGTAGGTTTAGATTGCTTGTCCTGCTATTTTTGTTACCTTATTTTTTAAGGGTAACAAAACTCATTTTGAAACTTCAATCCCCTCTACACACTTTTCCTGCTGTGGCAAAGGAAATGCATAGTGGGAGAAAAATGCCATAGGAGGACTTAAAAGGCTCCTGCAGCCCTCCGTAGTAAGAAAATCCAAAAATGTCTGAGGCAGGCACTGAGTACTTAGATGAGACCACAGTTCAGGTCTATGGATGGAGCCTTGCTTTCTGTAAGGCCAGGAGCCTCTCATTTCATTGTGCCTCAGTTTGCCTGCTTTCTTCCATGCTATAGAGACTGATGTATGTGGAAGTGCTCTGAAATGTAGCCTGCTAAACACTTGCTTACAGAAACAGAGCAACAGGCAAGAATTGAAAGGCCAGCTGCAAAGGACTTCATTGTATGGTTTGAGTGCATGCATTATATCAATACCAAAAACCTTAGCAGCTTTTTTTGTGCATGAATTATCCAATTCTTCTTTGTTGGCAAAATGAGGCTGGCTTTATCATGAGACCTCTTTGTGCTAAAACAAGGAAAAACATGTGCTCAGCCTTTTTTGCTTCCAGATCTAGAATACATCAGCTGGGAACTTTCTGTGAAAATTAAAAGGGAAGCAAGGATATTTTCTGAGCTTTAACTGATAATCAGGTGAAGTTTTGTTGGAAAATTCCAGGTCCCTATTTGCTTTTTTGTCTTCTGCTTTTGATGTCCACTTGTTGCAGATTTCATGCCCTCACTTATTATGAGGAGCCACTTCACTGTGCAGTCTGCATCCACCAGTAGCTGCAAACCTTCAACTACTGTGAGAAAGCGCCACATGGCAGTTAAATTTAACATCCATTCTTCTGCCAAATTCAAGATTTTAAATTGGTAACAGGACCCCTACACCATGGCTATGTAGGTAGTTCACCATACAGATCAAACTTGTCTGCATGTTCTTTTCCATCAAAGGGACAAACATGTCTTTGCTTTAATAAGGGAAAGGGGAGGAACTGGAGGTGTTAATTCAAGCCTGTAGTGCTAACAGGTCAAATGATTAAGTTATACATGAGAAATATCTGACATGAAGACAAATCATAAGCCAGTTTATCACTTTGTCAAGGTAATTTTGTCTGTCAGTTAAGTGGGAACAAGTGGCTCTGACTACAAGTATATATGGAAAAATTAGCCCAAAATTTTCAGTGGCTCACTTGCAGACATTTTTGGAGGGAAGGATGTCTCAGTACTATTCCAGATGAATATTAACAGCTTGGCTCCAGGAATAAAGAGCATTTGTATAAAATTTATGGATGATGCCACCCTGGGAGAGGCTGCAAGACTTTGGGGGATAAAACTGCCTTTCAGAATTATCTTGGTGCCCTGAAGAAAAGCTCTGAAATCAAAAAGGTGAAATGCAATAAAGATGAAAGCCAAGTACTGTACTTATTTTAAGATTTGATTTTTCTTTTTCACCTGAGGGAGAATAACTGGTTAAGTAATGTGGGGGGAAAAATTATCTTGAATTTATAGTTCGTAATAAACAGTATTGATGATCTGTGCCCATCTTTT
The DNA here is from genome assembly GCF_964211835.1 of Anser anser. NCBI lineage: Eukaryota > Metazoa > Chordata > Aves > Anseriformes > Anatidae > Anser > Anser anser. Next base: position 26,237,215 of record NC_139728.1, read on the forward strand.
GTCTGACATACTAAGGAGGGGAGCTGTATTCAGGATGTAAGGTGGTATTTATTCCAGTTAATGCTGGCAGTACCTGTGATACAGCAATGCTCTTTAGGTGTTAATAAACCAGAGAAGAGACAGAAATGAGAAAATGATAAAGGTTTTAGAAAGGCAGATCAAGCTTAAGCTGGCTTAAGTCTAGAAAAGAAAAGATGACTGTTCTGATAAGTAAAGCAGAGGACTGATTATTTTTTGTCTGTGGCAGGCAAGGTAAGTAATGAGCTGGATTCTACATTGAAGTAGATCCAGATTTAGTAATAGAAAATCTTCCAAACTATAAAGGTACCAGAAATACTAGACCAGGCAATGAAGCAGCAGATGGGACTTTTCTTCAAAAGGGATCTTGAAGAACAGGCTAGACTCACACTTGTCAAAGGTGAAATAGGTGAAGCATCTTCACAGCCTTGATGTATGTGGGAGGCTGTCTTAGCCCCAGGCATCTCTAAGGTGACACCAGGAGACCCTGGCTCTTGCTAGACTGCATCCAGGTCTGGGAAGGAAATGTCTGTCCATCTGCTCTGAGTAGAAACAGACTTGTGTGCTGTCAGAGTATGTGTGGGTCTGCTTGCTAGTCTGGAGAAAGTGATGGCCATAATAGGAACGTCTGAGGTCCCTTCTGATCTGATATTTAATTGGAAATGCTGTATTTAGAGAAGGCAATGCCAGGGGGAGGGTACAAATCTAAGTCTACATCTGTCATGTGCATTTTGATTTAAGTCAGAATGTGTAATCAGCCATGGAGCCCGAAGCAAAAGAAAATCTAGGATCTACGAAAAGTATCACTCAGATAAGCAGCACTCTTCCCAGTGAACCAGTATTGAACTGACGTTCTTGCCTGGCTAGGATGCTCTTTGCTGCTAGTAACCATCTGCCTTGAAAACCAAGATTTCACACCTCAGAACTTCTGTCAGTAGCTGAATTAGCTGAGATTTTCTGGCCAGACTTCAGTGCATACCTATTATTTTTGCCTACCTAGACAAACATCTGCTTCTAAACCCAGCTGTGCCAACAGCTGTTGTGCTTCACTTCAGAAGACTTCAGAAGCAATCCCTTTTTAATGAGCAGTAGAATCATTTCGTTGTGTAGAAATTCTGTATATGTAGCTTTGAATATTTTTTATCCTTCAGGTTTAAAGATACACATTGTCTACCTTAAAAAAAAAAAAGGCAGTTTAATGTAAATATTAGTAGTGCATTTTCCAAGAGGTACTGCATAGAAATGTTAGATGAAAGACTGCCTTGTCTGTTAGGCCTTTTTTTTCTTGCTCTAGCACCATTGTGTTTTTAAGTTTTTATCACATCCAGGATGAAATCCCCAATTACAAAGCAGAGGAGCAACAGCAGATCTACCCATCCACTTATGTTCCTAGAGGAGGCACTTAGTGTTCATAGCTGTAGTGATGCCCTTTAGAGGTATAATATTTCACATGGTAAAGGTTAGGAATGTGGTGAGATGCTTGGAATAAGTAATCCCAGTGAAATGCATTGAGCTGTGTGGTTTGTTCTGGATTTGTTTGTAGGATCTCCTTAGCTGTGCTGTGTAGCAGAAGAAAATCTTCCCCTGTGCAGTCTGATTCTCAACTGTGCTTGTTATTTTGCAGGTACAGAGCTGCATTTTTTCACAAGGTCCCCACCAAAATAAGTTGTTGGCAGAACCAACTGGATTCAAGAGATTTCTTCTGCCACAAGGGTGGACTGTGACCCACAAGAACCTAACCAACTCTGAGTTGTTTCCTGGTTCCTACAACCACAGCTGATAACCACAGACCAACCTGAAGCTGTGCTGGGATATGTATTTGTGTATGGCTACTGTAATGAGAAGTATATTTTGATTTGCACATGCCAGCTATGGCTGCTAGTCATTTTCATGCAAGTTATGTTGTCTTATCCTCTGCAATTCCAATGTGATAACAGTTATTAGGCAGAGCATAATTTAGTACACCATGTTGACCAAGCTTTGTTTTAAGCTGTTCCTGTGTGCCATTTTAATGTGGTGTCCTCACATCATTAATATGATCAACTTAACCAAATGTGCTGGCTTGGTGCACAAAAATATGTGAGTGCAGTACCTCAATAAAATCAGGCATTTGCTTGTGTTGCATTTTTCTTAATTTATCATTTTTCCCCAACTTTCTTTCCTCAGAAAGTTATCGTGGATCTTAAAATTATTTTGATGGGAAAATTTCCCTACCAAATGAAGTTAGTCAAAAAGTGCCAGTCAAAGAGCAGAAGGAAAAATTACAATTTTTGCCAGTTTATTTTAATTTTGCCATCTGGTTTCCTTTGAGGATTCCAGCCTTGAGATTCACATAGAAATGAGAAATGTATTTTTCATTTTAAAACACTAATAAAAGATTTTTTAGAACAAAGAGGATTCAAGTTTTTTAAACTTCATACAAACTTGAACTGGTGAACCAGCAGTCTTGTAATTCTTAAATTGTGAAGTAATAAGATATCTTGTGTTGCAGATCAAAATATTTATCTTTTTGTTTCCAGGGCAATTTCTAAATCTTTGATTTCTCATACGATCATCCCTCAGATACTCAGCTTTTTATTCATTTTGAGTGTTTTAAGATACCAAAGTAACAAATTGTAAAACCAGAAGGCCCAAAAAAACCCAAACTTCTAGTGTTTTTCTCACTTCTAATGCCTATTTTTTTTTTCTGGTCTTGTCTTAGGAAATGTATTAGCTAGTTAGTTTGTAATTAAGGGTTTCTAAATACCACAAAAAATACCTCCCACACTGGTTTCATTAGGTGATTCAGTATGTTGCCCATAACTGCTTTCAAACATGTGCAATCACAACAAAGGTGTCCCTGTGCTTAACAGACATAAGGCTTAATGTACCTGTTAGGCATAGCCCTATTCTTTTTGCCCTGGGAGCATTTCAAGGAGCATTTTAAGCTTGTTGTTTAAATGACTGTAGTAAAGTAAACTCAAGGCTATTCTGTTACCATTACACATATCAATGCTAATAAAAAGAACTTGCAAGAGTTGCTGTGAGCACTTTTTTCCCCCTAAAAGTGAAGGAATTTTGCTAATCATAAGGCCAAAATAAAAATGAGAGGATGATGTAATATGCAATAGGCCTCAGTGACTGTGGGGAATAGAAATTCTGCATCATCTCCCTGTGTACTTAACCAATATCAGCAGAGCAGCACAGGCACCAGCCTCTGATTGATCTCCTTGGGACCAGGCAGACTGGGTGCTACTGGTAGTTCTGGGACTGGCTACATCTTTCTTTGAAGTCACACTGGTAGGAATAGCTCACTCCAAAGTGGTCTACCCTTGTCATCCCTGACATTCTCTAGATATTTCAGTATTAAAAACTGACTGCTCACTTGTAATATTGGTCTAAGTAGAAAAGACATAATGGTTCTACAATATCAGTCAAGTTTGTAACAACTTTCATAATTAATCACCTTATTTAGGTATAATTCATGAAAACTTTGGCCTTTGCAGTTTCTAAATTATGGGACTAAAAACAAAGTCACAGGTTTATTGAATGAGAGTAATGTCAGTTTTAATTGTTTTCCTAACATGGCAAATATTCAAGATTCCCGAGATGACTCAGTCCTTCAAGTTATGGCGCACATGAGGCAGGAAAAGCGTAAAGATTCAGCTTCATCCTAGGATAGAAATGAGAAGCTTTTAAGTTTTCATCTATAAGCCTGAAGCTTAAAGAAATCTTCTGTCTCTCAGTTGCGGGTAAGGAATTTAATATTTTGTCAAATAAATTCAGAAGTGATTATAGCTCTAAGGTTGGAGGAATGCTGACGTAGTAGGTATACATGGAAGATGTATTTGTCCTTTTCATAGCTTTTTGTTTAGTTTAAAATGTAAGGGAAAACATAAGTAGAAAATATAAGTAGACTTCAAATGTTAACAGGCATTAAATAGGTGGTTAAAGAGTTGTTAATATTATATTGTGTTGAAAACATAGGATGAGAATACTATACAACAGACAAGCAATATGTTGTCAGTTCTCATATTTCATATGATAATCTGGATTCCACAGATAACACCTTACAATTACATGGTCCTTTGCCATTATTTCTGCCTCTGCATTCTTCCTCTGCTTTCAGGCAGTGTGTAACAGATGGAAACCCTTTCTATATTCAGGTGAGGACCAAGAGAGTACCAAAATGGCTCTGCAAATAATTTTCAAATAGCCATAGGACTGGACTCCATTCAGGGAAAACAGGGAGAAAAAAAAAAAACAACACATGGAAATCGGGCCTTAGGTCAGGACCACCCTGCCCGAAGTTGTTGCTTAGCCCAGGAAGGAGAGTGATGTGTTCCTCTTGTTCCTGATGACTACCTGGTTCTGCAAACAAACGTAAGGTAAGTACCTTCCCCTTAATGAATGCACTGCAAAATGGAATCGTTATTTTTCCCTAAATGCATCAACCACAGAAATTTCAGTAAATTGAGTCTGCTCTTTCTACAATGCTGAATCAAAATGTCAAACCAACACAACTCAATTATAGGAGAGGAAATAAAGCAACATGCTGAATACCAGCAAGTTATTTATGCAATACTTCAAATTGCCAATGCTGTAACTACCTGTGGGAAATGAGAACAGACAAGAGCATAGATGGGAAAATTGACTCAGGGTAACTTATTAGCAAAGTTTTAGAATCCAAATTTTTTACCCCTTCTGAGTTTCATAGATCAGCTGCGCACCCTTCAGTCTGTTACTGGTTTTGCTAAAAAGTATTTTAGGTGCAAAGAATGAGGGGAGGGAAAGAAAGAGTCACAATTCTTGTATTTGGGTTTTAAAACAGGTAGAGGAACTTGTTATTTTTTTCATTTTGCGTGTTGCCATTCTTAAAACATAAAACCCAGACATCCTAAAATCCATAGTGAAGACAGCATTGCATGTGAAGCATTTTTCTTCACGTTCTTGAGCAAATATAAAAACCTTATTTTAATGATGCTGAGAGATATGGTGCAGTACCTTTAATGTCATGTGAGGTCAGATCTGAGTGCTTCATACTGAATGAAAAGCCAGATATATTTCCAGTAACATAAGTAGATTTATTTATGAGGAATGCAAGAAATTTAGAATCTCTCCACAACTAATGGGAGATATGATGTAACTCCAAGAAATACATTTGGTATTAATGTAAAACATCGTTTAAAAGTAATAGTAACTGTTTGAACCGCAGTTGGGGAATCAATTATTAAGGTTATTGTCTCTAATGAGTACAGATACAGGTCAACTGAGTAATATGGTTCTTTTAAAGAACAAGTTACTAGATTTTGTAATTTATGTGTATTTCCTCTTCTTTATTTTGTCTATTTCAATGGGATAGCAGGAACTGGGAAAGCAAAGGCTGGGAGATCTAGTTAAATCTTATGAACAGCTAGGTAAAGTACACAAGTAGTAAGTCCTACAGATCTTTACCTCTAAACATACTGAGCCTGTACACAAGTTGGTGGCAAAGCCTGTTATAGTATCCTGGTAGGACTGTGATTTTAAAGATTTATATACTATAGACACATCTGTATGTTGATACATGTTCCTTTTGGGGCTGTCAATGTGGTCTGCCTTGGTCTTGCTGTGCTTTAGTTTTCATTCTCACCTCTTCTCTCTCCAGGGCTGTACAGGAGCCCTGTATAGCACCACCACTCTGGGGGGAGAAGGGTTGGAGGAAAACAGCATTTTCCTTCTCTTCCCCATCACATGCCTCTCTCTTCCCAGCAGAGCGGTATCTGCTGCCTCTTCCACAGTTGTTTGGTCCCAGGAGAGAGTTTTGCTTGAAATGGGAGTCCTTTATGCCAAAAAGTAACTCTGCAGGATGGAGAAGGTCCCGGCAAGTGCAAGGTCGCCTGTGACAGGCTTTGGGGTTTGCCATGAGTGACCCCAGTCCTCCAGTGGGATTGGCTAGGAAAAAAGGAGCAAAATAAGAAATGTACAATCCTCTGAGTTTCTACTGACCTCTTATTTGAAAGCTGTAGTAGCACTGCAGGATGCTGGGGCACTGTGACACTCGTTTGGTATCAGTGTCATGAAAAATCCGGCCTGTCTGTCCTAAGTCTCAGAGTCTGATGACTGCACACCATGGCTGCGTTTATGACAACAATACAAATGTGTGTGTGGGGAGACAGATGGAATGGAAATGTCTGTTTTTCTGCTAGAACTGAGAGAATAAATGTAAAAACTGCTGGGAATAGCCAGTTCTTATGCCACAAGAGCTAGGTTGTGAACTCAGTACCAGGCAGGATGAGATCCAAACTCCTCTCTAACAGCTCTTGAGTTTCAGTCATATCCTAGCAATATTTTCTCATTTTGGCTAAACAGATGAAGAATGACAGATTTCACTCGGTAATTTTATAGCAGATGGAGTTTGTAAGATAAGAGCTGGACTCTAATGTGTAAAGTGACTTTGCTTCTCTTTGACTAGATGGAGACTTGAGAGCACTCAGCCCTTTCCAGGATGGAGCTTTAAAGAGCAGTCAGTAAGAAGTAGTATGCTGCCTCCTGTATAGCTTTGCCTGCACCTACACTGCATTCATGATGAGGAAATGTGGAGGTAAATGCACCTAAGCTAACACATGAAGGATATTCATTTCATGTAAGAGACAAAAACAATATACACAAATTGCATTTCTCAGTTGATTTCTTTCTAGGTAAGAAATTTGAAAGTTCAGTCTGAAAATGTGAAAACTTCATCTCTATAAACCCTTGAGTGGTGTGACCTAGTGTTTGGCCAACTCACATGCACATGCTGCCTTGGCAGACCTTAGAAGGCAGATAATCGGGAACACATACAGCAAACGAGGACCTATAGAGAAGAACTGGCAAAGTGTGTATGACAGTCATGGAGCATTTTCAGGTGTGTTAACTACGTTTTTTGGAGATAGAGTGATCAGATCACTTGGGAGGGATAGGGAGTCTAGCTCACTAATGGGAAAACTGAGTGAAAGTGAGTTAATTACTGTGACAGCAATTTGAAAAAATGGGGTATGTGCAGGGAGGTGAAAGGGAGGTAGAAGAGGATAGGGCTGGGGTTCTGGGATGGCAGGGGAAATCTCTAATTGTTACACCCTTTTCCCCTCTGACTCCACTTTTCATTCCTGTGATCCACCATTATCACTTACTATTCTTCTGCGTATGAATTTAAAGCTTCAAGTCAGTATGGAAAATACCTCTCACAAACATCATCTATTCTGTAAAGAAAAACAAAACAAAACACAAAAGGATCATAATGTTGACAGCAAATGTACGTCAGACCTACTGGTGAGTAACATGCAAGTGACTTCCTTCAAGTTCTAATGAATTTTGGGATGGAGATTTTGGGTCTGACTTTTCACTTTGCTGCTGATTAGCAAGCTAATGGGTGGCAGTTGTTGTAAAGGTCCCTCCAATGCATCTCAACTGGAGAGCTTGCTCCACTTGAGGAAAATAGTGTTCCTTGCAGGTTATCAACAGGTGGTGTTTCATATTTATCAACTTGGCAACAGTAAGTTATATGAGGAGCTGAAGAGTCCTCAGTGGCAGCAGTAGCATTTCAATAATGCAATTTTCCAAGTTACTCAGAAGACTACAATACTTTTTTAAAAAAAAAAAAAAGTTGTTGCACTGAGCAGTCATTTTGAAGTGTTAGTCAGGGGAAGTGGAATAATAGTTTAACTCGCCCAGTAACTGTTAATTATGAGCCAGCCAAAAATAAAAATGTCACAAAATGTTATGTTTTGTGCATGTGCATCCATATCTTTTTGGAATAGCAAAAGGAAGCATAAAGTATCCCAGGACAGAGAATAATAAAAGTGCAGAACTCTGTTTCAGTGATATAATGAGACTGAATTAAATCTGAAAGTTGCACTTGGGGTATTCAAACACCTGTAGAGAGGATTCCCTGGCAAATCATTGAGCTGCATCTGAATGGTGTTCAGCGTCCACTGCTAATTCCACACAGTAACATACAGGAAGAGGAAAAGGGAAATAGAGGAGCAACAACCAAGCACATTGGGAAAGAATGGAGTTGAAAAAGACTCTTTCAAAAGCAGACATGAGATAACAGAAAGCCTGCTGAAGGCATTAGTCCTTGGTCTGTCTGGTTGTTTACCTCAGAGATACAATCTGTAAAGCTGTATTGATCTGTCCTGTCAAGGACACTGGGCAGTAGAGGCCCAGGTCCAGCTTTATCATAAATTGCAAGAAGTCCCTTGGTTCAGGCTGGGACAAAGCTGAGAGGCGTAGTGCCAGTGGTAGTCCATCTGTTTTCTTGTACTATTTGAAAAGCACATAAAGAAGAAAAGAAGGACCAGGCGAGAGACAAAATGGTTTTGCACTTGGGGAACATGGGGCTTAGTGCTCCAGAGGGGATGTGGATGTACCCCGGTAACAGAAGTATTCAGTGCAGGCTGCTTTCATGTTATCTATGTGCAACTGCCACAGCTCACACTATCATTCTCAGCAGTGCTTGCGTTAGTCTCCCTTGTGACTTCATTTTTAATGGCAAATTAAAATCCAAATATTCACCCACTTCTATGCTTTTTTTTCTGGTGTCTAACACAGCAATAGAAATGTGAGGGAAAGATTTGGGGAAAAGTTATTTCTAGTCTTTTCACTTTTTAAAAATTTTTCCCTGCTTCTTCAAGATAGAACAGTGGTTGTGTGGATTTCCAGTCCCACAGCATAAGATGATACAGGGAAAGTACTTAGTGTTTTCTTTTCTGGCTCATGCCTCCCCTAACATTTACATTTTTCCAATTTATCCTTCCCTTTCAGGAATGCTATGTTCAGATCAGTATGTAAGACTGTGGGGTTTGAGTGGAAAACACTGTATTAATCCCAGGTAACTTTCAGAATCTAAGCTCTTCTGAGCTTATTCAAGGTAAGTCTTGAAACCAATATGGGATGTGAATATTTTAACAAATATTTGGGTAACAGATAGACTTTCAAGTCTAATGACTAGGAAGAATAGGATCCCACAGTATCAAAGGCACATAGCAGCCTTTTACAGAACAAATTTTGAGGGAGGCAGGAATGCTGCACGTGCTTAAGAAGGGAACTGGAAGGGAAAAACCAGGGAGCACATGTTTCTCTGACAGTTGAGGAGCAGTTACAGTATTGCTAAGCATAAATTGAGTTTGCAATGTTTGTCCATTATTTTGTGCTAATCAGGAGTGTAAATTTAATATATATATATATTTTATTAAAACAAAAACATTGCCATAATCATCATTTCTTATTTTAGCATAAGGAAATATAGTAGTTTCATTGTGCAATTATATTACTGGAAGCAATTTAAATGTCATCTCATTTCTCTATAGAACGTAATTAATATGTGTCTAATATACCAGGAATATTGTTGGATCTTATAATTTCATTTTCAAAACACAAGAACTTCAGACACAGAAGCCTTGAATCCCTAAGTAGTTGCTAGCTCTGTGTTAGCAGTTTTATAGAACTTTCCTTGTTTACATTGAAATGATCACTTCTCACCTCGCTGCCTCTGCTATGACTGCAGTTCCCAGGAGCTCTGAACATCGTATTCTAAAGCCTACGAGCGTTATTAGACAGGACTCTAAGCATTTCTTATTCCACTGTCTACGTTGATCCTGTGCCATTTCCTTCAGTTCAAAATCCTTTGTTCCATAAGAAGACGCTCAGGTCCATGACTAATAGAAGTGCACAAGTTTTTTAGCATGGAGAAGGATCCACAGCAGCACGGGGCAACTTGGTATGACAGCTTTGGTTGGGCAGCAGGGAAGAGAAACGTACCCAAAATGTACGCAGCTGATATGCAACCTTGAACATAACTGATCAGAGGCTAAGAGATGAGGCAGCGAGGGATTCAGGTAGATGTAGACTTGTGATATTGCGATTGTAAGGAAAGGAATCTGGCTTTTCCTGTGGATTGCTTCTGTTTACTGCTTTGAGATGCCCAGGGGAGGCAATTGCTCTTTAGCTGCCAGTGTCCCGTAGCTGCAGATTCTACTTCATACCTGTTGACTCCATTTCTGTGGCATACCTGCATCCCTGGCAGGTGCTGTTTGTAAAGCTGGACCTCCAGGGAATGATCAATAAGCAGGTCAGTAGAGCGATAGATTAGATGAGATGGTGTAGCAAGAGAGAACTGCTCTTCCCTGGGCAGCAGCAGCGGCAGTCTCCTGCCAGTCAGAGCTTTGCTGCCATGTGTGATTTGCTGCCAAGTGTGACAAGTGGAGAATTGGATCCTCACTGAATACATTGAGACATTTTTCTTTCCTGTGTGTTGGGGCTGAACAAAATACCTAAGGGCTACAGGGAAAGCGTCACATGTGGTAGCCAAATTAATTTCCTCTGTTTTCTACAGCATTTTCCAGCTGCAAAAAGAAATGAGAAATAGTTGGCTACCAGTATTTTCACCTGCATCTATTTGATCTTCCAGATTGGAACAGTTTAGCTGGGTGCTAGAATATCAGAGCAAAACTATCCTCACCAGTCTGAGACTGCTCTGAGACCAGCCGCACTGGGCTTCAGCTTGCACTGGGAGTTCCTGTAATACGTGTCAAATGTTTTTCAAACCTGTTTAAACTCCTAGGGGAAAACACACTTCTGTCACTCTTGGACAGTGCTGTGTGGCCCTGAGCCTTCTGCTCTGCATCTGTGATTCAAGAGCGCTTTTGTCAGCTGACAGCTGTAAGCAGAAGATGCCTGATGCTGCGCTCTTATGCACCGGTGTACGTTGGCCTTGGTTCTTTTAGAGCCCCTGGTTTAAACAGCTTTAAACAGTATCAGAATTAGGCCCTGAATCTTAACTAAGGATCCTTCAAAATTCGTCACTTTTCTGTCTTATACACTTTATTTTCTCAAATAACCTTTAGCACATATTTAATTATTTGTGCTGTGGGTATGCATCAAGGTCTAGGACAGAATGTCTGCTCTGGGCTCTGTGGGCCCACCCCCTTCTCCAGTACTTCCTGCATGCTACAAGAGTAGACAGAGGATTGTGGGGGTTTTATAAATCCAATGAGTTAGAATGTCTTGAGGAGAGGGAAAAATGAGTTAGTCGAAGTACTTTTACATAAAGGAATATTTTCATCACCACTGTTTGAAGTGTCCACCACTTTTGAAGTACCAAAGTTCCATAACTTACAGGAAATGTACAATTACAGTAATATTTTCATTCAAAACTTCCTAATTTATGCAGGGACATCCTAAGTACCTACTTTAAAATACTCCAACATAAGTCACTGGTGAACTGTGATATCTGCAGGGTTCTCTCCATATGGCTAGACTCAACTTAAAGAAATTTTAACAGACAAAAAAAAAAAGTTGATTGTTGAAGTAGTCAGGGTGAGATGGGATTTAATCCCTGGAATACTGTGGTGTTGTGCTTGATGGCAAAACTCCAGGACAACTTTCACAGCTGAAGCAAGCACCTTTTTGAAGAAAATCCAACTCTGATTAGTAAAAAGGCAGCCCCACGTTGCAGTTGGTGGCAGACCAGCATGCGTAATATTTTCCAATAGTGTTAGATGAAGGTACGAGACAGCTGAAGCACAGGTAGGACTGAGATCCAATAATATTAAGCAAAGAGGGATGCATTTTCAAAAGCACCCAAGTGCTGCATGTGAGTACACAGAAGGAGGGGTCCACGGGGACATCTGCAGTACGTAGGTGTTTAACTGCAGTTGGCTTTGGTGCTGTTAGCAACTAGACGCGTTGAGACACACTTAGGTGCTTACCTCTGTCCTTACTGTCTCAAACACTTCTTCAGAAAGCAGTCTGTGTGAGCGAGGGGATGGTGGGAAATCAGAGGGAGATAAAGCTGCTGTAGTAGCTTGAAAAATTGGATGCGAACACTTTTTTAAAAGAGCATTTGATTCTGTTTCTGCGCCCCAGTCTCCCCGCTTGTAAGCAGGAGAGAGTGGTCCTGGGTGTGCTGTAGTGGCGATGTTTAGCAGTCAGGCATCGTCCGCTCCCAAGTGCTTTGCTCCTGAAGCCAGCTGTGGTTGCTAAGGGACAGCGACCTAATTGACTCCAACTTTGGCTAAGCCAAGCATTTAAAAGCAAGAGTGAAGTGCTAAGGACAGTGCAGCTCCCCTGCTGTCCACGTAGCAAACCAGATTTGGTACTAATGTGTTTTCTGGAGCAGACAGAGTTATTTATTTGCTGTTCTTCTCCAGTAAATTAGATGTTACGCAGTGTTCTAGAGAATTACACTAATTGCTATGGTAATCATAATAGGAAGCAATTACTTTCAGCAAATAAGTATTTCACCTTCACAAATTTGTTTGTGACCACACCTGGCCTCACTCCCAGCTTTATAACAAACGTTTTGCTGGAAACTAGAAAAGAACAGCTATTGCTGTGTTCTTCGGTGGGGAGGGCTTGAGATTCTGCCTGCTGGGGTCTTCCCTCTTGCCAAACCTCCAGGACATAAACAGTTATTTAAAAACCTCATGATTTTTGTAAACAGTCTGATCATATTGACAGGGCTGTTTTAGGACTGCTTTTTATTTGTTACTGGTAGCTCAGTGTAGGCAAAAATGCAAAATACCAGGACCTGGGAAAAGGCTTTAATCCATATGAAAACATGACCAGCTTGGTTTCACTTGAGCTAATCCACTATGTTGCTGTTACTTTCCTGTCTAAGGACTTCTGTGAAGACACCGATGTGAATATAGATCTAGGAGAAAAAAATACAGGACAGAATTGTTTGCAGTATTAACATACGGTTGTTATTAATGCAAACTGATCAAATTCTGTGGCATGAGAGTACCAAAATAGAATGCCTCACAAAGATATTAAATGACATTTAAAGATGAAATTCTTTAAGTTAACACCATGCATAGTAGCTTTCCTGTGTTTTGTTTTTACAGCAGGTCCTTTATTTTACCCAATACTGCTTGATAAACTGTTTTTTTAACCCATCGTGTCTGACCTAGATTGAAAATTCTCTTTGATAAACAACTACAGCAATGTTTGGCTATTCACAGCAGTATTCCTCAACATTACTAATGTTCATTAGGCCTGGCAGAATGAGAAATCCCCGTACTACTAATTACTAAGGTGCTGTGCTGCTCACATAAGTAAATTGGGGAACATCTCATCCTTGTTTGGTGCTAGGAAAGATGGATGGTGTTTTCTGCTCTGTTTGCGCTTTCCAGTGCGAGACCAGCACTGGAAAATACTGAGGGGGACTACTAGCATGGATGCTTTTTTCTGAAGGTGTAGCTGGAGGATCGATGAGCATCGACATAGTTTCCCATCGAGCTTGCCGGTTCCAAAGCCTTCTTCAGGGACTCCAGAGAAGCACAATCTGGAGCAGAAGGCTTGTATCAGTACAGCAGGTTAACAGAAAGTGACAGGGAGCTCCCACTAACTTTATTCACTAAAGATTTCGCTGAAGTCCTCAGCGTGTACTTGGTGGCCCAGCTTCTGTTTGCCAAGACTCAGTGCAAACCCAAAGCCCATAAAATGGGTTTAATCCCTCTAGCAACTGTATTGCCTCTGCAGAGCTCTACAATGCTAAATCATGCTGATGTTCACTGCTAGTTATTTCTACTACGGTGATTTATGGTCCTGGGCCTGATAGCCAGAACAAGTGGATTCCCAGTGGGTTTGCTGGCTGAGAACATTTGCTGAGTCCTGAATAGCACAACAGATAAACAGTTTTAAGGCCAGATTTGCTATTAATTTCTGTTTTGCTCCAAGTGCCAGCAATTTGCAGGAATAATTGAATTTACCTTGATATCTAGAGGTCTGCCTACACATTTTTATGAACAGACATGACCTCACTCTGTTCTTCCTAGGAAAGTACCATCTCCAAACAATAGGTTAGCAAAGCCCTGCCTCTGTGCTGATATCTCCATTTGCTCAGCTTCAGGACTGTGCTATTGTGGCCGTGTGGCTTACAGCCAGCCTGAAATGCTGGCGAGAAAGCTGAGGGAAGGAGCTGGAAAAGAGCAACAAGATGGGCCAGTCTTAACAAAGCTGAAGTGAGGTTTATGGAACACACCATAGCATGTTTCTTCTCTAGCCCCTGCAAATTAGGCACTGTACTGCACCTCCAGATACCTGGATGTAATTAAAAATCTTGCTTAATGTGACTTGATGCAATTGGAGTGAGCATTTATCTTGCTAGGTGCTTTCTGTAAATGAAACCTAACCTACTTGTACATACCAATTATCAGAGAAAGTGCATTGTAACTCCCTCAGCGCAATTCCAGAATATGATTCTAATGTTTTAGCATTTTGGACAACAGCATACTGCACATCTGGGCGCCATGTGATTTCAAGTGATAAAAAAGTATGCAAACTGCCATTGTACACACGTTGTCTTACAATAGCCATTTTTCAAATAGCAGTTCAGATTTCCGGTTCTGTTTATGTGGCTCAGAAGGGTAGAGGACTGAAATAAAGCAGCTTTTCCAACACAGTCATGTAATTAAAAACCGACACTCAACCACTAAAGTATTCTCCAGTGGCTAAGTGAAAACTGAAGAGTGTTGAGGGATATTAGTGATGTACTCAGGCATTTCTGACTCCCAAATTAGAAACAATTGGAGTTAGATTAGGAAAAAGATTGCTTCATTCAAGTCAAATTTTAAAAGATACTGAATTATTAGAGTGAGGTAAATTCATAGGTAATGCGAAGGAGAGCTGGGAATGCGAATTAATTAGCAATACAGGTATGTAGATCACGAAATCCAATTTGTTCAACAAAATTCTAGCAATTTTTTTTTCTTCCCAGACAATTAACGATTCAGATAATCTCTCTGAGAAAAAGCTGAGAAAATCCCATTTTGATGAGCCCAAGTACTGCAAAAGAAGGCCTCCATCCATAAAGCCTAGGTACTGCCCTCGCCTCGTGCACACCACTGACAACTGCTCTCTGGCTACCTCCCTGAGTACACCACGCCACTGGCTCTCAGCACCTACATTCTCTAGGTTTTCTGTGATTTCCAATAACCTTTCCATCACCAGATCAAAATAAACAACTTGAAGCACAAGTGATGGGTAAGATACTGTATCTACTATTGCAGGAGTGGTCAGGCAGTAGGTTACTTTCTCTTTATTCCTGGATTTTTACAATTAGCTCTAATTCACAGGATTTTAATGTATCTGACAGATTATGTTACAGAGCATTTGCAGTCCTCCTATAGGGCTGAAACAGAGCCCTACAAAGATAAAGACTGAGCTGTTATAATGTTTCTTAGAAATGTGACCATTTGTAATGCTGGGCAAAAACCAAAATCTTATCTTCCGGGGGAAAGGCGAAAGAAAGCTTGTAATATTTAATGACTAGAAAATTACGACCACAGGAAATATATACAACTCTGATCCTTTCAGATTACCCAGAATCTTCCTGGAAGGAGCAGAAAGCTTATCATTTCAGTAGGCAAACAGTATAAATAATAACAAAGCAAATTTTCCTTTGAACAAGCTGCCGAACCTCAATGTGTATGAGAATGTTTTGGGAATATGGGAATTTAAAAAATGTTTGCCGAGTGTATGTAAAGACTCCACAAGAGTGGTTTTGCCTTTATTTTATGCAATGCAAATGTAATTCTCTTTTGCTATTCATATTCCCTGTTCCAGTGAATAAAAAACAACTTAGACTTAAAAAAAATAATAATTGTAATAGCATGAAGAACAATAGACTTCTTTCTTTTGGCACCATGAGAAAGCTGCAATAACCATTTCTTTAAAGAAAAGACATAAATGTCATTAATTTAAATTACCATGGAACAGAAGTGGGGGCTAGCTAACAAGGCATTTATTGTTATGAAACAAAAGCATTCTTTTATTCATGTGAGCATCAGTGATACTGGGATGGTTAAGAACTCATTAAGAGGCTTGAGAGGCAGGTTTAGTATTCCAGTTTCTTTTGCATGATCTCAGTGACCTTTAATTGTTTCATCATGTCATGTGGTAACTTCATTACACAGCCCTGCTCCCAGGCTCTTCTGGGAGCCCTCCTCTTACCACCTTCCTACTTACACCATCAGGCAGGCACCAGTGACAGCACTCAGGCGGTGTGTCCTCCTTCCCTTCCACCACAGCCCATTGGTTTCTAGCACCACTTACATGCTGTGCTCCTCCCTGATTTTAAAGCATGTTTGACTATTTTTTCATACTTGTAACAACGTCGGGTAAGATGACTGCTGAATGCTTTGCCAGGGTTTGTCTCCCAGGAGCTTGCACAGGAGGCTTGAGAGGAGATTTCCCTCTACAAGAGCTACACCGACAGTCTCCAACTCAACCGTGGTTGTCCAGAGACCTGTTGATTCCAGTTTTGCAATCATTTCCACCTGTTTGCCTGGTGGAGCTTGCAGCCTCAGTATTCTTTTCATTCCCTGTAGTTCCTCTTGGAGTACTTCTAAAATCAGTGTTTGCCAAGTAGCCAGTAAAACACTTGAGCAGTTTTGATTGTCACTGCTCTCCAGCAGAGAACAACTCTGGCATGCAAACGTGCCTGTCCCCTCCTTGTGTGCTCCCCAGCTCCCTTCAGCCAGAAAGATAAAAATACAAGTGAGAAAGTAAGATGAGGTCATGCAATACTCTAGGTTAAAAAGAAAAATAAGATTGCAATACTCTAGGTTAAAAGAAAAATAAGATTTTTAAAATATGACCTAGGCTAATTTTAAGTTTAAATTAGCAAAACAAGACAAAAACTCTCCCCAGCCCAAATCCTGATGTACAAGCAAAATAGTTAAAATACAGCAAGTAAGTGTAAAGGGCAAGGTCTCTCCAGCATCAGGTGTCGACTATAACATATGGCTTTCCATTCTGGGTTCCTCTGAGAGACCTGCAAATTAATTGCAGGTAACATTTACTGCTACAATTAGTCTCTTATTTTTAGAAGTCTATTTTTCTTCTTCTTTATGGTGTAATTGATAGTAATGTTGTCAGTTGATAGGGCCTCCTTGTTTGCAGTTTTAGTTAAGGACTGCTAAATAGAGCACTAGGTAAGAATAGGATTTTGCATACGCTTCTCTTATTAAAAGCAAAAGCCAGTCAAGGGCAAAACAGCCCAACACAAGTTGTACATTGGCTCCCTGCAGTGTGGACTGGTAGAACAGAAGATGTTTTTTCAAGCTGGTAATTGAGGAAGGGCAATGAATAGACAAATGTAAACTTTCCAGCAGCGTGTCTGTGCATGATTGACTATTCATTTCAAACATCATGATTACTGAATTCAGAATTTCCATCTTAAACCCTTGCAAAGGTTCATTTCAATGCAGCCACTACCTCAGAGTGCCCACAGCCTGGTACGTTGCAGGAAGGAGGGGGGAAAAAAAAACAGTAGTAGATGGCTAGGGAAGAAAACAATGTGCCAGTGGAGGAGGAAGTTTATTTTTTAATCTTAACAACTTAGTCCTGAAAGCAAGAAACTTGCTCATGTTTTGTAAAAACCAAGCAGATCTTTTGAAAGCAAAGCAAAACAGATACAGCAGCAAAGACTAGATTTGTCTCACCTTATTTTAACTATCTAAAAATTAATTACACAGGTTTAGCTATTCATCCATACTTCTCTAACCAATGGAAGAAGACAGTACTCAGCACACAGCAATTCATCTTGGCCCAGGATAGATATTTTACCCTGTAACAACATGTGTTCCTGTCATTTGCTGTTGGAAGGGACCCAGATGGCTGTCTTCGAGCAGAGGCCTGCCTTTCAGATATTTATAGGTAGGTAAGATGAATCCCAAATTGCAGTACTGCAATGTGCTTACTGTTAACGGTAGGGAAACACTGAAAAGCAAAGAGGTGCATTAAGATTTTGTCCATCTCTCAAAGTTCCCACAAGCGTTTATGGAAGATATGTAATGCAGATCATCTCACACTTTGGCAAGCATACTATGTCAGCCTTACATTACTGAAATCAGCAGAAAAAATAAAACAAATATCCCTTGGTATTGATAAGGGTAAGCAAAGATCCAGAACTACCCATCATGAAAGCTGCTGCTACCTTTGCTATTTGACCCTCTTCTTGCTCATAATGCTTTCCAACAAAGCCATCAGACATTTGCACAGCACCAGGAGGGAGATGTTTCTGGTACATAGCTGTACGTCTAAACTGGTGTAGCAGGGGGAGGCATTTGAACTGCAAGCAATGGGTTGAATGGGTGAAACGATTGTCATAATTAAAAAAAAAAAAAAAGCAGAACTAATACAGCAGAGAGCTTGCCATTATTTCTTCTCAGTAGGGACAGAGGATGCTCCAGAGGCCTGGCTCTGAAAGGTGGAATCAGCTCCATCAGAGAGGACAACCACAGGGAAGATGGCCCTGAGACTCAGAGGAAGTTACCTTTCAGGAACTGACTAATGCCAGGAAGCGTAAGTACCCAGGGCCACAGGATCAAGGTGTGTGCTAGAGGTCTTAGGTTTTACTACTGTAATAATGAAAATGCTTTTACTCAGTAAAACAGGACCTCAGTTTGCACAACTGAAAGGCCAAATCCCTAAATTCCGACAGGATTGCCATTTTGCAAGTCACCCACTGCAGATTCACTCTGGAAAGAAGCAGCTTTAGCTGGAGGTTGGAAGAGCGGGATGGAAGGCCCTTGTGATGTAGAGGATGTAGAGAGGTGCAGGGAGGAGCTGCTCACACAGTGGACTCAGCCATTCAGGCCAGCAGCTAGTGGGACTTAGTCCCTTGAATAAACCCTTTCTTAAATGGGTATGGGGTTTCCATGGAAGAGTGTTTCAACTCTCTATCTGCGTAAGCAGGAGTAAAAGTCCCCTCTCCTCATCTGAAGGCCGTGTCCAGAAGAATGCTCTTATGAAGCTGTTTCTGGAAAAGAAAAGCAAATCAGGTTTCATAGGCTGAAGCGAGTCTCATGTGTGTTTTATTACCCTAAAAGGATTTCAATTGCAAAAAAAAATCTGCACAAAATTCTGTTTCCCTTTGCACCCTCGCTGCCATACCCAGCTGGGTGCTGATGCTCAGTTGAGCAGACAGTGGCTGTGATTACTGCCCTGCAATTTTTTGATTTTCTGTCAGACTGTGATGCAGTATGAAAACCCTTTTTCTGTTACACTATTTCAGTTTAAGTACTTGCACCATTCATGCCAGCCTCAGCTAGAAAATAACCCCATGCTACACCATGATCAATTTCTAAGTGATGGCAAGCTGTCCCAAAAGCAAACCCAAGATGTTCTGGAGAGGTGTAGAAACACAACCACCAGCTATGCTTTGGGATGGACCAAATGAGAAGACTTTCATGATATTGGGACTAAATCTAAATCCCATCAAAAAAGCTGTGGACATAGTGCTTAGTCCCTCTAGAAATTGCAAAGATGGACAGGGTGGAGAGGTAAACAATCACATGGGATGTTGGAGCAATGAAGGGTTATTTTTGATGGTGACTGAGGAAAAAAAAAAAAAAGAAAGGAGGGTGTCAGCATTTAGATGAAGGTGGGATAGAGGGAATACGGTGGCTGCCCCTGCACTGGGAAGGCACAGCCTGAAGGGCTCCTGGGCCTCTCCTTTTTGTTAGGAGAGGGGGGCGAAAGCACACCGTGGGTCCTGCAAACCTTGGCTTTGTGCTGGCGCAGGCGGGGGAAGCAGAGAGCTTGCCCAACTGAGCAGAGCGTGCCACTGCTCACCCCTGCTTCTCCTCCCACTGCACGATGCCATCTGCTGGGTTGTGTGTTCTGGTATTTGTCTTTGTTCTGATTTTAATTTTCCTTTCTGATTTTCCTCTTCCAGCGCGGGATGTTTCCCAGTACTGAGCTCCAGACCAGCTGTTGCTCTGCCTCTCTATGGCTGTCCCCTCCTACAGTGGCCACTTCCTAAACCAGAATCAAACTGAAGCAGCAGGTAGGTTTTCACTCTAAAATACGGAAACCTCCTCAGTGATTCTTTGCAGATCTCATTTCTTGTGTGTTTTACTGTATGTGTAGTTTGCGAACCACAAATCATATGGAAACACACAGCGTGTTTAATTTAGAGATATTCTCAGAGCTTCTTTGCCGCAGACAGTACTTGCTCAAATGAGTAAAAAAATATATTTAATTCTGCAAAACTTAGTGGGCTGTTTTGTTAGATACAGAAACCACCCACAGCAAACACTTAATTAGTGGCTATCTATCAGTTGTTACATTTCTCACTTCCCTTACATTGAGGACACTTAATTTCAGTATTTATCTGATCTACTTGGGATGTACATAATGTGCTGAAGAGGAAGAGAACAATAATGATGCTTAGCACTGAAACAGCACTTACTCCAGTTTGCTGCATAAATATTAACTGATGAATCCTCTCAAGAGCCCCAAGGAATAGATTAATGTTTTTATCTTTCAATTTAGAGAAATAGAAGCAGAGAGGTGAAAGTATGAAAAGGACACAGAGGTGCACAGATGTACTTTTCTAAGCTTTTTATAGCATATGAAATAGGTTTGTAGTTGTTTATAATTCTGCTTACAGTTTAGATTTAGATGTAACAGGAATACAAAACCTTGCCTTCTCCTGGCTTTAGCAGGAACTTGACAAATGAGAAGTAGGAACATCCTTAGAATTTAACTGGAAGGTGAGAAAGCTAAGCTATCAGGGAGGATTTTAGTTCTAACGCTTGTATTTCAAAAAGCATTAAAGATAGCAGAAACTTGGAGGCAGAATGAATAAAAATCAGTTATCTCGGTTAGGCACTGCTAATAACGAGAAGAAATAATCATCCTGCTCCTCCATGCGCTGTCCTGTTTCAGTATTCTTTGGGTTGCTTCTGTGCCAGGTATGGCTCACCACACCACAGCCCCTGAAGCTGTGTTTTAAACCCAAACTGGGCTGAGCTGGGTCCCAGCACAGTTTCCCAGCTGGGAGGCCAGTGGGCTCTCACACATTCAGCACAGGTTTATCCTCACTGCACCTGCCGTGCTGCTGCACCCATTTCCCACCTGGTGTCAATGCAACATTTTGGGTTCTGCCCTGATCGGGGTTCCTATGTGCCAGGAAATGGAAAGGGTGTTTCAGAGCTGCCAGCCCCCCATTGCTCCCTACAGGTGTGCCCACAGGCAGACAGCATGTTTCCCCATGTGCTCCTGTACCCCAAGCACACTGGCTCACCATCCAGGGGAATCAGCAGGTTGAGAGGGCTGCATTATTCCGCCAGGCTGGCACTGATGTGCCTAAGTCAGCCCCAGTTATGAGCACACCTTTAGTTTGCTGTCCAGGTTTGCCTTCAGGGTAGATTTCCCCAGTTCATGCATGTTAAAAAGAACCAGTACCGGCAGCAAAGCATAAACCAAAGGCCATTCAGTCTACCTGAGGCTTATTCAAGGCTACCAATTCACTGACGCTTTTTGGGCATGCTAACAGGAATGGAGAGACTGGTTTTGGACTTCTGGTGGTCACTGGCAGTACTACCACTCTCCCTGTAAAAAGCTCTCCAGTATTTCTTTAGTGACATTGAATATATTTAGTTCCAAAGAGCAGAAATGAATCCCTTCTACAATTAAGAGACCTTATTTTCTGATAGCATTACTATCCTTGAAGAAAAACTGAAATGGATTTTATAGCTCATATTCCTCAAAAGATGCATTTGTCCTTCTGACAGAGGAGCATGTTGTTCTTAAAATCCATTTTAATGGAAAAGCCTCCCACCGCCTACCTCCAAGAGCGGATGTTTTCTGATTACCGCTAATCAAACTCCAGGGCTGATGTGTTCCT
Organism: Anser anser; assembly: GCF_964211835.1. Lineage (NCBI taxonomy): Eukaryota > Metazoa > Chordata > Aves > Anseriformes > Anatidae > Anser > Anser anser. Next base: position 26,258,873 of record NC_139728.1, read on the forward strand.
ATTCAAGGGAGAGGGGGATGAACTCTTGTTATGGAAAGAGTGGAAGCAACATTAGTCAGGTTTTGAAACAGATAGGCTTAACTTGACTTCCATTGAGTTTGCAGAGTGTAAGAAAAAATTGATTTTAGATAGAGCATGTTCAGTTGGGTGCAATATTTTTATAGGTATGCTCAGAAGCACAAGTCCCCCTTCCTGGGCATGCTATTTGCCATGGGCGTCCCTGTACCAACACCACACATGGTCCTGGGGAACTTTCAGCAGGCACCGAGGGCAGCCTGTGCCACTGCTGCTGGGGACTGCCCAGTGCATGCCAAGCGGGAGAAGCTTGGCCTTGCCCAACACGCCTGTACGCCCGAAGGAGCTGAGGACACCTCCTCACAGTTCTCTGACTGCACACCAGTGTAAGAAGGAATCTGGTGTGTACTGTCAAAGTTATGAGTTACAAATTTAATTGGCATGTAGGAACTAAAGTTAAAGAGAGATCAAAGAAAATTGTACATCATCAGTAGTTAGTTACTCTTGGTTTAACAGATTTTCCAAGATTTTCTTCCAAAGTACCACAGGATAACTTGGAGTTGAGGTGCAAATTCTAGTAACCACACCATGAGGAAAACAAATTACTTGCAGAGATATCCCAATAAAGTTTCATTTCAGTAAAACAAACCACAAGAAATCACCAGACAAAGAGGCTGCTAATGATTCACACTGTTTCTTCTGATTATTTATTTATTTATTTTTACAAAGACACCTGCACAAAGCACTGGACTTCAATTGCTAGTCTGATTTCAACTGGTGTTATTCAATTCTTCTGGCAATCAGAGGAACCAGGAACCCCATCAATATAACTTGTTTTTCTTAAATCAACAAATGCAAGCATGTACTGGGGCAGTGTGATCAAGCTGACCCTCACTGCATCTTCAGCTTACTCTGAACTATTCACAGTGGAGAAAAAAAAAATTTTGAAAAAATCAATCTTTCTCTTCCTTGCTACTCTGTGAGGTACTTTTGGAGAAGGTGCCTCCCCAACAGGGTCTGGCCATTGCCTGGGGGTTTCTGGTAAGGGCAGATGGATGGGGCTGATCTCTTGTATGAGCCCATCAGCTTGGAGAGAGAGGCTTAAAGCAGAGACTAAAACATTATAAACCATGGATAGTAGCAAGTACGAAGGACACAGTTGTCTCATCCCTCTGCTTTTTAATGGAGATTGCTCCCTTTAATATATACAAATGTGTTGATTTCTTTCTTGAATCGATGACAAAATGTGTCTCTGCAGGGTCTCTTTTCATTAGGCAATGTTTTTTGCTTGAGAGCAGCCGGCGGTCGGAGATGCTCCATAGCAGCACCGCTGCACCAGGGAGGCCCAAGGCAAGGGGTTTAGGAGTCACGGAGTCTGACAATCCTTCCTAGTGTTTGCTGGAACTATCAAGCTAGTGCTTGGGATTTTAAACTGCAAACTCTGAGATGTGAGGGATGAAGTAATGTGCGGGTAAAGCTGTGTGAGAGGGCTTGGCTGGGGTGTAGACACAAGAGATAACAGCTAACCAAGTGAATGTGGAAAGTGGGCCAAAACTCTTGGGAGCAGGAGGGTTAGCCTTTGCTTTGAGTGCCTGGGAGCTTAGGAAGAGGCAGTTTCTGTTTTTCTTCACATGAATAACAGCTACTGAAGAGTCTGCAAAATTATTTATTTTCATAAATGTGTTTTCTTTAGAATTTGCCAGTTCCTGTGATCGTAGTGTTTAGTGCTTCAGTTCTGTTATTACATGGTCCTCACTGGGTTTCCTCCGATTCCCTTTGTCTGAAATGGGAGGTTATTAGGCTGAAAAACGATAGATTAAGCCATTTGTGCAGAGGACGATGTATTTTTCCTCTTCCATCATATCAAACAGACCCTTTTAGGCACATTTACCAGATTAGGACTGGAAAAACAACTCAGGCTGCTTAGTCAGAGCAACAGCTTTGGCCTCTTGGCTGTGCTTCCCAGGGAGGTGACAGAGCAGGGCTGTTGGTGCCAGCAATGGATGCTCTGCCATAGCCTCTCTTTTCTAGGGAACTGGACCACAGCCATTAGAGAGCATACAGTTCTTATTTAAAAGTGTTTGAAATAAAATCGAGATGCATTGCACTTTATAGCACCTTTCCTACAACAGAAATTGGGAGCAGTAGGTTTCCACTGTTTGCCTTTCCTCTAATCCCATATTTTTGTCAGCTGGCTGGGATTGCTGATGAAATCTTTTATTGGTATGAAAACAGCAGCATATCACATGGCAGGAAAATCTCTTTTCTTACAAATACGTAAATAAAATAGTTAATTTCTAGCATGTTATTGTAACAACAGCACCAACAATAAAAATGAAGAGCAGTTACTTTAATGCAGTGAAGAATAAATCTGGGCCAATCTTCACTGCTAGCAAAAGTGGCTACTCGTTTATTCCACCCCTCTTTCATTGCAATGAACCACAATTTTACACTGACCCTTTGCTAGTTATCTCCTCTGATGCTGAGGAATCATATCTTGTCTGCCCTTCCCATCATGCTGAATGAACTGCTGTTTTTCACCTGGTTGTAGACAATACCCCACTGTAATCAACTCTAAATAAATGCTTGAACTGAGTGGGACTTCCCTTAGACTCCTGCCAGAGCCCTGACAGTGAGTGCTGCAGTTGGAACAGGGCGATTCTTGCTTGGTTGCATATTGTCCTTTTGCTGCATTCCTTCGCTGTTCCATGGTGGTTGAGGAAATCATGAGTTTTCTGCTGGGAAGACGAGTGAACACAAGAAAAGACTGCCTGCAGGGATTGTGAAGCCTCTAGTATAGGTTAGACAGGGCAGGTAGCTGTCATTTATGATAAATACAGATAATTCTGGCTTGGGACAAAGATACAGACTGCATAACCTCAAGGTGCCTTCTAGCTCAATTTACCCAGGCTTCTATATAGCACACACTTTATTAATATGCATATTAGTGTCCCAGTGTGATTTGTTTTAATATCACTCATAATGCAATAAGATTTGATTTCCCCTGGAGAATATTCATGCAAAACTACCTTGTGTCATCAGCAAGAATGCGTATGACTTGTGCATCTAAATACAATGATGTTTTCATGATGGAAAATGGGTCAGCAGTGGTCAATATGCTGAAGAGAAGTGTCTGGTGTAAGTGTGCACTGCTGTGCCTTGAACAAGCCCATGACATGCTTGAAAGCGTTGCCTCTTGCACAAACCAGGAAGTGCAGAGCCTCAGGTCATGGGCTGACCACAAAGGACCACTGGGAAATAGCAGCCTTTGAAAAACCTCAGAACAGAGAGAGGCTTTGTAGAAATAAAATGGAGAGTTTACTTTGTTTAATAGGAGGATATGAGCTGTTGCAGTCTGGGCTGGTTGCTTAACTCGATAAACTTGGCTCACGAGAACCCCAGCACTTCCATGCTTTGGATTCGAGGCAGTTCTTTGGTTGTGATTTCTAGATGCTAAAGTGGAGGAAAACTATAGCACTTTTCGAACAGCAAGACAATATGGTTTAATCCCTTTGGCCTCTGAAAAAGAGAGGTTTCAGACCTCACATCTTCCCAGCAGCTAATGCAAAGCTTAGCAAACCATGCAGGCTTAGCAAACAAACCTGCTAATCAGCTTCTGTCTATTTTCTTGAACTATGCAGGAATGGTGCAAATTCCTGGAGAACAGCTAAACCCTGAATGCAGTTCTCCTACGAATGTCTCTTGTGCTCTGCATCACCTCTTCATAAGGGCTGCCCCAAGATGCCTTCTCTGTCCTCTGAGACTTTCTTGCAGGCTTTCAAAGCCAGCAGCCTTGCTTGCATGTGCACCAGGCGCATCCCTAAATTATCAGCTTTGCACCTATTTCCATCTGGTATAGTGACAGCAGGAAAACATGGTAAAAATATAAAAGCAGTATGGGCTTTGTGTGTTGTGACTCTCCCTTTCTCCCAGCATAGGTTAGTGGTGTCAATATTTGGTTTTGCTGTGCCACAGAGTTTAGTGATTGTGTATTAACCCCAAGTCCTTACCAGGTTCCCAGCTATCTAATGTACAACTCTTTGCCAACTTGCCATGTTTACTGCCTCGTTTTCTCAACTTTTGTCTGAGACCCAATGCTTTCTGTTCATCTGCTGGACCTGTATTCTTGCTTCCTCGTCTGCTCTTTCATTAGGCTGGTCTCCAGTTTCCATAGAGACTGCAAGCCTCACCTTGCCCTCTGAATTAGTGTCCCTTTGTTGCATTTCATGACTGTGGAAGGACATTAGTTTGCTCCAGGCACTTAACTAGAGAAAAAGATGTAATTGATTCCCTCAGTGTAACAGTAATTTAAATGAGAGCAGAATCAGACTATGGAGGGACTACAGAGAGCAGGTTATTGTGCAAAGGTTACTACGCAGAGGCTTTAATGAAACGGAGGTTCATGGAGCACTTGATGGCAAACGAATGCAGAGTGTTGAGGTCTCAAGAGGAGACAGGACCATTCTCATTCCTCTAATGCAAAAGCAACAATGTCCTTAATACAAAAAGCAAAGATTAAGAGACACTGACTATAGCTCCTGGGCATTAGCTGTGTCTGCTCTGACCCGTCCCTCCTGTTCGCATGGTTGTGCATGTTATACCTCCTGATGTACTGCTGCTGGTGATGCATGTGGCTAAAATGAAATACATCTGATTGGAGCTGATGGTAGCATGTGGTCTCATGTGCAGAAGGGCAGAGAAACCCAAACCTCAGCTCTTCTCTGGCAAGCACAAAGAGAGAGACCTACTGGAGCAGCATGCAGAAGGGATGAGGTGTGGGGACGAAGGCAGGCATGGATCTACCTGGCAGCAGGGCAAAAGAAGCCAAGTCGATGAAGCTGTATCCCCTGGAGCTGCTGCCTGCCAGAAACATTTCCAGTTGCGCCCCTCTGTTCCTGCAGAAATGAAAGAAAGAGAAATATTTTCATCCTATTAGCTCGAGTGCCCAAATGCCAACTATTAGAGGCCAGCACTGGTAGCCAAGGGAACAGTCCTCCCACAGGAAAATAAGAAAAATACAGCTGAACAGCATGGAGAGAGGGCAGCACACAAAAGGCTTGCCAGATCATGAGAACGTTTGGGTTTTGTTGTGGGGTTAGTGTCCTTTTTTCTTTTTTTTTCTTTTTTTTTTTTTTTTTTAATATAGATGGATAGCTCTACTCTTTTATCCGTTCTGAGGCCACCTGTAAGCTAAAGTGCTGGGGCGCTCTTCAGCCTTTAATGGGTTTGGGAGAGCTTCAAACAGCTACTGCAATCCCATCAAATAAATGCACAGCTGTGCCTAAATGAAAAAACTTACTTGTTTTCTCACATCTGACTTGTCTGTGCACCTATGCACCGATTCAGCCATGGCTACAGACAGAAGGTGAAGATGTCCGTGATGAAAAGCCACGTTTCTGTCCCAGCCCTCACCTCTGCCAGGCAGAGGTCTGAACTCTGTGCAGGGCCTTGTTCAGTAAGTGTAGTGGCACATTAACAGCAGTATGCTGGTGCTATCGGGGAATATTCCTATTGGGAATTTCACCCCCTACAGATTATAGAGGAATTAACAGATGAGATCTTGAAGTTGTGAGTGAGTTCAGAAACTCTGCAGGTATTTGAGAACAAGTTTGATCTGACGGGCTTATATTCCAGGAAAGACCTGAATATGCTGTGACTTGGATCTGATTCCTTTGCTAATCTGGCAAAATAGATTTTTGGATTGTGACGATTTACTTTAGAAACACACCTACCTTGGAGCAAGCTCTGGAAATTATCACCTGTTTTACTCCAAACAAGGCAGTGTAGTATCTATACATAGTCCTAGAAAGATTTCTGTTTCACATAGGGTTACCGTAGCTCTTGCTGTACTCTAGAGACATTAGGGGAGAAAGCGGTTTGATCTGATGCTTCCCTGGGATCAGGAGATGCTTCAAGAGCCAAATTTAATTACTTGTCCTTTTTTCTTTAACGTATTGAGCAATGAGAAAAAATAGAATTCATTTTGAATTATTCACGTGTTGTTTAAGGACAAGTGCATGTTGTTTAAGGACATGTAAGTTCTAACTAGAAATAATTCCTTGGCTATGCAATTTATTCTGGTTCATTTTTGCTGTGAGACCCTCTTCTTTTCTGCCTTTAGTATATTTTTCTGCCTTTTTAGTATATTGATACTGTTTTTCTTCAACAGCTCTAATATGAACCAGCTTCTTGGAGTGTTTAGGCCAAGACAAGTTACACTCCAGCAAGTCCTTTTAAACACCTCATAGGTCCCAGCTGAGAGAAAATGACGCTTGATGTGCTGGAGAAAGTGCGCAGAGTCCCTTGGCTTTAACCACATTCATAGGCTAGGCAGTATCGCACAAGGCAATTTCCAACAAGAAGCAGCATTTGTTTGTCACTTATTAGTTCAAGCCTCCAAGCACAGAAAGTATTTAATCAATTCCTCTCCAGACAGTCATCTGATCAATTTGCAGTGTCATGACAAAAGCAGAGGAGAAATGTCCTATATCCCAGATTGCACACGGACCGCTCTGAAAGAAATGTTTCCAGAGCTGTTAGTATTAAGGTTCAGTACAATTAGATTTCAAGGTTGCATCTGTTTCCCAGTCGCACAGTATCTGATTCAGCCTAGTGAACAAGAATTGAATAAAAAACCTTTGTTCTTTCATTCTTAAACATCAAAAGATGTTACTTTTTCTGTCCCTTTGTGTCCCCAGGCAATGTTAATGCCTTTCAAGAGCACTAAACGAAGCGTGAGGCACCTGAAATTTTCTGCTCTTCAGCAGTGCTAGCAGTAAGCTCCTGAGCACCAGGTGTCTTCACTTACCTCTATATGCCATTTTCCCAGCTCGTGTGTGCGATGCTGTCATTGTGCTCTAATAAAAGTCTTCACCTTTGGCTCTCCAGAAGGCAACATTTTCACTGGTGCTTCTAAAATGTAAAACTTTTCCACATCGGCTCAAAGTTCTCACACAGTGTTGCAACGTATCTGCTTGTGGGATGACAGCAAGTATTCTGGGCTCAGTATTATAAAATGTTGAGGCAAAATATTCGTTGAAATCAAGCGGAGATTATTTATTTATTCAAGTCACGGATCAAAACCTTTGCTTGAAAATGTTCCCCAAAGAACGGCAAAAATAGTATGGCAAAATATAATGGCAAAATAGTATACATAAACTGTTTCTAGAAATATGCTATAGGGTAAGTATAGCCTTAAGTGGCAGCTTGTATCTGCACAATGTTTAAGGCAAAATCACCCTGCGTTTGAAAGGCTTGAATGCTTTTCGTTCTTAGGGAGAGATCTCTAGAGACACATACAGGTGTGTGTAGGGAAACATAAGGAAATACCTTCTGGCTATAGGTCCCTGTTACAACTAACTTCACTATATCTCAGCTTACCTTTAAAATAAGATACTATACATTTCCTTTGTACCAATTGCAGAACAAATAAGCAAAACAATGCCATAGAGAAAAGGCAGACAACTTCCCTGAAGATAACACAGCCACAAAAGGCTGCTTGCAGTGTCACAGCTTATCTCTTTTGAGCCGTTATTAATAACAAACACTTGTGCTGAGGTGGTTATTGCATCTTTCTGGAATAATATTCCACAAATATTATCAGAATAACACTCAAAGGCAAGTTTCCTATCTTAGTGTTTCTTGGCTTGTGAAGAATTGACAGGTCCTTGCCATGCTGAACATTGTTTGGAGAATTATCAGTTTGGGCCGTCTCTGATACTGCCTGACCTTAAGTAAGTCAATAACCATTCAGTGCTTGTTCTTCTCTCACATACGATAGACATAATACAGATTTCCTTCTCGGGAGTTTGCAAAAATGGTTGTCGTAGAACAATTAGCATTTCTTGGGCAGGAAGCTCTATAGGAACATGGAGTGCTTCCAGCCACAGGACAGCTGGAAGGAAATCAGCTTGCTCCTTTTCAGTGCATTTCCTGAGACAATGAAATGTTCAGAGCAAGCCATCAAGTGTCAAAAGAGGGCTGTCAGAATAAGGATGTTTTTACATAAGTTGGGGTAGCCTCATCTTCAAATTAGGAAATTACATCACGGCCAAACAATTAACATTTTTCTTCTATGGCTTTCCCATCCCAGCCTTGTATGTAATGGCTCTGTGAGCTGAGAAGCAATTCTGTGTTTCTTGTGATTCATGAAATGCACTGGAATGCTTTGGGTGACAACTGCTGTATAAACATGGGGGGGCTCATCTTTTTTATTTCTTCTGTTTTACTAGAAGCCTCTCAGTTGCTAAGAAAAACTCTCCAGGGTATATTTAAAGCACCGTATTTCAGTTTTGCATTGACAGAATGAGATCTTAGAGAGAACTCCCACCACACTCATGATTTGAGTGGATGTGTGCATTACCATTATGCTGTTCACAAATCCCCATCTGTAATTGGCACACTAAAGTGGCCTTAATTTTGTAATTTCACATCACACAAATCTCTTACTAGTTGATCTAGGGGAAAAAATGGATTACAAATAAGACTATATTACAAAACCAATTACCAAATTACAAAGAAGGCTGTAAAACAAAGTTTGTATATAAGAAGTATAAAATATCATATTTGGAACTTTTATACCGCTGGTAATTGTAACTAGTGTTAGAGTAGAAGGCAATAACAACAAACTAGGAATACACGATTTAGTCTTAACTTAGTATAATTAGTGGTTATTGTGTTTGCTTCAAGAGTGGATACTGAAAATGAAAGCACTGGGAGGCTACAGATATGGAATAAGAAATGAGATATGAAAAAATTGGCACAGAATTAGATCATTAAAGTCTTAAGAGTCTTGCAGAAATCTGTCTTATGCAGATTCTGGGCCATACTGTTGATACAGTGTCTGGAAAATCAGAGCATGATACTAATGTTTGACAGAGATATGTACCAGGGACTTCGCACAATCCTGAATCTCGGACTGCGGGTCTCTGGATCAGGGGTGTAATTATGGACATGTACAAATGGCCTAACCCGGACTTGAAATGAATCCCTGGATGTTAGTTCAACACAAATTATTGCAGTAGTAAAATGACTGGATATCTTGCTTATTTTCTGTTCTGTTTCTTGCTATGCCCTGACCCCTTTTCCTCCCTCTGCCTTCTTTCTGCAGCCTTGAAAAAGCCCAACCCTGAGCAAAACTGTCTCAGCCTGAGGTCTAATGAATGCAATGCTGAAAAGCACAAGGGAAGGAGGAATTCTTCCTCCTCCATCTACCAAAGGAGGAGAGAAGTTACCTGGGTGAGTTCTTCTCTCTCCCTCTCATGATAATGAAAGATTGCCAAGAGTGAATTTCTTTCCACATTGCACAAAAAGTTCGTACTGTATCAAGAATACAGTATTTTTTTGCTTTCTCGGTGGGGTGATTAACATGCAAAGTCTCCCAGACCATCCGTCTGGGTGGGCGTTCACAGCTCTAAGAAGGCCCTACGCTACCTTCACACATACGCTGCAGAAAGAAGTTGTTACTCACAGCTGAATAAAGGTTAGCAAGCTGCAAAACTGCTTTTATTACAATATAACGCAGAAACAACCACCAGAACAAGTCTTTTTCTGTTACCACGAGGTCATGCAGCTTCTTCACCTGGCAGCCTCTTTTGTCCAGAATGAATCCAAATGACAGGACACAACATGATGTGGTGCCAGTGTTTTTCACGTCTCAGTACAGAAACAGCGCTCCATTAGCGATCTTTTCACAGCTGCAGGACGCATCCTGCAGTGAATGCTTTCATGATTTAAAGCCGTGTATTCATAAGTGTATTTAATTAGAGTTAGTCACCATTCCTTTTCAAGTATATTGCTGCTTTTTTAAAGGAAGTTGGCTGTATGCTTACATCAATACAAACAAATGAAAGAGAAAACAGACAGTGGTTTAGGAGCTGTGAAGCTGATTTAAACTGATCCACTTCGAAAATAATCCACCGATCCTGCAGAGATCAACAGGTCTTCCATATTTCCAGGTATGCTATTATAATCATGTGTCTATCACACTTTCTTTATGACGTCAGAGGCATTGGTGGAACAATTTTCTTCCCAAGAGGACATAAAATTTAACCTTTGTAACATCAGGAAGCTGTTACAAAAAGAAAAAAAAAAAAAAAGAAAAGGCAGGAAGATACTGGCTTTTTGATAATACCCTCGTAATATCAGAGCAAGATGGTTATAAACCAAGATTTGCAGTACAATTTTCACCTCATAACAAATTTCGATTATGTCTCCTGAACACCGTTGAGAATAGATTGCTGGGAACCTCATTAACTACATATAATTTATAACGTGCCAAATGCAGCAGGCTGATCAGTTTTGATGTTTCATCATTCTGGAGTCCTATGAGACTCTGGAGTCTAATAGGAGCGGTCCTTACATACCTAATGCGTCTGTTAAAGCATAATCAGCATCTGTGTAAAAAAGATACAGCCGTGTCCCATGCAGGCAGCAAACTGTTTTTGATGATGTTTTAGTGTAACAGAAGAGTAATCCTTAATTTGGGCTTGCTTTTTAACTATCGGTACAAAATTGAATTATACTTCATAAACTTATATGTGCTAACACATTTGATGCCTTTTACACGAAGTTCATTTCATAATATTTAAAGTCTCTAAGTTCCTGTGAGTTTTCAAGTGCTATGAAAAAAAAAATCCCTTCAACATGCACATTATACGTGGCTTTAATTATCTGCAATGTGTGTCACTTTTATTCAGGACGTTCCCAGGTGCCTGCTCGCTGTGCTGTCTGGAAGTTCCCAGGGGGATCACTGCCAATCGTTAGTCCTCTTGGAAGAAAGCCTGTACCAGAGTGGCAGGTTCTTTTGGACTGAGGATCTGAACAAGCTGCTCGGAGGCAGTGAGCATTATGAACTCCAAAGAAAGATCAGGGCTTAAAATTCCATCCTATTCCCCAATGCCTGGAGCCACCTGTAATTGCTTACTCTTGTACACCCAACTCCAAACTATTTTTTTACTAGACTGCCACGCTCTTACTGCACAGGTAACATTTACTTACCTTTCCCAAGTGTTCCTCTAAAACAGCTCTGCTTTCGTGAAATGCTATAAAATGGTAACTGCCTTAACAGGAAAATTAATCTCACTTTTGTCACCACTGATTTTTTTGCAGGCTGCTGAAAACAGAGTCATAGGCCTTACACCTAAGGTATGCAAGAATGTTTGCCATATACTGCCATCTGTTGTTCCAGTGTACCAATTTTACCACTATGCCTCTGTAGATTTATTCAAACAGTAAGCATATAGAGCATTCACGTTGTAAATCAGCAGTACTTCTACAGCAAAACGTACACATGTGTATCACAAGCTTTACATGTACGCATACACACTAAAATCATACCAGATGGTGATTGCATTAATATATTTACATATACTGCCCTACATATTTAGACTGCTGTGTCAGAAGGTGTATAATTATGGTTTGTATATACATAATCTATGTGATCACGTTTAATTGGAGTCCAGCATCTAACCAGTTGGCACCTTGTTTCCTGAACCTATCAGAAAAAAAGTAGAACATAATGTTTCAAAAGCTGGCTGAAAACTAAAACAATTATTGTGTAATTGAGCAGGGGGGTTATCGCTGTGGACTGGAGAGCGATCCTAAAGCAGCCAGGCACACGTGGAAGTCACATATACACTGACTAACTGGTTCACAAGATGCTGAAAACAACATTCAGGCTTTTAAAACCCATGTGCGTGTCTTATCTGAAAGGGAATCTTCTGCCTTGGATACTTACCTGTAATTCAGTATATCTAGGTCAATTCCCAGCTCTTTTACTTTTTTCTTCCACAGTCTGAAGCAGCTCTCTTTAAACTCAGCCCCTTCAGCTCATCTGCCCAACAAAGTTAATTAATTTCCTTTCACTCCTGCTTCTCTCTTTCCTGTCCATTTCTTTACAAGAGCTATAGGCAGAGATGTCTTTATGTACACACTGCCATATAGACTCATTTCTGTTTTGGACTTGCCATCATCTGGACATGACCAAAATGTTTCTAGCTCTAAACTAACCAGGAAAAGCTTCAAACTCTATAGACCTAAGGCAGAATTGACTCTAAACCTGGAATCACTGCAGACAGCAACAGGCACTGTCCAGGATAACAGGAAGCCTGGATGAACCTCTCACAAAGCAAAGGATAGTATTTCTGTGTCCAAAACCTGCAAAATTAGCATGCTTTTAAAGTGAAAGTAGTGAGACTTAAGCAGTATGTGAAAGCAGCTCAAGATGTGTGCTTGGTCTAGCCAGTGGTTAGATAGCTCAGAAAATCTGTGAGATCCACAAGAGCCTCTGAAGGGCATAAACCTTTACACAGCAGCAGTCGATTCAGCCTGAGCTGAGCACAGAGTTACGGTTGTTGGTTATAAACGTTTGCATTGGAGAAAACAAGTGGATGTTATGGACTAGCTTTTCAGATCTCACTCTGCATGATTGTTCTTTGTTTTGTCTGATGCTGTAATGCACTGAAGCTTACTTCCACCTGTCACCATGGATTTTTATATCCAAAATACACAATATATTCTTACAGAATAGAGACTATTCCTATATTCTATACGGACTACAGAAAATAGAGACCATATTCCTCACTTTCCTGTAACTCTAAGAAGCACTTTATCTTCACCGTGCTTTTGTTGAAACAGCAAGACTGAAAGTTGAGGCAAAGCACAGCTCCCGTTTCACCAGGGGTCACTGGCTGTGCACTCCCAGCTCTCAACCACAAATGTTACCTTCAGAGAATAAACCTCCTTAAGTTTCTCAAGCCAGCCCTGTGGTACAAAGCAGCCTTAGAGCAGACCAGTGTGTTTGTGTGAGTGTGTTAGAGCTGGTCCTAGCATAAGCCTCAGTACTGAAGCAGCAAATGGGGGGAGAGCCTACCATGCTTGAAACCATGAGGACAAACTTCAAAAAGGCCAGAAGATTTTTTCTTCCTTAAAGAAGAGAGGAATCTAAACAATACACTTAAGAACATATGTATTTAAAAAAGCAGAAAGGCACAGAGTTGGTCACATTTATTGCATCCAGAAAAATATAATCTTATTTGCGTATGCAAATACTTACAGGACGTTTATTGAGTGAAAACCATATGCTCATATGATTTAAATAACAAATTAACTTGCCATTTAAAACTGCATTCTTGGTAACTGCAACTGACAGTTTTACTCCCCAAATGTTAAAGAACTTGAAGCTTCTTTCTGTTCTTTATGCAACTGTTTTGCTCTGTTTTTCAAATCCTCTGCCTTGGCATCATTCTTCTCAATGCCATCTCCCAGTTTGTACATTCGGCTGGCATTGGCACAGGCCCATATGTGACCCAGCTCACACCCTTTCAGTGAGTACTTCAAAGCACGGTTCATGTCCTTAGGGATCCCAGGCGCTCCTTGGAGATATATCACACTGAGGTTGAAGCAGCTAGGAGCAAAATTGCCATCACAGGCCTTTGTGTAATAGTCTCTAGCAACAACTGGGTCAGGTTTATCACCATTCACCTTCCCATCGTGGGCCAACAGCCCAACGTTATGACAGGCATTTACTGACTTCTTCCCACCTTTCTCACATGACTTCAAAAAGGAGTTGTAGGCAGCTTTCAAATCGGGGTCGAGTCCACCTGTCAGCCAAGAAACCAAGATTACTGTAAGGACAACTTGAAACAGATGAGAGCTCTCTGCTTTGCAGCATGCTTCCCAGTGCTCTCTGGGAAAGACAGCAGCCCTCACTTGAGATACAACAGTCAAAATTTAGGACTTCAGAAACACTATTGCTCTCTCAGTTCCAAACACTTTGCTAGTCTTCAAGTTAGGAAACCCTCATCCAATTCTCAGTAATCACAATAGTTTATGCAGACAAAACTCTTTTCACCAGCGCGTATAAAGATTCCCAAACAACTTCCACTAGGCAAAGTATTCTTTTGCCAGTATACCTGTACAAGTGCTGAGATTGTTAACTAGTTTCAAACTACAGTACAAATATCATATTCCTCACTGGTACCGTTATTTAAAAGACGACCCAGTAGTTTAACTGCATGCAATGACAACGCAATGTCAGGTGGATACAGGGCCTAATTACGTGCCTGTAAGCAGAGCTACCAGCTTTAAGTCTATTTCTGCCTTACTTTCTGTAAGAAAGAACAGCCAGACATGCATAAATCAAAATTTTGGTAACAGCAACATTCAGTGGTGGATATACTTACCACTTATACGCATAATTGTAAAGAAATAATATATGTGGCAGCCTAAAATTTATTAGGAAGCAGTTTAAGGTTTTCCTCCTTCCAGCTTTTATGATACGGCCATAAAAGGGGCAGGGCGTGCAGGTGTTCGGCAGTATGGGATTAAAGGAAAAAAAAAAGGGGGGGAATAAAGCCATGATTCCGAGGGCGGGAGAGCCCCGGCGCACCGAGCCCGCGGCGCCTGAGGGCGCTGAGGGGACAAACGGGAGGACCCGGCCGGGCCCGGAAAAGGGAAGGCGGCGAGACCGGCAGCCGGCCCCCGGCTGTGCCCACCTTTGCCGATGGCCTGGTAGGCCCCCAGCTTGTAGCAGCTCTCGCCGTGCCCGTGAGCCTCGCAGTTGTCGCGCAGCACCCGCGCCGCCGCCTGGAAGTCCTTCCTCACGGCGTCCAGGTAGTCGGCGAGCCGCTGGCAGCCTGCAAGGCACCGCCGGTCAGCGGGCAGCCGCCGGGCCCCGCGGCCCGGGGTCGCCCTGGAGCCGCTTACCCTCCGGGTCCTTCTCCTTGAAGCACTGGTAGCTGTACTCGACGTGCAGGTTCGCCAGGTACTCCCTCACCTCCTCCTCGTCCTCGAAGTTGATGAGGCCGGCCATGCCGCCGCGCTGACGGGGCCGCCCTCGGGCGCCTCCTCTTCCTCCCTCTCCTCCTCCTCTTCCTTTTCGTTCTCCTCCTCCTCCTCCTCCTCCTCCCAGCCCCGGTGCCCGCTGAGCCGTATGAATCCAGCCCTGGCACGGGAGCCTTCTGCGGAATCCCAAAATATAATAATACATCTGCAGTATTTTACTTGCCAAGGTTTGGGCCATTAGGATACGTATTACTGAGGTTTTACACACAGTCATCAAATCTGTAACTCGAGATATTAGTGTATGCATTAATACACTGCACAACCAAGGAGCCAGGGCTTTACTACCAACTCCACAACTTGCTGCCTGCATGCTTTTGTCTGGGATTTACAGCTGAATAATTTTTCAACTCAGTTTTAGGACAGACGTGTTGCTGCTAACAACCTTTACCAGCAACCTTCTTGTGGTACAAAAACTGACCTTGCGGATGCCTTCTGAAGAGATGGGAATCCTGCATCCCAGTACGTGTGAGCAGAAAGTGCCAGGGTTGTCGAAAGCACTTAGAGAGACTGGTAAGCAGTTCACGACACATGACATGACCTAGTTCTTTAGTTATGGATGAATTTACAGTGCTAGACAGTGTGATACTAGGGTACTCGTACGAAATACGGCACAGTATCCAGTTCCAGCGGTTTCCAGCACAAACAATTTTCTGAGAGTATAGCAGCACGTTAGAAATGTATATGACAAATTGCTTAGTTAAAATTATTTTCAAACAGTTGCTTTGTCCCAAATGTTTTCAGTAGCATCACACAGGCTTGTCAAGCTTTTGGGATAAATAAAACTCAGTTAAATCTTGTGTATAGTCTCCCATAGGAAAGCGGATTGTCTGTTAACTGCTAGAGCTAATTGCTAGAACCATTGTGGGTCGGACTGCTGGCACCACCTGCTGGGCGTGCTATCAAAATTCCACTTGTAACTTCTGTTCACATTATTCCTGTAGTATTTCCTTAAAACTTGTCAGGCTTTTCAGTGTTTGGGTTGGGGTTATTACACGTGGTCCACACGAAGCTTATATCTCGTCTCTGAAGTGCATCAAGCAAAAGCACTGACACGTCTGTGAGAATGCAAGTAAGAAAATACACGTTTTTAGTCCATGCTGACTGCTACTTGTCAGGTCCTCTTATGTTCTGGAGATGCTCTTGGAAGATGAACTGCTTTTGTACTGTTTCTCTGAAAATCAGGCTTTGAAAAAATTCAGTTTGCACAAGCTCAGTAGGAACTCTTGAGTTCAACTGGTTTAAATCCCTGAAGA
The DNA here is from genome assembly GCF_964211835.1 of Anser anser. NCBI lineage: Eukaryota > Metazoa > Chordata > Aves > Anseriformes > Anatidae > Anser > Anser anser. Next base: position 26,274,985 of record NC_139728.1, read on the forward strand.
GTCTGTTCTCGCAGGGATTTTGTCTTTGCGGTTTATAATGCAGAGGTTGGGTCAGCTGTATGGCCTCCACAATGTAGGAGCAAAGTGGCACTGTGAGGCTGCTGTGGCTCCTCAGTACACTGGGGCAGACCAAGAAATTACACTGAGCGGGGAATCTGTTCTGTGACTTCAAAGTTTTCACTGAGCCCAGAGAGGAAAAGAAAAACAGTTCCTATCATAAATTCAGATGGAATGACAAAAAGAAGGTAAAGACATACAGTGATACTCAGGTTGAAGTGATTGAGCGAATTTGTCAAAATCCCAGACTAAAGAATTGTGCCTAAAACTGACCTTTGCTGTGTAGTCCTTTAACGGATAAAATTATTTGATGGTTGCAAAATATTTTGTCATCTTTTAATTACAAATGTAAATTATATTAGTAATTTCTCCTTAATGTTGATGTGTGTGCTGTTTTGCTTAAAAGATGTAACAGTAAACTTTTTGTAATTCCATTTTAACTGGACAGAGCAATTGTATCACTGTGTATTCTGAAACAAAAAATAACTGTGTTCTCTTCACCAAGTGTAAATACAGTAATATTTGTTGGGAAAGAGGTCTTCATCGCTGTTACTGTATCTGAAAGCCGACATTATTTTGTACAAAAGCTGATAGCAAAGCTCCTCTCCAACTTCGAAGCAGAAAGCAAGACCTATTGTACGGGAGCAGCTCGCTATTCATATTACCCAGACACAATTTGGGGCAGGAAACATTGAATTGCAAGAGGCTGATCTTTGTGCAAAAGCATGGAGGTGAGGCTGAGCTCCGGACCTGCTTTGTCCTCCCAAAACGAGCCCAGGGGAGGGTCAGGCAGGCCGGGCCAGCGCTTTTTGGCGAGTTACAGCCCCCGGCGCTGGCCCTGCCGTTCGCAGAGCAGGGCTGGCTGTCCTCTGCCCGCCGCGGCTGCTTTAAGGGAGGCGGGCCCGGCGCTGCATTCACTTCCAGGTCGGGGGGGGAGCAAGCACCGGGAGGGGGGTGGAAAGGGAAGAAAAAAAAAAAAAAGAGGCAGCCGCAAGCTGCGGTACCTGGCTGGCTGGGCGCTCGCCTCCGGCACCCAGCGCCGCGATGGTGAGTGAGGGGCGCTGAGGGGAGGGGAAGGGGGCCGCCGTCCCTCGGCGGGGCAGGTGGGTTGCCCCGGGGTGCTGGCTGCCGGCGGCGGGGTGCTGAGGTGCTGGGGCAGCGGGCGAGGGGCCGGTATGGCCGCCCGGCTCCCTCAGGCGGCCGCGGCCGTTGGCCGGAGCGGGCGCGAGACCCTGAGCGCGAGCGCCTGCAGCCCCCGTCCCGCCCCGCCGCTGAGGGGCGCCGCCGGCAGCGGCCGTGACAGGGGCACCCGCGGCCGGCCCCAGAGCTCGGGCACGGCCCGGCCCGGCCCGGCCCGGCCCGGCTCGGCCCGGTACGGCTCTGCTGCAGCTGGCGGAGGGAGAAGGCAGCCCCTCTGTTACAGGCAGGCCGTGCGTGGTGCTGCTGCCGGCTCGGGAGATGAGTGTGCATATTTGCTTTTGAAACACCACCAGGAACCTCCTGGGCTGTCTAATAGACCGTAGTTAATAAAAGCATAACTTAGTCGCCTAAGTAAGCTTTTGATCTTTATTTTAAAAGTAGGTACCCCCGTGCCTGTTGTTGTCTTCAGAGGACTGCGAGTTTGGTTCTTTGGGAGCTGGGTGCCGACATTTAAACCTGTGGCAAAACTCTGATTCATGGCGACTCTATGCACCTTTGTTGTCGTGCCGGCATTGTGCATCACCTTCATACCTTTGTTCCTTCCTATGCCACATTTCTAGGCAGCGTTCATATCTTCTCTCACCTTTTGATCTGTGAGGCTAATAAGCTGGTTTTGCCTCCTCCTCCCAACATGCTTTTTCCCCCCCAGCATATTCTGGTAGCTGTTAGGTTCAAACTGAGGTGGTGTAGATATCTCTTAACATAAATGGCCCCACGAGATCTGCTAGTGCCTTGAAAATGGCATAACAGTTCCGTATTTTTGCTTGATGCTTCTCCTGATACCTTCTTTGGCTGCCTGTGTTTCCTTGTGGTTAAGCGAACCCTTCAGGTTCTCTCCAGTCATTTCTAATTGATGAACTCGTATCGGAAGTTCTTTATATTAGTTTTCGAGTACATGGTCTTATTATGTAGCTTTAATGTGACACTATTTAATTTTAGATGCCTTGTGGCCTCTGCCAACTTTGTATCGCTAGCAACTTTAATCAGTATGATCCCACTTGTGCCAGAATAATTAATGAAAATAATAAATTTGAGTTTTGTGCATAATCATTCGGTGAGTCTGGTTAATAAATTGCCTAATTTTGTTTCATTCTGTTAATTTAAGTAGGATAATCCTCGAGCATTTTTCGTAGCATAAATCACTGAACCATCTGTTTATTTTTCACCGCCCTTATTAGTGCTCAGGAGAATTCTGAGGAATGTTATTGAGCTGCTAGTATTTCTTGGTCATTTTAGGCATGTTCATTTTAAGAAAGTAAATCTTTAGGGCTAAAAACCAAGGCTCTGCTACCATTTATTGTCCTGCTAACTTCTTGAGAGAAATAATTGCCGCTATTTGAAAAAGCACCTTATCCTGTACCCCCGTCTCCTTCCTTGAGCTTTCAGGGAAGAAAAGCAGATGGGCCTGGCAGAGCATACAGTGACCTCTTGCACTGGAGTCTTGTCATACTGAGTCAGTAATTGGGTGCAAAAATTGGAGACTTAGAAATAGTTCTCCTGCAGCTGAAATTGTAGTCTGTCTTCCAAGGCTTTATACGGGTTTACTGAGGGGAAACTGATCAAAAGCTACCTGGGGGGCTGGGGGGAAGATTTGATTTTTAATGACTGAGACACAAAGCTAGAAAGAACTGGATCTTTCAGGCTGGAGTTGGTAGGATCATCACAATGCCTATAGTGAAAAAGGCCCACACAGCAGTGGGATTTAGTTTTCCTGCAAAGTTAGATTGCAATTACTGATGGGAAACATCAGTTAAATCTGTCTCTTTTTTGTTACTGTTGTATAAGCAGGTGGTTGCATGATGATGCTCTTCTGAAAGAACAGGATTTTGTCTGGGTACTCCTACTCAATTAATCTAGGCATAAAGTTGGGCTTAAGATTCTCTAATTTATTCTAGGTACTTCAATATGTCCCTTTAAGCTCTTCTTTTCCTTCGTAACTGCATTTTGAAATATAGAGGTAGATATAGTCTGGCAATAGTTAATGTCAATACAAAGAGTTTTTAAAAGAAAGTATGAAGAATTGTGTTATTTGTGAGAACCTTTCCAACTGTACTAGTGACGTACACTATAAGCTGAACTAGGTAATGCCATATTAAGGGTGGGATTGCATTTCAGTCTGCTAGTGTATTGGATTACTGCTAGATGCCAATGGCCATGTGCTTTACTCTCCTTCCCCCCGCCTCTTTGTTTGTTTGTTTGCCTTGGTTTTATTAAGCACTTACAAAGTTATCTTCTTTTTTTTTTTTTTTGGAAGATTTTAAAAGAAATTTTAAAGAAAAAAGCATTAAAAATCCCATCCCCAACTATTCCATTACCGGTACTATTCCATAAGCTAGTTGACTTTAGATGTGTCACATTAGCTAAAACATATATTAGTAAAAGGAATGAAGGCACCCAGCCTTGTGTCATATAACACATAATCCTGTCTTTTGGAGACTTTAGTCTGGTCACTCGAGTTAGTCTGATGGAATGAAAGAAACCGTTATGTATGTGGGAACATCAGATGGTTAAGATGGCCTTGAAAATGTCAAATCTAGACAGTAAAAGTTCTACTGAAATGGTTCTGAATGATCCTTACGAAATACAGTAATCTTGAGCTGTAGTTGACACATATTTACAGCATTCAATTGAAGTATTTGAAATTGAAATAACCAGAAAGTGAAATGAACTGAAAAACAACTGCCAGCTTTGTTTTCAAGCTGACATTCAAAAGCATAAGTAAAGAAGGGAAACACTGAAATCGTACTCCTGTAGGTGTTCAAATACAACTGCAGGCTTTTATTATGAGCTCCTTAACTGGGCAATATTCTCTCAAAGTAAGAAGTTAAGAAAAGGAGTGCCACTTGCTCACGGAAAGGTTTGCAGGTTGCATTCAAGCTATTCTACTTCAGTAGCAGACAACCTAGGAAATTACTTTTATGGTGCTTGTCAAGGGATATTATTAGATGCAGGTAAAAAATGTTTCCCCTGACTGTCCAGGTTACCTCCAGAGCCTTTGCTAGGTGTGTTTGGTAAGTCTTTTGCAACATGTTGAAGAAGTGTTACAAACGTCTCCTGCAGCTGGTATAAGTGAGGTCGATAGAAGTGGTACTCTGCTGTTCCAAGTGTGACTGATCCCTGCTTGTGGATTTTGGCCCTTTATAGCTAGAGGGGAGTCCTGCATGAACTTCTAAAGTGATTATTTTATTACAAAAAAAATAAACAATATCTCCAGGTTAGATTGGCTAGCTAGAGGTATAGGCTGAAAAAATAGCTCTCTGAGTCATATGCTAGCAGCCTATCTGCATGGCTAAAAATTCTCATCGGAGTTTGCTCACTGATATATGGAAGTGTTTTAGCTTTTCTGGCAGAAATTATGCAACAGTGCCAGAAGGAATGAACAGAGCCTGTATTCTGGTTTTTGTCATGTTTAAGCATCAGATTAGAAGCACAAGAGCTAATGAGAGACGAGGCTGTCTTTGCTTAAGTGAGAATAATTTTCATATGCTTTTGAATAAGGATTCTGATTTTTGTTTGAATCGGCAGCTGTCTTATAAGTCCTTGCCATGTGTATTAATTTCAGCTTAGAAAAAATACTTTCTCTATTCCTTAAAAAAAATATATTATTTTAAAATAACCATTTTTTTTCTCTCTAGAAGCATTTCAGGCATTATTGCACGTTGTAAAGAAACAAAAGATGTTAACAACTCCAAATTCTGTCCCTCCTCTTCATATCAGTTTATGGTGGGAGGCAGCCAAAATTGCTGTTTTCTGGTAAAGGGAGCAAGTCACATCACAAAATAACTCCTGTTTCTTCAACAATAATATTTAACAATCAAGTTGAGCAGAATTTAAGCACTTAGTGAAATCAAGTCAAAGGGGTGGAAGTTGCATGTCAAAAGCTGCAGAAAGAGCTTGTATTTGAATAATTTGGAGTTTTTAGTTCCCAAACCTGTACTTAAGTCTTCAGGAGCTATTAAACTGCAGTCTCTCTTTGTTGGCAGTTCACGATTCATTAAAGATAAGCTCCATTCCAGCCCTACCCTAAATAGGTGCACCTTATTTTAGAAGATGTATTTCTGTCATTTTCTTTATATTTCTTCTACATAACCTTTTATCTATTTCTCTACTTTTGCTATGAGAATATTAGGCAAGTGAAGCAACAGAAGAGAAGTTAAATGAACTAGCAAAGAAAGGTGAAATTATCCAGAACTTTCAGTATAAAAGGCAAGCTACAATTCTTCCTACAGATGAGATGTGGCAAGAGTTGATGCTGTTATTTTCAAAATTATCCGGGGGAGTATGTACCAGTCACTCAGCCTTCTTTTGTGTAGCGCTGCGGATGATTCACAGGGCTGCGAGTCATTCTTTATGTTGATTAATCTGGGAGACTGAAAACAGTAAGCTATTATTAGGCGCTGAATAAAAAATAATAATAATAATAAATAAATAAAAAAAACCAAACAACCAAACCAACCGACCAAAAAAAAAAGTTGAGATTTTCATGTGTCAATATGCAATCTCTCTCTGAAGGAAAATGTGAAGTTTATATTCTGCCTTGTCCCCATTGTGCCCAATGTTCTCTATAGATAATTTCCAGGTCCTTATCATAAAAAGGGGTGGAAAATGGTATCTTTTATCAGAAAGAATACTGCAATAATTGTTATTTCATTGCAGCACAAAATTTGGATCTTTGAGTTTTCTTTTTTTTTTGATCCGAAGCTTTAGCTGCACTTTTCAGTATCAGAAATTGCTCCTAACCATACATGAGATTTATCTACATTCCTAATGTAAGTTTGTGGTAGACTTCTAGTGTGGGTAGATTTAAATGGAAGATTAAAAGCAATTATATCAAGAAGTAATCTTTGATTAAAACAATAGTTCTTTCAGTCTGTCTTGATCGATTAATTACCAGCAAATGTCATAAATTCAAATTCTGTCATCAGAAATTGGGAAAATACTTTTATTGCCCAGTGAACGCATGCAGGATTTACGTACAGCAGACAGACTGGCTGTGGCTCTCGGGGTGACCGTGGGAGGAGGCTGCCCCCCAGTTTGGCAGGTCTTGTGTTGTGTGACCCAACTCACAAGTTTACTGCGGTTCTAAGGAGAGCATCTCGTGTATAATATTTGCCCGTTCAAATGTGAGTCAGACTAACAAAAAATGATTTAACCAAAAATAACGTTGTAGAGGAATGTTGGAGACATAGACAGCAAAATGATTTGACTAAATCGCCTTTGTTTCATTGTGTTTTGCATACGACAGGAGGAAGCTTCTCCCTATTCTTTGCTTGACATCTGTTTGAATTTCCTTACTGCTAACCTAGAGAAGTTCTGCACAGAAAGGCAAGATGGAACACTGTGCCTGCAGGAGCCAGGAATGTTTCCTCAAGAAGTGGCTGATCGATTGCTGCAGACGATGGCATTTCATGGTAAAACAATTATTTGTGGGTCATCGGTGGAAAATATTTTACTGGAATGTGGCACTGCAGCTAGGGTGTGTTTTCTAGTAGAGTCTGATGTTGGAGCTATTTAAAATGTGTTCCTTAATCTCTGAATAGAGAATTTCTGTTATTTTGGTTTTGCCACAGGTTCAGCTGGATGTTGCTGGATAGATAGTTCTGAATCAAAAGTTCTTTGTCCCATGTTTATGATTTTAATTAAATATTCTTTTAAGTGAGCATTCTTTAACAGACCTTTCAATAACTTTTTAAAAGATTTAATTCTACTTCTAGCAGTGCTCACATATTTCAGTATCTCCTGCAGACCAATTAACTGAATTACGTTTTCTTTACTATGTGTCCATACAATTAAACTATGCAATAATCTTCTGATTTTTCATTAAAATAGTTTTTCATTGCTTTTAGTACTTTTCTTGCAGTGGAATTCTTTGCTAAAAGGCAGTCAGTTTCAAGACTAGCATAAAAGGTATGAAAAGCACCTTGTGGTGTTCTTATGTGTTACTACAGGCCTAGTATGTTTTGTCAGGCTTTTGAAGAGAGACCTGCCATCTTGTTTGCTTACTTTTAAGCATGACAAAGGAAAATGTTAAGTATGTGTCATTAAAAGCTTCTTGGCATGAGGACAGTGAATGTATAGAATATCCTACAGAAGAGCCAGGAGACCGATTTCTGCAGACTTTAGAGATGAGACGTGACACTGGAAAAATTGCTTTAAACACACCAAGAGCCCTATCCTGTAGGTGCAGATGTGGCTGGCTGCCTTTGTCCAGATACTGGTGTTGTAGTTCCCTCCAGCTGTTGCCAGCTGAGTGTAACAGAAGAGATAGTCCTAAAAAAAAACAAAACAACAAAACAAAACATGCAACTCCCCAAACCTCTCCATCTTCAGCATGCATTACTTTCTGATAAGTAGTTATTTAGAGTAGTCCCAAGAAATCGGATTCAAGGAACAGAAATGTATTACCAGTACTAGCAGTGACGAGGGCAGTTTCAGACACAGAAACGTCACAAACACTGTGTCAGAGTGCAGGAAGTCAAAGAAAAAAGAAAAAAAAAAAGTGGATTCTAGATAAATGGTGTGTGGCAAAGGTAGGTCAGTGGGAGAGCCTGACTTGATCCGTAATTAAAAAGATTAGCAAAAATTACTAAGTAATTTAGTTATATTTGATAAGTAATTTCGTTATATTTGAACCAAATTATATTTATTTATTGCACTTTATTTTTTTTCCTGAGTACCAATTGTCTCATATTATATGTTCGCTTTCTCTACAAAAGATACATGTTACCTGGTCTGAAATGTTCTTTAGAAAGGTCTGCAAATCTTAATATTAATTTAACTTCATCACAGAGGCAATTACTAGCTCATGACTTAAATCTAGACAGACTGTAGTGGCAATGATGCTTTTATTCAAATATATTGTGTTCTCAATGTCTTTACAATCTTCATTGTGCCTGAAGATGCAAACCGGGGACATTGGCATTTATAACCCTCTGGAGCAAAATTAGAAGGACGTGTACTTCCTACTTCTTCTGTGTGTATGCTTGTGTACCCATACCCTTCTCTCAGGGCTTTTTATAAATTAGTAATCACTCTATTGATGAGACAAAAATAAGATATCTTGGTGTTTCTGATGTATTTCAGATAATCCTGTGCATGGAACTAAATTTTTCAGTTAGTGTTTTGTCAGTATGCTGCAGGAAAAGACTACTTACGCAGTCATCTTGCTACAGAGCAGAAGATAATAATCTCAAACGAGGCTATTGTATTTCCTTTTTTCACTGCTGTCTTTCTCTCCTTCCCACTCTTGTCCTCCTGTTTCTCCTCTTTGAAACACTTTCTAGGTTTCTTTCTCACATTTAGCTTGTTTCTGAGCAACACTCCTACCTTCTTCATGAAGGACATATAAAATAACTTAATCAGCTTAGTATAGTGTATTGATCCTACCTATAAATTCAGTCGAATGCTATAGTATTCAGTTGAGTTAAAGCAAGATGGAAGTGGATCATTAACTGCTGGCACTATGTTGAGGTTAACAGAACTGTGACCAGGGAAGAAAAACTTCAAGAAAATTTTAAATTTAGTTTTTAGCACGTTTCTAACCAGTTCCAGTGAGAAAATTCAGAAAATGCAGGCTGTAGACTGAATGTTTTCAAATTATTGCTACGTTTTATTTTGTTGTGTGTTCTGTCTTCTGACCGAAACGTGCATTGTGTATCCAGTACGTCTTAATTTAGCTGTCCTATTCTTTGACCTGAGATTATCCAAAAGTGAGATCATAATCGCAAAAGCAGAAGCTCAAATAAAAAATTCAGCAGCATAGTGATCCGAGAATATCCTATTTTGCAATTAATCTCTGTTAACACTTCTTACTTGTTTCTCTTTGGGCTCTTAATAGTGGTGTATGATGCTAGAAGCAAACACTAATGCTGTTTTCCAACAGGGCTTCTGAATGATGGAACTGTGGGCGTCTTCCGAGGCAACCAAATGCGTTTGAAACGAGCTTGTATCCGCAAAGCCAAAATCTCTGCCGTGGCTTTCCGGAAAGCGTTCTGCCATCACAAGCTAGTAGAACTTGATGCTACTGGGGTGAATGCAGATATAACAATCACGGACATTATAAGCGGACTTGGCAGCAATAAATGGATCCAACAAAACCTTCAATGCCTTGTGCTGAACTCACTAACTCTTTCTTTGGAAGACCCATACGAGAGGTGCTTCAGTCAACTGTCTGGGCTTCGTGCATTAAGTATTACCAATGTTCTGTTCTACAATGAGGACTTGGCAGATGTTGCATCACTCCCTAGGTTAGAAAGTCTGGATATATCCAACACCTCTGTTACTGACATAACAGCACTCCTCACCTGCAAAGACCGACTGAAATCTTTGACCATGCACCACCTGAAATGCTTGAAAATGACCACAACGCAGATTCTGGATGTTATAAGAGAACTAAAATATCTGAATCACCTTGATATTTCAGATGACAAACAGTTCACATCAGACATAGCACTTCGTTTGCTGGAACAGAAAGATATCTTGCCTAACCTCGTGTCTCTGGACATTTCTGGAAGGAAGCATGTTACAGATAAGGCAGTAGAAGCATTTATCCAGCAACGGCCAACAATGCAGTTTGTAGGACTGCTAGCTACTGATGCCGGCTACTCAGAATTCCTAACAGGAGAAGGAAATCTAAAGGTTAAGTGGGAGAATTAATTTTGCTGAAAAATTAGAATGTTCAGGAAAAATAGAACTAATTATTTGTAATAAATATATGTAGGTGTTTCAGAAGGAGGCTGTAAGTTAGTATTTTAACTGTGAGTTGTAATTAGTGACTTCATGTCCAATTCCTACTTAATTCTGGAACAGAAACTGCTAGATTTAAATAATACTATTGTAAAAAAAAAAACACAACATCTATTTTCTGTGCCATTTTAGTGAGCATCGAGTCCTGATTTAACCTACTAGATCTAAGACAGCTGAACTAGGTCTAGTCAAGTCATTTACTGGAATAATATTCTTGGGTTTCCAGCCCAGTGTCTAGCATAAGGCAGCAATATGTAAGAGGGAGAGTTACAATTTGCATAAACTTTGAGCAGTTCATGATTAACACAGCAGATACAATAAAACTTAATAACTGAGCTGCTGTTGTGTTCCATCACCTCTTCTATTTCCTGATTACAATATTTCTGCCTACCTTGAAAGGTCTTTTGAAGGTCTTGAAAGGTCTTATGGAGGTCGCGAAAGGGAACTGCAGAGGGAACGAGGAAGAGTTTGCATAATGTGGCCATATGTCTCCTAAGCAAGTTGAGTTTTGCAATTCAGTTAAAAAAAGTTAGAATGCCCTTGTTATATGCAAATTAGATAACACAGCAATGACAATTTTTTAATAATAATTTTTACCTGGAACTTTTGACAATTGTTAATGGCCAAGTCTCCTGAGTACCTGGTTGTCACAGCTGACAGCAGTGTGTATGAATGCTGAAAGATTTGTTGGAGAAAGCAAGTTCCCATTTGACGTGATCGGTGTATGGCATCAAGAAATGAAACCTCAAATTTGGTATTAAATAATTCAATATAATCCTTAGAAATAGGCATTAGCTGTATAGAATACATGCTATGACTGTGCTATGAAAAGGTACAGTCTTTTTTTCTTCTTTTTTACTTTGTGACCTGGAATTCATTAGTGACTGTACTGAACTATTCGTCTGTTTAGTCTCGATACTACTAAAGAACAGTCAGGACACAACCCTTGTGGAGTCAGTCAAAGTAAAATATTGTTATCTTTACAGCAGTCCTATATCATTTGGCTATAGAAAGTTCTTGAGAGATTAAACACGAGACAAACATTGTAGTTGAAACCATGAAGCTGAGTGGAATTCTTCATGTAGCATATAACTGGCTGCAGAACGTGTCAGTAAATATGATTGCCCTGCTCTAGTTGGTAGAGAGCATAAACCAAAGTCCGAGATGGTATCACTTCTCTCAAGGCTGTAATATCTTCCTGGTCTAGCAAGTTATGAAAAATTTGGTTCCATATGATACAAGATGCATGAAAAGTGACACTTTCATCTGTGAACGTTTGCTTTCCCTTACGTGACAAATTAGGTAGAACAAGTTCCGTGTGCTTCCCTGAGAATTAAAACCAAAAAACAGTGTTTGCAGCAATGATTCTAAAAGTAGTAGGACTGAGGAACAAGCCTACGGTTACACAACATGCAGATACAAAGTAGGTTAAATACAGTAAAATGGAAGATGCAGTAGGTTGAGAGGTGGAAAAATTTTCAGCTAGTTGCTGATTTAGTATTCTAAACTTAAGCTTATATTAGTCAACAGTCAGTAGCTTCTAATGCACTATTCACCTAAATTAGTTTAGTGTTAGCAGACTTTAAATCCATGTTAAAACTTTTAAAGAATGTTTTCTTTTGCAGTGCATATGAGTTAGTTCTTTAATACAGTGCTAGAAAGGTATTGCTACAGATCTAGCTTATAGGAAACCTGATGTAGACAAAAAATGGAAATATTTTTTATTGGCAGAGCTAGAACCCTGAGCGAAAGATATCAGCCAAAATATGTTTGTCAGTTTATTTGACAGAGCATTCAGTTTCATATACTACTTTTAGGCATTTGCTGTTTCATAAGCAGTTTTTGTTAGTCACAAAGTGCTACTTTTACTTAGTGGTTTCATATGGATGTGCTTATAGTGGTGTCTGAAACCTAATTCTGTCTTATAAAGGGGATCCTTTACAAAGAATGTTTGAAGATCACATAGTTCTGGATTAATATGGGCAGATAATGTAATCATTTGCTTACTCAAGGCTTTGGCTGAAACATCAGCACTTTTGAAACTGCGGCTTTGCAATTTTGTGAACAAAATTCTTAAAGTAAATGATGATATCTTGAACTAAAGATGATTCCTCTGTTTGTAGGTGTCAGGAGAAGCAAATGAGACTCAGATTTCTGAAGCACTGAAGCGTTACAGTGAACGGGCCTTCTTTGTGAGAGAAGCACTCTTTCATTTATTCAGCTTGACACATGTGATGGAAAAAACAAAGCCTGAAATTTTAAAGGTAAAATAATATAGTCTTGATGAGAAGGTCTTGCATTGTTTCCTGAACTGATTGTAAAGAGGCCATCCCCAAAACCCTGTTAAAAATTATTTTTAAACTTTTACACTTCCGTTGTGATTTTTAAGGCTAAAATTTTTAATGATGGATAAAAATTAACAATGAGTTAATGATGGAGGTGATGCCCTAATAGTGTTTTATGTTACCTAAAATTGATTTGCACTAATTTAGTGTCTAAATTTATTAGCATCATTAGTAGTTTTGAATGATTTGAAGTTTTCTTCAGGTGCTGAATTAGGTCTTTAGAACATATCTATCTTGGGTCAAATCAAAGGTTTGTCTGGTTTTATTCCCCATGTACAACCATGCCTTCTGCTGGTACGTACAAAAGAACAATAATAGGGAAGGGATATTTCTCACCACTGCCATCTTCCAGTTTGGTAGCATGAACAAATGAACAAATAATTGTTAGAGTCATACATTGGGCTCTAACTAGTGGCAATTCCTGAAACTTCCTTAGAAACCCATTCTAGGAATTGGCTTTATGTTGCTAGAATAACATTGAATATTGTGTTAAGTTTTGGGCCCCTCACTACAAGAATGGTGTTGAGTTGCTCGAGTGTGTGCAGAAAAGAGCAACAAAGCTTGTGAATGGACTAGAAGACAAAGACTTAGAAGAAGTAGCTGAGGGAATTGGGATTGTCTGGAGAAGAGGAGGCTGTGGGGAGACCTCATCATTTTCTACAATTACCTGAAGGGAGGATGCAGTGAGGAGGGTGTCAGTCTCTTTTTTTTCAGGTGGCAAGTGATAGAACATGAGGAAATGCTCTCAAGTTCCATCAGGGGAGGTTTAGGCTGGATATGAGGAAGACTTTCTTCACAGAGAGGTTGGTTAAGCATTGGAATGGGCTGCCAAGAGAAGTGGTGGGAATACCCCCATCCCTGGAGGTATTTAAGAGAGGTGTGGACGTGGCACTAAGGGACGTGGTTTAGTGATGGGACTTGGTAGGTCAGGTTGATGGTTGGACTTGGTGATCTCGAAGGTCTTTTCCAACCTAGATGATTCTGCAATTCTATGATCTCCTCTGAGGGGCTGCTGCAGACAGTGCAAAAGGACTTGGAGAAATAGAAGTTGTCAGCTTTCAGTCATTGAGCAGAAGGAAATGTTCTTTCTGAGAATTAAAATCATACCAGATGAGTTTTTTCATTTAAGTAAAGAGGAGGCAGAAGTTAGTCATCGTCGTGGCCTGAAGCAACAGTGGATTGCTCTTGAGGTATGTGCACAAACGTGTATGTAAGTAATGTGGGTAAAACTCTTGCATTTCAGCTTGTGGTTATTGGAATGAGAAATCACCCCCTGAATTTGCCTGTGCAGTTAGCAGCAAGTGCGTGTGTCTTTAACCTAACCAAGCAAGACTTAGCAGCGGGCATGCCTGTGCGACTTCTGGCTGATGTCACTCACTTGCTTCTGAAGGCCATGGAACATTTTCCAAATCATCAACAGGTAAAAGATGAAATTTCTTTATTTTCTGTAGGTTTCTCTGTATTGTGGATCTTAAGAGAGATTTCTCCACATCTCATGACCTCAAGAGCAGCTGTAAGCAAGTACTCATATAGATCCATTTGTGCAGGATTTAAGTAAATATTACTTCCTTTTGTGCTTCCTGCCCTATAGGACTGTACTTAATAGAATCAATGTTACCATAATGTGGCTTCTCAAAAAGACTTTCATGAAATTAAACTTGCAAATAAAGTAGAAAATACTGTTGGGTGAGTTGGTCGTCGTTAGAGGCGATCTTGCTGAGAAGAGTGAATGTTTCCTTGCATGTGGCAAAATGGAAACCAAGAGGTGATGTTGGATATCTGGCAAAACTATGATTTTTACCCTAACAAAACCATTATCAGGCAGGATTAGGCAGAAATGCACAGTGGTTATACTGTCCTATTTTAAAAACAAACATCTCTTCAGGCAAACTTTGGATATGTGGATACAAATTATTTCCTTAAGATTATTTAAAGGTTTTTGCTTAATAAAGAACGGATGATGTGTTGAAGGATCACACTTCCTTCAAAGAGTCAATGTGGAAATCCATTGTGTCTAGTTACTAAGCAAGGTTTTGAGTGATCTGCAGTGTGGCTGGAGTTGTCTGAGAGTTTTATCGTTGATCCAGCTACTGTTAACAATAACATAGCATGCCATATTACTAGCGCTAGGAAAAGTCTCATCTGTTTGGGCAGTGTTGAGTGACATAGTGATACTTGCCCAAAATCACAGTATTGAAAACGTCAATTTTTAAGGTTAAATCATAGGAGGTAAATGAGCCTTCATTTGGTATCTTGCATAGGGTTTCCTTAGATATCAAGAGTTATAGCTACAGTTATATATATGTCCTACCAAATGTTCTGGTCAGTGTCTGAAAGTATCGTGGTGTTTTGTTTTTTTTTGTGTGTGTGTGTGTAGTGTTTTATTTATTTATTTATTCCTACTTCCACATTCAACTTTAATGGGGCTTGAATATTCAGCTAGCCCTCCTTCTCTGTTTGAGATACAGGTTTGAAGAAAAATGTAGTGTTTTCAGAACTGCTTAATTCATTTTGTATGTGCATAAACTTAAATATAAGAGGAAAGAGATTTATTTAGGTGCAAAGTTGTCATACAGTCTGCTGTCTGTATTGGTATATTTGCCTGCCTTTTAATTTGTTACTGACCTAACTTGAAGGAGACATCTTTAGCAAGCCTGTACATGAGATATTAATCAAGAGTAAAAAGTTGGTTGTAAAGCTTTAAATCAAACTTCTTCCTTATTATTTGACAAAAGATTAGAATCAAAGCCCAAACAGAATTTTATGGTATCTTCTCAGTGAGGAGAGTGTTTGCCCCATGGTGAAGGAATAATTTTACCCTAAAGTTCTTTTTTTCCGTTAAACTGACTCTTTTTTTAGTTATGATCATTTTGCTTGTGGAAATATGTTTAATGATTCATAGCAAGAAGGTATTCTGAAATGTGTGTCTCTGTAATCATTCTTTTTCATTTCTTATAGCTGCAGAAGAATTGTCTTCTTTCACTGTGCAGTGACAGAATCCTTCAGGATGTGCCATTTAACAGGCAAGTTTTATGTCAGTTAAAATGAGCTGTAGCATTGCAGGATATTTTTCTCTGTTGTTTTTTTAATACTTAGGTATGTTTATGATTTCTTGGTCTTTGGAAAGTCATGGATGCTCTAGAGACTTGATGACCACAGGGTTTGTTTCTGGTCTCAGTTTTCCCAGTTTAAATCATTCTAATGTGTTAATTCGTGTGGCCTGTGGTATTTTGGGCCTGTAATACATAATAGTTTTGACTGTAGGTCTGTAATAAAAACCTCTGGTATGCGGGTATTTTTTGCTTCACCTGCATAGGTCTACCACTAATCGTGTAACAGAAGTCAGAATTTCTCTGGGGGACTGTGGGATTGTTTTTTGCCGATACTTTTCTACTTGGATGTTTTGCTCAAAGGCTTTAAAGTATGTTGGTCTGCTGTTTCAGAATATTGTGTCAAATTTTTCTTCCTTCTTTGGAAGTAATTCCTGTGCACTTTGATGTATAATTAGAAGTAAGATATCCTAAGCAAACAGCTTGAAGATGACTGAGGTTCATGCAATACATGTAATTTCCTGATGTATTTCTACCTTTTTGATACAAGGCACACTTCTGGTTTCTTTGGTCTTGCATGCATTTCTATCTGAAGTGTCTTCTGTGTATATCTTTCTTTTGTTAAGACTTACAAGACTTGGGGAAACAAAACTTATGTTTAACTTTCAGATTTGAAGCAGCCAAACTTGTTATGCAGTGGCTGTGTAATCATGAAGATCAAAACATGCAAAGGATGGCTGTAGCCATAATTTCCATTCTTGCTGCAAAGGTACAAAATTTAAACTTTGAAATGATCAGATAGTATTTCTAAAGTATATTTAAAAAAAGTGTTGATGATGGTTTTATTTATTTATAGCTTTCGACAGAGCAAACAGCCCAACTTGGTGCAGAGCTTTTCATTGTTAGGGTAAGTCAAATACTTTCTTGACAGTAAAAAATACCATCCTCTTGAGCTATGCATGCTGACAGTATTCCTAAAGATATAAAACAAAAATAAGTAGATAGAATTCTAAGAACACATTAACCTGTATTCATCTGCAAGTTCTTTGGAACAGAAAAGGCTAGAGAATTTGCTAGAGATGATATCAGGCACAATGGTTATGAGACATAATAGCATAGATGAAAAGAAGCCAAACTGGGAAAACTTGATACAGTTAATATGAAGTAAAATAGCAATAAATTCTTGGCTTCAAATTCATTCTATAAGCCTAAAGATCCTTGAAAAGAATATTTGAAATAAATTGTTAGTGCTGTCAGTGTCCATCAGTAATCATACATACATATCACACATGTAATTATGGTGAAAACAGGAATTACTCAAGCATGCAATCATATTCAAAAGGGGGGAAAAAAGGTTTAATAGCAATTTTATTTTGTATAGTTTGTGTCTTTATAGTTTAGGTCTTTATTCTGCTTATAAATGCAGTTTGCATTACCCAAGTCTGCACAGAAACAAGCAGAGGAGCCAATATGTTTTTTGATTATACAATCATAACTAGGATTTCATTTTGTTTGTTTGTTTTTTCCAGCAACTTTTACAAATAGTTAAGCAGAAAACAAATCAGAATCTTGTAGATACTACTCTCAAGTTCACACTGAGTGCACTTTGGAACCTCACTGATGAATCTCCAACAACGTGTCGGCACTTCATTGAAAATCAAGGACTAGAACTTTTCATGAGAGTCTTAGAGGTGAGTAGTACAGTTCTCCCTGCAGATTGTCAGACAAGGTTTATAATTAAAATTGTTTCAGTAATAAGCATAAACAGTTACATATAGTTTCTTCCTTTTTTTCCACAGTCTTTTCCATCGGAATCATCCATCCAACAGAAAGTTCTTGGACTTCTGGTGAGATAAACAAAAAGTCTGAAATCTGTATTGTTAAAATTTGATCTTTTTTTTTCCCCATGTTAATGTGAAAATTTGTCTAATGTTTTTACATTCATTTAATCTTGAGAGTGTTCATTATTCACAATTGACGTTGTTTCAGACTGTTTTGTCAATTCTCCAAAAGCTGATTGTATTGAAATTGATGATTACACTAAACAAAAAGCTTTTATGAAGGGGCAGTGAGTGAGGCTTCATGTATGTCTAAATGCAAAAGTTAATTGAAAATTAATGGAATTCAGAATTGTGCACCTGGTGAAGTTTACTGAAATTGACCGTGTTTGAGAAATGTTAAAAGTAGCCTTTAAGTTAGTGTAATCTGCATGTTAATGGTCCAAAATTACTTAGGAGAAAACTTCTGTATTCTAAGGCAAATTTCTGCATTAAACTGGAAAAGTTTTAAAAACAGAAGTAGCATTTTGGTATCTGACTGTCACCTGAACATATGAAGATCTCATCCTGGTGTTTATACGTGTTTACATACACTATGTAGTTCAAATTCGTATGTTCATCTCCCTGATAATATTTTCTTTTTTTTTCCTTCCCCTCTCTGTTTCCCTCCCCTCCAGAATAATATAGCAGAAGTTAAAGAACTCCATTCTGAATTAATGTGGAAAGACTTTATAGACCACATCAGTAAATTATTGCACAGCGTGGAGGTGGAAGTCAGCTATTTTGCAGCAGGGATTATTGCTCATTTAATATCTCGAGGAGAGCAAGCCTGGACATTAAGTCGCAGCCAGAGGACCTCTCTCCTCGAACAGCTGGTACTGAAATGACGGTGCAGTTTATCGTGCTCTTCTATTTTTGTATGTTTGTATTTAACATTGACAGTTCTTTGTTCTGTATTTTGCAGCATTCTGCCATTTTGAACTGGCCGACTCCAGAGTGTGAGATGGTGGCTTACAGGTAATTATTGTCTTGATTTAGAGTTTGGAAAATACAGTAGAATTGAACTAAGTTTAAAACTTGTTCTGAAGCAAAGTGAGCTGCTAGCCAGATGTGGTTTTGTCCAGCAGAAAAATGCCTATCAGCTCAAAATACACAGCATGCTGGTTTTCCTTTTCTGACCAAAGAAGGGTAGGGACTCCTGTGAAAGATAAATGTAATGTTGTTCTGCCTGCATTTCTATTAAAGATGTTCGCATCCACGTCTAAAGGTCTTAAACACAAAGATTAACCACTGAGATTATATTGGCATGCACTGGGTTAGCACTGTCTGTCCTAGATAAAGGGACTTGAGGCCAAAAAGTACAACTAGATAATTACTGTCCATTTAATCATTATTTACGCTGTTTACTCCTATTTTTAATGTGTAAGAGGCATCTAAATGCAATGGTAAAAGCATACCATGTATCCGCTATCTATATTTTTGCTGGTTATTGTCTTAAACATCAAAAGGTAGTCACTTTTTACATCTAAAACTCCAGTTTATCAAATGTCTGTCCCAGTTACATTTGTCAGTGAATGAGTAGACAACATGTGATCTGTGAAGAAAAAGTAATATCTGGTAGCAAAGTGAGATGCTGATTGAGATGCTGCTCTCTCTCTTTCTCTTTTTTAAAAATAGGTCTTTTAATCCATTTTTTCCACTACTTGGCTGTTTCATGACACCTGGTGTCCAGTTATGGGCAGTGTGGGCCATGCAGCACGTCTGCAGCAAAAATCGTATGTATTAAGATAAAATTACCCTTAAAATTGTTATTTCCTAGCATATCAATCATTAGCATGAAGTGGGAATAATAGGAATTCCTATTATTTTCATTCCTGATCCTTTGGAGAAACTACACTGAGGCTTTTACTAAATGGGGCAGGAAAAGAAAATTATAAAAGCTATATAAATCTATTTTATTTAATGGAATTTTACTGTTAAATGCACAGTATTAATTCCAGAATGTAGACATGTGAAGACTAACTACATTTGCAGCTTGCACAGGTATTTTTATGCAGAAATGTCAATATTAGTAATGGGCAACAAACTACTTCCAAATTAAACGAGAACAAGGATTACAGCAGGTAGCTGTCTCTTACCACGAGAACAGAAGTTTTAGGTAATCCCAGTCCCTAATCGCCTTTTTGCAATAACTTGCTGTTACATGAAGGACTATTTCTTAATCTGCTTTTCCCATCTGCAAAATGAGAACACCAGCATCTTCTTTTTAAAATGCTTTGGTAGTAGTGCATGATGAAATGCACAAGCATTGGGGAAGGAAATAAGTCCCCTGGTCCCCTGAGCATACCTAAAGGGTAAGGCTGGACAAACCTTCCTGACTTTTTAATGACTTTTAAAAAAATATAAATGTAGATGACATGAGTATGTATATTTTCATTAACTTCTACCATGTATAAAGCAGCTTTCCTCTGCAGTATTAAAAATATTTTCTGTTCCAGTGTTTTAATCTTCCCGACAGCAGTATCTCTATGCTTGTTTATCCCTGTCCCATAAATCACTGTTTTTACAGTGAAAATGCATCTATTCAGGACCAAGCGATAACATGGCATGATATATAACTGCACATAAAATATGTTTTTTCTGCTCTTTATAGAGCTCAGAACTGTAATGAGATGTTGTTCTTAGGGTACTCTGTCCCGAGGCCCATAAGGACTTTTCCTATGGTGAAGTAGGACTGTTCTGACAAAGCTGTTTTAGTCATCAGACTTTGAATAACAGTTTTTCATTAAGACACCTTAATCCTGTCTTAATGAAATTAAAGCAAGCTTTCTTCCCCTCTTTGTGCCTCAGCTCTGTTAGCTCGGTATAGTCTTATTTGTTCTATTTATTTTTAGCGTTTATTTTGTGCTGCCCTAACCTCTGAGCTTTCAACATGCCACAGAGGTTTGTACTGGCAGTGAGTAACTGCACTGTAGAATGCAAAGGCTGTGAATAACTGGGTGACATATGCCCGATTTGAGATCAAAAAAGTATAGCCCTGATATATTTATATATGTACATCCTGAATATATATCCTAAAGTTTAGTTCTGATGGCAATTGGTGCCAGAAGCTTCTGGAGAAAGTTGCAAAGAAACTAAATGCTTGTTAGCAAATGTAATAATGTACGCTGAGGGAAAAATTATTTGATTCTGAAATATGAAATTTATATGGGGAAAATTCTTAAGCTTGGCACCACGATGACATTTCATCCAGGATTGGAGATACATTTTATTTTGCTCTCCTCTTTTACGTGGGAATGAAAAGTGGTCTGGAATTAATGGCATTAATTTTTTTTTCTCCTTTTGCTGTTTCACACCTCAGTGAGCTAACTTACCTAAAATGTTAGTAGCGCCACAGCAAATGTGATCCCCAGTGAAAAGTTTATTATCAGCATTTAAACAGGTCAGGTGTTGCATCACTTAGGTGAATGGTGTAGTTAAGCACATCTGCTGTCATGCCCTGTGGACTCCATTACAGTCATTGTGACCTTTTTGTGACAGCTTCTGAAGCTTGTGTGTTACGTTACAGCTGTGACTTTTTATAGCTGATCTCTGCATGTGATAACACTGCAACTGATGTAGACTTCTTAAAAGCAGTAACAAAAATGGAAATAAAAGTGTAATTTTATCTTGAAAAGGCTCTCATAGCAACTTATCCTAGTTAAACTATTTTCTATACTAGTCAATGTAAGTAGCATTTGGCAAAATGTTTTCAAAGGGCCTGTTTCTTATTTACTCTACAAGACTTCAGGAAGTGTCTTAAATGCTGCCTGCCTCATAGGAGATGAAAGTGGATTTGAATCAGTGTTTACAATATCTGCTACTCCCACCCTAGATACGTTTTTTTGGATTACCTTTTTTATCTTATTACAGCTACCAGGTACTGCAGCATGTTAATTGAAGAAGGCGGCTTACAGCACTTATACAACATCAAGGAAAACGTCCAGACTGATCCACACGTCCAGAGGATTGCTATTGCCATCCTAGATAGTTTGGAAAAACACATTATGCGTCACGGGAGACCACCTCCATGTAGAAAACAGCAACAAAATAAACCCAACTGAAAGCTGCAGGTATAAGAGTGTAAAGTATTGTCTCTGTAATAATCCTTTCTGATGTGTGTGTAGTTGGAGTAACTTGTAATATAGTGGTCACCATTAAAGTGATTTGCCGATAATTGTGGTACCCAGAACCATGTATGGTAACCTTTGGTGAATGTCAACTTTAATGGCAACCGCATATGCAACTTGTAAAGGGTCACTGCTTGAGCTGGTCATACCTGTAGGGTTACTACTGGCTACAAAGAGATGGGACTCGAACAGATCAATAGATCAATATGCACATCTGGAGGAAAAAAAAAAATTAAAAAAAAAGACTCCTAGGAATATCTTGTTTTGTGACTTCTGGGACAGAAAGCTATTGCATCCCTATGATTGCTGTTTATAAAACTGGTTACCAGTTCAGTGTTTGAATAGAGCTGTGTGTGGTTGTGATATTCAACACTTCTACAGATTACAAAAGTACATGCATGCAAGTTACAAATGAGACTTGTAACTAAGGCGACCAAAATGTCCATCGTCTCATAATCCTTCTAAACACAAATGGGGACTTCAGCTTCCTTTTCCTTTTGCCTGCAAGCTGTGTTCTTTTGTTTTCCTTGCTGCTAGAACGATGCCTTTTTGCAGTTGAGCTCTCCTGAGTCCTCTGTGCTCTCAGTAAGGTTGAGATCAGCACTGCATCAGGGAAAGTGGAAACTCACTAAAATAAAGCAATAGAAACAGATTTGATAGGAACCACAGTTCTAACAGAATGAGCTAAGCTTGAGATTTTAAACTTGATAACATGAAGGGGATTTTGCCGTTGTTTGACTACTTTTGGTTGTGTGTGGGATCTTTCTTTTCTTTTTGGAAGACTGGTAGGGAAAGAGAAGGCTCGTAAGAGCAAAGTACTGACCTGTCCTCATCACGAGGGGGATTGCATGTTGAGTTAGGAGGCCCAGGATATTTGGTCACCTTATTTATAAGAGACTAATGATTGCTCTGTTTTCTGTAAATATTCTGTCAGTATTGTGCAGTGAATAATATTTCCAAGTCATCACAGTGCAAAATAATGCCTAATGTTCTATGTAAACCCTGTGTCAATTGCATTGTTCTGTGAAGTGTGAAATTTTACATAAAGATGCTAATTGTAACAACTCACTTCTTTCTTGGTTACCTGTGGGTTTCAAATGATGTGTTGAATGAAACGTATTGCACAGCATATGGATGCCTGATAAAATACAAGTGATGGAAGCAAACTGCATGTTGGTTCAAATTCACTTTTATTTCAAACATTGTTTCTGTTTATCTGGTTACAGTCCGTATTTCCATGACAACTGACTGACATTCTTAGACTCTTCTGTAAATATATTGGTGATGCAGTTTAAAGAGAACTTACGTTTGGTAGCTTACTAGGAGAGATGGCTTCTTCAGGATGACCATATTTTACTATTTTTAACTCCTTCCCTTCCTCTCCCTCCCCAATTCTCATTCTTCAAATAAAAATATCACCTCTAATCTTCAGTAATCTAGTTATTGTGTTTTTCAGCAATTTCAAAATGGACTGATCCAGTACCTTTACCAGTGTCATGTTGTGTAACTGCTGTTTGTATGAAGGTATGATTTGGCTAGTATAATTTTCCTATGTGTATCTGGTTATATAGTGTTTTCTTGATTCAGAAAGAAATGAAATTGATTGTAATTTGAATTGTGAAGGTGGTTTAAAACATGAAAAAATGGCCTGCAAGCTTTTATCCACCACCCTTCTGAGATGTCTGCTATGGGGCTTCTGCCATGACAATTCCATTGTATGAAGTGGCCCAGGCAGCCTGTCAGCAGTGGTGTTAATGGAATGCGTATAAATCAGCTGGTACCATGACAATTTAAAATAAACATGACAGCTCTTCTTTCCAACACTGTTCTTTCCTAATAACAGGAGAACTTGGTGAAGGATCTTAACTAAAACGCTGCTACTATGTGCTGCACAAAATGAATGGGATGCTGGTGCCGGTCCAGATGGCGAAGATGTTTCTTCATGAAATTCTGCAACCAGAGAGACTGTAGATGATTTTCCATACCCTTGTTTTGTTCCCACATGCTTCAGGCAAACAGTGAGCAGAGCTCTTTTAAGCAGAAAAATATGAATGGCAACAAGGTGTAAATCTACTTAACTAACAATTTACTTGTGTGTGCCGCCTACAGAAAGGTCTCTTCGCATTGCTGGGCAGCTTCAGCAGTTCCTGCTAAGGTGGAGTAATTCTGGAAGCAACTTCTGAACTCGTGTATTTCACCAGTGGCATTTGTCAACTTTTTGTTAAGGCTGAAGATAATGACTCTGCTTTACCTTTGCAGACCTTTACGTAGGAAACTTGTACATGTGTAGTCTGGTAAGGCTACTTCATGCACAGTATTAAGGTTTTGGCACTAGTGAAGTTGTGGTTTGATTCAAGACCATCATGTTACAAAGTGGTGCCCGTTTCTGATACGGTAAGCTGAATTTTGCAAGTGTATGTTGATAACTTTTAATGTATTTGCTAAAAGCTTATTTCTCTATTAATTCACTCTTGCTTGAAGGCTGCAGTCCAGGAAAGTTGGAAGCTGTAGAGCTAAATTTTGTGGCATCTCTGAGTGCTGGAGAGCCTCTAAGAACATGGAGAAGGAAGCTTCAACGTCCAGTTGGGCAATAGAGGGGAAAAAAGTGATGGGAGAAAGGTGACATGCCCGAGATGTTTGGCATAGACTAGCTGGTAGCCATGTGTATGTGCACATTCAGGCCTTGCATGCTGATGTTTCATTTTCTGAAGCATTGATACCAAACAGGTTCAGCTGAGTGGAGTAATAGCAGTGTTTTGCACTGCTCGTGACAGACTGGAGTTAAACACCATGGCTCTGAGGTAATACTGCTTGCTCTGTCTGATTACTTGGAAGAGCGTTGCTGTGTGGAGGTTTTACATTATTCTGTTGACGTTTAGGTGCAGCATATTTGTGGGCATCGGAGGCCAGTTTCTTTCCTGTACACAAAATACCACCAAAAAACTGCAGTAAAATTTGAAAATGAGGCTTTTATCTGCACGGTGAGTCCATGGCTGCTTTATAGTCTCTTTCTGTTCAGTCTTCTGTGAATTAAGAGGTTTTCTTTCTGAACTCAGAGAAACAGGACCTTCTATCTTTAAATCAGGCCCTGTAGATAAGACTTCCACAGTGATAGGTGAATTAGAATGGCTACTGCATTAATTTTTGCTTTCTTGAGCTTTTGCTGCCACAGCAGACTTAATTTTATGTTTCAACAGAGATGCTGAATGATGGAACTGAGGGAAGGAAGGAAATGTGCAGAGATAATAAAAACCTAGGTCAGAAAAGGGGCAATCAGAAGTGGTTGGGAATTCCCTAAAATAAACTTCTCCAATTTTTCACTTCAGCTGCTAGGTAATGTAACATTAACTGAGGAAGGTGAATTGCAGCTTTTATATAATACAAGAGAAAAACCAGAGAGCTGCTGATGGTGAGAACCCCTGCTGATCTACTAGTTTAGATTCAAATACCTTGTGCTATGGAGACTTAAACTTGCCACAAGACGAATTAAATGGATAGCTGCAGGTATAAATACATGTATGGTTGTTATAGCCATTCACAAACTGTTAAGGAAATACTGGGTTGCTTTCAGGGTCTCATCGTAAAGGCCAGTGGTGCTAGTCCTGAGGAAAGCACAGCTTGTGAGTCCTCTGTAAGGAGAACTTGAACCCTTATTTTCTAAGAAGGAAGCTAGGTTCAGATGTTTAGACTTTAAATGCCTCTCTGTACTGTTAGGAACAAAGTTTAGAAATAGTTTTTATACCCCTTCAGTTGCAGTAAACACCAGACTACTGTTTGTAATTCAGCATTCCTCAGAGCTGGCTGGCTGAAAAGAATCCATCAAAAGTTACATTGATCAGGCTGTGCGAATATGCTGCCTCCGAAAACAGCAGCTCTGCTCCCCACCCTAGCCCACACACATTATTCTGCAGTCATCAGCTCAGCCACAAAAGGGGAACTGAGCAGCATGCATGAGAATTAGGTTCGAAGCTAGAGCCATGAATTCAACCTATAAATCAGAGGTTCGTAGGGGCAGTCTATCCTGACATTAATAATCAGTTAACAAGCTGAGGCCCTGTACTGCCTTAGTGCCAGCTTGTTTCACCTTCAGAACAAGGAAAGGAAAGATGTATGTTCTTTAAGAAGATCAGATGTACAAAGTTAAATCTTTATTTGAGAAGAGCAAATGATCCAGTGGAGTATTCAAAAATGCAGTCCAGGGCAAGGAGCCAAGTATACAGAGTGCAGTCATAAAAATAATCCCAAGAAATGAGCAGGTCCCTCTTTGTGCCTACTTGCGTACTTTATCATTAAAAAAAGGGGGTGGAGGGGTGTTGGGGAGGTAGGAAGGGAGAAGCTAGGAAGCATTATTTGCCAATAAACCGAGGTGGTCGTTTCTCCTTGAAGGCAGCCATCCCTTCCTGACGGTCTCTTGTGGGAATATTCTGTGTTTTTTAAAAAAACAAACAAAAAAAAAGGCATGTATTTGACAAATTTAATGTCATTTTAAAATACAAATTAATTTGGCAGTAGTGGTCTCAGACCCTTTGCAGATTGCAAGATGTACCATTGAAAGAAAAGCTATTAGGTAAATAAAGAGACTAGGTTGTAGCAGAATCACAAGCAACATGTCCAAGACAAGATCAGAAATCAAGAGAATTACATAGAAAAAGTTTTCCATTCATTTAGTAGTCCTGAGGCACAGCAGTTAAATGGTTAATTGAGAAAGGTACCTGCTCCCAAAACCTGTCAGAAAGAACGACTATGGGAGGAATCTAATTTTAAGATGAAAACTGTTAGTAAAACTCACACTGTAATTAATGTACTGCTGAAACTGCAGGATTATACAGTTACTTCCCACTGAAGGTTATTTATTTAAGGATGGACTTTGGTCTCAGGCAGTGTGAGAGAGGCAGCTATGCATGAACAGTTAACACTATAATACAGACATCTGGAACTGCACTTGAGTTCTCAGAGCTTCAGATTTAGCTGTTTAGCTGTCTTCTGTTGTAGAGGAGAAAATACAATAGGATGCTGGGAATATCTGTCTTTAGAAAATGTGCAGTAATTACTCTTTTTGGGCACACAGTCCGAAGGTAACCTACCTGGGCATAACACATCCCTTCAATGGCCATCCCTGATGCAATATCAACCTGCAGACGAGAGGGAAGGAAAGAGATACACCTTCAAAACAAACATTCATTTTTAGTGACTGGCATGAAACTTCACTACTGTATTAGAACTGGAGTGCTACAATCTGTAGAACAAAATCCTGTATGAATTTTGTCTTTAAAGCAAATCTTTAAAAAACCCTGAAAAGGGTCTAAATGCCTTTTTTAAACAAGGATTACAGTTCATCTGTTGTAAATGTTTTTACTGTAGTAATTTCAAAGAGCTGCTTATCTGCTTCCTTTACCTCAGTATTTAAAAAAAAAATTACCTCTATTCCTCTGTTTATTGCCAGTTTTCCCATTTTCACAGCAATTGGAGCCTTTATTAAAAACAAAACCAAAAAAAAGCAACAAACTTTAAAATAATTGAAGCCACATTGGTTCACAATACAACAGTAGTTATAGTGGTAGCACTACCCTACCTCCAATTGAGTTTTTTTTATCTATAGCAATTTACAGTAAGTTAGTTAAGTACTTCTAAAATCCAATTTGTCATTATCTACAGTTATTAGATGTACACACTGCAAGCTGTCAATGTCCTGCGGGTCTGGGAGGTAAAGCTGTCCTATGGGTTAAGCAACTGGATGCTAAGTTCCTACAGAAGCTGCATTCACAAGAAAGGACAGAACTAGACTTTTTCAGGTACCAAGACTTTAATATTTCACAAAATGGAATTTCAGTTGTTTGTTCATTCTTAAGGGAAGCAGAAATTACTTCTTTGTATTGACAATACGAATAACATACTGACCTGAGGAAGGATTTCTTTAGCCAAAGTTAATGCTCTCTGGTAAGCTGCATCTCCCTCCTCATTCTGGGGCACTGCGTGATTTACTAATCCCATGGAGAAGGCTTCTTGTCCATCAATTTGTCTACCCGTGAAAATGAGTTCCTTTGCAAGACCTACTCCAACGCATCTGGGCAGACGCTGGGTTCCACCTTATGACAAGAGCAAAAACACCATTTTCCATTTCTAGAAATGCCCGTAGAAGCAACAGAATTTTGTCTCTTTATGTAACAAGGAAGTCTGAAAAATAAAGGGATTATGTATTTCTTTTAACTATTTGCTGAACACGTCAACATTTGCAAAGCATCTGAAAGTCTTTAGCATCCTTGTGAATATTTTGATAAATTGGAAAAAGAGTAAAGGGACTTTCCTAGGTTGACAGCAAGTCAGAGACAGTACTTGGAACAGAATTCAGAGATTTCCTGGGTCACTAGAAGATGTTATTTAAACTCAAAACCAAAACAGAACACATTTCAAGTGCTCTAATGGCAAAATATTTGCTGTACAGCTGAGAAAGAGACTGAATATATAATGAAGGTACCTGCTCCTGGAAGAAGCCCTCTTGTGGTCTCAATAAGGCCCATTTTAGCTGATGAAGCTATTTAATAACAACAAAAAGAAAGTATGGGGTTTAGTTACTTTTTTCCAAGTTGCTAGAAATTGCTTAATCAACATCTGTCTCAAGAGGGATGTATAATATGGCTGCTTACCCCTAATGAAGCATTTTTATATAGAAAAATGAACCTGGGGCCCACAGTAGATGAAATATAATGGATAGAAGAATGGAAATAGAAGAAGCAAGGCTTTTGCTCCAAGTTGATTTAAGGAGGAAGTGTTAGATCTAACCAAAGTACTGATGCAATACTACATAAGGACTATTGAATCCCATCAACAGTTTTCTGGAGGAATCGTAATATTGTCTAAAAATAGGCTTTATTTTTTATGCAAGGAAATTACTTCCCCAATAGAAACCAAGCATCACAGTATCTGGACAAATGCCTACTCATTTCCTGAACTGTGTCAGTTCCTCTCTTAGCCTACTGGCTTCTAGTAAGTCAGCTATCACAAGAATATGCTCTTTTTAAAATATAGTCACTGATTACAAGAAGAACCCTACATTAAGCAACACACAAACCTGCTACTCGAAGGTCACAAGCTAACGCCATTTCTAGTCCACCGCCCAATGCGTAGCCATCTATTGCAGCAATTGTGGGTACAGGCAGGGCAGCTAGAGAAGACAATACAGATTATAGTTCCCAGAATTCTGTTGCACTCACTTCTGGAATTTTTTAAATGCCTAAATTCTAAAGCATTTAGTAGTTCTCCATTCTGACTGTCCTGCTGTTCTGACTGGTATCAGTCGGATTTGACTTTGGTATTTCCGTAGTGAGACCCAAGAAGTGAGGGGTGGGAAGTATCAGGTATAAGAAACCTGGCATTCAGCAAATACATTCAGAGGTCCAAGTCCCTTGTTTTTGGGTCAGCACAGTATCAGGAGTGCTTTTGAGTATATATTAAAAGCGGGACAACCAACGTCACTCATTTTGTCTAGCACTGTTTCCCGAGGATTACATAGAATTTTATATATAATGCTTTGTTAAAAGCAGATACTTATGCGTATGTTTGTGCACTGCTCTTCATCATAGAGAAGTCAGTACTGAAATGTAATCTTGTCCTTGGAGTGGCAGCAGTATAGTTGGTATTTAGGTCTAATCAGCTCTTTGTATCAGGTCTAAGCTGGAGCCACCTGAGGAGCCAGTCAGAGACAAATTTTCCAATTGAGATAATCATTTACCTATTTCATCCATTAGATTTCTCAGCCTTTTAACAAAATGTCCAACTTCTGCATCATCCATCTTTGCACGTTCCTTTAAGTCCGCACCTAAATTGCATGAGAGAAAAAGGTAAGAATCCACAAACAGGGAAGAAATGTCTGAACTGTACTCCCTCCTGCCACCCCTCAGGAGAGACCACTTCAGAAGTCTTGAAATGCAGTATTCTGGTTAAGTAAGGTCATAGGAAGCTCTGGAATGTAGATATTTGCGTTGGAGCAGTGGCTAGGGTATGCGCTGTGAACAGATTTCAGAGGAGCACCGATGTCTGATCCTAATCCATAAAACTGGAAAACAAGGACGCCAATACCTGAGGTACCTGGGCTTAAAGGTGATTATAAATGGAAAACAAAGGGTAGCACAGAGAGGAAAGGGTGTGAGCCACAGAGCCTGTGTGGCTCACTGTCACACATCTTCACTGCTGAAGCAGAGAGAACAGGCAAAAGAGAGAATGTGTTATTTGCTACTCAAAAGCTAACCTGTTTTTCTTTTAGCATTCATTTCCAGCTGCTTTTCTACACAATCCGATCTGCACACAACCCTAGCAGCCATCAATTTTTTAATAGTAGTTTGCAGAACCTGTTACCTACCAGCACAAAATACGCCTTTCACTTCGCTCTTGAACACCACTACACGAACTTTCTCATCAAAGCGGAGCTGTTCCAGAGCGCTAAAAAGCTATGAGGGAAAGAGTACAAACAAAAGAAGAAAAACTTTAAGCACATAGATGTATATACAAAAATTATAGCAAGCTCCTAATCTATATGCCTTTTTAATTTTTCCCCCCTTTTTATTCCTCTGCAGGTGCCAGGAATTTCCTGGAAATCACATATGTGGAACCAGCAGGAGCCTTCCATGACAGCCTCAGAAAAACAGGTCTCCCCATCTCTTTTTCACTGCCAGTCCAAGATGAACCCTTGCTGTTCCTTAAACCCTCCTGCCTGACATGGAACAAGCCAGACTCTCGCTGGAAAGTATCAACCTTGAGCAGAGCGCCAAAGCTCTGCTATGGTCTGACAATGAGTATGATTTTGTTCTAATTACTCAAGTGATGATATTAACTTGAATCTGAGTTAGCTGCCTTAAATAATGGCAGTATGTGTCTGCTCCCCTTCTGAAGCTACTGCAATATGGACATACGACAATCTGCCTCTTCCAAATGCAGTCTCTGCTGACTTTCAGCAAGAGATTAAGCCTTTGTTTTCGATTTCCCACAATTATTCTTATCACATTTAGTTACCAATCATGATCCCAAACACATTTACAGGCCAGGGCCATACTCACTTCATTTACAAATACTTTTCCCAATGAATTTCTCGCATGGGGTCGGTTCATTAGGATTTCAGCAATACCTTAGTAATAGGAGACAATTTCAGTTATACTTCATTTAATATGCTGACACAGTAATTCAACTGGGAACTATATCTGCAAATGCTGCATCTTCTCTTCCCTGAAAACGCATGTAAGTATATTCTAATGCCATCCATTATTTTAAAAGTGGAGGTGCCGCAAAATCCAGGAAAATTAGTGACAAGAAACTGCCTATGAAATCCAGTGTTGCAAGACAACAAGATTTGATAGCATTACAGATAATACAAATAAGCAGGTGTTTAAAAAATGAACATGACATCCAAGAATGTCTTAGAAACACTGCAGGAATGGAAAAAAAAAAAACAATTAGGTTTCTGGTTTAAGTACTACTTATCTCGGGTTTTAATTTACAGTCTTACTGTGTTCAATTTTCTCCTTAGTGAAAAAAAAAAAAAACACCTTTAATTGCTGTTTGCATGTGGGCACCACAAACTCCCAGTTCATGCTCCAGAACTGCTTAGGAATTACAGCCCCATTTCGTTTACGGCTAACGAGCCCCTCAGAGGGCAGGACTTTACCCAAAGTTGCCAGGTCCAGGCGGCAGCACTCGACCACATCTACCTCTGCCCCCTGCACCTGTGCTCTGTAAACTGGGATCTGGGCGCTCCGGGGCGGGTTTCCAGGGCTGCGACCATTTTGTGAAGGCGGCCGCCTCCTTCCTCACCCACGGGCGCTGCCGCCCGCCGGCTCCGCGGGCCACGGCCACCCCTCTGGGCATGGGGGTACCTCGGAGGGGACCCCCCTGCCGGACGGGCGGCGGCCCCCGGCCCAGCCCCTCTTCCCCCCGCACTCACCGCCGCCCTCCCCGCCGACCAGCACCTCCGCGCCCCGCCGCGGGGCGGCCGCGGGGGACCCTCCGCGGGCCCAGCGCAGCAGCAGCCGCCCCCCAGCCCGCCCCGGCCCCAGCCGTAACATGGCGCCACTCGGCCCCGGCCGGAGGCGGGGACGGGGACGGGGACGGGGCAGTGAGGGGACGAGCCCTCGGCGCTGCGCCGTCAGGAGGAAGGGGTGGGAAGGGGGCGGTGGCGGTGTCACGCTTCTTCGCTCGGTTCAGCTGCTGCCGCTACCTGGGGCTCTGTGAGGGAAGCCGGGGCCCGTCCTGCCGCCAGGATGCAGCGCCGGGTGTTCGTGGTCGGCGTTGGCATGACCAAGGTACGGCGCTGCCCGACCGGTCCCGGCCCCAGCACCGGCACCGCACCGCGGGGCCTGGCTCGGCGGCGGCTCCCCCCTGCCTCAGGCTCCCTCCCGGAGCGTGTCTGAGGGGAGCCCGGAGCGGGTGCCCCTGGCGCCCTTCAAAGCCGAGCAGCTGCTTGAGGGGCTTTCCTAAAACCTAGCTCCGCGGTAGTCAGCAAAATTGACAGCCTTGAAACCTGTGTTTTGTTGCTGTGCGGGTAGGAATGGTAGCGTGGAAGAGGAGGGTAAAACTTATAAGATTACATTACATCTGAAGCGTTTTATTATGAAGGCTTTTAGGATTGTAGCCTTTCTCTAGTGTTAAACCTTAGAGTGATGTGCTAAAACGATCATACCTCACAGAACAAAGTGGTGCTGCGTATGCAGCTGTCAGGCACCCAGGCCGTGCCCTTTGTTTTTGGAAATGGGTCACAGCAGTTAGGGGCATTGAGAGGTTGTCAGTGCTCTTTTTTACCTCTTCGTTAGCTCCAGTAACATCATTAAAACAGGTCGTGTGCAGACTTTACGAGTCACTGACTGACATTTCTCACGACCTTCGGCATGAAGGTTCTCTGCCTGAGTTAAGGAAAGGCGGCACAGCAGAAAGTATGGCTAAGTGTTGGCAGAGGCTGGGGAGGTAAGAGTTAAGGAGACAGCGTATTTTTATATGATGAGTGAACATCAAATAATTAGTAGAGCTGTAAGTAGAGAGATGATTTTTTTGAGCAGTGACACTTTTGTAAATGACATAAAAAAGAAAACAAATGTGTTGGTGGACTCCAGCCGTGAGGGGCAAAGTCCAATGTTCGAATTCATAGCAAAGTGGAGTAAGGCTTGGAAGGGAGGCTTATGAGGAATTAAGTTCAGTGTAAAGAATAAGTATTGTGAGTAGGAGTAGAGCAAAATAAAGTAGAATGGAAGTATTTATCAACGCTTTTGAGAAGATAAAGTCATGGGTTGAAATGCTTCAGTGAAGATGGCAGTTGTCCTCTGTCCCATCCGCAGGCTTTGGCCAGCATTATTGTCCATTGACATACAAGCCTGAATCTTCTCGAAGACTGAGCAAAAATGGTCTTCTGCTTCCATAAACTTGGACTATGATATATTTTTTTAAGTCACGGCAGGGTCTTGGTAGTCACACCTGGGGATTGTGCAGATTTTGTGGATGCACTTTTGGGTCACTTAAATTGTTTGCATTTTTTTTAATCTGTTCACAAACCTATTCCTGAGTTACCTATATAGCTTTTAAACATACCAACATGAGTAAAGGATGTATTAAATTTCATTGTGATTTGTTCTGTTTTTTTTTTTTTTTTCTTGTCAGTTTGCAAAGCCTAGTGAGAAGAGCCTTGATTACCCTGACCTGGCTAAGGAGGCAGGTAATTTAATAATAAAATTTAAAAAACACAACACATTTAGTTTGACTGCTGGCACATATTTTAAATCTTAAAGTTAATCTTATTATTATACATATGAAGGAACAACTGTTTAGTAAGTAGATACATATAAAAAGCAAATCTAAAACTGGTAAGAAGGAACACTCACAAAATCTGTAACTGACCTCTTAAAATCACTGTCTTCCAGTACTAAAGTTAAAAGGATAGCTTAGGATTGAATTGGACGCTTAGATCATTTCATATGTCTGTACTACTGAAACGTATTTTCGTTGGGACCAGATAAATACGGAATGGATTAGATAGCATTTTCTGGTAAAGGAGCTTGCTTGGAACTCAAAATACTGCAAGACTGTCCTAAAGAGAGTTAAGATGCAGGACTTTTTTAACCATTCACATGATACAGTAAGGCATTTTTAAACCTCTATTTTTTATGTAGATGCATGAATTGTGCATACTAGTCATAACAAGCAAGCCTAGTTTTTGGTAGCTGCTTTTTTTTTTTAACTCTTTTTTTTTTTTCCTTCACTTCCCAACTTCTAAACTTTTTAGGCCAGAGGGCTTTAGCTGATGCTGGGATTCCCTATTCAGCAGTGAAGCAGGCATGTGTGGGTTATGTTTATGGTGAGTAACATCTTTTGGTTGGGACATGGCCTCTGTAAGACTTACAGACGTATGGATAAATGTTATCTACATCTGTGTGGATGAAGTATGGGGGATCCCATCACTTTCAGATAATAATATTTAATCACATGTCAATTTGTAGAACTGTCCGAAACATAAGTTGTGTTTTTTTTCTAAATTATCATTATTTTTAATAAGCATAGATCTATGTCTGTTTATTTGTGGAATTTACAGTCCTAGTTGCTGGTCATAAGAATTCCAAAAAACTGTCTTGCAAATATGTTTTATACAAGTAGCTCTATCCGCAAGGTCTGGTGGTATATTTATTCAACTGATGAAAAATTACTTAATGTACTGTTCATGGCAATAGACTTGAAAACTGTAATATAGTTTTAATTCTTATTTGAGCATTGAGTCTGTACACTAGAGTGGGTATGTTTGTTTATCCAGTGCTCTTGAGTTTGAGTTATTTTGGGGATCATTGTACTTTCAGCCCGAGAGCATAGAAGACGATGGGGCTT
The DNA here is from genome assembly GCF_964211835.1 of Anser anser. Classification (NCBI taxonomy): domain Eukaryota; kingdom Metazoa; phylum Chordata; class Aves; order Anseriformes; family Anatidae; genus Anser; species Anser anser. The sequence continues at coordinate 26,309,178 of NC_139728.1, forward strand.
AACTCTAAGTGATATAGCTAAGTTCTGCTCTGTGAGATTCATAACTGTTTTAATCCCAGGGATACATTAAAAACATAACCATGAGTTAATGTATCATGTTAGCCTGTTGAGAGTATTACATTAGTATGGCTACAAATTAATGCTTCAAAGCTGATGTAGACAAAAGTGGGGTGTCCACATACCTATACAGGAGAGAGTTTTCCATTTATTTTCTTCCTGTTTCTCTGTTAATGGCTGTACTATGGTAACTGAAGTAGGGTTAATTAGTTGTGACACCTGCAGCAGCTTCCGAGTCATGCCTCTGCGACCCTTCTGTCCAGTCCCATTACTTTCAGTTGATTCACAACCAGTTTCTGCAGAAGCAGGACAAACTTCTGTTTTTAAGGTCTGGTGATTTCCATCTTGTTTCTAAGGCTCTTGCACTGTGCATACTTAAGAAAGGCTCAAGATGACCGTTCAAAATTTCAAGTTTACAGTTTAACCAGTAGTATTGTATACATGTAGTGGGATTTCTTTTAGCTAATGAAGCTTGAGTATGTACCTCATTTTATGTTATGTCTCTGTATAAAGGTGACTCAACCTGTGGACAACGGGCCATCTACCACGCTTTGGGTTTAACTGGCATTCCTATCATTAATGTTCACAACAACTGTGCTACTGGATCTACCGCTTTGTTCATGGCCAGACAACTGGTAGAGGGAGGTGAGTTATTCTGCTCTAGGGCCCAGTAGTTCATACTTTTTACTTGTACAAATACAAGTTGTTCCTTCTGTTTCTGCAGTTCCTTTGTTGGTTTTAATACTTTCTTGCACTTAATTCCTTATTCTTCTATAACAAAACGTGCAGTAACATGTGGCGTGATTATTCTAGTACTTGTGACAGAGGCATAAGTGCTTGATCATTTAAGGTAACTGCTCTCAAACTGTGGAGAACTGTTCAAAAATAACCCCAAACCCTCTAGTGATCTCTTAATCTTCAGTATCAATGTTTTTGTATCAATGCCATTCCCACTCCAACTTGACTTGGTTTTAAAAATTAAGAAGGGAGGAAGAACAGCTGGTAGATGTTTATAGATATTTATTGTAACGAGATAACTGATAGTACATATTGTCATTTACATCTGAGTTGTGTTTCAAATAGCCAAAATTTTTCATTTTAAGGTTTGGCAGATTGTGTTCTGGCACTTGGCTTTGAGAAAATGGCAAAAGGATCCATTGCTGCAGGTGTAAGTGTCTGAAAACTATACATTTCACTGCATTAGTAGACGGAAAACACCTCTTAATTCTCTGTGACATCCTTATAAGTATCAGCCACTTTAACATGTTCCTGTAGATAATTAGAAGAAACCTTTTTTTTTTTTTTGAATCACAGAAACTTGTAATGAGTTTTATGACTGTGATTACAGTTCAGATATGCAAATTTTGTATGTTTTAGAACTAATTTTATGTAGTCTGTCAGGCTTTTAGTACTTTACAAAGGTATTTTTAAGTTGGGGTTAATAGGAAATAATGAAAATACCAGGTAGAATACTGAAGCGTTGAGCATTTGATGCATCTTTCTCAAAATGACAGAGCAAATTAAAGAAAGAATCCGAGACTTTTGGCTTGATGCTTACTCAGTTGACTAATTAACATGCTTTCTCCAAAACTTAGGGCTTCAGTAAACCTTTCTTTCTGTCTCTTCCTTGTTTTTATTGGAGAAGTATGGGGCTTGTGTTTTGCCTTATGGCAAGTCCATATCTCATTTAAGTACAGAACTATGAAATCCGTTAATCTATGCAGACGTTTGGGTGAGAAATGTTAAATTAAACAGCTAATTCAAATGAGTCAGAGTTAACCTTAACATGCTTTACAGTAGTTCATCTAAGCTTTGATTGAAAATGAAGTATTAATTTTATAATTTGGGAGTATATTAACTATAAGAGTTTTAAGTTGAGGTGAAAAATACCCAAAGTCCTCTTTTGAAAACAGTGATAGAAATCAGATAGTGGTGGTCCTTGCCACAAATCAGTGTCATGATGACAATGCTAATCGTTTTCTGCTTGTTTACTCTCACAGTTGGGATATCATGAAAGCTTCAAAACATGTTGCTGAAGTGCAACATATAGTCCAGTGGAATTGTTAAAATATTAAAAAAAAAACAAAAAACCTCTATTTTGCTTGAAATCCATGGCACTTTTGTGGGGATGTTGTAAACATGAGGAAATTATGACTTGCTTTTTAACTGTTTTTCTTCGTTTTAGTGTACGGACAGAACTAATCCACTGGACAAACATTTGGAAATCATGATAGATAAATATGGCTTAGCAAGTGCTCCAGTAGCACCTCAGATGTTTGCAAGTGCTGGCAAAGAACATATGGAGAAATACGGTATTGACAAAATATATTTTTCCATTATCGTCTTTTAATGAATTGATTTAAAATTTCATTGCAATTTCATCACTACAATTTCATATTAAAAAAAAGAGCATTCAGTGTTCTCTCTTTTACATGAGCGCTACAGCTGCATAGTTGTACTGGATGTAGGGTTGTCTGCAGAAAAGTAGGTCAGGGGTAGGCAAACAATACGATTGGGAAATAAAATTAAGCCTGTGATAGAGTGTCTGCTAGTTACCTTAATGGTATTGCTTGTGCTTCTGGAAGGTCTGTGCAGTATGATTGCATAACTTCCTGCATTCTGTTCTTCTGTCTTAGGATGGGTAGGTAGGCTTGTGACTGAATTTTGTTACAAAAACTTTTGAGTGTTTTGATTAAATATATCGGATTAGGCCGTTGCCACTGTCGTTTCTTACACTCTTACCAGAAAAGGGAATTGCCTCCCAGGTAGCATGCCCAGTCTGTTAAGTATGTTTAGGCTAGTTTATGGAAAAAAATTAGGAGTTCAATATTTCAACACAGCTGTTTTGTTTTGCTATGAAAATGAGTGTTCAAGTTCCAGCAATGTAGTAATACCTCAAATAAAACATGCTTATTTTCTCTATGTTAGGTTAGTGAGTGTTAAATATCCAAGTAGGATGTTCTGTTAGCTAAAACTTAATCAGTATTAGTAGTCTTTATCTAGTTTTTACACCTTGTTGAGCTTTAAAGAAAGTTTCAATACACTGAGTCTCTTGTAAAAATGCTTGTGAAGGTCAAATTCTTATGACACTAATACAATATTTAAAAAGTTATGATAGCACTGTGTGTGTAAACCAGGTATTTCAACACAGCTTGCTTTCTCCTTCCAGGGACAAATCCAGAATACTTTGCAAAAATTGCATGGAAGAATCATAGTCATTCAACCAACAACCCGTGAGTAAAGTACTCCACCTCAATATTAAACATATGTTGCTGCTACAAAATTCATGTAAAATTGGATATTATTTTAGAAATACCTAGCTGAGTATATTCTTTATTATGGAATGGGAATTATACTCAGAATAAAGTCTTTATCCTATATCTTGTATTTAGTAAAAACAGCTGTACAGTTGCCTGATGATATATTAATAAGGGTCATACTGAAACTAAAAATAGCATCTTTTTTTTTGTAGATATTCCCAGTTCCAAGAGGAGTATTCGTTAGATGAAGTTCTGCATTCTCGCAAAATTTTTGATTACTTGACTGTCTTACAGTGTTGGTAAGGAGAGGACTTAGCATTGTGAAATAAATCTTAATATTCTGACAAATGCACACCTATTTAAATAAGTTTGTTTACTTCTAAATCAAAAGTTACAGATCATTTTAAATATTTTCTACTTTTTAGACGTCATAGTGTTCAACTGTTGTATAAATATTACTGAAGTAGCATTAAAAATGGAACGTTTACTGCAAACACTCCTGAAATCCATAGTTTCAGTGGGATCAGCCAAAATATTTTTTTTCTTTGTTTTCAAATGTACTTCTATGGAAGACTGACATTAATAATTTAGAATGATGACATTATTTTTCTTTCAATTAGTCCAACAACAAATGGTGCTGCAGCTGCAATTCTGGCTAATGAGGAGTTTGTGAAAGAGCATAATTTACAGTCTCAAGCTGTGGAAATTCTAGCCCAGGTGATGGTTACTGATTATCCAAGCACATTTGAAGAGAAGAGTTGTTTGAAGATGGTAGGTATAAAATCCTGTATTCTGTGATGTTTGGAATTTTCTTTTTAGTACCTGAGAGTCCTAATGATCCTGTAGACATTTACATGTCAGTAAGCAAACAAGTTATAATTAATGTAAAAAGACTCATTTGGACAGGTGGAGTGGACAAACAGTACAGTTATGGAATAAAAGTAAGAAATCTATATGTATTTAAAATCTAGTTTAAAAGTATTTAGAGGCTACCTATTAACAGTTTGAACAGAAGGAAATGTAGTTTGTCTCATGTGAACCTATTTTACTTATGTCTGTGCTGTATTGGAGCTGAAATAACATGTCATGTATAGTCACAATTATTTAAGCAGAATGGCTTGAACTGCAAAATTTAAATCCCACAGCAAACTGACCAAAATAATTGGATGTAAGTCAAAGCATTAGAATACCCACTTGAGACAAAGTCATGCAAAGGAGCAATTTGGCTAGTAAGCAAGGTTGAGAAAATAAAGGAAATGCCCCCAGAAAAGTTTCTGCATGCCACCAACTCGTTTAGAATGTGTTATTTCTTTCTATATAGTTCCTACTATATGGAAATTAAAGGCTATGATATAAGATCCATTAAAGCACATTAGAATGCCACCTGTGACAGGTTATTTTCACTTACAGGATAAATAGAGGCACATTAAAAATTAAGCATAGAAATGAAATCAATTACTTCTTTAATGATATTTTAACTTATGATTTCTTCTGCTTGCAGGTTGGTTATGATATGACTAAAAAAGCTGCAGAAAAATGTTTTGAAAAAGCAGGCCTACAACCTACTGATGTTGATGTGATTGAACTCCATGACTGTTTCTCAGTTAATGAGCTCATTACCTATGAAGCTCTTGGACTCTGTCCAGAAGGTAATAGCATCAGTGAAGATCGTTGTTTTAATAAAATGGACAGGGTTAAAAATATCTTTTTAGCCTCTTCCTATAATTAGAACTTTGAGTTGTACACTAGACATCTTATATATTTAAATATATTACGGCTAACTTCCTAAGAGGAAAAAGCAAGCTAGCAATGTAGTAACATAAAGAAGACCAATAAATGTAGAGTTCATTTAACAAATTAATGTGACTTCTAGAGGAGTACACAGGGCAGATTAAAGTGTTGGACAGCTATACAAAATCATATGGCTAGCTTGTGCAGGAGTGGCTCTTCTAAGCAAGCAGGACAAGGAGATTAAGAACTCTAATCTTTCTCAGAACTACAACCTTTTTCAGGGATATGTTCTTATTTACCCTGAGATTTCCACCCATCTTTGTATTTCCTTTTGGGGAAGATTAAAAATAAACAAGAATTACCTATAGAGGGCCTAAACAAGCTATCCGACTTTGTCTTTTAAAAATCTTGAAACATCTTTGTCTTTTAAAATACAGAGAGTTGTTGGCAGAGGTTCTAAAATGAACTATGTAACAATGCTCTTCTGTCTAAATTAGTGTAATGGAAATTAATTTTATGCACATAAGTCAAACTAATGAAGTTTTCAGTTTAAGAGGTTTTGGTTTGATTTCAAATAATGCATTGCACTGCTACCTCAGTATTTATTCAAATGCCAAATTATTCATGTGTTGCATAGATAATCATCTGATGCAGTCTTTCTTCAATTTGTTTTTAAGCAATTTAAGAAAATATCATATACTGTCACTAGATGGTGTGTTGCATTAAGTCTGAGCATTCTCAATGAAAGAACTTCATAGATCTTCAGGAAAGTTTCTTTTATGTGTTTGTAGGTCTTCTAATGCTTGCCCTTGGATGCTTACTCTTTACTGCCTTCTTTGCTGAATTTTTATGGTATCTTCAGTAATATGGAGAATTATTGACATTATTAAATATACTTTAAGCATTTTAGCTTAATTCCTTTAATCACAGATGCAGTATAATTCTAATGGTTCTTGTCTATTTGACTGATGAGTATTGTGTATGGTAAATTGGTAAATATTTAATAGTGCAATTCTCTCCAACTTTCAGTATGTCTGACCTCAAAGTGTGTGAAACTTACCTTGGAAGGACAGACTAATTAGACTTAGAGATTAATGGAATGGTATAAATTACATTGTGGATTTAGATGTGCAAGACTAACCTGACATTCTCATTTAAGGGCAGAAGTATGTTGTAAATACAGGAAATGCAGCAGTTGTGTTGTTTTTTTTTTTTTTTTATTTTAGACTTTGACATTAATCAAGTAGGTTGAAGAAGCTGGTACAAGAATAAAAGACCAAGGAACTAGTTAAGGGGAGAACTTTCTGCTGAAGGATTGGGAACTAATAGGCTGGATGCTAAGTAATTCTAAGTATTACTCATATGAGTGATTATTTCGTGATTATTTTATTTGGTATATTAATGTTTTAATGCAGCCCAAGATACAGTTAGCTTTCATTGTGGCAAGGGCACGTTGTTGGGTCATGTTCAGCATTGTGCCCAGCAGGACACTTGTGTGACAAAGTTGTCACTTCGGTCCCTGCTTCTGCCTGGCTGTGTTGTTCCTCCAGCAGATACTAGGGTAGCTGAGGTCCCCCAAGAGGGTCAGAGCCTAGAAACATCAGGTTGCTCCTGTCAGTCTGTAGCAGGCCTCATTTCTTGTTCTTCCTGCTCAGGCAACCTATGTCAGACACCCACAATGTTACCCTTATATATGTTAAGGTATGTTAAGCTGAGGTAGAGGAAGAAAGAACAAAGAACTAAAGTTAGTAAACCAAAATACAAACTTGTTATAAAATTAATTTAATTTGAAAAGTATCCCTACTTTATTTTTTTCCCCTTAACCAAAAAAAAGTACTTAGAGTAGAGCTTCCAGGACAGCATTCCAGTAGGATCATTGACCACTTCAAATTTGCATTATATCTTCATATGATGTAGTTGCCTTTGGTATTAATGGGGTTGGATATTGCCCAAGAAATTACTGCTAGACCCATGGTCTAGCTTAGTTTATTTCTGAGGGCCATGAACAATTAGGTGTCACGTTTGCCTAACTGAGAATTCAAGGGGCTGGTTGGCGGGAAGTGGCTTAATCCAAATATGGGTGATTTTGCACATTAAAATGTAGCACTTAATGTTTTGTGAAGTGCGATGGTACCCAGATGAATCTTTGTAAGCATGAGCTCTCCAGTGTTGATGATAATCTTGCAAGTAATCTCTATTGGAGATAAATCAAAAATATATTAACAGCAGTTGCAAATTACAATTAGCCTTTCTTTTACAAAAAAACATGATGTTCATTGTAGTTTCATTAATAAAGCAATGAATAGCTTCATTGTGTTGATTCTATCATACTACTGTATAACAGTAAAACAGTTGAACTGCTAATTAAAAAAAGCCATCAGATACTAGCCATTTTAATTCTTTTCCACATTACTGTGGAATCCGCATGCTTTCTCCAGCAGCGTCAACAAGTCTCGTTAATGTTTGGCAAATTTCAGTCTACCCTTTGTAAAATCTGTGGTATCTGTACTTCTTATTGACTAACAGAAAGTATTTGCAGCATCTTTGCTTAGTGCCAGTAGAATTGAAAAACAATTTTTATAAAATAATGAACATTTTTCTTTTATAAATACTGTTTCTTTCTTTTAAAAATACTGTTCTCTAGGAAAAGCATGTGAACTGATTGACAGAGGAGACAATACTTACGGAGGAAAATGGGTTGTTAATCCTAGTGGTGGCTTGATTTCAAAGGGACATCCACTTGGTGCTACAGGTAATGCAAAAATACTTCATTTAGTCATGCCATTAAGATATGAGATACTGTTCTTGACCAGGCAGATGGTTCCCACTTGTATTTGTATGAAAGAAATGAGGACTTGATGAGATTAGGAGGAGCTCTGGAGCTGATTCTCATTTGTGACTAATGCAAGCATTAGGGCAGGTTGACCATGCAGGGTTGCTCAAACCAAAAGACTTGGAGTGTGAATTAGATCATTAGTACTTGTGTAATTTGATAGAGCTGTTTTTCTGTTGATATTAAAGCAACCTACAAAACAGCTTTTTTTTTTCTCTAAATAATTGCTTAATGGTACAACTTCTGATGATTGTAGTTTCAATAACTATTTTCATATGTAGTCATCCTTTAAAATTCAGATTTTGGAGATAGTTATCACATTTGAATAGCTTGTACCATTGTTAGCTGTAATAAAGCTATTTCTGTGAAGTCTTGGATGTCAAAATATTTATCTGATGTTATTACAACAGAAGTTCACTGTTAGTCTCTGTTTCCCAGCAACATAAGTTTTCCTTTTTTTTTTTTTTTTTGCTATCTGTGCTTTTTTAAGCTATCTGTGCATGCTTCCATGAAATGCCTCTTGAATAACATGTTTGGATTTGTGAGGATAATTCACCTTCTTTGCTTGCAAATGATTAGATGGCAGAAAGCTGGAGAAGAAACCTTGAAAAACAACAAACCTTGGCCTAAATAGCTGTAATATCTAGATAATCCCTAGTTAATTTGGGGGGGAGTATTAGGAAATGTTGGAAGAAGAACATACTCATGTTCTCATTTAACTGGAATCTGTAACTAGATATAAGAATTCCATTCCTAGGTATGTGTTAATTTTTTGTCATTTCTACAGTGATAAATGTAGAGGCAATTACTGGTATTTGTGCTTCTCTCTATTTCAATGGATTGAGGGGGAAAGCCATTAAAATGCAGAAAATTACATGTCTACAGGCAGTCAGCTTAATGTCACTGTAAATCAGTCTTGAGGATAGCTATATGCTAATCAGAGGTCATACAAGTCATCTTAATTTTCCATACCACTCCAGGGCAGGATGTCCCATGGTACACGTTCTCTCCTTGAAGCAAAGAGTGCGTGTATGGAACCTGCTAACTCTCATAAATGACTGGAATTATAAAACTTCTTACTCATCCCTTCCATAACGTTTAACTTGGCAATGTGTAAAATTCAGTGCATAAAATGCAGGTTCTGCCTGTCTTGCCCAGAGGACTGTGTGGTTGCCTATGGGAAGGGACAGGGTTCTGTGGATGGTAAGGAGGAAGAAATGTGAACTGGATGAGAATTGCACAAATGGCTGATGGAATGGTAGGGGGAAGCAAAAGGTAAATGTAACCTTGAAATCAAGACTAGTGAAAAGGAATTCATGTTTGTTTTCAGCCTCCCAAAATAATCTTTCTAGTTAGCTGAGCTCTAGAGACTTCACGTTCTCAAATCATACTGCATGTATTCATTTAATATCTTATTAGGGAAGGAAGTTCATAGAGCATACCAGTTAGTGTTACTTCCTTACATTAATGAGCTTGGCCCAGCAGTAATTTTAATCACAATTGTGTATTCTAGGACTCTCTTCTGTTGTAGTATAGTGCTAACTTGTTATGGGCATTTTTAATAGTAGGCATTTGTAGTGTGGGAGGAAAAAAAAAGGTTTTCAGAAGATCTTGTCACATTTTTTTTTGTTAGATTTAGCACATGAATTCAAATTTCTACTCCGAGATGCATGCCACGATGGTGAGGTGAGCTCAATGTGTGCTTCTGAGGTACTTGGGGTAGATGTTAGAGCGTTGCTGTAAGGATGTGGTAGCAGTTGTATCTGCCTTGAAATAGGTATGGCTGTCACGCGTTTATTTCTTGGAGATTCAAAAGTCAGTGCTGAGTTGTGCTTGATAATTATTTTTAAGACAGCTCACACTGACAGCCCAGAAGATACTCCTGTGAGGGATGGAGGTCAGGTAGAGGAGTGAGAGGTGCGTAGCCTGAGTGTTACACTGGAGCCCACCCAGCTGCATAGCTCGTGTGTGCGTGTGTGTGTGGGCGTGTAAACAGCACTTTTCTCCACAGCACCGCCGGAGCCGCACCGAGGCGGGCAGCGCTCCCCTCAGGGGCCGCTCCCCGCGGGGAAGATGGCGGCGGGGCGGCGACGCGCTCTGTGCTCCATCTTTCAGGCCTGGCGCAGTGCGCCGAACTCTGCTGGCAGCTGCGCGGCCTGGCCGGCAGGAGGCAGGTGCCGGGGGCGAAGGTGGCGCTGCAGCACAACCTGGGCCTGGGCGGCGCGGCGGTGGTCACGCTGTACGGCATGGGCTTCCCCCCGGCCCGCAGGTGAGACCCGGCCCCGGGCCCCTGCACCGCCCCGGGGAAGGGGGGGGGGACAAGCGAGACCCTGCCGAGCTGCGGGGGTCGGGGCTGGCCTCGGAACCGAGGCCTCCGTGGGGGTGTAAGGCAGCGTCGCCTTTCTGTCCCGGGGTCTCCAAACGTTCGCGTATCCACCCCAGGTTTGTTTAAGGGTTATCGTTGCTCTCCCCGCAAGGAAGAGCTGTGAAGGAAAGCTGTTCCTTCACAGGAAGAGCTGGAGCTGTTAGGGACCCGCAGCGCCGCAGCTGTAGGCAGAGGTTGTGAGTTAGTGCCTGACAGACAATGCGCAGGGTGAGCTTCATGGGCTAAAAACAGCAAAATGTCCCATTTCTGGCCTGCGTGATTTCCTCTGCCTTAAATTAAGGACAAATTTAATGTTTGGAGGAAAAAATAAAAAGCAAAAATAACCCCCAAACCACCCTTCTAAGAACAAAACAGGATTTGAAGGAATTAATTGAATCTAGGACCTTGTCAAAAAAAAAAAAAAAAGTGCAGCATCTGTCAGAATAGAGTGATCCAATTCTTTCACTGCTAAAATTGTTACTGGTCTGACTTCATGACGAGTTGGGTCTTCCCTGTAGGTGTTACACAGGGTATTCTAAGTACCTGTTAAAATTCAGGCATGTTACTCATCTACTTCCGGCAAAAGTATTTTTATTCGCAATTATAGCCTGCTTCAGAGGGAGGGGAGAACACTGCTATGAAGCTCTCTCACAATCTGCTCTAATTGTATGCTAAGATGGGCAGGAATTGAGAGAAAATACAAAATTTTATAAATATATCAACATTTCATGAGAGACTTTTTTTAACATAGTTTCCTTTGCATTTTCACTGTGCACATTGTTTAGAAAAATGGAGCTACTATTTGTGGATATTTTGTTTGGGGTTTTAAAGCTTAATACCAGTATTTTACACATTTTCTAAAAAAAACAGTGAGTGGTAAAATGTGTCATGGTGGGCTTCCAGAAAGAAATATTCCCCTCCCAACTCAAGTTTTTAATGTCTGTTTTAGCTGGATAGTTTCTGGGATGTGACAGTATAGTCTGTGGAGTAGGTAACAAGAGCAGGAATTGAACTTTGAGGGGCTGCATCAAGTAGTTTTTTGTAGTGTAGTGTCAGAAGCTCTAATCCTGACAGTTCCTTGGTCTGTAAGAGGATAGGCCATGTGAGGAAGTGTGTGTGATAGGGGAAAACTTGGGTCTGCTCATGGGGTCTTTTCAAACATGCTTACAAAATGTGAGTGGGTGTTGGTATACAGTTTTAAGTCAGAAGGGAGATTTGTAGTTAATACACTGTTTTCCATTGCGTTGAGCTTTATCATTAAAACAAACAAACAAAAACTTACAACTCTACAGAACAGGGAATCTGTTGCTATATGTACACCATTAACCTTGAGATACTGAAAATAGTAGCGTCTTCCTGTCAGTCAGGAAAAGCTTTGCTTGTATAGATGATGTTTCTCTTGAAGAAATTGTGTTACATACTACAGGTGACTTGGCCTTCATCAGTATTGAGAATTTTCTTAACTCTTCAGTGCAGAGAAATCTTAGCAATAATAATGTCTCTTACATTATGAGGCTTAAAAATCTTCAGTTCTCCCAAAGGTTTTGTATGCGGGAAATACCTGGCACAGGGAGTTGCACTAATGTACAAAAGACTTTGGAATGAAACAGTGCAGCTGATCTGTTCATACCCCACTTATGTAACTGAATGTTGGGCATTGCGTAAGTAAGGGAAAGGTGGTGGCATTTTATGGTTATGAAGATATTTCATACAGTTTTTTTCTACAACAGTGCTCACAGACCTAATCATTAGATTGAGATCTAGCCTGTAATTAGTGGCTTTAGTAGGAGTTGCCAAGAATTTATATCATGGTAAATGATAGCAGAACTTGATTCATTTTGGATCAGGTCTTAAAACAAATCTGCTTTTTTGTTGATACCTTACAGTTTTACATCCCGTTACTACAACCTTAGTTTATTAGCAAAACTGTGCGTTGTCCTCAAATGACACAGTGCGTACTATTGCTGACCTAGCAAACACCTACAGGGATACTTCACTCTTAGTACCACACAGATAAGTGCTAGCAACATTTTATAAGTGATTCTGTCACTTTATTTTTTTTTAATAAGACTTTGAAATAATTTGACCAAAAGTAGTTACTAAGTAAGATGTCAGAAAGGAGGACCGCTTCAGGAAATATGACGGCTAAACTTCTGGATGCGTTTCCTAAAGGACTTCGTGTTGTCAAAAAAAAAAAAAAAAAAGAAAATAGTTCTTGAGATGGTGCATATGCTGTTTCTGTCTTCACACACAGCGTGGCAATGGAGTTGGCTGATATTTGAAGTGATTGTAACGCAGACTGTCTAGCCCATCAGAAAGTAAGCTTCACTTGGACAAGATGTAGTTTCTCTGTATTGCTTGAACTGTTGCAGTGTGGCTGTTCACAGTGGTGTTAGGCCTATTCACAATAATTTGAAGGTGTTGAAAATATGATTAAAGATACATAAACAATTTTTTTTTTCTTGCATTTCAGCACTGGTCGTGTTGCAGCTGTGCCTCTCAGTGCAGCTGTTGATGGATTTAAGTCACATTTGGTCTTCAAAGAGATTGAAAAGAAGCTCGAAGAGGTATTTGTCTACTACTTTTACCTGTAATACCTTTTAATACCTTTTACCTGTAATACCTTTAATACCTTTTAATTTATGACAGAACATGTGCAAAACCTGAAGGAAATACAGTAGCATAAGTCACTTTCTTAGTACTTCATGTTGAAACAAACAGTACAACTTTAATCTTCACTGTCCAAAATCTTTATCTTCTGTACCATGATTATAAAGGATTTCTTTCAGACAGCTCCTAACTATATAAGAGTATTTCAGTGAAGGCACGTTTAGGTCATATCTGAAGAGCTTGCTAACTAACACAAGTTTGGTGTCTCTTGCTTGCTTTGTAAGTGTGATTAAAAGAAGAGATTGCATTTTGTGAGACCTACAGCAAGACAGGACTGTTAAGACACTTGTTTGTTTGTTTGACAGATTTTAATAGAGATAGATAATACGTGTGTTTTTTTTCTTAAATGTTCAAATGAAGCCTAGTAGAGGGAAACAAATATTTTTGTTAGTAGAAAGAGTAAAGATTTTTTTAAAGTATTCTCTGTTTCTATTTTTAAATTCCTCTGAAGAAAATGAATAATGTGCACATTACGTGGTCATTACAGGAAGGAGAGCAATTTGTCAAGAAAATTGGTGGTGTCTTTGCCTTCAAAATAAAAGATGGTCCTGGTGGAAAAGAAGCAACTTGGGTAGTAGATGTGAAAAATGGAAAAGGCTCTGTGGCAGTTAATTCAGGTCAGTGCTATTTTATTATATCACTGCAGAAAACACATGAAATGAATGTAAAGATTATCAATTCATACTCTGCTAAAGCTGTAGTGACCTTGAACAAAACTGGGGTTAAAGCTACCTTAATTTTAAAGTTTTCTTATTTCCAATACTTCTAATCTATGACCTTTAAGATAAAGATTTAAATCTGTTCTACTGTGAATTCTGTTTGGTTAGTTGTGTGTTTTCTTAGAGGCTCCAGACAGATGTGTCACGTGACTCCTGCAAGAACTAGAATACAAAACCAAAAGGTTTTTTTTTTTGTTTCTCATAAAATTTGGGCCAGAAATGTGATTTTTACCTGTTTTTTCAGGTGCTTTGTTGGAGACTCTCGTAGGTGGTAGGCTGGTCTATCTAGTCCAGTTACTTCTCTTCGGCAGCTAGTTAAGCAATAAAATGACGGATTTCAATACTGCACTAGCTGACATAAACTTCAAGTTCCATCATAAAAAAGGCAGACATAAATAAAACCCAAGGGCTGGTGGGTTTCCATTAAAAGTATTGGAAACAGACGATTTGAACGCTTGCTGTGAAAGTGTCTTGTTTAATACCTGCATCCTATTAATAAACTGTAAATAAAAAGACAAAAACAACAGTTTGTCCTCAGAATCTTACATATTCATGAACCTTCATCATAAAGCTTATAAAGCTTTTAATTAAAAATGTGAAAGGAGGTTTGATTTGAATTCATTAATTAAGATATAGAAAGAAAAGTACTGTTCTCTGTTGTTCATACAACATTTTATCAAAGACTTGACTTTAGTAATGTGACTGTGGGAAAAGCTGGGTGCGGATTTTAGCCCATTTTTACATGTATTAATACTTACATCTGAGCTTCTAAAATACCTTTTCAAGCTCATTTCTGGTAAGAAGATGCCAGAAGCTTCTGGATTTGAATTAATTCAGATGCGATTTTCTAGAATGCACATTCCCACTGAAGGACGGGGAAGGAAATGCATGAAATGTCAGTGATAAATATCGTCACTGTGTGTCACAGGGGAAAACACATTTATTCTGAGATGATCTTAATACTAGAAAATTTAAGCTTGATAAAACTTAAGATGACTGTGAACACTTGTAATTAACATTATCTGATTACAAGATTTTTATTTTTTGTTTGTAATGAATAAACGCGCTTAGCACCTTTCAGAAAGGTCCATCTTTCTTCAGTGTTGGGATGGTCTGTGCTGCAAGGTGCCACAGGTGTCTGTTGGCTAGTAGATGACCTCTTCCTGATACTTTTTAATGGCCCTTACCTGTAGGTACTTGATATACCATAGTGCTGAACTGTAGTGTCAACAGATTGTTCAGGTAGTTGTAGTTTGTGTTACTGTTCTGTTTCTCAGTTTGAATCTTCATTGTCAACTCTGTCTTACAGATAAGAAGGCAGATTGTACAATTACAATGGCTGACGCTGATCTATTAGCTCTGATGACTGGCAAAATGAATCCTCAGACAGTAAGTATAGTAAAGATGAAGGGATAATAGTACTGATATTTGGGGGCTTTTTTGAGCATATTTAGGTTTAATTTTTTAAAAATAAATCCACTCTTCCAAAACTGCCGTGGCTGATATGAAAACGGGAAAGTTCTTGACTCTCTGAATAAATCAGTCTTTGCTTCTCTCGATAAGCCTGACTTCAGCAGTTTCTACTCTTCTGAACAAGTATCGTCTCAGACATCCTTTGCGTAATCCAGAAGCGGATATAATAGTGCTTGCTTTGCACAGAAAGGGGGAAGCTAGTGTTTGCAGTGTGACTTCAGAAAGGAGGAATGTCAGCCCTCTCTTTGGACTGCTATCTGATAATGCAAGAAAAATGCCATTATCAAATTTATTCTCTTTAGGTATCACAAATATAAACTTTCTGAGGTTATTATTCGACCTTTCAGTGTCAGAAGATAGAATTGTACAATAAGGTGAGATGTCTGCTACAACTGTTAGAATTATAATACTGCAGGCCAAGACCCGCACATGTATAATAGCCTGTAACATTGGGGAGGGGTATGTTTGGGGTAACGTGTTCTATTGCATTTCATAGAATTTTTTTTTCATTTATTTTTTAGGCTTTCTTTCAAGGTAAATTGAAGGTTTCTGGGAACATGGGCATGGCGATGAAACTTCAGAACCTACAACTTCAGCCAGGCAAAGCTAAACTTTGAGCTTGCTAAAGTAAACAGTCAGTACTTGATACTCTTGACAACAGATTAGAATGAAACTAGACATAGACAATATGGCAAAGGCTGGGCTTGATTGGACCTCTCTCACCTAAATTCTTTGGTTAGAGACCTTAATTCTCTTAATCAATTCCGTCAGTTTGTATATGGCAAAGATTTTTAGGCTAAGCTTGAGGCACTAACTCTTGCAAATGGTATATGGTGGGTATCATGGAAACAACATTTTTGTTTTAATCTGTAAAAAATTTTTTATAAAACTTAGAGTTGAATGAGGCTGCTTATTGTTGTTCAGGTTAGTTGGGAAGAGAGTGAGGAAGGTTACAGATAGTTTGACAAATCAATTAAAGTTGCATTTTTAAAAGACTAATAGCAGGTCATGCAAATGCTTTCAGACTCACATTCTAACAAATTTGCTGCTGCTTAAATTAAAATGGTCTTATAACGGGGATCTCCAACAACGTTTTTTTAGAATAGGCTTTATGAATTTGCTATAAGATACTTTTCTTATTATGAGTTTGGAATTAAAACAAAACTACCCAAAATTAGGTAGCAACTAGAATGTTGCTTTGAGATTCGTAGCATTTGATTATACTTAGCCCTGAGTAAAGATATGGTTTGCTAGGAGAGCAGAGAGGGAATGTAACCAATATTTACCTGTTTTCTCCTGGGAAAATCTGGTGTTGATCATTATGAATTTCTTATCAGTAATGTAAAAGCTTTAACTTTTGTTTTGGGAAAATGTATTCTGGTTGGAAGTTTAATAGAAAATTAAATATACTTTTCCTGTTCTTCTTTGTATCTCTTCCTTGGATTTATAAACAGATGTCATGTTCATATATTGAGTATTTGGTGCGGATCATCGCTAAGGGCTCCCATAGTTATTTTTTTTTTTCTTCCTCAGCTACTCTCCATAGATACTCCCTAAACTGTAAACTGTCCATTATGTACACCTCACATACGTGGGACAGGACTGAGGAACTTTTACTTCCCTCATAATAAAAATGAGATGACTCAAGCCAGTCTTTCTGCTTGTCTGGTGTGGATGCTTAACAGTCAGATTGCTGAACAGTAAGAATGGCTATGCCGAATCAGACCAAAATCCATCTAGCCCATTATATTTTCTGCCTGTTGACGCCTTGAAAAGAATATTAAGATGGCCTAAACATCTCTACCCAGAATACACTGCTCACTGCCATTGATTTTTTTTCAGCTTACAGATCTGAGCCAGAAGTGGTGCGTCAGTACTTAAAGTCCTTGGTGGATAGCTCTTTCACTGATTCATCCACTCTCTTAAAGTCCTTGACAGCTTCTTAGCATGTGTCAAGAATTTCCGTAGCTTGCCTACAGGTTATTCCAAGTCAAATTTATTTATTTATTTATTTATTTACCTTTCACATTGTGGTTTTATTTTACAACTCTTAAGTGGTTGGGTTTTGTTGTTGTTTTCCCGGAAGAAACAGTGAACAACTTGATGACACTCCTGATTTTTAGCCTTGCCCTATCCCTTTCAGGCTTCACAGTTTAAAGAAGATAAAAGTCTATTTAACTGTGCCTCCTGGAGAGCCCCTTGTAAACTTTTGGCCACCCATGTATCCTTTCCGTACATCACATTCTAATTGTCTCATGTTAAAAAGCTTTCAAGATGCAAGAGCAGTGATGCTTTTTCTCCTTTTATGTTTCTTCCCTAATTCTTCTCATTTGCTTTTCTGACCACTACTAGTTTTTGAGCTGACTTTTTTTACAGATCCTTCCTTTATAACTAAGGTCTCATTTTCTTCATTGCTTACTTCTGCACTGTGAAGCTAGGACTTTTTTTTTTTCATTCCATGTGCATTGCTTTATTTATCCTGAATTTCAACTTTTTTTTTTTTTCTGTCAGTGTACAGACTTGCCTGGAGCTCTTGTACTTGTTCCTTGTCTTTAACATATGGATGAATCAGCTTGTATCACCTCACTACTCATCTCCTTTTCCAAGGCATTAGCTTGGTACTGAGTAGGACAGATGTGTCCTTTCTCCACAGAAAACTTTTTAAAGTCAGGTCATGTGAATCAAGTTTCCTGTTGCACACTTCTTTATTGACTTACCTAAAGGATTGTAGTAGGCAGGAGGAGTCAAGCCTCAGACAAACTCTCCACAACATAACATTTGTTAAAGCAACCACTACTGTTACTAAATTTTAGCCATTTAGCTCGTAGGCTAAAATGAAGAGGCATTACGGGATTGCAGCGCTATTGCCATACTGAAAACAATTTGTTCCTCTGCGCAGAGTTGAATATACAGCCTTTCATCAGCAAGCTTTGCCTTCCTTTTGACATCTGTTCAGCTTGCACTGTTACACAAGCTACGAACCAACTTTTACAACAATTTTGAGCACAGACATGACTTTCTCTTGTGTTTAATTAATAAAGCTATCTCAACTATTCTGTTCAAGAAACTGCTTCTCCGTGCAAAACACTGAAGTGAATATCATGGTAAAAAAAGTATTATATTATTCAAAATAAGTTGCCTTTTAAGTGTTTCTTATTTTATATTGCATATTGTTTATGATTCTTGGCGAATCATCTGTCATCTGTTTGAGCTGATCAAAGCTAGTAATTACCTGATGCTGTGGTTTATGACGCTGTACAGACAAACAATTTTACAGAAGGATTTCTATGAGTTCCTGGTGGTCTAGCTCCATTTGTAATGGGATGAGAGCAAATTCACCTGCAAGTTGTGATAGCTCTTTTAGGGGGAGGGGAGAGGCAGTGCAGAAATAACTTTGGAGTTTATTTGCTACCAAGAGAGAGAACATGCAAGTCCGAGATCCTAACCTTCAGAGAAATCTGTAGGTTTGTACAGGCTCGGGATCTTCAGGTTTGATCACTTGCAGATACAATGTTGTTATAACAAAAGGTGCATAAATTGGCGTTACATGTTTAGTTCACTTACCGATATTAGCTAGATGGACTAATGCAGAGGTGAGCACAGCCTACTTCCTCTGCTTGGGAGTAAGATTCTGTATTTCTCTTTCTGTAATACTTAAAAGAGCAAGGGGATGGAGGCCTATATTTACCTGATTAAGTAGTTAATGTCTCATTTAGACACACCTTGTATTACTCCTTCACTTTCAGCACCTTCTTTTTATAACTTCTATAACTTGTCTAACTGTTATAACTTCTATTTTCCATAGAATCATAGAACAGCTTGGGTTTTAAGGGACCTTAAAGATCACCCAGTTCCAAGCCCCTGCCATGGGCAGGGACACCACCCACTGTATCAGGTTGCCCAGGGTCTCGTCCAGCCTGGCCCTGCACACTTCCAGGGACGGGGCATCCACAACCTCTCTGTGCAGTCCTCTTGAGTCAAGCATTTCCTCCTAACATCTAACCTAAATCTCCCCTCTTTTAGTTTAAAACCGTTCTCCCTTGTCCTGTCATTATCTGACTGAGCAAGAAGTTGCTCTCTATCTTTTTTATAAGCCCCCTTTAAGTATGGAAAAGCTGCAATAAGGTCACCCCAAAGCCTTCCCTTTACCAGGCTGAACATCTCCAGCTCTCTCAGCCTTTCTTCAGAGGAGAGGTTATTTTCAGTATGCTCTAATGTGTTTTCTACTTCTCTTTGTGTGTGTTTCTTTTCTAAAAATCTCATATCCCTTATTTATATTCTGCAGTCTTAGAATCTGATTACTTTGAATAAAAATTTTTCAAGTGAATGGAAATTGTTTGCCCTGTTTGTAATGATGAGGAAGTAGGCACAGCCCTGTGATACAGAGCAACTTTTGACATTTCTTTGAATTGTTACTTTACTTATTTGTTGGCTAACTCAGATAAGGCATTACCTAAGTTTGTACCAATATAGAAATCTCTTTATGAAAGTTTTTTCTACCTCCGTAATGCTCTCTTGACCAAGCAGCTTAAGCACCTCTTCTCCAGCTAAAATACTCTGTAACTTCAGATCAACCTTTATTGCAAAATGTATGTGCTAGTGCAATTCTGTTACATTAACTCGATTCCTTTAGGGCAGAATTAGAAAGGTACCAAAGAGGTTACAAGTCAACAGCAAAGGCCTGGTGTAAAGAAAACAAACAAAATAGCCCTCTAGTCAGAGGATTCAGTGCTCTCAGGTTCCCAGCTCACATAAGGGGAAATTCAGCTTTAGACATTAAAGCTCAGGAGGGTTGTTAACCCTTCATGGACCCTGGTGAATACCCTTTGGGTTAGGACTTTGGTGAATACCCTCCGGTGTATACCTGTATGTTTCTTTTTTTTATTAACCAAGAGTGATTGATGTATTAATCATTAAATAACCAGGGGTGGTGTCAGGTTGACAGGTATATGTCATCTTTACATTCTTTTGTAAAATTCATGGAATTCTTTCGGATATCAATTTTCGTAGTAAAGAAAGTAAAACACATGCTTCATTGTTACAAGAGAATCATAATGGGTTTGTCAGAGTTGGAGCCAGAGACCAGAGCGACACCTGAGTCAGCAGATCTGGCTTGCAGGAATGTGAGTGAGTGTTTTGCTTTTGGAGTACAGATTTTATTTTTAAACATCTACTGTTGCTTTGTCTAGTCAGAAATGGGTACAATGGAGTAAATGAATTTAGGCATGTTGTACCATATCTGTTTTTTAAAATGTTTGCTGCTTGTGTTATAATGAATTTTAGTCATTGTAAGTATAGTTGGTGTTCAGAAATGGCACCTTTCCTTAAGAAAACTGCTACTTAAAGGAATCTCAGTTCCCATGTTGCTCAGACTAACAGATAGGATTTTCTTACAGATCTGGGAGATTTGCAAGAGAGCTGTCTGCAGATAAATGAGGGCATATCTCTGGGCTCATTAGGTGGTCTAAAGGGGAAGAAAAGTTTCTGCAGCTGTACGTTATTGGATGGGGCTTACATTATCATGGGGGTGTGTGACAGAGTAACTAATACAGGTGTTCATACCTGTGTTGCTTTTAAAAGGTGAATGGAGAACCTGGCAGGTGGCTCCTTGTGACTTTGTTTGCATAAAGAAAGTCCTCCCTAGTAAGAGGTGACCTGTGGTCCCTTTGGCAAGCAGCAGAGAGACCAGTTTGCTTGAGCGAGGAGGCTGTGAATAGCTGAGAATGGCTTCTGGCAGCTGGGTTAAGGGGCTGCTCGTTGGGAGATGGATCATTCTCGGATGCAGGAGGACGGGGCAAAAGAGCTTGACCACATCTTCCCTCTGACAACAAAAAAATTTCAAATAATCACAAGGCTGGATTTGTCCGTTCCCCTTACGCCCAATTTATCTGAGGTCAGTTTAAACTGTTACCTCCTTGGAACAGGAACTACATCCCTTCCTGTTTTACAGAGCGCTGAGCTGAATGTCAGCTCTCGTTAAACAGAAAGGAATAAGAAGGCAATTAGCTTGGTGGATAAAAGACAGGAAAAAGTCTCACAGCTATGAAAAATCAACACTTAAGGAAGCAAACCACATGTGGAGAGCAAATGCTGGGGGCTGGGGGGGGGACTAACCCACAACTGGAACAAATTCCTTTATTACTTAAATAAACAGCAGCATAATTTGCTGGAGTGACAGTGTGAGCTGTTCTGTACCGTGTATCTGTAAGAAGAATTCATTGCTAAGATAAAAGCAGATGGCTTTATAAGGCCCTGGCTGGGTTCTCTGGGAAATGTTAGTTATTTACTGTAGATAGAGGAACAGAAAAATCCTAATAATGCTGCAGCAAGCTAAAAGGAAAATGTATAGTATAAAGCAACTATAAAATATGCTGTGTCTGTGTCCCATATTTCAGGTAGATTAAAAGCAGTCATGGATTTTGTTTATTTATTTATTTATTTATTATTTTGAACAGTACACGTCCTCTGGGAGAACAGACATCTTAAAATTCATTTGGATCAACACACAGATGCCAATAGGCTCATGGCCAGGCTCTGTTGTGCATACTTAGGTTTGAAAAATACTTCCCTTCCTGCCTTAGAGACAAAAAAGCCTTTTACTCTCAGTGTTTTGATTATTCATTTTTAAACCGAATGACAGCAAGTTACTTAAAAGATTTTTAATAGGCTTTGTTCTCTCCTTTCAAATAAAAGCATAGTATCAGCATATAGCAATGGACCCTTGAGGAATGTCGTTGTTTCTGCAGTCTTTTTTCAAATCAGATAAGTTAAGGTGAAAATAAAGAACGTTTTATTACATTTTAAGATGCAACTAAAACCTCCTGAATGCCTTATGCCTCACTCTGTGCTTATCACAAGTGAGCTGATGCAAAACTGCCTGCCAAACCAGCATTCTTGCATCTCCCCAAATATGCTTCAATAGATGTGTTTATAACTTTTGTTCTCTTTCTTATTGTTGCTTGGCTGGGATGGGCTTTATTTGAGTTTAGCATATCCCATCTAAATTTAGCCTGCAATCTCTTTAGGACAGTGACAGTAGTTGCAGAGTCAGAGCTGAGCAGGTCTTATGGATTTGAGCTCCCTCTGTGCTTCCTGATCCTCTGTGGTTCCAAGAGGCAGATGCAGCTTTGGTGTAACTTCAGTAAGTCGTAATTCTCAGTTATTACTTCTGGACAGTAATAATTATGTACCATGTACAGCAGCTTGGCCCTGGGCATGGCCTTATGCAGAGGTCTATGAGAGAGACCTTATCTGAAAAATAAGAGTTCAGGTTAGCAAAGTCTGTCTTTCACCACCACTGTTTTTTTGTGTGGTTGGTTTGGTTTGGTGTTTTTTTTCTGCTGGAGCCAGGGCAGAAGGTAGGTCTTGCCCAGTGCCCTGGGTGCCTGGCCCACTGCAAAGGCCCTGTGAGCTGCTGTGGTGCAGGAAGCTGTGATAGCTGCCAGTTGTTCACCGAAGTACCCCAGCAGCTTGTCTGAGGACTTGTTTTTGTGCCATCTGTGTAATCTAAAGAAGTGATTGTACCAAAATTTAAACTGAATTTTCAGCTCCAGGTTTTGAACCTGAATGCCTCTTTGTTAAGACTGCAGCTACCGCAGTTGCTTGTCAGCAGGGAACAGCAAGGATAACCAGGGTGGTTTGACTGGGAGTGTTTCATGCAACTAATCCTGAGTTGTGAGTCCTGCAATGGGATGTCTTTCCTCTGAAAGCAACCGAATGCTGTAGTAACAGAAACAGTGGTTGCGTGAGACCTTACACCATGCTAGGGCAGAGTCCTTGGCTTGGTGGTGGGTAAGAACACCTCTGGGTAGGTTTGAATCCAGCTCTGGTTTTCCTATTTAGGTAATTTGTAGCATAGAGTAAGGGTGTAACCTTCACACGTGGGGTATCTTGTTTGCTTGTACCGGCTCTGTGGTGCTGGGTAATCCTGAGCTGGCTATGACACTTCTCTTTGCCTCTGTCTCGCCATCACTGAAGGAGACAAAATGCCCCTCTTTTTGTAATGTCCTGCAGTACCTCTGATGCAATGGGGTAGCTAAGTACTATACTTCCACAACAAAAACACAGAGAAAAATACCCTTTTGGAGAAGAGTGAATCCTGTTCTCTACTTCTCCCTCTTGGGCTGCTCTGGCATCAATAGTGAGCTGGGTAATCACCCGACTCTCCTCTGTTTGCAGACTGGAGTAAGATAGGTGGTTTCCCAAAGTAAACACACTTTTTTCTCCTTCCTGAAAACATGGTGTTAATTTTGCTGTATGGCTTCAGGGTGCTGTAATAAAAAAAAAGGGTAGCAGGCAAATACATTCTGGATCTCTGAATCAGTAAGAATAAGCAGCCAGCTTTGCTTTGTTTTTATTTTTGTTTCAGTAGAAACACGCTTCCCACAATAACTTTTGAAACTTACACGTGGCACAGACAGGGATCAGTTCCAGTTGATAGGAGCCTGGAAGAAGAGAGGGAGGAAATAACTTAATTGCTTTAGACTTTAGTTCAGCTGGAGTCGAGAGGAAAGAATCGGTGTGGGGATTTTTTTTGGGGGGGTAAGGGGAGGAATACAGCAAGAAGGTCGTGTTCTTGGTGAGGAGAGCTCCTCTGCGGATTTTGTGAAGGTACTGTACAGCATGCTGCAGGGCATTCACAAAACAGGTGGCTTTATATTAAAAAAAATACAACGCAAAACCTAACTCTGCTGCCAGTGATAACCAGCTGTGTTGCTTTCTTGGAAGTATTGCTGCACTTAGAGCATACTGTGTTATAAACAGCATGTTCCTCTCTTTTTTACCAAGAGGGGAAAAATAGGAAACGTGAGACTTTGGGCTAAATGTGACCGGAGAGGTTTGAGGGGATGGGGGATAGTTTTTTGGTGTTCAGTGCTGTAATATGGGGCTTAAAAAATATAGAAGAGATTGGGTAGATGGGGTGTTAATGTCAAATGTTGTGACTTTGCCTCTAAGTCATTTGTCATTTCACAGCCTATCTATCCCTGGTCCCTGAAGATCAGTTAATGTGTTAAAAAAAAGGGGGGGGAGTTAAAGGGGAAATCTCTCTGTTCCTGGCTAATCTGAAACAGGCCCCCAGGGAATGGGAGGACATTCCCACCTGGAATTCAGATTTTGTGTTGAATGCAGCTGAAATGAAAGATCTAGTATCAGATAGTGCAGCTCCAGTGTCCTGCAATGAAATGCTAAAGCACACACCGCCTCTGCGTCTGTCAATTCCAGCATGCTTGCTTTTGGCACCTCTCAAAGATCTCGCAAACTGTGTTGACAAAAAGCAATGGGAGATTGCTTCTTGCCCAGGTCTTTATATTCGGACTATAGCTGCTTCCTCTTTCCTACTCACATTTTCCCATATGGTGACTTTGGAAAATTCCTCTCTGATTTCGTTGGAAAGTGCAGGAAACTCGTTGGTAGAGGGTTGCCTATTACTCTCTCTAATTCTGCTGCTCACATCTGGAAAGGATCTGGCTTGGAAAGGGGAGACTTGCTCTGAGCTCAGCGCATGTAACTGACATGGCATGAGCTGAGGGAGCCTGTGGGGGCAAGAGAAATGTTCTTCTCCATTCATCTGATCTCTGACAGCAAAGGTGAGTTTCTCAGCATTTTATTTTTTTTTTAAATGCTGGATTGTCAGACATCATCCAGCAGCCTGCCTTTCAGCTATAGCTTTCAGAATAGGTATCAAATGTAAGCTACAAATTTACTTAACCTGTTGATATTGAAGGAGAGGATGTTTTTTCAAGTGTGCATGTGTCCTGTAAGAAATGCGTGTAGAGAACAACAGATGCAGAGATGAGATATTCTGAACATGAGCCTGCTGTTGTTTGAGGTAGTTGGAATTGTTGAAAAGCTACAGTAACTCCTGAAACTTCAGTTTACTTCTGGAGACTGTACCTTTTGGAGCACCCTGCCTCTGGGGCTGTGCTGCAGCAAAGTGCAGAAATCCGTGGTGCTTCTGTCTGAACTCAGAAAGATGCAACCACAGAGAACCCTGAACTTGCTTTCAGTGTAACTTCAGTCTCTGAGTGGAAGAGTCTGATCCAAAGCCCTCTGACAGCGAGGGAAGAGTGCTCTTTCTAGTGGGTTTCGAGCTACCCCTTTAATAAGATTTCTTAATAATGCATTGGATCAGGCCCATGGGAATGAATTTAAAAGGAGTGAGTTACTTCAGGCTTTCTTTGAACTAAAAGAAAATCAAACTCATGTCTGGTTTTACTGCCTGTTCTCCAGATGCAAGCAGATGTTTCTGTATCTGGAGTGTCTCCCTGTGGCACCAGAGCAGCATGCCCTTCAAAGGCATCGTAGCAGAATCTTATCTGTTGATGACAATAGGGTGAGACTGTCTGGGAAATTTTAGTGCATAATAATAGATGCAGTATTTCATGCTAATTTTTTTAACATAATTTCTGCTATAGATATGGAAAAATCAGCATGTTGCAAATACATAGAGCCCAATGCCAGTCATTATGTAACTGCTATCGAAATCATGTTGGCATTGTTACAGCAGGGCTGCTTTGACCTGTATTTAATTTTTTTCTTCAGTTTTGTTTGTAAATATCTGTAACAGTAAGCTGATATATAGGAAAAAATAACTTTGTTAGAGATCTGATTTATTGTACTTTCTGAGATTATTTTCTCTAAGATTTCTGGAATATTTTCTGAGGTTAGGTCACCAAATACTAAGGATTTTACTAATCCCTTGTTGGCATACTCATATGGCCAATTTTGATCTCACTGTTAATATCTAGCTATATTGCCATATAAGGAACACCATCTGATCTCTGGAATGCTTTATAAAGGAGATTAATTTCATTATATTCAGCTTTTACAGATATGGAAGCTGTGGAATAGTGGAGCAGGGGGAAGAGGGATCAAGCAAACAATGTTAAATTCTTAAAATCACCCAGCATGTTGGTAGCAAAGACCAGGACCAAACCAAACCCATCCATATCTCAGGCCAGTGCTCTGTCCTCTAGTGCCACCCTTCTCCCATTTCTTCAAGTGTAAGTCAATGTTTAAAGAAATCATTTAAGATTATCGTGACTGTGACCCAGAGTAGGATCTCTCCAATGCTTCCTAAGCACCCAAAGTCTGCGAGAGCCCCCGAGTTCAGCTGGTGCAAAGCAGCAAATCCCAGGGATGCAAACAGAGCTGTGCCGCTCTTGACAGGTGCCAGCCGGGCTCTGGGAGGTTCTTGTTTCTCGTGCAAGGGAACCTGGAGCGGCAGGGGTGGATGGAGTATTTATTTCACAAGGTCAAGAATCCGTCGTGCTTGTTGACCTTAAAAGATCAGCCTAAATAAGAATTTCTCATCACTGTTGGATACAAAGGATAGTAGAAAGGGGGAAAAATAAATAAATAAATTAAAAAAAAAAAAAAGCCATCCCTGGCTGTTACTGCAAATTGTTATGTAGAAATCTGAGCAGGGCAACAAACAAGATGAGGGGGGCTGGATGAGGGCCATGATGATCTGGTAGATACCCAACTTCTGTTTGCATTATTCTAACCTGCTGCCAGAAAGATAAAAGCTGAGCGTTAGCCAGGCCTCTAAGGGTCGGATCAGCGCCGTCCAAAACCCATAGGCAGCCCGTTGTGTTTCCAGTAGCGGGGAGGTTTTGTTACCCTGTTAGCCGGTGCTCCCGAGCAGCCCCTGAGGGGCGTCCTGGCGGCTGAGCCAGTTTTCCAGCACACCCCCTTTACATCGATTCTCGCTTCCCTGTGCAGAGCTGCTTGGGCCGGCGTGACCAGCAGCTACACACGAATAACATTGCATAACCTCCTCTATAAACCTCCGGGATCATCTGGCGTTTCTCAATATAAAAAAAAAAACGCAATAAATAACGTGGGCGGGGGGGGCGGCAGCTGGGGACCCACGGGGGGTCTCGGGGGGACCGGCCCCCCCCGGGGAAGGCCTCATGGGGCTGACCCCGAGCTCTCTCGGCTTCCAGGGGCGATGCCGGCCGGCGGCCGGGCGCTGCTGGCGCTGGGGCTCCTGGCTCTGGGCTGCGCCGCCGCCGCCGCCGCCGACTTCCCCGAGGGCTCCCCCGAGCGGCGGCGCCGCCCCCCGGCCCCGGCCCCCGGCTGCCCCCGGGACTGCGGCTGCACCCAGGAGGGCGTCGTGGACTGCGGCGGCATCGACCTGAAGGAGTTCCCGCTGCTGCTGCCCGAGCTCACCAACCACCTCTCGCTGCAGGTACGGGCCCGGCTCCTCAGCGCCCGGCTCCTGGGCCGGGGCCAAAGCACCCTGCTGCCCCCTCAGGATCCCCGCTCTCTGGCCCCACACAGCTCAGAGAGCAGTGACCTGGTGCTCAACACAGCCCTTTGGAAAGGCTTGGGCGGTCTCTCAGAATCAAGGGGGACATTTCACCCTAATTCTCTCTCCACACATCAAAGGAGGAAAAAAGATCAGATTTTTTCCCTCCTTATTCTCTTCCCAGCTCCAAGAGAAGAATTTTTGTCCAAAGTAATATTTTCTTCTGGCTAAGGCCTTCAATTCTGAGGTGTCTTTGAAAAGTATGGACTGAACTGCTCCATTAATAAGAAATTCTCTGACAGCTCAACATATTACAGTATTGTGAGCACAGCACGCTGGTCCCAACACAGAGCCAACCAGTGGCTCCCAGTGTCCCGTCTCCTTCAAGCCCCCTCCCTGCAGCATGTGCACGCAGCAAGGAGTGCTTGAAGTGCAGCTGAAACCATCCCTCACGGGCCTAGAAGCAGCACCAGAGAGATGGATGGCGTCAACACGGGGTGAGAGCTGGTGCTGCACTTGCCAGGGTGAATGCAGTGAGGAGATTTTGGGGTTGTTTTACCCAGGAAGCTGTAATATCACAACCGCAGCCATTGGTTGCGCTATGGAGACTTCATGTCTTTTCAAGACAAGGGAAAGGAATATGAGATTCAAACTTTAGGTAGGAGCCTGTCCTAGACTGTCCACAACACGCTTTGCTGTTAGGTGCCTAGATCCCCATGACCAGCATTTTGGCAGGTGTCCTTCCCTGCCTTTGCTCTGACACCTCAGGACGTGAGCAGGGCTGGTGTGTGGCAGCGCCGTGGCAGTTCCTCCAAGCTGTGGTCATGGTTCCAGACTTCTCCACAGTGCTTCTTTGGCTCTTAAGCAATCGCTTGTTGTTTACTGCTCCCGTTTGCCAATTCTGATCAATGGTTAAAATGCAGTTTTTGTTCAAAGCTTTCCATCCAAGTGCTGTGTAGTTAGAAAAACCGTAATGTAAGCTGGCACCTTCCTCAGCAGATCTGTTCCAGGCATGTGCTAGCCATGGCTCCCACCTCTACTGCCAAAAGCAGAGAAGCTACTTTGAAGCAGCAGCTGTCACTTTCTGTGTATTAGCTTGGCTTCCAGCTCAGTGGGTCCTTGACTTTTTTAGTCCCTTAGATGCTAAAATGCTAGAATCACTCATTAATGGCCTAAATGCTAGTAAGCCTGTTAATGAAAATCTGATGGCAGTCGCTTCCGACAATAAAACCAGTGAAACTGAACACAATTTGACTCTCCCTGCTCATGACAAGTTTGCAGTGGGACAAAAATTCTTCATTTTAAAAGCAACACTTAAATAACAGAATAAACCTGAAACTCTACAGTGCCAACCTTGTAGCAAATGCTTTGCTGCAGCTACACGTTTGGCTGTGGCAGATGGATTATAAACCTTGCCAGGCATGATTGCACTCTGTGTGCTACCAGTCCATAAGCTGAATATTTATGGAGATGAACACAGAACTTGTTTCAGGCCTTCAAATGCTGCTGGGTTTGGATGTCTTGGTTTTGAGATCCAAGTTTGGCTCATTATGGAGAAAAGGCTGTTGACAGTGATTTGACATGGTGGGTTCATTTCCAAGTTTTACTGGAGTTCATAGTCTGGGTTTTATTGGGATCCTTCTTGGATTACTTTGCTGATGATTAATCCTCTCCGTTTTCTTAGAATAACCAGATAGAAGAAATCTTTCCAGAAGAGCTTGCTCGTCTTCACAGACTAGAAACTCTCAATTTGCAAAACAACAGGCTGACTTCAAAAGGTAAGCTGGAAGAGCCGTGAAGTGCACAGAGACAGAGCCTCAGCAACACCAGCTTGTGCAGTGGGCCCAGTGGCAGCTGATTAGGAAGCCGTGAGGAGTGACGGACTCAGTGGCTGGCTGTAAGCATCACTCCTTTAGCCATCGCACAGATTGTGGAGGCACTTTATCATCTGAAACATAACACTCAGTGTATAAGAATGCAGCCTTACTGAACCAGTGGAGGAGACCTGGCAGCAGCACTATGTACTGTGGCGTGAGATCTTCTCATCCAGGAAACTCCCTCCAGTCCCTCAGGCACATCAATGCAATGCACTTGAGAACCAGAAATGTCTACATGCCGAATGATTTCCTTCTGACTGACCTTGTTTCTTAATTCACTTGTTTAGTTCAGTCAGTCAATGCAGTTTAGGCCAGTTCAGTCCTTGCTGAATTAAATATAAATACATATAACATATATTGCAAATAAGGCAACTTCTCCCCTTCTAAAAGCATTTTCATTTATGTAGGCAGGGTTTGTTTGCTAAGTCTAGTGTTTATTAGAGAAACTTGACAACTGGTTAGTGAAGAAAGTAGAAGAAATTGGAGGAAATAATAAGACAGTAGGATATGCAATACAAAGGATGCAATTTTTCTTAACTTGTTTGTTCAGTTGCTCTGAATTTTCTTACTATCCTTGTTGCAATGACAGCAAATAGCCTTTATTGAGAATGTGGGCACATTATGCATGGGATCCAAAACATATCACTCTTACATAACACAAGGAGGTCTGCTTAATAGATTCAGACCTTGATATTACTACCCTTTGGGTGTGATGTTTCTTTCACAAGCCTCAGTGCAGCTCTAAGTTTCACATAAGATTTGACATGGGAAATAGCTTCACCTTTGACTTTCAGTTTTCTAAGTGCCAGGTCAAAGTGTTATTTGCAGCCTTTCCATTGTGATTGCAGTAGTGCTTGTGTGATCAGCTGGATGTGGAGTGATTCAGCTGAAAATTAAAAATTATTGGAGGACGATTAGCTCTGAGCTGGATTAGCTCTAAGCTGGTTACTGCATGGCTGTATGGGATTGTGGGGAAGCAGCACAAGAGAAGAGTTACAACATGCAGCTACTGGTGTTACTTTGGCAACCTCATGGTCATAGATCAGATTGATCTGATCATTAAATGACCTCAGATTATGTCCTGCCAAGAAAAGTTATCTGCAGATTCATGAAAAAATTACCAAAGAAACTTCTCAGATAGCATGGTTGCTGCAAGCACTGATAATCAGCTGTATAGCAAGTCTACACCAGCTCTGTACGTGACCCCTGTCAGCAGGGTGGGCCACAACCATGCATGCTTATAATTTTTAACAGTCTGCCATTGTTCTTAACAGTCTGTGTTGGCTTGATTTGGTTTGGTTTTTATAAAAAAGCAACAATAGGTCTGAATCAGATTGTATCAGTGCCAATGAACGATATCTAAATCTTCTGTTAAAATATTCTCTGAGAGAGAGAAAAACACCCTCTGGTATTTTCAGTCAGAGAGGCAATAGCATGCCAGTGTTACTGATCAGAGCTGTTCCTGTTCCTAAGGGCTGCCAGAGGAAGCATTTGAGCATCTGGAGAACTTGAATTACCTATACCTGGCAAACAATAAGGTAAGAGGCTCACAAGGCTTTCAGAGTTCTTTTCTAATTGGGTTCTGAAAGTTAAACAAGCAAGTTCTCAATTCTTTATAAAATAGATATCCTATGGATGTAAAATTGTCCAAAAGTGATATTCTAATGAAGGTTCATTTAAGGTCAAGACAAAAACTTAGAGGCTACACATGCTGGTATATTTTGAATGCTTATTTCTTTGTATGGTTGGTGAAAGCTTTCCCTTGTGTGTGTGTAGGGAGGTATGGAGAGCCTCTGCACCTATAAATTACCCCTGTATGCAAATAAGCTCTGGGGGAATGGTGTAAAATGCTGCATATCTCAATCGGATGAGGCTGGGTTGAAATACCGGTGAATAAACGCATCCTAATACCTGTGTATGAGCTGTCAAGATCTGCAAAATGCCATCCAGTTTTCTCAGACCCCCATTCTCAATAGGTTTGTTGGGGGGAGGATACCCTCACACAGTGAAGCTGAACAGGTAATGAATTTATTCTTTTTGCTGCAGTGATAGGAGTTGAATTTCTTTTTTAATGGAAAAGATCCCGTCTGGGGGATCCAAGTTGATTGTCATGACAGAAGCACATTTCCCTTCCTGCCAAGGCAAGGAAATGAAATGCCTACTCACATACCCTTATAATACCACCATACCCACCCTTAATGGTGATTCCCATTATGGCTTTCTCTTTCTCTGGTGATCCCCCACAAATATTTGCTATAGAAAGAACTGGGATGCCGCAGAAAAAAATATAAGTTAAAAATCAGGCAGAGCTTTTTTGTCTACAAATACCCTTCCCTTTCTTCCTTTTCTCTCTCTCTACATATCTGTATGTGTGTCCGTATATATATTTTTTATTATCCTCTTATAATCTGTGACCCTTTGATGTTTCATTTATATACATGTGGCCACACTGAGGTTTCAGTCATGCCAAGACATTTCCAGAATCACTCCATGGATTTCTGTGTGGAGTGATTGAAAATAGAACCCATTCTTTAGTACAGTAACATTGTGTTCTTTTCTCTCTTTCAAGCACCATTTCCATGTAACAATCTTGGCAGTTAATAACTCCATAAAAAGGAACAAGCCAGACTGTGACTAATATTCCAGAACTTCGCACTCCAGTTTTCCCTGTGTGACAAAACAAAGTGTTTGGTTTTTCTGGCTTTACTGCAGAGAGAAAAGGATCCCAAAAGAAAATGCAAACATCAGCGAATGTCAGAACTAGTTATGGTGAGAAGTTGTGGACCCACAAAAATAACACATTTCCTTATAAATCACAAGCCAGGACAAACCAGATTGGCTTCAAACTGCATCCACTCTGCAGTGGGAAATGATGCAGATCAAGTAACTGTGGTGTCTGGAGGAGAGCAGGGATTTGCTGGTAGTTTGCTCCTTGTTTTATGGAATATCTTTTATGCTTTATCTTCACTTGTGATCCCACCAGGTATTATCTTTCATTAAATGAGCTTAGCTGGTTGGAGAAACAAAATATTGTAATAGACTAAAATCCTGCAATGGCTTATGAGTAAGAAGTACTTTAAGTAAAGAATGGTTGCTGTAGTTTCCTTTAGAATTTTTCATCACACTCATGATATATATTAATTACATAGTAGCTACAGTAAGCCTTGTTAATAACTGAAGTCTCTCCCATCAAACTATAGACCATGTCCTGAGCTGCCATTATTATTTATTGTAAAATGGTGATTTTGGTGACAGAGGTTTATACCCAAGTATTCCCAAAGTGATATGGGATTCACCTGGATCCAGTACTTCTGTTTATACCAAAGCCTGTGATAAGCAAGAAAATTTGTTTCAAACTGATAATAACTTTTGTATCATCCTTCCAAGTTCATTGATTAACTATTTGTTAATAGTGGAGAAACCTTATCTGCCATATGGGAAGTAAAGCTGCAAGAAAATTGCAGCTGCAGAAATGAAGATTGCTGCTTATTAGGCAATACACTAGATGAAACTGTTCAGTCACCTTTGATTTTGCTAAATTACAACAATCCAGCAGTAATCCTTCAAGCAGTCAACCAGTGGAGATCAATTACCCTCATGACTAAGTGCTGAAATGCCAAAGCAAAGTCCTAAGCAAGTGAAAACTCATTTTGGATGAAACTTCTCTTTCTCTTTCCTGTGGTTCTGATGTTTTTAATTTCACATATCTTAGACATTCGCTTTGTTTTGTATGAAAGTTATGACCCAACAGACTGTGTTTCAGGAGAAAAGCTTTAATGTGCCACTGTGTATGAAAGTGATTAAGTTTATTTCCTGTGTCTGTTATCTCAGTATTATGTTGTGGTAGAGACTTAGTTCTGCCAGACCTTCCTAGTTGGAGATGAGTGTCCTTATGCACTTCCATGAGATCATATCTCCCAGGTCAGGAGGTGAGAGACTGCCAATAAAGTCAAGGGCAGTGCTGTGGCAACTGTGGTGATACACAAAATGCTTCTTATTTCCACTGCTTAGGTACTATCTGTACATATAGATAGGAGGGACTGAGAGATCTTTCCACTTGTGTTTGTGATCATTAAATACTTAAGACAGCTGAAGGATTGCACAGGTGAAGATAAGAAATAGTATATAATGTACTTTTACCTTTTAAAAAAATACAGCTGTATCTTGAGTCCATTAAGTTACAAGTTCATGGCTATAGTACATCAATGCACACTTGACAAACTAGCACAGAGGTTTTACTTTAGGTAAATACATAGTATAAGTGTTGGGGTAGTTCTTCACTAAAGTGTCTGTTGTCTCATACATTATTCATCTTCCAAATATTTCTGTTCTTACACTATTATTAACAACCGATTGCTCTTTCACATAACAGTGCTGTGAGGAAGAAGCTTTACAAATTCAAATAATTTCAAGCTAGAAGGTACATTTCTACCATTGCCCAGAGTTTTCAGTCCTGATCTCAGAGCTTTAGAGGACAAAAAAAATCAATGTCTCCGTAGAAAAGATTCCTTCAGAGTGTACGGAAAATATTTTATCAGTTGTCTCACTGCTACTATAGTTAACATATGTAACCACAGTGGTAGCACATGCCTACTGCAATTCAGTAGTCTTCTGTTTATGTACTGAAGGATCATATCTAGCACAGCATCACGTTGATAATTTGTTTCCCAGGGATTAATCTTGATGCATAAGTCTGCTGGGTTCATGTTTTCCACAAAATTGTCCTGTAACCTAGAAAAATGCAACCTGTATTCTTGGTTGCTAGATGAATGACTGCAATTACCAGCCACTGTGTGAAGCTAGCTATTGTACTACCTGGATGTTCTGTAAAACTGAGCTTTTAAAATCATTAGTCTTCACTCCACCAGATTTTGTTCAGATACAGACATTCCTAGTGGTTTTTTATACCACTGGTGAAAATAATAGTAGGCCAAGAGCAGGCAGGACCAAATCCTACTTCTCTTTGACTAAAAAGTTTTGGAGACACGAACCCTTCTGTATTTGGTTTCTGATGCATCACTTCATCAGAACAAAGTATCGCCATACAATAGGTCTTTGCTTTGAAGTTCCATTTGATATTTCATCATTGAACTCGGAAACATCCCTGCCCTTTGGGAACCTGGGTCTTTTGTTGAAGAGATCGTTGTAAATGGATGCAGTACTGGAACAAACACGCGAAGTGACACTTCCTCTCCCAACCAACATACTTTCATTTGGGAGTAAACAGTAGGCCAGTGTGAGGTGGGTTGGATTTTTTTGGCACAGAAGACTGAGGAATTATAAACAATAATAAGCAATGCATTTGCTTTCAGAATAACAACTTTTTGACTTCTTCCACCAAAAAGAGGCAGGATTCTTCCAACCAAAACAAATATTCACATATCTTGGAGCAAAAGTCTGTCTCCTTCCTGGAGAGATTAGTGAGTGAGGACAATTTGTTTTTGTTCATACAATCTGCATTCTGTTTCATTTACTTTTGCCTGTTCAGAGAAAATAGATTTGCAAGTGTTTTGTTGATGGCCTTATACTTGGTTAAAACATTTGTTGCATTTAACTGGAATTGCCCCGTATATTTCTTTTTCAGCTAACAGTGGCTCCAAAATTCCTCCCGAATACCTTGATCAGTGCAGATTTTGCAGCCAATTATCTCACCAAGATATATGGACTCACATTTGGACAGAAACCAAACTTGAGGTAAGGGATCAGGAAGCGAAACAAGAATAGTGTGCTGCTGCTGCTTGGAGGTAGCTGGTGAGTTAGAGACACTATCTGGCTAAACCATTTTATTGCCTGCTCATACTTTTTTGAAAGAAGCTGGCTACTTGTTAATTTCAGCATGAAGGATCAAATAACCTCTCAGACAAATACCTTCCAAGGGCTTTTACTAGCTGCCAGACACTTTTGCATAGATAAAAATTAATTTGTCTCCATTTTGGTTATGCTTCAGTTACAAGTTAAAAGGAACAGCTTCAGTTTCTCGAAATGGGGATTAATGGTTAGAAATTGCCAGATTTTTATAACCCATTAAAAAGAATAGAGTCACATTGAGTGTACAGTACTCAATACAGTTGAGTGTGACTCAACCATGTTGAAGTTAAGCATAGTTACCTTCCTCTAGTGTCAGAGGTCTCTCTGCTAGTTTCAGGTTGTGATTTTCTCAGCTGGATCCAGTGCAACACATTAGTCCATCTCAAATTCAGCTGGGTGTAGACACACCTCCTGTGAGATACAGTCTTTTCCAAAGGCCTCTTGGGTAACCTCTTTATATGGACACTACAGTATCTAAATCCTGCAGAGACATCTCAGGCTCCTTTGGTAGTAATTTGGAAGCACTTAATAATAGCTGACCCAGTTGAGCTCCAAGAGCCCAGTCATGTGATGAACTGAGGAACTCTCAGTTCCCTCTGATTTCACTGAGAGCAGAAACCACTCTGTACTTATTAGGCCTTTAGTCTCAGAGGCTCTTGGTAGCTAAAAAGGCAGAATCAGGCATTGATTTCTGGCAATATCTCGTCATAAAAGAAGCAAGATTTATACGTGTTCTTCCTAATTTGAGTTACATAAGCTGTCACGTTCTGATTTCATATTAAAACACTTGCACTTCTTCTGAAGTGATTTTTACAAACTCTCCCACAACAGCATTCATTTTAATCAGAGTAATAACTCATTGATTTCTGAAATTGCCGATATAAAATCCTACTTCAGTTGTTTCAGTTGGTTTATTTGCTCCCAGCACAGTTCATGGTCTCACACTGATTATTTGGAAAACAGCATTTTCAGAAAGGCAAATATTTGTAAGTTAAAAGTACAGCTGACCATGAAGGGTGAGCTCTATTTTCATGTGGCTCTGGACCTCCTGGAGTGTGTGATTACACTATTGTGTTTCCATTCTGAGCCTTTCCTTCCTTTCAGAAAGATGTTGCCAAGTTCTCTGGAACTGGTAGAGAGTCCAAGCCCACTTTTACACTGTGCTCTTTTTTGCAGCTTTAACCTGGCTCCATGAT
Source organism: Anser anser (assembly GCF_964211835.1). Lineage (NCBI taxonomy): Eukaryota > Metazoa > Chordata > Aves > Anseriformes > Anatidae > Anser > Anser anser. The sequence goes on from NC_139728.1 coordinate 26,345,420, forward strand.
TTTAGCTGCCTGCTGCATCTCAGGGTACACACAGGGAATGAAGGGGTAATAGCGATCAGTAAAGTCCTGTAATTTCTTTTGTTATAAAGAAGTTAAATTATTTTATTTAGCAGTTAAACCAGTCATAACTTCATAGTTACGTCATAACTTCATAACAACTTCAGTTGCTTTAAAGAGAATTACAACCTGTGCAAGGAAGATTAAATGTTTTTTTTAATTATTTTTAATCTGATTGGAGAAACTCTTTGGTGAATATTAAAGGTTAAAAGCAAGACGGGCAAAGGGAAAATAAGAAACCCTCTTTTAAAGGGTCATTAAAAAACAAAACTCTTACAGATACACGTTTTAACCCTCTTGAGTAAGGCCACAACGCTGATGTGTTTTGTACCTCTTAGCCAAGTACAAAGCTAGGTCCAAATGACAAAACTGAAATTTAGATTTCAAAGCATTTTGCAATCCCAGATTTGCATTCTGTTACTTGTTAAGAAGGTGAAGCTACTCGTGAAATTCATATTCACATCCAGGTTTGGAATTTAAATATATCTACATTTCGGAGAGTATTTGGACTAAGCATATATGCCTTGCTAAATTAAAGGGCATGTTTTGAAAACAACTCTAATTATCTCAAGGAAAGAAGAATAGACAAAAATAAAATTTTTAAACAGCTTTCTTTTGGTAAAAGAAACAAACATAGGTCTAAGTATCTGTTTGACTTCATCTTTTTTTCTCTTTCTGACAGATCTGTGTATCTTCATAACAACAAACTTTCAGATGCTGGGTTACCTGATAGCATGTTCAATGGCTCTGATAATGTGGAGATACTCATAATGTCCAGCAATTTCCTGAAATATGTTCCAAAGAATCTCCCTCCAGCCTTATACAAATTGCATTTAAAGGTAACGACACCAAGCTTCTGTATTCCTTTACAGTTGTGACGAAAGTACTATGTTTGTATGGGATTCAAACTGCACAGCCAAGCGATTTCAGTTCGCTTGAACACATTCCCAGGCCCGTTGTAAGTCTCGTAGCCATCTCCTTACTTTTTTGTAAGTAATAGCATGTTTTTGCAAAACACGAAAATGCTCACAGGGGATAAAATTGCTTTTCAGTGTTTTCAGGAGAATGAAAGGCAAATGCCTATGTCGTAGCACTGTTGGACCCTGGTTGGGTATAATCGTACTAATGCCTGCTAGTACAAGAAGGTAGATCATTCTGCATGGCCATCCACTAATTGGCTTCCTGGTTGAGTTTGCCACTGATGATGGTGTTTTTCCTGACAGCTGCTTACCCCCTAGATGTTGGCTTTGCTCGCTAATTCCTATCACATAGACTGCTGTTCCCTATCATCAGTGATTTTTGTTTGCTACTGAACTGGCAATTCAGTCAACACAGAGAAAGTTTGGATCAGTGATTCTTCACTGCTACAACTTCTCCAGCAATAGCGTAAGAGCAGAAGTTGTGGTATTATCTACTCTCCAGCATTTTTAATTCCATGTCATCTGATTTTGATAAAAACACTTCATAATATCTGTGCTAAAGTTCTTAGCTTTGTTAGCAATGGGAGAGCTGCAGTGGTGGGGAATCCTGGTTCTGTTTGTTTCTCGTGTTGACAGCTCCTTGGACGTGTGTAGACTGAAGTCTGTTATCAGCCCCTGGTCTTATGCAGTTCTGTGTTGCCTCCCAGCTTTCTTTTCCCTTGAAGATTTCACTGCTAAATCTCATTAAAGTCTTCTAGAAAATGGGCTTCTGTAGCTTGAAGAAGGCAAAGGGTCTGATCCTTTAAATTTCTGGAATTTCTGTGCAAAGTGTGGAGTTACTAAACCCCTGGGTTTTATTGGCATTTATAAGTAACTGTTATCTCCCAAGAGAAGGCTCAACTTTGAAGACTCTTTGAACTTTTATCCTTCCCCGCTATTACCAACTGTGTTAAGGGCAGAGAAGTGGGAGAGAGAAACAGGCATTTTGTTTTCAAGTGCACTGCCTGTCAATAGTAACATTTAAATTGATATTTTGATTGGGAAAAAACAAAAATGTGACAGTGAGAAATGGGAAACGGCAAATAGTGGGCCCAAACTGATTAAAAGTACTATAGGTGTGACAGGTCTTTCTTTTTCTTTCGCTATTCATTGAGATACCCAGCTGAATTAGTCTCTGGTGGTATCCACTTTATATTAGTTGGGACATGTATTTCGTGTGGCCTGCCAATCACATTATTGTGTATACCTTAACGATAGGAAGTTTAACATTCAGTTTCAGAGTTTTATATATCCTTTTATAATTCCTACAGTACCTGTATGGAATTCCTAAATGGAATTTAATTTCATATTTTGTTCGTATCTGCCTGCTGGCTACTCCAAAGCCACACTAAGGCAATAAATATTTTGGACGGAGTAATTATTTTGGAATCTACATTGCAGAAACTGTGCCTTTTCAAATGTCGAATACTAAAAGAACGTCTGGTTCACAGCTTCCAACCAAGCTTTAGTTGCCTAAATTACATTGTAGATTTTCACATAGGTGCAGGGACTATGAATGCAAAATAAAGTTCTCCCTGGGTGCCAAATTCTAACTCAACCTAAAAATTCCATAGGAAAACAATAAAAAGAAGTTGTAATATTTTAAGCTATTATTTGTATTTATTTCTTAGGCAGAATTATAACATGCCCTGAAACATCTTGTGCCTGCCTGGTATTTAATTTATTTACCTGGTATTAGCTGAGCAGAACCTGAATGTCTTATTTTGTTTCATGCTAAATAACGTGCTATGTGCTTCTGGTAACTGTAGAACAACAAGCTAGAGAAGATTCCCAAAGGAGCCTTCAGTGAACTTACGGGCCTGCGGGAGCTGTATTTACAGAATAATTACTTGACTAATGAAGGAATGGACAACGAAACTTTCTGGTGAGAATCACATCTGTAGATTGCACCTGTGTTTGTGTCTGTCTGCCTCCCCTAGTATAGTAGTCCATCTACTTAAAAGTACGTTTATTAAAAACTGCACAACGTTATGCATTTCTCTGCTAGCTCTAGATGAAAAGGTGTAGATTTAGATGCTGCCATTGAAAAGCAAAGGTCGTGGTGAGTGGTGTGAATTCACACTCCAGAGTACTTGTATACAAAAGACAGAACACTGCACATCAGACCGCACCGCTCTTGATGGCCACATACCCAGTCATGCGAGGTAACTTCCCTCTGAGAACAGGCAACCCAGAATGATGGTGCAGGCTGGTCTCTGTTCTTCCAAACAAATCAGAAGTGAGGCTACTCAAAAATTCTCAGTTTCCAGGGCAATTCACTGGAAGTTAAGGCCAGGCATTCATATTTGCTAAGCCACATTTTTGTTTCTGTGACCTGAAGGCAGCAGCCACTGATACACAGTTGTGAATTCATCTGGCACAGCTGTACCCCAGGGCAGAGAGACTGCTGGAGTAAGAGGGGATGCAGTGGTGCTGCTCAATAGCCAGATGGCTGCAAAAGCTTTTCTAGAAACTGGTGCAACTGAAAAAGCCTTTGGCTGTCCTAAATTTAGCCTGGGACTTAGCGCTTCAAAATGTTAACCTTTGTCTCTGCTTGCACTGAGTGCTGCCCTTGTTTTACCTGAAAATCCAGGCCTGCCTATAACTTGGTGTGAGTTCTGTAAACTTTTCTGATCTCCAGCAATGAAAAATTTCTTTCCTTTCCCACATGCCACTCCCAGAAACCTCCTGTAGTATTTTACTTTAGCTCTGTTGTGTCACCCTCCAGGTAATGTTGGACATATCATTTCTGTTAAGATTTTGATGAACAGAGTACAGTGGCTACAGCTAAGGCAGCAGTCACAGTCAGCAGAGGGGGTGGATATTACTCTGCTCTTGTGATATTAACTGTACAGCACAGCATAATCCTATTGGAGATGTACCCAACTGGGGAGGCATTACAACTTGCAGCAGTGAAGTGCTTTACCCAGAAAGTATATTTGTTCATTCAGAACATACTTGGATAGCTCTGAACAACAGCGTAGTAACCAGTGAGTAATGTCTGTAATGCATTAGTTCTTGTATTTCCTGAAAACTTTCTAGTCATCTGCAGTGGGTTATGTAGTGCCATGCAGATCAGTCTCTTCGCAGGAGCTCCTCAGTCCTGGCATATAATACCACTGATCCACATCCAGTTGGTATAAGTGGCTGGTCTGAGGATTTATTTTAGCTTCAACTGAGTCCATGGAATCCAGATTCAGTAGCTTACACAAAGCAGATCTAGCCCTGACTCACTTCCATAATGCTGGAGGGTCAGAAGTTCAGTATCTTAGTCTAGGACACTGAATTAGCATTTCTACTTTCCATAAGAGTAATATTTCATCATCTTAAAAGCAGGCTTGCTTTTCAGTTTAAATATACAATTTCAGAGACAAAAATACTCTTACTTGGACTACGATTCTGTGAAATTGAGAGCTAAATTATGTTTTAATGGTGATCCCATTGCAGCTTTTTTGTGATGAACTGAAATTGTTCACATTGCTATTTGTACTGGCAAATGAGAGAACATCTCACGTCTCATCCAGGTGGCAGGGTTTGGGTGTTTGTGTAGTCTAGCACGTTCTCTTGCTAGCGTGGCCAGGGAGCAATGGCAGTGCCTAGTCCTTAATGGCAGTGTGGGAGCTCCCTGTTTTGCTGTCCGCATCAGTCATTTTGTGAGACAAAAAAGGGCAGTAACAGGAGCTGTGCCAGGGCAAGATTGTAAAGATTGTACAATCCTAGGGGAAGTTGATTATCATTTCACCTTGCAGAATCTAAACAGAGAGTGTTTTCTTTCCTGCTTTCCCAAGGAAACTGTCTAGTCTTGAATATCTGGATTTGTCCAGCAATAATCTCTCACAAATCCCAAGTGGTTTACCTCGAAACATCGTCCTCCTTCACCTGGAGAAGAATGCAATTAAGGTGATTGGCAGAGATGTCTTGACCCAAATTAAGAACCTTGAGTACCTTCTGCTCCACAATAACAAATTAAAAGCCCGAGGTATTCACCCACTAGCCTTCCAGGGCTTAAAGAAACTGCACACTGTCCACCTGTACAACAACATGCTGGAACGGATTCCCAGTGGTCTGCCCCGACGAGTGAAAACACTTATGATCCTTCATAACCAGATCTCTGAGATTAACAGGAATGACTTCGCTACCACTTACTTCCTTGAAGAGCTGAACCTGAGCTACAATAAGCTCAAAAGCCCCCAGATCCATCGGGAGGCCTTCCGTAAATTGAGGCAACTAAAGTCCTTGGATCTTTCTGGAAATCATCTCAACACAGTGCCTTTTGGCTTCCCAAAGAACTTGCAGATTCTGAAACTGAAGGAAAATGAGATAAGCATCATCCCCAAAGGGACTTTGTCTGGGATGACAAAACTGCGGGAACTGTATTTGAGCAACAATAAACTGAAAGTCAATTCCATTTATTCAAGAGCGTGGAGAGAACTCAGCAGTCTCCAGGTAGAAACATCACCTTCTCTAATCATGTTAGTAACGCTGATGTCCTCATCTGTCTGCCTAAGCCAATTTATGTAGCACCAGTACTAGCTTTGCTTGGTGCTCGTGTTTTGGGCTTGCATTGTAAGTGCTGCATGCTCTGTTTCTAGCAGTAAAATGGTGTGCTGTTGTGCCAGAGGTGAGTACCGCCCACTGCTGACCAAAGTGGTGGTCCACCATGTACTGCTAATTCTGGGAAATGTGAAGACATTTTTGTTTCTGAACCCTAATGGTGTCCTGTATTTCCAGCTAAACATTAACAAATGTTGTCATTAAAACTGAAACTGTGTTTCAAATAGCTTGTATCCCAAAAGATCTAAAATCAGCACTGAAGAGAGAGCAAGAGGAAGGAATGCATAAACAAAAACACTCTTAATTCTCAAAGCCCCCACATCAGCTTATAGTCAGACAGGCCAAGCTGCAGGATTTAGCAGCTCAGCTGGCTAAGGCACCTGGATAGCAGTTAGGAGGTCTGGATTCAATCAGCAGTCTTGTCATTTGCTTAATTGTTGGAGAAAGTTAAACACAAACCATAAGGCAGGCAGAAACAATCAGATTTGTGCTGTACAAAATGACCTTTCGAAATTGTTACACTGGCTGAAGGATTTGTCTGCATTTCTTTTTAGGCAGCAGCCTGTGTCCTGCAGTAAGAGGTATTACCTATGTCATATGGCAGCCATCTAGGGTGCACATGGTTAGGTCACTGTGCAAGCAAACTTTGTACATCTGACAGCAGAGCAGGGATAAAGAATGTGGAGTATATGTCCTGCTGGTCCCCCTTGTGTTTTCAGACATTCCAGGCATTTATCTGTGTGAACATTGCTCTTTCTGTTGTCTCTGGAAATAAATGAGCGTGATTTTCAGGTAATGTAAATCAGCAGTGCAGGAACAGTATCTGTAGTGCTGTTGGTTTGCATCAGCCATAGATTTGGTTGGTGATTTTAGTGATACATTTTGCATTTGTTTGGTGCCTCGGTGATGTGTGTGTGCATGCATGTGTGTGCAAATATATCTGAGATGGAATGTAGTTTGGAAGGAAGCTGGTGATGAGAATTACAGATACTGGTAATGTTTTGCTGCAGTAGCTTGATGAAATGTAGCCATTGTCACCGGCCTTTTTTCTAATCCCTCAAACAAAAATCGGTCATGAGACCCATTAGGCAGCTATAGCTACTGGTTGGAACTACAAAATTTCAAGTTTGGCTTTCTTGAAAGGCCTGATTCATTGCAGTTTCATGTTACTTTTATGTTGCAGTCACTCCCCTGTAGTGACTGTCAAGCCAGAGTAATGCATTGCTGAATCAAACATGGGCCCTTCAACTGTACCTACCCCACAGTAAATGCTGTTCATTTTAAACAAGGTTAAGGTAGTAGCACACACTTAATATTCTGTTAGACTAATGGTCATTTTTGGCTGTGGCTTTTTCTTAAACAGTCTCACTACTTGTTAGCTATTTCCATGATAGTATATATGAATCTGATTTTTTAATATTAAGGGCTTAACTCTGCAATTGGTTAATGAGTTAGTGCACAGGAGATTGGACAGATAACAATCACATAAGATCCTGGTTGTGCAAGTACTTAGCATACAGTGCAGTCCACACTGTTTCCATGGAAATCACTGAAGACTATCTATTTGCAATTGCAAAGCTAGGCATTTGCATAACTGTTTGCCAGACTGGGATTATGTGGAGAATAAAAACACCGAAATCATGACAATCATCCACAGAACTGTAACTCTGAAAAACGCATAACTAGTATGTTGGCTTGGTGCTATGAAAATGCTACGATCCGGGATAACAAAACACTTATTTTGATCCATTTCCTTGCTTAAACTCATCTAAGAAAGTATCACGGACTTTAGTCCTGAATGTCTTTGTCCATTGATCTATGTGAGAATATTTTCAGCTGTTTTTATGTGCAAATTTATCTAATGTAACCTTAGCTAGTGAAGCACTTGCAATAACAGCTTCCAAGGAATATTCTCAAGCATATCTGAAACCCAGTCTGGTTTAATTCACTGTAATAGTCATGGGCTAAAGTGTGGGGACAGACATAAGGAATGTTCAGCTGCGTAACAAAACAACATGGTATGGCATGTGAAATCATGATGTTAAATAGTAATGCAAGAGAGCAGAATTGTCACAGCCGCGCTTACCTTGATGAGAATTAGAAGTAGATTAAATCAGTTTATGCTACAGTCAATATCACTTCAGTTTTCCACCAATAAATCAAACTCAATCGTTGTGCATGGCTGACAATTTACAATTTCCACTCTACACACAGCATTTGTTGTTTTCCTGACCTCACGAGGTAAAGGTGCTGAAGCAGACTCACCAAAGTACCATCTGAAAAACAAAGCTTGCTTCCAGATGAATTTCAAACCCAAATCCTGGATAAGCTTTGCTTAAACATCTTATTTCTGTGCTGCTACCATATTAAGTTTTTAGTAAATGCACATATGCATGCATTATATCCTTATGTATGTATGTATATATGCACATAAAAGCAGTAGATAACATTTTAAAGGAGAGGGTACGTGTTTATACAGCTAACCTTTAAAAGCTCATTTGTTGTTAAGCTCACTTAACAGTGAAGTGCTGCTAATATTTACATTCAATTATTTATTTAACCCCTTGTTGTCTCTTCCTTGCAGTCACTAGACATGGCTGGCAACCAGCTGCTTTCTATCCCACCAGGCCTGCCAGAATCTCTAGAATATTTGTATCTTCAGAACAACAAGATCACAACCATTTCGGAGAATGCTTTTGAATCCACACCCAAAATAAAGGGAATTTACCTCAGGTAGGGTCAAGTTTCTACTTCAACATGCACGGTTTTTCTTCTTTATCCACTTTACAATTGTTTAGTTTTTAGAAAGTATTTAAAATCTTAACTTTCTAAATAAGCATCTTTGTTTTGTAGAAATGTGATGAAGCTATGTCCATCTGTTCAGAAAACACACGGATACACGTAATATGCTTTTTCTCTTTAGAGACATTGTCCGTGCCTTATTAGAATGGATTAGGCACCTTAGAAATTCTGGGAAATTAATGTTTAACAACACTACGTCGTATTCCAATATTTAGCTGTGAACTACAAGTTTACAGTCCAGTTATAGGACTTCAGCATTGCCTTTGTCTGTTAGCCCTGGATTTTGGTACTGTACAAAAAAAACCCAACCTGTCATGGGGCTTCTATGACTGATCTTGACGTGCACATTTCTTTGATAGTTCTGTTAGAAACAGATGACAACATAATCAACTGTCACAAATGTGGCAGTTATGTAACTAAGTTTAGAAAGCTTTTCTGTTTTTTTTTTTTTCTTTTTTCTTACTCTGTCATTTGGATGAGGACCTTGTTTATTAAATTGCGTTTTACGGGTGGCAGATACTGACCTTTGTTACACATAACGTAAAGTCACAGTGAAGTAGCTGATTTAAGCAGTTACTAAGGATTTATACCACAAGAAGTGAAGCCTGAATCTGGCATAGTAATATATTCAATTTTAATGTAACAAAACATTATTGAAAATATTGCTTAGAAGTAAAATACAAAACCCTACAGAATACGTGATTAAGCTGATCCCATGTTCAAAAAGCCTAGAATGCCTGCTGGCCAACATTAAATATGGCCTTGTTTTGTCTGTATGCAACAATACTGCCTTACAGTTCTGAATCATACCTTTTTGGATGAATGATTCCATACCAAGCAAATAAAATTAAAAAGTCTGGTGTAAATTAGAGCAGTCTGTCTATTCAGCTGCTCATATTTATGAGATTTTTGTGAATGCTTGGATGCAAACCAGAAACCACATACCACATTCTATATTTCTATATAAAGAGAGAAAAGAAATTTGCAAAACAGTTTTGCTGACATATTTAGGAGGCAACTCCACCCACATTAAGCTGTATTTCTTAATGGGAGGCAATTAATCCATGTAATAGTGTGAAACAATAATATACATCTGGAATATTAGACAGAATACAATTTTAAGCATATTCAAGAGTAAGGAACGAAGCAGGAAATGTGAGGGGTTCTGAAACTTCATATTAGTTTATTTACATTCTTGGAAACCAAAATAACATGAAAAATTATTGTATGTTGCCATGTTTTTAAAGGGATACTTTGTGCCAGTATTTCATGTATTGTGGGAGAAGAATTAAACTGTCAAGGGATGACATGGAATCTCGTGGAAAAGCAAGTTGCGCTTTGAAATGTTGGCAATGGAGCAGATGCCTTTCCTCTCTGGGAAGGAGAAAGCAGAATGCCAAGAGAAAGAATTTGTGGGGGAGGAATTTCAATATTATGAATTTTTTTTCCTTGCAGAATACCTTTACAGAGGAGGGAACAGGGACTGGGTAGAGAAAAGTAGGAGTTTTTTTGAGAGTGTGACCAGGGAACTATAAATCAGTGGGAGATACTTAACGTTTCCCAGTATTTTCCTGCAGGGTCCTTTGCAAAGATACGCAGTGCTGTCAGCAAGCTTTGTTCAGTCACTTTGTTTGCCTGCTTGCTAATCTGTACCTGCTTTCCCTGTCTTTTTATGGCCAGAGGAGTCAGTACTCTGCAACCTAATGTGGCCAGTCGGGGGGGGAACAAAAAGTGACGGGTCTGGAGGGGGGAACATTGATTTTGAGCTTCAACTTTTTATTGTCAGCCAGGACCTTTCTACACTGTTCAGACACTTGAAAGATAATCATCTTTCCATATTCCTCATTTCAAAATTCAGTTCTACATGAGGAGAAATCAATGCCAGCGTTTTTAGCGGTTCTGCTTTCTTTACAAGGACTGGCATCTCTGAAGTGCTGTTGTGGGTCAGAGTAAAGTCAGAGTAACTCTGCAGAAAGATTTTCTTGTAGTCTTCTTTCATTTCTGTGTTGGATATAAAAATGGGCTTATTTTAACAGGAAGGTCTTTTTGTTTGTTTGTTTAAAGGTTTAATAAGATTGCAGTTGGAGCACTGAAGGAGAGTCTCTTCCAAAGCCTAAAGTACTTACAAGTACTGGATATTGAAGGCAACCCTGAATTCAGCAACACTTCAAAGAATAAGGATGACTCAGAAGAGGAAATGGAAGATGAGGAAGAGGAAGAAAACTGAGATAAAATGTGAACTCACACAAGAACATCATGTTGGAGGTAACAACTGAAGTTTAGTTAAATCAGAGTGCAGTTCTTACACTCTCAGTAAATATTTCCTCTCTGTAAATAATTCCAATTACAAGTATGATTGAAACATAACAAGTAGATGTCTGAGCCCTAGATTCAAAGACTTTTGCTAAAACATGACCAGGAATTGCAGAATTAAAAAAAGATTGAAAATACTTTTTTTTTTTTTTTAAATTGAAACAGTCAGTATATGCCTTTACTTTATCAGAGGCAGTGGACTTTTCATAGTGCCTCTGGCTTAAAGCCACAGCAGAGACAGTAGATAAATATGGAGGTCATTATTCACCAGTTCTGTTGTTTTTTTTTTTTTTTTTTAGAAAGGTATTTCATGATATTTTTAAGTAACTAGTTCAAAGGGAAAACGAAGAACAAAGTCCAAAGTTTACTGATGCAGAAGACCATGTGAGCTGAAAGTGGATTTAAAAAAATTAGATAAATTAAAGGGAGGTAGTCCCAGCAGTACCTTGTAAACATGGCATTAAGGTGCAACCTCTGTCTCAGGCAATCTCTAAATCACTGACCACGGAAGTGGGTTGGAAGATAATACTGTACTTGGAATATTTCTTATGGAAAGAATATCCACTTCAGGTCACTTTTGGAAATGTTATGAAGGACTGGATTAATTCTTGGTCCAGGTTAGCCATGCCTAAGATCTTAGAACAACCTATGCTTTTGCTACCGGTAAGTCTTGACAAGGGTTCATTGCTCATTTCACCAAGACTCACTGAAAAGCCTCTTGCCAGTTACAAGTCATGATTGCTGCTGACTTGGACTCCAGACTGGTGATACTAAAATCTCAGCATTCCATAACCAATCTGACCAGCCACTTGAACCTCTTTTCTTTTAAAATGCAGAGGAAAAGATGAAGGGAAAATTATATTTTAAAAGTATGTATTTTTTCCATAAGAATATGGATCTGCTTTATGCATATCTTAAGCCTTTTATATTCAAAAGGGATGATGAGGTTCAACATACTGCCCTCTACTTTTGGAGAGCTAAACTCCAAGACTTTGAAAGAAATGTTTCGTTTTGCCCCAGATCACATTTTGTCATGGGAAATAGCACAAGGAATTGCTAGGAATAGTGCTAATTCACTGAAAAGATGAAGGAGGTTGGAAAGGACAGAAGTTACTTGGAAAGTTAAACATTAGACCTCTAGGCTAGGCTGTGTCAAATCTTTGTGGGAAAAGAAATAATTATGTTTAAAAACTTAGAGTATATATAACTTCTTTATCAGCACATTGCTGGTTTGGTTTGGGGCATGTGCAACTTGTCAGCAGGCACTAAATTTAGCCTATTCTGTATTCTGTTATGTAACTTATTTTGTTTTTCTGATATTTTGCAGGAAAGCATATGGAAAATTACATATATGTCTATGTGTATATATCTATATAGATATATAGAGAACACTTAGCAAAACGTGCAATGAATTACGCAGAAACTGTTATGGCACTGGACCAGGCTTATGGAAGACTGTGTTACAGTGCCTTATTCAGGGAGAGACCCTGAATGCCTTTCCAAAGCTTCCAAATCATCTTATACAAGACCCAGGATCATAAGGGATTGCTCTGGAACTCACAAAAGCTGGCTTTTGTTTCTTCTGTTTTTCTTCCTTCACTGTTTCCATCTGTAATAACAATATGGGACTGTTTTGAACACATGCCTTCAAATGCTGTTTTTGTCACTGCATTTTAAGTGAACCATGTATATGCTTCTTTTCTTTTCTGCCACCCCAAAGAAGCTGTTGTTGATCAGGCAAGATGAATATTTGCAGTAGTTTCATGTGAGGAGCAGTATATGAGGCATTTGGGTCATCAAGCAGCAGTAATATGTCTGGATTAAACTATTCCTCTGTTAGAACAATGTGTATATTTGGATGAGAAAAACAAATTAAGGCTGGATCCCAAAATATTTTATCTCTACTGCCAAAGCCTGCAGTATATGCCTGTTTTAGAAAGGTTTTAAAATAAAACAATTGCTCTTGTGAATATATATAAAAAAAGCTATGTCTACCTTCCAGAGGTTTGGTATAGTTTGTGTCTTGCTGTTATTTGTCCACGTGGCAGTTGTATGAATGTCTTGGAAGATATGTCCAGAAGACTGAGTAGTGGTATGCAGTATGATATATGTGGTAGAATTTTTCATATATAGTATATCATTTACATTAAGAGCCAGAAGTGAGACTAATGAAGCAAAAGAGATAAGTGAGTGTGGGGGTGTCTTAAGAAGAAACTGTTAAGCATCAACAGAAATTTCTTTGTTTAGTTCAAGTCTTGAGACAGTACCTGCTGTCATACTCTCTTAAAGCCTCACTCGTTCTATGATGTTGAGTACTCTCAGCTCCTGTTCAAATTACAGAAAATGAAGAAACCAAGGAAAAGAAGATTTGCAGTGGTACCTGGATGGCAAGGTTCCTATTTGATTATAATGTCCTTCATCTGAGGTAGCTAATCTGTTTGAGGAAATGGTCTTTTCTTTTGAGGATTTCTGATTTAACACGTGTTGTTTTGCATACTGTATTCCAGGATTTACTTGGAAACATAGTTGGCCTGATTCTTTACCAGCTGTTTTTCCTGCTGGAGAAGATCTAGTTCCACACTCCCTTTGGGTTCTCGTAGCACAACAGTAATTTTGAGCTGAAACTTTCTAATTTAGATGATCCAAGTTGGTCAGGAATCATAGAAGGAAAGATTGCTTCCTGAAAAAAACAACTTGGCCCTAAACAATTACCAAAAAAACAAACCAAAACCATTTTTGAATATCAGCTATACAGCTGAGCAATAAAATAACCTTCCAACTAACTTCTGGGACAGATTTCTATGTGAAATATTTGCAGAATATATCTTAAATTAGTGAGGTATCTCTAGTAACAAACCCCGGTGACCAGTTTTGCTAGTCTTTGGTGAAATAGACCTATTTATTTTACTCCTGAACAAGCTGAGAATTTGCACATTTGTACAGTTTTGTGTAGAAGTGTTTGTTTATCTTTAAACTTCAATGCCTTACACTGTGATTCTGTGAGAAGTACGGTGCCCCCAAGCTCCTTCGAATTCCTTGAGAGTCTGGTGGGGTGCATGAAGTGGTGAAAGCACCTTTAAGCACCTTTATGCACTTTGTTAGAATCAGGTCCAAAATTTTAAGATGATGAAAGTTTAATACTGTTTTTAAGCGAGAGTCAACTTCTGCCAAAAGAGACCCCCTGACAGTCAAAGGGGCTTATACTGTAGACTAATGCAGTTAAGAAACCTTTTTCCAAGTTTCTTGTTTTGTTTCATTTTTGTTTGTTTGTTTGTTTTTTAATACCTGCACACTGAACTGTCCTTTGGAGGGGACAATTTTTCCCAGCAACACCAACAAAAAAGCCCGCCCATCCCTAGCCTGGTAAAGCCAAACCAAGCTGGTATTTGTTTCATTCTTTCACAGGGATAAGAGGCTCCAGGAGAGGTGATGAGGAAGAGTCAAGTCCACAGGACTATGCCCACATATTTTTCTTGTCTGTGGATTCAACCTGTAATCCCAAAGTCCAAGCCAGACCTATGGCAGACCAGGATGCAGAAACAGAGTCTTACTTTTTTATGGCCTTCACTGAAAATGAGGAGAGCTGGGAAGTTGGCATCTCCCTAGGCTGCAAATTTGGGCCAGAAAAGGACAACATAACCACTGTTTTCATGTGACTTTCTTCCTGTGAATTGCTTAGATTTAGGAAAGAGAGGAATAGCAAGTATTTAATGCTGACATAGATGTTATAGAAAGTGAAATGTTGAAGTATAAAACATTCAGTTGGCAACTTTATTCCTAAGTATGCATTTGGACATGCTTGGTATTCATGTGTGGTCTGTATGTAAACTGAGATCTGGGTTTATTTGCTGTTTTTCTTTCAAAGGCCATGTTTCCTCATTACAGAGGGTACTACATAAAATGGGGAAAATGCTATTTTTCTGAGACTGGATATGAATTTTCCCAGCAAGAAGAGTGCAAATGCAGCACATAAGCTATAAAGAACTCAATGTGTGCCAAAAATAGCCCCTGGATAATGAGCTTTTATTTCAGATGGTGGGCACATAGCCCAGCCGTGCCTGCAAAGCGGACAGGGCACTGCAGCCATTTTCCCCCTTGTCCCCGTTTCTTCAGCCTCCTCGCCTCTGTGGCCGTCCCCTTCTGAAGACTGGGGTGCCCAGGGCCTGCTCCCCCCTCTGCAGCCCTCCCCTCACTCCTACCCTGCACTGTTCCCCTCTGGGTAACCCTAAGGGCTTGTTACTAGGGGGGGGGTTCTTGGAAAAAAATGCCAAGGATAATTGTGTCATCTCCAGAGGTTTTGTCTCCCCCTTTTTCCCTTCTTGGGTGTTGGGAGGGGCCACAGGGCCCACACTGAGGTGCCGGGGCTGCGAGTGGATGCAGGGAGCTCATTCCCCTCCACTCAACATTCACAGCAGCGAAGGGCTCCTGCCCCCAAACACAAAAAGGACCCCAACAGCAGCAGGCACTATCCCGTGTGCTGTGAGGAGTGGAGAGGCCTCACCCCCGGTGGCTCCGCTGTGGTGAAGGAGGTGGCGCAACGCTGAGGGGTGAGTTGTGAGGGGAACCAGCGGCCATTTTGGGAAAATGTTTGATGAAACTTTTGCCCGTTTGAATATGGATGTGGTGGGGCAGGATGGAGGCAGGGAGGCACTCCTCAGAGGAGCGGTGGCAGCCCATAATAAGCTGCTGGTCGCTGGCAGTGACACAGCATTGCTGCAGGGCCGTTTCCCCTGAGGGTCACCAAGCACCCTCCTGCCTCCAGGTCAGCCAGCCATGGCGGGGTGAAGGTCTTCTGGATCTTCTGTGGAAAACAATAGCTGCTTTGGGGACTTGGAGATTATTTTCCTTAGCTCTCTCCCATAAATACTGCTGGATTGTCCATTAAAAGGGCAGTTGGGGAAAGAATCCTCCAACTCCTGCAGGTGTTGAAGAGTCGGGCTGGCAGCCCTGCTCGTGAGGCGCCTGTGGTACAAAACCGGCTCTTCTGCTGCTTTGCAAGAGGGATAGAGGGAATTTTTCCTGAAAAGGATGAGGATCTGGAGTAGCAGAAGTTATGTGTGTGTAGGAGGGAGGCTATGGACTTAAATTAACAAAATGGGTGAGAACAGTGAGTGTCCTCCCTGGGACCCAGCTGCCTTTTCTCCTGCCCCTCAGTGGTCCTTGCATAGGGGGTTGGCAGGAGGGGTCTGCAAACAGCTGCCCTTCCTCATGCTTCTCAACTCTTCCTTTGTGCCATAACTGCAGCTGAGCTGTCTTGAATTTAGTGTTTGCCTGCAGCTATCCCTGGCTGCATGGACTGAATAGCAGTGAATGGAGCCAGGCTGGAAGTTGTATTTCACTGTCAGATAGGTTGTACTGTACTTCTTTGGAGGTGGCAGAAAGAAATGTTATGGGTAGCTCATTAAACTGCCTTCGCACTCCATTGCTTCTGGTGTCAGCCTTGCTAGATAAAGACAAAGAAGAGCATACTTTGTCTGCACTTCTGTGAAGAGAGATAATCTGCTCTTCTTTATGTGCATTTGGTGGCTTAAGCCAGCTGGCAGTGTCTGACTTAAGTTTCACGATTGTTGTCTTTTGACAGTGGTTCCTGATGGTGAACAAGAGTTAAGTTCACGATCTGTTTGTCACTGTGTTGACCCAGCCCACTAATTCTGCTTACAACAAAGTAATAAGAATAAAGACTTATTTTTCAAATAATATTTTTGATGGGATGCAGTCTCTTGGAAAACTTCTGTGTCCAATATCCTATTAATTGATTTTACTCTGTTATTGGTAAATCTTTCTCACTGGGTTTGGGAATAGTTATCCTAAAAACATAAACGTATTTAGAATTTTATATAATATGAATTAAGCCTCATTTATTCACGACATTTCCTTCTCTAATGGGTTTATCTATGGAGATAATTGTAATTGCTTATGTTGCTAATGTAAAAACAGTGAGTAAATTCCCTAAAGAACTCCATTTCCTTTAGTGAGGAAAATATTGGTGTGCCCTGTAGCTCTGATTCATACTGCTATTGTAAAGTCAGCCAGCTGTGAGATGTATGTGGAGGCAGTGGATGATAGATGTGTTCTAATAATGCAGTATACAGTGTTTCCATAAAAATTCTTCAGTAGTATCCAAGGACATTAAACAGTCCATCAATAAAGTCCTTCTTTAAATGGTTTTGAATCAGGCTAAGGCTGTTTTAATACACAGTTGTACAGGCTATCTCAAGTTTTCCCCATGGTAGTTCCAGAATCTGTTTTTAGCATATGATCATCATATTGTTAAGAAAGTTGGTTCTGATAAAAATTCAGATTGATTTACAGTATTCTCAGCTCTAATTGCAGACGAGAAATGAGCGAGTCTCATGCTTTTTTTTAACTTAGGATATAATTGTATGTTTGTTGACAGTCATCAAGGTAATTAGCTTTAATAAATTTTACTTTTGGTATATCTTTTCTGCAGGATTAAAGTGAACTTTGATTACTTATGTAGAACTCTAGATCTTTTCCCTTCTTTGTGGTGGACCTCTCTGTCGGGGCTGTTTAACTCAAATGCAGCAGCAGGATAACACCCAAAGCACTTTACTGGCATGCTGAAGACCACAGAGTTGCTACACACTGATGTGCCCTCATCATCCACAGCTGCAACGATTTGGCATTGGAAGACTTGCTTCGTTTGTTCCTACCCTCTCTCTAAAGCAGATAGGAACAAGCAAAGTGAGTTTGCCAATGCCAGACCAAGTAGGAACAACCAAAGTGAGTCCTCCAGGTTGTTCCCACCTGCTTTATATGCAAGGGAGGAAGAACACATCTGGGATGCAGATAATCTGTGATAGATTTTGTGAAATTTCCTCTGGAGAGCTGCAGATTACTTGCACAAAAAGTATCGTACAGAGCCATACTTTAGTCCTGTGTACAGAACCAGTGAGAAAACATTTGAGAATGTGGAGTCACAGTAGAAAGTTTCTCTATCAAAGGAGAGCTTTGAGACTTCCTTTCTGGATTTTCTGCTACAGCTAAGTTCAACCACAGTGCTGGACTTGATACCCTCCTGTCCATTCTGACTCCCCTCTCCCCAGATACTTGGTTAGGAAGGATTTAATGTCAGAGAAATGCTTTCTTCAATTAGGAGAGAGAGAGAGAAGATTGGATGATTTATTCTAAATAAAGAACATACGTTTACTGAGTAAACTATCAATAAAATATAGACTGCCCAAGTCTCAGCATATTGAGTTTGTTTTCCAGAAAACTAATGAAAGATAAAAGAACTATTTAAAGTATTCAAATGGAAAAGAAGATGGAAGATTAGAGTTGAAAATACACTGTTTAACTTAGTTCTGTATGATTTCCACATGTTTTTAATAGCCTAGTGGTAAAATCCAATAAAACCACTAGAAGCAATGAAATCATAATGAAACGTCTTAAGGTCAGTCTTGTTTTTCTTTTGGTTTTACCATCTAGCCCATACAGTATTTGTAGCAGATGTAATGTGAGATATCTGTGAACATAAAACACTTCTTGTTTTGCTTCCCCTATTTTTCCATCTTATTAAAATAACCTTCTTTGGGGGAAAAAAGTACAACAACTAGAGATATTATATCCTTAGCAGGAAAGTTCAAAAACAATAATTAAGTACAGTAAGTTTCATGTGGTGTGTCAAATTCTGGCTTTCAGCTAGTGTTGTGTGCAGACGCGTACAACATATGTTTAATTTCTAAATGAAATGCAGATACCTCTTTGTGATGAAAGATGACTGCTTTTAAAGAAACAGATGCAGAACTTAAAGAAGAAAAACTCCTATGGTGGAACCTGAAAAGCAAAATTGAGACCTATCCTGAGCACATCTGTAATTCCCAGTGGCATGGGAAGTCCAGGGTTTTGTAATGACTTTTAACTGAAAATACTTTTAACTTCAGCAACAATACTCGCTTGTTCTTGTGCTGGACTGAATGCTTGATGCCAGTTTGGAAGGAAGGACAGAATGCCGTACCACAAAAAGTCTTTGTGGGAATGCAAATAACTTTTCATATTATCACACATATGAGAAGAAAAAGAGTTGTTCCATTAACTGTATAATCTGTTCCAATAGTTTTCAGTGAGTGAGAAGTAGCAAAGAATTAGCTGTGACAGGGTGATCAGTGTGTCCCAGCTGTTTGTGGATACTGGTAAATCTGTCTGCTTTGTCTTTAGTGTCTTTAGTTCTCACAAGCAGAAGCTTTGTGAGAAGAAGGGTGGCTTGTCCATCTCTATATCTCCAGCTGTTGGTACCCTCTTACCTTGGAGCCAGCAAAGAAAAGAGGTCTGATGCTATTGCAGGGGAAGAAATGATTAAACACTCTTCCTCTTCACCTAGCAATACTCACCATCTTGTCTTCCTGAAGGCTTCTTTATTCCTTCCCTAAAATACCAGTCTCAGTAACAGACTGCTCTCTTTTCACTTTGACAGCCTGTAAAATATCTGAAATATCCTGTGACACAAATCTGCTAAAAGTGTCAGCTGTGCCAAATCCATTCCCATGCATCATCATCTAGGGTATGGAGATGCAACTGTTGATGATTTATAAATGATGGAATCGGAGGTTTTGTCACTTTCTACAGGAGCCTGGTAATTTCTGTGAATGTTCTGGGTAGTGATTCTGTGTTTCCAGAGAGAGAGAAGTGGCTAATCCAGGGTAATCAGATGAGTCCCCTTTAAAGAGTCATGCAACTGCCTCAGTTGTCAGCTGATTTATCCTTGCTGTGCAACACCCTGTTGAATTAAAAAACCTGCTTTTTCTTGGTTTATAAATGGGAAGCAAACCCTGCATTCTTGTGGTCATTTGACCATGGATCACATGAGGAGTCTGAGGTAGTGAATAACGAACTGAACTACAGCAATGACCACCCTTCCTGGTCTGTTTCTCTCTTCCATTTGGGGTTATGTGGGACAAACTCTCTCATAAATTCCAGAAGTGTCATTTGGTGTGCTCCAACGTAGTTAGTAGGGGATGTAATTTTGAGCATATGCTGCCTCTTTATTGCTTCTTTAGTTGTATATGAAATCATAGGCTAAAGTGGGAAATCTGATACCTGCACTTCATTTGCAACTCAGCCCTTAGCAAATGGATGCATTAAATTCGCCTGTTCTCTGGCCTCTTTTTCGAGTGCTGCAGTCAGATATTTTCCAGCCATTATTACTATGGAAAGATGCACTCCTGCACTGCAAGATAGGTACAAGAAGCATCCCCTTGGAAAAAACATTGCTTTGTGTCCTCAGCTGGAAGGCTGTGATCTCAGCCAGCTTAGTGCCTGGAGGGGAAAACCAGCAATTCCTCCTCACCACTGTGGCTGTACTGAAAGGTGGCTGTCCTGATGTCAAAGTGCACCTGGGCTCTCCGTGGAGACACAGCCACGGGAGTGCTTAGCATTGTGCAAGATCAAAGGCAGCCTGAGTTCTCCACATAGGTTACACATTCTGCTTGCACGGAGCAGCCACCTTCTGTTAGTAGTTACCTCATTTTTATGGAAAGCACAAGAAAGGCTGAGGTCATTTTCAAGGCTATCCATCTGGCTTGAAGACTTAGCTTTCTGTCTGCTCTGAAAATATGACAAATCACTTCTGCTGTTGTTAAAGAGGGACTAAAATCAATGTTAATGTTCGTTGTATTGAAAGAGAGTTCAACAAATGGTGATGTTACAGAGCTACTGTGTTTTCTAAGCACTTTAGAATTGCTAGTGTAACATGGAGGGTCTATATGATTTAATGTTTCAGCTTATTATTTAGCTCATCTTATTTGTATGTTGGGATACCTATGCAGGTGACACAAATAAACTTAGCTGCAATTAAGACTAGGTGAGAATGAGTAACTGCATTAATTTCATAAGCAGCTATATTTGGGTTGGCAGCCAGAAGCTCCTGGGAGTTGGTGGGATGCAGAAGTGCCCTGGCTGTGGCTCCTTCTCCCCATTCTAATTTTTGCACAAGGATTCATTACAGCAATTCAGCACTTCAGAACTTCCTTGGCATTAGCAAAATCCTCAAGGACCTGTTTTACGATGTCTTTAATGATGTTTTATGCCACAGCAGTCTGCAGAAGCTTCTTTCTTCTTGGTAGTGTCTCTGGAGCAATGCCGTTGCAAATGAACTAGTATAAAACTGGTGTCTCTGATACGTATGTGTTAATTTGGGTAATTTCTCAAATTATTTCTTCTAGAGCTATATATAACGCATCATCCTTCTGAATTGTTTTCTCTCCTTCCAATACACTGCCCTAGGATGTAGTGAGTATACTCTAAATGGCTAAGTTCCCTTTCCTCTCAGGAGGGGGAGGCAACTTCAGAATATGACTGAATGTTGCCAGTTAAGAAATATGTTCTTCCCACGTATACTTGAATGTATTCCATGCAAACTGTTGTAATTAGTGATTGATTTTTCTATAAACGTTTTGAGTCTGCAGGGGTCACATGCTTGCTTAAATGCTCTGACAGTAGGAGAAGCATATTTACCAACACAAAGCTTGCACTCCAACTTAACAGTCAACAGCTTCATTATTTTCGTTGTACAGAAGCGTGATTATAGCTGGAAAATGTGAACAGATCCATACGTGCAAATATGTTATGGATCCTACTGCTAGCCTAACTGCACCATGTGTCAAGCTGCTTGACAACAAGCACCATGAGATGCAGAAAAAAGCTAAAATGGAGGAAAGCTTATAGTAAAACCTCAGCGTTTGGCTCTCTACAGTTAACAGTGGTGTCTTATGTTCCTAATACAGAATGGCTATAGTAGCAGTCAGATGCTCCAGTTAAGGGCACACTCCACTGAACCACGTATGTTTACCAGAACAAAGCCCTAGAGTGCCATAGTCCTCTAGTTAGCAGCATTTGTTGCCACAAGTGATAAAGGTCAGGTGAGAAACTGGCCCACCGCTTTCCTCCTGGCTGGTTCACATTGCTGCTGCCGCTTTGGTGTAATGCACTAGACAGCATCAACGTAAATAAACCTGCCCCAAAAGGAGTAGGTAAAAGCAAAATGCAAGAAACCAAGCTATGGCTCCAAACTACAGGAGGAGTGTCTCACTAAAATAATGGTGAGTTAAGATGGTGTAATTTTTAGGGTGAATGGGAGAAAAATATTGGTATAAAACACAAATTAAAAAGTATATAAAACAATATAATGTAAAAAAATAATGCATTTCAAATTTGCAGAGCAAAACTGGACAGTCTATGAATAGGGTTTGAATGCAGGTTGATTTTAAAATAGCCTGTTAATTCTACAAACACATGAGACTTCCCATTCCCTACTTGCTAAATAGAGTGTAAAGGGCAAAATTGCGGCTTTCATTGTTGTGTAGGAACTGTGTAGCACAACCAGCTCCTTCTGGTCTTTGATGATTTATCCCATCCGAAGTTCACCTTTTAGAAGTCGCATAGCTTCTTAGCACCGGCGTTGGCTTACATCTCTTGAGACATCGCTAAGCTGAAGAGTGTCAGACTGGGATAGCTGGCTCAGGCAAGCAGGCAAAAGGGTTTGCACGTTATAGTTGGCCAAAAGCTGTATGTGGCTGGAGAAGAATGTGTGAAGGTGCTAAGGATGGCAGTGCTTTCTGCTTGGCAAACCAAGGCACCTTGGCATGGTACGTGGGCAGACTCCTCCAAAACCTCCCAGGTTAGAACTAGTTATTTTAACTCTTGCATCTGCACAACCTCTTTCTTCATCATCTGTGTCTATTCAAAGTGATTGTAAAGTGCTAGATGACTGGCAGGATTTTACTATCACTTCACATAGCTGTAAATGACTGTGTGAAGGTGAAACTTTACATTATGTTCTCTGTGCTGGCAAAGTCAGTGTGCAGAGATCCTGCCCTCTCCACATGAGCTCATGCAGCTTCATCCCTGGATGCTTGTTCTTGTCCCCGTGTCACCCCTTCACTTGTGTTGACACAAATGTTTGTTAGGACTGTGCTAAAAACATATGTGAACTGGTTTGAATTAAAACTACTCATCTGATTATTTGTTTGGCCTCATAAATAATTAGGTCTGTACAGCTGGGAGAGGAGGGGAGGCAGTACAGGGAGGAACAGACAGCTGGGGGCTGCCCATGCTGCTGTGATGAAAGTATCAGATGCTGCTCATTGCCTAGGGCTCCTGCCCCTTCAAAGAGCCACGGAGCAGCCTCAGCCCTCCAAAATCGTACATTTTAATGGCACTCTGTAGAGCAAGTACATTATATGACTTGTGGAATTAGACATGAGACCTCTTGCAAAGTGTCCGCACAACAACAATTGTATCAGTGCATTTAAGATATCTACAAATCTTCCCCTATGTGATAAGAAACTGCTGACTTGTGACATAAACCGTTACGAAATGGAGAAAAGAAAAGCTAGTCATAAGGTCAGACCTCTATTGCATGGAAGCGGAATCACTTGGACTTGGACCTGGACTTCTGGAATTACAGGCAAATAAAATGCATTTGTTCATTCTGGCTTTGCCGTTGGAAATTTAAGCTACCTATGCTACAGCCTTCTGAGGCAACTAATGACAGCATAATAAAAGAATGGTCTGAACAGGAACCCTTAAAGAAGAGGTGAATATACACATTGCAGGAAAACTGTTAATCATGTGCATGAATCACTTCTGCTTCTGGCAAGTGTAGAAGTTGTCCATTTTGACTGTTTTTTTTTTTTTTCCTATGGACGGGAGCAGCATATTAGAATACCAGGCACATGTTATCTGAAACTGATATGTCACAAGTAGCTAAATATAATATGTCAACTGTATTGGCATGAGCTAGTACGCAATCCCTGGATCAAATCCCAACTTTTGAAAAGGTCTCCTCACTTCCACTATCCTTTTTGGCACAGAAGTAAGTCACTAATAGTAGAAGTGCACAGACAGCCTGTTTTTGAAATGGCAGGTTTATTAAAAATGTTTTCTATCACAAACATTGGAAACATACTCAGCAGGTTTTATTGGAACTGAAAGATTCAGTAGATTATGGAAAGGGCAAAACCTTCAACGTAATTCAACCACTGAATTATGAAAAATAGCAATCCAGTTTCCACAGCAGACTCCCCGCAGAACCCCAATATTACTCAACATCACCAGGTTCCAGTTGGTGTTCCATCTGCCCTCAGGATGAAGTGCATGGTTCAAGAGCTCGAGCTTCAAATGTGTACATATTTACAGTAGAAGAGCCGACAGACTACAGGGGAGGACACATTAGCACCAGTGCTCATGGATTGGGGCTCACGCTGCCTCTGCCACTGTGTGTGCATGGTACTGACTCTACCAAAGACATAGGTTAAAAAAAGGTTAATAAATCTGGCACTTGGAAGGCAAACTGTGCTCTGCAGTGACCTAGGATTGTTTGTGTTACGTATCACACCTGAGTGCCTGTCCCTGAAGGCTGCCCATCAGAATTACCTTGACATGCTCTCTTGCAAAATGACACACTTTGCTTCACCTCTGCTCGAGGTGTTGTTTGGTAACATACACCACATCTTGAGCTCAGGGAATCAGTGTGATCTTCTTACTGCTGTTCTAAAACTAAGCACGTATTCTATATTTCATGAGTATTAGACAAAACTAGTATCTTTAGCAGTTTCGGTGAAACATTTTCACACAGCAAATATACATATATATAAATACAGTGCTCATAATTACTGAGAGTCACCAAAAAGGCTTTGGTTAAAAAATCAGACAGGGTCAAATAAAAAAGAAACTCTTAAAAAAAGAAGCCAAAGGAGTGTCAGATACTATGTTGGAGTCAAATGAGTGCAGAATAAAACAGTAGTCATCCATTAGTTAATTTTTCAGTATTAAGATCTTCCGCCTAAAGAAGCCCATGTCTCTTGCAAGCTGTGTGCCTTTCCTGACGTTCACAGCTGGTCTCCTAGCTCCAGTACAAGCCGAGTGGCGATAATCCCACTTTTTTTTTTCTGTTCAAGGCAGAGTCCCTCTTCCAGCTGTGAGGTAGAGATTGGGTATCAGGTCACTGGGGTGTGAGATACCACTGAGTGTAGCAGTTACACATTTGTTTCTAGTTCATTTATTTCAATAGTGCAGTGGTCTTTACTGTTGGATTTCTTAGTGTGATTCTCCACTGGGCTTTCTTCTTGCTCCACTTGTACAGGTATGTGGTGCTGAAACCCTTTCACTGTTTCTGGTCCACGGGATTCATTCATGGTCTTCACACAGCCATTTCTCTGGTAAGCCACAATCTGCTGGACGTTAATAGGCTTAGTTTCACAGATCAATGGCACCTATGTGAAAAGCAGTAAGATTTGGAATACTGCCACTGTTTGCTGGATACAACAGGAAGGGAATTTTTACTTTGAAATCCTCTAGTCTGCTTTGCATTCACCAGGATTATCTAGGCCCCCGTAGTCTTCCAAGACCTGTTTCTTATATATACTAAAGCATCTTTGCACCATCTGGACAAAGTGAGGCAGCCTCTAAGTATGGAAAAATGTAAATTCTACCACAACTTTAATTTAACTTATACCCATGGTGATACCTGTTTGCATCAATACAGTGACAAGTAGTGTACATAAAGTCTAGACTTTCAGGTTCAAAAGATATGGACTCAGTATGGTGAGCTTTGGGCAGTGCTTAAGTGCAATTACACAGACCAGTAAGGCATTCGGTGTGGCCTCCTGCCTTTCTTCTAACTTGATGAACTAACACCTGTCTTTTTAGTTTGTCCTATTTCTAAAGAAATAAAGAGGATTTTATTGAGTGATTCATAAGTTGAATACTGAAGCGTCCTTTAAATCAAACCAGAAGTTCTGGTGGGGAAAATAAGACATAAATACTGGCAGAAAAAAGAGGTGGGCTTGCAGCTGACAAAATACGTCTTTGTGTATACATTACTAACTCACAAATTATGCAGCCAAAACTTACGGCAGACTGATGGTATATGTTAATGCAATTACAGAGCATGATGCAAAGAAAAATCTCATCACAGATGACTAAATAATCCCTTAGGAGGGATTTTATATTCTTGAAACATCTCTTCTTGAGTTCCGACAGTTCAAAATCCAGCAGTGAACCGTTGGGCCTGCATTATGCGGGGAGCCAGACTGCATTTCTGGCTTTGTGGCTGCTGATACCTTCCCATTAGGTTGTATTTTTCTGTAACACACTATGTGTGCAGCCAATGTATTCAGGCCTCATCCTGTCATCAGCAATTACTGCAGGTGCTAAGCACCTCTGAGGATAAGACCTGTCTTTCTTTATAAAACTTGAAAGAGCTGGAATTTTAAGTGCATGTTCAGGGAAGGCACGAGAATGGGATTTACCAGAAAGACTGACTGTAAAATGGGAATAATAATAACAGAAATAAAAGTTTGCTACTAGTACTGTTGTTTTTAAGTTCTGCTGGTGAGTAGAATACTACAGGTGACACACACAAATGAAATGTGCCATGTGGATGCCAGTCCCTATGAAGGACCTTCTGAGTAAACTGTCCTGTCCCTGTGGAGGAAGCTGGGGAAGGTCTGCCAGTAGCTGCAGTGGCTGGGGAGGAGCACCTCCGAGCATGATGGGCTTGGGAATTACAGATCTCCTCTGCCGAGGATTTGAAGGAATAGTAGAGAAGGTGTTCCAGATGTAAGGAAAGACTGAATGAGGCATGCCACAGAAAAAGGGAAAAGGGCATAGGAGTGGAAGGGAGGCACAAGTGATGTGTGGACTAAGAGATAGAGAACAAAGTTGTAAGAAGGGGCTTGTATTCAATGTATGAGGCATGAAGTTGCCTGAGGTTGAAGTCTAGAATGGAGCAATGTGTTTGTGTTAGTCCAGAATGGAAATTACTGAAATGGTGGCTTCAGATTATGCTAACGCAGTGGCTTGAAACACCCGGGATTGTGCCTGAAGCACCTTTTGTAAACTCAATGAAACAAATGTGGGAAGCTGAGAGTTTGCGGGATCTGTGTGGGCACACCCTGCCTTGTGGTGCTGTTACCTCATCGCCATCCTTGATGAACTCCTTCCGGCAGATGTGGGCCATGATCCCAGCAGCCAGGGCATCTCCCAGGACGTTGATCATCGTTCTAAACCTGTCCCTGACAAACGACATGGTAATGGTCAGTTGGGTGCATGCCTACAGCTTTAGCACTGCAGTAATAAAAGCTGACTGCCAGTTTGGCTGTTTTTACGAGCTAACAAGTTCAGAAGTTTAGTTACGTAGCTGCTCGGCTGGGTTTTCCAGTCTTTTCGGAGCTTAGTGCGCTGTGCTGCCACACATTAATTTGTAGCTGAGGTAACCAGGGCAGCTATTGCCTTCCTGTGCGTGCACACTGATTCAGCACTAGAAAGGTTTAACACAGTGGATAAAGATTGCGTCTGTGTCTGTATTTTTATGTTAAGCTCCAGTGTTAGGGCCTCATTTGGAGGCTTGTGCCTGGGCTCCATAAACGTTAAGGGCAGCCAGTACAACCAGTACCTTCTGTTAGGTATCAGGGGCTCAGTCCTGCAATTTCAAGAAATCTTCTCAGCAAGAAGATCAGTGTATTGGTAGAAGTTGCACAACACAATTAAAAGAAGATTGCTAAATAACTACTCACAAACTAGGTGGGATGCTGACCATACTTAAGTCCTGTTCATTTCTGAAAAAGCTGTGGTGGCTATGACACCTCTGGCTCTTAAAGATCCTTCATTTTCAGTTACCTTTTTTTCCAATCCAACTTCATATATTTGACAATATTGCACATATATATACAGTTTCACTATTTTTCATTTAGTTATGTGATCAGTTTTTCCCCATTTTACGTCTTCTACCCACCACCATCTCAAAAATAAATCTATAAAAATATGGACTGTAAAAACACAAGAGAAAGTGGTTGCCATAGACAAGTGCTACACTTGAAGCTGCTTGGAATCTATTAGTTAAAACTGATGAGATTTCAAATAGAGGATAGAGCTTTTAAGTCTGAAATATATCACATAATTTCCAAGAAAAACATACACATCTGAAAGCTGTCATATTGGTAACTTAATTTATAAATGTGGGTTATAACACGGAGGCTCAGAAATCTCCAGATGTTTGGCTTATTAAAGTTAGTGACCGTCCAATATCAACAGTGCCCAGATTTCTGATCCTGCATCTTAATATAGAAAAAAACTGAAGCTGTGTTCTGCTTTTTTTTATATATATATATATTTTCAGCATGTAATCAATGCATACAAATGTTTATGCAGTTGCTTGCCTAATTAGCAGGAACAGTTCCTGCATGAAATGTTATTTGCCTGGGCAATTACCAAAACTGTACATGCAATTGCAAGTAACTTCATCACTAATACTCCACAGCCTGTACCTAAATATGTTTGTTGATCGCAGTCCTAGACTTGTGTGCTGAATCTATTTATCTGATACCTGTTGTTCTGTGTTTGGGTTTTGCCTTGAGGAAAATTCCCACAAGAATGTGTTAGGCAGGGAATAATACTTGTAACGGCACAAATTGGACAGGTGTTCCTGTTACATTGCTTTTTTTTTTTTTCCTTGGTTGATCATCCGATTTTGGTTCTTGGAAAGCTGTTTTGGATTGTTAGTTTTGGACTGTGCAAATAGCTGTGGTGGAGGAGAAGCTGGATGAGCAGAGCTCACGAGTTCGCACTCTGTTTTGGGCTCTGATTTGGATCTGTTCTGAAGGCAGAATTTTTCTGCACCATACTGAAACTCTTAAGCAAAAGGGTTGCCTGGCACATTGTTGGACATGTTCTGCTCCATGTTCCTGTGTGCACATAGGTGTCTGCACAACGTACGAGTAGAACCGCACCGCACAGCGCTGGCATTTCTCCACTAAGAGGCCAAGCTGCTGCTAGTGACATTTCTTGCACTGTGTTGCACTGGTATTTTAGCTTTATAGGTTACTGTAATTAAAGATGCAGAACATTTACCTCATGTTTAATAAATTAGCTGATAAACATTTTAATTTTCTTCTTTTGTCTCCAGGCACTAGCTAAAGGTATGAAGTTCACATACATGTTCTGGCTACCTAAGTGAGTTGTTAAGACCTCCAATGCATTGTAATGGGTATTTCAGTCTTGTGAGCTCATCTAATCAGCCTTCTTTAAGCATTCTTCATACTCCAGTACTTCCAAAACTAATATTGAAAATATTCATCATGTCAACCATGTTGACACTTTGCATCTGCAGGCTCTTGAAACCAAGTGCTGAAATACTGAAATATACTTTTTACATGAAAGGTCATCTGCAAAAGATAGAAAATTGAGTCTGTTTCTTGCTCGCTTTTTAATACCGTCTGGAACTACAGCCTGAACGAGTTTTTGTCTGCTGTTTTGAAATGTTTTGTTAAACAAAAAGAAACATAATTCCCATATACGCTGGAAGACTTACTGGAAAAACAATGAAATGTTGATGTTGCAAGAGTTGGGTGAAAACTGAGCAATATAGAGGGAAAAGGTTTTTGTAATACAGCTTAAAATACTTTGACTTTTGTTGTGCTTCCATAGCTATGGAGCTTCAGTGACTAACATTAGAAAGGCTGTTTTATTAAAATCTGCACTGCCATTCCCAAGTTTGGGTGCTCACAGCAGATGTTAGCTATCACTCACATAAGAATATTCCTGGTATTTGTAAAATAAAATACTTCTTAGAATATGCATACAACACAACTCTCATGACTCCTATTAATAGTACTAATATTCTATTACACTGAACAGGAAAGTAAAGAATTCCTTCTCACAGTTCTTTGTAGAAAATCTCAGAGACTTAAAGCTGAACCAAATTGGCAACGTAATGGAATCGGCTTTTAATTTTTATCCAGAACCGTGATGCAATTAAACCCTACTGCATTAAGATTGGCAATGGAGATACATTTTATATAGATTAAATTTAAAAAAGAACAAGAAAATGGACTGTTTCTTTGTGGATATGTATGCTAGTTATGTAATTATTTGAAATGCTAATGAGCTAGGGACCAGTATTTTACAATTCATCTTCCTAGACTATTCAAAATAGTTTGGTTGGTTTATGGACATTTACATAACAAGATAAGAGTCCAAATAAACCAGTACTTATGAATTTTTAAGCTATTTCTTCTCATGGGTAACAGGACTCTCTGTTAGCCTGCAAGTGTTAAGTTTCAGCCTCTGCTTCTGCTGTGAAATCCTCAGTGACTGGGGATCCTGCAAAGCAACTTCTTTTCAGAGGGGCTGTGCTTGCAAAACAGACTCCATGAAGGGGATACATTTGCTGCTGAAGGCAGCACTGAAACCAGAGAGAGCATAACTGCCTCAGGATCCCTATTAAAAGGAGGCTGTCAGTCCCAGCGTAGTGCCTTGCAAGGCCTGTGCTCGGGACTACAGGCGTACCTGCTTGCTGTAGCACTGGCTCAGGCCTCTTTGCAGTGAGTGTCGCTGCGTGGAGGTAATGTCCTTGAAGCGCCAGGGGGCTGAGAAGCAGAGTGCAGGCAAACCACATTTCTGAGGAATGCCAGCTTCTAGTCCTTGTCCAAGGCAAGGTGCCAGAGCTGCACCTGGCGGACATTTGTCTAGCCTGACCTTAAACCTCTGTCTATGTCTTTTTAAAGTCTGATATTCACTGCAGCAGTCTTTCACCTGAGACCACATTAGCATTGTTTCAAGCAAAATAGTTACTCCCCATGCCTTTTTTGCATGTTCATATTAATATACCCCTGAAGACCATGCCCCTTTTCAGCGGTGTTGCCACCCTGGCCACCTCGAAAGCTGAACCTTACTTACAGCGCCCAGTCAACGGCAATGATCAACGTGATGTCGTCCGTCGGGAGCCCGACCGAGGTCAGAACAATGACCATTGTCACCAGGCCGGCCTGCGGGATGCCAGCAGCTCCTATGCTGGCGGCTGTTGCTGTGATACTTTAACAAAGAGAGAAAGGAATAAGTTTTACTGGTGATGGGTTGCTCTGCAAGAAACAAAGCCATGTTTCTACAGATTTCCTCAACCAGAGTCCTTCTTACACTGCACAGCAGTGCTAGTGTTTGGTGGACAGGAGCCAGTTTGGAGAATGAGAATAGGCCAAACGGCCTGCCCAGTGCTAAGTTCTCACCTTTGCAGCCTTGGCTGTGGTGAGGAAGTTCTGTTTTATCTCGTAAACTCACAAGTGAGGAGGAAGGGGGGCCAGGCTGCGGGCTGCTCTATGCCAGCTCCTCGCGGGTCACGGCACTGCGCAGCCTCGGCAGCGCTGTGTGCCCCGTGCCTGCCAGCGCCCCGCTCGTGGCTTCACCCCTGTCAGCAGAGCTCCCAGCACACTTCTCTGAGTCATCCTGAGTTTGCCTGTGCCAGGCAAATCCGCGCTGGCTGCAGCTCGGGCCTTTTGTGTCAATCCATCCCAAAGAGGTTTGGCTAAGGGGCGAGAGGCTGGGCCAGGGGTGAAGCTCTTGCACAGCACGTGGCTTTGCATACTTGGATCTAAATACGAAGCGAGCATAGATGTGACTGTACCTCTTCAGTTTCTGGAAAGTATTTTTACTTGACCTTCACACCATTTTTTCAGCCAGGCAAGCAGAAATGAATGGGAGACCAGGGCAAGAGTGGACCTGGCAGGCTTAACATTTTCTTCATAATGCTATTTTTAGGGGAGGGATTTCATTCCTTTTTCCAGAAGCAAAAGTGACTGTATATATTTACTTCCTCCTCTCTGGCCAATTCCAAGAGCTAGGCCATCCAGCATAAGGACAAGAAATGAATGTTGACTGTCGTAAAAGGATGACATAAAGCATATACACTGATAATCCACAGCATTCATTGATCCAGAATTTCAGGGCTTTTGGCAGGCAGTTAAGTTTCATCAACCTTCTTTGATGGAAAATGAGGGTAACAGTATTCACCCATATGGAAACCGAGACACTGAGATAGCCAGTATCTTGCTCACAGCTGTACAGCGTACCAGTAGAGCAGCAAAGGTATTTATAACTAGAGCCCTTTCCAGCAATAAAAAAATACATTTGTGTGGGGGTGTGGTGGGGGAAGAGAAAGATTTAAGACTGATTTTTGAAAAAGTTAGCTTGTATACATCCTAAGAGCATTTTAGTAGGCAGAATATAGATAGGAAGGAAGGGACAGAAGCTTAGTAGCTGAATAAGAGTTAAGTATAATGAATATTAAAAGATTCTCCAGTTAGTGCTCTAAACTGGCTAGCTCATTAGAACTGCTTCTGCCTCCCAGGTCAGTTCAGGCTAGAAAGTCTCAAGACTTAATTAGGAGCAAAAATAGGAATGTTTAACTAACATTGTACAGGCAAGCTCATCTGCTGCTCCACTGCATTTTGACCTCAATGTAGATGTTTCTTCCTGTAATAGTCTCACTTGATGGGAATATTATGATCTTTACTTTCTTCTTCTGCTACATCTAGGTTTGCATAATCACATTGATATAAACTGTCAACCTGGATTTTACAAATTATGAACCGAGTAGGCTGATTATTTTTTCTAACATTTTTCCCCTCCAGCAAAAAAATATTCTGGGACTCAGGAATACTTGAATTTCAACTCTCCACTTCCTAAGGTATCAAGATCTAGGGCAGGTTTGGCCCGTAGAATACAGTTAGAATTGGCCTTCGGATATCCAGATGTTTAGGTACTGGATCCACTGTGAATTCCTATTTTCCCCTCTTTCATAAACCAGTCTTTCTATTTATTTTCTTTTCTTGGATTTTTCTAATTTTAATTTGCATATTCCTTCTACAGTCTTTACTTCTCTCTGGTTCTTATGCACTAGCACTTAATATGGGCAGTGAAAATAAACAGATAAAAGAGGGTTCTGCTAAGAGAAAGATAGAACTTACATTCTTTCCATCTACCATCACTCTCCTTCTCCTTAATTTTTCAAATCACCATTCTCTGCTTCAAGGTGCATGTAATGTCAGCCCATGGTCTGAGCTGTGTTTTGGGACCACATTCTAAAAACATCCCCAAATTCAAAATCACAAAATTTCCAAAATTTTCAGAGAGTGAGAATGAAGCAAGAGCTCATATGGGCACACTTTATTTCTTCTGCTTCTAGTCTACTAAATCTTGCCAAAAGTCCATTGGCAAAGCCCAGCTGTCATCTGGGTTTAGTTGCAGGACTCTCCTCTTGTCATGAAGCTCTTCAAGTCCAGCAGAAGATGGGCAAGGCCCAGCAGAGTAAACGGGGCAGTGCTGAGGTCACTGGGTGGGTAGGTAAGCAGATCTCAAGTACGTTGCACAAGGCTCTGACTATGAAGAATGTTTTTCTAATCATTTGTTCTCTGCTGGAAACCTGCAGGTCTCAGTCCCTGAGGCATTCCTTGGCAGCCACTGGAGTTATTCTGGCAATAATTGTTCAGCTGGATCTTCTGCTCTCTTGGATCCATTACAGACCTTTCAAGGACAGAGTATGCAGCTATAGCACACTCTACCACTGAGAGCGTGGTTATTTATGACAGTTTCTGCTTTAACAAGAAGCAGAGAAGATATCCAAAAAATACCTGAGAGCTAGGACATATTGATGGAAACCTGCCCTGACAGTAGCATCTTTCTTCCTTCCCTTCAAGGCCTGACAGAGCTTCCTGACACCCACTGTTCCCTCTATCTGATGTAGGACTTTTAGCTTTTAACATTTCCTCTCATGTGAAGATACAAACTAGGGTTAAAGTTGAAAACAACTCTGAAATTTAAAATAATGTTTTAAATGCCAACAATAATCATAAAATGTTCAAATTCTAGTAAATGATCAAGGGTGTGTCTAAAAATAAAAATTAGTTATTTTCAAACATAAACCCTTTTTTAATGGTGTCCACATGCTTCTATTTAATGGAATCAATACAATTTCCCTTTTTACAGTCCTTGATCTTTGCATTACTTAAAAACTACCATCCTATGAGAAATAGGTCCTTTGATAACCGCAAAGATGAGTTTTGTTCTGAACATTGCAAGATACGAGAATCATAAGAATATCACACAAGACAAACAACTCTGGGCATGTGGAATTTGAGGTTTATACCTGATAGTAATGATCTGCCCAAAGTCCAGCTCATAGTTGTTGACTTGTGCGATAAAGATTGCAGCCACCGCTTCGTAGAGCGCGGTCCCGTCCATGTTGATGGTGGCTCCCACGGGCAGCACAAACCTGGCAATCCTCCTGTCCACGTGGTTGTTCTCCAGCAAGCACTTGAACGTGATAGGCAGCGTGGCTGAACTGCAAAACAGCGGAGAGAAGCACACATTGAAACTACTTTTATTTCTAGAGAACAGAAATATTATTAAATGTTATCGGGTCATAAATTTCCTTGTTTTCAGTAAGACGCATGCATTTTTAAGTAGCAACGTACTCAAACATATTTATATTTCTTCAGCCTTTTATTTTTGTAGCATTCTGCCTTTTACCATTCAGTGTCACATTCATTAGTATGTCATGAGCGGTTCGATTGCAATCATGTGAATGAAGGGGCATTTTTTAAAGCTTTGTAAATTGCAAGGAAGGGGCAAAATATTTTCCTTGTTGTGGTATTGAACGTAATGTATTGTTAAGTATCCGAGACTATTGAAATAGATGTAAAATAACAATCTCTGAAACTATTCCAGAGTTACCTCTTTAAGGAGATAAGTTAATTATTGGACAAATATTGGTATCATGATACTGAGGTCTTTAATTTTCTGTTGTCTTGTGAGCTACATGCCTCCAGCAGTGAAATTTAGGTGTCTTGTCAGTAGTTTAGGCAGTCCATATTGTTCAGTCACTGTGTTGTGTGCCTCACATCAGCAACATACCTCTGATATCTCACAATGGACATTATCTGTTCTTAATGGGAAAAAAACAAACACATTTGATTGACAATTCTTTCTCCGTTGTTACGTTTCAGCTACAAAGTCCTGAGAGGTTCTGAAAGCCCTGATATAACCCCAAAGTTTCAGGAATGTACTAGCAAAAAGCTTCCATGAGTAGGAGCTGTCATTTTGTATTGTGCAAGCTGTTTTTTGAGGCAAGGCACAGTTAGTGTTTGGAAAGGAAAAGTAGCTTCCTGCAAGAGAAGTGCGAAAGGAACAAGAGAAGTCTGTGAGAGGATGTGTTCATTACAGTATCTCTGGTTTTTATAACCTTACAATGTCTGGCTGGTGAACGATTTACTAGACAGTCACTACCACGCAAATCTGGGCAAAAGTAATTCACTAAATGTGTAAATAAGTAAAGAAAAATCTGATTTCCTCTGGCAACTGGGTTATGTTCAACTTTTTCATTCTGTCAGTCCTAATATTTAAAGAATATTTACTTTGAAAACCAAACGGAGCAAGGCATAACCCCCCAGCTACACACTAGATGTCACTTGTCTCTCGGGCATGCTTGTCATTTTTTACACATTCATTTGGGAATGACTGAAATTCTCTGTCTTGTTTGCCATAAGCTATTCATAAAATAAAAGGGTGAGACGAGGGCTCCCAGGTAATAGAGAACAGAAAATCCTGGTGGAGCTGTAACTGGAGCAGACCACCCCAGTAACACTTGTAGATGTTCTTATAACTGCCGGCATTGCCAGGAAGCAATTAGTAAACTTAGGATTCACCGTGTCCCTTCCCTGCGGTGGCTTCAATTGTAGGTGACTTGTTTTTAAAAACAGTCTTGCCTTGGCCATTTGCCTTTTCTGTAACAAAAGCCTGTCTAATTTTCTTTGTGGGAAAAAGAGGAGAAAAATTAATCTTCCAGGTCCTTTTCCACCCTTTGACATAGCAGAATTTTAAACCTAAATGCTTTCAAGTTCTCAGGGCAGAGATTTGAGCTGTGAAACATGCAGATTTTAACTGACTGGCATCTGATTTGGTGGGGATGTGGAAAAGACTGAAAAACATCCCATAATACCAATGGCACAACCAGCAAATTCCGTATCTGTTTCCACTGCTACAAGCTGAATGTATGAGACTGTTTTTGCAAAAATTCAACTTTCAAACTTGTGCATTATCTCACAGAGAGACGGGTAATTCTTTTAATTTTGTGTGCTTTTAGAAGTAAAATTTCTAGGGCACATTACCAGATGTTGGTTTTGTGTTTCATTAATTATTATCATAAAAAAATGGACAGAATGTAAGTACAATGATGATGAAAAATTTGTGCAAGGTATTTAAAGCAAGTGCATTTCCAGGTTACAAATCCTAGTGTCTTCCTAACACAACTATTCCATACAGTCTCACTCAAGTTTATGACACCACATCTTAGAGCTGGCAGAGCATCTGTCCT
Organism: Anser anser; assembly: GCF_964211835.1. Lineage (NCBI taxonomy): Eukaryota > Metazoa > Chordata > Aves > Anseriformes > Anatidae > Anser > Anser anser. Next base: position 26,381,267 of record NC_139728.1, read on the forward strand.
GACTACTCCTACTGAAGGACACTCCCAAACTCATTGCTCAGGTGAGAAACTTAATTTTTGACCTAGATGTATTATTTTCAGTTTACACAAAATTTGTTTCTATGTGCTTTATGCATATGCTCTTGCACAAATAAGTCCAGCTATTACAACATGCAATATCAGAAATCAGTTTTTTTCCCCTGGATTGAAACAATCAGACTTTTTGAAGTTTTCTCTTGTAAGACCGTTACTTTACATCCCTGATTTCCCTTCTGGGAACCTGCTTCACTGATCTTAATCTGCTAAGTCCTCTAAAAACTTTTCTAAAGCTTTCAACTAAGAGGAGAGGTATCTTCTCCAAGCGCTAACTCTAACAATTAAAAATACATTTTTAGAGTCTTATCTCAATTTTGTTTGGGATAAAATGCTGCAGCTGGAGAGACTGAACATAAGCTAATGCTGGATCAGGCCAAGCTCTTAGTAGTGTGAGCCACAAAGACAGCTAGTCACTGTGGAAGAACAGCTGTTCAGCTTGCTCTGTTTATCTTATCATTCAGATGCATTTTGATATTTGCTCCAAAAAATCAACAAACTGATCTCATCTCCCTTTTGCTAAATCTGCCTTTAATTTACACTGTGCAATAGCCAAGACCTTAGTGTTTCATAAGCAGCAAAACCCTTGAAAAACTCGTGTTTTATTCTTTGTCTTCAGAGAAGATGAAAATTGCTTCTTTTTGATGGGATGTGCCATAGAGAAGACACCGCTTTAATTCATTAATGGTATGGAAAGGTGACCTAGAAAAATAAAATTCCCTTGTACATTGGAATGAGGAAAGCTAAAAACAAGAGGAATCTGTCTGCAGGCCAAATACAGCTGTTTCAGTACAGTGAGAGGTGACAGGATCAGGGTTGGTGTGCAAGTCCAAAATCCATGGCTACCCCTGACCACCGCAGAGCAGGGCGCGGTGGCGATGCCAGCACATGCTGCACACACCTCTCGGATGCGGTGAGCAGGAGCCGTGCACAGCGCTCTGGCCTCAGGGGCTGGTGGCCTGGTGGTGCCATGCTTGGTGCTAGTAGTATGAACTGAGATCATTGTGTCCCAAACAGATGCACCAAAGGAATATGAGATTTCTTCTCTGTCCCTACCTCTCCATTGACATCTGTGTGAGCCCAAAACATTGCTGTGAGACTGGGATTTCTGGATACAGAGCCTGAAAATGCATTGCAGAACCTTTCACTGAAGGGAAGTGGGTTTAAATAATGTGCAAATTCAATAAAATCATTGCCATGAGATGACTGTTAAGTTGCTTTCAGGTTCCCTTGTGTCACATTCTTGGGGTTTGTGTGTGGTACTGTTTTTTCCCCTTGCAGTGCAACTTTTTGCTTGAAAATAAAGGTTTCCACAGGTGCAGATTAGCTGGAATGAGCATCAGAACACTGTATCTGTGGCTTTCTTTCTATCTTTAAACGTAGACATGAACTGACACAGAAACATCTGCAAGAAACCATCAGTATGCTTAAAACCAGCTCTTTGTTCTCCTCTTAGATGATCTTAAGATCCAATACCCACATTATGAGTGTTATATAATGCCCTTGTGGCAAGTGTTATTTAACCAAATGCAGATGTGCTGACTGTCGGGAGAAGCAGCTCTCTTGTCCAGCCGCAATTATTTGTGCATGTTCTTTTGGCAAACGCTCAGTTATGCGCAGTATCCATTCCTTTCAGTGTAACGAAGGTGAAAAGTTCAGCCATCTCTAGACAAGACACTGCTATTTGAGAAGAAAAATATTAACCACCACGTTCGACCTGTGTTGGATTTGCAAAATATACCCACTGGTAAGCAAGGGTAAAAGCTAAATTTGTCAGTGGTGTCCAAGTCCCAAACCTGGAATTTCAGAGCTGTTTCCTAGGGCTCACTTTAGCTTTGGTGGTACATCAGCTTCTGCTGATAAAGGTGCTAAATCTCTTCAGGTAGCAAGTCCTGCTGGTGTCCACCGATAGGCCGAGCTGCCAGCTGGTGCCAGAGCTGTTCCCAGACTACACCTGCTCAGGGCCTACATATACACAACTCTTCCTTGCACGGTGGAAAGGGAGAGAGCACTGTCTCAATGTCCTCAATATCTCCGAGGTAGGAGCTCTCTCCTGGCAGTCTGCACTGGGATGTTGAAGCTAGTGCAGGCGTACAGGAAAGGAGAATTCCCTGCGCCTTCCCCATTGTGAGCAGGCACTCGCACCTCGGCTTGCAGAGTAACAAACTAGGGATGGAGAAAAAACTTAAGGATTCAGAAAGGTTCTTCAGAAACAGAACTCTTAGAGGAGCAGAGCAGATAGTCAAGTGTGTCAAACGTGAACCTGACGAGTCTTTTCCAACACTAACATCTTCGAGTGTAAACTTAACATCTTACTTGATTGTGGGGATGTGATGACATCACAAGGTACAAGCTTTTTATGTTCTAATAAAAAAGCCTGTCCTAATTATTTAAGCCTAATTAGAGTTTAAAACACCACCCAGCACATATTTTTTTTTCTTAACTTTGTATCTCACAGTATGTTGCTCTTTATAGGTCAGTTTGGAGGAAACTACTAAATTTGAAAACACCTTGTTAAGCGAAACATAGTGGAAAGCCAGTTCCTTCCAACTATACTGAAATAATCACTCCCTCCTCTCCTTTCTTTTAATTCCCATATATTCCTTCTGCTCTGCTTACTTCTTCTCTAACCACTGCAAGTATATTCATGAAAGAGCCATCTGCATATGTCCTTCCTGCCCCAAATTACCTTGTTGGACCTCATTAGAACCATAAGGGAATAATGAGCCTAATCAGGTCAGTGGAGCAGGGATAAAAGTTTTAGGTTCTTTTCCCTCCCAAGTCTGGCACAGGTCTGGTGCAACTTTAGTGTTCTCTTTTGCATTGTCCCTTCAGTGAAAAAGAGATTATTGCTCTTTTAGCATTGACTGTAATTACCGCATTGCAAGATAATGTTTTGTAACAGAAATGTTTGGCAGAAAATTATAGTGAAAGTGAATGACATCAACTAGTCTGAGTTCAGGGAACTTATACAACTACTTCTCCATGTATGTGTTTACTTAGATAATTTGCAGAAGAGTTTGAGTTTGTGCAAAACCCATGTAATTATTTATCAGCACTATGCAAAGCCATATGCTCCAATTACATAATAGCCCTTACTTGACTATTAAAAAGAAGTTATTTAAATCTTTTGATTTAAATAACATTTCCCAGAACTTTTTATCCATATGTCACACTTGCCTTTTCCCTCTCTAATCCTACCAACTGCAAATGCATTTTTATTTCTAAGTGGGTTACTCCGCTGTAGGATGAGAGGTTACGTGAATTCCTCCTCAAGGAGCTTGGGAAGTGACCAGGAAAACTAAGATTAGAAGCACAAGGGATAAGAAGCTGATACAATCCTATTGCCATAAAAGCTGTATCAGTTATCAGAGTTCAACGTATTACAGAGATTATTGCAAGATGAAAGACAAAATCAGCATTTAAGTATAGTTAGATGAAGTACTCCCCAATGATTATTGTTAATAAGAATAAATATTTTTGGTTTAATAAAAACCTTTTGTATTTTCAGTATATATTTCTTTACAAATAGATGTTCACAATTTATCAGTGATTTTGTAATAATGACTAATTTGAAGTCTAAATTAAGTAGACAAAGGTAGGTGTTTGTCGCTAGCTGTCATCATTTCAAAATTGGGTAGGAATTGTGTTTTCCAGCCTCTCTGTAAGATAACTTTAAAAATGCAAAAGCAAAAATGGAAATCAAGCTGAGATAAAAGAAAGGTATCTTTTCCTTTCTTCAGCCCTCTTCCTTTACAACTGAGAGTAGAAATAATATGTAAGATGTGCTAAAGAGATCTATTTACCTGGCGTTTTCCACTTGTACTGGGGCTTTCATTACTACATAAAAATCGCCAGGTACAGCTGCTCTCAGTATTTCAGAGTAACAAGCCTCCAGCCACAGATGCAATGACACTGTCTATATGATATCAGCAGCGTGGAAATGTGATTTTAGTTGTCATTCTTGTCTGCACTCCATACAAATCAATTCCAGCCCTTTCAAGCACTTCTTAAGCACAAGTCTATCCATGTTGGTGGTCAGTTTCTTAACCAGTCCATAAGCTGTTTCCCATGTCACTGTACCTTTGTTCAGCTATGGTTAAAGCACATTGCACACCCTCCCTAAAAAGGATGTGAAAAACATTGTTCCTTGAGTAGAACAGTGGAATATTTTCCCAGTGCTGGACAATAGCTTGCAACCACAGTCTTTTCTTAATGTACCCAAAATCAAAGACTAAGATGAGTTGAAAGTGTAAAATGTTTCCATATGACTGAACTAATGCCAAAAATATAGTCTGGACAAACTGTGTGTCCCTTAATATATATTAACTTTGTAGAAACACAGTAGTTGTTTTTATGGAAAAATACCCTTAGTTCCTTTCTAGTCCTCTAAGAAAAAACATTTTTGTCCAATATTTTTTAAACTGAGGCAAAACAATGTAACAAACGTTACTTCCAATAGCTCCCACTCATAACTTCCAAATGTTGAGAGACACATCCAGAAACTGGGTGATACCTGGAGGAGGTGGCCAGAGCAATGAGCAAGGCTTGAAGGATCCCTCTGATGAAGACGATAGGATTCTTCTTGGTGATAAAGAAGTACATCATTGGCAGGATGAACAGCCCGTGCACAACCAGGCCGCACACCACGGTAATGGCATAGAAACCCAGCTTCTTCCCAATGGCTGAGGGGTCATCCATTTCTAAGATTTTGCCCGCAATTAGGAACACAATTCCAAAGGGAAAGTACCTGAGCAAAAAGAAGGACAGTCAGTACTAGGAGGTAATTGAGTTCCACCAAGCAGTGTGTGATGGAAATCTCCTGTACCCCCACTAGCAGTGCAGCAGAAGCAGCCTGCCCAGAAGTGGCATGGTTGGGCTCGGTTGTTTTGTCAGACCAGTGTCAAGCCCCCGTCTCACACTCAAGGAGTGTGCCCGAAGAGCCAGGCTGAACACCCCTTCGTGTGGGGTACCCCTCAGCACCGCTGAGGTTATGGTGCTGAACAGGAATGAATTTAAAATGTTTTGGTTCAGAAGCAGGCTCTGAGTAGCTTAAAGCAGGTCATTTCCTTGGCAGCAGGGGAATGAATCCCAAGCTCTGCTCATGTGCTTGTGCTGATGTGATTGTTCAGGGATTTTAGTTGGAAGCTGTTAAGTAAATGTTTATGCGGCCTTTGGAAGACATCGGAGAATTACCAATATGCATTAGACATGCTCTTGGACTGCATGGGAGTTTGATTCAGGGCAGAGGACTACCTAGTTTCTGAACTGTGGTGTTTACTCAGAGACAGCCAAGCTAGCAGTAACTGCACTGACTGCGGTACCCTCAGGTCAGCGCAGGAGCCCAGTCCTCTCCTGAGGGCTCATTAGCTTGAGCAAGCTGAAACCAGGCTAGGATTTGTAGTGGAGCAGTGCTGTAAGGTATGGGAGTACCAGCCCGAGGAGCTCATCACACTCCCTTGTGTGGGCTGGATGCATTATAATCGCCCAGCGTGTATAGCACACACACACAGCTATGCTGTGCTTCATTATTTGGGAGTGATACACAGGGTGCCTCTGTGAGAATGACAGAACAAGCTAGGGAAAGGATGTACATCTATATATCTTCCTTCAGATGGTGGGGCCCCACAAAACTAAGGATAGTTCACTCTCATTATTTCCCTGGAAATAAGTTTATGCTATGTCTGTGTATCCCCTCAAAATTTTCTTTACTGTTTAAAAAAATATATATTTTCTTACAAAAACTGTTACTTACCAAACAGCAACTGCTACTATCTTCATGACAGATTCATTTAAACACTGACAAAAGCTGACCAAAGGAACACCACTGTTTCCCATTCTTCCCAACATTATACCTGCAAGCATAGGCATTTGGGTTTAAATTCTCGTGTGCTTTATGCAAATCGCCAGTGCTTTCACTCCCTGCTCTAACTCAAAGTGAACTAAATGGGGGGTGGCTGGATGAATGTAGATCTTCGTGCCATAGGAATAGACAATGCTCAGAAATGAAAAGAATACAGCTCTGGGATGTGTCGTCCAACCCTATATTCTCTAGACAGTGTTAGCTTCCAATAATGTGTATAAATAGCCATCATTTTACTGCTCTGTTAATCTTCTGCTGTCACTCCCTGAAAGGATTCTAAGTGATCAAGTTCATTGCTCGAGGAAGCACTTTGAAACCAAGCTGCACCAAATGAGGCACCAAATGCCTTTGAAGGGAGTTTCATGAGGAATCGGGGCAATGAGCGGGCTCTGTGCTGACACTTGCACTGGATGCACAGTATGCTTGCCCTGCGTGGCAGCCCGGGCTCTGCCCCTCGGAGCCCACGTCTGTGCTTGCGAGCCCAGGCTCGGGCAGTAACGCTCCCAGGGCAATCCGCGCCAGGGGCAGGGAGGGAGGCTCTCGGCTCTCTTATCCAGTGATTTCACAATGGCAGTGAATTCAAGAGGGCTTATAAACCTGGTAATATTAATCTGAGCTGTGATTTTTGCACTGGAAAACACCGCTCTTATTAAGCATAGTGGTTATCTTTGCTAGCAGGGTGTTAAATATAGTTCAGCTCTTGTTGCTTGGTCAGTGGCAGTTTTACATGACTAATTCTGTATAGTGCCAAAAAAAAAAAAGAAACATCTTCACTTTTATTTTACAGGAATAGCTGAAAATTGTCCTTTAAAACACTGTCCTATCTGAGCATGTGGCTATTGCTGGGGTCAGGCAGGGGAGTGGGCAGGACTGGAGTCTCTGGTGTGCATCCCTGGTGTACCAGCCTCCATTTCAGTGCAAACATTTTCCTTGCAGTGAATAAATAATGTGTGCTCCTCCAAGAAAAAGATCAGATGTTTCAACTGCTATCCACTTGTCATAACATCTAACAGAAATTCCTGCACGCTGTGTGAGTCAAGGCAGTATAGCTAGTCACAGCTCAGCCTAGCATCAGGGCTTTTCCTGGGTCCTCTCTGCCTCACACTCTGCCTGCCAGAGGTGCCCCATTTTAATGCATGCCTGGCAAAGAAGTCCGGTCATTCATGCACAGGATTTACTCCTGGACTGAGGTTACTAAGAAGTTCAGCTCCTGCTTCAGGAAAAGAAAAAGACAGTTGGCTCAAGTCTGTTGTTCTGAAGTCCCTTTATCCTAGTCTGATGCTGTTCAAGGGTCTTAAAGAAATTATAAGAACTCACAGAATACTAGAGTGGTTTGTGTTGGAAAGGACCTTAAATATCAGCTAGTTCATACCCACCCTAGTGCCATTTTTCTATGCCAAAATGGTGTAAAAAGACCTTTGTGCAAATAAAACGAAGTGAGCAGAACTGTTACCAAGCACCAAGGCCTGTGTACATTTTTTTGCTGTAAATAAAAACCTCAGAAGGATGCCCTTCTTTCCTAGAGATTCAAGCCACGTCTGCTGTTCCATTGCTTCCTTTTTGGATGGGGAGAGCTGCAGAAAGCTGAAGGCAGTGATAAATGCTTGGCTGCATCCTTTGTTTGGAATGACAATCTGAAATTGCCACCAGTGTCCAACAAGTTTTGAGCACTTAGTGTCTCAGGTCTGTGTGCAGCTACTGTAGTCGCAGCTGGCCCAGCAGCCAGGGCTGTCGTGTACGTGGCAGTACCGGCAGAACGTTTTCTGTGTGTCAGCCCAGAGGAAACTGTCTCTCAGCTTCCATCTCTTGATCCCTGGGCCAGCAGGAGTGAGGGGCATGGTAACAGTAATACATTCAGTTCTGGGAAGACAATGAGTGGTTTTCAGAAGTATAAAGTCATCCTTGATCCTAATGAGCACATGTAATTAATTCATACATATCCAAAAGTTTTTGGCTGGAATATCGGTTGCTGTGACATTGTACTTTGGGAATCAACTATAAAATATTACAAACTGAGGGGCAGCCAATTTCCAGCAGTGATGCATATGGAATACCACATGCTAGATAAACTGAAAAAGAGAGACAAATCTGCTAATTCCAGACTTGATTTTTGACCCCTTCTGCTGGTATGAACCGTAATACAATAAATGTAGGCAAAGATGTTTTATGGAACTACCTCTGCTGACCAAATTAACTTCCAAGAAGAAATTTAGATAAAGAAAATTTTATCAGCATTTTCTTGTAATAATCATCAGTACCTTACCTTTGTCATCATTAACTAAGCCACATTTCAGGGAGTGGTTAAATTCCCTCTTCCAAATCCACAAGTGTAATATAACACACATAGTAACATGGGACCAATGAGTTCCTCCAGCAAATGAAACTGAATAAATTAGCTAGATATAATCTCTTAGAGTCCACTGAGATAAACTACTGAAAGGTACATTGCTATAAGTATTGCATGATGAAAAAAAAATAAAATTAAGAAGTTCCAATCAAAGAGAGAATCCATGGGTTTAAAACTGATAAAACACTATTCGTCTGTAACTCACTTACCCGTCTTATCTCTGAGACTTATAATCTGAATTGTGCTTCAACATAGGTGACGATTATGTTCTACGCTAATAATGTGATAAAATGCAATTAAGAATGGATAAGAACAGCAGACAGGGCAGATTCCAGGGCAAAAATCATTTACTGCTTGGTGGGGGGAACTTTAATGAAGGACCTGGTCTGGGAGCAGGTTATTCTTATTCCAGAAACAGAACAACCAACCCCTGTCTTTTTCTCTTAATGGATACTTGGATTATTGCAAGCCAAACATGTCTGAAACCTACCCATTGTTGCAGAGAATATCACAATCCCTAGCACATTCATGCCGTCACTAGTGCCTGGTTCTGATTTGTAAATCACTTCAGGTGGGGGAGTGATATCCAAGGCAAAATTCTGGACGTTGGATCCATTCTCATCCTGGACTCCATATATTATAATGCGACGAGTTGTGCTTTCAGATGATGCTTTGTTAGATTTAATGATGGGAATGCTCTTGGTGCGATACTGAAAGAAAACAAAGTATTTTTTTACTATAATATCCCAGCAGGAACTAATAGTTAAATGAGACCTCCAAAGTGCTTTGTTAAATAAGGTTGCATGTTAGAGGGACAAGCATGAAAAGAAAGACAGCTCCTATCCCTATGCTGCTAAAATCTGTAAGAAAAGTTGAATTTTTTGAATCTCAAAAGAGTTTGAGGCTTGTAAAATTGCTGTTTACATGGTATCTCAAAATAAAGCTTGGAGTGCTATGCTCTAACAAAAATGTAAACTCCTAAAGGTTTCTTTTGATAAACAAATGGCAAAAGAACACAGCCGTTGCCTGACCCATGCCACAGCTTCGCTCCAGGTGGGAGGCAAAGAGGTAAAAGAGGAGGCAAAAAGGTAAAGAGGTTCTCTTTCCCTTTCTGGACTATTCAAATAACTTTGACCTACTAGTTGTAGGCTGCTAAGGATAATGGAAAGATACTCATGAATTCCTAAATGCTCAAGGTACTAATAGTATATGACATAATACAGTGTCTGTATCTGGATTCTGCTTTACAAAGATACATCTACATCCTTCTATGATGTTGGCTCATCACTTCACTGGTAACAGAACTGTAACCACTTACCTGCTTGAATGTGGCCTCAACAAGGTTGGCTGGAAACATGTTCCTAGAAATGAACAAATAAAATCATTTCTATGGGACTGCAGGCAATTTCTGTTCCCTGGGTCTCAGGCCTAGCACAATACATTACTTATTTACCCTCCTAAAGAGCAAGGGCTGAATGGGTGGGGAAGGCTGCCACGCTCCCCCTCATGCCACACCGTTGTAACTAACTCAGCAAAGCACACCAGAGGGACGGGTCCTCAGAATGAAAGTTTGGGAACTCACTTTGAAATACCTGGAGTGAGACCCAGGAGCTCTAGTTTCACTTTCTGGCTCTGCCACTGTCTCCATCTCGTAACTGGGACAACGTAATTGCTGTCATTCCCTTCGCTGTCTGCTAACTGTGGAGACAAATATTTCTTTATTCTGTATTTTGTCTTGCTTATTTGGATAATGAGCTGTTCAAGGCAGAGGCAGAGTTTAGGGATGTATTCCTGCGATCCCTGGGTGCTGTAATCTGCTTTGGGACTTCTGATCACTGCTTTGAGATGACTCATGAACTACATACTACAGTATGTCCTGGTACACTTTTATCACCACAGTTAGAAGTGATGTAGACTTTGCAGAGGTTTGGTCAAGAACAGTTTGCTTTTCAAACAGAGGATCTGATCCCTGATTAAGAGAATTCGGACTACAGCTGTACAGTCTCTTTTAACATGGTCCTGAGGCTTCAGAATAAGAGATTGACGTGAGGCAAAGAGTTTCATCTTTGCTCACAGCCGAGCTACAATGGAAAACAATGAACATACACTGAGATTTGCAGTGAGGTTAATAGATTTTTAATTCCAAAAGGGACTCTTGCTATTACCTTTTCTGACTTTCAGTGTATCTCAGACCATGACATTTCACCCAATAGTATCTGGAGCTAATTTGTAACTTGTGTTTGAGCTAGATTATTACCTTGTAGAAAGACATTCGATCCTAATTTGAAATGGAGAGCACACCCTCTACAGGCTTCAAAGAGGAATCATAGTGCAGTAGGGCAAAAAAGCTAAAAAGTCATATATTTCCAGGTAGTGTTTAGGAATCAAGATTTATCTGATCACTCGAATAGGACCTAACAGAACTGACTTATTTTCAGCACAAAGCTTCTGAAGCTAGAGGGAGAAGGCAGTGACACCCTATGGCCCAATTCTGTGCTTTCGTATACAGAACCTTATGCAAAGAGAATAATTTCTGAATTATCCTGAATTCTCTAACCAAAGGACTTTTTATTGAAATTCCAACTCAAGCCTCAAGACAGGACGTCATTTAAGCATATGTGAAAAGCCTGTTCTCATTGCAAGGAGAACTGCTGCATGCATACACGGGTAAATGCATGCCGCCCTGAGACATTTTGCAGATCTGCTGTCCTCTTGCAGCAGCAGCATTTGTGTGCTGCCAAGTGGAGTCATGGCAAGAGCATCCTATGCAGCACTGGCTTAGAAAGAATGATTTTATTGCTCTTTTAAGTCATAACAATGTGACATTATGGTTGCATCTCAAATTATGACGTATAAGAGAGAGAATCTTTCAGTATCCTCAGACAGAGCAATTGCTACAAACAGATAATTAATTACCCTTTGCAGGGTCAAGCAGAAGGAGTTGTAGGGGAGCAGTACTGTCTGATGACTGAAGCAGAAGATTGAGAATGAGTTGTTTTGTTGGCCTGCTATGTGAGAGCAGACAAACCACATAAAGAAATAATTCGTCATTTTGGTAAGGCTGTTGCTCTAGGGCAAACTTTAGTGCTATACAGGCAGGCTATGAAGTTGATGCGCAGCACTTCAGTTACTCTTGTTTTAACTCTCCTGGCCCTTTCTCTCCTCGGTGAAGGGGAAACAGCTGAGAAGACCTATCCCTTGCAGCCTGATGGGCCACCTGGCATCACTGAGGGATCGCAGCACCTCCTGGCTGTGTTGTACACTGCCAATGTCTTCTTCCATTTCACCAGTCCTGCTTAAGAGCCCCAGGCATGATGATGCCTGTGCTCTATAGAGACCTGAGATCAGAAGGCAGCAGTCATGAAAGCAACTTGTCATAAGGCTTACTTTGCAAGGTTTAGTTAAATGAACGCAGTCCCTCTGTACACAGTCATTTAATTGCAGTGACTTGGTTTAAGCCACTCACTGTGCAGCAATGCGGTTAGCGATGAACAACGCTCCCTACACCATTGTAAGCAGTGCTGTGCTGCTGTGCTGCCGTCGACCGAGTTATCTCTGCGAAGCTTCCATAAAAGCTGATCATTCCCTGGTTCAAGTGTCAAATCTGTAGCCAAATCAAGGCAGCCAGCAGCCAGCTGTGCATCGCTTTCCTGTCAGATGCAGACACAACCTCCTGCCTGAGCCCCAGGAGCTTGGCTGTGGCTGGGGACTAAGGGAAGAACAGCTGGATGGAGCTGGACCTGGGAGAGACAGAGAGGATGTTTATAGGAGAGGGAAGCATGGAAGAGAAAAGTTCATTACTGCCTTATTATGCCTCGTAAGGGGATTCTGCTTCGACATCGTTAAAGGCTTCAGTAATATAAAATCACATTTGTTTTATGATTTGAGATGATCAGAAGAAAGGTTCTGTAGGAGTACAAAGTGGTAGTGTGATGATTGTGTTGTAACCTGCTGTGAGAATGTGAATTATGCTGAAAGCATAGAAAGGATCACACTGAGCAGTCCTGCTTAGATCTGACTGTGAATGTCACGTGTGAGACAAAGCTTTACAAAGAAATATGACTTTAATTGCTGATGATTTCTGTTTTCTGTCCCAGTTTTATTGTCTTAATTAGAAGAATTAAGAACAAATTGAGACTGCTCGAGAAAGGGAATATCATATGGTTAGTAGCTAGATTAAATGTTAGACAAATTCATGGAGGATTAAAGCATTTTGTTTCTTTATCATTCTTTATCCCGCAGGAATTACAACTACCCACTTAATACTGGATGCTGGAATTCTCCCAATATTTTTTAATATATTATGCACTGTGATCCGGTCTTTGAGACTAGCCTACCAAAGTTACACAATTTATCTAGTGAAGGCTGACCCGAATGTGTTTGCCAGAACTTCGGCTTATTTTTTATTTTAAGCTGGTTTACTTGGATTGAAAAAATCCAGTATTAGCCAAAATTTAGTTTTGTTAATTAAAAACATTCAAGAGAGCAATTCGTGGAAGAGAACTCTAATGGACCAAAAACAAATGATGAGAAGAAAGTATCAAACTGCTACAAAGAGCTGGGAGGTGACTGGGAGCGTTTGTTTGTTCGGTTAGGTGTCTTCAGAAACAGTTGACGAATTCTGGCTTTAGGGGAACATTTTGCTGCATGCTGATATTTGCCTGCCTGTCTTCCAGGCATCCAACCTGCAATCAAATTGGCCTCTGCAGATCCCTACTAGCTTCACTGTGATTCTGCACAAGGATGAAGATCTGCCCACATGGATCTGGTATCAGGATCATAAAGTGAGGCCGTCCCTCTACTTGGAACAGGTACTGGTTTATCACTGGCATATATTGAATTAAAGACACTGTCAGTACTTAAAAAGTAATAATTCAAGCAGAGGTACTCATTGCTGTCACCACCTATAAATGCTCTTATGTTTATTCAATTAAAACAACTAAGCACATACAATATTTCTAAATTTGCACCATTGCTTTCAAATTGCTCACAAGATATAGGACACAAAATAACACTGCGTGAAACAAAGTGATCTGGGATTCACTTCTGTAGTACAAGCAATTGTCTCTAACCTCAGCGGCACAATTCAACATTCCTGGCAAAAACAATTTCACATAATAATAGGGAATTAAACATGGTACATAACAGTGAGTGAGGCTGGTGTGGAATGTAGATAAATTTAGGTCTAAGACAAGGATGCAGTTGTAAAACAGAAACAGACATATGGTTTCTGGTTACATAAAAAAATTAAGAGCAAAATACTGTCTGCCCTGAGGAAGAACACAAGATGCATTTCCCAGAGCATCTTCTGCTTCAAGAATTCTGCCAGAGATAGCAGGAGTGTTCACTACAGGTTAGAAGAGTGAGCATAGATGAAATTTCAATATCAAGTCAGTGAACTTTCTACAGACCATGAGCTGTTGCGCCACAGATGACATGCCTGGCCTGCATTTGCTGTGATAGCAGCATATGCAGACAAGTGACCTACTAAACACCTCCTTTGACTACATCCTGCTGTGATGCACAGGATGATTCATTCCACTAGCAAATTTTGGAGCCCTTCCCTCATTCTTTTATGGGGTAAGAGGATTCAGACATAAGGAGCTATCAAGAGTTAGAAATGTGTATGTATGACTAAGGCAAGACATGCTCTGCAATTTGGTAGCCATGGAATTTGAAGAAAAACGTGAAGACTTGTAGCGAGTACAGACAGCAGCGGGTCTAAGGAGATGCTCTAAGGGTGCACCTTTTAATACACATAGGACTATGTAGTACCTTGCCACTGCCAAAAACGAGAGGTCTTTCTCCCTTCTCCATTGTCTCCCAGCAATTAATCTAGCAATTAATACTATTCACTCATTTTTGCTCCCTTAGTTTTCTGCTGCTTTAGGAAGCTGAATTGTTTTAGGAAGTCCTTTTGCAGCTCAGGCCATGCCTTGGCACTGCCCCCTGTGCCCCTCTGTGTGTGGGCGCCCTCTGTCTCTCTTCAGAAGGCTGCTGGCTCTGAGAAGTGAGCGGGACAAATGTCGTCATCACTGTTACACGGTTCTACTGCTCATGCTTTTAGCGGAACTGTCCACAGAACGCAAGTGTACAGCTATCGGAATAGTTTGATGGCTCCTGCATAACTCCTATTACAAATACTAGGCAAAATTCTTGCTGCAATTACACTACTGAATATCTGAAATACTCATTTGGAGTTCTGACTACACCATCTGTTGATTCAAGGCATTCAGTTTTTACAGACCTTTTTAATAAGAAATTAGGCCAGCAGCTGCAGGTATAGCAGATGTTGTTTCCTTGATTCAGAACACCCATTCCCTCTGGGGCACTCTGCTCTGCAGCAGCAATCTGGTTTTGCTCTCAGACTTTGATGTTATCAGTACTTAATCCCTGCCACACCAGGCAGTCGTTGGCTGCAGTCTCCCGGGCTGTGGAATTAAAGCCACCTGTTTTGTTGTTTTTTTTTTTTGCAACGTACTTGTCCTCGTAATATTTTACTGGCCTATATTTGCGTTGGACATAAAACCGTTTAGGACATTCTGCTCTCTGTCCTATATTTCTCACGTAAGAACTAATATAGCTGTGCTTGAAAGAACATTGTTTTAAGGCTGCATATTTGACAGTATTCAGTACAGCATGGGTACAGAGACAGTAAAAATGGAGTCTGAATAGTTTGACATGAAAACTATGAAGTTTCCAGGTCTTACAGCTCTGCAGAAGAATGAACAGCACTATGGTTCTTATTTACTAGAGTCTCATGTCAGGTGCCTCTTACTTCTCAATGACATTCCCTTAACCTCAAAAATTCATTTGCATTTACTCTCCTGTGGATGACTTCATCATCAACTGTGTAGACTCCTGACAACTGTTACTGTACCACATAAGCCATGAATCATGCCCTCAGCCATATAGGAATACATCTGAAATAGCTTCCTGCTGATGTCAGTTGCACTCCTGAAATCAAGGGTAAAATTCAATTCAGCAAGACTGAACAAATTACCTATCTCAGGGTCCATGTGCATGTTGCACATCAGTGATCATCTCCAGTGCCTCATCTCATTGGAATGGAATGGAATGGAATGGAATGGAATGGAATGGAATGGAATGGAATGGAATGGAATACAATAGAATTAGAATTAGAATAGAATAGAATAGAATAGAATAGAATAGAATAGAATAGAATAGAATAGAATAGAATAGAATAGAATAGAATAGAATAGAATAGAATAGAATAGAATAGAATATTTTGGTTGGAGAGGACCTACAAAGATCATTGAGTCCAACTGCCTGACCACTTCAGGGCTAGCCAAAACTTAAAGCATATTATTTAGGGCATTGTCCAAATGCCTCTTGAACACTGACAGGCATGGGGCATCAACCACCTCTCTAGGAAATCTGTTCTTAATATCAACCACACTAGTCCCTGCTAAATGGACCAAAGTACACGTCTGCAAATCAAAAGCATTTAAATCCTCATTATTGTGATAAAAGATACTAACAGAATGCAAAAATCACTAATAAGGACTAAGCCATTGTGTCTTGCTTGTCTTTTTGCAGATCAAGGCAGGACTAATATTATAGAGTCATTTTGACAAATAGACCTGTTATCTGTCCTGAAGGTAACACTGTTGCATGGCATTTCAGTTCCAGGAAGGGATCTGGAGGGTGAACCTCCTTACTCTGCTTCTTCTCAGAGACAAGGTCATGACACAGCTCTAACAGTGCTGTAACTTTCCAAGAAACTCATTCTTTGTGGTAGAAACACAAGTACATCACATTTTTAAGAATCTTGAAAAGGTTGAATCATATCAAAAGTAGCATGACAGGCCCAACACATATGCACTATTGTTCCAGGAAAGCAAAATCATTTAATAACAAGTGTTCATCCATATCAGAACATGTCCAGGCCAATTTTCAGGAGAATGAACAATTTATTCCCCTTTAGGGCTGAAGATTTCCTAATGCAGTTTTAACTCCTGGCCCCCATGTATCTCCCACTCTGTGACCAGAGGGCAAAAAAGTCCACTTTGTGTTCCATCTCCCAGTCATCATCTTCATAACAGAATTATCTCTTTTTCCATGTTGGTTTCCTTTTATGCCAAATAGGAACCACACATGTAGGGGCTTCAGAGGCCTTTGTAAATACTTGAGGATCGGGATTCTGAGCAGCTTGAAGTGCTTAAAAATTAACCAGAAGAGAACATCTGGTCACTTACAGTGTTCAACAGTGCTGGCACCAGGCTTGTTTTGTGAGATAGAAGAAAACTGGCAGTTTGAAACTAATAAAAAAGGCTAGTTTGCCATAGGAAACATAAATATTTCTATCCAAGTAACACAGTGGCGTTTGGTAAAAGATAGAAGAATGTAGGCCAAGGTTATTAAAAAAAGTTCTTTCATAGTTTAAACCCTGGGTCTTTTAATGCACTCTTTAATATCTTATTGCCTGTATATACAATTCAGTCTTCAGCTGTAAACTTCTTTAAGCATAATTTCTCATTCTGCACAAGCTGGACTTTTTCCTAACTACAGCAGATACTGGGTTTTTCCTGCCCTGTTTTGAAGAAATGTAATTTGTATTTAAAATAAAATAGTCTTTAGCTTGAAAAGGGGGAAAGGAAATTATTTAAAACTGTTTAGAATTCCCATGAAAATATAAATCCTCTACAATATTTATATCCTATTATAACTATTAATGGTGTGTGTGTGTATGTGTATATATATATATACATAATATACATTTATATATATATGTAAAACAGAAAACAAAAAATACCACCACCACCAAAAAGCCCTCTTTTGGTTAAAGCTGGCCAGCCAAACTTAGTTTCCAGATACCTGCTTCAAAGTCTATTACATTGGATGCAATCCTGAATATTCAGAGTTAAAAACTGCTCTGATTTATTCTTCCAGTAAACTTCCGGAGTGTACAAACTCTTGTGTCATGCTTGGATAAGGCATGATTTGATCCTGTCAATATTCACTGAGTTGTTTTATTTGGAGCTTTTAAGCTGAATTCGCTCACAAGGTCATTCTGTCTGGTTAGACTTGAGAAAGACTAAAAATATATGTGAACTCTATATTCTCGGTGCCAATTTGCACACATGATCAGCTGTATATAAAACAGGAGTGTGAACCTTCAGTTTGGCTGGGATTTGTTTCCTAATGTGAATGTTCACAGTGTATGATTGTTTATTTTTATCTCATCAGCCAAATTTTATTTCCATTGATGACAAATGCAAGTAGCATGAATTAAGTTGCAACAAAATTTACCCTTACAAATTAAAGGTATTTGAGAATGGCAATGGAGTGTGGTGGAAATAGTAACTGCTAATGTAAACAGCGTGGTCCTGTGTAATATATCTTGATTCACAAATGTGCATTTTCTAGTCTGCTTGTCAGGTGAATATATGTTTCCGAGTTAAACAAACCAAGTTCGACATTAATCCTTAGTTGGAATTTCTTAAATTGGACGTTATTCCTGCAAGTGTGGCCCTTTTTTGTCCTTTTGGGCAAAACACTGGAGATCTGAATTACTTTTAAAAATGGTTATCTTGCCTTTCTTCATTTCTTAACTCAAAAAAAACCACTAAAAATTCACTCTTATTTTTGGGAAAAAGTACAGTTAATTTCAATAATTCACATAGAAAAAATAAGGTAAAGATCTGTGTTGATCCATTGCTATTATTTCCATTGAGGTGCCCCAAAAGCCACATTCCTAGAACAAGACCCCTACTAGGTCTCATACAAGCTGTGAATATTTCCTCTGGCACCACAGATTTTTCTGAATGACCCTCAGTGACCTTTTTTTTTTTTTTCATGTCTCGGTTCTCAAGCTGTAAGAAAGGAAAACGGATCATCCCTACCTCAAAGAGGTATTGCACATCATGAGAATAAATGCATTAAAATTCAAAAGGCATGAGGTGCTTTGATGCGTTTAAGAGTACAAGAAGATGATCCTTAGCCTGAGGATTTATAGTCTTAAATATGGAAGAAAATACAATTTCATGAGCCTTGCAGTGCCCATACCAGAAACTTTGAATATAATTAAGACAGGTTTGTAGATCTGTCTCAATCTAGTAATAATGAGGCATCTAAAGAGAGAAGCATCTTTAGAACAGCATCTTCTGTAAAGCTTCAGACTCACAATTGCCTTCTGAATTACTTGTGCTCAGCCCAGATCCTTGCACAATGCAAAAGAGGAGGGGCAAGTTATGGAAGGGCAGATTCCTGCACAAGTGTGAAAGTGAACTAGCTGGTTAAATGGATGTCAACCACAGACAGCAAAAGATGTATTTTATTTAAAGTTGGATCAGATTAAAGCAAAATTCAGACACTTAAGGCCAAAACAGCACAAAAGATTTTCATTAGAAAGTAGAGTGTTGAAAACATGTGTATTATGCTGCATTCAGTGGCCTTCCTGTCCAGGCTGAATCCGGGAGAAAATTGGTAGGGGCAGATTCACATCCACAGATCTTGTCCTCCATCTCTGGAGGTTTCCTTTAGAAAGGAAGCCTTTCAAATACTTCTGTTCAGAGTAGCAAAAAATGGCTGACTTGTGGATACAAGTTTCAAGGCAGGAAATTCAGTATGATAATCAGGTAACATATGTCCTGGTTGATGTGAGGTTTAGGGTCATTTCAGAATCATGTGGTACAGTGTCCTAATTGTGTCATATACACTCGAGTTTTTGTTATTGTTTTCTTTTACATAATAGGCAAATATATGGGGGAAGCACCACCTGCAAAATACTACTGTGTATATGGTACATTATGCTATTCCTCCATATCCCACACGTACTCCAGAAATATGAATATTGATTAATGTTGTGGATGTTTAGAATGATGATGAGGCTCAGCAGCAGTTCTTTGTTTTATTTATTAAAACCACTTCTAGAAGCAGAATCCTCACCCAAAAATTCCAGAAATTAAATTTCTAGCAACATCCTTCCTCCCTGCCAAAAATTCCGAACCTGGCAATGTCCTATACAACATCACATGAAATGATAATACATTTCATCATTTCAAAATGGCTTCAAATCTGAAATAAGCGAGGGGGAATAGGTGTATCACCATGCCAAGATTCATGCTTTTAAAATAAACCCCACAATTATGTCACGTATATCATCTCTCCACTTATATGTTTAGCATTCTTTATTTGAAAAATAACAGATGTTTCTTGCGAGAACTTCTGTGCACATGTGCAATTGATAAATTGGGAGGAAATTAATGAATTGAGAAGATAAGCCAATCTGGGCCTAAAAAGATGGTCTCCAGCTGTGAATGGAAGTGATTTATCATTGAGCTGAAGGATCAGCTTTTCTAGCTCAAACCAGCAGATACATCATTACATTTAATCCAGACTTCCACAAAGATATCCAGGAGTTTTGCAACTGACTTCAGCAGAGCCAGGATTTCACCCATAGTATTTATCTAGGCTGAAAGCCCACTCCCCACAGTTGTATTATTATTTATTTATTTATTTAGTGAATGTGGTTATTTCTGTAGTGGAGGAATAAAAACCATCAGTCTGTGCACTCAGGGTAGAAAGAGAATGCAGCTGTAGCTGGTTCCTAGCACAGAAACAGGAGAATGAGCTTTAGTCTATCTGTTCAAGCCTCAGTAATAAGAGTGGCTAATTGGCCTGTCATTGTTGACACTTGCCCAAACCAAAGACTAAACTAACATGCATGGGTGGAAACATGCATACCCGAAATAGGCATGGAAACTGTTATAATTTGCTTAGGTGAGTGTTTGTAGGAAGAGAAATTATAGATGATGCAAATGCTTAGATCACAACATAGTATTTTACCTGCAATTAGACTCAACCGAATAAAGCATTCCCAAATAGAATAAAGCATTCGCCACTGAATCTGTGGCGTACAGGGAGCTGAACCAGCCAGATAGAGAGGAGGGGGTGAAATCATAATTAAGATCTTGGGTTCTAGTCATACAGCAATTCAGTTGTTTGATGCAAGTATAATATTATAGAACTGAATTTAAACTTTGCAACCCCACATTGTTTTTCATCTGACATCTCCATGAACTGGTTTACTCTTGCTTTCAAAAAGCAATGAGGCTATTACAAAGGGATGGGAACCTATGGCTAGAAAGACCCTTTCTAGAGCTAGCTTTAAGGCCAGTTTGGGTGTACCATTGCACCATTTATCTCCCTAAGCATTTATATGTTTAAGAATGAGGCCTTAGGAAACAGCTGAACACCCAAGAAAAGGCTTCTAAACACTGACACTATGAAAATAATAATCAAAAATATACATTTTTGTTAAATTCCCTTTTATGTCTATCTTTCTCAGATTTAAAACTCCAGTTCCTTCCTCCACCTATGAGAATTATAGTCCTTCATGCAGCAGAAGCAGAATATTGTGATTTAACTAGTCACAAGCATACACATGAATCCCACTGCACATAGATCAGAGCAAATTCACCAGGGAGATAGGGAGATACAACTACATGGGCATATTCCCCTTGCAGATGAAGGTGGTGGTTTTGTGGAAGGCTACAAAAGAGAGTGCTCTCAGCTACTGCTCCATGACTAATATAATTTGGCACCTTCTCAGTAATACATTGATACAACAGAAAAACATACGGCTTTCAGATGGGCTGGCTAAGTGCAACTTGGATGAGAAAGAAAAGATCTTTGTAGGCTTTTCATCCCACTTCCTTCTGATTTGAGGTCCCAGTAAATCTAATGAAAGTACTTTGTGTGCTGATGCTCAGTCTGGGTCAGGAACTTGGGTTTTTGAAAGAAAGATTGTCCAACATTTTGTATTTTAATAAGTAAAACTCCAAAGAGAATTCTTCGTGGTTCAGGCACACACTGGGTCTAAAAGCCTTGCCCAATATATTATGAGATCACCGGCTTGAGGAATCACTCAAAGGCAAAACTTGATTTTTTTGCATGAGCAAAATAAATCTGAGGCACATGCTGGGTTCAGTCAGGAAACTCATCCCACTAGCACCTGAAATGTGGATACAAAGAGGGATATTCAGGCAAGGCCATCAAAATACCTATTCAGGCTTCAAATGCTGGCCTAATAGAAGAACCCTCTCTTCTGCCAAACAAAGCAAAACAAACAAAAAAAAGCGCCACAAAACAGAACAAGTAATATGATAAAAATAAGGAAAAAAAAGGTCACAACAGTGGTCTTTCTAATTAAATCCTTCATCTGAGAGCTGCTATGAGCAGTTATAACAGTATTTTCAAGAATTATTTCCTGAAAAATGTGGGTTTCAGCCCGTATATTTAAGGTTTTTCATATTACAACTGTCTGCCCTTATTTAAATTAACATTATATCTTAATACTGCCTTCATATTAATAATAGATTTCATGATGAGCTTCACAGGCTGCACTTGATTCTGTGGGAGTGTAAAAACCAGCGTTGTTAGTATTTCTGTTACATTTGGTGTCCATTTATTTAAATTTTACTAGGAAGTGACAGCATAAGCATCTGATAACTTGAAAATCATCTGCAATTTACTTTTTCTTAATTTAAACAAAGTGTTCATCATTAGGTTCAGAACTTATCCTCAGGCCACAATTCCTGATGTGTTTATGTACAAAATGTTACCTCCAGAAAACGGAAAGAATGAATGTAGTTACCGGATTAAGTCTAGCAGTGCATCTGCAGAGCTCATGATGGGCTTTCCACCCTCTTCAGTGCTCTCCTTCTGTGCTGCTCCACCAGGATGGATAATGGAGACCATAATTATTCCCACAATCACAGCCACAAATGTTGTCCATAGATAGTAAGTGACGGTTATGATACCTAATCGGCTGGAAGTCTTGGCATCCAGGGCTGCTAGCCCAGACATTAAGCTGTGGAAAGAAAACACAAGATATATGGTATCTTTTGCATAATGTTAATGCAACAGAAAACCCGATTTCCTAGTTATTCCAGTTTACCTGCTTCTTGTTTGATTGCCTGCATATTTTTTGAAGCTTGCGGTAATGCAAAAGCTGTAGCACTCGTGTCTAAAAGAATATTTCCTGCTTGCCATGTGGGATCCTGGTTACTTGGAGGAACTTGCAAGCTTGGGCTGCCCACATGGGGACTGAATCCTGTCGACTGCTCCTTGAAGCTCAACGGGTAGTTTCACATGACGTGCTCTACTCTGTGCTGTGCTGGTGCAGCCTCACCTTGAGTACTGTGTGCAGTTTTGGGTGCAATAAGATAAGAATGACATAAAACTGTTAAAGAGTGTCCAAAGGAGGGCTACAAAGATGATGAAGTGTCTAGAGGGCAACATATATGAGGGGCAGCTGAAGTCCCTTGGTTTGTTCAGCCCAGAGAAGAGCAGGCCGAGGGGAGGCCTCATGGCGGCCTGCAGCTCCCTCACGAGGGGAGCGGAGGGGCAGGCGCTGAGCTCTGCTCTCTGGGGACAGCGACAGGACCCGAGGGGACGGCATGGAGCTGGGACAGGGGAGGGTCAGGCTGGGTGTTAGGAAAAGGTTCTTGACCAAGAGGGTGGTCGGGCACTGGGACAGGCTCCCCATGGCAGTGGTCACGGCACTGAGCCTGCTGGAGCTCAAGAAGCATTTGGACAATGCTCTCAGACAGATGGTTTGGTTTTGGGGTGGGCCTGTGTGGAGCCAGGAGTTGGATTCCATGATCCTTGTGGGTCCCATCCAACTCAGGATATCCTGTGATTCTAACCTACATGTTTGATAGCAAATAATTAGTCGTGCAAACTTAGGTATGAAACCCTACACATAATTCTACATAACTGTAGAATAATTCAGGTTAGAAGGGTTCCCTGAAGGAAATCTGGTCAGCCCCCTCACTCCTTCCTGTGTGAAGGAGGACCATGATTTCAAAATGAAAAATACTAAGGGGCAAGTTGGACATACAAACTCCTTCAGGGGCAGGCGTGGCTGTGCAGTGGGAGCAAAGAAAATGCTGTGGTGATTTCACCATCATCTTTCCCCTTTGGCTCCTTTCCACTGCCAGAGGATGGTCAGTGGCCTCATAAAGCTTACCTCTGCTAAGCTATATAACTCTCTACCAAGTGTTTAACTCACACTGGCCCTCTTTTACAGGCAAATTAGGGTAGTTCTTGACCCCTGAGTTTGGTCCAGGCTGCTCTGACATAGATCCTGGTGCTGTTTCCAAGTGGTCTGAGGCTAAGATTTGAGTTTAGTGTTGCCTGGGGTTTTACACTGAGATTTTTCTTTGAATGATTCTCTGTAATCTCTTCAAAGGATGCATGTCAGGAAAACTGCAGGTGAAATAAAATACCACATTTGCTATTTGGTGTGACCTGATGGTCCGGCTTTATCATCAAAACAGAACCGATTATTGGGCTTTTCTACATAAATAGTCATGTACTAAGCTGCACCTCCTTGAATAAGATCTTGACCTCACTCTGGTCAGTAAGGTTGTCTAGAGCCAATACTAAAGTGCAGCTTAACCTTTATAGTAGATTTAATGAAATCAAATGGGTGGGATTTAGTGCTCAGGTTCCTGCTATCCTCTAGATTAATTAAGAAAATGCATTGCTTTTCTGCACTGCCAATCTCTTATCTAGGATGTTTTTTGTTAACACTACAGGAGCAAGGGGAAACATTCATTGCATTGTAATGCAGATCATTTAGAAAATGAGTATCTCCATATCTCTCTCTTCTAACCGTTGTTCTTCCCTCTCTTTTATCATTCTGAGAAAAATTCCACCTTTCTGTGTGCCTTTAAAGTATTGTTTACAAACACAGCACTACATATTAAAAAAAACAGTAGCAGCAATGATGCTTAGCTCCTTGGCATCTCCCTGGGATGCGTCCATATGGGAGACTCAATATTCTAAAACAGTGAGTTAAATGTTACATGTATCTCAAAATACTGCATTACTTTTCTGTAAAACAATCATTATGTTGTTACTTAGGTTTCTAGGACTGCTCACACAGTTCTCACAGGCTGAGGTTTCACACCACCTTCGGTCCCCATACCACCACCCCAGGAAAAAAAAGAAAAAGTATAATCAGGTTGATTTCTAGCTAGGTGGATGTTTTTCATAGTAATCATTTTCTGTGTTCATCATAGGTGTATTATACAGGGAAATGGCCATCAGTGGTACGAAGGGCTGAGCCTTGACCAAGCAGATCTGTAGTTTGTAGGTAGGACACCATGCAGGCTGCTTACTTGGAGAAGGCACTAATGAGGAGACAGACAGTACAGCTTTCTTCCTGGTACTGCCTGGAAGCCATTATCATTGTGGGAATGGCGCACTGTTTCTCTTGTCCCTGATGCCACTGTGTTGTGTTTGTTCTACAGAACAAACTTCTCTCTTGTTCACCTGAGAAGTATGTTCAGGAGAACTTAGGGGCAAAAATCTTACTTAAGCATGCCCAGTGGGCCATCTGCTTTTGGGGGTGCAACCTCAGCCTCAGATGTTGGGTGGTTGGGATCTGGGGGAATGTTGTGCTGCTAGAATCTAATCATACATACATTGGCTCTTAGGTGGCAAATCCTGAGGGGGCTAATAATGAGATTGCTCTGTCTTGGGGATATTCATTAACAAGATCATCATCTGTAATGAGATTATCCTGTCACCAGATAAAGTCATGCTCAGTTCATGCTGTGATGAGAAAGTCCTCAAAAGTAATTAACTATGGAGGCGCAACAGGAGAAACTGGTGTGATGAAGGATGAATAAAGGTCTGGGTTCAGATAAAGCCCTGTGTTCTTCATGGCCCACAAAGCTCAGTTTGAAGAAGGGACAAGAGGAAGAAGTTTTCCAGAATCTGCAGAGTAATGTCAAACATTTTAAGCAATTGCTCAGACTGATTTTTAGGAAGAAATGCCAGTAACTAGTAAGGGACTGTAGTCACTCATTAACTACTTCTCATTTGGCTTGATACATTTGATGTCAGAAGGAATAGGACAGAAGACATCAAGATTAATAGACATACTGAGCATCACAGCTACTGTATGAAGTCAGTAATGCACAGTTACATCACGGGATTTCCTCACTGCTGATCCCTAGAGTTCCAGCATTCACATAGTGTAGCTGAAGAAAGATGAGAAAAAATACTCTTCTCATTTCCTAGGGAATAGGGAATTCAGAAGGAATAGCTTCCAAATGGTTTAACTAAAGATCACTGTATTGTATTCAGGTTTTCCCTTAAAAATAATTTTTATCAGACGTGCTTGGCTACATAAAACCCTTCCCAGCAGCTTCCAAGCTTCTTCTAAGACTGAGCAAAGATATTCCCATGCCATTCAGTACTAGACTGTCGTGAAACACAAAGGAATGAAAAACGGGATACCTTTAATTCTTGTCAAGCCTTAGCATCTGATTAGGCTTGGAAAGATATTTGATTCATAGGTTAAAATCATCTGACTTACTATGTAGCTAAGTATCTTCCACAAGTATGTTTTGTGCATAGCTTCCATAAAATGTTTTAACGATTGCCAAATGGACAAAACAGGATTAAGACAATAAAAAACAATCTGCAGCTTTTCTGAATAATTACAGTACTTCTCACTCATTTAATGAGTCTGGCAAGAAAAAAAAAAAAAACACACAAAAGTTCTTATTTAGGGACCATTTCTTAGTTTGTATAGAAAAAATATAATGTTGAGAATAAGGCTTCCAAAATATGTATTAATGAGTTTTAGATGAGATATTAAATCTTGCAGAGCAGGATTTAAGTGAAATCCCTGATTACTACAATTACAGAGGTTTCTTGCACCTTGCTTTGAAAACAGCTGGTGCTGGATATAAGTGCAGACATCATCATAAACTGAGTAGCCCCATGACTTCTTTGTCTCCTGCATAGGTTGTTCCAATTACATGTGAAAATTATCTTTCTGTGGCTTTTCTTTTTGCTGTCTAGAATAGTCTGCTTCATTGTTTTAGTCTCCCATCTTGTTTGTCCAACAGCTTTTGGATGAAATTGTGTATTCTCAGAGACTAAACACAATTTGGAAGAATAGCCTCCAAAACTGTTGCATCTGCTACATATGTAAATATCTGTCCTATGGTCCTTATATTTCCATGGCTTTCAAGCCTCTTCAGAGTTGTGTTTTGATGACCTCAAGATCTCTGCACAATGCAAAATTCATGCTCCACAATATTTGAAGGAGTAGAAGCTTATTTAAGGTTTGTATTTTTATTCATAACAATTAAAAGATGTCTAGATTTTTTTACTTAGACTTGGGTAATTCTAAATCTACTCTGATTTGTTTCCTGGCAGTTCTTTTCATGCAGCCAAATTTGTCTTATCTCTTCTCTGAACTAGTCACATTTTTATTGGTGAAAGAGAGTCAGGAAGCCAATAAATAAAATAGCATTTTGGTCAATGGCTGGAAATGGAAAACAATTCAAAAAAGTTTATTTACTTGCAGCATTTTAGTGGGGCAGATATTTAATGCTTAATTATTTCACTAAGACTTCAATTGTTTCATTGTTTATAGTTACTAAAAAAACAACAGCTAAATTACTTTGTCTAGGATGGCTTGATTAAAATTTATTTACTTTTTTTTGGACAGTCTCTATGCGATTTATGAAAGGTTACAATAAATTATTTCTTTATTGGGTCCTTGTTGAGGGAGAAATGTGAAGAGGGAAGCCAGGATCAGTGGAAGAATTAAAGAAACCTAGATTAAGTTCGTAAGGGGAAAATGGAAAGAAAGAGAAAGACCTCAACAACTCCAGGAATTATTTTTATATGTGACTAAATAAAAAATTAAACATTGTAATAATACAAACAAATTAAACTATTAAATACTATGTCTTACGTCTGCTTTGATAAAAACCTGCCTAACCCCCCCTCTGCAACCACCAAAAAAAAATTATTACAGCAATTTTCAAGTAATGAGGAAGGGAATTCTTTTGACATCCTGGAAATCTAATTAGTCCCGTGCAAACAGGTCATTAAACCCTTATGAGCACCCTTATGGCTTGTTCTGGCTGTTACTGTTAAGCATCAGAATATTTATGAAGTATTTTATTTACAAATAAAAATAGAACTGTCTAGCTTCTCTGCCATTCTCTACTTTTTTTTTTTCTGTTGCTTTCTGATAAAAAGCAAAGTTTTGACCTACATCGAGAGCAAACCTAGATCCCCAGAAATGGAAAGCACAAGAAGCTGCTGTTAAGGCTCCATTCTGCTTGTTTATTTTGTCTTCCTCACCACCAGAAGCCATCTGGTTGTTGCTTTGAAATAGATGGATTATGGATAAAGTTATCAGAAAGGATTAGTGTGATTAGAAAGACATTAATCCTGTCAAGAAGTAATGGTCAAGTATTAACCACCAACAGTTGGTCCTAGAATCATGTTTGTTTTCATTCATCCCGTACCCTCCCTCGCATTCTCATTTTGTAATTGCATGCTGTAGAAAAGACCTTCGTGAGCAAGTTCTCCCAGTGAGGCTGGGAAGCTCCTCTAACAGCTACATTAGAGATGATTATATTACAGTTGAGCATCATGAAAGTGAAGTGCTGGCTTCACTAATGCTGCCTGATCACGCAGGCAGGCTGTCTCTTAGCTTTTTGTCAAGGTCAGAGCCTTTAAGTTTCAACGTGGTAATAATCTCCATTTCCATAACTCGAGCCATTTAATCATCTTGAAATGCTTCACAAATATAACAATCCATCAAATAGGAAGGCAGGATCTCCATGTTACAGACAAGGAAACAAAGAAATTAAGGCACTTATTTAAATACAAACAGTTTGCAGAGAAAATGATAAGCCTGAAGCTATCTCTGTACTGCGATGGACCATCAGCCTCTTCCTCATCAGTGCTCAGGCTGCTTCACTTCCATGGAGGTACCATTTATGGAAGAACAGGTTGCAACAATGAAAATAAGAAACTTTACAGTAATGAGAAAAAAAGAGAAACTTTCTCTGATTCTTTCTGTAGTTTGATGCTTGATTGTGCTCTTAGTTTCCAATGGAATCAAAATGATTTTAGCAGCAGGGATAGGCACGACTTTTTCTTTCCAGGATATTTTTTTGCTTTCTTCTAACATGACAGAATACCTACAGAGCTAGACGCTGCTGTGACTGTGACGGAGATTGCTGCTGCTGTCATCACACGCCTGAGTGACGGTGGTACTAGTGGGATCACCGTAGCCCATCTCTGTCTCTGCTTCACCCTGTGTGGTCTACCTTTACTTACAGTATATACATGTTTTTTTCATCTCTGGATGTCATGTTACACTGCACAGGAAGAAATACCTCCTGCCCAGACTTGCACAAACGCAGCTAGATAGCACACTGCTGCTCTCTACCTGTGTACATGTCACAGACAATCAAGTGGCATCTTGGTTGGAAACCGGTGCCACCCAACACTTCCAGTCCCATCCACCCACTTCTAAGTGATGCCAGGACATCTCATGGCATGACATCATTTGTCTAAGTAGAGGGGAACATAAAATCCTACAATAAACCATGCTCATACCCTGAACTAAGCTGGATTAGGTATGTGTCATGCACTTGTAGAAGGATGCCCATTTGGTACTGATGACCACTCTTTCCATGTACATTTACATAGAGCCCAGACAAGCAATAAAACATTGCCTAGGCTCTCTGTGAACTTTACTGAGATTCCAGTAGTTTTGGGGACTGCCAGTGTACTAGCAGACTTCTGATGATCTAAGCGCAGCTAAGAAACTAACATGATCACTTGTACTCAGATGAATGATCTCTATCTAATGGCATGTATTATTAAAAGTTGTAGTATTGCAGTGTGATTTTCAAACAAGATGAGTAGTCTAGAATGCTCTTGAAGGGCCAGGGGCTTACTAAGGTTCATCTCATTTGAAAATCAAATAATAGGAAACAGCATTTTTAAAGTTTAGATATCTAGGCATCAATGAAAATAAAATGTCTATGCACCATAAAAGTGAATACAAAAAATGGTAGCTGTTTTACAACTAGAATTGTTGCAGCAGTTTCTGTGCAGTTAGATTACCAGCTGTAAACAGCACATAAAGTGTGAATTAACTTTTCAGAGAGCCTCAGGATACAACTGTTTTGATAAAGACAGTGGAATCTCAAAGGTGTCGAGCATGATGGAAAATCTGGCCCTTCGTCTTCAAGCTACAGCAAGTAAAAATTCTAGATCTACCTGTCTGCAATACACTATTTGCAGTGCTTGTGTTTAATTTTTCATCCAGGCTGTAAGGAACCGAAACAAGTAATTCTACATTTCTAGTACATCAGAACATGCAACTTTCTGAGATGCTGTGTTTTTTTTTTTTTTCTCTGTTGAATAATGCTTTATGAAATAGCAAGAGTTTTATTTTTTACCCAAAATGTTGAGGTTTCCTTTTCCTTATTCTGTGGCACTTGTAATCTTTAATGATAAACCAACATATATAACAAAAAGCCTGCCAAGAACTTACATCACGCATTGTATTTTCTTAGTGTGCTATAGGGAATCTGTTTTTATGGACTAATGTAAACAAGGCAGGATTTTGTTTAGCTCACAGTGAAGATCAATGTGCAATGGCTATTCCATCACTGCTTCCTCTCCAGCAGTCCAATACACAAGGCTACTGTGACACATCTATAAATGCTGGAAGGATTGAACAGCAACCTTTGATCACTGACTGATAAAAGAGACCTGAGACATTGTAATATAGCATGTGCAGAATTCAGGCTGACCTGTTGACTTTAGCTGTGCTGATAAAGCATTTCCTAAATGCAGAGGTCAGGATGCAAATGAAAACAAATGAAAACAAATTTTCTATTAAATATGGATGTGCAGCTTAACATCTGTGGAAAGCACAGAAGGAGCCAAGAATCTTAATAATACTTGATTTTCTGTTCTGTAAGTTCTTTCAAGTGTTTTTAGATTAAGAAAAGACCAAAAGGATTTGGAAGACAAATTTGGTGTATAAACAAAAGTCAGATTTATTCAACTGTTTATAATTCACACATGTTTTTATCGTAAGGAAACAGAAGGGATTCAGCCAGCCCCTTAAACTTCACATACCATTTCTCTTTCTTTTGCAAGACACTAAGTATTTTAGAGTGATTAGAAGACTACAGAAAGAATATGTAAAGTCACAAACTACTCAGATCCCATTTGTAATCACATCAGTGCTTTCCGCACTCATTCAGTCTGTGACCATAGATGTCTGTTGCACATCGTTAGATCCCTACTGATGATGCCTAAATAATTTGTATTGAGTTGGTCCAATTTTGTCATTATGACATGCGTAACTCTGTAGCATGTTGTTTTTCTCCAAAAACAGTTTGTAACTCTAGGTTATACAGGTAAGAAAAAACACAAGACTATTAGATCTGACCACTAGAGTCTATATTTCTAAACACAGCGAACAACATTGACAATGTTACACTTTATAAAACAGTGAAAGCTCTGAAGATGTCTGAGGCACAGAGAGGAGATTCATAAGAAGGTTTCCTAAGAGAGTAGAATGGATTTTTCCTCTAAAAGCTCAGGCAATCTTCAAGCATCATTTGGAGAACTGTTGGGGTAATCTGAGATCAGTTCTGCAATATAATAGAGATATGGATAATTTAAAGTAGTTAATGGTGTTGAGTGAGATTGCTGTCTGCCCAGTTCTTCTTACCCTTAGGTATTCCTCCCCTTTCACTTTCATTCAAGTGTAGTTCTGCTTTGCACTCTAAAAGTATATATATTTATCCTCTTGAGTCATCTCCTTAACAGTCCCATCTCTAGACCAACCTCAATAAAACAGTAGATGCCATACCCTAGGAGAGGGCTTCTTCTCACTGGAGGGAAATGTATTTCTGTTTTTATTTCCATGACAGTGATACATAACAGGTAATTCAGAAATGGGACGCTATACACACTTTATGTTACCATTCAGGCATCCCACGTATTTTCCCATACTAACCCAACAGAATGTTTACCCTCCTCTGTTGGGAAGAGCTGTTCCTAAGTGCTGATATTTTTCTATTGGCAAGGTAACACAGAGGAAAAATTCCAGAGTTGAATAATATGAATAAAAAGCCCTGTGTTTCCAATTGCAATTTAATTATACCAGAAAATATGTGTGCTTTGGGGACATGACAAAACACTGTTCTGAGCACTCCTCAGTGAACTCCTGAGGCTCCTCCATGAACTGTGGGCAGCATTTTGCAGCCACTCCTCAACACCTCACTAGATAATACAGAATTAAATTTGATTGCACTTGATTAAGCCCCATTTTGGCAACTGCATAAGCATAGGAACAGTGACTGATATTTAGCAAAGAATGACTAGAGGGGATAGTTTAATTCATATGTGGCAGAAAAGAGCCAAACAAAAACTGATGAGAAGCTTTTGTTATCTATCCTTTCCCATTCAATCTTCAGTTAAATTACGTGAGTTTTTTCAAGATGATATAAAAAAAACCTCTCTCAGTACCAGGAATGGATTAGAAGAAATAGCACTGCACATACTGTCGTTCATGCAAAACCAGTATCAAGTGAATGAATTTTGGCTGGCAACTTGGTTTAAATTTAATGATAAGAAAGAAGACATTTCATGTCCTTCTAGAGATTTGTATCTCCCTTCAGAATAGGTATGGTACTGCCCATATCTACCACAGATTTACATTCATGGTAGACATTTCAGATTGCAAAGTTCTGTAGCAGCCTCTGAGTGTTTGGGTCAAATTCTTCATCCCTAGCAAACTGTTAAGCTTTAGTAGTAAAACAGACAAATAATCTCCTGTCTGTGGTGTATTATCAGTCTCGTTTACACTAACAGTGAGCAAAACAGTGCCTGAAACAATTTACCCAAGCTAATGGTCTGTCTCACAGTATATTTTAACTAAACCCCAAACTCTCAAAGAATATACTATCGCTCTGAAGTTATTTAGGCTATGTCTGCGCAGACAACTGCAGACAGACATGGACTCCTCTGTCTTCACTTTGAGCTGCCAAGACTGGTCCGGAAGCCATATAGCCACACCAGCCCTTCGCATACGAGCTTGGGCGCAGAGCCATGCTAATGCGGCTATGGGCTTCCGGCATGCAGCTGGCGCAGGCCTGCCCAGTTTGGCTCGTAGGCTGAGCGAGTTCACATCTGCGTGCACCCAGTGTATCTCCACATCCTCTTACATAGTTATTACAGTTGTCAGATCTTCAAATATAACTAACAAGTCCCAATAGACAAAATTTGGTATGGCACAGTAGAACTCAACAAGAACAGAATCCATTAAAACAGAAAGAGCAATATTTTTCATTAGTGGGATGTTAAAAGGCCAATGCTTTCCCCAAATCAGAGAACTGGAAAAAAAAATATGGGTAAAAGGGTGCTATGCTGGAGTAGTTTCCTAACTAAATACCAGGCTTTAACAGCATGAGTAAGAATGACCCGCTCACGAATCTGAGCAGAAGGATAAGGGATTACCAGAACTGATGGCATTATAGACAGGAATCCCCTTAAAGACAGACAGTTCCATATTTAGCATACCGTATTTAATTCAGCCAACAATCCCCCAAAAGTATCAATATTTATTACTATTCCCAAATGAACCTTCAAATAAATGTAATTTTTTATTAGCATATAATTGCTTGTATCAGGCACAACATACTTAGAGGAATGGGCTTTAAATTTTTTAAAAGTCCTCATCAAATTAGTTATTTAGATGTGCCTATAAAGGGAACGATCTTTCTTTGACAGATTCTGCAACTGGAAAAGAGTCAAACCTCTGCTACACATTATTTCATAAATATCCAGAAAAATGTCATTATTAAATAAATTAAAAATGTAATAATTATTCTGAGCTTAAACAAAACAAACTGCTTTTTCTAAAATGAATATTCACAGACAAACAATTAAATTCTGCCAGGACAGTTCTTTCCCATAAGTAGTCTTGTCTCACTGCTTACTGCTAGTCTTAGAAAACTGGGACCTATATTGCCAGATGAAAACTTAATCATATAAACAAGGGTGCTGAAATAAAGGATGCAATTTACTGTTATGTATACAGGTAGGCTTACAAAACAAAGAGAACTGAATAGGTTCAGCTGGCATAAACCTCTGTAACTCTGGCACTAAGGTGCTTTTCTGAAGAAGCAAGGCTTATGCAGTCCAACTTGGTGTGCGTGTGAGCCCTTACTAATAACATTTTAATTCATTTTTCTCTCAAACAATGCAGAAGGGTTGGAAGGCTCATAATGAGAAAATTAAGTTTCTGTAAGGTCTGTAAAACTAATGGCTGGATACAGGAAGAAATGATCTGTGCTTTTCTACTGTTATCTTGAAATAAGAACTATGGGCTACAAGCCCTGTGTCTCCTCCAATGTGCCTTCCAGACCTGCAGCATATGCGTTCTGCAATTAATCTCTGAAGTTGCAGGAAGCCTGGTGAATCCAGTGCATTCAGGCTGCACTGAGCTCTACATTGCCCAGTGTGTCTACTGCCCCTGCAGAGTTGCTGGCACGTGTGTTTTGAACAGAAAAGATGACTTGAATTTTGTTTCTGGGTTGCATACCACACTGTAAGCTCTCTCCCTACTAGAAGAAAGCATTATAAAAGTTTCAGCAGTTGTAAATTTTTCAGAATGTGTATCTTCTTCAAAACCTCAGTCACAGCAAGATACAAAGTTGTAATAGATAAGGTTTCAGTAATAGCCTTCCCCAAAAACTTGGGTTAAGGCAGTTATACATATTATATATCAAAGTTCCAGCCTACTGGATTTCGATCAGTGTAAAACTATCAATGTCTGACAAAGATCCAGGGGCACAAGGACAAAAATGCTCATACGGGAGCTGACAGCACCTGAGTTATTGTACAGTGACGGCCAGAGCCACCGACCTGCGCTTGAGCCAGCCCTCATGTCTGTCACTGTTGGCACTGAGAATATTTGGTCAGAGGGTTTATATTATCATTAGCAAATTTGAGAAGATGTTGATGGGAAAATTGGACTTTTGTTTCTCTCTCAGGTTTTTGCTTGGTGCAGAGCACAAAGACATTGACATTAGATTTGAGTATTTCAAGCTCTCAGAACCTGAGAAAACAAAGCGATGCATGGGTGTCTCGGACAATCAGTTTGCCCTGAAAGCACTACTTGCTAGTGAAGGATACATGTGGTGTAAAAAAAAAAAAAGAAAAGGAGTTTATCATTAACTACACTGAAAGGAAGTGTAGATTTTCTGGGTAGGCAACACTATTAGAAAAAGCCTTGGATAGCCTCCTGTATATGTAAGACCTAAATGCACTGGAGTGACTGCCAACACTCCGGTAACAACTCGTGGTTCCTGACTCTTCTAGACAGAGCCATCTCCTGGCTAAAGGATGTAATACGGCACCGAGATCCTTTTGACAACCCGTTAAGTTCTCTTCCTTCCTCAGACAATGGAGTTAATCAATTCTAACAGTACGGCCCAGAGATTCCTTGCTTATACATCTGTAAATAACTTACAGCTATCACAGGCTGTGTCAGAGCAGTTTTTTCCATTGTGCTGCTTCGCCTCCTAGAATCTCAAAAAAAAAACCCCAAAAAAAACACACCACAAGGGTATCTAAAGAACTATATATTTTAGGGAAGGTACGTGACTTTACTCCAACCCTTTTCTGTCCTTAGTAGATCACTTGCTCATGTGACATTATGTTTTCCTTGGAAAACTCTCCTTCTACCTCTCCAAAAAATCTTTTATTTTGTCTTGATGTTTTCTAGCTGTGTGGGAAAGAACCAAGTATGAATCTATGGTCATATTAGGAGTGCCAGACTTGCAAGCACTATGAATCTGCTTCATTCTGTACAGAAACATGGGAAGTAAGATGCCAAGGTGGGATTTAAAAATAAAATTAGCACTCAATTGTGTTTATTTTCAGTAACTCTCCGTGACCTGAAGTCTAGAAAATTATATTTCTCTTAAAATTAAAGATGAGTTTTAGGCATACCTATTGGGTTCCAGAAAGAAGCTGAGGCTTCAAGTAAAGGCACCAAATACTGCAATATTTTTTTCTCAGATCAGTTAAGGTAAAGTTAGCTTTGCTACTCTCCATCTCTCCTTATCTCTTCTGTCAGCACTGGGCTGAGAAGGCTTTTGTCCATAAAACTGGTATTTGGTTGTTATTGTAGTCAGTTGTAAGACAGAAAAATTTACAGGAGACTAACTGTTGTCCTAAATTTGGCCAACCCACTGCAAAGACAGCTACGTGAGCATCAAGATCTAGATCATTAATTCACCACTGATAAAGGGGCATTATTTAAGGTTCTGCCTTTAATGTACTAGGAAATCACTTTCACTTCCAGCTGAAACCAGGCATACATTAGTAATTCACTGGACACACAGGTGTTTTTTTTCAATATTTATCATACTGCAGCAAATCTCCAAAAGAACTACAGAGGATTATAAATTAACTGTACTTTTATTAACTGGCAGCCAAAAGGACCAACCACACCCTGGGGTGCATCAGGCACAGCACTGCTGGCTGGTCAAGGGAAGGGTCTCTTCTCTGGTCTGTGCTGGTGCGGCCTCACCTTGAGCACTGGGTGCACGTTTAGGCACCACAGTATAAAACAGACATAAAACTATTAGAGAGCATCCAAAGGAGGGTTAGAAAGATGGTGAAGGGCCTAGAGAACAAGGTCTGTGAGTTGCAACTGAAGTCGCTGGGTTTGTTCAGCCCAGAGCAGAGCAGGCCGAGGGGAGGCCTCATGGCGGCCTGGAGCTCCCTCATGAGGGGAGCGGAGGGGCAGGCGCTGAGCTCTGCTCTCTGGGGACAGTGACAGGACCCGAGGGAACGGCATGGAGCTGGGACAGGGGAGGGTCAGGCGGGTGTTAGGAAAAGGTTCTTGACCAAGAGGGTGGTCGGGCACTGGGACTGACTCTCCAGGACAGTGGTCACAGCACTGAGCCTGACAAAGTTCAAGAAGCATTTAGACACTGCTCTCAGACATAGGGTTTGATTTTTGGGTGGTCCTGTGTGGAGTCAGAAGTTGGACTCGATGATCCTTGTGGGCCCCTTCCAACTCAGAATATTCTGTGATTGTATGATTCAGTGATTTTTCATCTTACTTGCATGGTGTATTATTTCAATTATTTAGATTTAAGGCAGACTTTTTGATATGGTGGCGTATTTATTCATTTAACTTCTAGTTCTCTTGAAGGAAAAAGTCCTCCCATTAGGTGGAAGGAAGAAAACATCAATTAAAAAAACAAATAGTCTTTGAGCAAATAAAACCTGTAGGAGGTACTGTGGAAACGTTCCTATTGATTAAAAAAGAAGTTCATAGCTCCACTTTCAATATGAATCTACAGCAGTAGGTAATGCTTCCAGCACTTCAACATTTATTCAGTCAAAACCAAAGCAGTGGTATCCTATTTCTTTTTTATGAAACTTTAAAAGTTATTGGAACAATCATTGTCTTCACTTACCTTGATACAACCAGGGGGAGAATCAACATTTTCAGCATCCTCATCAGTAACTCACCAGGAAACTGGAAATAACTAATTTCCTAGAAATACATGGAGAGATGCTTATTGTTTTGAGATAAAAACTATCTGCCTTCATGAGACCTGCTAGAGCTGTGCGTCAAGTGTTACAATCAGGTAACACTGGTAAAATCTCAAGCTCTAGTATATAAGGTAGCAAAGGTTTTAGGCTTTAAGAGATCATTTTAAAATTCATTCAATTACGTATTGTATTGTAATTCAACAAAACACACAGGATTTTTCATTCCTTTGCCAAAGATGACAAAAACGAAATAGGCCACCTCCTAGGGACTACTGTTAATAGGCTGCCTTGAATAATATCTCCATTCTGCATTTTGTGTTTTGCTAGATGTGTATGAAGCTACTGCTTGGAAACAAAGTCTTCAGTCTGCAGATAGTGGTAGCAGAACATAGAATTGTTTTAACTATTGTGTTTATTAAGGGCCATAATTTTTAATTGAGATTTATATTGGATGCTCAAACAATGCATTCAGCAATGCACGTTGCCCTGTGTACACTGATAGACCAATACAGCAGTAAGAAACAAGTAGCCGCAAAAAAAGCTTAGTTTAAGTACCCATGAGGCGAAATCCCCAAGTGACTCAAATAACGTGGACTGTTAATGATAGGAGATCTTAAATTTATTAATATAAAATACTATTGGTATAATATAAACACTTGTACCTCCATACATCTGATGGTGAAAATTATTGCCAGTGTTTTCTTTAGACATACACGTTTCAAGGTAATATAAAATCCAACAAATATATCATACTGTTTTAACATTCATTCAACTTATTTTCTATACTCACAACATTGCAATGTAGTTATGTCAGATTTACTAGGTGTTTTAAAGACCAGAACCCTTTGCAATACACATTGTTTGAGAATGTGTGAAAAGACCCAAGAAGCAGTGTGTAGATTAACAAATAAAACAAATTAAACAAATTTAAAAAATACACATACATGCTTGTTATCTCAAAAAGTCCATCCTGAAGTTCCACAGATGCTATGTCTTTTGTTACTTAAGTACAATATTTTCTCTGCAGTGATACACTCAACCGTGCCACACGTACCTGCTGGGAGAGACGTCTCGTCCTAAGGAAGAATCCGAGAAGACAGCCCACGGTGACTGACAACACTGAGAGAATGAGCAAACCATTTCTTTTACAAACATCCTTGACCCGAGCGAGGATTGCATCAAA
Source organism: Anser anser (assembly GCF_964211835.1). Taxonomy (NCBI): domain Eukaryota; kingdom Metazoa; phylum Chordata; class Aves; order Anseriformes; family Anatidae; genus Anser; species Anser anser. The sequence continues at coordinate 26,419,139 of NC_139728.1, forward strand.
AGCCACTGCCATGCTGTCCTCCGTGCAATTTGGAGAAGAATCAGCATCCCACGGAGAGAGAATTCACTCACTCCTCCTGTAGGAGTGGACAGACCTAGCTCTGTATAGATCAGATCAAAGCATTTCCAGTTCTGCTTAGCTGACCTGCAAGGTCACCCCTCTGCCAATCGCCACCAAGCAAACAGCTGGCATTATTGTTCCAAATTAATACCAATAATCCTATTATCGACTACATCATTAAGAGCCTGGAAGAAGATTAGGGGGCTCTGGAAAATTAGAACAGAATGCAGTAGTATTTCTAAAACAAGACTGGTTCAATACAAACTGATGCTCTTGGAAGGAAGGCGGTGTTTAAGTACGTTAACCTGGTCTTCCCGGTTTGGGATTTGGGGATCAACGTAATTCATGCATACAAATGCATATAGGTAATGTTACTGCACCGTTTTCCTGTGCAGGACAGAGCAGGTAACATTTTGAACTGGACTATCACAACAGGGCAAACCAGGTAAAACTGAACTTCATTAACTAAAGCAGGCTTGGATATTTTGTTTTCGAGACCAAGAAAAGACTGAATGTGTAGCCTAAGAGCCACATATCGATCAGAAAACTGCAGTATACTGAAACACGCAAAGAGACCTTCTGGCATTTGGCATTTATTATCTTGGAAGCAAAATGATTTCACTTTTTCTCCTACCACTATGTTGTTTAGAGTAGGGCCAGTTTACTTTCAGAGGATTACCAGACTAAGCCACAGGGATTGCTTTCCTTTCCTTTGCCGTGTCTGCATCCAGCCCCAACACTGATTTTTATGCTAATGAATATCTGATAAAAATACACTACCGTTACTGTTCACCATGCTGCACTTACTGAAACTCTACTGTAGTGTGTGGGTTATCCTAAGATTATTCAGTATTTTTATGGAAAATATTCCATTACAGTAGAACAAATGTGGCTATTTACTGTTTTATTGTAGATTGCAGTGCAGTACTTGTAGCTACGTGCTCAAGTGTGAGTAAAAAACTCACGAGAGCAGACCAAACCATGGTCTGTAAGCAGGATCTGAATACTGTAGGACCAGTACGACAAGAGTGATGCTGTCAGGGGAATCAAATAATATGTGATCGTATTACGTGATCATATGTGTCAGGAGAATCCCATCAATTTTTATTAATGCATGTGTAAGAAAGCACTGAACTAATACTGCAAGCTCAGTGCAGGCATTTCCTAAAACAGGTAATTTTGTTACCGTGACAGCACGCTTCCCCAGCGGCGAAACGCGGCAAGAACCCTTCGCTCCCTCAGGCGACCCGGCCGCCATTTTTCTCCCGCCGGCGGGCGGGCTCGGCCCGAGCGGGCAGGGAGCTCCGCGGCCGGGGCGGAGCCGCAGGGGCGGAGCCGTTGAAGCCGGAGCTGTTGAGGCCGGAGCTGTGGAGGCTCCGCCGCCGCCGGGCCGCAGAGCGGGGCCGGGGCGGGCGAGGCGGGCGTCATGGCGGCGCGGCAGCTGGTGCTGCTGCGGCGGGGCTACAGCAGCGCGGGCGCTGCCGAGTACCTGCACCGCAGCATCGTGCCCACCATGCACTACCAGAAGAGCCTGCCCAGGTACCGCCGGGCTCGGCGGGGACGCGGGCAGAGGTCGGGTGCAGCAGGGCCTCAGCCCTGGGGTGTCTGCTGGGAGGAGAGGGCACGGGAGGGAAGGGAAAGGAAGGGAAGGGAAGCGGCTTGCTCTGGCTGGCTTTGTTGTGCTGTGTTCTCTTCCTGAAACTCCGTGGAGAAGAATGATTTTGTTCTTTAAAGCACAGATATGACTGTAAAGCCACTATCGAAAGTTGAGATTGGAAAGTAACCCTTGTATGTATAATGGAGTTACTTTATAGTTAGAGGAGGCTTAGAAACGTACTGAGTAGGAAATCTGTAAGGAAATGTTCAGCACCCACCAGCGAGCAGTAATCCGGTACAGGAGGTGGCCACCGAGCTGCACCATGCTCCTGTACAGCGGCTTCCCCTTGCTGCACCTTGTGACCCCGTGCTGCTTACAAGGTACTAAGACCCTTCACTGCAATAACTTTATAACAGGACAGTCAAGTTGTTTTTTTTACATTGTTTTCCTTCTCACAAGAAGCTTAAGCTGTGAAGATACATGTCCATATATTCCCTTTCTTCTCCTTCCTTAAGAAACTTTTAAACTGTTTAGATAGTATGGAGGATAAGGAAGAAAGAAGACAGAGAAGACTACAGTGTAAGAAACTGAGTCTTCGTTGGTACTGTTGTGTGTACATGAAGTGTGTGTCTCTTTTTGTTCCCTTTCCTTCAGACTGCCGGTTCCCAAGCTAGAAGATACAATTAAGAGATATCTGAATGCACAGAAACCTCTTTTAAACGATGACCAGTTCAGGTATGGACAAAGAAGATACACATACTGCGTTACCATTTGTTGCTTCAAAGCCACAGTTTCATGTCAAAAATATAAATTATGACAGAATTTCAAATCTTTTATTGATTGCTGCAGGAAAACTGAAGAACTTGCTCATCAGTTTGAAAAGGGGATTGGAAGAGAGCTGCATGAGCAACTAGTTGCTCAAGACAAACAGAACAAGCATACTAGTTACATCACAGGTATGTTGAGCAACTGAATATAGAAGGAGCCCTTAGATCATCGTACTTGATAATACGTAGCTCATAATGCTGCAAATAAAACAGGCTGAAGCTTAAGCCCTCTGTTCCATAAACTTGGAATAACATTTGGTGTATTCTACCTGTGACAGTGTTTGAGCAAATTCTGAGTCTCTGGTGGAATGAAGAAGGTCCTTCATGTAACTCAAATATACCAGAATTCTGCGGGATATTGTACTTAACAAGAATTACAGTTCCACAGGACATTTTTCTCTTTTAGAAAAGGGAAAATACCTTTTTAGAGTAGAAAATACCAAAGTCACTAGTAAAATACAATCAAAAGGGATGGGAAAGAACAGTGGTGCTATTGGAGTTACAAAAAAAAAAAAGAAACTGTGGAAGGAAGATGTCAACCACAAAGATAATATTTTATTACAAGTTAATTACGCAGGTAAAATTATTTTTCTGAAATCAGATTGCTGAAAACAAGATTTCTCTGTGACATACAGTATTATTTTTAGTTTGGTCTTTTCTAATGGAACATTTTGCGTTCTGCACTGCCATCATAAAAGGGGAAATAGATGGGAAATAGATCATGACAAAAAATTAGGTATCCTTTCGTAAGGGTAGATCTTCTTAAAACGTAGGATGGGCAACTTCGTAGGAGTATTCTGCAGCGATAGTTTCTTGGGAAAATTCTCTCATTATGCTGATAAAAGAGGTGGGTAAATATCGAAGATTAGTTTTTCATGAGTTACTTTGTGTAAATTTGAGTTTATGGTTTTTATTTTCTATTTTTTTCATTGCTATCTAATTATGTTAGGTTAATAGAGGAGCTTAACTAGTAGCTCCCTTAAGGAAACTAAAGCAATCATTTTCAAATAATTCCAAGTTACTTAGAAATAAAACTGAACCTTGAGGGAGGTCAGAAAATATGACTAAGGTTTGGAAGGCAGAAGTAATCAGTGCTCTGGACTTGAAACAACCCTCCCCCCCCCCAAAAAAAAAAATAATTACAAAACAATACTCTTTTAAAGAGCAAAAGAAAAGGAGAAAAGGAGAGATACAGAAAAAGGAAGATGAGAATAAGGAAAAGCAAATTAAGAGAGGGAGAGTGTGCATGGAGTTTTTAGGTTATTCTTTATTGTTGCTTCCACTGGCTTCCAAATACAAGTGTCTGCTTATGAAAGTATTGGATGGATAGCAACAAAGGTGGAAATACTCAGTTATTTATGGAAGTAGAAGTTTGCATGTCCTCCAGTGAATACATTTCTGCCCTCACTGTCTATTGAGAGTGCCCATAAGGGTGTTAGCTTAACAAGTTGCACAGCAACCACAAATTCTGTAAAGAATACCAGATTATTTCACGTAAGCTGCTGGTCAGTTTATTAGCTTATGCTTTCTATTCACTTTGTACAGTATCTAGGTTTTAACTGGTGCTGACTGTATGGTGTTTGTCAAGGCTAACCAGCATGCTTCTGCTTTGTGTCAATGAAATACAGGGTGCTTGTTTTCCTTTGTGTTTAGTTATTATTCTTTTTAGGCCTCATAAAAGACCTGTTCTACTTTAAATTGGTTTCTGAAAATATGTATAGTTGCATCCGTGCTGGATGGACTTGGAGTCCAGGGTTAAAAGGCTACATAATGATGTGGAATGTGTTTTTAAAATCATAATGAATGCCAGTTACACTCATCTGTGAGGAACTGGAATTAAAATTATGACAGAACTTGAGTTACCTGTTGCCCTTCTTAGAACTCAGCTAGAAATTCCTACTTGGGAATGATCCAGGCTTGAAATAATAATCTTTCATTCATCAGCTGCCTTGAGATGAACTTGGTCTCCACTTGTTTCTGGTGTCTGCTTCCATACAGCTTGTAATACCAAAACTTAACAAGTTCAGAGTTGTTAACAATGATGAAATAGATGCTACTTAAGAAGAAGAAAACAACCAAACACACACAAAACAACCCTTCGCTGCCTATGGCTGTGCCTCCTGGATTTTTGTTTTACTCATAAGCATATGTGGAGGTGTGACTGCATTTTAGAGCTATGATGGACTTCCTTCATTACAGCACAGACAAAATGTTTGTGTCACATTCATGCTTCTTGATATGCTGACATGCCATGTGATGAAATGAGACTGTGTAAAAGACCTGTAGGTGTCAAATGTTATTCTTCTTTCTGAAGTCTGTTCTCAGTCTGGAATAATAACCTTGAGGTCCCTTCTAACCTAGAATATCCTGAGTTGGAAGGGACCCATAAGGATCATCGAGTCCAACTCCTGGCACCACACAGGTCTACCCAAAAATTCAGACCATGTGACTAAGTGCACTGTCCAAATGCTTCTTAAACTCCGACAGGCTTGGTGCAGTGACTGCTTCCCTGGAGAGCCTGTTCCAGTGCGTGACAGCCCTCTCAGTGAAGAACCCCTTCCTGATGTCTAGCCTAAACCTTCCCTGCCGCTGCTTGACACCATTCCCTCGGGTCCTATCACTAGTCGCTAAAGAGAATAGATCGGCGCCTTCCCCTCCAGTCCCCCTCATGAGGAAGCTGTAGGCTGCGATGAGGTCTCCCCTCAGCCTCCTCTTTTCCAGGCTGAACCTCATCATATTGCCAGCTTAGGAACCCAGTTGTGATGCATCGGTATCAAAAGTTCTGTTCAGTGCTGATCGCTTTAGTGGATAGAAGGAGGAAAGAGGTGAAAATGCATGACAGCAAATGTGGGTGGAGGAATGCTGCCAGGAAGAGAGCAGTAGGAATGAGGACAAACAATGAGGGAAACTCTGCCTCAGAAATAGTTGCAGAATCACAGAATATTCTGAGTTGGAAGGGACCCACAAGGATCATCGAGTCCAACTTCTGACTCCGCACAGGACCACCCAAAAACCAGACCCTATGTCTGAGAGCAGTGTCCAAATGCTTCTTGAACTTTGTCAGGCTCAGTGCCATGACCACCCTCTTGGTCAAGAACCTTTTCCTAATGCCCACCTGACCCTCCCCTGTCCCAGCTCCATGCCGTTCCCTCGGGTCCTGTCACTGTCCCCAGAGAGCAGAGCTCAGCGCCTGCCCCTCCGCTCCCCTCGTGAGGGAGCTGCAGGCCGCCGTGAGGCCTCCCCTCAGACTGCTCTGCTCTGGGCTCACCATCTTTCTAACCCTCCTTTGGATGCTCTCTAATAGTTCTATGCCCTTTTTATACTGTGGTGCCCAAAACTGCACACAGTACTCGAGGTGAGGCTGCACCAGTGTAGAGCAGAGTGGTACAGCCCCTTCCCTTGACCAGCTGGCAGTGCTCTGCCTGATGCACTCTAAGACTCGCCTGGCCCTTTGGCTGCCAAGGGCACACTGCTGGCTCATACTCAGCTTGCCATTGACCAAAACCCCCGAATCCATTTCTGTGGGGCTGTTTCTCAGCCTCTTGTCTCCCATCCTGTACGTATATCCAGGGTTGCCCCCTCCCAGGTGCAGAATCCAGCACTTGCTCGTTAAACTTGATAGTTTTGGTGGTTGCACATCTCACTAATTTGTCAAGATCTCTCTGCAAGGCTTCTCTACCCTCAAGATAAGATTATAAAGAGAAGCATGCCCCCAGTGACAGAAAATTGAAGAAATTAATAGTTTAAGTGTACTTAAAGGTGTGTTCTAGTCTAAATGTGAGGTGTTCAATAAAATCAGTGCCAGGGAGCTGCATTGCATATCACAGGAGGTACAATTTATCACTGAGATATACAGAAAACATGGAAATTTTCCCTCAGTCCTGGTGACGTTGAGAATCTTCATATAGATTGCTCCAAATACAGTATTTTTACAATTAGCCAGCAGTACCTCTCTTAGTAATTGGAGATTGGGAGAGTCCTTGAGGGAATTATTGCACATTTTTTTCTAGTTTATCTGCACTTCAGTAAGTATTAATGATTACCGTTTGAGGCGGGATATTGATTACATGAACCTCTGGTCTAATTCAGTACACTGCTTTTATGTTCTGACCTGTTTCTCAACTCTCTGTTTCCAGGTCCCTGGTTTGATATGTACCTAAAATCACGTGACCCCGTTGTTTTGAATTTTAATGCATTTATGTCTTTTAATCCTGATCCAAAATCTGAGTATAACGATCAACTCACACGAGCTACAAACATGACTGTTTCTGCTGTACGTTTTATGAAGACCTTCAGGGCTGGTTATCTTGAACCTGAGGTTTTTCACCTCAATCCAGAAAAAAGTGACACTGAGATCTTTAAGAAAATTATCCGATTTGTGCCTTCCTCACTTTCTTGGTTTGGTGCCTACATGGTCAATGCATACCCCCTCGATATGTCTCAGTACTTCAGGCTTTTCAATTCTACACGGTTGCCTAAGCTCAACAAAGATGAGCTTTTTACAGATGAAAAGGCAAAACACTTACTGGTAATGAAAAAAGGGAATTTTTATGTATTTGATGTTATTGATAGAGATGGAAATATGGTGAAACCTTCAGAAATACAAGCACACTTGAAATACATCCTCAGTGACAACAGTCCAGCCCCGGACTTCCCACTTGGCTACCTCACCAGTGAAAACCGAGATACTTGGGCATTGCTGAGAAAGAATCTACTGGATAGCGGCAATGAGGAAGCTCTTCAAAAAGTAGATTCTGCTTTGTTTTGCCTAAGTTTAGATGATTTTCCCATTAAAGACTTTGTGCACTTGTCCCATACTATGTTGCATGGAGATGGTGCTAACCGCTGGTATGACAAATCCTTTAATCTTATCATAGCTAAAGACGGCACTGCAGGAATTAATTTTGAACATTCCTGGGGTGATGGTGTGGCTGTGCTCAGATTCCAGAACGAAGTCTTTAAAGACAGTACCAAAGTACCAGCTGTCAGCCCTCAGTCGCAGCCTGCTTCCGTAGACTCTTCCAGAGCAGTACAGAAACTTGACTTTAAGCTGAATGATGCCTTAAAAGCAGGAATTACCAAAGCAAAGCAGAAGTTTGATGCCAGTGTAGAAGCACTATCTATTAATATGATTCAGTTCCATGAAGGGGGCAAGGAACTTTTAAAGCAGAAGAAGGTAAGCCCAGATGCTGTGGTTCAGCTTGCCTTCCAGATGGCTTTCCTTCGACAGTACAATCAGACTGTTGCCACGTATGAATCTTGTAGTACTGCGGCTTTCAAACATGGTCGCACAGAAACTATCCGTCCTGCCTCTATTCATACAAAGAAGTGTTCGGAGGCCTTTGTCAAGGAACTGTCCAAACATAGCACAGAAGAGCTTCAGAAGTTGATTGTGGAGTGCTCCAAATACCATGGCCGTTTGACAAAAGAAGCTGCTATGGGTGAGTAGGAATATATCACTTCTTTTTGCAATAAAATGTTTGTTGAAGTTGCTATCAAAGTTTTACTTCACAAGTAAATAATTAAAGTTTGATGTAGGTCTGACGTTAATGCAAACTTAACAGAAAGCTGCAGTTTAAAATGCATTTCTTGATTAGGAGGAAATACCTCTGTGCTCCTAGTTCACTGTTAACATGTCTAGATTTCTTTCCTACTGTAGTTTTGTCCTTACAGCAGCTGGGCTGTTTGAAGCACTAATAAATACTTAGTGCGTGCTATACTCTCCAAGGCAACTAAGAACTTTGGCTTTATGACTGAAGAGTTGCTGTCTAATCCCTGCAGGGGTATAAAGGCTTTAACGACTTCCAAGTCAAACTGGTTCTTTGGCTGTGCTACTCCTGGTATTTTTCTAAATGCTTTCTTTTGAATCGACCTTCCCAGAAGCATAACTTGCTGTACTGTTTCAGTAAAGTCAGTAAGACTTTCTTGAACATTACCCACAGAGTCTAAAATGTGCCTCCTGTTGATGCAAGATATTCTTTAGATCCATAAATTTTAGGAAAGCCTTTCTCTTTTGAAAAAAAAAAAAGGAAATGTTCAGATAAAAGCTAAAGAATGTGATGCATTATTAAAATTGTCTGTTAACATTGCTTTATTTACTATCATGATTCCTGGTTGAGGCTAGCAGTAAAACAGCAAGCCATCATTCCTCAGCATAGGTGCGCTAGAACTGCAGAAAAATGTCTAGGTTCTGAAAAATGTTTCCCGCTAATACAAAAATCCTCAGTTCTTCAGACCACTTCTTTTGTGGTTTAAAAGCAAAGTGTTATCTGAAAAGTGAGTTTGCTTCCCACAAAAATTAGTCATATCTCTAATACTTGTTATTTTATTTTCAGGTCAGGGATTTGACCGACATCTCTTTGGGTTGCGCTATTTAGCCTTATCCAAAGGTATTGCATTGCCTGATTTCTATCAAGACCAAGCCTATGCTCGACTTAATTACAACATCATTTCTACAAGCACATTGGTTAGCCCGGCTGTGCAGTTAGGAGGATTTGGCCCAGTGGTGCCTGATGGCTATGGAGTAGGATATCAGGTACATGATGGTTGGATAGGTTGCAATGTTTCGTCTTACCCAACTAGGAATGGTAAAGAATTCCTTCAGTGCATACACAAGTCACTAGAAAATATCTTCAATGTTTTAAAGGGCAAGAAGCTGGATAGTTAGACAAAAGGGATGGAAGACTTTACAGTTGTGGTAGGGAATACAGACTTTGTCTAATTGGCAGTACCTACTAATCAGTGTTCAACACGGCTGAAACTGATGAGCTCAATTGGCTTCAATTAGTTTCCTTGAACTTGAATACTGTGTAGATTCAATTTGAAATTTTTATCTATTTTAAAGAAATCAAGTGCAGACCTTGAATGCATATTTCAGGAAATACAAGCATTCATGATGTTGAAATGAAGTAGCAGAACTGTCTGTTAAAACAGATCCACATGTTCTTAAAATACATTTAAAATAAAAAGCATTGTTACCAAATTTGTGACTTCTAACACCTTTGTTCTATGAGTGTTCAGGTAGACAGCAGCACTGTGAAACCACCCTTAAACTGTTCGGTTTTAAAATAATATATGCAATAGTTTTAAATATGAAAGAGTGGTTACATTTGCACTCTTGCAGTAAGCTTGTTTACTAACTTGTCACACTTTTCTCTTTAAACTTGAATCAACATCAGAACTGATTGTACCTCAACGGTTTGAAGCCTTTCCAATAGAACAGCTTTTTGAGAAACAAAAAATGAAGTGCGAGGCTTTAACTAACTTGCAGTCGCCAACTGTGCTGTTACTGACAAAAAGACAATTGTGATGCAATAAAACTATATATTAATAACCACAAAGTTATTTTATTACTGGTATCAAAATCATACAGTGTGGATAGTCTCTCTATCAGGATCTCATGTTTCTTGTAAAGGTTAGAAAGAATACTTTTCAAAGCACGCTGCAGGGTTGTCTTTCACCTTCCATACATGAAGTCTGTCCAATAATCTGCTGCTTTTGTTTTGCTGTGTACACGTGCTCCTGCACCTTAGAAAAGTCACTGAACTTTATCATTGGAATCCTCTTTCCAATATTCCTCCTGCTGTGGTGACCTTACCAGAATATTTTTCTCTATTTTTCTCCTTACTTTTGTACTTGCCTTCGGCTGCAATTCTTGATGTCATTTATTGTACCAAATACTAGAGTTTTAGTGCTTAGAGATGCATCTTTAATGCATCAGGGTTTGTTGTAGAAGTTCTAAAGACTAAGGCTTAGCCAAACATGCTGAAGGATTGCAGGAAAGCTTGAGCATACACATCACTCTAAAGTAGTCACACCATGAATGCAAGATCAAACTGGCGCAGACGGGTTCCTCATGGTGCTCGTGACTCAGACTTACCATGATTATCCTTTCAATTTATATGAAGAAGGGAAAGTGATCATTTTGGGGGGTGAAGGAACTAATATAATCAGAGCAAAAGTCTTTGAATGAAGTTCTTTAGAGAAAGTTGGTGTTTTTTTGAACATGAGAACAATTAGCAAGATTGTGAGAGCACTTTCCAGAAGTAGAAAGTCTGTCTGCAATTAGAAATGAGTAAAGTTTATCTACAGAAAGGTAACTTGATTTTCAGAAGTTGTAACAGCTAGGCATAAGCGTCAGTAGTAGCCAAACTCATTAAGTATTCTCAGTAAATTCACTTCATTGTCTTTAATAGCTTTCTGCTGGTTCAAGTAAAGATGTACGTTTTTGCTTGAACATTTAGCACCATCCCTTTACTAATACTCTTATCCGTTTCCTGATGCTAGGAATGGTGGGTGAAAATAACTTACTTGCTTACGTTAAAGAATCAAATGTGGATACTTCTCAGTGATACTATTTAAAACTTTGAGGCAGTGAGTTGCCTAAATAGTTGATGCGCTAGTTAAGCTACAGCCCATTTCAACCATGCATTTTACCAAAAACAAAAACATTAAGGAAATTGCCAAGTTCAGTTAAGCATATACGCAACTTTCAGTCTGTACTAAGACCATCTCAAAGTGCTCTGTGAAAAATCTTTTATTAGATGTTCCGAGGACAGTAAGAACAACTTACTGAAGTTTACATTTCTGAAGTACAGCCATGTGAAAAGTAACGCCAAGGAAACTGTCTCTGATGGTTACAGTTCCCTCATCAATAAGCATACCAAGGTTTATGAGGGGAATGGATGTTAGCATTTCACAAATTTATGGGTAACTTCATAGATTCCAACAGATTCCTTTGTTTTTTCATCATAGTCATTCCAATCCTGTAGGAATTAAGATTTCAGAGTATTAGTCACAGACGGTAGATGGCAATAGTGTCTAAATCTCAGACTGGAATTCAGACTGAAACTAAGCCTTACTCAGAGTGTGGGTCCTAGAGATTACACAGTACTTCCCACAGAAATGTTAGCTACCTTCTAATTTCTGAGAGAAGTAAGAGCACTGCCCTGAAATTAAATGGAATTCAGTATCAGTGTTTTTATTTTAAACTTTTTTTTTTAATGTAGTCTACAGCCTGTAGCGGACAAAACAGCAACCATGGCAGATGAAAGGATTATCTATCATTTACAATACCCTAGTCACGTGGCTCAGCAGACAAGCAGATCCCTGCCAAGTAGGATACAGGGGAACAGATTTGACCTTGAGATTCTTGCTCACAGTCAAGGAAGATTTGCAATGCTGGAGTCATTATCCTGCGCTTTGAAGGAGAGTGTCTTTATCTTACTTTTTAAGATCTCTGTGCAGAGGAAAAAGTACAGACATTGTAGAAAAATCAGTCCACCACTCTGAATCACCCCAGCTATTGCAGGTGTTTGCTCTTTGACATTTCTGATGACTTATAAGTTGCGTTTCTACCTTTGTCAGCTCCTGAGATATAAAATACGTACTTCTAAAATGAAGCTGTTAGTAATGCTGATTATTCACAGTTGTTGTAGCTTCTCTCTCCAGTTACAACCTTCCCATACCTACATGAAAGCTCAAAACTAGCCTCTAATATGTGCAAGTTACATATTTTGGACTAGTGTCCTAGAGAAAGGAAGCGAGATAATTAGACTTACTAACGAAACTAAGACAACATACCTTTTCTAACAAGTTTATGTCATTAAAAGGTGTACCGGACTCTGCACCTTCAGCAGCAAACCCTGCCTGCAAACACATTGGGAATAAGTTTGTAAGAAAAAGCTGTAGCAAGAAAATAATAAGTATGATCATTGAAATGTTTAAAGAAAGTAACACAGCACATTTTTATTTTACTTCTAGATTAGGTAGGAAGAATAGCCAAGCTGTTTCAAGGGTCAGTATAAGGTGGTGATCCTGTCTGTGAAGTGAGCAATTTTGATCTAAGCAACCACAGTGTAAAATAAGACAAGACTGCTCTTCCATTTTTCCTACCAAAAAGGTACTTTTAAGAGTTATAAATAATCTTAACCTTGAGTTTCTACATTCATCTAGCAGCATCCAACTACTAACAGCTTTAATTTGTGTTCAGAATCTATACAGTCATTATGTGTGGAATAGCTTTGTGATAAACTCACTGCAAGAAAACAATAGAAAGAACATACGGAAAAGTTAATAGTTTTGGCTTAAACATCATGAGAATCCAAGCCACTCTAGAAAAGGAAGTGGCCTGTAGTGCATTTAGGTACTAAAGTGATTAGCAAGCCTTGAGTGAAAGGAGGATGTTCAGCTGACTGAACAGATCAGGATACCCAAATAGTCTTTTAAAGGGGAAAGTTCATCACTGTTGCTACTGTTCCTGTTTTTAAAGAGGTGAAAGAAAGGATAGCACTAGCACGAGGAAGTAAGCAAGCATATCAGTGATGTATATAACATGCAGAAGATATTCTTTCTGATTTTCTGTAAAAACATCTGTTACATTAGAGCTTACAGTAATCAAGCTGTAAATTAAATTCTACTAGTTTTAAAGGTAAATTTAAATATCTCAACCACCTTGGTAGCATACAGGAAGGTTTCGTATACTGCCATTTCTAATTGCAGAATTTTCATGTGAAGTGACTAAAAAGCAAAGGTTTTCTGCAAGGGATCTGCATGAGCATTTTTGATAAAGAAATCCCCAGACATTTAACTGTGTAGGAACGTGTGAAGTAAGCCAAAACATTGTAAAATGTTTGGGGATTTGAGTGGAAGGTTAAGCATTTGGGAGTTAAGCAGACTACGGAGTGTAGCAGACGTGACAACAGGAAAGCTATCTGCGAGGTACAGTGTGAATATATCCTTTATATAATTGTCAGAAGCCCATCTCAAGGGAATTGCTATGGGTTAGGAGGAAGATCAGCATCAGGGGACAAAAATGCAGAGCTGCAGTACAGAACAAAGACTAGGAAAGTAAAAGAAACCCAGCTTTTTCTACCTGAAGATAACCACCTGCACTCCAAGCAACAAGAAGCCATATGACTGGAATTACAGGCTCCTGTACCAGACACCCTCAGGGGGACTTGCATTCTTACAGCTTTGGTGTCAGGGCAGACCCATTTAATCTCTGCTGAAGGGATCTGAGAAATGCAGTGACTCGTCTGCCCTCTGCTGACTGGCGAAGGACCAACAGTTAAAGCATCAACACCGAAGAAGCAAAAATCGCTGTTGACTTTAAAACACAAGGTACTGTCACACTTTTTTTTTTTTTAAAGCAATGTAACTATTATTTTTGGCACAAAGCAAAGAAGCTGAAAAAGGCTTAAGAGAAATTTTATAAAACTTCTGTTTTTTAGTTGAAGCATTCAACTGAGGGACAAGAACAGGAAAGGAGCTAAACTATCCTTAAGTAAAACCAATACTTATATATCAAATTCACAGTAGATGTATCTATGTAAGCACATTAAAAAGAAAGATAAGGAACTGAAAAAAAATGTTCTTGCCCATTATTAGAAGTACCTTGTTTGAATTTGTTGTTCAAACTAGATAGAAAAAGAGGTTTCAAATCAGAGAATCAAAGGATACTTTCTCTTTAGACTCAAATGATTTTTTTTAGGAAAACTACTACCAGCTTGTATAAGACAAACGCAAGTATTGAGGCAGTCTAAATTGACTTCACATATGGTTGTATTATGTTCATAAATATATACATATTTATATATATAAATAAATGCTATGGCCAGTCCTGTTTAGTGCTAGTCAAGAGCCAGTCCAAGGACTGCAGAGAAGCCAGGCTGGCTTGGATCATGCGAAATACAAAGCAGTTTATAGAACTGTAAGGAACTGCAGAGTCTATTTATTCACTGAAGTACTTGCTCAGGGATTTAAGTGTACTCTCTAGCAGAGTGCACAGACCAAACTTTGAGAATATTATTTTAAAAGCTTTATTACGGCTGTGAAGTCTTTGTTCCGCAGATAAAAGTAAATTGACAGTTAGAACGCAGATCTGTAAACATCTCCTGCATCTTGTAGACTTTTCACAGATTTTACTCAAAGTGCAAGTTCCTAGGTCTGGCTGCAAAGCTTTTAAAAATAGATAAGCTAAGAACCTTTCTGTTCCTCAAAGGGAAACAAACAAGCAAAAAATTAAAAATGAAGACCTCCTCCTGCAGCACAATGCAGTGATGATTTCATTTATACCTAATCCCTTGTACGATCATCTTTTTTGTTCTGTTTGTTAGGATAGTGTCACAGTCTGAGGGAAGGATAAAAGAGGTTTATATTTGTCAGTCTATTTACACCTAATCCGACCGGAATAATAGGTTAAATATAGCAGGGAGTTAGCTTGCATACAGCATGACCATGCACAAGCAAGTGAATCACTGAGGACTGGTTTGGCCATGAAGAACTCCTTTAACTCTAAACCCTGAGGTGTGCTTTGCAACAGCCTTTAACTGCCATCTTCAGTTTTGGTATGAAAAAGTTTCCAATAGAAAAATGCCAATACTCAGTGCTCAACTACAGGTTTGGTGATGTCAAATCTCAAATAAAATTTAGAGGCCATATACTGAAAACTGTTCATAACTGGAACTTTGTTTACTCTCTGTAACATACCAATAACCAAAGAGGAGCTCTCCTGAAAGTGGCTAGCTGACTGTGCACTCCTGTGATTCCCGTTTGGAAAGACTCCCTTTTGCAATGCTCCCTGAGCAATGAAGACCTTTCAGATCAGTTCAGATGATCAGTGCTGAGTTACCTGTAAGGTAATTGGAATACCACTCCAAGGGGAGTTTCATTTTAGATTTAGATTTTTTTTAGTTACTGGAACCCAAGTACAAAAAATTCCAGAGTTGTTCATGTTAGCTGGTTTTTTTTGTTTGTTTGTTTTTTTGAGATGAATAAACTAAAAGAACTGTGGAGAGGAAGGAAAACTGGGGAGGTCCAGGACATTCCAGGAAGAGCAGCAGTGTTTCTAATAGTGTATTTTTTAATCACTGTAGAGGCTGTAAGTGCTCTTAAAACTGAGAAACAAATCATGAGTAAGAACTCACCTGTGGCTGAAAGTCAACTGGTTCCAGACCTCGGCATTCAAACTCCACTATTGTCTTGAATTTCTCACTGTCTTCAGCCTGTAGTTGAGTCAGAATACCATTAGTTTTCAGTTTAAAAAGTTTTCAGAGAAAGACAGTGACAAGTATTAGTCTGGTAATGAACTGCTTTTAAACTGCGGCACTGTCAGCTCTGATGTTCCAAGTGACAGCAAAATCCTCGGGCTCGTTTAATAGTTCGCAATTAACTACAATTTCTTAATCTGCCACAAGGAAGCCTTCAAAAGGAAACAAATATGGACATTATGTAATTGTCTGTGATTTGAGTGGTAGTTTTGTGTTTTGCTTATGAAATGCATCATAGATTATTCTGTATTTGACACTAAAGTGGAAGGGGTAAATCATTACCAAGCTACTGTTAACTGCAGTTTTTTCTCCTTCATTAAACTGCGTGCGGGAGTCTACAAGAGACAATTTTCTATCAGGTGAACATCTCTACCTTCCGTTTTCTTAAAAGAGGAATGTAATGATACAGCAAAAACTCAGAATACCATTAATGCTTATTTATCTTTCACTTAATATATAAAAGAGAAAACAACTTACATTGTAAGGTTTGATCGTCTGACTTAAAATATCTATAAAAAAAAAAGATACCAGAAGTATAACAGTGAGTGACATAATGTCTTCAGAGTTCTGCACAAACCAAGTAGCAGCTTCTTCTCCTTTCTTAAAAAAATCCTTATGAAAAGTAATAGAAACAAAGTAACCAAGCAGTTCCTAGAGTTATCCATTAAAAGGTAGAATTCATTTTTTCCCTACTTCTCCTGAGAAGTTTACACCATTTTGTTACCCTAGCAATGCGAAGAAAAAGAAATTGCAATGTATGCTTTTGTAAAATGACGTTAAGGGTACAAGTTTTGTTCATGCAGAAACCCAAGCTCCCCAGGAGGTCTGAAAGCCCATCAACTGCAAGACCAAGACCATAGGTCACTATTGTACAGTTTTTTGTCTCTGTTATCTCCAGCTCTACCCTCAAAGCTGCCTTTGTAGAAATTGCATGTAGGGCACAGAGTAGCAAAGAGCCTGCAAGTAACTCAAAACTGTTTTGTGCATTTCGTGGGAATTTTAACTAGTAGCGTAGTCAGTCCATCCTACATTTTTCTAACATGTTTCCTTTCAGGCTACCATCATATGTATTTATGTATCTTTATAATGCTGCACTTCAATCCCAATAGAGAGAAAAAACAAATTAGAGAAGGCTGAAATGGACAGAATGCAATGGAAAAAATAGATGTGAGGGCCCAAGCTACTCGACCATCTGTAGCTAGCATCTCTTTAAATCAAACTAGAATCTCAAAAGGAAGAAGGAATAGTAATCCAGCCATTTGCGAACAGTATCAGTTTTCTATCTAAAAAGAGACTTTGATTTCAGGACCTATTTCACAAAAGCTCACCAGTGATAATAGAAATTTATACTTGTGACAAGCAGCAGGTCTCAATATCATTCCTTATATTTATTTTAAAATATTTATCTAGGATGCTAAGACTTAGAATCCAGTGGGATTCTTTTCTTTGGGAAGGTGAAGTCTATATACTTTTCTTATTATTGCCCCTCATAAAAACAGGACCATTATGCAGTGAGACTGAAAGGCAAAAAGCTTATTATGTAACAGGTAAAATACATTTGCACTCAAGGGTATAGCTTGAATGGCTGGAAACAGGCTTACTTCTATGTGAAGCACGTACTGGGTAGGAAATACCTCTCTGATAATGGAAATGCAGTTTACTTAGGGGTATAATCCCTCTAACCTCCCAACCCACTCCTGCTTAGGACATTACAAGGCTGGACAGATACTAACTCCATAAATGTTTCAGCCCCCTTCTCTCATAAAAAGTGAGAAGTGTTTCATCTCGCTCCTGTCACTTAGGAAGAACAAAAGTAGCACTAATATTTAATGTTATCAATTAAGGACATTATTTTGCCTATTAAATTTAGAGAAGCAAGTATTTTAATAGCTTGTATTACTGCTGTTAGTAGCAGAAAAGAACTTTCTATTGTTACTTCTAGCAATATGCTGCAAAATTGTTCCCACTGTCCCACCATGTGGACCCAACTTCATTTTTCTGTTGATGACCAGCTGACCTTGCTATCGCCTTCATGAGCATGATAGCAAGCGTGTGCCTGCTGTGAGGTCAAATGCCAGTGTACTTGGAAAAAAACAACACACCTATCACGCAAAAATTGGGACTAAAAAATAAGCTTACGAGAAAAAATATGAAGTGGATGCTTCTTAAATTTTTAAGCACATACCAATGGAGTTCTCCCTGGAGCACAGCTTGCATTTCTGCACCATAGTGGCGCTTCCTCTGCCTCCTTTCAGGGGAGCGCTGTCCTACAAACCACGACAATGGAGACACCATTTTTAATTGTATTTTAGCTGAGCCACTAGAAGCCTTGGCAAAGCTGAAATAGGTGGGTTTTTTGTTTTGTTTTTACAAAAATGGTCTCAACATTTTAAAAACATTGCATTGAGAAGGCTTTTTTAAACTAAAGAGAGATGTAATTCAGAAAGCTGTGATTATCAAGGAATAATCCTGTTCTAGCTTTAAAATCCTGAATAATGATAGTTATGTTCTGTCCATATATATAGGCATGTTTGAATAACTCAAAATACATTCTTAACGTTCAGTAGTGTGTAACAAAGATGATAAATCCTTCCTAATAACAAAACCTTCCCCTATCCTTGACAAATTTTATTCTGCTTTTTCAGTTTCCAAATGCTCATTTGGCATGCTTAACTCCCCTTGAATTACCTAAACTTTTCCATAAACATTCCATCAGCATCAGAGAAGTGTCCTACAGGCACAACCTTATTCTAATATCACTTCAAAATGCGTTTTCAATTGGTATTTTTACAGAAAGGAGGCTTTTCAAAGCAGACTGTCACCAACAGTCACCATTCTAATGGCATATTTCAATTAAATCTCCAATTATTTTTTGAATATGAAACATGACAGCATTTCCTGGATGCATACAGCTAATATTTACTATTTTTTCTAAAGTGCGGATTGTCACATCTGATGCTAATGTCCATTGCACGTGAGAGGTGGGTTTGTTTCCTCATTTTTGTTCTGAAGCAGGTTGTAAGAGGGAAACATACCATCAATCGCAGGTACTGCCATTTTTCAGAAACTTCTCCACAGTTCCCACATTTCAGCTGAAAAACAAAAACCAGAATGTAAAGCTGCCAGTAAGTAGGGAGTCGGAAGCTGAAGAAGCTGGTGTGAACCCTCAAGATTCACAGCCCCCCATTTGGTGACTGAGAGGAGCTTGAGGTGGATGTCAGCTGCTGTCGACCACACAGCCCCACAGGCTGCGTCAACCTAGCAGGTATGCCCACAGCACGGGTCTGTCCTTCCACACGCTGGGTGCAAACAGTGGTACAACGCACAGTCACTGAATAAAAGGTGGGAGTAGCGCATCTTGCCATTTACTGCAGTTATCAGTGGTGGTTATCAGGATTATCAACCACCTCAACGATAGAGGCCCTAACGCTTCAAACTAAGGCTTTTCATTATTGTAAACTAGTGTGCAATGCTATGCGTGTATTATGAATGCATATCTATGCACCTACACCATCGCATATGTTGCTCTTGTAGCAGCCTGCTTGCACTGTGTGGAAAAAAAAATAAATCACCTTTTATGCTGATCCCACTGAAACTGACTGACATTTAATGCCAGAGGCCCTCGCTGCCAGACGCCCCGCTGGGTAGGCTCGCTGGCTGCGCAGCATTTAGCGATAAAAGGGCTTTTCCCTGCCCCTGAAGACCCCGAGGCCGCCCCGCACCTTGAGGTACCAGCGGAAGTCCTCGCCCTCGGCCCGCAGGCGGGTGATGTTCTCCAGCGTGGCACGGAGCTGCAGCCCGATCCTCTGCAAGGAGAGAGGCAGCGACAGAGGCCGTCAGCACGGCACGGCACGGCACGGCCCTACCCGGCCTGTCCCGGCCCCGCTGCGGCCCCTACCTACCCCCATGGCCCCGGAGGGTGCCCGGCAGCCCCCCGCCGCTCAGGGGACCTGCCGCCGTGCAAACCCCGCTGCCAGCCGACAGCTCCCCCTCACGCCGTCCCGCCTCTCGCGGGAGCCGCTGCGGGTTTAAAGCCGCTCTTGGGTGTTTGGAGTGATTTTTTTTTTTTTTTCACCCTCCCCTCAGTGCCCTCAGTCAAGCTGGCGGCCGCCTCCCGGTGCTATCTGCCGGGCTGAAGCCGAAGCTGCCCTCAGCTAAGATGGCGCTGGCCGGTGCGGCCCGTCACCGCCCCGCGGGCGGGAGGCTGCGGCCGGGAGGAGCGGCGGGCAGGGCCCGGGGAGCGGGCAGCCGGGCCCTGAGGGACGGCTGAGGGGAAGAGGAGCGGGGCAGGCTGCGGGGAGGGCGAGAAAGGCGGAGGTGCCCCAGCAGAGCCCGTGGTGAGAGGAGGGGAAGCGGGAGGTGCCGCCAGGAGGCCCTGCCAGCGGGGCCGGGCGGGCACGGTATGGGGTGAGGTGGTTTCGGTCTTCCCAAGACATTTGGGCACAGTCTGACGTAGGAAGACCAGGAGGAGGTGCTAAGGTAAGAGAGGGCGCAGTTCGGCAGAGCTGGTGTGGGGAGCACCCTCAGGGCCCTGCAGGGACTTGGGCAGCCGGAGCTGCCTCAGCTGAGGGAAAGGTGAGAGATCCTTGGTAGAGAAGTGAAAGAGTGAGATGAATTTTGATAATTAACATAGATACACGCCCTACTTTTTATTTTTTTAGGAAATGGCATCTTTAGCTTTTTTGAGCAGAATGCAGGATTTTGCTTCAAAGTTAAGTTCCTACTTTTTTAAGACAAAAAAAAATCAAGCAACGTGGATTTCAGCTATAGAGGACGCACCCAGATACTTTATAGCAATACCAGACACAGAACCAAATTTATGCCTCAGGTAAGGCTTCAAAAAGTAGTCCTTGAAGAATATCAACTATTACTAAACTAGAACTACTTTTCTCAAGTTCCACATATTATGCTGGAAAAAGTCTGTTAATTCACTTATCAGGGCAAAGGCTTGACCAGAGTTAAATTAGAGCTGCCCTGTCACAGGGAAAGGTGCTAGTAAATCCCTAACTGGTTTTGATAAGATGCCCGTTACACTAGAAATATCTCTTGGAAGAAACACTCTCGAAGTTAGCATGCCTCACCTATTTCAGCTAGAAGTTTTATACAAGTTTCACCATGCTTCCAAGTTCTAATCTTGCAGCAACTTCTGCATTCCAGCTTAATTGGGAAGTTATAAACATGACAGCTCCCCCTTACTCCCCATAAGGTGGGTACCAGCAGATGTCAGACTGCCAGAGATGCAGTTCAAGATCGTATTTATAATGAAAGCCATCCAACCTGCTTCCTATAGTGCTTTCCAAAAATTACCACTTTAAAGTTGAGACATATGTTTGATCCTCTGTCAAGCAGTTCTGCACAAAGGGCGTACTTAGTCTAGAACTTAACTAAATACATTCCACACTTTTAACTTCAGTTTGTCTAAAATTTTTAAGAGAAGCTGGATGTTAGAAGAAGATGGAGTTTTGGTGCCTGGATGGGCCTTGCATGGTTTATTGTTTACTTTTGCTCTAAAGGCAGGCGGGCACTCACAGCAGGAGGTTGTTACAGTTTGTGTCTTTGCTATAACCAGTCATCATCTGCTTTAGTTTTTTTGAACAGGTGAGCTGGCTCTCATGATTTCCAAATTTGGATATTAAAACAAATTTATCGTCTGCTGTTGCATAGATAGAAAAATGAAATACAGCTCTGTGATACAAATTAAATAACACATCCTGAATGTAGCAGGATAAAAGAAGTGTTAGGTAGTCAGTTTATCACTGAAACTTAAATTAAAAATACAGATCTCACCATTTTATTACGACAGTCACTTACAGTTTGTAAAAAAAAAATCTAACATACATAAAAGTTTCAGATCTGAAGAAGCAAGGAATTGAAAAAGCATCCCTTCCCCCTCCCCCCCCCGTACAGACACCGTAATACAAACTTCAATTTGTTTAATTTAAATTGGCTTAATCTTGAAATGTAGTCCAATAAGACTGAAGACTAGACACTTAAGGTCCTGGACCAGGTAGTAGAATACTCGCAAGCCTTCTGGATCCCTGCAGTGCACAACAAGAAGGGAAAAAAAAAAAAAAAGACAAGTTTTAAAAGAACATCCTTTAGAACTTACACATATAAAGCCCATAGCAATATTTTTCAGAGGTAGTCCTAGACATAACAGACTCATTTCACCTGGCGCTGATAAAACTTACAAACCTGGAATGCAGAATGTTTTAAGTCTTCATAGAACGTACACAGGCCAATGACAGTTCGAAGTCTGAATGTCTAACAGGCGTTCTTATAGTAAGCTTAGCTGTTCAGTGAATTTGAAAGTGTTATGTCAAGTAATGACATTTAGTTCATTATGCTGCAACACAGAGCACTTGTACTTCATATTGTTTCAAACTACAAACTAGTTCTGGGTGACATAAGTACCTGTAACTAGCAAGTTCTAACACAGATAATTACATTTTAAAAAAGGGCAGAAAAAAAAGCAGAATACATACTTAGATTGGTTTACATCGATGAGTGAACCAATTTTTGATGTGGTAAAGGAAATGTGCTCATCACCAATTACTATTTCAAGCTCCTACAAAGTAAAAGATTATGATGTCAAATTAGTATGGTGCGGTATTAATTACAGAAATAAATATTTTGATGTCAAATTACTACATTAGGCTATTAGCTAAAGAAATATTTTAGTAGTAAGACGAAGGCTTTTTCATTTTTATTACAAGGGTACTGAACGCCTTATGTTTGTGAATCCTTAACTCTCACAATGAGATTATGATTTAGACGGTACAAAAGTTTTAAAATAACATTCATTCACCTCTTTGCTAGAAAGAACGCTGGCAGAAAAGCTCAGTTAGATAACACATGAGAACAGGAGCAGCAGCTAGAGCAGACACCGACCTGCCGGCCCACCCTGTCGGGAGGAGGCCACAAAGCATCATCTTCTTTAGTGATTTCGCTGTCATCAATTATCCTCTTCAGCTCCTCCATCACGCTCTTGTGGACGTAGGCCTGGAGGCGACACCCAGCGTGAAAACCCTGTTGTATCCCATCCCACCACCCCCCTCACCGGTCCCTTCCCCTCACCTCCTTTCTGATCATCACATCGTTCTTGTAGTTACTGTTGTTGGCGTAGCGCAGTTTCCCTGTCGGGAGAAGGACGCACATTAACCTCAGCCCCGGCCCCCGGGGGTCTCTCCCCCTTCCCTCCCTCGGCTCACCGTCGGGCCGGAACTCGAACTCGAGGAACTCGTGGCCGAACTTGCCCTTGTGCCCCACGTAGTACCGCAGGTAGAAGTCGCTCGCCATGCTCCCGGCACGCAGCGCGGCCCCGGCGCCGCCCGAGCGCGTCATGGCGCCCGCGTCCCCCTTCCCCGCCCCGCGCTGCCATTGGCCGCGGACGCCCGGCGGAGCGGCCGCTGCGCCCCCCTGCGGCTGGGTCGGCGCCTGCAGCCCTGAGGGCTCCCCCTCTCTTCCTCCTCCTCCCCGGTCTGCTGCCGCCATGGTCCCCTAAAGCCGAGCCCAACCGTGGCGACCCCGCCATCACCAAGGCACCCAGCGACACGAAGCGGCACAGGTGAGGGGCGCCCCCCTCACGCCGCCGCCCCAACGGTCGCTCGGCGCCGTCCCTGTTCAGCGCCGGCGGGGCAGTGCGGTACCTCAGGGCTCAGCCCCAGGGTACACACCGGTTTGTGTGCAGAACTTACCACAGCAACAGCCCGTGCAGTTGTTTTCTGTAAAGTAGTAACCTCTAGGTGCTCTTTTGTGAGGGTTAAGTACCACGTTGGGGTGCGTTTTAGGACTTTGCTGGACTAACATAGCAGAGCAAAGAATGTGCCTCGTTTTCCCATTTAACTGCTATTTGCTTGGACCTACAGACGCTAGTCGCTAGGCACACACAAAATAAAGAACAATTCACTGTAGGCTCACCAAGACTGAGGTAAGAGGGAAAAAAAAGAGATTGAGAAGTAAAAGTATTCAAGGGTCACACTTGACGTGATCATGGACTCCTAGTGCTGTTCACTCTGCGTTAATAGGTCTTCTCTGTCTTGGTTAGACTGTTTCTATTTATTTATTATTAGTATTGTTTTCTTCCAAGGGAATTGAAGGATATTGAGGGACAATGATAATAGCCTGGACAAAGCTACTTGTGAATAAAGACTAAAAACTAAATATGTGCAACCCAGCTAAATGATGTAGTGCACTTTTTCTTAAGTCTAATACATGTGCTCATTCAATTTGTATTACAGTTTGTTCTTCTGTAGGATGCAGCACATGACATGTACTGTGTGCACATAACAGTTCAGGTTTCATCTGTTTAAGAACAAAAGAAACATTCCAAAAAATGGGTTATTGTAAAATGCACTCATTTAGACAGAGCATGGTAAACACAGAATGCTTGTTTTCCTTTCCCTGCAGTGCTTTCTGTACAGTGTGAAGTCAGTGTCAAATTTTTCTTTTTAGTAAGGATTTTTTGAGGCTGAAATATCTAAAGGATCATCTAAACATTCAAGCTGCAGATTGCTTTACATTGGCAGAATGGAACTTGATATGTTAGGAGCTGTACTCAGTGATCTTTGTGGATCCCTTCTGCCTGGTCAGAGATTCTGGACTGAAATTCCTTCAGGAACTAAGGATAATCATAAACGTTGCTTCATGTTACATGTGGAAGTCGCACTTCTTTGTCATTTTGTTTTCTGACAAAATACCCATGAGAAAGACTCTTTAATATAAATGCTGTGTTCCTTCATTGAAAGAAGACTTCAAAATGTGATGTATCTCAACTGTATTGCTTAGTTTACTATTGCAAATTGCATATATATTGTGGTGGTTGACGTGGCCCAAGAGGAATTACAGTATAGAATAAAGCATTGTCACTGAAATTTAAATACCAAATGGATTTATTTAATTATTTTTAAATTTCTGTTCTTTGGCAAGGGGGAATAATTATATTATTCTTAACACTGCTTTTATCCTGCAGGTGTAGACAGAAGGGAATGAACAAATATCTGCAGCTTTAACGAGTAATCAAAAATCAAATCAAATTAAATAGCTGAGTCATCTTCAAATGACTGAATTTTTATTTTATTTTTTTTACTTTGGGCCATGAGCCCATCACAGATTCTACATTTTTTCACAATGCTGCCCAAATAATTAAATTGAAGTAATCTATTTGTTTTTATCTGTTGTTATCTAATTTTTATCTAAATTACTCACCTGATATGATTCTTTGCCTTCAGTAACATGTTGTTGTTTGGAAATGTAATTATGTAATTAACAACAAAAAGCAACAATTTGACGAAAAAGTTTTTCCCCTTTCAAGTTATCCTTCATTCTTAGCAGATCTTCAGTGACATTGTTCTAGAAAGAAGATATAATTCAGTAGTCTAGAGCAATTACAGATAAAGTAGAACTCAGCTATTCTTTGATGATTTAGTTGTTTTAAGGAAAATTTACATTGCCCACGTGATTGATTTCACAGGTATATCAAACTACAAAATGGTTTGAATGCATTACTTATTTCCGATATAAACAATGTGGAGGAAGAATTCTCAGAAGAGGGTGGTGCAGAGTCTGAGATTGAAACTGATAATGACAATGACTCAGGAACAGACAGCAAAGATGACGGAGAAAATTCTGATAGCAAGGATGACGAGAAAGTTAAACCTGAGGAGAGTCCTAGTGACTTGGATATGGAAATAGAAGGGTTAGCAGTAGAAGAAGCATGGGCAGAACCAACAGGAAAGAAAGACGAGGATGAAAGTACAGAGAAAATGGTATATATTTATGTTACAGATTTTAATGGTTTTGGAATTGCAAATACTGCCCAGCTTGGAAAGCTACCTCAATAACCTATTCCGGAGTCCTATTTGTCAGTGTACTGTTTTTCTTTAGTAGTTCAGTGTCCAGCTTTCTTGCCCAGATTTGAGCCTTTATTGCTCTTGTTCCTGGATTCACTGTTTGCTGAGTGATTTCCCTAGCATGGCAATAAATTAACAATGTTTTTGTCTGCCCTCCTTCCCCCTGTTTGTTTGTTTGTTTGTTTGTTTGTTTTTCTGGTTGAATTTCAGTTACTTCCTTGTCTGATCATTTGCCTGCCAGATAAAATTAAACATTTTCCTTACAAGTTGTTGCAACAATGTACAATGTGTTTTCTTCGCAGTCTGCTGCTGCCCTTTGTGTTACTGTTGGCAGTTTTTGTGACCCTGAAGATTTGCCTGGGCTAGCACACTTTCTTGAAGACAGTATGTATCATTTTTCATGCTAGGCTTTCTTTTCAGTTTTGAGCTTTCACACTGATTTTGACTTTTGTATCAGTTTTGATGTAATCTTAATATTTTTTACAAATCAAGCTGTTTGTGTAATTTTTAATTGAACTCAAATTTTAATTCTGGTGTGGCTTGATGTGTTTAAAAAAAGTGGCCTGATGTGAATAACAAAGTGATTATATAGTCAAATAAACTTGAATTTTCTAATGTATGAAAATAAAAAGAATATGAGCATATGTGTAAGATACAACTCAGCTGAAATGTGCACACTTCTGTATTTGTGATGAGTAATGATATTTAAATATCATGTGAAGGTTTTGTAGACTCTAAATAGTTTTGTTAAAATTAATCCTGTTCATTCACAGGTTTTGTGTGTGTGGTTTTCTTTCTTTTTTTTTTTTTCCTTTTAAATCAAATGCATATTAAGGCTACAATAATTACTCTATCAAGTCCTTCTGAAACCTTTCTTTCTTGCTAGTATCTCTAACAATTTCCTTGTATGAAACATGTACTAGTCACACACCCTTAAGTGCTCAGAGTAAATTTCAGCCTCTTATCTGTAATCAGAAGTTATTGACAGATAATAAGAAGAATGACATCTTCAGAGTTCTGCCAGGTGTCATTAAAAAAGTGAAGACATCAGCCCATCTTTTGAAGTTAGGCATTCATCCAGGTAATGGTGGTTGCAGAGCAATGATGCAGTATGTTATCACAGATTTTCTGTGCTTATTTTAGAGGACTATGAGTTCTTCCTGTCTTGTTGATCTGTAAATGATTTCTTGATTTTTCACTGAATGGACTG
Organism: Anser anser; assembly: GCF_964211835.1. Taxonomy (NCBI): domain Eukaryota; kingdom Metazoa; phylum Chordata; class Aves; order Anseriformes; family Anatidae; genus Anser; species Anser anser. Next base: position 26,445,733 of record NC_139728.1, read on the forward strand.
AGATAGTAATTCTTTGTTTCTTAGACTTCCTTCAATTTTAGATTTGATGAATTATATTAATTTGTATGTTTGCACGTGTATCTGCTTGGGTCGGTTGTTTTTTTTTCCCTGAGTGTTATACTGGAAATTAGCTCAAGACAGACAAGCTTCAGTTCTGCTTGTAAGACAAAAAATATTTTAAATCTTGTTTCTTGTATTCTTAAATAATTATTGTCTTCCAGAGGTTGTAACTTTGTTCACCACCATGAATGGAATCAAATTCTACCATCTAAATATGAATTTACTTGATTTTAAAGAGTTTTAATCCCTTTTTACTGAAGTTCAAACTGTGAGGCACACAGCGAAGGAGAGCTGGGCTGTGAACTACTCATAATTTCCAATCCTGTTTCTTTCATTCAGTGGTATTTCTGGGGAGTTTAAAGTATCCAGATGAGAATGGGTTTGATGTGTTCCTGAAGAAACATGGTGGCAGTGGAAATGCTTCAACTGATTGTGAGCTAACGGTTTTCCACTTTGACATCCAGCAGCAATATTTTAAAGCAGCACTTGATAGGTAATGTGATCACATCAGATAAATCATTACTTAGATTAAAATACATTATGGCAGTGTGTATTTGCTTAAAGAAACTGAATTAGGTGTTTCTATTTCCATGTTTTGGTCAGATTTAAGTCGGAACTTCTGAACATCTTTTTAGGGGTTAATTCTTCTGAACATCTTCTTGGGGTTAATTATTGCCAATATTACTTTATTACATTTCTCAGTTCCCTAGTGGAGAGGTACTTTGAGAATCTTCTTGCGGTCTGTTCCTTTTAAATATGGGTTTACTTAGGTTGCTGGGGAGCAATGAGTACCGTGTGATTAAGTCTTCAGATGTAAAGGTTTCCTCTATTCAGGCCAGTGTCATTGCCAGTATCTCTTGTATGTTGGAAGTAATAATGTTTTTCTCTTTCCAGCAGGCAAAATGAAAATATTACCATTTTTCTTTCTGCTTTAGATGGGCTCAGTTTTTCATTCATCCATTAATGATCAGGGATGCAATAAACCGTGAGGTTGAAGCTATTGACAACGGTAAGAGTAATATAACTGTAATCTGTCTTTTTTTGAGATTCTCAGCCTGAAGTTCCTGAGTATTTATATATAAAATACAGTATTTAACCAGCATACTTTCATATTCAATGTTATAAATTCTCATTTACATTTAGAACTTCACTGCACAAGTAACTTGTATTTAACATTTGGGTCAGTGGAATTTTATGATTTCCCTGAACTTCTTTGAGCCTTCCTCATATTCATACTTTAGTGGTAAAGGACACTTAGAGTCTGTCATTAAGAATGGTGAGACGTAGTGAGTGTAGAGCAGTAAGAGTAGATAGTAATATTGGCCAGGGATGGACAGGGATGACAGTCTTCTTGAAAGCAATAGTATATTCTGTTAGAAAATCAGAATTACTGTTTGTTTTGATGTAAGGCAAACTTACTCCGCAGAAGCACCTCAAAAGGCATTAATGAAAGAAGACAGAATTTTGGCAAACTGAAGTAACAATAGGTTAAAGATGTTCGCTAAAGGAATTGTAAAATGTTTTTTATTGAGGTTTCACAATATACGAAGAGAGGTTGAAGAGTGTCAGTTTTAAAATAAATGTTAAATCACTTTTCTTCTTGTATTGTACATTACAGTTAGGAATACTGAAAATATTAAATCTGGCCAGGTTTGACTGGAAGATATATTTGACTTCAGAATATACCTCATTTTTTTCTTTGTTAAAATTACATTGTCCTTTTATCGGAATATTGCCTTGAAACCAATGACAATACTGTTGAAATTCTTTAACAGAGTACCAGCTAGCGAAGCCCTGTGATGCAAACAGATGGGAGGTACTTCTAGGAAGCCTTGCCAGACCTGGGCATCCAATGAGAAAGTTTTTCTTGGGTAAGTCCTTTTTAAAAGGACTGGGACAAAGGCATGCCTGCCCTGCTGGGCTTAGTAGCTTGGGCTGTTGAATCAAAGCTCCCTGTATATTTTCCATCACAATAAAACTCCCTGTCATTCTGTTAATTATGGCACATTTTTGGTAAAATTTTTGAGTTCTTCTCCAGTCTTCTCCCCACTTATCTGGCTATAGATAGTAACCAAAGTGTATTCATTCAAAGTGTATTCATTCAAGAAAAGAGTGTTCTCTTAGAATGTCAAGGGGTTCCTTATAATTAAATTAAGTAGTTAAAAATACTGATTTCTTGACCAGCGTTTCATGGGTTTATCCAGACTCTTGGTAGTAGCTATATAAATGTGAAATGTTTTTTACTTTTTCAGGCTTGAACATTCACAATTGCATTTTTTATGCTGCCTAGATTTCCATTTATTTTACTGAATTTGCATTCTACAAAATATCTAAAAGTTAGCAGAAGAGTCCTACCAATACAGAAATAGCTAACTGATTGCTTTCTTATCTTTTACAGGTAATGCGGAGACATTAAAACATGAGCCTAAGAAAAGTAACATTGATTTTTACACAAGGTTGAAGGATTTTTGGCAGAACTATTATTCTGCTCCTTATATGAACTTGGTTGTTCAATCGAAAGGTAATACCAGGTATAAGTTTTGTATATTCTTCCTAAGTAATTTCTGGTTTGACTTCAGGCCCAGAGCTTTTTATGAGAGAATGACTCTACCATAATTGGCTAAATTGTTTTATAAACCTTTTTGGGAATACCAGTGCTTAATGCAGTGTTGTTTAAATTATTGTGTTGGAATGAAAATCAAACCAGAATGTAAGTTATCCTGAGAACTGGCATTTAAATGTATCTGAGAGCTGGGAACCGGCTGAGTTCTGTATAACAATTTTAACGTATTTTATAATGAGAGCATTTTCTGGGCAAGATAAATTATTACTATTTTTTTTTTTCTGTGTGGGTATTAGGTGTTTTGTCTTCTTAAAATAAATGTCCTGTTTGATGGCATTATAATAGACAGCATATTGCTAACACACTGTTGGGGTTATCTTGACACATTCATTATCAAAAGTCATGCTACATTTAAATGTGTTGACTTAAGGTTTTATTTGTGAAAGACAGAAATGTGGATTGTAGTTCTAGTTCTTCAGCTAAAAGCATATACAAGAAGTGATTGTTCTGTCTCTGAAGACAGTATCTGTATAAATACACACATTTTTAGTACTATTACTTTAAATATAGAAGGGCTGTAGTATAAGAATATGTATATCAAATCTTGATACTGATTTGTAACTGTTTGTTTGTTTGCTTGGTTTGGTTTATTCTAAGAGAAGCAAAATTTACATGATTTTCATTACTGACCTGTGGAGAACAAGTATCCATGGGACTTGTTGAAGCTGGAGAAATCAGATGAACATGCTGTGAATATTTCTATTTGGTTCTTTCTTGTGTCAATGTATGTGGCCAAAAGCTCTAATAACCCTACTTTGGATCCCTAATTTAACATATTTTTAAGTTTGCAAGATTTATGAATTGCTTTTATTTTTCTGAAAACATGCTCGTGCCCTTTGAAAAGATGTATTTCTGCTTTTTTTTTCTTCTCACTAGAAACTTTGAACACTTTGGAGAATTGGGTGACAGAAATTTTTTCACAGATTCCAAATAAGTAAGATTCTTTTTTGATATTTCTCATGTCTGTAAGTTGTGAAACTAGGTTCTAAGCATGCAAAATTGTATGCAGTTGCTTTTCCTTGCATCTACAGAGGTTTTGATTCTTATTGATCGTCTTGTCAAAGAAACTATTTTCACTGACTAAATTAAGACATCATCATCTCTGGAAGCTTGAAGAATTCCTAGCTTTGAAGAGTAACAGTGATGTGGCACAAATGAATCCACATCATTATATTTTATTTTCACAAATTAAGAAATGAAATATTACTTAAATTATTTTTTTTTCATGGTGGAGTTGTTGCTTCAACTTGCACATAATATTATTTGCTCTTATTTAAAAATGTGTGTGGTTTTCTCACTTCCAAATCTTAGTTATTTATAAAGTCTAACTGTAACACGTGGAAGCTTGTTTCCTGTGGTTTCTTCTGAGATACAGAAAGAATCTGGCACATCTTGACTGAAGCTAGCCTTTGTGAATTGTCTCTAGGTAGTTCCCACAAAATATTGGTGTGACATAAGAGGTATCTTATGTCAATGCACATTTCAAGCTCTTCAGTTAGAAATTGGCTAAGGGCTTTATTCTATTCACATATTTCTGTGGAAGCTGATTTTGTTTATACAAATCTGCTAAACTGTTTGAAGGTTCCCCCAGATGGCAGGGAGCAAAGGTATTTATTTAACCTTCAGCCCACAAGCTTCCCGTAGGGGAGGGTTATGCCTACAAGAAGGCTGTACATCTGAAATAGTCAAAGGAGTGTTGAAAATATTACATCTTTAATTGGAATGCCCAGGTTCTGGTCCATGTCACTTGAAAGGATATCTTAGTTCTCTCAAACAGTTCAATATGATACTTTGAAGCTGGGCGACTAAGCAGCTACTGCTTACTTCCGTGTGGCCTTGCTTTGTGTACAATAAACATTGTGCTATTTTTTTTTTTAAATTTTCTTTGAAGTGGTTTACCGAAACCAAGTTTTGATCATCTGACAGACCATTTTGACACACGAGAATTTCACAGACTTTATAGAGGTGAGAGACCTGGGACAGTGCATACCTAACAGAGACTTTAACATTTTACCTTTAGAGACATGTTCATACTGCACTGAGTGGACCTCACTCACATTCTCTGTCATGCTTTGACAAGAAGCCAATTTGGATTTTCTTTTTAAACTTCTTTACCTGTGTGTCTACATACCTTTTAATTGTTCTTGTATTTCTTTTTTCTTTGATTCTGGTATATGGTTCCTTCCTTTTCTGTTATTCTGTAAGAAGGAAACTAGTATACTAGGTTAGGAAATCCAAACATAAGGCTTCATTAGCAAACAGGTAGAGAGACCTCTGTTATTTCCTGACTTCTCACAGAAAACTGCCAGACCTTCCTTGCTCCCCGCATGCATCAGATTTTCCAATGTCTACAGCCATTTGAAAACTTCTTTCAAGAAAAATCCATTGCTTTTCTCATGCATAGATAATAGGACCTTCAAGCAGTCTTTGATCTGGTGGATGCAGAAGTACTACCCATTGCCTGTGCAATCGTTATTTGTAAAACCTTTGTATAATTTTCAGGGTTCCCTAGCAAGAAGCAGGCATAGGCTCAACTTTCAAGAGAGCCCTTGCAGAGAGACTTCATTTGCAGGCGATGAGTTAAATTCATTCAGGGTTGCCATGGCAACCTTTTCTGCTGTATCCAGAAAAAGATTGCTTTATCAGTAAGCACACCCTTTCACAATACCCGTCCTTCACTTTTGTTCAGGGGTCTCATAGCTATTAGGAGCAATAGATAGGCAGGCCTCAAATTAGCAGTGTCTTAGGCTCTCTTGTGCATCTTTGATCACGAATGCTCTTCCTCCCTCATCTAAACATATACCACTATTTATTTTCTCCATCGCTATAGTTTTTGGCAAGAGACTGCCCCTTCCATATTGCATAAGGGCATATAACTTCAGATTTTGGGGTTTGAGCACTATTATTTAGAGCTACATAATACAATTCTCAGTCCTGCTACTCTTCAGTCCACTCTCCCTGATTGCAAAGGATTCTTGTTCACTTTTTGCAAGAGCCTGCTTTGTTGTGCAAAACTGCTCACCTGCCCCTAGGAGCTGTCAGATTGGTTCTGTGTCACGTTGCTGGCAATTTCTCAGTGATAAAAAAGAAAATAGGAGTACGGAAACCTAAACTGAGATGAAAATGATGATATTGACTGCAATAAACTAATCCCCTTCCAGAAGTGAGGGAGTTATTTCTCTGCATATGGATCTCATAATAAAGTGATTTGACTCTCTCACAGATAATTATACTTTATTTGCAGAAAGTCAGGATTACTGTGACTATTAGTCTATCCTATTAAGCCATGGGATAGCATATAAGCCATACGTATTGATGACAGTTTAACAGAGCGGTGGATGGCAGCTTAATGAATTAGTGTGTATATTTTATATATTTCCACATACACAAGTGCATATGCATTTTTTTCTTCATCAAACAAATTATCTTGCTAACAGATGGTTCTTGGGATTAAAAGTATTGGAAATAATAACACATTTCTATTTTTGATGAATAAATGTATTTTACAGTTGTCCTGGTCAGTAACATCCATCTGTTGAATATTATTTGGGCACTGTCCCCACAAGAGAGAAATTACAGGTAAAATGATGTTTAGACTGTCATTACATTAATTATGTAATTATCGTTAATTTACATTATATATTGATTTCATGCTGTTTATAAAACAGTTTGTGTTGGGAATCCAGTAAATGATCAAGAACTCATCTCATGGTAATACCACAAAACAGAATAATTTCAGGTAATATATTTCATGCTTCTGGTGCTTTGAGAATAGCATCTAAAATAGTGTTCAGTAAGGTAAAATAAGGTAAAAGGTTTTTGTTGTTGTTGGTTGGTTGGTTTTGTTTTGGAACCAAGGATTATGTGGATTTTAGTCACCTTTAATAAAGATACTAGTAAAGATGCTACTTTTCTGAAGTATATTGGAGACAATTCCATTTATTATTACTTCATTTTATTATTACTTCCACTGAGAAGCACTAGGAACTAAATAAAGGGCTTGGTGTATGGCACAATTTGACACCTGCAGCGTATGTGTTTGAATCACGTCCAGTGGCCATTAAAACCGGAGTTAGGGGTCTGGGTTCCCTCCTTAGCAGGGTGATCCAAAGGACTTTTACCCAAACTAACACAGAGCTAACCAACAGGAGCTACAAAGCAGAACTGTATGTCTGAAATCTTAGTTATGTACCCAAACTGTGACAGCAAGTGAGATCTTTCCTACAGCTCCAAATCTAGAGTCTGGAAACTATTAGTGATGACTGGCACTAGAAGTTCTCTATCAAAGAAAAGTGAAATGTTCATTCTTTTCAAATTTTCAAAGAGTTTTTTTTCTTTTTGCATTGTAACTGTTACCTAATCATTTTTCTAGGGTAAAGCCACTGCGCTATATCTCCTGGCTGGTAGGACATAAAGGCAAAGACAGCATTCTTTCTTTTCTTAGGAAAAAGTATGTATTTTGTATTTTTAAAGTGTGCAGTGGGGAAAACAATATGATTTGCCAAATTTTAAGCAATGTCCATAGTTTCTTTTAATTTTTACCATTACTATGTGATTTAAGTGATGCAAAACACTCAATTAAGGTACCATATGTGTTTTTACTTCTAAAAACAACAATTATAACAGGAAGATTTTCTGACTTTGTTAACATATTCATGAGTATATGCTGCTCTTGTTCTAAATTAAAAATATATATTTAATATTATGATATGTTGAATGTAGTCTGGAAGGATGCCCGCATTGCAGATTTTTAATTTGAAAGTATTTGACATGGTAGAGAGAAACATCTCTTTGGCTTAATCAGTTAGGATTAAATTTTAAAGCAGATTTCACTGAACCAAGATAAACTTTAACAATGAGGTGATACTTCAGGGAAGTTTTTAACTGGAGTAATTAAGACTGGATTTAACTATTCAATAAGCTTTGGGCTGTCGCCTTGTCTGGAGGAAATGCTGAGACAGGATTTGAGCAGAACTCCACTTATTCTATCTTTAAGATTTCTGTTACTTTGACCAGTGAAGGTTATGAGCATTTCTATGAGGTAAATTTCATTGTAATTTCAATATCTTGCCATTTTGCCATGCAGATTTCCAAAGAAGCTACTTGTTTGTCTACCTTCAGGTTGCACGTGTTGTATTCCAATATATGAAAATGTTGCAGAAAGTGGGCCCAGATAAAAGGTAACTCTTGAATCCAGTGCATCATCATAATTGCAGTAGAAAAAAAAAAAAATGACTGAAGATTCTAACCTTGTATATGGCTATCCATTCCACTTAGATGCGTATTATTTAAGTACTAAGGAACACCCTTGTCCCCATGTCCTCTGTCACCTACAGCTCTTTCATCTTCCATGTTCTGCTAGAGACTAGCTTCTACTGTGACCAAACTTAAAACTGATAACTCAGCTTGGTCATCCAACAGGGAACAGAATAGCTTTAAAACTTTAAAGAAAGAGGTGTTGCTAATGTAACTCATTTAGTTAAAAAATGAAAAGGAGCATCTTGGGCAAGTAGCTTGAAACACAACAGAGGATTGTAGAGCTACCTCCAGTGGCTTTGGATAGTCTGAGGACAGTAATCTTTTCAGCTAGCTTAGCTGCATTTTCGAAAATTCCTTTAGTTGGAAATCCAAACTACTAACTGAAAATTTCATTTTCAAAGGGTTTGGTAAAGGTTCCCCTAAATGTTGTAATCTGAGAGTGATCTCAAATGTTTCCAGTCAGGCAGTAGGTATAACTTTGAATTGGAATCACAAGTTTTAAGTTCTTGTTTCCATTATGTTTTCTGTTTAACTATTTAACTGTTACTTCTCTGAAAAAATGGAGGAAGCTAGTAATCTATAGGACAATTAGATCTGTCTGAAAAATCTTCAGTGTTTTGAGCTTTCAGACTGAAAGGAGTTATCTGCATATTTCTAGTATACTGCATTTTTCCCTTGTGTTACCTTAAGAAAGTATTCAATAGAGATATGGTACTTTTTGACTCAAATACTCATTTTTTTGCCTAGAATTGTCCTCTTATTTGTCTCTAAAGAAATGTAACAGTATAATGAATAAAAATTTTTCACTTACATAATCTGGAAAGAGATTCAGAAGATAAATGACAATGAATTTTTTTTCCAGGATCAGGTACTTAGCTCTTTTTCAGCTCTTATGTATAAGAATATCAACTCTGAGACACATTTTTTTTTAATTCTGTAACTTTAGACTTTCACTGTGTGCTCTCTTACAGTAAATGGAATTAGAATTTTCCATTTAAAGACATGTTGGAAGAAAGATTACTTCTTAAACAGAAAAGCATCACATTTAAGATAGAAAAATGATAGCCTTTATGACTTTTAAAGCTTTTCTATTAAAAGATGCCTCATAATGCATCTTGAATAGTCTCTGATACTTTCCAAAAGGAATCTTACTCTTGTGGGGTTTTGTTCCTCCCCATTTCATTTCTAATTTTAAGCTTTTAAGATTCTTGTGTCCGTTCCATTCTTGTGTCAGTGCATGTTTCTTTCCACAAGTAGAAGTCATCTCCTCTGTAAAGCTTTCTATAAATTTATTGTGTTTCTTTACTGAGACACACACTCTTTACCATGTGTCTGTGTGGTTCCTTGCTCAGAGTACTAATGCTGATTATTTTATATGTTCCTGCAATATGGATTATTAAAGTTTGAAATGGAAATCTTTTGCAAAATTGACACTTCAAATTTTTACTGACTTTTTGCTGAACCAATGATTAATTTCTAGAAGTATTTTAACACATGGAACACCTTTCTAGCGTGCAGTTAATGTGCTTATTTTAGGTTGAATTAGGTGATTTATTTCAATTTTCATGCTGAAAATCAGAGCTGATCAGGCTCATAAAGGTTCTAAGTTTCTCTCAGAATTAAGATTTCAGTTGGACCTGAAAATTACAACAACATTTTTTCTTCTTCAGATACTGTTATTTATCAACCATAGGATTCATGGGTGCAGCTTGAATCCAACCTCTTTTTATAGTAGTTGTAGTGTGTGCATGTGTGTTGTCTTTGACTAGTGTGGTTGGTCAGCAAGTAAGGCTTACTTGAGCTGTCTTTCCCCACTCAGCATTATTGTTTATGCTCTCCTTAACCTCTTCATAGCTGTTCTATTTATTGAAATTCATGTGTAGGGCTCTGAAATATGAGCAAATACCAACTTTCTTGGCATCATAAAAAATCTGCCTGTGAAGCCTTGTTGGACAACTCGACTTTCTGTAATGGTCCCAAGCACAGATGTTGCTGTGACATGCTGCTTTGAGGGGAAAGCACATTTTTAAAGTAAGCGTGTTTCAGTAGTGGGAATAAATTCTGGCTTGGGATCTTGGCAGTTCTGGTACAAGTGTTTGTGCTTTTAAAAGTCATGCAAAAAGATTCTGAAAGCTCTTGGATTTATATGTGCACCAGGAGAAGGAGAATCATGAGGAAGTGTTCATAACACATTTGGAAGGTATGAAAAAACAAAATGTATTTTTTGTGGCACCCATGTGCTTTCTTCTTCAGAGATCTACTAGAAGTTTGGTCATGGGAAGGTGGGGAAGATATAGTGGGGGAGACGTGCCCTCCCAAGGCACATAGTAGCATATCCTTTTTATCTTCCTATGGACATATCTATAATCAAGTAATCTTTTTATTTCTATTATTGTTATGAAAGCATCAGATAGAAACTTGTTTTGAATATGATCCTAACTACATGGGCAGAAAATGATCCTGTCTTACAAATTTTTCTTTGATTTGTTGCAAGGGTGGCTGCTTAATGTAATGGGCAATCAAAGTTAGAAAAGCTCTATATAGCACCAAAAAATGTAAAATAAATTGATGTTTGAGTTGTTAATGACATGAAACAAAAATTTATTCATTTTCCAGGTTGGTCCAATTAATTATGTTGAGAATATTTGTGAAAACATGCATCTTTTCTGTAAGCAGGACTTTCTGACAGGAAATCAACTCCTATTTGACTACAAACCTGAAGTGAGTGGACCCACAGCTTTGAATATATATATTTGAGATAGAAAGATTTAGTATATTGAGAGTATTGAGTGAAATTGAAGGATCTTTACTAAGTATTTTTTTGTGTGTGTATTTGAAGTTTAAGTTTCTTCATCATTGATATAGGTAATTGCCGAAGCCCTTGACCTGTTCTGCCCTCAGAGAGCCAATCTTTGTCTGTTGTCTACCAACAATGAGGGAAAGTGCCCTCTAAAGGAGAGATGGTTGGAGATGCAGTACAGTGTAGAAGGTACAAGCCTTTGAAGAATTTAGATTTTTTTTTTTTCCAAATGGAAATTAAAGCTATTAGAAAGGTAAAAGAGTAATGCCTAATAACACACATCTAGATATGTGAGAAAGAAATTTGACTAGTCAGCCTTTATGATCTCTAAATGAGTTTTAATTGCTAACCTGACTCTATGAATGTTGTAAAGGGGCTGGGTGTTTTTGTGGATGTTCAGTAGCAATTTCCTTCTAAATTTTTTTGTGGTAAATTAGCCTACCTAACCTTAGGGGCCAGGGATCTTCTATATGGGAGAACAGAATTTTCTGCTTAAGTAAATAAGTAAAGAGATGAAAACACAAGCAGTGCATATAGCAGATTTTTTTGGTAACTGAGAATGGTAATGCATATGATTTTCGAAGTTTGTTTGAAAACAAATTTTAAAAGTGGCTTCATGTGCTTCACAGACATTGAGCAATACTGGGCTGCTGTGTGGGCCTTTGACTTTGAGTTAAATCCGGACTTGCGCCATCCAGAAGAAAATGAATATCTAGGTAAGAAACCTGTACCTGATTGAATTCTGTCATTGTTTTATTCCCTAGCTTGTTCTGCATGATAGTAAGTAATATCTGAAAAATGGTCTGTGTGGTTTCAGTATTTCTATGGCTATAGGAAGATGTTTATTTGTGTTAAATTTTGGTCAAGGTTTTTACAAATTTCAGTTTTTGAATCAAATTCTATCTGTCATTGTTTCTTTACTGTATTTTTAAGGCAGTGTAGGCCTTTTATTATTTAAAGAGGTATTTTTTTTCCTTTTCTATTATTCTATCTGAAATTGCTTCTTTACTGTATTTTTAAGGCAAAGTGAAATAAAACAGTCTTAATGCATTCATAATAATCTGTAATTGGTTAGAGAAAATCTGAGGTTGCTTTATTGGTTTTGGCCAGCCACACTGTTTTAGAAAGATAGCACAATCAGAAAGAATACTAGCATTATTTTGAATAAACGTCTCTTTGCACTTTGCTTGAAGATTGGTATATTGGTCAAATTATTGCTGTGGGGCCTAATTAACTATTTCTGTGTCCAAAGAGTTGTATACAACTTAATTTAATATAAGGACATAAATTAATAAGGACATAGACGAGAGGGGAAAAGGCTGTTTTGAAAATAGCATACTTGGATCATGGATCTGAAGTTAACAAGCTGTGTGTTGTGTTTCTGTGTTAGCCACTGACTTCTCCCTAAAGGCACCTGATTTCCCCGGGGTAGATTATCCAGTGAAAGTTCTGAATACACCACAGGGATGCATGTGGTACAGGAAGGACAATAAATTCAGGAAACCTGAAGGTAAGTAACGTATTAACAAATTTGCAAAACAAAGTGTTCTCCAGGTTCCTATAAACATTGTACAGTCTTTTGATTATTATTATTATTTATTTATTTTTTTGCCTTTGTTAAATAGATTGTTAAGCAGATGGCTTGTTATATGGAATACCTTTTTCTAAGACAAGTTTGGAGAGAGATGTTAATACAGAACTACAGTGGTTTCATTTGTATAGCCAGTGATATCTCAGCCTTTACTGCTTTTGCCCTCTGGGCCCCTAGCCCAAATACCCACTCATCTTCCAGCACCTGCATCTGTGGATTGCTAGCCTATCTGGTCTTTGACTCAACTTTGAGGGAGGTTGTACAGACCTGTGCTGGTAACTACATAAGCTCCTATGCTGAGGTTAGGAAAGGTGTGCACATTTTGTCCTCTCTGGTTACATAAAACTCTGCATATTGGATTTAGGAAGAAGAAAAGAGCTTAAATGCTTGCCCAATCACTTTGTATCCTGCAGTGGAATAGGAAAGGTCAAGCAATAACTTATGTTCTAAAGGAAGACTTCAGTACAATAGAATTGGTTTATTTAATAGTAAAGAAAAGGTCATGTCTTTTGTTCTTTTACTCTCACATAAATTGATTTTGTAAAGTTGAAGTTGGTTTATTACCATTTTTTTTTCTTATGACTTCGTTATTCCAGTATTGGAGAAAAGGTCATCTTCTTAGTGGGTACCTGCTATTCCATGGTCCATTAAAACCGCATTATTTCTGTTGAAGCTAAAGTGTTGTTTTTTGGTTTTGTTTTTCTTTTTCACGTTTTTTTTTTCATGTTTTCATCTAACTTCACCTTTCCCCAGCTAACCCAATTCCAACTGGGTACTTTGTCATGCAGTCTAGTGTATCAGAGGTGTCTGTTTATGATCAGAGCTTTGTTGCTCAGTTGTGTTATTTGGGTTATAGAAACCTGAATGTCTCAACTTATGCTAGCCTGATGTGCTACTTAGATTAACACAGTGTTTGTTTTTTTTTTTCCACTGTACAAGAGCTTGAAGAAATTCCCACTTTATTATCTTTCCTTATGGGAGTGAATTGCAGGATCTGTCTTAAAGTCAAGTGTCAGTAGAACGTTGTGACTAAGTACTGGCATTCTTGTTGATTCTTTGAACTCTGACTCAACATGAAGCTGCTTTAAAAACTGAAAGCCCCTCTAATAAATCAATTTCCCCCCTCCCCCCCTTTTTTTTTAAAGGGAAAAAAAAAAGTACTGCTTTCTAATACAGATCTAACTTAAAAAAAAAAAAAAAAAAAGTCCGCCTCTCAGGAGTTAAAGCATCTGGAAGGAAGGAACCAATCTGGGGACTGCAAGTCTGGTAGTAATTTAAAAAAACACACCAAAAAAGTTCCCAAGAAACTCCACCCCAGAACCTTGCAACCCTTCCTTCTCCCTAGACATTTATATTTTCTCTGTATACTCAAAATATATTCTCTGGAGTCACTGAAACAATAAAAAAATAAAACTATATTACCACTATTAGTGCAGTGATATTCTATATCTGATATACTTAAGTTCTTACTGAGAATCTTTTTGATGTATCTTTTTTATATACTGTATATACTGAGTATTTTTTGTTGTTGTTTCAGAGGCCTTTTTATTGCTTTTGTCATAGAAGGGTAACTCTCTATGTCAAATATCTGTGCCTCTGTGGTATTAGTGCCTATAAAGAAAATCAGAGCAGATAAAGTCTTGAGCAATTTAAAAACTGAATAAGTACAATCTGTTTTCTCCATATGAGTGTCTTTTTTGGTTCTTAATGCAAAGTGACTACAACTCCAAGTTCTCTTTAAATTTAAAAGTAGCTCAAAGTATGTAAGTTGGTGAAAAAAATGGAACTGTCTAGAAGAAAGCTATTCAGAAGTATTTGCATTCTTGAATTGAAGCTGACATTGTTTCTGCAGTTGTTCCCTTCTTTCTCTCTCTTTTTTTTTTTCCCCTCTCAGCTTATGTACATTTCCACCTAATTTCTCCAGAGGTACAACGGTCTGCAGAGAGGTAAGAATATCTCTCTGTCATCTGCCCAGCAGACTCAGGCAGAAAATTAAATCTTTGATAAAGTAGTAGCAATTGAAATGTTTGATACAGATTAAAGATCCCATTCCTCTCATTTAATTTGCTCTGTTGCTCAGTAGTTATATTTTGAAGAGGTAGGGAAAGGAATGTTTTTGCAGGAAAATGGAATGCATATTAGATGTTAGTGCAGCTGACTCAGAATGAAAATAGCTTATAGCCCTTACGGTTATAAGAATTATATCAGAGTAATCTGCTAGAACAGAAAGTTCATCAGAGACTGCTGGAATGGGCCATCAACTGTGGGCAGCACATTCAACAAACTGAGAGATCTCTAGTGTGTAGCTGTGAAAGAAACTGATGCAGAACAGCACTAAAGTGTGTAAATGACTGAGTTCTGCTTGTAACTCTATAAATACATCGTATCCCCCTTTGTGCAGCATGCCTGCTAACCTTTGATCAAGACTGCCTGCTGTAACAAGATGGATAGTAGTTCTGTTGTAAGATCACTACAGAGCTTCAGGAAAGGGAGAATCATTTATTTCAAATATCTTCAGAAGCCTTTATTTCACCAGGCCTCAACAGTGTAGGTTTTGAAATTTTAACAGAAATGCTTGATTTTAATATGGTGGGCATTTCACAATGCTTAACCATCATAAAAGATTCCTTAAAGTGATAAAATGTGTTTATACCTATTTTGACTCCATCACAGACACTTCCATTTCAGATATAGCTGTGAATCTTCCAAATGCTGTCTTTGCAGCTACCTCTAACACATTTTTTTAGCCTTGTTAGTATATAGCAAACAAATTTTACTGAGTGTTAATATAGTCCTTAAAAATTAATTCTTTGTTCAAGGTAGTTGTTATCCTTGTACATCCTAGAGAGTGCTACAAGTTATCATACACTGTGATTTTAATAACGTTTTTTTCCTCTTCCTCTGATACACAACATTTCTGAGTCTTATGCCAGAAAACCTAGAAGACATCTTTGTGTGTAATACCTAACTAGGTGCTTCAAGCTCTTACCCTTGAACAACAACTTGTTCTTCGAACTATTGGATTGAATGTTTCTTTCTTTTCTATGTTGATTCCCACTCTAACTTCCTTTTTCATTCATGTAGTGTAGTCCTTCTAGATATTTGTGTAAGTATTCTGCCTCTGAATCTGTCAGAACCAGCATGTGGAGCTGATATTGCTAAACTGGAGTACAAACTGGTGGCTGGAGAGCATGGTTTGATCATTAGAGTGAAAGGATTCAGTCATAAGCTACCTGTAAGTCCTAACGTCATCCTTAATAGAGCTCAACAAATCATATGTTGAGCATTATTTTCTGTTAGTCAGAAGCCTGAAATGCTTACTTTTTCATTAATTAATAGTTCTACCTAGTTTTAAAGTCTACTGAGGGATAAAGGTTTTGCACGTAGTAAAGAACCATGTGCATTTTTCTCCTCAAAAGCTGTAAGATTAGTGAGGTAAAGACTTATGGTTTAGGTTGGATACCTTATGACGTGAATTGTAAAAAGAATGAGTGTGGAGTAAAGAAGATTAAATACAAAACAATTGGGTTTTAACTAAGTCAAGGTTTTTTGCATGCAGTAAGAAAGAAAATCAAATGCAAGCTTAAAAATGCTGAGATCCGATGTGAAATGTATAATGCAACTCTTCTCAGTACAAATCTGATTTTAACTTATGCTTATTATATGAAAGCCTCCCATGACTTCCTCTAACACAAGTGGTCTAAGAACTCGGAGCATGGCAAGTGCCAAACAGCAGATATGTGTGTGGGGCATAATGTTTGATGGTGGAAGGGGTAGGCAGCTGGGGAGGAATAATTAGTCACAACAGCAAGCTGGGACAAATAATTTCAATACAGCTGTTAAAAAGTGCTTTCCTAATAGCTATTCAGTTCTGTATTTTTCAGTAGATGGTAACCGCTAGAGGCACAATCGTGTTGACTAGCCTCCCCTGTCTATAAGAAGTGTCATTGGCACAGATGGATCTCCACCAACTGGTACTATGAAGGGAGCAGTTGCAAATATGTTCACTGATCAACTGCTTCTAGTTACATCAGTAAAATAAAGATGTGTCTGTAATATGGATAAGGTTTTGATAGTGTGGGAACCTAACTCTGGCTGTGAAATTCTCATGCCCCTGAATGATCTCAGCTAGAGACCAAGAACCATGTGTTGTCTGTGGACTAATGGACCTGTATAGAACTTTGGTTACTAACTGCAGTTTTACTCTCAGTTTCCAAATTATCAGATTTGGTTTTCAGATGCTTTTCAGTCATCTCAGGGTTGGCTGCTTGAGAGAAAAGTCAAACTGTGTGAGAGTGACTACTGCAACTAATTATTCAGATACAAGGAGTTTTTTAGGAGCTTTGGGAACAAAATTTAGATCTTAGTATAGGAAGAGAAAAACCTAATGTAAGAGATTCTTGTCTTTACATGCACTGGGTATAGTTTACTGGCATCTCTGAAGTCCTGGATACATTTTGACGATGAGACAGGGTTGAAAGGAACTAAAGGAGCAGAATGAATTTTCATCCCTCTGTAATGTTTTATTGGAAGACTAGAGGTGAACAAGATATTTGTATACTCTGCAGGATGTTATAAGAGAAGATTTCACTGTCTATATTTCACATCAGTATGACTAGGTCGTTTCTCTCTTTATGGCTCCCCATTTTCAAGTAGAGAAATTCCATTTTAATTTCTTGGCTATTTTAAGTTAAATTTATTAATGTGTTTTATAATAAGAGATAGCTATCCAGTTGTAAGTACTCTTGCTAAAAAGATTTGTATGGTTTTAG
Organism: Anser anser; assembly: GCF_964211835.1. NCBI lineage: Eukaryota > Metazoa > Chordata > Aves > Anseriformes > Anatidae > Anser > Anser anser. Next base: position 26,462,838 of record NC_139728.1, read on the forward strand.
CAGAATTGTTGCCTGACTGATGTGCAGTGACTGTGATGTGTCCTGGTAATGGATTATTTATTTTTAAATAATTGATACATTTATTTAAGATTTTGCTTTTTGAAAATACATATAATTAATTTGTTGCCTGGAGAAAGTATAGGAGGTTTAAATACTGTATTTTTGAATGCTCTGTTATGTCTCGCATTTTATTGATTTGAAAAGAACCAAGTTGTCTTTCTCATAGTGTGAATGGCTCAGGAAATAATATTTTCTTTACAGTTACTGCTTCAGCTCATCATTGACCATTTGTCTGACTTTAGTTTTACTCCAGCAGTCTTTGAGATGATTAAAGAGGAACTAAAAAAGACTTACTTCATTATGCTCATCAAATCGGAGGTGTTAGCCAAGTGAGTGTCTGCGGGAAAGGCTTAATTTTAGGGTAGTGGTAGGGAAAAAAAAGGCAATCATCTTTGTTCTTCCTATGTTGTCATAGTAGCGTAATATAGTTGCTTGAAGAGTTGCCTGTCTTTTTATCAGAAATTACCATGCAGTTCTTTGCAAACTCTTGCTGAATATAGTGAATGCCAGCACAATAATTATAATGTGAGCACAGTTTTCAAACTGCCAAATATTTTTGCTTTATACTAAGTACCAAGACTAATGATCAGGTGCCAAAAGCTGACATGAATTCACATATTAAAATAGTTATCCTGTATATTTTTTTTCTTATTTGCTTGCATTTTTTCTGTCAACAGCACCTGTGTGTATGTACTCTGAGGTTAAAATTCCTCATTAGATTACCAAATCTTCTGAATGAGTGTCAGCTGGGGTCATTCCACTCCCAGAGTTTCAGCCCAGCTGCCTTTTGCTTCTTTCTAATTGCCATTGGTGTCACTCACATTTCATGCTCTATCTTTATCAGTACTTCTTTCATTCTCTCCAGAAGGAAACTTTATTTTTACTTTGCTTATCAGTTAGACAGCCTCTGTTTGTTTCTATAAAAGAAAAAAATGTTAAAGAAGAGGAGATACTTGAGGTCTGCTGCCCCACAGGTAGGGATAAGTAGACAAAACTGATACTACATAAGATTTGTGTCAGCCAGCAAAATTTCTGCTTGATTTGGAAAGGATAGTTTACTGGAGTCAGAGCTTTTATGTAGCTGAAAAGCAGAAAAGGTACCTAGAATTTTCTTCCATAGATCAATAGAAACCACATTGCATAATCTGTAGAGAAAAGACAGTAGCTAGCACTGTATGAATATAATCTGACATCTTGTTTGATATTCTGTGAAAATCTGATGACGTAAATATTCTGCTAGCACTGTGTGCTGCTTTTTCTCAAAGGAGAAAATATTAATCAAAATGAGATAGGGCTGTAGTTTCCTGATCTGCAGGAGGGGTTAGAGGTTGCTCCTCTTTGGCCTTGTTCTTGTTATGAAGGTGGAGAGTGTTCAGATACTAAATTGAAGCTAAAGGATGTTGTAGCCTTCGTATCACTAATAGCTGTTGACACTTTTGTAAAATTAGTTTGTCATTTGCGAATTATGTTGTCTTTGTAGGAGTTTGGCTTGAATTGACTAACTGAAATTCAAAGACTTCTGTATACCTGTAGATTAAAAGGCTCTGCTCCAGTATTTAGGATTAAACTGAGCCTTTTGTAGGCTGCTGTATAGGTAGCACAAACAGTGCATAGGTCCCTGAGGAAAGAGGGAGATAACTGCATCAAATAATTGTATAAACCATTATTGAGTTAGCCAGTTTACTGAAAATTCCACTGTGTATTAAAAAATAAACTTCAGCAAAATGGCAATCTAATGGTAAATATCATTTCTAAAAATTCAGTATAGTGGAAGATATATTATGGTTGTCTTATGTTGGATCATTTTTGCTAATGCAGTTTCTCAGCAAAATGTTATTTTTCTAAATCGTTGGCTTTTTGACTTCAAACATTTCTGTAGTGACACTGACTGATTTTCCTATTGATTTGGTTTGTATTGCAATGAGGCTTACCAAGACACTGTAACTCAGGAAGGCAAACACTTTTTAGGGTGCTTTCTATAACTCCTTCCTTATTACTAACCATTTTGCCAGCCCTATTTTTCACCAGTGTCTTGGCAGATCTAGGTGGTCTGAGAGTGCCAATATAATCTAGGACACTTGTTGTTTTACTCCTGTATTGACTAAACACGACATGTAATAGTTCTATTTCTCACCTATGTTTCTGTGTTGCAGTTAATGTTAAAAGCTGTTCAGTCTTTGCACAGCTAGTATTCCACTGTATTTCGAGTGGAATTTCAAATGTGTAGCTGTTGATTTTCTTGCTAAATTTGTGGTGTAATACAGCCAAATGACAAGATTGACTTCAGCAGTGCAGCTTAATGTCTGTCAATCATAATTCATGTGGAAGTTTTGTCTACAGGCCGTAAGTCTTAGTTTTCAAAAACCTGATCATGCCAAGGTTTAGCCACAGATCCACTTGTACAAGGCTGCCTCTGCTTCTCACTAGACGTATAAGCTTACTGTTTTAACAATGAAGAAGCAGATTTGAGGAAACTTTTGTTGAAGTATTATTGGAAGTAGAGGTTCTGGTAATTTCTGAGTTATTCTTGTGGCGTGTTGCATGAAAGTTAAGCTGAAGATTAAGGGCATAGTTATCGCAGAGTTAAGCTGTGTTTTGTGCTGGTGGGTACACTTTATACCTACCATGTAGTCACCTGTCTCCTTGTGGTCTTCTGTTCTATTTTTCGCTGCCTTTCCCTCAACCGGAGCTGGAGTTTCTTTCTAAGTATTTCATCAGAGCATACAAGAGAGGTTCCTCCTCTAGATTGCTTGTATCTGTTCTCCTTTCTACTCAAATTGTATTACACTGTCTACATCTTCCCTGGGTTCTCATTTTGCTGCCACATTATTATTGAGGAAAGGCTACAAATGCCAAAGCAAGAAATTATATTGGAGAAGTGTATTTTTATTTTATTTTTTTGTTGTTTTTTCTTTCCCCTGAAAAGTAGAAGAGAGCAGAACTTCAAGAGCCTTGAAGATTCACAGATCGTTGTCAAGGGTGCTGGAACAAGAACTTCCTGAATTTTGCCATGTATATTAAGACTAATAATTCTCCTCTCTGAAGTTAAACTAATTGTACATTTTCTTTCCTAGGAAGCAAAATGTTTTCTGCGTTATGTTGTTGTGTGACTATCTAATTCCTGCACAGTTCCCCTTCAATTACACTTTCCTGGAGGGAAAGAGTGACCTAGGGTGGGAAGAAAACTGAAAGCACAATTGAAATTGATTTAAGACATTCAAGTATATAACTTCATTCTAGAAAGCTTATGGGTTTTCTTCTGCTCATTTAAATAGGAAGGAGTTTTAAGGGGAGGGTAATGATGTGAATTGACCACCGCAGTATTTGGATTGTGAAGCCTGGCTCATTGTTTTTGGCTATGATGTGAGCAGGTGTTTGACACTTTGCTCTTTGTGCTCCCTTCAGAAAGCTCCAGTTCACTCCCCTGGCCCACCCCTGCCCTGTGCAGTTCTGGGTGGTGGATCTGCCAAATACACACCTGCTCTGCAAGGTGAAAACTTTCAACAAAGGGGATGCCAACTCTGAAGTGACAGTGTATTACCAGGTAGGGCATTAGAGTTTTGCATGTAGCTGTTTGTATTATTTGTAGTAATTTGCTGTGTGGGCACAATTCAAAGAGCAATCAATGCAGAACCAGTCTGCGTGATTGCTGTGCAGGGAAAGAGAACTGAATGATAGTGATTTTGTAAGCACAGTTCCTCTGCACAAGACCTGTGAAAGTCCTTGATGAAATTACAGCCTATATTATTTCATGACTGATTATTTTCAATGTATGTATTTTGCTTTTTCATATCCCATCCAATCCAGTCTTGCTAGTGTCGCCTTTCTTACCTTTCTTGGCAATTGAAGTCCCACCACCACCCTTTAATGTAGTCTTCCTACCCATGTAGCGGATAACAACTGAAACTACTTACTTTTTACAATAGAAAAACAGAAATTGTTGGCTTGTTGCTTTGTATGATAACTTACTGAGCATTTAATGCCGAAGTCAATCTGGGCTGGATTTGTTTGTTTTTAGGCTGGGGCGAGGAGTTTAAGAGAATGTGTTCTTACAGACTTGCTTGTGGTAAGTTTTGATGTTTTCTAACAAATCGTGAGGGCTTATTGGTTTGTGTACTGGCTGCATTTACATACGATGCAATGCTCAGTACATGGATAAGTAATGGTTAACATTACGATAAGGCGCTAACTCCTGTGACGTGTATGATTGTTGTAGCCTACTAGCACTTCTATGGTGTAAGTACTTGGGACTGTTCTGGTATGGTACTTCAAACAATGCACCATTTCACTTAAGAATTAATAAATATATTTGTTATAAAGTGACAGTGCTTGTGAAGGTTAATTTCCCATCTTACCCTGTTGCGGGGACATAGATTTAACTGTGTTAATTTATTCCTAACTCTGTGAGGATAGGAGAAGTTGGGGGGAGGTGTAGTGGGTTTAGTCCATTCTTTGTTGATTTGATCATGCCTGTCCACAGGGTCTGAAACAGTGTGGGTGTGGTAAAACGTTTAATGTTGTGAACAGGAGAACGTTTTGAATAAATTCAAGGTGTGTTTCAGATGCACATGGAGGAACCTTGTTTCAGTTTCCTGCGAACCAAAGAAACACTTGGGTAAGCTCACTGTCAGAAGGTATAGTTCCCATTCAGCTGTTTTCTTCCTGAACAATCAGTCCCATTACCTTGTTGCTATGGGAAACTGTAGCTAATTCCTGGAATAGTGTAGTTGAAAGTCCAGGGTAATATACTACAAGCAAATACAGCATTATCAATAGATGTTTCTGTCACAGCTTCTTAGTTAATTTTTCTAGGTCTACAGATGGGCCCATGTCCTCTCTTTAATTGCACGTAACTGCATAAACGCTTGGGGTGCATTGCAATCTGTGTGTATCTGTAATATTTAGACTCTGGATCTATGCCAGTGTTCATGTTGTGAATACCCTGCCTTCTCTACTGTAATTGTTTTGGTGCTCTATATATTGAAATTACACAAAGAAGCCTCCTGTAAACTGATAATAACTGAACAAAAAAACCAAAATGTTCTGCATCTAGCAATTGTCCACATATAAGCTGTGATGCTTAAGATGTTGGTGTTCACTTGTAGCTATGTCCTGGGCTGATGGTGGTAGCTAAGCCAAAAGAATGGGAAATGCTAGGTGCTGTCAAAAAGATTTTGTGCTTTTTCTCAGGCTGTAAACCCTGTAAAGTTCACAAGCAAGGTTAGCTTCCGTGGAGAGGTTAATCTTTTCATTATTCTTAGTGTCTAAATCAGAAGGTTGATTTGAAGGCATTTAAAAAAAAAAAGAAAAGGCCTGTTTCTTGATAAACAAAAGTCAACTGAAGAAGCATCAACTCTTTGCTGGAAGAATATTTCAGATCGTTTTTTATTCATTGATGCTGGGAGACAGGTCAATGGCTGTGGTGGTGAGAGGGGTATTCTTGGTGCAGACATGAATATCCTTTGTGGAGTCAGTAGAAAATATGCTATTCCTAAAAAAGGATTTTTAATTATGGTGTTCCTGGGAGTTTAAAGAGCTACTTGCTATTCAATTAGTCCATACATTACATCCCGTCAGAAATTTCATCTATGAGCACTGGCAGCTTAGCCCCACTCATGTTGTCCATTTTAACCAGCAAGAAACATGACGGGGCTTCAGTGATGGCATTTGTTAATTAAAGATGCCTAAAAAATAGTTTCATTTGGATTGATAACAGCCCAACTTGGACCATTTGTGATCTTGCATCTTATTTGCAGGAATTCTTAGAATGTAATTATCTAAGCCTGTTTATAAAACGTTAAGCAGAGCTGTAGGAGATTGACTGAACTTAGAAAAGGTTATGCCTCTTAGTATTTGAATATGTATTTAAGTTAGTCCTTTAGGAATATTTGGTATTAGCATCCTTATGGGAAATGTTAAGTCTAAGCACTGGTAATATTCTTACTTTGTTGTTAAAATTATGAATATTGAGTGATTTTTGCTTCTGTAATTAAGTCTCCCCTCCCCACATCTCTTTCATTTAAGCTACCATGTGTACCCGGCCTATAGAAATAATTCTGGGATTATTGGGTTTTCCATTAGTGTAACAACACAAGCAACCAAGCACAAGTAAGTCTTCCTGATTTTACAGTGGTTGGATTTCTGGCGTATGCATCTTCGGGTTTTGAGAGCTTTGAGATTCAGATCTGCTCGTATCTGAATAAGACATTTTTTACAAGAACTCTCACAATGAAATTATTCAACTAAGATTTAAGACTTCTTGTTCTTACAGTGCTTATATTTACGGTACAGTGATACAGGCATGTTTAGCTGTCAGTTTTGGAAGTGGAAATAATGTTACATGGTTACAATCTCTGCTGCGCTTACTCATTGTAATGTTGATATCACAGACTGTTAGTGTCTTTTTCATTCCTTTTTGGTAAAAAGATATTTTTTTCTCATTGCATTGTTTGTTTTTGCTCTGTTAAGATTCTCTTATTCATGGTAAACAGGCCTGTGTGAGAAACAAAACCACCTAAAACATCTGTTTTGAAATTATTAACTTACTGATTTTTTTAAAAAAAACTTGTTTGTTAAGCGCTGTTAGTTTTAGTGCCTGAACAACTGTGTATGCATCTTTTTGGGTGATGATACTTCTGTTTTGATTTGAAGACTGCTACTATTTCATAAGTGAGTTTTGCAGTTTCACACAATTGTCTTAAGGAAAGAGTGGAAGTTAAACATCCCAGCTCTCAGAGAGAGTACCTCCTACTCAGCTCACAGTGGCATGATCACCAATAGTGTGCAGTCAAAGTGGCTGTGCTGAATAATGCATTTTAAGCAAGGGATATTAGATGTTTCCTGGAGAGGGATGTTCCAGAAAGAACCACAGCAAATGAGAGGGACAGAAAGCCAGGCACAGGTGTAGAAGTGGTACTGTGGCCTTACTAGCAGCCTACAGATGAAGGTTTGTGGTCAGAAGTTGCCTGAGAGAGGTAAACTGTGAAGGTTTTCTCTCTCCTGACTGAAAGAACACAGAAACACTCAGTTTTGGTATGGAAGAGATTTGAATCTGAAAGTTAACAGCATTGTCTGTAACTTTGTTCCTTCCTTTGTCTTCCTTCAGTTCTGAATTTGTTGACAAGAAAATAGAAGAATTTCTGTTGTACTTTGAAGAAAAAATGAAACTTTTAACTGAAGATGCGTTTCATGCTCAGGTAATCAGAAAGAAGCAGTCTAGTAAACCTCCACAGGCTCTTTGTTCTTGATTTATTGACAAACAAACCAGGCAGCCCTCTTGGAAAGGAAGAAAGAAAAAGTGATACTGTTCCCTAGTTTTGTTTTGTGACTTTGGGGGACTGAACTCCAGTTCTTTTTCAGGGCTCTTGGCTTTATGTATGAGTATTAATAGAAGTGTATTTTTACAAGCCCATTCTCTAATCAATACTAAAGAATATGAAGATACTTTTCTAGGTGAAGAAATGGATAGACATTGGAAGGAAATTGTAAGTCAGCAGTATCTTTTTGACAGGCTCACCTGTGAGGTAAGGATTTTAATTTAACTCCATCATATTGTTATGTATTAGTAGCCTTTTCGATTTTTGAATAGGAAGTGTAATATTGTTTCAACAAATGGCTGAAGCAAACCAAAATGATGGCCAGCATGGTATAAAGAATTTACATCTAAATCTGGTCTGTTCAGGGCTTCTTAGGTTTTTGAAGTGCGTTTCCAGGTGAATAGTAGTAATAATTCAGATTTATTTCACAGAATTTGTAGCAATCCAGGTTAATTCTTCTTAAGCACTGGCTAGTAGTTCTATCAGAGAATGCTGTTAACAGACCTTACCGTTTAGTTATGAGGCTTGTACTTGGTGCTGGAGTACAGAAGCTTGTAAAGCATAAGGCTTATAAAGATATTTGCAGTGATCCTTAATGTTAGTGATCCCATTTGCTTTTAAAACAATGTCTTAAAAAACCAGTATCTTATATATTCTTTTGTGGGTTTTAGATTGAAGCATTAAAATCACTTACCAAAGAAGATCTCATTGAATGGTTCCAAGTTCTCAGGGGAAAAGATAGAAGAACACTCAGTATACATGTAAGTACACCTGTAATCAGTGCTATATTGGACACTTTTCCTTTATTATTTCTTTTTAGGAAAGATGCAATTTGACTGTCTTAACTAAATTTCAAGACCTTTTCTTTTCTTCTTTATGATGCTCTGACTACCCATTTTTAAAGTGCTCTGCTGTGAAAACAGTTATGAAGTTTTAGAATTCTGAAATATAACAGTTAAATGCTGGAATTAACAATGTCATCTGCAGAGGACATCAGTCTCTGAAATCCCACTGCTACTTAAATCCTTAACTGAAGAACTCTGAAAGTTGCAGGAAAGTTGTGAAATTCTGTACCAGCGTTTATCCCTGTAGTTTTGTGCAGTGGGATTGATCTCATCAACTTGAACTATTTTAACATTAGACATGTAGTTAAGCTTCTTTTGTCATGAGTGGACAGAGGCTACTTCTCCCATGTTAGGACAGGGAGGTTGAAACACTACCTGAAAGCATTGTTTGGTGATGATGGAGGCAGCCTAGACTACAGATTCAGAATTTTAAATTTGACTGATTTGTACTCCAGTTTTGCTAAACTGGTTTATAAAGTATGGTCTAAGCTTAGTTTGGATTTTTTAGCATCCATTTCTTGTTGCCTTTCTGGTAACTGTCTGGTCTCTGAATTTTTCAGGTTGTTGGATATGGTGAGCAAGAACAGGACTCAGAATTTGCAGCTGTCTCAGATGTACAGGGACCACTGCTTGGTGAGCACCCTCAATTAACATTCTTACCCCCATCTTCCTACATGAAAAATACTGCTTTCATCAGGCACATCAAAGATTTCACATCAACCCTTAACCTTCTTCCTTATCATAAGATCTTACAATAAATTTTAGCTCTTTTTCTGTGCCCTAAAGTGTTAAGTAATTTTTAATTTGGGATCATTGCAGATCATTTATGTTACATAAGGGAATATATAGTGTCAGTGAATCTGGGTAAGTTTATTCTTCTATGTTATAGAGATTAAAAAATAGAGGAAAGAAAGGTATGCAGTTGTCTGTTATGGCTCCCCATGGAATCAAAGCTGAGGTCCATGAACTGCTTTGTTCATATGGACAATGTTTCTGATAAGCTTCAGTTATTCTATTTTCTAACCAAATTTCCATATATTCCTTAGAAAAATAAGGTAACCAAAAAGGAAAGAAAAGCAAATAGGAGAAGTTATTTCTCTGATCATCAGGACTGTCTTACTGGATCTGACTAAACTCCATCTACCCTTTCTCACCTCTGATAGTAGCTAGTAATGGATGCTTAGGAAAGCTTTCAAGAACACAGTGTATAGGGTATCCTTGCTTGCTGTGTGCCCAGCTTTCAGCTTCTGATTTTGGATTCTTCATGATCCAGAAGGTGCAGCTGAAATGTTGTTTAGCACAGCCACAGACAGCCCTACTCACAAGGGGTAGTGTTGCAGAGGGTGCCACTTGTTTCTGCATTCTGTGAGGAGTATTTTCTTTCATGTATTTTGAACTTGCTATCTGATTAAATGTTACTGCATGCCTTCAAGTTCTGGTATTGTGAGAAATGGGGAATAATTAATGGTGCAGAGAAAGCGTTAGGGAATAACGATTGTATATCTGGGGATTGTATATCCTTTCAGTTTTGTTTTTTTCCAAGTTGAGGCTTTGAAAAATGCACAAGCTCTTTTGATTATCCTTGTTGACCTTCTCAGTATCTTCTCTGGCTACATTAGGCCTTTTTTGAGATGGGAAGCTCAAGGTTGCATGCAAAATTAAAAATACATGTTCATCATGAATTTCCTCTACAGCAACAGCTTCTGTTAACCTCACCTGCTCTTTGCAGGCTTCCAGCCTTTGATGTGTTTGAAAAAGAAGTTTTTATTATAAATGTCTTCTCTACTTTTATTACCACTGAAGCCTTTAGGGTCAAATCATGGGGCCGAGCTTTTAAATGTGATGCCTATCAGACATTGTGAATAATAATTGTATGCAAATTGCCAATCATTTGTCAGATTTTCATTATTACAGGAAGTCTAAAATTTGACTTCAAATTCCTGTCATAAAAAGTCATACATAAACATTACTTTCCAAGTACAGTTTATCTTCTAAGCATTATTGCAGTGTTCTCTTTGGTTAGATCTTATTTATTTCTGTGCCTTAGTAGCAAACTGTATCGATTCTGTGATTTTTTTTTTTTCTGGAACATTCAGTCATAAGATTTTCCATTATGCCTTATTTGTAATGTCCTAAATTAAACGAATGTATGTGCTTTCAGCTGTGTCCCAGTGGGGGGTTAAATATAATATGAAAAATAAATTGCTACAGTTGGAACTAATTAATTATTTGATTGGCAGATAAAAACCCTAAATAGGATTTACTCAGTGAGTTGGCTCAGAAGTTTCCTGGTAAGTGACCCGTTTCATGGTGAGGTTTGATCCTTGCATGGCGAACTCTTTTAATACCATCTTTATTAAACTGCATATTGCAGCACTTCCCTTGTTGGTGCTTCTGGTGTGTGTGGTTTGGAATGGGGTGGGAAATCCCTTTTCCTTGCAAAGCAGAATTGGCATTACACCCTAACTAGCCATCAGTGTGCTTGTTACATATCTCCCCACCTCCCTCACCCCCCCCCCCCCCGCCTTGTATTTCTTCTCGTAGATGTTGCTGCAAAGACGACTTTTTTGTTTTGTTTTTGTTATCAGGTCCTATTGTTCAGGCAGAAAAAAAAAGACTCCTCAAATGTACTAGACTTGCTAGCTGAGAAAACCACAGGAAACGATCATCTGCAAGTTGTAGAAACACACAGCTTCAAAGCGGAAGCCCTGGCTACTGTCATCAGGATAATCCACAACAAATGTCAAGCAGCTGGCACTTTGGGACGCCGTGGATACCTTCATCAACCAGTGTGCTGTTTCCAGAGCATCCACTGTCACTGCACATGCCTATGAAGTGCTCCTGTTGTAGCTGCTTGAATGGAAGGTACCGGGACTGGCAAAGTAAGTGTGAGCATGTGATTTGTTAATTAGTGTTTTGAGCTGGCCAGCATGTTATCCCTCCAATGTTGAGACAACTGAAATTAGCACTAGGTATGCTGTACTCTATAACTGCCTGTACTGAACAGTGAAAAAAACCTGCACTAGTCCATGGCTCTAGCTCCCTTCTTGAAGGACAGGCTGTGACATTTAAAAGTGTTTCACAAAGTGGAAGGCTTCCTTTGATGGCATGCAAACTCAGTGTAAGGAATGATGGGGACGTACTCCAGCAGAAGGCCGAAAGCTAATCAGGCTGCACACATAATGTGAACACTAAAGAGATTTACATCTCTAAGTGCAGTGATACAGCCTCTTAAGGAAAGTACTCGGCACAGAATTAGTATGAATTATATTATAGTTACTATGTGTAGAGAGTGAAACAAAATATTGCTAATACAGTATAGGATCACAAGACCTTGGAGGAAAAAAGAAGACTTCCTGTTAAAATTTAATGTTCTTCTCAACTGGGTAAGGACCAATGTAGCACTGCAAGGTTTACCGACTTATTTTAATTACATCATTGATATAATTGTTTAGCTCAAGGAAATAACAAATGAGATGCTATTTTTCATGTGATTTGAAGGTAGCCAAAATCTAAGTGGCAGAGGTAGATAATTCAGAAGAAAACAGTCTGTTCATTTAATTTTATCCATGAACTGCTTTCAGTGTTCTTCTTGTGATGCTGTAGCTACTAAAGATGCGAGTGAAACTGAAAAGAACAGCTAAGTTATACAACATGGCTCCCAAGTCCTGCTTCCAGGTTGGGCAATTAAGAATTAAGGAAAATGCAGACCAAACTATAATACAGTACCAGGTCTAAGAGACAGCAGTTTAAGTGCTATAATGGAATTAGTTCAGTAGGCCCAGATAAAAAAAAAATTTAATCTTTCTATAGAAACAGTGCACTGTTTTACAAATGTATTCATTTGGTTTTCAGTAATCCTTATTTATGTAAGTACAGCAAATGTTACACAGAGCAGATCCCTCCCCCGCCCCTCCCTGGTCCTTTTGTCCATAGCAAAACTGAAACACAAAAGGCACGAAGCAAGAACTTACTCTAACAGAACTTGACAAGACAGAGATCAGAAGTGATTACAATGTTAAATATCATCCTAACAATCTGAACCGTTATTTAAAATAATTAATTTCTTAAAAAACAAATTTGGTGTTTGACTTTTCAGTAGTTATAAATCTGTAAAGGTTGAAATCAACACTGCACACTGAGTTCATTTACAATGGTTTGAAAAAAAAAAAAACACAAACCTGCAGCCTTTTATAGAGGTTTGTGTGTATGTGTTCTTAAAAAAGTATCAAAACTGTAGAACTTTCAAATATATTTACATATGTCTGTTAGTTACAGTGTTATCACATACAGCCTTTTCTCTTTTTTCGTCATGCACACAGTGCATGAATTTGCAGAAACAGAGCTTCATACCTTAAAACAGTAACTGGATTTCTCAGTCATTTTCGTTACTGCCTTTAAATATAAAATTTGAATAGAAGGATGCTTGATCGTTTATACATTGTCTACACAGGCCATGAAGTGAGCATTTTGAGTGCATGTATCGTAATGCATATACTAGGTCTTTAGACACCTTGTTCCATTTTTTAGTCAAGAAGCATAGTCGAGCTCAGATTATACTATGATTTTTTTTCCTGAGCGTGAACCCACCTTTTGAAGTAGATGAACAGCACTTGCTGACAAAAGAGCTGCAGTGGTTTTGATAGAAAGCATTTCGAACCTGAATGCAAAGCCTTACTAGGGTCTTCCATCTCAGTGTGCAGACTTTAAATGTTCTAGGGGAACTGAGAAAATAGCAATTGTGTAGGGAGGGGAAGTGTGTATGGCAAGAGAGATGCTGCTCTGTATTTCTCCTTAAAGCGGTATCCTGGAATCACAAGCAAGCACAAATTACATTCTTCAACAGGAGGAGACCAAAAAAAAGAAATAACCGCACCAATAAATGGGTAAATACAAGTATCCTGACCCCTTACTGCTGCAGAAATAGGCAGGATTATGTAAACTATTTTGATCTTCATTGTGTTTTGTTCATTGTAATTATCTTGGGAGAAACAGTGCATATTTTAGCTTCCTTTGTCTTGGGAGATGATGGTAACACAGCATTGTACTACTGAGGCCTGGCAGGAGAGAGAAACAAAGTTGGGAACAGTAGCGAATGAAAGGCAGTTATTAACGTAGCAGAATGCTCACGACTTTTTCTTCCTGTGATGATTTCTTTTTATTTTTTCAGATACCTTTGAATTACAGGAATCAGCTACTGACAAAGTTGTGAATTTTTGACCTCCTTGCATAGTGCTCTGTGTTACATCAGATCTGCCATGGTGCAGGCTGCTTGTAAGCATTCACGTTCTACATATGGTGAGTCAAGACACTACCCCACAGCCTCTTCTAAATTTGGACTCTTAATCAGTAAGAGTAGGAGGCAAGAAATTAACTGTTATTGTGTTTTGTTCCTGATGAGCCAGATAAGAGAGCTCATTTTAGGTATCTGAAAGTATATGGCTAATCTTTGATTCTACTAATTCTAAGCTAATTTGAATGGTGCAAGATGATCAGGGGGGAAAAGCATTTAGATTTACATTTAAAAAACAAATAAAAAATATGCTAAACCAAATTTGTACTGAACCGTAAAAAGCAACAATACAAAATGAAAAAACTGGGCTCTGTAGGAATTCCTCCTGACTGAAATGCTGTAAGCAACAGCTCTTAAGTTAAAAGCACTGCAGATGAACCTGGCTAGACTGGAAAATATAAAAGCAACCCTTGCAAGCCAGCTTGGAAAACAGGAGCTCTGTTATGGGAGTGCTTCATTTATCAGCTGTCTTACAGTACAGCTGTTTCTTACTTAGTCTTTAGATTTCAAAGCAAACTTCCAACATCCTGTAAAAATTCAATTATCCCTAATTTTCATAAACATAGTAGTTTTAAAATATATGTATATATTTATATATATGTATATATTTATATGCCTATATCTATCTACACTAGATAGATATACACAGATAATCTATGCACAGCAAGCCAAACATACAAAAAAATAAATACTCTCACCCCTCTACTATATTTACAGATCAGATCTTATAGTCCAGGTTTTGTTAATAAATATTTCTAAACTGCCTGTACAGAATTTGTTTTACTTATGTTGATGGATAGCCACAAAGCATATTCAATATATTTACAAAATATCTATAAATATAGTCTTAAAATAAAGCAATAGCTACTGAACCTTCAGCCTGGCTGGTTATGTACATTGAGTTAGTAGCTCAGCAGTTGCTTATTGACTATCACAAATGGGTAGTGCAACAAGTTAAAATGTGTATAAAAGATTATACATACAAAACTCTCACATCCTTTGGATGTTTGCTGTTCATTATAACTTTGTGGTTACCCTTCTGCAACATAAATAACGATTAAAAAGAAGAAGCAGGTTTTGTGATCCAAAGCAAATTTGTTCAGTGCGTTCTGTTTGGAGCAGCAACTGTATCCTCATGGCAACCCGTCATCTTCTAGGCTTAATGCTACACGCTGTGAAGGAAGAAAAACACACTTAAGGAGGAAGGTTTGACTTGTGAATTTTGATGCATTAGCAACAGTATCAGAATTTGGTTCTAAGTTGGGTTTCCTGTTAAAAATCTCATACGCTACATATGCTGCCTATAAATCTAGGCTTCTGCTTATTCTGTGATTATTGAAATATTAAAAAGTTCTGTTTTTTGTCATTATAGGTCAAATGACCAACAATGGAATCAGCTGGAGATAATTCTGTATATAATCCCTCAACAAAATTAATCACTGTCAGCAAGTTCCCCAGGTACTTACTGCTGGGTAGACATGTCCAATTTGGGCAGTCCGCCCAATGTGGATTTCATCTTCATCTTCCTCTTCTGTGGTCTTCCTATATACTGGATTATCAAAATTCATGCTTTTAGTATTCTTCCGTTTCCAGTTTCTCCAGATGAGGTATCCCCCCATGCACAGCAAGCCAATAACCACTGAGGAAAGGGGAAAGAAACTGCCGTTAGCTAGGTTAGCTAGTTCTGTGGGGACAGCATGAATCTGTTGGGATGCTCCCATCTAAGTATCTGTTCTCGTACAACTGTCTGAAGGCCGGAACACTTTGCCTCATTTCAGCAGTTCCTCTACTCCTTCACACCCCCCAAGTCCTCAAAGTCAGAGGAGTCTATTTACGCAAACTTTGAAGGAGACCATACTGAAATATTAAAATCAAATCAGCTTACCAACAGGAATGACAATTCCAACAACAGCTGCTGTCACAGTTGAATCAAAGCCTTGACCATTATTTGAATCTGCAATTACAAAAGTATTGCTGATCATTTCACTTGTTCACTGGCTTTGAAATCATATCTGAAGAATGTTTTATGTTAGTAACTGTGTTTTTCTGCCTATTGGGAAGTTTTTGTTATCAAAGAGTTTACAAAAAATTTTGCAATAAAATAATCAGGGAGAACGATTAAAAGAAAAGCAGGTACACACAAATCTGGGCTGGGCTGAGCTGTTTCTTCTTAGGAATGAAAACCTATTAATTAACACATTAAATACCTTCAAACAGACAATTAAAGAACTTAGCTCCGATTGGTTAATTAATACATTTGAAAGGATATTTGCACAAACAGTACTTAGGAGAATGAATTTTAGAAATCAGATTCTGCTTTCCTACATGCAGTACACAGTGTACCGAATCACTATTACTCCAAATAGGCATCCTAGTTAAATAGGGATGATTTATTTTTTGTTTTCCAGATGGAATCCATACTTAGGCGTGCAGCACTACCAGCAACACCGAAGCTGAACTAGTGGCAGGAACAGGGCAAGGAGTAGTATGAATTTGCAGGACCTCATCTCCAGAGTCAGTTTTACAGGTATGGGTTGAAAGCCTGCCCTTAAAATCCCTGAGCGACTGGAATCACATCAGCTATGGTAACAGAGGAGTCTGTATAAAGAACATCTAATTCTCTTGCTACACAACAGGACGGGTCTGCATCTCAGCTGCTAGGTAAGGTCTCTGATGGTACATTAGTTTTTGTGATACTGTATATATTGAAAAAGAAAAGAGGAATCTCATTTTCTTACAGTGTTGCGATAAATTGCTGTTTCCAGTGGTCATCTCAGAATCTATCAGGATGGACGGGGTTGGATGAAAACTTGAGGTGGTAACTGTAGCTTCTGATACAGCTTTGGGGATGACTTCAGTGGTGGTATTGGCACTGCCAGCAGGGGTCATGGTGGAAGCAGTGGCAGTACGCGATGCTGTGGTTGTAGAAACCAGTACAGTAGCTGAAGTAGTCGGAAGATCTGAAAAGCAAAAACAAACATGAAATTTAGTAAAAATAAATACACAAAGAAAATCACACATGGTGATGTAAATCTGGGGAATACTGTGATGTTTACTGGTTAGGAACAGAAACAGAATTCTGAATCTGTTTGCCACGTAGAGCACTGATAGTTCTTTACCTGCAGCTACCTGAAATCAAGCTTAATTTATTAACAGCAATAAAGTTCTTTGGCTAGAAGATAGTTAAGAAGTTAAAAGAAAAAACAAAACTTGTTTTTGGGAAGTGAACCAGGAACTATTTGCATGTTAGGGAAAATTATAGTGTAATCACCAGACTCATCAGCAATGAACGTGGCCTTTCCAGATCCAGTATCTATAGGGCACTAATGTGGTGAATTTTTATGATTTATTGGCCATTCACACTTTTAGTCCTAGGCATCATCACTTTTTTTCCTCTTTCCACTCTATTTTCTCCTGATTATGCTTTCAAAAAATAATGCAGGTTTTCAATAAAGAACAGCACAGTGCTGTGTTCAGAAGTCAAACTATGTGGAACACAAAAGCTAATGGTTGTGTTCCACCATCAGGAACGTGTACTTTCACTGTAAGTATGATTTTACTAGGACAGCACAACAGCAATGTCATTGTATTTACCTTTGTAGCATTTTTTCATGTCTGGACCCAGCCGCATATTGTCAGGACAGGCACACGTGTACTTGGGAGAATGGGGAGAGATCTGAGGTGCAGGAAGACACAAATATTCACAGCCTCCATTTGGCTGGGGGCTGAGCTCACAGGAATCGGGAGCTATTCAAAGATGGAAGAAAAGAGAAATTATTTTCCTAATTGTTCATTTATTGTTCTTGGCAAAGAAACATGAGGTCCTCTAAGAAGACTCTCTTCCACTCCCTACCTCAATTAATTGGTCTGCTTAAATATCTTTACAGTTTGGAGTGAAATCTTACACACTACTATAAAAACCATGAAGAGAGATTAGTGAATAAAAGTTTAAATGGCTTCATGTGGCTCTGTTTGCCTTCTTGTTCAAACGTACTCATTCACAAGCCAATAGTTCAAAATGCTATACAGTAGAGATGACATTTGAATGGCTTATTGATTACCACTAGTAATTATTTGGAACATTCACAGACTGATGCTGCTGAACTAGGAGAGCAGCCTTTGCCCAGCTGTACATCCTTTCACAATTAAAAGCAGGCAGAAGTAAGCCATTTTTTCTCATTGAACTTTCTCATGTAGTTTCACAGTTATCCTGTGTCAGAAATTGGCTTCCTGTTGTTCTAAGGCAATTTGTTCTAGCAGTTGCTTAAGATTCTGAAGACACATACACAACATGTGTTGCCTGATATACACAATCTTCATTCTAAAAAGTTCACTTAATGAGTGCTGTGAAAATGGCCAGAGCTTCAGTGCTGGCTGTGAGGACCTCAAGGGAATAAGGCAGCTCTCCCCAGCTGCCAGACTGCACTGCAGTCTGTGCCACTGCAGCCTCACCGCTACTGCTAGCGAAGCCGGCCGTGAGTGCCACTCCTCATGCTCACCTTGCTGTAATACTTCCAGACTGCAGCACAACCCAAACAGATAATGAATGGCACGCATCAGAGTGATAAGAGTAACTCTGTTACCAAAGATGCTAATTAAACAGCTATTAACAAATCGCAGGCTTTTCAATAAGTGCTGCTGCGGAAATAATTACACAGGAACTTCAAACATCAGGCATTGATTTCACATTGTTACCTGTGCTTTTTCTCTCATCAAGAACCATCAGGAAGCATTTCATTTACTAGCTCAAATAAGTCTGATTTAAGGCCACGAGACCCTGAGGACATGTCTTACCTTTGGGCTGCTTTAATTCATGAAATACCACGATGTCATGAGGATTATTGAGATTTTCTGCTAAAACGGAGATGTCCAAGCCATTCAGCCTGTTTGCACTGAAGATTGCTTCATTCTCCAGGTCAGTCCAGAACACTCTGTCCTGCAGGAAATGCATAAAAATTCTGACCTGACCCTGCTCAAATCCAATTCATACTCAATTAAACTCCAGTAATCACAAAATCAATCCATTGCTCTCCTGCCTTGGGACACCTCTGATTCATGGTAGTTTTACCTGCAGCTTTTTTCTTTCAAATACTGTTATCTCTAATGGTTAAAAGCACAGCAATTGTACAGTGGTTATAGGAGTGCTCAGTAAATTGAGTAGCTATGAGACTGAGATGAGGGAGCAGGAATTTGGTTACACACACAAGATTTGCATCCATTCTGATTCTGAACCTTTTTTTTTTTTTAAATCAAGGTGGACTAAAATCAGAACCAAAGGGCTACACTAGAAACTTCTGCTATCTGTGCTGATTTTTTTTCTCCTTTACAAAGATAAGACCTGCGTGAAAGGGGTGTCTGTGAAGAAACCCGTCCTATGATCATACCTGGAAGATAAGTATCTATTTCTTTTTTGTATTAGTATCTTTGGTAAGGCCCGCTGTGACTGAAGATGCAAAATACCTGGTCAAGGAGGTATACAGGATTGCAGTTATCAAACAGTAATTAGTTGCTCAGTTAGAATTTATCTATATATTGTGCTGCATGCTAAAAAAACACGTGCATTTCAGTAAGGAAAGACACATTGCTGGAGAACAAGGGCAAATTACCAAAAGCAAAAGGATTGTCTGTTATTGTAACTGGCCATTCAGATAAGAAAAGGCGTACAGCTTAAACAATGCAAGAGGTCCTTCCAAACACTGCTGATTCAGGACAAAACTACAGAGCAGCAACTTTCTGGGGAAACCTGTGCCCCAATCCAAATGCCTAGATCTCACACACATTGCATAGGAGGAAAAAGGAGTTTCAGGAAGAGGGTTTTGCTGTGTCAAAAGCCTGCCTAGTTCAGTGAAATGAAAAGACAGGAAAGAAAAGGAAAGGAGGTTGTGACAGACACCTTAACAGGGACCCAAACAGACACCTTTCCCTACTACAACTTACCTGGAGCTAGGTGCCAAAGTTCAAGCTTTTGTTCCCGTAATTATTTAAATATTCACACAAAGTGGCTTAGCTACAAGAGAGAAGACTTCAATGCCCCAGGCCAGTGGTGCTTGGCAGTCCTCTGCCAGGGTGCAGAAAGGCTGCATTGTCTCTCTGCTTCCACCCAGGCAAAGCAGGGATTTGCGTTATGTCTTCCATACCCCTGGAGTACTCCTGGGATTTGAACATACACTTTAGATCTTAAGCATGAGGTAGGAACTGCAAGGAAGCAGCCCTGGGCCCTGCCACTTGGTAGCTGTGTGTAAACCACTGGCAGAAGTGGGGAAGCCTATTTATGTAGTGATTTCTGTGGGTTCAGGTCCTAGTTCTTCCCTCATGAAATCTGAGGATCTGAACGTTTAAATATTGCACTGCTGTTAAGTATTACTCTCTGTAATGCCAAGTAAGGCTGCAGTGGGACACTGAATGGTACAAGAGTACTGAATCTACAGGAGTAATTGGGTTTTCAGTGCAATATAGTAAAGCAGAGGCTGGAAGCCTAATGCCTTTGTGAAAATAGGCGTATGTCTTTGTAGGATCAGAGCTGTAATTGTTTGGCAAGGGACATTTCTCTGATGTGTGGCAGGGTTTTTGTGTCATAACTGGAGCAGTTCAGCTTGAACGAGAATTATCTGACTTTTCCTGAACTAGGTGAACAAAACCACCTTTTTAATGCCAAATCCCCGAACCCAGCAATGCACTGTTGCACAGTGACTGCAGGGGGAGCCCGGCGAGTGCCTTGCTGGCACAGATACTCCCAACTGAAGCCTTCAGACCCCTGAGACAGGTGAGCACATTTCTGAGGATACTTCTGCAGATACTGAGATGGGCAGAGGGAACATGGAAACAATCAACCTGCAAGGCCAACGCAGCAAAATTTAAGAGGCCGTCCTCCCCTGAGGATTCTGTTAGCACTGGAAAGCGCAACACAAGCATGCAGACGTGGTGTGAAACACAGATGCTGAGAACAGCAGAGTGCTTGGCAGCAGGCGGAGAGGCTGCTCTGAGCCCATGCAGCTCCTTTCAAAGTCTCACTTGTCAAAAGACACAGGACATGCTGCAATGGCACTCAGTGAACGGTCGGCCCACCTGCTGATCACAGTAAGTGCCTTCTCCTGTCCCTCACTAATAGTTCTGGCCTTTGCACGGACAGTTGGCTCAATTCAAATCAAGGGAAAGCCATTACCATTTTCCAGTTACGTGGGAGGCATTACTCCGGGCACCACCTGCCCGGATTCACTCGTACTCCATTAGGTAAAAGCATGGGACAACGCACTGCTCCTGATTAAGGGCTTTGGAAAACAATTTTCCCTGCTGAACCCACACCAGGTTAATCGGTTTCTATAGCAGCGAACGCCCTCACTGAGCTTTCTGTGCTATGCAAAAGGCAAAGCTTTCAATCAAGAAGAGCTTTGAGACCTCTTGCAGACTCAGTCTGTTATGTATCCGCTCTTGACTCTTACCTCAAACACTGCTAAGCCGAAAGGATGGCTCAGATCATCAACGGAGGAGATGAGAACTTTTCTGTTGCTGCCATTGAAATCAATGCAGGACAGTGAATGCAGTTTGGAGTCTACCCAGTAGAGACGCTGATTCAGCAAATCTGAGAAGTAAAACACAATGAAACAAAATTACACACAGCTCCTGCAACTCTTTTTCTCTTGCCCAGCATGTTTTTCCTGCTGGCAGCATGACTAATCTCTTTATTATTGGGCCTTTTTTTTTTTTTAACACTAGTTCTGATTTTGATTCAGCGCCCAGATATGCTGGGATAAGACCTTGTAAGTAAGATTAAAAAGGAGGAACATTCTGGTGTGTGTGTGTGCCTGACTAACAGCTTTCTACAATGAGGTTCTTTTGTTACTGGGAGGAGCGGGGCTTCTAGCACTTGGGGCTTCCCAGAGGTGCCCCATCAGTGCCTCTCAGGGAGCAAGAGGCTTCATCGCTTAGGGCTATTCAGTTCTTGGCCTCTTGCTGGAGAACGATGTCTGAGATTCAAATGAAGCATCCCTCTGAGGGAGCCGTGCGATTTACACATTCTCTGTGATGAAGTCTTGGGTTTCAGAAGTCCTTGTGCTGCAGGCTGAGGGAATGCTGGTGGTGGGAACATTCCTACCACAGCCAGACAGATTTTGGGGAAGGTGCAGGTAAGAGTAGGAGGGAAGGATCTGATGCTACTTAGAAGGCTATGAAATTAATTTCTCTTCCTGGAACAAATCCAGTTATTTTGGATGAGATTCACTAAACTAAGTGCTAGTAGATGAGTGCCAACAAACAACAACAAAAAAGAAAAACCATAATTCTGTAATTAAACAAGCTATTAATTTCTTAGATATTAAAGGATAACGTTATTCATTCACAGCAGTAGCACTTCAACAATATGTGATGGTAGTAACATTTTATCCTATGTCCTTTTTATGGCCAGAATTTTCAAACATTAAGCAGAGAACTTCATATCTGTACAGTGTTAAACATATATGGCTGCAGCTCCAGATGAGGCTGTCCCCTGCTGCCCCAAGAGTGCAAGAAAATGTCCTTTCCACTTCCACAGCTTGGTGCAGCAGTGAGAATGACCCTCTGTGTGCCAGCAGGATGCAGGGTATGGGCTGAGACGGGCTCTGTCTCACTGCTCCCATCCTGAGAGGCTGGGCAGCCACGCTGACAGGGAACAGGTTCTGTATGCTGGGTCTCTTTTCCTGGTGTTCCATGCATTAAGCAGTCCAATGAATTACCTCGGCATTGTCTCTGAGACAAGACCAGAGAAACCACTCCCAAAATTTCCCTTTGTCTTAAAACACACCTAAAAGCAACTCAAGGCTGCCGCGTTATGAGGTACGATACGAGGACTGCGGCAACACTTACCACCTATGCTTGCTACTGAACCAAAATCACTCATGTTGAAGAATACTGAGTGACAGAGAATTTCCAGGATTTTTGTCTGCAGGTGCCTTTACAAATTTACAGTTTTGTTTTTCCTACTTAACAGAAATGAATTTACAATAGCCACAGTGGATAGTGTAGCTCTAATCTGGGCACTTACCAAGCGTGATGCCATTTGGCCACTCGATGTTGTCAGCCACCAGCACTCGCCGCCCCACGCCATTGAGGCCTGCTTTCTCAATCTTAGCTTTGTCTCCCCAGTCAGACCAGTACATGAACCTGAAAGAAACAGATGCAAGAAAACAGTAAATTTGACCCAAACGTAAGAAATTTGCGCGATTGATCTGAGTAGGAGTTGCAGTGTTCTCTGCTTGATACTGCAAAGTCCCTCAGTCACTTCAGCTCATTCTGATACACACCTAGCAGAGCCACCGTGCTCCTGTCCCACTGGATACTCTGCCACACAACTTGCACCTGAACATAAACTCTTACCTTGTTGATCCCATGCAAACTAACTCCTGGTGTTTCTGCTAGATCCGTAGACTCCACTTAGCCAAGTCGCCCGTACTCCAGTCAGACTATTTATTTCCCAACATAACCTGCGTGCCCGAGCCAGCTCAGGCCCATCTGACACATGACCTGGTATTATTTTCAGAGCTTTAACTGCAGCAGCCTTGCAAAGATTGAGCTGAACCATCTCTTTGAAGCATCTCAGCAGTTCCATTTAAATTAATGGATTTAATTATGTTTTAAAGATAAGGGCATCCGTAAGCCTTGATGGCAATGAGTAGTGCCTATGAGTTTTGTTAGAGAGGCAGAAAGATGACAGGAATTTCCCTGTTGGCAATGGAAATGTTTGTAGTTTTCACACCTACCTCCTTGTGGGGTCAACAGCAATGGCTCTCGGCTCACTGAGGTCTCTGTTAAAAAGCGTCCTCCTCCTGCTTCCATCTGCGGTGGCCACCGAGATAGTCTTGTTTCCAGAATCCGTCCAGTAGATATTCTTATGAACCCAGTCTATTGCCAGCCCTTCAGGAGAGTTCAGCTGGCTGTCTATCAGAATCACCTGCTCAGCTGTGTCGCTCGCTTTGTCTATGTAGGCACTGCAAAGACAAGACTCGTCACTGGACTGACACGCGGCACAGGAAGGGCTCTGCAGATGTGCATGGGGCCGGGCCTCAGAAACAGCTGAGTGCTGGGCAGCACCACTCCGACCTCACAGGGAGAAAGTGCTCACGTGGCACGAGGATGGACACAGAAACCGTTATGGCTGCATGCTGCATCCTTCTGCGGCTTTCTCCTACATTTGTTCTTAACTCCCTGTATCTGGATGGCAGACACTTGCAGGACAGGGAACTGCCATTTTGCTACCTGCTTCCTGCTATAACTGCACAGGTTAGCAAAACTAAAAAATAAACGTGTGTGTTATATATATACATATGTTACGAGTGTGTTTGACTTAGGGCACATTAACTTCAATAGTATAATTTTACAGGATTCACGGACATTGGAAATGATGATTACACAGCTTGCTCTGCAGAAAAGATGGGACTTACAGCAAAGCTAATGCAAGCAGGAGTGAGAAAGAGAAAAATTCTGCTGTTTGGAAAAGGAAGCAGGCTTGGTACAGCCATATTTAGGGTATGAACGCTGTTCAGCCCTTAGCCCCAGGGCATTCACTGTCAGAGAGCTGCAGACGGAGTAGTGTCTCAAATTCTCTGGATGGATATGAAGCCCTTACCCACCCTGCTGGTGCCTGCAGTGTCAGACACAGTGAAAGCAGCCTGCTTTCTTCCGAACCATCTCCCCATTTTCAGTGCTACACAGGGCTGCTCGGGGTACCTGCCTAACTGCTGGAGTGTTAATAATCAGCACACCCTAGGCAAATTTCCCTGCCAGTGGCATGGGAGCTAGCACAGCCTGCAAAAACCCTGGCTTGGCTCCCATGCTCTGAAACCAATCAACCTTTTTCCTGATCATTAGCTAAAATCCAAAACAAATCGCTGTAGGAGTTCCAGTAGGGTGCAATAGCTATGCAAATCAGAATATACATGGGGAATTTTCAGTGCATAAATTAAGTGTGTTTTTGATTAGGCACACTTACAAGCCCTGGTACATAACACTGTGATGGATGCATAAAAACAGCTGAGAAAGGAAAGGGAACAAAAACTACAGAATGTGAAATATGGTCTGTGGTCAAGTGCTGTAAATTTAAATCTACCAGAGACTACAGTGGTCAACCAGCGTCCATGCTGCTACTTCCTCACTTCCACCATTTGCCTCCTTTGCATTTTCAGCTGCTAAGTCCTTTGAGGTTTCACATACAGCAAGCACACAGCACAGCAGCAGCCTCACACAGCACCACTTAGCAATATTGTGATTCAGTAAACAGGAGTCTCCGTGTAATTGCACAAATGCAGCAGGATCTATTATTGACGAAAAGCCTTCCTACATTATCAAACCAAGTAACTGCACAAGCCCCTGATTTCTTTGTCAATTCCTGAAAAGCTTGCAAAGTCTGGGCCACAACACGTAAGCCAATAAGGGAATAAAAGCCCTTGGGTTCACTGTGTTCATTGGATCCTGCATTGTTTTCTACAGATCGTCTTTACTTGGTCCAAACTGAATCATAGCTTTACAAAGGTGCCGAAACACACATTCCCTCTTGCCCCTTACCTGTAGATTTTTCGGTAGAACAAATCACACCAATATATTCTGTTTGTTGCCACCTCCACATCCAGTGCCACAACGTTTTTCAGCATGGGAATGATGCGAGAATAGTCCCTTTTCACCAGGTCTATCTTACGGACCTCATGGCGGTTGGTGAAGATCAGGTATGGACTCTTGCCTACCACAGAAATAAGTGCATTTGTCATTTTAGCAGCTGGATTCTTTCATTCCTGATACAACAACAAAGTGAACACCCGCCAGTCACTGATCTGCTTTGTGAGAAAGCTTTGCAGCAGGCCAGAAACAAGTGTAAATGGTTTCCAGAGACAGAGTTAACACTCTGTGTTAACACGTAACACATAGGGGGACAGTTGGACTAGGTGATCTTGGAGGTCTTTTCCAACCTTCTAATGATTCTTGGAGACATGGATGGCGACAGCACCTCTGTGGTCACCAGATGTACAGCAGCTCTTACTCTGCCCATTCTGCTAAGACACAAGCAAAACTTTAGGGAACGTCTTTACCTTCAATTCTACATTTTAGATTATAAATACAAGGGCCAGATTTTGGTGATTCATGGGCAGCACAAGGAAGAGACAGTCCTCTGGGCTGGCTGGAGGGAAGGGAGACAGCCAGACTCAAGGCATGACAGAGCCACTTTGAATCCAGCAAAGCCAGGACTCAGTGCCAGGAAGACGTTTTAGACCATGATGTAAATGCAGAACTTGCAGGCAGCACCTCAGCCTCCTTGGCTATTCAGAATGGGCTCCAGGGAGCCAATTTCTGATGCTAGGAGGCAGACACCTACATGGGTAGGTTCAGACAAAGAGGTACATATTCTTGCCATCTGCAAGTAGTACAGCATGTGATTCTCTGTGTTCCTAAGTGCCACTAAAATAGACTGCAAATCAAAAAGTTAAAGCTTCAGTTTGCTGGTTGTACACCTGCCTGTTTAAGGAAGGGACAGGATGGGAGACTCTGAACGACCTTTAGACTAGTCTGTCTCCAACAACGGCCAATAAAAGAACCTTGAGAAGAGCATCTTTCCACTGGGAAAGGCAAAAAGGAACTGAGGAACATGGCACTGGAGGGGAGGAGTTAGGACAAGGTTCTAGCTCTACATGGCATTGCAGGGCTCCGAGCACAGACTCTCAGGTGCAAAGACATTTTCTGACCAACAAGTAGACTAGTGTCTCAGGATTTGGTAAGTTCTAATCCACTGCAGGTGTGAGACTAACAGACTTTCTGAGGACAGCAGGACACTGTACATATCTTATAGAACCTGGGAAAAAAAGCTACGTGAACATGCAGGATAACACTAGGCAGGCAATCTTCTATTACAGGTAATTCATCCTTCCCCAGGAGACCCACCATTTCCGTTAATGGAACCCTCAGCATGGCTAACGCTCTGTTCTCGCACAATTCAACTTTCTATCCCTCTGACAAATACATTCATTTCTGCAATGAGCTCAAGTAAACTGCTGGCGTTCGTGTTGGTATTTGCATATGAGGCTGGGAGGGTGGAGAGGTGGCTAACCTACCGTCTTTTAATTGGGTTGTCATCTTCCTTTTAATACTATTACCAGTAAATGTTTTGCTGCACTGTTTTTAATAAAACCTGCCAAGAGACTTTCTTTTCTAGTTTTAGCTTCAAACAGCCAACTAGTGCCTGTAATCTTGCTCTACACACCGTTAAAATATTCTGATCTGAATGATCAGTAGTTCTTGCCTAGAGACGCATCTGCTATCGCTGCAGCAGTTCTGCACTGCTCGAAATGAATGTCTTTGCTTGCTAGTCTCCTTTTGTCTCTGTTCCTCCAGCCTCAGCCCTGCAAGCATGTTTTCTTATCAGAGTTGTGATGTTGAGCAATCAGAGTTTAAGTGCCTGTGGGGTTGTCTTACCTACGGCTTTGCAGTTCTTGGACAGGGTGTCCATCTCATATCCCTCGTAGCACTCACATTTGTAGTCCCCCTTGTAATTAATGCAGATCTGGCTACAAGCGTCTGGATTCTCACATTCATCTATGTCTGAAAGGAGTGTTTGAAACCCATCAATAACTTGAAATCAAACCATCTGTGATGGAGCAATGCTGAAGTGAATATAATCACGTCTCTGTATGGTGAAACACAAGGGACTGCTGTTTGCATGTAAATTACCTCCGCACGTTTTTTTATCCAGAAGCTTGTATCCGGGCGGGCATTCACATTCATAACCAATCTTCAAGTCTTTGCATATGTGTGAGCAACCACCGTTGTTCATAGAGCATTCATTAATACCTGGAAGAGGTATACAGATTATCCATGATAAAGGAGGCATTTTAGTCATAAGACTGAATGAAGTTAAGGGTGGTCAATGTCCTCAGAAATTTTCCCATAGCTATCACCGTTTGGTAGCCAGGAGCTGGCCACACAGAGCATACGAGTGACTTCACAGGTAGGAAGCCATCACTGTATTTCTTCCTTGCTCTTTATTATTCCAAACCAACACTGTTAGGATCATTTGGACTGAAAGCTGGTGGAAAATGAACAGGGAGCCCTGGGGATACAGCGTTTGCATCTCTGCATCTCATCCCATCAGAGAGCTAATGCTTTGAGCATATTCTACCTGGCGTGAGGAACTTCCGAGGGACCTAAGGGTGCTCTCCAGGAGACTCCTCCTTCCCCATGCACTGGTTAATGTTGACTTTTCTGAAAGCTCTCTTTGAGCTTTAATAATTCATGCTGGGGGAGTCTCATCTCCCAGGGGCCAGCTATTTCGAAATACTGTACTATTTTCCCCTCTAGCTCCAAGGAATGATCTGTGTGACAATTCCAGAAAACACCGAAGTTCAGTCTGTCAGAGATGCTCCATTAGCACTGAGATACAGTCCTCCCACAAGTACCTCCCACATGACAGTCTTTGCTAGCAGCCTGCATCAGCCCAAGTGTGCAATTTATGAAGCAACAGCCCCCTCCTCTCCCGGGCCCCTCTAATCCGAGGCCACCTCTCTGATCCTGTTTTCCAGAGCTGAAATGAAAAACAGACTAAACATATCCTTTTAACTAGAACTGCATGAGGTTCAAGAATGCTGATTTCCTATCAGAAATAACATTTCTTGTTGTAATTAACCTATGAGAAAGGTGAAGAGAAAGTGCTCTCCCTAAGTGAGACTGCTGAACAGAAGCTGTGGGATTTCAGGGACAGTGGGCTCAGTGGAACAAGCAAAACTGATTTACTTCAATCCTTAACACAATTTAAAGGCAAATTTTTAATTTAGCTTTTACTTCTTGCTTTCTTGCACACTGTAGGTGAGTAGCACAGCTGAGCCATTAAACCAGTGCTCTTGGAAGAAAATGAAAACAACCACAAGCCAATTAAGTCAGTAAGACCTGGAAAATATGCCAAAAGGAAGCCCAGCTCAGCTCTGGGATGCCTTCACCTTCCTATCAAAGATGCACACACACTGATATCAATAAATTATTAACAGAGCAAGTTCACTAGGCTCCAAGAAGGTGTCCACAGAGTCACGTTATGTGTTATCACTGCTCAATGTTTATTAATGGGTATCACCTATTCCTGTACTTGCAAAGGCCTCTAGCAAATTGGATCATAAACATGCACAACCGCTTTCTGCGAAATACAACAAAAACAATTCAACTAACTAACTAACAAGCAAGCCCTCAATGAGATGATTCCCCTGGTTTCAGAGGTGCTTTTTGGAATGGATTTAGTCTTTAAATCAAGCATTGGTTCACTTGCTGTACTTCTCAACAGGAGCTGAGAAGGAACCAGACAAAGATGTCAGCCTGCTGCCCTTCTGCTGGACAGCTGCTCCCTATTACTCAAACATTGGCAACATATTCACCACCTGCCTAAAATAAGACACATGGTGTTCTGCAGTGCTTTTTGGGGGGGATCTTGGAGGGCACTGCAGGGTGTCGCACATAACTAGACAGACACACTGAGATGAGGAGCATGCCCTGCATCTCCTGGGCTGCTGCGTGGATTACCTGGGGTTGGGTGTTACATTCACAGCAATCCACATCGTTCTGCAATCTTAAAGAAACGTGTTTCCTTTGGAGATTATTCTCTGCTCAGCTTCCTAGCTCACGTGACACTAACTGCAGTCAGCCATGGCACCACCGTTAAGGTTGAGCACCAAGCCCAGCTGTGCTGCTGCCCCGTCTCCTGAGACAAACTGGGCTGCTGGCCCTGTTGTGAGACCTCTGCAGACAGACAAGTTGCAACACCCACTCAGAAAGACAGGGAGATGTGGATTAGTGCAGAAGAAAGCAAGGATGTACTGAAAGCACAAGGTAAGAGCATCCTTACTGGGAGCTCGTGCACACTTTTTTTCTGACACAGAGGAGAGACCGACAGCTCCCCGTGAATGCGAGATATTTAAGCTGCAGGCACTGAGCTCCATGCTACTGGTGCTCCATGATGTCGTGGCGAGGGACAGCCCAGCAGCCTGTCCGAGGCTTTCTGCATGAGGGAAAAACAAGGGTGTTTTAGTGATGCTCTAGGCTGGGGCTGATGCCTGCAATGTCCAGGCAGAAGGGTGAGAGAGGCTCAGCCCTCTGGCCTGTGGCTTTCCGTTCTGCTGCCTGCCTGCCCAGAAGCAGACCAGGCTCTCATGGCTTGGCTGATCTCGGTAGCCCACAGCCGGCAGGATGCTGCAGACAGAAACCTGCTGCCATTTCTCCAGCAAGCAGCAACAACACACAAAACCCAGAAATGGCTGAAGTCTTATCTTAGTGGTTGCTGCCTCTCACTGTGTTGTCACCTTCAGAGCACGTTACCAAAGCTAAGTCTTTATAATGTTCTGCTCATGTTACAGGAATTCACAGGTAATGTTAGCAGTGAGGCTAAATAAACTGGTCCGTGCTGTGGAGGACACTAGTGTCTGGGAAGTCCTGTGCTCAGCTCAAACATCCCTCCAAAGAATAAAAACTGAACTGAGAAGGGCACAGTTCACACTGGCAGATGATCAGACTAGGCTACTAATTATATTCATGTGAAGGGTGAAGAGAGAATAAAGGCAAGGAAAGAGAAGCAGAGTGAGAAATAGAATTAGCAGCTACATGTGGTTACACTCAAAGCTGTGAGCACCAGATGGAGGAGAGGGGAAGCAGTTACAACAGGAGCAACACGTAGAAGGCAAGTACTGTACCACATTCTTTCAGAGGCTCGTCAGACCAGTCCCTGCAGTCTCTATGTGAATCGCACACTTTGCCTCCGTCAATGCACTCTCCACTCTTACACTGAAACTTGCTGGGACTTTCACATGCTGACTCTGTCATGTCGGGCAAGAGAGGAAAGTAACTAAGTTAGATGAGGCTCATGACAACAAAAAGCCTGACACAGAGCTTCAAGAGGGTGTCATTAGCAGAAATGGGATGGGATTAAGCAAATGAACATTAAGCTCGAGTATGATGCAAGGAACTTTTCAAGACGTGCAGTCTGCCTGGTCAGCACAACCATCTCTCCCAAGCGACCCCGCTGCCAGAACGGCTTAAACCTCTCCGCAGGAAGCAGCCTGCCATGGCACAGAGGAGCAACACAGGCCTCCTCCTCCCTTTGCAGCGGCCACGGATCTCTCACAGGCTTACACAACCGAGCACGAGGAGCGCAGCGCTGTTTGTACGTACCTTGGACGCAGCCTGCCTCGTCACTGTTGTCAGGACAGTCGTGCACCTTGTCACACTGCTTTGCTCCGTGGATGCAGGTCCCATCCCCACACTGGAATTCATCCGGCTGGCAGGTCACCAGAGCTTTAAAACAACACATTTAAGAGTTAGCCACGCAGGACTGGGAGCTTTTGTGTGGCATTTTTCACCTGACACTAGTGGAGTTTGCACCCTCCTTCAGCAAATGGCACAGAGCAGCAGCTGCTTCCACTAAGCAGGAGAGGCAGCAGCTACCTCAGCCACTGTCCTCCTGTGCCCCCCGACATCCCAGATCATATTCTACACCCTTGTGAAGAAGAGCCCCAAAACCCACATGAGCAGACACAGTCAAAACAGAATCAGTGCAGACAGTGAAGCTTCTCAGGTGAGACACGAGAAAGCAAGTGGGCAGCTAAACTTTCAACACTGGAGCCTTTCTGGGGCCTTCAGCCCTTGCGAGAGGCCAGGCTGCATTTCAAACAGGAGCGCAGAGCGGCACTCGGTATGCAAAGGCAACTGCTCCTCAGTTCTGCCTTCCAAAAAACTGTGTTTAAGCTGTGTTTTGAAACATGTTCAGCCTAAGGTCATGGGGCAAGATACACGTACAGTGTCTCTGCTAAAGCCAATGTGATCACACCAGGGATGAAGCTAGCAACACAGACACAATCACTTGGGTTACTGAACGCCCATTAGCTAACCACAGACCACTGGAAGGCAGAAGAGCTCTGCTGCCCTGTGGCTTGGTGTTTCTTGGGGTTACAGGCCAAAAACATCTTCACAGGGTCAGGCCAGACTTCAAGCCTGAAGCTCACTTGCCCTATTTAGATTATTACAGACTCAAAACAGATGTGATGAACAGCAAAGTTGGGGAAAAAATAAATCAGGCTGCTGCACTGATCATGCTAAAAGCAGTTATGTTTCCCTCCTCAAGGTTACACTAAACCTTCCTAGATGGGATCTGACTTGCAGTGACAAGGGTGCAGGCAGTGGCTGGCCAGCGAAGGGCTGTAGCCTGTAGCTCACTGGTGAAAACAGGCTCCTCGTTCCTGGGACGTGTTACATGGCTTGTTTCTACGGAGACTGTCTTCCAGATGTTTTCTTAAAATCCTATTAAGGCAGCACACCCCGGAGAGCTCTTGATTCTAGCCTTTCCATCTTGCTGATTGCAGCCTGGTGCCATATGACAGAAAATCACTGCCTCTGACTAGCTGGAGGAGGTCAGCACTGAGGGTACTACACGGGAGGCGAGCACTACGTGGCACACTTCCCTCGACAATTTGACAAACTGGTTCTAATACAAAAACTACTACTTTCAGCTAACCCCAAAGAGCCATGGACATGCAGAGGGCTGGCATCAATACCACAAGTATTGGTATGCACAAAGGCTCAGCATTGTTGGTGATAGCATCCATAGGGTGCAGGATCCAGATTCACAACTGCTGCATGGGACTGAGCTCTTGTGCATCTACAGGCATTGAAGGGCATGAGACGGGAAGAGCAGCAACTGCAGGGCTGGTGGGGGAAGGGGGAACTCCTGCCGTAGAAATACACACTATTCACAGGAGAAAGGTTAGGAAATAGCACTGCTCCTTGGAGAGGAAAGCCATATGGACTATATTCATAAAAAGCTGCAAAGCAAGAAAAAAATCCCAAGCAGTAAGCACAATTATGGGACCAGCTGTGTCACCACATTTCAGCTAATAAACCCAAACGCAGAAATGGGAAACCTCAGTGGGACATCTGGGACAGCAGCTCCAAGCGTTTGGGAGCTGTTGCTCAAAATGGAGAACAATGAAGGAGAGGAGGAAATGAAGCTGTGGTCTGGGAGAAGCACAGACCACAGACCTGGAAGTGGCACTGAGTGCTCCTGCAGGGAGGCAGAGGCACTGCTGTTTGAACCGTTCCTGCAGTGTGCGACCACTTGCCTGAGAGACCACCTTCCCCATACACGATCCCAACCTCTTCCAAACTAAACCTCGGCCGTTGCAAAGCTTTTCCTACTGTCTTACCTAAAATTCCCTTACCACAATTTCTTATTTTCTTCATCTTCCAACATGAAAACCAGTTTACTTCACCCTTTCTGGAGCAACTTCTACATGTGAAGACAGGACGGGATGGTCCTCCATTTCTGACTGTAGGTTTTAACTCCCCACAGACATGCTACAAGTAATTACAGCCAATGGGGGCCTTGTCTTTCCTGGATCATGGAGCAGGTCTCCAGTTTATCAAGTACACCTGCAAGACGTGGCTACAGATTTGGAAGGCAGCTGTTATAAATCCTACTAATTGTCCTCAAAGCTCTTCTAGAAAGCAGTTATAGCTAGATGCTAAGAATAGAAAGGTTTCTAATTCTACAACAAATTAAGAACTTTGCAGGAACTGCAAATATAACAATGCACTAACACCACAAGACAGAGAAAAATGACTGCACAGTCCCAGCTCAGTTGCTAAAGGGACTGCAAAACACAGATGTGGGACTTTTTAACATTTTTGCACAAAGCTCTTGCTTCAAGAAGAGACAGAAGACTGGAAAACAGGCTTGGCTTTAAGGCTCGTTTCTCATTCCAGCAGGGCTGTGGAAGTTCAGACCTTTGAGAAATGGCCCTTGAGCCTCTTAATCAACACCCAAAAAGAGCAGATACAGTGACAGCTCTTACTGATCACAAAGATATTAAAACGAATATACAGCACTTCTATCTTTTGGTGCATTTTTCAACAGAAGAAGGGAGAATGCTATGTCTATTCCTGGCCCGGAGAACTTAAGTTTGAGGTGAGAGGGCCAGGAACATCGTTATCCTGAAGCTGGGACACAAACCCAGCTGAGCACCATGGGCAACATCCCAAAGACAGATATGAGCTGTGCTGTTCATCCGCACAAGATGTTCAGAAAACTGCTCTGCTATTTTGGGGGGTTTATTTTATTATGGAATCACAGCAGTTTTATGGTCATCTTCTCAACTCTGTAAATCAAATAGGAAACAATTTACCAAAGCCGTGCTAAATTAACAGGCACACTCAGACACACTTTTCATTTGCAAGTACTGGGCACAAAGCTGTATTGCGCAAATTCAGCAGATACTTTCCAGATTCCAAGTCTGAGCCTCTGTTTCTTCTGTCTTCCACCCCCCCCTCTTTTTTTCCCCCCAAATTTAACTTAAGCTCAAGAGAAACCCAGCATTTGCAAAATGCATCAACCCTGTTTTATAGATGGGGGGACAGAGGCATGAAAGTGTGAGGTCAGGTCTTCAGGGGTCTGTTTTCTAGCTGTCAGCTGTAAGCATTATTTATTCTCCCTCCTGGATACCCTAACCTGAGTTGCAGAGAATATTTTAAAATATAACCATTCCAGATTTGGAAACTAATAAATCAAACCTAATGTTCATTTTATACATGCATATATGTATTTTTTGAATATACATACTGGGGAAAAAAATAACCACTCAGCATTCTCACACAGCTTTCCTGAAATGTCTCCTTCGCTCCTATTTATTTGCTGGTTTTGCTGCCAAAACCTGTTCACCAACTGTCACCCTTCGTTCCTGCTCCACTCATTTATCACCCCAAAATAATTACAACAAATAACTGGTGGTGGCCTCATGACATGTTTTTTAAAGCTCCCATCCCTCTGTTCTATACAATGCAAAAACCATATGATCCCCTTTCGCAAGAGAAGAGGCTACCACAGCGCTGGTACCCTCAGGTTTAACCGAGGGAAGCCCAGCGGTATCTGTGCCATTCCTGCTGGTACAGGGATGGAGCAGTGTCAGGCAGCTGCAACTCCCTGTGTGCCACGCAATACGGATCTAAAAGAGAATTTCTGGAAGGGAGGAAAAAAATAATAAAGGTCAGTCCCTACACTCTTCACTCCAACAGGCGAACAGTGATTGTGTGTTTCCAGAGTACTCACATACCACTTCCTTACTGCAGGCGTGTGCACCTAAGCAACAGCTTTGGATAGGACGGGGAAGCAATGTTAGTTTGGACTCTGACCTGGTTGACCCATCGGCTACAGCTGCACTGAGTGCCACAGGCTCTCCCCTGGCTGCTAACTGAGATCCCCTACCCACAGAGCACGCAGTAGCAGGGTTATGCCTCTCAGTTAGGAATCACTGGGGTGATTCCTAATTTGCACAGGTGTAAAGCAGTCAACCCTGTACAGAGGAGCTCGTCAGTAACTAAAACACAGGGCTTTGGCTCTCAGGGTTTCCTGGCTTCCTGCTGAAGGCAGCATAAGCAGCTCCCATGCCCATTTCTCCTGGGTAGATAAGCTGCATCTTGTGCCGCACTGAGACTCACTGGGAAAAAAAAACACTCTACAAAAACTTCAAGCACTGAGTGCACCCTAGTCAGGGAAATAACGGTCTCAAGTCACTTCTGCCCTCTCTAGCCACATTTCCTCTTTCTTCCACTGGTTGTCAGCACTGTGCCGTGCTGCGGCCACGTCCAGCTGTGTCCCCTGCCCCACAGAGGCTGCCCTTGGCGGACCTGGAGGTGCTGCTCGGTGAAGCTGCTCTGTAACTGAGGGCTGCTGTCACAGCCGTGCTCCTAGGCCTCGGCAATCTGAGCTCAGCTGGCACTTGCTGGAGTCTGTCAGATCATGGAAAGAAGCTGGGGAATTAAAATTCCTTCCAAATTGAACAACAGGACCTGAAAACTCATTTTAGATACATTCCATCGAAAGTGCCATCTGGAAGCTGCTCCCCTCTTCCACCACTTGGAAATGGAAGGGAGCTCACCTCCCCTCTCCTGAGCTGTGTGACATCAGCCGTCCTGCCAGGGCACCACCACTGCACGGAGTGCACCCTGGGGGGCAGAGACCAGCTCTCTTGCTGGAAGCCCCCTGTGCCGTACACCAGCTCTTACCTGTGTTTGTAACGAGGGCCTCGCCGCTGCCTCCTGCTTCACAGGGGACACAAAGACAGGACTCTGCAGGAGGCCTCAGAATGTGCCAAGTCAGCACACGTTGTCCCAGATAACAGCGCACACCTCCACCTGACAGGCTCCTGCCTGGCTTTCTTACCGTCACTTCACTCTGAAATGGATGCAGGAACCAACTGTGCCTCCTGAACCCACTGTCCCCGCAACACCGTCTGCCAGGACTGCGCTGACAGCGCTTCGGGCACTGGGAGCACCGCCTGGGTACCTCCTGACAGGAGCTACGTCAGCTCCCGTGTCACCTTCCTCCTGGAGATGAAGAGAAGCCATCCTACCTGCTCCATCCGTACTTGGATAGGAAGGGGCTGACAGCGACGATATCCTGGTACCCAGCAGGTGAAGTTGCTCCCTAACAAAATAAGCTGGGCTTCTCCTGCTCTGCTCTCTCCTCCCTTTTAAAAGAGTCCTTGGCAATTTTAGAGGCACACCAGGATTATCTACAGCTCACCCTGGTGCTCTCCTACCATGCAAACAGCAGTGTACACACTGTACCTTACTGCCTCCTCCTATTGCTAAAGAAGCCAACAAATTCACATCTGTCTACCTCTGCCCAGAAGAGTCTGATCCTTCCTCTCCTTGAAGAGCTCTCCCACACAGGCTGCTCTGAGGTCACCTGCCCAGACTCAGCGTTGGCCTGGTTATAGAAAAATGGTGCTGGAAAAAGGGAACATTTTCTTATGCACCTTTGTAAAAATGTCTGCTTTCTGCAGCTGGTTGCTGCCTTCCTCCCCAGAGGTGGCCCAATGTCAGAGCTACTAAATAGATACAGCTATGTAAATATTTTATTTTATTCCAATCTTGCGATTATGAATATTTTAGCAAAACATTTTGCTCTTATTTTCTTGTCTCCCTCCTCAGATAAGTGACCAGCTTGAACAGTTTAGTGACTAAAAATGGATGAAACATTCAAAATACCACGCACACCAACAACACCATGTTAAATGCATAAAGCCAGCTGAAAATAAATCCATTATTTATTAGCTCTGTGCCTGTAACAAGCCAAGCTCAAAGTGCATTTCAAACTGGATTCTTCAGAGGTACTGCTCTTGAGTGCCTTGTTCAGTACACTCTAACTTCAGAGGCAGGAAATTAACTATTTTTTTTTCGGCTGATCATATATTCCCTTTGGCATTATGGCTTCTGACCTCCAGGCTGTGACCCCATTGTGCAGTCTGGGGGCTTTGAAATTTTTTCCCATTTTCCACTGCCTTCCTTTCTAGCAAAACAGATCTCCTCTGAAGCACGGAACCACTGAACAGCTCCCGCACCCCCTCTCTGCATGGAAAAAAAACAAAAAAGGAGTCTGGAGTATACCTGACCCTGCTGAGATGGGGACCCAGCCATGCCATTTGGGACACAAGTGCTCCTTTGTCAGACACACAGTTGCTGCTCAGACAACTCACATCAAAGCCTTGCCTCAGACCCCAGCCCACGGCGCCTTCTGGCTGCCCTCTCCCCCCGAGGAGGGCCCTCAGCCCCTGCACACACTCACGGCAATCCTGCTCGTCGGACTTGTCCTTGCAGTCCTCGTCCCCATCGCACTTCCAGTTGAGGTGGATGCATTCGCCGTTGCCACACTGGAACTCGTGAGCCGCGCAGGTGTTGAGGGCCTTGGCATCGTGGCCACACTTTTCTACGGATTCGTCCGACTGATCGTCGCAGTCCGGCTGGTTGTCGCAGACCCACAGCTCCGGGATGCACACGCTGTTGTTGCACTGGAACTCGTTGGGGTTGCAGGTCAGAGGGGAGCATTTTCGTTCATCGCTGCCGTCCCCGCAGTCGTTGTCCCCGTCACACACAAAGATGATGGAGATGCACGTCTTGTTACTGCACTGGAACTCATTGGGAGAACAGGCTTGGGGAGAAAAACAAGCAGGTGAGCTGCAAGGTCTCCAACCTCCCCCTTGCCACCGTGCTGGCTTTAGCACATTACAAATGTCTGAGACAGGGGAAAGGAGAGGGCACAAACGCATTGTCTCGGCTGTCCTAAACTAAACTACGTGGCAAGCAGCAGGTGAAAACACACTGGACATCGCTCCAGCTGTGCCCTGGAGTGCTCCCTGCCTTTGTGCTGCCCTGCAGCAGTAAAGGGAACGCACTGACCCAAGTTGTAGCCCCAGTTCAACCTCCCCACCACCCTTCTGGGCCATGGGCAGCGCTGCAGAAGAAGAGGCAGGAAAAATGGGGGGCCAGCTGCAGCTGTGCCCTGGTGCTGAGGCAAGAGCAGCCCTGTGAGCTCCACTATATGGGGACCAGGGTGGACAGAGGGGGCACACCACGGGGGTCGGAGGTGTGCTGGCAGGAGCCGGGGGGGACCCACAGCGCTGCGCTGTGCTCGGCGCTGACACCACCAGCTTCCTGGCTGTCACGAGCACAGAATCAGGTTTGAGGATTTCACAGTGTGCCTGGTTTTGGACATATTAAGTGGGATGTGTAGGGTAAATATTTAGTGAGTCGAGCATCAATTTAGCTGCAATCTGCCAGTGAGGCCCTTTACAACACACTGAATGCCTTCCCTGGAAATCACAACTCAGCATTAACATACAAATGAGACGTTTGTCAGATATGAGGCTGAGCACTGAGTGGAGCACTCTTGTCTGCAAGCCTGATGGACAGCTGAACCAGAGAAACCTGCTTAAATTAAAATTTCAGGTACTCCAATAACGTGCACTTAGCCCTCACTTTATTTCATCAACCAAATGAAACCGGGGGCACCAAAACCCTAGAAGAAATTTGCTTCAAGTACTTTCAATTAGATGTAGTTTAGTCTTTTGGTTAAAAAAATAAATAAATCTCTGCTTCTGCCCTTTCAGATATCTACAGGAAAGTTACACATTATATAAACTACAATCAATATAAATAAATTAAATATTTTTTTCTAATTGCATTTGGGAATCATTTTGTTTTCAGCAGCAGAGCTATTTACGGTCACTTCTGCAGAGCCCCTGCTACAGCCCCAGTTCAGACGTCCTGGTAGCTGCAAGGGGCGGCACAGCTCCCAGCAGCAGCCTCGCAGTGAAGGAGCTGATACATGCCAGCTTTACAGCCAGCAACGGGAACCCAGCGGTACCCTACCGAAATAAGCCTGCTTTATACCTGGGAGCAGAACTATTTACCTAGCAATTAAGAGTATGTTCTCTTAACTCACTAATTTACTGAGTTGTCCACTGATATTTATTTACGTTCTAGCTTGTGAACTCGCTGGGCTTCACCTGTCAAATTAAGCAGCCTGTATTTTGACACCAGAGCAAGACAAGAAATATATCTACTTCTCCCCTCCTGCCCTGCGCTCGGTCCCGTTTACTCCCAGGTTTTCCAGATGTTCCTGCATCTGCCAGAGCAGCAACCTGACTAATTCGAGGAAGAAAAGGTTTGCCTTCCTTGGTGCGACACCAGGCACTGGCTACAGCCCAAGCTCCGTCCAGCAGGGATAAACGGTACAGAGAATCTCAGCTGTGTGCCCAGCCTCACAGCACTAATCACACACCACAGAGCGAGGCCACCAAAGGAGTGCCTGTGTTAGCCACCAAACACTGACCAGGCAGCTTGCCCAGGCTCCTTCTGTACTCAGGAGGGTATTTTGGGGATGGAGAGATGCCCTCACCAGCAACTCCTGCCACACACCTTGGGATGGGAACTGTCCCCTGGAGGGGCTAACCTGTCGCCTCTCCAAACAGAGAGGAACTGGGATCAGACAGCTAACATTAGGAGATGAATGCCTCTCATAAGGACCTGAAATACAATCGCAGTCTGGTGGAAAAGCGTTTAAAAAACCATTTTGCATGACAGAATTGAGACTATTAAAGTGCTGCAGCCCGCACACAAGTTCTGCTCTTTTTCTTCATTCAGCATACTTTTCTATCCTTACCCAATAACTCGAAATAAAATGCTCTGTTAATCCCAGCCATCAGCACACAGCTGTGGGACCTAATGATCTCTTCAGATGATGAATAATATGGAACTGCCAAATGGAAATTTAAGGTAACAGTTATCATCTTACCAATCTATTCAGAAAAGGAACTGAGGAACAGGAATATTTCTAGGTCTACGTCCAATTTCTGTAACAGATCAAGGCTGAGAAGAATAAATTGTTTTTCTGGCATTATTTTGATCAATCTCAGAAACATGCCAGCAAGCAAAATTTTCCATAGTCCTTTGATCCCTCGTTTTTGGGCAAGGTTATGATTTGCACGCTGCAGAAGTGCATTAATTTCCTTCTCCCCAGCTGTAACGAGCCCATCTCTTTTCCTTCAGTGTTTTCTTGGTCCCACCTCCACCCCTCCTTCCATCTGTACACGTTTCTGTTTAGAAATTTGCTGTATTGGCAAATTAGAGGTGGATAAACGCGTGTGGGACACACACAATGGAAGTTTGCACAAAAGCTCCTCCTCCGCACCTACAGATCCCAGTCCAGGTATAAAATTACTGATAATCACCGTCAGAAGAAAACAGAAGCAATTCACCCTTTGTAACCTCTCGTGAGGACTTTCTCAGGGAAGCTGCCCTGCTTGGAACGGGCTGGCTGCTGTCACCGTGCCGTGCCAGGGAGGCCCCCGGGCAGCCCCAGAGCTGTCACCAGGGCCACCTGCAGACACGGTGCTGCTGAGATGGCTCCTCAGGGTGCGATGCCAGAGGGGAGCACTACAGAAGGCTGCTCCAGGCACCTCCTGGTCAACTCAAGGAATGAAAATGCCCTTTTCTTCACTTACAGACCGAACGGTCATCTTTAGGCCAGCTCAAATGGGACAGTTCCTTCGGGGTCACATGTGCCTTGAGCAGAGACCTCTGTCTGTGTGTGCAGCTGGCTCTCCTGCTGGCCCCCAGAAGGCAGACACTGTCCCAGCTCCTCTCACCCTTTTGTTATCCTCTCTGACAGCTAAAATCCACGGGGCATGCATGGATAAAGCAGTCTGCAGCTTCCAGCCACTTGAGGACTTGCTCTGGCACAAACAGGCAACAGAGGAGAAAAGCTGCTTACGATCCCGCTGCACCCATGCAAGAGCCAACGCGCTCCTGCTCCCTGGGTCCTCTGCTGTGTGGTTTGGCAAACCTAATAAAAAGCAGGACTACAAATTATCTTACATGGGCAGCTGGAGAGATGAGGATGGGGGAATAAAGTCCTGGGGACAGTTTACTTCGCATCTCCTTTCATAAATCTGTCAGGGTACCTGCGCAGTCCTATCGCTACAGCATTTCACTGCCTCCAGAGCATTTCAACAGAAATGCCTTGAATAATAATTAAATTATCACCAGGGTATCTTTTTTTTGACTCCAGCAATTTGTTAGCATTCTCTGGTTTTGCTACCTGTCCTATTGTGAGCTTATTGGTGTGAAACAAAGGAAACAAATATTAGCTTGCTTTCCTTCGTGCCAAAGAAATTAATAAATGACATACTCTCAGGTGCAAAAACTACTGCAAATATGAAGTGATCCCAGTAGAAATATTGTCAAGAAGAACTGTTTGTCAAGAAGAAGTGTTTAACCAACTGGTTTCAAAGCAGCATATGAGCATAACTACAAAAGCAGTTTTGTATGGTACTGTAATCCGTTAAGATTCTTCACACTTTTAGAAAGCAAAATATCACATCTAACAGGCAGTGGCCTGTAGACAATACACACCAGAGGTACTTTGCTTTAATTTCTGCCTTGTACTAAGGATTGATACATACAGCACAAACGCCACAATTTTTGCCTCACTGCAATCTTGTCACATCTCTTGAGAAGAGTGCAGCAGAAGCAGTCCTTGGAAGGAAGAAAAGAAAGATTGTGGTGGTGGAGTTAGTGTTACAGTGCTGGTTTTCCTCTGCCCTGAGCCAGGATTTAACCAGAGGCTTTAATGGATAGCCTGGTGTAGCAGCAAAAGCCTTGGCTCATGTGCTTCACCAAAAAGTTAAGATAATTCTACCACATGCTTTTTACGTGTTTATAAAGAAAAGTAAAATGCTCTAAAAATAGAGGGTACTCTTTAAGAACCATAATTTCAAAAAAAAAACAACAAAAAACACCAAAAACCAACCCACATATTTGTACATAATTTTTCTACAACAGGCATTTGTACAAAGCAAGGATCTTCAAATCTGTATAAAAATAAGAATGTGAAATAAACATTATAGCCATCATTAATAAGAGCTGGGAATGATGTACAGTGGACTATTATCGCTTCCCCTGCTAATCTTTAATTAAAGATTTTTGGATTTGCAGTAAGAATCTGATATTTTATTAATCTTTTTCATCCAAAAACTCAGTTCCACTTGAAATTATATGAATGGCTTAGAGAAAGATAATTATTTGGTAAAATTTATGGTGAAGTGGATAACAGCAATTACTGACACTGAAGAGAAGAAAATGAGATGAATTATTACGCTGCAGTTTTCTGACACCCTCCCAAAGACAACTGAAAAAAACCACGTGGCTTATATTTCTTGTTTGCTTAAATCTGATCAGGGATTCTCTGAAGAAGGCAAAGGATGATTTGCACCTACTAACACTGGCACTGGGGAAACGGAGATCTACTGTTGATTTATCACAGCTTGAACACTGGCAGGAGAGGCCAGGAGACTTCTGAAACCCCTGAGCTGCGAGGTTTAGGATCTGAGCTCCTCACGGCTGCAGGAGTGGGATGCCTGAGCTCCATCTGCCCAGGTATTCTGCGTGGAGAGCAAATCCAGCCACCACAGCCCCCATAAATTAATCTCTGAGCGGGACTGGAGATAAGGAGGTCACAGAGTCCAGGCAGGCTGAATTAAGCTGGGGCTCCCAGGCCAGTTACCAGTGCAGCCATCACATGGGTTTTATTGACTCAGTATTTATTTTCAGGCTTAATTGTCTCTATATATTTTGTTTTGTCTGCAGAAAATCAGTGTGCTTACCACATATCTGAATATTTAATACAGATCTTTGGTTAAATACCAGTCTTTAAAGAGCAGATTCATGCCTAGAAGGACAAGTCTCCCGTTGAAAGCTGCCCTCCAGGAAGGGCAGCAGAAGAGACAGAGGTAAATGAAGATGACCTTGATGCGAATTGCTCTGAAAAAATGACAGGCCTCCCATGGAGGGAATAATGCAGCTGAATTGCAGTCTCACTACTAGCGGTGGTTGTTGCTATGGTGATTGATACCGAAAAGCCCATATAGATGAAGACTGCAGAAGGAATAGTAATTCCTGATATTGTTCAGATCACTAATGGAGCTAAGGAGCCATTTCACGCACTCTTGCAAATTAATATTTGCATGCACTTGCTGCCTTTGCCACA
This sequence comes from Anser anser, assembly GCF_964211835.1. Lineage (NCBI taxonomy): Eukaryota > Metazoa > Chordata > Aves > Anseriformes > Anatidae > Anser > Anser anser. The sequence continues at coordinate 26,505,714 of NC_139728.1, forward strand.
CTGCTCCCCTCCAACACAAATGAGTTATTTTCCCCCTCTCTGCAGCAGTATTTGCATAGTATTAGTTAATTATAATGGAGCAACCAGATGCCAAAGCCCCTGCTGATAAATAATGGTTGGTTCAAAAATGTATTTACTGTTTTCGAATATATTTCTGGACAATTATATATTCATTCCAAGTGATTCAATTTTCTGAAAATAGAATTCATTAGGACCCCACAATTTATGGAGAGAATCAGCTTATGTACAAAGGATATGTACGCTCTGAATTTCTCCTGTCTTTAATTTTGTGTGCAATAAGACTGCTAAACTCATATGTGCAGTCTCCTCAACTTCACTCCATACTAGGAAAGTGTTATGAAGTTTATCATTTTTATTCTGGCTAAATGATTGAAAATAATATCAAAGTAAGAACAAGTGAGGCATAAAATAAAGCAGCTTGGGAGCAGGGCAGAAAAAAAAGGATGGTCAGAATGCCTAAGGTTGGCAGCTTTTTGCCCAAACCACAGACACCCCACAAGGATCTTGTGAGAATAAAGACTTATCGTTACTCTTTTATATTCTGATATAAGCAGATGAATCAGATTGGAGATGTTTTGTACTTGCCAAAATTTAAACGGGAAAAAAGATATGCTGGGATGTGTTTAGTGGGTTTCTGTTCTGACTTTGCAAATTGGAACCTGTATGGGACACGCTCACCTCTATTCCCTCAGACATGACTTATTTATTAAAAAAAGCAATTTTACAAATTAACACCAATTTGACAAATCCCTCAGAAACATCTAATAACATCCGTGAAACTAGCAGCTGCTCTGATATTATTACACAAAGTCTGTATTTCTGAGGGATATATCTGTAGTACCCAGCAAGCAGAACTGCGCACTGCTGCCACAGCCTTGATCCCGTGACAGTACACACAAAAACCCCACATTACTGTGTCTGCATGCCTCTGTAGGACGCCCTGTGGCTATGAGGGTTGCCTGCACAGATCTTTCTGCATGATCAGGGGTTCATTTTGCCACTGCCGAGTTCAGATCACAGATACTTTCCCAGGACTGGCTTACTCCGTACATTTCACCTTCTGTCAATTGGGCACTTCACTCTGTGCTCATCTGCTAGCACAGACATGCAGTGTCCCTCATACCTGTCTGTTTTTTCCATTGCTTTCTGGTTTCTTACGTCCAGCTCAGGAAAAGGATTGCACCAGAACCTTAAAAGCTATACTTTAAAGTTAAAAGGCACACAGCTATGTTGCTGGCCTGTCACCACCTCCTAACCCACACATTCCCAATCAGAGAGATGGCAGCAGTTGAAGCAGTTGGAAAAACAGGACTTTTACGCTGCCACACCTAGGAAGGGAAGCCTGGAAGTGTGTTACAATCCACAATACTTTGCTTTACTGAATGCAGATAAGGAACGAGGGAGCAGCAAGTGACATGACACTGCAAAGCTCCACGCATTACTTATGCTTGCACAGCTACTCTCACGTCATCATAACTGTGCCTATCTCAAAAGCACTCGCAGGGGAAAAAAATCCCAATTCTTAGGTACAAGCCATCTAGTTGATGGAATCATTGCACAGGCCTCTCTGTCAAGGACAGAGCAGAGCAAAGCCACATTGGCCACCCGGAGGATATGTTTCTGAACCAGTGGGCCAAACAGGTAAGGCAGAGCTGGTGCACAGAGAAGCCTGGCTTTAGCCTGACGATCTGGCAGCGATGGCAACCCGTGAGGGCTCATGGGTTTTAATTCAGCTGAGTAATGAGGGACAAAGCGGTGCTCACATTGCAAGCAATGAGGTCACAGCCCCATAAAATCTCCACTTCCACTGATTTAGTTTGCTTAATGGGAATTCTCTGCAAGAGGAGATATTTCTTCTTATTGCAGTTGCTTCCCTATTAGCCTTAAATATTCACTGCATTTACCACATGGCACTGTTAACTCTTGCGGAGCACAAACAAAGGAGCTGTCACAAACCCTTCTGTAACATCTCACATCCCCAGCTTACCCAACTGGCTCCCACATTTCTCCAGGATCAGAGATCCAAAATGAGTTTGAATGTAGGTGCAATAACAATCAAAACGATGCCTTTGAAATAAAACAGTTTGCAAGGCACCTGATGTGAAAGGAAGAGTACTTAAAAGAAGAAACATAGAGGATACAGCGAGACAAGCAGCAGAATTCAGCGTAGCCAGATTGAAGGTTACGAATTTAAGCACACAGCATATATACCACGTCTACAAAGACAAGACCACTGAGGTGGTTTTGGGAAGGGGAGAGACTGACAGCCTCTTTAGGAACAACCATCTAATGATTTCTACTTATGTCATACTAGGGGCACAGTTATGATTTGATGCAAGTAGTGTACCCAAATAACAGACCCACAATCCCCCCAAAATATGGCAATCATGTTTAGAAAAAATGCTTTAGACTTTCTATTCATATGGAAAATTTAAGCACTGAGTGACACTCACTGCAATTAAAAGTGTAAGTGCCGTGCTAACTGCACTTGCTTTAATAGTATTGAGATTTCTGGGACATTAGGATTTGCCCTTCCATTTCTACTGCTTTGAAATGAGGCAGTACTTTGCTGAATTTGGGCTGCAATGGTGAATCAATTGTACTGCACGAGCATTTATTTTAAACTTTCTGGAAAAAAAGAAGTATAGTTAAGTGTATTTTACTGAGAGTTAAACCTCCCAGTTACATTTTATCAAAGAAACAAATTCCTTTGCAAAATGTAAGCAAAATGAATCCAACCATTTTATCTCCCTCTGTTTGGAAATGGTGTATTTCAGCTATGAAGCTGATTTTCAAATGCTGTTTTATCCATTAACATGACTCACAACCCCCCTCCCCATCAAACACTACATGACCCTCTCCTGCGTAGGATTGTACTGAGTTCAAGCTAGCTGATTCTGATTCAGTTTTAAAATCATATGCTCAGGAAGCTTAACTGTTAAGCACTGCTTAATTAGTGAAATGCATATGTACCCATGGCCACTGAAGGATGGAACTTCTACCCACGTATCTGCTGCCATCATAACACAATCGTTGGCACTGACAGTTACAGGAGATTTCCCTTAATAAAACTAAACAAATTCCTGCTTTTTGGATGAATAAGCTCAGAATTATAGCTCTATTCTTACGAAGAAAGCACTTTAGGGACATGAAACACAATCATATCTGGCAATAAGAGATGCAATTTCTTGGCTATTTCAACTCCAAGAGCTCTAACTGTTGAAAGATAGATAGAAGATGAGCATCAACTAAACATCTGCCCAGAAGATAAACATCAACTACAGGACAAATTTTGCTCCTTTGACAGTATGACTTATGACATGGGAAAGAAGGATCAGAGACAACTTCTCTAGCTAAAGTCCAGAAAGAATAGCAGAATAAAGCTTTTGTGTGTGCACATGTAGCACTAAGCTTTGGTTTTAGCTAACCATTACGTTTATTTATTTATTCTTAATAAAAACATGTATTTCATACCACTCTTCCACAACTCTGTAAAAAACTATCATTTAGGGTACGTAGGAGTACCCACATGTGTGAGAGTGTTGGCAGTTTGTTCTCTTTGCATCTCCTCTTTTTTCTCAGTGTACCTTTGCAGGAAAACGTTGTAGAAGTAGTACATTCTGAATTGTCTTATGTGTTATGCTTCCTTCTAGTATGTGTTAAAGGATAAATTATTCATAGAACATACCGATACGGACAATTTATCTGAAACTGAGGGATCAGCAGTGTGCAAATGTGCATAGGCAACCACCGAAGACTGCTGTGGTGAGCGAGGCACCACTCAGTACTGGGACACTCCATTTGCAGAACACTGCGTGTGTCTCTTCCTTCTTACACCTGAACTAAAGAGTCAGCATCAGGGAAAACAAAGCCATTTTGCCCTATCCTTCTGCAGATAGAGCCCTGACACAGGTCAGGCCACAGCTTTCGGGTTTAATTCCTGACATTTATGACAACTATCTTACCCTTAACCTTGATACAGGATTTTACATTTAATTACAACAAGCACCAATTGCATTAAAAATGAAACTACCTTCATTTTTCCTGTAAGAATGCAATTAAAGGTAACTACCAAGCTCTTTTTGCTTGCTGTTTTATTTTAAAGGAACTCAGAACAAATATGATTATGGGTTGTGATTTTTCCAATGTAACAATGGGGATTTTTCTGCAATTACTGCTGCTTTTGAAGGAGCTCTAATACTTTAAGCACTGATAAAGTGGCAGCTGTACATGTTTAATTTCTGAGAGCCAGGGCATAATGCACAAGCATTAATCCCTCCAGCTGTCCAGTAATTAAACATCATGTAAAACCCAGAAGATATCATTGCTGTGCTACCTTATCTTACTTATGAAGGACTTTCATTGGTTAAATCTATAGTAATTTTCTTTCCATTTTTGGAAATAATTGTAGATTCCTCCACCATGGCAAGTGTATTCAAGTTACCTTTTATAAAAATGCCAGGAATTTCAGGCTAGCCATGCTTCTTTTCACCACATGATGAAATAATCATGGATAATTGTATTAGATAAATATTCCTTCTTTAAGCACAAATGCAACAGCATGAACTTTAACCCCATTAAAACTGGTGAGTTTCTCAGGGAGAATATATGGCAAAATCTGATCCTTTGGGTTTGAGTTCCCTCTGAACTGACTGAGGAACATTACACCGCTGTGTGCCTAACCTGTTAGTGAAGGCAACAAACTCATTTCCTACCTTTGATGAAAGCATGTATTAATCATGCCGCAAAGGAAGACAAAGTTAGTGCTACATTACCACCAAGTAAAACTCTCTCTCTAGGATCTGTGTAGAGCTGGCCTGAAAAGGATTAGTATGGTCAAATGCCCATAGATGGCACTGGAAGCGTGACTCTTAGATGCAAAACACAGGCACCTTTACTGCATCCAGAAGAAAATAATGAGATGACACGATGCTCCTTACCGCTACACGACGAGACAACTTCCTGGTCAACAGAAAGGTCACATTTTCTAATTCCTGTGGGCACAGATTCAGGAACACAGAGCAGAGTAAGATGGATTTAAATCAGCCTTCCCCAATTCAGCTGGCTCATCACCAGGTGGATCTGCTGGAAGGATCAGGCCAGCTTTAGTCTGCCTGAAGTTCTGCTTTCTGCCAATAGCTCTCAGGTGATGTGAGCGCTATTGTGCAGGTTATTGCAAAGAGTGGACTCGGAAATTTTTCTGCACTTGGATCCTCCAAGAAAAGGACCACGCGCTTCTAAGCACTGCTGCTTTTTACGGAGAATCACACATGTGCCTGGAGCTTTGCCAGAAAGCAGTTAAATGAAAAGTTCCTGCCCTGAGGGGCTGAAAGATGATATACAGCATGAAAACTTGGAGGCTGTGAGCTACCATGGGAAGGACATGTGGCTTACAGCTGGGCAAGATTGTGCTTACTGTTGCTTCCCTCATTAATTTAAGAAATATTACCCAGCTTGCTCAATTTTTTTCTGGCATATTGTCTCTTGGGACTGAAAATCCAGAATTAATTCTGAGATATACAGCGGACAATCGGAAGCTGGAATATCAGTCCAAAACTCACTTGAGCCAACAGAAGTCTCCCTACTGACTATCAGACAAGTGAAAAATGAAGCTCATCACTAAAATGAGTAGGAAATCTGGGGAAGAAGTAAAAAATAAAAATAAAAAAGATTATAGGAATGGGGGCTAGCATGTGAAAATTAAGGCATAACTCAGTCTCTGCTGCTGTCAGTGAACACAGCTCTAGTGCTTTTTCTTAAAATATCTGAAAAAGCAGCATATTCAAACACTGCATTAGGAATACATGCACCCACATCCATAAAGATTCCTAACTTGCTTAAAGCTTAGTAACTGAAAAGTGTATTTAATAAAGCTATAGAGGAGCTGGGACCAGCATCACCTGCAGGGACCAGCAAGTTCAGAGAGCAAAGCAAACTGATCTTGCAAAGTACACAGCAAAAATAGGTTTGAGATACAAGTACACAGTTATTAGATCTAAAGATGTGAGACCTGTGAGTCACTGAAGCATGCTCAGGTTAAAAGAACATCCTCCAAGTGCAAACAACTTAGTGCCACATAAGCAGAGATTTATGGATTTCATAAATGCTGTGCATGTCTGCACAAAGGCCTTTTTGGGAACGAGGAAACACATGGAAAAGGGAAAAAGGCAAAAATGCACAAGAATATGTTTGAGAAGACCTTGCTGTCTCATATAACACAAATACAGTTATTTTCAGTTACAGCAGAAGATACTCTCAGTAACAGGGTTGTCCCTGTTGTGAGATTCTTGCAGAATTCCTGGCTCTCACCCTGGCACAATGTTAAGAGACTGGTCTAAGTATGTCCTTTCTTATGTGCACAAGTTCCCATGTAGTGCTTTATCTCTGTGCTATAATTAAACAGAATAAATCATGGTATGGGAAATTAGCCTATCAACATACCAACAAATACAGTCTTTCACTGCCTGTGTTACAAAAGAAGGGAAAACTGTATACACTTCCAGCTCCTTATCTGCAGGACACAATTTCTAACTGGATGCAAAAACTGGTCCAGGAGAGAACCAGTAACACAATCAGAAGACTCGGGGCCTGTATACTGGTCTCTCTCTTTACCATCCTACACAGCCCACTCAGGAGGAACAATAGACATGTCCATTAAAGGGATGAAATGCCCATTTCAGCTGTGACAGGATGGTAGTACTTCCTTTTCTAAAGCCATGCTGAAATTCTCTCTGCATTCCTGAGCAGCTGACAAAACAGTGGTCATTGTCTCTCTTAGCAGAGATTTAACAAGTTCTGCAGTAGTTATTGAAATCCAGACTGACCCTGAGCTGTGATGCTTTAATTACAGTCTCTCACATTCAATTTCTCTTTTTAGACTCAGTAAACGTGTTCCTAAACTTTTCCCATCTATTGTGAAGAAAGTTAAGGTACATCAGGAGCAGGCAGCCTTGACCACAGAAATCAGAAAGAGGAAGCCAGTACCTGCAGGCCACCAAATTCAGGACTGTACTTACATTATGAACTGCTGGTATCTGTACTAGAGAAGCAAACCAGACTTAAGACTACAACACATTGAGTATTGTAAAGACACAGATTACTTCTGCTCCAAAGAACCCAAGAATAAGTTTATTTTGTTTTTATGTACTCAGTGATTTTAAAAAAGGTAGGTACTTGCATTTTCAGCAATTGTTTGTGCACCGAACGTTAGTAGTGGACTTAAAGCCTGCTGCTCAGCTTGCTGGAAGTATGTTACTTAGGCCGACAGGCACTTAGCTAACTACATGCAAGGATTAGTACCCGCAGTTAATCCCTGGTGCAATTACAACCTGTGCAGACACAAATCTGGATGCCTAATTACCAATGCTTTATCCACTGCAGGTTAAATAACACAGCTTCCACTGGTTCCTCAGGGGAAGCTTTTCCACAGGGTGGAATTTTTCCTTTTTTATTTGTGGGTGAACAACATACCTGTGCCCAGGTAAGTCCAGAGCTTGCTAACTAAGCAGCTGAACCTGTTGTCTAATGGAGGCTCTGCAGGAACAGCATACAGGACTGCAAGTTCTTTCCTTTCCTGAAGCAAAGTTATCCTAAGCTCTGCAGTGACAAATCCACTTCAGATCACACAGGGTGCCAGTCAAAACAGCTGACCTTCAGCAGTGACCGCTAGAAAAAGAGAGGGCTGTAGGACACCAGTCTGTTTTCCATTCACGCAAGATAATCTACCAAAGATGTGGCCGATACAAAGCTTAAAGGAGATTGCATGTGCAAACTCTCAGCACAGAAATTACCATGAGCACAAATAAACTGCCTTCGAAACATTTATCCAGAAAAATGTGTTGTCTGTGGACAAGTTTGTCAGCTCTATGAGAGCTGCAGCCTTAGCTATGACATGGTGCTCTGCGCCAAGGGGCTGCAGCTGACAGGCTTCGTTAAAATGAAAACAAAAAAGTGAATGCAGAGGTGAAAAGAAGAAAAAAAAAAGAGGTCTGAACCTAGGAACAGACATTTTCTTTTTCTTTTTTAATTTTTTGAATCAGGATCTTGTCTGCTACTGAGATAAGAGAAAACAGATAAAGGATTCTAAACAGAGAAGAAATGGGAATGTTCAGAGAGTATCGGTAGATAGGCTTAGTGAGGTTTTATCAGATTTGGACAAAAGGGAGGATCGCTATCAATCCTCCACAAGTGCTAGGAGTTTGAACAGCTAACGGATTTATTCTCATCCATGATGGAAACACCTTAATTTGACAAGCAACCTCATCAAAAATGCTCCCACTCCAGCTATTCAAGAGTATCTCCTGTTTCCTTCTCAAAGTTAATTTAATGCCTCTGAAAGGTGCTGAGTTGACAGATCTCAGGACTGAAGGCCTCTGATGTTTTCACCCACCCAGGAAGCTCAAAGTTTGCCTGTCAGAGCCTTTCTGCCTCACCCCCTGGCTACAGAAGAGCCCATCCCACGTTTAGACTCCCCAGCAATTTGCACCCACTGAGGTGGCACCTACATGGGGACGACACTCAACCACAAGGAGCTAAACGATAATCAGTAATTCATTTCACATGAGTTACCCAACAACCATCAGAAGATGGTAATTTGTCCTTGGATTAAATTTCCATTTTAAGAACCTACATGTGCACTAAAAATATGGCACATAAGCAAGGCTAGAGATGCTGAAACATCCAGAAGGGAAACACTCAGCTATTTCTAAATCTATTAATAGCATCATCATGCTGAAATTATGTGGCATTCAGAACACATCTAAATTCATTTTGGGGACTACCTCAGAGCCTTGAAAAAAAGAAATTCAAAGCAAGCAATTTCTAATAATGTATTATTATAAATAAAAAAACTCCATGAGACAATTCCTACTAATGTGAGCAGCAGCATTAAATTAGTGGAGGCAGCCACCAGTGTAAAATTGTTTTAACTTCACTAACTCATAGTGGGAAAAGAATAATTTTTTTTTACTATTCTCTTCTGAACTTGCCTTTAATCCAATTCAATGAAAAAAAAAAGAAAAAGCATACGCCATAGACAGAACACTAAGAGTTTCATACAGAAAGCTGAAAAAGACTTGAAAACTGCCAAAATATCAGTAGCTTAAAGGACAAAGGACCAGGGCCCATTACCAACTTACCAGATCATCATAATTAATAAATTAGGAATGGTTTGTGCACAAGCACTTAATTCCACATGAAACAGGAGGCAATGTAAGGCAACCTATTTCTTTTCCTTGCAAGCCAACCCAACTGAAACTATGCTGCACAAACTTAGAGCAAGCCCAGAGCTCATCCCACACACAGCAGCCTGTTACCATCACCCTTGGACCTCTGAGTCAGTGCAATATGGAATGGAGATGCTTTGGAAAAGTTTCTCTCTAATCGGTATTTCATCAAATTAGTGAGTCACATTGAACCTTCATACCGAGCTTTGTTACACAACTTCAATGAAAAGACAATGTGGGTTATGAACTGGGTAGGTGTCAGACCCCAAAATTGAGTTTTCAAATTAAGAAACATCAGTGTGAGTTTACATGCACTCATTAAGCCCTTTCACCAGTAATCTGCAAGTAAAAACACCATTTCTGATATCACCTGAAATGACTGTAACACTGACAGAGGGTTGAAGGCAATCACACAGAACAAGAGACAAATTCTTAGTAGCCTGGGACCATTTGCACTTAATAGCAACAAATAATTTAATAACAACATAGAACTCTAATAACACAGTTATATGAGAGCAATAATAGAAATGTGATTTCACTTCTGCACAGTAGTGGTAAGACTATTCCCTAGGTTCCAGTGGTCTGTATAAAAAGAAAGTTGGAAAACCATGAAAACCATTTGGGATATCAAAGAGAGCCACAAAAATGAGTCAAGCATTCATTCAAAAGAAAATACTTGACAACAAGAAGCATAAAGAACTAAATATGTTTAGTCTATCAAAAAGACAGTTTGAGAAATGACTTGATTACACAGTGTAGGAGTTTTCACAGAAGGAAAACACTGTTAAAGAGCTCTTTCATGCAGCAGAAAAAGGGCTAATAAAAGGCAATGGCCATTTAGGGACTGAATTTACAACTGTTACAGTAAACAGTATATCATTCTCTCTATGTCCAGTGAAATCAACAAGCTATTTATAAAGAAACGTCCAGGCCTATCCATTATATCCCAGCAAAAGCTAACCTAGCCCACAGGGCTATATTCTGCAGGAGAAAGGAGGGGGCAGTAAGCTGCTGAACTACTGGAGAAGAAGGTTTGAACATTGTTACTGAAGTCTTTACCACATCACCTGATATTAAGCCCTTATAATCATGTTCTAAACTGATTATATTCTACTACAGCATTAAAAGAATACTTAATTCTCACTAGAGTTCTCTTCACATTCTCCAGCCATCTCCAACCGGAGAATGTCTTTCCTCACTTTTTCTAAAATCCACTACTTAGCATTGCAAATGTAGAATGAATGAATTTTGTTGGCAGGAAAAGTCATCCTTTTACATGTAATTTGTAATAGTCACTCTAGAACTTTTATAGTCCTAAGGGGAGATGTTGCATATGTATTAATGTATTACTCCAACTCACCAGGAGTGCAACCAGCCTCATCAATGCCACTTTCACAGTCCTTCTGCCCATCACATCTCCAGGACGATGGGATACATTTGTTGCTTGAGTCTCCACAGCTAATTTTTTCAGCTGGGCACACTTGTTTGGCTAGAATAAAAGAAAGAAAGAAAAAAACACAAGTTTAACATATTTCTAGACGTTGCTAACATTGTTTGCACTTTTTAAAAGTTATTTTGATTTTGTATGGCTTAGTCCTGAGAAAACTGGTAATGAAATCTCAAATCAACTGTGATTTTGAGGTATGCCTGCTTAGATCTCCTGTACATGTTCCCCAAGAGAGACCACAATACTTTTATATGCAAAAAAAAAAAAAAAAAAAAAGACACTAGTTATTTCAAGAACCCCATAACCCCTTAACTTTAAACTCAAAGGAATTGAGGGAAGTGGAACAGAACTTAGCATTTCATTGCAGACAGGCTCTTGTTTCTGGCCATCTCAGTGACCTGGTGTTGCAATAAACCATGCATAGGCCCCACTGCTCTTTACATGCTCTTGTGGCCTGGTTGCCCATTCCCACTTTCTCCTTACCATCTCAGTCTGTGCATGGCCTGGAAGTGCTCAGCTTTATGCTGTGGCTTTGCTCTCCACAATGTGCTGCTGCCTCTTGAATCAGGTCTCCTTGCAAAACTATTCTGCATTGCAAAAATTCCTTTTTTTTTTTTTTCTCCATACTTGTGTAAAGAGCAACATATCTACATTTATTGTGACAAGGCTGCTCAAATGTGTAATGTTCCACTGTTCCAACAATTGTTTAGTATTCTGGAACCACCACCCAGTTGGACAGGATTTGCCTACTAAACAGACCAATTCATCTGTTCAAAAAGTTACACATTTTCAAATGGCATTTCCATTGGTATTAATGACGATAATGCTACGTATGGCTGCAGGTCTTCTGAAAAGGGAGGAACCTCAATTCTGAAATAACTAAAAAAATCTTTCACCTTACTCTGCCCTGGTAAAGAAATTTATGCAAAGTCTGTCTGCTTCCCAAGTACTGCTCAAGAGAGGATGAAAATTATACCTCTCCATTTCCACCTGCAGAAGAAGGCCTTAGAGGGCTCTCTTACAGCCCCAAAGCATCAATCAGCCACTTAGAAAGCAATGTCATTTAATCCCAGGATTTCTCCATCTTCTCAGCACCTTGAAGCACTTTTACAAGCAGTTTCTAGAACCTGTGGGCAACCAATACATCAGGAAAAATTAGGTCCTGCCACAGACAAACAGTTAATAGCAGATGTAATGAAGTTTTATAACCCTGGGGCTAGAAAGCATTTTTGTTGAAATTTGCTCACTACAGACCTAAATAACATTTAGGAACATTCCATAATCTACAGGCAGGGAGTGGGGTCAGGGAATCCTACTTAGGCTTTTTAATTATTATTTTACCAGCAGGCCAGTAATAAAAATCACCTGACACAAGAAGGGCTCTCCAGCAATAATGCACTGGGATCGCCACCTCTGCTAGCTGAGATCTGTGTGCTGCCACTGGCAGGGACAGCTGTCCCACCACGTCCCATGCTTTCCCCTCAGCCCTGGTCCCCTCTAAGCATGACTGCAAGGCCACTCAGAGGTGCCAAGCTCTTGTATCCTTCCAGAGAAGTCAGACAGCACCTCTGAAAACCAGGTCACTTGTGAATTGCACAAAATGGTGTAAAACCAGAGGCTTGCCCTCACCCTTCAGGAAGCTGACTTTGCCTTGTCAAGACAGGGCCGTTCTGGACACCATCCCCAGAGCTGCATGCCGGGGCCCACCTCCCTTCTTTAACACATCCAAGTAACTCACGGAAAGAAAAGGAGAAACAAACTCTGTGGCAACTGGTTGGTAACCAGCAGCCACCTCAAACAAGAAAAAGGGGAGCTAAAAATGGTCTGTTTGGCCCACAGCCCCTCAAGCACAGAGGGCTCCCACCCCAAGCATACCGCTTCTGCTGATGATATCCAGCACTCCCATGGGCACTTACAAGTCTGATGAATGCCACTTGGAAAAATAAAAATACACAGCCAAGTCAATACAACTTTTTGACCTTCATACAGAGCTACATAATGATCAAAGACAACACGCCAGCAGGTCAGGCCAGCGGATGCCAGGGAGGGAAGGTGCCAGAGGCCTCACCTCACTGCTGACGGTGGCACCTCTGAGGAGAAAGGAGGCACCGCTGAGGGGAAACGAGGCACCTCTGAGGAGGAAGGAGGGACCACTGAGGAGAACTCTGAGGAGAGGACAGCAAGTGATGGGAAAGGGAGAGGTAGGGCCACAGGCTACATGTCTGTGAGGCAGCACAAGAGGCCTGGGAGGTGACAGTGGCACAAGGCCACTGTTTTCCCCACTGGCTGTGGGGAAAACATGAGATAAAAGTAACTTTCTTTGCTAGATTTATCATTCCAAATGAATTGCCATGGTTTTGCACTTTGAAAGTTTGTCTCTTCACTTCACTGCATTTGTGTAGTGCATTTGAGAGTGAGGTTTGTATTTGATTAGCATACCAGGAGAAATGGGACACCAAAAAAGTCACAACAACGTTTGTTAATCACGTTATTGGTCTCCACCACAAAAAATTGTTCTAGCTCTTCTTTTTCAGACTACAATCATGGAAAGGAATTGTGTTTTGATGACAAGTAGGACCACCTTCTTCATGCTCATAGTAACTCTCTGTTGAGAAAGCACTAGCAGATAACAGATAGAGGATCTTACATAAAACTTGAAGCAAAATTCTGAGGAAAATCCTTCTGCATTATTTCAGCAATGTTGTTATTTTCACCTAGAGACACTGCAGAAATGCAAGTGGACTCAATGTCATTGCCTGTGCTATGTAACAGGCTTTTAGCAGCTGCAACCCAGACTTATATTTCTGTTTGTGCACGCCGCTTACACAAATGCAGACCTTTTGGGCTTACGTGACCAAAATATTTACTTCCTCCTTTCTTCACCCACACAGAAAGGAAAGGGTTAGCGTTGTACGTGAGAGTGAATGGTCTTACCCTGGATATTGACTGGACTAATTCGAGTTATAGCAAGGTCTGCCTTTTCAGAAAAGCACCATTAAACAACTTGGTTGAAATGTCAGACACATCAACACCAATTTATCACAATGAACTGCAAATGCCAAGGATGGACAACAAGGGTTTATTTATGAGGAGACAAGAGCAAAGAAGACAAGAAGGTTCCATTTACTCACTACCGCCAATGGCACATTCTTCTTTTTCTTTACATGAGGCTACAAAGTCTTTCACAGAACCACAGAGCCTAACTGGCGCCCCACTGTTTGCTTCCTCTTGTGCCACTGCTGTGCTTTTCAGGCTCCGGACATCATGTATATTCAAGAAAGCCCAAGAAAACAGAATTGATTTACTTTCAGAAGACCATTTGTCAGGTTCTCACCAAACAGGTACTCTAAGAGCATACACAAAATGTAATTAAGCAGCTTCTACTGGTGGGAAACCCACAAGACTTTTCATCAACAGACTGAACAGAACCCCCTTTGTGGAAATACATCGTTTTACAGGTCTGAACAGTTACTCTACCTCTACTGAAATAACTTCCCATCCTCTCCAGACTGCCTCCTTCATTTTCCAAGGTTCTTCAGAAGTAAAAATTAAAAAAAAAAAAAAAAAAAAGCTAAAACTTCGTTTTGCAACAGGGAAAATACTATACTAAAGTGGTTTAATTCACCTTGGACATGCCAATGAATTGTTCCTTCACAAATTCCACTGCTACACTTACTATGGACCTTAAAATTCCTACCTCCCCATTACCTTCAAGAATGGTTTGGTGGTTGTTTGTTAAAAGAAGGTTTGTTTTATTTTAAACAAGAACTTCCCTCCTTGAATATTGTCCTTAAATCTTCTTTTGTCATAGCTGGCAGTCATGTCTCAGAGATATATCAAGAACAAAATTTATGTTCATACTGCCTGTGTACAGAACTAGTATGTTCTATGTTCTCACCCAAGACAAGCACCTAAACGAGCAACTGTTCAGAAGAGAGGAAGGGAGTTTTGGTAAATTCAATACCCAGAGCTCCCAATTCCTGCAGATTTACAGTTCAAAAAAAAAATTCTCAGTCACAAATTTGCATATATATTGTATAATATATATATATACACATACATACATATATATGAGTGTATATTCCAGTCTACACTCATTACTGACTTGCATCTGATACATCCCCACTGAAGTTTTTGGGATGCATAATAAACATTTCAGAATCCATCTTGTAAATTAAATTACTATCGCAGCTGAAGGTATGTGCATTTAGTCTGCAGTTGTATTTTCCTTCCCTCACCTTTTCTTCCATCTCAATGGGGATGCTAGGAAAAGTGCTTTCTACTCCATTTGCCCACACCTTCCCTCTAGCTCAGAACAGGTTGCTGTTTCCTTAGTTTACTTCACTTAACCCAACAAGACATCAGATTTTCTGCTAAAGAGTGTTATATAAACATGTGTGTTATATTTAGTTAATCTCCCTTATCCCCTCCTTGTGTTAAGCCAAACCCAAACCAAACCATATCAAACAAGATCCCAGTTTATAGTGAGAAGGGCTTGCATGGGGGCAGCAACATCTGTGATGGATGCGTCTCGGGAATTTCTTTGGCACTGGTGCACAGAGCACATTGTGACTGCACAATATAAATTACTATAAGCAACTCAAAAGACAAATTAGGAAAGGCTACTAAGAAAAAGTAACTATAAAGGTCAAGAAATCATATTGGAAATGGCCTTAACAGTTGATACACCTGATAAAAAGTTAGATTCTGTGGACTAATTTGTTTGACAGTGATTTCTGTTCAGAAGTTCCCAGAGAAATGGATTTAACTCCATTGCACTGCATAGTACAGCCCTTACAATAGCATGGGTTAGGAGTCTTCCGAAAATCACACAACTCCTGCTCTACCTTAGAGATGGGAGGGATAAAATAGGCTTAGTGTACAAAGGGTTCAGCATGTTTAGAATAGATAGCGTGTACCTTGCTCCGATTATCATCTCTCAGATCAGAGTGAAATAATCAGGAATTCAAAATCCCAGGATTAATTCTAATTGCTGGAACAGACTGACTGCCAAAATAAAAGCGAGGTGGCTTTTACAGGACAAGCATGTTTCACATAGATGCTGCAAACAACCTCAAGGAAGAAAGTGATTCTCAGGGGTAGTGCCCTGAGAATAGTTTTAATAGGTTATAAAAAATTGTATTTGTGCACAGCCTAATGAGGTGAGATATTTCTACAGTGGGCTGAAAAGACAAATGACATCGGGTATTATAGTAACAAATAAGCAAGCTTCAAGTCCTGGGACTTCAGTCATCTGCATGGCTCATGAAGGGTTTCTGTACCAAAGTTCAGAGCTATCTTGGCACAGTTGTGGTTTGTTTTTAAACCTGTCCAGGGGTGCCTACTTAGAAAACTTGAGCCTGGCTGTAGACAGCCTTTAAAATTTATTGTGATCCACTGTGTTCCCCCATGATTAGTGATGCATGATGCTTTCAAGGCGATTCTGATTCAGGAGAGCCGTAGGAGAATAAAATACTCAAAGGTAATGGCTGACCCAGCACACAGACCGGTAGCAACATAGCTGGGAATCGGTGAAGTTCAAACACAGACATGCTATGGGAAGAAAGAAGAGTGTCAAGGAAGAAATGAGAGTCAGGAGGTTAAGGCAGCACAAGCTAGGCTTGAATGGAAGTCAGCTAATTAACCCTGAGAAATGCAACTTTTGAAAGAAAAACTTGTTCACTGCCCTAGATCAGAGATTCCAAAGCCTGGTGGACAAACAGATTTTTGAACAACTTTCAAACTTTCTCACGCAGCCCCACAGTTGACAAATCGATGCATTTAGCTGCTGAATACAGCTCTCTGGGCCCACGATGGCCTTGAGGAGCAAAGGTGAGCAGCTGGGGAACAACTGCCTTAGCCTTCCTCCAGCAATGTGTGACTTACTGCAAGTCTTTTGTCATCTATTCAGGTAGCAGGCTGGCAGTGTCAGCTGTGGGTGTAAGCAGCACAGCCTAATTCCCGTTATCTGGGCATCCAATGGGCACACCAGACCCAACTCTGAAGCCTTGGTTTATGAAGCCTATCCCTCGTGACTTAGAAGAGACTGCAGGAAGAGATATTCTCTACAGAAACACTGGCAATACCTATATTCTCCCGATCCATAGTAATACGTCTTTATTTGTAGGCTTTAGGTTTAAATATCTTGCAGCTTTATTAACATCAACCTTCTTCACTAAAGATTCAGTGACAAAATCCTCCAGATTGCAGCACCCAATAAATCAATCATACTTCCCTGTGCGTTTTGTAACTCAGAAGTCTGAAAGCATCTTGGAACAGTTTCTGTACAGATAATTTTAGACAAGAGATGCATTTACTTTTTATTGGATCAAATGGTATTTGACTGTTTTTGTTTTACTGATACAAATTATAAGGAGTTTTCTAACCTCCCTCCAACTCTGGGGCACTGTGATCCTGAACTGTTAAAGAGAAACTAGCACTTAAACCTACCAGCAACACCACCTCAGTCACTGCTCCAGTTCTTAGACAAGTTATTGAGCACAGCAGCAGGAGCTAAGAAGGCTGAGAAGCTGAACGCTAAAAAGCTGCCGATAACCACTGATATATTTTTCTTCCCATATATTAATTTCTAGAATTCCCCACAACATACATACCGAAGTGCTCCGGTCCTATTACAGCAAAGCCAGAAGCAGATTCCAGAAGGCGGCTTATTTCACACACATTATGGCACACTTAAGCTCTTACCTTCCTCACTTCTGAACCCTACTAATGCTCAACTTCAACTCTAAAACAGGCTTGTAAGCACAATTTAAATAACAGTCCATCAGACTATATCAAACCATTAACAAAAATCTGGTACTAGATATTTATCTTAAAATGAAGACAGGAACAAATCATATTAAAATGTTTTGAAAGTACTTCTAAAAATCACTTTAGCTGTAGAAATGCTGAACAGCACAGACCGTGGATTTGAAAGTGCTGAACAGATTAATGTGAGCATGCACAGCGATGCTGGGATGAACCCATTGGCCAGCTAGCTTTATAAAAGGAGTGTAATGGGAACAAAAAATATGAAAAAAGCTCTAATGATCCTCACAGTAAGTGGCTATGCATTGTTTGCACCCATGTAGCAACACATAAGGCAAGACCGATGTGGCAAAAGCTTTCATTTCTTCTCAGCAAACCTCACTGATTTACATTGGGACAGCAGGAGAATAGTCTGTAAACTAAAATGTAAAACAATCTATGTAATCTGGCAGATAATATATATGTGAACTGTATTACGTACACCTTCCTGTGGCAATTCCTGTCTCTTGCTCTTATCATTTAAGCAATAACGAAGAAATTGTCAGATATACTAGCATATATGTCAGATATTTAGGGTAGTAAAGATAAGGATAGTTTGATATCTGATGAACTCCTAACGAATATACTGTTAATTGTGTAACCTTCCTTCAGTACAGTAAGTCTTCTGCTCATCAAGGGCATGGATTAAACAGCTTCTCTGCTTTAGAGCATCCCTATAATTAATAATATATTCTTCCCACTTCTAAATATAACCTATAATGAGAAGCTTTAAAGAATCCAAGCTGCACCTTTCACCAAGAACGTTTGATCAGAAGAAAATGAGCCAGAGTTTGCTCAGACAGGGGAGCCTGCTTTTACTGTGCCTGTCTGCTTCCCCTTCCTGGTGGGCCCAATCCTGACAGGCAGTGCGCCTGCTTCAGGCAGGTCTGCCTGCAAAACCTGCCAGTGGCAGAAAACACCTTCCTCTATCTACAGCAGTGTCTTTCCATCTCTGGGGATATTTTGTGCTGATTAAGGGTGCACAGAAGTATCATTGTATATTAGCTAATTGCTCTTCATCAAGCAGGAGTTAAGTCCATGAGAACACTGCCATCAATCTGCCTATCAGGCAAGAAGCTGACACTGTGCAAAATCTCACCAGTTACGTCTTTCATCCATGTGAAATGTTTCCTTTCAGAGGTTTTTCCTGGTTTCCATTCCCATTTTTTTTTTTTTTTTTAGGAAAGACAGATCGCCAAGGATCATAGAACAGAAAAAAGGTTTCTTGATGCCTATGACAGTCAGCATTGGTCCTGCTTGTCCATAATCTCTCCCTCATGAACCTTAAGATATATATATATATATATATATCTTAATACATATCTTTATATATAAATATATTTATATATTTAAAGTAGCTGGTTTGGCAGAATCCCTTGGAAGCAGATAGAGATGCCTCCTGTCTTTCAGAGTTATTATGCACACTTAAGAGAAAGAAATATTCAGAGTACAGGGCTGGACTAGCAGAGAGTGTGTGGTCTGCGAGCAGCACTGCTGCAGCAGGCTGTGGGGAGGGACAGGAGTGAGGAGCCAGGTCTCAGCCTGCTGAAAAAAAAAACAAAAAACAAACAAACAAACAAACAAAAAAAACCAACTTCTTAGGGATGCAGAGTTAGCTGCTACTCAGAAATCATTTGCCTGAAACTGTCCTGGATAGACACGGTGTGCAGAAAAAACATGTTTATTAATACTTTTTAAAATGTCTATTCTGACACACTTTTTCTCCTCTTTTGTTATTGACACCAATTTTTATGTTAACTAAAGCTGATCTTCTGTCTTACATCCTTTTTGGATTTTTTTTTTTTTTTAAAAAAAAAAAAGATGTTAAATACAAGGACAGATCTAGGCAGCGTCACATACAAGCTCTGGCTGACTGAGGGTCCCGGGGTCCCGTCACAGCATCTTTTGACTGCCTCTGGTGATTTACAAATGATGAGGTTGGGGAGGAGGAAAGAGAGTGGCTTTCCCCTACCCATGAACAAACCCTTTTCCCTTAGATGAACAAGGCTAATTTTGCCCTGAAAAATCCTTCCCAGTGATCTGGATGCCCAGAGAATTCCCAGACGGACTAACTGCCGGTGGGAGAGCTTACTGCAGCCTGCAGCATCTGGGCCAAATGTCTTGATGCATAAACTGTGCAGCTTTGCTGAAGTCTGTTTGCACCAGCTGAGACAAATTCCCACGTTTAAAAGCTATGAGACCATTAAAACCAGCCAAATGCACAGCAAAAGTTTGTCATTTCTACATTGACAGGTAGATAATCTGGTTAAGACAGGTATCTATTTTGATTTAACGATTTCAATTGATAAAGATTTCTGGACAAGTGAACCACTGGTGGTAACGGATTTGCTTTTTATATGGTTAAGAATTCCTCATAATCCTTAACATAGCTGACCATAAACTTTTCATGCATACTTCCAGGTTTCCTTATTCAATGTCTTTTATTATCTGAATACCCCTTGTACCTAGATGGTAATAATTTCAACTTTTGATATTTTTTTTCTTATGCTGTTTTTCTATGGAAACAAGGTTTATACGCTAAACAAACAAAATCTAGCTCATGAAACTTTTTGTTAATCCAGTGAGACTGAATTATCCTTACTTGCAACAATCTGACCCACATACCAAGGGGGGGGTAAAAGCTCACAGAAATGTAGTATAGCATACTGGGTCTTAAGGGTTGGTTATTTGGCTTTTTAACTTTTTCAGCAGGAAGACTTTCTTTCTAACCTAGCTTATTTAAAAGTGGAAGAATAGATCTTTGAGACAAGATTCTGTCATCTGTATGAAGGTAAGATTGCATTTGGTCTAAAATAAGTAATTTTTATGCATTTCAAGTTGACAGCACACCTCATTTCCTATGCAGGTCAGATATAATTTCCTTTCCAGTCACTTAAGACTTGAGGGAGTCTGATGTCAGAACTTTAAACAGCTTACTGCACTAACAGTGCCTGACCTTTCCAAAACCTCCTCGAACAACGAGACAGAGCTGTCTTTATGTAGGTTTCCCACCTGCCAACTGCAGGAGAAGAGACAAGCAGAACTCATGGGGAGAGGATCTAACAGACTAAGAGCTTTGCTGGAAGCCCCAAAGCCCAGCATCACGTTAACAACAAGAGCAAGAAGCCTCTGCCCCTGCCTGCTAGGATCGGGGGCACGGGATGACAGGCAAGCACGTGTGCACCTTCCATTCATCAGCCTACGCCGTGCAGGAAGGTCAGCTATACCACAGTGAGTGAGCTCCCTGCGGCACGGGCAGGCATCTGTGCCACCTTCCCTGAAGAAAACAGATGCCAGGCTGCTAATCTGCTTTTACGAGAGGGAAAGGACAGCCTGGCAGATATTTTGATCCGTGTCACAATTACAGCCTAAGCCTGGAACAACACACACTTCTGATGATCCCAGGCTGGAGTTAATAATGAAGGCTGAGCTGAATCTGTACACCCTTCAAACTGTATAGGAAATAATCTCTTCCATGCTCCTAAAATGTAACCAGAAATATGAAAACTTTCTCAAAACCTAAAGAATTCTTCATCCTGTTGGGGAAAAAAAACACAAAACAACAACCCAAGAGTAGCCATGTGAAATCAGCAAAATCAAGTACCTATTTCTTACTATTTGCAATAACCCCAATATCCTGACTGACTGTGCCTGGAGAAGTGTGCTCAAATTGACATTCAAGCGTATTACCCGATTGCATCAGTCTCTTGACATCAGTAACTTCAGTGAAGGTAACACTGAGGCCACGCAGAAGAATAAGACCAGCCTAGAAGTCATCCCAGCACCGTGATTCCAGCACTGTTTTGAAGCAGTGTTTATTGTTAATGAACCAGGATATATAAAAAAAAAAATCACGTGCAAATTTTGGAAGCATATTCACAATGAGGATACAAGGTACTCTTGTGGATGTTAAATTAACAGAACAACCAGACTTGTTCTGCCCAGCCTCAGTAGTGTATAGGCCCAGTTCATAGCATGGTTTTACTCAGCAGCACGTATATACCATGCCATGTGCAAGAGCTCCAGGCCTAGTACGTGATTTTTAAGAGACAGATTTGTGCACCTGTACTTTGCGTGTCGCCCACGGCTGCCGTAATTGTGCATCACATTGTCACACTAAAGAGCTGCGTGCTACTGATACTCCTTTTTCTGCCTCTCTCAAACCTCTCCTTCATCTCCATCCAGTCCGTTTGATCTCGAAGGATCTCTGGGAAAGTGGGCAATTACAGTATGGAGAAAGTCTGCACATGTGCGGGTTTGAACTATCAACACTTTCTCTTTGGCTCAGTAGGAGAGAGAATGTGTCTTGGAAGCCAGAAACATCAGCCCCACTTCTCATAATATTTGATGAGCAGATAGGGATGTATTCATTCCTTCTGGGACATATGTTACACAACAGCTTCCACTGGAAGCTGTTTTACACTCTTTGGAAGAAAACACTTCTTCCAAGCCAGGAACATAGGAGATAAATAAAAAAATCCAAGTGAAAGGGAAGAATGTGCAGAAACGTTGCTAGGCTATGAAAAAGAAAGAACTTATCCCACAGTCGTGAATTTCCTGATTTTCCAAAATCATTGAATACACTTCTCCCAGGAACCTTAATCCCATTATGATTATTTTTATATTTGTTGTGCACAATTTTAGAGATTGCTCCTCTATTTATTACATATAAGAGGGATTGCTTCCTTTTATCTTTATTTTTTAGATTTACTTTAGCCTTTTCTAAACATTATTTTATAGCTTCAAGCTACCTCAAATGTTTTCATAGTGGTCATCTCCCTGGTATTTAGAAATCACCACAAACAACTCCTCACAGCTTCTTATAATATGTGTAAAGAGAAAAGTACTTTGATTTATGTTACTAAATGCAGTCTAAATGCTTTCTCCTGAAGACAGCTTTTAAAAATGACAAATGTTTTATAACAGATTATGGAAATATAACGGGCTCCCATCTCATAAACAGAATTACACACATGGAAACTCCTTGCTCACCGGTCTGTGGAAGGAAATTGTAAGGCAGAACTTAGACACGTGTGCATGAAAGTTGGTATACATAAACATAACACAGTGGCCACTACTACATAAAACAAAATCTTGCATATTGGCACTCAGAACTGTGTCGAGAATTCAGGCCACCAGCAATATGAAGCCACCAGTAAGTACTGTTCAGATTAGTTACTTTTCCTATTTTTCATTGCAAGTATCCTTTAAAAGGATAAATATGCATTTCAAATAAAACAAGGTGTGTTGTTTATACGAGCAAAATTTGGCAATGAAAGTAAAGAGAAAGAACAACAATCACAATTCTGCTTTTTCCTCATAATTCTGACACACAAACGTTTCTCCTGAAAATGTCACAGCCGAGATTACTGGCTCATGAAAAGTAGCAAGGAATAGTTCACGATGCACTGAAGAAAAGGAGTGCAACCAGTACTGGGACAACGTCACGCTGCTATTCCACAATGATGGGCTAACTTGTAGACAACCCAAATATCCATCCTGACAATCCAACAGCAGCTGGAAGTAGCAGCGGTGACCTTTAAATTCCAGGACAATGAAGTCCACCCACAGCATGGATTAGAACAGCAAGATGCAAAATCTGAGAGCACATATGGGAAGGATGCTCTGTGCCTGAAGGCTACACAGACTCAAAACTTTTTTTTTTTTAAACTCTCACACTGATGGATTTGAAGAAGTTGCTGAAGCTCAATTCTTGTCAGAGCCTGTGCACCTCACTGCCCTTACTAAACTACTGATGCATGTACACATGATATTAAAGCATGGACAGGGCCATATGCCTCCCTTCCCACTAGCGCTACAGGAATCTGCAAAAGAAATGGCTTTCCAGAAGCCATTAATTTAGGATATTCAGCTCAGAAGAAACTGCCTACCTTGAGGCTTTCAGAAAAGGTGGATTTAAAAATTGCTAATCTTTTCCAGAAGTCTTGGCCCAGAACCTGTACAGATACTTCTTTGTGCACTTCTGAAAGCCTAGGCTGTACTCCTTTCCTTTACCTCGTAGAAAATGGTAAATTAAGAAAAAAGTTCATTAAAGGATTATGAAAAAAATTACGTAAGGGATAGTGAAAGAGCAATGTAAAATTTAAAATGTCCTTATGTTGTCAGATTTTACTGAGTTAATAAAAAATCTGTCAAGAAATTAGACCAAGAAGAGTACCTAAATTAAGAGCCTCTAATCCCAATGGTAAAATCCAACCACAATTCATAGCCCTACTATTAACTGTGTCTATCAAAGAGCAGTATAATCAGCAGATTATACATTATTACTCTAACCATGCAGTAAGATATGGTGGCACCAATGTGAGCAGTTTGGACAAAATTACAGCACTCTGTAGATGGTGACACTTCACATCACTCACCTGCAGCCCCCTTGCATCTCAGCAACGTTCCTCAGCAATGTCATGCAAGCCCCTTGAGGAACATGTACCAATATCCCCATTTTGTACTGGTACCTTAGCATGCAAAGCAGAAGAGCCGTGCTCTGCCACGGGCACCATACTTGTGTTTCTTCCTTCCTTTCACCCTCCTACCTCAGCTGCTGGCTCACTCTGCCCCCTGCACCTTGCATCTTGTCCTACTTCTTGCTCATCCTCTTCCTCAAATCACCCTCGAAGGCTTCTTTTGCCAAATCTACAATAATCTCGTTAAGAGAATTATAAATCTATGTGTAAGTGTAATGATCAAGCTATTCCTGGCCTCAGATGAAGGACCCTTTGACCCTATTACTATCATCTTTGTTCTACTCCTTCTGCTCTCCCTCTGTTTCATTAGTCTTCTTGCTTTACTTGCGTCTGCTCTAATACAAATCCACTCTAAAAACCCCACACGGGAGTAACTTCCCCATGGTGTAAGCTCTGTGCTAGAAAGCAGCTGCACGGGTCTGTGCAGAACCCCACTGGCTTCAGTAAAGCTCAGGAGCAAATGCAATTACTTAATTATAAAGGAAATGGTGAACACTATTAACAGACCCATGTGTGAGCTGCTTTCTGAAGCACCTCACGCACATCTTGATGCTGCAATAATCACTGAGCGTAATCACGGTGTGTAAAGTGCTTGCTGGTTATCATATAGAAGTACAATTTAGAAAGGGCTCAGAATAGAGCAGTTGAGTGCAAAAAGGATTTAAAATGTGCTTTTAAAGTTGAAAACATTTCTTTAATCCCTTTAACGCAGTTTAGTTTGCTGCCTGGCTTCAGTATAATGGATCAGGAACTGTTTCAGTGAGTTTTGTATCAGATAAGCAGTTAGGTAATTAGGGAAACAAAATGGAACTTTAATTATGCAAAAAACCCACCCATAGATTGTTCTATTGTGATCTTCCACAGCAGTGCTGTTTCTTATAAATGAACATATTGTGCAAGCTGGGAAGAAACCATTGATTAAAATAATCAAAAGCCCTACTAGAAACTTAGACATGTTTTCCTTTGTAAAAATAAAAAAAAACAAAACATTGTATCTGACTAGTTGAGAGATCTGAATTGCTTCTTCCAAAGCCCACGTTAATTTTTCCTCACAGATTAATTTAATTAAATCTATTATTACAAGGTTTTTTATGTCTTTTTTTACATAAACTATATGAAAGCTTGGTGTACTCTGATAAATCTGGAAGATTAGAAAATTTTACCAATAGCATTTTATCTTGATTTCCTACTAATCTTTTCCAGCTGTAGCAACTTAGTCTGATTACCATGCCATTTCTAAACATGCCAGCAATCAAATACTTGTAAAAGTGAAACACTGTTAGTTGTACTTACAGGTAACTGATAAGCAGATTTTCAGTTCCTGCTCTGTGAAGCTGGAGTATCATTATACACATGGTCAAAGAGGTCAGAGGCGTCAGGAGGAATCCCCGGCTGGCGTTATATGTATATATAGATATATATATCTACCACGTTGGGCTACTTGACCGAGTCACCTCAAACACCTCACCTTGGTCAGCAGCGTGGGTGCCCTGCAGTCGGTGCCAGCCCTGGGCAGCCACATACGGACCAGTATTACAGACTATCTGGCCCAGCAGAGGCTGTGCCACTTCTCTAGAAACACAATATCACAAATGAGACTTGGGAACTCATGTGTGAGTGCACACGGGCACGCTGGGTCCTTCCCCTTTCTTCCTCAGGCTAACCATGAAGTGACTGTGTACCCTGAGCGTGAGGAGGAAGGAATGCTCCCAGACTGCGTGATGGGATCCGAGAGCCCGCTGGTTACAAACAGCGGTGAAAACACATCTCTGCAGAAGTCTCTCAACTGTGGCTAAGAGTCCAGCATAAAGCCGGGGGGCTCTCTGAGCCTCTGTATCACAGCAGCTGCTCTTTCATTTTCCCTCTGCCCAGGCTCATTTTCTTTCTCTGGTTCACAGAGATTACTCCAATTCTAATCAAAACAGGGAGAAAAAAGCCCCACAGAACACTAGGGGGACAAAATTATACAAAGGATAAAGGAGCCAAGCAGCATTGAGACCATATCCATCGTAAAAGAGATTATGGCTGCAAAAGTGCTTCTTATCAACAGGGAAACTAAAGCCACAAAAGGTCCCCAGATGAGCAAACATAATTAAACCTGCAAAGATGAGTGATAAAAACTGTAGAAAGAAAAAAAACGTACAGGTCTTCAGGAAACTGCCAGAATTCATTGTAAAATGCTTTTTCCTGCTACCTGAAATCCGTACCTTATTCACTTCAAAATGAAAAGGTTCCCTAAGTATGCTGCAACATTGGGATTTCACCTGGTGTCTGCTATCACAGCATCTCCTCTCTGCTCTGTCAAAGGACAGAGCATACAGACAGCACCCAGGACTTTCCAAAAATTCACACTGTGAAGGCATACGGTGTCACACTGCGTTACACTATCTCCAGCATCCACAGCAGCTGAAAGGAAATCATTCTGCAGCAGTGCTGGTATCATCTGCACGGCCACACAGAGACAATTGCTTCATCAAGATCACCAATCTCATACCAAATGACGATATTGCTTTTCCACACTAAGGTGACAACTTTTCTGAGGTGGTGAAGATATCATGAAATGAATTCCTCTGCTCAAAGGGACCAATAAAACATGAAGAACTCAGGGCAGAAAAAGGGTTCAGTAGACAAATGTGTACTTAATGATGTCTAAGATGTCCTTGCTCTTAAATACCTTTATATGTGCAAACAGAAAGAAATTCTGCTAAGGCCCCGCTGCTATTTAAATAATTGTGTTTCTCAGAGGGAACATTTCATCTTTTCTACACACACAAAGAAACCCCCACCTATTTTCTTTTTCAGAGAATGGAACAGACAGCTTAGATGGCATTTTAATTGAATTTGTTCAGGCTGTTGCACAAGAATAGTGGTGTGTAGACCTGTGGCTGAGAAAAAAAAAGGCGCTCCCTTACCATCTATACCCTCCCTTCATTACAAATAGTCCTGCTGGTTCACACAACTCAGCTCCAAGTTTGAGTCTTGCAACATATCTAGATGCAGGAACTGAAGCAGAAACATATAAATTCTAGCAGGATTCAGTAATGTAATTACCATTTCTCATTCACATTCCATACAGTGCCAAAATACCTGCTGAAATGCTTGAATGGCATACCGTTACTTTATGTGTACGTGCACTTCTAAATACATGTGTATAGTTTTACATGATTTTGTTTTATTGCCCAGACAATGACTAGAAATTGCTGACTGTCAAACACGCTAGACATGCTTCTCACCTTACAAAAAAAGGGAGAAGCATGGTTTATGTTCATGCTAAAATGACTAGTATTTACAAGCTGTATCATAAAGCAGAGAATTCATATCTGTAGAACCAAAGTCTTGTAGAACTTGTAGGCACTCAAATGGCATGGTAAGATGACTAGTGAGCAGTATAAGCCCGAAAAATGGTGTGATAACTGGCATTAGTGCATTCATATGAGAACACGTAAGCATGTGTGCTCTAACAAAGTTACTGAGCTACGGCCTCTGGTATTTTAATACAAAGGGTGCTTAACATGGTTCAGTATGTTAAAATCCAGGACTGAAGGGGTGAGCTGAAATCTATCACTCTGCAAACAGCCAGTGAATAGTGTCCCTAGATAGGAAGCCAGAAGCTCTTGCTACAGCAAAGCCCTGATGAAGGCTCTCAGCAGCTACGGACACCCACTGCACTCTACAAACGCACAGGGGGAAGGCCACATGGCCCTCACACGTGCAGGCAGTGCTGGCAGTGACCACGCCTCAACCTCGAGCACAATATCCCTGAAAACATTTCAGAGAACTGAAAATCTCCAGTGCAAGGTTCAAGTTACATAAATTATCTACCAACGCATGCAAAGGCTGCATATTAAACAAGTCTTAATCATGATCCTAATCCTCAAGGAAACAGGATAGAGTATCACGAGACCCTTATTAAAACTGCAGATGATTTCAGTGGGAGCTTGTCCTGAATGTAAACATGATCCTACAACTCTATAAACAAAGATAGGAAAACTGTCTATTAAGTAAAAGTGGTGGAATTAGGAATCACAGCTTCAATGTACAATAAATCCATTATAGTATTAAACCATAAGCCATTTAAATGTGAAAAATGTTAGACAATGTCACTTCATTTTCACTTCTTAAAATATTTTCCTCACACCATAATTCACCCACTTAAGAAATGGAGAAGGGTTGCTTTCTGTGCCCCTACAGCACAATACTGCTTCATTCAGTTAGCAAAATATTTCAGTTCTCAAATTATGACTTGCTTTTGATTCCCAGAAATGATTTTCTTCTCACTTCAGTCATAGTTGGTAAGCCAATCATTATTTAAAAAAATAAAAATATGTATATATATATATATGTATGTATATAAACGTAAAAATCAGGTAATCTGAATTTCAGAAAGCAAGCAGGAAGAGAATGGAAAAAACGAAAGCACTGGGCAATGAAAACCTGTCTGAGTATTTCTGAAAATCTCTTCAGTTTCTACTAGTTCAATATTTATGGCTGTTAAACAATTACACGTAGAGGGCTTTACATGCTCACCTTTCATTTTCCTGCTCTTCTCTCCTATTGAAATAAATGCAAGATTAATTATAGCCATAAAAAGGCAGCATCAAACCTTTTTATGACCATTTCTGTTTATGAACTGCAAGAACACATTAGACCAACAGGAAAAATATTTAAATGCCAGCATTTAAATCTTCATAACAGTCAGCTAACGAAAGCTCAGAGTCAATCTGAAGTACATAAACACTGCAAATGCCAAAGCTTGCAATGCCACATGAAAAAGTGACTTTCTTGCAAGGTAACATTGCTTAAGGAAAGGACGACAAAAACATCAGAAAAGACTTAACAAGTATTTTCTATCGTTTATCCTATTGGTCTAGACCATCTGAAAAGGTCACTTCTGAGATATAAGCTCTAACCACCTCCCCTTAAAGGAAGAATATGTTTTGTTTTTGACGAGATTACTTCAAGCTTTTTAGCATTGGTAGAACTGCAGCACAATCATTACCTACTGTAAATTAATTTACATCTCTAGGTAAGTAAATGCTAAGACCACCAAAGCCATGTAATCATTAAAAAGAAGATATAACTCACTGCCCAAGAGCCACACATAGTTATCCCACTACTGGGGATAAACAGCCAGGTTTGCTGAATTTCCTTTGATGTAAAAGGATAATTTCATGCTTCAATAAAAGGAACAGGATGCAGGAAAAGCTGGATTTGGTTCCTCACCTTGTCAAAGATTTCTTGTGTTAGTCCCTACAGTTTTGTGTTCTTTGGGATATTGAGGTCAGTTCAGGGTTGCTCAACAAGGACCCACTTGGAGGCAGCATTCAAAGCAGCTACGATGATCAAGGAACCAGAGGCACTTGTGAAGGAAGTATACACTGGCTGAGATAAGATGATTAAAGCAGGAGTGAAGGTACTTCTATGAAAATTTGAAGAGTTACATGCACTTAGGATAAAAAGGACTTTTAAAAATCTGCACTAGACTGTAAGACGCAATCTGCAGGGAACTACTGGTCTTCTAACAAGTCTTGTCCATATCTAGAGTGTTGTTAAACACGACCACAGAAGAAAATGTTTAAGTCTGAAACCTTCTAAGTAGACCCAAAAGTTAAGTAGCATACAAAAGATGTAAAATATTTTTAAATTATGTGTTGGATGTGATAAAGCTTTCACAGAGACTAGTGAACAATGCAAAAACTGTACCCTAGCTATAGAATTGTGCTACTTCCAATTTTCCAACAAAACAACGAGAGACTAAGCACAAGCAGAGGCTGAGAACTGCATTTGTTCAGCCATCAGAAGAGGAAGCTAAAGGAAGATTTTATTGCTGCCTTCAACTGTGAAATAGGAAGGGACTACAGAAGATGAAATCAGACTCTTCTTGGACATGCAAAGTGACACATGCTGCAACAAAGCAAATTCTGGTGAAATCTAAGGATTTTTTCATTAATAAAGGTGGCCAAACATGAGGACAGGGACACATTTTGAAGAGGGGGCTGGACTAGATGATCCCCAGAGGTCCCTTCTAACTTAAATTATTCTATGACTTCATGAAAAGATGACTAGGGGGAATTTTCATTTTATTCTGATATTATTTATTTTGATAAATTTGACCACTTTGGCAAACCAAAGCTTTCATCATAAGCCCTACAACCTCAGCCTGGACATCTGGAAAACCACACTACCTCATCACCAGGAGGATCCTGTAGCTCTAGAAGTGTTCCCATATCCTGTACCTTATGCTGTATTTGTTTTACAGAGGTGGCTGAAACCTGGGACGTGGTCCTCAGCTGCTGTAGTTCAGCAGTGCTCCCATGGGCCCACCACATCGCAGGGGAACAGAGACCAGACCATCTAAGCTGCTTTATTTTATGCTGGCAATAGCCAGTTAGCGTAGCTGGGGTACTGTAAAAATGAACACCTGTACACTTGACATTAACATTACTTTAATCTCCTGAATGATCTGTACCAAGTTCATCCAACAGAATAATCTTTAATTTATGCATTCCACTGCATTTGCAATTCCCCACCATCATATCACAATGTGTACAAAGATCTGCTCTTCATGTTGGAAAAAAAAAAAAACCCTTCCTATTTCTGCCCCAGGTCCTAAAACTTGGTATCTGGCTGCGCCTGGATGATTTGACCTAGTTTGTTTGTGTGTTTTTTTTTTTAATTATTTTTTCATTTCTCTGTTTGAAGTTATTGACCCAGTGTTTGTGATGGCCTGAGCGAGACAATCCATCCTTCTTCAGATAAATAAATACTCAAAGGGCATGGAAGAGTTGATTAAGTCACTTTCCAGAAATGCACGGTAATGCAACTGAACTCAGCCAGACATTCAGGAGATCTAGATCAAAGATGAACAATATGGCCATAATTTTGGAGTAAATGGGGAGTTAGGAGAGAGGAGTGTGCATTTTGAGGTGAGCAATATTGTCTGCGATAGCAAATGCAGAATTTTGCTTTCATGCAACTTAATAGAAAATGAGGACCACTACATGCTGATCACCATTACAAGAGATCAGCATACACAGCAGCAGCACACAAAGTGCTTAGGATCCTGGAAAACACCCATTAAAAATAAAACTGTCAAGTTTGGATACATCTCCCAGCATGACTTGTGACACGTACTTCAAAACAAGAAGGGCTGCACGAACTGGTACTGTATTTCAAACCAACATTCACGGTTTGATTTTATATTCCATTTCCATTAAAAATCTATTTCCAAGACTGCTGCTTATTAAACCTGACCTACTAAACCATTCCTTATTACATGCAATCTGAATTCAGGTCTCCCCTTTTCTTTTTCTCCCTCATCACATCCTCCTGTACCATTCTGTAAAATAATTTCTGCTCCTAGCTAGGAGAATGTCACATATCTGATAAAGAAATAAGAAGTGGTGAGTTTATGCTGCCTGCATTCCTCGATCTCATTATATATACAATGTCCTAAGGCAAGAGTTTGCCAGCTCAGATTTTCACTTGCTCTTTCCCTTTAATTTGTGTTCCCCTCAGTGCTGTTACTGTTTGTTAGCATTTGTTTTTGTTTTTCTCTAGAGATTTTTTTTTTAAGTTAAATAATCAACTTCAGAGGCAAATCTATTTTTTTTTTCCTGTAAGAAAGGAGAATGATTCAATACCTGGGTTGGAACAGTATTAGGTGGATAACATCCATTTCGATAGAGGTCTCTTAGCTCGGGAAGAAGAATGACTTCCCTTCCTCCTGCCTCAGCTTCACAAAACTGGATAGGGAAATAGCGAGGAATCCTTTCCTATGCATAAGCAAAGCCTGTGCAGCACAGCAGGGGCTGCACTGCTGCTCTAGGGTGGTCACTGAGTCCCACTGGGTTGCTTCTAGTGAGATTAATGAAAAAATACACCCGGGGCTCCAGCTTGGCAGGCTGTCCAGCGGGACAGTATGCGTAGCCCACCAGAGATCTCCTCGCAGCTGGCAGAGGTACGCTGCTGCATAACCTCGCAGCAAACAATTAGAAGATCCTCAGGCGTTCAAGCCTGCTCTGAGGTCAAAACGTTTTGTGTATCTCAAAACAGCTGCTGGGGAGGTACGTGGGAGTCCCAGGCGCCTGGCTGAGAGGCACTAACTCCACTCCTACTACTTCCAGATACTCCGCTATCCTTTTTAATGCTTTGCAGGGAGCTCCTTGCATACTAACAAGCTGGCACAGCAGAGATGAAATCCATTATCACTTCAGCACACCTTCCAACGATGGCAGTGTTGCACCTACTGTAGGTTTTCCTTCCTGTAGGCAGGGAGAAGCAGCAATGGCTTATGTTAAACAGAGGATACGCCTGCATCTCCCCTGGCTGTTTTCTTGGTACGTATCCTGCAAGGCCAAAGTGGTTCATTTGCTTTACACACATGCAGCCAACCTTTCCTGAACTGAGGCCTCCTGAAAGTTAGGCAGTCGCTGAATCTAACAAGGCTTCGTCAAGGAAGACCTGGCTGGAAGGTGACATGCCAATGTACTAACCCTTCCCGTTCCCCACCAGGAGCTGTGGCACTGCACAGCTAAATGGCATTTCTTTGTTCTACATCTCACCCAGCAACCCATTTCTTTTCATTTCTTATGTCTCCCAAAATAACTTTCCTCTCTTTAATATTAAATTCCTCCTCCTCCTCCCTCCCCCAGCCTCATTCGATGCAACCTCTTAAATTGTGAATTTTGTCCCTTCTGCCCTCTGTGGATAGCACTAATTGCTGAGTTCTCATGGTTTTGCTTCCCCTGATTTAGGGGCTCATTCTGTCTCCATACAAAAACAAACTAAACCAAAATAATAATCCAATTTTTTTCCCAATTTCTCCCATCATTATGTTCTAATGATGACTTCAGAAAGAGATCCAGCCCACAATATGTACATTAATAGATCAGCTCACAGAAAAGGGACACTATTTTTTGAAGCCTTAATATAAATTAAATGAAACAAAATAAATTCTGCAGTCAGATAATAGCACTGAAAACTGACAGATGGCAGAACACTGAGGTTTAGTGGTGATACTTGCTGTTACATGAATAATTCACTTGGACAAACCTATGGATGGTAAGACCATGTTTAGGGTAAGGATCTAGCTCACAGAAAAGATAAAGAAATGTAAACAGCTTTTTCTTTTTGTATTAACCCATTTCAAACCAAAAGCCCAAATAACCACCTTCTCCAAAATCAACCCATGCTAGAAATTGATCAATCTTCATCTTGCACCAAAAGCCACAACAAGGAGAAGCCCTATAGATCCCATCAGTTGAGAAATCCAATGGGATATCCTTATTGCTACTGCTGTCAGCCACATTCAGTGGCTTGAAGAAAATGCTGTTAAAAAAATAATAAAATAAAATTGTATGGATAGCAGAAAAGACCCCGGACATTATAGGTTGAACAGAAGCCAAGCAAGCTGTGATGCCATTTTTTCTACGGACATGAGACAGGTCATGCTGTCCTGAAAACCTGGACATGGGTAACATTCCCAGAGAGGATATTGCTAGCTACAAAGCCAAGCAACTACAGCAATCTGGGAAACAGAAAAAGCCAGTAGCAAACTAAGTAGTTTTGCTTGTTTGTTTCTTGGGGGGCAGAGGTGGTATAGCTAAAAAAAAAAAAATACAAAACACCACAAACTTTTATCTTTAACTAAGTATCTGTAACAAACAGAGAGCACACAAAGGGTATTAAAAAAGAAGGCACTACAAAAGCATCCAGAAAATAAAAAGCCATTTAGGATGTGGCTAGGTGCTGAGAGGAACTGCATTGTTTTGATCAGTCAGCATTTTCAATGCTCTTAACCTCCCCAGCTCAAATGGGCTATGGACAATGTCCCAGTGCTGCATTAATCGAGGAATAAACCTGGAAACTGGCAGAGATGCTGGCAATTACGTGGCCTGTCCGAAAGCAATCGATTTTATAAAGCGGTTTGATCTTGCCAGAGGAAAGAAATCTCCATTTCCCAACCTGCCCCTTCCCTAGGGAAACTCCACAGCGCAGACTCCTCCAAAGGGCTGTGCTGCATTTCTGAACAGGAAAATGAGACCGTCGTAGGGGCCTACAGTCATTTCTCAACCAGAGGGAGAAAGTTCAGCCTTGCTTTCATCAGGGAGGAAAAAAAAGATAGGATTGGAGGGAAGGACCATCTATATAAAGTCTTTCAGACTGCCCAGTATACATGCTGCCTCTCACCAGATTTTCTGCCTGCCATTACAGCTTCTTCCTTGCCCTGATAGGGCATTTACACTTACAAAGAGCCAGGGCTTTTACTTTGAAGGTACATGTTAAAAGCAAAGCATAATGCTCCAGTTTTTGCTTAACAGTCCAAGTTTACACTCACTGCTGTCTTGACCAGTGGCAGTAGGAAGATCTGCAAACATATGTGCATTAACCTCACAACCAGCACAGGGCTTATGCATTATCAGGTTGATTCTGGTTCCTTACAGAGCAGATCGGATCAGCCTTTGAGATGACACGTACTCTGACAAGGATATAAAACATCTGGGAAGAACGTCCTTACCATGCAAATTAAAGCCTATTGCTATCAACAGCCATAAGATTAAAAGTACTTGATCTTCATCTGATTAAGTGTGAACCTCAGATCTGAATAATCCTATAAAACAAGTGAAGTTCCAAAACTCCAGTTGCAGATACTTTTAAGATTAGAAAGCAAGCTTTTAACTGGTACAGAAAGAAACGTTGGCTTCTCTTGTGAGCCAGCCACAAGTCAGATGTAGGTTTGTACTAAGTATCCTATGAACTTTGAGACAGAGATCTTGCATCCATCACACAAATTCATAACAAAAATTAAATATCTTATGCTGAGACAAAGCATGGCAAATCTGCTTAAGACAGCTATACACAAATGAAAGGAAGAAGGAAAGTATAATTCAAACTACCCTTAGCCGGGCACTCTAACAGTGCAGAGAACTGGCTGGCACAATGGGAGAACATTACTGAGTAAAATCAGACCAGTTCAACGTGTGCTGGAGGCCCTGCTCAGTGATAAAAGAGTCAGCTTTATCTTCCGTTGTTGAAAACTGGGACTGTGGGTCAGGACCATCTTGTTCCAGATGGGAAAAACATGCAACAGCCAAGTCCTAAGTGACTACTTCATCGGTAACAGAGAGGGCCAGAGCTTCAGAAGGCTCTGGTTTCAACAGAGAAAACCTCTCACTCATGCCAATTTTACCTAAAAGCCCAGACACCCTTCCTGACTTGTAGACAGACATTATCTTCTATGAAGAAAAATGCCATAGCTATAGGTCATAATTACATGTCATAGTCTTTGACCTGCTTTGAAAACTCTTATATAAAAACAAAACAAACCACCACCAAACCAACCAAACCAAATCAAGAAGTGGCCCATTCAGGTACTGTCACTTTCACAACAAATTCTTGATCGACCTGCTGCAGCACTCTGCGACATGGGACCAGATTTCTCCCTGCATCAAGGTGACACTGGCCTACTCCC
This sequence comes from Anser anser, assembly GCF_964211835.1. Classification (NCBI taxonomy): domain Eukaryota; kingdom Metazoa; phylum Chordata; class Aves; order Anseriformes; family Anatidae; genus Anser; species Anser anser. The sequence continues at coordinate 26,541,168 of NC_139728.1, forward strand.
ATTAGCAGCAGGAAGACATTTCAAGGGCCATCATTCTCCTGATACTATTTGAAGAGAAGAACCACTGCAGAAATGCAGACTTCAGTCTCTTAGTAGGTTTCAAGCAGAAAATCACACAAAACTGAACAAATGATTTTCCTCTCAGGAGGGCAGTCCCATACTGTACCAATCAAATGCTCAGGTCAAGTACCCTTTACAATACTTAAGTTTTAAAGATGATTTCCCCAGAGAAAGAACATAAGTGGGGGGAAATTGGAAGGTGAAATGACTACAAAAAGGAATGAAAGATGATCAAGAAAAATCATCGGGGAACTTAACACTGCATGGTCCACACCCCATCCATGCTATGGCCTCTGACAAGAGATTTACAGACATTGACTACAGGGAATGGAGCTGCTTAGTTATGCAGCCCCTCTCCACGCAATCAGGTAGTGGAAACAGCATTAATAAGGCAGCTCTTGACTAAGGATGATGCGGGGTGAAAGACCACCAGTTACAGTACATAAATATGTTAATGCAGTTACTGAGGTAATTTTTTCTGTAGCCTGTATATGGCTGCAAAAATGATTCCATTCATTTTATGCAAAAGAGAAGCTCGTTTATCTTTCTTAATTAGGGAGAACTAGTACTAGGATCACAAGAAAAAAAAAAGCATAGTTATTTGTGAAGCCCTCTATGTGCCACATTCTGGTGAAGCCCAATAAAACACTTCCCCCAGCACTGCTTCTGACTCGTGGGAATATATTTGTGAAGTACATGACTGGAAATTCAATAGAATGGCTTGTTTAAATTTCCTGGTCTGCCCAAGAAAAAATCTGCAGATGTAAGCAAGCACACAAATAAAAGTTTACATAATAGCTAACGTTTTCATTAAAATATTCCTGGGATTCCCTTCAACTCAGCACCAGACGACCCTCCACAGTTCCAGAAAACAGAGAGTGGATGGGCCTCCTCAGAGAGTGAGAAGAACAAGATTAAATGATCTACATAAAAATCAAGCATGTCCTTTTACTTACTGAACCAAGATATTTTAAAAAGGTGTTACCTGCACCAAACTTCTGTTATATTTACCCTCAGCTTTAGTTATTTTACATTGTTCATCTTTAATCTGTTACTTTTTTCTTCATTTGTTCTCCAAGGCAAAAAAACAACCAAACAAAAAAACAACAAACCCACCCACAAAGCTCCAAGATTGCAAAGTTTCTCTGTAAAGACAGAAGTGCTGTCTGCAGTGATGAATCCCAAGATGCCACCATGCAAAATGCTGCAAATCTGAGTTTCCAAAAGGCCTGATCCCAGGTGCACAGATTTCATGGTGTTTGATTCTGACCTTATATGACTCATATGCAGCCTTACGGACTATTAAGTGCATACTCCAGGGAGGAATGGTACACCTTGTGGGTATAGGACTAAATAATAGCTTCTGATCCACCTTGGTGCTCTTAGCTCTTAGAAGTGTTCTCTTTAGTGAGCAGATTCATCATGAATCTTCACGCACCACTGCTGATCATGAGCCCTACAACCAGACAAACTGTAATAGAGATAGAAATGTTTTCAATTCTATTACAAAAAGAAATACACACTGTAAAGTTCTACGTGTATCATTGTCTGGAAAACTGGTACATTTGAGCATTTAGAAGCCATCTAATTCGAATGACCCAAACCTTTTGTCTCTTTTATTTCTGTTATAAGAGAAGCAAAAGTTTTAACATCATCCTGCAAGTGTTAGGAATAATACCTTCGATTTCATAACACTCTATGCTTTGGTAAAACAATGTGTCAGAGAAACACATTTTTTGTGCTACTCACTGCATGCTGCTTCTGACTCATCTGACCCATCAGGACATTCTTCTTCCCCGTCACATTTCCACCTGGCTGGGATGCAGTGGCCGTTGTCACAAGTGAAATCTGACTCAGCACAAGTTTTCTTTGCTGCAAGAAAAAAAAAAAGGATGTGAATATAAGCAGAGTAGAACACCTTTGTTGCAACCAATCCCACCAAGAACAATAGCGAATTCCCTGTATCAAGGATTCATTTCACATTCATCATTGCCCCTCCATGATGGAGTCAGACAGGTATCAAAGGTGAGTGTTAATCCTCTCTAAAACTCTTATCTATCCTTTACTTAAAACAGATCCAACTCTTTTCTGTCTTCTTCCAAGCAGTCAAAAACCAGGGATGCTTTTTATCAAGATAAATATCTAGGGTTTTTACTACAAAATGCTGCTGCCTATATGGAACTGAAAGTGTGCTACATTATTTACAGACAGCTAAGACAAACAAGTCTTGCCTTCGGAGTACTACAATCTAAGTAACAATGTTTTCATCTATGCAGCCTATTCATGGCTTTTTTCAGTATATCTGTCACCATAGCAGATGATCATAAAGCACTCCTTCAAACAATAAAAAACCATTTCATTAAATGTCAACCACTCGATGCTCTTTGCTTTGCTTGCATTAATTTAGGGTGTTAAAAAGATGCAAGGCATGAGCTCAAGCAATTAACAGGTCTGTTCCTCTGTGCCGGTGGCACAGCGCACCGTGCCCCGTAAGACACATGAACATCTTTTCACTGCAGCAGAAAGCAAGCAGCCTGCAGATATCTGGCCAGTTTGGTTCTTGGCCTCAGTGCCCATGCGGTCACCAGTCACTCACTGCCTTTTGCAATGGTGACTTTAATTGCTTTTCTATGAGGAACTGGACCAAACAGCCCATCAATCGACCTGTCAATTTATATAGGAAGTGGTGGCAGGGAGAAGATTTGTTTCTTCCCTCTGCAAAGCTGCTCACAGCCTAATAGGATCACAGGTAGTAAAGGACCCCAGGAGGTCATCTAGTCCAACCTCCTGCTCAAGACAGGGCCAGCCTAAGGTGAGACCAGGTTACTCAGGGCTTCACTCACCCTGGTCTTAAAAACCTCCCAGGATGGAGGTAGCACAACCTCCCTGGGCAATCTGCTCCACCACTTGACTGTCCTCACGGTGAGGTTTGAGCTGGATACCTATTTCTATAGAAGTCATGTGTATGCATCATAGCTTCGTCAGTATTTCTTCCAGCAAACATTTTCAAAGCATTAAACACTACAAATAACCCTCCAGGGTTTGATTTTTTGATTTTATTTTATTTTTTCAGCTGTTGTCAGGGAGGGAGCTGCATTAAATACAGGTCACGTGCCTATGGAGGAAACGAGGGGCATTGCTGTGTGAGGTGCTGGAGAGGTTTACACGGCTGAAGCCAAGCATTCATTTTCTAATACACAAAACATGCAGCTTTCCTGAACAAGCATCCAGCAGGAAAACACTGCAGAACATCATGAAGCAGCTGTACAATCTCTCAGGATGCACTTCATAAAGAGAACACACATTTACTCCCCTTCCGCTGCTAAATGAGCCAGAGTCTGAATAAAATGGACGATCTGCCCTTCAGTCTTTCAGAACCAGATATTGTGAACTAATACTGAGAAAAAAACGTAGAGGTCAAGTGTTTTACAAGAGATCAGTCATAGTAAGAAACCAGTTTGATCTTCCTGAGACATTGCACACCCGTTATCAGAGGGAACAGACCTCCTGAACACCTCCAGATAGAAAACCTGAACTTGTACCATTGGCTATCAAGGGTCACTTCTGATGTATTTAATGAGAGTTTAATTCAATTAATCTGACACACGTAATGGTCAGAAGCTCAGAGCAGATACTGAGGGGATATGCATGTATAAGAAAAGTCAGCGCACCCGTGCCTGCCGTGAAGCTGACCGGGTGAAGTGCCAGCAGCTGCTGTTAGGGGAAGGCTGTGGCGCCTACAAATGAAGCAAGAGTGTCTTTACCCAGGAATCAGAGACTAGCATAACACTAGAGATATAAGAAACTTCATTTTAAAGCATATTTAGTTTTATACTAGGTCTCTCATTACCATCAAGTCTTGCTTTTCATTAGAAATCTCTGTTCCACTGACTCATTCCCAAGAGGACCAGACAGCGACACAACTAGTTTTCCACCTCTGACTAAACCACCCTTTCCCCACCAGCCTAACGCTCTGACCTGTTATTCCAGGACATGTGGACGCAAGCGTGAGCGAGGGTCAGCAACAGAAAGGAGCGTAACAGGCATGCATCCCCTTCAACACGGCCAACCTGCTCGCGCCAGATGGTGGCACTGATTGCTTTGTTCCCCTGACGCTGCTCTTGGGCAGCGCAATTAATAGATTGCCAGGATTCACAAAAGGGGGAGAAACGCATTACTGACAGTACCAGGGCGTCTTTCCGAGGGTGTGAACGTGCTCCCTGAGTGCAGCTCCCCTTTGCAAAATGCTGTGTATAGCCCCATCTGCAGCGGCCCAACCACAGAGAGAGGGGTCAGCCCTGTCCACATGCCCACCGAAGGTGGGACAGGCCCGCGCCAGATCCATCAGCAGGATAAAAGCACATTTGGTCCTTTGTTTGAACCTAAACTGTCTGATCTCCCAAAAGAGCATGATTAAGGGGTGGGGGGAAGCCCTCAAGCCTTTCTGCGATCATTATATTTATGTCTACCGTTTCTTATTTTACTGCTTTTATATTTTAAACAATATATTTTGTTACTGTCATTACTACTCTCCAATGCATCAGGTCATGGCCCCCCAGACTGTCTTAATTAAAATAAACTCTGCTTTGCGTTGCAAACAGCATCCCAGATTATTAAAAGTATGATAATACTGAAGTCCTGTCTCATTTCTCACCTCTAATGCAGAACTGGAATCACTTTATTTTCAACCAGATTCACCTTCTGGCACTCAGTCCTCATGTCTCTGGGATCACAACACAGGCAGGGAGCAGTTAATTAAAATATCAGCTCTCTGTCATTTTCTTCCTTTTCTTTTTCACATCCGATAACCTTTTCTATTAATCTCCCATGTTATACACCTTCCTTCTATCAATTCTCTATTAAAAATTCATTGAGGCTTACACCATAAATTGTCAGCGGTGCATTAAAATGTAAAATAAATAAATACCTCCCTTTTAGATAATGGGGAGGACACAGGTTCATTTTATGGTTTCACCTGGCTCAGAAATAGCCAAGCAAAATTAATTGTTCCCCCGAGACCTCTTTCCTTTGCTGTAAGCAGCACACAGCTCCGCTCACATCTCTTCAAAATGAACATAAACAAACAAGAGTAACTAGTCACAGCTTCCCCGCGCCTCTGCTCCTTGGGGGGCAAACTGATACCTGGAACAAGAAAAGAGAAGGCTACTGAAGCATACACAGAGCCTTTCATCTTCTCCCCTGCTCGGATACACGGAGTGACACCAAAGAGACTGCATTTCTTTTGACTTTCGCTTGATTTGCCTTCGGTACCTGATTTTCCTTCCTCACATCTGCAGCTGGACAGATACGGCAGGAGCTCCCGGGTGGAAGTCAGTGCCTGGGTGCCCACAGGGCTCGGCCTCCAGGCGGCTGAGTGCCGGTTTGGGCAGCTTGCCAAAGGAAAGCTGGCTTTGAAGGAATTCTTTCCTGCTTCTCTTCTCCCAAGAAGAGAGACAAGAGAGGAAACGAAGCCATGACAGAAACACAACGTAACACACTGAATTTTAAACAAAATTGCATCAGACCAACACGGTCCCTCATTTTGCAAAAATGTCTTTTTCTTTTCCATTACTCACATTTCTTATCCTGAACTGCAGGTAAGGATTTAGGATTAGAGCAAATTAAAAAGAGAAATTGAGGAGGCTGGTTTAGAATATGAACATTTACTGAAGGAATTCATCAAAAAAAGAAAAAGTGATCACTGTATGACTGGAGGAAATAAATATAGACTGAAAAGAACAAATCTTGTACTGGCAAGGAGCAGGGTCTGGATGATATTAAATGTGATTTCTGACTTCACTTCAAAAATACATGAAAGGTCAAATCCCTGACTCTAAAGCCAAACAGGTAACACTAATTTAACGGGTCCAGGATACTTTCATCTTCTTTCCAATAAAACCGAAATCCTCTCTCCCAAAGCCATCATCCACTTCACTTCTTGTATTGGTTCTAGAGGCTTTATAGGATAGGAACATCTTTACACTAAGTCTTTATGAGACACCAGTCCCTCAGTCTTTCAGTTCCAGTTCATTCCCCCTGGTTATTCCTCTTTTGCACATCTCTAATACTAAGCAATACACCACACTACTGAAGTTTTTGTTCACTTGTTGGCTTGTTTTGCTGCTCCTAATTTTCCCAAACCAGCACAGCTGAAGAGAAGAGTGAAAGTATTTCATCGCTCATCATCAACAGCCCTGCGAGCAAAGGTGTAGCTGTTGAACAGCAGCAGTGATGTAAAAGCACATACAACCTGCCTGTAAAAGGACAGTTAATTTTTAGATGAAGGGTCGTTCAAACTCTGGGCTGTGCATTCAAACAGGAAGCCTGGCTGATGAGAGTGTTCTCGGGTGTTAACCCAAGGAGACCCTGCGCACTGTCTCTTACTCCTCACTAACCGCTGGCCAATTTCCACCACATCTGAAAAGAGGCAAGGGGAGTGAAAATTGAAAAAGTCTGCACCTACAAGTTTCATAGACCTGGAAGCTGAGCAGAGAACAATCAAAATTACAGCCCCGCAGGGGGAGATGAGGGCAGAACATGGCCGCTGCCTGTCCTGCTGGCAGCGGCCTGCCGGGGTGGTTCTGCTCCCGCACCTCATACCAAGTGCAGCTCTACTGCAGAGGGAAGAAGGTGATTAGGGATTAAAAACATTCAAAACCCCCAGACACCAAGACCACTGAAAACTTTGGTTTTGCTTGTTCTGCTGCCCTCGTTCCTTTACACAGATCCTGCTCTTATTCTACTTTTGAATCAACAGCAGACTGCCCGTCACCTGGACTCTTCTCCTCTGCAGCCAGTATTCAGCCTTTTTGTGGAAAATGTTTTCACCCAAGCTGCTGTAAACATAGAATAAAAGGCCATCCAATGAAAATTTTGCAGCGAATCTTCTGCAGAAGTAAATAGTGCAGCCCTGTGAGAAAGGGAAGTTGATAGTAGGCCAGAAAGAGAAATTTAAATTCATAAAACAGGGTTTCAATTCATGCTGGGAAACTTCAATAGCAACTTTGATCAGAGGCTTATCAGAGGTGCTGACAAGACCCCATGTGAGCAGAGAAGCAGCATGACACGAGTTCAGGGGCTCACCACAGCTCCGTGCCATCGCTTGGCCCCAGGAGGTGCCAACGGCAGCTTGAGCGTGAGGTAGGCCGTGAGGTGGCTCTGCCCAGAACAGCACGCACTGTTATTAGGGCTCACTGCCCTTTGTAAGGATCTCAATTAATTCAGTATCAGTGAGAGGAATTCACCCCAGTTGAACCATTTGCTTGTCTGAATTAAGTTTTCTGCTTACCAAGAAAAAGGTATCCAGCTCGAGAGACACTCTGGGATACCCGACACTTGTCAGTGAGCAGATGCCTTCGGTTTATAATTCAGTCCACTCCTGACCGCAAACACAGGCACACAGCATTGCAGATGACACTCCCAGAGAAGAATTTCCAGGGATACAATATTTTTTATTTTTTAACATGTGAAGTGGAGCTCACTGCAAGCCTCATGTGTACCCCAAACCCAGAAAAAAATCAGCAGGAGAATGAGCACTTTGTAGTGCCCCTGCCCTTCTAAATAATCATCATCATTATCCTGAGGTATTGATCCCCAAACCTCTCACCAGGCTGTATATCCAAACGATGTCTAACTGTCGTAAGGAGATTTGACAATCCTAACCCACATCTTACAGCATTGTGGCCTGAATACTCTCAAGTCCTGCTGTAGACTCAAGTGGCATTGAGTTCACACAGGAGGACCATAACAATGTGTGCACGGCAATCCACCTCGGTATGATCTCCTGGTGGTAGCGGGTGGGCAAACAGCGGCCCCGTCCCTGCCCAGCCCCACCAGCAACACCCCTGTCATGGCTGCGGGGTGGGCTGCAAGTGGCCCAGGAGCACTCGGCCAGCCCTCGCTGCCAGCCCCTCAGCACGGGAAATCCCAGAACACGTTGCTTCACTGTCACAAAATGGCACGAGATACGATCCAAGAGCTGAAATGTCAGGATATCCTCGCAGACTGTTGGATCTTTCTGGTTTTCAGACAACTAAGGACACCTTGAAGTAATGAAAGGGAATATTTAACCAATCTCTGAATTGGCCACTTTTTTTTGACGCTGCCATCTCAGCAGGCAGTTACGTTTATAAAGCAAGATGAATCAGATCACCTCAAACAGCCGACACTCTGACACAGACCACATTCCCTTTGATACCCCACATGAAACCCATTTAAAGCATCTTCTCCCTGCGATCCCCGAACCAACCAGAGCAAACGGTGACCAACCGCCAGGGGTGCAGCCGGAGGCTTTGGGACTCCTTGACGCCCGCGTTACAGGAACCAAGTCAGAAACATGCAGCTGCTGAGGCTAAGCTCGCCTCTCTGATCAACCAAATCAGATTAATTAGATTAAAAAGACATAGGTGTCACCTGGGATTTTCACTGCTATCAAAGGTACCAACTTTGTGCATTTTAAATGGTAACATGTACACTCTGATTTCAAATTCTTTAAGTACATTTTTACATTCACCATCGAGTTTAATGGGAGGAAAATGGCAGCACCTAATTGCTAGCTGTGAAAAGCTATGGAAAACACAGAATGCTACGATTGTATTTTGTCCTTATGTATGACAGTAAAGTGACATCAACAAACAACTACATGACTTGTTGCTGTAATCACTGTAAAACCCTGAAAATCTTTTCCCCAACCTTTCCTCAGGTCACTGCCAGCATTTCAGACTTCAAGAAGGGGCTGTAAGCTCAGAAGTTCCTCTGCTTCTTTCCAGATACACACGTTGGTCTAACAAATGCAGTATTTATCCCTACAAACTGTTTCACTAGTAGTTAAAGTGGCAATTAAACTTTCTGTTAGTAATTCCAGAAGTGATTTCCAAGCACAACATTACCCACAGACCGGTGTGCTCCTTTGAGGGCATTCAAGATCTGTATGGCATACAGCTCGGGCATGCCAGGCAAGTTCTCCTTGGGAGTTTGAAGGCTTCTGCAGGGCTTGGGCTTCATCTGGGGGAGCTTTGTGGCTGGGAAAGAACCTGAGAGCTGCCTGGTTTCACAGGAACATCCACTACCTGAGATTGTCCTTTAGCTTTCTAAGTTTTCATTTTATTTTTTATGATCCATATGCAAAGCTCCAGTGGTCTTTTAAACTGTACAAAAACAAGTTTTGTGACAGTTTTCTCACTGTTCAGAAGCCCACACTACCTCAGTGTTCAAGTCTCTGGGGTTTAAAGGAAAAAAGGCAAACCAAAACCAAGCTACCAATCTCTCCCCCCATTCTACCTGTAAAGTGGAAAATCGTGCTTCTGTTGAGGGAGGGTCAGATTTTCCTTCCAATATCTTCTATACAACCCCAGCCTTGCTCAGAAACAGGCTGACAGCCCCACCAGGCTGCAGTCACCTCTGGATGCCATCAGGCAGCCTCACCGCAACGTGGCCGGCTGGCAGGTGAGGTATTGTACCTGCCGTTCGTGTGGCACCATGCCCACCAACAGGACCTCACAGACGCTCGTCCTCATGCTGCAGCATGAGTGACAAGGATGCTGGCAAGTGTACAGACACGGTCAGGCTTCAGAAAATGTTGGTTTTTATTACAACAAAGATTACGTTAGGTAGCACTGCTCAAAGGACTATCAGAAAGCTTGCTCCTCTTGCTTATGAGAGCAGAGAACATGACATGGAAAAGACGTGCACATCCTCAGTTACAGGGACACTGAGCCATTAAATGACAGGCCAAAAGTCGTGCAGGAATCCTGCAGCATAGCCAAGGAGCTGACCCACGTCTTTCAGCTATGTCTGCTAGCGGAGTATCTCCAGCCCAAGACAAAATTCCCTCTTTACAGAGAAAAGTAACAACCATGGTTCTGAGCGGAAGTCGAGGGTGTTTCCAGAACTCCACCCAGCTGCAGTCAGGACCTCTTCAAAGGATTTGGTATGCTCCGAGTTACCACTTTGTTTCCAACTATTTCTTTGACTAAAGCTCATCCGGACTGACTGGCTGTCAGAAGTGCCAGCTTTGTCTGCTGCTCTGGCTTTTGTTTTGCCCGCTTTTAACAAGCAGCAAAATACTGTTGCAAGACACAAGATCCTCGGTGGCACCTGTGTGTGTTATTTCACAACGAAGGCCATTTGCAAATTCCCCGAGACATTTCACATTTTTCTGTCTGCCCATTTCTGGGAATTAAACATTAGGGGCCCTGCTTTACACCCTGATGAAAAACCACCGAAGTCCATGAATAATTATTGGCCTCACTGATCTCTGCACAAAATTGGGCGCAGATGTTTTTATGACACTCTATGATGTGTGTTCTTAATGTAGGTTTTATAACCCTCAGCCTAAGTCAGTTATGTGCCTCAAGGAGGCACCAATAAATATTGCTGTTTTACAGGACAGCCACAGAGATGTGAAAATGTTCCTAGACAGAAAGGTGAAAACAGTAAAAACAAACAACCAAACAACCAAAAAACTACCCCATGCAACTCCCCAGACTCTGAAGCTTTGGGAGTGATCACAAGTGTTGGACTCTGCCAGGTTGATCCCGTGGCCCCTGGTGCTTGAAAACCCTTGACACCCCCAAATTATTAATGGCTATCACTCTCCATAGAGAGGTTAGCATAAGGCATTTCTGGAGATCTTCAACCCCTGGCTGCACGTTTGCCACTTTGCTGCTGGAGTTTGCCCCTGCACAGCTCTGTGTGCGTTTTGCAGCCCTGGCTGCTCAGCGAGCTTGGGCCGCAGCAGCAGCAAGCCCCAATGCCAGGAGCAGCGGTGACTCCAGCAGGCACCTCTGCCACTGAAAGCACAGCAGTGCAATCACGCACTGGGTGTCCCCAAAATTTCAGAAATTTCCTTAAAACAAACAAACAAACACACACAACAGAAGAAATACATACCATTTAAGCCCTATTTTACAGGACTTGGCGTGGGTCCAGGCTGCATACTGTTACTGTGTGGAAAAACAGTAACCTGATATTTACACCTGCACGCTCAGTGTTTGCAAGCGCCGTAAAACACACACATATGACACTCCTATGAACAAGCATTATACATTCCCAAAACGTGTTAATTGCTAGCAGCCCAGATATCTGACCTGTGATATAGATTACCCAAATCTAATGACACAGTGAAAACACTGCAGAATTCAATGCAAAACTCACAAACCATAACAACCCAAAGGAAAAAAAAAGAAAAAATAAAGTGAAGGCTCTTGAACAGTCAGATCAATGACCTAAATCCCACACTCAAAGCCTCAATCATCTCAGAAGCAAAATGATCCCTTCTGCTTGCAAGAAATGAGGAGAGGGAGCACGAGAAGAGCAACAGGTCTGGAGTAACGGAGAAAGCATTGCTGCCTTGGTGCACAAATTGTGGTGGGTGGGTGGCTGGCAGGGAAAAGCTGTGCAGGAGATGCTGCTGCTGTGGGAATTACACCTGTAGCAACAACTGAGGCTGCTGCTCTGCCGCCAACAGCTGGGGTTGCAGGTACTTCGCTTGCTTCTGCTGTGTTTATTTACTAGAAGCTGATCATGTTTTATGACACTTCTGCACACGATCCAGTTGCCTAAAATTGGATCAATGTTTGCTCTTTTTCCTCTCTCCCTACTTCAATCAATAAGTTGCACAATTAAAAAAAAACAACAAATACTCTATACAGTTAGAAAAACCCACACACCATGTCTTACCTCTCAGGAAGGCTACGATACTCTAATTAAAATACCCGGCGCACAGTCTTGGAAGAATAAATAGTCGATAACAGTGAAAGGAGAAAGGAATTTTCTAAAGACTTCATCCAGCATTTTCAGCTTTCTCCTCTTTTTGTTTTGTGTCTAAGCAAAATCATGCCAGTTCTAGGAGTAAAAAAAAGATTCCTAAGACAATAAAAAAAAAGTTTCTCTTTCTGAACATGCATTCGTTGTCTTGAACTCTTTAACCACTTCAGAGAGTAAATATAGAAATGGAAAATGAAAAGTAATAAACAGTATGTCACAGATGAAAAAAGACATTAAAAAATGTGTGTCATAATACACGTTACTTGTGTCATACCAATAGCAATGGTATAGGAACCTGAATTAAGTGGACAGCAACACATCAGGACATCCAGGATGATAAAAAATAATGTAGGCCCCAACTCTTAATGTTCAGACAGCCCAGAGCCACAGATGTGCGCAGGTGCTCCCTGGGCACATCCCTGGGCAGACACCTTTTCTACAGCTCTGTGCTACCTGCTCTCTAAAGACAACGAATCGCATCTGAGACTCTGGATTACTAATTCACCAGGAATTTCACCTTTTAAGAGCACTGAATCACAGCTCTAGGAATTGTAGGGAATCACACACAAAAGCATTTCTGCAAACGTCTCCAAAGCCAGCATCGTTTCAGACTGAACAGCAGGTTCATCCTCTGATCCAAGTCTGTTACGGCGGAACGGTGCCAAACAAACGTCTATTAATATTCTGCCAGGAAGCACGAGCGGATGGGCTCTTACATTGCTTGAAGTGAAGTGGTCAGGTCAGGAGCTGGCCATCGGTCACGCCGGTCCCCCGTTCAAGCACAAACCTCTTCACCCATCATCGCCTGCTGTCAAATGCTTTTGTGCATCGCAATATTAAATACGAGTGCCCCGGGGATGGGAAATGAATGGGCACAACATGGAAATTATGATGCGTGCAGCACTGCCCTTTAACCTGTTAACAAGTATGACCAAGCTCGCTTATTCTGGGCTCTCTAATAATCATCAAGGCAAGAAGACATCAACAGCTACTGTCACACTGACAGGGCCTTCAATGGCAAGCAGGGTTCAGAGGTCCACAGGAAACACAAGAAGGCTTTGTCTTTTGATGGGAAGAACAAAGCTACCATGTGGTAGAGAATCACACATGCAATTAGTCAGGAAAGTTAATTCAGCAGAAGCAGATGGTGGAACCAATGTCAACACTTTCCGTGGGCACATTTCCCTTTACTCTGGGGCTGCTGTAAACTGAGGTCATGGGGGAGCGGCAGGCAGCTTGCTGGTGACCCGGGCCACACCACTGACCATCGTCACCCTTCGTCTGAGGCACCCACCTTGCTCTCACCTCGACTGGGGTAGCTCCCAGCTCTCAGACACCTCCTCTCCTCCTCGCCCACAAGACAGCATTAACCTCAGTGCACCCAGAGGGAAGCCAAGGCAAGGAGACAGCTTTGATCCTGGTCCTGCTGGGAGATGCTGACGGGGAAAGGAATTAAAAACACTTCATGTGGCCCTCACACTGAGCCTCCCCTCTTTTTGCTCGATTCGCCAGCCAGTGAGATGCCAGCTGCCACACGAAGCACTCCCACAGCCCGGCGACGGCTCACATCGCTCCGAACCGCTCTACCCATCTGCAAGGAGCAGCTGCTCCTCCCTCCGCTTCTCACCCACCAGCCCTGCAGCTCGGCAAGCACGGGACAGGGCTGAAAGGCTTCTTGTTCACTGCTGATCGTGCTGAATGCACAGAAAGTTTAAAACTCAAACCACAAGGACCACACAAAGAAATGCAATACGGGAGACCCTGTGATTTGTGTGACTTGGAGGTAACAGCTTTCAGACCAAGTCAGCTCTGCTGTTCTTGCCGGCCGGTGCCGCACAGCTCCCTTGCCCTGTGCCTCGTGGACGTCAGTGGTACCCAGGTGAGGATGGCCGGAGCCTTCCGCTAAGTCATTTGATTAAAACAAAAAGAACAACCAGCAGTCAGACAAACCACACGTACGCTCCAGTCACTACAGCTGCCAAATTCTGCGGCCCTCAGTCCAATCTCATTTTCTTCAGAGCTCCTGGCAACCCCTTAATTAAAACGCATTATTTACAGCTTCCAGGGGCTCCAAACCAGGGGACGCGCTTGCTGGAATTTATGCGATTACGTGCAGTTGGTCCTGGCGACAGGCCCCGTCCTGCTCTCGCACTCCCCCCTGCTCCCACGCAGCCGCCCCCATCCCCATGGTCCGTCCGTCCATCCGTGCAGCACTCGGCTGCCATGGAAATGAGCAGGAGGCCACAAAGGAGCGGCGAGACGCTCGCCGGAGATGGAGGAGTCGCGAGGCGATGGGGCAGGAAGGCCAAGACAAAGAGGAGCCAATTTGCCCACTGCCTCTGCACACAAACAGCCCTCCCCCTTGTGCAAGGAGGTGCTGATGAAGAGATTTCCCCCGCTGGAGAAAAGCAAAGCCCCTTCCAGCCAAGAGTAACCAGGCTATGTGGATGGAGCCTCCTGCCTTCGGTCCAGCGCAGTCCATCATTAGTGGTTTGGGGTTATACATCAGTAACGAGGTGAGCCACAGCCAGAAGCAAACCCAGAGGAAGCGTGGTTTAACTTATTTAATGAGCAATCCCATGCCACTCGTACGGCAGCACCAGCTGCAGACAGATCCTCTCCACGTTCAGGAGGAGTTTTTCTTTTTCTACTCCATTATTAAGCAGTCACACTCATCAGCAATTCCCTTGACTTTGTGGGAAGAAAGCATTTTAAAACATACATTAGAAGGTATGACTGACAAGCATAACAAAGTCTGCAGTTCAAAGACAGGTTTCCGAAGGTGTTTTATGAGAATAAAGGAAATGAAGTTCTGTGGAACCAGGAACTTTTCACTGCTTAAGGAGTCCCACATGAACGCTGCCAAAAGATCAAGTACCACAAGCCCAAGACACCCACACGATCCTCACAATGCTTCCTACTACTTTTTTCCATGCGTTTCTCACAATTTTATTTATTTTTATGAGGGCACTGACTTACCTGTGTCTTTAATGAGACATTAAAAGGAAAAACCTCTGCAAAAGCAAGCCACTATCAAAGCCTAACAGCTTTCTTCCAGCAATGCAAAAGTGGATTTGGGGCATATTCTCCTGTGGTTCATTCACAATAGGAAAGAAAGGAAAAAGCAGAGAACACTTGCATGATGCAGAAGCAGCTCTGCAGATTTTAGGCTGTAATTCCCAACACCCAGCCCGCCTGCACCGTGCCCTCAGCTGGTGTGCAAAGGCTTATCTGCTCTGCTTGCTGTAGTCACTCTGACTCAGATTAGCTCTAAAAGCTTCTTTTGCTGTAATGTATTGCAATAGTGTTTTGGCATTATTTAACTCCAACCTGAAATGCACAACAGAAGAGGAAATATTCACCATAAACCCAGCAACACAGAAGTTTCTGTCATTTTTTAATTATCTTGAAGTCTGCTACATCACTTAGACTGGCAATACCATGCGGCTACTGCAGCAGTGCCGTGACTGATCTGACCGAAGCCCCAGCTAACCAGGACCCTCGAGGAACTAAAAGCAGCATCAGAAGCAAGAAGGGAAATTCAGGGGTGAGAACTTCACCTCCAGCACGAGGAATACTATCCCCAAGGTCAGCATGTCAGAAATTAAGGAACAATCAGAGAAATCATTTCGTACGTTCCTCCAAACTGCTGTAAGTAGCAGCGCAGGTAAGACCCTGTAAAGGCTACAGCTACGAGACAGAGATAAAAGGTCTCGTAACAAGCAAGCCCTGGCCAGCCCATCACCACCAGAACTGGGATGGGGGAGCACTATCAGAATGAAACTTCCCCTCTGCAAATGGTTTCCAGTCACCTAACTGTTACCAAGACGACTCCAGCGACCAGAATACCAATTGCCTTCGGGGTACCACGGTAAACTCCAGCGCTGACCAGCCCTGCATGCAGATTTAAATCACAACCATTTAAGTGGCAACTGTGTAAACAGCAGAAACTATTAAACTATCACAGGAGTCAATGGCGCTATAGTCAGGAAAAATGTTACTGGAGGCGGCAACAAAACGGAGCAAAAGGAGGAGGAGACACAGACATAAAAAAGTTCAGCCTCGTAATTCACGAGTGCCAGGCAAGGGCTTCTCATTCCCTAGGAAACGTCACTTTTTCCTTTGACTTCTTCTTGTCCTGGATATCAACTGTAAACAAGTCCCAGTGTTGGGGCAAAGCTTTATGTGCAAGAAAGTCAGGCAGCTTTGGGGGCTGAGAGATGCCCAGGAATAAACCACGTTGGAACCATGCATCTCCATCATTTAATTTCTGGGGAAAAAAAATAATATATATATATATATATTTATATGTTTGCCTCTGGCAAAAGGCAAGCTCAAAACTCAGAATATTAAATAAATGCTCTGGATGCAAAAACTGTTCTGCAAAAAAGCTGATAAACAAGGCACACAGTAGTTATGTTACCAGACTGTAAAATTCGGTAAATAGCTTCAGCAAATATAACTGTAAGGATTTAGGCAACGTAACTAAGAAGTTTAAAAGCTGTGACAAGCTCAGAGATTAAAATCTGAGAATGAGCGGGGGAAAAAACACAGTCAAAGCTGAACTCTCCATTACAGCGGAAAAAACTTTTTGTTATTATTATTATTATTATTATTATTTTAATCCTGGCAGAGCATTTTTCACTGAAAAGTCCCAAACACTTTGCAGTGTTCCAGAACACTGGAGCAGGTTTTCAAAACTGGACCAGTGGTGTCCTCAATTTCAGGCACCTACCAGGTGCCAAAACAAAGCCCTGCATTTCGGGGGGAGCACGCAGAACTGGCTCTTTCTTGACAGCAAACAGTGGAGCAAGATGAATGAGAAAGACAGAAAGGAGGTAAGTGAAACAAACTGCTCAGCTACCAGAGCTTTAATAGCCATTTAACTTATGTTACACATATGGAAAAAAAAAAAAACGAATTTTATTCTTAGGCTCCATATTGTTCCAGCAAGACTCTAGAAATCTGCCTGACAGGAGGTCCGGACCCTCTGGCACAGCTCTGCAGATCCCCCACACAAAGGAAACCTCGCTCAGAAGTCTTGCTGTCTACAGCTCACGTAGCTGCTTGGATGTTGCTAAGTGTTCACACACCTTTTTTCTCTTCTTATACTGATACTTTATCAGATTCTTGGCTACAAGAGGATTTACTGATTGAAGTATCAAGAGCAAGCAGCTCGGCTGCAGAGACCCAAAGGGAAGCACTGTGAGTCTGAGGGCTCTGCTCCACCTTTCCTTTTGGTAAGGTGAAGTCCGTTCTGCCAGATTAATAAAGTGCAGCTTTTAGCTAACAATTCTCATTCTCCTGCCAGCTTAAATTATTGTCAGAGACTCTGTATGACCAGGCAGGAGCCTCTGTAAAAGTGTGACAATTTATCTGGGGGGGACTCTGAGCAGCTACAATCACTCGATACATCGATTCCATGGAAGAAGCAGGGTATGGCCCCCTTGGATTAGCCCTCTCCTTGCCCAGCTGGGAGCGATTGATTAACTCCTACAAGAATTTATCTCAAAAATCAAGAGACCTCTCTTCATGTCTGTGCATCACAAAAACTGCATGTTCAATGGTATACGAATGTTCAGAAAAATATTCCAATGTTTTGTGGAGCATACCGTGTATTTTGCTGGCTGGCCTGAAAACACCTAAGTGCACTAAGCAGAAAGCTGCAGACCATGGCACATGCTCATCAGAAAGTCTTCCATGTTCTAGGTCAAAGACACGACAGAGACTGAAAATCATTTTACAACGAATAAATAAATAAATAAAACCGGGGTCACTGGATTTCAATTGGACACCGAAAGCAGCAGAATAGTTTCCCAAATATTTCCCCAAATTCTGGAGCTTTTGGCACTCACGCAAGGAGTGAGGAGAAGCAGTCATGCCAGCACATGGTGGTCGTCATGACAGTAAGGGTGGATCCGAATGACAAGACAAAACAGAAAGGGGTCTAACTGCCATGCTGGGCTCCATGAGCCCAGGAGCACGTGGAGTTTAAGGAACATGAGAGCAGGTAAGGGGCATTCCCAGACAGCCATCAGTCCTGATGACGAGGAGCTGAACCCGCTGTGCCACACACACCAGCCTTCCTCTGCGAATCCTGCAGCTCCTCCAGTCCGTGGCTTATCTCGTGTGATCTCCAGAGCTGGGCGAGTGGAATGGAGGCTTTGGAACAAATTTGCTGAGCAATCAACCCATTCCTTGGTGGTGACGTTATCTTTAAAAATAACACAAAGCCTGGAGATGCAGAACTGCAGTCTCCCAAAAGATCACTTCTAACTGCTCATTAATGTCAGAAGCTGCCCACTGAGCGGATGAGCCTAACCACAGCCAGGTGCTTTCAAGGGGCTGAATATCTCAATCAGCAGGATATTCAAAACCTGCCAATAGCTCTCACCATCGTTTTGTCTTTGAATCAATCTGGCAGCTCACGGAGGTTATAAACATCAGAACTTTACTGGGTCTTTCAGATTCAGAACTTGACTTCCCCTTCTCTCTCTTGAAATGGAGAGCACTTCAAACCAAGTTTTAAGTTACTGCCAGGCAGTATGGTCTGGCCACATCTCTCACTTTCATTGATCTCACTTATGCCTGGTTTCACAGGACACCACACATTACAGCAGTACTGAGTCTAAACGGAAAGCTCAAAACCACTCAAGCTCCCAGGCAGATGCAGCTGAGTGCCCTGCCACGCTCTGCTGCAGTTCCTGGCCAGCTGAGTGAAGTGAGACTCCACCAGAGCTCCTGGCCGCCTAGAATATGAGAAAAGAAACAAGAAACTAGAAATAGCTCCAAGTATTGATCTGCATTCAGAAATCAGAAATGCTTTACTGCTGCAGTGAGCACAACGAGCAGCTGAGAGCTGGGGAGCTCACTTTCTCACTTGTTCAACAGCCTCAGACCATAAAATCTGAAGTCTCTGCCCCTGAGGAGAAAACATGCTGTCAAGTAATTAGCTGGCGTCCTTCATGGAGTTACCGAACTACTAAAGCCAAAATAAAAAATAATGGTTTCAACGTCGTCTTGAATACAAGAACAACATAAAATCTGCTGTGAGAGCACTCCTCATATTTGGGGCAGCCAAGTGTGTGCTGGCAGTTGGCACTGAAGCCAAAGCGGTGCAGTAATGAAACGCTCAGCGGTGCGCGATATAGGGACGTGGAAGGAGTCCAGCCAGATCACCTCTCACCCTACAACGCCGAGTTCTTCACTCGCAGGACCACAGACTGGAGGCGTGACGGATGCGGGACGTTTCACATCCCCTCTGCAAGTCAGTAAGTGAAAAACCAACATCAAATATGGAATAAGTACAGCGGGAAAATTCCGAAGGCAGAAGGTCCTCCAAACCTTCTGTATGTGTAATTATCCTCTTCCTTGACACAGTGGCCACTGCCCAGCAGGTATTTTCTGTTTTGATGGTCAGAGACATTTGTACGTCCAGCAGAAGCAGGTAACAGACTGATCCATCCTCCCTGCTCTGCCTTGGGCTTTTCACTTGGAGAGAGGTGGAAGGGAGGAGCGGGTTGGCAGAATAATTATCAGAAAGGGAAGGGGTACACGCATGAATGCACACAACCTTGCAAACTTTCTTTCTCTCTCGAGAATAAGCATTTCAAGGATGTGAAGCTGCCAACAGTTTGCACAGCAAAGCCACTTACAATGTTTTAAGTAAGGCAGCTCCTTTCCCCTGCCTTGTGAAGGACGTCCTGCTTCTCACAGAGCTGGCCCCGTTCTCGTCTTTTTTTTTTCCCTTCTTGGCTCTAGGTGTGTGGCAGCTCGTTACGAAGATAACATTTCTCTTTGCTCCTGGGTCAGCCAGGTCCTGTCATACCATTCAATTGGCAGGTGAATTTCAAATGGGTCAGAACTGATAGTAAGCTGTTAACATGAGAATAAGCTGATTGTCCCTGGGAATAGAAAAGCACAGAAGGGACTTTCAGAGTATTTGTGTCTGCAGATAACCTCGGTTATGTAATTGAGCTGCCTTACACTGATACCCCCGTGGAAGCAAGTAAGCCAAGGTTTGGTAACAGCGAATAGCTGTTACCAAGGGGTAAACGTGGTAAAAATGTGTTCAGTGCCTTGGAAGGCTTAAGGAATCTCAGGCTGTAAGAACTTCTGGGCCTGCCACCCACATCGGACCCCTGGCAGGGCAGAGTTGTGCCCCTTGCGTATGCAGGACAGGGGCCTCACATGGTCCCTGCAAGGCTGCTGCAGAGCTAACGAGGACAAGGCACGTGTCTAAGGCTACAACACATGACAGTGCCCAAATCCAAATTAAGGACTGCTAAAAGTGGACCTGTGGTTTGCTGGCAGTTCCCTGAAGACTATATTCGACTCCTCTACTGCCACGTGCAGGGCGCACAAAGGTACAAAGCTATTTTGGAGAGAGATGAATCTATAAGCAGTCGCTTAAAAGTCTTCAAGCTCCTACCTGTTCTCTGTGAAATCACAGAAACCAAGTCCTTTACCCTGTTGTATTACCTTGACTCCAGCTCAAACAAAATGCAGGCTCAAGATTTAAATTAAGCCCTCATTGTCCTCTCCACAGATCATCCCACGCCCAGTGGAGACCAGCCACCAATATTTCAAAAAGAAATGACGACGGCTACTGGGCAAAACTGCGTCCTTTCAAGAAATCCTAGCTGACCTAAACCCAGGTCAGAGGACAGTATCCTCCTGCTGCCCCAAGTCACACTGTGCTTCCAAAGACGGCCCGGAAGAGCTTTACCAATGGGTTAATCTAAACTTACCTAAACTCAAATTGAGAATAAAATCTGGTCTTCTGTGTTTTAGCTGTGACAAAACAAGAATAAAAGAGGAAAGAGAGCTTCTGTTGCCATTGCAGTCACGGTCCATTTTGTTCTGGACCAGCTTTTCTGCTGTGAGATCAGAACTGTTACCAAGTTTTTAAACAGCAGAGAAATAGAAATCTGCTCTGCAATTATTTCAGCTTCAGGCCTGTCCTCAGAGACTCAATATTACCTAAAAACTAATAAAACATTCTGAGCAAACACATGCATACAAAATTACAATTCGAAATATTTTTTCCATAGCCATCAATAAGAGACCACTTAAATTTGATTTATGTAAACATAAAATTGTGGAAAACATGCAGCCTACAGGGATATTTCCATTCCGTTCCCAACCACCACCTTGAAAAGTATGGATTTTTTTTCTGCTTTATATGAAGTCATTCTTAAAGCAGAATGTTTATATCAGTTTTTATTAGTTGTTTTCATTGCTGTGATTCAGTGTGATTTTACTGTACTACTTGCCACGCTGCAGAATCTTTTCTATTCATGCAGCAAAGAGGCTGTCTGGGTAAAGCTTTAGTCTGCAGCTTAGCTTACTGAGCTTATTATTAGCTTACATTTTGGTGATCATCTTTTAATCATCGATAACATTTTTATAACAAGGAAATTGAAAAAAATAAACAATAAAAAATAAAAAACTGTCCTCTAACCACTGCACTGCCCCCATGGTCACTCCCCTTTGAGAACCCAGGGATCCCAAGGAAGAAATCCCAGCAGAAGAAGGAGCAGCTGTGTGAGCACACACACACCAACCCACCGCCTCTGCTCTGCTGGAGCAATGTGTTGCCACCTGCAAGATGCAGAGGTTGGAAGGGTGGATTGGAGCCAGCCTCTGTGTTCCTCCTTCTGTACTTTTCCGTAACAGGATTCATATATAACCTGCTGGTGTAAACACTGCTCTCTGCAGGGACAAACCTCCTGGGGAGTAGCTACACCCCAGGTGTCTGAGCTGAGCACTCTGCTGACAGCCAGATGCATTTGGCAGCCCGCACGTGTCCCAGCTGGGTGCTCCGCGGTGCTGGACAGAAGCAGGGTGAGATGTCATGCCTGCACTGCAGCGCTTTGCAACCTATATTATGACAAGATAATAAATCAAGAGTGTCGTAACATCACATTCAAACAGCGACAACGCTTTCTACCCACCCCCCAGGCACCAATCTTCTAGATTGGCAACCCATCTTCTAGAACGTGTCTGTCTGTAATTTTACAGATTTAAAAGGTCAAAACTTTAACTACATTTACTTTAATGCTATTCATATATTATTAAAGCCTTTTAGGAATCATCTGCTTGCTGCAGGCCGTCCCACAGGGCTGGTCAGCAAGGGCATGCTAGCTGGGGAATTATTATGTATTCCATGTCAAGGACAACAATTCAAAGTCAAGCACAGAAGAGAGAGATGCTAAATAAGGCAATGCCTTAATATTTCTAATTTAGCTCTAAAATAACCTGTTTTTAAGTTCATGTGTATTATAAAACTAACACTGGAGTCTGTTATTTAAATACCTACAGCCCTTTATCCAAAAGTTTTAGGATGCTCTAGAAACCTTCCCACACGCATTGTGAAGAACAGACAAGAAATCAATCCACCTGCACAGGAAATTCATCAGCTTCTAACATGTTTGAGTGGCCAAAGCACCGATCAGCCTATGGAGATGAAATAATACTACACTCATCTGAAACTCAGAGTAAGATTAACAGCCAGTCCTCTTTCCTCCTCCAGCTCTGTGTTGAAGACCCAACACCTGCCATAGCTCTACACCCTCTTTGCCTGGGGGAAAGGATGAGAAGAACAAACATTTAACAGCAATTCCTGAAGCAATAACTTTTTTTTTTTTTTGAGACTTCCTTTGAAGATTACTAACTAGTTCATCCCTGATTAGTTTGAAAGACTGAATCGAAAACAACAGAAGGTGGCATGGCAAATCGGATGTTGAGTTTAACCAAAAAAACGGTGCCAACTTTTCAGGCGGTGTCTTATCCAAACAGCAACACACAGCTGCTCACAGGTACAGAGCTGTGATTTACTTACAAACACACAGGTGGTCACTCTTTATAATGCTCAGGTATCTGTTACTGCTTACTGATTCAGTGTTTTTCAGTATTCCCACCTAAAATTATCCTTTAAGGTCGAGTGGGCAAGAAGAGCAAAATTATGACCCCAAGATGCATATAAGACATGCAGAGAAACCTCTGCCCCCCAAGGCTCCCATATCTTCCAACACCCTCCTAGGCAATTCAGCAAGGCCGTTCTCTGACAAACAGAAACGCATGCTCTTCTTTGACTTTCCAAACCTCACTCAAATGGCAGCACACAAAATAAGTCAGTACTGAGTGTGTGGGACTACGCAGTCTTTGTGACACCCCATTAAAATCTTTATTGGGGTCTCACTAGTCACGCTAGCACGCCACCCTTCTGCAGCACTGGAGGCAGTAAGTGGCTTGATTTTTACCAATACAAACACACACAAGCAACACATTTCATTTTTAAAAATTACTTTTAAAAAGAGCTGCCAGAAGCCTCACCCGACTGCTAATGGCAGCAGGCATTTGAGCAAAGAAATCAATTTCACTGGAAACCTGGAGCAATCCAGGGAGACCTGAGCTTAGTACTTCCTCGCTCCCACCAACGGGCAGACACTGGTGTGGCACTGAAGGACAAGGACAGCCAGGTCCAGTTGCAGCTGTGGGCAGCACTTCATGAAAACAATATCTGAAGCAGTTTTCAGACCATTTAGCATATTCGACCAAATCTCTCTTTCATTTGAGATTGCAGACAAGGATCCTGATCCTCAGTAAGAAAACCTTTCTGACAGCAGCAAAGAATTGGGAAGCATCTGGTATGACTTCCCCTACCCTAACCCCAAGGGAGCAGTAGCCAGCACTCGGTAACCTGACCTTTTGACTGGGTGTTGCTTGAATTACTCTGGCACATTCACCCTTTCAACCCATCTCTTGCTTTCGTTTCATCTTAATTTATTGCCTATTTCACCAATGTGCTCCTCTGGTGACCTGCATATAAACAAGTCACTTATACAAATCAACGCAGCAGCAAGTCTTTCTCTTGGTTCAAATAGCTTTGTTCTTATCCTGACATCTGCATAGCATTTTGGACTGAAGTCTCTCATTTCAGATAACATTAGGTAAGACCTGGGATACATTTCCTTCCCATTTGCCTTGTAACATCTGTAAAAATTAATCATGAAATAAATAAAACCATTACTTTATAATGCTGCTTGTTCTTCTGTTTGGAATAAATAGACCTTAGCATCACAGCATGTGGAGCCACCCTAACAGCCATGAGGACACCATAAACTCCTGTTTCAACTTTCATGTTCTAAGTACTAGTATCTATTACGAATTCTTGTACACTTGCAACACATCATGTTCATTCATCTGTATTTGTAAATCAGTACTTTGATCATTAACGTAGCATCACGGCCATAGCCATATCTTTACTGTAGACAGCAAAGAATCTGGTACCAAAGGAATGAAATCAAGCAAATAAACGCGTCACAGAAAAGATCAGACCACCAAAATCATCCAGCCTTTTTGAGGAAAATGAGCTCAAGTTTGGAGCTACTCACTTCTCTCCTATCCCCTGCACAGAGCACATAGTACACGCTTGTGGTTACGTACTGGGAGTTTTACCATGTTGAACATGGCACTGAGCATCTGAGTTTAAAATATGACCCAAATAGCTACAACAAATAAAACACAATGAATTTCAGTCTGTTAGGGTGCACATGCAGACCATCTCAGGTTGTAGGTGAAACACACAGGAAGCTTCTGTGGTCTATTACCTACTTTTGAATAATGAAGAACTTTTGCTCAATGGTAGAGCACCTCAGCACACGAGTAAGTCTGAACAAATGTATTTCTGGTGAATCTTCACTGACTTCAGCAAGTTTTGTTAGATCTAGATCTCAGACTGGCAGAAGTGTGAACAAGTACAAATCTTGTGGCCTAGGTCCAGGCAGGCAGCCCAGAGAGTCTATGCTCTTATCTGACTCACATCCCACCAGCTTTAACTGAATCACTTAGCCTCTCTTCTTGGTTTCCCATCTTTCATGTGGAACATGAATACGTACTTCACAACCCGGGTTAAAAACAACAACACAACACTATTTAAAGTATGCACAGTGCTTTGAAGATGAAAAGGACTATGTTTTGTGACTAACACAGCTTCAACACAGAGATGTGGTTTATTTTTGCTCAGGAAATTTCTGCCATTTAGTTCTGTTTGAAGAACGTATTTATCTGGAGAAAAATCTACTGTATATATATAAAAAGTATTGTATTTAATAACATCTAAAAAGAAGAAAGAAAAAAAAAAAGGAAACCTGGCACAACAGGAAGAGATCCTAGACATTCAATGCTGGCAGGACCAGAAAGCTGCATTGTCTCTCCAAGGCACCCTGGAGGTTTACGGGATCCCTGGAGCAATCCTACATATCCATGACATAAATCAGAGCTGGCAATTCTACTGCATCAGAACTCTGAGGCTCCTAAGCTTTAAGAAAAGCTTGACTTCCTCCCATTTCATGCTTAAGGCAGTAACGTAGGGAACCTTGCCAGCAGAGTCAGAACCTCACCTATTGGTACCAAGAAAGGCTTTGTCTAGGTGAGCAGTTCTTACACTTCCAGCAGGTTCCACTTCATCTAAGCTGTGCCTTCAGATGTTACTGTAATACAGAAAGCACACATTGCAGCACATGACCAAAAGGAAGAGCTTGTATGCTCTGACTTCTTGCTGGTCAAAGCTCCTGATGACATATGAAAGCTGGGGACTGGAGAAAGGAGGTGATGTGGATCTAGACTTGCCTGTTGTTTTCACACGCTGACCCATTCCTGCTGCACAAACTGCCAACTTTATGCTACTCGCACAAAATATGACATCATGTGATTTTTTTTCCCCTGTCTTTTGAAGTGGGGGGTTGCTTTTGTTTTGTTTAATTTGTTGCGGCTGCTGGCATGTGCGAGGAGAGCAGCATCCCAGTTACAACAGCTTCGGAAGCAGGATTCATTGTGTTGTGACGGGTTGCTCAGGGCTCTCTCTACATTTTTCCATTTCCTTGGCAGAGCTGCAAGCAGTACAATGTCAGAAGACAAATTACAGAGGCATTTACCCAGTTCTGGGGCTTGTCGTTTGCTATTCAGCCTTGACCGAACTGGCATGATGTACTGAGTGTGCTCCACTGCTTGTGGGACAATTTTCTTGGCACTGCAGAGAGACCTGTTGTCATTTTTGGACAAATACACTGCATTAAACCTACCTAAATATTTTAGGTCACAGCTCTAGTCAGGGCAAACCATCATAGCTTCACAAGAATCAGAGCTGTTCCCATTCACTGCCGCTGAGGATCCAGTCCTTTAACCGTGTGCAAGTTCAAGAACGAGTTTTAAGACAAAGCACTATTTCTTCAGGTTTATTTCTGCAGAAGCTTTCAAAGAGTCATCACTAAAGCTTCCAATACCATCACCAACCAGCACAGGTCATGCAAAAGCAGCATGGTAACTTTGCCAGCCCACTGGTAATAACAGCATGCATTACGTGCTGTTACCAGCTTTATCTGCAGAATCGCCCACAAGTCAGCCGCTGGACAAGTCACACCAGGGCAGGTTTACCTCGGAAGCCCACTTCATATCCAGTAATCTGAGTGTCTCCCACATCTCACGGGGTGTTAATTCTCCTTCAACAGCATTACGTTGAGCTCCTGTCTCCCTGAGGCACATAACCTGCCTGGCCACCTCTCCCTGCTGGGTCGGGGGTCTCCTGTTTCATTGGAGGTATCAGCTCCTGAGCTGGCTGAGAAAGGACAATCCCAAGCAAAATCCCTTCAGCTTTAGTACCGAAGAACAAGGAAATAAGGGAGCTTCAGTCTAGATGCCACAGTGCCTCCCAGCACCAAAAATTGCTTTTGAGAACTAGACGTATTTTAGGACACGAACCAGGTACCCAGTGGAGCCCTGAATGCCACTCAAGAGAAAGGTTTAGGTGAGAAATGAAATGAGAGGCACATTTATGGAGATGAAATGGATCAACTCCACTGTGGCATGTGCAGTTCTACAAATCTCAATTTATCTGTGCTCCCTTAGAGCAGCCCTGTGTTCATACCCACGTAAAGAAATCCCATCAGGCATGCAGCCCTGATGCCAGGAAAAAATATTTTCTTAAATATGCAGCACTATCTATTATTCACTTCAAAGCCTTTCCTAATATGCTATAAGGTTCTGGAAATTATTCTTTAAACTATTTAATTCATTAAATGGTTGGAATACTTTCCATTCCTTGCTTATACAAAGAGTTCATCCAGTGGTTTTGCTTTAATGATTATTTGTATAAGGTATTAAGCTGGCTAGTAGTAGACAGTGTAGAGAGAAAAAAATATATATATTGACTAAATTTATATTAGTTAAACAAGGTTTCTGCACCAAACATGGAAACATAACGCAATTCTGCCTCCTTTTACCACCACTTTGATGGATGGTGATGTTAGCTAATAGGGATATTACGGAGGAGGAAGAGCCGTGCATTAGCACAACACAGCAGTGCAAAAAGGCTTCAAAACCAGCCGCACTGCTGAATCTGGAAGCAAGGAGGAAGAGCTGATCTTAGTGAGATGGAAAAGGCATTACAGGTTATAAGAAGAAACAAT
This sequence comes from Anser anser, assembly GCF_964211835.1. NCBI lineage: Eukaryota > Metazoa > Chordata > Aves > Anseriformes > Anatidae > Anser > Anser anser. The sequence goes on from NC_139728.1 coordinate 26,568,464, forward strand.
CGAGCTGGGGATTCGAAGTAAGGATAATGACCATGGGCTTCTTCTCCCAGGCTGCTGCCTGTGCATGGAAAGGCTCAAAACTAGCAGTGTTCGCATCATCTCTAAAGCCCTCCGTAATACCAGTATAAGAACTCCTTTAAATCACTCTGATCGTGCAGGGATTAGGACAGAACTCAGCTTTAAGCAAGCTCTCCTCCTCTGCTACACCCCCTCAGCACCCCCATGTGCCTGGGTCATTCAGTCCCTGCGTCCTGTCCCGCACCAGCAGGACCACAGCTCTGGGACAGCGATGACCCTCACCGCACGTGTACATGCACGTACTTGCATGTGCTTGTACGAAAAAAAAACACAAAAAGAACACACTGATTTTTTTCTTTGCTGGGACACAGCCACTGGAGACATTTCTGTTTGGGTAGCACCAAGACTAAAGAAGAATTGATGCAAACATGCCAACCCTTTTCAGTTTTAATCCTTTTCCTAACTGTTTTTTCTAATCTACAGTGTCATTTTGCACCTAAGTGAACCCTAGCAATGTCATGGAGTTTTTGTTGCAGAAAATGTTAGTCTGAATCATGGAATTTGAAAGTGCTAAGGATCAAAAGCTAGAGAACTGTGCTACTGACTCAGAGCCCAGAAAATGGTTCCCAAGACTTCAGGAAGCCCAGGAGGACCTTGACAGTGTAATACGAACAAGGATGCTTTCCAGATTATCCGAAGGAAAACTGCTAGAAGCCAGAAGTATGGAGACCCTGAGTCTTTGGCTGAACAAATCCAATGTCTGAGATGTCTTCTCATCCCATGAGGAAAGCAGGAGGAAAAAATCTTACTCTCTAGGAAATGAGAGCTGGAAACTGTGATATGAATTATGCCGTTTTACCATCTCAAATGTGTCTTTCAAGGGCCCTTCACATTGTCACTGCCCTGAGACAGGGACCATCACTTCTGTGCCCTGCGTATCCACAGTGAATAGTAATCAGGGCCAACCAGCCTCCCCCATCAGCTATATGCATATATCCCAGGCCCAAAGTCGCATTTTCTTATCAGAGTCTATTTTCCTTCAGGCTAAATCCTTCGCCATCTTTTCTCTGGCTCTCGCCATATGTAAATGTCAAAGGGTCACATACAAAACAGGGAGATGGAAAGGAATGAGGACAAAAACATCTAACCAGGGCAGTGCTGCCTGCACTGCCCTAGACCAGAGGTGTTTTCCTCCTTGCATCTTTCAGCATAACAAGAGAAGCACTGTGCAAATGCATGGACACGAGAAAGGAGCTCCTGAGATGCAAAAGGATTTTAATGACTGGCTTTCACTGGGACTATGATTTGCTTGCAGCACCCATCTTCTTTGGAATAACGTTGCACCTTTTCCCTGGCACAAAGAAGGAAGATCTGGATTCACTGAAACTCCCCAAGTACAGACTGATTGCTTCTAAATCTTTGAATTGGAAGAGAACAATTTTCTAGCGGCTATCCAGGTACATGAAAGAGCAGAGTTAAGCTTCCACACTCGTATATATCCCTCTCCCTAAAAAGATCTTGTAGGACCCCCATACACCATTTGGGTATTTGGATTTCTATACTCAATCACCATCTGTTTTCATAAATGGCACGCACACAGAGCCCAGAAGTTTCATTTAGCAGTCACTGAAGAGTTTTCAGGACTAGTTCAAAGAGTACCGAAGAAGACCAGGGCTGCTGCTGCTGCTTGTGCTGGATCCCAGCAGTGTTCACTGCTGATACCCAGCATACTCCATGAGGCCCAACTCCCCAGTTTCAAAACTATTTTGGGCAAGAGGATGACTCGACTCCTTTATGGCGATGGCAGCCAGGACTCGTGGGAAGCTCCTGCCCTGTTGCTGCACCAAATCTTCCTCTTGGCCTTTACAGGACCTCTCAGGAACAAAATGTACCAGATACAGCAGCAGTCCTGAGGTACTAAGATTTACCGTGGGTGCTTAAGGCTCCCTTCCTGACATTTAAGCCAACGTTTTATTTCACATTTGTTGCAGCGTAGGCGTACGCACGCTAGGAGTCCTCCCGCAGCGCTGACACATGGATTTGCAGTACCACAATGACACACTTCTGTCCTTGAATCCTCCAAGCCTCCCAAGCGAGCAACAAACACGGCAGGGGGAGCAACGAGGAAACCTGCAGGCTCCCCAGGCCCTCCCGTGAATCCCCAGTGTGGAAAAGCAGCAGCCCTCCCAAGCAGGGGGACGGGGGGTGGCCACCTCTGCCAGCTGCCCGGGATGGCCTCGCTTCCCTGCAGCCAGCTCTGAACAACGTGACCAGGCTTTTCAAAGAGGATCCACGAGCTTAAGAGCAAGTTGGGCTGGGAGCAGCTGTAGGGAAGAATGGGAAGAGGGCTCTTTCTCAGGGAGATGAACCTCCTGCACAGGAAGGACAGAGTGCCCGGAGTGCCAGTGACGCGGTCTTTGCCAAAGTCCCCAAAAGAAGCAATACAAAGCTGTAAATAAGTCTGCCAGTTCCACTAGCGCAAACCAACTGCAAAGCTAACGCTGGATTACAAAGAATTGCTTTGCTGTTTGTGTTAGGCAGCCCTCTCCAACAACACAGAAACAAGCTCCCTACTTACACATCAAGTATTCAGAGCACCTGACGATTATCAGCACAGACAACAGCAGTCAAAATAAAACCCAAGAATAATTAAGAGAGCAGCTCTGGTTACAAATCCTGCACCTCCCCCCGAAATGCTGTGGTTTCTACATAGAGAAACAAGTGTTCTGGTTCTGGCATGTATCAAGCAACCAGGAAAAATAAGAATAATCAGAGCATGGAAATCACAAAGCAAGTTAAACAAAAGCAAACAATTTTCCCCATCCTGACACAAGAGGAAATATTTAGAAGTTTAATTAGTACTGACCACCATACATTACGCTTCATATTTCCCAAGGGCCTTGACATTTTAGTTGCTGCAAGAACATAGATTTTGGTTCTTGCAGAAGTAACTGTTGTTAAAACCTAAACCCGAGTTTGAAACACAAAGACTGCCTGCACAGCATTAAAACAAGGGCTGGAACTGTCAGGCCGGGCTCAGAGGAAGTGCACAAACATACCAAGTGATGGACCGTGGAGGCTTTTGCAAATGTTACCTCGTCTCCTTACACCTGCAGCTGGGACCAGCAACCAGAGCAGGAACTGCACCTACTCCAGGGCAGCCACTGACCTGTGTTTCTCCACCTGCCTTTACAAAGGCACCTCTGCGATACAGCTGGTCAGTCCTGACCAATACAACCTTAAAGTCTCCTGCAAACCCCAAGCACAAATATTCCTTCAAGTCTTCTTCCATTAGTGTCTCCCCCAGGGTAAACTCATGGCCCCGCAGGCTGCGGCGCAGCGTGGCTGCTGTACGGGCAGGCAAGGCACACAAACTCCTTCATCTGGTTTCGGAGAGGAAATTCCCAAAGGATTTCCTCTGGATTGCAGATGAAACCGTGTCACTCCATGGACCGTCTGCAGCATCCCAGTTCTTTGGGAAAGTTTTCTCAAAGACTGAATGTACTGGGTCATGTTGTAACTCACCCCAAGCAAGTCATTGCCTCGTCTGTGCCCTCCCTGACACTGCCATCCTCCTCTGTTCGGACATGAAGAATGCTTTCAGTTGCTGCTCTCTGTTTTCATGTAAATAAAAAGAGGGTTTAATCTGCTGAAGGTAAATTCCCATCACATCAATTTACATTTGCATCATTGTTACTTTCTTAGTCCTTCACTTCCTCATTTGCTTTGTGTTCTTAGACTCCAAGGTCCTCACGACAAAGACCCTGAAGTCTCTTTGCTACAGAACCAAGATAGTAGTGCCCAATCCCACGGAGCGAGCAGAGCCACAGGGACATCCAGGGGAACTTTTGGATGCCACGCAGCAATCCACTATCACTGGGGGTCCGGACACAGTCGTTACTGCTGTCAATCTTCAAGATCCAGAGATCAAGAAGAGCTCTATCATTCCACTCCACGAGCTCAGGGCCCCCACAAGTGATGACTACCACCTGTGTTTGCCTGCAGTTATCACAGGGTTACACCACATGAATCAGGGATCACTGGAAAGGTTCACTGACTTCAGAGCCTGTGTCAATATATGCCAGGTGAGAATTTGACCCTTCCTTTGCCTGAAACTGGAAAATGAAAAGACAAAAGGAGAGAGCTTCTGCCCCTATGCCTGAGAGACTTACGGTACACCTTGGCTCCACTGATATTTCCAGCTGGTCAACTGAGCTGAATTTGGGCTTAAAAGTATCTACCCCTCCCCTCACTACTGAAAGCCAGTATTTTTCTCAGTTAGCATAGAAAAAGGAACAAGTTATAAACACGTCTGCCTGCACAGTACCAGTGACAGCCATAGGCCCGCATGCATTTAGTTAACTCAATACAGAAAGCGTCAGGCAAATACTGTACAAAGTTCAAACCCAGGCCAAACACAGACCTGAAACAGGTGAACCAAATCTGCATGGAGGTGATACCTGCTTTGAAAACTGGAACGTTTTCTGAACGAAGTCTGTTAGTGTAAATCCACCTTGCACATTAGCAGTTGGACTCAAACCCCTCATTTTTTAGAATGAACAGTTTATCATTTATAAAAACCATTTAGAGCAGAAGGTAGTTTTATAGGTGCTTTTATTACAGTGTAATGAAAATATAAAAGCATTTTTTTAAGCCATCTTAGCATACTGATGCCTTGCGATGATGCACTAAAAGAATTAAAAGGCAATAGCACACTTGTGTCAAAATCTAATACAGACATCTGCACGTACTGAGGGCTGTTATATTTAAGTGGTCTTCACAACAAGAGCCAAGCCTTCTGTACACACAGCACAAGCCTTGTTTACACGGCTGCTCGGAGCAGCATGATTAACTTGACCCGGCTTGGTAACAGAGCAGCACTCTTTTGCCCGAAGAGCAAGATACAACATAATTATTCTCTCAGGAGAAGGCGAAAGGCAAGCCTCCGAGCCGACCTTCTCAGACGCTCACGTACAATCGCGTCTTAGCGTTTAATTAGTCTGATCTGACCTGAAAACATTTGCTACCACAGCAGCTCTGCGAAGGAATGCACAGCACAAACCCAACATGGCAGCGATTCAAAACCAGCCCAACCTACCACCGTGAAACATTTGGAATTAAAAATAAAATATGTAATTGGCACTTCCAATGGACTTGGAGTCAGGACGCGCTGTCCATCTCTGACCAGGATCAGCAGCACCGAGCAGAAGACTCTGAACTACCTCTGGGTCCCACCGACTGTAGTGGAGCTCATTAAAAATGCATCCAAGAAACAATTTTCTCATGCTGCAAGTCAAGTTTTATTTAAACAAACCCAGAGCCAGACAAGTAAGACACTACGGGGAACCAGGCAGCACACGTAGCTCACAATCTCCCAGGCTTTGTGCAGGGCAGCGATCGCTCAGCCCTGGGCTGGGCTTTCCATGGGAATACAAAGAGCTTTCCACTTCCCCACAAATCCTTAATTCCTCCGTCTGTGAGAAAGCTGTGGGGAGCTTAAGTGATTGGCACTCGAAGCCAAATGCAAGTTGTTAAACAGAAGGAAAACAAAGGTTTCCAATACTCAGTTTTCTGTCCTAGTTCATACTTTGATTCCAGAGCCGTCAGCAGACAGGGCAGAGGAGCGCTAGCTTGTGCTCAAAGTCCAGTTATGGAGCACATGAACCTACAGGGACACATCCTATCCACGATTCATTTTCTCTTAAAGTTCCCCAACTCCTCAGACTTTCTCCGTCTGCCGACTGCACTCACCTCCTAAGAGGGGCCCCCGAGCACTTATCCTGCATGCTCAAGGACCCGGTCTCAGCTGAGGCTGCTCCTTCACCCCCTCGGTTTGCTCCCCACCGAGAGCTTTCTTTCCGCAGCTTGTTCTGGAGGTGGTGTTGTGGTCCTCCTGCAGTCTGAGCTCTGCTGGTCACTGCCCAGCGCGTGAATAGGGTGGGAAACGGAGCAGGGAGGTGGGGAAGGAGCACAAAGGCTCCTGTGGGGAAGAAGAATCATCAGCCTGGTTCTCCTTGCAGGTGTTCAGGCTTCCACCACAGCCTGGACATCCACAACAAACTCGTCTTCACTTCCAGCTCCCTGCAACTTCTTTTCTCAGTCAGTCAGCAACTTCCCCCACATCGTGCTGTTCACCTGCAGTCTTGTGCCTCATTTTTTGGCCGATATCTTTTTCTGGTTTATCCTGCCCAAACAGCACCTCACATGGCATATTCCTTCCTCTCTATGCAGCATCAGCCCCAGCCACTGGAGGATCCTTTTCTCTGCCCGTGAATAAATGCACCTTCCCTTTTGGTTAGCTACCTCCACCCAAGAAGTGGTACAAATGGCAAGAGAAATGACCAGCACTTGGGCACATCAGCCCTCTCTGTGCATCCCTGCCCCAACATGTTCACACTCCTCTCACACTGGAGAAAAGGTGCAAGTTAGTCCCTTGCTGCAGCCTATTTTCAGAGCTGTCTCCATCTCCCTTCCCCTCACACTGTCACTTGTGCTTCACAGGAGCTGCTCGTAGCAGTAAGGAGCCACATTACTGCTGTCAGATCCTTCCTGGAAAATGCTATTTTCTACAACACCAAAGAAAAAAAAACCAAAAACAACGACAACAAACAAATACAGCCAAGTTTGTAATGTGTAACTCTTCCTAGCGGTTATTACACCGACATCAGCACAGCAGCATCCCCTCACGCTTCCCCATGAATGAGCTGTAACCCCTCTGGCAGAAATGGTCTTTTTGTTCTGCATTAACATTACAGAAAACACAACCCAGTCCCAACCACACTAATTCTAAAAACCCAAATGACATAAGTTATGTTAGAAGAGCCAGGCTACTCCTTATGTCTCCCAAGCAGTTTGCTGGCCCATCTACCGACCCATTCCTAATGCCATCCCCATAATTACAAGTAACATCTTTTTCACTGGCTAAAACAAATGATTTTCAGCCCTACAACGTTTGCACCTGACACGAGTTTGAAAAGCTTCCAGAAATAGCAGATAAACCTGGGACTGGCTGAAGTCCTACCAAGCAGGGCACAAAACCCCAGGTGAGTTTCCTTCTGCTTTTACTTTTGCATCCTCATTTCGGTATGACAATCCCCAGAGATGTCTATTCATATGCAATGTGAGGTCTCCTTTCCCTTCTCCGTGCCAAAAATAATGCACTGCCATCTGTTCACAGCTAACAGACATGAACAGCTTCCACAATGATCTTGTGTAAGAGCTGGTATACTCACGCCACTCTCTGCCCAACACAAACACACACCGAGACAAAACCGACGCAAACACAACAATGCCAGCCCCTTATCGATACACAGCCAGCCCCCTCCTCGTGTCACCGGCCAAACGAAGAGAATTCATACAAACGCTGCTTCCCAAGAGCTCTGCTGAACCAGACAAGGCAGAGATCTGTCTTGCTCTATTATTTATAATAGCCCAAATCTCTCTCTTGCAACCAGCTAATGCAAAGACAGTGACAGAAAGTGAATATGAATGGAAAAGCTTCATAAACTTACAAGAAATAATGCTAAAAACCCAACAACAACAACACCACCCACAACTTTCCAAGAAACCAGAACTTGGCACTTCAAAGTCAAGCCAGCAGAAAAGAAACGTGTGGCTGTCAAGGCAGTGGCAAAGCAGCTGCTGCCACGTGCACGGCAATTCTCTACCTGCAAATCCTGCTGAAGAGCAAAACTCACGATGGAAGGAATCGCATCCAGCAATGAAGGCCGTCTCCACTTGTCAAAGGAAGGAAATAAATCCTTTCAAAGACAATATAAGCAAACGAGGGGATAAAACGAACAGAACAAGACTAAAGGGACATCCAAACATACTTGTTACGTTGCACTTCATGATTTTGCATGTATAATTGAGAGCTATCGGAGCTGCACAGTCGTTATCATCAAATGGTCATCATTAGCTCAAACCACATCTCGAAGCTCCTTGGCTCAGAGGGAAGAAAAGGAAGATCAAGTACAAATACTGTTGTGCTGCTGGCATCGAACAAATGCTGAAACACAAGTTGTGTATAAAAAGAATTTCTCTGGGTGCATGCACTGCTGCCTCATGTGGTAAAGGAAATAAGGAGAACTCTGCCTAGAGTTTGCAGTGCCTATTGATTTGAAGGCCCATACCAGTTACTGACAGTTGTTTTGAAATGACTTGTGCAAAAGCATATTCTTCAGCATGGGCATAAACCTGTATTAATAGGACAACAAATCGATTTTTTTTCTAGGATGTATAAGTATAGTGTAATTCCCATGTACAATAATACGACTATCCCAAAAGACTTCTGGCGATCATTTAGGTTGGAAAAGACCTTCAAGTAGAAAACAATCTACCCCTCCACCCTGAACTTTTTAAAAGACAGAACAGGGATAGCTCTGATACTATCCCCCAGAAACAGGAGGACGCTTGTAATTCCTGTAAGGCTGGCAGCCGGCCTCTGCAGGCTTCCACTCCAGAGAGGCTCCAAGTTTGACTTCAAGGAGCGATCTGACATTCGTTTGTGAAAGCGCTATAGGAAGAGAGATGGTGTTTCATGTTACCAACCTCATGCATGCTTCTTACAGCTCTGGCTGTGGTTGTGCAGGTAGGCACCCCAATCTGTTTTCAGCACTTGAGTCAGTGCTCCTATTCCAGAAATTTCCCAAACACAGCCTGAAAAGAGAAAGAACATCACCTTTTCAGCTGGTACCACGTGGAAGACAGGTTGGCAGGAGAGGCAGACAAGCGCTCCTGAAGAGCCACTGTTACTTACTACATTTCTTCTCCTTATCTTTACGTCATTGTTCAAAACAATTCTATCCAGGTGCCTAAAAGCCAGGTGCCTGCCTTACTTTGCACGCTGGGATTTCAAAGTTCTTTCTAGTGCTTCCCATCCCAGAGAATCACGAGTGAACACCAACCAGTTTTGAAAAAATTCACAGGCAAAAAATATTCGTGATAGCACTTGCTGTTTTTAAACCACCTTCTGAGAATTTTTATAGGATCAGCTAACTCACATGGAAGACCCACTGTACGGTTCTCAACTGTTATTACACCGAAGTGAAAGGAGGCTCTTTTCCAGGTAAAACCAATAAATTCATACCCCTGATGATGCAAATCACATCGCTCCCATTTATTCAGCCCTCTCACGGTTTTACATTAAGATATTCACGACTCCATCACCATTTTAGCATAACAAGTACAACTACGAGCAGGAAGACCACATCTTTTTGTGAGGCTGATGGAGGGGAGATTTCCACTTAATCCTGCGTACATGGAAGCAGAAATTAGCTCTTTTGCTCCACTAAAATAGAGCCTCAAAATACTCAAATTCTATTTCTTTTTTCCTTAGCTCTTCCTGCTGTTGCAAAATTAACCAGACGTATGTCACTGGAATAGAAAGATGAGCCTCATATGTAATAAGTTTTATTGAGTTCTCAGAACCGTATCACCCGTCCACCAGCCTTTTTAATTTGCCACATGAACGGTTCAGTGTAACACCAGCTCTCGGACTGTTTGGATAGGCTGGAGTTCACGCTGAGTGCTTTCCTGAACCAAACACAAGTATTCTCCAATGCATGTACAGATTAGAGAAAGCTGCTCTTTTCACAGCAGTATTTAGATCACTTTTTAATCGCTTTAGAAGCAGATGGCTAATCTACATCTGGCTATTTTCTTGCAAACTTTACCTGCTTCTTGTTTCACCATGCTAAATGCAAAAGGAAGATCTCCATGGCTGATGTGCTATAGCTGGAGAAAACAAGTACCTTCAACATTGGTAACCGAGACTGATTACTGGGCACTTCACAGCACAACCTTGTAAAACTACACTCTATGTGAATGCAGAGTACTCGGGGCTGAGGGCCACATCTCGTACGTGGTGAACTCCCAACAAAAAGGCAACTGCCAAGGAGTTAAACTCAGCCAGAAGGAAAACAGAGCAAGTCCCAGAACCCCACGGAGTCTGACAGAAGTGAGCCCTTGCGAAAGCCTTCGGGTCTCTCAGCGTTTTCCTGTTCCCTGTTTATATGAATCAATACTGCATAATAGGACAAATTCCTGCTTAGCGCTCCGTGCATCTCAGAGGTCTTGGGGAGAAATGGTGCAGCCCACGGTGGTACAAGGGGACAACAACTAGTGGCAGCTCTGACAAGCTGAGGTATTTCTGGAAGGCGACAAATCCCACGACTTGCACGTACATTGTGTTATTAAGAAAAGCCCAGCATCCTCAGACTCTGGTGACATTTGAAATCCTTGTCTGGTTTCAATGCCTTTGCTTAGATTTGCTTTCCTATTACCCCCAAATCATAACCAAACGCTGAATTTGAAAAAGAGCACGTACGCAGTCACCCTGCCCTTCCCACCATCGCTACAGTCATTCCACTCAAAGTACCCACAGAATTCAAGAAGTAGCTGCTATTTAAAACCTAGGTACGAGTCTCTTTGTGTGAGGAGGTTCCTGATCTCCCCCATCCCTACCACCTTCAGTGTCACCAAAAATTCTCACCATTTTTCTGTCTAAAGGGTTTTACAAGTTTATACAAAGCCCATATTAATATCTCAGTATAAAACACAGGAGAGGAATCACTTGACTGGACACTTGTAATCTTGATTTTGCAGTATTTTAATTATGCCTAGGGAGGAAATTATTCAAGCTCGATCAATATAAGCCACATTTAACTCAAATTAAGGAGATGTACACAAATTTTTATAACAATTAGCTACAGTGATTTAATAGAAATTGATGAAACCTCAGCACACACATAAGCCTGAATTGGAATACCTGTGTACCAAATGGAATACTTATCTGGAAAGGGGGATAAATGTAGTAATATTAATCCTAAACAGATGACAGAATTGTAATTGGTTTTGTGGAGGAAAGAAAATGACAATTTATTTCAACTTACATTGAACAAACACATCAGGATAAAATATTGACAAAGCTGATGATTCTGTTCCCCCATGCCGAATGCCAACTGGCATCCAGATCAAAATGCTAGTTTTAAAAACAAACCAAAATAAGAATAAAGAAAGCAACCATTTGAAAGATTACATTGTGCATAACTGGATCACAAGCAAATTACTTTCCTCTGTAGGAATATGTAAGGAGAAAACTATTATATTAAGGGAAGTAACCACCTACATTTTCAAAATACACATATATGAATGTATTTCTACCTATACAAGTACTGACTTCCATTTTGTGGCAAAGAACCTCATGAAGCGAGTTCAAGAGTGAAATCTGGACAGTTCCCTACTGCTGTGTCCCACAGAGCCCAGCACAATACTTGAGGTGCCACAGTGCCATGCTTTTTTTGCCATTCGGTGTCATTCCATAGTAGCAGAACTCTCATTAACAAGTTGAAGGCTATCGCCCCCACTACCCTTCCAGCTGGCAGGTTAAGAAAACCTATAAAAGGAGGACAGGGCAGCCTTCAAACAACCCACAGGGCTGCAGCCGTCTCAGAGACAGCCCAGCATCTACATCTGCTTTGCACTCCCACCACTGCCCACAACCCACAGGCTTCTACGAACATCGTCCTGCCTTAAAAATGTTCAATGCAGAGACTACGAGGCTCAGCAAGAAGCAGGCGGGATCGAGGAGCATGCAGTGAGCCCTCTCCCAAAAGCCAGAGGGCCACGCGCACCCAAATGTGTGAATTTTGGCCACGCTGCCCTCCAGTGCTGTTCTGGCTGCTCTGTTAGCGAGATCGGCATCCTGCAAGAGCTGTCCTAACGTGAGCTGAATGCATCGCACGGCTCTTGCTCGCAGGTTCCCCCGAAGCAAGGATATCCATTGTACATAGCTTCAGAACACACACAATTACTGTTCTCAAAGAACACCAAGTTTATAAAAATCACACAGTCAACGCAAGCTGTCAAGCGAGATTTCCTGAACAACCTTAATTGAGCTCCCCTGTGTATCTGCAGAATTATATGGACTTAATATTCCTGGACCACTTTCTTTCCCTAACAGCTGTGTCTCATTTACAGAACAGGGAGTTACTGAGTATTTCCCTTCATTTTAATTCCATACCTGGTATTTGATCCTCAGCAAACACTATCCAATCTCTCCACTGAATGCAAAGCTGCCAATTCACTTGTGACATTTTATAGTGCTCTCCCAACAGTCTCTAACTTGTTTTAACTAAAAATCTGTACATATTAAAGAAACAAAAACTTGAAAAACACATACAGTACACACAGAAAAGGTCAGGCCAGAAGGTCACAGTTTGGTAAATGTTAAAACACTGGAAAGTTTGTCTTAAAATCAGAAGTGTCAGACAGTCCTCGCTACAAAACTACAGCCAAGTACAAGAGACCTGCCAATCTTGAGCTATTGATCGCCCAAGGCAGAGACAGTTTCAGCTTTTGCTGCAGAAGCCTCTTGAGCACCGGACTCCCTCTGCTCCCAAACCCAACAGGCTCTCAGTGTCCACATGCCACCAGCCGAAATCCCCAAATGCTCCAAACGTGCTGTTTCCAGGCAATTCAGCATCAGCAGTTTCCACAATCACTTGGGATTTGTTCTTAACTTATTGCCTAGGTTGCAAATAAATTTCTTCCTGCAGTCAGCAGTATGGTAAATCCCTGGAGAGTTACCAGGGTGCTCTTTAGGGAAGTGGTTAAAAAAAAAAATAGTGTTTGTCAAACAATATTCTTGCCATAGGTCTTGAAAGTAATAAATAAGATCAGAAACAAATATCTCTAGTAAATTTTGCAAAAAAACTGTAGTGAAAATATAATCATGTTTGTGTATGAATTTGCATGTATTTTTCTTACGCATTCTGCTTTAAGATGAGCTGTAAAAGGAAGTAAATTTATTGCGCCTTTTTTCCTCCCTCTTGTTTTTATGAGCCACCAGGGAAGTTCCCGCACATTTTTTCTGCCTTTCTTTTTAAAATTAAACACACAGGTTTCATCTCCCTCCGAACATGTCAGAACTAGCAAGGTTACGTTATCACGGGTAGCAAAAATCTGATTAACTGAAATGGAAGGGATTTCTTCTTAATTGTATTTAAACCTATTAGATGGCAACAAGAAACTTCTGTTTTATTAAAAACACTGAAGAGAGAAGGAGCTCTCCTTGTTGCTAAGTATTCAGCAATGCTGATGCAGTTATGCAGCGAAATCTCTTAATCCATAACCGAGAATCACGGCTCAGAAACCTCCCCCAAAGAAGTGAGTCAGCGACACCCCTGCGAGCCCAGGTGACACGCGGGGGGAGCAGTGCGAAACCAGACAACGAAAATAAAGAAAAAGCATGGAATATTCACAAGCATTCCCCCCCCAGTCATAAGAACTAAACTAACTTTTATTCTCTAATGGGCTTTTCTTTATAAAATACGCTCCAACTTTGTCTATTTTGGAAGCGCACACCACACGTAAATTAGGTATAATTTATCAGCTAAATTATCTTTGTGGTAAAGGGCTGTTACTAAATCACATCACTGGAAAATTAATAATGAAACGGTTATTAGCAACCATAGGACATACACGCCACCCTCAGCATGTTTTTAATAATAAAGCAGCACTTACTTCTATGCCAGCTAACAGCAAACGCGTGCATTAACTTTCTTCAGAATACAGAGCACAGTTTGCTTGAAAGGCTGCTTACAAACCAAAACAAGCCAGTCTTTGCCTCATATGTAAGGCTAGAACATTATCGGGTGTTCGTGTTCATTTCCTAGTCAATAAAACTACAGACTTATTTCAAAAAGAAGGGAGAAACAGCAAAAAGAAAAGCTGATAGCGATAAATACATGGAAATACATGGCAGGAACTCTTGAAAGCAACACTCAAAACCAGATGATGCAAGAAGAAATTCTCCAGCAAAATTAAAGACTAACGACAATTAAAAGCATGCTAAAAACATGCAATAATGTAGATGTGCTCCAAAACAGTTTCAATTCCATAGCATAAGCCAACAAAATACTTCAATTTTAACAAGTGTCACAAGGATGTTTAAGAGCAGTTATTAAATTTAATCTGGTTAGGGCAGCAACCTATACTCAAGAGTTTAAGAGAACTGGCTGAGAGGAGACAACAAAAGAATTACTGTTTATTTTCATTAAATCTTGGAATACTCATATCATTCAGGAGACTCAGAGAAAGCCAATGTTATGTCAGAATTTGAACAATAAATTAGTGCTTATTGATCTGTCGACCTGATATCAGTTCTAACTAATCTAAGAGAGTGAACCACACTCATCTTTCATTTTAAGACAATCAACGTTGGTTAATTTGACGGGATCTTTTTATAAACTTGCTTTCCTTAACAGATTACAAGAAATACAGATATAATTTTCTTACAGAAATAAGAAGGATCAGGTTTTGCAGCTTGTGAAGATGTGAAGAGCAAAACAGGCAAGACTACCATGCTCCATTGGCTTTAAGTTGAAGCGAAGTTCAGACTAGAAGTATAACATCATTTCCAGGAGAAAATAAATCTGCAGTCATTGCTACAGGACTGGCAGTATACTCCGCAACACTAAGCTGATAAATGAAATTCAGACTTTCGAAGGGATGGAAGGGGGAGAAAGGGAACTATCTACCCGTGACACAAAGAGTAAATCCCATGCAATCACACAGGTGACAGCTCTGCTCTCACCAAAGAGAGCACCAAAACCCATAAGAATAAATGTGCAAGAAAGACTTCCACGTGTGTTGTCTCCATGGGCTGCTCACAGGGCAAGAGCAGGCCCAGACAGACAGAAGGACAGGCACTTTGACAAGAAACACTTGCTAATGCACTGCTGGTGCTGCCAGACTAGTTATTAACCTTCTAGAACAATTATTAGAGCAATAAAAAGAAAATTAAGAGTTATCTAGCTACTGCAAATTGGTATTATGAAAATGAGCCCTGATGTTATGAAATTTCACGTGCTTTGTAAGCCATTAGATACTGAGACGTACCGAAGTAGCTATCAAAGCAGTCAGGAAACGATCGCTGGAAAAGCGCCCGACCAACTGGTTAGCACAGGCCCTGATCACGCGAAGCACTGACCTGGCTAGGCTTGTCAAGCAGAATCCGCTGTCTATCATGTCAGAACAGCCAAGAAACCTGAGCTGGAAGATAAATAGATGAAAATGCTTCCCCACAGGCATCGTGCAGAACAGTGACCATCAACTATTAAAGAGTCCGAGTGGCACTGACACACTGTTTTGAAAGGCAGAGGCTACAGAGCCAGAGTTACACAAGGCCGGACCGAGGACATAGAGCCCCCCCAGCAGGCCACAAACCCTAACACCCCCGAGTGACCCTGGCTCGAGGAGCATTGTGTCCCAGGTGAAATCAAATCTCTTCAGGTACTTGCACACCAACGCAATGGGACCAACACAGCAGAAGTGACAAGTTGTGGGAAGAGGGGGCTGAGACTGTTCTGAGGTGACAAATAGAGGCTGCTGTTAACGTAAGAAAAATAATTGGTAACATCTGACAATAACTTAAGAGATAATGCAATTAGCTTAGTTAGAGTTTCTGGATTATCCTGAAAGAGCACGAGTGTCCAAAGGTTGTCCCGGTTTTATCAGCTCTTACACAGCTTCTGCCCGCTTACAAAGCAGACGGGGAGCATGCCTTGGAGTTGGGCACGAGCAGGAGTCATCTCTGTCCCACCCCTCAGCTGCTCTGCTGCCCCTCTGCCAGCTTCACACTGCTTGAAACCCCCCAGGATATTGTTAACACCCCAGATATGCTGTAAAACCTCCTCAGACACCGGTCCGAGCAGAATCCAGCTCTATTTTGGCTGGAGCAGCGTGGCCTGGTTCAGATCTAAGGCCAGGCAGCCTTTGCAAACTATTAACAAGGTAACGAGAAGGATTGCTGAGGAAAGATGAAATAAAACTACACACAGTATCAATAACGCCCAGATAAACAGAAATATAGGCAGACTTCGCTAGCTTTGGGTTACATTTTGCCTCATCTTTCGATGTGTTTGGAACATTAAGGCGGTTTCTCTGCAACATATGTAAAAACTTGTGAACACAAGTGGGTATTTTACAGTATTGAGTTATTTTTACTTGAACTTGTTTGAGATGGCCTACATAATTTATAGTTAGTGTATTAACTAGCGTTGCTTTCCCGAAGGCACGTTGATAAAACCCGAACGTTGTCAGATGTAGCGTACGGATTGTGAATGGCATTTGCCATCATTTACAGCTTTGCCAAACAAATTGTTTGAGCTAAAGATTTCTCACACATGGCCTACAGCACAGGCTGCACCTTTTATTGCCCATCCCCACCTTGAAGTCAGACAAAACATTTGCTATGGTAGTCTGCAAAGTCAGAGGAAAGTTCTTCCATTTAAAATAAATAAATAGTATGTGCAACATTTAATTTTAAGCACTGTTTCTGTTTCACATCTATTTACAAACCACCGCAGGAGGAAGAATCAGATGATCTTCCTTCCAGTCACCTCCTTGCAATAGTGAGGAGCTGAATCAGGAGATGTTACGTTGTACATGATTAGGGTCACAAACACTCGCAGCGTCTAAAGGGGCAGAGATCAGCGTGCAACAGTCACTCACCTTCCATTATTCATAAGGGTGCTCTGATAGCGTTCCCACAAACGCCCAGTGGTTAATGAATCCTGAAAGCTTTTAGTTCAAACAATTATTCCTCATGAAAATGTGTAACAAAGCATATTATTTGTTACTCTATTTGCTTCTCTCCATTTAAATTTCAATTGCTGAGCAGGAAGCAGAAACAATGCCAAGACTGTTGGGTGACAGCCACAGCAGAACAAATTATGAAGGTGAAGCAGCTGATGAGCACAAACGCTAGATAAAAATAAGACCTTCATAGCACATCGTGGTGAAGACCACGTGTCTATAAAATGAGGGTCAGCTTATGAATTATTTACAAGCCAAAATGGGGATATCACTACTATTTGTTACATTCAGTTCAAGACGGCTCCAGTCAACTCTGCCTTTACCTGGACAGTTATAATCTACAAAGTACTGACACTTGAGAACCACAGAGCAAAGCTCAGGTGGTACTAATAATCATAGAAATAGCATTAGGAGAGCCGCTTTCACTGACTCTAACCCTGCTTCCCACACGAGAGGGATGCTTGCTGGGAACGCTGCAGCTCAGAGCTAGCAGTGGAACCTCAGAGCCCTCCACGCTGCCCCGGCCAGAAGCAGAGATGTGCAGGGCTGCTAAGGGCAGACGGTCTTCAACCTGAGACTTGCTGAGCAGCACGATTTGAGCACGGAACTTCAGGACTGGCTGAAGAGTGGAGAGGGGCAAGTCAATTTGACTGGCTTTGAAGGCCAACCTGCCTGATAAAACCTTTCTGCCCCACGCAGCAGCGCTCTGCCTTCCCCCAGGAGATAGGCCAATCTTCACGCATCGCAAGGGAGAAAAATCCGGCTGCGTGCTTGCAGTGCTCCTCTCCCCACGGGTGAAAGGTGCATCGGGAGATGTTACAATCTGTTTCCATCTGAATTCCTTGAGCTGATAAGTGTTTCCAAGTGCCTGGGTTTCACCTCCCAGGGAGACTGGAGCTGGGAACTGCCCCATTATATCCGCGTGCTCTCTCACATACATACGTACATCGTCTTTCTACAGAGAAAACATTTGTTGTAAGCATATGGAGAAGCCCTGCTGGAGGCCAGCATTTAATGCTCTAGTTAATAACATTTTTAAAGAACAAAAAAAAGGGGAAGAAAAAAAAAAACAAACACGAAATTCAATGGGATGTGAACACAAATGGCATGTTCAATGACTCTCAGGTGTAACAGGATTTGCCAAGGCTTAAGCAAGCAAGCTTAAAGACTTCCTAGGGCTCAGATAAACAGACTTGGCCCCCACATAAAACATGGAACAATCAGCTGCCTGTATACACGCACACAAACACGTGAGAGGACAGGGGAATTTAGCCTGTTTGTGGTCATTTTGAGGTGCACTGACAGCAATTTGCATTAGGCAGGGCTTTCTAACATTCCCAAATACTACAGAACAGTTGTTCTAAATGTCAGACAACATTTAGTTGACTCGTCTTGCATGGTCCTCCTCTTCTGCGCAGGGAGTAGCAGCCGTCTGGCTGATGCTCTGGGTCGTTTTCCTCCTGGCTGGATTTCTCGATTTAGCTGCCAGCATTTTTGTTCTTTGATGACTGGGTTTTTAAGCTGGTACCCACTGCTGATGATAATGGCTAGTCAGGTCTATTACAGCACAGTGTAATACCAGCAGCCTACATCCCAGAAAAGGGAGGGAAAAAAAAAAAAGAGGTTGGAGCACAGAGAGGCAGAATGTGTGGGTATGGATTTCGCTCCAGGATCAGCTGTGCCTTCCTTGACTAATTAATCTGCGAGATCTGAACAGTCGGTAGAATGGAAAAAATGGGTCAAGTTGGCAGCATGGGACTTAAATAAATAAAAATGAGGCATTAGCTTAAACTGCATCTGTGCTTTGTCCAGGTTTGAAAACACAGTATAAAATGCAGTCTTAGAAAAATCAGTTGAACTGATGACAAGTTAGATGAAGGCACACTGTGAGGCTTCTTGCCTTACACACAGAAACAGCAGCATTGGTACCCCCAGAAACGACCAGCCTGTGACACTATCACAGTGCCGAGGACAGTGTGCATTTAACACGTGCAAATTCTGCAGGCTTCTTGCAGGGAAGTGTAACACCTAAAAGATAAAGGCACACAGCTACAGTTTGAATTTAAAATTTGTATTACGTGCACGTGTTTCTTTTCCAAAGTCTTGGAGGTCGCGAATAGGCAATGCCAAAGAAGGAAGCCCAGCACTCCATCCTGTGCATTACTACCTGCTCTCCTCACCCAGTCTGTGATTTGTGGCAGCAGAGGTGAAGGACTGACCAAGGAGAACGTTGTCATTCCTCGCCGCAAAATGAGCTCACATCTGACTGGGGTAAAACTGATTGCTCACCACAGGGACATGGAGCAGTGCTCAGGAACAATAACTTTGCTTTGTTGTGACAGTGAATTAATTTCATGATTCCTGCACTTCTCAGAGCTCAGTTGCCAATGAATTTGGTGCAGATGTTCAACAGATGAATTCAGTGTTTTGAGACCTGAAGACAAGCACCCTGGGACATCACAGAATCTGTACCCTTACCACCACAAAAAAAAAAAAAAAAGAAGAGGCAGGAGACCTACTTCCTTACAGCTTTGAGACCTCCATTCTTCATTCAAATGGCAGTAAAATCATTGCACAATTAAAGAAACCAGACGCCCATATGCCAGGAGGAAGCGCATGCAAGTCTTGTTTTTTCCAGGAAAACAAAGCCAAGCAGCTGAATGCACCTCATGACAAACCCAATCCTAACCACCTTCCCAGGAGACAGACCACCTCTCACAGTAAGGTAAGCTGTGGTGTACATTGAGTTGGTCTGAGGCTGCCAGCCATGTTCATGTCTAGGCACTAACCTCTTCTACAGCTCTCAAATGCAGCGCTGATTTAATCTGAGAAGAGTTACGGAAAATAACTTGTTCTCGCCTTTCTTCAGAGCGCCTCTTTTCCCACTTGCCTCTGCCCACTCCCTTCCTACCCTCGGAGCACGAGCAGACTTCGCTCGATCTGTTACCAGCTCTCATCTGGGATAAATCTCGCCTTGTAAGAGGTACCAAAGAATAAGAGCTGGGGCCTCAATAATGTTTTAAAAGGATCACTGAGCAGAACAACTTCGCAACACTAATCCTGGCTCCCAGTTGTGCACACAGACAACTGAGCCACCTGCCAACATTTAAAGCAAAAGACTTGAACAAATTTCTTTGGGAATTCACTGACCAACCTCCCTCCTCCTCCACAAAGGAAACGCTGTGCTCCGCTCATGCCCTCTTTGGGCAGATCACTCTCATCCTCTGTCCAGGATTTTATTTTGGTCTTGTAATTGTTGTCTGCTACAGAAGTTACTTAGGGCTACAGAAGACAAATGGCAGGCAAAAGCAGCTAAGAACCACTGAATTTGTCCAAAAGCATTACATGGCATATATTTCATTCTGTAACTTAACTAAGCAGCCACTATAAAAGCCCCAAACTCTTCTCCTTGTCCAGAAGCAATTCAGGCCCTGGGGAACGCTCATGAATAGTGGCTAATGTGGATGATGCCATCTATAATGCAACAGGGTAAAAATATATAATTAGCAGTTTTCTCTCAGGGTCACTTTTCTCTTGCTGTGGCTTTCGCTCAGCTTGCTTTCTCAGGCTGAGGACTGCTCTTACTTGCTGCAGGGCAAATCACGAACAAGCTCCAGTGAAGCCACCAGTGACACCCCAGTGAAAGAAATCCAGCTTGGTTTCTAGGGGTACTACTCAGCATTCATTAGTGCCACCTCAAATGTTCTTGTGAAACTCATCCAACCAAGAGGTTGGTCTCCCAGCTGTGCTGGGTATCACCAGGTCGCAATTTATAGCAAGAAAGAAGAAAACGTTCAACCTTCATCCACGTTAAAGCAAAAGCTGAGAGCAGAGCACGTGAAATGAATGAAAGGGATTTCACAGGAGCCATGAGCACACCAGGAACACAGCAGTAAGCTTTTACTGGGATCTTTGCACTTCTAGCAGTGTCTTAAAGACACTGAAAGAAGAGCTGTCACGACAAAGAACTGGAAGCATCTCTGAGGCAGGACTTTACCAGCACGGGTGGAAGGCATTTGCAGCTGGTTCTGTGGGACAGCAACTGCTTTCAGTTTCCTGTTAAAACCACCGCCCTCCTTTCTGCACACAACATTGGTAACATCTAGTTGTTTATGTTTCATGGGCATCATCAAAGGGCGGACGAGATTCATTCTTCCTACGGAGGCCTGCTATTGTCTTTCGTAGGCTTGCACCTCCTCTCCTAGCACATGCTTTGCGGTGCTGCCCTCTCATCTCACCCATTTGTCTGCTGCATCCCTTTCAGGGCAGTCAGCATCCTGGGTGCATTTCGCTGTCACTTCTTGGCAGGAAGGGGTCACTGCCCGTGGCACAAGAGCCTGTAACGCATTAACACAAATCTTCCACGTTGTCACCTGAAGCAGAGAGCACATCTTTAATTCTGTTTCACAGTAACCACCACAACCTGTGATGTCTCCTTGATTTACACATCTCCCCCTCACTCCCTCCCCGGCAGTTTTCTGCTCTTTTTCTCTGCCTAAAACTCACAGCACGCTTGAAAACTGTCAAGTGGTTTCCATTTGTATCCGGAATCTCAGTATTAATAATGCATTTTTACTCTATTATTTCTACACTTCCAGTGAAACTTCACAGCAAGCTGACAATTTCTGCCTTATAAACACTCCCATGACATGATTTCAAGAAATCTGGACGGCATCTACAGTAGCAACGGGAACTGCAGTTCAGCTACACGAGCCTCTGCTTTCAGGAGGGATGCTCGTGTCCTTCACTGTGTTACCTGGGACTTGTTATCATCAAGTCACTAAGACAGTGTG
The DNA here is from genome assembly GCF_964211835.1 of Anser anser. Classification (NCBI taxonomy): domain Eukaryota; kingdom Metazoa; phylum Chordata; class Aves; order Anseriformes; family Anatidae; genus Anser; species Anser anser. Next base: position 26,589,874 of record NC_139728.1, read on the forward strand.
AAAGGTTTCAAACCCCAGCTGCTAGGGAAAGGCAAGCCCAGCTGTCTTCTGCTTGGAGAGGCCAGGAAAGCGAAGTGAAAATCACCTGCTTTATTCCCTGTACAACAAAGAGGGCAATAAGATAATACTGTCTCAAGAGCCAAGCAAGAAAACCATTCACACTTTCTTTCCTGACCTCCCAAAAAAAGGGAGTGCAGAGCAAGAGACCGCAGGCAGTAGGTCTGCAGAACAGCACAGATGGGCCATAACTCGACAGGAGCTCCTCCAAAATACAAGGCAAATGAGTGGCTCATTAAGGGTTATACTCAAAATGGTGTGGGGGCTCTGCAGCGCGCACAGGAGATAGCTGGGAGCACAACCAGGGCACAGAGGAGCTGTTTGGTGAACATCTGCTGTGAGGGTGCTGTGAGTACCTCAGAGCATGCCTCCCCCACAGTGGCTCTCATTCAGCCAGGAAACAGGGCTAAAACTTACCGGGAGAGGGGTAAGTAAGTAATGCTGGTAAGATAAACGAGTTTCAGAGGGACCCAGATGACTTGGCTAGTCCCTGGCACACGAGGGTCTGGTTTTGGTCACTAGGTTCATCTGCATCTCAGCCACTAAGCAACTCTCAAACCAAAGACCAGGTATTACTTTAGCGCAGGGAAACATAACATACAGCAGATACAGTGCCAAAATAAAAAGAAGAGGTCAGCTGCACGTCAGGTTCACCATCAGCAAGGGACAGGGACAAGTCCATGTGATTAGCCTTAGGGGACATCACCACCTCAATTACTTGCTTACTCTCAGAGGCACTAAACTGTTTTTACTTCTGTGACCCCTGAATTAAGCTGTTACGCCAACGCAAAGAGCTGCGAAGTATTTGGCACAGCAGCAGTCATCAACTTTCCGTGATGCAATATAAAACCCAGCGCTTTCTGCAAGGAAAGGAGGATTGACTATATTCAGGCTAAAGCCAAGGGATCATAAAAAGTGAGCCTCCAGGTCTGGAAGGCTGGTTTCAGATTGAATTCAATGTTCAGAATATTATTATGCTTTTCATGTTTTCTTCCTGCTTCTTTCACGAAGCCCCTCAACCTCCACCCTCTGCCTTCCTGCAAGTCACACCGATCCAACTTTGTCTCACATCCCCACCTTCCCTACTGCTCTCTAGCCCTCTGCAACCCTGCATGACGGGGATGTGCAAAAACCTCAACCCCTTCTCCTAAACTTGGGTTAGGCAACCCGCACTCGCTCTCTGGGTTCCTGTCAACATCTTCTTGGCTGTTCCTGCACTGCCAGAGCTGCCCACCTCCCCTTGCACGAACTGTGTTCTCCCTCCCCGAGTTCACCCGAGTCCTGCAGGCACCATGCACCGTCAGCGGCTCACAGTAGCCACGGACACGCGATCCATGACTCATGATTTGAGTCTGCGTTAAGCTGCTTTCCCAAACCCAAATCCAAATCATCTGACCAAGCACGCCTCAGAGTACGACCACAATCCGCCTTCAAAATTCAGTTCGGTGCCCAGGCCCTGTTTGATGAAGGAAAAGTCTCCCCTACTACTTCCTAACACACAATTTCTAGCCAGTTGGAGTGCTACAGAAATACCTCTGTAGTCAGGGTCCGGTCCATCCTACTACCACAGCTGTGGAAATACTTCTCTTAGCTGGATTTGTTACTTCTAGTATCCCATGCCAAAATTAAATATAGCATGGAACAAATTAGTAATAATAACTCTCATAGATAAGATACACAAATTAACCTGTTACTGCCATTAGAACTAAATAAGAGCAAGCAAACTGCTGCTGGCAGTAAGATTTGACATTTAAGCATGCATCGTGCACAGCCAGAGGAGCTCTGAGTGAGTGCAGATGAGAAATCCTCATCGTGTAACAGACGTTCAGCAGCTCATGGAAGAGATGCAACTGTGAAATGCATTTTGGTGCAGTCCAGTCCCTCAGTACAGCAGCAACAGGGGTGCACAGAAGAACATGCCAACGCAACAGAAGTTCCCGAACAACTGGAGTTTGGATAACTGTGGGAATACCAGCAGAGCTAAAAAGCTGTATTCGGGAATCATTATTTCATCAGTAAACACAGGGGGCCTAATTTTGTAGTCAACTACAGTGATATAAAAAATTACTGTGGAATCAGAGTAATCACACTGCAAGAAGAAAGTGTTAATACCAGAATTAGGTTTGCACTACCTGTGAAGAGATGGCCAACATCTGCTGCACTGCGCTTACGTTGCTCAAAGATGTGCGGCAGTCCCCGTACTTACAACAGGAGGTACAGCAAACAATCACTTTTGTTAGCAGTAAATGATACCCTCTAGCAGGTGCTGCAGAAAGTCTTACAAAGAGCTGTCTCACCGCTTATCAAAAAGAAAAAAAAGAGAACACAATAGCCTAATTTAGATATATCCTTTGTAAGCCATCATCAGTCAAAATTATATGAAAGCGATGCACAATATGTTCTCTACTTGATGTTTTAAATCACATCAACCATTATTAAAAAAGCAAAGTCTTCCACTGAACTATTAAAATTTCTTTACAACTTGGACCCACCCACAAGATTTTGGACTTTGCACTCATCCTATTACCAGGCCAGAAGCACGAGCTACCTGCTTGTTCCCAACACGAGCAGGTGAAACACAGACCAGAGACGTTCACTTTTACAGTACAGTTCTAATGTAAATGTCAAAAAAATTCTGTCTTGATTTTTATTTTTATTTTCCTCTAAATCATCTGTCATACTTTCTTTATTCTAGCAAAGTACAATCCCTTTTACGGAGATAGAGCTCAGGGAGCTTTATCTCCAGCTTCAGATCACATGTAAGATATTTCAAGTTCAGATAAAGAGCTAGATTAAAATAGTATCAGAGGCTGCAAAACACAGCTCCTATTGTCAATTCTTCACTGTGCCTTCAATGCCCTTTAAACAGAAATCCTCAAAGATTATTCTCAGGATTTGGAGAGAGGGAAAAAAAATAAAAAATCGAATATTACAATTCCAGGATGGAATCTAAGCATGCTTCTACAGGGATATTCACAAAGATTCACGCCCAGCCAAATTTTAATGAGGATATTAAAAGCTCATCTTCAACACAAATGCAAAGCCATCCCTGATTTCAAGTCATTAATGACTCAAGTTCTTCAGTGAGGACCAAACACACATGCACAGGTGAGATGGTGTTTTCCTTAGGTCTCTAATAAATAGCTTATCTTTCACTTCATCAATAAAATCTCTTCTGAAGCAGATGCAGACTACTCTGGGGTCTGGAGAGCTGAACTGGGACAACTGAAAGCAGGGTTTTAAAGGGGGACGTTTTGAACCAAATTAATCACAACCAGCGCCTCTGCTAGATCCATTTTACTCCAGTACAATACCTATGGCTGTGATATAGAGTCTCCGAACCAAACAAAAGGGAAGGAGAATGTGCCTTTGTTAACCAATCTCTGAGCAAAGAAAGAATAAATTGAAAGATAAGTAGTTTCTATACCTTTTGTGAATTACAGCTACAAAATGCTGTGAATAAGAATTGAGCATCCAGCTATGTTCATTACGCTTTCATTCTCATCTTCCCTTCCTGTGAGGGCATGCAGGAAAGCTGTATGTGGACTGCATATAAAGCCTCAAACTTATACACGCAGCTGTGTAATTCATGGGTTTCTGTAAATATCCAGCAAGATAACTAAATAGCAGGATCTATTTAGTATGCATCACCTCAAAAAAAAGTCTCTATACCTTGAAGAAGGAAATGCATCAATATAGCAAGAGTTTGTACTCCTTTATTCTCAGGATGTGAGATATGTCTCCTAAATACTACCCCTTCCTACTTATCTTAACCTATTAAGTCAGGATGTTGTCTGCAGTACTGGATGATTGCTTCATTTGCACAATTCACCAAGCATTGTTGAAAGTTCTCACAGAAACTGATGGAGCTAAGGGTAGAGCCCAACATTACACTATTACCTTTCCTGCAGTGCTGCTTCTTTATGAAGAAGAAAAAAGAAAAAGAACAAACACCCCCCCTCCCAAATCCCGTAGTCATGGCAGTGATTTCTCACTGCAGCAGCCCAGGGGAAGGTGCTGTGAACCAAGGCGTGGGGTTAGCGTAGGGGTGGACCTGGGAGGACAAACTTCTGAAGGTCATTTTTTCCACTTGTGAAAATGCAACGCTTAATTTGACCACGAATCAATTAGCCTCCAGCATATCTCACACACTGAGAATATCTATTATCTCAAGTCCTAAACAACAGCTCCCAAATTAGGGGAAACAAACCCCCACAACCACATCTAAACCAATCATACCTAAAACCTTTAGAGCCCCCTCTTTCCACCCTCTTCCTTCCAACCCAGTTAGGGTCAAAAGAGTAGTGAGTAACAGGGAAAATTCCTGCTAGGCTCATCCCTCAGTCCAGTGGGATCTCTAAACCCTTTATCAGCACTCACGATGAAAACACAAGATAATGCCCCCCGCTTAAGGTGAATTATGGCACACTGCAACGTGCGCTCACCAAGTGACGGGGACGTGCAGGGTGCAGGAAGGCAGGTCCTGCACCTCGCTGCGCCGAGCTGCGAGCACGCATCCAAAGCGGCGCCAGCATCTCAGCTTCCTGAGGCCTTCAGGGCCCTTTTTATAACATGCATTTCAGCCACTGGTTTATGACTCCCCCCCCAGCTCGATATACCAATTCGAGATAAACACGTTATTGGTCTATAACTTGAGAAACAAAAACTGCCATGGCAGCTTTATGGGAACGCTTTATTCAGAAAAAGCTCTTGTGCCAGTTGAACAGGCTTAAGCTGTAGCTTAAGACCGCAGCTTTTGCAGGTGTCACCGATTTCTCTTGAAGAGCTATCAGAAACTACCACAGAAGAGACACTCGTTTGCTGACCACAGCTACAGCCACACCAAAGGCTCCTCGGCTCACCTGACGAGTCAGGCTGAAGCTGCAGAGCTTTGGTCTGAGGCTCACAGACAGTCACAGATACAATTTCTTACGCAGACTGGTATTCACCTGCTCAATGACCTCCTGCTCAAGAGGGGGGCAGGATAGTCACAGTGGGAAATGAACAACAATTCTCCCCGCCACACAGCATCCACACTATGGAGTATGAAGAGCTGCACACATCCTGCATGGGTTTTGGCACCAGGAAGAATGCTTTGCTCTCTTCATCCCTTTCATACTCACTGCTAGAGACAGAACAGGACCTCCCGCACCTATTGTGAACTAAAACACAGCTTGTGTTTACTGTTTTAGGCATCTCCAGATCAGAACAGTATAACCAGTTGCAAGCAGTCAATGCCTAATTAAATGGGAAGTAAAAACAAGGAAAAAAAACTTATTAACCTAAACTGAACCTAAAATGATCACCAAAATCTGCAAGATGGATTTTCTTAAGAATTATTCACAAGAAAAGGCAAAAAGAAAGAGTAACAGGAACACAAATACTCTGGTAGCACTCTACTTGGTCACCTATGAAATGAATTTCCACTAGGTACAGGGAAGCACTGAAAGGCACAGTGAAACCACAAACAAACTTCAGGAAATTCTACAGAGACCAAGTCTCCTGTTAAAGTCAGGGAAAAAATAACAGAGCTCATTCGTCTTACATCCTTTGCCTAGCAAACATCATCAAATACACAGTCAGTGGGTTAACCTGAACTGCAGCAGAGTGAAAGGGTTCACAGAGGAGGAATTATTCTTCAGACTGCAAACTGGCTTCAGCAAAGCAAGAAGGGAGATTTTTCTGTAACAGCATGCGCATGCTGCTCTGACAGCACAAAGAAATTAAGTGTTGTGCACTAATATATCCAGCACTAGCTTCTGCTGGAGGCAGGATGTCAGCCACAAAGGGCCAATAGACTGATCCCATATGACAATCCCGTATTCCTGTGTATTTAACCATATAATTAAAACCTTCTGCTGCTACACATACTAATTACACGGACAGCATTTGTTTCAGGAGTCAGCAACCCCCTGACTGACAGCGTGGCAGCACCAGGTGACTGCAGCAGTTAGGCAAACGCTGACGATTTGGAACTGTCAGCGTTGGACACCCTGGTAGGGCTGGATGGAGAGCTTACACACATCTCCGCTGGACTCAGTAAGTACCTTTAAAATCACCAAAGACTGAATTGCTCCAAGCGTAAGAGATGTCCGTAACTGTCTCACAAAGAACCCCTGACAAAGCCAGAGCCCTAGGAACATCAGCTGGGCCTCCACAGAGGCTGCCTAGTAGCAAGGCAGAAGTTGCAGCTCAGGCCTGTGGCTAACCAAGGCTTCACCTACCTGCCTCCAGTGACAGTGCAGTGCCCAGTTCTGGTAATTGCCATAGATGGTGTCGTTCGCAGCGTGGCAATATGTCCTAAAGCTGACTAATCATGTGAAGGAAAAGCTGCACTGAGGAAGGAACAAGATTTAACTTGATATAATCTATCTGCCTCTTCCAACAGCACGTGCAGGTCTGCAACCAAAGCTCTGCCTGCCCCCAGGTGCATCTTATTGAGCCTCACCCCACAACCCCGCACAAAACCCAAGAGATTCCTGCAGACCTTCAGCTGGGCTTCACACCTCTAATGGACACTAATGCTTAGAGTTAACCCTTCCAGTTCTCAAGAAAAAGGCATTTCCAAATATAAAACAGTAGCCACAAACCTATCAGAGCAGCATTCTGGACTGCAGAATGACATGTGCATCTGAGGCCCAGCAAATTCCCCACTCCTGCGTGCAGGAAGCTCACGAGGTTGTGCCCAGCCTGCACAAACAGCTCCGCTGACCACACGCATTCAGTCATACTCAATCCTTTGAGGTTACCCCTCTTGCTCTCTGTATACATTAACAATCTGGTTTCTTTGAGGGAACCTCAGACCTCATGATGACAGCAAGCTCTGGCCACCACACAGCCTGTGGGCTGAGGCCCGGCTGCCGGGGAGGTAACCCAACGCCCCGCAGCAGCACGGCCTCTGGTCGGGAGATGCGGCACCGCTGTCTGGCTCTCCTTAATCCCTGCTGCTTGGAGGCCTCCAGGAAATGGATGGCTGTAATCACCACGCTGCCTTTTAACGGGAAGGACAGTGTTAGATGTCATCAGCCGTTCGCTGTCACACTGCATCGTCCACAAGAGATAATGAGCCCAGAGGCTGCGCCGCTGCAGCCCCTTTGGTGTGATAGCCACCACAGGACTTCGTGGCACACCCTGACAAGAGTCTGTCCTGGAGGCTCTTGCAGGCACAAGGCACACCTGTCTCTCCACACCTGTGTTTTTTCTTGCAGATTTGCACTGAGGGTTGAGGATGAACTTTCTCCTTTCTCACAGCAGAAACTTGCAGCCCACAAGGAAACAAACACTTAGTACAGCTCTTTAAGGGTTGCTTTGGCTTAAAAAAGTATCCCTTACTGTGTTTAGCAGGAACTTTGAAAATCACTTCCATTACAGGCACCCACAATTGTAACCTGCTGGACCACATCCTGTCTTTTCCCTCTTTTTTGTTTAATCCTGGATGTTAGAGAATTATGATGTTAACACTTATGTTCATTTTCCCCTTCCTAACTGCAGTGAAACGTTAACTGAATTTTTCCAGCACCTCCCCATGCTTTTCTGTTCCCATTGACAACCCCCTTCCAGCTGGGCGCAGTAAACCTGCGCTGCCGAGCGAAGGCAGCGAGACCCCACGCTGAGTCACAGCGAGCGGAGGCACAAACAGCTCCACTGGATACCGAAAAAACAAAACAACAAACCAAACCCAGACCTTGGATGCTTATTTAAAGATACACAGTGTTTATCTAAAGAGCTGGTACTGACCAGAGGGGCTAATGAAGTCAAAACATTTCTAATTTGTGAAACTTTAGCCAAATTTACTGATGGGGGATACCAAACTAAGCTATACGCAATCATGAGGCATTAATAAATGCCAGCACAGTGAGCTAGGCTCAGAGCTCGGTGACACTGGAATAAATCCAGCTGCAACTTACAGCAGCAGGAAAGCTCTGTCCTTGCAAACCTATCCAATGGGCCATGGGAAGATTTTAACTGCAGAGAATAAGGGCTAGGGAGGACCCATCCATCTCCACCCTGTAACACTCCTGGATTGGTTTAATTGCACAGCATCCTTCAAACACTGCAACTGCCCCTGTTTTTGCACTACGCCACGGTATTACAATTATTTAATCCTGTATTATCTTCTTGAGCTTCTGCCTACACGTGGCTTCTAGAAAGAAACCGATAAGGAAACCATACAGCAACTATTAGCCCATTCATTATGTAAGTAATAATCTGGAGAAATAAAGCAAGAACAAATCCGTAACATCAGTAGGATGGCTAGGTACCCGATTTCCCAAGTGAATGGCAATTTGCTAAGGTTACCTGAACGGCACAGGGATTGCAGATTGCACCCACACTGACAGATAACATTTTATAGTTTTGATCCGTGACTTATTTGAAGAAATGCACTTGCAAAGCAAGATGTGAGAAAGAGTAGATGACCTGAAACAGGAAAAAATGGACTGTGTTAAGCATGCAGGATTCAAGCATGCGAGGTTTCATTCTGCTTTCACACCACCATTGATCCCATTAACTTCCACGGGAACAGGCTTGATTTACTCAATGGTAAACAGCCGAAACGAGTCCTGCAGATGGAGTCTAGCAGAGCACTTAATTTTTAGCACGGCAGGCTCCCCTGTGTTTGTTTAGGGCTATGCCCCTGCTTACAGCCAGACACTTACTGCGGAGATTTGCTGGAGTGAGCAGTGGCGTGCTCAGCCCATCAGCACAGCAGCAGCACTCCCGTACCAGCCTGGCCAATTCTCCTTCCACTTTGTCCAGTTTCTTCTCAGACGTATTCAGTGATGAGGGCAGGCTTTAAGGGAACTTGTGATATGGGAGCAGTTTATCAGCCTGGGGTCCAAATTGTCCAGCTCACTGGTTAAACACAAACCCCAGGAGGATCGGAATTAATGTGACACTATCTTACTTTCTAAGCAGTGCAATATCACCCAGAGAGTTCCCGTGCAGATGGAAAGCACATCATCATGAAGAACAACGTAAAATACATGAATGAAGACCTTGCTACTGAGTATCATGTCCTTACATGACCAACAAAGTTTCTAAAGTTCCTGTCTGAAACCTAACCAAACACACCTTTATTTGCACTGAATTTCCCCATTCCTCCTTCCTCTGTTCTCCCCTGCCGTCCAGAAGCGGCTGGCTGGAAGTACTCTGCTCTCAGTTCCATATTTCACTTACTGGCTTTCACAGTAGTTTAAATCGTTACTTTTTATTAGAAAAAAAAGTTTTATAAAAAACACAACCCACTTCTCCCTCAGCCCAGGGGGAGACGGGCAGGGTGCAACAGAAGGAACTTCTGTTCTTCCCAGGCAGATACACCAACAGGACACTGGCAGGTCTCTGCAGAGGGTGACAGACAATTTCATAGGCAATGAAGTTTTAAACAGAACAAATAATAATAAAAGAGATGGAGAGAGCAGATTGCCTCTGATGTGACCAGAGACATCCTTTGAGGATGCTAATGGAGGAGAGAATTGATTTTAAAGCTTGCCTTTTTATGCCACACACAGCAAGAACAAGTGCTTGCATCAAACATGAGCATGCATAAAGATCCCTTTCCCTGGAAGACAGTTTTAGACTCAGTTTTTGGCAACAAGATGTGCAAAACACTAAAATATTTATTGAATTCTTTGCGCCAAATACCCAGGCACAAGCTCTGCACTATTTCTACATGGGTCTATTGCAGCAGACCCAGGGAGGTCTCAGTGCCTCCACAAAAGATAAGCTCCTCATAGATGGGATTACCAAAGGGAGCCCAACACTAGAGATTTTATTTGTCCTCAGTGACAAGATTCATTGTAAATGCAGCTGTTAAGAAGCTAACACCATCAGTGGCTTCTGCCTGGAGTTTGAAGAAGGGGATTGTTTGAGCTCAGCTAATGCTGGCAGCTTCCTCCTCTGGACAGGAGGCAGTACAGTATACGCTTGTGCATCAACCCCCTGCCTAACACAGGGCTTTCAGAAAGACCTCTTCATGCAAAAACCAGCCACCCTCCCACATCCATATACAATAGGCTTGTTATTAATACATCAACCTGCTAAAAAAAAGTTTCAGACCTCCTTAAGATTCAGGTCACAGCAAAACTGTCCATCACGCAGTTTCCCAGCTCCTGACATATCAGCATTTAAATGCTGACACCAGGAGCCTGCCTCTCCCTGCAACGTTCCTCTCTCCTCACCCCCTTGCCCTCTCAGACCGAGTGCTGAATTTGGTGTTGGCTGTATCTTAGACCCGATATTTCTATGCAATGTGTGGTCTCTGAAGAGCCCCAGAGCATACACGGAGCAGCACGGTAGGCACCTGCTCCCCTCCATACCTCCCTGTGGCCAGCTTGCTGCTGCTGCAGACAACACACAAAGGAAAAGGGCAACACAAAAACCAGAGCGTGGAACCACGGCAATTTTATCACAGGACTTGTCACCAACTCATGAGACATTCAGATGAACCCCTGGTGCTTTCAGTCCAGTAACACAGGGCAGGATATCTTAAAGAGAGGCTTGGTAATGGTGAGGGTGAGGCAGCTACCAAGTGGTGTGAAGTGCAACAAATGGTCTGGGTGAAGGCATCAGCAACCCTCTCAAGCTGCCCAAACATCATTGTCAAATACCACCTCCCTGTGTCCTAGTCTTGCTGGGAATAAAACACCACTGTGTGGGTCCAAAGCTGCAACACAGGCTACCCGAAGATGTAACTGCAACAGCTAAAATACAAGTTATCCTCATTACCTAGTAAGCCAGACTATGTATGCCAATTAAAAAAAAGAAGGTGATCAATAATCATCTTCTAAGACCTATTTCACATGCAAACATCTATCAGGATCCATTTCATTTAGGAGATACAGAGCACCTTGCAAGGAAACCAGTCCCAGGGGTAACGATGTTCATACAGAGAGATGAGCAGGGGATGCATGGGGAGGGAAGGGGTAGGGAGAGTTGACAGGCTGCAGTTCAGTGAGGAAGCTTTGATCTAAGATAGAAGGAAAAAAAGATTAAGAGTCCTTTAGACTCTATCAACATGGTTTATTTATCAAGCTAGAACCTATTATGATTGTACTGAGAGCTTTGAAGTTCCCTGGCCTATGTCAATTGTTTATTTATGATTCTGTACCTGAGATATGTCAGAAGTGCTGGCCTGGGAATTCGAAGGCTTCCCACAGGACGATGAACGTGAGCAGGCTTTAACCCGACGGTGTTTCACCTTGTGCTGCCAGCACACACAGGTTTCCGTTCCAAACTGGGCCCCTCTTCCCTAAAGGCTGAAAGACGCAGAGAGCTTCGTGATGACGCCGATAACTTGATCGGGAGAGGAAAAAACTGTGCCACTGTAAGAACCAGCATCTGTCAGCCCACGTGGAAGCAGGAATGCCCGTTTCACCTGTGACATCCGGAGCATATGGAGGCTGATGCCACTGCTCAGGGGCATGAAGAGAGCTCCACCAGCTGTGACACCAAGCAGTGGTGGTCTGGAGTGAAATACTTTATACTAAAACAAAGCAAAACACACACTTTCTCTTCCTACCATACCCCAACACCACACAACTCACAGCAAAATTCATCCAAACTAAACCCACAAAAGATTTGTTTCTACATCTGTTTCTACCAGTGCTAGGCAGCTCCCTGAAACAGATCCTAGGGCTTTTTTTACAGCCCGAATATTTTAAAATACAAGACCAGCATACTTTTATTTCCCAACTTCTGTTCCTTTTCTTGATGATGTATTTCATAAATAATCTAATCTACTTTTCCACTTGCCTTCCCACTAGTAGAGTAGCTTTTTCCACAGAAGCATACCCACTCCTTCCCTCCCCATGACACACATTAATACAGGCAGTTTCTATTTCTCCCAGCCTTCCCATTCCTCCGCCCAGCTCTCATACCATCATCTGCCTCCTGTGCTTCCCTTTCTTCCACTCCACACTTTGATCAAAAATCTAAGTGCAGGAACCAAATACCCCACCATGTCAAGTCATCGTTACCCCTTTCTTGTTTCCCTCCTTCACCACAACCAGGGACGTTGACTATTACCAAAAGATGTCCCCCACAGTCCCCCTTTTTTTGTTTTTCTTTCCTGGCCTCGCTCTGCCCTATCCACTAAGTATTGCCATTCTCAAAACATCTCAAAGCATCTTTCCTGTCCTAAACATGAAAACATGAAAATTTCCCACTGAGTTATAGAAGACTTGTTATTTCTATCAGGTTATTTTCAATTGTATGAGGGATTTGCAATCACAAGTGACTGTGTCCAAAGTGCCCCTGGGAAGCAGAGGCAATGCATTTTTACATGAGAACCTGGGGCCCAGTGAGCACCCAAACGGTGTCACACACAGGTAGGAGCTCTGGTCATTAGTCTGAAACCATTAGTTAAAAATCACAAGCTAATTTTCCCTCAAGCAATTTGTGGTCACTAATGAGGCATTTAAAATACCCATGTGCTAATCAAATCCACAACATTCACTTATTTTAATTAGTTTCTCGCATCACCGTGAGGATCCAAAATCCAGGAAGGATTCTGCTGCCAGCCCTCCTTCCAAGGCACAACACAATCGGGGCGTTCAGAGTCACCAGGTACCACGCTGGTGAGGGATGCTGACTGGTTTAAATGCAGCTCTTTTAATCGTGTCTCATTCAGTCTTCAAAGTCCACATCAGCTGCCAACTGCAGTTTCTTCTGGGCTTTGAAGCAGTCATGTCCTAACTTCAAAAACCTCCCTGCCATACACGCTTGTTGTCAAATCATGACCCAACAGCAACAAATGTCATTAACCTGGCCCTCTGTTGTCTTCTTCCGATGGCCTGGCTTGACACCACGCTTGGTTTTACTTATGCCCACTGCAACCCCATATTGTAGATTTTAAACTGTTTCAAGCTCTTCTCATCCATTTTTTTTCATATACCTGCAAATACCATAAAACATTTCAGCACGTTATCACTTCCCTAATTCATCCTTCATTAAAAAATAACTCCGTCTTCACTCTATCTTTCTGTACAGAGGAAGCTGCCAGAACATAAAAGCTCCCTCTCCTCTCAGCCAATTTAAGAGTGCACTGGACAAGCATTGGCATGTCCAAACCTCACATAATGCTTGGAGTCCGAGACATTCACATATTGCAGAGTGTAACCAGTCCCGCATCCTTGGGCATCCCAAACCTCGTGTTTTCTGTGCTAACAGCTGGGTCTCCAGTATTCGTCACCTCCTCTTTTTGCTCCTGTTTGGCACTAGAAACAAGTCTGAGGAAAGTGCTTTTTTATTAAACCAGCTGGATGTCATCCCCTTGTTTATTTCCACAAGCGACCAAGGGAAGTCCCACCCAGCCATCGCTCCCTTTCCCAGACTCCTGAGAAGCTTTATGCCGCTAGAAGAGTGATTGTTTCTTCTGTTCGTTGCACAGAGTGCTCAGACAGCTCTGCTCTCTGGGGCAGTCTTGCAGAGTGGAAATGGTGATGAACCAGAATTCAATTATGTAATGAGAAATTGCTTTAATTAGCCAGTTAATTGACTCCTCAATTGCAATAAGTAAAATCACTTGTTTTTACAAGGCCCATTTTTTTATTTTTTATTTTTTCCCAAGGACTCTCAGGAATCAGCTCTGCAGCTTGCTTTTTCCCCTGAAAAACTAAAAAAGGATCTGAGAGTTCTGGCCTGCTACTGGAGGACAGCGTTTCATTCCCATTTCAGAGCAGCATGGGGAAAAAATGAATAAGAGGAGGGGAGAGGTGCAGTGAGTCACATTAGGGTAATGAAAAAGCCTTTCTCTGATGGAAAGGAGCCTGGATCGAGGCACGATGCTAGTCACCCTCCGGTTACCTTCAAGGACTTATGAATGCTTTTTGCATTTCCAAGTCAACACCTCGTGGGTAGTTCCTGAAGTCCTTCTTCCACCTTCTTTCCCCTCCTATCCTGGCCCAATAAAGCTTCTGCGAGAATGTCCCCTAGTGTCCCACACCATATGCCTCTGTCTGGGTGTCCTGTCTACTGTGAGGTCTTCAAAGGAGAAGCCTGTCCTCAAGGTCAGCCTGCCTCTTCCCCTTCACCAAGAGAACCGCAGATGCCTTCATGCTGGTGGAGTTATCCAGCAGCTCCCACCAGGAAGGCTCTCTCAATTCGCTTGCTGTGCCGGTGACCTTCCATCGGGGAGGTGACATTAGGTCTTAAGCAACTCATCCACTTCCTCTCCTCTCCAGTCTTGCAGAAGATCACCAGGAGACAAATAAATAATCATAAATGAACTGTGCAACAGGCGAGCTGGCAAGTTCTGTGACATTTTAAACATCTGCTTAATAGCATGAGAGAAACGTGGATGAATGCAAAGCATCAGGGCACGCCGACTGGATGGAGGGCTGAGCCTGGCAGCACTAACACCAGAGAAAACATCTTACCTCGGTGGAAGGGAAGGCAGAAAGGATCAGTGGAGCGATATTCTCACTGAAGCTCACAAAGGACTTGAACAGGAATTGCAAATATTATTTATAAATAAGCTCCTTTTGCAGGAATCCTTGTGTATAATCAACAGGGAACATCTGTGTGTTTGATTATAGTTGACATTTTAAACTAAAGCCAAACACTGTGTAATAACACAAGAATCAGCAGCAGCGTAGCAAAGTTCCTGCTTTTAATGTAGATAGGCCACGAGTGATTCTGGCCCAGTCTTCTGCTCCTAAATAATTCCACAGAATAAGGATCCCCAGAAGAATGCCTTTTGGGATTCGAGCAGTGGCAACTCCTGCTGGGGTCTGCAGAAAGCAATACGCTCTTACGAGCGTCTAGGCAAGTAGCTCTCAAAACAGGGCACGGATCCCAAGTGGGATCACAAGTCAGATGAAACAACCGTAGTAGGAGAGTTTGAAACAAAAATGGGGACACGAGAAGTTTGAGAGCCACTTTTGTACTAACTTTCCACTGCAAAAGCAAACATTGTACATCAGATTAAAAAAAAAAAGCCATGTCCATCAGCTTTTGAAAGATGATTCACTGAAAAAAAAATAAATAAATAAAATTGGAGAACTGGCTTCCCAGCAAGGCTCTGGATTTTAAATGAACCAGACAGTTTAGGAGAACTACATTTTGACACGGATGCAAGTTGGCACACCAAACCAGATACTCATGGGACGAGCACGGAGAGAGGAAACAGACCTGATATACAGAAGTGCTGAGAGCCTGCCTGATTCCCTTTCTTACACCTGCTGTCTGGGAGCCCCCAAAACACATTGCAGCCACTGAAGTACAAGAACCTTCTCTTTCTTGGGAGAACCTGTCACCAAATGCTAAAGTATTTTATATAGCGCTAAACAGGCTTCATTATGAGTTACTGTGAAGTTACGTAGCAGGTCCTACATATTTTTCCTTTTCATCTCATGACGTTCCTTTGTTTGACAACAAGAACACAGAATTTAAGTGATGGAGTTACAGACTTTACGGCTCTTCCAATTGAGAAGATGCTGTCAGGACCAGTTCTGCACGACGCCCTGTAACCTTTGTAGCACCAGGTGCTCAAGGATGGACTGCAGCAGCCTTTAAAAATAGGACAGGCATTGCAACAGAAGACCTAGAGGCTGGAATCAATGTCATGTCTAAGGTGTTTGCATGGGAATTTAAAATAGGCAAAATTTAATTTCCCATGAGAAATCCAGCCTGAAACTTTGACCTGAATTTGGTCAGAAAGTTTGCTTTCTCTAATTTACTCAAATTGGGAGCTGGGCATTTAGCACAAGACTAAGAAGTAGGAGGGTTAAGAGGATACAGACAGCAAAGCAAGCAGGGTAATTTGCAAAGTGCTGTGCCAGAACGCAGAAAGTGCAGTACTGCATAAGGCAGAATCCATCGCAGGATGCAGGAGAAGGAGCATTTTGAAGAACCCTTGCAATAATAACCTGGGACACCAAAGCATCCAGAACAATTGAGGTTTGCTGAGTGACCAGCACCAAATGAAGAAAACGGTTGCAACATGACACAAGCAATAAGGAACTGAAAAAATGCCTTAATCTCAAGTGTGGCCAGATTTCTGCAATAAAGAACGTAGGCATGTATTAAACCAAGCCATAACCTACAATAAAACAAAACCGGCACCTTTGTGTGAGAAAACCTATTAGATGATAGAAGCCTGGCTTGATTAATAGCTCTGTTTTACGGCCAGTGTGCAAAGCAGGCCAACCCTCATTGCAGCACTTAGCAAAGCACAGCTCCATCGGCTGTGGGTCAGGTCCCAGCATTTGAAAACACAGCCAAAGGTCTGCATCATCCTTCGGTAAAACCCTACGTACCACTTTGTATAGAGCACGTAGTCCCTTCCCAGGTGTATACCCCTCTGTTCATACACAGCCACTGCCCGCAGCACCGGGGCACCCCAACAGCCACAGGCGAGCCGAGCAGAAAGGAAGGGACCGCGCACGTGTCCAGTTTCCAGGGATGCTTCTGAAGGAGCGGAGGTGCTGGGTGTACAGACGGCACTTCACACTTCCCAGCAAAGCCTTCATTTGGGAAAGGAGAGCTGACAGACGGCATTGTGTCTCCTGGAAGGAGCCACATTCATGGGAACAAGGGAAGAGAAGCGAGCGACCCCTCCAGAGCCAGCAGAGCCGTCTGTTCATTCCCGTTTGTTTGCTCTTTCAGACTTAAACGCTTGAGCAGATTTACACAAGTGCACTGGAGAAGTGGGCAAATTGAGTATGAACGCTAGGCCAACTGGCTGCAGAGACCAAGGAACAGAAAGCGGGATTAATCCTCTGAATTGGATACCAAAGCACTGCCTGTGCCCCGTGGAGCTTCCCAGTGGGGTCCCCATCCTTCTGCAGGGCTGCGCCGCAGGGAGGCTGCGGGGCACAGGGGGCAGGTTGCAGCGCCGCCCAGATCTGCCCGCGCCCCTGCCCGCAAGCGCTCTTCCATATGCAGGGGTGGGCAATTGCTGGCAGGAGCCCGAGACAATTAGGGGTGGAAGAAAATAAGAAGCTCCAAAGTAATCTGCGCTTGGAAGTTTACCAAAATAGCTCTCCCAAAATACTTATTCCGGAATAAAGACTGCAATAGATGTATTTTTTTAATTAACCAACCAGCCAAACATAAAACCACCACATGAACACACACAGCCTGCCCCTTCGCTGAGCAAACTCTGCGTTACCCACCAAATCTTGCCTCTCAGTTGCAGATATCGCTCCAGGCATACTAGTGTCACTGACCTGTACTGGTACCTTGAGCAGAAGTATTTGCTTAGGGTACCCCTGTGCCACAGTGAGCCTGAGATCATTTGAAATGCCAACAGCAAAATTTTGGAATTCTGAAACACTCAAGTTGGAAACTAGTTCATAATGGGAACACTGCCTGCATGGGTATTCGTACACATGCACACAAAAGACGATTGAGAGTCCAGAAATGAAAATGAGACTTCAAAAATGTTGAAATCCTACAGCTCGCTTGTCCTTCCCTGTCTGTCAAACCCAGTTTTTTAGGAATATATTTACAATGCCTAGACAAATGCTCATCAAATCTAGAGCATGTCTTTGCGATTTTTGACAGAAGAGCATATATTTGTTCAAGTTTATTTTTACACCGCTCAGCACTATATTCCAAAGCCTCAGTAGTAGGGAAACAGCATTCTCTTCTACCCAGCTGTAACTTCTACCCTACCTCAAGCCTGCACAGGAGGGTGGAGGAAAAAAATGTCGTTCACATCTTCTTATCCTTCTGCTTTCTTCAGGCAGTTCACATGCCAGCAGAAAGAACTGTCTAAGCAGAGAACACCAGTGAAAGACAAGCTGTTCTCCAGAAGCCAACTACAACTTCCTCTCAACACAGTGGATCTCATCACTCAAAGAAGCTGTTGCTTGATGTTTATCATTAATTCATGTAACACTGAATTGAACTAGAAAATAAAGCAGCTGTTCGTGTTACTCACCTCTAACCACACACTTCCTCATAATCCATCAGCATCTTCCAGCTCTGAGTGGCAGTGGAGAAATTTGCCCATTTTGTTGTTCCTGCCAAAGATGCAGTTCCCTTTTGTGCAACTGCTTTCAAATGCCAGTTTCAAGGGATATCAAGGTACACCCCTATATTGTCCTTCTTTTCAGCTCTCTGCCAGCCATGAGTCTTCCTGTAAGTGCATCAAACGACTGCGCTGTTGATGCAAAGGTGGAAGACACAATCTGCAAATTCTTGCAACTCTTCTTTACTCACTGCTCCATGCATAATCTTGAAACATTTGTGTTGCCATAAATACTATGCTCTACATTATCTAAAGATTTGGGGGTTTTGTGCATGTTTGTTTGTTTTTTAATTTATAGTCATGTTGCATTGTCGAGTACACAAGAGTTGTGCAGTCTTAGCTCTACACTCCTGCATTTCCAAAAGATTCCAGCAATGAACACAGGATTTTTATAAGGCAGAACAAGATGCATCACACAACTGAATAACATAGTCTCAGAATATGAAAAGACATAATTGCAAGCAGTAATCACAAGCAGGCAGGCATGCTTACGTATGTTTTTGTTCCTTTGGCAGTAATGCAGTTCAGCATTTTAGAAACATCCTCCTAGTCTTATAGGACAACCTGACAAGAAAGGAAAATACAACTTTTATCTCAACAAAACCTGAGAAGTTTTTATAGTTGGACTTTCTTGGTTTGCAGACTTTCTTCCTGATTTCAAATGCCTGCCACAAACGGAGGAAGAGGGAAAGTTCTTCAGCACCCTTCCCACAAACCACAGGAAACCTTTAAGTTGAGTTGAAAAGCAGAAGGCTTCTGGAACAGAGGAAATACTGCTGGCTTTCCCCACAGCACACTTGCAATGCTCTGCAGCTTTTCCGTCCAGCCACCACAACAGTTTTTCCTTCTCTGCTGTTACAGTTGAGTACCAGAGAGCTCTCCATAGGCCACAGCTTGAGACGTGCTACATCAGGCAATCCAAAATCAGCATGCATTCCACACCGTCACTGCTACCATCTTCTCTGGATTTTCCTGGAACAAACTCCTTTCAGTAAATCCTAAGATTGGGCTGCAATTTGACAGTGAACAATGACTCAGTCCCAAGAACATAAAAGCAAGTAGGTTCCCTTTGTCTTTTAACTGCTAGTTTGACACTTTGAAGGGTTTTTTTCAAACTCAAGAATTTACTCCTACAGACCTCAAAGACGGCTGATTTTCAAATAAATACCTGTTACAGCCCACACCGCTGCTAACGGGCACAGTGTGCTCTTCATCCGACATACGACAGTTTGGTTTCCAAGTGCCAGAAGTTGTACGAAGAACATAGCATCATAAAAGCAATTTTTTAATTCTCAAAGAGCTTCACGAGAGAAGATCTATCATTTTGTACTCAAACCTGAGATGCGTAATTAGAGCTGCGAACACCACAGGGCTCTACCTGTCCCCCCCTCTCCAACATGAAAGACCTTTTGACATTTCCCCAGCTCCTGTCCTGCGGTGTGTGTCTCATCACATTTCCTTCTGGCTGCAAAAACAAGCAGTCTCCTGACACAGCCAGCTTCCATTCACTCCATCTGTCAGCAAACAAAGGTGATGGACTCCATGAAATGAAGCCAAGGTGTCCTCTGCACTTTCCACCCAACTGCACTTCATGTCCTTTTACAACACTTTCCAAACCCACCAGTATCACATTCCAGGCAACGAAGCTCAGCCAAAACAGTCAAACCTCAGGTTGCATCCTAGGGATGCCCAGAAAGCTGCTGCTGCTAACTCAAGAGTTAGGAGCTGGTGAGCAACGATGTGAAATTCCTTCAGTATTTATCACAGCTCAGATTATGACAGATACATACCTACCCTTTCTGAAGGGTCAAGAGCGTAAGACAGGTGGGAATAAAAAATACCTAGCAGAGATCAGCAATCCTGAAAACAGCAGCAGAGACTGTAAAACTCTGCCCATCCTCAACAGACACTTCAGTCGAGTTACGCCAACTTATCCCAGCACAGGCTGAAGGCATGAGCTTGTCTTCCACAGCCTAGGAGTTCCCAAGTTGTGCACCCCTGTTTCTGGGCAGCTGCAAACACACAGCTGCTTGCCAAGCAGTGAGGCTTTCATCCTCTTTAGCCAAGTGCATTTAAACCAGCAGTATATGAAACCCCATGGCTTGTTTTCCTCAGATAACAAAAACACTGTGCTTGGCTACAGTCTCAGGAACACAAGCCACAAATAATTCAAGCGAATTCAATGCATGTCAGAGGCATACAGGATATACAATGTAGGTACCACAATCCTGCCAGAGAACATATGATAAAAATGGAAGGGGAAAAAAAAAAGTCAGGCACCTTTTAATAAAATTTAACCCCAAGAAGATAAATACATACCGCTTCTTCTCAAGTAACATCCAAAGCCAATGGCAAACGCCCCACAGACACAGACCCTTTGCTCCATTAGGCGGGCTCTGACGCTCCCACTAGCAGCGGACAGAAGGAGCCAACCAGACACCAACCACGACCCTGCGAAGGGGCTGACAGAGACCTTTTGCACACCGCAGCCAGAGAGAGCACTGGGTCCCAGGCTCCTGAAGCCAGCCCTCTTCAAATCTGCCTCATTCAAGGAAATAACCACCTTCAATTTTCACACCTGCTGAAAGGACGGGATGGGAAGGCTGCCGTTCCCTCCATCCTGGTGTCTTGCAGCTACCACTTGGACGAGTTCTTAATCCCTCCAAGCAAGCTCTGCAAGCAGTCTAACCTGTGGCGTATTCACAAACTAGACCCTACTACTTAGTTAACTCCAACTGGCTGTAGTCTTCCTCCACCCTTTTCTCTTCCCCTACCCCAGGCTACCCGCTGGCTGTGTCCCCTCCCAGCTTCTTGTGCTGGCAGGGCAGTGTGAGGAGACCCCGACTTCGCAGGCACAGCTGTGCGACAGCTAAAGCAGCAGCATGTTATCAGCACTATTTTCCACCACTGATCTGCAACATTGCACCATACCGACAACTATGAAAAAAAATTAACCCTGTTCCAGCCAAACCCAGTACCTTAATGAAGAAGTTATCGCTGATACATGCACTTCATTGCCACTGCCAGATTCACTAACAACATACAAGGCAACAAGTCAAGCAAGAAGAAAGAAACAGGAGTAGAGCCAAGCAGCAGGGAAGCAAATATTCCTCTGAAGCCAAATTCAGTAATTACTGGCGTGTTTTGAAGCACTCATTTATAAATGACCGGCTTGTTCCCTGTCCAAGCTGGTTGCAGCCCCAGGTGACGAGGCAACTACACCTAGCACTGGCATGGCCTCAGCTTGAGTACTGTGTGCAGTTTTTGGGCTCCATGATAGAAGGAGGGTATAAGATATTAGATCATGTCCAAAGGAGGGCAACGACAACGGTGACAGGCCTGGAGGGCAAGATGTATGAGGAGCAGCTGAGGTCCCTTGGTTTGTTCAGCCCAGAGCAGAGCAGGCCGAGGGGAGGCCTCATGGCGGCCTGCAGCTCCCTCACGGGGGGAGCGGAGGGGCAGGCGCTGAGCTCTGCTCTCTGGGGACAGCGACAGGACCCGAGGGAACGGCATGGAGCTGGGACAGGGGAGGGTCAGGCTGGGTGTTAGGAAAAGGTTCTTGACCAAGAGGGTGGTTGGGCACTGGGACAGGCTTCCCAGGGAAGTCCTGACCCCAAGTGTGTCAGTGCTCAAGAAGCATTGGGACAAGGCCATGTTTTCTGAACTTTTGTCTTTTCAACACAGCAGCCCCTCAGAAAAGGCTCATGACCGCTCTTGCCCCATTCCTGCCAGCTACATCTTGTACTCCTGCAACAGAAGTGCACCCCCTCCAACTCTTTCTCCTCTTCAGGAGCCACCAGAACTGTATGTTTGCCTCTTCGAGACCCCATTTTCAATGTATTGACTGCAAAATCCTCAGTTCCACCTTCAAATAAGAAGTCAATCACAGTTTGATCACAGAAAGGCACGGAGCACCACAGATTACAATTTAGAGCCATCTGTTCCCACTCCCTGCTCCTCTTGCTCATAACCAGGGAGTAGCCACCCCCTCCTCTCATTTCCACTGTTTTTTTCCAGCTCTATCTTACCTGACTTCATAGCTCCTCAGGCCCCACCATAAATCTCCCCTGCCTGCAGGCTTTTTGCCCTCTCTCCACCTCCCACACCCCCCACTGATCTATTTTATTGAACACACCTGTCCATCCCCTCATCCAACCGCTACAGCCATTTGTATTCACACAAATATCCAGGCACACATGCTGCTAGTTAATGCAAACTGTATTAAACCACTACTGGTAGATGCACCTGTCAGAAACCGATGAGCAGGAAAGAAAATAAGATCATCTAGTAGGGACAGGAGTTGCCAACAAAAGACTTTGAAAGCAATGCATCAGCCCTGCATTCACAAGACACCTCTGGGAATCTGGGTCACCCCATCACTGCGTGCTGAAAGCAAAGCCTCAAAGGAGACGGGAGGAGCAAAAGGAGGAGCTGAAGGCAGCTTGAAACGAAGCAAGAATGAGGCATAAATTATAATGGTAACTGCACAGTGATGCATCCACATAAGTTATTCTTCCCTAGATGTTTTCAAAGGAGAGTACGTTCTGCCTGCATCATACATTGACAGTTTATGTCCTGAGGTAAAGAAATCTGAGTGTGACACAGAAGAACGCAGCGAGATACCTATTCAGAGATTTTGCAGACCTACCCATCGTCTCTCTACCACAGAGTGTAGTAACATCCTAACTAAAGAGCAGATTTCTCTCCAACGTATATTTGCCTGTGCTTCCCGTTATTTTAAAACACACTCCCCTTTATGGTCTTATTTGAAGCAGGGAAAGTTGTGCAATATTTTCTTTGCTGTTGACAACTGTTCAAAATTCCACACTGGTAATGTTGAGAGCCTTAATGTACCAACTCCTTCATCATATTTTAAGCAGCTGAGCAAGACTAAATAAGTAGCATAACATAACCAATGGTGTGCAACAAAAGTCCCTGCTCTGATGGAGCTGAACTGGTCTTAAAAAGCTGGAAGTATCTGAAAAACACATTTAATTGTGCAAATGCTCATTTGCTTGTCTTTCTTTTCACTGTTCTTCTCTTTGAAAATAATTCAGTGATCAACTTGCTGTTGCCTTTCTCTTTATAAATGCCATTAGGAACATCAAAATAGAGAAAAATCACAGTAAAGATGACTTCCCTGAAGAAGACAAGCTAAAGCGAAACAAAATAAGGAATTGCACGTGTTCAAAATATAATAGCACTCTGAAAACAGACTGATTAGTGTATGTATATGTGCATATACATATATATGTGCCCACATACAGTGTTCTCCCTTATAAAGGGAGCATGGACAGAGTTTTAGATGAATATTTTTCAAAGATATGAAGCAACCTTTTAATTTTAGCGAAGCAGCAGAACACAAAGGATCAGTATATTAGGCTTAAATGGGAACTTAATCTACAGTATAAATACAATAAAACATTTTAAGTCAAGGTGATATGGCTGGAATATTTCTCTTACAAGGCGAGACGGTTCATAGATGATGTTTCATTGTAAAATCTGAAAGGGCTTGGTTTTCCATGTGAGTTAGATTAATCAAGTGTATACAGAAATGAATTGTGCCTTGTTGCATTAAAAAAATCGCTACAAAAATCATGCTTTTATGCAGCTGTGATTCAGCTATGGAGTAAAAAATGGTACAGAACTGTAATCTGCCTCAAAGGAAACTCGGGGAGGCCTCCTGCCTTGGCAAGTTGCTTTAAGTGTGCAATAAGAAAGCACGCTTCAGTTCATCCAACAAAACAGCAGCATAGAGCTTAAAAACAGTTTTATACACCTTAAACATACACTATGCTTATACTGCGTGCAAAAAATATGTATAAAGACTGGAAATTAAATTGCACATATGGTCTTGCATCACTGAGTTACCTCAAAAATTGCATTGTTATATTCAAATTAAGATTTCTTTTGTTAATTACATTTTTTTGTTTGAAATTTATTCTTAATTTTAAAATATTTCCTCCAACTACTGTGATACATTTGCAACCCAAGCATCAACATTATAAAATTTTTCCAAAGATAGCTGTAGACGTTTTAAACATTATTTATGCCTAGTGATTCAAGAACACACTACTGTTTTGAAGGATTAGAAGCGTCTATTCCCATTACATTTTTAATGGTATAATCCACTGCAGAATCCACGAAGGATTTAAAAACTCCGCTTTGAAGAAGGCAGGGTCTCTGGTGGTTCTGCAGAACTGATGAGCGCTGTTGTTTGCGCAAGGCCTCGGAGACATGGCGAGGTTGCAGGCTGCCCTCAGTGCACCCAACAGCCCACTCCTCTAAAACAAAGTCCCCTCCGACAGCTTTAATTGTAACATGCCACCTCCAGAGGCACAGCTGACACAGACGGGAATTATCTGCCCATACGTGACACATCGTAGAGCTTCTCTACTTCACAGGGGCGTAGAGGTGAAGTTTATAACAGATATCTACAAAATGTCTCAAAATCCTTGGCTAAAATATACCACCTACATGTAGCACTACCAGGTAACCATCCTAGCTCTGTTTTGCCTGCATTCAAATTACTTGTTTCATTAAGTATTTAATCCTTATTAAACTTGTACAACAAAAGAGGTTTATAAAACTTTATCCTCAGCAGGCTACAAATTCAGTATATTGCTCTTGGTACAAATGCCATCCCACGCCAAGATATATAGCATAACCTCCACATATTTTATTCATCTTTTTATTACAAGCAGTAAAGATATTTGCACGCTTCTGAATGTACAACAGAGCTTGTCTGCATGCATTTCTTTTGTCCAAACCCCCACATTATGTTCTAAGTGTGTATACAGCTGAGGGATACTTTCCAATCAAAACAGATGCTTAATTCCTGTAGCAGGGAACGGAGCACAAATGCAGGATTTGGTTTAATGTACTCACAGTACACCCAGCCCCAACCACGTCTGAGAATTTTCAGTAAAAATTGCAACAGAAACTGGCTGAGAAATCAAGTTCCCATTTGGAGGCTAGCAAAAAGCAAGGCTTTTTTTGGAGGCAAAAAATTGGTCCACTTAACCACAACCTGTCTTCTGCACTAGAAGAAATCTCTAGGTAGGTAAAGCATTTCTCATAGCAACAGTTCTCTGCCGAAGTTTAGAGATTAAAATAGAAGCCACAGAAAATGAGTATTCCATCTCAAAACTGGTCATGTTCAAGTACAGCTCAATAATTTTGGGGCTGACGTGTAGGGCAATGGCTGTGGGGACAGGCCATCAGCCGGAAAAGGGAAGGAGAAGGCTGAGTACACCAGAGATGGGCAAGGATGATGTTAGGTAGCCATTTCTGCCAGCAGACAGACTTTTCTAGATGGCACGGAGGAGAGCAGCCCTCATCTAAAGATACGCCAGGGATCTGCTTGGCTCTGGTGCCACCTGAGAATCAGTATAACAAACAAAAATGCCATCCAGCCAAATCCAACCTCCCCGCCCTGTGCTGGGGACACTGAAAGCAACTTGCTGGGAATTTAAAATAAAAAATAAAAATAAAAAAAAATCCCATGTTAATTTCTAATCAGTATCCTGTGCTCAGCAGCCACCTACATCAGCCCAAGCACAACTATTTTAGAAGTGGCATTTCTAGAATTAAAAAATCATTATCCTTTCCAGACCAGATTAGTTTCCTTAGAATTTACAGTGTACTTCTTAGATTGTAATTAAGGTCAACAATTATACATCTATCATTCCACGCTTTGTCTTCGAACTGGTGAGTGCAATACAAAGCTTGGGGTGTACCCATACTACCACTCCCGGGGGGGACATAGGGGGTTGCCCTTTCGGACAGCGCTACAGCACCAGACAAGATAACTCCCTTCCCAGCCATGTTCGCAGCTCCAGGATGTGAACCTTGCTTTGTCTCCAAGAACCTTACAACAAGCTTTACCTTACAAAGCACAACAGTCGGTGCCTAGCTGATGCTTTATGTCAAACTGTTATCATTAACATTTGAGAGCCGTGATAACAATGCAAGCTAAATCATAAAGGGGAAAAAAAAAAAAAAGAAATCTTTTCAATCTAGCAAAACCTTGCAGTGAAAAACAAACACTTGATTCACAAGTGCTAGAGCTGGAGAGGGAGAGTCAAGAACTAATCTACCATACTAATTGGATTGAAAGATTCGGAGTTGGTGGATTTTAGTGGCTTTATTAAAAAGCCATCTCTTCTTCAAGGCAAGGAGCCAATGTAATGAAGAAAAGACAGGAAGCAAGTCAGAGTGCCATCCGAGGTTAAAAGAGGACCCTGTTATCTTTAAAAAAAGAAGGGCAGCTGATTTCCATGATACCAAGTCTCTGTCTTTTACAATCTAAGGCTGTTTTTCCTATTAGGAAAATCAGCAACTGGAAAATACATTTACCAGAGCATTATTCCCCATCATTATAAAAATAAAAGGGTCAATTAAAACTCAGTTAAGTGGTAAATATGTTGTGGAGTGAGCTGACTTTACAAAGAGAATTTCAGTTAACCCAGTAAAACCTAAGGAGTATTGGGCACAGCAGTAGTTATTCTGCCGATTTTTGGAATCTCTGACCAAGAAATTCTTAAAACATTTCTCAGTTCTACAGCGGTACAAGCTGCCAGAAGGAATTCATTTTCCAGAATAATTAAATAGAACTTAAAATGCAATTTCATGTTTACTGCTACAGGAAATACCAAACCTGCTTAAAAAAAAAAAAAAAAAAAAGATTCAATGAATTGTATATATAGTATATATTATATATACTAGGATATACATTTATTAGGATCAACAGTTCTTAAAATCTACTGTGTGGCAAAAATATGCAGTGAGGGCCCAAATTCTAATAGATTAAGTTATAACACGCTAGTTCTTTCTGCAATGTACACACAAGTCCTGAATTCACAGCACATCAGAGTTGTGTTTGGAGCTCCACCCAAGCAGCTTTGTACACTCAGCTGGCCGAGGACTCATCCCTTCAGCTGCACCAATGCAATGCAACTTTCACGGCCAGGGTATATACGCTTATTTTTCACCGTAATTTTCCTTTCCTTTTCTACTAAAAACGGACAAGAGAAAAAGCCTTACAGGGTTAGAGAGGACCATATCACATCTTACCTCTATACAAAGAGGATAAATGACCTCGTACTGAGAACAGTGACAAAAATAACTTGTCTTGATCACCTAGACTACAAGGCTAAAAATCATGCATTTCACATCTTACTACCAAACAGTTGCTTTACAACTGTTACCAGGAGGGGTCTGCAATACCATTTATGCTCTAAGCTTCTCTAGTAATGAGTAAAATAGCTTGAGTTTTATTTCAACACTTCTCTTTCTTCTCCATCTCAACCCTAAAAATGCTCATCAGCCAAAGCCAGGAGCTCAATACTGCCAGCTTCAGGAGTCCTGAAAATACCCCCACAAACATCCTCCCAGCCCAGACCCACACTCTGCAACGTGGGTCCATTTTTAATTAAATGTAGAAATAGAGAAGCTCAGATTATCGCAGCCAACCGTTAAGCAGTGTAACGAGTTTTCTCGGTGCCATTTTGATAGCCTGGCTTCTTTAAGAAGCTTTTAATTCTGCATTCAGCTTCAAGACACCAACGCTGCCAGCACTGTCTGATCTCCGCATGACAAGGAAAAGTACCACAAGGTCTCTGCTTTGCTACAGCATTTCTGACAAACACGGCTGAAGAAAATTATTTGCCTGGATTATGAGGCTAACAAGTATTCCCCAAATTAACGATGAATTGCATTCGTTTTATTTTTCACTCTTGCTGGTAAGAAACCACCAAAGCTTTCTTCTGAGAACTCTGCTTCATCCACAGCAGGAATGACTAATTATAAGCACTCTGTCTGGGGTAGAAAGAAAAAGAAAGAAATAGTTTGTCTAAGCTTATGGAAATGTGGCTGCCTGCTTCACTTTCTGCCTTTTCATCCTGTCAAGCAAACAAAGCAGGAGGGTGGGAGGGGGAATGGCAGCACAAGCAATAAAACAGCCTCAGAAATTCAAAGCTGAAAAGATGTTCCAGCTGATGAAAGGCAACGAGACGAGGATGCTCAGTTCTTACTCCACCGTACCTGATAAGAGAACTTCGGATGGCCAAAATCTGTTCCCTGAGCACAGTTCATCAGGGCGTATCACAGCTTCAGAAACATTATTTCATTTTTAATAATTCAGGATCTGCCTGTGTCCCTCTTGATTAACATCTATGCAGCAATTGTCCAAGCTTCACTGACGTTTTCATTTTGCTGTCTGGAAGAATCTGTAATTGCTTCTATCAGCTAAAATGGTTATTTCAGCTTTTTGGTGTCTTTTAAATTTGGAGTCTTAATGAAGGGACAAACTTTTTGACAGCAGATGCCAAAAAAAAATGCCTGAAAAAAAAATCAGGAGAGGAGAAAGAATGAGGGGAAAACCAACAAGTAAACAAAAAATATCTACAAACATACAAATGCACATTTCGTAGAAGCCTTTGAGAGCGTATGCTTGCCCCTTTAGACCCATAATCATCTGCTTGCAGGGATGTGTCCATGAGCAACAATTTGCTTGTCTGTTTTGGCTGGTTCAGCAGGAAGCAGCACACGTATGTGCAGTTTTCACTAAAACCATGGGAGAAGGAATGAATGCCCTAAAGTCAGGGCAGCTTATTATTATTTTAATAATTACAAACAAGTAGTAAAAATTATTATACACCAAAATTAGCAGGGGACAGATGCCAATTCATTTTTCTAATTAAATCTGTCTAAGCTATACATATATTACAGACTTCAGACTAGCCTCAGAAGTTGCTGCATCTAGATATGCCAGGACAGTTTACGTGCTGTCAGCACAGTTAGTGCATCCAGACATCCTAGGACACTGAACTAAGTTCAATTTATCTCCTGGTAAATACGAAGCACTTTTAACACTAGATCTGCTAACTGAACTAAACTGGGGTCCAAATGCAAAGCATTTAACTTCAGCCCATTTCTGACTCTCTAGAGGAAGATCTCTTTTAATAGATCTCATATTCACAGTAGCTGATGATGCTCTTCTGCTCACTGAATCAAAATTGTTTTGTTTTTAAACACTTAAATGAGATTATAGAGCAATTCTGTTACTCTAAATAATGTATTTTCCTAAGACTGCCAGGTAATCAGCAATTCTTCCCATGGCAGCCCAGCAAAGCTGAGACTTGGAGCCATGATGACATCAGCCACACACAAGTGGTCAGTAAGACAGACCTGGAAGGACACACACGGTCCATCTTCACCAGTCTTGAAAAAAATATATATTCTTTTCTACAGCAGTCTAATCTGACTTGCACCACAAGGGATGTGACAAGGTCTCCGCATTCTTACCGAGAGGCCTCGGAGGTCTTGGTGTCTCCCAGGAAAGGACGATTTGCGTTCAGTTGAAAACTACACAATGAGAACAAATAGGAGCAAGACGTGTGGTAAGCAAGTTCCCATCGATATTAGTCCTTTGCATTCTCCTGGATCCTTGTGATTACTAAAGGGGAGACCATGACAACAGCGGAAAAGCCATTCACTGCTGACATCGGAGACACAATGGCCAACTAGTACTTTGGGTGAAATAAATCACCCACTAGCTGTTTTATTAATGATCCAGCCAGAAAGCTCATACTTCATTGCAGAAGATGAAAGAG
The DNA here is from genome assembly GCF_964211835.1 of Anser anser. NCBI lineage: Eukaryota > Metazoa > Chordata > Aves > Anseriformes > Anatidae > Anser > Anser anser. The sequence goes on from NC_139728.1 coordinate 26,619,520, forward strand.
ACAAGTAAACCAAGCTGCTAGTCGACAGGAATGCATTAATATTCATTTAGCTTTTTATACACTGCTGGTCAGATTGGGAGAAGAGCTGGGCACTGCCGCTATGTCAGCACAGTGGGTTTTAGGACTCGATTACACACGAAGCTCCCAGTTAAATTCAAGACCAACAAGAGAAGCCAGAAAGGCTGACACTGAAAACCATGTACACCCCAGACTGATGGCTCTGTTAATTAATACAAAAATGAGTCAACACAGAGGTAACCTGAAACTCTACTCCCTGCTCTTTAACGTAAGCAGTAACAGGAAGCTGATCACTCCAAAAGGCAGCTGTACCACCAGCGAGTACACACACACTTCAACGAACTTTTCTGTAGGAAACAAGCTTTTGGAGATCGCCCAGTCCACATCCTCGGTGTGTGTGTGTATACACAGCTGTAAACCCACTAAATTTTCATTTCACTTCTCTGCAGTGTGACTGCAAAACTAAGGAGTGTGAACAAAAAAGGAGCAAAAATGCCATCAAGACACTATGGCTTCATTATTTATTTTCCTTTCATGCTTTCCTAGCTTTTCGCAGCTACTCCACAAATACTCATCAGTCCACATCCATTACTAGTCTCCCCCAAATACACATCAATTAAGTCTGCATCAGAAGTGAAATTAAAAGATGATCAAGATGACTTGCGATAGTATCAAACCTGTCATGCAACCCACCTGTAACCCCGGGACTCATGGGGTTATGAGTCCTGCAGCTCACTCATCCCTGAGTCCGTCAATGATGACATTTCCATGTTGCAATAACACATAACTCAATCCCCTGTCACACAAAAGCATGCCCCCACACACTTCTAGCAAGGTTCTTTACTTTTGAATGCATGTATATCCTTAAACAAAACCCACCACCTTTGATTTCGAGCTCTGCAGGACAGAAGCTTCCTAGGAAGTGAGTAAGCTTTGCACCGGACACGATTACTCATGCAGATTTGCAAGTCATGATTACAATGCAATGCTACTGACTTACAGGTTTATTCCACTTCTACCAGGAGGCTATTCCCATTAAAAAAAAGTCACGTAATATTCTGCATGGCACACTCAGAAGAACCTCACCTGGCTTTTACTTATTCGTTCATTTATTTTAAAAAGTAAGATACTGCGACCCACATGAGATTTTTCTGAGCATTACCATAGAAGTAATAACACGTTCCAAAACTTGCATGTAAAGAGACAAAATCTTTTTTCTTTTACATCTACATACCTATATTTAAGGGAATGCATTGCTCATGAAATGTACCAGAATACAGTCTTTGATGATTTACATTTTCAGGATAAGTATTTCAGAGACAACAGCAATTCATGTCTTCCCATTTCCTCCAGCAAGCCTGAACTGCTTAATGTAGAGAGCAGATGAAAAAGAAGAAGCATGGGAAAGTATTTAACTAAAGCAAATGGCACAGAAAAAAAAGGAAATCAGGAACTCTGCAAGCTCTCACAACAAATCAATCACAACAGACTAGGAAGCTGAAGAGTCACAAATAAACCAGTGAAAGGTTTTAAATATCATGTGGGTTTCTAGTAGAAATCATGGCCACATATCCCTGAGAGCTGGGGTAAGAGGAAGGAGGAGGCTTCTGAAGGGAACAGAGAAAAGAAAATAGGTAATTGTATTGACCATAACTACATACATAGTTGTTTTGATGTGAATTCTAGTTTTAATGGGATACCATGTCTTCAGTTTCAGGGCCTTAGATAATCACTGAAGGAGATTAGGAAGCAACTTTCACTGCTGGCTCTCTAACTACCTTCTGGCACCATCCTTCTAAGCCCACCCAATGCTGGATCCTTCATAAGTCAGACTAACCAAGATGGGCCACTGCTGCAGAGTCCCTGAGGCACCTCCTGCATCTCCTGCTCCAGCCCTAGAATGACCCACTGGTGAGTAACTTCTGTGAGTACAACTTTTCCACCAGTAAGGAAAAATAAATAGTAATAAAAAATTAGAAAACAAGACTGACAAGGATATATTCAGTATTAGCTATTGGCATGTTTTGGTTTCAGTTGACAAATAATTCTTAAGCCTTTGAGAGTAAAAAAGTTTGCTTGTTAAGCAGTCTGTTTCATTTATTTTGCCTGTAATTCTCACCACTCTATTTAAAACCATTCATCCAAACACGAGGTATTCTCAGAGGCACTATTGATAAAAGACTGCACAGAAGCCAAGCACCACAAGCAGCTATTTTTAATTATCCAAACTGCGCACTGGAAACATGCACAGCTTCACAAGCAAACTTGAGGTCAGAAGGGGAAGCTGGGGTTAAAAAATAAAAAAATGAAAAAAATCACAGCAACAGGCTACACACTAAGAAATATTTCCCCATGGAAACCCCCTGTCTGGCCCACGACTGTATATCAGGCCAGGTGAAACATTTTGGGCCACGCTGTAAATGAAGATAAAACATGCTGGCATCTGTGTGACAGACATGGCCACAAATAAATCAAGCAATAAACAGCACAGCACGCTATTTCTGGCTTTGTGCCTCTTTTTTGTCACATTAGGGTAAAAAGTTGCATTCAAAGACCACAACTGACTCTGCAACATGAAGCCTCCCAGCACCCCCCACCACCTCGGCAGAAAAGCAGGACAAATTCAAGTGTCTGAAGGGATTATGGGATAACAGGGAAGCCTGCTAACAAAAGCAGACAGCCATTGTGGCTTACGGAATCAGAATGAACACCCCAACATCTTCCTCCTAGCTCAGTGCAGGGGCTTTGCAATCCCAGTGCTTGGCCTAAGACGACACCGCCAGCTACTGATTTTTTCCTGCCCTGACTCTCCCTGCTCTCTCCTCCTTGGTCACAAGCAAACCTCAACAAGTTTTTGAGGGACAATCTCAACAGGTCCCCCCGCCCTCCGAACTACTCCACATTTGCCTTGCAAAGTTTTTCCAGCGATTCTGCAGGTCTACCAGTACACCCGCGAGGCTTGAAGGACAGCAGAGGGTCACACAGACAAGGATACGGAGCGAGTCTCAAAGAAATTTGTTCTGCCCTACTGTATCCTACTAGATGAGACACTATCTTTGTGCTGCTTCTCACCTATCAGCACCTAGCAGAGAATTAAAACCTCAGAGCCAGGCCTTTGCCGTGTGTTTATAGACTGCATGGCACCATGGTGTTGCTTAGAGCCGCCAAGCACAAGCAGCAGTGTACAAGGGACGTACGTGGATGTGCTGCCCCAGCTCACGCTCATTGCTCTCCCCAGCGGCCCCATATGTCCACGGGTTCTTTCGGCTGAGAATACCATCAGAAAAAGTGGTCTTCTGCACCGTATTAAACTTTGAGCACTAAATGAACCCTGTTTAAAATACTTTTCTAAGCCAATACATACAAATTTATAGGTAATCTCAACTCAGGCAAATGTGGTAGGTCCCCTCTGCCACTTTTGGCAGCTGTGACAGTTCAAGGTGGCCTGGCTGCTTTGCAAGTAAACAAGATAAAGTGCATAATAAGTAATGCTTATGCTTTATACCAAGATTTTTATCCATTAATCCAGTGTCGGCTCACAAAGGCTGGCAAGAATATTGACGCTTCCATTTTAAGCAACGATGCTCAGAGAGGTAAAGCAATTTGTCCAACGTCACATAAAAACGCAGCTGCAGCCAAGGCCAGACCAATTTCTGAAAAGCAGCAACCCACAGGTACCTCGCCTCGATTCCCTGAAGGCTCTGCCATCACATCACAACCGTTCCTATTCCGTTTGTGTCCCACTTCTTCCAGCAGCCATCAGACACACTGCGAGCGATGTACACCTCTACGGCTCACTGTACTCACTGCTACTTAGCACCTTCCTCTGGGCCGCAGGACAGTGAGTTATACCTCCATCAATCCTGCCCACTTGTGTGCACACTCGGAGTCCTGTTGGTTTTTCTCATTGATTACACGGACACATCGTGATTTTGTGAACCAGACCAGCAGAGAGTCAACTGCTTCACAGCTCAGGCCAAACCATGGGCTACAGGATGCAGATCCTAAATCCTGCTGTGGGGTTTACCTGCAGCAGCCACATCCAGCAGAAGGGTTCAGTGCCAAGCTGACCTCTTAAGCCCTATCTGAATGTGTAGAGAGAATTTCAGAGGTTGCACTTCTGGTGATTTAGTGAAGGCATCAAAGCTCGGGGCTAGGAAAACATGCAAAAGACCGGACAGAGTCACATATTGGATCGGCTCACCAGAAGCTCATGAACAGATTTGTTTCCTCTAAGGCCACAGACTGGCTGCAAGCTACTCAGCAGCCAGTTGTCTTTGGCTATTTTTAGGGCTGGGTGTCCAGATTTTCTTTAGGAAATGCACGTCAATCTTCAGCAATGTCAATAAAAGAGCTAATCTTTGCAGAATAACCAGACTGTGACAACCCTGCATGTGGACGTCTGACACCAGCACCGTCTCTGTCAGCGAGCACATTTCAGCACGACAGACACCAGGAAACCCCAGCACGGAGTTAACAGCCCCCCCTAGATGGAGCCTAGCAGTGGGCCCAAGCTGCAAACACCACTACTAACCCGGTCATTTTTGCAGAGCCAAATTAAGGCCTACAAGCTGAATTACCAGGGCCTCTGTGTCAGATTCAAATACAGCTGGATTTTCTGTTCAGTGAGCACACTGCACTCACTAACAGCACTTGCAGCATCTGAAGAAGAGTTGAACTTAGCATAAGCAAGCAAGCTTCCCAGGCAGCTGTTGCAGAATAACCTGTGGTCTCCAAAGAATAAGTCCCATTATTTTAGCACATCCCCTTCCCACAGCCATGGTCAGTTTTGTGACTGCTCTTTTAAAAAAAGTATTGCTCAACCAAGAGCAAAACAGTTCATCCCTTCTGAATTTGGGCATGAAGCAGAAGCAGCAGGAAGCAGCCACACACACCTTCCTTCCCAGCAAAGGGAAATACATGAAGTAGGGCTCAAGGGATCTTGAAGTGTCCCTCTTTCAAACTCCTGCCCGAAGGCAGGATCAATCTACCTGAGCCACTCCTGATGCAAGTTTGTTTGTTCCTACAAAGTACCAGTGACAGACACTCCCCCTAAACAGTTCATACTGTGAACTGTTGTCACCATTCGACATCAAAACTAAATCTCCTTTACCAAAAATTTGAATTCTTAGTCCTTGTCCTGTTGTACTTCCTTTGGAAGAAGCTCCACTAGTGGGAAGGTTACTGGGCATGTCTCTCCTATGAAAGCGAGGACCAGGCAGGCCTCCAGCACTCGCTCACCAACTGCAGCACCACGGAGAGCACACCGTGCCTCATCTGCACAATGGAGAGGAGAAACAGCTTGAGGAATTCGGATTGCCATGAGGAAATCCAGATCAACAGCATCAAAGAAAAGAAAAGAAATTGAACCTTGACAGTGGAATATAGAAGTGCAAGTGAACTTGAACGAGCCACAAGCCAAACTTGAGACCTGCGAGAAACAGCACAGATTTCACAGCCTGGGCAAGGCCGCCGCTGCCGAAGGGGTGTCCCTGACACGGAGTCTGAGCCTCAAGGCAAACGCTCCGGGACTAAGGCCAGAAAGTTGCTCAACCTCAGCATGAACAAAAGCAAGTCTGGATCTCCTCACAGCAGCCTGACGAGCGTCCCTTGAGCCAAGGTGGACAACCACATTTCAGGGATAACCCAAATTTCATCTAAATGTACACTAAAAAACCTACTATGAAGATAAAATGCAGAAGAAAATGCCTGTGGATTACAGAAAAATAAATAAGGAATATCTGCATCAACATGTAAACTAATTAATATCCCAAACCAAAACCTCATTGCCTTCCTCTGATTCTGAACTGCATTTTTACAGCAGCCTTAAGCCCTGAGTTTATCCATCTACTTCTCCATAACACAGACCAGCAATGTAAGCAATAAATCTGCTCCCACTGGTAAACTACCAGCTTCCTGCTTATCCCAGGGATTTCTGCATTGATTCCCCACTCTGCAGAGCGCAACCAACTGCACCTACAAAACAGGTTCAATTTTTCGTTATTCTAGAACTGTGAGCATTGATAGGTCTCTCATTTTGGAAGTATCTTTCCTGCGAAAAAATGGATGTATGGAGCCCCAGCGACACGCTACCAACACCTCTATTTGCAGTATGTAATTCAACCACTAGATGTCTGCATTACGGATCTGTAACTTACCCCTGGTACTGGCAGAGACAAAGCTGGAGCTCCAGTCAGAAATAAGGACTGTTCGTAGCCTGCTGTATCTTACAGACACAAGGCCAATGTGATCATGCTGTTTTTCTGTCAGTTCCACCTCCTGCTAACATCCACTAATCAAACTAGCTGATTAATTTCAATCAAGTCTGAAAACAAAGCAGAGGTCTCAAAGATCATTATCGTTATAGGAACTTCATTAAGATTATAAGAGTGGCAGCCTGTGTGAAAGAGAGCTCTGAATTAGCATCCTCACTGATGGAAAGCAAATCTCAGCCTGTACATACCTCCTCTTTGATGGCAGTCAGTCAGCAGCACGTGAGAATGAGCACAGAAACCCAAACAGAAAATACCTTTTAAGTTTTGTAAAATGGGAGAGATTTGCTCAGTGTTCATCTGTGAAAGATTTTTACATTTCCATACAGGGCCAGGGAGCTCAGAGACCCCCCCAAAAATGGCAATTGTATATGGCCAAATTTGAAACATTACAAATTAAACTTAGCAGAAATATAAAAAGCAATAAAAAACAAGCAGTAGCCTGAAATATTGCTAGTCTGACTTTGGGTTTGTTTACGAGAATGCTTCAAAAAAAAACAACACTCGTTAGCCATAATTAGTGGCACTAGTGTCACGGATTGTTTATGCTGTTCAGGTACTCATCTCAGAAAAATACTGTACAGGAGGTGATTAGATGAGGCACCAGATCAAAGATTTGTATGGTTTACTCCAAAATACAAAAGTCAAATGGAAGAGAAATCCATCAGAAATCCTAAAAGCAGGCTTGCTGTGAGTGATACAACTTGGACTGGAAAGCTGGGGAGCATCTTGGCAGTTTTGGAATGTTTTCTGGATAGCTCTGGTCTGGTAACTGCCTGTGAAACATTTCACACAAGGCCCTGCTTCGTCTCAGGTCAGCATAAGCACTGACCATAAAATATTATTCCTCTATGGGAGGAAAGCAGTCACACCTAATAGCTGTTGGTTTTCTAAGTTCTGCCACCATCCTTGCACTCTTTCTGCAGGAGGATTTTAAGAGGAATAGAAAACAAACTACACTTTTCCTCAAGTTTTGGTGCTGCTAAACGAAGCCTGTAGAAGTGATGTCACCACCCCTCCGTCTGCAGACGTAAAGGTGAAGATGGCACAGGCACCACAGGTCTGTCTATACCAGGCCTACCAGCACAGGTCACACTGGGACACGTGAAATGAATTCTTAGCTTGTGTGTAAGCCTGCGAAGTTGCTCACCACCAAAGCAGCATATAAGAGGCAAGTCCTCCTTTTGTCATTTCTACAAAATACAAAAAGCTTTTTTTTTTTTTTTTAAATTCAGATCTGTCATACAACAAAACCCCTGAGCAGTATCTACCATGGTAAAACTGAAAAAAATAAATTAAAAATGTCCCACGAGTATGGAAAAGATGTGAGCCTAAACACAATGACTAGGAGAAGACACAGCACTGTGCCAGAAACCTTGGGGAGAGAGGGAAGAACATGAGTGTTTGCGACATGGAAATGGAAAAATTACTGTCCTCACAGCTCCTGAATAAGCAGATGGATCCCACAAGAGTAGCAGCTCTGGCTTCCAAACCTGGAAGCCAAAATTCAAATTCTATCTACGGATTAAACTGGACTTCTTATACTGACCAGTGATACATCAACACAACAGACATAGTAGGGGGCCTAGGGGTTAAATCAGGGTCTTGTCTACTCTGAAGATTAATGATTTTGTTTCTCAAAGCAGCCCAATACCTCCAAAATGACTGTGTTAGCCTCAGACACCTTTGGCTGCGTTAGATTTAAAGTTCAGCTCTCGGTACTGATGATAAGCAGCTAAGTTTCCAAGTTGTAAGAGCCTTAGAACTTTGTGAGGCTTTTCTGCCTCCAAGTTAAAAAGAAAATGGACTGTCCTAATAGATACTAAAATATTACAGTGCCCCTCACAAGGTCTTCCCACTGTTGGTAGCAGAAGGGAGCAGTGCACTATTCCCTCTCCTCCTGACAGCAGCACAGGGGAAGCACTGTCACACTCGGTTTTGGACAGTTCATCCAGCAGCCCTTGTGCACAGCCCTGAGAAGATATTAGAAAAATTTGGATGGATTCTGTGGAAAGAAGCAAGGGAAAACTGAAACAGATTTTGAACTTCACCCGCAACAGAAATTGCATATGCACAGCAACCTTCTACCGCATTGATTGCGTTCTCTCTGATAGATCACTGAATAAACTATGAAAATAATTGAGAGGAAAGAATTGAACCTTTCTGTGCATCAGGCACGAGAAGGATTCATCCTTCTGAGTGTGAGAGGAAAGTCACTCAGCTGAGTTTGGCAGCATGTTGTTAGGACGTGTTTCTAATTACTGCAGCATTCAGAGAAAAATGTGCAACTCAGACATGACTCTGCCAAAAGTGATATGAAAATTAAAGTCCTCAGAAGAGTGCCATGACAAAGCAACTTCTGGAGAAAGAAAAAAAAAAAACATCTCTGACCAGGATTTTGCAGGGACTTAGATTTCAGGTGACTCTTAAAATGGTGACTAGTGCTGCAAAATCAGCGTTAATTGTGAAAACTAACCAGCTTTTCTGTGATTTTATTCTATACCTGCCAAGCAAAAAAAAATATTGATTGAGCGTGCTGCAAGTTTTATTTACATGAAGATCTGATTGCTTGGTTCATTATTATGCAAAGCAGAGAGAGAGAAAGCTCTTTCAGCAGGCATCTGAAAAAATCACATCTAAAAATAACATTATGCTTTGGCTTTCCTTGTAAAATGCCTGAGAGTGCATGTTTCCTTCTTCAGTCGTTACCGTGAAATGCACGAACTACACCAAGGAAGTCCGTGCAATTTCCACTGACTTACAACTGGAGATGAGTTTGCTTGGTATAGGAAGGTAACTGAGCCCAACTCAGCAGCTGTAAAATAGAAACAAGGAACTACTGTCCTTTCCTTATTCCCAGTTCAAAGCACACACCTCTGAAAGTCTCCTACTGAATCATTTTGAATGTGTAGCATTTTTCTTCCCACATATGCACTCCTGTGAAGTTTTGAAAGCTTTTATTTTTTCCAGTGCTGTGCCGCCAGTTCCTTCCTTGAAGCTATTGTTGTTTCTCACAGCAAATCTTTTTGAAGTTGTAAAAATAAATGAGTGTGCTGTATTGGACTAGTGCCAGAAGGAATGACATTGCAAAGCCACTTTTGAAAGAGACCTGTCACCTCTGAAGTGGAAGCAAATTGGTGGCTTTTGAAAGGCTGATCACCTGCCTAAGCTCTCGTCTCTGAAAAAAAAAACAGGCATACCAGAAAAAATAAAGAGGGAAAGCACATCTGCACATAATTTTATCTGTTCAGTAAAAAGTCAGATACAGCTTTTTGATAAAAAAACTCAATTTAATAGCTTTTTCCATTTAATGCTTTTCAAAAGCAAAATGCTGCACTTTTAAGAACAGCGACACTGGGAGAAGCATGCAGCCTTGTGTGATGTGATAAAGCTGAGCAAAATGACATCTCCAGACCAAAAAGTTCCACAAAGAACATTCTGTATTTTATCAGGCTAGTCCTGGGTCACTCTTAGCTTACTTCCACATTCACAATTCATGGCCTTGTTCCTATCTGGCTATTTACAAAATCCATTTCTTTCCCCAACAGCCAGCGTGGCACAACAGAATGCAATTCTGATAATGGTGTAATTCCACTTTCCCTGTTTTGTTGTTCTCGTTTGTTTTTATTGCTAATCCTCAGGAGAATGGAGTGCAAGTCTTCACCATCATTATTTCTTTGCAAACACTTCTGCCCATTTTGACAAGCCACAACACGTTTCAGTGCAAAGTAAAAATTCAGCATTAAGCAGCTGAAATAAATTCCTGGGAGCAAAACTGTTGCTTTCTAAAGCTCTTAGTGAAGCACTTACTGATTAAATCTGGTATGAGATCTTGATGTCCTTACTGGATACAGAAAGACTGTTCAGGAATCTGCAGTTCTCCTACATAAAAAGGAAACAAGTGCACCCAGGAGTAAATCTTTGCAGCCAGAAACAGCCAGGCATACTGCAGTGCAGGCTTCCAGAACATCTGCTCTACAAACCTAATTATCCCTCATTGTACAGATGCAAAAGCCATCTGAAATGCTGGCACCTGAGACACAGAGATGATTTTAAGTCCCTTTAAAATAGGCTTTAAAAATAATACATAATAAAAAGCCCTGCAGAAACATTTCTGTAAGCTGATGTGCATTCTGCAAGTCAACAAGAACCGATTCCAATTCGTTCTCCCATCAGGTAAGTCACAGTCCCCCAGCTATCCCGTAATGGCTCTTTGCTCTCACCGTTCTTTAGACTCAGTTCTCAGTGGACTGATAAGAAACTACAGTACCACAACCTACTTCGCTACAGTTAGCTTTTCAGAGATTTTGCGGATCCTTTTGAGACCACAGTGTAACAGCTTCATTTAGTCTTAACCTGCAGTAGAAATACTCAAGCCCTAAAATCCAGGTAAGAATATTTCCAGAGGGAAACATTAAATTAAGTTCACCTTCTAATAGCTACAAGGGCACTGGTCCAGCTACTGGTGGCCCTTTTCAGATTCCTTCTTGACATTAAATTACAGTAAGTGAAATTTGACAGAAGAAAAGTTTTAAACAGGTTTATTTATACAGATGGGGCAGACGAGTGTATATAAATGAGGCTGAGCTACGTGGCTGTACAAGAGCAGACAGTTTAAATCATTTAAGAAACGGTATCCGCAAATCTCTTTCCTCAAGTGAAGACATCGTTCTCTTTGTCTCCGAGGATCTCTCTTTCATCTCATTGCTCTGAATTTGCGCTAACAGTCAAGTGGCAAGCTGCCAAATTATTCACAGTTGGCTAGAAGCATGGTCACCTACAAGCTAATTGATGCCACAAAACTTCCCTCCAGGATGCCATCTGGGTTGCATTCAATATTCTTACTGGATTCAAAAGCCCGTCCCTCTAAACTTGAAAGCTGCTTCTCTTGACCAAATGCCAGTTTGCTGATTTTGTTTGCAAGCACACACATTAAGCTAAATAGCAATACCAAGCTCCTAATTCCACTCTTTTGACCATACACGGACTGCATTATTTTACAAAAATAAAGACAAACCATTTCCCCATCTCACAAGTGTGTAAACTGGGGAAACGAGAGCTGAGGAGGCTTCTCAGTGCAAACCTAGGAAGGGACCAGTATAAAATAAAAAGGCATTTTATACCAAGTCCCTGCCCTTGCCTGAATAACATTTTAAAAGAGCTGAGAACCCAGCATCTCTCCATGGCTATAATGAGACTTCTGGCTTTCATTTAAAAAGTAGGCCATCTACTGAATAACCGAAGTATCACTGTTGGGGCCTAGCTGCCCCACTAATAGCCGAATAGAAACATGGGCATTTTTATTTTCCTATTGCTACTTCTTGCAGCAGAAGACACACCTTACTGATATCTGGTCACATCCCTCCAGTTCTCTGCGCTGACAGCTGTACTTTTCTATATGCAAAGCCAGTCCCCCAGGAAATAGCAACAATAAATCAGTGCAGAGGTCTCCTGCTTTCCTGTTGCACATCTGCTGCTCGGTAAGTTTCGGTGTGTGTTTTGTCACCCCAAACTCCGTCGTGAGATAGGGAAAGCCACTCACCTTTACAGCACTGACAACTGGGATCAAGCTGGCACTATCTGATGCTGACAGGGAGCTACTAACCCCAAAGAACTGGTGAGGTCTATGTGATGAGTCTATGTGATGGAGAAACGCACCGTCGCAGTTACTGGCAGCGATCTGAGGCCAAGGAACACACTGCCTGAGCACAGACAGCTCTTCATTTCCAGATGAGGACTTCCCTCGATGACATTTGAAGATAAAAGCTTACAGCCTTTTTGGCAGAGGAGGGAAAAGCCTGCCACAGAGCCTGTTGAAACAGGGTCACGTTTTGTCAAGCTTTCAGCCTGCCTTTTCTATCGCATCCTCCTTCTGCTCTTTATAGATTCTCCACATTGGGCATGTTTCCTCAACCAGCATCACAAACTCCATTTATTAAAACCACAAAGTTCAGATGTGGCTGAGTTTCCAGCTGGCTCACTAAACTGTGCATATGGGTCTCATTCTTAGCCCTGCTGACATTTTATTTCTCTTCAGGCTTCCTTGTCTTCCAGTGCCAGGCAAGTTTACACTACAAGCACTCTGCGCAGGGATGCAGACTGTTCCAGAGGAGAACGGCTGACAGAGTTCTCCGAAGCCCCCAAATCCCACAGCTAGAACTGCTTTGCATCCCTTCAGCAGGCCTGGATCTCACCGCGTGTTCCCCCAGAACATGGCCCCTGAACGCCGTCCCCAGAAGAGCTGCAAGACACCTTCATGAGCAACATCCCCTGACACAGGGATCCTTCCAAGAGCAGTACAATGTTACCATCTAGCCGCTTTCCTAGAAAAACTTTGCAATATAATAGATTTGGCAGGGCTGAACCGCTGTTACCTCCTCTTCACGTGGAGGAGAGACAGAATGCTGGAACACACAAAGGCAGTTTATTTGGTTCACTTATTCAGACTTAATGCTGTTTGAGCAGAAGTCAGACCTGGCGAAAGCTCATCAAAACAAATCTCCATCAAGTTCACACACTTACTTATACACAAGTGCACGTCAGGGACAGAAACACAGAGTGCTTGCTCACATTTGGCAATCCTGCCTGGCCACATGCTGTGGCCAAACTAAAACTCTACTATTCTGGAAGTGTTTTCGTATTTTCATACTACAGGAAAATGCTTCTAATATTAGCAGGGGAATGGGAACTGAAAAAGCAGGATGGAGTTACAACACTGATGTGACAATGTTGCAGAAGTTTACAATGACTCACTAAATACTCACACGGAGACAATAAACTTGTTCTGAACTCACCAAGAGATCTGTGGTGCAATTTAATAGCCTGCAGCTTAGCAGGAGAAGCAGCCTCTCCAAATGGCTCAGGGTTGGATTTCTTGGGTTTTTTTGGGGCTGTGTGTGTGTGTGTCAGTTGAATATATTGTGCAACATATAAAACAGAACATGAACTTCAAGTGTTTCCATAAGCAAGTGGATTAAAGCAATAATACTGGGGTTTTCCCATCCATTGTCAGGCCGGGATTCAAGACTGGCAGGAAGCACAAGGAGCTTTGCCTGGGGTACTCAAACCGATGGGGTGATAGAAGCACAGCCTGCACACCGCTTTGTGGGACCGAAATGCTGCTCATTGCCTTCGGGTCCATTCCTGCTGCCACAGATAAGGCTGTGAACTGGGCCAAGCCTGGAGAAGCTGTAACTGCTGCTATGTGCACTGTCTGGGGCAGGGTAACACCAGATGCACCGGCAAATGAAGGCTACAGTTGGGTACTTTACTGCCACCCACGGGCTCACAATACAATTTAAATATTTCCTGCTCTTTTAGTATCCCTGTGTAGAGTTCAGGTCCACGCACTACCCCTATGCCACACAGAGCAAATGCCCAGTCAGTAAAGTGTGGATGGTTTCCATCTTTGTGGCTGTGGGGCTGCACATCAGCTCTCGCTATCGTGGCTTGCCTATGGCAAGTCCTCACACGATGGCATAGCTGGGAGCTGCATGAGATCAGGAATGGAACAAAACTGTGCTTTCCTTTCCAACGCAGAATTAGAGAGGAGTTAATCCTCATTTGGGACAAAGCAGTGTTAAGACCAGAAGTTGCTGCATCCCTCTTCGAGTCTGCTCTGGACGTAGCCAGGTGGGAACTGACCACTTACCTGCAATTAAGGAGCTCTCCTCAAACACAGTATCTTCCCAGCAAGCCTGCTCCTTCTCCTGCACACCGTCATTGCTGCCTGCACTGCTGTAACACCCACCTCAATGTGCACAGTTACAGAAAGCACATCACTGACCAGGAGCAGACCTTGACTTTCTGTAGGCCCACAATGACACGCTGTGTATTTCTGGAGGCTAAAATAAAACAGGGCAATATCCTAGTGAAAACTACCATAGAAAACATTTTTGTGAAAAAAAACGGACTGAAAACATTGACTTTTAAGCTTGGAAAGGTTCCTCATTGTCAGCTGTGTCTGTGGTTTGTTGGTTTGGTTTTTTTTTGGACAGCTGTGTCCAAACAGCAGAGGACTTGAAACATCAGTTAAAAATGTGGTATTTTATCCAGCATGCTCCCCTGACAACACTGCTCTCCCCCCATGGTTACTTCATTCTGCTCACCTCAGGAGATGAAACGTGCCCAAGGTGAGCCCTGCCTGGACACGAGGTGGAGGAGGCTCTGCCAGCACAGCTGTGTGGGTACAGCCCCGTGGGCTCAGCGAGGCCGACCAGAGCTTTTCTCTCAGCAGAACCACACGAAGCCGCCTCCTTTCAGCCCTCTGGGCCCACAGCAGCAGATTTTCCAGCTAGATGCCAACTCCCGCAGAGCTCCGCTGGCGGGGAGGAGGTCAGGCCTGTGCTATGAAGCTACAGGGCCGTGGTGTTAGCCAGCGCTGTGAACTCACAGATCGGCATTTCCACAGACTTCTGCAGAGGCAAGACCAGGCTGAGCCACCCCGCTGACAAAATGTTTTCTTTCTTCAAGTCTCAACATCAGGGAACGGTACCGTCTGTAGACTAAAGAAGTAAGAAACCCCCGCCAAATGCCACAATTAATTAGAGCAGAACATACAGCAAGTATCTTCCCCAATCCCAAGGTAATTCTGCTGGAATATTTTGGTTGCTAACACTTCAGAATGAAATGGGATCCTGGACCTTCCAAGTCCTACTCAATGAGAAACAGAATTCTCTCTCTCCCCCTCTCTCAGAGGTAACAAGTATGAATCTTTTCTCCTTTCCCTCTGTCGATGGGAATTTATCCAATGTCAGATAGTGAAACTTGCAAAACCCTTATAGGTCAAACTGCTGTAAAAATCTCTGCTCTTATAAAAGCAGAGTAAAAAACAACACGCTAACAGATAGTCCCTAGCTGGTTACCATAGAAAAATGACATTTACACGTGCCCTTTTCCTATGGTAAAGGTCAAGCTGATGCGCCAAAAAGCCTCTTCCATAGGAAATTCACCCCCAGCCAGCTCAAGCAGAGATGACACAAGCTTTCAGGTATACCACAGTCACAAAACAGACGTGTTTTTTTTTTTTTTTTAAAGAAAAGCTTTTGGGAATTTCAGTTTCTTGTTCTAGGTCTCATCAGGCTTGTTCTTTCCCTTAAGAAACCTAATCCCACACTTCATCAAAAATAAATAGCAGGGAGAAAACACTACTCAGAAACGATACAGCATATTCTGCCCTAAACCAGTCATTGAATATGCTTCTAATGCCACAATCAAACTCGCACTCCACATAAAGAAAAAAAAATCTGATAGGAAGTAAAAGGCACATATTAGGTCCTCTACTCAGCTGACTTCCTCCCCACTCTGTGGTTTTCACTGCCAGAGAAGCATCTTTTTTACACCCTAAAATTAACCCTGTGATATGGTAATGAAGCCAGCACAACACGGTATAGAAAATGAACCTTTGTGAATAACAAAGATCACTGTCCAAACCTTATTATTATGGACATCCCTTTGACAGCTATCCAGCTTGCACAGAGAAGGAAGGAAAAAAACTGCCTCTGAAAAAAATATTTCAGTTTCAGGTTTTCTTGAAACACTCTTCAGTGTGCTGAGCATGCACAGGTGAAGCTGCCAGGGCACCAGCCCTATAAACGGAGGGCTCCAGATAGCCCAGCACAAACCTGACTCTTGCTGCAGGAATGCTACACTTCCCATGGTGCTGAATATCTCAGTCCTGACCTTGAAAGCTGGAAGGTCAGAACGGCTCAGTGACAGGTGATGTCTCTTGTTCTGTGAACACACATCCTCTAGGTTATCATTTCACAGCGTGCCCGGTGATTTGGTGTCCAGCTGCCCTCTACTCAATTGGAGTCAGCAGTAAACGTGTGAAGCTCCACATCAACTCCTGTCTCCAGCAGTGTCACCCTAAACAGCACTGCCTCAACCTCACTTTTGTTCTCAAAGTTTAAAAATAACGTATAAAAAAAAAAAGCTAAATGCATCCAGGCAGGGTGAGCAGCATTTGCACAGGAGCCATTAATCCTTTCTACAACTATTTGCACAAAATCAGGCTGCCAGCGTTCACATAATTTTGTGCATAATCAAATGTGAAGAAATGCCTGCTGCTCTCAGCCAAGCTCTGCAGTTTCCTTCACTGCCTGAGCGAGAGAAGGTGTTAGTAAAGGCTCTGTGCGTTGCTGCTGAGGATGCACTCTGAGAAACAGGGCCACAAGAATTAATGGCTAAACTCATGCAGAAGGACTTGAAGGAAAAGGACTCTAGCAGAGCAATGAGATGCTGACTGCAAGCCTGGGAAAGGCTCCACAGCGTTCAGGCACATGCTCATCTATAGCCACAAAAGAAAACTATGTTGTTTATCAACACTCCCTAGAAGAGATTACCTGGATTTTTACCACAAGCCCCAGGATTTCTCCCCTGCTCCATACTCACACTCTCTGAAGTGCCATGCCACCATCAGTCCCTCCAGTAAGTGAACTGGACAGATGCGAGACTTTTCAGCACCTGACAACACAGTTCCTTAATCTTTATTTAACTTCAGCAATCAACATGCACTGGGACCTTGGGCAAATATACTTATTACACTATTTTTTAAAAGTTGTACAAAATTCTGCGTTGAAGAGCTCTCATGTAAAAGGGAACTGAAATCAGCCAGCAAAGGGCAATTCCTTGAAGTTGGGCATGCAATTTCAATACACCAATGTGATCCTGGCAGAGACTGCTCCACAGCTTCCCTCTGAAACTAGTTATCATCCACCAAAGAACTCTTCCCGTAAAAGTCACGCCTAAAGAGTAGGATAA
Source organism: Anser anser (assembly GCF_964211835.1). Lineage (NCBI taxonomy): Eukaryota > Metazoa > Chordata > Aves > Anseriformes > Anatidae > Anser > Anser anser. Next base: position 26,636,571 of record NC_139728.1, read on the forward strand.
ACCCAAAGGGACCACCCAGTAGTACCCAGCTGATGTAAATGCTGTCACTGCCATGAAGGCAAGGGTGCAGCCCTACTTACCAAGCTAGCAGAAATGAGTTTCATTGTGCAAACTTAAGATCGATTCAAGGCAAATGCTATCATTGTTTTACACATGAAAGGCAAAAAGAAAAGATAGGCAGCAATAAAATACTTAATAGTGAATTAAACTTCCCTATTCACCCTGGTTCTTGCCAGCCAAGGATATGTTACAAAGAACTCATTAAGGCAACGTGCACCAGTGATAAATTACATCAATAGCTACTGCTTAGGTAGCAGCAAGGTGTGGGTACGGAGGTAAAGGAGGCCAGGAGAGGCAGCGTCCCCATGTGAAACAGAAAACCTTTTGAGCAATAAAAAGCCTGCCATAAGCAGTCTCAAAACCAGGACTTCTGGCCAGCTAAAGAAGTGGCTGCACTGATGACCACCTGTATACAGGCTGTGCTCTGTTACTCTTTAGGATACGTTAGAATGTACGAGAAGAAAGAAGTCTACTTTTAAAACCAAAACAAGTACCATGTTTATTCTCAAATGCTCATGTTTGCTGTGTGTCTTTGATAGGAAATACAGGTAGCAGTCCCTCTGAAGCACTTCTTGCATTTGACCCACCAGTAAAATCTTTAGTTATCTAAACGCTGAGTTTTTTCTGAATATTTGACAAACTGCATACAACAAAAGCAAAGGCAAAGCCCTTGAACAGTCCTTTAATCCAAGGAACATGATTATCTGTGTAAAACAATGTGATAATGGACCAGAAAACAAGAAATTGGGAACATTCTTCATGAGTCACTGGTGTTCACAATGAGTTGCTGAATCACTCCACAGCCTTGGGCAAAGGATAACTTCTCTAAGCACCACTTTTCGCATCCATAAGATAATGCTTAGTCCACTTGTATGAAGATTTAGAGAAAGCTACGCTGCTAACCAGCCATCAGATGACAAATGTGTAATGAGCGTAACGCCACTAGCTAGTATGAATAGAAGCTCGCAGTTACAGAGAAAGGAGGTATAATTCTTGGCCTATATCAGTCAGCACAGACATTAGTTATCAAAGAAACTGGGGCATTACTCTCTCTTTGCAAGTAGCTGCGTAGCTGCCATTGTGATCCAGGAGGAGACTACGGGAACAGTTGCAAGTTTACATCTGAAAAAGACATCACCTGCCACCTGCTCTTATTCTCAGCACAAGCATATTCACTGCTCCTGCTAATTCTGATTTTTATGCTCTTTAACTACTCCCTGGATCATGCCAAGTAGCATCAGATCTGGACAGAACAGGTCCAGCAAATCCAGCAAGCCTTACTGGTATACAATCACTGCTACATCAGCAAACCAAGCAGCTGCTATGGTAGGAGACCCATGCAAAACACCTGGAAATCTTATTCATCTAGATCAACAAAAATAGAAAAACCCTGAAAAGCCACCAAAGAAATTAATTGCATTAACTTTACACATGGACAAAGATGGCAAAGCAAAGATAGACAGAAAGTCTGTACTGGGTAACGCACCGCTGAACGCAGACTTGGGATTTAAAGAAACTTTTCATTCACCCTCTGAAATCAAGTAAAATATCACCTCAATGTACACTGTAACATGTATTATGTCTCTAAGAAGGAAGCATTAAAAAAGTATGAAACAATGCCAGTTAAAATAGAAAACAAGTTTAAAACCTGGAATTGGAGCAGTTACCTAAGGGAGTGGGGAAGTACAGTTAGAGTTTACTGTCAGTTGTACACAACAGCCTCTTCAACATTATTTTCTTAAATTGATAAAACTGTGCTCTAGGCTATTTGGAAAGGGACAGGAGTCTAAAACAGAGTAACATATCCAAATTTAATGAAAATAAACAGATTTCCATCTTTTCAGTGGATTGAAATGCACCCTCTTCCCTCCCCCCTTCAGTGTTTTGCAAGGAAAAGAAATCGCATCCACAGAAGCTACGGAAACCAAGCTAGAAGACCAGAAAAGATAAAGAAACTTACAGTAGGCAAAATTCTCACGCAGGACAGACAAGGTTCTGCAGCACTAATAAATTAGATTTTAAATTAGATATCTATCTTTGCAAAGAAAAAGTAATCAGAGCACAGAGAGCAGTTGCCAAAAAGAGCCCTTCTGGTTCTGCAAGTACAGGACTGTGCTCCTGCTGCCATGGAAACTGAGCCCCGGCTGCTCTGGTCCTGGTGCAGTGCCACACATGCTCTCAAGCATTTAATAGATATTAATAATGCAAAAATATTACCGATAGATCAGAGACAGAGCGTCTTCTCTAAGAAAAAAATCTGGCAGCAAAGTTCACTTCCCATGGCTACAGCCCAAAGGCTACCTGTCTTACTGTAAGGCAACCATAAATCCCGTTATCTCCTGCTTCTTAACACTCCCTCTCGGCACTTCCTGTAAAGGTAACCTGCCTGCCAGGCCTTAGCTTAGCCCGAAAAAGGCAGGAAGCCTGGAGGAAAATTGAAATACTCCCCCAGTTCAACAGGTACCCCCGCAGTGAGCAACGCGGCTGAGCGTGTTTAGCACTGGATTGGTAGGGAGGAGACCTCACGGCCGCTCTTGGCTCTGCTGCCAGCTTCTTGTAGGACCACGAGGCACCCCAACGCCAGCTCCCGTCTGCAGGACAGCCCCAACACCATCCACTCACCTCGTCGTCGTGAGGCGGGCACAGGGCTGCCAGCTCAGCCTCGGCTCCCGGGGAAAAGTCACGTCCCTGCCAGATGCAGAACTGTGGGCCGTCAGGGCATTATTAGGGCACGACACAGAGAGATCAGAGCTGGAGCTCTAATCCCCCTTTTAAAGTCTTCCAGCTTCTCTGGGTTGGAAACCTGGTTCTTGATAACATTTCAGTTTGGATGGGCTTAGGTTTATTTTTCAACTAGCTCGCAGCACTATTATAACTTTTAAAATCTAATCAGTTTGTTATCTCTTGAATTTCAGATGGAATTCTTCACACAGCAGAAAATCTGCATTAATTATTTCACAGGGCCTTTTACCCCCTCTATTTCCCTCGTGGCTAGCTAAATACTAATAATTTTATCAGGAAACGGAGTTAGAAAAATTACACTCGACATTTTTAACATTTCCTGCACAAGCGCCGTAAAATAGCAGAGGCTTCCCTTTGGCTAGAACCAGCTGTCTGCACTCACAGCAGAGCGCGCTGGAACAGGCAGCCTGCTTTTCTACCAAGGACATGCCACCGCGCAGGAAAACAAGCAGCAACACAAATCTTCATCCCCGTCACTCAAACTCGGCTCACTGATTTGTTTTCCTGGGCAAAGCACAGAAAGGAAAACTGACATCTTACAGCATTTGTAAGGCATGCGATGGCACGGGAAAGCAGAACTCGGCAGTAACGTGTGCTGGCAACATTTTGGGAATTAGCAGGAAAAACCTGGGGAGAAGAAAAAAGGCTATCAGCGATGTTGGATGTGAACAGTGCAAGGATGAGGAGGACTTCATGCCAAATCAAGACCACCATGAACACATCTTCATGAGCATGTCATAGTCTCAGTGGCACACCAAATACATGGTAAATTTGCCAGTGAATTTAAAAAGTTGGTGCCATTAAAAAAGCTGGCTGCAACAAAAGCTGTGCATCTGCTCTATTAGAAACAGATGAGCAGATCAATAGCTGTCAGACATTGTCAAGCCTTAAACTTCAAGCCTCAAGCATTTAACGTCTCTTTACAGAGACAATGGAGTCACGAAACCTCATTCTCTCTAGTCCGGGCAATCTGAGTCCAGGTGCATCAGATTAACGTGTTCACCAACATGTTCCACTTGGTTCCTCCAGCCTCATAATTGGCATTTATTCACTTCATCTCTAAACATCCTCTGATGAATATGAAATTATCCCAAGTATCTTCCATTCCAACAGCAATCAGTAAGAAATCACATCTCAGACGCATGCTAATCCTGGGTGTGTAATACCGCAGACAAAGAGAGCTGGTCTACATTGACTTTTGTTTCATCTTTTTATACATTAAAATGCTCTGGGTGAAGCTTGCCTACCTTGGTTCAAAATGTAGAATATTTTTATATCCTCTGAAATGAGAGCTCTGAGCTCTTTGATAAACAAACCAAGTCACTGTCAGTTTTGACTGCACTTTCATCATTTCCTTCTTGAACTTAATCATTATTTTCAATCTTCTCATTCTCCTTGACCTCAGGAAAGCTGTTCAGATCTCGGCTTCTTCCCGTAATGGTAGCTAGAGCTATTCATGTGCTTTCTTGGCATAGCACAGCAGCAGTCCATAAAATCAATTTCTCTTCCCTCTGTAACCATAATGTCCCCAGTTCCCATGCACCCGAGTTCCCTCTTCCAGTCCTATCTCCATTTCTTTCCCAGACCTTGAGCAGGAGTGATGGAGAAGCACCACGGCCTGGAAAGCCGCTGCACCTAGAGTTAATAACACTCCCCAAGCATATGTGCCAGGGGGTAAAGAAAAGCAGAAGGGCACACTTGTTTCACACTTGGACTTAATGCTTGATTTTCTACATAAACGATGCAGAAGAGGAAAGAACACAGAAACAAAGAAATAAGCAAGTTATGTTTCTCAGAACAGACAACGAGAATATAATGAAGAAAAGAAGATAAATGAGTGACAAGACTCACCATGTTACACAAGAAATCAATAAACTAGTTCAAACACCAGCTCGCACACCAACACAGTACAAACCAGGGCAGTCAAGGCACAGGCAGACACGCAAGCAAACGTGTCCTGCCTCTCTGCACCACTCTTCCCAGTGCTCCCCATTTTGGGATGAGCATGCAAGCTGGCCACCAACCCAGTTATCTGTCACCTACATAATCAAGAGCATATGATCGTGCATATGTCAAGGAAACCTAAAATTCTCCACATGCTAATGTATGATATATATATATATATAAATATAAAAGAGACACATCTCTGGAGTAACATACAGCAATTACTCAGAACAGAAAATAACGTCTCAACGCTGAACTCGAAGAAAAATTGGAGCAATAGACAATGGAGAACAAAAAAATCATAGAATGTTTGTGGCAATTGAGACTACCTGCTGTCTTACCTTGTCCCATCCCAACACCTGCAAGCACGGCACACCATTACACTCAGGACATATTTAACTCTTCACGGGATCCAGATTTTAGTTCTCAAATAGGCTTTTAATATATTTTTATTCCCAAATTCCAGTTCTAATGAAATTTTTTGCTGAAAAGCAAGAAGAATAATACCATGATGCCTCCTGGGCTTCCGCATAGGCAGCAGGAGTCAAACTGCACACTCCCTGCACACAAAGCCAGCCAGAGAGCAGGAGCCTTTCCTCCTCTGGAGAGCGAGGCAAGCAGGACTCAGCTCTGCAGTCACATTCTGTGGGGCCCCAAGGCAGGGCATGGGCTGAGGTAGGGGGAAGTTTGCTGATGCTCCGAGTGTTTGCCCTGAATTCCAGGCATGTAAGAACTGCCTTGAAATCAGTGACTCCCTTTGGACTGTCTCATACCTTCAGCAGCCTCAGTCCTGCCCAGTATAAAACATCCCTGCGAACAGCAGTAACAGAAAGCAACAACAGAGAAAGTATCCCAACACAAAGAAGGAAAATGGAGCTCTGAGAGACATATAGTAAGTAATTCTGCATTTGGATGTGTCCCCCTGCAGGCAGATTACTACAAAGCTGATGTGGCCTCACAGCTCGTTTCATTCTAGGAAACTGGTTAAGCTACCGCTTGCTTTTTGCGGCTATATTCTTTGCCATACCTAAGGCTTATCAACAGTGAAACGTTTAAACAGAGGAAAAGCTTTATATATTTCTGCAACACACACAAATTAGTATCTCTTCCTTCTCGTTAACACTTCCAGACAAATGAACACTGTCTCCTTTCTTCCTGACGGCTTTCTTTGCTACCAGAAATTGTTTCCTTTACTTTTTGTGAGGCAGCAGCTATATTCATACTTGCTACCTGTATCTATTTGGCTCTTTCTTTTGCCCTTCCCTAACAGGCATGGCACTTTCTGTAATCCTTATTTTCCTGCTCTTCTCTAAATTCCCAGCAATTTATTTCCATACTGCAAGAGTCATCTGTTTGTTACAGTGGCCCTTTGTTTTAAATCACCAGCATTACTAAAAGGACTTAATTTGACAGGGTAGCACTGAAATATGCAGTATGAAATACGAAGCATATGCACACCTGATACTTGTTCAAATGAAGAAATCCAAAAGATTCCTTCCAAAAGAAAGAAGGCATAAAATTTCAACTGTAAAGATGCCTCTTGAAGCATGCTGAAATTGTAAAGATCATTTAAAGTGATACACAATCCAGTCTGCAATGGAATGTGCACCACCAGGCTGACCAAGGGATGACGTTTCAAATCCTGCTTCTGACATTCACTTAGCTTCTAGTGCCTGCTCTCACAAGTGAACCATGTGGCCGGAGAGCTTGTAACTTCTTCCTTCATCAGCAACAGCAATTAAAATTCAAGGAAAAAAAAAATCTAACTTTTTTTTTTTAAGGAAGAAAACAAAACTGGATTCCTACTATATCAGTCATTTCCCACACGTAAAACCTTGAAAGTCAACTGCTACACGCCAAGAAAGGATTAGCCCCATGATATATAAGAAGGCTGTTGAGCAACCTCAGATAAACTTACCACACCGCACAAAGCAGTAAGCAGTAACCTGCTCTGTGTAAGTGCTACAGTGATTATTGATCACGCGTCAGTTCCTGAGCTGGCCACACACACATCTGCACAGACACTAGGCAGGTAGAACTACCAACCATGGCAAAAGAAAGCTACTGAACAGAAAGCGCATTCTCAGGAGACGATACGGGATGACTGCCAACACATTCTCCTTCTAGTCTAAGTCTCCTTTAAAAAAGCCAATATTATAACAACAAAGTTCTCGAGGAGAAAAAAAACACCACCAAAACACCAACAACGGCAGCCTACGTGAGGACGGCTTGCAGAAGGGAGCACACACAGCGCTGCAAGGCTGTCAACCCCGTTTGCCCACAAACAAAATAAAACAATTCATCTCCTTCCAGAACTTTTCAGTTACAAACTCTTCCAGCGTGTACAGACTGTCTATGTACAAGGACAAGCATGTTTCACAAACTGGTTGTTAACGCGCATGAAGACCATCCTGTCTCTTCAGAAAGCGAGGATGTATATAAACAGCAGTGGGCTACAAATATGTTGATACATTGATAACAAATGTTATCAGCTTCAGAAAAAGCATCAGCAAGTAATTACAGGGGTTATCACACACCACATCAGTACTTGGCACCAGCAGGCTACCTGCGTTTTCATTTCGCTCTGTCACCACTCCAGCACGCTGAGTTTTCCAGAACAATTTATTCCTGAGCATATGTTCATAAGGTAGTTTCTAAATGAATAGCTATTTATTACAGCAACGACAGAGGTGGCATCTAGCAACAAAACCACGTGGAACATACTCTTTCATCCAGTGAGTATAACTCTAAACATTACATATGCTGAAAACTGGTATACATTTTTAAAAGAAAGAAGCTTTCTGAAACAATGTGAGAAAAATGCATGTAAAAATGCTTCTTTAACCAGTCTGAACAATTGCAACTACAAAGTCTCTCTCTGTATATATACAAACTAAATGAACAGTCCATGAGTAATTTCTCTAGTATGTTCCTCAACCACTACTAATAAAGGCCAAATTCAGATTAAAGCAAAAAACTCTTCCTGATGTCTTCACATCCCAAAATTCCCTTTCCTAACACCAAAAAAGTCAGCATTCTACCACAATGTAGCCACTTGATTTTTACCACCCTCAAAAGAACAGTAAACACTCTCTGAAGCAAACCCAAATCAGATGCAATCGTTGACCTAACCATCCTAGCACAGCCCAGCTCACGTAGAGCAGATGTTCAACAGGACTGTTTTACATTCTTTCTTCTGACACGATGCTTCAAAAGAAGGTCACAAGGAAAAAGAGAAGAAACAGGTATGGGTTCCAACTGACTGACTCGTGCTAGGCAAGAAGCTCAGGCCACAAGCCTAAAGTGGCACTCAACGTGGAGCGCGGGGTGCAGAATCAGTTCCTCGAGATGCTCCCCCAGCCGTCATCCCAACATCTGAAACAGCAGCTCCCAAAGCACAGCCCACCTGCAGCTCACCAGGCCTCTCTACAACAGTACCCAGAGTGGCTTTTAACCAGAAGACTCCAAGAATACCAGGGTCAGCCTGCTCCGAGACTGCCGGCACTTCCACAGTTACTCTCTCTCTGGAAACTCATACACTTCTGAGAAAATATTCTCAGGTACAACTACACACAAGTCCAAGCTAGTTCCCAGTCAGCCGTGGCCTCCCCGTGTCTCTTACAATCTTAAAAATTCCAAGTCTGAGATGTGGTAATAAAATCCCCACATCAATCATGTTTATTATATCTGTACTAAATAACGCTGCTGAACCGCCCATATCATAAACTTATGCATGTGTAAAGCCTGTCAAGTCCTCTGAATACAAAAGCATCAGATATAAATGTTAAACTTACTGACTTACTGTTACAACATCAAGTTTCATATGAACAAGAGCTTGGGAATTTCTGCTCTCCATAAACTCTCCATACTCAGAATTCACTGCAAGACAGGTGTACCAGTGAAGCTGCTAACAGGACAGTCACGTACTGGAGAACACATAACCAGTGACTTTTCTTGATGTGTTCCTGTGGTCCACAAACTTTCAAGAGTCCAGTGAATTACAACCTGACAGTTGTTCAATGTCTATTACCCTACAAAGATAATTTGAGATATATGCGGTGTCTGCTGTAATATTTGCAACTTACAGAGAATTATCTTTAATTTGGAGTTTTAAGACTTACAGGGTGCATAACTTTTCACAGATGCTTCTCACACTACAGGGTTGACACACATTGTCCTAGGCTGTCAGAAGCTCTAACTAAGCGAAATAAGACAGAGGTAATAACGGCACAGCCCTGCAAAGCACCCAGAGTTTGCTGGGTGCTGCGCGCACACACACCAGGGTCACGCCACAAGGGAACGCAAGACTGCCACCTGCCCAGGACAGGAAGTACACATCTCCTTGCTCCCTCTTCCCTCACATTACTGACGAACCAGGCCGCGCTATGTGGCCGAGGAGCCAAGCAGCCGGCCTGCTGACCCCCTTCCCCTCACCGTGATCACAAATACCTATGAAACCCCAAACCACGCAGCAGCCCCACACCTTGTGGGAAAGCGAGCTACTTTCCCGGGAGGACCTGTAGCGGTCCCAAGGGGGTCGGGCACCTGCCCAGCTCCCGTGCCATGCCCCAGGCAGGGCTGCTGCTGGCGGCGAGGGCCGAGCCCCCCGGGGCGGGCAGCGAGGGGCGCTGCGGGGGATGCCCAGCCGGGCGCGCCACGGCGGGGCCGCGTCACGGATCTGCTGCTGCCGGCAGCCAATCAGCGCCGGAGCCGGGGCCGGCGCGACTTCATTCATTCATTCATAAAAAAGAGGCGCTGGGAGCGGCGCCCTTCCGGGCCCCCCCGGCACTCACGGCAATCCGCCTCGTCGCTGTTATCCGAGCAGTCGTCGTCCTCGTCGCACTTCCAGATGGCGGGGATGCAGCGCTCGTTCCGGCACTGGAACTGGTCCTCCTCGCACTCCTTGACGCCGCCTGCGAGACACGGGGCCGCGCCTGGGTCAGCGGGGAGAGCTCCGCCGCCGGGAGCATCCCGGGGCCGCTCCGACACCGGGCAGGGCCCCCGGGGCCGGCGGGGGCCGAGGCCGGGACCGGGCTCGCCAGGGCTGAGCGGCTTAGGGCGGGCAGCGGGAGCACGGCGGAGCCGCTTTGTGCGCGGATGGCAGGGGCCGTTCCCGAGCTCCCCCGCGTCGTTTTAGAGGCACGGGATGACAGGGGAATGGTTGAATCCCGAACGCGAAAGACAAAGAAAAATTAAAAAGCGCACCGATGCTGGGACCGCCACGCGCCCGTTACCGGGGCGAAACGGCCGGGTACCCGGGGAGGAGGGGAGCGGGCGCCGCTCCCCGGAAAAGGGAACCGACCCGATGAAGTTGAGGGCGGGGGGACGGGGCAAATCTGCTTTGCAGTCGCAGCGCTGCTTTGCCGAGCCGCAAATCTCCTCAGAGAGGGATTAAAGGTGGCAGCTCCTGTCACCAGCGGCCGCGTTGCATTCCCCGCGTGCACGGCCCCCGCTCCCTCCTCCGCAACCCCCACGAGCGGCGCTCCCGGGGCTGCCCCCGACCCTCTCCCCCATCCCCTGGGGGAGCCCAGCCGAGGCGTGCGCTCCCCCGGGGGCCGCGCCGACCCCACCTTTGCCGAGGTGCAGCTTCAGCAGCAGCAGCTGCAGCAGCAGCAGCCGGGCGAGCGCAGGCCGGCACATGCTGCCCGCTCCCTCGGTGGCAGCGCGCCGTGTGCGGGTTCCGCGCAGCCGGCGCGCCGCTCTGCGCCCCGCCCCGCGCCGCCGCCGGGGAGGCCACGCCCCTTGCCGCGCCCCCTCCGCGCGCTGCCGCGCCGGCGCGCCCTGGTTTGCGCGCGCCACCGCCCGCAGGGGGCGCGGGGAGCGCAGCGGCCCCGCAGTCCTGAGCGACCCCTCCCGCAATAACGGCGGCCCGCAGGGCACCGGCGGCGCTGGCACCGCGCGGCTGCGGGGCGGAGAGCGGGGAGCTGAGCGGGGCGGCCAGCCCGCCGCGGGCAGCCGGCGGGGGATTTGCGGCACGTTGTCGGAGCGGTTGTGGGGCGGGAGGAAGGAGGCACGGTGGTGGTGGCTGGGCTCGTGTGGTGGATTACGGTAACTGCCCAAAGCAAATGAAGCGTTTGTAATGTGTTAGGGGAGTTTTCTCATCTTTAAGGGTGTCAAAATACAGGTTCGTAAAGCTACTCTAGTTTCTGGCCTCCTTCTTCTGTTTTCTGAAATACTTTAAATTATAAGTTGCTCCAGGACAGCAGTGGAGCTATCCAGTACCAACCAGGTGCAAGCGGGCAGAGCATTGCTCACAGCAAGGATTTGGTACCAATCCATGTTGGAATTTCATTTGATTTCAGAAAAGCTGACTCGGCCTGCCTGCCACTCACAGAAAGCAACGTTAGCAGGCTCGTGAATACATCGCTCTGATGACACCTGGCCGGCCAATTCAGCAGCTGCTCCTGGCCTCCCCGGCAGGGCTGCTTGTAGCCTAGTACCATCTGCTGGATGTGTGCGTGTCAAAGGAATTGCAGAGGTAAGGAGGAAGCTAGAGAAACTAAAGGGGGACTAAAATTAGCCCAGGGAAACCATTTGGTTTGTAAGAGAAATTAAATTTAGTTGTATCCATTATGTTCAAATCATTAATTAAGACTGGTAATTTACCTCCCAAGGTCCATCACTTCCAAGCGCACACCTCTGCAGTCACAAACTGAACGGGAGCTCCCGCTGCTCTTAGCCAGACTGTAGGGAAATCTGTAAAGCAACAACAGCACAGATGTATTTGGCCAAACAATAAGTGTCCAACAGCAAATACACAGCATTTAGTAACCCTTGTACACAAAATATGTCAGATATACTGCATTTGCTAGCTGGAGACTGGCTTCATTTGTAGATTTAACACACACACACAAGTCTGTCTGTCCCCACATCACAAGTCTGGTTGCAGCAGGTGAGACCAAAGGTCCCTCCAGCTCCTTCTGATCCACGCTGCAGCTGGCAGCAGGTGCCTATGAGCCTGTAAGAGCGGAGCCAGCAATGGCAATGCTTGCCCGGAATAGCTTCCTGTTTTCCAGGCATTAATGTGGTATGTTTTACCTCTGTCTACTAGCTAAATGTTCAAAGTCATCCTCAACATTCATGCAGACCAGCCAGCAATGGCTCCTGCCCCAAAGCACAAGCGGGGGCAGCAGGCTCCCAGCTCATACTGAGGGGCTGTGAAGGAACACTCGAGTAACCTGCTGTATTTAAAGGCTGCTAATCTGCTCCTACTTCTGGTCGCATACCTCTAACATTAAACACCACAAGCTGACACAAATCAGCCTGGTGCTGACAGTGCAAGGAGGTACATCGCAGTAGAGCTCCATCCATCCAGAAGGACTTTCCATCAATTAGCTCCGTGTCTTTCATCATCCATGCCATTTCTTTGATCTATGTCAAACTGATTTTTAAAGCTGGATTTTTTTTTTCTGACGCAGAACCCATCCCTTTTTTTTCATACTTAACATTTTTCAACAGTTTGTCACTTTGATCCCTAAGTATCTCATGACAGCTACACGTAATAGAGGAGAGAAGTCTCCTCAGGGTCACGATGAACAACTGGGATTCTGCACGCTGGATCTCTGCTGGCTTGTGTCAGTATATCGGGTTCTTTAGTTGTTTACTCACACAGGTATGTGTGTACACACCCTCCCAAACCTTTCATTAAGTTGGTTGAACCAATGTACTAGCCGCCATATCCCTTAAACTCCCAAATGATCTAAGTCAGTACCTGCAATATTAGTTACCTTTATAAATAAAATTCTCTAATAGTAACTAAATAATGATAAATAATAAACTAACTCTGCTAGGATTTTCAAGCTATGTGTAGTATTGCAGGTTACATTTAAAACTAAAATTCATTTTCTGCTGCTTCTACTAAGCAAAAAACAAAACAAGTCACCAACCCAGCAAGTGAAAATACAGGCTCACTTCTGACCAGGACTTGTCCATGAGACTCTTACGCAGATCCTGGTTTTTACCTACTGTGCTTAAGATGTCGATCACTTTTCACAATCTTCCTTGCTGTTTTTGGGCAAACGTACTTTTGTTTGCAGGTGCTATGGTAAGAGAACTCATCAGCAAAAAACCACTTAGCTCTACAAGAACAACTTCTTTAAAGTTTTTTTCTAACAGTTAGGCCTTCTCAGGGCTCTGTAGAGGACTGCTGTGGAATGATTTTCTTTCTGTTCCATTTTGCTTTGTGTTGCTGTGTTACGAGGTAAAGCACAAAAGAAAGATGGTCAGCCATAAACTGACACACTTACGACCAGTTTTATACTAACATTGGGAAAAGCTGATCTTTCACTCTCTTGAAAATGAAGACAATCGTTTAAACTAATTAGCAAAACTATCTGTAAAAAACACCCAGTAATTTTGCCTTCCTTGTAGAAAAAGCATACACATTCTTTGAAGTTCTAAGTTCAGCTTAGTCCCCCTTAGCATACTCAAAGTCTTCTAATGACATCCTTATTTTTAGCTAGTTCAGTCTACTGAAAAAGGAGGACATCACACAATCAGCTTTAAGTAAAACTACAAACCCCATCAGTTTATCATCCAAGAACTGTCTCCTACAAGCCAGAATCTCTCACTTCCATAGCCGTAACTGATCTCTGTCCTACAGCTGTCACTCAGCTATGCCTTAGTCAGGCATAAGAAGCAGTATGATACAACACCGCCTCGCTGCTGGCCAAACAAAATCTCAGAGGTGCTTATTATCCAGGTATGAGACTGCAACATTTACTGACCGGGGCTTCCATTTAAATCTAAAATACTGTGCATCATGTGTTCACTAACTGTATACACACGTCAGGATATCAATCTGTATCTCAGATATCAATCTGTATCTCAGCTGTGCATATGATTCATGCATTCTCAGTGTGTTCAGAGCAATTCTGACTTAGAACCACTCTCATGAACTTAAGCTATGTATGTCTGCCTAACTGCAAACCCAAGCTGGTCCGCCGCCTACCTGCCCCAGGTTTTCTTTAGCAGGTTTTCTTAACTGAAGCGTTAACCGGTGCCATTCAGCAGTAGTGTGCCCATGTAAGGCTCCCAAGTAGCTGAGAAGAGCAGCTCCCTGGGAAGCCGGCTTCCTGAAGAGCACTCCATCACTCACAGGACTTTTCCTGTGTGGCTTCAGATCCATCTTCTTCCACTTCATGCTCTCGTCCCCGCATCTGTGTAGTGAGCTACTTTCAGGGGAGTAAGGGGAAGCTAAGAGATGGTTCGCAGCCCATTGGGAAAGTTTTTATTCAGCTAGAGAGGAGTTAACACAGAAAGCTTCTGCCCTTCATTCCCATCCCAAGGCCGAACGCCCTGCCATGGCAGCATCCCTAGACAATACATCTTTGAGTGCAACCAAACCTACAGTCACAATAGGGATCTTTCCCATTAATTTTAATGAGCATAAGAATGAAGGGACTGAGAAGAAAAAAAGTGAGGATTAGGTGTCTGGCAAGATCTTTTGCATGCTGGAGGAGCGCTCCTATAGACTGATCTGCTCTTTGCTGCTGTACAGTGACTAATCACCGTGAAAGCTAACAGAAATGCAGACTTCAGGCCACAGTTAGTAACAAGTACAGTGGGATTTTTTCAAGATGTTTCACTTCAAACTATTTATCCTGCTACTCCTAACAAAGGAATCATGAATTGGAGCAAAACTGAAGTTGACAGTGTCTCGTGTCACTCTGCAGTGACCATCTACCAAAGCTGTAAGCAGCAGATTAGTACCACAGCCTGCTGTTTGCTGTATGGCTCCCAAAGGGCTTAGACACAGGGAAACCAAGTAGCAGCGTCAAGCCTGGATTTTTTCTTGCCTTTTAAAAATTCTGTAAGCTAGGCGCTCACTCCGTTTTTCTTCCACACCTTATTTGTTCAGGCCCCAGCTCTGCGAAGAAGTGCTGCATTGTGCGGGGATGGCAGAAGCGGGGACAGGGGCTGGTTCCATGAGGTGCAAAATGCCCTCAGCTCCTAGCAGCCCTCTGGAAAGCTCTAAGCATCCTGAAAGCTCACACAAATTATTTTAGCATTAATTACAACATCAGTGAGAAAACAATACCCAAATGGGAATTTAGGATGACGTCTGCATGGAATGTTTCTCATTATATTTGTATGGATTTCATATGGCAGCAGAACACTTTAAAACCCATGTTGCGCTCAAGATAGTGCTGAATCTCTGTCCTCATGCTAAGTGGAATTTGGAAATTCTTACAGCTGCTTGACAAGGCTGGCTTTCTTTAAGAGGGAATATGACCTCAACATTTCTTTTCCTTGTTAAAGATCATTAAGAGCAACTATTTCAAGGTCTCATTCTGAATGTTGTTTTTCTTCCTTTCTCTTTTGATTTACTGGCTTGTCTTTAATGATGTTTTTCAAAGGTATCCCATTAGCTATTGCCATCTCATTGCTTTCAATTCCTACTTGACAAGAGAACTGTGCATAGACCAAAGATTTCAGTTTGGTCAGTGTGGAATAATTTGTCTTTCAAAGTGGATAAAATCAAGCTAGTTTTTAAAATCTTCCCGAAATGTAATGGAGGAAGGGGAAGGAGAGGGAAAAATTGGGAGATCTTTTTTCCAGGAGAGAAGAATCCAATAATCATCTTGCAAAGGTGGGTCTGATGTTTGAGTATCTCCTGACTTTGCGTGGTGTTTTGCTTAGTTGATGATAAAATTCATATTTCTGGGTGTCTCTATGCACAGCTTCGTCACAGACACATTAAAGCCACATTACAATTGTATTACACATTACAGAGGTAGCCTGGTTTACATTTCTGAGTTGGGAAAAACTTGGTTCTTTGAAGCTGAAAATGTTTGTACGTGATAGACATATGTATGTGCGCTCCCAGAGCTACGGTTCTGTTAAACAAAGTTTCAGAACGTGCCCTTTCAGATTTCCTGCCTGTTAAATCGTGTTGCTGCAACAGCAGCTGATGGATGAACCCCTGTGGCATTTTGTCATATCACATAAAGCATCAAGTGATGGATGCACTTCAGAACATGTCCTATAGACATAGTTTCCAGAAGCACAAAACAGCCTTTCTTCCTAGCTTTTCAAGTACACTTCTCGAAATACCTGCCCCCGATCCTTCCTTCAAGAAGAGAAGTGTCTCCCAGTTCCCCACATGTTAAGTTCTAACCAAGATGGTTCAGGCCTGAAAGGATACAAACAGATTGTTACTTGTAGTCTAAACCAACGCCCCCAAACCTCCTGCTAACTCAGCAGGTCCTTGATTTGCTCCCGCTCTTGTGCTTCAGCGCTGAGCTCTCCTACAGCTCTGCCAAAGCACAGTGTGTATTTGCATGTCTGCACAGATCCGGTCAGACTCGTGCAGGTGGAACTGCCACAGGTGCATCCCACAGCCCTCAGCCGAAGCACTGAGTTCTTACTCATGATGCTCCTGCTACAGTGCCCTTATCTCCCTTTCGTCCTCTCTTTAGAAAGCTTAAAGCTGTTCTTCTCCAAGCCTGCCTACACTAATCTCAGAGTTGCTATTTTTTAAATCATTTCTCTATTTCACTATCACCTGTGCCACCAGGTGGGATCACCACGTATTTTTTGTCCACTGGTCATCGCAGGCTGGTCTTGCTACTTGCGAAGGAGGCCCACGGTCCTTCGAAGAAGGGCAACACCACGCTGACACAGCACTAGAGCAGTGCTCTGAAGGGCTGCTCGCAGCCTCATGGCCCTGCTCAGCTGGGCCCACTCCCTGGAAAACGGGACAGGCCCAGATCAGGTTGAAGTCACACACGTTCTTCTGCTGGTTTAGAGAGCTAAGCCCCACAGCACGGGCACATTCACCTGCTGGGGGGCACGGGCCTCAGGGACTGCAGTGGGCTCCCCAGAGATCATGCCAAGTCCTTGGAGCTCACCTGAAGCTGAGTTTGTGAGGTGCCTTGTTTCTCTTACCATTAGAAAGCAGTCATTGAAGACACCCAGGCATTGCCACCCAAACCTTTGGCATCTGTTCTGGACTAATACTAGCCAACTCCGGGGGTCCCTAAACCATGGCATAGTGTCTGTATCTCGCAATTCAGTGGAGAGCAACACCTGCTTTTAGTGCAAAAGAGAAACTTGCATTCAGCAAGTCACCCGGCCAGCACAAAGGCACAGAGGGAAGTAAAGGCACCTCCCTTTGTACAGGTTCGCAATATTATCTTTGCTTTGCCAAAACAAATTCAATGGAACAAAACACCAAGATTTGGGCCTTTTGTTAATCATTTGACAACCAAAGTCTATAAATTCATTTCCCCGTTTCATTGCTTTATTTATCCTGCTGCTCTGAAAGTCCTGAAAGGACAATGAAAACTGGCCTGACTCTGACTGTCTCAGACAAATAAAGCTGGCATGGACATGGAGTTACACTTAGCCACCCACCCACAAAATTTTAGCTTCCCAGCCATCAAAGCACAATCAAAACTGCATTTTCCTGACTGTCAGTTTCTCTATGCATTTTTCAGAGCACAGATGTAATAGGTTTTACAGGGAGTCCCTTTGATTCGTGCCAGCCCTGCACATTCTCATTCTGCCCCTAATCTCTCCTTTGTGGCACGAGGACTCGGAGCGGTGGGCATGGATCCCAGCGGACACTGATTACCATCCAAATTCCCTTTTGGAAATTATCCCATCTGGCAACTGCAGAACCCAAAGCTTCGACCCTTGGCCATTGTTATTCTCCAAAATGAGCAGATTCAACTTTATTACAGATTAAACATTTGCTGTATTTTATGCTTAAAGCTAATTTCAAGTGCTATGTCAAAACACAGAAGCTTTCTCTGCTGACCCTCTTGTAGGATTTTGTATTTTAAGGACGAATAAAAATTAAGCAGTCCAAGTCATTTATTTTTTTCATAATATGTACAAAGAATTGCTCCCCAAGCTTAAATTTTGCGTGTCAAGTTTCATCTGGGAGCAGATTCATTTTTACAGCTCAGTTATCAGCTGTGCAAACAGGCTATTATTCATGTTCATCTAGGGTCTAACAGCATTATTGGCCTCTCAAAAATTTGCCAGGCCAGGAAAATTTATGCAGGACCCATTTTAGAGAAGCAAGAAAAATGAGACAGGGCTGAAGAGGCCACGAAACACAACCAAGAGCCTTGTACATCTCAGCCACGGAGCCGAGAGCAATGTGCTTATCTCCTGTTGCACGCTCCCCACAAGGAGCCTCGTAGCAAATCCCTGAGCAGCTCCGCACTGTGACCTCTCTCCCCATCTGTGGCCCCATATGCAGGATGCAGATGGTCAGACTGCTCTGTGGTCCACTGCAGGGGAGATGCAGCTGGTGTCGGCTGTGGCAGTGCCCTGCAGCCAGGGAGTGTGCCAGTGGGTAGGGCTCTACAAGCACTGCAGCCTTATCAAAAGCCCTATTCCTCCCTCATCAGCTCAACCCCTCTTATTACCATGCAACCCGCCTATGGTATCTGATGCGTGGATGGTGATAGGTCTCCTGTTACAACTCGGCTTCCCCCCAAAATAGCTGAAGTGCACAAATCTGACCTTGAGCAAAAGTCTTCAGCCATCTTCACCATTAACAAAGGAATGCAGTACAGTCCTGCTGCAAAAGTTTAGAGGAGCTTAAACTCTTTTGAAGAGCTTTAAAGCTCTTTTGTCAGTCTCCTTATAAAAGATGCAGAAACATAGCTTCATCACTTACCAAAAATGAAACTAGCATGATTGGCACCTTTATAACATTTTTTAATTGTCATTGTTCTTGCGTTCAGTTAAAGCCCCCTCGTTTGTTTTAGTCATCTCTGGGTATTCATCCACCTTCAGAGGGAGCTCAAAGGGCAAGACAGCATTCCTGCAATTAAATGCAACACAGTGTGTTTTGGTTTTGTGTTTGTTTGTTTGTTTTGTTTGTTCCCATGTGTACAAGAATTCAGATGCAAGAGATACCAGTACTTAAGAGAATTTATCTTGAAAGAAGTTGGTGCCTGAGTCCTGCAAAGCAGAATGGAAAATTGTTGGTGGTAAAAAAATGAAGAGTACCTTCTAAAAAGGCTGAAAAGTACAAATTAATTTAGACAATAGCCTTTCTGTAGTTATTTCTGTGAGCAGAGGAGCTTATTACTTAATGACCCTGGGGCTGCACATTTGTCATACTGGCCCAAGCTCAAGATAAGAAGGAAGAAACACTTGTGCTTAGCTTATGGCTTTCAGCAAGTCCCAAATTCTCTGCCTTCTGCCATATGAGAAGTCAACCTGACCACCATCTTCTGACACCTTCCTGCATCATCAGCAATGCTATTTATCTAGGCAGCAGTGAACTTGATACAAATCCATTCTCCCAACAACCTTGTGAGCAACCTAAACAACTCATGTGATTCACTTCCATCTAGCTCAGGTATCCAGATACTGCACTGCTGTCTTTGGTGCATAGTCTCCTTGAAAACCTATCAGAGTTAACGAATATTTCCTTACAAAAACCACTTACAAAACCAGGCAATTCATCCTCACCACCTGGAGGTTGACCAAACTGCTGCTCTGTCCTTAAAGATGGGTAATCAGATATATTTTTCTTTCTGTGAGAAACAGCAGTATAGGACATATGTATAACCACAACTGGTGGCTCCAAGGACCAGCCAGTACTGGTGTGAGGTGTGTGAACCACCGCCGTGTTCCTAAATAACAGTGCTACGACAGGAAACGTCAAAGCCACCAACGGATGTCTTAGTTCTTGCTGAGTACTTTGCATGATAAAATTCTGTTTTCAACTTACAGTGTTAATAAAATTCATCATGTGAGATACCTGCACTAGGCTGATTCTTCATTTTTGTTCTTAGTTTCAGACAAAATTCAAATATTTCAAAGAACTAAAGCAGGGAGAATATATTATTCCTATTATTCCCCCACATGAAAGAACAGAATAACCCTGGTACCATTTAACTGAAAAGGCTTCAGATCTTGAAGTAGGGACTCCAAATTAGTTAAAAACCATGTAACTTATTTATTGCGCACAAAAACTATGCTATGCTTACATTATAAAGGCTGCTAATCAAGCACATAAAATGGTGTGGTTGCCTGTGAAACAGTAATTCATGTGCTTTGTGCACGGGCACCACAATATCACTGTAAATGACACTGTCACATATGCTCGTTTTCATAAGATCCTTACCTCATTCAGTGCACAGAATGAACAATGTTCAACTAATGTGTAGCTTTCAATGGTTTATTTTCCCTTCATTATTTGGTCTCACCAGGCATTATTTATTGCACTCTATTCAGATTCTGCGTTGAAAACAGAATTATTCATTTCTTCATAGGCTTTTCTGTGGTGCTTATCAGAACAGTATGAATTCTTCAGACAGTAATGCATTCATTTTATAAACTTTCTGAGATGTTAAGGTTATAGTTTTTGCCATTTTTGGAGAACATGAACTGAGTACAAAATACCAGCTGAAGCTGGGCATCTAACACAAGCTGCTTAAAACCTGCGTTTTCAGACTATTATATAGTGCTTCATATACCCAGGATTATGATCCCAAAGGCTTCAGCTGGAACTGTGGTTGCTCAACAATTACCCAGTTTACAACCCTGGGACCTTAGCTGTTTACCACAGAAAAGACAAACTCACAATTAGAAAACAGCCTTGGAAAGCTTTGTCTGATGTAATGAGGATGCTCAGAATCAAAAAGGGGTTCTCTGGCACAAATGGAGATAAAATCTATTTCTCAGCTATTTACTTGCCACAATGGCATGCTATCACAGAAACGTCATTTTTCCTTCTGTGGATCCTTGCATCACTGGCTATATACTTTTCTGTTTCTGCAACAGGAAAGGCCGTGGTGCTCATTCACTACAGACTACTGATTTATCTCCAGAGCACACCTTATTCTGTTAATGTTTCTGTTAATGTTAAAGCAAAGGTCCCAAGCAAAAAAGATAGTGTCCGATCCCATAACTACAGATTAACAAAATTCAAGTGTGTAAAATAGCAGAATTAAGGCTGTTATTTTTAACATGGATCTGGGAATGAGAACATCATGACTTTATGCAGTTTTTTGTTTCTTCCACAGTTAAAAAGGAGATGAGACTGAGGAAACAAAGATAAATCCGAATTGTGGGAGACTGCCTGAGGAGCTGAGTAACTTACAGAAAAGGTCCAGCTGAGTGAATAGACAACTTGCATCTGCTCTGTTAAGCATTTGCAATTGTCTAAGTTTATGAGCCAGAAGCATGTATCTTGAGCAGTGCCCTAGGCTTCTGGAAAGGAGAGATTCCAACTAAGCTCATATTATACTCCCACTGCCATCTTCTCAAACACCTGCATTGTAAAACAGTGCATGGGCAACTGAAAGAACGGCTCAGAAATGCCAAATGAGCTCCTCTCTGCACATTACTGGAGGGCTCCTGTAGGGAAACACAACAGCAGCTTTGAGCTTACTCCAAACGGTACATGTTGGGAGATAGCAAATTTCAAAATAGAAGAGGCAGGGTGAAAAAAAACAAACCCATCAATACCACTTCCCTATATTGCGAGCTAGTTACTTAAACGAATCACATGAGCAAAGCCTAGACTTCAAAGCCTGGAGGATTGTCATCACTCCACTAGTTACTCTTTTAGAAATACCTTTAATATTACATGAGAAAGAAAATGAATTCTGGATGCATCCTTCTGCACCGCACAGATACACGCTGTTGTGCATACAAGCACACAATAAAGGGACATGGAGCACCAGGAAATCACACTCATATTCTTGGAAACATTAGTGCCTGGTGATGAGATATTCCTGGCCAGTAGCCAGCAAGAAGCACAAGAAGGGAACACACAGCAGGGCACTCTGTTAGGCTGGTTGGTGTTGTTGCTTAAGATCAGAGGAGTGGGTGTTCAGAGAAGGACACGAGTGCCAGAGAGCCTGCTTGCAGTGCTCTGCCTGGAGAATGAAGGCAAACGGGACCAGCGGGCCACCAGCACAGAGCCCGGCGTGGCTGGGAGGAGCCTTTGTCACATCTCCAGACAGGGGCAGTCAGAGGAAAGGGGCTTTAGCACACAAAAAGCAGCATCCAATTCTGGGCATCCTTAAACTGCTGCTCATGCTCCTATGATGTGCACCACGAGCTTGTCATTTTGCCCTGACTCAGCTCACGACAAAATCTTACAGGATTTGGTGGAAGTGCACAGTCAGACTCTTCATTCAAAACTCCGAGGAAGCTAATGTACTTGTCCAGCATGATCCTGCAGTATATGCCTCCCTGGGACAATATTTGGTTGCACAGATGTTGACCTGCTTGTTGAAATAAGAAGTCACTTAGATCCAATGAATTTTTCACACAAGGATTACTTTCTCTGGGTTTAGATTTAGCTAAAATCAATTCCATGCTGTGAAAGAAAGAGCTACAGAAGGATGCTTCCTTGTTCTCCTAACTGAAAGGATCCAGCCATCTATATATTTCATTTCTTTTCACAAAAGAGAACAAAAGCATCTCTATGTTATTGTATTTCTTACTAGTGCATCTGAAAATGACTTTTTTTTCTACAGTGTTGGTGTTTTCTTGCTGACAAATATCGATTTTTTCCACTTTTCTTCCACCTTCCCTGGGTATTTCCACTTGCTGCTCTTTTTACCGCTTTGTCCTGACTGAGTAGTGTCATCATCAACGCAACCAAAGAACTATGTGTCACACTCGTGGAACAAGGAGCATTTAAAAATTAAATCACTGGCTCAAATTAATTTAGATCACTTGAAACAAGAAGTTATCTTCGGCAGGCACCTGATTTGAGGACATCAATTCTGCATCAGGCCAGGCAAGAATCTGCACAGCACCATGTCCTGCTTCCAGCAGTGGTCAGCAGCCGAGGCTTGGGGAAAAAGTCTATGTGGCGTGGTGCTTTTCTCGACACGGACTTCTGCCAAACACTACTCCAGGGAATTCCTGGTCTGCAGGTTTTCTCCTTCTAATGAATACCACCAGCAGATTTACTTGTAAGTGGAGTTGTTAATTTATGTAATGTCAGAGAACAAAGCCCTGCATTAGTGGGATTTGATGTTCTCGCTGATACTAGGAAAGAACACAAACTTGTAAACTCTTTGCCTCCCACTTGGTATTACCATTACTTGTGGAAGTCTCTGGATCACTGTGCATGAAAGAATATCCATCATCACTGTCCATATTATCTTTTTCAGATAAGGAAAGTATCTACAGTTTCCACGACTACCCAGTACTGTTCATGAACGGAACATATGCTTACAGAGATTTATCAAATCAAAGAAGAGGAGTGCTTTGTAACACAAAGTCAATCCCCATGAGCAGACCTTGTGGTGCCAGCACCACTCTCTGAACAGAGCACCACAAGATGTGCAGTGAGCAGCGAGAGGTTGTTCTGGTGCAGTTGGTGCAGGCACAAGCAGGGGCTGGGCCCCTGTCCATGGGCTGGCCAGGCAAGCCTCGCCGCACCTACCCTGCAGCTCTGTCATCAATCCAGTGGCTTTGGGATAACAAACGGAGGGAAAGTTGTTCATTTGTCTGAACCACAGTGGAGTGCTGACTTGTAACAAAAGTCTGAGTGACAGATTAACTCCTTTGGAACATTTTTTTATGAAACTAAAATTATAGTTGTCCAGAAACACAGATGATACCTATCGGCACATCTCAGATAAAGCTGCAGCAAGCCGCCTCAGATTAGCCTTTCTTCCCTCGCTTTATCATCCTTTCTATTTAATAACGGCCTAGATCTCATTTATATGGGATGGGCATGTCTAGAGACTTCACTACATTAAATTAGAAATTGTATTTCCATATTATCTGTGACATTCAGATGCACCTCTATTGATATTTTTTCCTTGGTTAATTAAGCACTGAGCTGAGTATTAGCTCACATCCTGGCCTTCCTCTCAGAGGTGACAGCAAGTTCTATGTCTCTCCAGGTGCAAATACACATCCAATGTGATAATAATTGTGTAAATTCTCTTTGCTGTACCTCTGGGATAGTCTATCTTCTGTCCATGGCTATATTTAATATTTCCTCGTTTCCACAAAATTATATCATCTGCACCAAATTTTTGTTCTCTGAGGAATCCCAGAACAGCTGAGGTGGGAAGGGACCTGGAGATCATCTACTCCAACCCACGGCTCGGTGTAAGGTCAGCTAGAGCAGGCTGCCCTGGGCTGTATCCTGTCAGGTTCTGAAAGCCAACAGGGCAACCTGGGCCAGTGTTCAAACACCTCCTCATGAAAAGGTTCTTACATTCACATGGAACCCCCTGCATCTCAGGTCCTGCTCATTTGTCTTGTGGCACTGGAGACCACTGAGGAGGGTCTGGTTCTGTCCTCTTTACACACTAAACCACTTTGTTTAAATAATAATAAATAAAAGAAAAAAGCAAAGCAGATGAGGTAGACTTTGCATTCTGTCCTAATAAGCATCCTTGATGGTGTAACTAGCTTCTGGGTACCTGGGTGTCTAGCTTTAAACTTCTGAGTATTGTATGAATTTGCGTGCCTTAAAATACAAAACCTGGTTGGGTGTCAGGTGTCCAGGTAAAGTTTAGCACACCAGTGCACAGGGTTCTGACATTTCTTGGTGTTACACTATGAGGGAGAGTTGGAAATGTCTTTGGGGTGCATTAGAGTTGTACATGTCATGTAAAATTATCTCCACAAGTAGCTTACACTGAATTAGCAACATATACCAGTGGATTTTAAGGGGACACCACCCAGAAACATGGTGAAAAGAGCCACTGCTGATATAATAATATGTTGTTTTATTG
Source organism: Anser anser (assembly GCF_964211835.1). Lineage (NCBI taxonomy): Eukaryota > Metazoa > Chordata > Aves > Anseriformes > Anatidae > Anser > Anser anser. Next base: position 26,661,008 of record NC_139728.1, read on the forward strand.
AATTGTCAAAAAACCTGATACTGATCACCATTTCCTAGGTGCCAGCTGGCATCAGATGTTACCTAAAGCCCTAGGCAGCAATACCAGCTGTAACAGCTCCTGAGTGGATGCAAGCGGACACCTGCCCCTCGCGCTTGCAGCCCTGATACCTGGCATTAGACTCAGCTCACTTGTCACAGTGCTTTAGCGGGAATCAAAACAATTATGGAAATGGAGAATGACCTCATCTGTGAAAACCTGGATGTGTCACCTTCCTACGGTGCAATTTAGCTATACCTGAGTCACAGGACAATAACGTTCAGCTACGGATGTGTTTAATGGTTACATGGAAAGCAAAAAAGCTGAAGTTCTTTATATTGGTTCGGACAGATAGGAAGGCTTGGTGCGTGTATAAAGAGACCGACGAGGTAAGGCAGTCTCAGTGTCACTGCGCTGGCATGGGTGGCTACACCCTTGCTGCGAAGGAGGCCCACAGTAACAGGAGAGCAGAAGTTGAGAGTCCCTGTGTCTTCATCACTTGATAAAATAGGGTATTATTGAGCTGCCTGCCATTTAGTATCTCAAATTGCTTATAAGAATTCATATAAACAGGCATAAGTATTATTAATAATGTTTTAACAACATGATAAGGACACCAATCCAAATACATGATATCATTAATGCTTTATGATTTCCTTGGCACTTAATGAGGTTATTACTCTACTGATGAACTAATCTCTGTTAGACCCTTAAGGGGTTTGTATCAGCATGTCAGCAGTGAAATGACCATGGAGGTGGCCTCACTGTATAACAAGAGGTTTTTTTTCACACCAGTCAATAAAGCACCGAGTGACTGTCATAGCCCTTTGTCTGAAAACAGCAGCAATGGGGCAGACTACACATGCAGCTTCACAAAGCATTAATCAGTGCTTTCACCATTTAATTACAATCTATTATTTTATGTTTTTCATGAAGTATTGAGTGGAATTAAATCCTGAGCATCACTTTCAGCCATCGTTATCCAATTTAGCTTTAGCCAAATTGCATAAACATGTACACAATCTCACTATATTTCAGTACAATTTATGGCTCCAGGGATGTAAGTTCCAGGAACAATTTAATAGAAAATAAACATGATTATTAATAAAAGTGATAAAGGAGTGGGATGATAAAGCAATGTGAATATCACACAAATTACCTACTGGAATAATAAAGTATCCATTCTTCTCACATAGCTACTTAGATTTAAAATCTCTTTTTGTCCTCTGTATGAAAAACTACTACACTTTGCTTCCATGTCTTCCTAAAGAGGAGAGAATGTGGATTTTATGGCCCATGTTTTTTCCAGACTTGTACAGAACAGGAGGCTATAAAACATGCACATACAGCGACGCTGTAAGCAAAGGAAGGGAGGAGATAGATGAAACTACTGTCCAACACATTAAGGAGCAGTAACGTAGAAGCAAACAGTCTGGAATAGAGAACCCATTACTTCTACTGTCAGAGCTATTGATAAACTGAAAAATGAGTGTTCTGAAGGAGGGAAATCATCTAACTGTATGACTGGCAAGCTCTTAACAGGGATTGTAAATATACAGCTTTATGATGAGATATTCAGCAGTGAATGTTCTCAAAGTTATGACTTTAATGGGACTGAACTGGAAACAAAATATGTTAATAATGCTAATAAAACACAAAGGAGACTTCAAGATAATTTTTTGCTATTCTGTTAAAAAGTGTTATGGAAAAACTGCTCAGGACATATAGTCGTAGAGTTTAAAACTGTGGTTGTGGATGAAGTCAGCACCATTATCAATCATGTAAAGAACTGCTGTGGTCAATTTCAATTTATAAATGACATCTCAGAAAAGCTGACAGACTACAAAGGAATGACTGCATCTGTGATAAAGTATCTCCCAAGTGCCAGAACCCCGGCCAGGGTGTAAAAACCCAGCAGAGCAAAGCTGTTTGTTCTCAGGCTAACATGTTTAACTGAAAAGCTTTCAACATCTCCACATCCCATTGCTTACGCTGCCACAACTGGCATCCTCACGGTGGTGCACAGCCGGACGTCACGCTCCCCTCTACCAACCTACTTTAAGAACCACAAAGGCTGAGGTTGCCTGGGCTTTCGTGGGGCTTTAGGGGTTTGTCCCACATCAGCACTGCTCAGTGCCCACCACCATCTACCACAGTTTCAATTTCTCACCACCACCACAGGTTGGATGAGGGCTACATATACTCTGGTGAGTACACAACTTCTTTCATGTTTGTCTCCAAGACCATGACTGAACTCCTACATTTTTTTCATCTACTTTTCTGCTTTGTTTCTCTTCCTAGTGGGGCATGTGCATTCTTGGGTTTTATTAGCATATCTTTAAAAGAATGACTGTTTCTTTAAATATAATAATTTAAACTACTGCTATGCTTTCTTTTGTTTAGAAGTCACCCAGATGTACAATAATCACAGCAGTCATTATCATGAAATTTAAATCAGAAACAAATCAGCCTGGTCTTTTTGGCTTTTGCTGTTACCTGCAGAGTAAACACATTCCTTTGTCAATCTTTGGCTGATATCTACCAGAACCACATGCACTACACCAATTTTGTCTTAGTATCGCATCCTTCCGCACGAGCCTGCTCATCTCTTCATACATGTAAGCAGAGCAGGTATGATTTCCAGGCAGTCCAGCTCTTCGGATGTACACCAGCTACGGGTTTCAGCAGACAGCTCCTCTCTGTTTGCCAAGCAACAGCCACTGCATATCCTTGAAAGCTTTTCAGGATTCAAACAGAAGCGCTTGTGAGCCAGGCCCATTCTGAAATGGCATATGAATCGATGTTTCAATAGGGCATCAGGCCAGGAAATTCAAGATGCCTTTTTCTTTTATACCAGTCTAGAAAATGAAGATTTCCTCAGTTCAAGCCATAAAGCAGCCCTAACAGAAGGTGGGAGACAATACCAGGATCCTTTATGTCAATCACCCATTTGGAATCTGTTTAGAGGCAAAAATGCTTTTTTTCCTTTTGTCTTTTGTTTTAGAGGCCTTTATTTTCCATCCTTTCACCTGCTTCTTTCTTCTTTGGTTCCCAGTACTTTGGGCTAATACAGCAGAATATTGGTCTCTCCCAGAAAATGCTGCTAATTAATTTATTTCTGTAGTCATCATCAGATCGATCTTGCAGGGTGCAGCCCACCTAGCTGGCTATTTAGAAGAAATCCTGCTCACCTCAGTTTCTGCAACATGTTTGTACCAATCTGTCTTGTATTTTCTGCAGGACTTATAAATATGCAGTAGTAAGACAGACTTTTCTCCTCCCTGTGTTTTATAAAAGACCAGAAACTTGCCATCTTTACTCATACTGAATGGTCACTTATGACATATATTCTCTAATTGATTGCAGTGGAACTTTTTATGTAGTACACATGGTAAAATCTGCCTTCCTAAGCATTAACAAATGGCCTTCTCCCCCGAGCAAAGAAGGGCTTCAAAAGAAGGCTTCTTTATGCTCATAATATATTTATATATTCGTTCCAGAAAATAAATATAGCAGTACTACCAGGGCCCCAGCTTCTAACACATGGAACCAAGAGGTCAATTATATTTTTCAGTATAAGAACCAAAAGGGTTTAATGCCACCTTCATCCAGTGCCACTGCCTGACATCCTTACCCTGCTCAAGTCACCTTTATGCTATTATCCAGTCTGTTTAAATGGCTCTGCCATTTCCTTCCATGTTCATTAAAAGTTTAAATCCCTGTTCAATCCCATGGATCTCCAAACCTTCTGAAAGCTGGAGATTGTTTTAAAGTGTCATCAACTTTCAGTACATATAATAGCACCCACATTTCAACCCTACTGTGAAATGGATAGCTTTTCTGATAAAATAATACAAGTCACTACATGCTACACAGATTCCTAAAAATAAATAGCTTCAAATAGACTTCAAGCCTTATCAACCATAGGAAACCGTTACCTGACCCTACAAGCAAACAAACAAACAAAAAATTCCTGATGGCTTTCAGTTTCTGTTCCTCCATCTGAAGCAGCTGGCCCCGTGGCCACCCTTCACAGAAAATTTGGCATTCTAGCCCCCTTGAGACCAAAGCTCAGACTGGAATCTACTGCCATTGTGGTTTTCCCTGACAAAAAGCTATTCAGTCAAGTGAGGCCTTCATTTCTTACACCTCAACTAAGATCGTTTTTCCAACTAAAAAAGGAACGGCTTTTCTATCATAACAACCCAGTTACTTGCACCAGTTTCCAATTCTGTTCTCCAGCTACACACCAGACCTGCATCAGGCTGAGGAGGGGCTGGAGACACAAGGAAGGATGGCTGAATCAGCGGGGTGAAGGACGCACCTCCCTGATTTTACATGCGATAACATCCTCGTCTTTGAGCACTGGGAGTGAGGGTGCCTAGTTCACAGGACACACTGTAACAGCCTTAGTTAGAGGTCAAAATGCTTCTGCTCATTTTCTTGGAAAGTACTTTAGTCAGCTAATACAGGAGAGTCAATAGATAGTTACTGCAGCAGTCTGGGGGCTTTTCAAGCCCAAGGCCACAGATAAGCACATTTGTATTGATTGCAAAGCAGTATATTCCAAGATTTCAGTTCTGACACACTCTTCTCCCAAGGAAGACTGAAATACACAAACTCCTTCAGTCCAAATGAGGGAGGAGGGAGCTGGAAATGAAATCACTGCCGAGTTGCCCAGGACTGGTTAGATGATGCCCACACCACGTGCAGTACCACACAGGCTACACTCAGGTTCATCTCGCCGTGTTTCCCTCAGGTCAGGGCTGAATGCTGCTGCAGTGGGGCCAGAGCACTGCTGCCAGAGCAGCAAAGCCCTGGGCCAGGCAGGGAAGGCTGCCCCTGGCCCCCTGCCCGCTGAGCAGCTCCCGGGGAGCTCTGCGGCACAGGACTCACCTGGCACCAGGAGGGAGGGAGGGCAGCCTGCACTTGCTGGTGTCTTCGTGGCACCCGGGAGCTGGGCAGCTGGACGCATGGGGTACACCTTGAGAGGGCCTGCTGTGGGGGGCACCAGCACCCATCTGCACAGCGCCATCCTAAGGAAAGCATTCCCTGGGGCAGCATCAGCCTGAATGCTGGCCAGGCTCATCGTCCCATGCTGCGAGATGCCCAAGGGTAAAGGAAAAGCACTGAGCTTGGTGGGGAATATCCAGATTAAGGCTCTAGCTAAGTCACAAACATCTCGTGGAAAATCACATAAGTGATAGTGAATGGACAATTCACCTTCAGAAGGGGTAGCACCTGTAAAGGGCTACAAGAGAGTGCACCAATTGGAGAAGTTAAATAAAAAGATGAATGATCTTATTCTAAGAGGTCCATACAGCCGGTCTGTGCACCACCACCCACACAAGGACAGCAGCACAGAGACTGCTGGCACACAGACACCTCTGAGGCACTTTGCATCATCCCAAGGATTCCCAGCAATGCAGAAATACTTCTAAGTTGTTTCCATTCATTCTTCCCTTCCCCTTCTCAACTGAAAGAGAAGATTTGGCTCCAAAAATTTCAGTTATGTGGAAGTGCTAAAAAAAATACCAGGGCTCATTATAAAACAAGCTCATTATAAAATAAGCTCATTATAATTAAAACCTGTGAAGTAGGTGAGGAATATTCATGTAAAAACTGTAACTGATTCAAAGAATCAGAAATTAATTAGGTAAAAGTAATGTCAGCCAAGACTTTCCAGAAACTGCACCCAGCTTAATCTCACAAGGCATTTGGAAGACATTTGGAGAGATTTTCAGAGTCATTCTGAATAAGCAGGTAGCTGCCAAATTTTACCCAAAGTAGGAAAAACTGTAGAGGTGCCTTTCAATAGCCTTGATCAATGTCAGTTTTTTTATTCTTCTCATAATTCAAGAGAATGTTGTGTGTCTTCCCCAGTCCCCCCAGTCATATTATACCAAAAGGAGAAGTACATGCAGCAGTAAATAAGTCTCTGAAACAAAAACAAAAATAAAACAAAAAAAAAAACCACAGGACAGAATCTTAAAATCTTCCTGAGCAGCTTCTTCCTTGAGACACTCCTGGCCCAATACTTCAAGGCCCCCATAGCTCTAAATGGTTACCTCCAAACTCACAAAGACTTCTCCAAGTCTAGAGCTATGGCTTTCTAAAGAAACGTGTATCGTGCCAGTACTTTAAAGTTGTTATTATTGTCTATTATTTATTTCTTCAGCACCAACAATACACACATAATTCATTTGACTCACAGAACAATGAACAAGGTCACATGGACTCTTGCTACTTGCTGGTGATGATAGGAGACTTCTGTCTCTGTAGACTAATCTTTATTTCATGCTTCTGAGTTTTGAGTCTTACCATGAGGTTTGAGCTTCAGAGCAGCACAGCAAGGAACAGGACATGGTTGCCACACATTTTACCACCAGAGGCATCTGCTTCTAATGTCTACTGCCTAGACCCAGTTATACAACACATGGTACAAAGAGCAAAATAGATTAAAACATTTCATATAGAAGACAGCATTGGGGAACTATATAGTGATGGGTGACAAAATATTTATTAGATATGGCAAGCTATCCAGGGGAAAAAAAGATAAAGAACAGGCAGAACCTGGTCGTCCTTACTGGCTTTGAACTAATGACACATAAAACAGGAGCTTGCCACATTCAGAACAGAAGTCACAAATAATCTGACAGTTCTTAGACAACTGTTGGTTCTGCCAGACATTGAAAGGCAGTAAAAAGTTTTCCCTAACTACAAAAGTGGCATAACTGCCACTGGTACTGCAGTTCAGGTTGAAGCCCTGTAATCAAATGATATAAAGGCTTTTCAGTTATAGCTTTGTTTTGTGCCTAAGCAATTATGGAACACCTCCACCACTATATTTCTTTTACATTTTATAAATATTTTAGATTTAGAATTCTTTTGTATATTTCTTTCCTGCCAACTCCTCCTTTGCAGAAAGTGGCAAAAGATGAGCTTTTCAAGACAAAAGCATGCAAGTTGCTAAGATTAGTATCATTATTTGGTGAGTTTTTTCTCAGCAAATTCACAAACTGCCCCAGTAAATATAACAAATACAAGCAAGCAAGAGAGGCACATTAAAGAACTAAATATTTTTAATCAGTGTGACGAGATTAAACAGCTTCTTAAATATTTCAATGTAGCAATCCTTTAGGAGGTGTTTATGACAAGCTTATAACAGTGCCAGGCAAAAGACAAAGTGGAATCTATCCAGGCTCATCCATATTTAAATGTGTGTGCTCAGTACAAACATGGCTTAGGGAAAAGCGATGACATCTCCGATCTTACGATAGGTGGCAGGCAAGAATGCTGGCAGAAGCGACCAGGAGAAATAGAGGAGATGAATAAGGAAGCTGACAGCAAGAAACCATTTGAAAGTGTAAACGAGCTCAGGGGAGAAAAACACAAAGACCATGCAAGCACCATAGTCCAGGGCGGACCACAGGCCACCAGACTACACGAAACTTCTTGTAAAATTTGTACTTGTGGTTTCATTATTGCTAGCGAGAAGCTAAGTGAAGAAATGAAACCAGCTATAGAATAATGTGCTTACCAAAATTTTGATTGAACTATTCAAGCTGTAAGAAGAGGGAAAGAAAAAAAAAACTGGGATGCAAAAAGATGACAAAACATTTAGCAAATGTAAAGAACTTCTTCTGCCAGGAATGAGGAGAAAACAGTGGGCACAGATCAAACACACTGAGGAAGGAGAAAAAATATTTCCAACATTTTTTCTTCCTGATTTCTTCTGGGTGCTATGACTGCAGCCTTTTTGAGGTGGAAATCACATCATCTGCTGCAGACATCTAACAAAGGTGGAATTCAGCACACCCTGCCTGGCTGCACCTCTGGCTTTAGCAGTCACTGGGGGGATCTGGGTGTCCCCAGCCTGCAGCAGGCTTGGTCTGGCAGCACACACACACCAGCCCTTCCACCTTCAGCCCAGCAATTCACCTACAGAAACAAGGTGTAACTCATCTGGTGCCAGCTCACTGTATTCTCTCCATCTGGGACATATTCCAGCATTACATCAGAAGATTAGTCTTTTGCAGGATACCCATCTGCAGAACAGAAGCTATCAAAATGTGAAGTTTACTTCTGCTTCCAGCCTGCCCCCTCCCCTCCCCCCCACTTTTAAACACTTTCTGCAGACAAAACGCCAAATTTTCCACTGTATCATCTTGAAACTACACTTGCCACTAGAAGGCCATCTTTTTTTCCTCTTCCTTCCCCAGTAATATTGTTACTTAGTTCAGTCTCACAACTTTGGGCTATCAACAGCTGGATAGAGAGAGCAACCTACAGACAACCGAGTATGTCTGAATCCAGAGCTGGCAGACTTTATTTGAGGGAATGAATCACTGTATAGATGGTCCAAGATCAAGAAACAGTTGTCATTGCAAATCCTACTCCAGAAGTCATCTGAAGTCTCAGTGATATTCTACTGAGAAAGGGAAACTGGTTAGAATGGCCATTTTGTTGGAAACTAAAATCACAGCCAAACAGCAGGACAAAGGGCTGAGCCTCTCAGCAAAGCCCTGCTAACAGCACCAGCAGCAAGGAGAGCTGCCACCGAAGCGCTGACCCCGCATGCAGCAGCTGACCTACGTATGCACCGAGCACTGAACATACCGCCACGATCCCTCGAGCACTTTTGACCAGTGCCAAAGGAAGAAAGAAGAGCTACTGCACAGAGAAAGATCCCTCTCTCCCAGTCAGTGAGTTCATTCTCTAAGAGCTACGTTTGCCACCCAACACTGAGATGATTATATGCCTCACAAGGAAGAAGGGAAGAGGCCATGCAAATAGAGCAGCAAAAGAAGCATCAAGAAAGGGGAACTACCAGACCTGCCCACGTTTCTGTTCCTCGGTATTTCCTCACTGACAAGGCTTGCAAAACTGTTTTGCAGAGCTTTCACCCCTCCAAACCCAGAGAACACAACCTAGAGAAAGAAAACTACAAATAGGACAACAGTGGCATTTCTCATTTAAATGTACATAAGCTTTTAGGAAGAAAAAAAAACCTTCAGAATTTGCCTGGCGTCTAGTTTTTATTTTCTTTTGTTTTACCAGTGAAGGTTTTAGAAGTAGGTGAAAACAGGTCAAGGAGCAGAGAATGGTCAGTGTTTAATTAAGATTGGGTTCTTAACCAGACAGTTGTATCTAATTTGTGGTTTGGGACTTAGTCTGTTTTTAACATGCTGAAAGCAAGAAGAGCAGTTCCTCACAGTATTACTACCTTAAAAGAAGATTAGTTTTAATATATGTAGACACTGATGCTTTCTTTTTTAACATCATATGCACAAAAACTTTTTTTTTGTTCATGCCTATATCCCAATTTGCATGCTTCCTGTCACATCAAATGAAACTGCTCATTGGGAATTGGGACATAAGCTACCACTCGCGTTCATGAATATGTGCTGCCCGCTTTTATTTGGCACTTGACTTTCTAATGTGCTCTTGAGCAGTTCCGCAGGTGAAAAGGCCAGTCATTATCAGCAGCCATTGGAGATAAGAAATATATTGGAAAAGCTTATCTGAACCCTAAGATTTCCAGCTTTAGCAAGTTTTTCACATGATTCAGTCCTTAAAAATAAACGTGAAAGAAGCTTTTCCCCCCTCTCTGCAGCCAGAGAGGGATCGCTGCATATTCACAGCAACCTCAGTGAAGGATTTCTGCACTGCTCTTCCACTCTTTCCTGCATTGTACTTCACCCTCTGAGAAGCAAGACCAGGTGGCTCTCCTGTAGCAACCACAAGACACTTCAGTTTGTCAAAAGGAGCTTCAGTGCAACAAGCCCAGAAGAGCACATCGGTACCAAGGTCTATTCAGAGCCATCTGCATCAGCATTAAACACTTTGAGCTGTCAATAAAAATAAGGCTGTTGCTCTTAAAGTGGCTCGCTGAAACAATTTGTGCAGTCTAACATCATTTTTATTCATTTTTAATTTCTCTCCAAACACACACTGAACATACAGAAGTATCCAAAGCACTCTTCCCTTCGTGGATGAAATCCGTATCAGCCTCGTTACAGCTCTGGGGGAACGGGGAGGGCTCACCAGAGAGTGGGTCATGTTGGTTTTGCTCACATGAGGCACGTGGATGTGGGTTAGACCCACCCTTGGGCTCTAATCCACCAAGCTGCTGCCATGTGTATCTGATCAGCTGCATGGTCTGCAGGCTCACCCTGGTCAGTGGGCTTACCCAGCACAAGGGGCTCTGCCTGGACCTGCTGAGAAATTACCTGGTAACAGCTGTACCCCCTTTCTCATACGGGATCCTGCTCCTGTGGAAGACTGCAAAACTCCCGCTGACCTCAGAGAATTCAAAGTGGACCTACCAGCAGTTTAGTCGGTCAGATTTTAATCTGATTTTTAAATCCAGAAGATTCAATTTTACACCCAGTTTTTAAATTTTAACTTTCTTTTCCTCAGCCCTTTATTTTTTCAATTGTCATTATTGTTCCCTGCCCTGGCATTGTTCTTCCAAAGAAACTCATACATCTCGAGATTTGTGGGGCTGACGGTGTTCATCACCAGCTTGCAGCAGTGATGGAGATAAACAATGTGCACTTCCTTCAGATCAATGGGCTGATGACAATCAGCACATGACAGGAGCAAACAAAAGGTCTTTAAAGGGTAATGATGACTATTGCTGTGGTGAAGTATGAGTGATTTTTACAGACTGGAAACGGGCAATAAAAAGATTCATTATCTGCTAAAGAAATCTATTAATAACAACCCTTCCTAAAGGAAACAGGGCATTTTGAAGACAAATCATCAGCTACAACTCCTTTATCTATCTACAGAAGTGGTTCTGCCAACAGAGTAACTCTGTCTGCAGTGGAGGACAGCTCAAATAAAGGGATGGCGCCCAAGAAGAAAGACCTATCCTGCAGCCTGCCAAAAGAAAACCCCTTATGATGTTAGTGCACCTGCTGATGAGCACACTTTAAGACAAAACCAAGCAAGAAGTTATTTGAATGATGGCTGCCTGGTACGGGACAAGTTAAGTAACACGCTATCCCCAAAATGCCACCATTAATAAATGGGACCCCCAGCACAAGTAGGACCCGGACCTGTTAAAGCAGGCCTGGAGGAGGCCATGAGGATGCTCAGAGGGCTGTAGCACCTCTCCTATGGAGAGAGCTGAGGGGCTGGACATGATCAGCCTGGAGAAGAGAAGGCTCCGGGAAGACCTTACAGCTGCCTGCCTGTACCTGGTCAGATTTTGTGTGGCCGTAGCTCTGCAGCACCAGTTATGGTGGTTACTTTAAGGGCTTAGTTCAATTGGCTTGCTTTGGATTTGTATCATATTCCCATTTAAACTGGTATCATTTTGGAGTACTTTCATTAATCATAGTGGGATTACTCCAGTTTGGCACTGAAGGTACGTCTGCTTTGAGCTACATCATATGAGTGAAATAAACTAGGGCACTGGCTACTTAAACACACAGCACTCATCTAGAAGCCTTTTTACAGTGTTCAGGTGAAGCAGCGAAGGAGAAAAAGAAACCAACACAAATTAAGGTTGAACTAGATTATTTACAGGAAGTTTCCAGATTCACAGATTTATAAATATGCCAATGAAAACTATACTTTTTTCTTGTTCTTTCTGAAATTATTAATCATGATGCTAAATGTGAAAACAATCATTTTGATGCAGCTGGAAAAATAACTTCTCTGCAGCTGAACTGGAATTGACTCCTTAGAAATCAGTAAATAAGCAAATTTTTAATCATTACTAAATGCAAAATTATGCAGAACTGCTGAGGGTTCCCGGGCTGCACTCTCTGCAGCTGTCTTTAGCAATTGGACTAGGAAAAAGATGGAAAGTATTTTCACTGCTGCTATTGCAGCAGTGTTTGTACCCACGGCACCAGTACAAACAAGCAAGCAGGGCTGAAAACCACTGCGCTAGGAATGCCCTGGCCACGTGTCAGAGCACAGAGAAGATGGGACCTGCCCAGCCTGCTGCTGTGGCAGGCAGCTCATGTCCTGTGGCAGGCTGATCTTACTGCACCAGTGTCTAAGGGCTCCTTCCCGTGAATACAAGTTAAATTTGATGATCGACCCGAATATAGTTTGAGAGAATTGTTGGTTTTATTCTGAAAGCACAGCCGCAAATCAAATAGCAAATATAGTAACAAGGCTGTTGAAAATGAGAATAATTTTGCTTTAAAATAACAAACCAAACTGAGGTAAATTTTCTTTGAAATTTAACTTAACTGAGCTGTGCCAAATTATGAATTAGATACTAAGCGGATAAATCTTAACTGCTAAAGCATTGACGCAAGCTCTACAGGAGCCAACTGGTAGAAAGCTCCATCCTGTTTTAGATACCGACCTATATGTAAAACATGGCTAGCAGCAGACTTGTTTTGGATCTTTCACAAACGCTGTTTGTTTGCTAAAGCACAATAAATTTAAATGCTCTCCTTGTGCTGTGTACTCAGGATTTCACAAAGTGAATAACAAATCAGACCATGTTTAATACTGGAGCGGCACCATCAAAATCCCTTGCAAATGTCTGTGTCACAGGTGTTTTGCTGCAGATTCCACCCCGATGAACACACAGCTGCCCATCATCACCCAAGGTAGAGTTCAGATGAAGGGAAGATGCAGCATGTTGGTTAATCAGGGAGAAGAAGAAAAAAAAAGGAAAAAAGAAGAAAAAAATGATGCGTCTGTCTCTAACCGTGTTTTCTACATCGCTGAACACTGAGACACAATGTCATTTATTTCAACCATATAAACCATGACCACATATTTGCGGATGCAATTACTTCAACTTTATACTCACTAGCTTGGAAACAAGCCCCATTTGTCTCATTCCTCAAGGAAAATAAGAGCCATAACGCAGAAGCGGAGAATAGAGATGTCACATCCATTCAAGTCACCCTCACAGCTTCCTTGTCTCCTGTACCAATCCCTCCTCCTGGGTTACTGGGGACAGGTTTGCATACACCTTACAGGAACTCATTTGCAGTAGGACTAGTTTTGTGAGGTAAAGATACGAGGAAAGAGGGAAGGATGAAAAAGTGCCGAAGTGGACAAGCATCCAGGATACAAATTCAGAGCTTTCCTAAGGAGCAGCTCTTGGAGATGAGGAACAGCTCTAAAGCTCTTTGCAAATACTACTCCTTTGCTGTTGGATGGCTGATAGCCTGGTGAAGGACATTTTAGCTATTCAAACCTAGCCATATTAGAAAGCAGCGGTTAACTGCTTCAGAATACTTCAGAACAACATTTTGTGTATTTCTTCAGTCATTAGCAACAACACGGTAAGCCCCTCTTTAGGCACCAAATTTATACAGTGTGATAGCAGGAATAATGCTAGAAGGAAAATCCCTGGCATGCCTTTAGCAGTGCTTTGCAAGAATCATGAAGCCACTCCTGCACCACTAAGTCTGTGTGAGGCAGCCCAGGTATTTGCTGGAACAATCTCTCTGAGTAATTTGAAGTGCAATGGCTGTTGCACCCTTTGAGCCCACACAGGCCTGGTTAGGCTGCTTGCTAAAACGGAATAGCGTGCAATTCCTTAATTATTTCTCCCTCACACTCTCCTGCCAGCCGATATCCCAGATGGAGGAAGGGAAATCACACAACCTCTCTAAACAAGAAATGAGCTGACAAAATCATTCTTGTTTTGGAATATGTATTCGCACCTGAGATTTTGCTATCCTAAATATGCCAACCAAAATTGCAACGTTTGTAACTCTACCACATTGTCCTAGCCCTGCCTGCACAGCTCTGTAAGGCAGAGCTGGGCGCAGAGCCACAGAGCGGTTCGAGGATTGGGCACATTACATGAGGAGGCCTTAGGGCTGCTCACACGTCTAACAGATCAGACCAGCACATTGCATGAAGCCGAACGCCTTGTAAGTCTGCTGCTTCACAGCTGTCCAACTAATAGTTCATTGAGCTGAGTAATGATTCCTATTTCTACAGCCGTATTATTATTGATTATTATTAAGAACCGATCACTGATTATGATAGTTGAATTTGCTCTGCTTAAGTTAGCACAGCTAAATACGTTTCTGACCACTTCCACACAGATTTCTGAGGCTGTAAGGAGCACATTCAGGGATCCATATGGTAACCAGAAATAACCACATGCTTAGAGAGCTCTTCCCCATTCTTAATTTCTTTTCCCATAGTCTCTGGTCTTGTCTGTCTCCTCTGAAAAACAAAACCTTACATAAAGGACAGTGGCCTCCTAACAGAACAGGGTATTACACACTGATGCTGAAGTCTCATTTTCTCCATACCTTAAGGCAAAATGATTCCAGTGATTTCAGCAGAAGTTTCTCAGTTTGGTATTATGTAGCTATGGCTTCCCCTTGTACTGCTATTCATAGCAAATTACGTCACATACACAGAAAGCTGCAAAATCCTTGGAATATATTAACGCATCTTACACGAGAAACACAGCTGCTTGAAATCGTTCACCATAGTTCAGGCATGTTCCTTTCAGTTTACTTTCTGTAAGTGGCCAAGCAAGCCACTTTGCTATGTTACTGCTCCATTCAGTAACTTACCCTCATAGTATTGTATTTGTCTGAATAGAAATTAGTTTGCATATAGCTGCCTTTTACTATCTTTTTTCCCTTGGTGTTGCTATCTCCTTCCATGCTTTAACATCCTTATCAGCAGCCACAAATATACACTGATCTCCTTTTTACTATGCTGGTTGAATAAAGCATAGTTTGCCCCCAGGGTGTAAACCTTTGCTGGATCCTCAGCTAAAGCACAGCAAAAGAGAGTTTCATGAGTCCCTTCGTTACATTCAGAGGGGCACAATGCATTTATAATTTAAAATAAAGAACCAGATTCTTTTGCAGTCTTCCTTTGTCTCACTGTAGAAAATTAGGGTAATCCCAGATCATCCCAGCAAGGGTCCTGGGTTGGTGTGAGGCAGCAATAGCCAGTCACTGCCAACCCAATTCCCAGGACCTCTTGTGTCAGAAACACTGGGAGAAGAGCTAGACAACTCCTATGGTCCCAATGACTTGAAAAAGGCAAACCCCACCAATAAAAAAGACAAAAAGGAGGATTCAGGGAAATATAGGCCAGTCAGCCTCACTTATAGCCGTGAATATATCACAGAGCATGTTCTCAAGGAAGAATCGAAGAACTAGCAATTGCTAATGTAAAATTTCCAAACCCGATTCAGCTCCAGGAAGGCAAGATCCAGTGCCAAGATATAAATTCATTTTGTTCTTGAAGATTATTGAGTTAGTTAATGAGCACAAATAAAGCCTAAAAAGGAGGAGAAAGATCAAACCAGAACATAATGTAAGAAAATAATAATTTCCCTAAAAGGAGTATCAGGAAAAATAAAGATTCATCATGTAAATGTAGCATGAAAGATATCAAAGTCACTATAGGAATACAAAGTTAGATGCCTGTGTAATGATGATATGTATACTAGACCTAGGATAGTGGCAGAAAATTATTTTAGTATCTTCACTACACAGATACATTCTTAAGACTTTAATACTTCAAAGCCTGAAAAATTAATAAAAACACACACAAGGCATTAGCATTGTATCTGTATGTTGAAATACATTTTCACATGGTCATGCTGATAAAAGCAGATTATCCAATTAATGAGATAAATAATTACAGATGCACTTCATAGAAGAGGATGTTATTCTAAGAAAATTGCTGTAATTACTGGAGGTGCCCTGCAAAGTATTAGTTAGCCTTAGCTGTCTGAATCTTAAATCTTTGACTCAGCTCTTAATAAAACATCGTAACAAAAAGTGTTAGCTATGCCTCCACTAAGTAACCTTGAGAATAAATGACTAATTTATCACTGAAGGCACTGTCTATTTCTATATAGACACATCAGCTACATATCCTGTACGTAAATCCAGTGCCCATCAGATAAAGCAAAAGCAATCAATTGTTGTAAGACTACCTGCAACAAGAGTGAATGGAGAAGAGGCTGAGGATCACCAATTGCCACTGACAGACACAAGCTGCAGCCCTTCTTATATTGCATGGGCTTACACTCTAAATGCCAGATAATGCCAAAAAATGCAGAGATTTGGTGGTGAAACAGCTAATGTTTGAAAAATAGTTAAGTGGATTACACATCACACAAAACATTAAAAATTTTTGACATACCTGCACAATCATAGATGTTTCCATATGTGCATGCTAATAAAAATGGTCAAGGGCAAAATGACTATGACGGTCTGGCCAAGCATCCGCCTAGGCCTTCAGAACAGCGTGAGCTCCTGAAGAAAAAAATCTTTCATTTTAACCCTAAAATTTCTCATCTGCAAGGTAACAGTCTCACTCAGGCATGTTAAATGAAAAAGGCCCAAAGTGCCTATTTACTTCCTGTCCTTCTCTGATAACCTGACATTATTTAAAATCTTTCTTACCATACAGGAATATTTATTTCCTTTATTTAGTTACTAGAGAAGAGAGCTGGAGGAACAGTGTTCCTATTTTTTCTGCAGTCTGTACTTAGTTTTGAGACATAAACCAAGGAAAGTAAATGCTTTACTTTTATTAAAGGTGAGAATTAAATGCTAATGTCCAAAGCACACTGTGATCATCTCTCACTTCTATGTCTAAAAGGCTCCCTAGTCCATCCTTTTCTGGAAAAGACAAGGAAAAAAGACACGAATGCCCTAGCTGGTGTGGATTCCAGCATGATCTAAGCAATAACACAAATTAAACAGTGAAAATAAATATTAAATGTTAACAGGCTATTTACTAACAACATCAACAATTTTCCTGTTCCTGCTGAGCAAGGTACTTGAGAGTAAGTATGGGAAACCTCTTTTATTACAGACAGTTAAATAAAAAATCTATTTCCAACTTTAGTATTTCCACCATAAGTCACTCATTTTTACTGAATTTCAACTTTAAAGACCTATTAGGTAACAATAAACAGCAAAGTATTTGTATTTAGCCAAGAAAACTGACATAAATATGTTTATATTGTAGGCTGGCAAAAAGAGGTAAATGTTGCTGTCAGGAAATACTTCCTTAGAAGTCCAGTGATACCAGAACATGACTGACAGGACACAGATATAACAAAAATGATTCTTATTACAACATGGTCATTTGCTCCAGATTCTTTCCTACAGAACGCTCTCTAGCCAGTTATTCTAATTTTCTGATGCTGCAGCTGACCATTCCTACCTGTGCTGCACTTGTTTCTGCCAAAGTGTCTTCATGTTTTTTCAGTTCATTTCTCTAATCTGTAAACATTGCTTTGAATACTAATCCTGTCCTCCAAAGTGCTTGCAACCCTTCGCTCCTGGTGTTAATCTGCAAATTTAATCATCATGTACTCTAATCCCTCACTGAAATAATTAATGATGTTATTAAACAACATTTTCAGCTTGAGTATCCCTGCTTGACGGAGGGATGGGGCTCCCTGTATGGCGAATTTAAACCGCTTCCTGGTAAGAGTTTTTTCTTTAATCTTTGGCTGATTTCCCAAATCAAAGCATATTCCACAGGAAATGGTGCAAGATTCCTAACTCAGAAACTCTCTTCTCAGCTCCTGTGAGTGGTGAAGAGGGAATAGTCTCTCCTTTTCAGTTGCAGAGACTTAGTTCCTATTGACTCATCTTTAGCAGAACCACCAATGCCTTTCCATAGAGAATTTGCACTCAGATAGACAGGGAAGAGATAAAGAAAGACTCAAAATATTTTTACGCCAGTTAGATAAGTGATAAAAAATACAAACATTTGTCTTCCCTGCTGTCTGGGAAGTCATATTTTGAACTGATATGTCAGGTCCTTCTGTTTTAATTGTTGTTTATTATTTGCACATACCTTGAGACTACAGCAAACATATTTTATTGAATAGAAAATAAACTATCCAGAAGTCACCAAGCTTTACTTATCACATTAATGAAAGAAGATGCAAGCATAGGATATACAATTCAGCAAAATGATGAATCACACTGCTGGTTATTTCTGCTAGTTGTGGGATATGTGATAGCAGAAAAGCAAGATGCTGATAATGTACAGTATGCCCTTCAGCTGTCTGCCTTTCTGTCCATTTATCTCTGCATTTGTATGGGTCCTGTAATATGGTCGTGCAAGTTCTTTCTGGGTCTCCAAAGACCCTTTTTTGCCCAACATCGTCATTTCATTACTAACTAGACATAAGCTAGGTTGTAAACATGCTAATATGTATATCTGCATCTCCTGAAAAATGTCTTACAAGTTTTATTTGCTAATGTTGCAGTTGCTCCAGATCAGTCCTTAAGTCCTTGTACGCTCCCACTTGTCTCTTCAGAGAATCTTCATGTGAAGGTCTCTGTGAAGTTGTTGCTAACACTGCCAGTGGAGGGCAAATGACACACTTTCAATAAGAAAAGAAAGGCTATGGTCTTGGGACATTTATTTTTCTCTTTCCAATATGCAGCCTCTCGAGGACTAACATGGCAAGCCCTATTTTGTAAGACTTCTACCTACATTTGTATGCCTCTGGTGCAGCAGCATTTGGAGCATGTCCACAAGGTACTGCATGCAAATGGCTCTCCCATGAAATGTTCAAAGAAACCCTTATGCCAGTGGCACATGAAGATGAGTTCCAGTAGTTCTGTGACAGGTGAAAACCACTTTTGCTCTGTGGTGATAAAGAGCTGAGTAAATGCATATTATAGCAGGAAGTAAGACTGGGTCTTTGAGCCTGTATTAGCAATGAAAAGGTTTCAGTGTAAGAACTGTGTTGTTTTGCATGCATCTGCATCAGTAGAAGCTGGTCCTTTATTTACAAGTATGAATTACCTGCTGTTGCAACTCAGTACTACTATTAAGAATTGCTTTGGCCAGCCTGATGAGGGGGGATAGTCTATGAATGGAAAACTGTCTTGACTCCAAGCAGGTGTGAAGGCTGAAAGATGCAGATGACAGTTTGATCAGGCATCTTCCTTCAGGCTGGGTGCTTTAGGGTAATGGAGCAGACTTGCTACATGGAGAACTTCTAATGTTGATGAATGGTTATTTACAGAGACTTAAATAGCTTTGGGATCTTGAAAATAATGAACATAAGTACAAGAGTTCTTTTTATAGCACCACCTATTCTGCTCCACAAACATGGGATACAAGGAAGGCTTAGTAATATTTGTACCTAAAGCCTGAAACTAAGGAGAGAAAAAAAAAGTAAATCAGTCAGTGACACTAAATATGCTGTAGCAAAGATTTATTTTGACTTCCAAAACATGTTGGATGTTTTGAAATGCTTCTCTTTTTGAACATCCAACTTGAAAAACAAGGGGGAGACTTTGCTTTCAGAAAGTGCTGAGCACACACCGTCTGTAAATCATATCTTCTTTAAGTTCCTGCGTGTCAGGCAAAAGATAGCTACACTTGAAAATTTAAGATCAAAGTTTTACTGACCTGCTTTAAAATATCAGTTTGTGATAAGTTACTGCTGCAATAGGAAAGCAAAATTTATAACTAAGTATTCTTAGCACTTCCAAGGATGAGAGTGTATAGATTCAAATAGAAATCTAGGAGCAAGGACAGCTAATTTATTTTTTTTCAAAGTCTTTCTCTGATGTGATTATTATATTGAGTCTTGACTTGGCAGTTCACCTCGGTGATTTTTTTGCAAAAGACTCAGTCACTGCACCAAAGGAATTACATATTAAGGCCAACATACAGCTCAAACCACACAAAAATAATTATTGCATAAGTAGAAATGTTAGATTGATTAGATGAGGGAGGGATTTTTGTTGGTAAACAAGCCGACAAAAATGCAGAAACGTCTGACTAACTTTGGGCATTAACTGTGTGTGTCTCAATTTTTCTGTGTCTCCAAAGGGGAAAATATGATTCCCCTATTTGTAAAGCTGGGTGGAAACTCTGGAGGAAAGGGGCTATACTTCTGTAAAAAGTATTTTGAAGGAATCCATTCTGGTCACCTTCTCTACCTGCTGTCTTGCTCTTTCTCACGGATACACACTCACATGTATTTCTACAAAGAAAGCACTGTAGAGAAGATCATCAATCAGACCATACCTCAGCAACTGTACTCTTACAACAATGAACACAAACAGAGCCACCAGATCAACTTCTCAAATATGGAATTAAAATTATGTATATGAGTAAAGCCAGAATTTACTGTGGATGCAGGTCTAATGAAAAAAAGAAAGTTTTGGAGGTGCTGGCTGACAGGGAAACAGTAGTGACCCAGAACGGCCACAAATATGTCTTTGTTGTCTTTTGCTGGCTGGATGTGATCTATCCCCATACTCTTAAGCAATTCCACTCTGCCAGAAGGCATCTTTCCAGTTTTCAGTGATGGTGTATTTTATAGCAATAGACTTTAGTGACATGGAAAACTATTTGTAAGCATTTATTACAATGATGTGTTTAAGGGTCCTCCTCAGGGCAGCTTTCATGTTTGTACATTGCTTTATTCTGTCAAACTGTTTCTACTTACTATTTTATGCATCACTAAGTTGGTTTTTCTTTTAACATCCTCAAAAATATGTGTGAGATATAGGATATGGTATTAAAGCACATGACATTAGCAGCTAATTTTATAACATACACAAATTAAAGAAGAACCAGAATGAGAGCCTACATTCACCTTTGTGAGCTTTGATTTGGAGTGACAGGGATACACACAAATACCAAAGTCTATTGAATGGTTTCATAAAGTTACCCATCAGTGACAGAAATCTCGGTCTCCATTCCCACCTTTCCATGCAAGTCAGGCTTCTCTCTATGCCCACATCAAAAATACAATAGGTATTTTTTACAGTTGTTGCAAACAAAGGTCAGTTAATGAGTGTCGTATGAGCAAGGAATAGTTCTGATGCTCAGATGGAAACAAAAGATGAGTGTGGCGAGTGAAGTGTGAGTCAGTGAATTATAAATTAGAAGAGAAGTAAGTGTACTGAGGGACACATTTATTCCCATGAAAAGGGCCAGTAGTGAAGCCAAGGGATACTGAAATAGTGCATAGGTCTTTGCACAGAAGTGAAGTTTATGCTAATTGAATAGATGCCAACTTACTGTAGGTGCTGAACCTACTATTTCATTGGCATTTAGATATCCATCCTAGCAACTTTGGAAAGAAGCGTGACTTTGCTTTGTTCACAAATATTTCTGTCACCCTTACTGTTCAGCCTGCACCTTCGTTCTTTCACTTGGGTAAGGAAGGGGCGAAGGGAACAGAACAAATTGATTGCTTTTGCAGCTTATCAGCAATTCTTCCTTCCTAGCTCAAGAGTCTCAGATGTTCATGTACCTCCAGAATTTTGTGGCAGCCCTCTACCCACTGAGAGGGCTTGAAGAGCAGGCATTTAGCTGTCAACTTATTAATATGAGAGATGATGCTGTTACAGTGCGATGTACTGAGAATACTGTGTAAGACAGATGTAGGCTTAAAGAAAAATGTGGATGATAGACTTCTTGCAGCATGAGAAGGAAATGAAGCAAAGGTTATGTATAGCAGGTAGCAAGATCACGTTATCAATAAAACATTAACTATGTCTGCTGCAAGTGGAAATACCTTTCCACTGAAGTGTTATTTTTTTCCCAAGCTTTCTCCTCTTAACTATTCTTCCTGATTGTATAAATATTATCACTATTACAGAAAGAAAAGCACATAGAAACACATACCAGGTCCCTCCTATGGCTATCACAATGTGTCTGCTGTCCTTCCTAATTTTCAACAGGGCATGAGCAGGACTTGCATTTGTAAGTACATGTCTCTTAAAGGTATGATTTTCATCCACTCAAAATATTTCACCTTTTGAAAGGCTCCTGATTTCTCTTTTAACTGCATAGTAAGAACAACTACACTGTCACAAAATATTGGCAAATTAAAATATCGCAAAGAGTTGCTCTGTGTACACCGATGCAACAAGGAGAAGACTCAGGTACCAGGTTTGTGCTGGCAGCCAGGGCAGGATGTTTGTCAGGATCATAGCATGTAACTTGCTGTGGTGCCCATGGGAATAAAATGAAGATGATGTCCGGTCAAAAAGACAGTGGCCAGCATAATTGGCATTGACAGCTATTCAGAAATCTGATGAAGATTTGGGAGGACAGTTGAAGATAATAATAGTAAAAATAGTACTAATTTCCCTCTTCTCGATATGATTCAAGATTATTTGTCGTGTCAAAATTGTTGACAGACAGTTGTCAGTCATTCATTGATTGGTTTTATGGATTATAATTTTATGACTGGGTTTCTGAGGCAACAAAATCCCAAGAAGCTTCCTCTTGCTGTAGTTTCACATTTAAATGCTGAAATGGGGGCATGTTGGAGATATCAGAATGCAACATAAACATTGCATAGGGCACAGTGCAGCCATGTGGCCGCACATACACCTTGATCTGTGAACACCAAACAACATGCTCAGGCCTCAGTGAGTTTACAGGAAGTCAGACAACAAACACATGTAAAGGACAACAATAACATGCACTGTACATGTGGACCCCGAGAAGTGTCTTCAGCAGAACCACAGGCTGTAGCTGAGACTGTCAGGATAACTGCAGGTGTTGGGTTTATCAGTGTTTGTGTTCCCAACCTGAGCTTCTCTAGGTGCTCAATGTCCTTTGTGCTTCTAGAACTGAGAACACCAGAAAGCGATGGTCATTTTTGAGAACCTCAGCTCATACCCAATCCAAAATGTACAGCAGCAGGATACAGTGCTGTACCGCACGCCTAATACACTTCATATAATGGTACGCTACAAATACTTTAAGTAGCTACACTTCCAGTTTCACCACAGAGATAGTGGCTCTATTTCATAAGTGCATCTTGTACCAATGTTATTTTGGAGCCTGACAAAATACTCCACCAGTAACATACTGACTTCTAAACTGCTATTCCTGACTGGTTTTGAAATTTTGACATGCTTTTCTGTTATTTCTTTTACTACTCATTGCATTTTCCACTATTAAAACATAGCTATTTCATGTGTTTAAACAGAGTGGCTTAAGATGAGCAGATACCTAATCAAATATTTACATCGTGATGATTTGAACATGTGCTGTATGAACATACTGTGTGTTTCTCGTACAAGGCAAATGCGCAGAAGCTACAGAGCACAACTGAACACACAGCAAGTCGTATCACATAACAGATTTGCTGTTCAAGTGCAATGTGGAATGAAGGCAGTAACAGCTCCTGCATAGAGAGGAACACTGAGATCTTACTAGATAATTCTTGGTATTTTCATGGTAGAAAACCTTTGTCTTAAAACTGCAAAGTATAGTTTACAAAAGATTGTAATGTTGATCCAAATGTTGCTCACTGGTTGAATTAAAAAAATCTGATAGAGACATTTGGTTAATTAATAAGGGTTTGCTACACTGAGGACTGATAAAGCAAGAAAACATTACTGTCATCTTCCCTATGTGGGGTCCTGCATGGGCTGTGTGATGAGCCACACATCTCACAGGACTGCAGCTGACAACGCAAAGGGAAGGTGCATTTCAGGTCCTGTGCGAAGGGAACTGAGGAAGACTTGATGCTGATTTTTCTATATTTCTGATGACAGGAATTCTCTCTTCTTTAATACAGGGAGGGAAGATGAAATGTCCAATGGTTTAACTGGACATTTCTATCATATATCAGAAGTATTTTCCCCTTTAGCTAACAAAAATAGACTTCACTGCCATTTTGATGACTTTTATTAACTCATATCATTTTATAGGTGAGCTGTTTTAATTTTGCAGTATAGTCGACTGCAAAATATAACTTTCAGATCAGCCGATCAGATACTTAATTTGGTGGGCATTAATCAACTGCCGCTGACTTATCAAATCTATTGTGCTGATGACTGGAAAGTAAGATGAGCCCCTGTCCCCTGTTGAACTGACATCCTGGGCCTTGGGGTAGCCAAGTGCCTGTCCAAGAAAGGCTTTTCAGGGAGCTGCCATAGCAAGCAAGCTGTAAAGGCAAATGGCAAATCCTTCACGAGTGGTAGCTGGAACCAGATGCAGCATATTCTCTCCCCGTCTAGTTCTTTTTTGCTCGTTTATTTAGGATAATCTATTTATTTGAGAATTTATTCCCAGAGCAGATAATAGAAAGGTATTGCACAGGTAGGCATTTTTATGTCCTATCTGCCATATCTCAACCACATCTAAAGACATAAAAGCTTCACATGCATGATAAAAGGCTACTTATGCCTAGGCAATTATTTTTCAAATTTAAATGTCTCTGTTATTTTATTATTTTATTTTTTTTTTACATTCCCTAGAGGGTTTTAGCTAGCGTGAAGAACCAACTAACATCAGGTTTACCTTTTTAAAATGGAAGACAACTCTAATTTAAAAATGCAGTATTTACTGGGTTCCCATTTAACTTAAATTTGATGAATTTGGAAGTTTCCTCATTTATATTCAGGATCACCATTTCAATACCAACAATCAAAATTTCATACATATTTGTGCACATCAGCCACTGTGTGCATACTGATGAGGTATTCCTGTTGTACTCGCATTTGCAAGTGAAGTGCTGTCATTTTCAGGTAAAATGACTGCACATAGAAAAACTTTCCCCATAGCACTCCAGTGGTACTGTCAGTCCAAACCTGAGATAAAGCAGAGAAAAGGGGCTGCAAACTGAAGAAGAGACAGTCACTGCAAATTGTTGTGCATGCAAGTCTGTCTCACGGAAAGCAGCCTCTTCTCTTTTTCCTGGAAAGTGAAGTCCTAGCAGTTTTTGCAGCAGCTTGTTACACGCACGATTGAGGAGTCTATATTTTGTTAAACATGTTTCTCATGAGAAGAGAAAAATCAAGGCTTCTCCCCAAAGTAAAGTAAATTCACATTACCACATGCCTCTGATTTGTATCACATATGTTTAAGAAGAGTACCGAATATAACCCCTGCCTTGGGATGAAACAAGGTCAGACCATTCCCGTATACACTCACCAAGCCCGTGGTTACAGTTTTCCTTAGGAGTGACAGGTCAGGTCCCTGCTGAGATCAGGGCCTGCCGGGGGAAGTGAAGCATGCATACACTGCAGCGAGTGCTGCAACCTCAGAGAATTCAGTCTTCTCAGACAAGGCAGACAGGAGTGAGCGTGAGCATCTCCAGGAGGAAATGCTCCAGCGAGTCAAAGAAGAGTTTCTCAGGGACTCCTGTCGTGGCTTTTTGAAGCTCACACCAAAAATCAGCAGAGACAGGCACTGAGCCAGAAACTATGAGCTGTAAGCCTGTGCCATTGCCACATGACTTATGAACTGTCTGTTAAGTCTTTCTTCCCCGAACCCCCACCACTGAAGGATCTCTTTCCTTCACAGAATACTGCTTGTTAAAATTCACATCAGAATATTTAGTGCCTACTCCTAATCTAAAGAATGATTACAACAGATATTGGGCTGTTTCAGGCTCTGCTGTGCAGAACATGGCCAAATCTAGTCCCTAATAAGGTAATTTCAGATGCACTGTAAGCATACACAGCTTTGCACTGCACACCTGTAGTTCTGCTCTTCATGGACTGATTTATCACGTATCACAGCTGCAATGAATTTGGAGTTCTTCCCTCCCTCTTTATAACAGCTGTATCTCACTACACAAAGAACTTAATAAAGAAAATCACATTGTTTTGGTGGCAAAAACCATATTCAAGACTGGTGACGCATTAGGGGGTGACTGGCTAGCAAAACCATGCTGGGGGGTTCTGCAGCAACTGCCCCCTGTCACTCAGTGCCTCTTCTCACAGCCAGCACCACGCATGCCCTGAGATGGCTCTGCCCCGAGACTGCAGCTGTGGTACAGCAAGGTAACACAAAATGTGCAAGTCAGGCTCCAGGTGTTACACAGTCCCGCCTGGCTGACTGTAACCACAGGGGCAAGACCCTTTAGGAGCTGCTACACAACACTGTAATTTTTGTGTGCTTTATTTTTTCAGTGAATTGCCCTAGTGCAGCTCTCTACTTTCACACCTCCTGCTAAAAAACCCTATTTCTGAGTTTTATGAGACTTACAAAAATTGAGTAATGGCATTGCCTATGAATTATATGGCCCCTTTAACAAAAGTACATCTCCATTTGAAAATAATCCAGCATCGTTTTTTTCTTTGATAGTTCCTTCTACAGAAGCTGCCCTGGGCAGGGGCAGGAAAACAGGTACTGTTTTTGCTAAAGATCTTAAATCAGTTACAAAGCCTCTCCACATTAGTTGATGAGTCCTGTCTTCATAAAGTTGCTCTATTTCTGGATTTCTTCTCTGTGGATTTTTCACAGGAAACTAGAATGATCAGGTAAGTGGGATATGGCAGGGGAAGGGGTGAATCCATGCTGCTCATCAAAAAGCCCTTATTTCAACAGGTTATCAGTATGCTTCCAGATTTTCTTTGCCTTTCATATCTGCTATGTAACAGTTTTGAATCGGGTAGTTAAGTTAGTTCTTCAAGCAAATTTTGCCCATCTATCTCAATAACTCACTCTGTCCTTCCATTCCCTGACGTGCAGCTATGCTGACACCCCACACAATCTCCATTGAGCAGACTGATCAGCTCTCCACAGCGGCACAGAGCACTTCTCTGTGAGGGAACAACAACATTATTATGCCCTGCATTCCTGGTTATTAGTACCAGTAGTGTTTATATACTGGGAAGCTAATAAAAAGAAGCTCTATTGATTCCAAATGCAAACGTGGAGCTGGTTAAAAGCCCCTTGAATACAAGGGGAAAGTTCTGCAGAAATCAATAAGCTCTGGATCACAGCCTTAGTGAGGGTCATGCTTGCATCTCCTTATGCTCCCCACTATCACCTCACTCAGCTTTATTTTCACTTACTCTGCCTTTTCCTTGCATTTTGTACAGTCCCTTCTCTTTTTCACATTGCACAGCTGTTCTGAATTCTGCAGGAGCCTCAAATCATTTCTCAGAGGAAATAAAGATATTCCTGTTACACTCAGCAGAGGAACCCTGCCAGGTTGGGGAGGGTTAGTAAATACAAGGCAATGCAAATTCAGTTTTCCCCTCATTGCTGCTGTACCCGCAGTGGTGAGGATGACCACACACCTGCCTTTCTGCTTCAGTCTTTCTGACAGCCAGGGTTGGAAAAAATCAGCCCCAAAATACCTGATCATTCAGTTCTGCGTGTAGAGTTACCATTCTGAACTCAAATCCAATTATACTGCATCTGTATGTTAGCTAGGCAAAATACTGTGTTGTCTTTGTTTCACCTTTCTCTTCTCAATAGGAAGTTCTGCCCTTGTCTTTCTGGGTTTTGTTTTGTTTTGTTTTGTTTGCTTGTTTGTTTTTTCCTTATTGAAAATATCTTTTAATAGAGAGATCTTGTGATGGGATATGAATCCAGCTGTCAAATACAAGTATCAAAGCCCAAGCACTTGGTTCCATCTTCTGGTTCTTTCAAACTGGCACTCAATCTCTTCACACGGCAGTTAGCCAACAAAATCATGAACGGGCCATAAGAATGTCAGTGTGTGTTTGCAGAACCAGGTACCAGCATAGCTTGGCACCTCTCTCCTTTGCAATTATAGGTTTTGGGGAAAATGCTGCTTTTAGAGCAGCATCTTTGCGCTTCAGTGCAAAGCCACCAATGTGCAAATGCCTCAGTGCAAGCCCTGATGTAGTTTGGAGTGCCACAAAATAGCAATGACTAGCATGTGCTGTGAATAAGATCTTCCAGTTCCACCATCTGAAACACGCAGAGATATGCGTGCGTGTTTTCCCTCTTTCACATTCCATACTGTTTTTTCACTGCCAGCGCCTTTGCTTTTTAGCACTCTGTAGGGAAAACTAGTAACTGTTGCACTGTTCAACTTTGGTTCCACTGCTACATAAACCTTGTATGCCATGGTTTTGCTGCAAAATCTTTGGACTTCATGTTATCGATACCTTGGGGATCTGCAAAATTAAGGTCATCTGCATGCTCCTCCCTAAGCACCAGAGATCCTGTTCTCTCCCTTGCACTCTATCTCACATATAAAAGCAAGCTGGAGATGAAAACAGATTTTCCTTTGCAATATAAAGCAGCCTTAATTTGCGGTGGATTAAAAATGATCACAGCCAGGAACCTTCTCAGGCCAAGAAATCTCTGGATGCCTCAGTGAAGATGGGCTGCAGTGCTGAGTTCACAGTTGAAAAAGATGAAATTTGCTACAACCTATAGGGCATAATAGGTAAGCAAAATCCCAGACATCCAGAGGGAAGGTATCTCCTTATGTTTTACACTTAGGTATAAGAAGACATGCAGATAAGCATGGCATGCTCTACATGGATTTGATAAGAGGGGCATGGGAATAGGAGGGAGTGTGTCTGCTTTGTATTTCCTAATAGCCACTTTACTGATCAACATTGATTAACAGATTTTACTTACTCCAGCCTGGGAGCTTCAGTGCTCAGTACAAGGACCTTGGCAGCTTGAGCTAAAAAACCCACAAGTATCACACTTTCAAAATCATTTCAGAACACACAGATATGCATCCAGTGTCATACTTTTCCTAGGAGGAAAGACCTGCCTGATCTGCATCAAAACTAAGTATCTTGTCCGTATAGACATCTTGAAAAAGCTGACCATTTACCTAACTGCGGTTTCCAGCATCTGAATACCACCACAAGGATTGCCCATCCTACACACCAGATTCATAAAACTCCAATACAGGCCAATGACTGACTAGATGGGGACAGAGACTGATGATTTCCTAGAGTGCAATTTCCCTGAAGACTGGGTAGATCAGGGAGCTAGAATCCATCAAGATTTTCTGTCCAGCACCGTACATTTCCTAGTTGTCTTTTCTTTTGCTGGAAAGCACTGATATGCTTGTGCCTGGAGGCTTAGGCTGCACCTTTCACACTGGCTTGTCTGTATTGCCATGCAAATTTTCCACTCAGAAAGATAAAACCTGCAGGGATGAGTGGGTTGTTATGGCAGAGCTGTGCTGCAGGGTCTTCTATGTTCTTCACAGTGCTCTGTGGTGGATGTTTGTTTTTACTTCTTTCAGAATCCATAATGACTCCATCTTGTCTGCTTTTCCCCAGCGTTACCCACTGCACATGAAAGCAAAGTCAACAAGATCAGTGGAACTAATATCATACTGATGTCCTGAGGACAAGCAATCAGGATTCAAGCCATCAGGAAAGAGTCTGAAAAGTAAGATGCTCTGAAGTATCTGGCAACAAAAGGTCTTCACAGACATAAATAAAGAGGTGGTTTTTTTTTTTTTTTTTTTTTTTTTTTTTTTTTTCCCTCTCACACACTCTTTTTAATCTTTTATGGCCAAACTTATAAACCTAGTTATTTTCTGGGAGAAATGTGGACTGATAGGTTGTCTGATGACAATTAAGCCCTAATGTTAAGACGTTGATACGATGATTCTTGTCTGACTAAAGTGAAATGGTTTGCCTGCTTATGCCAGGAGAAAGAGAGAACTTTTGTAAAAGCTTTTTACTGATCTTCTTGCAAAATGGTATTTATTAAAACAGTAGCTCACTGTTTGAAGTCTGGTGCAGAGATTGATTCTGAACCATATGGATATTTTTGCTTTAGTATTTCCTCTGTATTTTCTCTTTTTCTCTGTATTTCATCTCAAGGATGGGTAGGAATTAATTTAAACTCAGGAAGGGAAGATTTTAAAGCAGAGTTCAGACATGGTAACAAAGCTGCCTAGAGCAGATCCATGTGGCTGTGACGACAGAAGGTAGTTACAAAGTCCTGGCTTATGTTAGTGGATGAGTTTATGCTTCCCAGCCATTTCCAGGATTTACTGCTAGGACTTTACCCTTTCCAGACCTTCTAGCTAAGTTAAGTGGGCCAAATCTATCTCTGGTGGAGGCCCACTGAAGACCGCAGCATTAGCATACTGTGACTGACATGCTGCAAAATCAGATTAGGCACCAATTTCTTCAACGGCTGATCTCGCTCACTGTCACGCTGCCACCCAGGCTTATAATCGCCCTGCTCTCTTCCATGCAGAACTCCATTTTAGAGAAGTCCCATAAATCATCTAGTTTGGCTTTTTACCGAAACAAGCAGAACATGAGCTAGTTTTCCCTTGAAGATTGAATTAAGCCTGTTTGTATGGTACATTCATTATCTATAGCATAGCCACACACAATTGGTCTTTGGGACATACAAAGCAAAATACTGCCCAGTCAGAATACAGCTTGAAAGAAATTCTCCTTATTATGAATGTAACTGCATCATGGTTATTAGCAGATTTCTATCTGGAGTGAATCTGGAGAGGTAGTTTCTATATTATGGGGTTTATATTAATGACGTCTAGCCAGTCTGTCTGGCTTTATCTTTGTACGTTATCATGAACTCTGACAGAACAAAGCTATTGACTAGGTATCTTTTAGTAATTACTCTGCAGAGTGAGAGCTGAGGTCTTTTGCTTTATTCTCTCTACAGTTTTCCACTGAAAATGGTTTCATTTTACTTAATCTTTTGTACTGCAAAGTGGGATGGAGTTTTTGATCAGCTTTTTTGTGACACTTTGCTGAAAATGAGCAGCTATATTGCATTTTTATTGTTGCAAATTGTATTGAATCCTTTCACAGATAAATTTATTTCTTTTTGATTATTTCACCAGTGTAGACTTCTGCTTGTGACAGCTCCTCTCCTTGTAGCCCCCAAGAACTAGGCCTGTCCTTACTTCTCTCCAAAAAATGGAGTGGGGAGGACACACTGCCTAATTATGTTTTTACAGGATTCAATCAGTCAAGCTATGCTGATTTGAACTAGCTGAGGTCTTGGATGACTCTCTCTGAAATAAGATGTCTCTGTGGCCAGAGAGATTTCAGGCATATTATTTTAAATGGGTGGTTTCTCCAGAAAATGAACCTAGCCTATCTATTTTTGAAGTTTTAGTGTAAAGAGGATCATTTCCTGAATCATTCACTGTATTATCAATGCTATTTCTATTTTTAAAAGACTCCTTATCAGACCATTAACATTTGCCTTGAAATTCCAGCTAAAGCTTAGGCTAGCAAGTAATTCATCAGAGGAGCTGGAATTCTGTTGCTAGATTCGTTTCCTTATTTCTTTGCTCTTCCCTAATTCCTTTGAATCCTTTCCAGGGAGAGATTGCAGTCTGGAAGGATGATAAATGGGGAAGTGATCAGAGGGCTCCAGGGCTCCTGGACAGAGGCTGCAGAAAGACAAAGCATTAAGAGGGAGTGATGGTTTTGTTGTTTTGTACTACAGCTCTTTGCCTTCCTTGCCTTTTGGCCAGAGAACATTCAATCTCTATGGGTCCTGTTTATAGGATGTAGAAGAAAGGACATGGTACATAATGTATTTTTTTTTTCATCAGTGGCACATAGTTCCCCTCCCCTTATCCTTTCCCTCCTAATGCTACTATATTTTGGCTCAATACTAGAATTTGTGCTTACATTAATAAACACATGGAAGTGAGCATGCAACTTCAGTCTCTGAGAGCAAAGTGCACCTACGCAAGAGAAGCCACAGCCATATCCAAACGTGCTGTATAGTTGGTTTTAACACCTTAGCCTGGTATTCCTTGTTTAAAATTCTGGACAGGTTTGGCCTTGGGGCTGGTGTTGCAATGTAAAAAATGAACATTCATTATCTTTCCAGGAGAATTTCTCCTAGAGCACTGCTTATAATGAGTGCTTGCTACTCTGCTGGTTTATGCCAGCTGTAAAGGGAAATGTCAAAGACTCACGATTTATCCAGTATTTCCCTTTTTCATGTGAAACTTCTTGATATCACTCTCACCCAGCTTACTTCTCCAATTCATTAAACTTGGTCCAACTTGAAGTAATGAAATATTTTCCATAGAAAGTATTTCACAATCTACTTTTTTCCTTGCAGGTGCTGTTCGGTAGATACGTGGAGACTAAACTAGCTCTGATCATGGAGTTCATGGTCAAATTCATTTCCATTTGTGCTGGTCTAAGAATTCAGGTTGCGTTCCATAGCACTTTCTTATCAAAATCCGATGGCTTCTTTACTTAAACTTTATCAGATATGTGTCCGTCCTCTCCTTTCTTTCAAAAAATCCCAAAGGATTTGAAAAGATTGACATTCCACCATTAATATATTTCAGACAATTAGTTTAACTGAAAAGCTGTTCTTCTTAGCTCTCATCTAACTAAAAATATTTACCTTAAAAATTAAAAATAACAACCAAGACTGAGAGTATTTCCATGGAGTTGACAACCACCTGTGAGACTGGATCACTGAAGGCAATGCCAAGGGCTATTAGCTCCTGCAAGCTGCTCCCCAGTCAGTGCTTTGTGACGAGGCTGCTATTGCTATTTTAACCTCTTTTTTAAAAAAAGAAATCCAACATACATGTTTCATATTATTCCCAATTGAGACATCTCTCCTCCCAGGCATAACGGAAGAGTGGGTTTTAGTAGCAAAGCTGGACTGCATTACAAAGCATATCTAAAAAAATCAGCCACAGCTCTGATTAAACTTGCTGCTCTTAGTACCAAGGGTGACAGTTAAAGGGAACTGAATTCTCAAACAACAGAAAGCGTTTTTCTACCTAATTATTTTCCTTTTTTTTTTTTAAAGGACTCCCTTTTGAGGTCTTTATTTTGGGTACTCAAAGATTTTGGTGAAAGTTAACTGCAAGGGGCATCAATGGAAATCCTGCATGCAGATCTCTTGGGGATTTACACGGCATCGCAAGCTTAGCCAAAAGTTTTCATAAATATTGTAAGGAGGTCACAGCAGGGCAACTCTGTAGACCCTCAGAAAAAATTTCCTCTGCAAAACTCTGTAGGACATAACTTACAGCCAGCCGTTAATATGCACAAACTCTCCAGCATCCTCACAGGTCAGTGGAAGGGGAGGGAGCTGGTTCCCTTAACCAGAGCCATTTTGCAGCAGTCTCTTCGAAAGCTACAGATCTGCATTTTCTTGCAGATCTTCATTTTCATAGTGAGGGGCTCTGGCCTCTACAGCTCAGCATAGGTCCCAGGGGAAGAAACGTTATCACAAATTTCGCCATCAGGAGTGCCCTCAAACTCTAATGCATGTCCCTTGCAAGAAACATTCATAAGAAATCTGTGTCTGATCATTTTCCATTTCCGTCTGTTCTTCCCGCAAAGCCAGATTTTGTTCTTCCAGGGGTACAGGAAAATAAATGGGGATGCAGTGAGAGGTGCAGCCTCGGGAAAATTGCCAGAAAGAATTTAAACAAAGATATAACCAGGTCCCCAAGCTGTGTGACTCACCAACTCATCATCTCCAACAGCTGATGTTGCTAGGATTTAATACCTTAAAGGTCCCAGCATCTGTCTGTCACCTACTGGAAGGTTAGTATGCCTCTACCCACGTGGGAAGAACAAGTAGGAAGTCTTTCCCATTGCAGCCAAAGTTCAGAGCCCAGCCTGTTAGCTTATATCATTATTCATTTCATTTTACATTAATACATAATACTGCTAATGCTCCTCTGTGGATTTCTTATACATCAGAAGAAGCAAATACAGATTTATTTAACTGCCAGGATGCAGACAGAGTCTCAGAATATTAACATAGTGGTCCTGGCTTTACTGGTACTACATGAAGTTATCAGACAGAAGAATACAAAACAAAACCTGCAGTATTTTCCATCCCATGCTGTGAACACGAAGACATTAATTCAGACCTAATCCAGGTTTCTTACAAGAGTCACTCCTTATCTTGCTTTTCCTCTCCAAAAAGCTGGGCCTAGTCTTATCACCTAAACATTCCCACAAAGGTGTCCAATTTCACTTACCTGGCAAGAAGCTGCATAGCAATCTTCCTGCTATTTTATAACCAATTTGTATCTCTCCGCCAATTATTTCTGAAGCTCAACTTCGCCTAAAATAAATTGTCATTCCTGTCATAGCCTCAATCATTTTATTAATAATTTTAAGACCATTGTGCTCAATAATGTATTAATAATTTTAAGACCATTGTGCTCTGACTCATACTTGTGCTCTGACAGCTTATCTTTTACTGCTGTCTGCCACGGTAAAAATATTGTTGGAAAATAGCATGCTTTATGGGCACTGCAATTTCAGGAGGTAATTCTTTTTGATGATGTTGATTGTTCTTTTCTTTTACTCAAAACAATTTTTGAATAGGCACTCAGCTACTGTGGGAACAATTAGCAAATATGTGAACAGTAGAGGTCAAAGACAATTTGAAGAATAATAGAAAGTGCCACAAAACTAGAGGGTCAGATTTTTGAACAATGGTTACAGCACCAAATATAGACCATGGCTGGGAGACCAAGGGCCAAAATGGTCAAGTGCAGAAATACATGGAAGTCAGTGCCAACAATTCATGTTTTATGGGAGTAGTGCAATCAATTTAACAAGATGAAAATTGAAGCGCAGTATCATGAGCAGCTTTCTATAAACTAGACTGTAATAGGCTACTGCACATAAGGCATGGAAGCCAAGAGTACACATATGACTTTGGCTATCATTCAGACCCTTCTAACGTCTTTGAAAGACACCAGAGAGATCTGGCAGAAAGGCACAGATTTTTATATTTTTTTTTTCCTCTGTCAAGCCTCTATGTATGCATGATACGATTTTTAGAATAAGATGTAGAAATCCCTAGTGATTATTAAAGGATATCATTTAGTCTTGTAATTACTGTCTCCCCTGAAGAGCTGTGTGTTCAACTGACTGCACCGCTTCAGGGCTCGAACGATTTATCTTGGAGCTCCATCTACTGATTCAAAGGTGGCACAACTTGTAAGGAGCGTTGATAACCTCCTACAGCCTTCACACAGGTCTTAGCTGTTTCAAATCAAGGCAAATCCCACTGGAAGGAAGGCCAAATAAACAAGTCGGAGGACTGCTGGTGACATCAAGGCAATATCTTTTTTTCTGCCCATTTCTGGGATAAAGCAACCTTTTCCCGGGTTAGCCTGCCTCCTCCTCCCAGTTTGAGAAAAGCACTGCACAGACTGAGCACATTATAATTGAAATAAGGTATGTCACGTATTGTCATGCATCTTTAGAAGATGAATACAGATAGATCTTCCTTCTGCAGAAAGCCAAATATCTTTGCTTTAGATTTTACTCAAACAGTTCAAGTTCTACCTTCACTTCAGTAGGAGCAAATGAGCTAGCAGAATAAAACCATTGTTCTTTGGCCCACTATCTTTTCCACAAAAAGAGATTCAGTGCTCTGTTTTAGAAAATAGAAGTCACTCAAGCCATCATCTTGGGTATGCAGTATGAAAAGCACACAAAAGAGGTTTAATGTCAGCTCTCTTTAAAAAGAATTGTTTTTTCAAATAAACTACACAGGATTACTTACAGAGACACCAAAGAAAATTAAACCTGTATAAGTCATAACAAGGCATTTGGAAATAGAATACATCTGAGATTTCAGACACTATAAACATTTCAGACTGAACAAACTTTTTCTGTAAAATTAACTACATAGAGACAGCAGTAAGCATATACTGAGATTTGGGGCTAAATGTAACCTATCGACTTCCTATTCTTGTGGAAGAATGGATGAGATGTGGCTTGTACTTCCCTATCCTAGCATCCAGCACTGACTACAGAAGTTCTGATAGCTGCTTCAGTTTGCAACTCAGTTGCCTGTACCCCTGTAGCTTTATATGCTATAGGGATGCAAAGTGCCCAAAGGCCTTAATATTTTGCTATCCTAAACAGCCTGAGTTGTCTCCACAAAGGAACATGTACCATTGCAGTACAAACTGAGGAAATGGCAGCAACACCCTGCTCCATAGCCTGGGGAGCCCTGCTGGACCCCGAGATTCATGAGGAATTCACTGAAGGAAAATCTTCGGAATTTCTCTGGCTGTGCTACTGCTGCACACAGCCTGCTAACAACAGAGAGAAAAAGGGATGTGAAGGATCAGAAATACACCATTTTACCAACAATGAGAAAGAATGCTACAGGCAAGTGCAGTTGTATGTGCCAGCAGGATGACCCAGACATGCACTAACCTCTGTCCAAACTGGATTCTGTCCCAGAGGAATAATTCAATATTCAAAAAGAAAAAAATAGGACACTAAAAGTCTCCTTAGGAGATTTGTTCATATAATAAAGCACAACAGAAATCTTTTTGTAGGATACTATTTCTGTCCTGAGGTCTTTACTGGCTATTAATTAAAATCATATTGTATGTTTACACAGACAAAGACAAAGAATTTCAGGGGCTCAAGATAAAAAGTAGACCCCATATAATTAAAAAGAAGTCTGAAAAATGTTTAATTATGCGTTTTATTCTCTCTGAAAAGCAATTTAAATATCCGTTTCCTTTGCTATCAATAATGACATTAACTAGATGATTTTCAGCCATCACAAGAACCCAGTAAATCAAGGGCCCCTCAGGCACTCACACTGTACTCTGAAAACCAGGGCTATGTACATAGAGAATGCATGCAAAATGCATAATTATCTTCTGGACCTGGCTGTATTTCCTGAAACAGCACTTTCAACTAAATTCTCTCCAACTGTATTGCACATTTACATTTTTCTTTATTAATATGCCTGATGCACTGTAAACACTAAAAGCTGTGTTGACAAATTCATCACTGCAGCCTTTTTTTTTTTTGCCTTATGAGTTTTACTTTGGTTTTGCCCTTGCACAAGGAACACCTACCTTGTCCTTAATATCCTGCTAATCAGTCCTTGCCAAGACTACTTTTGTCCATATGAAACTTCCACCTGCCACTATGGCAAAAACAAAGCATAAATGCTTGGTGTGAAGGAATAAGATCTAGCAGAAGCTTGCTACATTTTCTTGACAGAACTGTCTAGTTTAATTTGAATTTCTAGAAACTGCACTCTGTTGAAAAATATAGAAAAAAAAAAAGAAACACTTTTCATGAATTCTTTATTTAGAATCACCCATGACTAATAAAATTTTGTCATGTGTTATGAGAGTGAGGAAGTGGCAGCACAGCATCTCAGACCATGGAGGACCCCAGCTGGGGCACAAAACCTGGTAAGGTGGCCCTGGACAAAGACATAACTCCCGAGGTTTGGCCCACAGGGTGTCGGCACCTGCCTGCCACCACTCTCACCCTCATTTTTGCCTCTGAATTTCAGTCTCAAGGAGCCACGGGAGCCACCAGCTGCCACCACAACCCAAAATACCAGAAGAATAGCAGGTGCCATGACAGTACCAAGTTCTCAACTGCACCTGGGACCCTTGCTGTGCCAGAAGGGCCATAGAGCAACCCTGTTTAGTTAAATAAAACTAACCTTTTCCTCAGCGGCTTCTTCCTCTGATGCCTTGGATCCTCCCAGTGCTGCGTCTGCGCCTCCTGTGTGCCGCTGTCGCGTACCATCTGCCAGGCTGGTGCGAGTACTTCTCTTGCCACCTCAGGGATGGCCATGTTGTGCATCCCCTAGGGCAGTATTCCTCTGAAGGATGGGCTCACGTTCCCTCAGTGCTCCCCCAGCAATGGCAGCTGCTATTTGATGTGTCGGCTTGGCCCTCCGAGCTATTATCTTGACCCAGCTGCACTGGGCTGAGGCAGAAGACCTCAAGACAGGAGGGTGACTAACAGCACCCCATTACGCAATGACCATTTTAACTATACTATATTTTGGTGTCCTTTATCCTCTTTCTTCTTCTATTCCTGGGCATTTTTTTCTTCAGAGATGCTGTTACAACTCTTTCACCCAAGCTGCGGCACCAGGCTCTGTGTTCCCCCTCAGGCAGCCATGTTCTCTTTCCCGCCTCAGCCCCTTCGCTGTGGTGCAGGGGCAGGACGGGGAGCAGAGAAGCCTTGTGGAGGCCCCTGGGCAGGACGGGATGCATGGATCTTTAAGTAACCCCAACCTGCACACAACTGCAAGAGTGGCCATGAAAATCCCCCTCACCCTGTCCCAAGGCACACAACAGCTCCCAGATAGCAGGGAGGCTCACTTGAGGGCAATGGGAACAGGGGGAGCGCTCCCTCATTGTCTGGGCTTCTGCGCAGCAAAATGGCTGCCATGCCGCAGGGCAAAGAAGGAACACCATGAGGGAGATGGGGACAGCAGGCAAGGCTTTCTGCTGATACAGTGCTGTTTTCTTTAAAAGAAAATAACTTTGTTTTTGTTTTGTTTGTTTAATCCAGGCTTCCAATGTTCAAAAATGAAGAACATCAGGGAACAAAGGGATGCCAACAATGAAGCAGTAACATGAAGAGCAGGGGTTGTGCGTGCCCCAGGTGACAGGGGGCTGAATTTGAGGAGGAGTGAAACTTGGGGGCTGGATCTGAGGAGGAGCCAGATGCCCTTGTGGTTTCCTCTATAGTGTTTAGTCTAAAATTTCCTTCTAATCTATGCCCCAGTTCCATGTTTGCATAAAAAGAGGCTTATCTTTCAGAAAATGTCATGGTTCAGGATGGTCCTTGTCCTTACAGTCAAGTGACTCCGAGTCCTGAAAAGATTTTGTGGGGCACAGAAGTTTTGAAAAAGCATCTGGGTATATACTGAAACCCTTTTAAATCTTTTGGGAAGTCCAGTTATGCTTTGGACAGTCACTCTATATGCCTGAATATCTGTCCTATACACATATTACGTATGCATGCCATCTGCCTGAACATGAACATCTGTGATCCAGATTCTGCCCTGCTGGAAAAACACACTGGTATGTTTCTTTCATGACTTTTTCTTTGCTGTTGATTACACTGATATCAATTTAGAGTAATTTCATTGAATTACACAGACCTTTTTTTCCCCACTGTACTGAAAAGTCAGAGCAGTTTCTTCTGCATTATGTCAGTCTAAATACATCACAAATAATGACAGATTTTAGCTTTAATTGTTTTTGATTCCAATAGTCTTTATTGAAAGAGATGCATATCCACCAGCTCAAACTTCCAGTCTTCACTGGAAGAAGCTTATCCCTGCTTCTGCTAGGTTTAAGACTGCCTAAATTGTATGTGTAAGTGTTAGCACCAGGACTGTAATTTAGCATTGCATTGACAGTTGCTCTGTTCTGACAGCAAGGAGTGTGATTTAGAGGGAAGTTCTTTCTGAGCAAAAAGTCTATTGTTTCATGAATTGCTAGAATGTTTGCATTGTTACAGAGTTCCATGTGATGAGATCCAAAGGCCAGTGAATTAGGACGACCTATTGTATCTCTTACTAAAAATACAGTGCTATAGTGAGTATAAAGAAATTAAAAATATAAATTCCTTCCTCTTTCAATATCCCACCTAATTATTTTTTTTTCTATCAACCATCTACTGTAGGACTGATCAAAATCAGGCTACAACTTTGAGCACAGTGTCTCATTTTCACTCCATTCTGTAAATCTAACTTCCATTCTTTCTTTTTTCCTGCTTTCATCATTATGAACCTCATTTTCACAATGTAAGTGAGTTTAGAAAGGAGACACCATTTATTTGTTTTTCATATATGTGCACAGAGTTCAAACTGAAAAAAAAAAGTTTTAATATTATTTATTTAGATCTTACTTTGACTAACTTCCTGCCAGGCAATAGAGTCTTGCAATTCTTCCTTATTTCCATGTTATTAGGCATACAGTACATAATTTTTGTACCTGCCATTATTGCTACTCAATAATCTGCACACAGAAAATACAGGCACAATTTGGAAAAAAAGAAAAAAAAAAAAAGATGTCCCAGGCTTGTATTTTTTTTTTTTAACATCAGGATCTCTGATAACACAAAGCAATGGAGCAGCCAAGTGGCTACACATACTTTTCAAGTATCTAGGACTAGTACAGGTAGGACAAGATAGAAGCTAGTTATCATATAACAACTATAAAAGCAACAGACTGTTTATCAATTGTCAGTTTGTTAGGACAAATTGCTAAAAATTATACTGTCCTAATTCATAGCCCTAGGCCTTACCTTGGAAAACTCTCAGAGTCCAATTCTAACCATATCTGAAAGAGCCCATAGGAACTCACCCTACCCTGGGAAGTACTTCGCTTTAGACCAGGAGAAGCTACACGCAATCCTAACCTACAAC
Source organism: Anser anser (assembly GCF_964211835.1). Lineage (NCBI taxonomy): Eukaryota > Metazoa > Chordata > Aves > Anseriformes > Anatidae > Anser > Anser anser. Next base: position 26,700,881 of record NC_139728.1, read on the forward strand.
CTGTGAAGTTTTGTAATTCCCAAACCTAACTCTGTCTTGTGGAGATCAGAGGAATGCAGTGGAGGTTCCTGAATTAAAAAGTCTTGTAGAAGACTTGAAGATCCTGAAATCATTTAATTGCAGTGTTTTCTTTTCAGTTCTGCCATTTGCAGTCCCCAAATCCAGCTATTTTGCGAGTTATTTGTATTCTAAACAGTGCATGGTCTGATAGCGGTAATATTGTCATAGCACTATTACATGCATGGTTGCATAACTGTTCCTCTCCTTTCACTGTAAAGTTTTTACATAGAATTGGCTGTAGAAACCCCTACCAACCCCCAAACTGTCTTTTTTATTTATTGTGGCAAATTAACATAGAACTGTGTTTTATCAAAGGACCTTTATTATGAAAATAAGACCTAATAAGAATTGCTTTCCCAGGCACTTTGCAATTAAAGATAAAACTATCCAGAAAAGAGAAACGTAATATGTAAATGGAATGAGGATATAGAAATGGAAATTTTCATATCTGAGTTTGAAAAACTCAGAGAGCTTAAAGCTCTGAAATTGGAGGGATGGGATAATCTCCGTCCCTGGATTCTGAAAGAACTGGCACATGAAATTGCATGTCCAGCAGCAAGGATTTTTAATAAAGCTGCCAACTGGTAGCATATCACTACTGAAAAGCAAGCCTCTTGCCTATATTTTGGAAAGGGGAAAAAAGGATAACCAGAAAAGTAAGAGTGGCCTCAACAATATTTAAGGCTCTAGAATGTATTTTTAAGAAAAACAACAATGTAAGAAGGCGTAAAATGAAACCTAACTTTGGCAAAAAGCAAAACAGGTTAAATGAATATATTTCTGTTGATTAATACCACTGTTTGTAGTCAGTAGAAAGCACTGTAGATATCTATTAGACCTCTGTAAGATAAGTTGTGAAGAAAACGCTATTGCAGGAAAAAATCCTAGTTGTGCTAGAAGATGAACTGCTGTCTGGAGGGAGGATATTATTATAAATCCTAAAGGATCACTATTAGATCTTGTTTAATATTTTCAATAATGACTGTGTCACAAGAAGAGTATGCTAAGGAAATTTTGTTGAAAACAAACACTGAGATATATTGCTAATATAAAAGAGGATTAAAAATTCATTTAGGATAGATATGGATACTGTGACAACCTGAATAACTGAAATAGAATGAAATTTAACAGCATACAATGTATGTATGAGAAACCAATATCAGGAGTTCAGCAGCTGAAAACCATGTAAAACAAGGAAGAGATACATTAGTTGAACACAGCTTCCGCTGCTGAGAACACAACTGTGTAAAAGGTAAGCACAATCCTAAAATGTACTAGATTTGGTATCACTAGTAGGTAGTAGGTGTATGAAGATGTTATTACCATTGTATAAGGCATTCCTGACATCTCATGTCAAATATTCAATTTTAGTCTCCATGTTTGAGTGCTGGGACAGGTGGAAAGAAGGACCATTAGAAAAACAGGAAAGTTTATCTTACTGAGATAATAAATATAGTCCAGCTGTTTAAAATATAGCCATCTGGCCCCAGTTATCAAATCACTAGCAGTCTGTACTATTCACTGGCTGACCATTTTGAATCACAAAACTATTGACTAGCTCACTATCATGATAGTGTAGCCTATTGAGTCTAAAATATATGATTTGTGGAGGATGGGCCTAATTACTGGCCCTGGGTAATCACCCTGTCATAATTTATTTACTACCTCAACACAAATATTCATGATAACCTCTATTTTTAACAGTGATGGGAAGTCTTATAGTTAAGATTTCCTACAGAAAATGATGTTTTTATTTGCTTTTTAACAATTTAAAAATCTGTAACACTTCACAAATAACTCTTGAGAGAAGAGTTTTAAGATACAGTGACTGCGATTCATCTGAATAAAGAATATACACAAATATTTTACTTGAGTTTTGATGTTCCCATATTCCTTTATTGAAGAAAACTAATGACATTGTTTTTAACTTCTTTTAAAAAGCTGTGCTTTTTTTAAGAGATAGATACAGTATCTAATTAGTGCATATAATACATACTCTTTTCTCTCTGGTTAATAATTTATAATACAGTATGCAAATTGTAGGTTTATTTTATGTGCAGATTTTATATTAAAGAGAAAGGAAACCTTTGGATGTCTTCCAGTGAATATTCTACAAACATTTCTGCCAGCTGCGAATAATAGTAACAATCATTAATACCTTAGCCTTTATGAATACAGTATTCTCAAAAAATATCTTACTTGTTTGGTTGTGTGTAAGTTCTGAGGCAAAGAATGTTAAATAAAATAGAAATATTATAAATGTGCAATTTTAGTAAACTGTGATACATGGTTTTATCAGGAATATCTACTGTGAATTTATTAATTCACTTTTATTGCATGTAGTCATGTTACTGTTTTTGTTCCATTACATATTGAAGTTGTTGTTGATTGAAAGGTGAAGATGCACATGTAGAAGGACTGAGAACTGCAGTTGTTCAGCCAAGACCAAGGATCATTAACAGGGATCATCGCTTACCACCATCCAGCAGGTAGCAAAGACTTCCCACCACTGCTGACTCCCTTTTATTTCACGTGTATCACAGGAGAGAAGATGAATTAAATCTGAAGGGTTTCAAGCAGCTACATTACATTGTTGTTCTGGGTGGGTGACGGCTGTGTGGTCTGCTGCTGGACATTTGCTGCATAACTACCCCTTCATTGCTTCCTGCAGTAGTTGAGATCCAGAGAGTGTTGATGGCTGCCATGGCTGCCCAGTGCATGGTGCTTTGGAGGAGCTGGGTCTGAGTGCAGAGCAGTCACCCAGAGAAACAGCACGCTGCTAAGGAAAAAACTAGATTGGGGGCAGCCCGGAGGAGCCACTGCTGTGCAGGTCAAGCTTTCCAACAGCACAACCCTGTAGCAAAAGGCAACCTTTAGTGACAGTTGAGTCCCACAGCTTCAGGGAAACTGTGAGATGATTCATTGTCTTTTTCTATTTGTTTTCTGGAGTTGATCAAACTAAACTTTCCTGACTTAAAATCAGTTTTGTTTTAGATGCTAAGAAAATGCTGGTAACAACTTTTGGTCTGATTCTGTTATTTTTATGCTTCATAATAACTTGTCTTGCAAATTGTTCCATTTACTGTGATGAAAGACAGTCTGATTTTATGATCACAAAGGATGAAATGACAAGAAAATATGCCTTTTTATTCTTCCTCTTGCTTCCATGGTAAAACTACTTTATTATGGCTTCACACCAGCATCCTCCTATCATTTTATCTGTCAGAGCTGCTGGTCAGCAGCTGCTGGTTCACTATTTTTGCATCTTTGTCCATAATCTCTGCTGCTGCAGGTGATTTGCTGTCCATTGTGAATAAATCTCTCCTTTTTTTATTGCCGCATCAAGGAGGTGCCTTTGCAAAGCATCCATTTTATTTTCACTTCCACTTTTTTACTTTCCACACTGTGTTTGTTGACTTTGAAGCTTCAGGAGCCAGCTGAGGTAGCTTATCAACACATTTCATGTTGGAAAGACAGAAAAATGCAAGTTCTCACAACATAGCAGGAAAGTAAGTCTGTCAAGGGAGGAGAGCCTTACTTACTCAATTTGGAGACAGGCAGACATTCTTTCAGTTTGTGTCCTCTCCAGTGAAAATATACTTCAATTATTATTACATATATATGCAATTTGGGAGGCTTAACTAAATTGGAAAGATTTTGTTGTTATTGTCTATAGGAGAATTTTATGCAAATAGCATAGAAGAGAAGGAATGCTTCTGAACAGCGTCCTTCAGTGTACCTGGCTGGAATCAGCTAATGCAAATGCATCATTGCTAGTGTTTGTTTTTAATTCCATATTACAAACCACATTTGCCTGTGACAAACGAGGTTAAGGAGCCAGCAAAAGGCTTTATCATCTCACTGGGATTCTATCATTCCCCAGAGTTATACCCAAAGTGCACATGATACGCTATTGGTATGAATACCGGAAAACAATTCTAGCATGCATGCCAGAAGTTAATCATCACTCTTCTTGTCTGGTCTCTCTATAAAATAAACATTTTGATGATGGTCTTCATGCTATGTTGATAAGTAACTACTATTTGGTCATTTGATTTTCAGTTGTCTTATTGAAGTATCTGTGAAGAGTCCAGGCTGATGAGGAAGAAATTATGGCAAGCAGCTGTTTTTATTTATTTTGCATTGTTTAAGCTACTTCAGATATTCTGAAATCTAATTCAGATGTGAGGTGGAGAAATGTAGCTAGAAGATGTAGGATATATACCAGCGCTGACAATTACAAATGGAATCCTGCCCACAGCAAGCACACTCAATGTCTGTAGTAGTCTTTAAACTGTCTCCTGACTTATCTATCCATTAGCACTGCTTTAGGCTTGCTGACAAGGTAATATGACAATTGCAGTACAAAATAGGTGCTAAGCAAAGTTGACTCTGAACAGGCCACCCACTTACTGTGATGAGAGTGGTTGTTTCTGCATAAAATCTTTTTTTTTTTCTTTTTTCTTTTTTGCTCTTTGGGAGAATTCAAATGTGATTTTGTTATTCGTGTCTAAGAGAATATGACAAGAACAATAGCTGAGGGGAAGGAGAACAGAACTCTAGATTAAAAATGTGTTTATTTCTCCAGGCAGAAGAATGATTGACAAACCTAGTGGTATCCAGGCTAAAACCTGCTAAATTTGGGAGCTTGCTGAAGTAAAATGGTGTTGTAACTAAGGCATCCCTGCAGCTGTCAGAGCACCAAAAGAGTGGACAATTCTTTGGGTTTCCAGTTTCTCTTTTGTATTAATGTCTACAAAGGTGACCTTCTAAAGAAATAAAAGATTTCTTCTGAAGGGATAATAAGATTCTTAGGGTAATATAAGGAAACAATCAGACTTCAAAGATACAGTGATCCTTATGTATTGCAGACTAGTCAGACTACTCAAGTTTGATTTCTCTCCTGGTCCATTCTGCCATTTTGGTACTCATAAAATAACCAGGTCACAGAATTCTCAGTATAATCATTATTGCTTTTCTCTTTAATAAAGATCTTCTTACAATAAACAAACATTTGTCATACTAATAAAGTCTCTATAGTTAATACTTAAGAACTGATGTTTCCTGTTATATATTAAAAATACTTTTTTAAGATTTTAAATGTATGTATGAACTCCATCCGTTTATCTCTGATCATAACACAGAGTTTCACCTGTAAAGGTAAGTCTGGTTTTCTAGACACTTGGATGACTACAAGAGACATATATGATTGCCAAATAGTGGAGATAACCACTCCTGGTGTGCCACCCTGTGGGCCAGACCTAGCTTCAGATGCCCGGTAATGGATCAGAAAATTAACCTGTGAACTCATCAGTCCGTGCAGGAAGCTATAAGGGTGACAGTGCTCTCCCTGTAAACCCAAAAGTGAGTGATGCCAGGAGATCAGTTACCAATCCATGGGTGGAGGCAAGGTATTTGTTAAGAATAGGTAACAGAAGAGTGCTGGGTGTGGTGGGGAAGGGAGCATCTGAAGCTGACTTGGTTGCTTTACAGAATGGACACTTCCAAACCACTAAGGTAATTTTTGAAGAGAGGGTTTTATCCTCATGTGTGATGTCTTGGAAATTCAAAAGATATTCTTGATTGTTATGCATAAGAAAATTTATTTATTATTATTTATTATTTATTATTGCATTTATTTTGAAGCAAGATTGCAAGTATTTGTTAATGGAGGTCTCAGACTGAGGAAATTTCTTGATTATGTTGCTATTGTTCTGTGAAATGTCAGATCTGAGCAGAACAATTTCCTCGCCAGAAAGCATTTACTGCATAAAATGTTAGCTGGAGAAGAAAAAAATATAAAAAAAAAAAATCTGCTGTTGAGTTTAAAGGTAGTCTTTTGATTTGTTCCCTCTTTTAGTAGAATTGCTGTTTTTCCACTGTTTCACTTACAAAGCAACCTGCATACCAAAACCATGTACTTTTATATGATTCAGAAGTTGGAAAGAAGTAGAGACATTATTGGTATTGATTTCAATAACATGAAACCAGCGGGCTGCTTTCTTTTCATTTTGGCAAGATAATAGTTCTTATAAATGCTATTTTAATACAGAATTCTGTATACAGTTTATGTTACAGTCCCACCATATGTTACATAAAATACTAGAGTAAACTGAGTAAGTTATAGAGAAAACAGTCTCTTTATTATGCCTCATTTTCTTTCAAATACAAATAAAAGAGAAAATTATAATAGACTTGAAGCAGCGTCCTTATGCAATTCTTCATCTCATTCCAAAAGTTTATTTTGAAATTGTTCTGTCTTCTCTGTGTGGTAGTCTTGCTAATGGCTGTGTGATAAGCTAACTCAAATGTATATATAATCATATAACAGGATTGAAGTAGCAGAATTCTTTGAACTGTCTGCTGCAATAAATACCTCACTAGCAAAATAAGATGCTCACTTTTCTATAAAAAGCATGTCTAGTTGTTTGAAACAAAGTATATGGAAAGTATAATAAATCCTGAACGCTGAGGTGAAAATTGCTCAAAAAAAATCTCCACGACTTTCAAAGACATGGTTTATTGATGGAGAAACTTTTACCAGGCCTATGGCTGGTTGACCTTTCTCTAGACAGAAGAGTGATGAATTTAAGCGTTTTTGAGTAAATGTCTTGAATATTAGTATTATGTGACTGAGAGTAGAAAACTACTGTGGAAAATGTATGTAGCCTACCTTTCTCCTCCACTGCTTTAGTATCCAAATGAACATGGATTGTGTATATACAATAAAATGTAATTATAGTTTGTTTTTTTTTTAATGTGTCATCTATGCTCTTTGATTCTAAATATGCACATCCTGAACATACTGCAAAAATAGGGGGCAAAAGATTAGGAACATATTAGCTGTCTATATGTAATACAGAGTCGGTGTCTAGATGATTAAGGAAACATCAGAGCCCCGGCACAGGCAAGCATCACCAAGACTGTGTTTAGAAGTAGCCCTATTAACCAAGTACTTTTCTGAACTAGGAACAAATAGTAACATCTTTAGGTCAAATTTTCAAAGACGTTTAGCCAAAATGCACACAGGCCTATACACATGAAGCTGGCTTTCCAGCCAGTGCTCTAGAAGTCTTCCAAGAAAAAAGGTCTGCAACTGAGGACAGGACACTGACTACATTTGCAGGCATACTTTGCTGCCTCCCACTTGCAAAAGGAGCTGCTGATGTGCATGCAATCCAGCACTCAGTGTCTACAGTGCTGCAGTGGTCTCTCCTCCATGACCTGCTGTGTGCCTGGGCAGACTCAGTCCTGCTCCTGCACAGCACCCCTGAACGTGGGGTGCAAAGTTGTGGCTGAAAACCTTTCAAAGAAACTCACAGTCTGCAAAATCTGCAGCCTGGGGTTGCTGCTGAGTTGGGTGGTCTAGGGAATGAATTTTGTGTGCGTTGAGGATTTGGGTTTGAATTGCTTCCAGAGCAAGTCTGGCTTTGTATGCTGGTATTGCACTCCTGAAAACATATCCTCAAGAGCCTAAGTCCTACTGGAAGTCTGTGAGACTCAGATGCAAAATCCTAGTTGGTCTTTTGCAAAGTGAGGAGCCTGAATCTAGGTGGAGCCTTGGGGGCTTGCACAGCACAGTGGCTGGATGCTTACTGCTAGAGCAAACCAGAATGTCACCAGATGTGTTAAAGGTGCTGCTAGCCCAAGACTTAAGACTTGCAGATGTGAAGACATTGAAGTCTTGCAGTAAGACCTGCTCCACCAGAAGGACCTCTGCAAAGCTGCTGTGAAACATACTCTGTTGCACATTAGAATTGTTTCAGGGCAGTAGATAGACCCTACATGGTTCTCTTGAAACTTAGTGGTAAAAAAATGTTTTCATATCTACCTGAGGTTTATTTTTATTCTTTTTAATGCAGAAAAGATTATTGATATCAGGATTTTGAAACAGAATTAGCTCTTGCATGTGTGTGAAAAATTAGTGATGTCATATTTTACATTGCAAAATGGAGAGGTTTTGCCCAGAAATGGGCTACTGTGTAAACAACAGTTTTGTAGCTACCGGCAGTAACAAATAACAAGTGCTTTATTACGAATACTTGAACTGGAGCATTCCCTTTTTTTTTTTTTTTTTTCTAATTGTAAGCCTGTCTTTGTTTCCAGGAATGAAGGAATTCTGAGAAAAGGAGACAGATCTTTCAAATGGCATGTGCTTTCCGCCTTCATCTCAGTACCTTGTTTTGAAAAACAGAATGACGAAACAGTTTTTTTTCTGCTGAAGCAGTCACTCTCCTCCTGATCATGAGAAGTATACTGCAAATTAGAAACAAAATGGAACTGAAATCCTGTGCACATTAAAAGCAAATGCATGAGAGGTACGAAACTGAGTGGGGACATTAAAGTGCCAAAAAGGAAAACTGTCACTTAAGGGTGTAAGGGATGGTGCATTTCTCTCCCATGCACACCCCTGCAAGTCCCAAACTCGCCATCTCCATGTGCACCAGCACAGGGAAATTTAGTAAAGTGTGCTCCACTTTTCCCCGTGCTCCTGCAGGTGCAGCCCCCTCCCTGTGTCATTTTCCAACCCCCATGGCTGAGGTCTGCCTCCAGCCCTGCTGGGGGGCTGCAGGGGGAGGCGGGCAGCTACAGCTGAGCCTGGCCCAGGGAGGGGAGGCCTGCAGGACATGACAGCCCTTATGCCCAGCCTCCACACAGCAGAGCATTCCCCACCCCTGCAATGGGCTCTCCTGCCCCGCCTGTCCCAGTTGCTACATGCTGGGGTGGAGGTGGCCATGCCCTATATATAAGGCCCCTGTGGGGCTGTGCTGGTGTGTGCTGGGCTGGTGGTGTGGGGAGCTGGTAATGGAGGCCAGGGAGGCCATAGTGGCGAAGGCGGCGGTGCGGACCCCGAAGTGCTCCCGCTGCCGTAACCACGGCTTCGTGGTGCCGGTGAAGGGCCACGCCGGGCAGTGCCGCTGGAAGCTGTGCCTCTGCGACAAGTGCTCCCTCATCACCGAGCGCCAGAAGATCATGGCCGCCCAGAAGGCCCTGAGGCAGCAGGTGCCCGACTGTCCGAGCAGGGCGGCCATGGGCCCTGTTCCCCCGGGGGAAGGCCCCAGGGTGGCTGCAGGAGCGGCCATTGCCCCAGAGCAGAGCAGCCATGAGGGGACAAAGGACGGCCAGCCCATCGGTGGCAGTGACAAAGGCATGGCACGCAGGGGGCTGCCACCACCTCCTGGTGGCCCTCCCTTCTGGGACTACGGTAAGGCTCCAGCTCCTCAAAAAGGCATTCCTGCCTCTCCTCCTTTCCTCCCTCATTGCAGGTACCCATGTTGAATGTGCAGCCCCAGGTTTCTTTTTCCTTTCGTGGGGCTTGCAGCGTGGGTCATGGAGCTCTTGCTGCTTGTTGCAAGGTTGAAGCTCAAGCAATCGGCTCTTCTCTGGGAGGGAAATTAGGGAGGGAAATCAAACTCTGATGGACTGCAGCAGAGGTGTTTGTGCGTGTTTCTCAGAGTACTGTATTCACAGGCACAAGCCTCCAGCAACAAAAATGCTAAAAAACATGGGATGGCAAGTAAATGAGGAAGTTACTGCTGCAGTTGCCTGGAGCAAGCGTTTTATGATAGCACTGTAAAAGAAAGAGACCTTTTGGCCTTAATTCATGCAGCAAAGACTGAGTTTAGGTCAGGTCACTTGGTGCAAAACTACATTTTGATTTTAAGAGCAGAGGATAGGTTTTGCACGTGAAAAAAATGTATGGTCTGTCACCTCTTAAATTGCTTCTTTTAAAAGAGTCTTTCATGTAACTTGTTTATTACTATTTACTACAGTAACTTCATACTATTACTATTTACTATAGTAATTTTATGTAAATCCCTACTGACTGCAGTAGTCATTAGTCTGGGCCTCTGACGGCAGTCTACAAGGCAAAGAAAATGCTGGTCTGAGAAGCCCGGAGGAAAGAGGCATTTCAGACATCTCTAGTTCCCACCTAATCTGTCAGTAGCTGCTCTTTTTTTTTTTTTTTTAAGCTTGGTTTCCTAAGAAAATGATGCATATGATGCTGGCTATATAAGTGCCTACCAGTCCTTCCCTTAATTATTTTTTTAATCTGTTGACCAATTTCAAAAAGGCTTGGGAACAGATAATATAACTGCAGTACTCCAGAAGTAGACATAGCCTGATGCAAATTCTTCCGCTTGTCTAACAGCAGGAGGATGTGTAGACAAGAAAAAGCCTATTTGTATTCAAATAGCCACATAGTTTTTTAAGACTTAAGAGGGGCCATATAAGAGCCCAGACACAAGGTAAAAAAGCATAAGAAGTAATTGATTCCTGCATTTGAAATTGCATGGGTATGTCAAGGTCACTAAAAATAGGACGTTCTCTGTTAACTTATCAAGTGATAGCACTGAAGTTAGAACCCTGTTATTTCTCTATATTATTAAGTTTTGCTCTAGTTGAAAGTGCTAAGGTAAGTTGTTTTTTCTTGCTGTTGCAGATGTGCTGAAAGACATCTGCAGACAGTGCTTTACTAAGGTCTAGCTTCACAATGCACAAGGCAGAAGATAATGCAGATCGTTATGCAGCATTGCATTATCTGTTGCACTTTTCCTTTGTTCCTTAAAAGATCATAAAATAAATTAATGAGGAGCTAAACATGAAACCAAAGAACCAGATTTTCCTGGCTAAGAGTGGAATTTGGTCCTGCAGTTACATCTCTGAACTCCTTAAAATTACAGTGATACTTTTATTTGTTCTTTTCTCATTGTTTCCTAGCTCACCCTGCTTTTCCTCCAGAATATATGGTCAACTCAGAATACATGGAGAGAGACCCTCCAAAAGTGTACCCTGGCTGTTCTGGGGTGTATCCTTACCACCCATTTCCAATGGGATTCGCCATCAATCAGCCAAGCTGTAGGGGAGCGCCATCACCTCCAGGGATATCACTTCAGAAAGGTTTCCGACACATTCCTAGCAACTATGGGCCGGGGAATGCAGCTTCTGTGTCAGTAAGTAGTGTTTTTTTTTTTTTAATTAATTCTAGAAGTACTGCTGTAGTTGGACTAAAAGATCTTTGAAGTTCCCTTCCAGCTGAAGTAAAACTATTCTGTTCTATTCTATTGTGTTCTGTTCTGTTCAATTCTAATCTGTTCTGTTCTGTTCTAATCTGGTCTGTTCTATTCTAACCTGGTCTGTTCTATATTCAAATCAACCTTCAAATCACAGAGACTTGGTAAGGAGCAAGATCCTAATTTGCCTGTCACTTGTAATGGTGTGTGTAGGCACTTGCAGTTCCTTTCAGTCATGTTGATTTATATGGGTGTTGTCCAATTTTTGTACCGTGGTTGGACACATTATTAGATTTGCAGCTGCCGTGTGCTATTCTCTCTGCATTGAGTACAGCTCAGCAGTTCATGTTAAGGCAAAGCGGTCTGCCTCAAAACTAACAGATTTATTCTGTTCACATAGTAAATCCCTGACACATTTTAGGGGTTATTAAGAAAGAAGGTGGTTAACAGCAGTCTGTAGTGCAGATAAATTATCCCAGTGGACCAGATACGCACAGGTTGGGAAATCTCTTTTCTAGACCACCACTATATGTGGTTTTGAATTTAATTTTTAACTGCTTTGAAACAGACAGAAAGGTCTTATACAATCTCTGTCTGTACCCTGAGACACAGGATGTATGGCCAGATCCAACAGAGAAGTGCTCCTATTTCTCTGATGCTATGGCTCCTGAAGGGTGGAAGACTCTTCTTGTACAGGGAATGAGTTCTGGCATGCTCTAACAGAGCAGTCTAACAGAGCAGTCCTGTAACCACAGAAGACAAGGTCTGTTGGGCATGCTGTGGTGCACACCAGCCCTGCAGTGAAGGTAGAGCCACTCACTTCACTGGGCTCAGAGAAGAATCCATAACTATCAGGGAAGTGATGGCAAGAAACATTTTCCTACATTGCCTCTCCGTTGCATGAAGGTTCTTAGACTTATTAAGTGGCAGGTGAAGGTGAACTGCTCCCACTGCTCTGATGAGATGCCAGAATGGACAGCGAGGATTTATAAGGTCAGTTGCAGCTGAAACATGGTCTGAGAAGCTGCTACCTCGCAGTTCATGCATGTTGCACTATGCGCAGGCTTCGCACGTGCTAATGTATGCACAGACATGGCAGCATATGGCCACAAAATGGACAAAACTCTAGAACTGTCACAGGTAAAAATTCAAACAGAAATTGCTTGATACTGCAGATGTGTCCTAGAGAGAGTCACTAAATGAAGGTCCTTTGCTCCATGTGTTTCTGCAGATTCCAGATGGAGGTGGAGATTTGCATCAAGGATACTACGCTCCTCTGCCTCAGTTCATCCCACCAAGTTTTCTGCCAGGGGTTCATTACATTCCACCTCCCCTTTCGCTGAACGTGTTGGCTGAAACAACCAAGGAAGCACACGGTAAGTACTAGATGAGCCTTGGGAGATCCAGTTATAACCTAGTTTCAATACCTAACAATCAAGGTGGACCCCCCCAAGAAACCCTGATTCTAGATTTCAGTTTTCAGGGTTTCCCAGATCCCTATGATGGAGTCATGACTGAGATCCTGAAGTCCCAGGATAGACTGACAGCTTGTACAGCTCTAGGCAGCACTGACTTAGCCTTACATTCTTGGTCTTTCCAGCCAAAAAGCACCTCAATCTCACTCAGACATTGGATGCTGCAGGACTCAGAGCCATTCCAGAATACGATCTCTGATGTGATCTAAATGTAAATATTTTTCTAAATAGTTAGTCTGAAGGACATATTTAAAAAAAATACATGTTTGGCTCTGTTGCAATTTAAGCAAAATGTTAAAAAAAATACAGACTAACACTTCGCATGAACAATGTGAAATTTCTTGCTTATCTGGAAATACTACATTTTAATTGCTATAGATGAAAGATTGACTCTTCAAAATCTCAAATTGTTTATATTGAATCTCACAGGATTTTAAATTACTGGCATAGATAAGTTTGTGTGTCCCTCTCTTTTGTGTCTCTTTCATGTGTTGTGCATATTTCTAAGTTTTTCATTTTGCTACAGCTAGCTGTGACCACAAGAGGGTAGAGCTGCTCAGAGAATTAACCACTAGTATGGGATGAGTGAATAGCCAGTTTCATGTTAAATTCTTTTTGAAAATACAGATAAATAAATGTAACTTTATTTCTCTTCCTGAATATGAAAATAAGAAATGGTAAGTCTGACTGTTTAGAACACAGATTACAATCATCATCCAGTGAAAAATTAAATCTCTTGTATAAGAGGGATCAGAAATAGAGGACTGTAATTGTATCATTTGAATTAAAAAGATGGTGGTGGTGGTTATGTGGGACAAAATAGAAGTTGAGAGTTTTTTTGACTTGGTTTCTCAACAAAATAAGGCTCGCGAAGTCTCATTTTTGTTAATGTTAGTCCCCTCATAACTCTTCAACCGATCAGTTATTTTCAGCCAAACATATCTGCTGTGATCATGGGCCTACACAATATCGACCTGCAAGGGAAACATATGCCTCCCACAAAATCATCTCTGCAGCCATGATGTGGTGTTTGGCTAGCAGTCAGCTTGTGCTGAATTCGTAACTGATGTGTTTGAACCTTGGCCAACAACCAAGTCCTTGCCAGTCAGCCCAGCAGTGGGCATGGATCTCCAGAGCAGTCTGCTTCACGTCTGGCTGGAAAGCCAAGGAAAAATCAGAAGGAGAAGTGGACAAGAGGAAAATGAAGAATATGGATGCATGGGGGGTATACAGACATCACAGAAACGTGAAGCTGTTTTAAGATACTGATAAAGGTATTGGGACTTTAATGCAGAGTGCAGGAGATACTGGGCTGCTGGAGGTGAAATAACATGGGCTGAGTTCGAGGGGAAGACAGGAAGCTGAGGGCTGGCAGGCAAAGCAGAAAGTGTATGTGAGGATTGATGGTTTTTGTTGTTTAGTGGGGACAAGAAATCTGGGGGATACTGCAGCTGTTCTGCTGGGTGCGTGGAAAAGGGAAGGAACTAGGAGTAGCAGACAAACATAGGGGACATGGAGAGAATTAGGGGTATTGCATAAGGAAAACAGAGGAAATACAGTCCTGTATTATTAGAGTGAAGCTTTACTGGACAAACAATCGTGAAAACAGGCAAATGGGTAGAGAAGAGAGGTCATGAGAGCACCCCCCTAGAGAGCAAAATGCCATCTAATGACCTCAGCCCTTATTACACACCAGGGAAATCACAACCCAGGCATAAAGCCATAGGAAACAATGCATCATGGATTGTGCTGTTCAGAGAACAAACTAGTTTTCTTAGTGCCAGGGATGAGGTACAAATTAATTCCACTACATAGTGGTTTTGCTCCAGGATATGTAGGAATTTGCAATTGTGACCCAGTGAGGGGGATAATTCTGTATGAGGTCATATACAAAATAGCCTTGCAGCAGAAGATACAGATGTAGAGGGAAGCTACAGTGAAACTAATAATTCTTTGATTCTGGTTTTCAAGATGCTTGAAAAAAGAGAAAAGCCGTAACACTCGGTACATAGGGATGTGTTAGGGTCACATCATGTCTTTTCCTAAGAAAGGGACTGATTCAAATCTGCAATTGGACTTGAGAACATCCTTCCTCCAGAGAGACCTGAATTGAAGTGAAATGGTTTCTCTGGCCAAACAGTTGCAAGAAAATGGATTTAGAAAATTCTAGCAGGGGATAACTTGGAGAGAAGAAATATCTGCAGTCTCTGAAGGGAATATGAGATGATGACAATTTTTATTTTTATTTTTTAAAAAAGCAGTTCCTATCTAAAAAAAGATTTTCCAAGGCTAGAAGCTGCTGCCAGAAAGATTTAAGTCAATAGTTCACTGCAGCTGAATGGAATGACTGAGGTCAGTTAGGTTTACAGTGGTGATTTGGTATAGACCATGTTGTTGTACAATTTCAAGCTGTATTTAGTGTTATGGAGATTTGACAAAATAAGCACGAGGTATGTCCAGTAAACAGCCAGTATGGGATTTCAGGATAAAGTCTGATTGCAGGTGGTTGGCTTTCTAAAAGAGTAAGCCACAGAAAAAGAAACAAAAACCCAAGTTGCCACATGAGAAAATGAGGCAGGTAATTTGTAAAATAGCAAATCGGCAGGTAATTTGTAAAATAGAAGTTCCTAGTTAGATGTGAAGAGAATTACTCAGTCAGTCCAGTCCTTTAAAAATTCATAGCAGTGTTCAAAAGACATGGCATAGATTTGCTGCAGTTAAGTGTGCAGAAGAGCCTGCCTCAAACTTCTGTTCCAGTGAAGCTTCAGTGTTTGCCATCTTGAAGCAAGCACTCTTGCTACATTTCTTGAAGCACAGCTGAAACAATGGAGTGCTGTCTGAAGTACCATGTCTCAGCTTGGAGAGCTGCAGCTCTTGATGTGAAGCACCTTTGAATTAACTGCACTGAAAAACAAGCCAGATTTTTTAAAGTGCACTGGGAATTTACCTCTGGACGTGTGATAGATATGTTTAAGGCAAATTGAAATACAGGGATTTGGGCGTTTGTTTGTTAGTTCGTGTTCAACCTTTTTCTTTCTCTCTCTCTCTCTTTTTTTTTTTTTTTTTTTTTTCCCCAGCTACTGCAGCTGACAGCCAGGATTCAGGGGTGGTTTGTGAATCTAGCCAGCCATCTTCATCCCCAGAAGAAGCAAGTGGAGATCAATCTGTATATTCTAAACAGTAAATGGCTTGGAGAAAAGCTGAGTGGCAGGCAGCATTATTTTCATTGTTGAGGAGAGTGTTAGTTGATACGAGGCTAGACTGGCACTCAGTTACTGAGCAGCCACAACAGCTAAAAGAAGGGGATTAGTCCCCTGCTCACTTTATGATCATGTTAGAGCTACCAGCCTCACAGCTCTGCTCCCTAGGAGCTTCTCATTCCTCTGCTGTAAAGTTTGTTCATAAAAAAGGTTTTCCAAAGCCAAGGTAAATCCCATCCTCCCTAAGCAGGTGGAAGCAGGAAGGATTATGACTTTGATTTCTGGTTCCTTTGCTGAGGTTAGATGACTCCTTGATTTTAGAGTGAGATCTCCAAGCCGTGTACACTCTGTAGCCTTCTCGTGTTCATGACGGTAATGAAAAATGTGTTGTTTGTATATCAATTTGCTGTAAAGGAAACCTAGTTCTGAATATTATGGAAGAGTTAAGTTATGTAGAGCCTGAAGACTGAGTGAGAGAAGATGGGAAGACAGTCCGGGTTGCTGATTTACCTGGCTGTCTAAGAACCAGATTCTCAGGATTTAGCAGGCTAAGGGAGCAACAGGTGCTTGGTACGCTTGTCAAGAGGGGCATGGGAGGAATTTACAGAAAGGTCTGATACAGGCTGAAATACAGTGCTTCTGCATTGTTTTCTGGGTGAACTGCCTTTAAGGTGCCTGCCCTTCAGTATAGGGACAGTCTGATTTGGAATCGCCTCTTGTCACACAGGCTTCAGGACTCTGAGTGCCTTTGCTAGTTTATACCTTATTTCACTGTTGTGTAACTCAGTGCGGCTGACAAACTGCCATTTGTTTCTAAAGGACTCATGTAGACGGCTTTATGCATGTGGACTGGAGGTGCACTGTGGCATATTAAAGGTGTGAAGAGATTGCCTCGGAAAGTGGGACAAAACACCATTTAGAATAATAATTAGTTAAAGCCATACATATTCTAATTTTCAATAATACTGTTTAAATAAAAATGAAAGGTGCATTCCTCTACTGCTTTGCCTAAAGGAACTGGTTTTGTATTAAGTGAATCAGTTGTTAATGTTTGAAGAATTTGGGGGGGGAGAGGGGCTTTTGTGTAATTAAAAAGGATACTTTGAATCATTGGTTTGGTTTTGATGATTTGAGGCTTACATATCTACACGTACTTTTTCTAGCTAAATTTCAGATGTTGCCTGGTGTAACAAACCTGTTTGGAGTGAGATTTAGGCTTCAGTATTTTTCTTCTCAAATTTTTGACTGCTACTCTAAAGGTGAGTGCAGTAAAATAAACATTCTTCTTTTCTGCTACTTGTACTATTAATCCCTTGCTCGATGCAAGATGTAAAAAAAAATATCCTAAACTGACAGTTATTTTTTTATGTAGTAGATGAATGTTTTCCAGCACACAGCCACGGTTTGGGGGGGACAGTAAGTAAAAGTGGCAAGTTGAAGACTGCCAAGATGAGAAACTGAAAAACACATGTATCTGTAGCAAATAATCTGATGTACAACTTGTTATATGCTAGATTTACAACAGGATCTCCACTCCCAGGAGTGTCCCAAACCTCCTCTTAAAACTTCTGTGTGCTAGGGAAAATCTGAATCCTTCTTTAAGGTGTTTGAATGGAGCAAAGCTCTTTTCAAAAACAGTAATCTATGAGTAGAAATACCATCAGCACCCACAAAGCAGGTTCCTCTGTGGATGGAGTTGATTGATTTTTTTAAAATACAATATAATGATTTAAGGAAATGGTAATGTACAAGATGAACAGTTGAATAGCCTCCTTCCCAGATATTTTTCCAAAGCCATATTCAGTGTTGTATTACACTCCTTAAATCTCCAAAGCAAGATGGATTCCAGCCGATTTCACTGACTGTAAAGCACAGTCATTGCAGAAATACTTCATATACAGTACTGTTTTCTCTCTATTCTGTGCCAGTCACCACCTCCAGATTGCCAGGCCAGACTCCTTATTTAACTTGTCTTCCAATTTTGAACTGTCTGTCAGTGAACCAAAACTTTGACTTTTTGGCTTTGAATCATGGTATGACACTCCAGTAGGATCTCTCTTACTGCATTGCTGCACACCAGTGTTTATCTCAGGAGGAATGTAGCAATTTAAAGAGCCTGAGAAAGGCAACTAAAGTGAACAAGGAGAAGGAGCAGTTGCCTTACAGGGGAACTTAAAAAGAACTAGAGACTTATTTTGGAGAGGAGAATGTTGATGAGGGATATGACTGAGTTTTACAACATCATAACAGCTGTGCCAAAGTATATGCAAATATATAATGCAATACCAAACCTTATTATTTCCATACATGTGAGGGAAAAGAAGGTGACCTGGGACATGGGCAAATGATGCCTGACCAGCCTGATTGCTTTCTGTAATGAAATGATGGGCATCTACCCCAGTCTAAGGCAAAGAGGTGGATAGTTACAATTGGCTTTCCTAGGGAATCAGTAGTGGGACAAATACAGTTTAAAAAGTATATCCGTTGCTTGGTTTGGTGTCTGACCAAAAGTTTCAGTTTTTTACCTTTTAAGAAATTTGTCCCAAAGTTCTTTTGCACCTATCTCTGTGTGGAAAAGTAAATTACGTAAATTGAATAAATTTTCCGTTAACAGGTAGAATTATCTTATGTAGATATGACAAGTTTTCATTCTTAATTTTACGCTCAGCTTGTCCTTTTTAAGCAAGAAAAAAATGTGCCTTTACAACTGGTATTGTCATACTGTGCATTTAAGGACTTCAAAGCAAATAATTTTCATTCCAAACTTAGTGCTAACCAATGTTTCCAATAATTAAACTCTGTGATCTCTTCTGACTCCATTTATTTAAATAAATGTCTTAGGGATAATGAAATCATTTTGGATTGAAATGGAATGATTTGGATTAGACAAGTCACTCAGAGGTCCTTCCAACCTAAATCATCCCAGAATTTTATTGGTTTTTATTAAGGCTGAAGCCACATAGACTTTGGTCAAATTCATAAAACCTGGGAAGAAAAAGGAAAACTAGCTATGATACCCATTGTTGAAATCTTCTTGCATGCAAGCTGCTACTCACTGCAATAGGAATTCTGTACATAGGATTTATGTCACTATTTTCTGATTGACTCCCTTGCTAAATCTGAACTTCTAAAAATGTCATTCCTAATATGTGACACCTGGGACAACTCTCTATCCTCACTGCAGGCCCCTGGGTCATCACAAAACAACAAGCTTTGACTCTACACTGAAGGGGAAAACCTAAAATAAGGAGCCAGGTCTTTAAGGTTTACTCACACCACTAATTTCATTACTTTCAGTGGAATTACTTGCAAGAGTATGGAGTTGACAACGTTAGTTAGTTATGCAAGTTTAGGCTCCAAGTTTTATACGGAGGTGTCTGTGACGTTGTCCAAAATGTCAGATTACTGTAGATTTGCATTTTCTGTAGGAGCTTTGGAAAAAGGAAAACAAACCCAAGGGATTCTAGAAGGATCACGTAATAACATCCATTCAGCAAACATGTAAGATACATTTGTCATTGCCCCACAGCGTACTGCAGTATCTTAACATTTCTGTGATGTGGGCTTCCACATCTGGACTGAAGCAGGTTTTTGTGTGACAGTGATTGTGACAGTCTTACTAGTGTTTTATTTATTTATTTTTCTTCTTGGAATTAGATGCACCCAATTGGAAACCTCTAATCCACAGTAAGACTATAGCTGTTTTTTCCACATTAGTGAGTAATTAATTTTGACCAGCAATCCAAAGAAATTTTTAATTGCCTACCAATAAAAATCAGCTTGCTGCAAACAAAATTCTCCCTCCCCTTAAAAAAACAATTTTCATGACAGAAAAATTCTTTATGATGTGCAACATACCTACTTCGGAACAGTGGAAACTAATTAAATCATTCTTATGGGTAAATGGGTCTGGTTTTCCTATTTTTTGCCCAATATTTTACTACTGCAACATTAGCATTAGTCACAGAGTTATGTCTATACTTAGCTTGCCAAAATGTAGGATAGGAATCCAAATGTAAAGAAAGACTTTGTGGAATCTATTCCTGAAATGAGTGTCACTGCTTGTTTTATTGTAGCCAAGGCCATTGAAAGAGTTCCAGATCCATCACAGATGACCAGGCAGTGATGTGCCAGTTCACCTACTCATGCGTTTTGCCTCCATGAGTATCCTTACAAGTTTTTCTTACCAGGCATCAGTAAGGCTTGAAGAGCCTAGGCTAAAACATTCCTGGAAAACAACAACAATGACAACAAGAAACAGGCTTATTTTGGTAATAATTTCACTTGCAGTGGGTACCATCTTCCTGATTTCTTTCTGTTGGCCCTTCCCACTGTCTCTTCGGACATGATAAATGCAACATCACTGGCGACCTTGCTACTGACTTTCATAGGGCAGTCTATGGATCTAATGAGGGCTCTAATGGTGGGCCAGTTGTGATCTCACACTTTCCACTTTCATTTCATGAAACTCTCTTTAGTGGAGGCATTTCTGGTCTCATTTACTAATTACTTCCAGAACTACATAGTCTTGGTACAATCTACTCAAAAGTGTGCAGGCCATATAAGCTAGGGCAATACAAAACTTTTTTTAACAAAACATGCTTTAAATAACAGCCACATGCACAGTTCCCTTGGAGAACCTTCCTATTTTTTCAAGACAGATTCTGCTTCCCATTAAGAAAAGTGTTCTTCTGATCAGGATGCAAATGGACTGTTCTTCATGCTTTTCTACAGTAAATTTTCACTCATATTCAAATAATTCAAGAGTCTCACGTACCTGCAGTAGTTGTTTTTTGACATTCCTTTCCTCATCCACTGTCTCGTGTGGTGAAATGGTTCTGTACTTCCTAATGTTCCTCAGTCCTTGGATTACAAATTTGCTCTAAATATCCCTAGGCACTTTGGCCATCTTCCTGCCTGTCTTTCCAATGTCATGCACACTGGTAATACCATCCCTTGAGCTGCCTAGCATTATAGAGATCTGCAGAGGCCAGACCTGGTTGGTTTACTTTCCTGTGTCTGCAGCTGTGTTTTGTTTTCCTCAACACACTTCACAGTATTTTTCATGGCCAGTGCAATGATGGCATACAAATGAATCAAAGGGAGAAACTTAAACAAAATAGAGAAGATTAAAATAATTTTCTTCTAAGGAAACAAAAGACTTAAAGGAGAAGTTGTAGTGGAAGATGGAGAATCAGAACCTGGACTCATGTTTCCTGTGGGTTTGGGACTGACTACAGAGGATAAAGCCACCTGGTATCCATCATCAGCACCCAGAAAAGTCCAATGGCTCCGTTTGTGTAGTGGGAGATCCCTCACTCCTTCCTGAGGCAGCAGGATTCAAGCGAGCCTTGCTCATTGCCCTCATTAGCTGAAGTTCACGGAGCTGCCTTTTGCTGCAGCACATCAGTACACTTGAGCTAATGCACATTTTAGAGGCTGTGAATGTAAAGGACTATGCTAACAAAATGATGACCTTGTCATGCAAAAACAAACACACACAAACAAACAAATGAAAAACACAGAAGGAAAAACAAACTAGGTGGTGTTTGGACTGGATTAGCCCATGAATTTTGCCGTGAGCAGGTATCTGGCAGATCGCAAACTCTTAGTGACCCACAGTGTTTTTCGTAACATGTTTATAAGCAGCAGATGAATCTATGAATCTATGCATTTCAAAAGATGAAGAAGAGGGAAATTTTACTTCTGGTGAAAACCAGGAAACTATCCAGAAGCAGGGTTTCATGAAAGCCAGAGACAGATTTCAGTCCCAGAGTTCATTGTCCCCTTGTCCCCAGTCTTCAGTCCATGGAGTGCACCAAGCACAGTTATGCTGAAAGGCTTTTTGAGATCTGTTTAATTTTAGACAACAGGAGGTATGGGGCTTTTGGCATCCTGGTTAAGATCCTTTGTTTTCCATGGGATGCGTTCCACCTGCAAGTTCTCTGTTAGTATTTCAGCCTAAGTGTTTGCTCATGCTGGTACCAGCCTATCTGGCCCTGTTGATGATGGAAATCCTCCCTGTCTCCTTGGCAAGGCCGCGGATTCCCACTTTGAACCTCTGAGGGGTCTCACAGGGCAGGCGGGCTCAGCCCTTTGTTAATGGGCACTAATGAGAGGAGTGGCCACGCCTCACACACGCACGTTGGGATGGTGGTTGGGCTGAGGCGGCGGGCTGAGGTGGGCTGAGGTGCTGCCATGAGGCAGGCCGGAGTGCCCTGAGGCACTTCTGTGAGGCTGGCTGCCTCACAGTGCTGAGCTCGGCCGGCTCCCTGCCTCAGCCTGGGTGTCACTGAGATGTCTGCCTGTTGACTTCTGCAGATCGAGTGCCTCAGCTAGGTTTGAGGGCCTGCTTCTCTTGGTGTTCTCCTGCAGTAGCCATGTGTGACATGAGATTCCTCGGTGTGTTGCCTTGTGTGTGTGTGGGGTGGGGGATAAGAGCACGAATGATGCCTTTGTGGGCACTCTGGGCTGGGCTGCAGGTTTGCACTGTCAATGTGTGGGCCTTGCCTGCTGCTCCCACGTAGAGGAGGCAACGCTCAGTGCGAGGCCTGCCTTCTGCAGCTCAGTTTGTTCACTGGCGCAGAACAAACTGCTAGCCCTCCAACAAAATCCCAAGAAAAAAGTTTGCCTGTGCTGAGAGGGTAACAGGGACCTGGTGGTGATTTGCCACCGCTCCTGAAGAGCGAGACTTGGGGGTACACCAAGTACCCAGCTCTGCCCGTGCCAGGGGACACTGGAGGAGACCTCAAGCATGTTAGCAGGTTAGTTGTGTTGGGCACTGTCATCTAGCAGCTGAACCCACACCTGCAAGCTTTGTCAGTTACCATATCTAGGTTTTGGAAGGCGTATATGGCATCGGCTTTCACAAGTAAAAATCAAGCTTGTCATGCATTTTGCCAGTATTTGAGGTAGCTTTGTTTGACTTCCATTTTAAAAGTTCTTGCTTTCAGAATATTTTTACCATTTGAAAAGTCTAAAAGAAAAAACAACCCTGTAGCTTAAAAACAAGGAAAGAAAACATTTAAGACTTAAGCCAAAATACCTTCATTGTTTAAAGCAAGCCAATGCAGTTGTTAGTGGTTTTGGATTCCTTGGACTTAAATTTAGCCCTAATGGACATTTAGCCGGAATGTTAGCTCTGTGAGACTTGTGCATATTTCTGTTAAATTTGCTCAGTCTAATATTCAAGGTCAAATGAAGCCTGTCTCAGACCAATTTAAATCTTCACAGTGCTTCTTAGTAGCTAAACTAATTTGGATTGTATATTACCAGTTTCCAAGTTCAAAAGTGAAACTTAGAAGACAGTAAGCCAATGCAACAGATTACCAACAGGGTGGCATGAATTTTCCATTATTTTAAGTCTAAAACAAGTATGCACGCTCCTTTAGAAGAAATTCAGGTAGGTGTATTGAAGAACTCTGAATGAAATGTGGTCAGTCTCATGCAATGGATAGTTCAGAGGATAATGACTGCTCCTGGCATCACAGAATAAATTAGAGCTCAGGAAGAGCTCTTTTAGCTCTCTCAGGAGAGCTCAGTACCTTCAGGGCAGGTGATTCTTGATCTGCCTGCTGCAAGAGGTAGTACTATAGGAAAGAGCACTACAAGAAAGAGGAGAATGCACTGCAGGGACTGCCCATTTGTTTCATTACGGCAGACCATGGTATTTTTTTTTCTCTAGAGCATATTCAGAGGTGCTTGGTACAGTTTGACCTTCAATTTAAGATTGTTGTTGAGGACCCCACTGCACTAGAGTTGCATATGCTTATATAGCAAGATAAAGAAATAAACTTCCTGGTGTTACTGTAGGGAAAAGACTGGTCAAAGATACTTTTATTCTGTTTCTAGCTTTCCCCCTCTAAGCTCAAGCTTGTCAATGTAATTAGTAATTATTACAGTGCTTAAGTCATATAGCTTTTAAGTAGATTCCTAGTACATGTTAAATATGCCAGCTCTTAATGGATGATTCACGCAGCAGGGGGGTATAGTAGTTGAAGCTGAATCAGGAAGGCTTTGCTCAGTACCTGACCTCAGGCCTGCTAGGTTAAGTCAGGCAGCTAATTCTCTTCTTATCCTGGTTTCATCAGATCAATGGTTTTACTGACCTTTTTTGGTCTTGAAATGTTGCCTGAGATCTGCTAGAATTATATAATATAAAGCTGTGGAAGTTGCAGCATGTGTACAGATCTGGTTTGTGTGGTATCTATTGTGCTAGAGATCTAGAGCAGTAGATTGTAATTAAGGAATTCTAAAGTGTTGTTGTTGGTTTTTTTTGTTTGATTTTGTTTTGTTTTGTTTTCTCCTAGGGTATAAACCTCCCACCCAGATAAATGGCACGGTTTTCAAACATGAGTGGAAGAATGAAGAAATTAAGAGCCTTTGCAGATAAAGAGCTGGAATACATATTCTATGTGTTATAAAGCAGGAACTCCAATAAGGATACATAAAGGAAATGACTCTAGCTTGGAGCCTACAAAGAAAAATGAGGACCTGCTGGGAGCTGCACAAACTTATTTAGGACTGGTCACAGTTCGTTTTTCAACATAATGTATTTCAAGCATGATTTTCTAAATGTTTGTTTTCTTCTGATACATTCAAGCACAACCGTTCTAGAATATGGACTTTGTCCATACCAGACAAGACTTTTTCTCCCTTCAAATGTTACTGCTTTTGCGTCTGATCAAATTGAGAACCACAATTTAGAGAAATAAATTTTACAAAGAAAGCAGAAACATGCAAAGAAAGTGACTGTAGTTGGAGGGAGTTAACTTGGGCTAGTATTTAATCCACTGAGTTTAGTTCTCTTCAGAGAGACGTTCAGCCAGAGGCAACAAAAACCATGCTAACTCTGAAGAATGTACAGAAAATTATGTATTGAACTATGGTCAGAATGCAGACTCTGAACCTTACAAGATGTTGGTTCTGTGGAAGAAAAGCAGCAAGTGATCCAGAATGCAAAACCATAGGCATTTTTTCTCTGGCAAATGACAGCATATAAGGTTTAGTAAAATATTCCAGCAGTGTTATTCTGAAATGAAACTTCCAAAGGAGAATCCTGATTAGAAATGTAAAACACACATGTACGATGATATTGAGGGACAGTTTCTCAATAGGAGCAAGACTGAGTCTGGGAAAATGCATGCAGAAGTTATGCGGTGCAGAAGTGTCTGACTTTGGTGCATCAGCTATGTCTTACTTGAGAAACCATTGAATCATGACAGTGCAGCTCGCCGTGTTACATCAACCCAAGAAGCAGATTAAATCTAAGTTACCATGCTTTGAGGCTGCCTCCAGTGTTTTGGTTACTATCAGTTTCTGTATACAGTCTGAGCATAACAACCACTTGCCATCAAAGCAAGACTTTAACTGGAACTCCTACCTCTGTTAGTAAAGAAGCTTGGAACTACAACCTCAGTGCACTGAAAAGTTCAGGAGGTAGAGTAATGGAGCTGTTTTGAGAGGGGATGATCTGACTGCTTTTGTTCATCCTGAGCAGTGACTGAAGCGAAGAGGCTGGGCTGATACCTCAACTCAAGTGAGTTTCTGGAGTACCAGAAGTTACTTTTCTCAGCAAAGTATGGTACCCTCAGGTAAGACTACCTGTATGAGTAAGTACTGCTCGAGTTAGCATATGCTCATATTGGAGAAGCTGTTTTTGGTGTACTGATTAGCAAGACAAGGTCTTCTCCTGTAGGTTTATTTCTCATTTTATGTTTGAGCAACATCAAGGAGTCAGTTTTACTCATTGTTTTAGAATACCACCCATTAAACAGAGCTACTGTATATTTCACAGCATATGAAAGTCAGAAAAAGCAGAATATTTTTAGCTATCTTTCTATTCCTTGCTAAGGAGTATTTTACAAGATGTAAATGGATTAATAGCAGTTAGTATCACCATAGCAAACTGGATATTTGAATGCAAAGTTTGGTCCAACCTGTAGAAAGATGCTTTTTATTCCTTCATTTATTCCTTATTTGTTCCTTCAGCAGGAACAAGTCTGTTTGTGTTTAGAAGTAACAACCTGTAGCTAAAGGAAGCAAATTCGAGGCTAATTACTGTGCTTCAATGAGAAAGCTAACAAAAGACAAGACAGATGTAACACTGAGCAGTTACAAATGTGGTTGGATGACAATTAGGATAGAGCAAGTCTTTCAGCCTGGCTGGGGTCCTCCCAGCGAGCACTGACGTGTGCTGATGTGTCACAACTCTAGGAGCCTTGGTGCTGGTCAGTGCTGTCAGAAGTGCGTGACTTTGGGTGGCCTCAGCTGCTACAGCAGCTCCTCCTGTCCCTAGCTGCAGAGAAGGTGGTGTCAGCACTGAATTGCTTTGTGGGTCAGGGCTAATGCAGCTGAGAAGAGAAATACAGGAAGAAACCTCTCCTTGTGCAATGGGTGAGGCTCCAGGGGAGGATGCAGGAAATGCATTCAGAAGTTTAGGTAAGGCATTTAACCTAGCTGGGATTCATAAGCGTTTGCCTTCAGAAGAGCGAGTTGTTTTGTTTTGTGGTTGTGTTTGATTGGAATGTGATGAAACCCGTAAGCACATATAAAAGAATAGGTCCCTTCTGGAGGTAATATACAGAAACACCACTGATGTGTGCCTCAGCATGCTTCTGCCCCCCCCCCCCCCCCCCCGTTTTACACATTCATATTGCTTATTCTCAAACTATAAAATCATTACCTGTTTAATGAGTCTGACAAAAACTCCACCGTTAAAAATAAAAAGCAATTTCTTCAATAATAAGCCGCAGGAAAAACTGATGTTTGAGGAGACTTTTCTCAAATAGAGAAATATTTAGCACAGATTTCTCCGGTGTAGAGATGCAAGCACGTGGCAGTGACTGGAATCAAAAAGACAGATCTGCTGGTGTAAATAACATATTACAATATACTCTTGTTTTAAAAGTCAAACATTTCTAATAAGTTCACATTGATTAAAGGCTTTGGAATATTCTGTCAGGTTTTCCAGCATTGTTGAACTGAGTTAAAATGTAATCGACTTAAAACAAATAGAACAAAACACTCATCTAATAAACGTCAGTTTCATGCTGACTGGAAAGAAAACAGGGTGTTCCTGCCCTGTGACCCCGCGCTTGTGTTAAAGCACAAAGTCTCCAATCATGCAAATGGAACATAAAACCTTTCACTGTTCACTTCTTTCTCCTTGGAATGAAGCAGGTATGTGGTACAGCGGGCAATATAAGAACCTGGCTTTTTACTGATGTAGAAATGTTATAGTGCACCTCGCTGAATAGCCCAGTAAAGGCTTGGCAGAAGGGAAGTCTCACAACTGATGAGCACGTTTGGCAGTATCCTACATAGTCACGGGTGTTAAAAGTCGTTTCGGACTGAAGTGCCCCAGGGCACATCTGTGTGGAGCGTGGGGCAGATGTCTCTGTGGTGGTGACAGCAAGAACAGTGGCTCCTGAACTGAAAGCAGTCTGCCTGCCTCAGTGTGGAGCCGCATCCTGCTCAGAGACGTGTCCCCCTTCTGCAGAGCACACCTGAGCTTATCGCACATCACTGGCAGCAGTCGTCATCTTTAGAAGACAGGCAGGAAGATGGTGGCCATGATGACATTGTGAGAGATGAGCCATGTCTGGCGTGGTTGTAGGGGAGGCAGGAGCTCCGTTTAGTTAAAGTGAATCTTTGGAGACTGGGTGGTTGCAAAGAATCTAGAAAGAGGCTTTGGTGGAAGCTGTATTGCAGCATTTCAACGGCGTACTGATGAGCAGAAGACGGAAGCCCAGATCTATAAGCAAAGGTTCAGTGAATGAAACTTTCAGGGTGAATATCTTCTGTTCTGGGGTTTAACATCCCTCTCCAAA
The DNA here is from genome assembly GCF_964211835.1 of Anser anser. NCBI lineage: Eukaryota > Metazoa > Chordata > Aves > Anseriformes > Anatidae > Anser > Anser anser. The sequence goes on from NC_139728.1 coordinate 26,728,462, forward strand.
ATCCTTGGTGTTGCGGTGGCAGGCAGGTCAGTTTGCCTTCTTGCTGTCATTAAGGAATGTGTCAGTATTGTGGGTATCCCACTGTGTGCTTTTCTAATTTTCCTTTCAATGTAACTCATTACTTCCAAGCAAAAGCTAATGACCTTCACTTGTGCACTTTGCCTTGTTGTGTGCTTTCTCCCATGCTTTGCACTTTCTATTTAGACAATAAAAGGACCAAAGGGAAAACAATGTTTCTTTATGTTAGAAGTACAGTGGCCTCACATGTCAATATTTCTTTTCCCCCTATGCACTCCAACTTAGTTTATTTTTTTAAACACTTTGGCCTCTTTTAAGGAGATTTGAGTTCCAGAGCAAACCAGTTTGCACGACGTGTGCAGCTTCATGTTGCATTGGACTGATCGCATTTGTTATGTCTACCAGCTGATAGAGTTTTCTGAAAATATTTAGCCTGTAATATAACCCTCCCCAGTATTCTGTTTTTACTGCAAACATGCAATTAATCAACCTAATTGTTCCAATTACCCAGAAGCCCAAGTGATTATGATAAAAGGAAAAAAAAAAAAAAAAAACAGTGATGGCTTGGGGTGGCTATAGGACTGAGATGAACCTTCAGCACAGCCCAGGAATCTTCCATGGGTCCTCTTGTGTCTGGGGAGATGTCTGGATACACGTGCTGGGTGTCATTTAGCACAGCCTGGGTACTGGCCGTGTCTCTCAGGTTATCATCACACACTGCAAAGTGTTGCCAGACCCAGGACTACCAGAAAGTGTTAGCTGTCAAATAATTGCATGAGAAAGACCTGAGGAAATAAGCACGCAGAAAACATCATTTAGCAAATATCAGAGTTGTCATTTGCTTCAACAAGACCAGCATCATTCAGAGGTCAGGTATATATGAATAATTCCAGTTCCTGAAATATCGGAAACCAAAATGAAACCAAAATGCTGTTTCTCTTTATTGTAAATTATAAGCAGTGCTGTTTTCCCCCCTTTCAAATAGCTTTCATTCTAGGAGCTTGGGTCTGTAATAAGTTTCACTTGTTTGGCACATCCTCGTGCTCTGTTAAAAATCCTTGGAAATGGTTCTAAAATTAATGTCCAAACACAAACCTGTGAGCAGTGATCCCGGTGGGGGCACCAGCGAGAGCTCTGCGCTTCCAAGACCTCTGAAAATCTGTGCAGTGACTCTGATCAGCTGTGGAGAAAATAAAGCCAACCGTAGTCTGAATTTCTTTTGTTTAAAAGGAAATAACATTTTAATGTTCCAGAAAAGAACAAGGTGTGTACTTTTATTTTGCTACTGAGATGCCACTTGAGTTTCCAATGTTCTCTAAGAAATGGACGTGGTTTTGTTGTGTATATATGCACATATATGTGGTTGTTCGTGTATATATACATATGAGGGTGTAATTCTCTCACACCAGCATTACATCACTGTTTATCTGTTGTAAATCTGTGTCACTCCTGAATTACGTTATTGTGAATACAGTTGGAGCTTGGACTGCATCATGGGTCTAAGACGCTGTTTTCTAATAGGATTAGTGAGTCATTTATGTCCGGATGTGGATTTGCTCGGGGGAAGGGACCAAGCAGGTCCTAATTTTTGATCCTTGCAAGATCCATAGGAATTTGTGCTCTTCTGAAACTTTGTTGCCTGTCCTTGCAACTCTTCCCCATCATGGGGAGCTGGAGAGTGCCAGGGCAGTTCCTGGGGTGCAGCTTTCTTCCCCTTGGTAGCCAGTGTAACAGAGGTGTTGCCATGCTAGGGGAGATTAAGCTGATTAGGACTTGGGAGTCCTCAAAGAAATGTGGGAACGGACCTAACAGTGATTTACAAAATCCTAATCAGGGAGCTTGCAAATGCAGAATAAACTCAGGCCACAAAGTAAGGAGACCCAGGGGTATACACTGGTAGGTGGCAGAATGCTATTGAGACCAAAAAGACTAAATTATTCCAAGAGGAATTGGACAAAATCATGGGGAGAAGCTCATGAGGGCTATAATGCACCACTATCCAGGGTAGGAGAACAAGATATTGAATAGGAGGTTTAATTGGTGTGTCCCCAGAGCTAATGCTGACAGCAGTTCTCCTGGAACAATGGCTCCTTGAAAATCTTTCTGCTGAGCAAGTATAGGCTGGCTAATAGCCTCTGTAATTTCGATAGTTTTAATGAGGCTGGCAATAGTCAACAGGTAGAATAATCTTTATATATAAATTTTTCTTTGCTTGAATCCTTGAGGTAGTTTCCCATCACTTGCAGTCTAAGCTGGCTGCACACAGCTAGCCAGTCATCTGACAGAAGAAAAAGTAATTATTACAGGTACAGACATGTATATTTTATGGGAAAAATTAGTATGCCACCCTGTTGAGTAAATATTTACGAAGATCTGTAGCCTAGAAAATACTAAGGGGGACAAAACAAGTGCCAGTTAATTCTGTATGCTTTGGATCAGATTTCAGCCATAGTCAGTGCCAATTATAAACCTGAATGGAGTGGCACAGTATATTAAGGAACATATAATTTGTCATACAATGTCAACATTGCTGCCATTTTATATTTCTTGAGGTAGCAGTTTTGAGCCAGCTCTTGTTAAGTGTCCCAAATCTCATTTAACATGTCAAAAACTACTTCCATTGTTAGTTCTCTGAATACAGGAGGAATAGGCGTGATCGACAGATTTTGACAATCATAGCTGGGCTAAACCTCTTAATGGTGGGATTTAGCTTGTTACAAGTATGCCAAGTCAGAAGCCAGTCCTGCTAGAAAAAGCTGTTTGCTGCAGCTGTCTGCCTGAAATACCCGTACAATTCCAAGTAAATGCCATCTTCAGACTCTGACCTGCTGTGTTCATCACTTAATCTAAAAAAAAAATGTCAGAAATTCAGTTTCTAAGAGTAGGCTCAAAACCAAAAACTAAAATTATTCTTTATTTGGTGGCTACCAGAACTGAAGTCTTACAGTCGTAAACACATCCTAAGTGTTTTATGCCACTTTTCTGCCCCATATCCTAAACAGTCGAGAAACATTTTGCATGAAGTATGATACGGCAAAGCAGCTTCACACCTGAAGTGGCTTCATTACCTAAAGCCAGGGCAGTTCCACCGTGCTGGAGGAGTGAAGCAGCTGAGGAGCCTCTTTTTGCACCGTAGGTAACCCAAAAAAGCTGAAGTCGGCTCCGCGGCTGCAGCGATGCTGGGCAGGGGCGGCAGGCGCAGGCTGGGGGGTGCATGCTGAGGTTGCCACATGCTCCTCCGGGCACTCGCTGAGCACAAGGAAGGGTGCTTACTTTCCAGGAAAAGGTGGTATTTTATATTTTTAACACAATGTTTGAGAGTTTGTGACAGGAGCACCAGTCCCAGGAAAACCCACCGCCCTCAGGGAAACAGAACTAGCAGGAGCGCTGACGCAGGGTGTGCCTGGAGGTTTGGGCTGGACCCAGGTGTCTGTACAGGCGAATTATTCCTGTTGAAGAACTATGTCCATTAGTTTGTACAAAGCTCCAGACCATCCAGCTGGGTGTCTGCTAGAAATTTATATTGCATGGCAGCCCTGACATCCCCAGGCAGAAGGCTGGGTGACATAGTTGGGCTCAGCACAGCTCGTTAGCTTGTGCCCTCTTTTGTTCTTCAGCTCCCTCAAAATCTTGGCCTGCCCAGGGTTAGGGGCTGGTGCTCTTGCCTCTATTTTTCCATTCTCAGGCATTTCAGGTCTCTTACATTCACAGGAAGGCATCCACTGGCACCAGCATATGCTGAGGTAGCCTCAGTATAGCGTCTGTGCCTTCCATATCCCTGTGCTCCTGCCCCTTTTAATTCACTGGTGTAGCAATGTGATTTCAGGAACTCGGAACATATTCTCCCTGAATAAGCTCAGTGAAATTGGATACTTTTTTTTTTTTTTTAATTAAAAAGATAAATTGTTTTGGCTGCAGTAAAATCTAAAAACAATGTTTTACAATGAGGGAGAGATGTATGACATGCATGACTTTTCTTAATACACTATTCTTACACTACTCATTACAGGATCTAAAAGCCCATTATATTCCAGGGTGAGCCTGATTACTGTGTTTCTCCTATATAATATTCTATAAATTCCCATAAAAGAAAGAAACACTAGATGAAATTAATGTTTTTAAGTACTGTGATTGCAATTGAGGACCAGGACTCTGATTACTGCATTTTATAAAAAGTGTTCTAAAATGTTATTTTACGTGCTATCCTAAGTCAAGGCTTATTTTAAAAACAAGCTTTTGACAGCAAAAGTAAATACACATGATTATCTGCATAATGCTGGATATATTTTGTGATGATGGTTTAAATTACCGTCATCTTTTCAGCACCTTTTAATGCCATGAAAGAAAGCTTTCTTCGCTGCCTTTCAATGTGACAAGTCTGGCATACTGAAATATCAGCCGTGATTCCTAGGAAGATTTCCCTGCAAAGCAACTACCTGTAAGTTTAATCAATATTCAAAAGCTTTGGGCCTGAATTCTGCCACCTGCATGTACGTGCTGAGCAAATTATTCCACTGAAGCCAACGTGGCTCCGTGCATAAAATTATTTTGTAAGCCACTGGATGAAATGCCGTATGTTACTACTCTGCCTATGGTTTGTGCTCTCATATCTGCTCTGATTAGCAAAGATAGGTAAAAATTCAGACAAAGGGGGGAAAAAAAAACCTCTTAACTCTCATTAAATTTTATTTCATTTTTGAAACTTTTTAACAACCTGCTAAATGATAGTGAGCAGGAGTCTTCCTTGACATGTGCTCTTTGAAATCAAGATCGAACGCGGACCTTTGGTTTAAGGAATTTTTACTGAGTTTTCATTACTTTTTTAATTACTCTGTTGGTTTTTTTTTTGCTTGGCTGAAAGGAAAAAGCTGGTTCTAGTCAAAGCACCATAATTAAATGTTCTCTAATGCAAACTCTTGCATAGTGGGAATACCTGGCAAGTAGTGAGCCCTTTCACAGCCTGATGTTTGCACTGGAGTATCTGCTTCGTTAACAACCAGTACCCAGGCACTGAGCGGACTTGGGCTCAGGTACTGAATTTACTGCAGCTGCTGAAGTTTCTCTGAGTTTCTGACTTTCAAGATGTGCAGCCCAGGCTTTATGCACGTACAGCTCATGTGCCCAGCTCTTCATCGGGTACAGTCAAAACAAAACAAATAAAAAAAAAACCTTTCAGTTGATCAAACGTGGAATTAGTTGTGGTAGGCTCTTTAGACATTATCCCTCTGGGATATTTATGGCAGAGTAATTGTATCACTCACTCTGCTGTCGAGTGCTATGAAGAAATCTGGAAGCCTGAAAATGGAGGCTTGCTCCTTATCTTGGGCAGAAAAATATCACCCATAAGGCTCCTGTATATCATTATAAGGGATTATTATTTGTATTACATTAGCATGCAGTGAGAGCAAATTCAAGGCCCAGTTAAGCCAAAGCTGCAAGACCACCATCCTTCTGGTCGGGAAAATATATAGACAAAAGGAAAAAAAAAAAAAAAAAAGCAGAGGACTGAAGAAAGGTTCTGGAACTAGAAACAAATGGGAACCAAAGTTTGTATACAGTAATAATATTTTTTAAAATACCATATATAACCAAAAATTGTGCTCAGACTAGACTCAAAGCACAATTGTAAGCCTTTGCAGGGGCAAAGCATCATCTCTCTTCTGATTTATAAAGTGAAATTTTTTAACAACTGAGAAATTTTCCAAGTTCTCCTGCCTACCCGTGAGCCTAGAGGATGTTTTGAGTAGCCAGGTTTACTTGATGTGTTGACACCAGGCTTGTTAGAGCAGCATCTGAATGTCTCCTTGAAATGCACTAAATGGTGCAGCTGGCATCAGGCACATGGTGTTTCTCCTAGTCTCGCCCTGGGGCAAAAACTCCATTTAGTGGGTGACTATTTTACATTAAGCTTTGCTCTGCTTTTGTTTTGTAACCATTAATACGTATTTCTGTTAGAGAAGGCAAAGTTTAGAGCATGCTCTGCGCTTGGAAAACTCTGGGTGAAGGTTGTGATACTCCTTAGCTCAGGCTCCATCCAGAGCTCAGCAGCAAGGGGCCCAGCCTCGGGCCCTAGCGTAGTGTCCACAGCAATCCCAGGGCCATGTGGACACAAGGAACTTCCCAAATGGATGTGGCCATCCCAAAGCAGCAGGAGGGGAGTCTCGTGCAGTGCTCAGTGCCTGGTCCTTTCTTGGGGTGGGATGCTGAGAGCCAGTGCAGCTCACAGTCAGCCTGGATATCACCTTGGGTTTTGTTCTGTATGGAGTTTCATGGACACTTTTCTTTGGGAAAGACGAGGTAAGCCTTCCTTCTTGTCATTCATCAGTTCATTCTTTTTCATGAAAAATATTTCATTTGCTCCTTTTGGTAGTTTCAACACTGCAACCTGTTGCCAGCCATAGTCAGAGAACTGCTGCTGCGTTTCCTTGTGCTTTGCATTCACTCCTTCGGTTCTTCCCTCTCCGAGGCAGCTCTGTCTCTTTCCCCACCTTCCCCCAGAGCTTCTCGCAGCATCACAGATGTTTTGGGCTTGTGTTTGTGTACCCCCTTTTCCCTGGTTCCAGGCACCATCTTCTCAATCACTTCTCCAAGGGGGAACTGATGCCAGTGAGGAACCTCATTACTGACAGTTTTTTCTTTGCCTTCCAGACACATTTCATTTTCTTCTGTCCTTTTTCCACCCTTCAGCTGTTATCAGCACTGTCGTCACCCGGTGACTGTGCTGAAGCCGCTGGTGTCCATGCAGCCTGAAGCCTGCTTTATCCCGTTTATTAAACCAGCTGATTCATTTCATTTTAATGGCACGGCACCGCTGAGCCTGAGGCGAATTGCTGCCTGCCGCGAGGAGGAGAGCATCGCTGCCAGTCAGGGGCTGGCTGCTCTCCCCTGCTGACACATACAACAGCCGGTGAGAAATCACTTTTGTTGAAACTTCTGGTGAGGAAGAATGCAGGTTGGCCAAGACCATAGGATTAAAATTCTTCCTTCTTTCTTTTAAAGTACCATGAGGTAATCTCTGAATAATAAATGGTCAAGATTTTGGTTGTATTTCTTATATGAAAGTTTGTCTTTCCAGCAGCTCAATTTCCCCAGCACTGAACTGGGAATTAGTTCAACACTAACACAGAGGGAGAGTGTCGTATTCTGAAAAATCCCCTGCAGAACCTTTTTTTTTTTTTTTCCTGGAGGATTGTGGTGTTGGGTGTATTTTGTGCATGTATTGAACAAACACAAGAACGCTTGGCTTGTGTCTAAAGAAACTTTAAAAAGAAAAAATCTTAGATACAGCCCTCTATTGCAGACTGGCTTCTGCAATGAAGCAGGGATTAGTAATTTGGGATGTCCATTTTGTAGCAATATCTTTCCTGAACTTAATCTGACTCTTGTACTTACAGTAGTGCACAGCATGGCTTGGTGTCAATTCCTTTCCCCAGGAATGACTGGTGCTCAGCAGCCTCTGCGGCTTTATCTTGAGCAGATTCCTCTGAATCTGCCCATCAGGTTCCCAGGGAGGGGCTCCATTTTCTGCTTAGGCCTTTAAAAGCCAGTGACCACCATGGCCTCACTCCACAACCTGTGTATCAGAAGGCTCACTGTACTTTTTTTTCCCCTTCACTTGTTCACAGTCCAAGGAGCATTTGGGAACAATTTGCAGGATGAGCCCCTGGGCCCCCCTCCTTATCCATCCAGTCCATGCTGCTGGGAATTGCATCTGTGGTTGCATCACTTCTCATAGATACATAAAACTTGCTGCTCGGGGCAAAGACTGTGGCAGCATTAAATATTGCTGATAGCATCATTTGCTGACTGTTCTCCGAAGGTACTGATGACGTCTGTGCGTAACTGGAAACTGCCTCGTGAGCAAGTTTGGGATGCTGAGTCCCAGCCTGCAGAGTCAATCATACATTGTGTTACTCAGCTTTAATCCAGTTAAGTAAAACTTCTGGAGGTATTTATAGCTTTATTCAGTACGTAATGTTCAACAAAAGGTCACTGGGCAGCATAACGTCAGTTAAAATAATAAAGGCACTAATTAATTGACAAGATGTTTTCACTCCAACTTAATCTGCCAGAATGTAGCTCTGCCTGGAGGACATAAACTGTCTTCCCTTGCTTTTTGCTTTCTGTACCTTCCAGTTTTAGCACTTGCAAGGCTTTGCTTAATCTAGTGATTATTGCTAAGCTAGTTTGAGAAGCCAATGTGAAAAAAACCACAAGTAACTTCGGGAGTTTATTGAATGCATCTCCCACCTTTTTCAATTTGCTCTTTTTGTTTTCTGTGTTTGAAGGAGCACAGTCTGTCACCAATATTTCTAAGCTGCCATGCTGTATTTCTAACTATTTCAGAGACTGCTCACTGAGGAGAAAGTATCATAGCCTTAAAATATCTTCTGCAATTGTATTTATCTTTCCACAACATCTCTGGAAACCTTCATGCATGATTGTTTTGGCCTGCTGAAACTAATACTAACTTGCTAGATCTGAAACAATTGCTTTTAGGACAATTTGTGACATACAGCTACTACTAAGTTGTATTTAAATGTTGTCTAATAATATATTCATTAAAGAAAGCTGCTAGCTAGACACCACCACAAACTTCCTCATACCAGTTCCTGGTTATACTGTCTAGGTCTCTGTAACCCTTTTTCCCCAATCTCTCTTGTATTCTCTTTAATTACCTCTTGCATTACCTTCCTAAAGAACTCCCATGCCCTTGTTGTCTCTTCCCAGGAGATGAGCATTCACAATTTGCTTTAGGTGATGTTTTGGTGCATGTGTGCAGGTGAGCCAGGCTGAACAACAGGGTTACTAACATTTTTTTTGGTTACTTACAGGTGCCAATAATTTGGGAGGTAATTACTCCATGAGACTCACTAGCACAAAGCTCTGCAAGAAGCAATGCTTAATGTAGTAGAGGGCAGGTACTGCTGCAGAGATATGTGTGAGATGCTGTTTTTTCTATCCCTGCAAAGCTATTATTTGCAGAGGGGAGGTGGAATCCGAAAGGAATAAACTATTGAGGCTGCTGGGTTTCATTATGGTTATCTGTTTTGTGAATTGTGCTATTTTAAATAGTTTTACTGACTTTAACTGTTATTTCTAAGTGTTTAGAGAGATGACTAGGTAATCCAAAGTGATAGGGTAAAGTGATCCTTGAGAGTGAGTGTACACATCTAGAGAAATAAACACTTAAAAACAATTGCTGAAATCTTCTAATATCCAGATGTTTAAAGCATCACACAGATACTACTGCGGTTCTCCTGCAGAGTTTTACTGAGTTAGTATGTCTTTCCCTTACTGAACGCTTAGTGAGTACGGAAAGTGATGTGTCTGAAGAGCATGCAGCTGCGCAACTCTGGAGAACCCTGGGGACCAGCTTCCATCCCTGGCTGGCGAAGCAGGCATTGCTCAGTGCTCCTGGGACCAGTGACCTGTAGCTCCTGCTCATGGCATCAGGAGAGTGCCAAAATCCCTCCCAGGGCCACTGGGAAAGTACTGCAGAGTTGCTTCTTTATTTCTAAAATGTTCATGGTGTTAATAATTATTATTGTTTTTATTAATATTAACAATTTACAGAGGGAAAAGCAATCTCTGCAAGTGTTACCGATTTTTCAGTTAAACTGACAAAAATCCACTGCTCTAGTGGAGGAGGCTCATTCACATGAAGAGCATTTTGCCATCTAAAATGGTGCTTCTGCTTCAGGTGGGAGCTGCTTGAGCATTAAACACAGTGAACATGAAGTAAATATAGAATATTATTGTATGGGATAATCAAAGGCTGTAGTGCACACCATGAATGTCAAATGTTTTCCATTAACACAATATCTAAAAGTGAACTGGAAAATAACATTTAACAAATATTACCCTGAAATCAACCATAATTTTAATTAAATAAACATAAGCAGGCAGCTGAAAATCAGATCTGAAATCTTTAGTAATGAGCACCATAACCAGTCAGACACCACATCAGTGTTTGTAATCTATTAACAATACTGGGAGAGATCATATAAAAACGACGGTTTCTATTTCAGAAAGGAAGTTGATGAGATGTTGGCAAATATGCGCTGCGGTGGGGGGTGCAGCCCCCTGTGGCAGCGCAGCGGCTAGAAATGAAACTTTTTCAAAGAACAGGATTAAAAATGGATCCTTGCTGGGGGCTGTGCCTCAGGCGCTGCTCACCGTGGGCCTGTTCTGGCTCACCGAGGCCTGGCTCCAGGAGCAAGGCCCTGCCCTCCCGTTCTGTGTCACCAGGAAAGGCAGGTGGCTCACTGGTGGCCTTAATGACAATGTCCAGCGGGGAAAAAGTCTTCCCAAAAGAGAAACGTCTTGCTGGTTGTTAATGAGCCCCCTCAGGTGCAATGTCTGGGCATCCCCAGGTACCCTGCACTTTGGCAGAGATGGGCTGTGAGCTTTTTGGTGTCTGTTTGCTGTGACACTGTCCCTCTGGCAGGGTGAACCTTAAAAGTGGAGGTAAGAAACCCCATGCTCCTACAAAATGGTATTTTTTAGAGTCTAAGCTCCGTTAATTCTTCAAAGATGTACATTTTCTGCTAATCTAGAGCTTAAACCACCAACACCTTGGGCAGAGCAGGATAGACTTCTTCAAACACAGCCTGCGGACACTTCTGGAGAAATCCCCAGGAGCTAAGCAAAGCTTTTGTCCAGGCTTGTCAGCCTTGTTCTCCTGGGACATGATTCCCAAGGATCAGCTGCGGGGTTTGGGGGAGCACTGGGCAATCTGCTAAACTGCATTAGCTGTAAAATCCCATATATAGAGTAAAAGAGGTTTAACTTTGTGTATGTTTTCCTTAGTTTAGGCAGTGTAGAACAGCAGGCTGTCCCGATTAACCAGCATTTCCCCTGACACAAACCAAATGGCTTACAGCTTGAGTAACTGTCTGTGGAGTCCCATGTTTATTATAAATTCAGTAGATGAAAAAATTATTTAAGTTTCTATGTTTTTACAGCATTTCCCACCAGAGAACACTAACACTTGTAAAACAATAAATGCTATAGTATAACATAGCAAGACTAGTAAAATGCTGAACAGTAGATAAAGTTATTTACAAAAGACCATTATGGTTTCTTTTGGAGAAGCAATGCGGCATTTAATTTTTAGATACGTGTGCCAGGCATAACTTTTAGACGTTACAAAAAGGAACATAAATATAGAAGCGCACATATGCAGTTAGGTACGTTCATAATCTTAATTACTTCCCTCACTAAAAATAATTTGCTCCCATGTTTGCTCTCATCTCTGCTCCACCAGTCTCTGAGAAGTGAACTACTTTGCTAGGCCTTTCAAGGGAAAACCAGCAGCAGCTAAACTTCTGTGCCCCACTTGGGCTGATTTTCAAACAAGGTTTCATGGGAAGGCTGGGCGTGCAGAGGATCAGAGAGAAAGTTGTTTTGTTTTGGAGCAGTGAATGGATCGGGGACATTTCTTCAGTTAAGCTAATTTGTTCCCTGACGGGGTTTTTTCCATTCTTGCTGTAATGCTGAATTCCAGCGCAAATGTTGACTGCTGCTGTCACAGGATGGTGGTTGGAAGGGAAATGCTTGGCGCTGCCTCCGGTTACTCATTGCACGGTCAAGTCAGAGCCAGCTTACAAAATGGGAAGCTGCACATTAGCATAAAGGAACTTAGCTGCCGAACCACAGAACTGGCTGATGCAGATCCATCACCTACCTGCACGTTTTGGCATCCGTGAAGGAATGAAGGCAAGGCCAGTGGCTTTAATAGCAAAGAGGTGGCGGTCGTGTTTCAAGAAGCACTTGAACTCCACCAGCTTTTTCAATCGATATTGCCTGCGTATGAATTTCCACCTCTGGAAAAGTAAGAAGTGAAGACCCCACACAGCAGGCTCTGTCACGTACAAAGTCCACAAACCAACCAGGTAGCTCCCGAGGAGCAGTTGTTTCCACCCTTCTAATCCCTGGTTGAGGACTGCTCAAGGTACTTTCAGCCATACTAGAAAATCACGAGTTTTCCAACCTGGCGAGTCTGAATTTGCCACTTTCCCTTTGATTTTCATTGCATCAGTGAGTGAACAAGATGCAGCTGCATGGCTGTGCTGCAGGTCTGTCTGGGCCTGAGGCTGTTCAGGTGGGTGCTGTGCCCGAGCAGTGCTGGGGGCAGCCAGCACAGACTGCAGACGTGAGTCCTGAAAGCAGGCCTGGGCATCACCGCAAGGTGCTGGGAGCATGAACAAAGAGATCTCTTCATTGCGGGTATGGTGGAACTCCAACTGAGAGCTGACTTTAATTCGGGTAGCTGCTTCACCATGTGCCATCAGCCAGCTTAACTGGTCCCTAAAATTTCAAATTGAAGGGGAGAAAAGTGACTCAGAGCTGAACATTTCAGGTTTTTTTTTTGCATACTGAGCTTTCCCTTTTTATATACTTTGCTTTTATATAAGAACCACTTTGGCAAAAAAAAAATCAATGTTTGACAGTTTTTATTTAGATCTTAACATGTGGTTTTTATATTCTTAAGTTTAGAGAGATGATGAATTCTGTCTTTTGAATTTTTTCAAATGTTTACGTTGTAGGTATTGGAATCTGCTGGATGTTTAATATGGAACCGAGAAAGGAAGTAGGGCATTAGTTTTATTGGGGGGAAATTTTTTTTTTTGAAAGTTCCTTTAAACCAATATCTCTCTGACATAAAATGGAAGTATGTATTTATGTTGATCATAGAATTTGATACCGCGTAATGTAAGTGTCAATTCAGAGATACTGCTGCCATTAAATATTCTGCATTTATTGTATAATAATTGTTTCACAGAAATAACATGATATTTAGAAACAGTCAAGTAGGATTAGAGGGAATCCATTGCATGGCTAACGATTTTATGTGTGGCTGACAGTACTTCAAAAAACGTATTAAGTACACTATTTGCAATAGGCTGTGAGCAAAGGGGATATTTTTAAACAGACTTTTATCACTGCCTGGAAGAAGCCTTTAGCCAACACCAAACTTGCATTCCTTCTCACAGTTAATCATAGTCTTAATTAAACAAAGCAAAGCTGGATAGGAAGGCAGTGAGGTAATTTTAGACCCTTAACTCATGGATATAAAAGCATTTTGTACATTTGGGAGTGAGCATGGAAATCTGTTTTATGTGTAAGGAAACTGAGGCAGACTGAGATCGCAAACTTCCTGGGGCTTATGCAAAGGAACGGCAAGGTAGAGAGATGCTCAGGACCCAAATCTCACCCCCCTGTGACCACTGGTGGTTCTGGCAGAGCCATCCCAGAGCAGGATGCTGTTCCCAGCCTGCAAACCTGCCCGGAGCCCCTGTGCTAGCCGGCAAGCAGCAGCCTTTGAACAACTTGTTTTAATTATGTGAGGAGCATGCAAGCTTTCCACAAGCATCTTTTAATCTTTTTGATATTTTTGTTCACACTGTCACAGATACGTACTGCATTAATTTACTCCAACTTGATTCCGTTTGCAATAGACAGAACAGGACAGGGAAGTGGCTGCCACGATTGCTGCACCGGCCACCCCAGCAGAGCTGCCTCAGCGCAGCCTTTACACCGTCTGTACCTTAAGCTTAGACAAATATGAAATTCTTTTGGTTGCTGGTGATGGAAAATCCTTGCGGATTTTACATTTTCAAGAAACGTTTGCTCTTTAGAGCAAGGAGCCGATCTGCCCCTGCAACCCAGCCATGTTCCTCCCTGCCTGGCAGCCCCTGGGGGATGCCCAGCTGCTGGGGCCTGATCCTGATCAGGAGGGCACCACACTGAGGGTGCACGGCTGCTTCCACAGGGCTGTGCTGCTGGATCTTGGGGTGCTCCAGGGCTGTTCATCCCAGCCTGGGCCGCCTGTGGGGGCCCTGCTGGGTCCATTTCTCTGGCAAACATCCCTCTGCTCCTTGCACACCTGGTATCTCCCTGTGGATACACCTCTGGGTTACTGGAGTGACATCCAGTGCCTCCAATGCTGGCATTGCATTGCCTGCAGAGCGCTTTGTGTCTATGTGTGTGCAGACAACCACAGGGGCGGCAGAGGGAGCTCAAGGACATGCAGTCTCAAATTTGGATTTCAGACCAGCAGGATTTTCTGGGTGCTGAAGTGTTCTTGACATAAACTCTCTGCCTTTGGCTGTGGCAATAACTTATTTTTAAGCTTTCAAACTGTGTGGTGGCTGTGTGGGGCCTCCTGGGTTGTTCTGGAAGGAGAAGACCTGAATGGGCGAGGTGTTACTCATAGGAATCCCTTTGGGATGGCATTTTTCTTGATGTTGTTGATGAGTTCAGCACAGAAACCTGAGGTGTGCTAACATGACACTCTGGTGACTGACACCACGTCAGAGTGAAAAATCATATAGGAAAAATTGGCTGGTCCTAAAGTGAACATTAATAGAAGTTAGGAGGAAAAGCAGTAACATGAAGTGTAATACTGTGCCTATAATATATATATAATTATATAATCTATAATATATATAAATTATATAATCTAAAATATATATATTATGTATATTACATAGATAGATAGATAGATAGATAGATAGATAGATAGATAGATAGATGTGCCCATATACATATATATGGGATGGAGGTAGCAGAGCATCCCTAAACACGGTTATAGAGAATGTGTGGAACAAGCTTCCATACACAGAAGGGTCAAAAATGCTGCAAGTACCAAATATCTCCCACTGAAACCAACGTCACACAACTTGGCTTTCAAACTGGGTGGTGTTTTTACAAAGCTTCCTCCGTGGCTGTCAGGCCAAGTGCAGGCAGCCTTACAGACACTGTGTGTGAGGGTTTCACCTCCAAAATAACCTGGCCCAGAGGCGGGGGCATCTTCTTCTTCCCTTCCTCAGCCAGGATGCGGAAGGTGTCTGTGAGCCTGAGCAAGAGGCTCAGGATGGACCTTAATAAAGGGGGGTCAAGCAAACAGTCTGTGCACTGTTACTTCATCTGGGATTTGCTGGGAGGTCTTCACATCAGAAAAATACTAATAACAGACATTGTAAGGATTATCGGTGTCCTTACTGGCCTTGTTGCTTAATTCCTCGGCCCTTTTATTACTTCTGACTGATCGGCGTTCATTGCTTGGCCATAATGACATTTGATTTTTGAGGGGGGAAAAAAAATAGGCAATTGCTTCTCTCCCTGACACAGTTTAAAAAGCATCAGATCTGCTTGGAAAATCTCTGGAAAAGCAGTGGCAACTTTTTGATAATTTAAATTCATGCCGAGAGTCAAGCTCTTTTTGCTGGGTTTTTAACTGCAAAGAGAGCCCCGTAAGCCTGGCCCTGGACAAGAGATGGGCAGCGGGGCCTGGGCAGGACATCTCATACTGTTATTTCAGAGCCGGAGCTCCCTCTTGTGAGAAAAGAGAAATATCAGAGACGTCTGGGACTGCCAGCTGGAAATGTGCAGGGCAGGGGTGTGCAGTGGACAGGCAATAGCTCTTCTCTACATCTCCCAGTGTGCACACACCTATAGCCGCTGGGGCAGGAAAATGGGGCATCTGTGGCTGCGGTCTTGCAGAATTGGGAACCGGCACTTAGATTTGTCCATGGCTGCCATCTGCAACCTCATGCTTGACAAAAATGAAGAATACAAAATGTTTGTCATTTGAAGGAATTGTCATTTTTTCCCCCTCTTTTTCATGACTTCTGTCCTTGATAAAAAAAAAAAAAAAAAAAAAAAAGCCTAACTTTATGTCTGCTAATAAAAAGCAGAAAATAAAGGGATCTGTCAAAAGTAATAAATGCAATGTAAGAGTAAATTAAAAACTAAAATGCTTTCATTGTTGTTGCTGTGCTCAGCATCAGCCGTGATAAATTGGTGACTCTTCTGTCCTCCTGCGCCGAGCACCAGAGCTGGGCTGTCCCGCACCTGTGAGACCATCGCCACCTGAAGCGGGGGAGCCTGGCCACGAAGCACGCCAGAGACAACAGCCTGCAAGGAGCCCCTGTAGGTCGCTCCAGGTGTATTTTAGCCTAGGAACATTTATGGAAAATACTTGGTATTCACTGAAATCTGGTGCGCTTTGAAGAGGAAAAAATGTGTTTGAGAAGTATTTTTATGAGCCCTAGGAATAAGTTCTTTCTGGCAAGCGTGACCGAGCGGCAGCCAAAGGGGCGAGGGCTGCGGTGGTGGCTTCCCTGACCCTCCCCTGACTTGGGCGGTGAGTCCTGGGACAGGGTTTGGGCAGCGCGCCCTGCACCCGCGTCCTTCTGGGCAAAAACCTGGGCACCTGGGGACTGCTGCTGCGCTGGGACCTCGTCATCAGCCTGGCTGTCGTTGCCCTAACACCAAATCCAACATATTTGGGTTCCTTCCCCCTGACATGTTCCCACTGGGACCTTTCACCTCTGGTACATCCCCACCAGGGAAAGGAGGACTCCTTCCTTTTCCAGCCCCCAAAGCCTCCAGAACTAGGGTGCACCCAGGCGGCACCACCTCCGGGGGCTGAGGCACTGTGATGCTTTTCTGGGATGTAGATTATCAAATCAACCTCTTTTCTCTGCGCATGGCAAGAGTTAATTGTGCTAGTGTAAGAATATTATTCCAAGGGATTATTTTAAAAATTACCATTTTTCTTACAGCGGGGAACATGTCCAATAATTGATGTGGGAATATTAATGCAATATGTGTGTGTTATCAATTTAGAGAAGCAGAAGACATACTTCCTTAAGCTTCTAATCATTTATACATATGACCTTCATTTATACAGCAGAAGGGCTCTTCCAGAGAGCTACAATTCGCTTCAGATGTTTAGCTTGGGTATTTTGCTTTACCTTCCAGCTGCCAAGTTTGGGATTATTTAGCAGTAAAATTAGAAATGTGGATTTGAGTATGTACCAAAATCCTGACAGGTGTTAATGGAACTCAAGTTGAATATTTTATTCTTTAAATAGTAAAAAGTAAACCTGCATTTGTTTAGCTTTGCCTTTCTGCCAGCTATATCAGGTATCTTGTGTGACTAGAATCACTGTTTTCTGTACATGGGCTTCATGGCAGTTTCCAGTGCCTGTTCCCAGCTCAGGCTATATTTATAATCCTAACGGATTTCAGCTCCACAGAGAATTCCATAGACAAATGTGTGGTTCTCGACCCAAAGAGATAGGAAAGAAAACTCATTATGCTATATAGCCCAGATTTGCACAATGTGCCTGAAAGATGCAAATAGGCATCTAAGAGGATTTTCAGGAGGAAACAAAATCCTGGAGGTGAAATTAAAGCAATTAAGACAGCTCTAAAAAAAATCCCTCCTAATGCCCTTTTTCATTTTCATGTCTTCAGACACCTTTGAAAAATCAGCCCCTCAGCCTGTTATAATTCCATGATATATGTCTTTGGGTTATACTCAGTGCAAACTCTCATTCAGAGGGATATCCCTCGGTACCGGGGGTCCCTAATTTTGCCCAGAGAGGTGATGCAGATCACTGCTGGGGCTGTGATGTTTTGCAGAGGAGCACTGGGTGCTTGGGAAGGCATGTAGGACACTGGCAAAGCACAGGCTCAGCTTTCTTTGTTGCAGGAGATGTGCTGCAAGGGATTTACGCTGTCTGGATTTTGATGTCCATCAGTGGCTCCTCGCGCCTTCCTGCCATGGACGGACTTCCCCTTGGGCGGCACCTTTCCCTTCCCACTGCCATAAGGGAAGCCAAGGTGCTGGTCTGGCAACTCCCAGATGCCTGGAGCAGGGTGAAATGAAGCCATCCCTTATTTAAGAGGAAAATCATGAAGCTGGTGTGTGAGCTCAGGCGCTGGGAGGGGCAGAGCTGTCCAGGGGCTCCCTTGGCTGCCATTGCCACGGGAAGGGGGAGTTACGCTGCCCTCCTGGAGCAAGGGAAGGCTGAAAGCACAGAAACGTGGGGCTGGGCCTCCAGTAACCCAACTTAATCCACTCCCTCCCTAGCCCAGTCCCTGGCCAGTGTCTCCCCATTTCCTCCCATGTCCCTGTATCATCCCTGGGCCCTGTGGCCAGTCCTGGTCCCCTGCCCTGCACCCGGGCACAGTGCGAGGGCATGGAGATGTGGTCTCTCAAAGAGGGAAGGGAAAAACCCTTTGAAATCAAGCAGGCCAAGGGTAGTAAAAGTTCTGAAATTAACATCATGCTTTTCTTGGTGTCCTTGATTAATTGAAGAGAACTTCTGTATAACACAGGGCCAGAAATACACTTTTAAAGTTGGTTCACTTGGTCCTGAGTGAGAGTTGCTGGCTCCGGCCAGAAAATCCGTGTTAGTGCAGAAGAATTATTTGACTTTTTTCTGGCTTCACCACCACTACAGAAATCTTTTTTGCCAAAGGAACGGACAAACTTCTTTTCATCTGAGTAGAACACAGGTAGAAAGGTCAATCTCATCAGAGCTTTAGCTAGATTGGGGATCTCTATGGTTTAGACACTAAAGAAAAATGCCTACCAGGGTTTGGCCGGTTTTGCAGCTGTGCGCAGCTGACAGCCCCCCCCAAGCCACGGTCTGCAACCTTGCTGGGCTTTCACAACGTAGCAGGCTGCAGCTCTTTTTCTACTGACTTCCAAATCACTTAAGAGAGCTTGCAGTTTGTTTGAAATTTAAGCGGAGAGGAGCTTTTAGTGTAACTGCTGATTGCAAAAGGGCTTATCTCAGGAGGGAATATTCCAGTGGATTTTTTTTACTGTCAGAGAATTAAATGGTACAGGCTGGCTATTTTTTACATCTTCTGTTGCGCTGAACTTCTAATTTAATACAAGCACATTGTTGGAGAAGTGAACCACACTGATAAAGGTTTTAATAAGATCAGCACAAGAACCATTGAAATATTTTACTCTTAGGCAATTTAAATTCAATTTACAGTCACTGTTTATTTTCACATCCTTGGTTGTTGTTTTAAGAACCGTGTTCTTTTCTGCACTGCTTGCATAACTGACATCTATTGCAGTATCAAATTGGTGCTCTTAATGTACTCTGGAACTTGGTGTTTTGGACCTTTACCGTTTAGAAAATGTACCCAACTGAAAGGACAGTCCCAGAAGCAAGGAAGCCTTTCCACAAGCAGCAGCTGTCCCTGCTGTTTGCTCTGTACCTAACTAGAAAATGTGATTTGAAAAGGTACTCACTGACTCTTCTCTTTCCGTGGGGGCATGTCTGATACGTGCCACAGGCTGTAACTTTTCCTTCTGCAGACCTGAGGCTTTGGTGTCGCACACTCCTGTGTCATGCTGGCACACCAAAATTCTGGAATAATGTTATTTTGTTGGGATATGCCACATCTGTACGTCTCATGCTCACTTGCAAAGGCACCTCTGCAGCACTGAAAGGAAGATAACTTCTACAGCTTGTGAAGTATCACAGCTAGTAAACAGGAAAAGAGTAAGCGTTTGGTTTTCTATATAATGAAAAGCTTGAGCTTGATTATATTAAAAATGTAGTGGTCCTGCTGAATGTTTGGCTCGCATCCCAGCTGGTGGAAAGTGCAAGGAAGCTCTTTAGCTGCTTCAGTATGAACTTGAAATTCATTTTCTCTCTCCCAGCTTGCTTGGCCACTGAAGGTCATCTTATTTCAGTCATTCCTAAAGCGTACTGCACACACGCAGCGTGCATGCACGGGGTAAATGGGGTTTTCATTCACTGGGGAAATGATTTGTAGCTATTTATAAATTAGTGCTGTAATTTATTATTTGAATTCTGTTGCCTAGATTGAAAAAGTATCTGACAGTCTACTGGAACCAGCAGTTCCATTTTAATTCCACAGAGTAATAATTTTCTACTATTATGAAGCCTAACTCCAGTTATTATACGTATTAGTTGGTGGGGTTTTTACAGCACCACAACGAGGAACTTGCCAAGCAATAAATTCCATTGAAAGGTTTCTTTGTGTCTTTAGGAAAAGCTTACATGAGATACTTCCCTACTTACATGTAATAAAAGGAAATAATGAAGTACACAAGCACACGAGTAACCATTAACTTGTGCTATTGTGTATTTTAATGGTTTTATTATGGATAACTTTCCAAACCATACGGACTCAAATGAGTGCCTTTGCATTTCTCTGAATCTATCCTTTTAATTTACAGAAAACCTGATTCACACAGATTCTGGAATTAAATCATCACTCCAGCTGCTACGCTTTAAGTTTCCCAGACCTTTGTGAATCATTGTGTGGTTTTGAACAGCGTGGTTGTTGTGACATAAATATTTTTGTAATTGATCAAATATGTTTAGGTTTGGTTGGTTTGTATTTTTAACTTTAAAATGTCAGTTTTAGAAGGATTTCTTTAATTTTTAGGAAATGAGATTAATCATGTTTTTAAGGCACGATTTCATTTTAATGTCTCCAACTAATTGGAACATGGGAATGATTTTGATTTCTGTATCAGCCATTACAGCTTTCTTGGGCTCTGGATATGATTTTTCTAAGCCCTCCTTTGAAAGCTCTGGAGTTTGTACTGCTGGGCAGTCATTAAGTTATTATTACCTGCCCCACTTCTTAACATGGCAGGGGAAGACTTTGGGCTGCTTATGTCTGGGACGAAAAAAGCTGATGCATCTGAGTAGGCAGGGAACGGGACAGACAGCCAAATGTGGCAGGTACCGGAAGCAAAGCTGTGTGCAGAGGCTTAAAGCATAAACTGGAGCCTTTTTACATCTAATTCCAGGAGAGCAATGGTGAGTCAGTGCTGCCAGGGATGGCTTGTGGCAGGCAGGGCAGCCACAGCTCATGGGTTTGCAGCTGGGACAGGGCGTCCTTGAGGGCCAGAGATCTTGAGGAACTGTTTACAAAAGGTTCCCCTATGCACCTTGTTCTCTAGTGACTAACTCTAAAGCTTCCTGAATGTCTAAGTTTCATTCAAATTTCTTGAGGACAGAAAGCTAAATTGGGCACAGAGGCACCCTCACGTACACTAACAAGGTGCAACCAGGTGCTGGGGAAACAAGTAAAATGCATCCATGTAGGCTTTGTGGTTGGCACAAACCAGCCCTGGTGCTACACGTGCTGCTATAAGATGGCATCCAGGGTTTTTCCCTAATTTGCAGAGGTCGTTTTGGCTGGGGAGAGGTGCAGTAGCACCTGGGTGCTCGATGCTCGTGTGGGAGAGGATTCCTGAGCCACCAGGTGCCATGCTGGACCTGAGCTGCATCCCGCATTTCTGGGCCTTTAATGTTGGTTGTGCTCCTTCAGTGTCATTTTTGTGTTTCTTTTCTCTTATTTCTCCTCAGCTGCCACCCTGGCACTGCTTTGCAAGGGTTTGCAAAGTGCCCAACATAGGCAGGGAGCTGGGGGCCAAAGGCTGAGGGCTGGTCTTGGAGCTAACACTCTTGCGGAGGGCAGGGTCTTGGTCACCTCGAAAGTTGCTGCCTGAGGGTTGTCTGCAGGCCTGGGACACTCTCACGGTACCCTTCTGATTCCTTACAAAATGTTTGCTAAAGCTAGGAACTGCCAAGAGTTCCAGCCAGCAGCCCATGGTGGGGCTGCAAAGGACACTCAGAGTGGCTGGGGCATTGGAGACCTCTGGTTTCACACTGCTACTGCATTTCCCCAGTACTTTGGCTGCTGGGTTCACACGTTGCCACCAAATTGTGCTTTAAAATATATATATATTCACTGTGGTTGTATATCTTTGTGACTGTACGGAGAACAGCAGTCCTGTGGACCTGCTAACACCACTCCTGCAAGTGCTGCCAAAGAATCACCCCATTCAGCTCGGGGGCTGCTCAGTGGATTCTGATTACGCAGCTGCAAAATGTGGTATTTTCTTAACATGCCACCAAATTTAGCTTTTTTTCCCCCATGGAATTTACTGTTTTGCTGAAGCCAGGTGCTTGACATTTTTCTGCCGGTCCTTTTGGGGGGCATGCCATCTTCTAGCAGCCACTCCTTGGTGTAGGCTGTTCCTCTGGGGAGCAGCTAGTTGGTTTACAGGCCTGAAAACCAAAGGGATGGGGCTTAGCACTGGCATGCCTGGCACGAGGGAAGGGCCTCGACAGCACTGCACAAGCACGGGGCTGCCAAGCAGATCCTGGTAGTGGGGAGGAGAGAGCGAAGGAGGAGAATCACCATCCTCGGTCACTGGGAGGTTTTGACCCAGTGTGAGCTTTTCCGTGGTGCCCCACAGTAGCTCAGGTAACTGTGAGCTGCAGGTGAAGGGTATTTGCCAGAAAGGAACTAATTCTCAGTCTGGGAATTGGTGGTGGTACCTGTGAAGATTTGCCTGGTGGTGAGGAATGTGTTGGGCATCAGCAGCATTTCAGGTGAGCTCCCCTGGCTCCGACGGGCACAGGACAGCTGCCTCGGGCTGCTGTGCTCCCGGCATGGGCAGCTTCTGGCCCTTTCTCTGGGATTCTGCAGGCCCCTTGGTTTTCCCCATGTACACCTGAGCTGCTTTAATTTACACTTGCTGAAATGTTGCTGCTTGGTCTACATCACTGTCGGGCATGTTAAGAATGTGATATTAGGATTTATCAGGCAGACCAATGATTGTAAGAAATGACAGTAGACTTGTTTCCAGTTTTTAATGCTTTCTTGTAAAACTGAAAATATAAAACCAGCCGAGCAAAAGATTTTTATATACATGAGGTCTGTGATTAAAAAAAAATCCTTTTAGTTAATAAAAAAAAAAAAGAAGAAGAGAAAAGAATTGACCAATGAGTTAACTGA
Organism: Anser anser; assembly: GCF_964211835.1. Taxonomy (NCBI): domain Eukaryota; kingdom Metazoa; phylum Chordata; class Aves; order Anseriformes; family Anatidae; genus Anser; species Anser anser. The sequence continues at coordinate 26,751,091 of NC_139728.1, forward strand.
AAACTGGTTAAAGGGACCAACATTCTCAAACTGAAACATACTTTTCAGGAAAAAAAAAATCTTTACAAGTTTATTATATAACTTACATTTACACTTTATGGAGAGAACTTACAAAACAAGCTGCTTGAAATGCTCCTCATTCCCTTAAAGCATGAATTTCAAAGTGCCACAGCAAAGGAACAGGTTCCAATATTATCTTATACAGACTATTCATGTATAAAATGGTTTGGTAAATGTGAGGTGTTTATTTAAATGAGCACATATAGGGATACAGACTAAATAAAAGTACTTGAGCAACACCTTTGTTATTACATACACAGTTATAGGTATAATAAAGGAAGGAAGGTCAGCACTGCTCTTAGGTATCTGTATAGATGGGAGGAATGTGATTCAAGCAGTGATCAAAGGCGCTGTTCTGGAAAAATCCGTTCTCGTCAGTTCCGTTGGACACCATGTCTTCAGACGCACACTGAGCTTCAGAGATTGCCTCATAGCCTGCAAGCGTGACAAGTTGTATGGACATGATTTAATAGCAGTACATATAAGGAAGGAAACATAGTTTGAGGCCTGGGATTATGCAGCACGGCACAGTGCTAATGACAAGACAATAGGATTTACCATCAAAGCCTTACCCAGGAGATACACAAACTAATCTCCACGGGCATTTGTGTCATAGTGTATGAGGCTCCCATTCATTTCTGCGGACGGCTACCCATTTGCAAGTGAAGTGCAAGTATCGGAGCATGACTCCCCTGGGACTTTACAGTTATTATCTGAATAGGATGTCTAAACAATGAATGGGCAAGGATCCTAGTAAGTGTGAGCTAAAAGTGATGTAGTCCTCTTGTTTTGTATGTTTTTCTTTTTAATAGCACTTACGAAAATGTTCCATGTGTCTCCCAGCTGCTCTTAGGCTTAAGGTCCTGGAGAAATTTGGATCCTACATTTGTTGTATCCCTCCATACTGCAGAGGCAAGGTCTGGACGAGCATGGGGAAGCGGTGTCTAGGTTGGGTCAGGCCAACCTGGTTGGGTCAGGACGAGTGAAAGGAGCTGTGCACCATTTTGTCCTCAGCCCACCAAAGCTCACCAGGCTGCTGGCTCCTCACCTGTCTGAGATGGCTTGTGCTTACCAGGCTACCAGAAAGCCACTGTGGTGGGGAGGAGTTTCTCTGTCCTTCTCCTTTCACAGTGAAAACCCTCCACAGGTGTTGTAACCCACCCCGAGCTGAGCACCCCTGTGGTAAGGAACAGGTTTGCCTGTACCACCTGCTTTGGGTTGGGTCTTTAAGAAAGTGTCTGGATGAGCTTCGGCACAGGGTTCTGACCCCTGCGCCCAGCCCACAGAGCCCACCTAGCACAATTTCAATGATCATCAGCAGCATGAAGTCAGCTGAGACAACACACGGAGCAAGATCCTTCTTGTTAAGATCTCTCTTGTTAAGATCCTTCTTGTTAGGATCTCCCCCTCTAGAAAATGAGGCTGCTCCTTCTGTTCAGTGTTTCTCATCTCTTCAGCCTGCCTAACGCTGCACACGTGTGCGCCTAGGCGTGGCAGAACCTAACTGCTCCAGGCTTTTAGGTGAGGCCTCCGAGCTGGGTGGCACTGCTGGGAAAGGCAGTGTTGGAGGCCTGTCAGGTTGGTCCTCGGAACTTAATGACAGGTAGCTTACTATTGGGTCTGGTTTTATTATTAGAGACAAAATTCTCTACTTATTTTATAGTTCTGCATTTTCCTACGACGTACTCATTTACTGTTAGTTTACGGGTCAAATTCTGCTGTTTGCAGAATTCTGGCATGCAGCATATGGCCAAAGTCCCCGAAAGACAAAGTTAGCCTGTTTATCTGCCCTGTGCTGGGTGTCAGTCCAAGTGGAGCGACTGGTATTTTGATAAGCTTTGTGAGTGTTTACGCTATGCTAATTTCTATTTGATGAGCCTGTACACAGGGTGGATGCACAACCGCAGATGGACAAAACCCAAGATAAGCATACACCCCAGAAATCATTATTAGATTCCAGATAGAGTAAACTATCCAAAGTCCTGAACAGAAAATAAAAATTTATTGACTGTTAATGTGATTCATGGAACAGCTGTTTGCCAGTCACATTTGGCATTCCTGTGAGATGAGAACTCATTTAATATTAATGGTGCTATAAAAGCCTGAAAAAAATTAATACATAGCCTTGATGAATCTTGCCAACCTCAATGGTTCTTTTTGACACACAAAATTATGAGATAAGATTTATATATTTCACATATATATATATGTGTGTTTCAGCCTCTAAGTATTTGCATACCTCAATAACCACTCTAAAAACAAAAATATTACACAGAAACATTTCATAATAGTTTAGCCCCAGACAGAAAAATCAACTGTTGTTGAAGTTGGTGTCTTGCCATAGTATTATTCTTTGCTCCTACAATTTCTTTTGGAAAGTTTATTTAGTCTGTTCTTTAAATATTGCAGTCTGTCAATCTAAACTTGAAATTTGATGTTAACATGAAAAAAAAACTATGTTTTAGTAACATCAAACTTATGAATAACACAAAAGAATTCAAAGTTGAACTTGAAACTTCATCTTAAACTTTTCCCTTGTGCTAGTCACTGATGCATACACTTTCTAGTACGGAACACCAGACAAATGCATGCATGCTCTCTCTGAACAGAGTCTCCTTTAATACAAAACAAACAGGAAAGTCAACTCTAATTTTGTGGTCTGACTCAGACCCCATTTCAAAAAGCATTTAAACATATGTTTTCAGTATCGTCCTTAGCTGAGATGCCCTCCTGAATTCAAACATGAAAAATTTTTGAAGATATGTAAGTAAAGATTGGGGTAAATGATACTATTTCATGGCCCTGACAATACTCACATTTTGTTTGATTTCAGTAATTCTGTCAACTCTTAATTGTGGTTTTAAAAGTAGAAAAAATGCTTTATAAAAATGAATGCCTACATATTGAAGTACTGTAGTCTTCTAGCTATTGTAACTTATTGAAAATTTTACACTATGCAAATATGTAGCTGAACAGGGAAATACAACGTCAATGAATGTGCACAGCACACACAATGAGCAGCACAAATAAAAAGGAACTTCCAAACAAAATGGAACTAAGTAATATTTTTAGCCAAATTTCCCAAAGCAGTGTCTTTCCATTTTGTAAACATCAGTATTGTAAAGCAAAGCCATCCATTTATTCTTAGCTGGACATGAAGCTCCAGCTGCTATTTTCTTCAGAATTTTGCTATCTTCTCAACTACAGTCTGGTCATAAAAGCCTGCCTGAGCATATGTGAAGACTTCTACTATGAACACCCCACATAACGAATGTGAGAAATGTCTTGTTTGTCAGCTCTCCTGAAGCTGTGCGTTCCCTGTAATATCCAGCATAATGAAAGGAGAATTTGTCTGTCAAACCAATATTGGATTAAAGAAAAATTTGCTTTCCTAGTGGGATTTTTATAGAGTCAGATGAATTGCAGTGACTTAGTTTCTAGTGCAAACATATTTTTCTAATAGTACTGACTTTAAAATATGTTCTCTTCCCCTCCTGCTAAAAATATATGGGTAATTCTTTATAGGCAGAAAAAAATTACCTGTTGAAGCTAAAGGTGCATTGAGTATGTGATAGCCATTCTGTCTCAGAGGATTGAAGCAATGGGATTCCCCTGTTAGCACATCGCTGGTGACAGACTGGTCCATTGTTCTGTAGCAGTCTCCGTAGTGGAAACAGTTTTGTATTGAGTGAAAGCTGCCTTGGTAACCTGAAAACAGATATTGCATACACATTTTAACACTGCTGCAATGGTATTAGCTCCATTTCTGTCACGGTATTTCATTACTATTGTGGGGTTTCTTCAGTTCCTCAGTTTTAACTATGGAAAAATGATCATGCTATTCTATAAGGCGCAATAATAGAAAAGCTACATCAGACTTAGTCCCACAAGGTGCTGTGGACTGTAATCCCCATCAAGCAAAAATCTTAAGGATGTGCTTTATTTCAAGCAATAGGACAGAATGGATGAATGAAGTCAACAGCCCACTTGTGTTCAAAGAGAAGTAGTAAGTACTTCACTGGATCAGGTCCAGGAAGCTCAGCCCCTAAGGGAACGCTTCTATAATGAATTACTTTTAATTTTAATACAATAATGCAATATTTAAATGAATAACACTGCTCTATTTGCAGCAGAGTAAAGTCTTTTCTCATCCAAGGTGCATTATGCACTGCTGGAGACAGCACTTTTTCTTCCAAATACCTTTAAGAATACCTTAAACCCCTCCTTTCTCAGACTGCTCTTATTTCAAGTGAAAACTCTTCAGTGAACACAGAGGGCCACGGTCTGCAAGTAGAACTGAACTAGAGGTGCAGGTCTGTCTCCCAGTGGCCATCAGGTGAAGACTTAGGGCTCAGTTAGAGATTACTTGCTTCTTGCTTCTGCAAAGTGCCAAGATAAATCTGCAGGGTCTCTGGCTGCTTCAGTCATTCTGCGTTTGGGGCATGTGACTTTTGTACCCTGAATTTTCATCTCCTGCTTTTATATATTTTTATATGTATTTCTAGTGGCTCAGTAGTTTTGTTTTTGCTTGCAGACATTGTGAATGAATTGCACACAACAAAGAAGATATTTAGTAGTAAAGGACAAATTAATTGCTGAGGAAGGAATTTTACAACTTGCAAGTTTGTGCCAACATCTTAAAAGATGATGTTATTTGCTCCCATAAGGATGACCTCAAAGCATGCCACAACATTTATACCAAACATGGTCTGATTTAATTCTCCTCGTTCCTCCTGCCCCAGTAGCCTCTTCCTGACTCCAGATGCGATGCACACTAATCGCACATTGAGATTAACTCTCTCTTTTCCTATCTTCTCCTAAAGTCCCTTCTGAAATTATTATCCTTCCCTTATAGGTGACTAAAGTCAACCAAGTCAGGCTTAAAGTCTAGAATATGCCATCAGGATTTTTCCCAAATTGCCACAAAAACCAAGGACTGTTATCTTTCTTCCCCAGTCTTCTTCAGTTAGACTGAAACGCTTCCTGAAGAACAACTGCAAAAGCTTCAGGCAGTTCAGTCAGAGCCACAGCCAGCTCTGCAGCTGACAGGAGTCAGCACTGCTCCACTCACCAGCACAAGACCAGGTTTGCCGGGCCAGTTGTGCAGCTATTTAGTTTGCTTAGAAATGTAATAATGCCTGTCCCTGTCACCAGGGTGCCTAGGTACTGTACGGAGTGGAATTTGTCCCCTACAAATCATGCAGTGTATAAATTGTTGGTTTTTTTTTTTCCTGTTAGGAAAGATCTCCTCCCTTTTTCTACCTTTTCCTTTTACTACCAAAGTTTGATCAAGTAGATAACATCAGGCAGAGTTCAGGGCCTGTCTGAATTCTGGTCATGTTTTTCTATGACAGTAATAAATAAGGCTAAGTGAGGCAATTCTTTAGTAGAAATGCAATGAACTCATCCAGTGGTGAAAGATTTGCTCTGAAGTTTCACAGTTTAATATGTGTTTTGGCAGTATGTGCGAGGATTAGATGATTCATTTCTTGAAAACCTGTGATCCTCCACCACAAAAAAAAAATTAAAAAATTGTTGATATCCATGATTGGTGAAGTACTAATGGATGACTATATTAGATAAAGACACTAAGCACACTGTACTGAAGCAGTCCGTTTTTGCTGCTATGCAGAAGGTGGCCCAGAAATTTGGAAAGCAGAGTATTAAATGATGCATGTCTTTCCTCAGAGTAAATAGTCAGCCACCTCTATTTACTGACTGGAGAGTCTGGCTCAGAAAAGCAAGAAGCTCTTAGGAGACGTAGCAAAGCCATCTTCTGATGTGGTTTTAGGTACAGTGCTTTATTGATTGGCTTTTGATAATTACCCTGACTTTTCTGTTTACAAAACATGAACTCCTTGCTGTAAGCCTTCTAAAAACATATCCTTTTGCGATGAGCAGTGAAAAAAATGAGACACTTGGCTTCAGATGAGGTATAGCTGGTTGCAGAGAGCACTTATATGCATTGCTAGAGGGGAAAAAAAAAAAGACCCTTTTCCAGAATGTCTGCTATACACATCACTTCTGGGGAAGGCATGATGTGTATTTTCTCTGTCTCTGTAATTGCTGCCCTTTCGTCATGCTTCCTAGCTTGTCTTTGTTAAATCAATTAAAACGTTTATGATCTGCAGTGCTGGCACAGTGGCTTAGAATATCCAAGAACAGCCAAGCATGACAGAACTGGATTGAAACTAGGTGGTTCCAGGATTTGCTCAAGACCTATAGGTAAAGGTTTCTTTCTATTTAAAATTACACTCTCTAGCTGCTCAGGAAAAAATGTTTGAGGCAGTTGTCTGCCTCCGAATCAGAAGTCTGGGGAAGACCTGCCATAAGCAATCAAATTCTCTTTTCGATTGCAGTGTCTATCCATCAGCATCACTGAGTGATAATCTGAAAAGGCAGTGCAAAAAGTATTACTAGAACTGTCCAGTGAAGAGGCACGATGTAGGAAAATATTACTGTTATTATACTGTTGTATGTGCTCAAATTCCTGAAAAGTGCTTCCCAAAGAAAATATTGAGAAATGTACCATTCTTGCCCTAATGTGCCTGCAGATGTGATAACGGCAGCAAACTAGAGGAAAAGGACAGCTTTAGGAAGGGAAAGGTTGCAGAAAGAATATTGGTCAAGTAAAGCACACCATGACTCTTAAAAATGCGACTTCTAACCCTTTGGACCTCAGCAGTATAATAAAAGTTTACTTCCTTTTTCATCAGCTTCATAGAAATGATAAATCAGTAGGACCCTATAAAGAACGGGGTGGAGGCTTTACGGAAGGCATTCCATGCGTGCATCAGAAAAGGAGTGATGGCTACCGGAAGAGTGGTCTGTCTGAAACTGTCCCTGCACTTAAACTGGGGATGAAACAACACTTGGGTAGGAAGACTTGTGCTTGCAGAATTAAAAGCTTTATTTGAATATATAACTAGTTGAATGTCAATCCTGAAAGGTGGAAATCAGTCTTGGAATGACTGAAGCTGGCGTATCTCCAGGCTGTATGATAGCAGGAGCAGTGAGTTGCTATGTCAGTAAGATTTTCTTCATGACTTTTTCTATACTTCCTATTCTCCTGCCCGCTGTTTCAGCAGCACAGTTGGAGAGTTTCTTTTGGTATGAGGCTGATTGGCTTTTGCTGATGGCCCTCCACAGCCTGGCATGACTCAAGAGGCCAGTTAGTCTGCTTCAGAGGATCTGAGCCTCCGGCAACTTTTACACTAATAAAAAGGGAAAATTGCCAGCTTGTTGAAATGCTAAGTGTTCCTGAAAACCAAAGTCATTAGACAAGATGGAAAGGCCATGTGAGTTAAAGCAACCACAGGGACTTTTGTAACAACTGGTACCCTTGCCAGATAAGATTTCATTCATGTTACACAACCACAGGAAGTGAAATTGATGCTTGCAGACAATACAGTGGTTGATTTACATATGCAATACAAGATAGACCTTACTGTTTTTAAAATGTGCAGTATTAAGGAGAGGTTCATTCCATTTCATTATACAATCATAGAATCATTTGATTTGGAAAGGACCTTTACGATCATCAAGTTCAACCACCACCATTCCTACCGAGTCCCATCACAAGTGCCATGTCCACACCTCTCTTCAATACCTCTGGGGATGGGGATTCCACCACGTCCCAAGGCAGCCTGTTCCAATGCTTAACCACCCTCCTCTTAAAGAAATTCTTTCTAATATCCAATCTAAACCTCCCATGGCACAACCTAAGACTATTTTGTCATGTCTCATCACTTATCACCTGAGAGAAGAGACCGACACCCTCCTCAACCCAAACCACTCTATGATCCTATGATTCTCACTGCAACCGCCTTTCAGGTAGCTGTAGAGAGCGATGAGGTCTCCCCTCGGCCTCTTTTTCTCCAGACTAAACAGCCCCAGTTCCCTCAGTGGCTTCTCGTAAGTCCTGTTTTCCTGTCCCAATTCAGTTATGGTTCCTTTAGGTTTTCTGAAATGCTTTGCTTCTACCTGACTTCTCCCCCACCACCTACCTCAGAAAATATTAGGAGCTAAGATATGATTAAAGTCCCATAACTAATGGTTCAATTAGCAACTACATACGGTTGATTAGTGAAAAAGAAACATGGAATATTTTTTACAAGTTCTTCAAAGTCTCCTCAGTGGCTAAAATATGAAGTAGGCAGGGAGGCTTGTCTGGTGCAAACATCACTGCTCCTTCTGGGAGAGCAAAAGTGTAGCACCAATTTGGCAACAAGTGCTTCACCAGTATTTTTTTTTCCACGTGCATTTCAGATTTTCCTTCAGTTTGTTTGATTTAAACCAAATTTTCTGAGGTTAATTTTCAAGTGAAGAATTTACTAAATGTCCTGTCAGTTTAAATGATCACTATTAAATGTTTTATGTACAGTAGATGTAGAAATATAACAGTTAATAAAGGAATAAACTGAGTTCCAAGCATAACATTTAGCTAAAATTTTGCTTTGAAATAATTTGTGGCAGAAAAGCTGCAGTTAGCCACTTCACACAGTGCACTGGCTGCCTCTGTTTCTCTAAGGCACAACCTAGAAAACTTGAAGGAGCTTTAAAATGAATGATGTCATGAGCAAATAATTGGAATATGTCTATTAAATGCCATCTTGTTATGTCATGGCATTTACATGAATGTACAAATAAATCTAAGCTCTTCAAATTTCATAAAATTTCTGAGGAGAAAGCACGTCAGGTATAAATAACTACAGGATTCTATCGCCTGCCAAATTCTTCCAGCATATAATAATTTCCATGTGATCTTACTACTACCAGCTTTAAACATATAAATAATGTCAGCTTATTATTCTTTCGTTATCAATATTTCTGCTACCAGCTTGGTGAAGCTTGATGCCTTGAAAAAACCTGCAGATCCACAATATTTATATGCTTCTATACAGGCGCCTAGTTCCACAGTTAAGCTTATAGAGTACTCCTTTTTCAGTAAAAATTCAGAACTACAAAATTACTACAGATTCCATTAGAAAAACATGCTATTAATGAACTGAAAGTCAAAAAAGACTTATAGCAAGTATAGCTAAGTACAGGTTACAGATCAATTGATTTCAAAGGCTGCTAATCAAAACTGATTTTTGAATGACCATTTCCATAATGAATTTATAATAATACTTCAACATTTGGCCAAAGTGGAAAATTATTGCTTTTTCAAAACCACACGACATAACACTTAGAAAGCAACAATTCATTCAAAAGGAAATGTGGTTTTCTTAAGGAATAAAGTCAATTTATTTAAGTGGTTCAAAACTTGTTCTGTCTATGCATTTGTTTCTGCCATAGTAATGAGCTGCTAAACTTTCCTCTTGTGGTTTGTAGTTATTTAGCTCATTATAGTAACATAATCATATATCATTATATGCTATCATAAATCTGCCACTTTTCCCTCACAGAGTTAATCTTTTTAAATTGAGTAATCTGTTGAGCATCAGGTTGAGTTAGTTTTTCCTTTGGCACAAATCATTTAATATAATCTGCTTTAACTTTTCAGACTAAGGCAGTCCAACCAAAGATCAAAAATAGTCCTCAGAGATTGAAGGGCAGAAGGAACTGCTGGGATACGGAACCCCATTACAGCTGTGAATTGCTTATTGGCTTTGTGTTAAAATCCTGCGTTTCAGACCTAGCCTTAGAATTTATTCAGAGAAAGCAAACCTATTTTACGCACTGGTAAATTGATCACATGTGATACTTCGCCAGCCAAAAATGACCTTATACAAATGACAGTACAGCTGTGAAGTGAGTTTCAAAAAACTGGTTATCTGCCTGTATAAACTTATATGCTTGGTTATACTTGCGACCAGACAGATGTCTTGCACACTTCTTTATTGTGAATATTCACCACGCTTAAGCAGCATACCATCTGGATTATATGACATATTTCTTAAGTATGCAGGCTCCTGTTACTGGAAGAATCTGTGATAATAATATCACTTGCTAATTTGTACCTCAAAAAAATGTAGAAACATTAATTAGTTCCCCCAGCAGAACTGTGGAATAGGAAAATAAGTTCCCCACTATAAAGGCTAGGTAACTCAGAACAACAAAAAAATGTTTTACCTTAAGCAGTAGGGTAGATGCTTAGCTGTTCCCATTCCTGTCCTCAAAACATGCTGACACTCTATAGTTATGCAAAGAGCCTTTGCAGATTATTATATCATACATAAGCCAAACTGCCAAATATTAAATAGCAAAATCATTTTTCTTTGTCTAAGTTCATGTCTAGTACAGCACCACCAATGGACAGAGCAGGGCATTGCCAAGTGTGCTTCACCCCATCTATTTTAGCAAGCAAACTAAAAATGACTCTTCCTTTGCCAGGGTCACTCTCTCCAATCTGGCTGAAGGCTGGCTAATCAGTCAGGTGAAGTGCACAGCCAGTTGTGCTGGGAGAGCAATCCTTACTGACAATCAAGGAGTGAGACAGGGCTAAATAGTTCACTTGATCATTAAATCACTGAGTTATTTGGGGGCATAACACATTCTTGTGAGGAGACCTTTCTGAAGTCATGTTCTAAAAAAAAAAAGAATAAATGCAATGGATCAGCTGTTGTGATAGCTTTCCCTGGTATGATATGATATCACAGTATGAAGCGGTCTGAAAATGTTACTCTGTATGAAACAAAAAATCTTAAAATAGGAGTTCTCATTGAAATGCTGTCGGTCCCTTAAAACAATATTGGCAGAAAATGCAAAAACTAAAATCAATTCTTTTTCCCCAACTACAAATCAGGAAAGCTTAACAACTTTTAAAATTAAATAAATAAATAAATAAATAAATAAATAAATAAATAGAAAGGAAGAGTTACCTTGAGATCCCTGCTGTACAGACTGGTTTTGAAATTGAGCGTATGGTTTATTTGGTATTCCAGAAAACTGCTGCCCATTCGGTGACTGGCTGTGCGATGATGGAGAGCCGTGCTTCTGCAATAGGGAAGGTGGAACTAATGCTTTCAGGGGGCTGACAAGCGGAGAGATTATGTTGGGAGCAAGCCTAGAAAAAGAAAATTCAGAAAAACTTCACATATCACATCACAATATGGGAAAATGAAATACTTAAAAGGCCTTATTTCCATGATGGCAAAACTATGGAAACATTTATTTTGCAGATATAAATTATGTTGTTAAAAAAAAAAAAAAAGCATGGTAATGCAGTGCTGCTTTCAGGTCTTCATTAGCAGGGAAGGCAGTTAGAAAATGATTTATGTTCCTTTACGCTGACTTCCTGTGCTAATCGTAATGACAGAATCAAAATGACATCACTCCTCAGAAAGCAACTTAGACACGGGTCAGTTTTAATTTAAAATTGTGTAAGCTGAGAAACATGTCCAGAAACAGGAGTGGGGAACATACTTAGAATGAGTGAATGCAAGTAAATTGTTCGAGTGCCTTAGTCGTTGTAGCAGATTAAAGCTTTACACCCAGGTTTCAGCCAAGACAAAGAAAAGCATTAGTTTTCAGTCGTTCCTCATACGGTATTTTTCAGACTTCACTGCAAGAAATACAAATTGAGCTGCAACAGATGGCACTGTCCTTTCAAAGAAAAGGCCTGAGTAAGGGTTTGCTTCTGGAGGCACTGCTCAGTGGACGGCAGGGACGGGTTGGTTCCTGCCGGATGGAAAATTCTCCTCAGACATCTGGGACTTGGGCCAGCCCAGGAGCGTGGGGCAGTCCCGCTCAGGGGACAGGCCTGACCCGGCATTCCCAAAGCAAGCCGGAGCAGCTGAGGAAGAGCCCCACTAACCCACTTCCACGAAGGCCCTGGTCACACCGCCACCACTGGTGGAGTCACAGCCGTGCTTTTTCCTGGCCGCGGCTTGCCCATCCCACCAAGGCCAGGTATGGCAGCGGCCCCAGAAGGACTAAGCCTTTGCCAGAGGAGTCTTTTGGCCACAGGGCTGAATGGAACAGGCATTCACCATATACCCTCTGCTGTCTCTGGAGCTTTAGTTAAACACGGGAAACGTCTCTTGGAGCAGCACTGGACCCTTCAGACCCCAGAGAAACTACCTGGGAGCCACGCTGCTGAAACTTCATAGCTGCAGGGCCTGAGGTGGAGAAGTAAAAACGCCACAGCAGGTTATAATCTATGCCACCTAGCTGGAAAAAATATGGAGCACACACCATTGCAGGAGTACAAAGAATCAAGTAAGATCACTAATCAAACCTAACACCGGTGACTTCCTCTAGCAGCGTACAAGCCGTTCAGGCAGCACACGCCATGCTTTGGCCAGCAGTTTCACACCAGTTTGCACGACTGCTGCTGAGCAGCTGGAACTAAAACTTGTGCAGCAAGGCTATGCTGGACACAGGGCTAAGCACTACCTGGGAGTGTTCAGGAGGTAAATACAGATGAACTGTGAATTAATTGTGACAACGGCATAATCAAATGTAACGTGAGAAGCAAGGGAATGCTGCCAAAAGCTGTCTCAGTGACACAGCGTCACAGTGACGCTCTGTTAAGAGGGGCTTAAATAAATCAACCAGTCAAAGCCAATCCTATCACGAAATAACTCCTTCACCCCAAAGAAGAAAAATAAGGCATATAATGCGGACCAAAGACAGCCCAAATATCTCAAACTAAACTGAAGAAATAAACAAGCATTGTTAAATGGGTTAAGGCAAGGGTATTTTCAAACCTTTCAATATTTAAGAACTGGAAAATAAACTTTTTGTGAAAAAGGGAGCCCCCCATTAGCAAAGGCCAGCAGTGCATAAGGAGGACTAAAGCAGAATTCTAAAACTCAACATAGAAAAAAAAAAGTGTTAGGCTGGAGGTTTTGTTTGTTTGTTTGTAAGTGAATATTAAAAAGAACTCAGAAAAAAAATATAAAATAAAACAAGCTTGGATGGTCCTTACCCAACCAGTGGGTAAAGGCCTGGGGCTATGGGCATGGTAAAAGAGGGGCGCAGAGCTGTGTTGGTGGGGGAATGGGGGGCTGCTGTGCCCTCTTCAGGTCAGAGACAGAAAATGCTTTTCAGAGACTGCAAACGGCTGAGGAGCAGATGCTCGGGGGAAAATACCGAGTTTATTTGCTAAGCAGCAGCTAAACGCAAAGGTCAGCTCCCATGCGGCTGTAGCTGTTCCTCAAACGCCTCGGTGGAGAAGGCGTTTAACAAAACTGATCTGTCCTGCTGCCCAGCTACACGTCGTATCCTCTGCAAATTCTCTCCAACGTGTGTCTGTGGTGGGTGCTGCATGAAGATGGGGCTGCCGTTATCTGCTGGGACCTGCAGGAAAGCCGTGGTACAGCCTCGGCCAGGGCTGCCGGGAGTGCTGGCAAAGCACAAGCACAAATTACAGAACGGTCCCCACCCCGTTCAAACGGCACATGGAGACACTGTCCTTGACACGCCAGAAATGCTATTAGAAGCCTGGAAATGCTTCTATCTGAAAAGAGATTAAAAAGATTGCAGTTGTTTTCTTTGGAAGGGTAATAGCTAAAAGAGATCATGATAGTGACATTTATATGGGTAATGACCACACACACATTTTAAAGAGAAACAAAAGATGTACTGAAAACTCCGAGGCCAGAAACCAGCCAAAAACCACGCTGAATGAGGGAGGAAAATGCTCCTGGTGAGCACGTACTCTGCAACTGCCCGTGTTGGGTTTCCCGTGCCTGCTCTCATAACGCCTTGTGCTGGCTGCTGGGGGATGCGACCCCCGTACGGGCCGGCCCCGTTCTGCCTTGAATGCTGGTTGGCTGGTGCAGTAATTGCACCTTCACATTCTGTGCAGGCATGGTGCACAGCTAACAAAAGTGGTAAATTGAAGTTGTCTGCCTGGGGGATTGCTGAAAATCCCGGCTTCCACTTAACTCTTCCCAAAGTCTAGTTAGATCAACCCTGTGAGAGGAACTTGTCACTACTGTTAGAGCAGTGCTTGTCCCCACTCTCACTCTCTTTCCTATTCTATTTTTGCCTGTGCGTGAGCTCAGCAGTTGTGTTAGGGCTCGTGCCTTGAAAACTTTGGGGTGGCTGGTTGAGAGAGGCGAGAGGGGCACCAGCAGCCACCGGGGAGGCAGCAGGGGCTCGGCGGTGCGCGGGGCCCTGCTCCAGCCGGGTGAGCTGGGCTGCCAGCTCCCCGCTTCCACTCGGCACCGCTGTCACGGTGCTGGAGCTCGGCAAACATAGCTGTCTGCAGGCAGCCAGTATCCTAGGAACTTGCAGCGCAGCAACTTGAGCCGAAACCCCGAGCGCGCCGTGTAACACGACGAGCTCTGCCTCCTCTATGTGAAGAGTTCCCAGCGGTTTGCGCAGGTAACTATAAAATCTGCTCTGCTCAGGCTCTCCCAAGCAGGGAATTTCACGTTTCCCATATGTTGGGGCACAGTTTGTAGCTAGGAAAGAGCTACGCTCAGCAGAAAAATCAGGCTGTATTAGCACAAGTGGCCATCATGGGGATTGTCTCCTTAAAATAGTCATCACAATGCCTACAGCTCAGGCTGGCCCCGAAAATACGATTGTGCGTGTGTGTGTGCACGTGTGCTCTGGCACTCCCAAGGAGAGTTCTTTATCAAGTAACCGTCCCATTGCCAGTGCCCTGTTTTTAATTCTGTCCTGAATATTTGCCTGCTGCTCAGGTTGCTGTGACACTCAGGTTGTTAAAGGATAGGGGGAATCATTCCTGATACACATTAAATATATAATGCATTAGCAGCAGAAAAGAGCTTAAAAGGAGCTGCCTTCTGTATGGAAGAAGAAATGGCAAACTACTTAAAGCTGAAACTCAGCTGGATACATTAAAAATTCCCAGGCAGTAGCACAGGCATATGTTTCAATAACTAATAGCCTGTACATTTCCTGTTAATACTGTACTACAACCACAATTTGCTTTGGTTTGGATATTAATAACAAATATATGCCATATATTTTATTTTAATTGTAACTTGCATAATTCAGTAAGTTTGCAGGTCCTTTTGGGGCCTTTTAACATATATCTGTGCCTACATACAGAACACAAATATAAATATATATTTGTATATATATAAACATCCCTACCTCTCACATACATGCAGAAAAATCCTTCTTTAATTCATTAAATTTGAGGGCTCCTGACTATTCCGAATCGTTCTGTTCAAGAGAATACATCTTTTTCCTATCTCCCTGATGTTGTTGACAAAGCTAAGGATGAACAGTTCTTACAGATTGCTTGCACTGCTGATACAATGTACCCTGTCTTATTAGGATGCCTGATGATGTTTTCATTATCTCAAATAACAAATTAACACACTGCAAAGCTTTTATTACTCCATTATCAGAAACCATATGTCCCTTATGTGAAGAAAAAAGAAAAAAAAAAGAAAAAAAAACACTTTGTTGAATGTAATACATGGAGCAGGTAGGAAAGCTTTTTCACCTGAAGACTTACAGTGGTGCAGTGGAGGAGCCAGCCTCCTCTCCACCCTGCCCAAGATAAAGGAGCAACAGGGCATTCACCACAGGGAGAGGCAGGTCAGTTTAAAACAAAAGGAACATTTTGCTCACACAGCATGCCTTGGCCTGTGGCATTCATAGCCACAGGAAGTCACAGACTCAAACAGTCTAGCTATTTTTTTTTAAAATGGACTGAATAATTTAATGGCCAAAACCAACATTTCCATGCTAGACACGGGGTAATCAAATCTTGTGCTTCAGGATGTAAACTGATCGCCCAAAAAGTCAGAGAGGAATTCTCACTCTTCACTCATCACACAACTTCATATGATTGACCAGGTATTGTGGGTTTTTTCAAATTCCCTTTGAAGCACCATGTGTAGGATGGCGCTGAAGACATAATACTAGTCTTGAGGGACTTATGATTTCAGGTGGAATTGCAAAGCTAATGCGCTCTTCTCCTGAGGATGCATCACTAAGCAATTAAGTAAAAGGACTAATCAGAAAAATTGTGGTTTTGTAATTCTGTCATCCCCACAACTGACAGAACACTATTGGAAGAACTGATCCTAAGTGGATAACATACTTTGATACTATGATACTGCACGCATTTCTGCACCTTGCTAAACACAGTTGTAAAATACCTGGTTCATGGCCCTTCCTAAGGTAAGCTCTTGAAGTCAGATGGGATACTACCCATGAAGAGCCACTACACCACGTGTTGGACACAGACAACGAGCCAGTTCCTCCCCTGTACTGCAAAGCCACTCATACCAGTAGAAACTCACAGAAATCTGGATCTTAACAGAAGGATTTTTTTAAATTAAAAGTCCAGCCACAAAAGATACTACTCTGTCTTCTCTCATTTTATAAAGTGCATACCTTTAAGAATCTCAAACTGAAATCCCAGACTTTTATGTAATTTTTCTTGTGATTGTGTTTTCACGTTACATATTTTTGATTGTAAAAGTTAAGATTAAATTATAAGAAAGACGTATGTGAAGAAACTATCCAGGAATGCCATGAGTTAGCAATGATCTCCACAAGATCTCAATCTCGCCTAAGAGGCTACAAGTGCCGTTATCTTACTTTAGAATCATTTATCCTGCTTCCTGGGTTGGTTTCCACAAGTACGTGGTGGTGCATAAGAATTTGTGCATTTTCACAATTCACACCAGATGTTTTGTTTCAATATTCTTGTAAAATACAGAACCAAAAATAAATACATATTGACACTGATTTTTCTGTCAAGATGGTAATGTACGGTTTCCATATTCATCTATACTACTTGGTTGGAGTTAGAAATAGTTTTATACTTTGCTTTAGCCACTCTGTTCAATAGCTGTTCCTGGACAAATTAACAGAGTAACAAATTGTAAAGCCAGATTTAGAGAAGTTTTAAGAGGAGTTTTTTCATCATCTAGTTAATCATGTCTTGACTGCCAAAAACCACACACAGTACACTTATATG
The DNA here is from genome assembly GCF_964211835.1 of Anser anser. Lineage (NCBI taxonomy): Eukaryota > Metazoa > Chordata > Aves > Anseriformes > Anatidae > Anser > Anser anser. The sequence goes on from NC_139728.1 coordinate 26,768,018, forward strand.
GCAAATATTTAAATTGAAAATTGAAAAATAATGAAAATAAATTCAAACTAAGATTCTTCAATAATAATTGAGAATGAAACCTAACCACAAAAGAGAAATATCTAAGATAGGGATGTTTCCAATATGAAAACTGTCATTTCTTTTTTTTTTCTTTTTTCCTTTTTATGATGTGATGGCTTGATTGGCAGATTCCTAAGCTAGATGAAGAACCTCAACCCATGTCCCATTGAGTTCAGTGGAAACAGGACCAAATCCAGACTGAAAAACATCTGTCCTTTATCTCAAGTAAGTTTTTATATATTTTGGGTTTTAAGACCATACCGTAATACAGTTCTCATGTATACCATATTGACACATAACACAATCTAGACTTTGACAATTATTTTTAACTCACGTTACTATGAAGAAAAGTATATAATAAGCACCAATGTGAGAAGCACAAAGCTAAGAAGCTCCATGATTTAGCGTGACTTGTACAGCATTGCAGTTAGTTGCAAAACCTGAGGTGTTTCCATGAAACCAGGTTCTACCATAAAATCCAGCACGCCAACCCTTTCATTCATAAATTCACTCCCCCTAGCCTCACAGTTACTTATATTATGAGAAAGTCCAATGAAGTTCCAGGACCAGGAGATTATTTTTTTTTTTTAATGAAAAAAAAAAAAAAAGTTAACACTGATTTTCATCTCTTCCCATAATATTAAAAATGATGTGTAAAGCTCTGCTAATCTGGTCTCTGGATAGCGCCCAATCTGTTGCCACGTGTTTCTGTTCTGGGTCTTGCCCTACGGGAATTTCTGTCAGCACATGCTCAGGAAACAGTTATACCGTTCCCTTTTTTTTTCTCTATTTTTTTTAAAGACAGACTCTATCTGAAGTTTGGTGAACCTTTGCACTAATCACTGCCAGGTGCCTCTGGCTAGGTTTCTGGAATGCAAGGAATCTTTTCTTTCTCTCTTTCTTTCTTCCTTTCTTCTCTTCCCCCCTCTCCCTGCTATATTATAAATTGTTCATCGAAGAGCACCTTGCTGGGCATCATTGCATTTTATTATCCTTTTCTATAAACAGCAAGCAAACAAGTTATTGGGCTGTTTGATACTCAGTCTCTGCTCTGTGACTGCAAGATATGACACTGTATTTTTAGTTTTGTTTGCTTGCTCTGGTTGTGGCTGGCTTGAGAGGTGCCTGCTGGTCAGAGCCTTGGACTATTCCTGGCTCTGCTAGTAGGGCAGCGTGTGAAATACCTCCATGTGTAGCACCTTTAAAGCAGGACTAAGGAAATGTCAGCCTCTTCCTAGCTTCTAGTTAAGTACAAACTACTCTTTTTAATTCAGAATACTGCTTTGGATTGCTTTAATCCAGTGCTGCATCTTCACTGAGCAGTGCCAACAAGTGAGTGTACAAGCGCACTCAGAGGGGTTTCATAAGCATCATGGAGAACACTATCCAAAGAAGCTTTTAATATGACTTGAGAGTCTTAGGTCATTTAATTGCTTTAGAATAGTAATACCAATCAACAGTGATATGCAAACAGCTTCTGGATGAAAATTACACAGGAGCCAGAGGAGTCCTCTCTTGGTACACTCAAAGGCCTTCTGCAGGGACCTTCTCTTCAGCTACAGTTACTGAAACACTTGCAATCCGTTCTAACAAATACACACAAGTCTCATAGTTGGGCATAAAACATAACTCACTATTTTGTAACTCATTTCATTACCTACACAAAAGGACTCACATAGACATAAACATAGGCTTTTCTATGTTAAAGTAATATCTTTACAATTGTTCTTACTGGATATGCAATTTCTGCAGAGCAGTTAGATCTTGGTGATCATTATTGGAACTATGCCAAACTAAAATACATTTTATTTTTAAGGGTTCATTCAATAATTTTCCTTGAAAAGAAACTGATGAATCACGACAGTGGAAGGCACTATAACAGAAACTTGAAATCTTATTCTTTCTAACAATCTAGCAGGAAAATGTTACCAAAGTAAACGTAAAAAAATAAAAAAAATCATTTTTAATGTGCTCAAAGAAATATCAAAACAGATTTAGATAAAGAACACTGCCTTAGGTTCAAGTGATTGCCAGGAAGCCAATTACTAAGACATGCAATCAAACACAGATACTGTCTACACTATATTATCTGACACGTACTGCACGCTTGACTGATCTGTCTTATTTTAGTCATTTAAGGTCATTATTCTCTGGCAAGTGTGCAGCAAGATGCTTCCAGGTGTAGGTAGATTCTTCACAGGTAGCTGACACCTGCTTTCCTCAAGTTTACAGCCAAAAAGGCACTACACCAAATAGGGGGAGATGTTAAGATAACGTAACAAGTTGTTGTATCATGACAAATTATTGTGCTTGGTGTATATAGCTTACATCTAACTGCAGAAGTTCTGCTTAGACAACAAAACAAAATGAAAAGGGAACTAAGAAAAAAAAAACAGCTTTACATATGTTAAGCACACAATTTACCTACAGATAAAACCAGTAATGGCTAAGATCATTTACATAATGCAGAAGAGCTGTGGTTGAATCCATTTTAAATGCTTCCTGATTTACTCTGATCAACTCTTTTAAACTCCCTCCTTCTCCTGTGCCTTTCTCTTACTCTAAGCTAGTTTTGCTTACAGTGTCTCTTCTGGGCAGTCACCAAGTTGGGGTCTTATCAATGTTTATGAATGCCTGAAGGGAGGGTGCAACAAGATGGAGCCAGGCTCTCCTCAGTGGTGCCCAGTGCCAGCACAAGGGGCAATGGGCACAAACTGGAACCCAAGAGGTTCTGTCTGACCATCAGGCAGCTCTTCTGTGCTGTGTGGGTGACAGAGCCAGAAGAACTCCTCTTTGAAGATCTTCCAAAAGCTGCCTGGACGTGGGCCTGGGCCCCCTGCTCTGGGTGGCCTTGCTTAAGCAGAGGTTGGACCAGAGGACCCAGAGGTCCCTTCTGACCTCAGCCACTCTGTGACTGTGATCATAGCGCTCCCTTTTTTAGGCTCTCTAATGAATGGCAATCCAGCTCTATTAGAAACATAAATGAAGTACATGTCCACCTATTTCTGCTGATGGCCAAACAATATTTTACCCAATGATCAAACACTAAGTTATTCTTAACTGTGTATCATTGAAGTAAGCCTAAACTAATGCTAATTTTGCTTTATGGGGGAAAAAAACTGTATAAGCCTATCTGGACATGATTATAAATTAATTCTGATCACATTTTCTACAATGAGATAAATGACTTGGGATTTGCAACCAGATGCTTTTAATTACTGATTTTCTTTGTTACATGAACCTCAGCTCCGCACCTGTACATTGTTCTTTCTTTGTACAGATGTACTGATGCCCCTTTTGCGTGCTCAGGTCCATAACACTGAGATAAATTATGATGGGTTCTTGGCTTCCTCCATTGAAAATGTTTTCAGCTGTCAGGGATATCTGTTTCTTGTTATTGGTTTTAGTGCTTTTGAAAGAAAGTCTAAAACACTGACTTGTGTATTCTATTATAAATGAAGAGTATTCTCCAGTGGAATTCACAATGAATGAATGATGCATCTCCCTGGTCCTAAGAACTGTTTTAAAACTGTGTAGGTATTTAGTTCTCCAGAGTACTTCTTGAGAGTAAAAGTTTGTTTCCTACAAAGATTCTACCAATGCAAGATCTGGCTTACACCCTTCTTAATAAGTATAACATGATAGTAATACAAACAAAAACCTAACGCACAGGATTTTATCCTGCGTATTTTTTTCAACCTTAAAAATATCAGGAATTTCAAATCTGGTGTTCCCTTGTTGAGCAAAAAGGGAGGCTCTGTGTACCTTGTTTTACTTGAAGTAGAGGGAAATGAAGGACTAACTTTTAACAGAGATCTCTTTACAGTGAAGTATTTCTGTGGTATTTGAATTAACAGGTGCTAACAAGCAAGCAAACAAAAATTCTGATGTTTAAGCAGCCTGATTAAAATGTCTCTTTTCATTTGATTGCTCTTAAGTCCTGTTTCTTGTGATTTTGTATGGGTAAGTGGCTCTTCAGGGAGGTCTGAAGCATGGTTTGAACTGGTTGCAGTTAGCTGGTGAGAAGCCTGGGCAAAAGAGAGTTCTGTAAACCCTTTACTCTAACCTTGATGACTTAATCCTCGATATTAAAGACTCACCATAATTATAAGACTGGATTCAGAGTTCTCATTAATCATCACCTATGGACATCATAGATGTCTTAATCTCACTAGTTCTTCATTTACTGTTGTGTTTACAGAGCAGAAATGACCTAAATTGCCACAGGAGGATATAAAAAATAGTTTTGCTTTCCTTTCCCTTGGAGACACATCACCTTCTTGGTGAAGTTATTATTTGTCAGTCCCCCCAGCTTCTTTTGAGAACATAAGTGCTGTTTGTTATGAGCAGCACGAGTGACTGAGGGCCTCACAGTCACTTATAGAGGGACTGTGTTCAGATCCTACAAAGTGACCTTGTTCGGTCATTAAGCTGAATTGGTGCAAATCCCTTACTTTGCGCCACCACTTAAACTCATTTAACTTTAGTCAGATCAGTTTCATTTAAACCGATAATTTATCACACTAAACATTTTAAACTGGAACTTAGAGAACTGGTCTACAAATACAACTAAATACATTTTTAGATGACTTAGATAATACCAGCTAAAAAAATAGCAGAGAGAAAGCCAAGTGCAACATCCACCTAAGATTTAATACTAAAAGCTGTGCTTCCATCTTCATACTGCTACAAATCAAAATGGAGTACTTTTGCAATGGACAAAATGAAACCAAATTAGACATTGTACATGGCATATGCTACAAGACATGCTAAAATAACATTTTGCTACCTGAAGTAAAAAATAAATATACATTTAAACTCGGATCATGACAAGCACACTTTCTGGATGCCAAAGTATTTCTCAGTCACACACTTTTAGTTTAATTAATATCAATATAAGTTAAAGTAAATTATTTGGTCTAGCGTATACTTCATACCAGAATTTGAAAAAATATTCTCCGTATTGTATAACGCCAGTATAAATACATTTGGTAATGAAGTCAGATTTTGTTAGAACATTTTCAAGTGAATTAGATAATTTTGTCAAACTATTTAAATGTCCTAGTAAACCATTTGGGAAAATTGACTGCTGCACTTGGTATTGACTTTGGCAAAGGATGGTATGGCATAGGGCTTTTTTTTTTTTATTTTCAAAAAAAAAAGCTTTAAATCAAATTCTGAATCTTCTGTCGAACTTGAGTAGACTATTTGTACTCTGCCTCGTGTAGTTTTTGGCATCTTGCGTATTTGATGACTCAGTAATTAGATTTCTTGATAATAATCATTTAGTTCATTCCACAGACTTATGCAATCCAGTCTTGTCATCGTACTGATTCACAGTATAGAAATTCTTTGCATTTACTTAAACATGAATGCTGAGACAGCTGACAAATGAGGCAAAACATTATATGTGTGCCAGCCAGCTAGAGCAGTTCACATGAAGAAAGGTAGTGTTAGGAGTTTCTTTCCTATTGTGAACCATGTGTATTTTGTATGAGTAATGGCATGCTGCTACGAACTGGTAAAGGGGTGACAGGTCTAGAATTCAGTGGTTCCAGGTATTAGATTATTAAGTGATTTTTCCTAGTTAAATGAATGAATGCTTTACACAAAACTGTGCTAAATGAAATTCAAAGACTGTTAGTTCACACTAAGCTTTCTGTATTTGCAATTAAAATGCCACGGATGGGCTTTATTTCAGCAGTCCTTAATAATGTAAGTATAAACAGTTAAAATACAGAAGGAAGATCTGGAGCTGGGTGTGACAATACTGAATGCGTATTATTTGAGTTTAGAAAATGGTATTTGAGATCCTGAAAAATTCCAAATCATTATGTCATGAAACTAGATAGCCTGTTTTAAAATAACCATTAAAAAATACATTCCCTTCTCTATTTCCTGATGTCTGGTTCATGGATAGAAATCTGTTATAATCCCAGGCTTACATTTTGTCATAGGATATTAACTATGGTGTTTCCACGAAGACTTTGCATTACTTAAGTATGTAAGCACTGACATAATGCATCAGCACTGTCGTCTCCTCTGAGAAAGAATACTAATTCCACTAGAACTGAAAACAGCAGTGACCATTCTGATGTAAGCTTTGGCCTAAGCAAATGATCACAACGTCTGGAGAAAGAGCCGGTGAGAAGCTCAGCTCACTCAGCACAGGGAGTGCTGAAGAGAAGTGTCGTTCTCTGGTGGGGAGACACAAGGGGCAGGATGGAGAATTTATCTGGGAGCTTCCAACTCCTCAAATTGGAAAGTTGACTGCTGCCCTCATTCTGGTCAGATCTTTGATTTCATTTCTTATTAACAGTACCAAGATGTAAAGTGCTTTGGAAACAAATCTACCTCACTGACCACCAGTTAAATCCCTCCTATAGTGTACCTTTAGTCTGTTCCATTCTCAGTTGGTCTTTTGTGCCCTAATGCCCCTAGGAAGCCTATCCTACAACCACGTGAAGGAAGAAACAGCTGAGCACTGCACTGGGGAGCAGAGAGCAAAGAACCCTACTCCCCTGGGCTCAACTTGTCCCATGCTGCAGGGAAAGAATAGCTTGTGGATTACCTTCGTTTTTGGCTCTCATCTCCATTCCTCCTGTTTGCACTCACTGCCTTCTCTGCTACAGAAAACCTCACATTTACCTGGCGCAACCTCCACCTAAATCCTCGTGCCCAGTGCCTCTTGTTGGCCATGTCTCTGCCATGGGCATGAGTCTGTCAACAGGAAATAAAAGGTCAGGAATGTGGGTGGCAGGGCAGGGGGGAGAGGGACTGGGCACAGACATCTTATGCAAGCTTTTCAGTAATTTAGGGACGAAGTCTACTCCTATGATGGGCAGATATGCATTGTATGGTGGGGAGGCACTTGTTACTGGCACGGGTCAGAAGAGGTGGCTGAGGGAGGAACAGGGTATAGAAGCTAAGCTTTCTACAGCATTCATTCCCCAATTCAGAAAAAAAAGGCAGTAGCTTGTTCCTAATTGAATTTCCTCAGTCAGACAGTTCTCCAACTATTCCAGGTGTATTTTCCTTGTTGTGCTCTTTCCATGCACCCCTCTTTCTGTCTGTTGCTTAAAGAGTACAATTAAAACTTCCTGGACTTTCCTTTCCCCATATAAAAGAAGGGATGGGTCAGTCACTGACAAAGAAAAAATCTACATTCACTTGCTGGCTTTGCTGAAGAACCCCAACATATTATTAGGCAAAGGTCTCTTTTCTCTCTGTATCTTAAGTTCCTACCAGAAAAGCAAAATCAGAGTACCCTCCCTGTCCAAAGCACTGGGAAGAAAAAAAAAGTTTGATGTGTGATTTGCATGAGTGCAGGCACCAAGAGTGTAGCAGAAAGATGAGTTGAATTTTGTGGCTTACAGAGATTCTTTGATGTTGAGATGCTTTGAGATCCTTGAACAAATGGTATTATAGGAATATCACATAATGTAGCGATGCAATACAATCTATACTGTAGCAATGCAATCTCTGCAATCATTGTGATAATATCCCCTTCCCTGATTAGGATCTTACTGGTCAATGCTTACAGCTGAAAAATGTATTACCAAAAATCTCAACAGAGAGCAAGGAAGTGAGAAAACTTGCCATTTTGACACAAACTAAGTCTTACAAAGGCAAATACTGCCTTATTCCCGAGTGAGTCATAGTTTGGATTTTATCCTTTGAGAATTTTTTCATCTTAGCTAAGAAAAGTTCTCTGCACTTATCCAAATCTACAAGTCATTGAGAAAGAATTTAAAAAATTAAATGCAATTGCACTCTGTGAAGAAAAAAAAAACCAGTGTATTTTGTGGAAGACAAAGACAGGGCTGTAATGTCAAATTTTTAGTAATATCAAAGCTTGCCCTGCTTTGCACAGTGGATGGATGAGATGAACTTTTGAGGTCCCTTCCAAATTAAATTACTCTATGATTCTAAAACAAACGGAATTGCTTAGTTTGAGTCAGTGTTTTTCATTCAAACAGTATTCATGCAAACCAAGATAAACAATTAATCATTCACTATCATGCCAGACAGAGGCCAAGCATGTTTCACACACATACCCTTCCCTGGCACTTTCCAACGGTGACTGATGGTGATGTGGACTGGAGAGGGTGGAGTCAAGAGGATGGTGTCTTGAAGGGATGTCGTGAGGAGGTGGCAATATACCTGGTGAGGGACCATTATGGTTAGCACTGGGACCACTGTACATGCCTGTGAACAAACAAACATCACTTTGCAACATAAAATAAGGAAAGGAGCATCCAAGTAACCTGACAGTCCCTGACTCCTTCCCTGTCCCCCAGCCTACCCCGATACACACGCGGAGCAGCACACCTCTGCTGGGGCAGTCCTACTGCCAGGGGGTCGCCTACCCAGACACCCGGCGTGATAGTGAATACCCATATTTGCCATGGCACTCGAACTGTATCAAGGCATTTTGACATGTGTGTGTCTCCCCTCCAGCGCTCTCAGATGGTCCTGTGACTGGAGACGTGTACGCACTCCCCCCAGCAGCCCGTGGGACCTGGCAGGACTCTCACCCTGCCTTCTCCGTTCTTCTGAGGGAGCACTTGCAGCGCTCAGCTGCTGGCAGCACGTTGGAGCTCATACTGGCAGCAGAGTGGTACGTGGTACCTTAATTAGACACTCAATTCAGAGTACTGTGTTTGTGTAAGGGGGAGCAGGATCTAGATTTTTTTTCACTGTTCATTTCAATTTTTAATTTGACTTTCAATTTGTATAGTACTGGACATCCCAGACCACTAAAAAATATCACATATTGATACGAATGAAACCTCAATAAATTAAATGCAAAGAGGAATGAGAAGAAATTTTCAATGAGACAACGAAATCAACAAGTTTAGTAGTACATAGATTATTATTTCCAGTTTTTAGGACTCTGGCTACTCTTCTGTGCCATAGCAGTCAGGCACCAATAGCCAAATGCCTATCATGTCTTCAAGCACGTGCTTCGTTGAGGAAGCTTTGACAGCTGGATTAAGATCCTGGGATAACGGATTTTTTTTCTTACAATGTCCCTTCTAAAGAGTAAGCCATGTACTAAGCCAAATCTAGGCTATCTCGGGGTCAGGCCCCTGACTCCAGCTCTTGGCACAAAGGCTGCCCCGAGGGCGGGCTCTGTAAGGAGGGAAACTGCAGAACTGCTTGCTGCCTGGTGTTCTAGATGCTGTTTGCTCATGCCACCCTATGGCAGGGGGAAAAAAGGCCTGGCTCCTCTAAGTGCAGTTCTTGGAAAAACCTGGTCTTCTTTTCTCTGCTTCCCTGCCTGTCTCCCCCCTTCTGCGTTTACCTACAATACATCTCCCAGAGTTTTGGCCCACCAGGGCATGTACACAGACATGGACTAGGGCAGCCACTGACATTGTACTGTGAAAGTTGTGGGGGGCAGATGAGGTTTTCCAGCTCCCACACTGCCCAGCTACAACCCAGCAGTCCCCATGCATCCTCTGAGGGCTAGGTTCTTTGCCTTCTTTCCTTCTGCAGCGTTCACCTTTCCTCCCCTGCTCAGTGTGCGAGAGTTACACACCAAGGAAAAGGGAGCTGTGTGTCAGCCGTGCTTTGCCGTGTCCCGCACCACTGGAAGGGTTCGGGATGGCACTCATCCCAGCACCTCTCAGGGACATGTAACGGGCAGAAAGCAACAGGAAAAGCTGAGGCCGGGCGGAATGTGTGACAGCCCTCCGGCTGGGTAAGCAACGGCTGAACGTCAGCATCTGTTTCTTTGTGACTTAAGAGTTAGAACCACTAGGGCACGATTCCAGCCACCTTTGTCAGGGACTTCAGATGAGTCAAAAACCTCTCATGAACAATGAGTCCTCGGCTGTTGACAGATCTAAAAGAATGAAAATGAACCACATCATCTCTGTCTCCCACTAGACAGAACATTTGTCAACCAGCCAGTGAAAACAACTTGCTTTCTGCACCGAAAGCCAGACAGAAGGGGTTTTAAGAAGTCAGATGTTCCCAGGTGATGCGAGGATTTATTTGTCAAAGCCTCTTCTGATAACAGTAAGTCAGTAGCTAGGATGCTACATTTTGAGAACACTGTTATTCTGCTGGTGACTTCAGTCCATTTTATACTATAATCGATTCCACTTGCCACAGACCCTTCTTGTTCACACATTCGTTCTCAGGCTTGGCAGACGAGCCAAACACCCATTTGACTTTGATTGTGCTGTGTCATTTCACACTTGAGCTGTATTTCCACACGCAGCTCAGGTATACTGGCAGCACAGCCTGGAGGAAACTGCTGAATCTAAGAAGGGAGATTTGTGCTCTCTATCAGACTTAGATAGCCTTAATGGCCCCTTGGTGATAGCTCACCCAAAAAGTAAAAAAACTCACAGAAGAGAGTTCTAATAGCGTAGCAGCCAGTAAACACATTCATTTTTTTTGTCTTACAATCCCACCCCTGAACAGTTCATGAATGTTTCAGAGGTCTCCTCTGGGCTCTTCCTTACTGCCCCAGCTGCCAAGGATGGTTTCAATTCTTTGTTTGAGGTGGATGAAGAAGACAGAGTACCAGAGTACCTGATTCTCAGCTACTGCTCAGGTATTACTTTTACAAGAACAAGAAAATCACAGTCAGCACGCCCCTCTAGAGAGGCAAGAAAACATTAATAAGAACACCCCACACATCCTTATGTCCAAGAGCTGTGTCCTGCACGATCCCATGCACTCAAACCCACCCCATTAGAAAAGAAAATGAAACCAGAATTGCTGCCACTATCAGTTTCTGAGAGTTTTTTTTTCACACTTTGCCAGGACCAGTACGCAGAGGAATTTACCCAGCTGTGGAACAACTTGGGCAGACACCCACTGCCCACACCAGCCTTGGAGCTCCTCTCCCATTTAAAGCAGGGCTTCTTCCATCTATCCCGAGTTCATCCGTGTTTTCACTTACTGATTACACCTTCTCTGGAAAAGTCCCCTGCTTGGAGCATGTGTGCTGAGGTTTGTGGGGTTAGTTCACCAGTGAGCTTTCCTTTTCCTACATCTTTATTCACCACAACGCCTTCGCTCCTGCTGGGTTGGACACGTGGCATCTCTTGTCCTCACGTCCCCCCGGCCCTCCTGCCACACCGCAGCGTGTGCTGCCTCACCCCAGACGCCGCTGGCTGCCCTCGCACTGACAGCCCGGCCCCGCAGCACCGCTAGATCGGCAGCCCACCGCAACCTCAGCCGAAGCACGTCGGGATAAAGCCAGCTGTCCCCATCTCCTCCGTGACGCTTTGACAAATGTGGCGCTACACGTGCGCTGGCGGCTGCCAAGCAGCATGTGGTCCAGCTGAGCCCTGCCTGCCGCTCCCGCGGGGGGAACGCTCATTTTGGGTGCCACTCTCTGGTATCCAGCTGCCAGGATTCATGAAACTCATCAGAACGCAATTATCTCTGGGGCGTTTGTCAAATGTGGTTGAGCTTGGCTAACGGATTAAAAAAAAAAATACTGTGGGGAAGGGGACTGACACACATGTGGACAGCGGTGAGCAGAACGATTACGTAAGTCTCGCTTCCGAAGGAAATGAGACTAGGCCCAGAGCCCCGATGTGCACAACGCTGGGCCAGGGAGAGGAAAAAGGGAGCTGCGAGGCTGCTCTGGCACCAGACACGGCGCCGTGCGCTCCTGAGCCTGGTGATGAAGCTCTGAGAATGCACAGCCTTCTGCTTGGAGCGGGCCATGTCCGCCCCTTAAGCTTCTGGCTAGTGAGAAAGCCAAAAGACGAGCCAACGTAGGCCAAGCATCGCCCCTATTGTTCGCTCACTTTGCTTGCTGAGGGTGTCTGCCTGTAATTAGGAGTACTTCCAAGGCCATGTGGCACAAGCAATGGAAGATGGGGTTTACTATGAGATTCCATGTGAGTCTGCAGTGAGACATTATTCACTTCTGTTGAGTCACTAAGGGCCAAATTGAACTTATTTTAAATTAAGTTCAAAACAAGGGCACTCCGACAGAATATTAACTGTACTTCCTTCAGAGGGACAGACCCTTCTCTGCCCATGGGCGCTGTGCTGGGCGTACCACGCTAGGCACTACACAGGCCATGAGCCATTTAGTCTGCTACTGGAACTCATTTTGGTTGTCAAGTTTCAGTGTGTGTATTTCCAAAATTAAAACACTCAAAATTTGGAGCTGCTGCTGTCACTCTGATCCCATGACTGGGTGTGAAGCCCAGCAACAACAATGCTTTTAGAAGGAAATAATGGCAGTGGCAGTTTATCAGAAAAGAATGAGAGTGAACTGCCTTGTTCAGAGAAGCAAGAGGTACCTGCTGACACGATGGTGGGTAAGTCCTTCCCACTGCCAATCCCTAACAGTAAGGAAGAGTCTTTTGACGTCAGAGAAATGCTGCATTTCCTTTGCTGCAGGCACTCCCTTTGCCTGAGAAACCAGGTGCCTCTACAATGAAAGAAGTCAAGGAGGAAGAGCAGTTGCTATTCCAGCCTCACTCAGTATCATTTTCAATAGTTCCAAAAATTTCTCTTCTTTTCCAGCTTCTTTTCTCTTTTTTTCAGCAGGGAGCTATGATATTCTTAGTACCTGAAGTCACATGGAAGCCTTTGGAGCTGTTATAAATGACTGCTCCTGCAAGCGCAACCCAGTCCAGGACTGTGCATCTTGGGCCTCTTCATGCATTGACCACCTCAGCTTGTAAATATAAGTCGTCAATCAATAATTTAAATGGCTTGGCCTTTAACCTTAACATCTGTTGCCAAAATAGTACTCTAAGCATCTGTGACTAGCAGCATTTTTTTTCAGCTTTACACCAGGAGAGACCAGAAAAAAATAACAAAACGGGCATGCCCAGAGAAGATGTCTGCATGGGATTACCTGAATGGAGATAACTTCCTTTGCAGGGAGAGTGAGAGAAACTCTTGGGCACTGCTAGACTTGCACGTGAGCAGCCATGAAGCAACTTACAAGGAAGGTAAAAGAAGATCTAAGCAAACAATGGGCTCCTCTGACTGCAAAATATTCTTTTCCTCACTGTCTTACCCAGCCCTAAGCACAAACCTGCTTTGAAGTTTGACACAAGGGACGGGAGTTTTTTACATATTTCATTTTTCTATGATTGGCTTTCATCCCTGACATATTTAAAATGTGCTTTAACTTGGAGAAAGACAAAACTGAAACTCTCCAGGAATCCAAGTGATCCCTAAAGCCCAGAGCTCTGCACATTAATAATGTGGTTTCTTTGGAGAAAAAAAAAAAAAAAAAAGAAAAGCTCAAACCATGAACACTTTCATATTTTCAAGTGGCATTAAGAGACCATCATATACAGTATTCATCCATACATATCCTATATACAGTATTACAGCTGCTTTGTCCAGAAATATTACCTCTGCTTATGTGAAAGAGCATGCAAACTATAGGTGGCAGCAGGAATGTCCTTATGCTTTAAATCTGTAAGGATCAGCACTTTAGCTTATTTGCTGTAAATAATGATAGAGGAACAGTTTTGCCTATGGAATTACACCACACATAATATGAAGTAACCTCTGTTTCACTGTAAAATAGTGATTTATTTTCCCTGACACTTTTTCATACTGTGCATGTGACGGGGTCTCTTATAGGGTGACCTGATGGAAGTATCAGGAAAGATTTACTGTTTTTTACAACATCCCTGTGACAGATTGATACAATCAGCAAAGAAATTATTGGAGAAAGCCAGTATTATTGATAGACTAAACCTTTAATTTCAGAAGAGGTTCTCAGAACTAACACTGTGAGGTCAGGGCTGGTCCATTTATCTGTGAGCAGTAACTTTTTTCTTGTTTTATTGTGGCCACCTGAAATCTGAGGCTATTCCTGAGGTTATTAACTGCACCCCAATCCTCAGGGCAATGTCACTGGGCTTTCCCGTCCTGCCTGGAAGGGAGAGGCTGGACTGCCAAGGGTGGAGAGCAGAGGCCATGTGTTGCCCTCACACACCTCAGGAGTGCAGATGACAAAGCCAGAGAATTGAAGTAATCCCCCCAAGTCCCTCCAGCTTCTTGCCACTTTTTGAGGAGCCACATATAAACCGGGACTGCAGACTCCCCCGCTGCTGGAATGATGGGTCATTTCCCTTCCTACTCCGTCCTGCTCACCAGGTACATTCCAATGTTTTAGTACAACTTAAACTAGAAAGGGGAATAGGAGGTGTCAAACAGGATGATTTTGTTGCTGCTGTTTTTAACATTTAGTGTGAGGAAAAAAGGATGAAATTCTTGCCTAGGTAATTGTAGTTATTTAGTACTTTGCTCTTACAAAGCAAAAGAGCACCAGCTCATCCCTTGGTGCAGGTGAACGAGCATCTGGCATTCTTGTTTTCTAATCCCAGTTTACCTTTGGTTTTCTCTAAGTCTCAAGAGGAACAAGCTAGGGTTTATCTGGAAAGCCTGAACTGAGCTACTAAATCAATTTAAAACAGATTCATTTGGCCCTAAGCTAAAATGTTTTATGAATGATCTTAGCAAAGAACTCACAAAATTATTTCACTTTATTTGTTGTTTTTTTTTCTAACCTCTTCCATAGTGGCAAATCAGACGCACAATATTTTCTGTTATTATATTCACATTAGCATGATACTTATTAGAAATATTCTTACCTGTAATTAAATCATGATGACCTACAGATCGACCACATTTCCCATCCAAAATGTGTTGTGAAGATGTGTGGAGCTGTTGTATAGCTAAGCATTCACTTAGTACATCCTGTTCGATATCAGTACATGAATTTAGCTACAAGAGGAAGATAAAACAAACATTTTATTTCAAAGTAAACCAAATGACTTCTAATTAATTTCATGTCTCTTTGCTTAAAGATTATGTACACAAGGAAGGAGCAAAATCACATTCTTAGCAACTTGGTGTGATTTAGGATATATCTATTACTTGGCATTTCTTATTAGAGATAATTTGGGTTTTCTTAAGCACACAAGTTAAGTGTGCTAATCTTAAATCAAGAGTAGTTTGTTCCAGAAAATAATGTACCCTGGGTTTCTTCAAACCTTCCACAGTAGTTTAACTGCACATTTTCAGGCTTTCTGTAGTTTCTTGGGTTCTGTGGCAAAAGGATTGCATGACGTTCTTACTGTAACACTTGGAAAGACATTTGATAGGGAAAGAAAAGTGTTTGTGCTTATCAGATTAGAACTGGTGGAATAATGTGCTGTCAGTAATGTGTACGAGGTATCACCAATATGTCAGCTGTTCTCCAAGTAAATTAAAGCTCTGGCAAAAGTGTCTGAAGCAAACTCTTGAAAACCACAATGTCGATCATATTAAAAACAGCAGGAGAGGAGAATTAAGAAAGAAAAGCATTTCTAATTCTCTTTCAAACATGCTGACGTTGCCAAGCTTTTGTCATAATATAGAGCTCACATTACACACACAGCCATCATATTCTATAGCCATTAATAAATAGTTATTGTCTCTCTGTTTACAGTTTTGCATACCAATCTCCCCTGGGTTTGGTTATTCTAAATAAAAGATCCAGGCAAACCTATTCAGAATTCTGCTATACAGCCATTTGTTTGATCACGATAAACATCTAACATTTGGATCACAAAGTGCATCTGCAGCCAATTAAACTTAAACTACTACTAAATTAACAGCTAACTTTCTCATATTTTGTGCTTGTAAAGCTGTTCAGAACAACCAAATATTACCGCTGCAGTCATCTAAGCCATGTTCGTAATATTCAGGGTTCCTTTGATGTAAGTCTCAGCACAGGGCATTTTCTTTTGTATCAGAGATGGCAGATTTTGGTAGCATATCTCAACTGACAGATGCAGGCAGAGCATTTTTATTTCTTGGCTAAATCATTGCCACTCAGAACTCCTAGGAAGCTGATGCCAACAGGAAACTGCCTTTCCAGAGCTGTAACCAAAATTGAGCAAGTGAGTGTGAACAGTGTTTTCCCTTTTTATCCTGTGTCTGAAGTCCAAAGTAGACTGTCACTGTTTCAGTAACAATGAGATTTACTTAGTTGTGAAAGGGTGGTGTGTGTGTGTTTTTTTTTCCTGTAATATGCTTAAGTGAAATATTTATTATTTCTTTATGAATCAGACTCAGTTTGGTCCCTGTTAAGAGAGCCTGATCAAAATACTCTTCCAATCTACTGCTTTCTCAGATGCCTTTTAGGTTAAAGGAAAAAAGACACAGGATCAAGTATTCATAAAGTTATCATGGGCAAATGAGACAGGAAATCCGAAGATGATTTCTAACCTCTGGAGGAGAGCAAATTCAGATTTGGTCTACGAAATAAGGTGTAGGAAGCAAGGAATTGACATTATTTTAAGATAGACTTGATAAGTCTACGGGAGGGTATGTATATACATGCAAAAAAACTCCTCAAGCTAGGAGATTACGAGATATGAAACCCTGGATATTTGATGTCCTGGTAAGTCCAAGTAGCTTGAGTTTGCAATGAGTGTGCAGAGCATTTGCCCTGCTGTATTCGTTCTATGCTTAAGGCCTCCTGCTGCTTATCCAGGAAGTACTTTTTGTCCCTTAATGCAAAGTTTAGATTTAGGTCTTTTCCCCACCTTCCTCTGCAGAACTGGCAATTGGCCTCATCAGGTGTTGGGGTGTAATAATGGGGACTGCTCCTTTGTCCAGACGTAAAGGGTGCTAATGAGTTCCTGTATTCAGCCCTGTAGTTAGAGCTGAACAAACGATACCCATATCTGCTATTAGGAAAGAATTCCCTCCTTCCTTTCCCCAAGAAGTATGTCAGCAACCACTGGAAGGAAAGAGGTGGGCAGTTCTCTCCCTCAGAATACAGAGCATGGTTGCTTTCTGGGGTCATCTGAGAAATTCATATAACAAAATCTTCCTGTTGCAAAGATCTTGCTATTGCAAAAGATTTTGACACTACTAGTCTACCTCTTTCTGTGGCCAATTACGGTTACAGCTTTTTGTCTCTTACCCTCAGTAAGACCTAAAGGTTGCTTTACGGTATTGTTGAGAAGTGCTTTGTGACCTCTGGTGTGGGAGGCATGTGCACAGCACACTCTGAGGAACCTTCCAAGGCGAGAGCTGTAGTGAAACCACATTACCCTATAAAACAAAGCTGGGCTGCAATCCTGGGCAGTCCTTTCCAGCCCTGCCCACCGACATAAAAGTTCTGACTGGATCTGAGGACACCGCTGCTGCTTGTTGGAACTAATTGTCATTGCTTGCTAAGCCGTGTATTCTCTGCCACTCCTGGGCCGCAAATATGCTCATGGTCTGTTCTGTCACAGCCCGCCTCTGTGGGGTCCCAATCATCTGTTTACAAACTGCGTGTACAAATGCGTAATAAACAAGTCTCTGATCCTGGGCTGGAGCCCATAAGCCTTCCCGTTCAATAATGAGTTCAGGATTCAGCCCATAGAAACCAAAATGCTTATTTGAATCTAACACTAGTGAAACACAACTAGCAGTCTGGGTTTGGAATGATTTATAAATGTGTTTAAAATACAGATGTGGTGGGAGAAGAGTGTGGGGGTTCATTCTGATCGATTACAAGCACGCCTTTTCTGACGTTTCCATAGTATGCTGGCTTAGTTTCACTTGAATTCAAGATAATCTGCTAGCATGTATTTACTAGCTGTTTGCAGAGACTCAATGCGTGAACATTTTATGCGAATGACAGCAAAATTTGGGCTTGTGAACAGGAAAGAAATGGTTGGGCAGAAAGAGTGGGACAAACTGAAACTACCAGGTGGTGGCCTTGGAAGTGCAAAACTATAAAGTGAACTGATTAGCAATAACGATTAAAATCCAACAGGGAAATGAGCACAATTTGAGTTTTCTTGCAGCAGTATCACAGAGGAACCCTGATTCGAAAATATATAAACTAAAGTTAAGTTAAAAAACTGTGGAGACCTGGAGATGTGTCACTTCTTGCCTGGTGAGTCTTACCTTCTTACGCACCTGTTGTTCTTTGGCTGAATGAGCTTTCACGTGCTTGCGCAGCGAGCTGGGGTCGGTGTAGCGTTTGGAGCAGCCAGGAATCTGACAGGCGTACGGTTTCTGTAAGTGTGAGGGAAGGGAAAAGATTTCATATTCCTGTGCATCTCTGCAATTGGCACACAGAGCCCTGAAGGACAGCCATTTCTATGCAACATGGCTTTAAGCCTGAGCTGCTTGCTCTGCTTGCCGTTTCCAGATCTACAAACTCGTCTGTGTACAAACGCCTGACACAGCGCAAACAGAAGAACAGCACCGATGGCTCTGACTTTGCGCTCCAGGCAAGTGCTGAGAGCATTTGACACATCTGTAATCCTGCACACTGGATATATTACTGAGCTGAATTAAATGCTAATGAGATGTAATTGGATGGGCTTTGAGAGCATTAAGTCTTCTAGCCTTAACAGTAGACTAAATGATCACGAGAACACCCAACAAAATTATAAATATAGAAGCTCTGGTTTCTAATTCTGGTTTACACAGTTTTTACAACAACTATGTTCCACATGCAGCAGAGTAAAACTTGTGGAATAGCACACATTTGGTTTCTTTCATACCCTTTTCCTGTTTTGAACAACGTCAATGTCTTTCTTTTTATAACTCCTAAGCAAACAACCTGCATCAAACATTAACATCTGAGCAAATCAATACAGAAAGAAAAATCCACTATTGTTGACTTTGTTGGGAAGACCTTTCCAGCTGACTTTGGTATGCGTCAGAGCTCGCCGAAACGTGGCACAATATGAGCACTTTCCTGGGAAAGCCATCTGAGCCTGGGCAAGCAGTTCCAGTGTGCTCTTCTCCTATGAAAATAAGTAAACGTAAAAGGGCACTCCAATTTAGCTGCTGATTCTGGAGTCCCAATAATGGAAAGCCTCACCAGGTTCTCCTCTCAGTTATGCCTACTTCCAGTAACGAAACACTATCTCTGTGCCACAGTACAGCAGCCAAGTGAATGTGCAATTACCAAGCTGAACAAAGGGACTCTGGCACTTGTTGTTAAGTAACCATTGACTTAAGTGGTAGCAAAGGAGTGCTGTGTGTCAAAGCTCACAGAGTTTCAAAGCTGAACATTCCATTTTGCTTTGTTTTCTTGCCTCATCTGTCAACATTATCTTGGCCTTCTCACTTGTACCAGTAAGTCTTTTTGGTGCTTTCCCAATGCCAGAAAACTGGTTTGTCATGACCCCAGTGTCACATTCTTTATTCCCCTTGATTTCAGATAGAGGATGCACAAAAAGAAAGAAAAAAAAAAAAGTTTTGGGAGAAGTGACTGTGAGGTCCTTTACACTGGTTGTTTTACTCGTGAAGGAGTGATGACATGCCCTTTCCACCACAAGGACAGATACGTTCCCTTTGTTCTGCTTCTGCCTAGGAGAAAGATCTACTTCCAGATGATTTAGGAGAGATCTGATCAAACTAGCATACACAGTAAGTCTCTGAAATTATTTACAGATTCTCCTCCTGGAGTAGATAAATGATGGAATGACCTACATTAAGAAGCTTTAAAACCAATTCCAAATGCACTCAATAAGGAATAAGTAGTCTGTATAAACCCCTTTTCTTTGTAAGTACCTCAAGAGGATAAGTACTGCTGCTCTGCCCAGCCAGCAGGAAATTTCTTAAGGAATAATAGAATCATTCACCAAATTATGGCCTTACAGGCTAACACAGCACGTACCCAGAAAGTTACAGGGCAAAGCAGATTTATTGAGAGTGTCTGGAACACACAGAGAACTGACACCTGAGGAAAGACTACGGAAAACTTCAACAAATCCCTCAGCAGAACAAAGAGCAGAGTATTTTTCAAATAATCAGTATAATTTGAATTATTGATAGAATCATTTGATTTAGTGATATGGACACTAGATGAAAGTCTGACTGTTTGCTTTGGCTATTTGCTTTGATGTTATGGACAATTATTTTGCCCACTGAGCTAACACAGTGTGCAGTCTTTACAGTAGCACCATCCTGTAGCCCCATTATTTTTCACATTCATACAATACACCAAGTCCAATCACAGGACTTCAAAATTAATGCAAATAAGTGGAAGTCATTTAGTATAGTGTAGGGTTACAGAAGCAGTTTTGAAGAACCTGAAACAGAATAGCATGGATGATATTTTTAGTCATTTAAGAAAGTTAGTAGAAAATGATTACTGTACCTTTTTGCTGATTTATGAGATTTCAGACAATTAAGACAGAGATACAGGAAGAAGAAAAGAAAATAGAAAGTTAAGAGATTTGTCTTCAATAATGCACAGATCAACAAATATAAATATTTTTGCTCATTTTGTTAACTCATTGAATTATCTTTCAAAACTAATAAATGGCATTCCCTTTGTGAGTCTGGCTAATAAAAAATATATCCATTAGATTCAAGCAGTTACATTTCAAAACCATGCACCCAATTTAGTATATCCAGTTTCAAAAGAGACGCATTTTAGAACTAATTACAAATTCAAATATCTCAGGTTGACTTTCAAATAAATAAAACATTGTTATTGTAAGTGTGCTTTGGTTTGGAAAATGTGACTGACTCGCTTCTCTTACTTGTTTGTTTTTGCAAGGCATAATGTACATTAGACATTCCTTAATGCTGCACTGTCTGAAATGTGTAACTGCTTAAAAAGTAAATATCAATTAAACTCAAAAGTTCTGCCCCATAAACACTTGGCCAAACATTAAACCGTATATTCATTTCTTTGAAAAAGACAAAGGAACAACTTGGGCTGTTATTCTTTAAAAGCTTTATGCTGGGGACTTAACTCGTCTACAGAGTTGCCTACTTACTTTTTTTCCCCATAATATGGTGATTTTATTTTATCAGAGCCTAAGACACCAGACAGGTCCCCATCTTCTCTGCATGACAAGTGAGAAGACTCATAGAGCTGAGCCAGAACTACCAACTGTATATAAAGGTGAATTTGTTTCTTACAGTTCATTCTGGTGGTGGTACTTAGCTTATACCACAGCTGTATCTTTACCTTTCCAAAATTATGTTCAAAACTGAGAGGCATTTACCTTCCATTAGATGTCTGAGCTGCTTTTGCATTCATTCAGAACAGACTTTAATGAAGCAACACAGGATAGGAAGCGAGACAATGACATACATTGAGTACAGCAGCGATGACTCGGCTTTCACTCATACTATACCTTATTGTACTGGTGCCTCCTCTTACTGGAATCAGAACAATGGGAGAGTTTGCTGAGTAACTTATTCCTGTGCACATTATTCCTCAGCATGAATAAGACAGCTGAATTTGCCTTTCTGAGATCAAGCCATTTTTTATTTCTCAAAGCACACTGAATTAAAAACGGAAGTACAGTTGCTTATAGCTGAGTTTTCTGAGATGCTCCTCATGAAAAGGAAAAGTCACCCTTCAGTTTCAGGACAGATTGTGTACAAGGACTATTGGAAAACTCAGTGCAACTCCCGGTATGAAATCGTGCTTACGGTATCCAGGTGTGTTCGCTGATGCTTTGCCCGGTCGCTGGAGTTGCTGAAAGCTTTCTGGCAGCCTGGGTGCTGACACAGGTACGGCTTCTCCCCAGTGTGACTCCGGAGGTGAATCTTAAGGTTCTCAAGCCTAGAAAATGCCTTGTTGCACCCTTCAAACTGAAAAAAGTCATAAAAAATCGTTGTAAAGCGCTATTAAATAAACCATGTGCAGCCACAATGAGAACAGTGTAAGATCCAAGTTGGACATGTAATAAATCAACCAACATTCAAACATCTGTTGAAATTTATGGATGAAACACAACATTTTGTGCTGTTCATTTAATCTGTCACTGAAGACATGGTGTGTAGCTCAATAATAATACATGGGTTATAAATATCTCACACGTTTTGTCTGAAGAACTGAACGTTTAAAGACATGGTGCCAGTACAGAAAATTCAAAGAAAGAACAAGTGTTCTGATGGGCTCTCTTAAATGTTAATTGGCACAGGATCGACTGTGGGCAATAACAATTAGCTGCTACGGACAGAGAGCACGAGGAGCTATTTGTGGCGAGTAAGAACCTGGTTTCAGGTGTCTGAAATCCTATACACTGGAGCAGATGAGTACAGACTATTACAAGAAGACCCAATCCATTTGAAGATCAATCCAAAGGAGCTCTGCAGTCATTCAGCACCCTTTTCTTTACTAGCCGTATCATTCAGATCTGTTCTCAGCATTTACACAACCAGTAACCTGAGCAATTCTGATTTCTTAAGCACCCGTTTCGTTAAGGAACTCAGTAATAATATGCTGCATAGCATTCATAACAGAAGTAGCTGTTTCAAATTAAATCTGAATAAATAAATAAATAAACGATTAAAATTTCCAGCTACTGGGCCAGAGAAAAAGTATTTTGCATTGCTCAGTGGTGAGTTTCAGTGTTACAACAGGAGACTGCACTGGAGGAACTGTGTCTAGGATGGGCTTTGAGAATTAACTCAGGTGAGCACAAACACATGTACATGCACATGCATGTAAACCCAGAACATGGGCTCAGATGCTTATGCACGTGCACAAATACTTCTCTACACACTCACATGTGGTGGTGTGCCCATTTTGCCCACTCTGTGTTGCAGCCTCATGGCATTGCAGATTTCCTCGTGTCTCTATACAGATAGGAACTTGGCTCTGCTATAATTTGTGATCTTGCCACTTCCTTCTGCTGAGTCAGAATTTTGTTCTGCAGACTGACATTCGCAACCTGTGGTTCTTTGGATGGCATCACAGAAATGACAACCTTGCCAATCCCTGACGTATTCTGCTTGTCATGCACACACCTCTTACGCCCATCGGTGTGTATAAACTTCTAACCCAGCAGCTGCCTCCAGCATTGCAGGCAGAGGGACGGGAAGGGAGGGCAGACGTAGACGGTGCCTAGAAGATTTGGTAAGCTGGAGGCACCTGGTCTCCTGGAGCCTGACGGAGTCAGTTTTGACTGCTGATGGAGAAAGGCCCCTCAAATCCTGCCGAGACCAGTGTGTTTTAAGCATCTCAACACAGTGAACAAAGGGACCTGGATTCTCAAGCCAGAGCTTCATTTCACAGGCTGTGTCCTGTCTTTGGATGCAGATCAGCTCTGCACCCTGCAAATTAAACACACCGATGCACTCCAGCACACGGACACCCACACAGAGCATTTCCAGACAGACTGCAAATTTCTGCCTTTCTCAGCCACTCATGGATGAAAAAGTCACCATGGTTTTTACTGCCCTAAATATTTTCTCTGCCCTGGGCAGGTATTTAATATCTGGATGGCATATTTAGGTCTATGTGCACAGACAAGTACCTGATATGCATATATTTTCATCTTTCCCCATCAAAAACAATCCTGAAAGCTCATCACCTGGAGTCACCCAACCTACGGCTTCAGCGGTTAGGTCACGACTCCCCTTACAACGCTTCAGCTGGCGCAGAAAATGAGGAGTTTTGGAAGAGTCCAAAGAAACAATCTTTCTTTTTAATCATCACTAAAAATCGGGCAAAGGATTCAGAACGACGCAACCTGAAATGCGCAAATATCCTTGAGGTCCATGAAAAATAAGCAGAGTTTGGCAAATCCATAGTTCTCCAAAGATGTCCCACAAGGACAGCCTCTGGTAAATGGAGTTGTGAGGTGCTGAACATGGTTTGCTCTTTGTTTCCCAGCTCCCTTCCCTTCCCTTCCCTTCCCTTCCCTTCCCTTCCCTTCCCTTCCCTTCCCTTCCCTTCCCTTCCCTTCCCTTCCCTTCCCTTCCCTTCCCTTCCCTTCCCTATTGCTCCCTTTCTTCAGTGTCCTCTGATCAGTGCCATGTCTGCACTGCTGTATCATCCCCTACAAACCAACACCCCTTCCATTTTCAGTTCAGCTCCTCCCGGCTTTACTCCCTGATCCACAGCCCCAAGGTAACCTGAGGTCAGACCCGGGGTCTAACAAAGCTGTTTTGCAGCTCAGCTCCGCAGCCTCACTCACCTGAACCCCAGGTGAGCAGCGAGCACGCACTTCTCCCATTGTTTTCATGCTCTCCCACCTGCGCGAGCGATCCCCCCCCGACCTGAGCAGTCTCCCCTGACAAGCCCGAGCCTTTTACAAGCTCCACTGCCCTCTCTAAAGGGCTGCCTGGTTCTGACAGATGGGCATCAAAGCACCTAGCCCAGGAGGACATCAGGTGGCAATGTTTCTTGTTAATGGGTCCCTGGCAGACTTTACACCCTGCCAGCATCGGAGTCTCTACAGCGACACTCCACAGCCTGACCCTCATCTCCGTGTCGTCTCAGGGGCAGAAAGACCTGGTAGGTCACAGAAGTCATTTCTGAGCTATCCAGTCACCAACGCGGGATTTTGACCCTCAGCATGTTTTTCTAGTGGATTATCAGCCTTCAGCTTCGTATCTACAGCCTAATGTGAAGTAGGAAAGTATGCAGAATAATCCAAACTAATTAGAGGTCCAGCTCCATTCCCATTGATGTCAGTAGCAAAAATTCCAATGGCAAATGTCCTAAAACATCTAAACACAAGCTTAATTTGAAACACATGAACGCACATATGTTTAAGAGTTTGCTGGATTGGGACTTAAGGAAGAAAAGGAACAGGCCCTACCATAAACACTCAGAGCTACAATGTGAGCAGCAACACTCAAACAAATATGAATTTATTGTACTTTTACTGTGGTCAACAGCCTTTTTTTGGTGCTAACACATAATCCAAACGCTCCATCACCATATATGCCTTGACTTCAATGGCTTTTCTTAATTATATTATTATTTTTTGATTTTTATTCTTCATATTATCCAGCTCCATTATGCTGGATAACATACAGTGAGTGGGGCAGTCACAGTGCCGCGATTAATTCAGCCTAACCGTAAGGTGGGAGAACACACCAGCAAGGAGCGATGTGACTACAGCTCAGAGGTCCAAGAAGGTAGGGTTGCTAAAGGTAAGTGGCT
The DNA here is from genome assembly GCF_964211835.1 of Anser anser. NCBI lineage: Eukaryota > Metazoa > Chordata > Aves > Anseriformes > Anatidae > Anser > Anser anser. Next base: position 26,792,958 of record NC_139728.1, read on the forward strand.
AAACAGGAAGAAAATCAGTGCAAAAAGGAGCGGGGGTGAGAAGCTTGCTGGCAAGCGATGAGGAGAGGGGAAGAAGAACAAAGGTGAAAGGCCTGAGAGGGAGAGAGGAAAGGAGCTGGTCAGGGCTGACAAGCACGAGGCTGGGAGAATTCCTTCAGAGCTGCAGAAAGGTCTTTGCTTTGAAGGATTCCAGGAAAACCTCTGTTTTGACTCTGTTATGTCTTGCTGGATCTGCTAACTGTATCCTTTGCAGTTTTTCCCTACAAGTCCACACGTGAAGGCAGCACTGCTGGGACCCGGCTTCCTCGAAGCGGAAGAGCCTCCCCCGTACAGTTGTGCAAGGATGAGTAACCTCAACTGGGCTGCTAAGGGAACCGCCAGGATGACTTCCTAAGGTAATTCCTGGACTTCGCTGCTGTTCTCTGTCACTTGTAACCCTGCCACCTACCCCATGAAATGCACATATATTTATGTATAGACCAAATAGAACTACTCCTGAAGAAACGGGGTAAGGTTCTTCAGCCTTTTCAAATAACCACAATCCCAGAAGTGTCTAAGCTTCAACTACAAAGAGCAAATGTTCAATTTCCAAAGGGCTTTAGGATGGTAAGAGCTATTTGATCAACTGAGAAGGCTACATACAGTATCTCCCAGACATCTGGTCCCAATCTGTCATTGCCTAATCCTACAATCTTAAACATTTTGTTGACGTTTGATGCCTGGGATAACTGTAACAAACACTGCATGATCCTTAAAGTCTGTAAAAGTCAACATAACTCTTAAACAAGTTCATCAATTAAAAATAATAATTATACTGCAGTTAGTACTTTTGTCTTTTTTTTTGTGAGACTGTCAATGTGTGCTTCACACCGCTATGCTGCACACATCTGAGCGCAGACACAAAACAATGCCACATGATTACAGTAAATAGCATGATGTAATTATTGGATTTTATAACTAATGTGCTTTTAGAGTAAGGCTTCTACAAGGAAAAAATATGCTGTAGAAATTTACAGGACTAAATTAGCTCAATACCAGATGGAAATACACGTTATCTTTATCTTACACTACAGCCGCGCTGGAGAGTTACTGCTGGAATATCATGCATTTAGAAGGCATATTTATGAAAACACTGAATTATCTCACAGTGATCTAAACACATCACAATTTTCCTAACCAAACAATTTAATCTAATAACTGTAATTGCTTAAAATGTTTTTTCTTTGCTTCCACATTATACTTTGAATGCACCTGAGAATGTTGCCATGCAGAAATAACAGCATATTCCCGCGAGGGCTTACATTATCAAATGTTTACCATTTTCATAAGCATATTTAATCACAGTCATGTCTAGAATATCTGTCAGTGGTACAGATCAGAAGAAATAAACTATAAACTAAACAGCTCAGACCATAAGGTGAAGCAATAACTGACATTTTCTTAGGAAATGAGTTATGACTGAAAAAGAGAAGCCTTCACAGTTGTGGTGCTAAATAGGTCCAGTGTGCCATTAGAGAAAGCTCATTAATATACACCTCTGCTCTCTGCTGCAAGATCTGTTAAACAAGCTGCCTTTTATTTATAGACCGAAAAGGGAAAGAGCAGGTCATATTGGCTGCTGACATCTCAGACAGCCTACAGATGGAAAACCCAAAACATTTCATTCCAAAGCATTTAATACTATCAATAGGAAATCTTATGTCTGGTCAAAATATCTACAAGCCTTATGAACATTGTGAAATGTTCTTTCTTCCCAGCTGATTACCAAATTGGGAAAATTTTATTGAAAAACATGTCATGAGAAAAAGGATCCTGTGAGGTTGTGTATCCCTCCTGGAGGAGAGGAAATAGTCATGCCACCCTTTAAATAGCATCAATGTTTTAAAACACACTGACTCTAATGTTGGTGACATGGCAGGAGGCATACAAGGCTCCGAACTGTTATGAATGTCAGTAACTTAAGCATGTGAGCTGATCCACCCAACACAAGAATCAAAACATCTGAGGTGGAGATTTGTTTTTTTCTAGCGAACTCCTGATTGGATTAATTTTTAATTCTCTATGGTAGCTACAATGTAAAGCCCTGATCCTGCAAATACTTGCTCGGGAGTAACATGACTCATGCAAGGGCTTTTATTAAACTCAACAGAACGATTTTGGTGCATAAAAAGTACCCATAGGACTAAGCTCTCAACTTCCTAAAGAATCCCAGTTCATAGAGCCAGTTTACAGATTTAAATGGGTAGAAGCTGCTTTTTTCCCTTTGCAGCAATATAATAATGGAAGATATCTGTAACAGACAAAGGACCTGCCAATTTCTACGTCTTTTCTTGAAGTCTGAACAATTTATGTTTGCAAAGTGACACTCCTGCATGATATTTCATTTGGAAAGTATTACCTGTACTCATTTTATTATTTGTATTATAACAAAAGGAGCTTGGACTTTATCCAGATTATTGTATGACTGCTGGTGTGTAGGACATGAAAAGGTAAAAGGTTTCAGAACGGGAAGAAGAAAAATCTAGAAAAGTAAGCCACAGAATAAATGCAGTGCATTGTTCACATTGTTGGGCTTTTAGGTAATTACAGCCAATCATTTGACATCAACACACTGTACACCGGCAGTTCATTTTTCTTCCTGCTGTTAGACAGGTTGCATATTTCCTAATTAACGTGAAACTGGGAAATATTAATAAGCTGAAAGTCCTGGAAGAGGTTTTTGATCGGCATACGTCACTGAATTAAAGAAGAATTTGGGCTGTCTCTTTTCTTTCAATCCTATGCATTTTATAAGGCCCTAAGTCTGCATTCCTGACCCCCCCCTCTGGCAGTACCAGGAGTTATGGGTGCGTGAGGAATGCAGACGTGGCCCACCGAGGGCATAACAACAGACTCATTTAAGTCATGAGGCCTTTAACAGCAAACAGCTCTGATTCTGCATGCGAGGTGATTTCCACACGCAAACAGACTTCTCCGACTGCAAAATCCTACCACCTGCCTGCAAGCATCCCCTGAGATGGGATTCCTTCGCTCTCGCTGTAGCCACCTGAAAGCTGAACAGCCTCCTTGTCCGAGCTGCCCGAGCCCCCGGGGACAGGCAGATCTCCGACACGGGGCCGGCAGGCTCAGGCAGCTCCGTGGGACGTGTCCTGCTCTCTGGGTGCCTGGCCCAGGCACCTACGGAGACAGATGAGATTCGGTTCCTGGGTTTTGTTCTGTAAAGTCAGTTTTATCTGTGTTCCCAAGTAAATCTGGCGTTAAACATGAGTTTTGCCCATCCTCTCCCGAGGTCTGCTGTCACAGGGAGCGCTGGAGATCAGCGCATCAGGACAGGCACTGAAGCTCAGCCTGTCTCTAAGTAGCACTAGGAGTTTTGGCTCTTGGAAGCCCTGTTCGTGTAATTGTAAATTATCATCTGTCAGGAAAGGCGGGAATGTTGTTCTGAGCACTGAAATATTTATAGATTTATTTCTTCCAGTACCAGTAGGTCAGACACTTCAGTTAGTATTTCAGTGAGCAAGGAGAGCTTTTCATATGTTTTCCAGCAAAACTCAAAATATCTGGGAAATTATCAAAGCATCCTATCATTTTCACAAGACCCTGTTGCAAGTCTTAAAATTCTTTTTAGTAATCCTTCTGCAATCAAGTAGAGGGATAAACATTTGTCTAAACGGGGGTACTTGCATTTATTTGCTGCAACATATGAGAATGAACCAGGGAAGTTGGGGATATCTTACTATCAGCAGCATGACAGCCACATATTTTGCCATAAGGTTTTGCTAAATATGTCATTTGGAAACCAAACAATTTTCTGAAACCTCATTACAGTTGGACTGAATGCAGTATTATGGCTTGCAGGCAAAAATAACATATTATGGAGCAACAGTTTAAAAAACAGAACGCAAAATTCAGATGGTCATGTAACAAGCAAAGAAGACACCCCTTCCAAAATCTACATGTCAGTCCCTTTATTTCCTCATATGTGATTGGGAAACTATTATGTATTTGGGATTTTTTGAATAGCTTGCAAGTTATTTGAAATTAAAGAACAACACACAATCCAAGATTTGCTGCTCCAGTATCTGAAGCCAGATCTGCTTGTTATGGGGACAAAATTAAGATTGAACAAAATCAATTAAAAACCCTCTCCAGCTGTGCCAGCAAAGAACCACAAATAAAATAAAAATGTGTCTCTCCAGTTCTTTGAGACTTTTAAGCAAAAAATGTAGTTTCCTACACATACTTCAAAACTCTGTTCTTCTGTATTGGCAAGTCATTGTCTTGCCAAACTTTACAAGAAAACATTTCAATTCCAGTTTGCATCTAATGTATTACCTATTTTTACCTATTTCAGTTGAAATTACTGAAATTTTGCCCTACACTCTTGCCTCTGTCTTTGCTTTCTGGCCCACATCTGAAAGTAAGGCACTGTGCTTGTGGTCTGGGAGGACAGTTACGCTGCAAACAGCTCTGTGCAGAATACATGTCACTGCCATGCAAGGTAGAATAGGAGCTCATAAATTACTTGCAGGTATAAGAGCTTGCAAGCTTGGACTGAAGAGATAATCTGCTTAAAATAATGAATGCAGCCCCAGAACGAGGGGAGAATCCGTTATTGTTTATGTGAACTAACCAGTTGCAATTAAAAAAAAAAAGAAAGGAAAAAAAGAAAAAGAAAAAGAAAAAGAAAAAGAAAAAGAAAAAGAAAAAGAAAAAGAAAAAGAAAAAGAAAAAGAAAAAGAAAAAGAAAAAGAAAAAGAAAAAGAAAAAGAAAAAGAAAAAGAAAAAGAAAAAGAAAAAGAAAAAGAAAAAGAAAAAGAAAAAGAAAAAGAAAAAGAAAAAGAAGACAGGACAACAGCAAGAAGGAAAAAAAAAAGTCATTACAGAAAGAAAAAAAAAACACCCCAAAACTTATGGCTGATTAGCATAGCATAGCATCTTAAAAGGCCAAAATACCACATGTGTGGCATGTTACAAAAGAAGATTAAAATAAAGGAAAAAATATCCAGAGAACCATGAAGTCTCAAAACATCTGGAGTTTTATAGTAACAAGCAGGAAAAAATCAAAAACATAATTGAAAAAAGTCCACTGTGATACATTATTATACAATGAAGCTTAATGGAATTGAAAGGAAAAGAGATGAAAAGGCAAAATAAGGGGGGGAAGAAATAAAAGAAACAAGAAAAGGCATTTATATTTTAAAGATGTCACTGAGGGTTTTTATCCCAGTTATTAAAAATTACACACCCTGCTTCTGTAAGCTGTTCGTTTAACGTGTTGAGCACTCTCTTTCAGCGTAGGGCAGTCCTGCGTGCTGGGGAATTCATCTACCCTTTTGTGCCCGGTGCAGGGGCACCTTTCACTCCTAATTCTTTGAGAGAGATCTGCAAAGAGAACGGCAGAAAAACTGCCCGTCTTGGGCTGCATTCTGCATCCGAAGGGAGATTTGAAGAGAGGCTGGGCAAACACGTAAATGAACAATGTTTGCTAAAAACAATGCACACACTCAGGAATTAAGCAAACAATCCTAAACTGTTATACTGGCATCAGGCACTAGAACCAACATAACTTCAAATGTATTCACTAGGAAACACTTATTTGGAAAAGTGAAATGAAAAACTTCCCTCTTTTTTCGTATTTTTCTCTTTTTTAATGAATCAATGCAAGAAGAGAAATATCCGCACATAATCCAGCCTGCCTTTGTAGCATGCTAACAGTGTCCCTCTAAACAGGGAGAGTTTCCAACGCACCACCAGAATTAACATCTTGGATCAGATCTGTGCTCTGTTTGTCCCCAACCACAGCAGGATCTGGGACCGGCATGTGCCAAACCCCGTCTGTAACAAATACGGTGTCATCTGGCACCGCCGTCCACCCTCATTTCCCACTGTCCTGGTTTTGGCTGGGACAGATCCTCCTAGACTACTATATTTTTTTTTTAATCCTGGGAAATCCATTTCATATCTTTGTCAAGACCAATAAATAAACGTGTTTTACAGTCACAGCTTCCCTGTCACATGTCATCGCAGCTCAGAGTGACTGCTGTCCTTGGCTGATCAAAGACAGCAGGATCCTAGGGGTGAAAACTCATCTACAATTGGAAGTTGCTGGCTACAGCTAGCTAAACTAGTCAAGCACAACCAAGTTCTGTTAGAAAAGATAAAAATTATCAGCAAGATAACTCTATTTTGTTCAACCTTAATCACCTATGTGATTTTTTTTTGCAAACATAACTTTTTGTATGTGGCTCAACAGAGATTGTGAATGTTCTCACAAAATGGATAACCTTATTGCTGCTTTCTTCTCTTCTTTTAGATAGGGTGGTTTGTTTTATTTTTTATTTTTCCTAAAAGGCACTTTCCTTCTCACACTCTATCAGTATTTATTTCCACATGGACGTAACGCAGATTTTCTCCAAAACTGTTGTTTCTAAAAATCAGTTAAGAAGATTCAAGTTTCCCTGCACGTTAACAACAAGCTGCATGAGATTTCCCCAAGGTTCTTCTTGCCAAGGCAGTAGACGACCTGGTGGGATTTCCTACCGTCAGACAGGCTCCTGCTCCTTTCTGTGCCACGCTGGGCCAATCTGACTGTCCTCAAATGAAGACTGGGGTTCTGCCCGTAATCCAAGGGATTACAGCAAGGGATTTGCTGCGATGCCCATGGTCAAGCCCAGCACTGCCCCACGCGGTGAGCAGAGCTCTGTAAAAGAGCCCCAGTAAAGAACTGGGAATGAGGAACAGGCTGTGCAACGTGCTGGGGGCTTGCTATCGTGGCAGGCTCGTTACTTTATTCTGCTTTCCCTCGCCCCGAGTGCGAAGCAGAACCTCGGAGACAAAGCTCCCTCCTTCACCCGCTGACCCCCTCCAGCCTTGCCATGCCAGAACCCCACAGGGCGCCTTAACAGTGGGAGAGCTGAGGGGGAACAACATGGAGAAGAATAAATCTCTTGCTGCGAAAACAGACTCTCTTCTCTGCAAAAAGAATTTCGCATTTTACCCCGAGACGTTAATTTTCATCTTGTAGTGTTTTTGTTTCATCTTGCTTGGCCATGAAGAAAAATCTGTGAGATGTATTCCTAGGCAAACGGCTTCAAGACCCCCCGTGTTTTAGGGCAAGTCTCCTTCCAGCTTTGCCAAAGTCAAATCAGTGCCTAGGTTGGTCAGGCACTGTGCTGTTGGCAGAGCCACGTTTCAGAGTTCTGAAACACAGCTGAGCTTTTGCACATAGTAAATGACTGCCGTGCTTCACCTGAGCTGCAGCGAAGGCCCATGCTAATTTCCTTCTGGTAAATCCAAGAAAATGGGATGCCTTCATTAGGGGCTGAGCTCACTCACATTTCCATGGGCTAAATGCACGAACTTAATCAATTAAGGTGCCCGATACGCACTGTGAAGCCATTATACTGGATTCTGTGCCTAAACCCCCAGCAGAGCTGTTAAATCAAGATTTTGCTAACGTACACCCCAAAGCCCATTGCTATTTCTTGTGCACGGTGACCTACTACATCCTAGCAAGCTGAACGTGTCCTAGTGTGGTTAGCGATGATCTTCACCAAGCCCCGCTGCAGCTTTAGGTGGTGAAGTGGCCTTCTGAAGTCTATTGTGAAGCTGAGCTCTGCTAAGAGCAGACGGCGTGGCAGCAGTGCCAGGTCCCTTCATTCTCTATAGCACTGTGGGATCCTTCAGATAAAAGGCAGTATAGCAATGTTCTTTTCTGAATAGCACTTAATGTTTTCCCACAGTCTTATTGTTTACAGGGAGTTTAGCAAGTCACTTCACTAATTTAAAATAGATTGTATCCCACATGGGTGGATAACAATAACACATATTGGTGAATCATATGGCTTTCAAATGATATGTATGAAAAAGTGCTACACACATTGTCTGAAATTTTACTGTGTGAAACCACAGCACTTAGCTCCCTACCAGCTGTGTCAACAATTCAGTGTAATAAACTACACAATTGTAGAATAACAGCAAGGTTAGTTCTGAAAAATGAAAGGCCAAGATAAAAAAATATGCCGCAAGAAAAGGTAAATGAATACAGATGAACACCATTTCAGGTGGGAATAACCAGCCCTGCTAATGATATGACCTCACAAACTACAGATTCCGTGGTTGTAGGTTGCCATCTAGAAGCCTAAGAGGAAAATGGATCATATGGCTGAAAAGATTTTCCAAGGGGAAGAAGAGCAAGCTTTGATACCTGAGGAAACCGGTGCGTGATGCTTAGACTGTACCACCACTGCAGGAGCATCCCAACTGGCTGCAGACTTCGCTTGCAACAGCTTTAAAATGAAACAAGAGTAAGAATCCTTCCTGAACTTCGCTTCCTAGGTTCAGAGGAGCCACACAGCCATGCCGACTCCTCCGTAGGAGCTGCTCTAGCACACATGACGTAGCTCCTGAGGACACTGCCAAGGGACATTCCTGACATACTTGACCAAAAGCAGCCCGTGCACAGGAACGGCTGCACGAGCCAGGTTCAGATAACAAAGGTTTCACATCGAGCTGCCTCGAATAATTTTTAATATGCTGCTAAATAAATAAATAAAGAACCAAATAAAAAACGTCTTTTTTTCTAATATTTTGAGGGAAAACTGGAAATGGAACTCAACGGAAATAGTTTTTAAATTGAAATGTTGAACTGTAGCCCAGAAATGACAAGAAAATCAAATCTTTTTTTTTTCTGAACCCCAATAAAAAAGTCTTAAACACTCTCAGTAGACCACAGTTTTGAAAGAAATGAAATTATGTTATTGTCATGCATGATTATCCAGCGTTTAGAAGGTATCTGCAAGGTTTTCCTGAGAGTTATACCTCTATCCTGCAACCTAGCAGGAAACCACAATCACTTCTGTACCTTACGTGGAGGACTTTGAAATGAAAGTGCCTCAAAATCAAATATGAGCAGCTTTCAACATGTGCATTTAATCTTCCTAGGTTAAGAAACACCCTGTGGCCACCACACTAAAGAACTGAAAACGTAAATTGAAAAAATTATATCCATATGATTAAGTAAGATTCTTAAAGAGAAACATGTTGTTAAGTACTTCATTGAGAATAAAATGAAATGCAGTAAAATAGAAGCTATTTGGAATAAATCACTGACGCACATGCTTTCTATGCAAAATGGCAATGTTCAGCTCCGAGTGGACATCTGGAGCAAATTAGCATTATGTTGAGAATAATATAAAATTAAAACATTTAGTTTCAGCTTCTAAAATTAAATATAAAATCAGAGACCAATGTTGTGTTGGACAGCTCGCCTTGTGACTCTGATAGCAAGAGTTTATTTTGTTTTTAAAGTTGTTTATGCCTCCTCTCATTGTACTTGGAGCCCTGACACTTGCAGATACTATCTGTGCAAACAGCACCAGGCAGAACGTCGTATCTCAAAGTGCTGCCGAGTCCTGCTCTGGAGGTTCAGACTGAGGAGGCCAAGGCCAAGTGTGGGCCAGTGCAGGAAAACAAGAGGAAATGACCCAAAACTATAGGCAAACCTCGGACCGCGCCCAAGCCAAATCTCCCAGGGCCTGAATATGTTTTGGTTTTACATTCGCACTCTGACTCTGCACTTTTTGCCTCTGGAGAGCGTCCAGGGTTGATGTGTTGAAGGTGCTGGATGACTTGAAGGCCTCGCGAGGTTCCTCGTACCATAAGCTGAGCTCCTCCTGGCTGCTGCTGCTGAAGCTGCTCCGCTCACACGAGGGCTGATGTGGCCATCAGAGTTTCTCTCCCCGCTCCTATTGAGGTGAGGGGGAGAAGAGAAGGCTGCTCCTGGTGGGACCTGCCCTATTTGTTCCAGGGCCAGAGGCTGTGCAGGAGACTATTGCAGAGTCCCTGATTTCCAAGCCCCCAAAAAGCTTCTGTCCTTGCTGCCTCTTCCATGCACAATCTCCAGGCACCTAAGGTGATCAAGGATTTGTACTGCTCTTTTTCTCACTGCCCAGAGAGATTAACCAGGATGAGGGGGGTCTGTGGGGCTGTAACTCCCTATAACCACTCTCCTCCACCCCTGGGTCCTCTGTGTCACTGAGGGGAAAGGCAGCTGCCTTCAGCCGTGGGCTTGCCATAGCTGGGTACCTGGCCCATCCACCGTGGTCCTGTGCTTCTGCTCCCAGGGGATGCCAGGCGCAGCACTTGCCCAGACCCCCAACTTCAGGTGAGAACTTTTCCCCTAGACACCTTTTTCAACGTCCCATTTCAGTGCTCTGCTCCCCACAGCCTTCCAGAACTGGCCGGCTACTCAGAACCAGCCAACACAGCTACTAGAAAATATTTCTGAAAACCTCTTAGCCAGAAGCCTTCACCTCCCCAGTACACTTTGAACAACTCACATCTGGCTCAAGGAGCCATCCTTGCAACTGGTGACACGCCAAGCACCCCTGCTGCTCCCGTGCCTACTGCCTCTCTGAAACCCTGTGAGTCTCCCAGAGGGGTCACTCGTGGTCGGCTGGCAGCCTGGCAGTGTGAACCAGGACAGCCGGGTGGCGAGGAAGTGCCGGACTGGAGAGCAGTGCTGTGCAATCGATGAGACACAGTGCTGGGTGTGGGAGAGCTGGTGTTTTCCCAGGGGACCCTAAGCAAATCTCCTGCGTGTGGTTTTGTCCTTCCTGCTTCCTGCCTATTTACGCTGAAATCCCTACTGATCAGGGACTGTACGACACCAAGACCCCCATTTTCCCTCGCGGTGCCTAGGTACTTCTGTAATACCTCGCTCTGGTGCTGCCGTACTGCTTGTGTGCATCTGCTGCAGACAATGTGAGCAGCCACGTGTAATCCTACCAGAGCCTCAGAGAGGTCCCTCTTAGCTCGGTCAGTGCTATTGGGTTCTCATGAAACTCAAGCTAACCTTGCTTTCACTTGCTGTCAGACTCACGGAGCTCTGTTCCCCGCTGCACATCATGTTACTTCATGTGAAAATGACCAAATGGAAGGAAAATCCTGCTTGGTGCCACTCGTGGTTCCGTTCTGCTTTCAGAGCACCCTGAACTCATCCATCACGGGCATAAAGCCACTGAGCTCAGGAGAATCAGGCCTTCCTGCAGGAGATCAGTGCCCATAACTCTGGAAAGAATGCCAGACACATAACCATCTTCAGGTATTTTGCTCATGTACCTTTATGCCTTCAAATACTCTCCTCCGTGTTTGGAACAAAATAACGTCACACATGCAACCAGCATTTACTTTATACAGCATGAAAATAAGCTCTTTATAGTATGATTTATCTCCTTTCTGATGTATTTGGGAACATGCCAACCTTGCCACCTGTTCCTGAACTTCCTTTAAGGTAGCCCCGTCTTTCAACATGAAACCTAAATTGGATGTGCACAGACTTGCTCCTGCGCTTTGCAATGTAAACACCTGCACATATGTTTTAAATAGCCTCACACCTCTATATGTAAAATTTCAGACACCTGTGAATTGGCTTTAAATAGCCCCACTGGGTTTTGTGGATGGAGAACAACTTCCAGGTGCAGATGAATAAGGTTATTTCAAGGGCATAGGCAATGCACAGCCTCCAATCCGAGTACTACATTTCTAAATTTAAAGCAACACTTTAAGCACTTGTCTTTTCTGAAATTCAATAGTCATCTACAAAATGGGGTCATAAACATATTCGTATCTCTGTGTATTGTACAGAGCCTGAATTCTTTGGATTTGAATTCACAAAAACACCTTGAGATCTTTGCACTGCGTGTGCACTCCACAAGCAAGAATATACCGAGTCTTGCTGTTCAAAGAGTTGCAGAGGAAAGGCAAATTTTCCTTGGTCTTAGGCTCCAGCATTTTGTGCTTCTTCTGGAAAGAACTTTATTTCCTTGTCTCTGTTTTAACACTGAAAAGATTCTTCTGTTTTCATTTAAATTCTCCCACCACCTTCACATCAGATCCCCATAGGTGATTTCCTATTCCAAAATTTGGGTCCACTCTGGCCCAGCGTGTATCACTCCCATCATGCTTTTGCAAATGACGCTCCATGTGCATAAAGGCTGGGAAATCTGAATACATCTACGGTAATCTGTACCTTTCCTCTTCTATTTCTTCTCCAGCCACCTCACTATTAAGCAAACAGGAAGATTGTCGGGTTATTTTGCTGTTTAAGCCAGGGGTTCTGGAGTAAACTTGCTTTGATTTCACGGTGATTTATTTGACCACAATGCATTCTTTGAAAAGAAGCATAACCTTAGCATTTAATGAATGACTAGGACAAGGCTACCATAACTTTTTAAAAGTTGTGTCCTTTTATCTTTCCCCAGAAAGATAAAACAATCAAACAAAATAACCTCAACTTTCTATATGCAGGCAAATACATGTATCGGACAGTGAAGAAAGTTTTGCAGGGAGAAATAATGTCTTTTATTAGACCAACTAATATAGTTGGGAAAAAATAGACAGGCTCTCAGCACAAAAGCCCTTCTTTGGATGCAAAACTCCTTCCAGGCTGACCACAAAGAATTGAAGCCAGAGGCTTAAGAAAAGATATGTGCATTTCCATGCTGCTCTAGAAGAGGAGTCTAATCGGCAAGGGGGCCCTTGTGGCATGGAAGCCTAGTGGCCTGCACAAAGAAAAGGGTGGCCTGAGCTCCCTTCTGCCTCCCAGAACAGCTTGTTAATTCAGACTCTAGGTCTGGAGCAAGGCAGTGCCAGGCTCCCCGAGCGGGCACTGCAGAGCACAGGCACACCATAGACCAAGGAGGTGGCTGCTGACACAGCGGTGCTGTGGGGTGGGAAGGGCACGCCTTGCCTTCAGCAGAGGAGGCCGCTTAAAGACTGTCCCTGCTGCGTACTGCTCCACTTTCTTTTCTGCTTTATACCCCTGAGAGCAGGGAGGAGCTTTTGTGGACTCCTCTGTCCCACTGAACTCTCTTTATTTGCCTCCACCAGCTCCTCTCCCTCTAGGTGCAGCCCTGGAAGTGCCAGGCTCCATGGGGATGGAGAGGTGCAGCCCTTCTTTCTCTCCAGATGGTCCTGGATCAATGTCTTCAGGGGGAAAAAATGCATATTCCTCCTTATGAGCTTTCTGTGCTCTTCTCTCACTGCCAAAAGTGAGCATATGAAATAATAATTCTCTAAATTTCATCTTTGAGGTCGGTGCCTTTTTAATTAGCCACTAATTACAGAGAAGCTATAGAGCAAACAAGGCAAATGTGGAAAAGTTGGAAAACACATGCAAGGAAAATAAAAGGGGCATGAGTGGTGGGTCTAGCAGTCTTTCCTGTTCTCATGATTTTTATGTACACATGACCTCACCCTCTACATGCGATGAGATCAACAGTACAGGACTGTTCTCCGTGTGCTGCATGTCTTCAAAACATTCCCGGCCCAAGAAACTTATCTCTAAACCACTGCCTAGAATCAGCCTTTCACATAGCCTAAAACAGGAACTTCACATGTAGTAATGCCATGAAACCCACTTCTTGAAAATAATGAGTAGTGTTAACGAGTACTACATGGTGGGAAGGTGATTCCACATCTGTGGAATAAATTTTCATACCTATTGCTGAAGCATCTCTCAGTGTCACCTGTGGTAACGCTTGGTGCCCGTCGTACTGTCGCACTCCTTACCCCATGTCGGAAGCAGGCAGATTTAATGTTTGAAAGATCACAGCCTCCCCAAAGACTTGATAATCAAAAATTCTGGGAGGATGCCTCCTACACGCTTAGGCATGAAACAGGACAGGGACAGACATGGTGTGGAGAGAGAACATCCTATGACTTCAGGTAAGCAGGTGAATCGGGACTCAATGCAGTCGCTGTCTTGCTTTCATTCTGGGGTAACCACGAAAAACAGAGCGGTGCAGAAAAACAAGAGAGAAGACGAACAACAAATGCTGAGCAACCTGTGCAGCAGATTGTACCCACTGAACAGAGACTATTTTGAAATCAGAGCCCAGAATGGGGGCCAAGGAAATTATAAAAATGGTACAGGATACTCGCTCAGCCTCTGAGTCCTGTTTACAATGAAGACTGCATTACTGATTTTGACGTGTGAACCTAGTTCTGCTTAGGATCAACCAAGTCTGTGTACCTAAATACCCCATGTCAAGCAACACAAAACATACCCCAATTTTTCATTATTTTCCTTGGTTCTCCATTGACTTTTTTTTTTTTACCATGACTAACGTGAGATTTTTCCCTCAAAACTTACCATGACAAAATCACAGCTCCTCAACATAAGAGTACAGCCCGCAGGCTCTCGGAGTTAAAGCAAGCTGGCACAACAACAGCATGGATGACATCCTTGGCCACAAAGGATTACGCCAGCAGGTTACCAGAGACGCATTAGCGCAGCCTTAAAAGCCACACACACAAAACTTTGGCAAATGGTGTCAGTAACAATAGGAAATGACCTTCCATCAGGGCACAGAAAAGATGCAGCCAAGTGAGGAGAGCCTCTAAGAGCACTGGGCAAAATCATCTTCTCCCCTAGGCAAGCCGTCTTTGCAGATCAGCTGGAACTTCACACTGCAGGGCAAAGGAATCAGGTCAGTGGTCTCAAGTCTTAAGGAGTTAAGGACCCTGCAACCATTTCTTAGAGTCCTTTTCCCCCGCGTTAAAATCAGTTTTCTCAGCATAGAAAGCATTCTCTGCGTAGGGCAGAAAAGAGAAAGGGAGAAGTATATTCACGTAGGCACGGCTGAAAGGCTACTTTCCCACAGCAGCATCTGCAAGGAATATTTTGTATTATCTCCAGTTGCCTTGGAGACCCTGTGCCAACCTGAAGGGCTAGTCACAACCTCAGCTGTGACCTCTTAAACTAAACCACAAAAATGCAATGTATTTGGGCATTGCAGACAACCCATCGAGCCTGCTATGGCATTACCCTGCCCTCTGCTCTCTTCCCAGGATGACTGGATGACTCTGAATCATCCCTGCTGTTTGGATCCCATCATCCTCTCCTACGAGGCATTCAGTGGAATGGACAAGGATGCAAAAATCTGACTGGCATGCAAAGAACAAGTTTTTGGTAGAGAGCTTCACTTCTCCAGACAATGAACAAGCCCGCTCCACGGACAAAGGGGAACAGAAGGCCACTCTCCCCTGGATTATTTCGGAGCTATTCTCGAGTCCAGCAGCACACCCACCTCAGACCCGGCCGACACACAGAATCGGCCTCTTCCTGGAGAGCCATCAGCAACGGGTCCGCTCTGAAAAATGGCAGCCTGGAACCTGCCAAGTTTAGAAGTAGGAAGAAATTATTTTGCTTTTACCAAGAGCATGTAATTATTGAACCCATTTGTAGGCTGTTCTGAAAAGTCACTTCTTTAACAAAGCAAGTTTTGTGAACCCTTTCTTGTCTGAACAGTCGAGTTACTCGGCTCCCCCATCTCAGGCAGACAAGGATGGATTGGGTGCTGGCTCACAGGACTGCTCTCTTCGGTGTGTAAGCCCACTGGCAAACAGTCCAGCACAGGAAGATTGCTGTAAAAAATGCAAAGTCCGCTGGCACTACACACAATTTCAATAATGCCAAGCTCTCGCCACTTCTCCTGAGATATCCTGTCTTTCTTCCCTTAAGTTCTAGGGTTGGACTCTTAGTAGAAAGTTGACACAGCTGTCCCAGATGCAAACCCACTGACACTTCATCTGATATCTTCAAGTGACAACAAATAAACAAACCGAAAAGGTTTTTATGCCAAACACAACAGCCCAGCTCCAAATACATGCTAACATTTAAGGGAGGACAGGGGGATCTGGAGTCAGGGACCACAGTAAGTCAAACCTTGTTGTTGTTTTTAATACCAGCCGAGAAGTTGTGAAATACTGGTAAATTCTAAACCCCGAGCATAACATAACGCTGGCCAAATTTCATGCCCTTCCAGTGTTGGGTAGGTGTTCTAGGATGTAAATGGCGACAATAGCGATGACAAACAAGATAACGAAGACGTGAATTCTGCGTAATAAAGGAAGGTCATTAGGACCCACTTTTTGCTGTTGGCCACTGTTCAATAACTGGTAATTTAGCCACGAAGGAGCTTATTGCTATGCATCTGTGATTTGTCAGAAACAGTTCTCAATGGAAACATACAGTTACTGCTATTCTTTGATCTACTGTTGTGTATGGGACTTAATACTCTGTTTGTGTGCACAGCACTCCTAACTGGAAAAGTGTGTGCTCTTATAACACAAGGACCATGCGCTCTGTGATGTAGTACGCTGGTTCATTTAACTGGTCTTTTATTTTACTTTAATCCTTCAGATGGACACCACCAGCATGCAACATACATTATACACATTTCATCTGGTACAAAAACAACAACAAAAACAAAGCCCTAGGTAACCTGACAGTATTTCTCCTAAAGTTTTCATGTGTTAGACATGAAAAAAAAATCCTTTCCAATTCCAAAATTTGGATAATGATTTTCTAATTAATAAAAATCAGATTTATTTTTTTTATCCCCCTCTCTTGTAAAGTTTTTGGTATGTCCCTTTTCTTTCTGCCACAAGTTCATTTGAGAAAGACACCGGAGTCAGCTGAAGAGAGCACACACAATTCTCCCATTAAGACACCTTCCAGATCAACCTGAAACCACACTACACTTCTCTTTCTTAGCTTTAACTACGCTTCAAGAAATTTAAGGTTTCCTTTTTATTTCCGTTTTATTTTCTTGTGTTTTCCAAGTTAACTTTGCGGGTCCTAAAAGTCAAAATGTTGTTTTGTGTTGTTTTTAATGAAAATGTAGATTTCGGCAATCGCTTCTGTGCCAAAGGATCTGAGAGCTGGCACAGGAATTCGGCCTGTTGTGTGGCCACCTCTTGAGTGCCTGTCTCTGGTTTACTTATCTCACTTCCCTCTGACCCAGTAACTCTTATTTCAACACAAGTATTTTATGGATTTGTGTGTAAAAGAGGGAAAGAGAGATGTACATATTTTCGAATCCATCCCAGTATGAAGCAATCATTTTCAATTAGCATGTCCTTAGATGAATACAATAAGCCAGTGTTTTTCATTTCCAATTTGTTTTGTTCCTTGCAAAAGGAATTAAAGAGATAAAGGACGTACAAAGACTGGTCCCAGATGCAGCCGTAGAGCAAGATTTGACAATTAGTATGTTAGAAGGACCAGGCTGGCCACCATTCTTAAGGCTTCAGATTCCTGCCTTTCAATTGTATCAATTTTTCTGCTTTTAATTAAATACCATACACCAGAGTGGTTACTTGAGACGGCATCAAAATCACTAGCTGAACCCCAACACCATTCTATGATCTTATGACTTATGACTTAATGGCATACAATACCTTATTTTAACCATCACAATTCAAGTGATGTACTAAATAAAGACCTCTTTCCATTCCACTTCTAGAGGGAGAAACTTTAAAACATTAGGTATACACCATTGCATTTTGTCAAATAATGCTGCTCTTACTTCAGGGAAAATAAGACCAAAAACCACTGTAGGCGTCTTTGGCACCAGCACAGACATAAGGAAACGTTGCCACTGTTTGCTACCACTTTTTGCTCATTCCTGCTTTGTTTTGCATGCCCTCAGTTCAGCCTACAGAAGTGTTTGCCACTTGTGTTGAACCAGATCAGCGATTTTATCAGTCAAAAGTAGAGAACATTAATTTTAATAGGCATCTGTTCAGTTCAAAGTGCACATCCCACAGACACAAGTAATGGTAAGAAAGGACAGCACCATTCAAACCCTGGTGCATGAATGAACAGCCAGGGAAGAGCTTTTTCAATCATGTTTCCACGTCTTCTGCTGAGAGCTCATGCATGGTGAAATTATTATTGAAGTACTTCAAGACTAGCCCTGTCAAGGTTACAGGGCAGTAAACAAAAGCACAGAGAATGGCATCCCAATCTTTTAAGCAAATGGCAGCTATACAGTAATACTGCAGCCCACTGCCATGCTCTCCTCCTTGCTGAGCTCTGTGAGATCTCCCTCTCCATAGCCTGTCCTGCCAGAAGTCTCCAAGCCATGCAAACCATGTCCTGCAGCCTGCCACGTGCCTGGGTGAAGCAATCTTAGACTTGTTAAAACGAAAGACTCTATACAACTATAAGAGATTATTACTATTGCCATTTCCATTCATTTTCAAGAGCTGACATTTTCACAGGCACACGGGCATTCATGAACAAACTTTGGCACGCACTTTAAAAATGTCTTTCTAAGAAATGGTGACAATAAATCCTTAATTTATATCTACAAGGCTCTGCACAAGAGTCTTTATGCTACAGACGATGCAAGTGAATGCATTTGCCTTCTTAAATCCTCCACAGGTCCACAGAAACAAAAAATAAACCAAAAAAAGCACTTAGAATTTACGAACCCAGCTTGACAGAAATCAGTACTTCATTTGCCTTTAAAGCTGCATGTATTTTAGAACATCTGAGATTATATAGGCATCACATCCACATAGTAGGTGCAGACGAGAAATGTCTGCTAAATTTTGAAAAAGTATGTCTGGATAATGCCTATAAATCCATACAGTAACACAGAGAGAGAGAGAACATCTGATTATCCAAACATAAATCTTTGCCGATGAACAGCATACAGTGTACCCCTAGTATTTGCTGACACAACCTGGTAGTGCTTTCTCCTCAGCATCACCTACAGAGCAAAGCCAGATTTCCAAAAGGAAAGAGGAAAAAACTATAAGGAGGGTCATAATTCATATTTAAAAAAAAAAGAAAAAAAAAAAAAGAAAAAAGAACCCAGCAAAGCCATCCTACCTCTGCCTTCTCTGTGTGATGTCCCATAACACTGGGAGTCAGGGGGTGTGTTTTCTGCTCCAGCAAGTGTCACGTAGGTGAGCTGCACTGAGCAGAAGCCATCTGTATTTGTCACATATACCAAGGCTGAAGTTTGCCCACGAAAATGAACACTATTAATGAACCACCTTAGCCATGATTTTTCTAACACCTCCCCTGTACCCACAGCCTGGAACCACTTTGTTTTAGTCAGCTATTTTATATCCACAGATAACATCCTCACACTGCTCACAGCGCTCAGTGTCGAAACAAGGCAAGCCCTGAGCATACCTGGGGTAGGTAAAGGTAACTCGCTCCAAAAATACTCCCTTAACTGTGGGGATGGACCTTCTCACCTTGTCAGCTATTCTGAAGGTGGTGAAGGCAGTGAGGAGGCCGGCAGAAAATGCCGAGTGGCCTTTGCCAGCTCCTGCCAACTGGCTACGGATGCACTGCAGGCTCTGTGACTCATCTATTTTCTCATTCTGCCTCACATTAACTTTTTCTTCCATGTTTTCCAGATGCTTGTGCTTACCTGAACTGCATGTTCTGGAAGAGAAGAGACAAGTTGTCAGAAGGGAACTTTAGCCCTGGGTTCACTGAGCTTTGGGCAGGCAAGTTAATACAACAACGGGGATGGGGGAGCAGTGTTAAACAGCCGGGATTGGAGCACGTATCTGCAGTTCATAGAATCATAGAATGACCTTAAAGATCAGTTAAGTCTCTCCTGTGCCTAAAGATCAATGGTACTAAGTAACTTCTACACATCCTTATCTTTTCCTGTGTTATCTTAGAGTGAAACAGAGAAAACCAGTGCCACAGCTCCTCATGCCTTAAGTCTCAAAGGTGTAGGTTTAGCCACTGAGCAATCTCAGCTGTGTGTCAGCAGAACTGGGTGCCATTTCATTTCTTTGATTTTGAAACAATAATTTCTCATCACTCTCATTCACTGTCCCTCTGCACTGCCTCAACCCTTGGCAATGACAGCCCTGCCACACAACGCCCGTTCTGTGCTCTCTGCTGCTCCCCGCCTCTCCAGCGCTTCTTCAGCCTCCCTCTTGGAGCAGTTTCCTCCTAAAGAGCCCCGAGGAGCTGGGAGATGGCACAGAAAGGCTCAGACAGGTTAGGGAGAACACTTCTAATTTTTCATGAGAGCAGTCAGAAACAGGAACAGGACAGGCAAAGCTTAGGGAGCTGGGATGAGCTGCCCCTGCGCCTGGTGTCCCCCACCCTGCTGTGGGTGCCTGAAGCCCGTCGCTCAGCAGCACACCTCCAGGAGGAGGAACGTGGACATTGCCCTTCCCAGCAGCTGTTCCTTCCAGGAAAATGCCTTCTTGGCCAGCACCTCCTGCCAGCCCTCATCTCTCCCTCCCCCTGAGCCCCTTTCCCGACCTCCGCTGTGCCCCACGCACTCTGTGCTGCTCCCCCTTCACCTCCCGCACCCCTGTCACTGGTACCGTGGTTCTCACCTCCTAAACGTGTCCCTCAGATTCCCTAATCCCAAAAACATACAGAAGGTGTGGCCAGCCCATCATCAAGGAGTTGGGACTACATTCTGCTAACCAACCTGCGCTAAGGCTCAGTCCGCCCGAGCTCTCTGCAGTAGCTGTCCCCACGTGGAAGAAACAGCAAAGTGCTGATCATTCCCAAACACATCTACAAGACTGCAGCGTCTGTAATTTATTATCTTTCAGGAAAAGCCTCTCTAATGCTAGCCATGCAAATTAGCATGGCGAATCCCTACACACACACACACAGTCTGTAGGATGAAGTATAAGCGCGCACACTGCAGGATCGTTGCCATGGGATGCCAGCCGACTGTCAGCTTTCTGTCAAGAGAAAAAGATATGGCAGTGGAGCAATCTGTGCCTAGCACATCCACTTGATTTGCCGAAGGACTGTGGCCACACACAGTCTAAAGAATTCCTTTGCTTGGTCTTTTTGGTATGTACCTCTATAGCCAATTTTTTTCTTAAAATTGAAGTTGTATCCCCAAGGGTGCAATAGGAATCTTGAATTAGCCAAGACAAATCTCGAAAGGATGAGATCAGCCAGGGTGGGAGGTACAAGAAGTCCAGTTCAAAGCTTCCCGAGCGTACAAATACCCCGTGATTGTAAAAACACCTTTTGAGATTGTAAAATTCATTTTTCTGGGTGCAAGGAGAAAAAGTTAGATCTGACACCTTGCCACGCTGCTTCAGGCTTGTGATATTCCACACAAGAAATGCAAGTCTGCAACAGGAACCATCTAACGAGCCTGAGCCCAGGATCTTCATTGCAAGAGGTAAAGATACAACCAGGTTTTCAACAGCACGGGCCCAGTGAAATGTCGAGGAGGTCCCAGTAGTAGAATTAACGAAATGCCAGTCTTTCTTCCTATTTCACATTACCACAATGGATGCAAGGTATTACAAAAGCAATCCAAACATGTTTTCAAAAGCGCCTTCTGTCAAGAAAGGTAAGGCCTCACAATGAAGCAAAATAAAGGCATCTCAAAATATTTAGCCAGGTGAACACCTAAATGGAAATTTTCATTTCGGCTAGAAATCCATTCTTCATAAAAACAAAAAAAATATGAAAAAGTAAACCATTTTACCACTATTGAATGTATTTAAAATTGTGTAAACGAGTAGTTCCAGCTTGCAGAATTACATATGCATTGGAGCATGGGACAGAGCTTTCAGCAGGACCTTTTTCAATTTCTGAGTGCTTCACTTCACACTTTTACAACCATTCTTCCTTCTGAAAGGCTGGGATGAGAACTGTGGTGGCCATGTCAGCCGGAGGCAGATGGGAGGCTGGGAAGAGCGGGACGCTGCAGGTGGGCAGAGATACCCAGACACAGATACCCGGACACCTGCAAAGCCTGAACTCCTTGCCTGTAGCACTAAGTCAGAGCAGCCAATAAACCACGTATCCACAGCTGTGCTTTCAAACCAGAAGCTTTAATACAGCAGTGGCTTAAACTGTAACTGCAAAATTGCTTTCTTTCTTACCTGTGTTCTCCAGAAGAGAAAGGCAGTGCCTGAAAGTTGGATTCACAACATCTTTGGTGTCTTCTGCAAGACCAGATGAATCAAATTGAATGGCCTGGCCCAAGTCACAATCAATCCTGCTATATATGGCTACATGCCATTAATTGCTTCATTTTATCCTTCTTGATGTCTCTGTTTCAGCTGTGGGGAAATACATTTCCCTATCTAAAAAGCTGGAAAGCTGCTCTGGGATCGTTCAGGCGGAGAGACACGATACGCTGTAAATATAATTACTCACTATACACAGTAGCCACTATTTAAACATGCATTTCTTAACTCGTTTTAATTTTTTGTAATACTCAAAGGCACCAGTAGATGTTTAAAGCTGTTTGGGGGCTACAGGGTATTAAAAGGGGAAAAAAAGTTTCTGAAACAATTAGATTTCTATTCCACTCATCACTCTCTTGCAATCTGAAAACAGGCCCGTCAATAAACCAAATGCAGTTTAAATAAGAAAAGCAGTACTCTCTCAGGCTGGAACCCTGTGTGCCAAATTATAGCTTGCAGTAAATTTTTATGAGCAAGTTATAAACCCCTGAAAAATGGAGCTTACAGCAGAAACACTGGAAGGGCCATCACTGCAGCAGCACTAACATACACCGCCCGTTCTTGCCTGGTGGAGTCTAGCCTCATCTCCTCCTCCTCTCTGGCATCGAATGGGCTTTCTAGAGCGACTGTGAAATCAGCAGTCCTCTTCTCTTGTGAGATGCACTGAGCTATAGCACCTGCTCCTAGCACCTCTGAAAAGACCGTGTCTTCCAACACCACTGCTGAACTGCGGTGCACCTTGCTCTACACTGATTGCCACAGCTTTCCTTAGGGAATGTCTCCCTCCCAGTTTTCTGGTTTACTCCGTGAAGCTAAAGTCTACAGTTGGCCTCCCACTTTCTACCTCTCCAGAGGAAATGGAGCTCTTATTTGAAAGAAATCGGGCTGTTTCATGCACCACTGACTGTCCTTTGGCCTTGCATTTTCAGATCGGGGTCTATGAACAGAAGTAGAGATTCAGAAGAGAAAGAGAATCCCAGAAAGAAAAAAAGCATAGCAGAGACTAACCACAGAGCAGATGAGTGTTCATTGCGTAGTTAAATTGGCTATTTCCTGAACTTGTCAATATAAAAGCTATAATGGGAACACACTATTATTTGTCCAATAGGATTTTCACCTGAGTTGAACAGACAACCTCGTCATCCTCTGAAAACGGAAAGGTAAACTTGGGTTCTTGGCCACAGACCAAAAGCAATGCATTTGACTTCATCAGCGTAATCTCTACTTTAAGCATACATCTGAAAACACAACTCTAAGGCAATCAAAAATCAAAGACAGACTCAGTGGCAACAACCTGGGTCAATGAGGAGAAAATGCGCAAGTTTAAAGGTATCTGGACCTGCGGACCTGATTCAGAGGCATGATGCTGTTTATCAGTTGGTAACACAGAGATGGGTAGAAAATATATCAAAGCTATGCACTAATAACCAAGACACGTTCAACAAAAAGGTGCAAGTCTGAAAGAAATCTATCTTATGGAAAGAAAAAAGGAATTGTGGTCACATAAATAATTCCCAGTGACCTCCTAGGTTACTGGTGAGAATTGAGTTTTCAGAGTTTGAGTTTAGCAGAGTGGTCTGCTTTTTCTTTTTCCATCTTCGATTTAAAATTACATTTTGTGAACATCTGAAAATGTTCAGATAGTTTAGATTTTTTCTGAATGTTTCTATAAGGATTCCACAAACTTTTATCTATTTCTGTGTTGTTTTCTTTTCCCCTTTTCCTCTTTTTCTTCTTACTATCTTCTTCTTTTCTTTTTTTCATTACTGGAAGGGGACCGAGGGGAGACAAAACAAAAAAAGTTGTCTTTTGCATTGGGCAATCAGGACATTTTTTGGTCAGGAAATGATGAACTTTTACAGGAAGCATAACCTGACTCTTTTGCCAGCTCCATTCCGTGACCTCCTTTTGCACAGGATGGAGACTTTGTACAACATTGCCCTGTTCTCCTGAGCATCTTCCCCAACCATTTTTTACTTTTCCTATTTCATCACCGCAATGAGCTGTGTTTATTCCCTCATGTAGAATGAAGCGTTTAGCTCAAGTGAAAAGCAGAGTCAAATGGATTAATACCAAGTGTCATGACTGCTCTTTGAAACCTGTTTGACAAAAGCAGAGTCACTGTCATGAAGAAGTACCTCCTTCAAGACTTCTGCGGCCTCTCAGCTAACAAACACAATGACAGTTGTGCCCAGTACAGCCTACGAGAGCACTCCCTGTTTTCCTATTGTCTCAGGACATCCTCCATGATTTAATTACAGATTTTGGCTCTGCTTTGATTTCAGTTTATACTAATGATATTTGATTGACAGTAACTTAAGAAAAATCACAAACTTATGTTAAATTACTAGATTATTTATGCATTTTCTGCTGTACTGATAACAATGACTTCAGTGAAACATATGGAACAAATAATGGGATATTTAGAAATCAGGAGTTTATAAGAAACTGGAAACAACTTGATATAAACCATTTAAAAACTATATTGTGCTTCATTAAAAAAAGATATATATTTACCTAGTCTGTCTGGTATTACAGGAAACAAATAAGAGAGAGGTACTTGCAACTGTAATTGAAGTGACAACATATTTCATGGTAGCTGGAGATTTCAGCTATCTCTAAAGACTGGATTCACTTTAAAACTACACAGCCTCCTCCCATCACTGTCCAATTTCAGAACACAACTAATATTAGGAAGAGTTGGCAGTACGTTCCTCAAGCCAGAACAGTATTGTACGGTATTAAGAAATGGTAAGACGAGGACAGAACGTGTCTCTACTTCTTCGCACCCTTTTTGGTGATCTTCACAACCACTGCACTGGCACAGTACATTTGAGCTTCCCACAGTTGCCAGCACTGTCCACAGTACACATGGTGTCCACCTCCCCAACAACATCCCGTCCCACTGGGCCACAAAACCAGAGATCACCAAGCACATGCTAATGACAAACATGGCAATGAAAGAGTGCACTGAGGTGGTGTGGCTGAGCATGGCTTACTACTGCTAGATGCTACGTAAGGTGAAGAAATAATATGTTGGGGAGTTACAAAATTAATAAATATCTTGGGATAAATACAAAGTAGGAAAAAGCAGTTTATGCGCTCTGTCATTTTTAATCACCACATTTATGAACATCAAATAATGATGCCTAACAACACTATGAAATGACAGTATTGCTATGGCATCAGCAAACAAAAAGCCTATCATTACTCTTGGCTGCTAGAGATGTCAACAGTTTCTACAAATTGGATTTGCCATAAGTGGCATCTCCTGCTCACGCTGCAATCCACAGGGAGGTTTCCCACAACAGGGTTTAAGTGCCTTACTTGTGGCTGTTTGTCACCTCACCAGGAAAGCTGCTCTGGGACGGGTCCCTCTAATTCCCTGGGCCCTTCACTAAGCATTAGATAAATCATCTCCGCTTCCCAATGAGAAACGTTTTTCTTAACAAAGATTATTTTTTATTTTTAATAGTCCTTCTGGGAAGGCTGGGGCTCACAGTGTGGGGGAAAGGCTTCTTACCACATATTACTAGGTATCTCTGGGAGAAGACAAATCTTGCTCTGGGTAGCTGGTGAGGAATATTTGATATTACTTCACAAATTATTTTGTAAGACAAAAACATTGAATAGCAATGTCAATTATAATATTCAATTTAATCAAATACAAAGGCAAAGTTCAGACACTAGCCCATAACTATCAAGAGGAAATTCAACAACTGGAATCACATACCTAGCCAGTTTATTTTTTATTTCACCAGTTACGACAGAACATAGAATTGCCCATCTACCTAAGTGACCATCTTTCTGATACAAGTAGCAGCCTAAATAGTGAACACTGATCTTTCCTCCTGCATTAGGAGCTCTTTAGTTGCTGCTGTTGCTGTTTTTCAATTACAGTATTACAGCAATATTGTGTTTGGAAAAGATCAGAAACCTCTGAGACAAACTTTTTAGGACCACAGAGAAAACATTCACTTCTCCCCTTACCTTCAAGCCCTTAGATACCATGGCTTGAAGGGCCATAAAACCATTCTGCTTCCACTGACAGCACCAATTCCGCAAGCCAAAGGGAAGGGAAGGACTACAGAGAACATGATGGAATCGATCTCTAAATCCATCTTTTCCTAAGAGGATATAAAGCTCTGGATTTGACCATTGCTGATGTACCCATTTGAGGTCTTTCACAGACCTCTGCCTGTGCCACTGTGCCGTGTCCCAGCGCTGGGCACAGCGTGGGAAGGCACTAAAGACTCTGTGTCCTGTGCTGTAGAGTTTGAACAGAAATAAACTCGGTGTTTATGACATGGACCTAGTTCCTGGCACTGTGAATACAAGGTACATTCCACTCTAATTATTCCTAATTACCATGACTTAATGTGTAAATATTTGCAACACACGAACATAAAAGTGCTTCCATACTATTAGCTACAGACACGTTACCAGCTGCTAGCATGTTTTCTGAGCCTTTGCAGTTTCTCCAGATAGAGGCCACAGAGCACGGCTCCTCAGCTGACGTAAGCCCTTTGAAGTGAGGGGCTTTCTTCTTCTGTTGAGGTTTTCAACAGATAGTTGAATGGGAACCAGTGCAGCTCTAATGCCCCCGTTTGCACACACCATCTTCCCATAAATCTTTCTTTCATCCATCTGTTATTGTTTTCCACAGCTGTTGGACATGTCTATCATTGTGTAGCCTGAACCACACCTACCCTGGATCTGCCTTTGCCTTCTCCTGACTGCTCCCATGGTACTTACTGCTCTGCCTCTCCTCCGTCCTGCGTACACTGCACTGCTTCTAGTACCTTGGGCAACCTGAATTGGCAAGAGGAGACAGATGCCAGCTGAGGGTAGAGCAGACATGAACCAAACATGCTTTTCTCAGTTCAGTCCCTTTTTTCAGTTGAGTCAAACCTGCAGAAAGAGTCAGAGAGAAGGTCGGGGGTGGCTGCAGAGGAGGCAGAGCAGTGGGTGGCACTGGTAACAGCTGGGACTTCAGCTGCCAATTCTGGAAGTTTCACTGGACGGTTGTGGAGACAGCCAGTCCCAGGGCCAAGGCAAGCCTTTGGAACAGCAACGATTCTTAAGATTACCCTGAAATGCTGCAAACAGGTTTTCCACATCCATCAGCCCTACACCTCCACTGGGTGTGCCAGAGCAGCTTGGCAGCATGAATCAGGTCAGATTTATTGACTGAATGCACCGATTGCCATCAGGCACCAAGCTCTCCT
This sequence comes from Anser anser, assembly GCF_964211835.1. NCBI lineage: Eukaryota > Metazoa > Chordata > Aves > Anseriformes > Anatidae > Anser > Anser anser. Next base: position 26,819,978 of record NC_139728.1, read on the forward strand.
CGAGCTGTAACGATTCTCAGCCTCCTTCCACTTGGCCCAGTCAGTCGGAGCAGCTGAGACACTGCATGCAGGCACAGTGCTGTAACTCACTTCCACGTCCCCTGAGGCGTCTTGGGCCGTAATTTATACAGCTCCGAATACTTTTATATTATATAGTACTGAGAGCTTGAAGGAAAACCAAACCAAATGAAACAAAGCAAATGCAGACAATGAATAGCCTGAAAAATTAAAATAGCCTCAAAACTTGAAGATCCCAAACTGTCCCCCCAAGTGACTCACACTGAAGAAGCCTCGTTTATGAGGCTGGAAGAATTGTAAAAACACGGAAAGAGCAAGCTCTCAGGAGATTCATAGGTTACTCAGTTTTTAATTATGATCTCTGATTACAGGTTACACTGTAAAGGCATATAGCTGTCCCAAGCCAGCGGCTTTCACTGGGGGTAGGGGAGGTAAAAGGCAAGGCATTGCCACCACCTCACAGTTTTTCTGTCCTCTCCCCCAGGCTGAGGGCCTCTCTCCCGAGCTGTGACACAGAGCATGTTCCACAGCAGGCCTTTCCGTGAGGCTGGGGAAGAGGAGGGTGAGCCAGGACAGGTCACAGGATGACTGCGGGTGACAACAGCCTGAGTCACCCCTGCTGAATCTTCTCCTTGTCCACTCTCACCTCAACGAGATCACAAGGCTTTGGCAAAGCTGAAATCATTTTTAATGAACAGTAATAGCAAACCCAAGATAGCCTAATAATGCCAGCTAAGACACACACGTCCTAATTCTTACAGCACTACAATGCACATGCTCTCTGGCTAGTCTCTCTACTCGTGCACGTTTTCTGCAGGCTGAATGGGAGTTTCATTCCAGGACTAACAGTCCTCAGCACACTCTGAGCAACAAATAATAACAAATAAATTACAAAAGCCCTGGAGCAGTCTGCTTAGTCATCTTATTAAATGTTACTAACACCTTCACAGCGTTGAACAGGCCTTAGTCAGTCGCCCCGTCCTGTAAAAGACATGGTTTTCTCATCAATAACCCTCTGCAAACATGCCAGAATGTCACAGCTGGAAAGGGATTGCTACGAGCAGAGTAAGGAGCTCCTCTCTGACCTCTCCCACCACCAGAAAGCAATCAAAGGTTGTTCTGCACTTCGGAAGCCCGTTCTCTTGGTGTTGGTTTGAACTCTAGGACGCTGTTTACTGATTATCAGCTCGCTCCCACACCAGTGGGAATGGCTGGAGCTCTGGCTTTGGCTCCAAGAACAGCAAGAGGAAGATACTGGATATAAGCTGGCGAGGCACTGCAATTCAAATTTGCTTTAAGAAATTAGAAAAAAAAATCTCATGTTATGCAAAATAAAGGGGATGTTATAAGTTAACAAAGAAATCAAACAGTAACCTTCCCAGGACTTAAATTTCCAGGTGGTTTGGAGGGAATTTCTAAACAGTTTCTAGTATTTTAGAGATTTTGAGTCACTTGATCATGCTGTATCGGAGCAGAAGTGTTAATCAGAATGAACAGTTACTGCCTATCACAATGGTAGTAAGTACATAAATATTATTGGACATACTTTTTCAATAATCCTATACGTGTTTTTTAACAAGCCTCCATAACACAGAGAACATATGAGCCTTGCTAGTATATACCATACCGCAAGGTAGTTAAGAATATATTGCATTTATAAACTATGCACAACTTTATGAGTCTCTAGCTATAATTTCATCATAGCGCAGTAATTGGAAAGTCTGCATAATTTTGGAAGGATATGTGTTTTAGTTAAAAGAACACTATTATTGCTAATTGGATACCAAGCGTACATTGTAAATCAGAGCAAAGTATGGGCTCCTAATTACAAACTTTTTTGAAACAAGCACTGTATGTCTTTACATTATTTTTGGCCAACAAGTGACTTAAATAACCTTAGAGTTACAAAGTCCATAAATCTTTTCTTTAGCTGTGGCTGATGAAACGCTACAGGATAAGAATGTGTGTTCCCAAGGTAAATATCTGGCTTGGCAGCCTCATCTCCTCCAGTGAATCGAGGTAAAGGGGTATGTAAGTGACTGGCACTGGCACACGCCCAAGCAGAACAGGTAAAAAGGAGAAGGCTGGTATTAACTTATGTAGCATGTTGCAGCTTAACACGTTTTAAACAGGCTGGGCTCACTCTTTGGCATCTGGAGCTAAAAACTTACAGCCGTGTTCTTATGTGGAACGAACTTGTGTATTAGAGTTTTACAACACCAGCAACAAGCTTTTATGAAGTTGTTAAGATCCTGAGTCCAGAGCTGTTGTGAAAGACTATTTTTAAAGTTTTTTTAGTTTTTTTTTTTTTTTTTCAAAACAGCTTTTCCTCTGCATGCCTTGATCCACTCTTACCGCACCTGTGGCAGCGGAGACGGCACTCACCGCTGAGCAGGGCGCCGAGGGGCAAGCACTGAGGGAAATCAATATACTCATTGGGTGTGACCCTTCCTCAGCTCTGCTGGGCTGACGGAAGGTGCCAAAAGCCTCAACTTCCTACCTGAGTTCATGGGAGCGGAGAATGTTCAACAGAGGCTACGATCCTTGGGAGATCTGCTTCTGAGCACACAGTGGTCAGGCCACGTACCCCAAACCTGCAGCCCATGTATTGGGAAGGTGGTTCGTTATTTGGGTGAGGGTATTAACACGCTGGGTTTTCATCACAGCTTATCTGCATGATGAACAGAGTGAAAAACCTTTAAAAGGCATGAAAAAGAGGCAACTTAAAAACTGGGCCTCTTGGAACACAGGTATCATGGCCCAGGAAGATGAACAGTGCTAAGCTTATAGTCTTTCTTTTGGTCTCTCCCCACTGAAAGGAAATTCATACCTATTTTTAAAGTCTGTTGTGATTACAATAATGTACTACAAATCTCTGGAAATCCTTTTGACTTTCTACATTTATTACATATGTGTATACCTATTAAAAAATGTAATGTAGACTTTGCCATGGTGATGGTGTTCAAATGTCAGCCTGCGTAGCATCAAGTCAGAGGCCGTGTGTTCCAGATTTAAAAGCTGTATTCACTTTTTGATATACCATTCAGCAAGGGGTCACTGTCAGACAAACCTTTTAATCTGTTCAGCATGTTTCCACCTCTTCTTCTTCAGGGAACGGTTGTGGTACATTTCACCAGGCTACCAAGTAATTTTGGTGTCTTAACAGCCAGTTGGAGCAGAACAGAGTCTCAGACAGTGTATGGATCCCATCGAGGCTCAACAAGTCCCCAAAGTCTTGGAGTTCAGCAGCTCTGCAGGCTATATGTATTTAACCTTTTATCCTGGCCAGGTTATTAAAGTGAGTTCACAGAACTTGCCTCCAGAAGAAAAAACAGAAACAGCGTGCTTGCAGTGCTGCAGATGGGTAAGTATGGGTTAAGTCCTGTTTTATGACCCCCTTAATTCCTTTCCCATAAATTCAGTAACCTCAAATCACAACTGTGAATGCCTGTGACAAAAAGACTTGTCTGCATGGGAGCAGAACATTGCGATCTCCACCTTGGCTTGTACCTATTGTTAATGCAGAACCTGAAAATGATTTCTGTCACAAGTTCAACCACAGTCTACTCCATCCACCACAGGGTTAACCCAGGTTCACTCTTACAGTGCAGGGAACTCAAACTGTATGATTAAAATCACAGTGCTCCAGGCACGTTGGCTGTGGAAGCTGGCTTGTAGCCTTCTTGCAAGCTTCTGTGCTTTTTGAGCACAGCTGTACCCAAAACCTACGTACCTAGGATGGTCAGAGATGAATGACAGACAAAAATCATATTGCCCTGCCAGGCAGAGACACCGAAGAGGAGTTTTTCTCCGTGATGTTTTGACCACTTTGTTCAGGCTCAAGCCATTAATGTTCCAAATCAGGCTTAGGATCCTCCTAACAACCGAAGACACCATGACAACACCTCGTCTCTCCCAGAATGACTGGCTGAAGTACCACACCGTGGGAAAAGCTCTCTTACGGAGATTTTCCTCAGTTTCGGGTTGGCAGCCATTCCCCACTGACCAGAAGAATTGGGAAGGGCACTGGAACAGGAATCAAATCCTTTGAGACGTGGAGCAAAATGCCAACAGGAGAGTTTTAACAGGGCAGGTGTGACAGAAACCTTAGACTAAATCACTAGTAAAAGAAGAGAAAAAGGGGACAGAAAGACAGAAGTGAACATGTACATCAGACAGGAGGACTGGGTGACTCCTCTGGGTAATTTTAGTTCTTAATTGGAGTCTCCTCTAGAAAATTCACAAACTTCAAGCAGGGACAAATTCTTATGAAGCTGAGCACAACACGTGTGCTTCATAGCCTCCAGAAACCCAGAATGGACTGGGCACAGAAACGGGAGGTGAGCACGGTTCAAACCTCAATGGAAGGTAATTTGTGGGCACCTCACATCAAATGGGCAAACAGAAATGCTCGCTGATAAGCTCTCATCTCAGCCAGCAGCAGAGGAAAGATTTACTATACCTGGCAAATCACCTTTGAACAGAGAGCAGAATCTGTTGTGCTAAAAACATGCTTAGCCACCTGCAATTTGTGTTTTTATTTTTGTCCTGCTATTCTGATAATTCTGATGTTTCTGTTTAACACCGCTTGCAGTGAACCATTAATTTCAACTGAAACTAGGCCAACTTCTTCACCTAAAGCCTTATTCAAACATCTTCACAAGTAATCCATTTTTAAAGGTGCTGAGCACTTGGTACCTCTGAAAAATCAAGTCTTTGGACACCATTTCTCTCTTGGCTCAAGCTTACTGTTTATCTCAGACAACTTGACATACTTTGTTTTCAAATACACGTCTGTCCTCTCTGTCCTTAGCTCTGAGATGACACACTGGCTGCTTCTCAATGGATTTTTGGTGGCACAGAAATTACGAGGTCTTCCCTGTTGGGATGAGCGTGTTCCTTTTCTTATCGACCCCCTGAGCACGGCAGCGCAGTTAGGTTCCAATTACATTACCGAGAGCTGCTTCAAGACCAGGTGAGGTGAAATTGGTGAGCAACCCTGCAAGCCAAAGCGCAGAGAACTAGCAGGGGCTGCTCCTGCAGGGAGCTTAGGAGAGTGTCTCTTCTGTGCAGGATACCCTCGGAGCACTGACCACTGACTCTGCTTTTGAAACAAAGTGAAACAGTCTGCTAAGAGTGATTTCAAGCCAACTATTAGATTTCCCATGTGCATGTTGTATGTGCATGTTTTAGACTATCCCCAAGTAACACATGACATTCCCATTAGCTTTTGTTAACATCTACATCGGAGTAAGCCAGAATCTTCAGAAGATTAACCTCTGTTCCTTCTAACTGTTCCTTAATTTTTATTAGAACAATTTTTTGGGATAGTATTGAGGGCTTTTTTCCTCCTTTGGATGGATACAGAAATTTCTCTGATGAAAGCTTCAGACTTTTTTAATTTAAACCAAACCAAAACAAAAAAGCCAAAAACCCCAACCCTGTAAAATTATTTTCCTTAAGGAAACTGCCAAAACTCTAGGAATCAAATTACAGAACAGAAGCAGACGTCACAATTCCAGCTTTACTCTACCTACTCGGGGAACCTGAATGCCTCTCTGAGGTGATGAGTTGATGGGAAACAGCACAATTCGGCACTAAGGAGGGAATTTCTATTTGTATTTAATGATCTCGGTGAAAGTGAAGCTTATGAGCATATGTAATAGATTTCTGGGTTCTTAAAACCTGGAAAATAATTCTTTTGCCTACTGCTGAATAACTCCTATGCACAAACCTACAGCCAGCTAAGAAAGAAAAAGACCAGCAGGGTCGTATCCATGGTCTGAGAAGTGTTTTGGTTAACTCCTTATAAGACTGCTATAAAACATCGTTACAAAAAGCCAATTACCAGCGGACATATATTTGCTATCCAAGAGTACACTCAACCTTTTTTTTTTTTAGGAATCTGCAAACTGAAAAATACTTCAAGGTCAGAGGGCCTGATTTTGGCCATGTCCTTCACTCATGATACATTTTCTGCTTTTTAAATTGACAGACATTCTTCATTCATAAGCCCCATTGTTTTAATGGTCATTGACTTCAGGAAAGTAAGTCTCTGTTACATCCAGTAACTGCTAACCCCATTTATCCAACCAATAAATAATCCCTCACCCTCTGCTCCCTCCTGCTCAACTCCTAGGTTATTACATTGCAACATTTTGGCTCTATGCCTATTTAATCTCAGTAATAATGATCAAAACCAGAGTGCGCAGATCTCAGGACCCTGATTAGGATCACCATCCAACTATACATAATACACATACTTCATTATAAACAGGAGGTTCTGCCAGAGGTTGCCAGAGTCTATTGGAAATTCTACATTTCTCAGGACTTAATATTATCATCAGCAGTTTAGATCCCACTGGACTTTAGATGGTAAATGGTAACTTTATTAGTTTTTTGTTAGAGGCAAGTGAGGAAGTGAGGTTTTTTTTTCCTTTTTACATTAACTTATGTCAAGAATGATGACTCTAAAAAGTCATTAGAAAGCAGAAAATGGAGGGTGATTACAGTATAATATTGTACAACTGACAAGGCTCTGTTTCTCTTCCAACAAAAAAGAAACGCTTGTGAGGTTTCGTAGCCATACATAGTAAGGAACGGGATAGTCCAAATTTAATGTCTGCCTCACTGATTTGGGGTCATGTCTCTTTGGAGCTTTTTGTAGTATATGTTAAAGAGTCCATTCACAGAGGACAGGACTCAACTCCTATCTACGACAGTGGCCAAACATCTACTGACCAAAACTGTACAGGCCAAAGGTTCCATTTGTCAGTCTCATGCTATAAAAAAAATAAACAATAATAAAAATAATAATAATAAAGCAGTTTGCAGGTATACAGTCTAGTTTCTCCTGGCAAGGAGATCATGGCATATTGATTTATACTGTCCAACTATCTTCAACGTGCCTTGCACTCTGATGTGCAACAACAGCTACCATTTAAACAATGATTAAGATCCCCAAACTGTGGGTAAACAAATGTTCTGCAGTAGGCATGTTGCTTCCATCTTAAAGACAAGTCTACCTTCCAGCATATGTGGGAAATCCAGGAATTAATTTGTTTTCACTGCACACTTACTGGCTGATTCCTCTGCACATGCTGAATTTGCTGGCTAGCAGAGTCTTTTCTTCCACTGATGTGCTGGTACAAAAACAAAATAAGGCCTGGGAGTTTAAATTCGTTTGTTTAACAAGAAACATGCAAATCTATAGTTTTAATAATACTTTGTCATCACACTGCTTAAGGCAGGATTAAAATCAGCTTAGAGGCTTCTTCTGTTTTGCAGAGTCAGTTCCAGCGAGGGTCACGATGTGGATAAAATACCAAACCCCCAGCCTTGGCTGTAGGTAGCCTGACAAACCCAAGTTTGTGCTGACACATTACACATCTCTGATTCATGGCCACTTCATAAAACAAACCATCTTCCTTATCAATTAGTTACCCAAATGAAATCAGCTTGCCTTCCCATTTTAAGTTGTCCAGAAACACCCAGGTGAGCCAGAATGATTTTTCTGTGTATGGAGAAAATGCCAGCCAAATTTGACAGCGGATTGCTGGTTGCAAAGGTGTTAAGTTCCTACAAGTTTTTATGAAAATTGGCAGCTGAGTAGGGAAAAGACTGAAGAAAAAAACCTCAGTAGATTATCTTTTCCCAGACATCAGAGAATCTTCACAGGCACACAGCACTGGGACAACCAAAGAAAAACGGGACTTAATTAGCTCTGCTGTCCTCAGATTTGTTTTTAAGTTAACTATTTTATCTCCTCTTCATAATATTAAAGAATCCTTTACTGTAAAAATGCCTGTGGTATGGGATGGTACCGTGCAAACTGTCTCTGCCCATTACATCTATTAAGTCCCTTTGTCCAGCATGGAGAATGGGGAGAGAAAAGCCTAGGCAGGAATTGATGGAGGAGGGATATGCCTGTGCACATGGGTTAAAAGACATTTAATGAGTCACAGAAAATAATAGTTTTACACAGTAAAAGCATTCCCTCTCTCTGCTTCTCTCCCCCTGCTTTTCCACATAAATTATGTGAACATATCATCAAAACATGATGATTTTTATTTTCATAAATGGGGCCATATGTCAGCTAAAACAGAAAATGTGTGCTGAACTGTGATGTGGGTTACATGATACACTTTAATTGGATGTCACTTTAATGTAAACAGCTTTACATAAAACTCAGCCTTAAAGAAAACTTTTTTAAATTGTCAAATATTAGTTGCTAAAACAACTTGATGCTGCATGCGTCTTTTGCATTGCCTAGTCAATCAAAAGAGATCAGTCATGAAAGGGGCTAGATTCTCATCTCACTTGCACCAAAGCAGCACAGAGACCAGGGTAGAGGTACTTAGAATATGGAGCCAGGGGCAAAAGATTTTTTTTTCCATAAACATTATCTTTGCCTAAGTTTTCTACGTGAGAAGATTTTTTTTTTTAAATTGCAAATGTCATTTGTTCATCTAAACATTTAACAAGTGCAATTCACTTGTGGTCATGTCTGTATGCCAACATCCATTTTGCAACGGGAAAAACCTTAATCTGAAAGAACAAAACAGAAACAAAACCAAAACCCACCACCAAACAAGTACAATACACACACACACTTATACAGGCGAAACGAACAACTTTTCCTTGCACAACAAACAGCTCCGGGTACCCATATGGAAATAACGTCCATAAACAACAGAGTGCCATAGAAATGAACAGCTGCAAGCAATGGGATTTTTAAAAAATTAAAATAAAAACGCTTTGGTAATGCTGGTAGAACATCTACCACTTACATTTGGAAACTTTAACAAGTCAGGATTTGCTAGCATACACCTTAGTGTTACTACAGTCATTTTCTATACATGATCATAGGAAAAAGGAGTCATATCTCACTTGCTGCTCTCCAGTAACTGTTGGCAAAAGCTTTTTCTTTGATGCCACCATGGTCTACTCTCACAGCAATGCTCAGAACAGGATCTATTGAATGAGCTGTCAAGTTCAAGTGGCAACTGAGTCTTACTACCTTGCAATAACAAACTGACGTTTTAGCATCAGATATACAGGTGGGTAGACTCGTTGCCTTTTAAAAGTACTTCTACATGTCAAACAATACTGCTGGCAGCAACACATTTGCCAAATCTATCCCTGGTTTCCTGTGAATATATCCGTGGTTTCATTTAGCATTTGCTCCGACCTGCAGGTCCATAGTGCCATGTATACACTCTCAATCTTAAATGTTATCCCTAACACTTAAGGCAGAATCCCACAGGATTTTGCCAGTGTTTGTGGTTGGAAGCATCCCCTGTAAGCTACCCCACCAGAACCCAAGGTCTGCTGGGCAGGAAAAATAACAGCTATGATTACTTAATCTGCAGCTTTCTATTGCAAGCCCCCTGCACCTTAGAGCCAAGGCAGAAGACTACAAGATGCCCTCTTGGGCCTGGACTCCTCCTAAAACAAAAGAAGCTCCATGCTTCTCTCCGAGAACCATCTAACACGTTTTAGAATTACGTCTGGACCACCAACAAAGCTGTTGGTGAAAAAGGGGAGCGGCATTGTATTACAAAGCTTTTCCTTACAGTTCCTGTTCCTAGTTATTGGCCGTCATAATGGCTTTTACAACGACGGCAGCGTAAATCAGCAGGCAGAGGCTGAATAGAATGTTCTGCCCTTGCCTCCTGATGAAAATTCCTGTCCAAAGAAGGGATAAAATAATAAAGTAGTTTTAAAGAATCACTTTTTTCCTTGGGTTTATTTTGGTTTAATTTAGCAGAATGCATAAAAGAAGGATAAAAAAATCCATAAAGCCAAGAAAACCACAAAATCCCCTTAAAAAATGAGATTTATGTTCAAGTTTGAAATGGCATAAACAGGCATTACAAACATCATCTCTGTTCCAATCAGAGTAATAAAAATTGTCTTACAAATTATAAGGCTATAAAAATTGAAGATGACTGCTTCTGCCATCCAGTTGGCTTGCACTGACTTTGGTATTTGGTGTTCGAATGTAAACAGCACTGCTGATTCCTCACGTGTTGTCTGCCATTTCAGCTTGCTACAGACAGAGGAGAATGCATTAAAAGGGGAAGCATGTTTGTATGGCTGCTCCCTCAAAGTGTACGGCCCCTGAGCTGACCCTGGCCACAACGCCAGGGGACAGCCGAACCAGAAGGATACCTGCAGAGCATCGTGCCTTTTGCCCTGGCTGGTATTTATGGGAAACTCAGCAGCATCACGAGGAAAATCTAGGGGAAGTTTATTGCTTTAAAGCATCATTTTGCACATGAACATCTGCTGAGACAGAACTCATCTTTGACCACATGCTGTGGAATGAAAAATGTTTCAGAATCTGTTATTTTTTCTGGCTGTACTGATGTGGGCATCCACTATCTCAGCCCACAATGTACAAACAGGCAACGTTTCCATGATAGAACTGCTGTGGCTGCAACAGCACGAATAAAAAAATCCAAGCCAGAATGGCCTTTTATCAGGAAGATTTTGGATTTGCTGCACCTGAGCAGGGCACCGACAGCCCTGCAACCCCAACATATGCCATTTGTTCCATGCAGACGTGTCTACAGGTGCTTACACAGCCCCATCCAGCTGCCTGTCCTGCAGCATGCTGCTCTTACACCACCCGTCCTGCCTCCTAGTCAGATTACTTAAACAAAAGCCTATTTCCAACTCTAAAATACAAATCCCGTGCATAAATGCTCTCTGGGGGTGGGTGCTGCTCTGAGCAATGTCTCACCAGGGATGGCTGTTGGTGACAATATTTATCCCAGCCTGCAGCGCTCATCCCCAAACGGGCTCTGTGTTGGCGCTGGTGCCGGGGCTCCTGAGGGGGAGGCATTTTGTCTTGCTCCCTCTGGCATAGCCCTGGCAGGCCATAGCCCTGCTATTCTTTTATATACCTTTGCAGCGAGGCAGTGGGATCCAGCATCCTTTTGTCAGCAGCTGCTAGGGATGTAAATCCTTCTCAAAAGCAGGGCTAGGGTCCATTCTGCAGCAGTTCACATGAAAGATTAATTTGGACACTGCAAAATCAGCTCCTTAAAGATATCTCAAAAGTGTGAGAGAAAATGAAATGTATTAGAACCACGGCTGTTCGGTACCTGCCACCCACGTTCACCAGCAGCATACAGAAGAGAATAAGCACGTTAAGGTGCTAACACGCCTGGCAGCAGGTGATTGATTTAAGGTGGTGACTTGGCACCTGTGGTGGGATTTTTATGTAAAACACCATCTTGGTTCGTGTATATACCCCTTCTGCAACAACCAGGCTGGGGGAGTATGCATGGGGCAAAATGCACACATACATACCTATAAAAAACACCTAGGTACACACACACGCGCGTATATGCGTATGCTTTTAAATACTCCCACAATGAAGTACAACTGCCTAATGAAATTACTGAACTTTGCCTGTTATAAGCCCTGCTGCCAATCTGCCACCCTGCATTCCACCTTTCACAGAGAATTCAGTAAACATTTCAATCCAAATCTCAGACCCATAGCGGAGGTATCAGTAACAGTGACATATTATGAAACTTTCATTCCCTTTCCCCCTCCCCTTCTGCCCCAGTAATAACTGTCAGGCGATCCTGGCAATTTCACAAGCATAGCAATGATTCAGCTGGCAGATTTCAGTGGATTATTGTGGCCAATTTGGAAAAACACTCTAATAAGCATTACTTTCCAGAAACCAATATAAATCTGGAAGAGAGGATTATTAAACCCAGGGAAACTATAACAAAAGACATTAATTGCATTTTTGGAAGGACCTTTTGAATTAAATTATTACCTGCTAGTTTATAAGGCAAATATATAGATAAAATCCACTACCGTGACAAGAATTTATTTATATTGGCTACATATATACACTGTAGGAAATTTATATATAAATATAATTTACACACAAACACTACGCTCATTTATGGCATTATGTAAGCAATACATGTTGTTACATGTCTGTATGTGTATCTTCAGACAATTAGGATTAGGTTATTTACTCTCACATACACACATATGCACACAAGTCAAGTAGAACAAAAGATCAAAGGTAGGAAGTGATCACAATGAATTATAAGCCATGTGTTTGTGTATTTGTGCGTGTATTTGGGGGTTTCTAGATAGTCTTACAACAGAATACAGCAGTTTCTTAAATTGGGTCCACGGCACTTGGAAAGATTTTCCCGACTTGCTTCTCATTTGCTGCTTGTGCATAATTTTGAAAAATCACTGGCCTGCTCCAAAGTCTGTTGAAGTATATCAGGAGCTTTCTCTCAACATCAGCAAATGCTGGATCAGGCCATTAAGGCAGAAAGATTAATCATTGCCTCTAACTCTTGTGTCTTTGGGGACTGTGTGAGAGGAACGATGGAACAACCACAGGCCGTTTTGGAAGTTCAAACACAAGATGACTCAAGGATTCATCCCACTGTTGAATAACAGTTTGGAAAACAAAATACTGTATTCTTACAATAATATGATGTAACCTCTGATTTTCTTATTTTCCCTGTTACAAGGCTGTTAGGTTGTACATGTGTTGCTCATATTTTGTCTGTCTTGTCTATGTATCTTTCCAAACACGTAGTGATTAGCTTTAGAAGTGAATGAGAAACCCCTTCCCTTCAAAGTGAACTCACGTCCTCGTTGGAGTCAGAGTTCTGGAAGGCTTAATAAAGCAGCAGGAAGGCAGTGCTGCAAACAAATATTTAAATAGCTCAGATCATATACCCCACTTATGACAAAAACTGGTCACAAAGTCTGAATTTATTTTGATAACTCGAAAACAGAGCTAGGTTTTCACACTCCATTATTATTAATGAATAGACCAGGAACAAACACAGGAAGCCCAGCTCCAAAATAACTACTGCATAGGACACTGCTGTTATCCAAACAAAACACGCAGGGACTGCGGCTGAGCCACACGACTCCCACACAGCTACTTTTTGTCTTCCTGGAGGGGAAATAGAGCCTGTGTCCTGAACCTGAACACGTTCAGCACCTGTCCTGTGCCAAACACCAGTGCTGTCCACTCTGGTTCTGGTATTTCCAAGTCTGCATTTCACAACCACAGGGTCTGATAAACCTCTAAGTTTCTATAAATGCAGATGCAATTCACAGGTCCCTTCCTATTCTCAGCCAGCTCCCTCCAGGGAGTGGCCATTACAGACAACAGGTTAAAAAAGAAAGGTATTTGAACCTTTTGCTGACCTTGGCAGATGACCATGAATCCCCACCCCAGCACAAGATGCTCACTTGCTCATGGCGCTGTGGCCACCTTGCAAGTGATAGCATCAGGACTGTGCTGAAGGTCGTACAGCTAACACATTGCCCTAAGCGCCCCTATCAACTCTCAGTTTTATTTATTCCCAAATTCATTGATATACTACAAATAAATAATGAACTGTCCTTTTCCCAATAATTTCCATCTTAATTTTTGTTTCCTGGACACAGCAAGACCAAAAACTCAAGCACTGTACGGTAAAGTCAAAATTCTGCATCCACCATTAAACACAGGGACAGATTTTCAGAGCAAGAAAGAATAACGGAATTGTTTCCCTTTCTTCTCCTTTTAGGATTGCGTACTGATACATGCAAGTAAGACATGTCCTCCCTCTGCTTTTAATCCCAAAAGACAGCCAGGCATGAGCTGTCTGCTTCATTTGACAAACACTTGGCTTTCAGGAGGATATGACTCGCAGTAACAAAAGGCTCCAATGTCTTATACTGTTTTGCCCTAAACATTACTGCAGTGTGCAATTACCATAGAACTCACTGAGAAAACAAAGTCCCTGGATGATTCACATTGTACATTTTCCCTAAACCTGAGCTAAAAACTTCAAAGCCTCCCAAACTGAATCACCAAACTGAATCACCCTGTTTTCAAACATGTCAAGGAGCTTCAGGAGAGCAGCCCTCAGAGGTGCCATAACACAGCAAAGCCCAGAGAAAGTCACCCACCTCTGTAACAGGAGCACTCAGTATCTTGTGAACCGGGGCTTGATTATTGCGCTTGTATCATAAAGGCCTCGGCTGTGCTCCTGCTTGTTTGCGGTCATTGGGAGTTTTGCTTTCAGCACAGCTGAAATTTGCCTTTAGGAACTGGCAGAGGCTTAGAGCTTGCAGCTGGGCAGGCTCCGTGCAGGTGCTCAAAGGTTGGAGACCCTGCCTTGCCCGGGGAGACTCTCCCCGCAGCTTTGCACGGTCGTTTTGATGCCTGAGAGTGGATGGGACAGAGCAAAATGGGATTGCTGGAGGGTGGGAGGGCAGCACCTTCTGCCTGCCCACGCAGTGGTAGCTACAGTCCCAGCTAGGAGCTCCAGTGGCTACTCTGCAGCTGCTCCAGCATGTCTGGAGACAGACCAACCTCTCTTTCCCTTAAATAAGGCCAACGATTTGATAGCTAAACGATGTGTCTGTTTCTATAATAACATTATGAAACATTTATCAGAATTTACCAGAACCAGACTTGGGTCATGAGTAAAGCCGCTGTACGCTCATAAATGTAGCAAAGAACCAGAAATTGGTCTTTTAAGGCTTTCTGTTCTTCATCTTTCACAATCTAAATTAAAATTGGCTGCAATCAGGCCTGGAAATCAGGCAGCCCTGCTATAGTTGTTTACTAGTAACTGTATTTAAGCTAAATTTGCCAGTATTCTATATTTAACATTTTCTTAAGTATACACTGGTATCTTTGAGTGCATGGAGGGAAAGAGAGTTGAAACAATGACAACATTTTTGGTGCAACACTGCAGTCAAAAGAACTCCATTTAATATACAGGTTTGATAGTTTGTTTTGTCTAAGGTGGCTATTTTGCATGCTGGAGTTTTGTACTTGAAATGGTTCCTGGGCAAAACACTGTAGATTTAGAATGATACGCTGCCATGTTTTTATGAAAAATATGGTTTTGTTTAGGCTACAATTAGAAGCTTTCACAATTTGTCTCTGGAAAACTGAGACCAAAAACTCCGGAGTCAGTTTGTTTACTGTGAACTGAAGTAACATCTATCTTCGTAAAGTTTTACAATAAAAGAGCCTTCAGCATAGTAAGACCTAAGAGTTTTCCTACTAAAAATGTAGGGCTGCCATGCAATTCTTAACGCACTCCAATTCACAAGGCTACGAGCCATGCATTGTTTTGAAGCCATGGGGGTAAATCAAATTATTATGAATGATACTAATGATCCCATACTTGCTTGAACATAATGCATGATATAGCCTTGCCTTTAGGGATTCTTTTTTTTTTGTATTTATAATTGTTATAAATGGCTCGCTCCCTCTCTTTTGTTGATTTTACAAACAAATGCACTCAGGTACAGAGTCTGCCTTTTCCAGGTTAATCATGTGAGCCAAATCAGCCATGCCTATCATATGAGAAGTCCCAGTGTAATGCCCCAGAAAGACCCAAGTGCAATAAACAGAGCAGCATATCACAAAATACATACAACTACCTTCTCCCAGAGGGAGCTAGAGCAGCTAACCTGTGTCAGTGGATCCTCAGTCATGATTTAATAGAAGTCCTTTCACATTGACTGGAATAGGTTTGGTTTTTCAAAGAAGTGGATCTAAACACAGTTATCAAAGGGAATTCCTGGGTGATCAGAGTATGCTGTCCTTCAGCAAAGCAGGCATTTTTATTAAGTACAGGTCAATTATAAACACAATATCCAAAAATAAAATACAAAAGCTATATAATGAGAGAAGACAACCATCACAGACTTTCAGAAATCCAAATGGTTTCTTTGCCTTGCCCTTTTCTTTCCCAGTAAAATCAGGCCAGATCCCAGCTGGTAAAAACTGGCAAATTTCCATTAGCTTGTGGGTCATTAACTCTGAAAAAAGGGCAGTTTCAAAACCAGTTTTGTGTATAGTGTTAGTTTCTGTCAGCGTTGCTATAAACAATCGAAATTGAAAGTATTTGGGATGACTGCAATACCCACTTCTTTCTCTTGCCATTCAGAGATGCGTTTCAACACAGACTTTCCTAAAACAATTTATACGTATCGGAGCCTGTATTTGACAAGACAAAATATTCAAAACAAGCTTCATCTGCCTTCGAAGTTGCACCCCTGGTGATGCACAAACATAGTCTGTTGGCGATCAACAAGCATCAGACCGATTCTTAACGGAGGTGCCTTCACCTGCTAAGGGGAACGACTCATTCGTAACAGCTGGGGCAAATGCTAAGACCAGGGAGCTGATGTGCTTCCTCATCAGCCACCAAAAACCTTTGCAAGAAATCTCAGTCCATGCCAGATGTAAAAGATGGAGACAGCATCATCATGCTTTTCACTGTCTTGTTTTTCTGCTATGTTTATCCTGCTCAGTCGCCAAAGAATTGGCAAATGCAGGCCCAGGTACAGATTCAGCAGAGATGTCTTAGGGAAGAGCTGGCCTCCTTCTCTCTCCCCAGGTTTGGCTTAATGTCATCTGATTGTGAGCCCGTACCTGTGCACCTCTCAGCTCCACAATGCAGTTGTGCCCTGCACTGTTTCCCAGACAAAACACAGCCCAATCTGATCTGATCTGATCAATGCACATCAAAGCATCACGCTTGAAACACAACTTGAATTTCACTGCCTGAATTTTGAGGAAATTGAAGCAGGAATCTGCAGGTGAAGGTGCTGTGCTCAACAGCCCTTACTTGCCCAATTTCCCAACAGAAATAAAATATCCATATATCACGGCACAGTCATTCTTGGCACAATGGCCTAAGTGGTACAATCGCATTCCCTGGAATGAATAGCAAGGCTTTCATTCATGGTGAGAAGAAACATTCTGTTCTATAAAGGTCAAACCTGGTAAGAGCAAAGCAAAACAGAAGGTACCATTCTTGGCAATGTGACTGCTCTACCAGTCATCCCTGATTCCATGCTTGCCGGTGTGCAAAGAAAGCATTCATTTGTGAAATGGGCTGACAGTCTTGCCTGGAAGGACAGGGGGACGCACAATGTATGGGCTGCTGAGCCAGCTCTGTGCATGCTGCCTGTCCCTAGCTACCTTACAGCAACATTAGGAGGACAAAATACACAAATAATATCTTTAGAGTGCAGACACCTGAAGGCTAAAAATGTATTCCTGTGCCTGTTATTGCAAGTCCTTCTCTTATGCCTAATGACAAAATCAATTTTCACAGAATGGCAGAAATCAGCAATAAGACAGTTTGCATTCAAGATGATTTTCTACAATGTTTTTCACTTATTCAGACAGTCTACCTTATATTCTTCACATAATTGGGTATCCATTATTTCCACTATGAAATTATTCCAGTCTAAAATACACCTCATAATTAAGGAAACTTTTACTGAAAGATTAGCATTCATTTTTCCTTTGCTCAGTTATGGCTGATCTCCCGTACTTACATTCTCTGCTCTCCTCTAAACAACCCCTCCCTTTCCTTGTTCTCTGCTCCCCAGCCCTTGTTTAATTCCTTTAATCTTTCCTTAAAAGACTGTCTCTCTGTCCCCTTAATCATTTTTTAATTTCCCATCCTTTAGGCGAGTGCCAAAGATGTTAAAATGAGAGATGGATGCTTGCCATAAAGGAACAGTACTCCTGTAACTCCAAAACAGTTGAAATCATGAGAACTTGCAGGCCATTACCCCATTATGTGAATGGTATTTTTACAGCACTAGAAATGAAGTAATGCAGAGACAAATATTCATGTTTTATACGTGTTGTCATTCCAGTGGCCCAGCTACAAGTTGCGTGAGAGCAATCAATGTAAAGTTAGGAATATCTCAAGCCACAGTTAAGAATGCCCACACTTCACAAAGGTTCCTTCCACTCTGATGCCTTCTACTTTGCCCTGTGCTAAAATGTCTTTCCTTTAAAAAGGTCTACATTTGCTGCTTCTCAGTATCCGTCTATAAGGAGAGACAATACAGAATCCCTCACCTGGCCTCTCCTGGTATGTTCACTGTGTACCTCTGAATCCTCACCCTCTAAATTCAGCACAGTCTCTTCACACCTGAAAGTCTTTCTGTTCATCTCCTTTCAAAATCCAAAGAAAAATGGTCAGCATCATCAGAGATAGTTTTGGCATATCACTTCAGCCCTCAAGTAAGGTATACAAAAGAAGAGGTTTGCCAAACTTAGTGTAAAGCATGCTATTTTTTAGCACCTACCTGGCTAAAAAAACTTAGACTGACTAAGCTGGTGTGCTCTGTGCAGCTGATGCATATGCCAGGTTTCTGTGTGTTTGCTGTCATCTTTTCACTCCTGAAGACAAAACAAAAGCTAAAAATGTTTAGTTAGACCAAAGCATTGTAAACAGTGACCTCTGAGATCACCCCGACCATGCAATTAAAGATCTCATAACGTTTGAGGATGTGCAGGAAGATAAAAGTCTGGGAATAACTGTGATGCTTTTACATATTTTCACATATTCTGCTTTTTACTGCTCTCCCCATGTCACGTCTGAGTAGAGAATTTATTGCATGGAGGCAAGTGGGCACCGTGTCAAGCATTAGATGTGGTTTTGCTGAGAACACCCCATACTGAGTCAGGTCTACCGCTGTTTTTCTGTGAGTCCAAGCAAGTACCACAAGGTAGGTCTCTTGCCAGACCCCCTCTCCCTGCAGTACCCCAGAACGTGTTTTCAGGCACCAAGGCTCGGGCCATTCCAGGAGCACCCCCATGGGCCTTGTTTTCTGTGGAGACAGCGTGCTGGAGATCTACAGGGAACCGGTCCGAGACCGTGTCTCTTTATAAGGGAAAGCAAAGCAATTCCTGCAGCTGGTCATTGCTGCACAAAGGCAGAGAAATGTAGTTGTACCATTTTGAAATCAGCAAAAACAAGGCTGGGTTTGTTTCACACCACTTTGAAAGACCCTGGCTTCGAAGTGTCGACACTGCATCTTTCTCAAAGGCCCGGACAGAAAGGTATTCTGTGCCTCTGGGTGTACTGAAGGGATTATTGTAATGTGACATGATACCTGGCCTCGCGGAGGCCGGGCTCAGTGACCCAGAAGGCCCTACCAGTTTCGCCTGGTGTTTTCCTGTTTTTTTAGTACTCCGTCTTCCCCGTTCTCTCACTGAAACAGCGAGTGAAATCATATCAACATGGACACAGCAGATTAGCTTTACAAGGTTCCCACCTGTCTGACATTCATCAGCTCTCTAATCTAACAGTAACACAATACCCTGTACAAGTACACGTTGAAGCAGCGTGCTCACAGCCTGAGGCCAAGGGCTGCAGGTTAAACCCAGGCCCTGCCTGTCGCTGCCGGACCGACCTTAGTGCTGCCATTCCCGGGGGCTGGCAGCCCTCCACGCAAGGGTTAAAGGCAAGTTGTAAGCAAAGGCTCTAAAACACTTGGAAGAATCTCCCTGAATCAAAACCATTTCATAAAAGGCTCTCTGCCAGGCAATAAAATATTTTTGATGGACTCTTATTTTATCATTACCCATGTAAGAAAAATGTATTGCAAGAATCCCAACACAATTCAGGGAAGTAATCATTTGCAGATTTAGTAGGCATTCTCAATTGGCAAAAATGAAAGATTTATTGTAGGGATGATGAAACAAAGAGCAGTTGTGCAAACTTTACTGAGCTGGATTATGAGAACATGCTTTTTCCATTTCCCACTTTTAAATGCCTTGGATGCTGTTTCAAAAGAAAGATCAAGATCAATTATTTAACGCTGCAGTTACACCGTACCTGAGTGAGGATCTCTTCACACATATGTTATCTGTACACAACAATAAAAGAAGGCGATCGAGGGAAGACACTGTTATAGACAACAAAAGCAGGCTTTTGGAATAAAACATATTCCTGATTCCACAGGCAGCCCAGGGACGTGAACAGAAAACTCGGGCAACAACAAATATCTGTGATATAAGTGTAAAAATTTGACTTACAGAACACAGAAAATACAGGTGTCCTGGAGATAGCACACGGGGCTCTGAACACTTCGTAATAGCAACAATTTCTTTGAAAGCCACTGTACAGCTGAAAAAAATTGCAGTTTAGCAAACCCTTACTCACGTGAGTAATGCTCTGAAGCGGAAGGGACTTTTTGGTCAACAGAGGTGCACACTCCCACAGCAACTTTAAGAAATAGGTGGAAGAGAAAACATTTTGGGAAGAAACAGTTCTTTTTCCTGCCTTTTCTGCCAGGGACTCAATGTGTGACTATTGGCACTTTGTAGCTGAGCCGTTCTGGGCTCACACACCCTGATGTAAATTCAGGGTTTCTTTACCATTACACCAGTGTAAACAGGGACAGAAGGTAGCGGAGTAATTTGCCTGAATTTAACTGAATCTGGAATTTGGGTGCAACACTTTTCGCCACAGGAAATGCTGTACACTGGCAGAAGCCTGTAAGAGCTTTGAGGTTCACAGCAGAAAGAACCGCTAGAGATGCAAAATAGCATTATGGATGTGTTACGTTCTTGGCCTCGCTACCTCTCTGTGATTATTCACACTCCCTGTGCTCCAGGGAGACTAACCTCGTTGTGCTCGTGTGGAAACGGAGATCTAACGTCAACGTTTCCAGAAGTGCTTACGAAATTTCAGTACCTTCGTTATATGCTGTCTGCTTTGAGAGAAAGAAGACCTCAGCTTCAGAGGTGCCCTGTTCAAGCTGGGGACCTCCACAATACAGCTACCCAAATGCAGGGTGCATTTCTGAAAATCTTGAAAATCCACAATGTGGACTGTCAGATGCCAGAAGGTCAAGTTTTGACATACTGAATTTAAATAACACATTATTTATTACTAGGCCCACTGGACGACTTGTTAAGCAAGTGAGAAGGTTTCAGAATCTGGCCCACTGTGAAGCCTACACCAATATAGCTGCCCCGTGTTGTGGAATGATGTTTTTTTTATTTCCCATCCGATTGTTAAAAGCTAAGGGTTGCTGGTTTGCCCTGAAGTAACAAACAAATGCATCATATTTAGAACTGAGATCCAACTGCATAAATGACTGTATAAAATTTTTAATGTGCACTAAATTCCTCTTTCTCCCCTGAGACTGCAGTATACAGCCTTTGTGCTGCCTGCAAATGCAGATTAACATTTTTATTAAATGACATATGTTTCACTAATATGGAGTATTAAAATGTATTGGCCTAATAAGAAACATTAATGAGTATATCGTTGGCACAGTTTTTAAACAATATTTAATTTTACTGCTTTTTAATTTGACCAAACCCTCTGCCAGGTGATTCAGGCTATTTTCTTTCTTGAGGTTAATCGTTGTTCAGGAAGGCTAAATCACTGACAGTTCAGAGCAATTCCAGGCCGTTTTTAATAATCCCCACAGAACACATACACAGAAATAAAATAAAGCCAAACACTTAACCTCAAGTACACAGTCACAAAGACTGCTTAAAATTTTAGAACTTCCAAGCTTTCCACTTTCTAAGTGGAAAGATTAATAATGTTCAGATGCAAAATCTTTTAAAAATGAAATTTTAGGGGGAAGAAAATCCTCTGTCACTGCTCCCAGATATTAGATAACTGCAGACTGCCCATGGATCAGTCAATGCAACCTACTTTCCCAGACCCTGTGGAGACAACTCACCCTGCCAAAATGATGCTGAACCCATCTTTGAGGTACTCTTGGGGTGTGTTAAGACGTTCCCACGGGAAGCAGGTAGTTCACAAGTATGTTTACTGCTCTGCAAAACTTGTGACTAGATGGGGAATGCATCTGACCAGCCGAGGGTGTACCGCTTGTTCTTTCCTACCGTGCAGATTCATATAGTGAAACTGATGGACGATTCAGTCCCAGACAGGATGCATAGTGAGAAGGAAGTCTTGTCATACTGTTGCTACATAGGAAATGGTGAGCTCCAGAAATTCTGAAGAGTTATTGCAAACCCAGCACTTAGAGGCTGGAAAGCCTTTCCCTTTTTGCATCCTCAGATGTGCTTATTTGATACAATTCATTGATCTGCATGGCAAAGAAAGTGATCTTGTGGCGCAGCTGGAATGAATTGGCAGTTAAGAGGCTGCTTGCAAGATATCTTCAAAAGGTGATGCCCCATGAGAGGTTTATAGGTCTGTGCTGAGACTGGGGCTTGAATAAATCTACATATGGACTATCATCCAGAGCCAGGCCACAGTAGAGCTGGAAATATTCTATGTCTTAAAATGAGAAGAAATCACTAATGGAGTTTTGTGGGGCAATGGGATAAGGATAAAAACATGCTATCGAGATGTAAGTTTTGTGAGCAAACTGGGCAAAGGGAAGGGAAGGGAAAGGAGTCTAGGAAAAATCTTCCAAAAAGACCTGGGAGCAATGCCTAGAATTTTGTCTGGCAGCCAGACATCATAGGTCACAACTAATAAACTGTAAGTTTCTAAGCTGGGCATACTTTAGCCTATATATTTGACAAAGAACACAAATGACTTAGTTCAGTGTGGAGGAGTTCTGATCAAATTACTTCTCTGTGCCACAATGGTGCCAAGCTGCACAGTCACTGTGTAGAAGCATTTCAACACAAAAATGTTTCCTTCCTTTAAGATGATCGCTATCAAATCGCTGTCAGGTGTTTGTCAAAAGCTCAGAGCGTTTAGGATTCTGACAAATATCTGCTGCTTTGGAGGAAAGTGGTTCATTTTACCTCTATTCAAATAATGTCACAGCTGGGATTATGTTAAAGATATATTTTTTTCAGTAGCCAAATCAAAACACTGAAGAATGAAGGGAGGAGAAATCAGTCCAGAATGAGCTGAGATACAATTGTTTGGGGACTGCTCTAACAAAATAAAAACTCTAAATAAATCAAATGGGGAGAGCTTTTACACAACCTTGAAAAGCCTCTTTGTTTAATACTTTTCATTCTGAAAAGTCAAAAAAGATGGGTTAAAATACAGAAAAAAAAATCATTATTTCTAAATTAGTACACTGTTTAGAAAATGCCAATAGTAACAAAATCCTCCAGCCCTGTTCACTGTCCCCCAATCATTCTGTTTTCCAAACTGAATGTGATCCAGATTCACTAATGATTTTCTTCTCAAAACTCTGTTTTGCAATGATACTACTACTGGTTGGAAAAAAATGGCCTGGAACATCTAGTAACATTTCTAGTGGGGAACATGGAAAGAAATATTCGTCCTTGTGCCACAAGTCTAGCTGTTCCCTAAACCACTATCTGCTTTGTCTTGTCCCCATAGCTTGAGTAGATACTGAGTTTTATTAGCTGAAAGGATCCAGCACTGTGAGAAATCACAATAGTGGTAATTAATTACATTATATGGTATGGCAGTGAGGTTCACAGAGCGAGTACCCACTATGTTGTGGTGATATTATTGTTATTATCCCGCTTTGATTCTTAAAAGAATGAACAGCAGTATCTACACACAGTGACTAGCTCTGCATAAACATGCCAGGAAAACTGCAGTCAAAAAGTAGGATTATGTTTTAACCAGGTCCCCAATAACTGAATAATTTATCAAGTCAAATTAAATAAAACTTTATGGAATTAAATGCTCTTGTGGATAAAAACAGTATGTATTTGAAGCCTAATGCTTCCATGTAAAGCCTACCATACTCCATTTATCAGCTATCTTCAGTATC
This sequence comes from Anser anser, assembly GCF_964211835.1. Lineage (NCBI taxonomy): Eukaryota > Metazoa > Chordata > Aves > Anseriformes > Anatidae > Anser > Anser anser. The sequence goes on from NC_139728.1 coordinate 26,843,531, forward strand.
CTGTGTAAAATTTTTAAGGCACGCAACTGAGCTTGAATACCCTTCTGGGTGCTGGCAGCAATAGTCACAACTTACTTCCCTTGTATTTATTTAGATTTATGCAAACAAAGGGCCCAAGAATATGCAGTGGAACCTAACCCATATCAAACTGCTGTGAAAGAAGAGAAAACGAGCCGCCCTGGTCGGATGGAAATCCATCTAGCCCCTCCAATGCTCTCAACCGGAGAAAGCAGCCACACCTCACAGCACGTCCTGAAGGTCGGCAGTCCCAGGGGAGGGATGCCCCATGTTGGGAAGCTGACGGTCCTTCAGGGAATCACTGGAGCTACTCCCTCTGCGGCCCAGCTCCAGCAGGCAGGTGTCGAGCCCCTGCAGACACCGCAACGTGCTGTACTATTGCACCGTGGCTCCTGGCCGCACTACGAACCACAGGTTTGCATTCCCGTTCTGCTGCAGCAAACCAAGGGACAACGCCAGACACAGAGGAAACTCTCAGAGCGTTTGCTCTGCGAGATCAGTCAGTCTGGAGCTCTCCCGTGGACACCAAGAGTTCAAATTCACCAGATGCTGGTGGGGAACTGACACAGTGACGAGTCCAATGCCATTTGCCTGCCCCGCAGTGCTGGTGCATGCCTAAACCCATCTGCACTGCTGTCAGGCAGTCTGTAGTGGGTTTCGTAAACAGATAAACATTGTGTTTTCACCAAACCACTGAATTGCTGTCTACTTCTCCTCTAATCACAGAGTGGTTTTAATGGGGCAATTCCTTGAGTGTTGGGAAATGCCACCAAAGGGACCTCATAAAAAGAGAGATCTGTAACGAGGCAGCCTTGATAGAATTGATGTTTCCTACCATCGACTTCAAAGGAAAGAAAGTGTGGCTATTGTTTTTTTAAAGCACTCCTTTGGCATCAGCGCATGACACCCTCCACGCCAAAAGCCGAAAACACTTTGCAGACCTCCACAGCATTCCCTCGGGTCCGGCTCACTGTTCAGGTGAAGTAACTCCCGTCAGCCCGGGCACGCAGGCCTGTCTCCCTGCACTCGCAGGACCCGCTCAGACTCACTGGCAGATGTAGCCCACAGAGACCTCACTACTCAACGTGCACTGCTGGGCACACGCTCCCCACTGACCGTAGGCAGCATAATCCTTGCTATCTACTGACAGCAGAGATTCCGCATGGGTTTCCTTAGCAGCGGTGGCAATCACACTGATCTGCCCCACAGGCCCCTCTCGCCCTTAAGCGCCATAACCGGGTTGCTGCCCAGGATGACAAAGGCCTCGCGCGAGGCCTTCTGGCGCTCAGCTGAAAGTTGTCACAGGTTTATGCCACATGGAACCACCTGCGTCATAGAAGAACAATAAAAATAACAAGAAGTGCAGCAGGATCGCTATCTTTTATGCAATCCGTACAAAAATGTGTTTCAGAGGTCAAATTGCCAGTGCTTAGTTTGTGTGATGCAGTGATCTGAACACAGAGCGGAGCTGGAATGCTGGAATTGCCTCAGGATGCCTTTAGGCAAGTTCCTTATCTGCTCTGTGTCTCAATACAGGACCTATAGAGCCTCACCTTTACGGATCCAAAAGAACTGACTACAAACAGCACAAGTGCGGAGTTTCAGGGTGCACAACAGCAGAACCCAAATCCTTGCATTATGACTGTTCCCAAACCGAACACACTGCACGTACGCAAGGACAAAAGATTTGGCTTCCAAGTCTTACCCAGGCAGAAACATGATGCCACAGACAGGGCTACAACATACACAGGAGGCATTTGTTTCTTTGAAATACATGAACTAGAAACATTAACAATGGCTGTTATCACCGCCCAGCTCTTTTCATGGATATCACAAACGTTAGGAAACCCAATATCAATAAACACGGTTTGCATATGTAGAAATTACAAAAAGGAAAATATAATACCTTTGCTCATGTCTGTGAAAGCCTGCAACATAGTTTCCCTGAACACAGATGCATGCAGCGATGCTAACTTCATTTTCTACTCTTTATGAAGCCACAGAAAGCACAAGAGGATAAACTGATAAGCCAAGCATGGATTTTTCCAAATCAAACAATGCTAGACAACTAAATGAGCAGCTCTGTATTTACATTTGTAAGCAGAGGCTTAAACCAAAGATGCAATATTTAGAGATCAGCAGGGTTCTACCCACCAAAGTATTGGAAGAACTAAAAGCAGCAAAAGATGCAGCTATGAGAAATTTTTTTAAATAAAAACCATTTAAGCTTACTAATTTTTGCTGTCTCAGACAATCAAAATTCCAATTGTCTGGGACATCAAATCTAAAAAAGCATGAAATTAATCTTCAGAAGTTAAAGTCTTAAATGCATTGCATCATTATTTTTGTTGGATATATTTTTGATTATAATGCAGATGAACCCCAAATTTAATAAAACTAAAATAACATGAGTTAAGTATGAAACATAACAGGATATTGCAAAGAGATTAGGTAGTTTCCTCTAGACTACTTGCAGAGCCCAAGGAAAAACCAAACTGAGGGACACAATGACAAGAAGGCACCACTAAATTAGAGTATTTAACAGAATATGAAAACAGTATACTCATAGTATGGGTTTTGGCAATGAAACACAGCAAGCAGAATACGGACCCGAAACATCAGCATTTCTCTACACCAGATACTGTTTTGCCTGTCGACTATCTGTAGTAAAGAAAGAAGCAGGCTAGCTAAATTTAAACCAGCTGTAACGATGAGAGTGTTACAGTTGGACTGAAGGAAGCTTACCTCATGAAAGTATTGTGGAAACTGCTGTTGGAAAGATAATAAAAGGATTAACTGCTGTTTTAGTGAACCATTTACTTTTCAATCAAAATGTCTCATGTATTTCCTGTTCTCAAGTAGCTTGAATTCCAAAATTCCTTTGTCTATTACAGTACATAGTAGCAAAGCTTGTCATAAGAAATTAATAATTTTACATGGAAAAGTACTTTTATGTATGATGGTGGGGTGCTGCTTGCTGTTAGCTTCTCCTGAGCAGCTCAATACCTAGTCGGCCAGTAATCTTACAGATGGGAACAAAATCGAGGGCTTAAAAAGAAAGTACAATGGGTAATTGTGAACAGAGAAAGAAAATCTCCACTACAAATACCAAGAGATGTAAAGTTACTTTAACAGGGCTACAGCAAAAATGAAACAAAATCTCAGACCTCTATAGACACAGAATGAATTGCCTTCTTAATTTGCAGGAATAACAGCACAATTATTATCACATCAAAAGAAAAGCCATCATTTAAAATGACATGACATCACTGCACAAAGAAACACTGCACAGCAACCCTTGTTTAAAGTGGAATGGAATTCACTGGGCAAATAATCCCCACTTGATATTAATAACTTTAAGGAGCCGTGTTGCAGCTTTGGATCCTGTCCCTGCTAGATCAAGGTCTTTCCAGGGTAGGAAACTAAATTTACAAAGACAACTTATTTTTCATGTGCTCACTTGGATCCAGTTGTACTCCAGTAGAGGATTCCAGATTGTGACACTTAATACACGGATACATCTGCTGATAGCAGAAGGGTGTTGGTCTGGGAATAGAAGAGTTAACTGCAAGTTCTGCAGTGTGAAGCACCAAATTCTGATTGGGGCAATCCTGGCTATGGGAACAACAATACACTATCTGCATAAATAAAACATCTTTATGTACTTACATGCCAAGGCTGCATACATGTGCCATGAAAGCTATCTGCAATAGCAGATGCAGAATTTTTTTCAACCTATTCACAACGTTAAGCATTGAGACACTATCAAAAGCCACTTCTTTAATGCAGATGTACATAATTGAAAGGCAAAATCTTTAGCATTTGCTAAGATGTTACATGATTTAATGTCTCTGGTTTATCCAGTTTCCTGTAGGAATGGGAATGTAACATTAGATATCTGCTATATAATACCTGTCAAATACGCATTTTGCAGAAAAAGGCAAAAGTTCCCGCAAAAACTGATTCTTTCAGCATTATAGTAAAGCTAATCAGGGTTTCATGTTTAAATATTTCCTTTAAAAACTGTGAGATATAAGTAGGGAAAAGACCAGTCTCATTACAGAGACTGTTAAAACAGTCGAATAAAAGGAAGGCTAAAATAAAATAGGCATACTTTCACTGTTTACTTAGACTTTGGTTCAGAAAGAAGCAACTAAGCTGCATTATCCTTGCATGATTTATGACCAAAAAAAGATATTTACAGGAACTTCAAGTTCCTTTATACTTTTACAAAATAGGGTTTAGCTACTTCTGGAAATGAGCGAGTCAGTTCTTTCACTCAAAATGAAAGAAACAGGTAAGTCTTAGAAACTTTCCATTTTATCTTGGACATGATGGCGTTGTCTAAAAATCTTCATTGTTTCCAGTATTATTTCAGGGAATACCCACTGAACAGCACGGATATTAAGGTAACATTGCTCATTTATGTAATGGAAGTAAGAATATCATCAGGTGACTACCTAGAGAATATTTTTCTCCGTAAAACACTGAATAACTTTTTTCTTCCTTCTCCCTGCCATACCCATTGCAAGCCAGCAAGCTTTCCTCAAACAAATGAAGAAAAGGAAGCTTTTTATAAAAACATGCTTTCCTTTTCCTCCATAGAAAGCTACAGCTTGCCATGGAAAAGTTTGTCTTGATCTAACTTCCTTATGAACATTTTCCATTATATCATGCTCTGATCATAACAATAAATAGACATACAGTCAAAAATTCTGCCTATCAAGAACAACAACCTGCTGCTATAATCATCCCTTTTGTTTGGACTCATTTGTGTGTGCGCGTATGTGCATGTGCATGCACGCACACGCGTGCGCATGTGGGTGTTACAAATAAGACTTTCCAAATTTCATGGCCCAATTTGGAAGCTTATGTCAAACTTGTTTTGCTTCATCTGTTTCAGTCAGGGTCTTATATCATTGTTGTTGCAAACATGTGGAAAGCTTAATGGAAGTCATTAGCTTTTATTTTAGTTTAGCCATATTGTCATCATGGTGGGCAGATGCAGAGATGGTGCTATTCCCAAGATCCTCTTTTTGGAACACTGATGTTGTTTACATCTTCTTGATCAGAAGAGAACAATGGTTTTTACTTATTTTTAAAGCTCTGTTTTGCAAATTAAAAAAGCCCCTAAGAACCTTTGAAAATGTAATTGAAGATATTCCTTTTATTCTTTTAACTGTTTAAAATCCTTAACAAGTTTCTTTTTCTTTTCTAAACTGCCATTCGAAACTTTTGCACTCGTAACTCTATGGGTTACTGTTCAGCTGAAGGAATGAAAAGAATTTCATTAGATGTGTTTTATGTTTCTTGATTAAAAATGTCACCCGAGGCTCAGTGACTTGTTTTACGTTAAGTGACTGCTGTGTGCTTTGATCATCACTTTATTAATGCTTTAATGAATATTAAAAAAAATAAAGCACTGTATTAAAAGTTAAGCTCTCATATAAGGAAACTGAATCCCTTTTCCAAGAACTACAGTATTTCTCACTCAAACATTTCCTTCTATATTAAGGCTTTCTCCAATTCCCCTGTAGCCTGCTGCAGACTCTTACAGGAAAGCACAACAATTATATTGGAATAAGACTGAAGAGAGAGCAAAAAGGAGAACAGAGTAGTATGCTTCTATTCAAACAAATAAATTCCAGACTTACCATGCACTTGTTTGGTTTTTCTCCAGAATGAACCCTCATATGAATCAGCAGTTTGTAACGAGCATTGAAGGGTTTATATCGGCGGACACAGCCTGCCCAAAAGCAAGTGAAGTCCTCTCCTTTCCGCTGGTCAATGTGTGTCTTTTCTATGTGTCTGACCAGTTCGTCTTGTTGGTCGTAAGTGGCACTGCAGTCAATCCACCGACAGATCTGCTTGCCATTGCCGAGGTCCTGTTCATCCCCTTCGCTGGGCTGAAGGGATTTCGGAGACATAGAGGCGTGCAAGTGAGGCAGTGTCCCTTGAGTTTGGCTTAGCTGCTGGTGTAGGTGGTAAGGGGGAGGCAGCCCCTGATGATGTCGGAAAAGATCAGCAGCGGAGGAATAATCGTCAGCTGGTTCTTGTTTTAAGAAACTCACCTTCTGAGTGCTGTGGGAGGTGTTTTGATGAGGAATGCTACTGCCATTCATCATAAGGCTGAGACTTCCATTCTCCTCAGCTTGCTGCATTTGTATCTGCTCACAGTCACCTCTGTCACATTCAGTGGAAATAGGTACAAGACATGCTGGAGGGGAGGGAATACTGCAAGGGTTTCCAGGCTGAGAGCAAGACTGGGGCCGAGAGGATTTTTGAGCACTGTGATGACTGATCTCCACGGGATGAGAGGAAATGCCAGCTGAATTAGTTCGCAGTCCATTCACACAGGTGACCAGTGACGTCTGTGATGTGCGGATGATAGCTGTAATGTCAATTCCTTCGGCTGAAGACGGCACAACAGAGATGCATCTCTTCTTCAGGTTGCTCGTTTGTAGCCTAGCCGAGTGCTGAGGGGTGCCAAGTGACAACGGACCCAGGGAGGAGCTATGTTCATTATTAAACAAGTAGGAAGAAAGTGAATTTGTAAAGCTATTATTCATTAGGTCTATTTCAGGATGCAGGCTACCGGAGGCTCTCAGCTCCATCCCCTCCGTAATCCTTCTATGCGTGGAAGCCTCAGACAGAACCTTATAATCACCGGGGCATTCTTGTTTAATGTGCTGAGCTGGGTGACTTCCATTCAGGCATGGAGCAGCAGAATCTACCGAGTCTTGAAACCTGGGTGACCTGTAATATAGTTTGCATTAAGCATCACGAACTACCACAGGATTTATCATTTTTGTACAAGACACAACATTTGTTAAGCCCCGAAGAATGGAAGCACTTGTTTTCTGCTGAACGTTGCTTGTCTAACGCAGCAATTACATCAAAAAATTCTGCAGCACTTCCTCCACAACCCTTGTATAGGCAGCATCATTTTACATGGGATTAATTTTACACACTGAGCTATGCACAGAACAGACAGTCTCCCCTCTACTGCTACGGGCAGTTCATCAATCACAATCTAGGTTTTCAATGCATAATAGATTGGGCAAAACAATAGCTGAGAATGAAGTTTGAGAGCTTTGGGCATTTTCAAATTATTCAAATATCAGCATTTTCCTCAGAGCACACTGGGAAAATGCCTTGGCAATCTTAACATGAATAAAAAAAGGCTAGCTCCCGTGACGGAGATGCTGTGCTTCGCTAAATTAAACAAGGTGCTCGATCAGTGGGGAAAAAAAGATTACAAATACAGAACAGCTTGCTTTCAACCAGTGGTCCAGAGCTGATGAGAAATCAGACAACTATTTACTTCTAACGGGTCTACAAAAGATAACTAGGAGAAGTCCACAACCAGTAGATTTAAACTGGCAGTCTATTGTATGTCCATTTCCATTTCTTGAAAATCTGCATGGGTCTGCAAATGATAAGAAGTGATTTTCTGCAGAAGTGATTTTCTATCTTTTTCTGATGTGTTCTGAATCCAATCACTCAGGAAGCATAAACCCCATGTTGACATTTCAGAAAAACTCTTAGGATAACATCTTCTAAGCAGCTAGCAATTGGTTTATGCCTTAACACAAAAAAAAAAATGTATCTTGGTGATAAACATTCACTGTGCATGACCCAATCGTGCGTTTTTCTTAGGACCAGTGTTTCTTTGTTATCTGAAAAGTGTAGTAAGGTTTAACCTGTGGCTTCAACACGCAGTGATCTGCCAGACCTAGAAGAGGAAAGTACATCTGTGTGCAAAAAAGCTGTACCTGAACCAATAAACCCCCCAGAGAGGTCCTCCATGGCACTTACACTGACATGTTCCATATAAATGAATTTTATGCTTTTTTGATGTTAGTGCCACAAAAGCTGAAGGAAACCTGGCCATTTGGCAACTTTTGTGTGTGACACCGTAGCTGACAAATCTGACACATTTTAAAGCATGAAGCACATATGCATAAAATACTGTGGACGTATCCGTACATTAAACTGCAGAGCTGCTGAGTAAACAGCATTTATTTTATGGCTTAGATGATTTCACCTCTATTATTTCCATTAAACCACTACAAACATTAGAAGCTGAGACCATTTCTAACTCCTTCTTGGTAACAGCTCTCAAAGAACTGCCAGTTAGAAAATAAATAAAAACAACAACAAAAAGCTTCAAAAAGACTTCCTTCCCATGCAAATGAAGGGTGCAAAAAATGACACCAGTCTGAGGCACACAGCTGGTAGTGGTGCATCCACTGGTGACAGCTTCCTAAGCTACAACAGTTTGCAGCCAGTAGGGCTTGATGTAAAAAAACTTTAAGGCCATGAGAGAAATGAAATTCCCCACCATTCATTGCTACAGAACAATCAGACCTTGCATTCTGCCACCAGAAGTTTAAAAAGACTACATTTAAAAATTTTAGAGGTTTCCATAATCCATTAGTTATAATTTCTCCCTTTAGGTTTGCACAGTTGGTCTCAGGGTAAACTTAAAGCACCTGGTTTTGCAGATGGTGAGTTTAAAAAAAACACATCAGTATTCATGCATTATTTTTTAACATTTACAGAACCATATGTCTGTAAAATATGTGGCATAAGCATAAGTAAAAACCTTTTATTGCACATGTTTGGAAAACCCTGCCCTGCTTGCTTGTAGCTTCACTGCTCAGTAGAAAGTGTGCTGTTTTAAACTCATTCTGAGAAAAGTTTTACAGCATACCATGCCAGGCACAGTATTTCCTATTATTTAGTTTCTTCTGTACAAGAACTCTTCTAAATAATTCAGTTTGTGCCATAGCTTAGTGGTCCCAAAGCCTCAGGCTAAAGTAAACACAACACGTCTCTTACATCACATAAAGCTAACCCAATCCTTACATTTCAGCCCGTGATAATTGGTGTCATGCTATTAAGCTTTCTGTAAAGCTCCCATCCTGCCAGAAATCCATGTGAGGAGTTCAAGCTAGAGTCAGTGCGGAGTACCTGCAGGATGGATACAAGCGTCCTTACCCTGAGACATACTACATTCTCCAAATTCCTAGCGACATCCATCTGCATTTCTAGCACAAGGTCTCGCTCAGAGTCAGGACTGTATTGTTGATATGCTGCTACCATGCAAAACATGAAACAGTGAAAGAAGGCAGTTTTGAGGCCCTTTCCAATAAGGCATTGGAATACCTTATTTCACAAACAAAAGGGATGAAGGCACTGAATTTAAGCATCCTGTTAGCACAACCTTGCTCTGCCTACTTGATGGTAAGTGCAGGCTGCTTGTGCAGATCAGAAGCAAGTCTTTTCGGGGAGCTACAGCTTCCTCCTTAGCACTGTGTATTTAAACACGTGACATATTTTGTAATTGTTAACTCTGCCGGGAGCATCTGGCTTTGTTTCAATTTCCTGATGTTTAAGTGGTGAGGTACAGAACATCAAAGTTGCATGAATGCAAACTTTATGTATTCCTGGCAGAATTTTACCATCACCGGTCTAGGGAAAAGCCTGCAGGTTCCTCCCAGCCCTGGGGGTGGGGGACACAAACAAAACTGATGTGAGAGAGAGACAAGGTGTCTGGAACCCAATGTGCTTTGTAGCTCCTCTTCTAACTTATTACTGCACTATTTGCTCCTGCAATGGCATCTTGCAGCCGGAGATCAGATTCCAGGTCTGGTACACACAGGCAATGCTGGCCTTAAGAATTTCATAATCTCTGGACAGTAGCCTAATATAAATGCGTATGAAACAAACAGCCAAGACAAGAGGGAGAGGAACAGAGGATCGCACGACAGCATGAAGCGCACTGTGTGGGCATGTGGATTAGCTTGGGCGGCTCTGGGGGCTTCCAGATGAGTGGCCCTGGGAGGGAGCGGGATTGGAAGGAGAATTTGCCCCATGGACATCTCTTCACAGGGAGCATCTGTGTACTCTGCTCAGCATACAACAGCTGAACATAAGGCCTTCGTAGAGTAACAGCAGCCTCTCAGAGGATACTAAAACAGCATTTCCAAAGAGACTCCCTTACGTGGTAATTGGAGCCAGAGCGTGAGGCCTGTAGCACCATGCCAGAAGTACTGCAGCTCCCAACTGCCCTCAGAGGAAAAGACAACTGTAACTGAGATCTCCAGATTATTTACAAAACAAACGTACATGCCTTCAGTTGCCACTGTAAATGTGCAATCAGTGATAACTGGCAGTTTTAAGGAGCTGGAGGGGATTGTTCTGCTGCACATCCAGGGACCCTGTGCAACACTATCTGACTGCTCCAGTGTCTTCCCTGGGTTTTATGCGCTGGGCTCTGAGCACAGTGTGGGCGGGTTAGCGCTGGCTGATAATGGATTATCTGACAAAAGGCCAACATTTGCTGTGTGCTGACTCCAATTGTGGTGAAGAAGGTATTAGGACTTCTCCAGTCCCACACACATCGCATTCACAGATAGCATGTAGCAGCAATTATGTTGCACAACTTAAAAGCTATTAACTGAGTGGGAAAAAGGGGGCAGGAGGAAGAGGGATCGTGATTCTTGGATTAAGGCAGTCAACCCTAGAGTAATTTTTCTGATAGAAAGTAATTCAGGGAGAAGCTGAAGGGGATAACAAGTTTCAGTGCGCTGAGGGAAAAAGGACAAAGACAGTCATAACCCCAAGTCCTGAGGGAGATTTTGGATTGTTAGGGGAGGTGCTCTCTGGTTTGTCTGGGCTTTCTTTGGATGTTGCATATCCTAGAAATGCAGAGTGGTTCAAAGCTCAGTTTAGAGAGCTTGTTGGAATTTGTATCTTCTTTTGTTTCTATGCCTGTCACTAGAGCTGGACAGAACAACCAAACTGTCTGCACTGCCCTCCATATGCTCAGGTATCTGTCTGTTCCAGCCCTCTCTCTCATATTTCAGATTTCAACCTTCCTTCTCTGAGGGAGGTGTAAATCTGGGGGGGGCACAGAGCACCCCTGGCTCCCATTGACTTCACTGGAGCCTGATGGGCATTCGCCCCCACCTCAGCTATGATCACCTACTTCTGGTTCTTCAGGGAATGCCCATGCTTTTTGTTACTTGTTTGTCAGGAACCCTTAGCGTACCAAACACCATGAAGAGAAGTCATCCCAGCTGCTGTCCACCTTCTCTCACATGCCAAGATTTTGGCTCTGTACTACACACGTGGTGAGTAGCACCAGGACAAAATTGGACATTGTGTCCAGGAGACCCACAGAGCACAGCTGGGCTTGGCATTACCTTGTACATCCCAGACAGACAAAAGTAGTACCAGCCAGGCGGACATACGAGTAGAGAAAGGCTGACAGGACACACCAACAACCCATAAAGGAATGGAAGGGACCTTCAAGATATTCTCTGAACGTTTCCAAACTGTTGCTTAGGAAGCAGCAGAGCCTCAAGGCTTTAGACCATGCTATAAAGCAAAGAGGACAGAACTAGGCCTGTCACCTGCCACTTTTCTCATGTTATGCAGCCAAAAATCCTTTATGTTGTTCTGGGAATCCTCTCTCAAATGGGGGCTGGAATGGGTTCATATTTCTGAGGGGGGGTACTGTGATCCACGGTATGCAGGTATCTGTCATTTCCTCACTATAAGTTTCACAAAAAGGTCTAAAAAGATCTAAGCAGAGTACTCTCTTTCTCCTTTTGTTTGCTCTTGCCCTAATTATCTTTGTTTCATAATTGTCCTCACTGACAGGATAAAAAAGGTTGGTAAGCGACAGTTCCACATTGATTCACAAGGCAGCTGGGAGGAAGCAGACTTGAATGAAGCTTCAACAGCATCTACAACTCTTTGCAGCGATAGCAGAATATTTTGTTATGTGGCACAGATACTACTTGTTCTTTTCAAACAAACAAACAAACAGCTCTTTCCACTTGCTTGCCATATTCTGTGCGCCTCCTCTTCCCGAAAACACAGATGTTCTACCCCACTAGTAAATGGAAAAGGGGAAATAAGACATAAATATGTACAATAAAATCAGAAACAGCCAGATTTCCAAGACCAAGCTATAGCCCGTATTTCCTCTTGCTGTGACTATGGAAATTTGGGCCTGATAGTTCCACACAGAGTGCCAATTATTCCAAGTATCTAAGATAAAGGCTGCAACTTTATTGAGGTTTTTCTTTTCTACAGCTCTTCAAAAAGGTCAAGATTATTCTGTATTACATCCCCTGCCAAAAAGCATTGTAATTAAAATAGATGGACAGATTTTAATTTGTAGCAGGCTTCTATTCACAATGGATGTCTGTTTAGGGTACTTGTTTAAAATCTGGTAATGTTAAATTTGTAACAACAACAAAAAAATAATGGAGTCCTGTGTTTTCATATAATTAATTTATAGCAAATGTTTAAATAGAGATTCTGTTCATAGCATATCCAACTACAGTGTATATATCAAAACCAGAGACCAAATTTTCACATTACAGCCTTAAAAGCAAATACCAAGGATGTGGCTGTATGGGAACATTGAAAATACTTCATTAAAGGAAATGCTGTAGAAATAAAAGTGGCATTGGCTTCCTGTAGGTTTGATGGTGACATGCCAAATTGCCGTATGGGAGACATTGGCTTGGGAGTAAGTATCATCCCTGCCTTCCAGGCTGCAAGTTGGAAACAGCATGGCATTGGTGTGGAGAGTGGAGGTACAGAGGAGGCAAGTCTGACCCTACTTAAGCCCCTGGCAAAACTCTCATTGACTTTTGAGCACGCTGGAAGAGCCCCCACAGAGAAGCTGTATTTAAACTTCAATGCAGGGGGGCTGCAGCTGCATATACAGTGACTCCTACTGGCATTGCTTTGGATGGTTGTCTGTGCACATGTCCATGTCCCTGCAGTGAGAACCTGCAAATGAGTAGCGTGGTTAAACGAGCATCCAAAGGACTTCCAAAATGAAGTAAAAGCCAAAAATACTCTTCCAAATATAGCACCCACGGATGCTACTCAAAAACAGTTACAAAAATGAAGCATTCCAGAAGAGCTAAGTATATCAACTGTCAAATCTTGCAGTAATACCTTATATCAGAGTGTGTCAAGTTCAGCTGACCAACATGAAGCAATCTCTCACAGGACAGTGGGTGGTCTCGCATGAGTGGGTTTCCTGTGTGGATGAATAGTCCTTGTCTGCAGACAGGTACTGAGCTACTTGTCATCTCCATGTCCATCATGTTCTTCTTCTCAGAGATCAAGTTACAATGATTGTAGCCACCATTAACTGTCAAAAAAAGAAGAAATTATCATAAGCCTTTGACTAAGAACACACTATACTTACTACTACTGTGTGTGCTGATTTTGCAACTACTTGCAAAATTCCTGTAAGTGGCATGGCAGTGGAAATGAAAGGTTTCACAAGGAAGCAAAAATTAATTCCAAAGGAATCTGTGAATGATGACTGTTTATTTCTCATTTTAAGTTTTGTGGCTATGCATAATTTAACTCAAAAAAAAAAAAACTTAGTATGATAGCTTCCTTTCCTTTTGTGTATTTTTATGGCAGAATCTTGCCTTTGTTAGATTTTGTGGAGGGATGTTTCAGAGTCCCTTTATTTTCAGGGAGAGAAGCTCTCTGAAAACAGTGACGTAAGTCAAGTTTTTCTTTGCAGACAATTATCTCTGTGATTATGACTTTAGATGGGCATGTTTCTCCTTTACTGCCAGGTCAACAGTGTGAAAAAAAAATGTAACTAATTTGGTTCAATGTATACATTTAACTGTATTTTCAATGTGAGCTGTTAGTTTAAACGCTACTATTACTACTAATAATAATAAATTCTGTTTTGGTGAATACTACGTTTCACTTGACTTGGAAAAACAGACTAAAGCTATAGCAATATTTTTCAAAGTATATATATAGCCACTAATGATAATTTAGTTGAAAAGAAAGGAAAAAGGGGAAACTAAGAACTTAGATTGTATCGGTCAAACACTAGCAAGAAGTAACTTAAACTGAGGATCTGACTTTTAGACAGCTGCAGTCAACTGAAATGAATCCCTCTGAGTAGCCATATGACTTACAGACACCCTGATCACAAACTACCTACTTTACACTGCTCTTGGGCCCAGCTCTTCTACTGAAGCCCGCGGTGAACCTGCCATTGACAGAACAAATTCTGCCATTTCAACACTACAATTTTGGTATTTCCCAGAGATATAGGTATAATAATACATAGGTACACAGATACCACAGTATATAGCAAACGATATTTTCATGATATAAGAGTAGGTAAAATTCTACTCGTGAAGTTTTGCAATCGCTGCAGTTTTGTTCCATCGTTTTCGAAGTTCAGATCAGAGATCATGCTCATTTTTGGCGGTACTGCTCTGGCACAACCCCTCAAGAGCAGAGGTACCCTTAACACACATGAACCCCCATTTCTTCTACTTACAGTTGCTGTCCCTAAAGCTAACGAAAGGCAAGTGGGAGAGCTCGAGCTGTTGTGGTCCTCTGTAATGACAGTCAATGCATGCTTCGAAAGCAATGACAATGATATTCAGGTTCTTGGTGCGTATAAATGAGAAGAAACAGGTGACTAGGGAAGACTAGAAAAAGTCTCTAGTAACTGGAGAAATTGTGAAAGGGATCACAGCACAAAAGTCCGTTCTCCTCCACTGGCTGGGCTCCACAGCTTCCCCATCGTGCTTCGCAGCACCATTGTAAAGGGAAGACCATGGCAGATGAAGACGTAGTCCAGGCAAGGATCCAGACCCATAGAAAAGAGTGGGTACATGTGACACCCAAATTACAAGTCTCCTGAGGCATTATTGTGACATTTCCAGAATAGAATTCCCTGGTTCCAGTGAAAAGTTTTCAGTGTTTGGCTGATGCATTACATTTCTTGATCATTTATTTGTATGATTTTTTTTTTTTAAGCTAGAATCTTTAAAATTGGACAAACAATACGGGATTTTTCTTAACCATCTCCAGGCACAATACTAAGGTACATCATAAGTCTTAGAAAGCATAGGGCAGAGTTATATATATAAACAGACCACGTAAAATTTTTAGGAATAATACATAAGATTTTCATGTATTTAAATTATACAAAATGGACCATTAACCTTCTTCATGGTAATTAATACTTTGGTTATATCAGATTTATATTCAGAGACTGTGATATCCACTGATATTTATATCCAATGATACTCTGTGACTGCTCTAAAAAGCTCTGAAGGTACAAAGAAGCTGTACAGAAATGGAGCAACTTTTGGCCTGTGCAGAGCAGTCAGCTGTATTTGATGGGTTTGGACCAAAATGTTTAAGATCATATTGGATACCTTTCAGCTTATAGTGGGTGTTTGTGAGAAGTAGCTCTGCCCTGGATGTAATCATGACATAAATGATCATTATATCCTCTGGAGTCTACAGCTCCATGGGGCTTTATTCCTTTCCTATTCTGGCTTATTCCTACCACAATTTAACTCATTTCAATGGTAATATCTACCTTAGCAAGACGGTACAGACAGACTTGTGGCTGTTAATTTGGATTTATGAATCACATCTAAAGGGTATCCAAATACACTGCTGAACACTGGTGAAAGAAGCTCTATACAATTTTAAAGGCCGCACCACCAAGAGACGTTGGTAAATCAGTCATACCTACAATATCCAGGCCACAGTTCCTCACTTTTTCCACCAGTAATATTACCTGGAATATATGCAAACTGCATCTTCCCTCCAAAATACCATGGACGCTTTAAAAAGGTTTTAGATTTATACTGGATCTGTAATAAAAGGAATTTCTTTTTTTTTTTTTTTTCATTCCCCATTTATACATCTGAAATTCATTAGGGCTTTCTAAATATGCATTTTATCAATTTTATCATGTTATCAAGACAAGGAAACCTGACGCTTTCACTCAAAATTCAGCAATACCAACTGTAGCACACGCTGATACCAATTTGTGTGAAGATGGAGATTTCCTAGAATAACATGGACATTATTCCCATGCTGTCAAAAATGAGTATCTTCTCTTGTAACTGTCAAATCAGAAAATACATTTTCTCCCTGCAAAGGAACAGAACAGCCATGCTAAATCTGTGAAATTCTGTGTGTTTCAGACAATCTGCCACAGATTTGCCTTCACAAAGTCCCTCACAGATTTGTTAACCAGAGCTAAAAATTTCTTGCACAACAGTGCCTTGTGTGAAGTCACACTTGCATCCGAACACCTCTGAAATATGCCCACCGCATGGCAATCGGAACAATGATGGTCAAGTAGCAGCACCTTTGTCTCACCTTTTTTTCTCTTTCCACACAGCAAACCACGACAAGGACTGTGAGATGTCTCTGAACACAGACAACTGGAGTCTACATTCAAATGTTGGGAGAGCAAATTCATTGCCTCCGGAGAAAAAAAAAAAAAAAAAAAGGAAAAAAATGTCTGGTTTACACCAGTGTAACTGAGAAGAGAATCTGGCCCTTTGACAACTGGCTTTTTTATGCAATATTAATATCACTGGCTGGCATAACACAAGATTTAAGCATTTTCCATGTCTGGAACTAGATCTCCTCTTTCACTGGTATCGAGGGGCCTTTAACCTACATACTGTAACTTACCAATACCAGATGAAAAGAGCACACTCCCTGCCTTACACCAGAGCGTTCACTCTGCTTTCAGTAGAACCATAGCTATTTCATAAATCCATATAAAAAACTAATCCTAATTTACAGAGAGTAAATCTAATAAAAGCAGAATGGTTTCCAGAAGGATCTCATGGAAGTGGAATCCATCAAGGTAACTTTTGTCTTTCTCTTTTGCTGTCCGGCAGCTTTGATTTATATCTTTACATTTAAACACTCACACAGGGAACAGAAGAGGTTGATGCAGAAGTGTGCAAAGGCTGCAATCAGGCAATTCCTTCCATATGAGTAATCAGGTTAGTTCAGCTTTGGATATCTTGCTGCTTTCGTTCTGGGGTAACTAACTTTGGGGGAGCGTCTCCTTGATTTATGCCAGATTAAGACCTGTGAGAATTGGTCCCACGGACTGTGACAGGGCTACACACCTCAGGAAGGACCGCTCACAACTGGTCGGGATCTGCAGCGTCAGCCTGGTGTCTCTTGCTAGGGGCACATTCTCCTAGGGGAGAACAGCACCTCGTCACACGAAGGGAAACCTGTCTGTGTAACAATGAGATCAACGTTAAAAATGACCCTGCTAAGGGGCAATAGCTCTTCTTCCCTGGGAGCATCTCGTTTACTGTTCAGGAAGGCTTCCCTCTCAGTGACAAAATTAGCTATTGTGGTTGTAGATAGATAAGAGCAAGAGCTTATCAAAAGGGTAATTGTTCGACAATAAACACATGTTGCAATGCTTTGGAGTTTACCTAATTAAGGCCAATGAACAAATAACTGAAATGATATATAATTGAAATGACTCACATTCGAAATAGAGATAGATTTGAAATATTTGCCTAACATACTTAGATATCCCCAGAGCATTGTGGGTTTTGTGGTGAAGACCAAACTAGGTCATTTGCCTTTTTTTTTTTCTTACTGCTTCATTCTCTTTAATTACTTCTTTTTTTAAAAGATTTTGCCATTCTCGGTTTTGTTTGGATGCGATGTCCAAAATTTACCACGACAACACTGAGAAATGGAACGCTGTTCCTGGCAGCTGGAGGAGTCACATGGGGCCAGTGAAAGACCAAATGGTGCCACATTTTCTCCAACAAGTGAAAATCATCCACGCTGGAAGAGGCCATCTATCAGAGCCCTCCAAGAGAAAATTATTAACCCAGAAGGTGCCAACGCAGAAAAAACAGGTATTGTAGAGAAGGCCTGTACGGATATTCAGCATCCCATTACGCCCAAGTAGTGCTGAATAATCTTTATTACCGCACGGCTGGAGTGACTGCCGCAACTCCTACAGTCAGTAATTTACGAATGTTAAAATTGATGCTTAGCACCATGCTACCTGCTGGAAGGCTCTAACAAACTAAACATTTCAAAACACAGAATCTTCAAAATGATTCATGAAAATGCAGCATTTTTGAAATCTAGAAAAAAAAAATCAACATTTTCCCAAAGGTTTTTATGCCTATTATGCCTTGTGAAACACATGGTTTCTCCTTCAGTTCCAGTGAAATACAGTCACAATGGATAGGAATTTGGGCACACATTTTTATACTGTGGACACAGCTTAAGAGAAGGAAAACCACTTCAGAAGTATGTTGGTATGACTAGCCATGTATGACAGGCTACTTAAGTAGGCCCTACCCAAATGAACTAGTTATTTTCACTTAGATCTTCAAGCTTGTAACGAGATAACCCAAATACGAACTTCCAGATCTTGGTCTGGAGACCCAAAGCTGGGATGGTCAGATCTTTTACTAATTTCTTTGCAGTCACTTGCACCGTCTGGTACGCAACAAACCTCTAGGTATTTGGGCCTCTAATGACTAGAAAGGAAAGTTCTGCACTTTCAGAGACATTTTTGATGACTTACAATTCAATACAAAACTTCCAATAACATTTGATTTGATGCGAGTGTTTTGGTTTCATCTCTGCGTGATAGCAGTACTGTGCACCACTAGATCTCTTTTTTGGGGTTGAAAAAGGCAAGAAACCCCTTAGAGCTGAATAGTCCCAGACCACGGTGCCAAGGTGCAGAATTCCCTCCTTGCTCTACGAACTATCCGAGTCTTCTGTAACGCACAGCTAGCAAACACAGGATCTGAACATGGTGCTGAGGAAGCTACTGCATCGAGAGGGATTATCAAACAAAATCAACACTACACAGAAGAGCTACTAAAAATGTTCACGTGCAGTTGTGCAGTTCTTAAGCCCATTGGTAAGCCCATGGGGTTGAACATACGGGCTTTCAATATGGCCACCTGGAACACACAGTTCCTTTGGTTCTTTTAGATAGTCAAAGGAAGTTAACAACTCTCTCTCCGTGGCATCAAGCGAGAGACCTCCGAGTCCCTTTTGCTGCTGTTTGTCCTCACCTGGACTGAAGTGGTTAACAATGACAGCACTGAATTCACTGAATTTTCACTGCCACATACAAAAGAGTTCGTATCTCATCAAGATGAACGGAGCCGCTCACACCACATTCCAGGGTCACCCCAGGTCGGTTACATTCTGTTGCCATTTTAAGGCCTGTTTCATACAGCTGGCAGAGGCTTGGCTTTACTTTTTTATAATACCTGTACAATATCTCCAAAAAAAATGCAGTATGTGAGAACCAACAGGTTCTTTAGTACAGAGCAAACCACGCCGTACAGTGAGAGTCAAGTGGAGAATCAAATTGTCCTACATTTGTGTATCACAACAGAGGTGACAGCTATTTGAAAATAGCTACAGGGATTCCTATTTGAAAATATATATGGGTGATATTAATCTATAAACGGGTACGGTTAAAACCGACAGCATTCAATAAAAAAGAAGGATCTCTTTCTTCCAAGTCTTTTTGAATCATCCTGTATAATCCTATAACAGAAATACCTTACCTTCACATTGATGTATGAGTGAAGATAGAAGGACTAAGAAAACTCTTGTAAACTAAAACAAACCAGTTAGTGAAATAAATTGTAGAATATCAATCTTAAAAACTTGTGATAGATTAATGTAACCCATGTGTGTCTTTTTAGTAAAATCTGGACCCTAAGTGTTGGCTACATCTATATTTGTTATTTCATGTTCAATTTATTTTTCAAACAAGTTATTTGGATTGCTTTTTATTTCTGTTCTGTGGATTTTTTTTTCTGCAGACTACACACGGTATTTTAAAAGAGTGAATGAGTAGGGTTGGCATCACTGAATAAAGAAGCATGGTTAATTTTATATCAGTTGAATTTAAGTCAAAAATGTTTCAATAGTTTAGAGATCTGTAACCTCTTCGTCTCTGAGCATGCAGATAGATATGGCTCCCATATTTGACTTTTTCATGATATTTTAAAGACAGTTTAAAGACATAATTTAAAGAGAGTCCAACAGAGGCAGGCAAAGAATGCCGTAACAGTACATTACATGCAATAGATTGCATAGGTTTGCAATGTTACAGGGTTTAGATTTCCAACAAAGACCTTCACAACACTTTTTGAAGTCTGAGAGCATGGCTGAGATTCAGGAGAACACATGCCACGTGCTTAGGTTCCAGTGACTTCACAGCCTTAGCTGATGTTCTGTGTCAGGCTCTAGATGGCTAAGAATATAACCATTTTAGGCAACGGTGCATAGATCGTCAGAGAAGTAAAATTACTGCCTGCTATCACAGTGACTGTTTCACTGCACTCGGGCTTGGAACTCAACATTCTTGGCTTCCCATTTGGATTTCAGACCTCTAAATTACGTCCCCCAACAGAGCTGAGAGCAGACTGAAAATGACCATTGCACTTCTTTGTGGCAATCAGGACAAAACCCTTCCCAGCCTGATGAAACACAGGGCTTGTCGTTACATTCATTGTTACGGAGTTTCCTCGTCTTGGAATTACCTTTTGCCTGTTGCCAGGCAATCCGAAAAATATTGTTCTCAGCACATCTGGCCTTTTTTGTGGTCAGTTATCCTTCCTCACAGCTTGGGTTTTAGCAACAGGGGGAAAAGACATTAAAATAAATGTTTTAGGAAAATATTAAGCTCAACAAACATTATTTTAATTAAAAAGGAAATCCTAAAACCTGCCTAATGGGCACTTGGAGAATATAAGCTCAATGTAATGAAATGCGATGTATTTCTTTTTTTCCTTTTTAAGAAGACTCTGTATGGAATAGATTTAATTCTCAGTATTTCTAATAGATAGGGTATATAATTATAGTTTTCTTTGCTCTGCCAAACACACGAGAACAGGGGTGCCTCTGCTGCCTTATGAATAAACATGTTTGAAGGAGACACGAATACAGCCCTTGGCCCCATTCTCTGTTCCCACTTCTCCACTCGCCTCTATTTCCCTTTCATTTCGAAGCTCAGTTTGAAACCTTCAGTTCCACCACTGTCTTTAACCTTCTCCATCCTGTGCCTCACCTTCCACTACACCGTCCACAATGCCACAGATGCAACAGACAGCTGCTGTGCTGTGCAAAGCTGGTACTATCAAACCCATTTTACTATTTAGATGCACAAGCTTCAACCCCAGCTGAAGCTGGTCACACTACCCAGGTATCAGACAGTTGTATTTTTTTTTCTATGCAAGCAACACACATAGCACACACAAGCTGCTGTCAGTCTACCTGGTTTAAACTCTTTGCTCTCGTGGATCAGGTTGATTGACAACCCATGCTCCCAGAGATCAGCTGAACCAGGACAAATCAATTCATACCTTGTGAATAAATGCCACTGAGCATCCTGATATAAGGTAGAAGACAACTCTACATCATTTAGGGTTATGTATACCTGCCCCTTGTCCCCTTTGTTTTTTTTGTTGCTCTAGATGGACACCACCAGGGTTTTCTCAGCAGCCTGTAGGTTAAAAGAACTCCAGAGTGACTTTTTCAACACACAAGTTCACACATTTTCTGATGTGGGTGCTTGCATTGTTCCTACTGTAAACATGTTTTCATCATTGATTACATGACTCCATTGAAGAGACAGGATCTTTCCATACATGCACAGTTTGAAAAAATCTATTCCTTTTGTTTTTGTTTTTGTTTTTTCTCCAAGTCATCTAATTCACTAATAGCCAAAGCATGCCTCCTATGAGCTGCATGTGGGTTATTGCTTTCCCATTTACTTATTAAACTCTGAACTTTTAAACTCCCAGACCTCCACTCCCCTATATTTTACTTAGTCCATTTAGTCTCTCTTTTCCATGGAAGTTCTAGCCAGCAGACCATGTAAAGGCTCCACAGGGGCTTGTGCTCTCCCAAACATTTGAAACACAAGGATGTGCAGGGAATGAAAGCTGGGGTTTTTGCCATATGGCACCTTGCATGTGTCTTGTGTAAACATATATGTCTCTATGTCCCAAGAAGGAATTTTATGTCTGCCTAGCTCAGCATGCACTCTATATATTAAAAAGGAAAAAACCTACCACCCGTACTTCCAGCTGAGCACAACAAGAATTAGTTCCATCAAGATGTTGGGCTGAAAGATTTAGAAGCCTGGAAGTGTCACCAAGTCAGTAAAAGCCACAGAAGCTAACTTCTGCAAGGACAAAATCCATGTAGACATGCAGGCTTATGCAGAAACTTTAAACAAAAGAGGATGCTGGTAACCAAAAAGCATTTTGTTCTTTTCAATGCAAGCTAGACAGAGGAAAAGGACTGGTGGGAAGGGCATGCACAGCATCCAGTTTTAGGGATCTAATTCTGAAGCATGTATTTGGAGGCTACTCTACTTATAGTCAAAGGAGGCAGAAAATGACTCATAGTAGGAATCAAAATGAATTGGGAGTCTAGGAAGAACTTTCCACGTTGGGCGCTAAAGCTGTGTCACAGCAATACTCCCACACACAAAGGGAAGACAACGGGGGGAGCTAGTAAACCTGCACTGCACATCAGTTTCCAGCAATGGGTTGTCTTCCATTTGCTGGTCCCCCAAAACATGTGAATTAAGCTCCTTTTCTATGACAGGTTTCATGACACTCTTCTCAACTGATATCTTCACCCCAAGCCCACCTGGAGCTTCTTCCAGGCATTTTTTCTTGTTTTTCTATAGATCATAGGGATGAAAAATTACAGTCAAGAGGCATTGGATCACTGAAAGCTACAGGTTCTCCTAACATACCTTGGTTTCTCCATTCTTTTATTGAAGAGGAGACCTCTTCACATCCACACATTCCATGCAGAGTCACTGCAGACCTCTCACACTCACCAGGTAACCTACATCCCCCATCAACCTCACTCACCAAGTAACCTACATCCCCAATCAACCTCTTTGTGCTCTTGTGTAAAAAATGTTTTACAATGAAAACTCAAATCGCTACCCCAAACAGGAAACCATTTCAGCTACACAGCCTCTTTGTTCATTTACCACTTAATACCTAACACAGTAACAGCTTCTTTGCAGCTTAGAATTAAAACTGCCAGAAAGAGAATTCAAGACAAACAAAACAATCCCCTCCAGTATATGCTGAAAAGAGCAACAGCCTGGCCCTTCTACTTTTCATTTGCTGCTTTCATTGTTTGACATTTCTTTCTGCCAGGATTTTGGCATCATTTCAAGGATTGATTTGAAATATATTTAACATCAAGTGATTTGCCATGTTGCTTTCTATTTTACCAGAACTATGCTTAGGATTAACTCTATTCAAGTAGAATTTACCCTTCTGCACTCACTGCCAGTGAACGGACTCTTGCAGGCTCTCCACAACAGAGTGCACTTCTCCCTAACCTTGCACATATCTGACAATTCAAATAAATAACTCTTGCTGATATGCACACCTACGCTCACAGCTATCCTCTATTTAATCTATTTTCTTGGATAAATCACAGAATAATGAGATTAGGGAACCTTCGCACTGACCCAGTGCAACTGGTTTGGGTTCTTATTGCTGCATTAAACTGTCCTCTGAAAAATGCCCAGAAATCTCAGTACAGAAGAACTTACTAAACACCCATGCAAAGGTAAAGGTTGCCTCATCGCTCCATAATTCAACTTAATGGCATAAAACAGTAAATGAGAACTCTCGTGACAGTGCACATATTTGCACAGAAATGTGCCCTGTAAGAACTACTTCTAAGTGGGAAACGGAGACCTTGTGGTGAGGTGACGGAGTTTGTGAAGAGCAGATGTAGCGCAGGAACACGGGGCAACTTCCAAACACCACACTGTCCACAGGCAGAACCTAGGAGGGAGGTTGGTGTGTTTGGTGCACTATAGTGCTGTTGGCGTATCAGATCTAAGGAGTATCTTTTAGAGAGACATCAAATGTTTAAATGATGGGGAATTGCTTCTGTGGCAACTTGTTCCAAGTTCTCAGCATGAATTTTGTATAGCTTGAACTTTTTTGTCTTCATTTCCCAGGCACTGGGTCTCGTTATGCCTTCATGTGCTACATTAAGGCACGAGAAGTACCTGGGACTTTCTCCCTCTGTGGATAACTTTAAACTTTGCTCCTACCTTTTCTTCAGTGACTAACTGGCCTTTTTCGTTTTCTCACGGTAGAGAATATTCGCCAGATCGTGAATCATCTGTGTGAATCTTCTCTTAATCACAGCCAGTTTTTCCAAAGAACCTTGTTAAATTGTCAACACCAGAGCAGCACAGTGCTAGAACCATTAATAACTTCGAAGACAACAATGTCATTTGCCTCCTTCTGCCTGATATGTGCATAAACAGAGCTCTCCAATTTTTTTCTTTTCTTACTCTGCTGCAGCATCAGAACAGAACCGCTCGTTCAGCCAGCAAATTCTTGATGTTTCACCTGAGGCTGCGAGGCTGGGTCCTGTAAAGCTGTCCGGATTTGGGGGAAGGGAGAAGGATAGTTATTCTGTTCTAGTGTGTGCGTGACTGTAATACAAGCTCTGCTAAGGAATAGAATAAAGTCACCAAATTATACTACTGTGCCTCCAAACTTAATGACCCAGAATGAGTTCTGCTGTCGATGGGCCTAACTCAATAGGCACCACTGAAAACAATGGAGTCCCCCAGTGTGTGACCAAAAAAGAAATAACAACTTTTTAAGGAATGTAGCAACTGCAGAAGCTCAGTAACCACTTATGAAACTGAGGGGGGAAAATCAGCCATTTGAATTTTTTGTTTACAGGCAAAAAGGGCTCCAGCAGTAGAGTCACTGAGTGTGAGATTTCTGCTGTTTTAATTTAGGCTTTCTTAGGTTTGCCTTGTTTGGTGTAGCGCAAGTTCTGCAGAATACATCTAAACCCCGTGGCTGGTTTGCAAAAGGCGGCAGAGTGGGAGTAACTCAAGCCATTTGAAAAATAAAGGAACTGGAAGCAGAAGGCGTGTGTCATCCGAGCCCCACGCTAAGCCATAGCCTTTTAGAGCTAAAATGATTGCTGCTAGAGCAGGGCATGATGCACAAAAATCCACATTTACCTGACAGAAATCCCATGTGGTCCTGAACTGACTAAGAAATTAGCTGGGGGGGGAAGGCAACCTCGGCAAGTACCCAAAAAGAGAAAAATAAGGAATCTTTCCTTCTCATTCTCATAGCCCTTCATCTGCATGGATCCTTGCAGCCAGCAAGAGGGAAAAGGTGAGAGCAGCATGGCTCCAAAATCACTACCTGCAGTACAACGGAAGTATCGTGCATTATTTGTGCTGCAAGTCCTTAGCGGTGGTTTTCCAGGAAAAACATCAAGGAAAGAAGGGACCAGCAACAGCAAACCTGGGCCAGTTCCGAGCCTGCTGCAGGAATCTCCAAGCTGTCATGACCTGAGCTAACAAGTCCTCGTGCTGTGGGGTCCCACCACGCAGAGATATTTCCCACCCCCAAGAAGACAGCCTGTCTCTTGAGGGTACACATACTGTCCTGGGTCCTGGCCAGGCTGGCAAAAATGCACAGAGGCTGGTTCGAAGGCAAGCCCAAACGCCAGCCATCGTGCTGTTGGCCACGTGCCCTCAGATATGCTTAGAAAGCCCTACGCCCTACAGAAACACCAGTACGTATGCTGCAGTGACCAGTCCTCTGCGAGCACGAGCGGCTTCCCAAAGCTCAGGTCTACATTCCCTGCACGTCACTGCATTTTCCTCTTCTCAGTTAGCGTGGAAAAGCAAAGTATCTGGTTTCTGTGTAACTGAATCCCAGCCATGTATATACAGCTAATGACTGGTTACACCACACATAATGAAGAGTCACGTTTTGCTAACTGCATAGAAAATAAACAAGCTAAAAAAGAAAACAATTACCGGCTTTTGTAGGAATCTCTCTTGACCTTCCTTCTGGACTCAGACCCTCAGTGTTCAGACTGCTGAGCAATCCAGCCACTGTTAGGCACATGCACTGCCTGCTCTGGTTTTGCTTCCCCTTTAAAGTCCACTGATGTTTCATAACTTTGCAGCAGGACATCCATCGCCAAGGCCAGCGCCTCAGAAGTAACTGCTGGGTTCTGTGGTCTGCTCCTCATCACCCCCGGCCTCTTTCCTGACATCCACCTGACTGAGGCGAGCCGTTGTGCAATAGCCGAGCTATTGCCAGCTTTTACTTCCAGGACACAGGCAGTGTTTGGTTATAATCCCGTATTTCTGCACTGGGATGACCAAAAATATGACAGCCTAAGAGACTGAGGGGTACAAGCAGAGCAGTAAGGAACGGTGAGCCAGTGCCAGTCAGCACAGCAATGGTGGCTTTGGCACAAGTGTCATTTAGTGCTCGTTACATCTTTTGTCTTCATCAAGGGCCAAACAGGGCAACCTTGTGACATGCAGCAATGACAAGTGCAGCCACGGGCTTGGGCTGTGCTGGTGAAGACCAGCAGGTTATGCTCGGCAGGACAGAAAGCGGGGAAGGGCTGGACCACAAGAAGAGGCAGGGAAGGAGGCAACACACACATGTACTAGGTTCTGTCCCTGCAATCCATGCTCAGGGCTAAGGGAACCCCTCACATTTCCACATCAGAAGGAAAACACATCCTTCCTAAACATCTGTGCCTCTGGTGGCCTGTGTCTCCCTCTGCTCTCCTATAGTCTAAGACAAGCCCTGTGTCACAGCAGTGTCCCCAGAGGTGACACGGTGGCCTGCACATCTCTCTGTATGGACACCGTTTTCCTGTAGGAGAGAACCTACGGTTTGTACGATAACAAATCAGTTGTTTCATCGTGCTTGGACAGGGACATTTTATACAGAGAGGTGGAGATGGAAGGATAAAAAAAAAAAAGGGACTTACGCTGACAAGTGGCTGGTGGGGATAACGACCCCAGTCAGAGTCTTGTCTTCTTATAAAAAAAACTCTTGACAAACCCCAGCATCTGGTAGTTCAGCTGTGGGTTTCCGCTGTTTATTTTTCTATTCCAGTGCTCTCATCCCTATGCACTGCCTGTGCCTGGCTCTGTTAAGCATTCCAAGTGCTACACAGCGTAATTGAAAGAATAAAAACCCCAGGCTCAGCATCAGGCACGTACAGAAAAAAAAAAAGAAAAAAAAAAGGAAACTCCTTAAATCCTTCCCTGTGTTGATGGGAATGCAGGCAATAATGCCACAACACCACACCAGGCAGGTCCAAGGTGAACGCAAGCCAGGAGTGCCAAGCCCAGCGGTCTTTTCTGAACCGGTGCTCGGACGCACAAACATCGAGTTATTTTGGTCTAACCAGTGGGAACCATGCCCAACGCCTGTGATGCACTGGGAGAAGCACTTACCTCAATGAGCTGTCCAGAGGAAAGATTGTGTTCACGTTCTTAATTTCAACGAGCTTAGTCCTTTCTCTGTTTCCCTTCTCCCTCTTCACCTTCACATTGGTAATCTCAATTACAAAACCAAACATAACCCTACTGCCTTTGCTCACTATTGTCTGCCTAACACTGCTAATATTCTGTCTCTGGCATCTCTTTGTGGATGACAAGTATCAAAGGTGGCTCCTTGCAGCTGCAAAATGGAACCCAGCACCTGCATCCTCTCCGTCTTTGAGCAGTTCCTACGAGAACAGCTCCTACCGTGAGGTCTTCACAACACGGGCTTCATCTCTGACTTGGACCTCTCGGTCCTCACTTTACTTCTGGGTCTTGTAATAAGCTCTTTCTGTAGACTATTCCTAAGGCAATGCCTTTCCTACCTATCCACACTGCCAGCACTTTCATCCAGCTCCCCACTACCCCATTCTTGTATTGTTAACACATCCTCTTATGTGATCTTTACTCACATAATATTCCCCTGCTGATAATCACCCAGACTAGTGCAGGAAAAAACTAATATACAGTGACAGCAGGGATGAAAAAATGCAAGACAGGGAAAGGCTGTTCTGACAAAAAACAATCCCATGCAGCTACAATTAAAAAACAGGGGACTACACGGGAACCCTGAGCCATGTGTGTACTTTGAGAAGATTTCTCCAACTCCACGCGTCAGAGTTAGGGAAGGAGCAGTGGTCAGAGCCTGGAAGGCCCAGGCTGGAGAGAAGCCCAAAGCTGAGGCTGTGCTTCCTTATGGAAGAGGGAGAGCAGGAAGAGTTGTATCAGCTCCCGAGATGCAGCCAGCCTCCTGGACGTGGTAACTTACCCTGCGAGGTGTCTGTGCAAAGCCTCCGGGGGCTGCTAATGTCTCACGAGCAGGAACACAGCCTCTCTCTGAAAGCGATTTTAGAAAATCTTTAGAGAAATGTCCTATCTTTCAGTTTGGGAAAGCCCTGTTCTGCATCTCATCAGCCGGCCACCAGAGCTGTTAACTGTAACTGGTGATAATCACAGGAGACTTTTATTCACTGACAATTCATTGTCTGTAATTATTACTGTGTTCTTATAAAAGTTACCTAAACGCTGTGCTCACAGCTACAACAAGAGCATTCCCAATGCCAACTCTCAAACTGTTTTCACTTTTAGAGATGCATAATATTGAAAGCAGATGTACCAAATTGATTCTTTTTTCTTTTTTTTTTTTGCAACATACTGTAAATGTTTTTAAAATGTGACTCTAGTACAATGCATGTCAAATGGTCAAATTCAAGGTAGAGTGCTGCCAAAACCAGAAGACAAATGAAGTTTAAAATCAGTTCTGACAGATTAAATGGGGATACTTTGAAGCCATAAATCAGATGGCCAGTCTCTAGGAAGTTAATAATGAATGTATCTTTTCTCCATGCTTATTACCTCAAAGATACACAGAAAAACAAGCCAACATAATTTGCTGCAAAAGTAAATTTGTGCCTCAGTGTCTACAACACTTCACCCGAGCAGCAGTGAAAGTATGACCAAGTTCATCTCCCAATATTTGCTTGTTGTGAAGACAGATGAAAGACTAATATTTGTACGTAAGACACAACTTCCCAGAGTTTGGGATCGTTGCCGAAAGTAAGCATTGGAGCCTACTGCATTTTCAATAATGTGCACATTCACAAACCAAGGATATCTGGAGGTTTTTTTCAACATTTGTTATGAGCAAATCAGTGTCTGTTTCAAATCGTCATTGTGTTTTTGTTGTCTTTTTTTTTTTTTTTGTAAAATCACATTCCACAAGACAGGAGGATATAAATTTTGCATGTAAGACATTATTCTAACTCCCGTACAATCTGGTTGGTTGTATTGGGTTAATTTCTTCACATGTAAAATGATGCATGCAAACAAAACCAAACCAAAACAAAGAAGGCAGAGCAAAATGTTTTCCAAGCTTTGCAACAGAGTGCTTACAGTGTTTATACAAATAGTAAAGTCTGGCTAAAGGAAGCATCTGACAGCTCTGTGCTGCTCTTAAGACACATGACTCCTATTTGCCATTTATTCCGTGTAGGCAGAATTGGGTGCCCAGGCAGAGCCCCAGTGAAATTCCTGGTGCAACGCATGAATGCAAAGTTCTGCTTGCACACATGCCATTGCTGGATTAGATCTTGCGTGTTGAGCACTCTGTTCCGTGCTCACTCAACGTGCTCCCACTGAAGCTGGACAAATCTAGATATAAACTGTCCTGGAGGAATCAGGTACTACAGAAGGAATAATAAAAAGGGCTAAGAAATTTGTGCACAAAAATATGACTTCCATTTCTAGTTTTCTTTTGTCTTACAAATGATATTGCAAAATCTGCTGGCATGCATTCTGCTTGGACATCAACAAACTTCTTAAAGAGGGCAAGGTCTAAAATGCAGCACCTGACAGCAACCTCAGCAAGGAAAAAATGAGGGAGTCTCAGCAGGCTGCAGGAGAAATAATTGTCGCAGTAGCATCCTATGTTGTCGAATCAGGAGGGAGAAGATGGGATTTGCACTTTCATCTGTAAACATGTAAGTGCCAATACAAACATGAGCATTTGGGAATACCGCATGGATTCAGGACTCTCTGTAGAGGTTAATGCCATTACAATAATCTAGACATATGGGGAAATAAAATTCTCTTCTGATAAGCTTGCTGGTGATTCATTAAAATGACACCCTGCTGTCACTGTGCACTAGGCTCAGCCACTCTCCGCATGCAGCAGTGAAGAGCTTTTCACCAGCATCTGGATGTGTGAAACGTTCTTCCAATGCAAACTACTCCATAGGCAATTTATATTAAATATACCTCTTTCTGCTTTGATCCTGGTGTCAAACTGTCCGTTCTACTTCCAGCAAAAGCATCACCAACTACTTTAAATCAGTATGCAACATCACTAGCTCTTGTAATTACTGCCAAATTCTTCTAATCCAGAGATATTAGCATTTAAATGACAGATACTTGAGATTTAATCCCATCGCACACATCTCTATCTAAGTAAAGTTCCTCTGGAATTCAACAAAATGCCTTGAGGCTTGTGCAAGTCACTAAATAAATCAACTGGAAGAAGGGGAAAAATGCACAACACAGGGACAAGCAGAACGTGTTCGCTTTGTACAACAGCATTTTCCTCAGTATGTGGTACCACATTCTCCTGCTCTTCAGAATATTATATTTGAGTTATAACCTGGATTTTAGTCAATGCAAGGTTTTCCTTTGGAAGTCCTTATCTTGTGAGACAATTTACTTTACTGTATGGATCTCTGAAGGGAGCTGCTATTCACAGAAAAAAAAAAAAAGAGCAATACCCTTGGTAAAATAAAGGCAGAGCTCAAATCAAGCCACCCGCTGCAAGGTCCGTACCTTGCCTACAGGCACCGCAAGCACAGCACAAGGCAGGCAGCAGGGCCTCGTTTCATTAGTATCAAAATTAATCGCTTTGTTACACCGAAACCCCCTCGATACTGCTGCTTGAAGCTATTTTATAGATAGAGCAGTCACAGGCGAAACTGGGAACAAGAAATGTTCCTTCTATAAACACTGTTGCTTGGTAACCCTGTATTTTTAATAACCCAGAGCTCCAAATTCAGCATGGCCTGTCAGTATGGGATTTCAGCACAACACTAAGGTATTTTGAGGCCAATTTGCATTGTGCCATACACAGAGTTGTTCTTCATGGACACGCAGTGACATGATCAGCTGGGGTAAAGACAGGAAGCCAAGTACTCGTTCATTATCCATACTGCCGTAACGTCTGAGACCTCCAGTGCTAAAGTAAATTTCCTTTTGCTAGTGATGTGCAAATACAAGACAAGACAGACAAGGTAAATGTACAGACTAAAAAAGGTACAAAGGGACAATTCTTTTGAAAAATAACAATCTACGCAAGAAATGCTATAAATAAATAAATAAAAATAAAACGCAGTTGTTTGTTTTTGCTTGGATATACTGTATTCCTTTGAAATATGTCCTTTGCTCTAAAACAAAACCAAACCACATACACAGATACGGCCGCTCTCTCTGCTGAGGGTACCTGAGAGCATACACAGTCCTGCTGAAGCACAGTTACATCTGCTCTCAGTATCTTCCTCGTGTTTCAGCATCACCATCCTGCTGCATTGCTTCCTTGCCTGCTAAAAAGCTTTCTCTTCAGAGAGTCCTACAATAGTTGTTTTAGTTCAAGCAGTTAGGTTCGTACAAAGGGAAAAGTGATTTTTATAAAATCAAACATGACTTCTCAGAGACATCTGTATTTTTTCCAGAGACAAGCAAACATCTGGGGATGAGATTTATATGGGTAATGAATTTTTATAAATGAGGAACAGTGGACAAAGTTCCCTCTGAAAGACAGGAATGTCATGTAGAATCAAGCACTAAATTCTGAGCTCTCCCAGACTTAATCATCCACGTTTTTATTATAAACTAATCATGAACAATAATTTAAAATACTTAGTGGACCAAATCAAGACTCCACAGCCAAAATCTTCCAAGTCTATTAACTTTTTACCTAAGAAACAACCAAATCAGAAATAAGTACGGGTATTTGATTTCACTCATGATTTTTACCTTGATTGTACCTACTTAAATTGCCACTGTTTTCCCTCCAGCACTTCTGCCCATCAGAACTTTGGTCAAACCCCAGCACCTCCCTGTTAGCTCGCTGTTCAGCTTCCCAACAAGGTTGTGCTCCTTTGGGAATACATCATTCCTAGCCCGAAAGGATGCACTGTCCTCGCAAGGCTAAGCTCAGTTTTACCTATAAATGTCCCTTCCCCTACTAGTCCAAAGAGATGGCAAGTCTCGCTGTCTTGCCAGGAAAACATGACGTCCAAAAGCTGACACTTTCTATGACCCTGACCCTCTAAGGTATGTTACATCTTGTTCTCCAGCCATCAAGTTTTATGTCTATTGCGTAATTCTCCAACAGTGACGCTTCCAGAAGATACTGAAGGCCGCAGTTTTACTGCAGTGTGACATACACTGAACTCAGACTTGGGGCCTCAGTTTGAACAAAGCAATGCACTTTTACCTATAGTTTATAGGGTGCAGCAGAGGCTCTCCAGCTTCCCGTAAGTCAGCAGTGTGACATGGACAATTCTCAGCATTTCACTACTGAAAGTTTCATAAGGATTCGCCACGGAAGTGTTGGTATTTATTCACATGGAACTGTGCAAAAAGGCTGTAAGACAAAGGTTTCTGTACATTTTATCTCTCTACTGTTTTAGCACTTGAGGTTACCCTATTGATTCTTTACGGGTGCAGGAAGAAAAGTTTAATGTCAGTCAAGGCAGCCCTTAAAATTTATTAGGCTATTCCTGTGAGTAAGATTAATTGATTAACCTGAACCTAACCTTTCCATTAAGATTACAGATTGGGTAAGTGATCAGAGCAGGGTTTGTATGACAACTACTGCTTTTTAAAGGCATATAGCAACAATGGACTCAGATAAATGTGACAAAATGCAAACCCAGAAGAGTGCATCCTGACAGAAATTACATCTTTTTCTTTAGGTTTTCATCTTGCCAGTATTTTGGTATGTGGAGAAAAACGATTGCTAATGCCCCAAATGTTTTTAAAATCCCCAGAAATTGTCATAATTCTTAGCTAAAGCCAACACAGCCAGAATTTCCACAGATGCTTTGCTACTGTAGCTATGCTACCTTAAGCTTTGCACTTCACAAGTCTTGCAAGCAAATCAGTATTGAACATGGGCAGGTTTTGGTGGGAGATACCCAGGAAAACCTCAGGCACCACAAAAAGTGCACCTGACACCTAGGTAGCCACATGTTCCACTAAAATCAGCGCCTTCTGGATTCTCTGGGACGGCCTTAGGGTTACTAGCTGCCAGGATACCAATTCCTGATCTATATAGCAAACAGAGGCAGGGCTTTCACAAAATAAGTATATATGCACTCACAAGAGAACTAAATAATATTTTTGCAAATTAGCTTTTTAGCAACAGCTACTAACTGCAGTGCAGGAAGATTGCACTCCTCTATAAAAAGAAGAAAGAAAAAAAAAAACGCGATTGCTTTAATTCATGTCAGATTACAAGAGCAAGAAGCAAACTCTGCATTGGTGGATTACACGCTACAGAACAACAAATATTTTCCAAACTGCAGATTCTGTAGATGTAACTGTCCAGTACAAATTACAGCTTAGACTGATTCAAGCAACGTGACATAAACCTTACCAATTCTTCTATGTTTTACTTCGGTGCAAAAAAACACACTAGCAAGGCCGGCCAACAAAAATGACCGATAGAACTGATAGGTTTGCCATGTTTAATGGAACTAATCTTCCACATATTCCATAGATGTTACTATGTTTTCAAAAATGACCCTTCATCATCTGAATTTTTTAGGCCTCCTTATCAAGCTCAACATTTCCATCACAGCTGATGTCTTTTATGGTTGTTTTCTTGGGACACTTTAGTTAGGGTAAGGTTAAGGGGCTTGTAGGTTTTCCTCTAACAGTGTAAGGTATATCTTCAAAGACTGTGTGGCTTGTGCCCACCTAAAGGCCTGGAAGAAAGGATGGGCCTTGGATTAGAGCAATGCCTGACATGTTGGAGGTGATAGTTCACATTTTGGGTGGCGCTCAGGGAAGTCACTGAATTCAACCTGTGCTTTAAACCTTTCTGGTAAAATGGGAGTAACAGCACTTCTGCCTCTCAAAGGTTTAAATAAATATATTAAGGGCTGAGAAACACACACCTTCTGTAGGGCCATAAAATCACCTTACATAGAGAAGTTACCGTCAAAGTGTTGCTGTCTGGCCACTCCCATTTCAATACAGTAGATATTTGCTGGCCAGGCCTAATATAAAGCCTCCACAAGAAGTATCTTAAATTATAGCCAGAGAGTGCACAGGGGATTGCACCATCTTTGTCAGGGAGAAGCCTGGATAATTCAAACAGGCTCCAGAACTGCATCTATCTTTTGGGATACTCACTGGAGCTAAGCCTGAACTCTGAACCCCCTAAGCCTCTGCTGTCACAGCAAGACAGGAGAAAGCTCGGTGGTAAATTTTAAGTGAAGAAGGAAGGATCTTCAGAAGGTTCTCAGGGAATCCTCAATGCAAGTGTCACTCACAGACGAGGGTGCCTACTATCACAAACAAACTGATACAAAGGCAGAAGGAAGGGGAGAAAGCAAGCTCTTTAGGGTTGGTCTCTATACCTTTACTGATCTGTCCTTGTTTTTGGTAAATTAGCTCTGCCTGCACTGTCTCGTGTGCTGCAAGGACCACCCGCCAGCAGATTACCATTTGGTGAAAGGGCAGGCAGGCAGCGCCTTCCCGGAGTACATTCAGTGAGGTTTGATGGGACAAATAAGTTGGATTTTTTCCTCAGAGGATAGGTAGACCGAGAAATTATTTGGCCTTAACAAAACCATCATTCCCAAAAATATTAGTTCAAGCCAAGGAGCAGCCAGAAATGGAGCAGAGCGCAGTTAGCTCAACCCAATCTGAGATCTGAGCCTATGTGAAAATCAAACTTAAGACAATAATTTAACACATCTTATTGAGTGGCAGATTTATTTCCCATTCACCTTAAATTGTGGCCTATTCACATGTCCATGGTTGCATCCACAGAGGAAAAACAATAGGAAGGGATAAAAGAAAGGCAATAGAAGAGGAGCCCTGGAGAACCTGTCACCACTTTTTCCATCCCTTTCCCCAGCTTGTTCCCTGTTGGGTTCAGCCCAGCTCCCCCATCCTATCTCTCACAGACTTATTTGCAAGGCCTCGAGGCCTGTCATCACCAGGGAGGCAAACTAGCACATCCCTCCCTCCCTCCTGCCTTGGGAATATGATACGTTTGTAGTCCCCACGCCCATCAAAACGACTGCTGGTAGCAAACCCTCGAAGGAGGGTGGAATGGCTGGGGGACATGTTCTGCTCCGTGTCTCTTCAGAGACTGGAACAAACCTGAGGCAGGGCCCTCATCACAGACCTCCCACCAGTCATTTACCCCTCTGGATTCTAGCTAAGAAGAATGCCAAGCATCTCAGCCCCACTCAGATGCACTCTTTGGCCAGGACTGGGTACAGATATCTCCACAACCTGTGACATTAGGGTAAGTGCTTTCTCCAGACATGTCCACTGCATTGACTTGGTCGTGTTCAAGGAAAAAATGCAGCTGAGAGAAAATACTTGCTTTAAAAGGACGACATCCCTTCTTTCTGCTTCACTTTCTTTCTTTCCACTTCATCCAGTTTAGAGAACTTGTGTGATTCTAGGATCAACACTGCGTAAAGCTGAGCTCCCAGTCCTACCTTCTTCTGAAGAAAGACCATAATGAAATCAGCCAATTAAGTCAATAAAGCCCAAACCTAAGGGGGACTTGGCAATTTTTTCCCTCTTCCTTTTTGAGCACTCAGGGAAGGAAAAGAAGGAGAATTTTTCTGAGGGGAATGTGATGGTTTGGGAGAGAGAGGAAATCAAATTTCTGAATTTCCATTCTACCAGAAATCCTCTAAGGAAGGATATTTCTTCAGTGGAGCATCAAGAGTGTTTTTGAATTTCCAAGGAAAGTAACAGGGGGAAAACAACATACTGAAGTTTCTGACCTCTCTGAGAATTGAGAAAAAAAAATGCTGTCTTTAAAATAAAAGGAAACAGAAACGTGGAGATCAGGAGCTCTGACACAGATCAATTTCTGCGAGGTGGCAAGTTACTACTTAACGACCACTTCATATTAACTGTGCTGTGCAGGCACTTTCCTTAAGTGTAACACAATTTAAGACAGCTTTCCTTCAGGAAAAGAGAGGTACAGTACCTCTCGTTGACCAGGAGGTGCTGCAAGGTAAGAGTGTGCATATGGCTGCAGACACAGTGATTTGCTGCTCTCCAGTAACTTATCCTGATGCCAAAGCCCTGAGGCCCCGTGCCCCTATGAACACCTCTGCTTCCTATCCATTAGCTCTTTAAAAGGGCTGAGACATCAGCACAATAGTCATCTGTCTCCTAGTAGGATCAGAGACATTTACACACCTCAGGAGCAATGACTGTATGCATGGAATGGTTTTTCTTGGAAAACCTGTAAAGTCTAGACAAATTCTTGGGAAGGAAATACTGTCTGTCCAGTCATTCTTGTGCTGGGCTGTGTGAATGACTGCTTGAGCTGCCCAGGATGTTTCTGTTAATCCTGCTGGATGATCAGAATACAGATCCCCCACGACTGCTGGCCTCCAGTTACAGTCATGCACGCACAGCACAGTCAAGTTCTACTGCAAGGAGACCATGGGGCAGGTTCTCAGCTCATGCAAATCATCAAAACCTCCTTTACTTCAGTTCAACTCCTTAGTGAATACTATGGTGATTTACACAAGCTAGGGCCTAACTGTGTATGTTTAGACATAGGCTGTGTCTAAACACAGCTGAGGGGGGAAGGATTTGATCCATTATATCCTTGACAGGGACTAAAGAGTACTTTCAACCTAAAAGCAGACATCAACTTAGCTAAGCTAAATGGTCCGTTCTTGGGCTAAATGGATCCATTAAGTCTTTCTATTTTTTAAGAAAATTTTCCAAAAACATTTCAGCATCCAAGCATAGGGTAGGGAAGGAGACGGCATGAAACATGTGTCCTAACATACCTTGCTCTGCAGAAGCAGTGAGAGACAAGTAAGAGAAGATTCCCTTTTGTTTCCTTAAATAACTGGATAAACAGAGGAGAGGAGACAGGATGTTTGGCAAAGATGCATCTCTTGGAATACTGCACTTAAATGCTTAACAACTGTCAGACGAAAAAGTTACGTAGCTGCTTCACACAATTGAGGAAAGGGAAATAAACAGTTATGCTCACTTGCTCTGCCTCTGCATCCCATGTTATGGTGTCTAGGCATTCAGACATGCATGGAAACAGCTACAGTGACTGCTCGAGGAAGGATTGTCCTATCTGCCTTTGGTGAGGCATGAAATGCTTCTTAACCATGGAAACCTGAAACTACAAACGAGAAAGTCTTTTCATAAGGAAAGTTTCTTCCCAGCTCCTTTGCTCCAAGGTTATATGCAGAAACACGAGGTTTCATAACGATACTACAGTTCACATCAGCTGGGCACTCTGCTTCATTTCTAATGCTGACATAAGTATGCCACATCCATATGGTAGGAATAAGCTGTGACGCTGACAATCCTTGTCTAAGTTGGCCATAAAACGTGAGAAGGTTTTTCTTTTCCCACAGGAACCTGAGCTTGGCATCATGGGCGCCCTACCTGCCCACTGCAGGGGGGCAAGGACATGGGGAAGGATCCGTTCCTACTTGTTTTCAAATTGCTGAGGAAAAATTAGATTTGAAATTTGAAAAAAAAAGAAAAGAAAAGAAAAAAAAAGAAAGAAACAGAACTGCTTTTGGAATTTCTAATTCCTTCCCCACAAACTGACTCCAGTTTCTTTTGCAGAAACAGTTTTAGGACCAATGAGCAATTCAGCTCACGCTTTCTATCTGCTTGTAGCACAGTCTCAAGAGACTCCCGACTACTCAAGTTTTAACTTCGCTGAAGTCTTCATTAGATACAGACCGAGCAGAAGGGTCATACACTATCAATTGGCCAAAAACGAAGCCCTAAATCAACTAAGTCAACCACTTTCAAGGGTAAAGACAGGTTTGCTTACCCAAGTTCAGACAGAAATATAAGCTCTTCACATTCCAGGACAGCCTCTCAGTATTTTCCATTTTCATTTACATACCTTATAAAAATAGCCAACATTTCATGATATATGCTCACAGAAATCAGTCCCTGAGGACAGATGCAATTTTTGTTTACATGGAAAACCTGTCATGGGCATTAGGGGATATATGAGCATTACTGTTAGCCGTTTGAATTGTGTCCAAAGAAAAAAAAAATTAACTTTGTAATTAAAAAAACAAATCCTGCCTGAGGCTAGGCAAGGAAACCAAAAAACACTGCAGTAGATGCTCTGTACTGGGGAAAGGAGCATATTATTTAGTGTGGCATATGGCAGAGCCATGATAAGCACAAAATGGAGCTGCCTACAGAAAATGGCAAAGAAAAAGGAAAAGATCCAGGGAAAGCATTAAAACCCAAAGAACAAAACATACCCTTACACTCAGTGCAGTTTAAGTGCACCAGGAGTCCCTTCAAACATTTGACCTTCACTGGGGAAGTCCCACAAAGACAAACAACTCGCTCCAGAGCCCAACTGTCTTCAAATACCTCTGGATAGTTCCATCACCAGAGTAACAGGACGGTGTTTCTCATCCTGCACAGTATCAGCAGTTCTCAGCACTTACTAATGACAGCCTGAAATTTAGTAATGATTTCTGGCCGATGGCACCAGTTAGGAATCAGTCAGTATTGCAGCTCCATTGGCATGGGTACTGTGTAACATAATCTAAGAGATACAAAACAAAGAACAGTTTGGAGATACAACACAAGCAAATGTCCTGCCCTGCACTTCTGGAATCATTTTAAAATAAATAAAAATGAGTTTAAGAAGTTCTTCATAACAGGAACATGTTCCAAACGCACAGTAGCTTCTGGATCAACCCAAAAGTTGGAATACAAAAAAGTGCAAAATATTTTTCCTTCTTATTATGTCAAAACTAATATTTACGGAATAGTCTTGATCTGTCATTCACTATATTCTTGACTTCATTACAGGTCAGAAAATAGGTCTCTTTGCAAGACAGGACTGCACCAACCAAAATACTTCCTTAAACAAAATTCAACAGTACGAGCTTTTGGAATATGAAAGGCTATTCCAGCAGTATCTGCTAATGTACAGAAATGTGAGCTTGCTGCACTGCTTTATATGGAGCTCCTCGACAGACCCTCTGTAAGTCAAAAACAGAATAAAATAATTTATGTTCTTTGTGTATCTATTGGCAATAATACTTACACAATTTTAATGAATTTGCTGGTAAATCAATAGCTCTGTTTCTGTTCTGCATTATAAGTATTACTGCATGTCAAATAAATCACTGTAATGAAGTTTGATGAGCAAAGGGTTTGATGGTGGTGTTCCATAATTATAAACATCAGCAGTAAGACTTTTTCAAATCATGAAAGGAAAAGTGCTTTGATGATGGCAAGTAAATTCCCTGATTAAAATTACTTTAGACATTTCAGGCAATGGAAGTCTTCAAATCTGGCCCTGACCTTTGCTCTTCAAAATACATCTCTTCATTAGTAAATTGCAATACGTTTAATCATCAAATAATAAAAAGACACTGAACATCACAAAAAGCCACAGTACATAGCTGATTTATTTATGCAAATTTTGGAGATGCAGTTGCTCGAACCATTTAGAAGGTATCCAACTTCTAAGAAAAGAAACAGCCATATCAACCTGATGGAAGTATTTGTTGCCTTCATATGGAAAGAATCAAAGGGCTGAAGAAATAAAGTATCAGCTGGAACAGACACTACATTATCGAGACTATAAAACATGATTTACTTTCAGGTTTCTCCTTGACACAAGCATTATAAATTTAAAACTCTAGCTAACGTTGGATCAGGTGCAAGACTCAACAGAAGCAAAAATCGCAGTCACCACTTACACAATATTTCGTTGGATTCCTCCTGGCACACGACAAAGAAGGCTCTCATCTGCATATCGAATGAATGCCTAAATGTCTTACGCACATCAAGAAACCCACCATCCCAATTAAACAGCTCTTGCTGTAAACAGTAAGTGATTTAGGTGTTCCTATGAAAGAATAATAGCAAACAAACCTGGAGAGTAACATCAGAACAGATGTGCAAACTGAGTGCTGGGAAATAAACAAGGTTAGGTCATCATCCAACAACAACAAAATAGGCTTTTACAAGACAAATCATTTTATTTTTTGACACTTTGTAACATCCTGAAACAATCCTATCTATTCTCAGTTATTATGTTTATTGTTGTTGGCTACAACAATAAACTCCAACTAGACACCAAAGACTCACAATAACACCAAACACTCCCACTGCTCCTCCCTCCTTATATTGCCTCTAAGGTTGCCTCTATGCCTCTAAGGTTGGAGGGTGCAACTCTGAGGACACTTTGGAAGTGGCACAGCCAAAGAGCTGATATTTCCAACCTTTCTCCAAGGCTGTTCTGAGATTTCAAGGATCTGAAAAACTGCACGTGCTGGTGAAGTAGCTCCCGTTGGTTCCATCAGCTCAACCACCTATGCAGGCTCAAAGAGCTAGGAGCAACAAAAACCTAACTCAGAGACGTACATTTAGGAGTGTCTGCTCCTTCACTCCCTGATCCAGAAAGGGAATACAGAACTCAGCACTCCTCTGGCCTGTTCTTACAGGTCCCTCCAGCATTTGGGCAAGAACAGCAGCAGGTCTCTCCTGAGACCTGCAATTACACACACAGTGATAGCACAGGAACACTACATGAAGTGAAGTTTGTAAAAGAACTCAGCATTTCTTCTGAACAACGAGAAAGAGGCCTTGAGTTGTGTTTTACTAACCATAAGCTGGAGGAAAAACCAACCTCTGAGAGCATGCATTTGCATACAAAGGACAACAGCTAACCTCTGTCATACATGCATACCCCTCTGAGCTTCAGTTGCATTTCAAAGATGCAGAAAGGAATTAAATGTTTATTCTGAGAGTTGCTCCACAAGCTGTATGAACAGCTGCAAGGCCAGCCCACCAGAAGCCCTAGTGCTGGTGCTATAGCTGGAAAGGCAGAGGGATTTGTTCTTCAGCCCCACTTCGGGTGCCATTTGTTGCAGCAGATGTAACCCAACCACGGCAAAAACAGATGTTTTCTAGCAGAAAAGTCAGAACATGTGAGCACAGAAGTCAGAGACATTCACCTTGCAGATGAAACGTCAGTGACGCACGACCTTACTTTAGAGGCAGAACATACGCAGAACTTGCAGCAGCCCTATCAAAATGATAAAGGATGTGATGTATGTAGGTTTTGAGGCATGAATTCCCTATTACTAAGTCCAGATATGATTAAAACAACCAAAAAGAAAACAGCTCTTGTAAATGTGACCAGGTAGACGAAGAAAGGCAAAAATTCAGGGATCAACTGGGTGCTGAAAATTAAATGAGGGAGAGGTTTCGCTGGAGACAGAAGTGGCCCCAATGCTGGATGTAAAGGCATGGCAGGCAGCTCAAAGAGTGAGGGCAGCAGATTGGAAGGGATAAACAGAGAGGAGTCTGGTGTTCTGGCTGCCAGAAAACATTGGAAATATATTTTTAAATACGTTTAATTGAAACTTGGCTTTTTTTTTGTTTGTTTCCCATTCAGTACTACTGCAATGAGAGACAAAGTAAAACAACTGCCTACGCTGCCCAGTCCAAGACATTCTGCAGAGATCGCAACAGTGGGTCAAATCCAGAGGTGAGTATAAGCAAGGCTGCAGGAAGCCTTTGGTGGCGTGACTGCTATTACCACCAAAAGTCCTCAGCCTGCATGTCACTTCCACTCCCACTCAGATTCCCTCCAGCCTGGTGCATGCCTATCTGGGGCTAACTCGCCCATCCTCGTGCCTCACCTCTGAATTTGGCTCTCTCTGTGTTTAAAGGCATGAGAAGGATGTTTTGGAGAACCTAAGCTATAGGATCTTACAACAGAGCTGCGTGTTGAGCACCGACTGAATCCCAGACGAACTGGGGAGTGCGACCCTAGGAGCAGCTAACTGGAAGGTGAAATAAGGCAGCTTGAAGAAGGGGCACTGCTTCAACTGACAGCACCCTAAGAGGGGCGCATATAAATTACAACTACCTATTGTACCTCATCCTAAAAGCACCTACATTAGAGTGAGGTGCTTGCGACGCATCTCCTCTGGGTTAGTCCCAACTGCTGCCAAATAATAGGGAAATCTTAAGCTTTTCCCAAAGACATTTGAGTGCCTCACCCAGTGGTACCCAGCTGCTGCCTGGCACAACTTCCCAGGGTGTAAGCGGGTGGCCAACGTCCACACATACCAGACCCAAACCTTTCCACTCACCTTCATGAAGTCATGCAGTTCTAACTCAATCTCCCCGTAACCTCTTCGGCTCTACTTCCAACATTAACAGCCAGAGTCATTTTAAGTAGCACCCAAAAGTTAGCCAAGTGAGCTAAAACTTTCCTTTGAACCCATGAGCCTTTAGAAAGGTTGGTAAATTTTTACACAGTATAGAAGTGTGGCGCGCTTGCTACTTAACAATCCAGTTCTGTGCTGGATCTGTCACCACTACAGTAAAAAGTTTAAGTGTACAGTGTGCTTATAATAAATGCTTTGCACAAAATTATTCATTCCACAGATGGGCAAAAGGGACTTTAATGCTTACTTTGTTTGCAGAATGCTATATAAATCCTGCTAGTTACAGGCAAGAATATGGAAGTTGTTTTGTTCTATTAAATAAAGGAAACAAGGTTCTCATTTTAAAATTAATTCAATGAAAACTATTAAGTAGCTGGCTGTGAATGCTTTGGGAATTTATATACATACACACGCATATATATTTTTACCCGATACTAATTTCCCTCCCCCCCTTACCTCTTAAACAAACACACTGTTAACCACGTCATTTCCAAGGAGTTCTGCATGGGAAGAGCTTGCAAGTCAAGACTGCACCGTAACTTTCCCTACCCAAATCCTGCAGGCCGACTCCGTATCTGCCAGCAGGCACAAAGGGAGAACACACCAGAGAGTTTTCTCCCTGCAGATGCAATTTGATCTCTTCCATAATCAGGCTGGTTTAATACTAAGAGCTGAGGAGGAACAGCCACAGCCCTCTTGTCTCTTGGCAATATCAGCATCACTTGGGGAATTAGGCCAGTGCAGACTTTTGGCCAAAGTGTGAGGCCTGAGAGCTTATCTGAGCTGGGTGTTTACCCCGCCTTCAGCTCCCCTTCGTTGGTTTCAGGGCACCTGAGTGTTTGTCCTGAGCTGAGAAAGACCTATTGGCTCTCTGCAGCCTGTTGCGAGCTTGATACAAACCTAACTAAGCATTTTATCTGCTTTTTCTGGGAGGTTCCCAGCTTTCCAAAAGCAAAGGTGCTGGCTATGTAGTTACAATTTTCTGTTGTGAATGCAGCCTCTCTCTTTTTATCCCTAACAGCTTCTTTAGTCTTTCCACTTAGCACCATGCAGGATGTGCCATAATATTATTCCTGAACATCCCTGTAGCGACTG
This sequence comes from Anser anser, assembly GCF_964211835.1. Classification (NCBI taxonomy): domain Eukaryota; kingdom Metazoa; phylum Chordata; class Aves; order Anseriformes; family Anatidae; genus Anser; species Anser anser. Next base: position 26,886,866 of record NC_139728.1, read on the forward strand.
TGTGAGGCCACAAATGACGGGTTGTGTATCCAGCTCACAAGGAGGTCCAGGGTCTGGGGAGAAGAGAGCTTCAGTTTAAATAAAACCAATTGTTTATCAAGAACCACAGAACAAAGCAATAGCCAAAAAGTTAGAAGAAATATAATGTATATAATTAGGAGATGTCATTCCTGTTTTTAAACACTTTCGCAGAGCTTGTATGTATTTATGCCTCTTTGAGCTTCCAAAACCATATTTCTAATCTGTCACAGCACAAGTCACACATCATAAAACGGAACGATAACACGGCCAGAGCCAGAGACCTCTGCGCCACGCACAGATACCCTACTGGGGAGCTTTTCACTCTCTTGAATGGTGCTTCCCATGTCCCCTGCATCTCTCCGGGCTGCACGCTAACTTCAGAGACAAATTCTGGCTTAAATTAAGACGGTTGTATCAGGATGAAATGTGCATGTCTTAGAAAACTATAAGGATAATATATCAAATCTTTTAGCTGGCGTGTTTTTTTCTACAGCTTCGCTGCTGATTTACACTATCTAATGATCTGTTTATTCTCTGGATTGTGTATAGTCCATGATGGTTTAAATTACTCATCTGCTTGCACTTAAGCATTTGGCCTCTATAAAAGACATGATAGGTAAGTGCAATGCAAATGTACTTTCCAATTATCAGTGCCACCCAGGTCAGAATTTCAGCTGGGTATACTCAGTGCAAGCACACAGATTTATTCCACCTTCAGTGAGGACCCTTTGATGAGGATCTGTAGAAATTTCTAATAGGAATGTTAGCTTTTACTCTTGGTTTCATCTACAGAAGGTTTTAGCATAGCAATCTCCAATGATGTATTTTGAAGCTCAGTCTACCAAACTACATCAATATCTTTAGCAGTAAAGCAGCAGACTGCTTGTGCAGTTACATCAAAAGAAGCAGGATACACACCACAGCAGCTTGAAGAAATGCAACATTTGGATAACAATATAAAATCATATTCAGCTCATCTGATCTCATCAGGTAACTCATTATTTCATGGGGACATCAACATCTGCAACTATAGGGTCTACAGTGGGAGGTTAAGGCAAAGTTCCAGTTTATTTGGCTCATTATTGCTGGGGCACCTTGCCCTTGAAACCAGAAACTTCTGCCTGGACTCCCTACATGTGTCGTGTATATACACACTCAGACACTATATCTCAGCAAAGATTATCTAAATTCTTATTTAGATGTAGCTGAGAATACAAGTGAAATTCAATGAGCGCATCTAGGGAAGCTGTCCAGCAACAACAACATACTTACCACAACTGCAATAAAACCCACGTATCTTTCACTAGTCCTTCATTATTCATAGGGTATGCATGCTGCTCTTATCAAAACTGAGATCCTACAGCACCTTAATGTGATACTCTTTTCTCTGGAATAACCCCACTTGCTGTGGCTCAGAATTAGGGTTATGCAGAATGACCTAGAACCTCACCAAATGTCTTTCTTACTGTGGCAAGCCTGACAGATGCCCTTCAGCACACAAGCTCTATCAGTAGTTTAACTTCATAAAACAAAATGGCAGGGAGAAGCAAATAAAGGAAAAAGAACAAGAGAACAATTGTTAACATCATTTAGTTATTCAGAGAAAGAAAGAAAATGCAAGCATGTTTTCTTTGGAAATAACAATAACAATTGTCTTTGTCAGCTAATTCCCTATTGGCTTTATTGGTCTCCAGTAGAGACTTCGGCGAAGAGCGTCAAGCTGATGTACTCAGTGAGGGCCTGGGGTTTGTTTAGGAGATCCAGAAGGAGGGGAGGTAGTTGTGTGAGAGGCAGGAACGCAATCAAATGTGTAAAGGCACAATAGAGGGAACAAAGGGATAACAGGATGAGTGATAAAGACCAACGATCACCAACAAAGTAAATCAGCAATTTACCTGAACACAAAGCATGAAGTATTATACCAAAAGCAGAGCAATATTTGAAGCAAGAAGCGGGGATTTTTCAGGACTTGATGTGATCTAATCACCGGGATTTACCCCACCATTTATCCACCAAAAAAAAAATCACTGAAAAGCAGGGACTCCAGCTCCGCCTGACTACAGCAGTACCCAGATTTGCCTCCGTATAATCAGGAACAAGTCCGGACAGAGTGGACTACAAAAGTGAATAGGAGACAGGCTTGTCTGATTTAAAAACACTTACGAATAAAAGGTCAAATGAGAAAATGAAAGTAGGCACCATCACAGCTATCATGCACTAGAATTGTGCAAGAGTGACATAAGAAAATAAAGCATTGCTTTAGCACATATGATTTGGAAATATTAAGGGACAAAAACATTGAAGTCTTCAATGCTGTTTTAGAGTTGCTTTTCAGGGAGGAGCTGCCCTTTTAGTTTGAGTGACTAATGGCAACGAATGTAATCTGTTTTTTATTTGCAGTGCCAGGCTCATTTGGCTTGTGTAAAATGCAACCCTTTGTTTGGTAAACAAGCAAATTAAACTGGTGATCCAGAGAATCTTGGAAACTTTACTTAAATAAAAGAGCCTCTCTTTCAGCGTTGTGGCTTAAAACGCATTGGAAGGTGTATTTCCAGATGTTCTATCACGGGCTGTGCTGTCGAGATCAAACCAGAAATCTTTGCTCAGATAGTCATGCCATATTAAAAACAGAAGTAGTGAATAAACATCTATTTATTCATAAAGCAACAGTGGCCTCAGCTCCTTGGTCAAATCAGAACAGCTCTGCACAATGTATTATAAATAAGTTAAAATATGGTTACATCATTGAAAATAGCCTCAAAAAATATATATAGCTATACCAATGTTATGACAGGAAAACTAATATAGAAAATAAGGAAAGAGGGCAGGAGGAAAAACTATGCACAGAAGCAAGACTGCATAACCCCTCCAAATCTCAGCAAGTTTTTTGAAATCTTAGGAATGCTCAGCTAAAACATATGCCTAATCTTGGGGGAATATTCCGCATGAGAGATTACTCCTGAGCAATGAATAGACCCATGCCACTCTACTATGCCAATACACTCTACTGTCTCAAAAGGCACAGGGCAGAAGCACACGACATCACCCTGCCTTAGGAGAATTATTCCCATTTCCTCACGCTGTCAGCCTGCCTGTTGCAGAAGTGCAAACGTTCCCGAGTATTCATTCGAAGCAGTAAGCTAACCGAGGGACCGGGGCTTACACCAGCCCTTGTTGAAAAAGCTGTCTGTCCTAAAAGTACACGGAGATGTAAATGCAAGTGGAGCTGCTCATGCCAGCAGGAGGAAATGACTTTGCTCCTACCAGAGCTCAGCATCCCTGGGCAGCACAAGGGGTGCAGTCCCAAAGCCTGCTAGCCGTAGGTACACCCGCAGCCATCACAAGGAGCCTGCTCCCAGGCACTGACCACTTCCAGACCATGGAAAATGCAATACCGAAAACAATGCATTGATTGTTACAGAAAGAGGATACAAAAATAGGATACAAAAATGTCATCCTCCAGCTCCCTGGACAGATGTTGTTTAACATCTTGGACTGGACTGTTTTCAGACACAATTCGGAAAATGCTTGCTAAGGAAACCAAAGCTACATAACACCGAGACGCCCCAAGGACTGCACTGGCCATAACAGTTGCTTTTCCCCTCCCTTTCTACAGAACTAAGGGAGCAGAAGCAAGATTCCCTCTGCTGCATTGTCAACAGACCCATGCTGTAGTCCAGGCAGTTGTGCATGTTTATTTAGATGTATAATTCATGGTTAAAAGCACTGGGGAAGATCTAATCTGGCCCACTGACATCCAAGATGCAATAACCAAGTATCATTCTGTAAGGCCAATGATAGCTTGAGGAACTGACTGTCAGAAAACACACCTTGCCATACACAAATGGAATAAACTGTTAGAGCCAGAGACACGATAAATCTAGAAGCTCTCACCATTATTTGCACAGGCCTACTTTTCACAGCAAGACTGGAACTGACCCTGATTTATGCCCAAATGACAAAGTCTGGCAAATTAAAATCTGCAAAATGAAATAAATTAAAGCAGATTCTTTCTGACACCTCTTCTATCTCTAGTGAGTATTCGCATGGAGTCCACATGTAAACCCATCTTATCTATTATTCCTCCTTGCGAGGTTAAGCCCAAGACAGCATTAAACTCCATTCTGATTGTTTTGATTTTGTTGGTTTAAATTTGATCCTCAACATTTGGATTTTTTTTTCATTCAATTACACACACTCTTCTCAGAAAGGAATGCCGAGTGCTCTCTCCAGCTTTCAATTAGGATGATGCGATTACCTTGAATTTCACAACCCTGTGCAGCAACGCCTTCAACTGAGGATGAAGGAGCTCCCTTTGCCCCACTGTCACCAGAACGTGTGATTTCGAAAAATCTACATATGCTAATGCTCACTGTTTGGATATTAACTCACTATGCAAAACCAGCAGCCAAAACACAAATTAGAGCTGGTGGTAAATCGACTCCTGATCTGTTTGGGACTGTGCAATGAGATCCCCCAAGAATTCACTGTTATATTTTGGCTGCTCACCCTGTTGCCTGAGTACATGGTCACCAGCAGACAGTAAGACCAACACGCTACTAGTAAGCAAAATGTGAAATACCGTGATAGCTAATGATAAACTCTGCCACAAACTCCTGCACTCGTTGTTCTTTTTCCTTCCCAGACAGATCATCGGCCGTTACGGGGAGGGAGGGATTTATACCTTTTTCATCTCCTGGATCTTCCCTAACCCAGCACATTGCCAACACCATGTTAACGGTTTTTGAAAATGCCCCTGAAGAACAAAGATACTCCTTTTGCCAGATCCCAGTATTTACAAGCAAGCCCAAATCTGTGAGAAAATTCAATTGAATGCAGATGGCAGGAAATTCCTCTAAAATGACAGTGGCCAAATTCAAACCACAAGACATGAAAATAACCCAACGTACTAGACATGAAGAACATATCTTATAGATTTTTCCTCATGCAATTCGCAATCTGTGATTGATTACTGGGAAGACAGGCTGCAGATTTATTGGACTTCTGTAGAACAAGTATTCCATTTGCAACAATTAAATCTTATGTGGTTGAAAAATAGGTTGGAGGAACCAGTGGATGGCTCTGACACTGAGGAATGCATTTCTAGGTTGTCCGTAAGACTGTAGCTAGTTTAATTTTGTACTAGAACTCACTGTGCACTAATTTATTTAGCGTCATTAACTGGGCTGCCTCAAAATTTTTGTCACTGTATCAGAAAACTAGACCTGAGAGATATTATTTGCACTGTTTCTTTTCATTTCATTTCAATTGCTTTTCATTTTTTCAATAACAGAAGATGTCGGTCTTTTAGTGATTTAGCAGCTGACTTTCTTTATGCACTCTTCAAAAAATATATTGCCACATATATGACAACATTCAGATGGAGCCTGAACAAATTACAATAACGTCCCAAACTTGGATGAGAAGAAAGCTGAAACAGTTTTCTACACTAAAGGGACTGATTATGTGCTGGTGGCTGGACTAAGCTAGATAAGCTAGATCCTGATTCACTGAAACATTCACTCCATCACAGGAAATGAAATTGCCATCTTCTTACCTTTCCCTCTGCCTGAAATCCAGGTGACCAGGGACTCTGAAAGGTGGTACTCACACAGCATTACTTTTCTGCTGCCACTTCTGTTTTCATTTTATTCTAGCAAATTTTCGGGATTAAAATGCCTCATGCCAGTAGCCAGGTGACTAAGTGAACCATGGATGTCCATTCCTATGCCTGAACTGCTTGCCCTCCAGGGAGGGGTATTTGGGTTAGAGAGAAATGCTATTAAGCAGCTCACCAACACTGGCAGCTATGGGAAGATCCTGCTGAACAGCTGAAGCACAGAGTAGATCCTGAACACTAAAGTACGACTGCACAGGGTATGTGTGGACTTGAGGATAAATTCTAGTCACAGATAACTCAGAAACACACAACAGGCTGAACTGACCGACACCACCATTCACCTTAAATGACCCAGCCCTGTTGTGCTTCCCTGAGCCCATGGAGACCAAAACAACTCTCCTGGTAGTCTCTTATGCTGAGTTTCCCTCTCTTGCTTCCCTGTGCTCACACCTAATACCTCTCCCTTCCCATCTGCCTGCTAACACCTCTCATTTCAGAGTATCGCGGCAGACAGGTGCCACGTTTCGTCTGAATGTGATGGCGTCTGAGGGAACAGGAGCAGAGCAGGAAGGGACAGTGAATGTTTCCCTGTCCCGGAGCCACACCAAGGCAGCAGGGCAGTGCTCTCAGAGCGCTTCTGCCTCTTGGGGACACGCTGCAGGCCCTCACGGTGCCAGCACAGGCCTGTGCTCCTGCCCCAGGCGGCTGCGGGCCCACTAGGTACCGCTCCTCTGCCTCCCACCCCAGCACAGCTCTTCTCTCAGCACCCAGAGGGATACGGCTCCTTCCCCTCAATCCCCAGCACATCCCCCCTGCTAAGACAAGATAGGGCGGCAGAGGCTTCGTGCCGGCCTCTGTGGCACGCTACGTCTGCTTTCTGGCTGCAGCGCGCCTCGTGCACGCAGCAACAGACAGAAACTTGGCAGCCCCTCCGCTCGCTGCACCGACCCGCAGAGCCCTCCCCGGCCTCTCCCACTCCATACCCATTAGCTTTCATGGGAATTCTGCACGCGCATCGAACGGAAAACAGAGATCCTGGCTGGGGCCTGCGGAGGATACTCGCCTAACAGCACGCGAAGCAAGCAAACAAAGCCCGCTCTCAAATGAAGCGCCCTCTTCTCACGGTGGCTGGGAAACAGGTAGCAAAAGCGGGGGTTTGGAGCACGCCTGGCGGCTGGCAGGCTCTCCTCCAGGCAGCAAGAGACGCACACAACCCGTAACACAATAACCTGGTGCAATGCTCACACGAGAGCTGCCCAAGTATGTTGTTAGGCACCACGGTCTACGTGTTTTTATGAGTAACTAGCTTCTGTGCTGGGGCTAGGAATACCTCTTTTTTTATTTGTCTCCAGGTGCTTCTTAATATAGCTGTGAGAGCCTGGAAAAAAATCTGCCTTGCAGACAGGCTTTTTCTCTCTCTGCCTTTATCCTCCCCCTTCTCTCTGCACCTCCTGTTTCAAAACAGCTCTTCAAACTCAAAAGTCCAAGGAGATCTCCATGGAAAGAACAGTGAAGACACGAAAGCAATTACAACTGAATCATGCAAATATAAACAAGCCTGATTCGGATCCTTCGGTGAATTTATACGGGTAGAAATCCATCAAATTTATTGGAATTGTTACCAAATGACACTGGAAAATGCAATATCCTAGTTCTAATTACTGTGTTAGTTCTTGGAAAAATAATCAGTCGAATAAAAATATTCCCATTCTTTTAAGCTGCACTCGAAAGGGCTGCCGGCGTAGGAACATGTTAGTGAATCCCTTGCACTTGATCTTGAAGTGACCACTGCCAAATCCGAGAGCCGATCTGGGAGTAAAAGCAATGCTATTTTGACTCACTCTGAAGCCCATGAACAGGCCTCCCCTAACCCCAACCCAAATCAGACCCTTGTAAGGATGACAGAGTAAATCTGGGGAAGGTTAAAAGGAATGTGATATGATTAACAGCTGCCCTTACCAGCAAGTTTGAGCCTCAAGTATTAAAACAGACTAAACCATGCCATATACAAACCCACTGGATACACTTACTTTCTATTTGCTGTTGTCAGCTACTCTGAGCAAGTACTTACTCTGTTTAATAGATGGTTTAGCAATATCACATGCTGCTATTTTTTTTTAAGAAACCCTCAATGCACTAACCTCACAACCTCAGGCCAATCCCAACACGATGCACTTTACAACCATGCTAAACTAACTGCATGTCTGTTCTTCAGTATTTCATCAAACCACGTTATTACCAAATATGAAGCCCCACTAACTGTCCTACCGCCACCCTCTTTGTTCATTTTTGATATTTTGATCAGGCTGAGGCAAGGAAAATAGCCACGCTGCTGTGCTGTCTGCTTACTTCACTGTGGAGCCATTCAGCAACTGCTCGAGTCTGCTTGTGCGACATGTTAACAGCAGTGTCCAGCAGCAGTCACTGAAGTCAAGGCTCCTTTGTGCCAGAGAACAGATACCCGCTGCTTTTGTACACACTGATTAAACAGAAAGATAGTGCCTTGCCCACAGGGATCCAGCTCAGTGAGGTGCTGCTCTACAGCCAGGAAAGGTCCTGCAGTAGCAACTGCGCCTGCCAGAGCCTACCCATTACCCTTTAATTTCTTCCTCTGAAGCACCGCTTCACGTTGAGCCTTGAAAGACTCTTCCATGCTCTGCTCTCCTCTGGTCTGAGCACACACTCGATAGCAGTCTTAACTCGTGCCAGCACTGCAGGCTGAGGCAGGGCTCAGACATCTCGCAGCTGTGTGCATCAATAGGATGAACTCACTGCAGACCTCTAGGGTCAGCCTGGGCTTCATTCAGACTTGTGCAGGAGTCAGCAAAGCCAACTGAGTCACATACAATCCGCTTCCCACAGAGCCATCGGCCTTTGAGGATGAAGCAGTTGCCACTGCTGCAGCACACTTTTGTGTCACGCTTCTGACCCCGTGTGAGTCACCCCCACGTTCCCCCCTGCACCCAGCTATTTATCGCTGCCATGTCTTTGTCCCAGTCTCCCTGTCTCCTGCCTCTGCTGAGGGCAGCACAAGACAGTTCTGCGTCAGTGGTTAGCCAGTCACTCACCTCCCACTCCTGAGGCAGGGGAAGCACCAGAATAGCTCCTGTCTTCACAGCAGACACAAGGAGGACAAGATCACTCCAGCAAGACAGAGGAACAATAAGAAAGGGGAGGAAGGCAAACAGACAGCAATAACCCTACAGAGCACACTGTTGTTTGTCGTTTAATAACGGAAGCATAGGTACATGCGTGGGATGAAGTTAAGGACAGAAAGCAGGAAAACAGCCTGTTGAAAGAGATCAATCCAGCTACATCAAAGTTTCTTCAGAAAATCCACTCCTTGGCCATATGTATAAATCACTAGTAAATCTGCAGCACAGAAAAACTCTGCGCTGGCAGGAGGAAGAGCATTTGGCCAAATCACTCTTCAGTTCCTAGACCGACAGCTGAACTGGTCTCTTTCCTTTTATTTCACCTTTCAGTTTGGCTCCACGGTACCACAGAAAGAAAAGATGCACCCAAAAGGTAGGAGAGGAGTGTTTCCCCACTTGCAAACGGTGATAAATTCATGCACAGGGGTGAGGTGAAACTTTGTAAAGAACCAGGAGAACTTCTAATAGCAGATGCTGTAAAAAGTACAGAATGCTGTTGTTCAAAGGGCAGAGAATCTAGAGGAGCAATCACAAGGAGTACCACCCAGGAGCAGAAAAGAAATTAAAGGATAAGGACCTAGAAATCATATGATAAGCCCTACAAAAGCATTGCTGTGCTTACACAATTCCCCGAGTAAGCTCCTTAAGGGAAAAACACTTACAGTAAGTGATGGATTGTGTGTGAATCACCCCGTCCCCATTACCTACTCTTCAAAAAAACAAAAGGTACTTACTTCTGTACTGCTCTGTGCACAGATAACTCGCTCAGAGCTGTGCTGGCTGGGCAAGCACAACACAAATAGTTTCTATTAACGTTACTTGTGAGGGCTGCTTCTCCTCCAACATCTAGTTGGAAGCCCTGCTGCTATTCTAAAGTCATCCTCAACAGTCTATTGCTTGGCATCCCCTACAGTCAGAATTTTTAATTTTTATTTTTGTTTTCCCTTCTCTTGCCTTAAGAATCTCCTACCCAGACACTCTCAGCATTGGTAACCCTGGTAAACACTCAGATATAACTGGAAGAAGCAGGGTACAAATCTCTTAGCTGACTGACTGCGCAGGCAACACTCACCTTCCACACCCAGGTGAACCGAGATGAAACAGTGCCCATAAGAGGTAGGATCTCCAGGATCTCAAGCCTGGAGCCAAAAGACACTACCACTACATGAAGTACAAATTGCTCTTTAGGGAAAAACAAAACAAAGCAAAACAACAACAACAACAAAAGCCATCTGGTTTGGAAGCACAAGCACCAGCACTGCAAAGCACAACAGAGAGAGTGAGAAGTTTTTTATTAAAAAATATGGGGAAGCAACTCAAGTTCAAAAAGAAAAGAAAAAAATGACCGCAAACCAGAGAAGCTGGAAACCTTTACCAAGTACTCATGATGCATAACTACCAGAGGTAAAAATAAATAAATAAAAATAAATATATATATTTTTAAATGTAGCAATTATAAATCCCTGGAAGGGAGCACATAAAAATGTACAGGCAATAATAACCAGAGGAATTCCAAAAGCCTAAAACCGGGAACAAGATTTCTGCAACGTGCTCTAAGGGGGCTGGCATCACTGCACATAACCCCTCGCACATTACTGGGACCCTCGGACAATTCGGGGCAGGTGCTGAAGCACTGAAATAGTCAAGCGAGCTTGATTCATCAGCCAACTAAGACAGCAGCCTCTGGAAGCGCGGGTGAGGTAGGTGCTATTATGGAGCAGGATTTGCTTTTATTGAATAGTGAGTCACTTTCCCTGGGGTGACTGGGCAGCATGGTATGTGCAGCCATGTGTTTAGATGACAATGCCTCTCTCTGTGCCTAACAGATCAACTGTTTGATGGGGCATTTGCTCAGCAGCTCCTGGAACAGTCTCAAGATCATGAAAATTCTGTCTAGTCACACTGCAGCACTGTTCCAGGCATAATTCAAAAGCTAGATTCCCTCTCGAAGTACTCCTGACGCCATTCTCCTTTTCATGAGTAAACAACAAAGAAGTCATTTCAGTTTCTGTAAACATGTTTTTCTTCATGAGCTAGCCTGTTTGGTGTGCATTACGCGCCGTGCTGGCACGGGCTGGGACGTCTTACAAAAAAGCTTTCCACTAATACTGGAATCTTGCTACTCTGAGGGAATGCTGGGTTGCACAAGAGAGGCATCAAGAATGAATTCTGTCTCTTCCCCTACAATTTCAGATAAGAATTGGTTTTATGTTAATTGCACATTCCAGTTTTACAAAGGACTCTGGTATGAGTCAAAATTTCAAAAGAGCTTCTTTTTTCATTTTTTTCAGAGGAGGAGAAGAAAATGATAATATTTAGATAGAGAAATAAGTACTTACTAGGCTGAAGTAGAGAACTCTGATTTATTGCACAGTGAAGTAGCCAAATTCTGTCCTCACTCTAACAGAAACTAGAATAAACACAGCACATACTGTGAAAGCAAATGGAAGGAGATTTTACACCTAAAATTTTATACAGGTAATAGATCAGTACGTGACTGGTGGAGGAACTTGAAAATAAATAATGCAGGAAAATCTTTTGTTTAGCGAACAGGATGGCTTTTGCATCCATAAATTGGAATTATGACTGACTCCACTGACGGACTCCACTTTCCTTCCCCTTTAATCGTGTTTGGGCCTGACAAGTCTTCCCACTGAACTGGCAGAGGACAGTGTCCCTGATGTGGTTTTGATGAAAACTTCTTATTAAAATAATAGTTTCATTTTTGTTCTCATTGATCTATTAATGAACACTACAAAGTGTCTGTTGGGCATCTCTTGTCACACAATTCCGACAAGAATCCCCCTTCTCCCTAATATCTCAGCAGTACTTACTCCAAACTTTTGTGTCTGTTATCATCTGGAAAGTGGAATATCGCTAGCACTGCAGCAAGTCTGTGAATTCCCCAAACGATGCCACATCCTATGATAAATGTAGCCTATTACTCCTCATCTATCATCCCTCCCCGAGTTGTCATTCACCTGCTTTGTACAGCCTTCCCATTAAGTCACCAAGCTGCTGTCTGCAGGAGCACACTGATCGAGAGGACATTTCAGAAAACACAACCATAGAAATTGTTGCGTACTAAGGGCAATGGAAGCTGGCTATAAGGCTCGTTGAAAGTCAGTGGGATTGGTACTGCTCCATTTTAGAAAAATATTTTTAAAGCCAGTTTTGATTAATACTGACTTCATCTCAGCCTTTACTGGGATTCTTCATCTCCATAACAACTCTGTATCTGGACTTTTGTGCCAAAAAGTACCAGGCTGGCTCCACCCTCTTTTGAAAACTCATCAAAATCTGTGGCTCAGTTCAGCACAGCTCACTCAGATCTTTAAACAGAAATTCAGTCCTGGATTCATTCTGTCTGATTGGTGAGCACTGTAGCCTTACATGAGAGGCAGCAAAGAGACAAACGCAACTCCAGATCTTAGGTGGCTGACTCTACCTTTGTGAAGTATCTCTGTCTTTTCATTAACTCCACAACGAGCCTGTAGATCTGGTCTCTCAGCTTCGATGGTTCTAATTTGGGAGTCTAAAATTAGCTGAGATGCCACTAGCAAGATGTCTTAGTCCAGAGGGACCTTAGAGTGTATTGGTTTCTTCAGCTGGAATAGATGCTTTATTTTTATCTCCAGTATCGCTGATACTTATTTAAAAATACATAAAAACGGGCTGCAATTTTCAAACATGCATTTTGGAACCGGACACCTACATTCACATTTCAGCACCTAAGAGTAAAGAATTTTGCTTTCCAAGAAGCTGGGCCTTTCATATAACTGCATGAATGAAAACAAAGAATGTAACTCCACCGCATTTCCCTTTGAAACCACTAACCCCAGTGTCATTTCTCATTGCTACAATTCGCTTCAAACAAGAGGGAAAGCCGGCGGTACGCACGAGCAGTGTCCTGTGGCTCTGCCATAGCTTCCAGCAGCCTGCACGCAAACGCAGAGCGGTGCGGCGGAGCTCAGCAAGTGAAAAATCCCTCTAGTGGGGTGACATCGCAATCGTAAACTGAGCGCAGGAGTGGACTTGCTCGGGCTGCAGAAGGCACAGCGCAGCTGCTTCCCAGGGACACGCGCTCCCCTGCTGCAGCATCCTGACCCAGGGCGCTGCTCGTAGCTCGTGTCACACAACTGCGGGACCCAGCTCATTTTCACAGCGTATGTTTTTTGCCTCTTCTTGTTTCAGGACTTCACGCTGCCTGATGGAGAAGTTTCTCTTGGACAACAGGTCACAACGTAAGATCTTAAACTGGATTTGACTTCTGTTTTGGAAAGGTTCTGAATTTAAGACAGGGGAAAGAAAGGCCCCTCAAGCTAACTATAACTCCAAGAGGATACAGAAAGACAAGCTTTCTAACTGTGTTCTAGCACAGGTAACAGCCCTTCTGCTCCCTTTGTCCTCAGTACCCAACTCTCATTGCACTTGGCAAAACTCCTATTGGCTTGAACAAGGGCTGTATCAAATCCTTAGGTTACTACTGTAGATGCAGCTTATAATGGCGTACAAGAGCTTTGCAGCCCAAAGCACTTCAAGTTGCTCTGAGAGGCACCGTAACTCAGCTCAGCTCCTGGTATCACCTTTCCAGCAGCCACTATCTTATCTATTATCTTTGCTCTTTAGTCTTAAATGAAGTTAACTCCAGTCAGACTGCAGCATTTACTCCAGAAGCATCTTGTTTCCTGCTGAGCACATTCTCTGGGCCACCCGAGTGCTTCTGAGCCAGATGTACAGCTCTGTACGCTGGAACGGGCTTTGTCAGTTACAAACCGCTATAAAGGAGCAAAACAGTATCTCTTCCTCAACTGCCCCTTGAAACAGTGAATGAAAAAGCAGCAAAAGAAACATCCGCCCACTGGGCTCGTGGCCATGCTGTGCTAGAACATCTCACTAAGATCAGCTTGGCACCGCATACGAGAAACAGCTGTAAAATGCTGAAGGAGAAATCCTTGTTTAGAGTGCAATTAGAATGTGCTTTTCTTGCTTAAACAGATTGTGACGTGAAAATAAATATACACAGGAAAGCTCAGATTTGCTGCTCTGTTGACTAGACAGGTCTCCTATGGCTTGGATCATTCAGTGACAGCCCCTGCCCTCCCCCTAAACTCCCCTCTGCTCTCAGCATCAGTCTATAGATGTGTATCGCCCTGTTTCAAAACATCATTATTTTCCCACATTATTTTTTCACCACAGCACGAGCACAAGCATGGTGAAATGAGTGTGCTTGGCTCTCATTTGCACCTCCAGGCTCAGCACCACAAGGAGCCTTACAGGTCCACAACTATTGCTTGAGACAGACCGCCACATTAGTAAAGGAAACTAGCAAACAAACAGCAAAACAGTTCTCGGAGCCAGAGGTGCCAATACTGCCACCCCTTTAACTTTTAATCCACGTGTTTTAGAGGGAACTGAGGCCTCCCTCCCTGTTGCTGAGAAGCGATGCTGCCTCCCACGCAGCAGGATTAGGGCAGAGCCAGAGCCCACATCTCCCCACCTCGCAGCCTGCTCAGCCACATCTCAGCACCACCACCCCAACTGGTGTGCCTGACCAGTAACGGCGGCATTACTACGCCACGGAGGAAACGGACAGACTGACCGCATCCTCCGCAGCGCCCTCCACATGGGGACTTTTGCTCAGGACTACTTTCGTACTAACCAGTCCTAAACGAACAAAGCAAGTAAGAAGGTTAAGATCAGACTCTTGGATAACTATTCTGTCATTCAAATTAAACAGCAAAGGTTTTAGAGAGAAGGTGATCTTCTCAGAAGCAAATTAAGCTCACAGCTCACTTGTCACTGGAAGACCACCTCTTTCCTTTGGGCTGATCTGGTCAGAAGCTCACCTCTTTCCCCTCCAGCATGCAGACACAAGAAAAGTCTCAGCAGATCAGGACAGCCAAAGAGCACGTTGACAAGGAAAGGCCGAGGTAATTTACGTGAGGATGGAGGATGCCCCGCCATGAAGAGCTCACAAATGAGAGGAGAGTAACATACACAGTAAGCCTCCGGAAAACTCTGCATCAGCTTGAGGATTACCACTAGGTGGTATAGAGCAGAAACGAACTCCTCTGCGGAGAAGTCACCACTCTTGTGAGAGGTGATTGCTAAGCCACCTTGAATTCCTTTTTGCCAAACTCAACACCATCTAAATTTCAAGAGAGGTAAACAAAATGACAACATTTTCAGAGCTCATCTTGCTGATACCCACACATTTCTGCTGCTACCTGCCCCCCACAGCTGCTCAGCACCTTATGAAGACATCAAGGTCCTCTTCCAGATGTTTGTGTAATTTTAGAAGTCTTAATTTTTGTTCTGTTTTCTTTCAGTGCTTGACACTGTATTCAGTAATTCGCAGCTTAGCTGTGGCTACCTTATTTCTTAATTATTTAAAAAAATATTTCCTCCCTCTTCCACACAGTTTCAACCTGAAACAATTCGGTTCTTCACTTGGACAAAAAGAAAAGGATCAGGGTGGACGATGGATGAATGCAACAAGTACACAAAGGTCTGTTTAACTGAGCAGGTATTTCACAAGTCACTTGCTCATCCAAGGCACCGTTATCCTACATACTCTGCCAGTGCCTCAAGCAGCACCCATAATTTTCTGTGGCTGGTGAATAAGCTCAATTTTCAGTCAACTGGGAGCCCCACAACCATTACTTTGTCAAGTACCTAATATTGGTCCTATTGGTAAATACAAGAGACCTCAGATGGCACAACACCGTGCTACAAAGTCAGTGGAGGAGCACTTGAGGGCAGAGGACAAATCACAATATCCATTTAATGTATCAATGGCTAATACCTTTTCCAAAAATATTGCTAACACTCCAGCCAAAAGGGACCTTATAGAAACAGAGGCAATTTCAGACACAGGTGGCAAAGATGAGAAAAAGCAGAGAACACGCTTCAGATTAAAAACTCTTGCAGAGATCTGGAACTTTACCTCCAAAACAGAGAGAAATAGGAGGTGACCAAGCTACACGATGAACAGTATAAAGCTATCCATGGAATAGTTACGTAGAGTTACTTCTCACCTCCCCATAAAAGAGGATGTTCAACAAAACTTCTGTAAAAAGAAATTATCCCCTAACTACTGTGCGGTAGGATCTCCTTCTATGAAGCATTTAGGACTCACTGCTGCTTAAGACAGAACCCTGAATTCAGATGGACCAATGGTCCCAATCCCTTTGGCAATCCCTTTGTTCCTGCTGTTGTAAGTTATCAATCCTACAAGGAAAATTCTTCCCTCGATATTTTTAATTAAGTTTTCTGAGTTGTTTTATAATCATGTTAGGAAAGCAAATGCAAAGCTAACAGTGGTGGAGAGCACAGGGCATCTGTCACCAAGGGAATAAGCCGTATCCTCCTAGGAGGCAGCGTATCGTCAGAGCTGTATTAACTGGCATCAGCTAACAGTTACCTTAAGCAATAAAACGGTCTCGATGCTGGAAGAGTCCATTAGAGAGCAATTACTCAGAATAACAGGGAAGGTAATAATTTTCCATATCATACCTTCAAACTTGCAGACACATGACACTGAAATCCAGTACAGCTCGGCTGTAAATCAGCTGTGCATCGCAGGACTATTAAATGCTTTCGAACCATTCAAAAAGTGTTTTCCCACCGCTTGGTACAAATTGAATCAAGATGTATTCACAGCTGTATGAATATCTGAAGGAATAATAATTTATTTTTTCTCCCTTTCAAAATCAATTGCTATTGGTGTATCTAATTTAAGAAGGTTTTTTTGGCCGATTTCACAAAATATGGCTGAAACGCAGGAAAGAAAAATTGTTGTTGACGCCCCAAGCAGGCATCTTTAGTCATGAATGGAAGCTTATTGTGCAATTAAAATAAAACTCCAAAAAGATCTTTAAAATAACTTATAATGCTTTTTAGAAATCTCATAGTGATGAATTTACTGCTTGTTTACCAAGAAAATCCAGCTTAGATTTAAGATGAAAGTAGTAGAGAAACCAGATGTTAGGACAAATATCTGAACCTAACACAGACCAAAAACAATTCAGGACTCATGTTTTTAATGATTCCCCCATTTCCCATCCCATTTTGGCTTCCCTGAAGCAAGATGGCCTTTCAAAATTATCTCATTCAACCCTAAAGGTCATGCTGTAAAACTCAAGTGTGCGTCTGCTTCCAGCACGCTGAGTTTTATCCTGTACCGATGACACGTTTCCTTCCCTGACATGCCTTTAAACATTGTGCAATCCAACCAGTAAAATAACACCATGCAGCCCACTGATCATGGGGCATGCCACTCACTCTCCCGTAAGGTGCAAAGCAGAGGATGTACCGAATGAAAACATCGTGTGGCAGTTCTGTCGAGTCAGAACGGGCTGGCTTTTGATGGGGAAGTTAACTAACACACGGTTAGGAAACTCACTGTCACAGGATATTGTGAAGGCACGCATTCAAAAAGTGATCAGAAAAACTGTGATTGTAAAACTGGTCAAGGTCTTTAAAACAGAACACAAGTACTAGCTAAGCAAACTGCAACTGTTAGAGGCTGGAAGAATGTGCCCAGATTGACTCCACGCTTGCCCTCTTCTGCTGCTCTTCCCTCAGCGTTTGCTCCCAGCTCCAGTAAGACAGAGTACTGGACCTTTAATCCAATTTGGGCGTTTATATGTCAGAGAGGAATGAGCAAAATCACCAGTCTCATGCAACAGAGATTAGAAGTCTCCCGGAGATGTCAGCTGTCCAACTCTGCCTCAAATCAGAATAAATTGCATCCAATTCTTCTCCAGCAGATGTTTTCCTAATGTGTTCCTAAATACTATAAAAGATGATGACTTCACAAGCTTTCTGCCCTTAAGCAGGTCTCCAGTGTCTAGATCCCAAATAGATCTACAAGGGCTGATTTAGCTGCATATGTGGGACAGACACAACGATGTCCTATCATGGTGCTTAGGGACAGACTTTGAGTCTTCCCTCTCCAAGGAAACGCATGCCTCTCATCTCACACCAATTAGCTAGGCATTACCTTCTGTGCCTAACATGTAAAGCTGTGGTCAGAGCTTTGTGCCCTGCCACACAAAAGCCAGAAAGAAAACCTCTCACAAATGTATTTTTAAAATTATTATTATTAAAAGTAATTGTGGATAGCAGTCATACTTACTGACGGAAACACCCTTGCAAATCCATGGGGAATGCTGTAGCCCAATGGCAGTAAATGGTTGTCTTGGTTGTAAAGAACGGCTGCTGCTGGTTTCTGAACCTCCACCTCATTTTGCCCTGTAACATACTCAGAACTGGTGCACAGACATGTATCTACTCTCACGTCAAGCAAGCAGTAAGGCTCTGAACCACGCTAACATGACCTCAAGCCCTCATCTGGAAGTAAAGTAGTCACTCAGTGTTGCAGAAGACTAACAAAAGGATTTGTTTTGCATTAACCTCAAAACAAACTAGGATCTAAACCTCAACTCTCCAGAAGCCTGAAAGCATCTGAATGATTTTAGGTAAGGCCTATCTTTGCCTTCATTATAGCAAGAGAAACAACATTTTGAACCCAAACTCTGGAATTCTTTTCAAATATGTATTCCCAAGATGTACATCTAGAAGAGAAAAAGAATAGGACTTCCATACAAACATCTTTACAGTATTCTTTTAAACAATGACCTAAACCCTTATGATATCTGGATGTCTCTTAAATACTGATTTGAGGCCTGTTTGTCATGGAATGACGTAATGCAAAAAGAAAATGCCAAGTTGAAATTTTCTGCTGGAAAATAATCCTGTCAAGTGTAGCTGTGAAAAAGAAAAAAGTTGTTTGCAATCAATAGGGTCTACTTTCAACTTAAACAATGTCACTGTATGATCAATCGCTGTATGATCACAGATGTTAGTTATGTAGCTCATGACAGACATACCAGCTAAAACTCAGCTCTCACCTCCTGCACTTCATCTGTGATGATATTACATTAACAGTTAGCAAAGATACGACATGCAATTCTGGTTTGAGAAAGGGTCATCTGACACACGCTTCTCCCGGACTCCCAAACTCCTTACTCCCCTCCCCAAAAGCAGAGTAGGGGCCAGGGTTATTTAAGTCAAACACAGTGGCAGACCTGTGCCCACATAGGAGACCAAGTGTGTATGGGCCAAATTCTCTCATGCTGCATGTCTCGACTTCGATTTCTGTCCGCAGAGAACATGCCCTCTGCTCAAAGGATTTGCTCTTTCCCTTTGGTCCTCAGATATTTTGCATTTTTCCACATTATCTCTGAGGCTTAATACCAGATGAGGTTCTGGATGTGTTACATGTGTCCAAAAGGATGCTCACTGCTGGATCTGTTGCTCCATCTCCAGGAACACAGGTGGCCATTGATGTCTTTCTCTTCCTGTAAATGGTTCTCTTTTGTCTGCTTGAGATCTTCCTCACCAAGGCTGGGCACACCAAACTCTAGAACCTGCCTTATCATTCTCACCTTTTGTGCATTCATAAAAGGAGAACAACACAGAGATAACACTCCTCACATTACCCTTGCATCTATTCATAACAGGCGAGATAACTCAGAATAAAGTCATGCCCATGTAGTACCCAGCATATCAGTATCATCTAACTGAAGATCTATGCAGCAATGCAAATCCTCTATTTCCTTCTTACATATTCCTTGAAATTACCCCTTATCTACCTCATTTTCCCCTTAGTAACCATGTACTTCATTTTTGTCCCATAGCCGTACAGACACAGCCATCTCAAGACAACAGTTTTAGCCAATACAGTTAATGTGATTGAACCTATTTTCCACATGAAATACAAAAAATCCTTCCCTCCTTACTCACTTTTTTATTCAGGATCTTATACTTTTATTTGCCCTTAATTATAGTTTTGAAATGACATCTTAGTATTTCTTAGTCTTTTTTCCTGAATTTTGTCTGAATCCGCAGTTTCAAGAAGGTACTTAACATGCAGATTAGACCAACACTTTTGATACTAAGTTTTTTAGCCATCATATTGCTTTGATTATTTCTAACATCTGGGATCAGCATGTGCCATTTCAAGGCATGAAAAAGTTTCTGCAATACAAGAGTAGAGTTCCAAGTAAGAACTCTGCAACCTGCACTACCGATACCGTGTACTTCAAAAAAGTCAAAGTGCACTGAAAGCACTCCAAAAGCACATTTCTTCCCGGTTTTTCTCTAATTCCAAGCACTGAACACTTGAGCAGGCAGCCAACAAAGCCTTCTAGCATCAGCTCCTAAATTCTACCAAAAAGGCATATTAGGTGCCTTAGCATTTTTGTTACAGCTGGCCCTCAGAAACTGCTTTGAATGAGCAGCACTGCATGAGGCCCTGACATTTCTTTCAAGGCAAACCATTTGCCAGGGGTGTGGATGCTTGTTTCTGGGTGGAACAGTGAGTGGATTGCTCTTCTCCTTCTACAAGGTCCACAAACCCTGCAGAAGCTATGTAAAACTGTTTTATTTTTCCACAAGAGATTACAGAAGAAATAAGCAATCTGCTCTTGTGCCGTATCACTGTGTCGTATCACTGAACAAAGTACAAAATTAGAATTAGACAGTGTAACTTCAAGGTGAAAAAAAAAAAGAAAGAAATCACTTAACGCTTTTTGATTGTTGAAAAGAAAACAACAACAACAAACTTAGAGCAATAACTGATAGAGCTTTTGCTGGCTGAATTATTCAGCTGTATCTGATTTTGTCTGCAGCAGAATCAAACTACAGCTCAGTATGTTTAACACTTCTGAGATACGCCACCTATGAAAATATATTTCATTTATTTGACAAATCAGGCTGCGTTGAGCTCCCAGATTTCATTTTTTAATAGTTCTCCAGTTCTCAAGGTGGTCATAGCACACGTGGTATCTACTGTTGTCATCTGCACCCAAAATCTGAACTTTTGACTAAGTGCACAAATTAAGCTGTTATGCCATCCGTGTTTCCAGTTGGGAAAAACAATCTTAAAACCCATTTGAGATCACTGCAAAGCAGCTGATACCATTCAAAAGACCACAAGAATGTGGGTGAAATGCTAAGTTTTCAGTGCTCTCTAAAGAAAAAAGAAAACAGGAAGATCCTTATGAAAGTACTAAGTAGGAGATATTATCTTGCCTGACAAAGACGTGCATTGCAAGACCACTGAAGTAAAGAAACTGAAAATACACCCTTTAGCAAACAGTAAAGTCGAAATCAATCTTAGCTGACTCGTTTGCAAACAGAATCTGATCCTCATATTTCAAAGTAGCTGAAAATGACTCAAGACAAATTCACAAATCCAGTTACTCAACATGAGATAATGGAAATTATGGCTCCAAAACTCATGAGAGATGCTTCTGAGAAAATTTCTGGAAAGTGCTGTACAATTATGAATGATGAAACAATGGATTTCTCCAAAAGACAGCTAGTGGTTTTATGTCTGCAGTATGTGGATGACAACAAGAATATTCATACAGAGTTCACCAGATTCTGCAATCCATTCTATATTTGTGGTGAAATTACATCAGTAATTAGAATATTATGTGCAGATCTAAGGGGCATCCAATGGTATGGATAAAGCTACAACAGCATACAAAATGGCAAGTTTTACATTAGCCTGACTACAGGAGGAGAAACTACAAGCCCTTAATAATCACTACATCGGATTTTTATTTATCTGTACAGCCTATGTACATGTTTTAAATTGTTTAATTATTTTGGAAATACCCAAAGGGGATAAAAGATATTAAGAAGGACATGTTGCATATATCACCTAGTGTTTGTGTGTACTCCTCTATGTAGTAAGAGCAATAGCTTCACATTCTGAAAACTGCTCTGCACGTGTGAAACTTGGGAGGATGTAAAAGGTGCAGTGAAAGATCCTGAACGTAAAGCACAGCAGCTCAGAAGTAGAAAACTAATATTCTCTTTGGTACTGAATTAAGTAAGAGAGTCCTAGACACGGTAACAACAAATCTTTTCACAGTCCTGCAAGGGCCAGGTATGCTAACAAGAGAAGTCCACTTTCTTACTGAAAGACATTAATTTCCTCAGTCATCCAACTGGATAGAGGTTACAACTTGTTTATATCTGATGGCTTTTCACCAAGGATAACTAAGTGCCTGAACCTGGTTACCAAAAACTAAAAGGGAGTTGTGTAAGTATATCTGTGCTGAAGTAATTGTTTTTACAGCATCCAGTATTCAATCAATTTCAATTCACAGGCTTAGAAAACGATTCAAGATCTTTAAACTCACATAACAACTCCAAACATAACAGAAATGCAAAAACAACACAGGCTTCAAGTGGCTGATTCTGATTTCAGCTGTAATTGCCTGGTTACTCAGCCTCTTCTGTTGCAAGCCAACTGTCAGCTCACAGAAAGGGCCTTGTAGTCAGCTCAGAAGCATCTCAGCCAGCTCAGCCAAGACTGGCTTGAGCACAGCACAGCCGATACAGGTGATTTTGATGGTACCAGCCATCGGCCCTATAAGCAAGTGCAGTTTCAGTCCTCTCTCTTATATTAATACGTTTTACTCTTTCTTTCTTCTTCTCCCCCCCCCCCTTTTTTTTTTTTTTTTTTTAAATCGGTGAACCTCAAATTATTTGTTCCTCTGCTGGTTCTAGAGCTAAAGCATTCAAAGTTCACACACTGAAAGGGACATTTTCTCAAATTTTATAAAAGTTGCAGTTATTAACGTATAGATGGAATTTTGTACAGAGATGTTCACACTGGTCTGTAGGCAGAGACGTATTACTATTTTTAGAATCACACTGAATACTCAACAGCTGAGACCAGAACGTCCTTTCAAGGTATTTTTGTTTAAAAATACTGGTCTCGAATCCCTCATTCCGGGTGCAGCCTGACACCAAAGGAAATCTTGAGAAAAGGCCAGACTTTAAGAAACCAGAGAGTCCATTACCTACCCAGTATTTCTCCCCCCGTAGGACACCCTGTGAGACTGATGCCTTGACTCTGCTTGCCAAATAGTAAATACTTAAGATACATGACTTGATTCCTCTGTGTCCCCTAAGAACTATTTCGACATTAACAACTTAAGGAACTGATCTGAGTCTCCTCCTCCATTTCAGTACACAAACAACAAATAACAAAAGTCATCATAAAGTAGTTTGTCAGAAACCTTTGGCTTTTTCACCAGCACATATATTCCTATGATTTGCAAGTCCTTCTAACTTACAAGAAGTCTGACTTCATCGTTCAGCACAGTTTGATCCAAAGATAGTTGGCATCTTTACAGTGAGTAGATAAGTAATATTTTCATGCAATGTGACAGTAGTTACTGTGCAGATAGCAGAGTAAAGTAATTGACTCTCCTGATTTATTACAAATGCTATCAACACAAAATTCACAGTAAGAGTTTCATTATATTATGTTTTCTGTATAAACATCTCCATGGGTTTTGCCAATCCATTTTACATCCAAAAAAACATAACAGCAGGGATGCATAAAATATAAATATGTCTGAGTCTGTATTTTGACTATTTCTAAGAAATATGTTTTAAGCAATTAAAATGATAAATAGAATAGGAAAGGAAGCTACTTCATTGTCTAAATCCAACATTTCATGCTCAAATGACTTCACAGGAGTTCTCTCTTTTTCAAATTGTCCTTCCATCTACCTAGACTTCTCCCTGCCCCCAACCCCGAAGGAAATGGGCTACAGACAGTTTGGGGGAAGATGAGATTTATGTGTCTTAAACACTATAAAGACTGATTATATTCTGCAGACAAAAGTTAGACAGTTCCTGCCAAAAACCTAGTCTATGTATCCCTAGCTGCAGACTGAGTTGGTGCCATAACCTGCAGTTTGGAATGTGTTTAAATCAGGCATTACCCAAGGTACAGATCAGGTGCTTTCAACCACCCAAAAAATGTCTGTACTGAGTGTAAGCGTGCTGATGTTGCTGGTTTTAGAGAACTACAGGAGAATGGAAAGATTATATATCACCTGGTTTGTGACACCTGACCCACCTGTAACATCCAATAGTCCAGAACTTTTTCGAGAGCTGGACCACTCCTCTGTTAAAGGGCATCTTCTATTCAGATAGGTTCAGTTTGAGTCTCTCTCACACAAGACCAGATTCAAAGCTGGGCTTTCAAAGGACAGGAAATTGTGGGCCACACGCAAAATTTGTCAATATATTTATATACCTGTCAGCATGTTAGATGTAGATGAAATCTGAACACCTGTGGATGCAGAAGTCTACTTAGGTACTAACTTGAGCAAACTGGCTACAGTCTTGCCCTCACACTTGACCTTCAAGGTGCGAAGATTCAGTCCTCGATGAGACAATGCTTCTGCCTTAGCTGTGAAAAACGTCATGCAATGTTTGTGTTAGATTTTCACAGATCACTCCTTTGGATGGCTAGACATGAGACATTCATTAACTGAAGTGCCAAACAAGAGCAGATGAAAGTTCTATCACTACATACTTTTTCCAATTCTCCAATTCTTTCAGCAGCTATAAGCAAACAGTAGCACTTTGTCCATCAGGAAGAGTCTGCAGGCCAGACAGATCCTATTGGCTACAAGTCAAGATAACTCCCGTAGAGATTTAAAAAAAAAAAAAAAGTAAATTGACTCTATTCTAAAATCTTACAGACATTTGTTGGCAAAAAAGTACACATACATAGAAAGCAGATTTTGAGTTTGGATCTGAAAAAAGATCTTGTGAATGTTTGCTTTACAAAATATCTATTTCTTCTCTTCCCACCCTTGCATCTCCTGTATATCAACAGTAACTTAAAGCATTTATTTGCAAGTTATTCTTTTCATATACAGGTAGAGCTGGTTGTATGCATTCCTGTGCCTGCTGAGACAATAGCCTAGTAGAAAAGGAAAGCTTCCATAACCCACAAGGACTCTACCTTTAGAAAGAAGTCCTAGCACACCTTAACATCCCACTTCTCCTTAATTTGACTTGTGTAGCTACTTTCTTACCCATATGAATAAAATACGAAGATGATAGCTAGCTAGGTCCTAGGTGTAATTATCAGGAAGTAAAAGTCCAACTAAACACTGTTTTCTGTATCTTTCTCTTTTTGTGATATTACCATGCCTTCTATGGGCCAAATCTTCAATTACTTCTACCATGAGGGGGAACAAATATCCAGTGGGTCTAACTAGGAGATTTCTTTCCATTTCAGTCAAGGGCTGAGCGGGTAATTGACAGTAAAACTCCATCAGTAGGTCAGAAAGGCCCTCCTTGTGGTAGCTCACTCCAGCACTGTATAATTTCAGTTTACACAGCAGATCTGGTTCAAGATTGTCAGGTTATTTTTTTTAAATACTTTAATCCTATCTTCATGAACGGTCACTGTTGTGCTACTCACTTAGATCTCCAGAAACAGGAGTCAGAGCAAGAGATCTCATTACCCGTTGTTCGAAACAAAACAAATTCCTTCTTCTGCAGTGAGAGTAACCATAGGCAGTCTGCTCTCAGCTCCGCAGGTGACTGCCGGTGTGATCTTGAATAGCTGTCTTCCAATCACGTGTAGCTTGGCCTAGATCCCAGCAGCCAAATCTACGTGAGAAAACAAAATCTATAGCAACTGCCAAACCCGTTCGCCAGTGTGTGGAGTACATTACGCATATGTCCAGCAGCGGATGTCTAACCTGCCCGCAGATGAACAGCTCTCGGATCACTGCCTTGTTTAGGCCTAGGTCCGACGACAAAACCTTCTGCTAATAAGAACAAAACATGACGCTCAGTCCTGCCGTCCCACTGGCTGGGAAATGCCATCTTGCAAAGAAGGTGCTATTGCCACCATTTTAATGATGAAAAAACAACACCTTGATTCCTAAAGCTAGCCCTTGGCTTGAATGAGGTTAGCTTATCTGTCTGTCATGCCGCTTGTGTTCGGAGGAGATTTGTCTTTACTAGGCTGTAACTCAGTCAGATGCTCATGGAATAAAGCTTCTTTATCTATTCCAACAGCAAAAATTAGCACAGACACAGAAGTGGTGCTTTCAAACTGGGAAACATTATAGGGCTCATCCTCAGGAGCAGCTACTACAGGATTCCAGAATTTTCTACTTTTAAATGCATGTAAGATGGCAGGAAGGGCAGCAACTTGCAACAATGCTCTTTCTGTCAGGCCAATACAGCTCTGCTCCCTACTCTCACAAAACCCAAACCCCTCAAGAACCAGAGCAGGCAGGGCTGTTGGGAGCTCCCTCCCAGCCTTTTGCTTTGCTGAAGAACCCTAGCCCTGGCCTGCTGTCCTTAGGCTACTGCAATTTGTCAGAATTAACTTCTGCCGATGCACTTCAGTACTGACCCAAGCAGATGCCTTTTTTATTCCAGCCTCCAGCTTCCACTGAACGCAACAGCCAATATTGTCAGACTTCAAGGGAAGTGTCAGCTTCAACGTGCTTTAGAGACATCAATGAATCTTCACAGGCAGTCCAGGGTAGTATCAGGGTAGCTATGATTTTCTGCCTTTTATAGATGAGGGGCTAGAAACAAGGAGATTCAGTAAATTAGCCCAGGACAAGCTGCTGGACTGTTCAGAATAACATTTTCCCTCAAGTTCACGGGCCTCTCTAGCCGCCACTCTGTTTTATGTCCCAGAATGCCTTAAGAACTACGCAGAAAGAAGGCTTCTGAAGAGAAAGGATGTTCGAATTTTGTTCTTAAGAAAGTACCTCTTCATTCAAACTTGTCCAAAAGGGAAATAGTACTGCTAGGGACCAGGGTAGGAATGGGAGCAGCTTCTCCAAATACTCACATAACCAAGATGTCCAAATGAAAACATGCGGTTGTACTGGTTGCCATTTCTCCTTGCTAATTTTCCCTTTTATTGCATACATAACTCAGCTTGCCTAATATGGGTATGTACACAACAGTTTTGTATTTGACAGAACATTTACAAATATTTCTATGGTCAAGGTATATCCAGCCCCCAACTGAGATGGGGTACCTTTTGTCTAGATAACACATACAGTGCTTATTGACAGTTCCTCCCCAAGGAGTTTGAAAAAGAAGTGGACCAGGGAAGGAATGAGAAGAACTGAGGCACAGAGAGTTCAAGTAACGTGTTCACAGTTGTACAGCAAGCCCGTAGAGACTGGGGAATTAAAGCCAGACCTTCTAAGGCTCAGCTCGGTGCATTAACCACTAGACCCTCCTTCCTGAAAAGCCTACTCCCACTTTCAATTGCACAGAAAATTGGAGCATTGAACTAAATACTTGGCATCGAGCATTGATACTGATGGATCACTTAATCTCCCAATACCTCAAATCATCACTACACACATCGTGGTCTCTTGCTCCACAATATATACAGTATATAGTCTATTTCCACAAAGCCACAAGTAATTGTTGCTTCACCCGTTAAGAGTACTTTGGCAGGATAGAGGGGTTTTTGTTTTGTTTTTGTTTGGAAATCCTGCCAAGAAACCCTCTTTGGTGGATAGTAAGTAACACATTTAGGGACTTGTTACATTACAAGTTAAAAGGAAAACTTGATTAAAAATTATATTCAACAGAGTAGAGTTGGCTGAAGAATCAGAGCATCAAAGAATGGGAATCTTTCCCAGTAAGGCCAAAGTTACTGCCCAGAGTCCATGGCAAACAATGAAAGTATTCATCAGAAGTAGTGCACCTTCCCTACTGAATGTTTTCAAGAGCACAGAAAAGCACAACTGGCCCTGGTATCATGAGGTTAACTATCAGAAAAAAAAAATACAGTCTAGAGTCAGTCACAATGTCCACAATATATTTCAAATTTCAACTGTGCTTCACAAGATCAGACAGATCATGTTTCCTAAACAACCTAGGAGCTAGCTCATGGGGCTTCCAAAAAAGCTCTTTTAAGAAGTGAACCCCTGAGAACTGTACACATATCCATGTATATACACAGAAATACCTAGACTAAATTTTCAACCCTTTCAGGAGACCTGCAGATGGTGCATACAATGGGCTGCCAACATAAGCCAAAGCCCACAAAACCCAGCTTTAAGAGATGGTAAATACTACACCCCCATTTCACTGCTGGAACAGTAGATAGCAGCTTGTCATCATTAACCTTCTGAGCTGATTTACAAGTCACTGCAATCTCTTCAGATGGTCTTCTGTCTTGTTGCTGTGTCTTGTCTTTCTCTGGGTAATAACGAGGGAATGATTCATACTTGGGTACATACAAGATATTCTTAGACTGGACGACTCCTTTGGCTTCAAATGGAATCGAAGCCAGCTGCAGGTAACATCAGCAGCCACCAGCACGGAGCTGCCACAGCTCTACCATGTCAGTAACCTACCTAACAGCCTTCACATGGTAGTTTAATCGCAGATGCTAAAAATGCTTCTCAATGGATCTGAATTTAACAGTGGAAGGGAAGAAAGACAACCGCCATTTTCTGGATTTACAAGAAGGCAGAACACCTTCAAATACTCCTACAGGCATGTTACCCACAGGCTGGAAAGCCATTTGCCTCTCAGCCATCAGAAGATTTAAACCTACCTCAGAGACTAAGCTGAACTCGGAAGAGGAACCAGCTGGTGAATGCAATGGTCTCTTCGTAGCTGCATCAAAGTCAACGTTACTGTTGGGAACCTCAGCAAAGGATCAAGGGATGGGATTTGCCCTCCCACTTCTATGGCAGACAGCAAATGTTCAGTCTACACAAGGCAGCGGATGACAGTACTGACCTGTCAGGCCACTGAGTAGATGTACTGAAGACTGAACTGCTACTCAGCCATTACCACAATGCTTTCTGCATTACAGACATGTCTCAGCTTTACTTATCTGTCCATGTGGTCAAATCACCCCAGCTTAACAGTTGAGCCATTCTGTCTGTTCATACAGTAAGCATTTTTAGCCCGAAGCAGGTGTGAGATCATTCGTCTCAAATATTTTTTCCATGGTGAGACAAACTAAGTTACATTGTCTCCCCCTTGCCACAGGCCAAGAGCACAGTAGGGGACAGTCATCGCAGCATAGCTGACATGAGAATTTTTATTTTGCAAAACTGAGCAACAGTTTTAGCAGCCGAAGACTTTCATTGTCCCTCAGCCCTGCAACAAAAACCAAACCTGCCTAAAAAAAAAAAAAAAAAAAAAACAGACCTGTCCATTTAACAGGGATGTCTCTGGACAAATAAAGTCACAATTCTAGCCTGTGGTTAAAAAACAAAACAAACAAAAACACCACTAACATTTTAAGTGATGAAAAAATACATTATACGGAAATTCCAAGCCAGCACAAAGAAAAGAAAACAAAATAACAAAGAGCATGAGCTGCTCCACATGGCTCAACCCAAAGAAAACAGGGGATTTAGTATGTGAACACCTTTCAGTGAAAGATCAGGACTGGTTTTGCATAGATCTGCTCTAAGTGGAAGAAAATGCAGCTCTTAGACATGTAACACCTGAACAGACACTAGGACTGCTCCAACCCATCTTTTCTTTTCCCTTTTTTTCCCCTACTAAGCAGGGTTTATAGCAATGTGAACTATTTTCTTAGCCCCGACTGCATGCTGCAAACATTGGTGCTAGAGCATGGACATACATGACTTTAATAAAACTAGAAGCAGCTAATGGTTAACAATAAAAAATAATATTTTTCCTTCAAGCAATTAAATTGTAATATAGGGCTCTCTAATTCCTTCCTGTCTGGTCCCATGGGCCTAAGAATAAGGCAACATGAGAAATAAATAATGTGTTGCTGTTACACTGTTTCAACCAAATCTTTAAGTCTCTACAGGAGAAATATTGTCTCCCTCATTAATTCTGAAATCTCTTTTATGGTTTCATATATCAAGTTACCTTTCTGCTAACCTTTTATTTATATGCTAGTTTACTGCATTATGGTTCCAATTCAGCATTGTTTTAATGAGTAATTTGGCTTTGATAAGTCTATGACACATCACAGTCAAACCCATGTTACATTTAACCCAGCAAATACTCCAAAATAAGCAGACGCCCAGCATTCAAAGGGCCTGCAAGATTTTGTAACCGCACCTTAATGTTAGTTTGCTTTTATTTATTCCCTTCCAAATGCAAATAACTTCCCAGCTCCCTTTAACAAAGAAGTACTAGCAGTAGACAAGAAAGGGATTTTGTTAGAAGCAAGGGAGGGTTCGGTAAGTATTTAGACATGAGTATTAAAATATCAGTCATATTTCCAAATCAGACCCTGAACAAACTACATAGAAGAGAAGAAACACCTCAAAACTGCAACTTTAACATAATCTGGGACTCTACTTAACCTACTATTAGGGAAGGTACAGAGGGCCCGATAGAGACCAGTTTTTTCAGTGGTACTGCTGTATGAACCTAGCACTAAAAAATACTCTAAAACCTCTTCTATATGTTTTTACACAATCTGGATGATAACTACATACAGGTACCAGAAGGCTCCGTGAGCAAACAGCAACTTCTCAAGTCTACAGAGTCACTTCTAAGCATTTGCACTTAAGTAAAACAATGGGATAATGTACAGAGAACAAAAGGGAAACCCCAAAACAGGCAGTGGAAATGCAGCCATCACATCAAGAAGCCTTGCACAGGGATTTCAGGAAAGATGAGGAATCTGTACTTCAAAGTGAATTCAAAGTGAGACTAAAAGGGTAAGGTAGGGAAAAGCTTCAACATGTCTGCTGAACTATAAGGTGAGGAGAAACCTTCCATTCAACCAAGTACTTTTTAAAGAGCTGTGAGACTTAGCTCAGAAACTAACCCCAGGTTAAACCTGAAGAAACTGCAGCCCAGCACCTACCTCAGGGGTTCTGCTCTCACCACCCCAAGAGCTTCTTCAGGGCTCTTCTACCAGCCACTGTGACCTGTTATCCTGAGCCTCGGACTTGCAGCTATTCCTCCTAGGCACGAAGCATACTTGACCTCTTGTACTGTCCCCACCATGTGTGCGCCAATGAGAACTGCCCCTCTCACCCTACCTGGGTTGCCGATCTGCGTAACGTAACCCTGAGATTGTTACAGAACCTGTGTCAAGAAGATTCACAGAAGCTGCTCCATGCATCACTTCTGTTTTGGGGGAAAAAAAAGAAAAAAGAAAAAAGAAGCAAATCAGTTTTAAGAAAATAAGTGTTAATTCCCCAATACTGTAAAATGATCGTCATTCTGACTCAGCATGAATGGAAACAACTTTTTTTTTTAAACCTGACATATTACCCTTGCTAGAATACGTGAAAATCACAGAGTTATGAAAGTATAAACAGCACGAAGAAGAAAGTCTACCTTCCCATTTCAGAGGAACTGCATTAGAATACAGATCCTATGGCAGCAACTTAATGAAAATACGAAGATTTTCAGTGTCGGCAGACTTTTAAAGCATGTGCCTGAAATGTGTGTTAAGCTTTGCTTCAGAGAACTCTTCCGCCTGGTAGGACTCCTTAGTTCTTTACAATGACACACGTGTCCTCACACCCACACACACCATTATCATCTTCAGTGATGATGTGTGTCCTGGAAATACTAGTTATTTTAGCTCCAAGCCCTGCATTTTATGAGCTTTGAGTAATTCTTAGCATTCAAAACCTCGTTCCAAAGGGGGGAGAGAGAGAGAGAGAAAGAGAGGGAGGGAGGGAGGGGGAGAGGGATGGGTAGTGGTTGGCACAGACAGAACTGTGCACCAGAGGTTTCTTTCTCCCTGCACATAGTTTTGGTTGCGCTTAAGGGCTGCTGCATTCAGTAGCTTCATCAGTTCCACATTAAGCAAAATCCTACTTTTGATCGCCCTTCTCGAAAGCCGAGCTCTGAGGATTTGTGGGTTACAATATTTACTTATATGCAGTGTTCTTGGACCACATATTCTCCCCTCAGTCTCTAAGCACTTTATAAAAACAGATAAGTATCGCTATCCTCACTCTGGAAGCAGGGAGCCCAAGGCACAGACAAGCTGCCTGACTCACTCAAGATTGCATCGATGAGCCAGGGCAGTCAGGTCCAGAACGCAGATCTGACAGGCAGCCACGCTGCCAGACTTCAGCACCGTAACCAGAGACAGATGCCATTGTTAGGTTACACACTACACGTTCATAATAAATTTTTCTAGAATTAGAAGGCAAAATACATCACCTCTGTTGGCAAAATGAAAATTCTAAATTAAGGACTCAGTCTTGTAAACACCGCCTGTGAGACATTCCCAGGGATCCTCGATCCTCAGCTGAGAGGCTGCAGTGCTGTCAACTGGCTGCAGCTCTTACACACGCAGTCAAGCCACAACATCTGTGCAAAGAATGTAGGCCTTACGCGACCCAAGAGCGCCAATCGGATGTATCTACAGCACCTCACAGCCAGGTCTGCGAGTCCAAGCTCACTAATAGCACACTTGTGCAAGCAGACCTTCGAGGTCAGCAAGACTACTTAAGTACATAAGGACAATGTACTGGAGGCGGGGGTTGATGTCTCCAGAATCAAAATCACTGATTTCCAGAATATTTTCTAAAAATAAGAGTAACACTGGAAATTATTTTTTTTTCAAGCACATAAAATGCAAGAACGTTTCACATCCATGAATTATGTGCCATTTACACAGCATCAGGTTCATTAACTCCTTTTCATTTAAAATCAAAATAATACCAACATGCACTTTCTGTCTTCCTTCCCCCTCTGATCTCAGTTACAAGAGTTTGATTATGAGTGAATGCAGGGAAAAGCTGAAGAATATAATGAAGCTGCTTTTTAAGAGGGAATTATTTGCTGCTGCTCTTAAATTTTTTACTTGCAATAAACATAATTTATGCAGTAATGTGTAGGACTCTTTTGATTCACAAAAAAAGGTTACTTATATTTTATATAATGTATCTTTAGTACATATTAATATGTAAATATATAAGTGCATCTAATACAGCACATGCTGAAATATTTAGATTAAACGTTCATCAGAAAGTAGTGTCTGACAAAGTATACAGCTAAACAGGATTATTTCCCTTTAAAGACTTTTAGTCAGTATTCCATCCCATTAAACTCATTTTTTTCTGTTATTACCTTTAGTTGGAGCTCATATTGATGTCATGCTTGCCATCAAAACTATAAAAGCCCAGGTTATAATCTCACAGTTTAATCAGCCCTAAGCTGACCAGCGTAATGATGAACAATTGTATAAGTAGGAAAATGATTTATCTTGGGACTCTGAGGCAGATAATTTTGGCTAAATTTTTCCAGATGGCTTCAAAATCTGAAAATTAGCCAAACTCTTTACCAACCTACTGAAAGTGCTTGGATGCCTTCCCTGGCTGATTCATGAAAAGAACACGTTTTATATACTCTATATGGCATGATACTCTTCATTCTTGGCTGCCAGCACAGAGATGTAATTAATCAGTATTAGCTGATAGGTGTTTTTCTTTCTGTTGATATTAGAAGCACAGATTAAAAAGAAACTTCTCACGATCTTTGGATTTTATGTTTCCCTTCTACTCTTTGATCCTATAAACTGGAAGTTTACTGGAAGTGGAAAATAGGGCAGTACTGCCTCCCAGCAGCACAGAGAGCTGGGTTAACGCTCGTGCGAGACGTGTGCATATGTGCATGCATAAACGTAAATCTCTAGAATAATGCTTTGAACATGCTAGATAATAAGGACTGAAACATGTCTGTTACCACCTAGAAGGCACTGTAAGAGTCAGCAGTGCATGTTTGACATGGACTTTACCTCAGTGACACCTAGTGCTCAGCTACCCTGGTGTGACGACACTTGCTGGGACTGTCTCGGCCTGCATACCAGCTGGGTTTCTCTCGAGTCTGTCCTCTGTTTACAAGGACCTAACAGGTCCTACTTGCTTCTCAAGCACCGTCTGGGGAAATCCTGATGTATAACTTGGCCACTGTAGGCATCTTCTAAAGGCCTCCTGCCCAGCCTGTTTAGCTTCCTTCAGCAATGCCCCACACCATCAGTCTGCATCCTCCACCCTAAGGAGATGCAGAAACACAGAACAGTACTAAGCCAGGCAACACAAAGAAAAAGCAAGAGGCCAAAGAGGAAGAACTGCTCTGTTAGAGCATGGCAGGACAGAGCAAAGGAAGCAGTGAAGCTGCGGGAGCCAGCAAGGGCCTTTTCAGCAGGAAGCCATGTTGAGAGGAAAGTTGTAACGGCAGGGCTTCCGCTCCGGCAGCCTTGGACCAACACTTTGACTCCGTGGACAATTCTTTTATGAGACAGGAAATCATTAATAGCATGACCAGTTTTCCAAGTGAAGCAGTATCTGTTGGAGATGAAGGAACTCAGGTTTCCTTCAGCTTACACAGACTCAGAAGAAACGTGAGTCCCAATGGTTTCTGCTGACAGAACGAGTCAAGCTGAGCAAAGGCGACTGGTGAAACATCCAGGAAAGGGGAGGCAGCACCTGTGAAAGGCAGCTAGGCCCTGGGGTAGGGGGACACACAGCATATCTGTTCTTGGCGGCACATAAAACAGACTTGGCGAAGATCTACCAGAAATAGAGTGGGGAGCGTTGATCCTGGCTGGGGAAAGGAGGATGTCTGTCACCACTTGGGTGCTGGCCAACATCACCAGCCATTTTCACTGGTAATTAAAAATGTTATTTTTCCAGAACTGTACAGCCCAGCTATGAGGGCAGACACTTGTGATGCCCTCATAAGGCCTAGGAGTACCACTGCTACTGTAAGCCAAAGCAGCATTGTGTCTTCTTGTGTCTTCTTGTGTCTTCTACCAGCCAGTTTACCTCAGCTAGCAAATTTTCAAATACAACTTGCTTTCATGATACTAGGTGCAAGGTCTTGCTTTAACCTTATAAAATTCCAATGCACAACACCTTATATAAACACCACTATTCACAATGAACTGTATTTCTTCTACAGCTTTCTTATTTTCCACTAGATTTTACTTATCTATCCTGAACATCCAAACATGAGGAACTCATGAATGTGTCTGTAAGTTATATTCCTTCCTGTAGAAGATCTTCAAGCTCTTTATTCATTTAAATATTTGAAACCTACAACTTTAACACATTTTACCATATTTTATCCAGAATAGATATGGCTTTCAGATGAAAAGTAGAGAGTTCATGATTTGGCACAAGTCTTTCAGTAGTGATGAACAGGTTACAGGAAGGAGTGGAATACTGCACAACAATATGCAGTTTTACTTTATTGTCATAAAAAATATACTTAGCATTTTCTTATATTTTAATGAATAGTGCTTCTAAAAGTTGAAGCTAATATGACATAAAAATGCAATAAAACACAGCTTACGAACTCAAGGCTATTTTTTTATGCAGCAATTTGCCACCCCTACAGAGGACGCAGATTTAAGAAGAATCCACGTGTCCACAAATTCAGTCACAGAAGGCTAAAACTCAGGAATGAAAATACTGCAAAGAGCCAGAACATGTCCTTAGCTACATCAGTGTGGCTGAAATCAGTGGAACTAGTCCAGGTTTGCACCTGTGTAACTGAAAGCAGAACGCAGGTATTTGCTTTCCCTTTAGACTTAATATTCAGTAAGACAAGAAAACAAATTCAAGCTGTTCCCACTTCTTAATGTTTACCAAAATCCTCTAATTGCTCTCCACAGGAAATACTTTGAGGCATACTCTAATCCTGACATGCAAAATCTTACACAAGGTGATTCCCTACTAACTTCTTACTAAGAGCTCTGTGCAAAGCCCCAGAAATCAAGGTGGGAATGAGCGGCTCCATCTGACTCTTGCTGGTTTACCCAATTTGCACCCATATGAGCAGAACTTAGAGCACATTTCAGAGCAGTTTTCAGCAATGTCAAAGGCTGCCAGCACAGACCTGCTGACTGGGAATCCCAAAGTACACAGAATACACATAGAACCAGAAGTAAAAGCAGTAGGCCATAAAGGCTCGCAAGTTCTTAAGCAGAACTGAATAAATGTGCTTGAAAGACCAGAAATACGAGGTGGCCAGTGGCTCACAAAGGGAGAAAAACAAAACTCAAACTTTCCAAAAAGCAAAGGCTTATTAATCTTTTTCTGTTCAGCTTCTAAAGTTTTATAACCACATATCTCACCTATAAATACTCAGTCTAAGACCAATGTGTCTTGTTCCGTGTAAACTCCCCAATCAATGCTGCCTCCTTTTCTATTAATCCACCCTTTAAAATACATTCTTTTATCAGGTTTTAATGTCTAACATGATTTAATCAGGAACACATGCCTCATAAATATCATCTGTCATGTTCCATTAGTTTCATGTGGAAAAGTACAAGTCAATAAACAAAGGTTGTGCCATAAATCTGCCTTGAACACATTATACCTCAAATAAGAAAATAAAAACATGTGTGTCCTTTGACCTGGATATTCTTAAAATGGAACTTCAGGTATTGTCTTATGCCTTTAAAAACGTCTAAAGCATTCACAATTAATTGCGTACCTAAGCAATTTCAATTTACATAATGTTGATATGGAGACGGTGATTAAATAAGCACTATGCCTTTAAGGCACCTGTTAAATAACATCACTGCCTCTGGGTTAAAACTGATATCCCGGGCTGCACAATGAAAACCAGGTCCCTCCACCATGCAACTGCGCTGTAAAAATCCCTCATAACTCGGAGGAGCTGTTGGGTTCAGTTATTAAAATGGAGAGGGGGAGAGGAAAAAAAAAAAAGAGGGGGGGAGGAAAAAAAAAAGGGGGAAAAAGCACCTTGTCTTGTGTGCCGCATGGAACTGTGCTTGCTGTTAGCACCAGCAAGTCCGAAGGGCACGCACGGGATCCCCACGAGCAGCCCTTCCACTCCTGGGTTGGTGGACACCAGCTTGTCCCCGGTTGTCCAAGCATGCAAAAGACACGAGGTGGTCAGTGGTGCAGCCTCCCCCACCCACAGTGCATTAAGGCAAAAATCAGATTTGACGTTTGGATCATCTGGGAATTTTCACTGAAGGAAACTCCCTGCCTTTCCAGAGTTGCAGGCCGTGGTCAGTGCTTTCAACCTCTCCTGCTCTCTACTGTGCACAGCAGTTTGTGGCTTTTGGTATTTTCCACTAATGATCTCAGTTTGTTATAGGCTGTCGGGGAGTGCTTTGTGGCTTGTGGGTGGTGTGGGACAGATGCTCCGTGGACCGAGTGTCGATTGCCTGCAGTAGCAACAAGCTGGATGCGATGGGCCGTGTGGTGGTCCCTCCCAGACCCCAGGGGCTACCAAGCCAGGGGGTTTGGGATCAGTCCCCATCCCTGCCCAGCCTTCTGCGCTGAAGCAGCATGAGCAAGAAGGGCCAATGTTCGTGTCGGGGTCCCAGTCCGTCCCCCAGCACCTTTCCGCACACCATACTGCTCCTCATGTCCTAGAGCTGGCCAACTTGCAAGGTGGCTCGCTCAATTTAGCTCTGCTAAAAGCTATGTTTTTTTCCCTGAGGTTCTACTAACTTCTGTAGGATCTGGCAAGTGGTGAACATTTCTGGTTGCTATCTAAAACCAGAGAAACTGGACTGTGAACAGCTCCAGAGTCCTTGAGAAAGAAACTCAGATGTTTTCCTCGCAAGTATTGTGAAATCTGAAAAGCGAGGAGCTCATAAGCCAATAGATAAATTCTGAAGTTCTAGGAAGAATACAAGGAATATCTGTTTTTCTCTTTAGTGACCACTCTGATCACACCCTGTGCACACACTTATTTCATGCAGGTCCAGCTTCACCTCTTTGTGCAGATGGGCCTTTACTCTTCCACAAAGCAGTTGGTCCCCGTTGGTTTCTAATTTCTCCTGTTCCAACTGCCTTTTCCCAGTGCTCCATTCCCTCCATACCCAACCCCACTGCCACCTTCTCCCAGCCCTTCAGCCTCCAGTTCTTACACACCTCACAGAGCTCCTCCGAGTTCCTGGGTACACCTTCGTGGTGCCAGTCAGGTCAGTCCCAGCGCAGGTCAGGGGAAGCCGTGACTGGGTGTTGTGGGGATGACAAGAAGAGGCCATGGGATGAAAATGCAGCAGGAAAAAGATCACAGCAGGTACAAGCAAGGGAGGAGGAGTCAAAGTAGTAAATCTCACATTCAGCCAGCAGTCCTCACATGGCTGGAGTCGCACACCAAGCCATAAAAGCATTCCAGCACTAGAAAATCCCCACAGTATTGCCAAGCATCACTATTGAATTGACCTGAAAATAATCAAAATAGACGCACAGCACCACTGCTCTGAGTCTCTGCAAGGAAGACGAGGGTGATTCTTGTTACTGCAGGAGCCTTTGCTCTCGTGTCACTCAGTCAGCAGCACCACCAAACCTACAGCCCCATGTTAAAAGCAGGCGTTGTACAGGACCATGAGACTAGCACAGCACCCCAGTAGGGCAATCATCCCCACAGCACCCTGATGAGGCCCACCACAAACTTAGCGAACTGGCCCAGATGCCGGGTAGCGACTCAGACCTCCAGAGCATCTCACAAGACACACTGGAAGCACACAAGATATTTTCTCTTATCTGTTGAGAGGACGCTTCATGTGCTCAGTGCCAGGCACAGAATTAGCGTATGGTGCACAGTTCCCAAGATCTCCCAGGCTACATCAAACCTGGCTGAACACCAGGGCCCTTTGCTGGCAGAGGATTAAGTCTTCCAGAAACCTGCAGCTGCTCTCAGGGCCCTTATACACGTCAGGCTCCACTTTCCAGCTCTTGTGCTGCTTTTTCTTGCAATAACAGAATTTTTTAAAAACAGGCTAGTTTTCTAGGTCAGAAAACTCTACTCATCAGCATTGGATGATAGGGAAGTCATAATACTTGTAATTCCCTGAGATCCTTTATCTCGCACATCTCAGACGGACTCCAATGGTATCACCTGGAAAGGAGCCAGAGGAGCTCTGCTACTAAAGCAGCATGATAAGATCAGTACTGAGTGGGGGAAACGCCAACAAAAATCTCCCACTTCTCCCCGGACTTTCATCCAAACAAACATGTCATTGTAGCTCTCCCCTCAATGAAGTCTCAATGCCTGAATGTCAGCCCCATCCTTCCTCAGTAACAATTAATACAAGAGCAGTGTAGTTTCTCTGGGTCGCTCTCCCACCCCACTCCTTGCCTAGCTCCTGGTTGGAACAGTGGATTATCACATGGCACAACTTTCTAGGCAGCTGTCTGCATCGTGTGCTGGAACTCATGATGGGAAGAATTCAAAATTAATACTATTGCACCACTCAGAAGATGCCATAAAAGGAGACCCACAGAAAGCACGAACTGTGTTAACATCCAACACCAGAAGACTAAGCGCCAGATCCAGAGAGGTATTTAGGCACTGAGTTTCCACTGACGTCAGTAGGAGTTAGGTGCTTGAATACCCCTCTGATCAGACCTTTAACAGAGCAAACTTCAAGGCTTGGTTTTTCGGTGGTTCTGCAGTTTCTATAAACTCTTCAGTACCTCCTCTGAGGACCAAGTCCTTCAGAGAAAGGACTAGGAGGCTCATCACATAGTTGTCTTGCCTGAAAACAGCCACTCAGTTCTCAAAGGAAACAGACAGGACCTGATAAGTATAGAGGGGGAAAAAAGAAGAAAGAAAAAAAAAATTGTGTTTTATAACATTGTTAAAGTGTCACTGCTTGGCTTCCCAGGAGCCATTTAACTGCACGAATCTCTAAGGTAGGATCCTATCTCTGCTACCAGACTTACGGACTGGCAGTATGGTAGGAGGCATCAGTGCAACAGTTGTTGCATTGTGGAAGAATACCTGATAGCAATTAGCTCTTCATGAAGACTTACAGGTTGTTTTCAATTAACGTTGGTATCACTGAATTCCACTGGCTCTTAAAAAAAAAAAAAAAAAGGCAAAAAAATCAAAACAACAGCAAAAAAAATCCTAAACCCAAGAAACCTGTTTGCAGTAATAAAAACTGATGAACTGATTTGATTCTGTAACTTATAATCTATATGGAAACTGAACCACGCATGCTCTTAATGGGCACCAAAGGGTGATCACTTGCCTCATTCAGAAATATAAATCAAAGATACCACCCAAAGGAAAAGGGAATTAAAAAAGGTCCTTGTGATGACAGTTGAGATTGAAATTAATTTGCCCACTTGCAGAAATTCTGAAAGTGTTTGCTCTTGATTTTTCATCCCCACCACATGGCAGCTGCTTTCTTCCAAAGCACACACTCGTACTGTTGTGGGCTGCTGGAGCAAGACAGCCAGCGTTGGAAATAGACGTGTCCCGCAGTGGCACGGCAAGCAGCGGGCACAGCGGCCACACCACAGGGTGTGCGGAGCCTTAAGTACATATACAGACAGACTTGTGTCTGGCCCAGGGACTGACAGAGGAGGAAGGTGTCACAAATATAAATCTCGGGCCAGGGAGCCAAAGAACTCAGCCGAATTTTAGTCACATGGGTATATCTCAGTTTCCCTTGGCTGCCTCGATCAACTGTGGCCCAAAGTTGTAAAACCTGCCCACAGCTGCTCTGCTCACCCCCAACCTGATATTTCACACTGTGACTTTATGCAGGCTTGTTTAGGTCTAACAAGGTCCTTATTTTTCTACAATGCAGGAAATAAGGAAACCAGCCATCAATTATTAGAAGCGCAGCAGATCTGAGCTGCATGGCTGTAAAACAGATTTTTCTTTAATGAAACTGAACTGGCATTTGCCAGAAATAACAAGTGCCCAAGACCAAAATGTAAATCAAAACTAAAGGAGAGTTTTCAAAACTTTGAATCATTGGTAGCAACAGACAAGCTCAGAAGGAGGTTGGTATGATTTTGGAATGTCTTAAAAATGTGTGACTAATATGACTTCTAAAGACATTATTTGTGAGTTAGTATTTCAGTCTCCCCACAGAAAGAAAACATCATGACCAGGGAGGGCCACAATGTTTGCTGTAATAACTGTGTTAGTATGTCACTATTGCCGTGCTAGGAAGGAGGCTAAGCGCCTTTGTTTTCATTTCAGAAAGCAAAGAAAGGGAAGATATTGATGTTGAAAATCATCGGGGCCTGGTAAGAGGAGGAAGAACACAGCTGTTACCATTTTCCTACGTGTCCAGGTTTTAAACCCAGCACTTGGTTTTAGTTGGTCTCAGCCCAGGTCCTAGGAGACTGGAGGTTCCATCACAACGTCTCTGAACAGAGCCCCGTCTAGCCATGGAGGAGTGGTGCTGTTTGCTGAGGAGAGACATAACACGAGGAGAGAAAGGGAGGGTTTGGAAGAAACAGTAGTTTCTAGCGATTGCTTTACCACAATTTCTGTCAAAACTGTGTGATTCAGGAGCAGTAACACTCCTCCTTCCCCAGCCTGCCCCCTGCTCTTCCTTATGAAGCCCAG
Source organism: Anser anser (assembly GCF_964211835.1). Taxonomy (NCBI): domain Eukaryota; kingdom Metazoa; phylum Chordata; class Aves; order Anseriformes; family Anatidae; genus Anser; species Anser anser. Next base: position 26,927,840 of record NC_139728.1, read on the forward strand.
ACAGCAGCCCTAAATCTGGCCTCAGCATGGGCATTAAGCCTGAGGATTGCAATGCAGAAGGCACATGCAGGAAGAGCACTCCGGCAGCAGGAGGTGACCTGGGACTCGATCTTTTAAAGATTACAAGCGAAAGCAACTCAATCTTTTACAGATTGCAAGTGAAAGCCATTGGGATGGTCCAGCTTGTTGGTCCAGTGATTCTATCGTTGAGTGCAATTTGTCCATGGTTGAAATGAATTGTTTCTTCCATAGGAACGACCAAAATTGACTCAGAGACTCCCAAGTACCAGAGGATTTATCATATCTTTTGTTAAGCTGTGCCAGGTTTACTATCCTTGAAATCAAAACCATGGGTCTTCCTTCTTGTTTGATCTTCCCTGGCTTTGGTTTCCAGCCATGAGACCTTGTTCTGAATTTATCTGTACCCAAAAGAGCCCTCAAGGGTCACATACTTTTCTCATCTAGTGCATCTCCAGAACTGACCGAATTGCCTCTTTTGAGCCATTAATCCATCCGTACCACGTGTGGGTTAGCATCTTCCAGTTCTTCTCCAAATCCTTTGATTTTTCAAAGCAATTTAATAAAGTTTGAGCATTAGCCTATCCTGCAGCTAGACTGATGCTTAACAGAAAGGTAACATCACTTCCCTATGATTTTTAATAATTTATCACATCACCTCATACCCCACTAGAAATATATTTTCCCATACCAATCTCATCCCAATTGTTTTGTCACTGCTTACCAGGACATACAGCCTGCCATCTGTAAGAACAGTTCATACTCTTCATCACAAGGAATAGTCTCAAGTGTTTCTATCAAAATATCCATCGTCCAGTTCCTGATCCTTGATTAAGAAATCCATGTCTCACTCTGGTCACTTTCTAATTTCTATTTATTATTGCCTTAATCTGAAGCAACAGATAAACTGTACTGGCAGTGGCAAACGTTTTCTGTCAGGATTTCAGTAGAAACTGTTAGATAACACTGGGAACCAAACGACCTTTCAGAGTTCTGTACAAAATACTGCCACTGATAGTTGTTTGGTGCGTGTCTCAATTTCTACAGATCAGTCAGTTTTTCGTCCATTCAAAAGGCCACATATTATTTTCTAGACAGCTATTTTTCCCGTCAACGTGGCACGTGATGACTCAAAATGTCTCCCAGAAGCTTAAGTCTAATCCACCAACACATTTACCTCTGCCAGCCTCACTCTTGGGCTTGTTCTAAGACACGAACACGCTTGATGAGACTGACTCTTCGAAGAAGCAGAACAGCTTCCCTGTTAATGCAGATTTCTGTCACAATTCACCTCAGTTCAGAATAGTGTAAACTCCACCTAGAACGTAACTCTGTAGATATGAGCAGCAATGAAAGGTTGATAGTGCTGGAGGACTTTGGTATAGCCAGTCGATTTTTGTATTTGGAAAACAGGATGTACTACGAATGAATAATAATAATTCAATCTGAGCCTAATTCAGTATCAATAAGGCTATTTCCTTCTTCAGAACAATGGCTGGCATTTTCTATCCCCAACAGGCAATCGTGTGTTAGCAATGGCATGTCCCCAGAATACCACAGAACATTTCACAACTGCTTTGCGCATAAAAATCAATCATTCTCCATGCCCAGCTGTCCCACCGCTGGCTCTCCCCACTTCTCTCTTAGAGCCCCTCACTCAGTCTGTGAGTGCTTTCTCAGCGTTTTCGTGACAAACGAGTGTCCAGAAACACTAACATAGACAAGGGGAGATTTGAACTTCATTCAGCAGGTCAGAGAATAGCAGTCCAAAGCTTGACAGACCTCTTATAACTCTTCATCATGCCTGAGCAGGTCAGTGTGGGAATGAAAACGTTGCAGAAAAGATAGTACTGTACCAGCACTTATATCCCATTGAAGGATTTCCATGCAGCCTGTCTTTAAAAACTCCAGTGATAAACACCTCACAGCCTGCTTGGGCAGAGTATATCAAAAGGTTAGTGTACTCGTAGTTAAAGTTCTTCCCTAGTGTCCAGTCCACACAAAACCTGTGGAAGAATAAACCAATGTAGAAGAGGCAGAAGGCACTCAATGCTACGCGCATTTCGCAAGGTACTTAGTTCCGATGGGGAAAGCCTACTGCCACACTCAGGTTTGGAAAGGATGCAACAGGACACATTCTGCTTGTTCTTCCATACAAGCAGAACAAGACTGGTGTGGGTACCATGCACACGAAGTGTAATCTAATCTATAAATCAGCAGATATCATGTTTAGAAGGTCCTTACCATTAATATCTAGCTTGTATTCTAAACCTGGGTTGCTCATCAAACTAACAAACGCAGTCAGGAGACTTCACACTGGAAGCTGCAGCCAGCCTCTCCGGTTGCTTTCTCTAGCGGCAGTTACTAACGTATTTCATTATTACCTAAATTCCAGTTGGTTATAAGACAGGGGTGTCCTTCACCAAGTTTCCTCTCAACTCGCGTATTATCTCCAGGCTCTGAAACTGCCCAACTGTCACTTCAGAGTGACTGCTGGCTGCCGAAACAGCCATCCCGTGCATAAAGCATCTTTATCACCTCTGTTTACCGTTCTTAATTTCCATGTCTCCCAGCAACTTCTCCAGCAGCTAATAAAAACCCCATTGTAGACATTAACGCTAACTCTTGGCAAGGAAAGCTCCCCAAGATGGTTAGTCCCATTTTAAGAAACTCAACCTGAATACCACTGAAGCAGCAAGCCTCTGCAAAATGCTTGTGTTTTTACGCAAACTCGCCAAATAAATTGCACTTGTAGCCAATGCCATCACACATTAGGGCCCAAACACAATTCGCAATTAGTCACTGAGATGGTTTGCTCTCACTTTCTAGCTGTTGCCCCCCTTTGTATCTGCTTTCTATGACTAATCCAGCAAAATATACACACTTGTAAAAGTATTTGTGGAAGTGGTGATTTTACAAGCAAACGGGCATAAAAGCAAATTCTGACGAAGTGGTCTGAGTATCCACGCCAGTAATCTCTGCTGAACAGCTTCTGATGGGATGCAGCAACAGAACGGAGATCTCACATGAATAACGTTTCCAACAAAAGCTAGCCAAATCACCCTCTCAGATTTTGAATATTTACACATTCAACAGGCCAAAAGCTATTTACACTAGTTGCCACATTTCCACATATTTAGCCCACAATTCCAATAAGTTACATCCCTTTATATATATTTAAAATAAGCCATCAGGAAAGTTGCACAAAGTCAAAGACAGAGGCCAGCAGGCTAAGAAAGTAGAATGAGTAAGTTGAGATTCGAGGGCAGGGAAAGAGCAAGTGGGCTCTAGGGGCAAACATCCCCTTAAATTTCCTGTCTGTTCATTCAGAGATGCTGAAATGCAGCATCTTTGTTTTGAAAAGAGAACCATTCGCACAGCCTGTAGCTTATCCCCATGAAAATATGACAAGTCAACAAACTTTACTGAATAGCTCAAGAACTCAGAGAAAAAGAATAGAAGCCAATCTGCAGTGAGTTGGCAAGAGGAAAAGTAAGAAGTAAAACTGCTCAAATTAAAAACTTGAGATATCTTTCTTTTGCCACATGAACTAAGTCCATACCACGAAGACAAACCTATATGCACTAACCCCCCATGGCTCAAGTCTGCTTCATTTTTATCCACTCTTGGTTTAAAATGGTGCTGCTTCAGATCTGCACCAGATCTAGGGAGAATGGAACGAGGCCAACTCAGTTTCAGTTGAACATAAACCAGCTCTGATGACTTCAAGGAAACTGAACGTTACCACAATCAGATATCCAGAAAAGAGGAATTTGCTGTTGCCTTTTCCTCTTCGAGTCCTGGAAGGCAGTTTCAGCTGTGTGGAAAGCCTGTTCTGCTGGAGGGATGAGGATCAGGGACCTTATAGCAGCTACCTGTGCCCCAAGCCCTACAGGCACACAACCCAGTGGGTGCCCCCTGCCTGAAGAACAGCAGCCGTCGGATTCCTTCCTGCTGGAAGGCAGGGGCAACTCTGAAGCTGCTTCCTCCAGCAAGGCAGGGGGAAAATTCTCGTCCCAACAGGAACTTATTATTGGCTATTTCTAGCATAGCTCCCTCAACATAGCTCTTAACGTAGCCTCTTTTCCCTCACTTAAGCATTTCAAGCACTAAAATAAGTGGGAGAATATTGCTCCTCAGCAACTCTCCTGCAACTAGCAGTATAACCCAGACGCCAAGCAGTAAGAAACCCAGCTGAAATGTTCCATTAACAACCTTATTCTCCCAAAGACAACAAATAAGTGTTTTGGTCGCTTCACCACTCACACTCAAGAAGACTTATCAGTGAAGGCAAGTACCACGTACTTCAGGTAGCACAAAGAGAAATCCAGTCCACGTGCACGCTGAGCGGAAGGGGAGCAGCCACACTCAGCAAGCGCCGCAGACGTTGCAGTGTGGCATCCTGCGATAACACCAGGTCAGACCTCAAACACAGCACAGCCACACCACCTGAACGCTGCACCTGAACCAACAAAGTCTGGCCCTCAGCAGAGAAAATTCAGCTGGCCCTGAAGGTGTGCCGACACAACTGTACTGCTTCTGGCTCCAGAACGGGCTTGTATTTCTCCACACCGCACTCTGTTACACTCCTGCTGAAGAAACGTCCTGAATAATAAACAGACTTGCCCCCAAACAATACAAGTAAATGGCACAGCCTAGAACAGAGTCCAAGCACCCTAACCCTCTTCATCCCAAACATTTACATACACTTGGCCATGCCAGCTGCTGGCACAGTCTTTGTGTTCTCTCTCTGCCTTCACCACTTCTTTGCCTGCCTCATGGGAGACAGCAGATCGCACCGACCTTAGACCTACGTGGGGTCCTGAACAGGAAGGGAAATTAAAGATGAACATGCTGTTCTGACTGTCTGACCTTGGCATCTGAGCTACTGGGCTGTTTCTGCTTGCACTTTTCTCTCCAGGAGCAGGTTTAACACTTGGATCTTCTAGTCTGTGCTGCTCTTCTGTGCACGGGATTTTCAAAAGCATTCAGTCCTGGCCTCCTCCTGAAGTCAATGCCACAACTCCCTGCAATTTCAGGGGAAGAAGCAGGGCAAAGCAGGAGTTAGGAAACTTCATGCTAAATCCTTTCTGGAAAACAGTGGGAAATAAAAACAGAGATTTCCTCTTTTTATCTGCTCTCACGTTAACTCTCCCTTCTCTGCCCAGCCCAGACAGAGGCTGGGAGGCAGGCAGGACTTACACAAGAACAGCAAGTGAAGAGATCTGTTTTGGGGTGAAACAAATGCAAACTGCTGCTTTCCTCTCCTGGCCTATTTGTTTTTCTCCCTTATGCGTCCAGTCTGTGGAGATGCTCCAGCAAAGAACACGACACGCAGTCATCAGCAGTGACTGATCATTTGGGCTCTGTGAAGGATTCAGGTTAAATCAAAGCCAGCTGCTTCAAAGAGGGGCAGGCGGGTAGAGAGAAGTAAAGCACAATAACGATAAAAAATGCAATCTAGAGCCTCCATACATAGGAAATCTACTCTTGTATTTCAAATAAACAAGTCTAAGGTATTTAAGCCTCATGCACAGAAAACATGTAACTTTTTTTTTTTAAGCCATCCTCTTGCATTGTTGTTCTGCCCTAATAACTCTGAAATGTGCTACTCATCTCTCCCAGTTAAATATCCTGTTTCACAAGCCCACTCCTAGATATCTGAAACTGCACAGCATTTCTATCTAGCTTTAGGCATCTAGCATTCCAAAGAATTAATATTTAAACTTATTATAAAGGAATGGGGATTGCATTAAGCATGCAGTATTTAGCAAAACATTCATATTAATAAACTGTTGTGTGGCTTGTTTGAAGCACTTTTATGATTCTTTAAACTCAAAGAAGACTGCTCCAAAAACTGACACACAAATCTGTATTTTCCTTTTATTACAAGCAAGACTTAGCTAGGATTATAAACTGGAAGCTATGACATTTCAATTTTACAATACGCTTAAAATCACATTATCTTTCTTTGCCATGGGGATTGTTGACTTCAGTATTTAAGCAACTTAACCACAGCAAATTGTGAAAAGGCAATGAATCACAGCACTTTATTTAAAGGAACACTAGACCCTCTACCTCTTCTTGGAAAGCGCCTCATGTTAACATTGTTACACATAATATTGCTCTTAAATCTTTTGATTATAGATAAATGTATAAATAAAATTAATCAGTCACAAAATATCACTTAATTCTTTTTTTCCCTCTTATATTAGCCTTTGATTTACACCTCAGATACTCTCTCCCAAGCCAGCACATGTAATTTATTTACAACATAGGAAGGCAGGCAAAATACATCATCTACTGTTATACAACCTTCTACTAGGTATTAAAATACCAGGCCCCTGGAGACACACTTCATATAGTTCAGCAAGTTCCAAAATAAACCAACCAGCCAGCCCCTTAAGCACTTAAAACAACAATGGAGATCTGTATGAAAAAATTAGTTTTACAGTATTTGATGATGTCGCCTCAGTGTCATTTTTCCCTCTGGTTAAATATGAAAAAAAAAAAAAAAACACTCGTAAGAATGTATTTGCTTTCCTCTCAATCTAAAAAGATTGATAATGCTAAAGCACTCACAAAGCCTTCTTCTTATCACACACGTAAATGCCAGAATCAAAAGCAGTTTAAGATGTTTTGCATTTGTTTAACCCCTACAATAAATTTGATCGGGCAGATTCAATTACAGTGCTCCTTACCAGTCCACTATGCAAAATAATCACATATACATTCACACATAATGACAGGAAAGCCAGACATGAATATTAGATTTAGACTAATACAATTGCTTAAAACAAAAAATAAAATAAAATAAAACTTTATTAGAGAGAGAAGGAGCTCAAGCACTTTGGGATGATTTGACTAAATCCAACCTTGCAATTCCTAAACGCAGAAAACCTTAAAATAACCTAAAACACATAATTTGCATCTATTTCCTATTGCAGCTCTGGCAATATTTCTTCTGTTTTCCAAGTAGCCTCCTTTCTACAGTCTTAATGATTAACAGCCATTTAATATATCCAAACTAATGACTGTAATTTAAAAAAAATCCTTGTTCCAGGTTACTGGTGAAGCACAGATTCTGAGAACAGAAAGCTTCAGGTTCCAGCCGAGATTTCACATAGTGGGTGCCAGAAATGTAAGAGGAGGGGAAGGGAAAAGGGGAATTCTTTGCCTCTATTCTTCAAAGGCCGTGCAGGAAGGTAGCACTGCAGTAGCCTGAACCGATACTTATCTGGATGGAAGAACCGGCCCTTGCTTTCTTACATGCCCCATTTAAACGCAATAAAATGGCACGAGTGGTTTTAACTGGCCGTTCTGTCTGTGTCACTGTAACGCTCCCTGCTCTCGGGAGAAGATAACAGCTGTGCCATATTCAGAAACACATACTTTTGCTATTGTTTGCACATTTGTAGAGCCAGATTACGCTGTACCACAGTGAGCGAGCACTGCCCTTGCGCTGGAACCCTGTATTCTTTGAGTTGCATCAGTGTGCTGGGAAACGACGCTTGGTGGCTGAGGGGAAAAAAAAGCAAACAAAAACAACGCTCTATTAAAAGCAGTTCTCAGGCACTGTGAAATAATTACTAGATTGCATGCCTTGTTCAAGCCTGTTGACATATAATGATAGAAACCTAGAGTACAGAGCGGAGTGGTTTACGTCTATATTCCCTCTCCAATTACCCGGCCATCAACATCTTCAACGTTCTCAGATCACTGAACGGCAGAGCTTCGCGTTTCTGGAATAATGCTAATCCTGGTGCCGAACAAGGAAATTATATTGACAATAATTCCAAATTTCCCTTCGTACATAGCCCATACATTATTCTGCTTCGGAGCTTACAGATGGATTTAATACAAGCTTGTTATTTGTTCTACAGGCTTTGCCCTGTACACAGGATAAAGGACTTCTGTAATATTAGGATTGAAATACTGACCCAGCTGAAGTTCGTGGCAAGACTCCTGTTGATTTTAATTATTTGGAGTAAAATTTTGTCTCTCCTATTCAACACACTGAGCATCTTTGCTCACTGAAAGTGAAATAAAGCTCTGTTGCCCTAAGGAAGTGCCATCTCCCAGAAGACACTCACTTTACATTTAGCAGCTTTGCTCAGTCGAATCTCCCAGCACCTCCAGCACGTAACTTCAAATCTGCTAAAACCCCTTCGCGTATGCTTCAACAGCTTATGTGCTTACAGGGTTGAACTCTAGCATACAAGCAATCATTTAGATATAGCTGAATAGATCATTGAGAATGTTTGGAGTCCCAAGTATTTGTAGAAGATAAGGCTACTGACAGGAACACAGTGACACACAGATTTGGGTTTTAAACTTTTTCTTCTCATTAAAGAAGAAAGGAAAATATCTTCTTCCCGTCTCTTTTAGCAGAGTATATAATAAGCCACATTTTTATTCCATTTTAAAGCCAGAGTAAATGATTTCTTATTTACTTTTATTTCATCAAGTAAAACTCAAGAAGTTACAAAATCTCTTCCACAGATCAGACTCATTTCCTGTAATCTGACATTATTTACTAGTTCTACACAGTATCAAGATAGATGCAATATTTATTATCTTCCTCTTTCCAACAGCTTTTTTTTTTCCCTGAAGCAGAAGGGTTTTCTTGCTTTAACAAGTACTGAATGTCTTTATCCAATAGGTCTATCATTAGATCTCCTGCTTTGTATTCACTAAACGTTCTCTACTAACAATCCCTAAATGACAAGATTTTAATTACTAGATGCAACTAAACCTCTTTTAAATTAATCCCATGAAAGGGTCATCTTCAATTCAGTGACTCCGATTTTGCAACACAAATCACTAGAAGAACCGTCAGCAGCAAGTAACCGAAAGTTATTTTCCTATTCAAAATGAGTAAGCATTTTAGCCAGTTTAACAGAGGAGGGGACAGTCACAATTTAACCCAAATGGATTTTCAGCACACATTCTCCAATTTGAAGCTTCCTCCCCTTTCTCTCCCTACAAAGCAGGGAAATCAGAAAAAAAAGAAAAAAAAAAAAAGGACATAAAAAGGAGTTGTGTAACTGCAAGTTCAGTTCCAATAAACCTTTAAATTCCTTTTTGTAGGGGAGAATGCAAATGCATAATACAACAAACAGGCTTGTAAGTGAATTGCAGTGAAAAATAAAATTTTAAAAAAGCATTGCTACAGCTCTATATAAAACATAGGAAGTTTAGAGATCACTGTACAAGTTATCACCACTCCCGGTCTCCTTATTAGCTCAGATAATATTTATCAGCCCTAGACAGTCCCATTTGCTTCAGTGGGATAATTTAGGTGAACGCGGACAAGGTGTACAAAAGAAAATGGCAGAATCAGGCCCAAGACCAGCCAATACACCTAATAAGTCATATAACCCAAACATATGCTTTTACTTAAGATCCCAACAGCATAAGCTGCTGCTTAGGCAAGGACTGTCCTGCTAACCAAGGGAGCAGGCACAGGCGGTTGCAGTGGCAAGATTTAATGCACCTTCTCAACAGCAGAAGAAAATTAATACCCTTATACATTGGTTGTGTGTTTGCCAAACGTGGCTACATTGAAAAAAGAAAAGAAAAAAAAACTTTCTCCTTGTCTGAATAATAAATACTCTCAACAAGGAAATATCCAGCTACTGCAATCCAAACAGCTTATTGTTTTGCCCGCTGAAAGTTAATATCTGAAGTGGTTACTGCAAAGGTCTGGGCCATTTGGCTGATTTCCCAGTGGCACAACCAACAGGATAAATCTCGTCATTTCTACTGAGTCATGAATTAGATACACCGAACGAAACTGGAAAAGAATGAAAAGGAGAAGTGTTTCCTGGTAACAACCATAATCAATGTCGTTTAAAAAAAAAAGAAAAAGAGAGATTTGACATCTTTATAGATTACTCTTTTGTCACCACTAAAGCTTGCTTTCCCCAAAGTTTCTTTCCTGTTGACAGTAATTATTTTGTTCTGTGTTACTTTCAAAATGGTAATGTCCTAGCACAAAATTCAATGAAACAGGATCAAACCCACACAATCACAGGACAGCACTATAAAATACACGTCATACCTCTTGGTACAATCATTCTATGCTGAGCAGACCACGAATTCCTCTAAGAAGTACTGTCTGGGTACAAATACTCTGCCTGATGACACACGGGGAAGTCAATGATCAAGAAATGCCTGGTGCGTATCACAGCCAATCGTAGCAGAAGGGGGAGGCTGGGTGAAAACTGGGTGTTTAAAATAAACAGCTCCCAAACAGAACAAAACATGAAGCACAATTCCAAACTACTGATATTTCTGGTAAACCAACAACAGCTCCATCCTACAAAGCTTAGCTCCAAATGATCTGATTCCCAGGGGTAACCCTCCCACCACCCCTCCTCGAGTTTTTGTTTGGCTGTTGATGTAAAAAGCCCTGCTCAGGCACGGAAGCATGTTGCAGGATCCATCCGAAACACCGTGAAGCACTGGAGTAACGCTGCGGGGACGTTACCCCAGCAGGATGCCTTTTCCCCATTGTGACTACTTCAAAGCTGCTCATGTTATTAACAGGGCAGTGTATCACTTCGATTCGTTCTTTTTTGAAATATATATGTATATGTTTAGAAAAAAAAATATTTTTACAGGCAACTATAAAAATTGTTTTTGCTCTTGTTAAAGAGGGTCTTTTCCTCTCCCTACTTGCAGCTTTCAGCTGTGGATAAACCAAAAGCAGGAGGCGCGTTCTGTAATCCAACCCAGACTGCAGGAGGAATTACTGGGTACGCGGTACGCTGGGGCTGGAGAGCAGGAGACGCACAGCGTGATGATCTGAAATCAAGCTGTCACCCGTTTCCTTCTCAAAACCTTTGACAGGGTAAGTGTGAATACTTCCCTCATTCACACTTCTTAGCTTTATCTTGTTATCTGACATCTACGTACAGCTGTCCTTGGCCCTCTTCTTTATCTTTCTTTTCCCGGCAGAACCACTGGTGTTGGGAGATGGTTCACACCGCTCCTTGAAAGATCAGTGGCTCTCCTCTCCCATCAGCAGCACGGCTCACTTTGAGATGCACAGAGCTCTGATTTTACGGTTAGATCACAGTGAGTAATGGAGTGACTTCAGTTATTTCTGCGGCGCTGACTGCAGCACACTTGACTCAGAAGCGCCGGGTTCCGAGCAGGGGCCGGCAGCTCCCAGCGTTTGGTGGGAGAACTCCCTAGTGCCCGCCTGGGTATTAAGGCACTTGCCGCTGCTGGGCAGCCAGGAGGAGCCGCACAGCCCACACGTTTGGAATAAGAATCTAGCCCCAAATTTATTTTCCCTAGCTTCTCCTGAAAATATCTTCGGAGGGGAAAAAAAAAAAGCAACCAAACAAACAGCACTGCCGTCTTCGGAAAAATCCAGCGTTATCCATCAAATCACCATGCTCAGTAAATGAACCCAATCCTGGCCATGGGTACCTCCTACGTACTCCCATGAGTCAAGCCACGCATACGCTGAAGCAACCACAGGGTACCACCCTGGACAGAAAATGCATTAAACAAAAAACAGCAACAAAGCTTACAACACTTTTTTTTTCCCCCCAGTGGAAAAAAGGGGGAATTGATCAGTCACACAAGATGAATTTGCATCCTTCTCAAGTGCCTACCTACATCTGTTCTAAGTAGTCCCAAGTAAGTGGAAATTACATTTTTCTTCTTCCCCTCCCTACATCCCTACCCTCTGCAACAGACATAAGAGGAATATGGACGAAAAGAGGAGTAAATAGCTCAAAAAAGGAAAAAAGAAAAAAAAAGGAAGGGGAGGCAGAGAACGGAGAGGGAAAAAAAAGCACTTCAACAGTCCATTTGAGTAAGACAATGCACAGGTCAGGTTTTAAGCCGGTGTGAACCCAGGTGAAGTGGCAACAACCTCACTTCTGGGACCAAAAGGAACACGAACATCTCACGAGTTCCTTCTACAGGCAGCAGCAGCAGCACAGCAGTACCCGAGCTCCTAGCTGTCCCGTCATCTGTTGTGAATCCTCCTTTCCTTCATCTGTCCCCTCCAAATCTGTTTCTGTGTAACAGTCCCCCAGCTCAGCCTTGCCAAATACGAAGAAACTTTTTTTTTTTTAAAACAAAGATATGAGAATTGCAGTATTAACAAAGAGAAAAATAAAAAAGGTAATTTATAACTTCCTGCTCCACTCTGTATTCACTGGTGATGAACGAACACGTCCTACAGTTTGCAGAACAGACCTAGTACACACTGAGGTGTTCGTTAACATAACTTCATGGCAATGAAGGGTGCCATCACCCTAGGTAACAAGATGACAAAAGAAAATGTTACTAGTCCAAGGGTGCACAATCTGTTTTATTCTTCAGAATGGAGAGAAAGGGATGCACTGAAAAAATCCTAGTGGGAACTGTATCAACCCAACAGCATCTCCATGTCTACAATAAAGAATGGGAAAAGACCATGGCAAAAAGAAGAACTACCTTGTTAACGCTATAGAAAACACTGCCTTTAATATTAATAACTTTAGGTGCACGTAGGTCTCTGCAAGTGGCTTTGTAGCGCAAAGGAATGCTTGAATTTCCTCAGAATCCATCCAGTGACTCCTCAGAGGGATTAGTCTGAAACTAAACCTTGATTAACAAATTCTAGCTCAATTAACAAGTTCTAGCTCAAAAGGGTAGCAGACTTTAGCGAGCAATTCCTGACCTAACTTCAATACCAGTTATTTAACAACGCACAGACGAAAATCGAGCATTTGTTAAGCCAGCAGAACTTGACCTCACGCCATGCCTTTCAGGCACCAGGAATCCCGGAGCCCGAGGATTCGCCGCCTGAATCCAACATTTGCAACACCTCCTTGAAACACAAACTATAAATCCAAGCAACCGTGGTGAAACCGTTGAGTAAGAACCAGGCATTTCTTGTCAGCCAGGCACCCCCGCGAACAAACACCCCATGCGCACACCCGGCACGGGACAGCCGAGCACCGTGCTGGGCACCACCGGGGAGCCACCGCCGGCACCGCGGAGCGGCCGCACCGGGCAGCGGCCACTCAGCAGGACCGGGGAAGATGCTGGGCTCAGGATTTCTTAAGAGATATTGATAAACTCTGCTGCCCATCTGCAAAAAGGCAGTCCGGTGCGTTCTGCATGGGGAAGGTGCATGGAAGAAAAATGTTTTTAAGTTTGCAGCGTTAAATAAATAAGTTAGAAAACATCCTGATGAGCAAAAGGGAAGACAAGAAAACACACACACACACAAAGGAGCTCGATAGACGTTTTTGTTGGGTTGGTGGGTGTTGTTTTGGTGGTGGTGGTGGTCGGGTCGTGCGTTTTTAAGACTCACCCTTCACGCTTTGATGTTTCTGCTGCTGGAAATAATCTTTGGAGCCTCTAGCGCATCGCAGCTCCTGCGCCCTGGGCAGGATCGGGATCCTCTCGAATATGCTGGGTCTTTTGGGGACGAAGTCTAGGAGAGGCGCTGACATTTCAGGGGGGCTCTGCTGAGGCTCCACTCGCTCGCTGCCGTTGCTGACGCTTCTCTTAAAGGACATCTGAGGATTCAAGAGAGCTTTACCGGCGCCGGGACAAGTCCCTCGCGGCTGGTCCTTCGGAGGAGCTCCCTGGCATTTAGCGGTCACCTCGAAGCGGCCCGAGCTGCCTTTCTGCCCCGCTGCGAGCTCGCAGTGCATGGCCGGGGGGGGGGGCCCTCGCCGCTCTCCTGCACCGGCCGCGGCTCCCTCAGCCCCGCGGCGCCTCCCTCACACCGCTCGCGGCTCGGGGAGGGGGGCGCGCAGACCCCGGGGGGGGGGGGGATTTGAACCCTCCCGGGCTCGTCAGGGCGGCTGCCCGCCTGCCCTCCCTCCCTCCCTGCCTGCCTAGGCAACGCCGCCGGGCTCCTAGCAGCCGGGAGGGGAGGGAAGGGGGAGCCCGGCCGCCCGGGTAACGCCGCGTGTTTACCGCTCGCCGGGCGCCGCCGTGAGGGACAGCCCCGGGGACAGCCGCGCTCCTACCTGGCAGGGGCCGCCCGGGGGGACGCGCTGCCCGCCGGCTCCCGCCGCCGCCCCCTCGCCCCGTCCTGCTGCCACCACAGCCGCCGCCGTGCCGGGCTCATGGGCTCAGCCGCGCCGCCCCGCCGCAGGGCCGGCTGCCCGAGTGAAGGCGGCCCGGGCCATTACACGGCGGCGGCGGCGGCGGCGGGGGCCAGCCCTCGGCTCGGGCCGGTCGGGGCGGGCAGGGGGAGGGCTGTGCCGCCGGGGCCGCCCCTCGGGGCTTTGACAGCGGGGGCCGCCCGCCCGCCCCTCGCGGGGAAGGGGGCGCGGATAACAGCGGGATCCCCCCCTCCGGGGGGCTCAGGGCGAGCCCTGACGGGCCGGGACCCCTCGCCTTGGGTCACCCCCAGCGCCCCGGGCTCAGGTCGGGGAGCAGGGGAGCAGCCTCGCCAGCCTCCCAGCCTTGCCGGCGGCCTGGAAGCAGATGTCAGAGGCACACACCGCCCGGCCGTGGCACACCGTCCCCTTCCAGCCCTGCAGGTGCTTGGGGCTGGCCCGCTCCAGTCGAGGCACTGAGGCTGGCTCCGAGCAAGCAGAGCACAGCAGCAGTGACATTTGCGCCGGCTCCTCGTGGCCCAGCTCGGGTCTGGAAGCAATCTAGCCGGGTTTATTAGCTTGGGCCTCGTTCCAGGCGAGCGCAGGCTGAGCTACGACGCGCAGCTTCGCACCAGCGAGACTTAGCAGCCCGCTGCTGGCTGCGGGGTGTCCGTACTCTGCTGCCCTGCTTTCTGCTCTCGGCACAGGTGCAGCGACACAGGCCTGCGACACACCAGGGCAGCTCAAAGATAGGGGTGACTCAGACCCACACAATTTATAAGGAATAAACCATTCAGACGTCTGGTTGGAAATCACTCCTGTTCACATCACACAGAGGGGAGGTTTAGCAGGAAGAAGAGGGACAGCTACTGAACTGGCGCCTTGCTGTGTCCCTCCTGAGGAGCATCCTGCAGCTAGAGGACAGAGATCTTCGTCTTGCAGCACAGTGCTTCACTCACAGTATTTTGTCCATCCCCTTAATAACATGTGCTACCCCGTGGAATAAAGAAACAGTCAAGACAGGAGGGCATGACTTTATTTTTTTGGCAAATGCTGTGCATGTTGTATATTTGGTGGGAGGGCAGCAGCTCTCCCTAACAGATGTGAGATGTAGGGGTGGAACAGGCAGTTCTGGGAGCAGCAGTACGAAGTCTCATTTGCAGTGCTTCTCCCCCTTTCTGCCCGCCACGGATGCCCTGAGGTCTACCAAACAGGGAGGCTGCCAGCCTTATCCCATGGGGGTCTTTTTCTTCAGTAAAGCAGTGTCTTAAATCACCAGAAGTTAATAGCTGTCTGTCAAATTTGGCTGAAAACTGGTCAGTGTCCTCAGAATATGTTAGTAGGAACAAGACATTATGCAAAGGGAGAAATCCCCCCCTTACCTCTATACAAAACAAAACTAAACATCAACCAGCTGGCACAAACACTGAATTTTAATGGTGGTATCCTGGGCCTTGAGAAGCAGAAATCAAAAACTTTCAGCCTATGTTATTCTGCAGAGAGCAGCTACGCCACATCGCTGAGTGCTCTGCTAGCCTTTAGCCATCCCGGGCCCCTCGGCCTGCGAGGCCCTCAGCACAGAGCAGCTCTTTCTCTTCTATTTGGAAATGCTCGAGTCACCTGGCAGCACTACCAGAAACAATAATTAAGACACAAACACACTGTGGTAACAGGCTAAGCCCCAGCGACATGTGAAGAGGCAGTAAAATTTATTGAGGGAAATATTATTCCAGAACGCAGTGTAACCAGGGTAATCCGCTGCTCCCAGCGAAGGAGAAGCCTAGGGTTTGGGTAGATCCGGAACACGGCCTCAGCTTGTGCAGATTAGCTGTATCAATACAAACTGACTGAATATCTAAAACAGAGGGTTTTTCCTGGAAAACAGGGAGCATTGGGTGTGTTGTATAACTTCCTAGAGGGGGTTCTTTCTTGGCTAGCAGTCATCCCACAGCATGCAGGAAAAAGGATAGCATTTAGCACCTCGCTGCTCTGACCCCATTAACCCGCATCATGCTGCATTTCCTACCCTGGCCGTGCTGGCCCTGCCCCGAAGTGCTGTTTTCAGATGTTTCTCTCAGCATTATCCAGAATATTCTGCACAACACCGGCAGGTGCCGCCACTGGCCCAGCAATCACAGAACTGCCGGCGTTGGAAGGGATCTCTACAGATCACCTAGTGCAACCCCCTGCCAGGCAGGATCACCCAGAGATCACCCCACAGAGATATTCAGGGCCCAGGCCGAGCTGCGAGGGAGGCAGGAGGGGAATTTTTACACATAGTGGGCGAGGAGGTGCCGGGAGCAAAGCACATCGAGCTTCAGCAGCGCCTTGCACAAGGCCCGGCACAATGAGGTAGAACCTCCATGGCAGATCACCTCACAGAGGCAGGTCCCCGCGTGCCTTTAGGCACAGTAGGGAATGAGACCCTGTGGACTCAAAACTTCACTAACACCACGATTTCCTTAGTTTTTGAGGAGAAAAGAAGAAGGTCCAGGTGTGGATGTCCGTCCCGGAGCAAGAAAAACACCAGCAGATGGACATACATCCTCCTACAGACCTAGCTGTGCCCAGCAGAGGTTCGATGCTTAAAACTCTTCCAAAGCAACGTCTCGGCTCCTCGGGCAGTGCCACAGACCCATCTGGGAGGACCAAGTGCCCGTTGAATCACTGTGCTTATGAAAGAGTTAAGCGGTTCCCGTTCTCTCCCGGCTGAATCAGAGGATGCTTCACATGTCTCGGTTCTGGAACAAAGGCCAAGCAAGTGTTGTAGGTTCTGACTGCTGTATGCCTCGGGTCACCATGACTTTGCTGTATGCATGAGCTGTGCAGCAATTGTGATTCACCCAATGCTGTCACTACAACCATCAACTAGATAGGGGTGTCCCCTCTGTGTCCTCATGAAAATCAGTCACTGGCCTCCCTCCCCCATGACAGCAATACCCATTAATAGAATGAGGGGGGAAATTTCTCCATATTAGCCTTCTTTGTTTCACATTCCCCATTACAGAGGACTGTGGTCATGGGTCATAGCATAAAGAGATCACAGCTATCCCAGTCACCTCTTCCCTCTGTTAATGAAGTCGCCATCACTGGAACAGACCTTGCAGTTGAGGCAGAGAGGACACCCTCAGTCCTAAAGCTGGTCCATGGGATTTGCTTTATGTTGAGTCAGATGTGAAAGATGATGTTGCAATGTGGGCTAAAATCTCCCAGGGGAGTGCAACTGCTTGCCTGAATATCTTCTCCCTAGGTCAGTGGGTAGGACACAAGTGATAAATAACCAGAGACTTGCCCATCTGCCCAATCACTCCTAGCTGGTGACCAAGAAAGAGAAGAACCCAGCCTGGGTTGAAATCTTACCTCACAGGAACCGAGAAAAAGCCAGGACACAGGCAATTACTGGTGAAATGGCACTGACCTGGGTCCTTGTAGCCTGGCAGCACTAAAACACCGAGTTTCCATGAGACAGTTCCCTCGTGGCTCTGGGAGACTGGTGGTGGTGGGACAAGGTGCTCACACCAAAACCAGCTGCTGGACCACGCCAAGCCACAGGAGCTGGGCAGCCCGACGCCACCACAGCACATTAGCCTAACTGCCTGAGCGTGCACAAAAGGCCATATTGCACAAGGTCCAGTTCAAAACTTAGCAGTGAGGAGAAAAGTAATTTTAACAAGTTTGATACATCAGTTTTTCTCAGCTGATATAAGCCAAGGTCAGGTCATGGCTATAATGCTGGTTTTCTAAAGCCTGCAGGTACTTTTTAGGCACCCAGCCTCTTTGCTCTGGACAGCACAAGCCCCTGTGATCTTAGCTGCAAAAGCAGAGGCCTTACTGTCTTGGCTTGAGGTGCTGCCATCTGGGAACTGACCACGATGAGGTCAGTGAGAGAGATCATCTGTAAAAGGCAAGGGAAACAGGAGCGG
Source organism: Anser anser (assembly GCF_964211835.1). Taxonomy (NCBI): domain Eukaryota; kingdom Metazoa; phylum Chordata; class Aves; order Anseriformes; family Anatidae; genus Anser; species Anser anser. The sequence continues at coordinate 26,945,850 of NC_139728.1, forward strand.
GGAAAGGGCATTATGTGAAGGGGATCCCAGTTCACCAAATCCATTCTTCAAAGTGTGTTCTTTATCTTCTTCAGGAGCAGATGGTTGTGACCAGGCTCAGCAATATGGCTAGTCACAAACCAGATCTTCCAGAAGCTCACAGAGGCCAAAAACTCCAGTTCCTCGCATAGTTCCTCTGTGGGAGGAGAGGAAAGAAGCAGAACAGTTGCATGTAAGGTGAGCTGTGCAGAGCAAACAGAGTTGAAGAATTCATCTGTAGTTCATGTGCTTCATCTGCTTCTACTCCAGCAGGGAACAAAATTAAAATTTTGCTTGTTTTATTTTCTTTCAAAGAGACACAATTGAAATTGTGAGGCCTTTGTGTAACTGCTTCAGCATAGACAGGGGTGGGAGTTGTTACCATAAGCATTCTGTTAATATAGAGCAAAACAACCTCTCTGGTGGGAGAAATAAAAAACTTTGTTATAAATAACCTGGTTGCAAACGAGCTGTCAATTCACACACAGCAGTTTATTTACAAAGGCATGCCAAGTCCAGACTTGTTTTTGTTTTAATTTACTGCACCACAGATAATAAAAAAGAAACAACCAAACAAAAACTGAGCCAAAGGGATTGTCTCTATAAGTATGCCCGTTTCTTAGAGATTGCCCATATCCCTTTAAGGCAGCACAAAGCCCTTCTTTACAGCGGTTTTAAAATGACCTCTTAAATTAAGACAGCAGGGTCAAACTGACCACACATTATCTAGTGATGTACTCAGCTGTTGCCTCATAAGTTACAGATTTGTTTATAGCTCTTGTAGTTACAAGAAAGACGTTCCTCAGATCAGTGCGACTTATCTTTTAAAAACAAGTCTCTTTTCAATAACTAGCATATCTTGGGAAAGTCATATGGTAATCTTGAGCCCACCTTCGTCTTGCAGAGACTGCAAGAAATGATCAGTATCTCCAAAAGGCACCATAAGCTGCAGATCTTTCCCTGCCTCCTGCCCTCCCTGTTAGCTGGCAGATCATTCTAGAAGACATCCAGAGGAAAAAGAAAAGAAACAAAACGCCTCTAAACAAGGGTTCGGTCAGCCTCCATTGAGAACATTGCTGTTTACACCTGCAATTAGGTTCCTCAAGCGTTCATCTCTATTATCCCTCTGCATCAAGTCCATAAATAGATTAATCTCTCACACCGTGTGTAGGGAACACAGGCAGTAAAATAAATACAAGCAAAAAAAAAAAAAAAAAAGCCAAACAAAATAAACAGGCCAGCACAACTTGAGAACATTTAGCTTGTAAAATCCAATCCTTAGCAGTCGGGACATGCCAGAACTAGAATTTTGTACAACCTCAGTTCACGCCTACTATAAATGAATTATAACACTGGCTTATAACATGGCCCCACAGTCATTTTGCCCGGGGATCCATATATTCAATGCACTGAAGATAGCGATTGCTGAATGAGCAGCTAGTCACTCGTCTGTCTTCTCTTCATTGGCATAGCGTCTGGACCACACATTGAATATGTTTACTGCACATCAGCCAAACCCTGCACAGAATACAGAATTACTCGCTTTCTCCAGGGCATTTCTATGGTGTCCATCACCGCGGCAGCCTACTGATTTGCAAAGCCTTAGTCATCATCATCTGAGGTGAGAGAGGGTGGGGTTAGACTGAGCCCCGTTTTACAACAGAGGCCCAGAAGCCAAAAGCATCCCTTCAGTTTGGGTGCTGAACTTGTGACACTGACTGACTGCTTCCCTCCACCACCACCTCGCTCCAGGTTATTTAGCATTTCCCATCACTGTATATGGCAGAACATGTTTCCAGCTCCATCAGTTCAACTCAACCCTTGGTGTCCCAAATGGAGCACAGAAGTCTTGCAAACAGTGACCACCATGAACTGCAGAAGTGCCAGATGGGATCTCTGTGATAAAGGCAAGGACAAACCATTTCTCCCTGGCAGCATTCAGCTTGCACTAACTATAGGACGGGGCTTTCCTCTTCCTATAATGCTCTTTGCAGTTGCACGTAAGGCTTTCCCTGGGCCCAGCTGCTACCCTCTGCAAGGTCAACAGCCCCCAGCTCCCGTCCTGAGCAGCTCTGTGCTCTGAACAAAACTCAACCACTGCTGTCACGGTTCACAGCCTGGCATTGCCCGAAACATCCTTTGAGCTGACACCTCTGCCAGTAAGCCCGCAGGGAACCCAGAGGTTTACGAGGCTGGTGCCCTCCGTACGTGGTCCTCACAGCTTGCCCTGAAGGTATCCACCCAACAGCACTTACACAGAACCCATAACAACCTTCTGCTTGCAGAAGGCTACTTAATCCCCCTCCCCATTCCTCCAAAATTCACTGCAGAGCTCTCCCCGTACCTTTACAGACAAGATGCAGTTAAACACAACAGCCAGCCCCAGCACTGTTGTTTTGGTAGTCACATACAAAAGTTGGGTTATTCAAGAAGCAAAAGGCAGAGCCTGTATTTTTGGTGCGTTTTTTGGGCAGGGGAAGGAGAAGGGCTCACTGTTCACTCAGCACTTAGTTCCTTTGATGACTGCACAAGCACATACACACGCTGTTTAGGCCAGTTTTCTCTGAAATTCATCCTACTGATTTACACTTTAGAGGATATGAGAGAGAGAGGAAAAAACCCTCCTGTCCCATCACCACCTATTAGAAGAATCAGCTAGTGTATCCAGCAGGCCACCCAGGGAACTAGTCCTCCTTGAGTCCGTGTTTTTGATCGCAGGGTAGACTTCTTCAGAGCTGTTCATCTAGCTCCTGTCTGACTAGCTCTACTGTAGTCCTGAGCTGAAAAGGGAGGTGTTTCCCAATTCATTTTTTGTCTTCTGATTTCAGAGAGCAGTGTAGGTTTTACTCCCTTTCTCACAGCCTGGTTTTTTTTTTTTTTCAGACACAAGGGAGCTGCACAGCTTGTTTATACTACAGCTTTGTCTGGAGCTGACGCACCACCAGATGAGATTTGCTACCACAAGTCCACAGCTGCAGTGAGGGGAATCAATATTGTGATGTGGGAATATCCCCCGGCAGCACCAGAGCTTGGCAAACCCCACTCCTCCAGGTATGGCCACAGCACCCAGGTGCATTTGATCCACACAGCAAACGCATCAACAGTGCCACAGCCAAAATCTATCAGAGCACAGGGGAAGGAGGTGCATGGGTGTTGGGGGGGGGGGTCCTCAACTTGCAGCGTCTGTGATGATCCCACGCAGCCCCTCAGCTTTGTTCCATGGCTGGAGGAAGGTGGGGCTGGGAGTGCTCCTCCGTAGGTGGGAAGAGGGCCGCTTCGGGCCTTAAGACAGCAGGAGCAGCACACACAATGCAGCCTCTGTTCAAAGTAAGCAGCAACAGAATTGCAACCACTTCATTTCAAGGGTGCATTCAGGCCCTCAGCAGCAATTGGCATCAAGACAACTCTCCAAAGGGGTGAAATGAGGGAGCAAGTCCAGCAGTTCCCTCAGATACAGGAGCGTACAAAGGCCTGGGCCACTGTGTTTGCTCACTCAGACTTTTCAAAGTCGTATCTCAGAAAATGAAGCAGGACAGGGGCTTGTTCAGATTTATATGGGACTGCTTCAGAACTGAACTCTCAAACTCATTACTCAGATGTAACAGGAAAACAGATCTGAACAATCGGCTGCCTACGTCTGCAGCTGCAGTGAAAATAATTTCAGGGATTCTTGACTACAGTTAAGCTGAGGGGAGAGGCAGGTAGTTCACAAAGCTGCCAGAAAAACAATCAAGCAAACACTATCAGTTTCACTTGTGCATGCAGCAGGCAAGCCAGCAACAAAGCACAGCTCAGCTTAGAGATGATTAAACAGATGAGAAATATTATCGGGCTTAAGGGAACAAGTTTAGCTGCAGTTACATAGAAACCAACTGTAAAAAGGCTTTATGATTTTTCCTCATTACCCAGAATGCAGAAATGAACTCAAGAGACCTCACACACCTCACAGAAGTTTCACAGTGTGATTATTTTTATGTTAAGACGGAAGTATAAGGGGACTTGAAACACCAGCACAGTTTGCCACAGGAATAAAATTATTCCCAAACCCCCAAACTAGAATGAGACGTTACCCATTGGAGTTCTATAATCCAGATACTGCAACTTCAGAGGGCACCCGTCATACACTCTACATTCTTGTACACTTATATCCATGCACACAAGATGCTGTTAAAGATTCACTTTTAAGTAAAGCCTTTTTTAAAAAAATAAAAATAAAAGCACTATACTACTAGAATTGTAGCTTTAAACCACGAAGCAATCAGAGCTTCAGAAAGCTCTTCTGTCATACCCAGAGAATGCCATGAATCACACGCACATTAGCAGATGTCGTGTGCAAATCTCTGCTGCAACACAAGGACAACAGACCTCAAGCACTTTGGCATCAAAAAGACGTCTGCATTTTAAGCCTCCTGCTGACAGCCATAACACTGTTAATTACAACTTAGAGCTTATAGTTGTGGGAGTGTTGCACAAAATACCAGAGCAATAAAAAATACATTCTGCACCTGTTTAAATGCACAGAAAATTTATTTGAAACTCTCAACCAAAGTATTTGGGTCAACAGTTAACACCTGAGGTACTAGCTAAAGCATCATTTAACTCCAGGTGCACATTGCAATACCAGCAAAAGAGCAAATTATTTAATACACCAGACGGGCAAGAGGTTTTGACGTAAGTCAAATCTGTGGTAGAAGTTAACCTTGGGGAAAACTTTAAAAGACTTTGTGTCTAACCTTAAATATAACGAAAGCCTGGCCACCCCCTTATGGTGTTTGCTGTAAGCCACCACAACCCAAAAGGAATATAGTTCTGATGTCCACTACCAAGCTAACCCATACAGTGCCTGTATGTCAAGAAAATTAAATGCCTCTGTACTGAGGAAAGAAATATGTAGATCCCACTGTGGGTTTGGGTTTTTCCTCTCTTCTTACAGGTCCCTGCTAAGGAATTATTTTTACACAGCCACTCTGCCAGCCAACTGATCCACCACACCAACGTAACTGACATCCTGGTCATCTTTGGATCTTAGGTGCTCTGGTAAAAACGCAGGCCTGTAAGCACTGAACGGAATGGAAGGAGAAGAATCCAAATTTTCTTTCCCCTCATCACACTAAAAGCATTTTCAAGACCATTCAGCTTACCTCACTGTAATTGCCTTGAGATAAAACTACTGCAGCTACCTCTCAGCACTTCATATTCCATACAAGTTTTGTGTAGACATCACAGTTACTGGAGTCAGTTTAAAAATGGGATTGTTCCTTTTCAAACAACTTTGTCAGGTTTGCTTATGAATACAGTTCAAAAAAATGCTTTTAAAATCATATTTCTCATCAGAAGCTACCAATAATGTTGGGGATTTTTTTTGAAATATCTGGGTATGTTGTCACAATATCACTACCTGGAGTTTTACCACAGAGTAATGTTTCCTGTATGTTTCAGTGTAGATCAGAACTTAGTTTTCTAGGTCACCTTAGAGATAAAATCCAAGCTGATAGCTTCAAGTAGTATTTGTGTGTTAACAATGCCTTTCTGCACACCCATTTCGCTCAGAAGGAATATTTCCATCTGACAGAAGAGAAGGATGTTTTATTCCTTGACACATCTGTTCCTTACCCTTAAAGTACATGCTTCATCTGCACTAAAAGTATTATCAACTGAATTTATGAAACACTTAGGCACATTAAGCATCTATGTAAATCTCTACTCGGCCCTTTATCAGGACAGAATAGGAAAAGAAGGCAAGGGGGGAGGAACAGCGAGGGGTCCAACTGGCAAAGTAACTGATCATCTCAACCACCACAGTCTTACATGAAATAAGAACTGACACACTGACACTCTCACGTGTAAGTGATATTAAAAGAAGGCAAGATGAATTTTAAAACATTTTATTGTACAAAAGATGAACCGAACCAAAACTGAAACATTTTCTACAATTTTAAGAGTTTTATTCTGCAACTTGTGCTTCCACATGCTTTTCCAAAAAGCCACGATAAAACAGCTCAGTAGTTCCACTTCCTTCTTACCAAGAGTATTGAACAAACTGTAGCTGTATCAAAATCTGTTGTTTATTCTTTGTATTCCAAGAACTGCTGAAGTCTTTTCTTATGTTCTGGAGATACTTGCACTGCACTAAAAAACAAAACACAGAACATAAGGTTTTATGTTAAATGTAATACACCACAAAATAAAGCCTCAAGCCAAAACTAAGTATACATTGAAATAAACAGCTACACTTGAGCTGAAATTTAGAAAACCCAGCTGTATGAAAAACCTGCGTTCCAAGAAAAACGCACAAAGGTAGATATTAATTATTAAAAGTGTCAGTTCTTAACCTCAACAGCTTTCACTACTGAAAGACACTTGTCCCCAGAAACCTCATCTACTTCTTTAGCCACGTAAATCATGGAATCACATACTGACAGAACATCCTAAATTGGAAGGGACCCACAAGGCTCATTCATCTCCTGGCTCCACAAAGGACTACTTAAAATTAAACCATGCATGTGAGAGTGTTGTCCAAATGCTTCTTGAACCCCAGCAGGCTTGGAGCCTTTTCCAGTACCCAAACATCCCCTTGATGAAAAACCTTTTCCTAATATCCAATATGAACTTTCCCTGATTCAGCTTCGTGAGCAATTGTTTACCTCGCAGGAGTCATTTAAGTAAGAAAGAATCTCTCAGAAGTGATCTCTCCTGTACTTCTCGTACTTCGAACTGAGTGACATTTCATCCCCACAGAGATGGGCAGATTCTGAAGGGTGTTTCAGTCCCACTTATTTAGAGGCCAAGTATAAGAGTCTGCCTGCTGTGATAGCAGCTGAGAGTCAGACAACCAAGAAGGGTGGGAACTTGATTATGTGGGGGCTGCACAGGTTTCTCAGAATTCTCTCCCCACTAAACAGATATTTGTCTGTACCTGATTTACTTTCTTTTCAACAGCTACAATTTAATAAATGAGTGGTATTCATGGACCGCTTCTAAAGAATTCATGAAAAATCACTGAACATCTGCCCAGAAATCTTTGAATAAGTTTCTAACAGGGACCATACATCTATGCAAGAATTTTGTAAGGTTCAACAAGCCAAAACACACTAAAATACCAAGTTAGAAAAACGTCTTAAAGGGATTCTTGCAAAAACATCCATTTTTCTACAGTAACATTTAACTGAACTAAATTTAGCAAGCAAGGAATCATGAAGTTCTTACTTTAAGTGTTCTCCAAAGACAGTAGTTATCCGGTACAGCGCGGTTTTCAGAGACGCTCTAAGTGCAAATCTTAGCGTTTTGTAAGATGTGTCCACCAGACTTCCTGAGATCCTGGGAGGTTTGCTGGAAACATGAGGCAGTTTGAAGTGTCTGTCTACAACCTAATTGAGAAAAAAAAAAAACACAGATTAGCTTACTTCATCTGTTTAATTACTTTATAATAGAACTAGCAACATGTCCATGTTAAATAAAGCACAAAAAAGAAGCACAAGTTCAGAAATTCACTAAGATATGCATCTAAGACCAAGCTTTGTATTTGAGACCTTTCATTTCTAGGCCATCAATATGAGCACAGAAAGATGTTCTGTGAAATAAGATTCTCTGATAATGAGTCTTAAAAGCTAAGCACAGCACACACACTGAAGTATGAAACCAATTCTGTTCTGTATTATGCCTTGATTCCTTAAAAAAAAGTGGCTTTCCCCTTTCCTTCCCCCCAGTGCTGGTTCTTGGAATAGATAACTTATACTGAAGAGCTTAAATAACCTCAAAATTCTTTCCAAGAATCTCCTCCATTGAGGAAGTATAAAATGATTATTTCAATAAGACATGCATAGCCTTGAAAACAAATGTGCCTTTAAAAAAAAAAAAGTACTCATTTCCAAACCTCGATAATTTGAACAATTTGAGTAATGCCTTAGTGTTAGTAGAGAAACACCACGCTGATCTTATCTCCTGTGATTTGCAATGTCTTCAAGTGCTTTGGGTTGCACAAGGAATTGTGTACAGCAACTAAAGATGAAGCCCTAACTACGCTTAAAATATAATAAGTTTGCTGCATCCCTGAAACAAGGTTTAACTGAGCACTTAGCACCATTTATTTTTTAAGTGAAACATGCCAGTAAAAATGTGGCTTCTACATTTCATAAATCTAACGAGGTTTTTATTCAGCTGTTTCATAATTAACTTAGCAGCTATTAGCTGTTTTGTTTAGGTTATATGCAGATGAGAAGCTATTTATGGCAGTGACAACTTTAACGTTATGATTGGTCAGCAGTATCAAAATATAAAATTAACAAAACTCCTTCTCCTCTAATAAGCTTGTTCAGTGGTAAGGAAAAGTTAATGGTTTTCACCTCCTGAAGCGTCAGTAGAGTATTCAGGATAGCTGGCAGGGTAGTTTGAACAACTCCAAACTGGTCTTCAGTAAAAGAAGCTGCTACCAAATGAGACAGACCTTTGGGGAGGGAAAAAAGTCCGCTATAATTACAAGATTCTCAACTTGTGAACCATTTACAACAATCCCATTTTTGCATGAAGATTCTCCTAGTGTGGTGGAATTCTTAAGACTACAGCCAAGTAACAGGTACCTCAGCTTTGACTTGCTTCAGGACTAAATCAGACACTGGTTTGACAGCTGTACAGTTGCTTGAGATTAATAAAGGAAGTGATATGATAAATAAAATAATTTTTAAAAGAGAATTGTCTCCCTTTGCACTCCTCTGATCGGAACTGTACCTGACATCAACCAAAAGACAAGACCTATTTCACAATCCCAGCGATACAGAAACATTTCTGGATCATTTAACTTTTTGTTCAGCTTGTACAAGAACTTTACTACTCCGAAGGGAAATTTGGATTTAGCTTCCCCTTCTTGGTTTATTAGTTTATCCTATTTTTAAAATTGTACAGCCTAGCCCCTTGGCCCCTGTTAAAACACAAATGGCACTTTCCGCTCATGTGTAAAGCTGTAGGTATTATTCCCATCTCCGAACTGTATTTCTTGGCTCATCACCTTCAGTCTGGCACAGCCAGTCTTATCTGCCCATAAAACATCTAACCTAGGAAGCTGATCAATGTTTGCACAGTCTAATACTATAAAAGATTCCATAAACACTGCTATTTGCTCTTGACTTTGAAACAAACAAGAAAATCCTGTTGTGCAACCACACACTCACTGTTATTTTAAATCTCTCTGGACTATCTCTTCCCAATTATTTTTTAATTTATTACTTAAGTGCCTCCCCATCACTCCCTCCCTCTGCTCTCTGTGATTAACAAGAGAAAAATTCAAACCCTTTTTACAGCAGGCTTACTTCCTAAAAACATTGTAAGTTTATTACTGAAACTAATGTAAAAGAGATTCATGTTGGAGAAAAGCAACAGAAATCAAGTTCAGGAATTGCTACCAAATCTCTACAGAGCAAATTAAAGGTGCAGAAAAGCTGGGAACAGAAACCGCTTACCTTCCAATGCCCAGATGTGCATTTGGGCATCAGAGAAAACAGCTTGGATGGAGGCCTCTGGATGCTGAGAAGAAATCAAAGCATTCTGAGTGCAGGTTCTAAACAGTGTCACCAACATTGCAGGTTTCAATTAAGGTATCAGACATCTGACAGGGTCACATCCCTCCCCTCAGAAAAGATCTGCAAGGCCAGCAAACTTTAGGGAACGCATAGAAAAATCTGATCTTTCAATAAACCAAAGTTCTTTTGGGGCAGGAGCTGCCCACAAAGCTATAGCTCCAACTGGAACTTCCAAAAAAAAAAAAAGAAAGTATATCAGCTAACAAGCTTCCGAGGGCTAAATAAGCAATACAATCCCTCCATTCCTGTTTCATCGTCTTATTTGATTCAGTCTCCATTCCATTCTGATCCGTCTAACTGATCAGAAAACACTGCTGTACACGTAAGCATGAGTCATTTTCACATGCACAGAAAAGATCTGCATATAAAAATATGAACTTTACTTGCAAGAAACATTTAAAACTATGAAAAACAAAGATCTACTGTAGCGGAGAGTGCTTCTGTAAAACTTAATTGAACAAAATTCAGTTATATGAAGAGCAATGCTCAATTGGTTTTCTGCATAAATACTACACAAGTTTAGTTTAAGCTCTCAAGTTCACCTGGAAGGCAGTAGTTATGTTAGTATGAGTATTTCAAAAGGAGAAATTCCCAGCATTCCAGCTACCATTTCTCCCACAGAGGAAAACTATGAAGCATTCACTTGGTACACAGACCTGACAAAAAGAAATTAACTGAATTCTAACTTTAACTAGAGGCCATATTATCTAACAATTAGCATACAGAGACAATTGCATTTTTATGTTCTCACTTGTGTTTTACTACACGATACTTTAAGCAAAGTGCAGTTTATAGACAGCCTAGTTTAAACGAGTATTTTTATTCTTTTATGCATGTATAGAATTCCTGCTGCAGTAGGAATCAGTCACAGAATCATTCAGGTTGGAAAAGGCCTCTACGATCATCTAGTCCAACCTTTAACCTACTACTGACAAGTCCACTTCTAAACTGCGCCACTCTGCTCTACATCTACGCGTTTCTTGCAGAGCTCCAGGCACAGTGACTCAACCACTTCCCTGGACAGCTATTCCAACGCCACACAACCCTTTCAGTAAGGAAATTTCTTCTAATATCCAACCTAAACCTCCTGTGGTGCAACTTGAGGCTATTTCCCCTCGTCTTAGCACTTGGTGCGTGAATCTCACAGTAAAAACAACAGTGTACATATGGAAAACCTTAAATTAAAAAAATAATTTTGTAATCATTGCTACATGTAAGAAGCACAACGACAAAGCAGATCCCATCTGCGCATGCATTTGTAGACTATGCTGCTCAGCCACAAAACAAGACCATGACTACCTTGCTGAAGAAATACATTATCAGCGCTCGTCTTGACAAGAAGTTTTTTATCTGAAAAGAAATAGAAAATTTAAAATATTGCATTTATCTGAAGGTATGCACAGTTGGACCTCCTCAACTCTACTATTTTTTCCATAGTAAAAAGGAATTGGGTGTGGGGGGAAAGGTTTTTTTTATTAAGTTATGTAAGATAATTGGAGAAGGAAGTGTTCATTCAAAAAAATGAAAAGTTCTTTCAGCAGCGAGAACACCTAAGCTGTGCTGGCTGTAACTTATCTGTGCCGCAACTTTTACTCTACCTGTTCTTGCTTGTTCTGAAGCCATGTGTAAATAAAGCTGGGCTGTACTGCCTCACTGCCAACTCTTGCAACAGAGAGCACTGGGAAGGATTCGTGGTGGGAACCATTCATTTGCAGACCTACAAGAGAAATGCAGTCTCTTGAAAAAACCAGTTGCTGTCACTTTAGTCCTAAAGATACAGATCTCTACTGCCATCTGTTACACCTATGACTGGAAGGCTAAGAACAAGTGTAGTGGAAGAGTGTCTACCTGAACCTGATGTCCACAGCTTTGGTCCCCTTCTCATAACATGAGGACTTTGGACTGATCCATGCCAAGGAGAGTTTAAATCCAGAATTCCCACCTTGGAGGTTAAAGCAGGTGAACTGAAAGGTGAGCCAATATCAGACCCAGGTGATGTCTTTGAAGGCATTAGGGGCGATTTAACCAGGGAAGACATGGAGGCTCTGTGAATGACGTTAGACCTCTGTGACTGGAATGGCATGTCTTCTGTCACCGCAGCTCCTGACAACAGAAACACACTGCGTGTAAACAAACAGGCTGACACGTATGAAATAGGTAATGGGTCTGCTATTTGATTGCTATTTCAACAGCTTCTGTATGGTCAGAATTCTCATTAATGGACATTGTTTCCACTGTGGTCTTGCAAAGAAGTAAAAAATCAACATGAGTATGAAGTTGAAAGTTCATCAGTTCAAGAACAAGTGAGAAGATCTGTCTGGATCCCCCCCCCCCCCCTTTGCTAACTAGCATTACTATGTGCTGGTATGTATCAATGTAAGGTATGTTTTTAGTATTAAGTACCAGAAAACAAAGCTGCTTAAGGACAATCCCGACGTAAGAATGCCAATTCTTCCTCATTCTGCTTGGTAAGTTAGAAAGACACGTCAGTGTCAAATTCCAAGGCAACAGCAGCACTAGAAGAAATCCACCTCTGACATGCCAACAGTTCCCTGCTGTTCCCAGGACAGGAGTATACTTGTGTCCCAGGCACTGACTGCTAAGGGATTCAGTTACCTGGCAGCCCTCGTGCTAACACAGCTCTGCTGCCAGGAACGATGCCTGAGTCCGTCATGTGAAACACCCCAAATGCTTGCCAACCGCACACAGCTCACTCGAGTCAAACTGGCTTTTCTTTTACTACCGTGATACTCGGTAAACTGCATGAACATATTCAAAGTCCCTATAACAACAAAACAAAGAGTAATTTCACCATCTTAAACTAATCACAAGAGCAGCCACACAAATCATAATGCCTCTCTTGGCGAGACTTAAGTTCTCCCTGTAATAGGCTCAACCACTTACTAAAATTGTGATAGTTACTTTCTTAATTAATGCAAGTGTGGAAAAATACACTGTATTGAACATATCATACAAAGCAAAACAAGTAAGCATGCTCTTTCAAAGTTCTCCATTTATTCTGGGGTTATTGCAACAAGAATAGTTAAAATTAAATTGGGGTTGGGAAGTGTTGTTTGTTTTCTTTTTAATTGTTTCCATTTATTTGCAGAAAACCCCACTACTCATTTTTCCATATAATTAAATTCATACTAACGTACCTATGTAATCTATAGGTATTTCCATGCATTATAAACTCTTATGAGCATTTCCTCACAGTACCTGGAGTCTGTGGAGGTACTTTCATCTCTCCTGCTTGCTGTTTTGCTCTCCCGTTTGCTGCTGCAGCTTCCTGCTGTGTGATCAGCCGCTGGGTCAGATCACTCAGAAGACTCAAACACTCCCTCGATATCGCAGTCCAGTTGTGTGGGTGCCCACCTAGCAGCATGCAGACAAAATGAAACGCAGTAGGCATGTTTGATCCTGATGTTCACCACTGCATCTATTCTGACAGTGCACATTTGCTCTCAGCTTAAGCTTCAAAGACCATAGTGCCATTCAATTTCTGAAAAGCCACTGTGTTTTCACTGCGACCGTTTATTTATACTGAAAGGAAAATGAAAACATGGACAGATTCTACCCTCTGTCAATGAATAACTCTAAAATAGACTTCAGCAAAACCCATTAAGCAAGTGGGAAACGCAGGCAGTTTGGCCCATCAGATCTGATATCTGCTAAACAACTAAAATGAACCAAGTGATACCAACGGTGGTGGTAAACAATTCTGAAGTAGTGCAAACATCAGAATTCCTGATGAGGTGCCACAAAGTTTTTGAAGTCTTCTAGGCAGTTTCAATTGCCCTTCTCTGCCCTATCTTTGTATATAGCAAGAGGCTTGTGTACTAATTAGAATCATAGCCATTGTTTGCTTTCAAAACTCCAGTGGTGACTCATTATTTATGCTCAATTTAATCTCACATCTGACCATTAGGCTCACATACACATCTGTTAGATAACTCAGTTTAGACTGTTTGATGGGTGATGTCAAGAGGACCCTGCTTTCAATACTTTAAGACCTGTGTTTCCTCATGGCTGTCATTTAAATCAAACAACAGGGACCAATGTTTATTGAGTTTAGTAGACGAAATGATATGAATACAGGTAATTAAGCATTCTTTTGGAACAAGCATCAGAGAAATACTTTTACTTATGAGGTCTTCCAGATTACATAGCATACATCACAGCATTAAAAAAAAAAAGACTAGTCAAAGCATCGACTAGCATTAAAAAAAAAAAAAAGAAAAGAATCAACATGAGAGAGCTTTTATAATTACCTGGCTGACTAAGGCTAAAGACTTCCTGCCGTCGAACAGGGGAATACTGGGAAAGCAACATCAAGTCTTGCAAGGCTAAGAACTGCAAAGGAAAATGTTTTAGTTCACACAAAGTCCAAGTGGGTTCCTTAAAAACTGTACTTACACAAACAAATACAATCGCTAATGAAGACTGAGTTTACAAAGACTAAAACCAGCACAGTGACAGGAGAAAAAGTGGCGGCAAACGACTGCACGTGTCCCTGGAACCACTTTGGATGGGGCTGCCGAGTAGAGCTTCAGAGAACTTTACCGTTCTTTACAAATGACCTACCGCACTATTTTTTTTAATCTTAACAGCTAACAATGCGGACAAAAAGAGCTCAGAAGTCTAAAGACAGAACTGTTTTAGCAAGCCAGAGCTCAGCTGCAGCGCACCATACGGTACAAAACCTAATAGTGCTTTTTTCATGTAATTAACTAGTTAACGTGGCAGTCCAATGATAGCCGGATTTCTCTCACTATGCAAGATCCAATTATAAACTAGACACTTTAGTTAACTGCTGAGATTATAAAGCAGATTGTGCTGTGCTCAATTCTTCCCTGCAGATCCTTTGATAACGCAAAGCTGAAAACAGAATTCAAACGAATTGCAGCTTATTATACCTTTAGTTTTATCAGAGATCTGTATAATCATTAAGTATGGATCTTCCACGTGCAGAATATTACCTTCATTTACATAATGCTTCTTATATGAGGTCAATTTTATTTAATTATAACCAGTAAGTTTGATTAATGTCTACCATAGATGGACCAAAATTACTCTCCTTTACTCACAGATTTTAGTTGTTTTTGTATTATTGTCTTTTGGGGAAAAAACATCTCAATTCCCAATATAAATATGGAAATAATTTTTAATTTCAAGAGAGATCACATGTTACAACTCAAGCATAAGCAGTATGGGCAAAACATTAGAAGTGTACAAAGCTATGACAAAATTCCTGTTTACTTGACAGAGACCCAAAGCTGAAAAAGTTTAAAAAACACGTGTCATTAACCTTTTTTTGTGTTAGCATCAGTACAAACTAGCGCATGTGTTGCGGACAAATACCTCCCACCTCTAATTAAAGTAGTCTGTCTTCAGGCTAAAAGTAGCACAGCATAGTGAGCACCAGCAGATGTCACTACTAACCAAGTTTTCACCACTGAGCGAAACTGCCTTCTTGAGTGTGCTGAGGAAGCTGTTTAAAAAATTAAGAACTAGCACCGCAGTTAAAGTAACTGCTACACAGAAGAGCACGGTTTCAGAATCACCTTCCTAGCACACATCTAGCCAGGAAGATGGAGGAAGACCACTTACCTTTATAATCAGGGGAGGGTTGCTGTTTAAGATTTTAGGCAGGCACTGGTCTGTCTCCTCAGCAAAAGTTGGCTGAACAGGAAAATGATGTGTCTAAATATAAACATCAGAAATCGTGTTATTCAGAGCAAAACACAAGGAAAAAAGCTTATGAAACACCACACCTGAGCTGTTACTTGTTAGAAGAACATTGAACTACAAAAGCACGTACCCAATTGCTTCAACTTACTGTAAGCTAGCTTGAACAGCAAGAAAAGAAGTCTACTCTTTACATTTAAAACCGCAGTCTCAGAAAATCCAGCTACCTTTATCTTCAAATACCTTCCATGTATCCATATAGTTAGGCACATCATATCGCTACAACAGTAACCTAAACTACACACTTGTGGGGAAAAAATCTAGCAATGCCACACAGAGAAACAAGACAAATCTACACTACAGGTCTGTCTTTAATAGCACAACCAATATGGTGAAAACCAGAGGGGTTCCTTTATCAAATAAAGGAAGACTTTAGAACTCCTCTCTTACACTGTTTCACTGATAAACTAAGAAGTTCTTAGGCATGATATCTGTATTCTGTGCTTTAACAGAATTTGTTTCTGGTCTTGCAGCTACATTGTTTAAAATGCAAACTACAGTGCTTAAAATTTTATCAAATATTTCATCTTTTTAACACTACTTAACATGAATTGGGCACAGATTACCTGTCTGTCCCGTGTCACTGTTCTTGTATTATAGACCATTGCTTTTTTTCCTCTTCCCTTTCCAACTATGAAATCGAAATTTATAATAGCAATTGCTTTCAGAGGGTTAATAAAGTGACTGTGTAGAACTGACTGAAGTTTACATCCTTACTGCCTTTTCTGTTAACACACTGCAACCATTTGCAAACAGCTCTGGAAGTGTTCTAAGCTAATCAAAGATTTCAGGCGGGTAAGCTTGTCTTTTGTTCAGCAGTCAAAAGGGCAACATCCATTTTATATCTTCACAACTCGATGCTTCTTTTCTTTTCGATACTTTTGTAAGTGATACAATAATTAGTGACTTACAAGGTCCACTGGCACTTCAACTATTATCCTCTGAAACAGGTTGTTCACACATCAGAGCTGCTGTTCAGCTGTCTACAGATTCTGCCATCATTACAGCAGTTATGCTTGACTTGTTGTTAATCCTTTTTCCACATACAATCACAACAAACAGAGACCTTTTAAAATTAAAGCTAATACTCCAAGAAGCACTGTGTAACCTTTCATCCCTTAAGAGTGCTTCATACCAGTACATTGGCCAGGGATCTAAACCTCACTTGTTTTCCTACTGATATGCAGTTTAAGACAGTGTTCAAAAAAAAAATAATCCAAGTTAGATGAACACTTTTTCTTCAATTCTTACAAAGAAATATCTGGATTAGCCAAATATCAAAACCCCCAATTCTCTGGTGGCAAGACTTCCTCCTCACCCCTCCAACCCCCATCACCGTCTCAGATTTATTTTTAATAAGATTCATTATATATTTAAATGGTCTTTTTTTAGCCATATTAATTTGTAACAATGATTGAATGAAAAAGCAAAAATTTTTTAATTCCCAAGATTGCTTGGGGTCTATTTTAATACTGCAGCCTGAATTCTATTAACATGTCTCTACATAGGAGAACTGTGGATTTTGATGACTTGTTGAAATTTGAGATTTCCAGAGCTTAGCTCACAGAACACTGACATCATTTTCTTCTCTTTTCTACTGAGAAATTGGATTGAGAGCTATACATTTCCTGGGTGTATTATCTTCCCATGTAACCTGCAGCTGTTTGTCACAAGTCTTTGGATAGTCCCACGCTCAAACACAAAATCATTGCATGGGAACACAGCCAGAGACCAAGCTGACAAGTCCTGCCAGGCACTAAAGGGTCCTGTGCTGGCACAGCATCCTGACACCCAAAGAGGACAAAGAACAGGTGCAGTTTCTATGAAGTACAAAGATACGTTTTTGAAAAAAAGTATCTGTGAAACACTGTATTATACCTTCAGCATTGCAACTGAATACTAACCTCTGTAGCATAGATCTTGAAGAGTAACCAGGCAATGTACCAGGTAATCAGAAGAAATGCACCACATAACCAGGTATGGTAGAACAAAGAGAGGTCCAATAAGCCACTCAGAGTGTCAAGGGGATGCAATTTCCTGCAGATAAAACATCAAGAAGATACAAGTATTTTTATTACGGAAGACATCTATTGTAAGCTGTATTCTTGCAGTTGATGCCGTTGTAAAGTTGCCTTTTTATTTTCCTCCAAAAAGTTTCCTAAAGATGCTAAGGGATCCCATTTCTTTAATTTTTCAGTAATTGATTAAATGAAATTAAAATTACTGAAATTAAGGAAAAAACTAATACAAAATAAGTATTAATGACCGCAGTCATTTAAGGCATTAAGAGCTCCAGCTTCCCCATTTTAAGAGAAATGATAGCCGTATTTAAAATGCAAATATGCTGAAAACCACAGAAGCAGATAAAACACGTGAGATTGGGAGAGATCAGCCTCTTTTAGGTTTATGAAAATAAAGGATATCAAAGAGGATTTCTTAATGACCATCTATAAGATGATTTCTACTGGGGTGTTGTTGGCTCTCTTCAGATTTATTTCAGAAACGTCCAGTGCTCCCCAAGTTCTGCACTGGGAAGCGAGGGACAAAGTCTCACTACATGCAAAAAACCAAGTTGCTAAGAAAAACCAAGTCACTAAGCTGGACTACTTTAGCAAAGGGAGCTGTTGGCAATATTCTCCTGTAAGTACTGTAAGCACAAAGTATTACCCACCTGTCTATGTGAAGATCCATTGTGGTACTTATCCATACTTTCGGGATATAACCTAGGGGAGAAAAAAACACAAAACAACAAAAACAAAACACTGAAACAAGTAAAACACTGACAAGCATGTACACAAACAGGCCAAAAAGAAGATCAAAGTACAATGCACGTACAGAGACAGAATGGCTTTGTAACATGCATGCACTAGGAAACAATCTGCCTTTCGGTTTTCTTTGCTTTGTCTTTTTTTAAAAAATAGGAACAAGAGAATGAGAAAAGGCTTCAGGACAGCAAATTTACAGAGAGATGTAGATCTTATTACGAGTTTTCTTGCTAGCTTCTCAGCATTGGAATTATTTCTGTTTCTGCCCTAACAAAAGAGGGCTAACATTAATTAATATTAATTCTCACCACAGCTCAGGCAGCATCAGAGTGCTTTTAAGAGAGTGGAAATTGATAGAGATGCACTGTAATTGTAATTTACCCCCTAACGTAAATAAAATGGAAGCAATTCTAGCATACTTTTACATTATTTAGGAGTATAACTACAACCATAACAACAACAACAAAATCACTGATTTTTTGGAAGTCCAGCCCAATCATCCCCATGAACATAGAATATTCACTATACTTTTAAGGAATAAACTTTGGACTCACTCAGAAAGGAGGCATATTGCTTTTTTTCTCCCAACAATAAAAAATGCATTTGGAAGTAAAGCCAAAGTGCTAATTTTTGCTTTAAAATAGTAAAAACATACTAACACTACACACATTGAAGTCATACCCACTGCCAGTATGTCAGGTTCACCTCTAAGGCTGTGTTCCCAACGCCAGGCAACAGAAGGAACAGGCCAAGGCATGGAGATGTTTACCCATGTTATAAAAGATTTGGGAATATTTAAAGAAAAAAGGGAATATAAATTACAGTTGAAAACAAAATTTTGCATTCGCACTTTGGAATATTTTTGCACATTTTCAGGTCTTTTTGACACAGATCAGGATAGACATACAAAGAGCAGCCCAAAGCATAAGGTTTTCAAATGCAGGCCTGTAAAATGCTCGCTGGTTAGTTTGGTAGCTCCTCCTGTGTGCGAGTTACTTCACAGCTGCCTGTAATGAGACTTCCCTCACAGAAGAGACCAACCAGAGACAATCCTCTGGAGGAGGACCAATGTTTCAGCACAGCGTCCAAAAACACAAGATTTCAGGCTAGAAAATTACTGTTCCCTGCTGTCTTCATAGAATACTGTCATGTTCTTACAGTATTACCAACTAGGTAAGAAATCCTTACAGAAGGTGCTAATCTCCTTGGAGAAGAAACATTTCTCACATACTAAACAAAATTCTAAGACGCTTTAAGAATTAATACTAGTGCATGAGCACTGTGCCTTTTCTCACCGTTTGAGAGAGCTGTTACATCTCTTTGCTTAAGTAAGTCTGTATGCCTGCAGCAAGCTACCTGAGGGGCTGAAAACCAGCACAAAACGCCTGCCTGCCTGAAACAATCAGTTTTCAAAAATACAGGAATTAAAAAATTAGAGAACTTCAGGAATCCTTACCAAAAAAGTAATATGCAACACAGAAGTTTCTAACCAAATACAGCGATTCCACACAACTGTGTTTAACAAGGAGAGGCAAAGATCTTCTGAAACGTAAGTACTTGTATTGCTAAAAACAAAAACATTAGTTTAATATTCTGCATTCAGAACAAAGCAACGAAATGGTAAAAAAATAATGACAATGTCCTTAAAAACTTCTGGTCAAGACAAATTTAAAAAAATAGGTTAAGGCAATGCCAAGTGTTGCACCTACTATTTATTCTCCCAGGCAATTTCTGTCATTTTAGAATCATCTCTACTTTTCATCCCTTTCCTTGTAGCGGTATGAAAATGTATAGGGAAAAAACTGACTGCATACAATGGGAAACAATAAAAAAAGCTGCCTAATGCAAAACAAACAACAGACATTTCATCTGCTAGATTTCAGGTTAGATTAACAACTGTTCCATTAAAACGCAGGGAAAATTCAGATATATGAGAGTTATATTGCCAGCAATCCTCCAAGCAGCAACAGCGGTGTAATACTGATGCCCTTCTCCGTGCAAACAAATTACATCTTTCCAAAAGAACAAAGCAACCTGTCTGACACTGTATGTAAATGAAGCAAAAGCAATTTTACTTTTTATTCAGCTAAGCTGCATTTAAATTAAAAAAAAAAAAAGAAATAATAATATTTGAATAATACAACTCTAAAAAATACTAACTAAAGCATCACCAAAATGATGCTCGGTGTGCTGATAAACTGAATGGGCATAGATTGACTTAAAAGTGTTCCACTAATACAACCAACCTCGTGTAAAGGCACATTTTGCCAAATTGGTTGGACTTCGTAAATCTAGGAATCATGTAAAGTTAGCGGCTGCTGTGAGACCACGTGAACAGAAGAAATACTTTTGAGATGATGTTTCACAAGCCACCCCTCACCACTTCTCACTGGTGAGATTTCTGCAGAACTGCTCGAGGCTCCTCCAAAGGGATTAATGCAATTCCTGTTTCATAGCAGCACACACATGAAGTAACTTCGGAGGCTGAGTTTTAAGCAACTATCTATATGCTATTTAGACTTTAAATAATGTGGTATGCCATTGCAACTGACATTATTTTTATTTTTTAAAATACTCATGATTTTCAGCTTTTAGGTGACCTTTTTTTTGTCAGTCCCTGAAGTTAACGATCAGTTTGTGGATACCGTCTCTTTCCAGAAGCTCACTTTCTGCAGTGAAAGTGATCTTAATCAACTTCTAAATGCAACAGAGGGGCTTCGTCAGTCTGGATTTCTATGTTCATTTGAAAGGGGCTGAGCAGGAAGAAGGAAGGTGAACACCACTGGCATCGGAAGCTATGTGAGTACACACTTCATCTATTAGTGAAAGTTATCAGACAGCTGGTACAGCCATATTAAAAAAAAAAAAATCAAGGCTTTTTTGATCAGTTTCACTTAGACATCTTTCCACAAAGGTATTTAAATCTCTTACCTGTATAATTGGAAATGGCAAATAATTCATGTTGTTAATAAGATACAAGAGACTATAACTGTATCCAATGAAAGCTCCAGAAAGTAGAAAAAAGAGGTGATACTCATTTAGGCACATCTGAGGAACAGCATCTTCTGGGCTAAAATAGAGAACTTAGTATTAATTCAAAGTTTAAAAAAAAAAGTAGTCGTTCTAGTCTTTAGAAGTTTGAATTGGAAGTTCAATTTTACTCTCCTGATCAGTACCCATGATGATATCTCAGTAGGTTTTTTCCTAAAGTACAACGCTCACTATCTTTGTAATTTATATACGAGGATGCTTCTGATATTCAGTATGTCACATCAACCAAAAGACTGAGAATCAGTTCAAATAACCGTTCTGTCACCATTCGACTTTCCATTAACAGTTCCAGCAATTCTGTTTTTCTGGCCCAGTTATCTCTCTACGCATCACAATATTTATAAAATAGGATACTGCCTAGCCTTTATTAAAGGCTATCAACAAGAAATATGCTCATTTTTGATAGTACTCAAATTTTAGCCTTCTGCTTAAAAAAAGGCCATGGGTAAATACATTTTACAATATAAATTCTTTGCGTAATTTATCCTTAACGCTCACGATTACCTTTCTGAAGGTGTGCAGGGCACAGCAAGAAACTGGAACTTCCCTTTTGTCATAACTGCAGCGCACCAAGCAACCAGCATTCCCATTACAGCGTGAACAGCTGAATGGATAACTTGCTGAGGATGAATAATTTTTCCTATCAGCGCTAATCGAGAGCATGGTATCGATGGCACAACTGTAAATAAAAGCCAAAAGTGAATTTTCAGTTGTTACTAACAAAAACCCCCATTTGAAAAGAATGCCACTGGCACCAAAGAACTTTTCAGCTGCAGTCAGCCTCTAGTAAAGAAATCAACGAAGCAGCTAAGCTGAAGGGGGTGTCAGCCATGAAGTAAGCAGGAATCTGAAATGCTTTTCCTTTGGCTGTTGGAGCCCCCCTCGGACTCACACAAGTCCACTGTTTTCAAGGCCTCCCTGCGTCACTGCAGTAATGAGTAAATACAAACCATTACCTCTGCCTAAAACTAACTTCTCTCTACATTAATTTATAAAGAAATCTGTCAGTGCTAAGTACATTGAATGTAAACGCAAATTCCTTAAATGGCCATCCGTTTTAAGCCAGGTTTTATAGCGAGTTCAGCAATGCGTATAACCCACCTGCGTAGAATTCGACGTTGAAGATGCTTATTACCAGTATCACCACAGACATAAGGAGGATACAAAAGATGACATACGAAGTATACAAATCATTGAAGGAGTCTAAGATAAGAAAAAACAATTATTGCTCAGAAGATTGCAGTAACAAAGCAGTGACGTTAATTAACAGAGTAACAGTTAAGCCTTTAACAATAACCCATTGAGTGCACAAAGAAGAGCAATGTTCAAAGGACTGTAATCTCATACTAGATCTGCCCAGCTGTGTGACACTTCTGGATACAAATACACTTAAGTTTCACATAAAAAGTACTTTATACCCTTAAAACTAGTTTTCTGATAAGCCACCACTCAGAGCTTTATTAAAAGTAAAATCAACGTGAATTTAACCGTAGGTGATGTTACACAGCTTCCCTTTGCTTAACAAAAGCTGTGACCATACGGTCACACTAGGCAGATAAGAAACTCCTCACAGAATAACTGATTTTGTTTAGTTGTCTTTCAGGCCTTTATATTTCCAAAGGCAAAAAGAAATCAAGTTTCTCTGCCTCGAGCAGCTAAACGCTCACAGGTATCAAGCTTCCAGCTAAACGCTTCCCTTAATTTTCTGCGCGTACGCTGGAGGGAGAGAGAGCTCACCACATCGAGCGTGCTCTTTTGGGAATTCCACTTGAGATTCAAAGCATCGTGATGTGAGGAAACTTAAGTGCTTCACGGAAGGAGCAGTTGCCCATGGTGGAAAGGGGAAGCGTGTCCAAGTCCTCAAAGCAGAGGGCTGCCCCTATCACCTCATTTTTTCTCTGAAGGATATACTTATTGCTGCCTAGAGAAAGCCACGGCTACGGTGGTTACAAGTAACGCAGAATTTTACACTTCAAAGCCTGCACACCACTTAGAAACGCACAAAGAAGGGAAACGCAAAGCCAGGCAGCCTCTACCCGTCCCGAGACCGAGCCCAACACAAAGATGGGGAACGAAACACAGAGAGGCTTTTTGTAGGGCCACAAAGGCACCAAGGAACACCTCGCTAAACGCCTGGCTCTACACCGGGCGCTAAGGCACCGGGCCCGGGCCACCCACCGGCGATCCAGCGCAGCGGGCGGAGCGGCTGGGCGCGGCCGAGCAGCACGAAGGCGGCGGTGCAGGCGGGCAGCAGCAGCACGGACCAGGCGACGGCGGCCGCCAGCCTCCAGCCCAGCACCTGCGGGAGGCAAAACGGCGTCAGGGGGGTGGGCAGCGGGACCGGGGGAGGTGGGTGGGGGAAGGAGGGGGTCGGGGCCGCGCTCACCTGGCGGAGCAGCGCCCGCTGCCGGCACGAGGCCGCCGCCTCCATGGCCGGGCCCGCGCCGCCGTTCGAAGGGGCCGCCGCCCGCCGCCCCCTTCCTCTGAGGCGGCTTCCGGTGCGAGGCGCGCCGGGAAAGGAGCGGAGCGGCGGCCGGTAGGGGGGGGAGCGCGCCCGGCCCCAGAGGGAAGGGGGGGGAGGGACTACAAGTCCCGGCGTGCACTGCGCCGCGGGGGGGGGGGGGGGCCGCTGCGGCATGGGGGCGGGGCGAGCTCCGCCTGAGGAGAGAAAATACCCGGGAGGGCCGGGGGGGCACACCTCAGGGTCAGCCCCTGTGGGGAGTCTGAGGTCGCCGCCAACCCAAACCAGTCACGTTCTCTGAATTTTAAGGTTTTTTTTAAACGTGTTGACAGTACCACGTATCAAAAAATGTATTTTTGAGTCCTAAAAGGTACCCAGGAAGAGAAAGGGGCCGTGCGGGAGGAAAGATTCTCACATTGATCCACGCGATGAAGATCGTGTCACAGCTTTTAATGATCACTTTCGCCTGGCATAGATATATAGATATATATATTTAAATCTAACATAACTTCTGCTTAGGAAATATTCTGGCTTTTCACATATATGCTTCTGGACGGTGTGCTCGCGGAGGCCTGGCCTTTTGCTCGTCTCCTGGACTCGCTCCCCGTCGCCTCCTTCCCCCAGGATCCTCCCGCCGCCTGCCTCTGGCAGCGCTCCCGGCTGGCAGGGAGCTGAGGCTGAAACCATCCCACAGGAGGAATGCGGTCCGGATGGATGGCGCGGGCACTGCGTCAGCCGTGCGCAGAGAGCACACCGATGTCCCCATACGCACAGCTGTGCTGCTCCGAAATACCGTGTCACAGACATCAAGGGGGAAAAACTACTTACTTCTAATATTAAAAGCAAAGGGGAATGCAAATAAATTGATTTTTGCTTAAGTTTGACTTCCAGAGTTAAATTGTAATAAATACTTATTAGAAAGGCCTAAAGGCCATCTTTGAAATGACCTGAGGGACAGAGTACATTATCTAAATACATGTTATTTAAATATTTCTTTGTCAAGAGTAAACCTCAAATAAAAGAAAGGTAATTTGTCTCTGTTCCTCAGTCTTTCACATTTGTATGGCTGTATTTTAACATTACAACTTGAAGAAAAGCTAATAAATAGTATTTATATATGGACGCCATTTGGCAGAACCCAGCTGTTAAACCCTTTTCAGGGAAGAGTTTCAAAATGTCTGTGCCCCTAACCACAGGATAATGTTTTCAGGTGGTTACATAAGAAATCTGAGATTTGAGTTTTACCTTATTTACTGAGATTTTATTAGTGTTGTTCCATTGTGAGCGGGGACAATAGGTGCAGGAAAATCCACTTCAGGGGCATCAAAGAAGTAAGCCTAAGTTATTGAAGAGGAGAAAAAAAGATCATTTAGAAAGAAACACAGTGCTGCCTCACCAGCCCCTGTTCACACTTTCCACATCCACTGTTCATGGGGTGCTAACACAGCACTGAAACAACAGATTTCAATCATTTCTAAGTGTTTTTATCAGATTAGAAATATTCAATCAAAATGGCACTCTGAACTGGATTTTTAAATATAACAGCAGCCAGTAGTTGGCTTCCCAAGGCCTTAGAAATGATCTGTACTGGAAGGGACAGGACTGCAGAAATTTACTTGACTGCTGATTAACAGATGAAGATCCAGGCAGCCTACAGTAACAGGAACTCCTGCTGACTCTTGTGTTTTGCCCTCTTCCTACATGCTGAGCAAACCTATCTATTCTGGAAACTGAAGGGGGGTCAGAACTAAAGCCAGTATGGTACCATTCTGCTTAGTGCAACTAGGAGACAAAAAATAATTTAAGTCCTTGACATTATCTATTTCAGTAGCATTATGGTCTTCTGCTTTCAAAACGCTGATTTACTAAGTTCTGGCAAGTTTGTATTTTTATACATAAGACTCGTAAGCATGCGCTATAAACTGAGCATTTAATCATTTTAAAGGATTAACTAAGCATAGCACTTGTTGGAATAAGCTGTCACTGGATACAACAAAGATTAATGCTTTGCTGATACTACGATGAATTCCAGATAAAAATTCTGTTCTGTAAGGAATTTTGTTTTAAAGCTATCTTCATTATCGAGTTTGTTATTGGCACTGTCAGTCAGATTGGCATCACTTTTTGAAATATTGAGAGATTTTCCTTTGGAGGCTTTTCGAAAGTACTTGTTTCTTGATTAAAAAAGATTTTCCAGCAACGAGCCAGCCCCTCCTTCCCTGCACCATACCATGCTGCAAGCCCCAGGTAATAGCAGGTTAAAGAGGAAAGGCGGTGCTATACCAAACAGCCGACGGACAGCAGGGCGTGGAGCAGAACAATGGTCCCCACAGTCGCCAGCGCAATCCTCCGGTTGTCATCTCTGACGGCAGGCCAGAAGGTCATCACCAGGACAGACCCCGAAAGGCACAGGGAGAACATCACCAGGACCCAGCGCACCACTTTTTGTGGAATAATCCATAAAATCTGTAAGGGAGGAAAACGATCGTCAAAGAGACTGTGTGAAGCAGGGATTAATTTATTGAATGCATTGTTCTCTGACATTTCACCACTTCCAGCCAATTTGTGCACAAATTAACTCGCGCTTATTTGAGGAATGAACAATGCTAACAGCAGCCACAGCAGCAAGGAGCTTTACTCCCAGGCATGACAAGTTCGTGTCCCCTGAATCCTTACTTGGATTTGCTGCCTCTGGGGAAATGACCTGTCCTGGGCTTTTCTGGGACCACTTGATGCTATACAAGCTTGAACAAAAAGCTTTATTTTAGCCAAGCAAAATGAGCAAGAGATTTGTTCATATTAATCAAAAAGTCTTGGGGAATGGACAATCTTGTAAGAAATAGCAATGTTTTTAAACCAGGACCTTTTATCAGGGCATGTAATATAGGGACACACTCCTTAGGCCATACGTACCGCTGTGGGAATATAAACGAAGAGGGAGTAGCCATATACACACACTATCTCCAGGAACGAGTACGAGACGATGTTCATAACTTTACTGTTCCTCCACATCAGAAATCCCCAGAGAGCAAGGGGAACAAGCCAAGCGTATGCAAAAATTGTTGTTGCGGCTATGGACACTGGAAATATGTCAAAAGATTTAACGCTGTATTAGAATACGAGCCAGAATCAAGTGTATGAAGCATTCAGCATGAAAACTAGAAAGCTGCTTTTGAAATTACTTTCAAGATGTAAAGCATAAGTTATTAATAAATTGAGAATTCTGCATTTATATCCACTTTACACCAACTAGTTTGCCAGCATTTCAAATTATTTTAAAAGTAAAGAGTTCAGAAACTGTTCCTTTGTCATTTTCAATTTCTTTATTATATTTGGGTGTAAAATGCTATTGTTTTCAGTGTGAAAAGAAGAGCCACATAGGAAAGAAAAATCTTACTTGAAAGTAGAAATTCAGCTCCTGACAGATACTGAAAAGTGAAAGTAGAATGCAGACATGCTGTAGGTTCATGCCCTAAACGCTAAATTTTGCTAAAAAACAATAAATGAGAGAACACAGATATGAGTGTCAAATCCCAAACTACTCAAGTAGTTTCCCTGAGGGCATCTGTGTTCTTCTGCAGGGACAGCAGTCTCCTTCAAACTACAAGGACAGGCAAAAGTAATTGGCTTCTGAGTCTGACTTCACTGGAGCACATATCAGTAGAGCATCTTTTGCTTATTGCTGAGTTTACCAGAAGGTAACCACTTCCAGCCCTCCGTAGGTGATATGAGTAAAAACCTAACTCAGTCATTTCCTTTCTGAGGCCTGCAGGCTCCCAGGAGCCCATGGGCCCACGAAGGCACCTACAAAAGCACCACAGTGGCCGCTGCTGGGCACAATCACTAAAGCTAGAAAAATAACTTCCAGTTAGTCCTGTCTGCTCCGCTAAAACTTTCTTTTGTAACTACTTTATGCTTCCCAGGAGCAGGGTTCTGCCAGTTACAGCCCACGTTAAGGACTACTTCTGCATGGCTAAAAATTCAAAAGAATCAATCGATCAAAAAGATTACTAAGTCAAAGCTATGGCCTGTTTATCACATTACTGCACTAGCACGTTAAAACAAGCAAGTAAACACACAAAAAACCCTCATGACTGTATCATACACTTACAAACCTTTTCTGAACTCGGGCACATAGTGGTACGTCGGCTTGCCCAGGTGGATGAAGAAGTTTGAGAGATTGCCACTAACAGCAATGGCAAAGACGAGCGTGGTGCATATCCAAAAGGGACCTTAAAAGGAATCACAAGTTCAATAAGAAAACATGAAGGAAGAAGAACTGTAAAACAACACAATTCCAGATGCTTAGCTCACAAGAAAACGTCTCACACCCCACACCTACCGTAGAGGTCAGGATTGCTACGGATATACAGCCTCACAAAGTTCCTCCCTGGTACGGGGAAAACAGATCCCTTGATTCGGTCCAGGACCTACGAAAACACACAGATTTGTCTGACTCAAAGTGTAAAAAAAGGAAGCCCTCAGTGTCTGTACAAGGTACGGCTCAGACAACAGTTCTGCTCCCCTGACAAGGAGTATTAACCTGGTAAGTGTCCACATCGAAGAATGTCTGGTAGTACTCAAACGTCCAGAACGGGGCACTTTTCTTCTGTCCCGCAAGCAGCTGTATGGTGCGAAAAGAAACGTGGAAAACATTACATGCATGCAATTTATGCGTTCCTGGTTTGTTTACCCAGTGGTTAAATGATCATAAATGACATCATTTATAACACATGCCTTCTTCCGTATCACAAGTTCCCTCACTGACAGCTGCACTAGCAGAGCCTTCAGACAAACTCTGGGTGTTTCAAAGCTTCCTGCTCTCCTGCGCTGACAGAGACACAGCGCTGGGCTTTCAGCTGCTGCTGCGCTCATCTCCTGGCACATTCGCTTAGCTCACACCACCACGATTACGGGACAACTGCCTAGGCTGCGACAGCTGGAGAGCCAACGCACGTCCCCTTTACCAGTTCCGAGACAGGGAAGAAGCAGAGCTTTAAAATCGCCCGGCACGAAGCCCCGGCGTCCTCTAGGCACCTCTCAGCGTTGCCAGCATCACTCGGGTACGTGCCGGTGGAGGCAGGGCGGGTGTGGGAGCACCACCCCTGCTCCACCGCAGCCACCCGGTGCGCTGGGGGCATCACCTCCGCTTTGTCGGAGTCATCGGTGCCCAGCAGCTCGTCGTCCTCCTCCCTGCCCGGCTCCTGCGGACGGCCACGCTGGCTCCTGGGGGCCTCGGCAGGCTCCTCGATGCTGACGGTGGTGGCGTCGGGGTTCGCTGCCAGCAGGCTGGCCGCGTCGGCGAACTCTGCAAGCAAGCACAGCGCGGGGGGGGGGGGGCGGGCCGGGCGGTGAGCGGGTGCCGAGACACCGGATGGCCCGGCCCGGCCCGGCCCCGCTCCCCAGGCCGCGGGTTCGGCTCCCGGCGCCGCCTCACCTGGGAACTGCAGCCCGTCCGCGGCCGCCATGCGGCCCCCGCCCCTCCCGGGGAGCCGCCGCCGGCTCCCAGCTCCCTGCCGCCGCCCGGCCCGCACCGGCCGCTCCGCGCGCTTAAAGGGGCCGCGCGCGCCGCGCCCCGCCAGCCAACGGGCGGCCGCGCTGCTCGCCTCTCCTCCCCCGCCCCTCGCGCTCCAGAGGAGCCTCGCGACGGAGGGCGGCGCGGCGGCCAATCGGAGGCGACGCCGCGCTTCCTCTTCCGGCTCCGCCCGCGCCGTTAAAGGGCCCGCGGCCCTGCCCCAACGAGGGGGGGGGGCTGGTGCCTATAAAGGTGCGGGTTATAAGGTGCGGTGTAAAATGCCCGCCTGCTTACGGGCATTTTGACATATATAAATATATACATATATATATACACAACGTAATGTGCTTGTGTAGGTATAATGGACATCTATGTGCGTAAACATAGGCAGTAATACATATGTATTTAAATGTATACAATATAAAATAAATTTTTATATAAAATTTATGTAAAAAATGCAATGTGTATTTTATATATAAATATATATATAGTAAGATATACGTATTTAAAAGTATATATAAAAATACATTATATGTGATATATATAAAATACACATATTTTATGTCTACTTTAAATAAATATACACACATATATACATATACATTTTATTTATATAAAATACACACATGTATATAAAACACACACAAATATATATAAAATAATTTTGATATCTATACATATACATATGTGTGTACATATATTTTATATGTATACGCATGTATATATATGAAACATATTTACATTATTATATATATAATACTTTTATATATATAAAATACTTTTACTACAAAATACTTTTCTGGGCATCCTCCCAGCCTGCGTGACGAGCCCCGGTGCATGGCAGAGGAGCACAGAGGACACAGCACGCGCCACGCTACCCCAATGCCATCAGCCACATCACTTCCAAAGCCCCCGTTGTAGATGTTGGCGGCTCCCGAGCCTAAACGCGTGGGTTTGAGCGCCTCAGCGCTGACAGGCCCAGCCCCGTGGCACCGTTAACCTAATTCTTGCTTTTAATCTGGGAAAACATCCCGATGCGGCCCCACTCCTTACTAACGCACGCGATTTATCCAAAAAAAGCCTTGCAGCTGTGCAGTCGGCATTAGAACTCTGCCCTGGCGCGGGCGGAGGAGCACAGCGGGCGGGCTCCTCGCTCCCAGGCGCGTGGAGTCCACGGGGAGGTGAAGGGGGGCAAGGCCTGCAGAAATTGGGCCAAAATGAACTGGGCCACGTGGACGCCTTTCCTCCCCACCTCGCTACCTTTGCCCCTGCTGTCTCGCTGCGTTCCCATCGGAAGCCCTCACCTCCAGCACGATGTTCAGCATCAGGCTGCTGCTGCAGAAAACCCTCATTCTTCTGCATGTTACTGCGAGCGTTGTTGTCGGCAAAACACTCATGGTGCTGTTCCCCAACACCATGAAAAGACACATCCTAAAACAAGGCGAGAAGAGCAGAATGAACCAGAACCCGAAGTTCAGCTACGAAAACTGGGGCCCGACCTTTTTCAGCTTCCAGTATTTACTCTTCGTGCTGAAGGTGAAGTGGAAGAGGCTGGAGGACGAAGCCTACGAGGGACGGCCTGCTCCCAACACGCCAGTGGTGACTTCCCAGGGGGACGTCCGGCTCCTCTTCGACTTCATGCGAGGTCAGTAATCATCCTAGTAAATGGTTTGGGTGCGCTAAAATGGTAGGTGAGGACAAGAGGCTGCAAGGGGGTAGGGACAATCGGTGAACGTGCTGCATCTTTCCCATCAAATGAACGCTGCCAGCCTGCTCTGCTGTCTTGTGAGCTCTCATGCCTCCTGTCTGCCTCTTGATCTTCTAAAATAACCTGCTTATTGTCCTGGATACAGCATCCCTGCACGCCAGTAAGCTTATGAACCTCTTGCAAAAGCTGGCTCTGTCTGGAAATAACCTCCTTTTGACAGCAAAAGTGATAATTTGTTTTAGAGAGAAAAGATCCAGAGTCAGAACCGGGTGCAGTGAGTCACGACCATTGGCTGTCATTCCCTGTACATACAGAGAGTCCCATGCCAGCTCCGAAAGCCAGAATAGATCCTAGAAACTAGAAAGCACACACTGTTTTTGCAGTTTTAAAGCAGCTAGAACTGAGGCAGAAGAAAAAGAAGTTGCTTTGTACTTTGTCCGCTACCTCCCACTGAGATCTCTGTAGAACGTGGAATTAATCATTAAGCAGCAGTGTCTGTCGCCATGGGAGGCATTAAATCCTTCTCTTTCTCTACATATTTATATATAAAATAGGGTTGCACAATTCAAATAGAGATACACAATAACTACAGAAAGGTACCCCCCTATTAGATTCTTTAAGATGCAAAATATGCTAGCAGCACTTTTTGAAGCTAAGCCCAGCCAGAAGGAAGATCCTGAACACACTTGAAATAATTTAGCATGGCCATGGACTAAAAATCCTGCAAGTTCTCTTAAACTGAGGCCTTGCAATCGGTTATGCAGATGCAAACACGTGGGTACACACTGTGTTAATCTGTAAGCAACTGCACAGATACTTTCCCCAGAGGCTTGTGTAACATTGGTTTAATAAATGCATAACCAAAGTTCTGTTTGGACATGAAATTGCAGAAATCCATGGAAAGCATGAACGCCTGTGGTGCATGACTGAGAAGTCTGCAGCTTCCACTCGGCTCAGCTAGAGCTGACACCTGAAAAAAGTCAGGACATATCCAGTTGGTTCAACAGAATTAAGAATCTGTGCTTAGATGTCCATTTCTGAATGACTGTCTGTTGAGAAACCTTGCAAATGATCATGCTTAATACTTTTCAAAGTCCTTAGTATGAAAGATCTCAGGGAGGCTGCCAGGCACTACGTGCTGTATATCCATTTTAGAGCAGCACACTATCCCAAAATGCTGGTGACTTGAGAAATGGCTCTCATGGGGAGGACACAAGACGTGTATCTGTAGGGTACCTTCTGCCTTCACCGGGCTTTGCACAGAAAGGACCCTCCTCGGTTAAGCTCACTGTTGGACCCTGCGCTGATCAGTGCCAGGCTAAGGAACAGAAAGCATCTTTATGCTTGTTTTGTACAGGAACTTGGTGATACAGACGTTCTGCTGCCAATTTTTATGTCCTAGGAAGAAAGCTGTCCACAAAGTGGCTTAACCACTGTCACCCAGGAAACCGCGTGGCAGAGGCTCACTTCAGTGTATTAATTCACTTCCGGCCTCCCTCCCACCACCAACTTAACCACAGTGTCCCCTGCTTTTCTTCTAGGTAACCGACCTTTAATCCTGAATTTTGGAAGTTGCACCTGACCTTCATTCATGTTAAAATTTGATGAGTTCAACAAGCTCGTCAAAGATTTCAGCTCCATAGCAGATTTCCTTATCATCTACATCGAAGAAGCTCACGCAGCAGGTACCGTACAAACATCATATTAATGCCCGCCAGAACTTCAGATATGTATCATTCCTTTAAGAAAGAAAAACATTTTGGCAAAGGAAGTAACTACAAATGAGAAAGAAATCTTCCTAAAATCAAAAGTGGCAACACCAAATCTAGGCACCAGTTTGCATCCCTGATTCTCCAACGATTTGACTCACACATCTGGCTTCACACTGAAATACTCCTGTTGAAGATGCTTATCTCTGTGAAGCGAAGCACATAGTTAAATCTTTGCAAAACTTCCTCCCAGTTGTAGTACAGCTCCTTTTGAAAAATATGAACAAAAATGAAAAGAGTGTTTCACAGAACAAAGGTTGACAGCATGTCTTAAGTGTTTTAAAAACAAAACAGTGTCGTTTTTGTAAATCATTTTTAACGTGTCAAGAACAGGATGCAGACTTTAATTAAAAAATAGCAAACAAACTGCACACACTCTTTTATCTACACTGGACTAAGTAACATGTTGGCAGAGATTTCTATCCCCAGGTTAAGGTGGTTTTCTAAAATGCAACGTTTACAGTTTTCAAGTTTTCTAACATTACATCACTTACAGTTCTTGAGAAACAGACAGCCAAGCCACCAAAATCTTTTACTTGTTTCCCCTTTCCAAGGAAGTTATATGCAAATGATTATTTGCATATTTCTAAAAACCAAGGAGGGGCCTCCTCTCTCGTATATTTCAGTCATCAGATCTAAAATTAATTTTATAGGCTTAATGAGTAGAGTCAAGCTGAATGAACAACACTACTGCTGAGACTGCTAAATGAACAGGTATCAGCTAACAGCTGATAATCAGCTTGTAATTTAAAAATCTCCTTCTCTGCACCAATAATTTTGGCAAACTTTATCCGGATGGGATGCATCTCCCACACCTGGTATCCTTCCAAGCTTGATTTATGTGGGAAAAATTCAGCTAAAATACATCAAGTATTTCTGAATCCAGGGCAAGGAAGAAATGCAGTTTGTTCAAATTAAAGTGGGAAAACAAACAAACAAACAAAACACCATGTGATTACTTATTTGCAAAGCTGTAGTGTTCTCCTACTCTAAAGGGGACCTTAATTTCATTAATTTTAGGAGTAAATTGCAATATTCTTTTAACACAGTTTTGGTACATGACACGCAGTACATCTCCACCCCAACTGTCTACTCAAAATGTCCCTTGCTAAATACCTTTCTCATTTGTTTCAGATGGATGGGCTTTTAAAAACAATATCGTTATTAAAAATCACAGAAGCCTTGAAGATCGAAAAATTGCAGCACAATTTCTTCAGAAAAATAATCCTTTATGTCCAGTGGTTTTAGACACTATGGAAAACCTCAGCAGTTCGAAATATGCTGCGCTGCCAGAAAGACTGTATCTACTTCAAGAGGGGAAGGTTATCTACAAGGTAAAACCCATCAACAATATGGGCACAATACATGGAGATTCTCAACTTTCAAAATAAGAATGTTTTATGTTTTATGCGAGTATTTCATTCTATTTCATAGTTGCTAATTTCGCAATCCACTGTAACTGTAGAAAAAAAAAAGAAAAGGACTTGCAGTAAAACCAGTCTGGGCCATTACGGCGTACATATTTGATGTACACCTCAGTCCTGCTCAAATATTTATCCCATGGCTCATTAGAAAACCTAGCTACATCTAAGCTGTGAGATCCAGGAACACTCGCCAGCTCCAGGATCCCAGCATTGGCCCTGCCCCAGCTACACAGCGGGGTGTGACCTGTGCACACACCATCTCCCATGCGACAGCTGCCAAGCAAAAGAAACCCAAGCACACCTACCCACAGCTCTGATTTAACTGCTGTGCTCTAAAGGACTTCTGCTCTGTGTATTTGAGCATTACTGTATAATTTTATTGCCTTTGCAGGGAGGAGTGGGGCCTTGGAACTATCACCCCCAGGAAATACGCACCATTCTGGAAAAACTGAAATAGAAAAAGAAAGAAGAGGACTTCAGAGTAAAGACTAGCTGGGTAAAAAAGCTCAATGAATAAGTTTTCATGGACATAACTGTTAAAATTAAAAGAAAGACAATTTAAAAATAACAGAACACCTAGAAAGAGAGTAACATGTGCATCTAAAGAGCATTTACAGTGTGATTCATCATTTGTCTGGAGGTTTTCAAGTCTCATCGGTACAACCTCGTCTATCGCGTTGTAGTGTCTTACTGCACTCACACCACAAGCAGTAACGAACAGTAGCTGAGCTATTAGGATTGGATATCGACATTTACATTCCTAAGAAATATCATGCAGGATAAACCTCAGGGGTGGTGACATTTGCAAAAGTCAACTGGCATGCAAAACAACCAATTTCACATTAATAAGTTTCTCTTGTACACATCCGGTTTTCTTAAATGTTCACTTCCACAGACTTCAGAAGGCTTGTGAATAAGACAATCTCTATTAACATTTGTTTCTATTAATATTTGTTATGACAGTCATAGCTTAAAGCATAGACAGCTGTGACCTGATTTTAGAAAATATTTATAGAAACAAAGGATTGATCTGCAATTATTAAAACACTGTCAGAGCATCGTACGACTCCAGCTTCTTTTTCCCCACCGGTTATTTATAAGCATTAGTAGAAGTTTATATACGTCCTATTATTCTTGCACAGTTTCTTTTGAGTTAATGAGGTTTCCAATTTTAGAACTTTTGAAGAACTTCTTTGAGAGTAAGAAGTAATTCCTCCCATTTAAGTATTTCACATTTTCTTCTATTCAACTCAGGGTGCAAGGGAAACATCTCACAGGAAACTGGGTTTTAATTCATATATTAAGAAAGCCCGACCTAAACACAATGATTTAAATGGACTTAGCTATGTTCAAGTATTCTTGATAACACTCCAGATTATAAAGCTAGAAAGCTGTTACTATAATTAAGGACATCTAAGCACAGATTCTTAATTCTGTTAATGAACCAACTGGACATGTCCTGACTTTTTTCAGAGGTGTCCGCTCTAGCTGAGCTGAGTGGAAGCTGCACAATTCTCAGTCATGCACCACAGGCGTTCATGCTTTCAATGGATTTCTGCAATTTCCTGTCCAAACAGAACTCTGGTTATGTATTTATAAAACTAATGTTACACAAGCCCCTGGCAAAAGTATCTATGCGGTTGCTTACCAATTAACTGCATTACGTACATTAAACTAGTGGTGAATACACACTACATCTGTATCTTCAAAAAACGCTTTAATACAAAGTTTTAATAATAAATATTCTCTGCAATACGGATATCAAAATATAATACAAAAAGGGAAAAAAAAAAGGTACAAATTTAAGCTGGACTTAAGTATTTTCTGCTGTGCCCTCTGCCATCACCCTGTGCACTGATACAAAATGATCAAAGGCAGACTTGATGATGAACCGCAAGTAAGTGGCTGGGAAATCAGGAAGCTGTAGAAGAGAAAAAAAAAGCTTATTTTAGTCTCTGTAGTAACATAACTATCAAACCATTTGCAGAAGTTTGTTAGAAGAACCTGTGTTCCTATGTCTGTTTTCAAATTACACATAAATCATGGTGCTCTAAAAAATTTAGCCAGCTTCAGAGATTCTTTAGAAGAGAGCAATTAAAAACAGTTGTCCCTCCCCACCCCTGAATATTGACTGCAGCCTTCACAACAATTCAGGGAGGAAAGACCACCATTCTTCTGGAAGGAGCTCTTTCACACAGTTAGGAGCAGTAGTCAGATGCAACTTCATACCACAGTCTACAGAGGAGCAGCAGGAAAGTGCAGTCTTGTATCATGATCTACAAATTCCTGTATCTAATGCTGAGTTAGCAATAATTATAAATAAAAATGTTTTGATTTTTCATGGTTTCTACCCAGTTAGTCTAGACATCCCGTTCCTTGAAGCACTGCTGGTGTATCCTGTGAATACTCACTGGAAATTCTTCCATTTGAAGCTGTCCTTCTGTGTGTTGCAAATCTAGAAAATACATATTTTCAGCAAATAATGAGTAACGGTCTGCAATGCTGTGAAAAAATTTCACTGGATGTCAGAGTTCATGAGAGTTTAAGGAGCATGAACTTGCACAACATACAGAAATTGTTCTTTACAAGGTTATTTAAGAGAACAAATACACTTTGCAATATCCCAGTGTAAAAATATAACTCATTACACTGCTTTATAAAACATCACCCAAGGGGCATTAAAAAACATAATAATGCAGGAAATGGCACTCTATTATACTATGTAAGTCTTATTTTAATTTTTGGAACAAAAGAGGGTGTACAAGTAGTGCCTGAGCCCTTCTACATCATTTTACATCTCCAAACAGCTAATCAGAACATCAGTGTTCATAAACTTTATTTAAACGTGTCTATTAAACAAATGTCTAATAACATAATCATCAAGCCAGACCTGAATACTCAACAGACAGGGAGTTAAAATGACTCACTGAAAAAATACAGAGTGCACCAGTGATAAAAAGGATGGTTTTATCTGTACGTCTCAGTAGAACCTATATAAAATCTAAGCTCAATTTTATAAGCATAATTTTTACACACTATGCAAATTTAGTGAAAGGCATAAAATTAAGATTTAACATTAGAAGAAAATGTATTGTTTCCTGGTATATTTGTTTATCATTATCCATCTGAAAATGCGGTTTTCAAGTTGAGAAAATGGTGCTATACAGCACCAGGCTACATGACAGGGAACCTGGTTATTTTCCAACATGTCCATGTTCTCACTCGATGTTCAAAGAAACCAATGGGCAACTCCAAAAATTTGATATTTATGCTAGAGGTGATAGCTCTCTCCAGAAGGTGCACCACTGAAATTTTTCAGGCAACTATGGTCAAAATCTAAATGCATTACTGTGAAAATTACTCCATAGAAGAACATCACATGGAATTTTTGCAGGAAAACAGGGATTCCTGTGAAACTAAAAAAAAACCACAAAACTAACCAATACTAACTGAAATTATATGAAGAAATCTAGGTCACACGGCTCTACCAAGGCCTGACAACGTCACTAGTCTTGTTCTCAGATACCTGCAAGGATACAACATGCCAGGGTACACATCCTAGTGTTACTAAGTTAGTTTTCTAGGGGAGAAAAAAAGAAAGAAATAGAACTTCCTAATCAAGGTTTTTATTTTTGTTTAGTTATCTCTATACATAGTAACAATAAAAGTCAATTGGAATCCTCCCTAGTTTGCCTAAAAAAAGCTTTGTTATTCAAAACTTTGAAATAAGTGAATCAGCAAATGCACAGATCAACATCACTCCCACAAAATCCCATCCGCTTCAGATTCAGAATCTCACCTTTTTCAACGCACTGTTCAAAATCTACTGGGTCTTTAGATATGCTTCTTTCAATCCTCAAGGTCCGCACTAAAATACATAGCATTTAAAATATCAACATAAATTCTGCATTTTATTGAAAATGATATTTACTGCATCACTTTCCATCTACAAAGCATCTTATCAGTATTAACTAATTCACTGCTCCTCTAGCTTAGGGCCTTGGATTGCAATAAAACCACCACACTCCTGCTTCAGGTTGGACAAACAAGGACAAGTTTTCAGTTGTGTTGTGCAGCCTCTGCTGACGGTCAAGCTCCCGTACCCATGCTCTCACCTC
Source organism: Anser anser (assembly GCF_964211835.1). Taxonomy (NCBI): domain Eukaryota; kingdom Metazoa; phylum Chordata; class Aves; order Anseriformes; family Anatidae; genus Anser; species Anser anser. The sequence goes on from NC_139728.1 coordinate 26,983,999, forward strand.
AGAACAGTCCTTTTGGTCTTACAGCTCACATTTTCCCTCACTCTATTTTAGAAAATAAAATTCAGTGTTGTCATACACGATTATAAAAATCAGTATTAAAAATAAATCATTAAAACAGTAAGCATTGCAGTTCTGTCCATAAATCAGATCATAAGATCAGCCACCACTGTACTACAGAAGTTAACTATAAGACCAATACAAGGTTGCTATGAGAACACAATAACAACCGCAGCTGGGGCAGATTGGCCATCTTTTTCTGATGTATTTATGAAAAACTTTGGACATGTAAGACAAATGTTTTGTTTAGCTGTTCCTTTATTAACATGCTAAAAGCAACTACTTAAAAATACGAGGCTACTGAGAGAATGCGCATGTAAGTGAATACATTTTGAATAATCTGTACCGTATACTGCAATACACGAAGCCTTACCCAAATAACACTGGATTGCGACTTTGCTGATTTTTACACATTTAGGAAAACCAATAATGAATTCCTGCGGGAACATTCCTGTCGTCGTCCAGAACGTTTCAGAACTTCTGTGGAGAAAGCAGGACAAAAAAAAAGAAAACCACCTACGGCTATTTATAGCTGCCTTGAAAGAAGATTTAAAAATAAAGAAAGAATGCGAGGCCATCATTATTGGGGGGGGGCATTTTAGTTTGTGTTGGGGGAGCAGAAAATATTTCAGCTCCGAGAGGCACCGTGGTGCCAGGGGACCCCCTCACGGCCCCTCGCCGCCCTCACCCGTCCGCCATGTTCTCGGCGGGGTGCTCCGGGTCGCTGGAGGTGGCGAGGACGAGGGCAGCGCCCGCCGAGCTCCGGCACCAGTCGGCGGCCCCCATCGCGGGCCGGGAGCTGAGGGGAAGGCCGAGCCCGGTGCCGCCGGTACCGGGCAGCGGCGACGCCCCGGAGCACCGCGGCTGTGGCCGGGCGAGCCGGTGCCGCAGCGGGCGGCGGCAGCGGGACCCCCGTGGGGTGTGGGGGGGGGGGCGGTACCGGGGAAACGGCGGCGGTGCCTCCCCGCGGAGCCCACCCCGGAGCCGCTTCCCCTCAGCGCCCCGCTCCCAGCCCCGGTCCCCTCCCGCTGCCCGCCCCCGGCGCGGCCCCGCCTGCTGCCGCCGGCGCTGCGGGATGGGAGCGGCGAGCGCGGCCCCGGCTGACGGCGCGGCGGGGCGGCCCCGGCGGGGCAGGTAGGTGCGGGCAGCGCCCCCCGGGCCCGGGCCCCTCAGCCCCGCTCCTGCCGGGCAGGGAAGGGGTCGAGCCCCAGCCCTCCTCAGCCACCTCCGCGGCGGGCTCCGGGGCTGGGGGCATGGCGCAAAGCAGAGCCCCCCGCGGAGACCTCGGTGCCGGCCGGGGCTCCCCTGCCCTGCCCACCCTTCTCCCCTTCTCTGGGAGCCGGGAGGGAGCCCCTCCGGCGGGCTTGGCTGCCCTGCCGCGGTCAGCCATTTACCCTCCTCCTCCTCCTCTTCTTTCCCCGTTCCTGCAGCACAGCCAGGGCCCAGCTGCGCCCCCCCCCCCCCACACACACACCCCGGCTCCCCTTCGCCATCCCTGGGTTCAGCCCCCCCGTGCCCAGTGTCTGTGGTCTGATGGCAGACAGCGCACGGCCCTGGTGGAGGCAGCCCGGCCCTCCTGGCGCTGCGGGGTTACGTGACAACGTGCACTCAGGGCACCCAGGATTGCTGACGGGGCTTGGGGTCTTTTCCAAGTCGTGCTTTACCTGTCTTCGGTTTGTTTTTTGCAGAACTGGGCGAGGGGAATGTCGTGCTGGCTCCGCTCAGAAAGCTGTCTGGATACCGGGCCAATATACGTGCGTGAAAATGGGAAGCTGCACGTGGTAAACCAGGGTGCGGGCGGCGTACAGAATGTCACTCCCAAAGCAAGACCTTTCAGGCTGTTCTCCAGAGGATTTTCTGTGGAGCTTTGTATGAACAGGGAGGACGATAGGGCAAGGAGGCAGAGGACCGATCATTTCATCTTCACGTATACCAAGGAGGGGAACCTCCGATACTCGGCCAAGTCCCTCTTCAGCCTAGTGCTGGGGTACATTTCTGACAATGTTGATCACATTGACTCGTTGATTGGTTTCCCAGAGCAGATTGCTGAAAAGCTCTTTTCAGCTGCAGAAGCAAGACAAAAGTTCACAGAACCAGTTACAGGACTGAGAGCTCTACAGAAGTTTACTGAAGCATATGGCAATTTGGTGCTATGTTCATTATGTCTGCGGAATAGGTAAGTGCATTCAGTAACAAACATCTCCTAGTGCTTTTTGCTAGCATGCTTATTTTTCCCCTTGCTTTCTCTCAAAAGTAACTTTTCAAAAAATTTAGGCCTTATAGCACCACCTATTTTTAGTCAACTGACTTGAGCCTTGTCTTACTCTGCTGCTTGTTTCCTTTCGTACCATTCCTTTCCTAACAAGTACAGCCCACAGCTGCTGGTTTCACACTAAGATACAAGGCAATACAGGTAATAGAATACATCCATGCTAACTAACAGGGGATTTTATTTGAAGGATTAAACTTGCAACTATTTTTTAACAATACTAATCAGTATTTGCATAACAGTCCATGTGTAATGCCATCTCAGGTATTTCTTGGGTCATTTTTGTAATTGTACTTACAAGCATTTCAACATGCCTAGCTGACTGTACATTAAAATACACCCTTGCAGACCATCTGGGATTATTTACTATAAGTTTTTAACTCATTTCATTTTTTATCCTGTTTCATTTTGGGTGCTGAGCAGAAGACAGAGTCTTGTAGGTGAGAGAGCCTTTGAAGTCAGGCAGGTTTTACCTTAGTGGTAATTGTGGTTCCTATCCCCATACTGAACATACCTTAATGAGGTTCTGATTAGAATAAAGCTTTTTTTTTTTCCACCTTCTCAATGTTCACGTTTTCTTTCTCTACAAGAGAGCCTCACCAGCCTTAAAACTGAATGTGCTTTTAAAGCTTTGCTCCTACTGAAGTCTTTCCAAGTACTGTAATGAGACTATCTTCCGTCTATACGCTTTAAAAGAGATGGTTTATCCAGTTTAAAATCAAAGTACAGGCATATTCATCTGAAGTGCCAAGGGTGTTTTGAGCACAGTAGGAATGTTTGATCAGAGGTCAATTATCCTTTGTTTTATCCCTTAAACCTACTCCCTCTTTATTTTTAGTACAGATACTTTTTATGAGCTTAATTCAGAAATGAAGTTACCTCTGGCATAGTTTGCTGTTACAGAAAGCTTCGTTAAGTATCAAGTCTCTGAAATCCAGGAAGTAAGATACTAAGGCATTTTTTGATTAATTGTGTTTATAAAAGAGCCCACTCTTCACAAACCTTCAGAGCTACAATGCTCTATCGAGAGTTGTTTCACACTCTGACTGCATATATTGCCTTCCACAAAACTGAATTGTGTGGCAAAGGGATTTGGTGGGGTAGTTTGGTAGGTATACTTGCACTAAGAAGGTGCTCATACTTCCGTGGGTAAGAAGGCATTCATTGAGGAATGAAATTAGTAAACACACCTCATTTCAGCACTGAAGATGTTATCCTCAGAGATTGTCTTGCCGTGGGGACTATGAGGTAAATTCAGGAGAGATTAGTGAATTCAGGGGTTGTGTTGCTGTGGAATAAGCCACAAATGCAAGGGAGATGGGGGTAAGGTAGTAACTGCTACGTGCAAGCAGGGTGTTACTGCATATTCATGCATGCCATTCTTCATTGCATTCCTACCTCTAAACCTCCTACTGAATAGTTCCAGCACAGATGTTTGCATGGCTGCAGAGTGAATCGGATCAGGGAACCAACACAGCTCAAAAAAAATAACCCACTGAGTAACCACTGCCTGGGGTGTAGTCACAACTCCAGTTGGAGTCCAGGGTCCTGCAGGCATCTTGTTGGACTCAGTCTAGCGAGCTGGGCAACATCTCTACTGAAGTATTGTATTTACACATGTGGAAAGTAAAATTTTACCATTTGGCAAGCTATGCTGATGCATTCAGAATAGATTTGAAACCTGGGTGAATGTTGGTTTGTCTCCGCGCTACCTAGATACTAAGGAAGAGCAATTTGTGACTCTGATTTGAAGTAATATATTCTACATTATTCTGAAATAATACAGTAATAATCTGTAAACAGGCCCCTAATAATGATGTTTGCAAATTGAGGTTGTAATCGTTAGTCCATCATTTTGTGTCATAACCAAACCATGATATTTATTCAAGGAGAAGGCTGGGGATTCAGATGTGTTGTGTGCAGAATGCAGTGTAAAAACGATAATTACAACAGCTGGCCAATTTCTGTCAGTTTCTACACAGATACATATGAGAAATAACTGCCTTATGCTTGTGACTCTTGAGAATACTTGAGGACCCTTCTTATGTGCCCTGAACACTGATAGCTTTTTTTGTTCTTTACAGATACCTGCTTGTCTCTGAAAAACTAGAAGAAATTAAGTCTTTCCGGGATCTGACGTGTTTGGATCTTTCCTGTTGTAAACTCGGAGATGAACATGAACTTTTAGAACACCTCACTAAGGAGGCTCTGTCTAGGTACTAATTGCTTGACGTGTATCTAGAGGTGACACTTTCTTTTCCTATCACTAAGGAGCTCAAAGAGTCAAGTTGTGACTTTAAAGAAAAATTTCACAGGCAGTAGCGTATAAGTTTGAAGATTTTGGTTGTTGATAAAACCTGTTCTTGAAGTAAACAAAATACAGAATTTATTGTACAAAAAGAATGTGCTCTAAAGGACACACTGAATCTCAAAGGTACTATAAATGTGCGAGATAATTTGCTTCTCATGTATTTTTATAATTTGCATTGGGCAGGTAAAAAAAATGCATCTTATCATTTGTAACTGCTTTACACTTTTATTTCCTTCTTTAAAGGATAACTTTTATCAGACAAATTTTTAACTAAACCAGTATACCAGATGGAGATTTGTGCAAGCACTAGGTTGATGTTTAGTTAATTAATACTTTGGAAAATAAATTTTATGTTTGATACTGAAGATTGAAAAGTAGAAAAATTGGGAAAACAGTAGGCAGAGTAGCTGTTAACTAGGGGATATTACATTTATATAAAACTTCGTTACTTTGATGCATTTCGAGATGAGATTTTGTTTTCGAAGCACTTTGAAAAATGTTGTAATGTTACGTTTTCCCTGAGTTCATCTGTGTTAATAAGACCTCATTGTTTACTTAAAAATCATTGCTGTATCTCGTACCAAATCTGTCCTCTCCCATTTTGCCAAGCATTTTTCTCTTCAGTTTTGAGTGAAGTTGAGATTGGCAGCCTTGATTTAAATAACTTCAGTTTATAAAGAACCTCCTTGTCTCTGTTAGCAAATGCTTGTGCTCTAGGACAAGTTTGTCACTGGAGTTCCGTGAATAACTGGTCAAATAAGTGCTTCTGTTGAGCTAGCAGAAGGAATATAAAAACATTTGTCAGTCCTACCAACCCAGGATTCTTTCTTGCTACTTTTTATTAATGTTAATAAAAAGTTTTTATTAACCCTTCAGTAGGCTGAAGGGTTGGCACAAGATGAGCCCAGACTTTCTGCATAGAGTTTTAAGATATTCTGCAAAACTGTCTAAATAAATTGACTGTAAACGATTGTTTTATATTTCTCCTTCCAGTGTAAAAAGGCTTCTCTTGAAAGACAACGCTTTATCAGATGCAGGCCTTCGCAGAATGACAGCACCAGTACGAGTATTGAAAAAGGGACTTGAGAATCTTTTGGTATTAGACTTGTCTTGTAAGTGCTTCATGGTATAATATTAGAAGCAAACTGTCTTTTTTTTTTTTTTTTTTGATATTTTTCCTATTTAATATTGAAGGGATACAAATAATTTAACAATTCCTGTGAGCCTAGTACCCAGCCCCAGGTTTGACCGCCAACTTTCCACAAGGCGCAGGTCCTACCTGTAAGTCTCAGCTACTTGCTACTTACATAAATATCTTTAATAGTATGGGAATTAATATTGTAAAACTCATATTTTGACCATTAGAGGAAAAATACCACATTTGGCTCAATTTCCAAACATGAGTCATCCTACAAAAAAACAGGCCAAAAAATCCCTTGTTCGAGTATTAGCTTTTGGAACAAATAATTTCTTGGTATTCTGACTATCTTCTTCCACATCTTGCAACTTAACTAACTTTACCTGACCTTACAGGTAACCCTAAAATCACAGATGTGGGAATTGGATACCTTCTTTGTTTCAAGAAGTTGAACTGTTTGGATATTTCTGGGACAGGTCTCAAGGTAAAAGAGCTTCTAAGTTTAATGGACAAGTATAACCAAATGTTCTTTCCCTCTGACTTCTTTATTTCCCTTTTCACTAGGATGTTAATGCTGTCATTAAACGAATCCAAATGCAGATAGGCTTGGTTCACTCAGAAGTGCCTCTGAAAGAATTTGATCATAGTAACTGCAAAACAGAGGGATGGGCAGAGCAGGTATGGGTTTTTAAGTCTATTTTACTTTCTAGAAATGGTTCTCATATAATACCTATGAGGTATTAGATCACTGGATAGGAAATAATAAGGGATAGAGTTGTTTCTGTTGACGTTTCTGTAAACTTTACAAGAAATATTTTTAACTCCCTCAAATCTTCTTTCAGACAGTCTTGCAGTGGGAGCAGACAGTTATGGAGGCTGTCAAGCCACAAGAAGACTTGAGATCCAGAACAGCAGCTCAACACTTCTGTACGTAATTGAATAGAGACCACATTATTTAATTGTTATCTAGGAGGAATATTTTCATGCATTTTTGTAGTACAAATAGCATCTCAGATGTGCAATTTCAGCCATTTGCGCAACTGCTTTACAATGTGGTGGGAGGTTTTTTGTGTTTTTTTTTTTATGTATTTGTTAGACTGCTGGATAACTTTCTTAAAATTCAGCATGACGGCAGGCTTAGGGCAACGTCTGATAACTGAGTTTTCTCCTTAAAATCCTGAGTCCAAAATTGTTCATTTCCCCTATGTATGTTTCAGCAAAACAGACAGTATTTCCAGGTTTGCTTGGCCAAAACAATTTGCAACACACGTGTGTATTTTAAGTCATTATTCTGTTTTTCCCCAACTCTGAACTTTTTGTTTTCCCCCCTGTAGATGGCAAGACACGCAGAATAGAGGAAGCAGTCAAATGCAAGTTGGTGGAGACCGAAACCAAAGCATCTGGAAACTTGCAGTTTTATAAGGAAAAGGTTCAAAATTGCCATTCACCTTTGAAAAAGGAGGTTGCAGGCAGCCATGAATCAAAGAACAATAAAAAAAGAGCTTTGGCTGAACAAGAGAGAGAAAGGACTTCCAAACAGAAGCATCTGTGCCTCACAGTGGAGGACTGGGATTTGTTAAATACCTACTGAGTCAGAAAGAAACGAGTCTTTTGTTTGTTGTTTTTTTGCTGACAACGGATTTTAGACGCGTTCAGAGGGAGTAACAAAGCAGACCAGTATTGTTAAAGCTGGTTGCTGTGATATGGTTGTGTTATCGTAGGCTTGGGAAGGGGAGGGCTAGAGTCCAGGAGGAGGGTGATGTTACTACTGTATATTTTCAATACATAATTTTTTTCAAATAAAGTTTTTGTTGTCATCCTTAACTAAATCTTCTGACGTAGATATCGTTCACAAAAATACTGGTCCTGTCCCTTCTCATCTTTTGTCTCCTCAGGAGCCAAAGACTAATAATGATTGCAACTTATTGGAAGTAAAGCTGCGCTGTGCTTGTCAAGTGCAGTGGGCCTTTAACAGTGCTGCTAGTACAGAAGCCTCAGCCTGTAAAAGCAGAGGCTGTGCTGATAGAGCTCTGACAAAGGGAGGAAGCAAACAGGATAAGTACGGGCCTGGGGGAGGGAGGGAAGCAGAGAGACAGAAACCCCTCGGTAACATCGCACAAATTCAAAGAACAGAAGTCCCCTATCTCCTTCCTTTTAACCCAGGAAATGAAAGCTGAAACTGGGTTACTGCAGAGATTAAACTCTACGGCTGTAATATGCCTTGCCTTACAAGCAAATCCTGCCTGCGCTTTGTGCTTTAAAGCCGCTTCTCAGTGTGTGTGCAAGCTTGCTGTACGCTAACTGCATTTCATCTAAAACATTCAGGGAAGTGTTCACTGAACAGTACACGCTTGCTACAAAAGGCATAGATACTCACAATCATTCTGTTTTGGTCTTTCTGAAGCCAGGAGTACAGCTGTAACACCACAGGTTTGTTTATCATTAAAACAGGACTGGAATTCAATCAAAACTGTCTGAGGTGCACAGTGCCCATGAGCTGGGCCCCGAGACCATCGTTGTGCCCTTCAAGGCCAAGAACTTAGGACAGGTTTCTTCTGCTAGTGCTTTTTTTGGGTATCTTCCTTTCAGTGTTTGTCACAATTCAGTAACGAGGAAAGCAGCCCATCCTTGGAAATCACAAAGATGCCAAGAAAGGGAACTTCACCTCAGAAATGTGTAGAGATGAGAGGGAAGACCCTGCCTCTCTTTGTTTCTTTATTGCTGAAGTTTCTTCAACAAGGACTACAAACAAACAAAACAAGCATACTTGCATTCAAGCCCTACATTTTTTCCCAGAAACTACGCTATTTATAGCTTCCACTGAAGACAACATCAGCCCTCTTCTGAGACAAATAATGGCACAAACAGTGACTTAGCAGAACCGCTACCAGGGAGGAAGAAGGCTGTGACACACGAGCACAAGCCTCCTCCTGCAGCTGGCTTTCGGTTCAGCAGCCAGCATGGATTTCTTCTGCTAGCTCTTCTGCGACTGTGAGATCTGCTAACCTGAGCATGCAGAGGCCAGCCTCAGAGCATTGTGTACTCTCTTTCACATCAGTAAAGCAGCTGGGAGCTGACACGAAGAGACAGAAAATAGGCGCATTGTGATTTGGCATGAACGGCCTGCCCAGGTCACAGGAGTGTCAGAAAAATAACACGGTATAGCTCCACTTTTCTAAAGAGGCGTTTTAGAGCACTGTGCTTTTTACGTTCTCCACCCCTGGTAAAATTAGTCCTTTTCTTAGCTCTTCATGCTGACCAGCAGACTTCCTCTTTTAAACACACCGTTGTGTAAATTTTATCCTGAGATGACTTAGGCACGTTACCACTCTGTACTCAACCCCTAATCTCTGTTTAGAGCTCTGAGGCACAAATCCTCCACTGACAGGGGAGCTCCTGCAATGACTGACAAATACAGGACCGGGGGAATCCTGCAATTGCCACATGGCCCAGCCTAACCAGCGTCCTCTTCCCACCCACAGCAAATGTGAGAGGCTGCAGAAAGTCATGGCTGTCCCACTATTTTTAATGCAGAACAAGTTTCTTACTAACCGTATTTGCCGGTCTCAATGCTGAGCATGAAGTTTTCAAAGCCCACGAAGAAGGCAAACAGCCGGTGGCTGAACCCAAGCTGGATCACAAAGCAGCTCTTCCCCAGAAGAGAGGGAGCTGCCCCCGAACCACCCCTCCTTGAGCTCTTCTGAGGAAGTGCTGCAGAACTTCCTTGTAGATTGCCCCTGGAAATGCTTTGGCGTAATAAGAGAAGCACAGCAACTACAACAAACCAGGATTTACTGACCCCAAATCAGCCCTGTTGAAATGTTAGATGCCTGTGATTTTCTGGTAAAAACGTGCATCTCTATTTCATGTTTTGACTGAGGCTGGAAGCTTGAAAGTGAGAAATGTTTATCTAAAAATCTCTCAGTCACTCCTCTGAGCTGTAGCACTGAGGTGATGCTTTACAGACATGGCAAAAGCAAGGCATCCGTCCTAGCCTGGCATGGAAAAGGAGGGGTTATTAAATACAGCTCTAAAAATTTCCATGGTACCTGTTCCATTATGCAGAATTTTGCCATCTCATTCTAGGTAAAGCGTGAGTCAGAACACAGCGAAGCTATTTTAAAAGATCTGTCAGATCTATGGCTGTATCCCAGCTACGAATTAGAACAAACATTCACCATTTATACCAGCCATGGCGAGCTGCCGAGTTACAGATCACAGGAGAGAGAGGAAATGAGTGGACTGGGTTTTATTTTTAAAGATATGTGACCTGGGATGGCGGTGGGGAGAACAGTGCCTGATGTTTATTTTGGGCCTAGAACAGTAGGAACACTCACAGTAGATCCATGTTTTCCTCAGATTCAGTGTTTCAGACACAGATGAGATTGTCTTTTCAAAGCAGCAGAGAAGGAACACAGCTTTCTTAAATCTCAATGGCACATCCACATCGCTATCCTGCGGCCTGCTTTGAAGGCCTGGCTGGCAGAGGAGCGAACCAAGCAGCGAGCAGATCCCGAGTCATCCCGCAGCCGCCCGGCAGTGGCTGCAGCTCTTGGTTTTCTTCTGCCCAACGCCAAGGCTGCCATGGATCCCTCCACACGCCTTTATTCCTTGCTAACCGAACGCAGTGCAATGCATCCCAGCCCAGTGGCTGCTTGTGGAGCTGCCACTCCAAAACCACACAGCCCCAAGACAAACACACTTTGGATGTGCCCTGGTCCCCCACGAGTGCCCAGGCTGGTTGGAAGGACAGCTACACCGCCACAGGAACACTGATTTTTCCCCACAAACCCCAACATATCCACCGCATTTCCCTCACCATTACTCTCTCCACGCTGACCTTCATGGTTTGAACGCAGCGCAGGAGGTGGCCCGGATGGTGGCTCCCCAGACATGTCACCCCAGCACCAGGCCCCACAGGAAGCATCCCAGCTGCGTCAGCGCAGAGCCTTCAAAGCAGCTGCTGAAACAACCCGCAGACGTGCTTTACACACCGGCACCACCTTCTCCTGCCCACGGACATCAGGAACGTGAAGATGTGTCAGAGGGAAGCGCTCAGGAGGACCCATGAAAGTGTCCCACAGACGGTGGCCACAAGCTAGAAGCACGGCGCTCCTGTCCCCTCACGCTGCTGATCGGGGCTGCTCAGGCCGGAGCTTCCAGAGCAGGAGGACAGCAGCATGGGAGGTGACAGTGCAGGAAGCACCCCGCCACGTCCAGCGTTTCCCGGTGCTGAGGCTTCACGGTGTGCAGAGGTACTCGTCGGACCAGCTGGTGCAATGCTGGACGCCGTCGCGGCACAGCGACCTGGGCACGCAGGCGCAGTACTCGTAGAACACGGGGCTGCAGCTCCACCACGCTGACCCGCACGGAGGGCAGGTGGCCACTGTGGGGGTGAGAAACCAGGAACAGAAATGCTGCTGCTGCTCTCACCAGGAGCCTCCTTCCTAATGCTGGCAGCTACTGAAAAGCCACCAGTGATGACCCCGAGTCTGTGAACCCACCAAAGAGACATTTTTATGACCTTCATGGCAGAGATGCCATCCTGAGAGGAACGGCCAGCTGTAATTCACTTGTTTAGCAGGCTACCCTAGACAAAGCTGGTGTTGCAGACAGGTCTCACTGGAGGTTCAAAACCTCAGGGGTGATTTAGGAAGAAAGCTGCTGCTCATTTTTGAGCAGAGGTGGATTTAGGTCACAGAGGCACGCTCAGTCCCCCTTGGTCTTCAGGACATACCTGACTCCTGACCAAGGACCAAAGGCCAGTTTTGAATGATTGCTACTGCCTACAGCTATGCATCAAGATGGAACTGCTCCATGCTCAGCAAGTCACAGCGAAGGAACAACTTTTGGGGCTGGAGCAAAGAATCATCATATCATTTAGGTTGGGAAAGACCTTAAAGACTGTCAACTCCAACCATCAACCTGACCTACCAAGTCCCATCACTACACTGTGTCCTTTAGAGCCACGTCCATAGAGCCATAGAACCATTCAGGCTGGAAAGGGCCTTCAAAGCATGGAGTCTCTCCCCTCTTGGCTGCCTCTGGTCTTTGGCAGCTGGCGTGAGGGAACCCACGTAGTTCTCATGACCTAGCCCAGCCATTTTGTGTCTCAGAGGAGGACACAAGCCTCCAGGCGTTCCCAGCGGCAGCAGTAAGCACCACTCCTGGAAAACCTCTTCGATCTATCACCAGACCAGGCCCTTTGCTAACAGTAGCCAGAAGGCAGACTTACAGCTCCCCATCTCGTCGGAGCAGTCCCCGCAGTCGTTCATCCCGTTGCACCTCTTGTCGGCATAGACCCAGTGCGCAGGGTTACCGCAGCGGAAAACCAGGTAGGCCGGGAGGCTGCGGGGCAGGTCGCCTGCAAGGGCAGAGACAGAGCCCGTGCTGAGCTCTTGGGGCACAGCTGTGCCTGCTGAAACAGGGACAGGCAGCTAACGAAGTGGTTAATTTATGGCCCAGTTGGTGAGACAGGTCTTCAGAGCACAGCAGGAAGAGCAGGGTGGGAAGATCTCAACAAAACTGCTCACCACAGAGTTTCTCCTGCTCATCCTCTCCGTCTCTGCAGTTGGCGGTTCTGTCACAGACCTGGCTGGCTGGGATGCAAGTCACTCCGTCGTCACACAAGAAGCCTGTCCGGTTATTGGAGGCTGCACAGAGGCGGTTCACTGAAGGGCAAGCAAGAGACGCTATTTTCTGACAGTCTCATGCTCACAGATGGTATGGGGAGCAAATCAAGGAGATGATTTCAGAATCAAATGGGGGAATTCAGAAATTTATTTGTCATCTGGAAATAACCAGGGCCCAGGACCAATCTCCAGTGTCCTCATGGTGGGTGCCAGCAGCTTGAAGTTGTGCCACCCGGAGTTTCCACAGCCAAGGAACAGCTCACGGCCACCCCTCTCAGCCCCTTTCCTTCTCCCCACCACCGTTCCCCTCAGCACCGCTTTCCACCTCCGCCATGGGGCCAACGACGACACTCATGGGACTGACCTGGGGAGCGTGGTGGGAGCCCCAGCGCCACTGCCAGGCCCACGATGGCCGCCGTGGCAGCCAGGAGGAGCAGCACCAGCACGGTGACACAGACACATCTCGGCGGGCAGCGCAGGCAGGCCCCATGCGGCCAGCAGCAGCCTGTCGGGAGGCAAAGGAGAGAGGTGAGGGGCTGGGGGAGCCAGGGGGGCTCTGGGCTGGTGGGGAGCTGCTGAGGTGTGGGTGAGACTCTCCTCTGCCACATCAGCAGTTGAGTTTTAATACCTGGGCTCAGGCACTTCCATCACCCAAGGGTGAATTATCAGCTCGAAATGGTGAGAACTGGCCGACAAGCAGCCCCTTTCCCTCCCCAAAGACATTGCAGGATACAACAGGCTGCAGCCTTCCAGGGAGCCCAGCCTTCAGAAGGTTACCGACATAAATCAAGCAAAATCAGGAAGTTAAAGGCCAAAACCACAGCCATTGCAACACAGAGCAGCACACGTACAAGCTGACCAGCTGCCTCGACCTTGGCAACGCCAGTGCTGTGTGTCTAAACCCAGCAGTAACTTCTCTGGGATTCCTCTGTATTCCCAGACAGACAGGAAAAAATGAACGTGGTCATCTGAGAAACACACACGCTTGCGTAACTGTTCACTTAAGACAACCCTGCGTGAATAACTGGATTTTGGTGTTTCTGAACATAAAGAGCCTTGATGAAAAAGTTAGGATTTCTTAGCTGTGCCTCACACTCACTCAATTGCTGTGTGTCGTAGGAAGGCAAAGACACACCCCTTGCTCAGCCACAAAGGGATCCAGGCTGCAGTAACCAACTCCTCCGTCAGGCATGAGCAGGAATCAAAGGCAGAACATCTCAGTTTAAAAGATAAGTGGTGAATTACAGGGTGCCTGTGTCTACAAGACAATGCCTTTGACCGAACAGACATGAGTATAAAATAAAGGCAGTGAGAAAATGCTGTTTCAAGCCAATCTGCAGGTTTACTGTTGATTGTACGTGATCTCACCTTCTCTTTCTTAATGTGGACAAAATTTGCTGAAGCTTAAAACATATAGAAAGCCTACAGAAATAGTTATAAGCCTCATCTGCAACAGAGGAATATTACATATCATGTTACTGTGCCATAAGATTGCCAACGCCAGGCCAACAAAAAGCAGCTGAAGTCTATTAATTTTATAGTCTGGATGTTTCACTACAGAGGGGGGAAAAATATCAGTCTCAACAGATCATAAATACTGCCTGTATTTTACGCTGCCTAGATAGTTTCAGTTGATTTACAGTTCAATAACAAAAATGTTAAGCTTGGCATTACATTTGTTACCTCTTTCTTCAGAGAAGGACTTTGCTGGATCAAAAGGAGCTACATCACCATTCCTCTAGAAGTAAAGGAACAAAACACTGCTTACAGAAGTGGCACATGATAACCATGCAACATACGCTTTTCTAGTTCTTCTACCATCTTACCCAGGAATTAATATGTAAATATGGATAGACATGGCAATAAATATTTTACATACAAACAAAAATTGCCTCAGTGGAAACCTGACCCAGATTTGGCTCACAAAGCGGTCAGATTACCTTTCAAATCTCCGTTTCTCATTTCTACATCAAGCGCTAACACAATACAGAAGTATTGATATGAAGTGCTGGACTTGATACCCTTTTGTATCAAAGCAGGTAAAGTAGACATGACTAGGAAACTCAGAAGCCACTGATAGAGAAGTTAGACAAACAACGTTATCGAGAACAAGTGTATTTTAGGAAGCAGTCGCACATCAGATTTTTCCAGAGTGCAGGGCCATACCTGGGGGTGAGTTTTGTTCATTCCTCCTGGAGCTAGTGTCTTCACAACAGCTCAGCGGACCACAGGGACCTCTCTGCACCCCAAAACTCAGCCATGTTACCAGCATACACCGGCTCTAACGTGAGCAATGTTACCAGGATACAAAACGCAACAGAGGGAGGAAAGCAAGGAGCGCAGTGCTGCTCGGGCACGTGTGCAGCAGAGGCCACGGAAGACAGGCTGTGCACTTGCTCTGGTCAGAAGCAGGGTTTGCAGCTTGCTTCTCATTCCTCCCAGCTGATAAAGGACACAGAGACTTCTGATGCCAACAACCCCACTGCTGCTCCTGACACGTGTAGAAGATGAACGCTCACCCCCCAGCTGACGCAGCTTCCATTTACCTTGGTGCCAGCCAGGAACCAGAGGACAGGAGTTGAAAAGGCCTGAGGAAAGGGAGTCAGATCACCTTCACCCAAAATTATTTTCCCCACCTCTTTCCTAAAACAAGGCTGACACACTGGCCCCTGGCATTAGCCCAGACTCCTGCAAGATGATCAGGTCTTGGCAGAACTGCGCAGCATACAGCCACCTGGTACAGCTTCCTCGCTTGGGCCATGAGCACAGGCAGAGCAAATCCTCCCGGGTCCTCTTTTACTTGCGTACGTGAATCTCCAGGCCTGCAGTAAACCTTAACATGAAATAGATTGCAGCTTCTGAATTGGCTGCAGGCTTCAACACCGCACACAGAGTGGATTTGCGATTTCAAGGACAAAATGCTGTGAGCCCACATTCCTCTTGCTTGCAGGAGGGTCCCCAGAACTCAAGCACCTCCAAATTGTTTCCACCCCGCAGGATTCTCCCTCCTAAGAACCAGTTAACTAGGGCTTGGAGAAGTGTAGTGGCAGCTGTATTTCCTAAAAGCTGTCCCCAAGACAGTTTCACCAAGTGAACTGATGCAAAACAACAAATAATGCCCGATAACAGAGGAATGACTATTGCTACTTCCCTCTCCCTCCCCAAGCACACAACTCCCTTGTGATTGCCTTGAGTTATTGGCTTCTTGGCAACAGCACGTGCCAGCCCTGCACTCACCTGCTCGCAGACCAGCCCGAGTTAAATAAGCCTTCCTCCCTCAGCATGGCAACACCTGTTTGTCCAAAGCAGAAGCTTCTCCCAGAAATGTATCATGGTTAAACTTTGTGCCAGAAAGCTCTCCTGGTTGGAGAGGAATTTGGGGTGAGAACACCAAACCCCGACTAGCACAGTCCGTGACTCTAGGCACTCACCACACCATGGAAGAATGAGACTAAGGGTTAAAACCTGTGTATCAAATTCCAGATCCTCTGCTTTTTAAAGGGGACATTTAAGTTTCTAATCAGGCTTGCTAAAGAATGAGCATTTTGAACCTTCAAAAAGCTTTAGGTGATAGTGAGCTTGGTAAGAGTCCCATGTACCAGGTCAAGCAGACTCTCTACGCACATCCCACAAACCAATCCTTAACAAAAACATTTAATATGTAGAGTAAAACAATTCTTAGAGACAAATGTCCATAAGAACTATCATCTACCGCTGTTTCCTACAGCAAGATTATCAAGCTCAGCTGTAACCAAGCAGGTAGTCGGTTTCAGATCAGTTACACCCCATCAGACCACCAGCCCCCTGCCCCCCAAAAAAGAAAGACTTGATGAGAAAGAGGTAACACACACAAGCAAGCCTTCTGAAGCACAAAACACTTGCCAGAGTATTGAAAAGGAAATAAAGATGAATATATTGAGAATGATGTGAGACACGTGAGACCTTCGCAAATTCTATCACCCAAAACAAAAACCCTAAAACTCACACAGAAGTGCCACGGCTGCTTCTGCCAGCGGTGAATCGCACACGCTTGAGAGATGCCTTACTGAAGTCAGGATGACTCTATTTAAAATCTGTTCCAAGTTTGTTCCAATTGAACGCATGCCTAAAGAGAATATAAAATGCTTTCCTTCTGCAATTTCAACAATTTAAGGCCCTTCATTTAAATGGTGGTCTTGGGCAGAGATCAAACCCAAATTGCAGCCTATGAAAATGAAGATGTCAGGAAGCTAAACGTTTTTTAAAAAAAAATAAGTAGGAGAAGCCATTTTGCAAAGTCAAATGCCAAGATAGTTTAAATACTCCACTTAAACTAGAAATCTTGAGAAACAAGTTCAATTCTCGCAGCCTAGGCAGTATCCAATTTTACTAAAGAAAGCTGCTTTGACACGAGCTTACAAGCACAGCGCTTAACGAGTTCTTTAGGCTCTGGCTTACCTTGGAAACAGTAGTGCCAAGTGACAGATTGCTACAGGCACACAGTTTCCTGTGACCTAACTGAATCACCGGCTTCACTGCACACATTACTTAGCTGAGGTGTCGTTATTAAACAGTGAACAAGAGACAAAACACGTAAAACTTTATTTGATCCATTTGTAGTTTTCTCCCTTTGTTGTAGATGCATAGGCAGATACAATGCCAAATAAAAGCAGAAGTTGTTTAAGTCAAACCTAGGAATGTAAGCAATAAAGTCAGACATTTTGGAACAGAAAAGAAAGTTTCACATTCATGAAATAAAGTCAACATAACAGAGGCCGTACTGTACACATTTAAAACACGCCAATAGCCGTGTTTTCCTGAAGCTGTAACACTCGCTCTGCAACTACATGTAACAGGAAAGTAAAATACTGTAACAGACTCAAACATCTACATGTTACTTATTCAGTTACAAAAAATGGGATTGCTAAAGTCTCTTCTGGAAAGGCAATCCAGAACAACGTAGTGCTAAGAATAGGGCAATCACTGAGCCCATACGTACAGATTTCTGAACACCCGTTCGCATACGTCACATCTGATAGCGCCGGACGCAGAACAACGCCATTCTGTGCTGGAGCAGGGCTGTGTACTGAGGTTTGCACTGCGTGAGCAGGAATGCAGGTCTCAACTGCAGTACTGCAGCAGAAAGGGATTTCCCACTGCTGTTACGCCAGTAACAGTGTTCTGAAAACATCACAACTGATTTTCACGACAGTCAAGTCTGAGGCCTTTGCATTAATGCCACCCACACACAGGTACATGCCAATGGCTGCTGACACTGATTTCTGGTTCACAACACTGCTCACTGAAGAAAAATTTAACATCAAGAGGTACCAGTAATTTAAAACTTCAGCTTACAATTTCTGTACATTGATACAAGCCTGCTTAAAACAAACCTCTCAGTGCTCTTAAGCCTCATTGAGGGAAAATCTGCTTGAGTGCATCTAGGCAGCGGTTTCCAGCAGCGCTGTATAGGCAACAATGCACATTCCTGCTTAATGGCCCCTGCAAGGCTGCATCATCTGCAGTTACACAACCATCAGCATCACAGCCAGATCAGGCATGGCTATTGAACCGGTTGTAACAGAAAGGGAACAATATATTGTATTCTCCAGAATATCAACCATTTCCACCAAATTCAGAACCTGGAGAAATTTTGTTTCTGCTTTTAAACGTTTACAGGAGTTCTGTATAATCAACACAACACTATGAGTTGGAGACCATGCATTCTAGCCAGTTCTCAAATACTTACAAACAGACCTTTAAACAAATCACACATCCACAAATTGTGAATACTAAGGGAGCTAGCAATAGTAATCTCAAAGAAAAGAACAGCAAAAATGTATTAGAGACATGAGGGACACTGTTAGTTGTCGTGTTAGTGAATCACATAGCAAAATCAGGTCACCCTGCCCATGAGAGGAATGCTACAGACAGGCTTTCGTGCTGAGCATACTGTAGTCAATAATCAACCGTAGCAAAAAGCTATGTAGGCAACATTTTCTATACAGTCATTTTTATTTGTCTGTTCTCATTTCTCAGGAATCAACTTGTTTCTGTAAATGAAGTTACAAGACTAGAGTAGTTAATCAAGAGTGGAAAGCAGATTTTCTTCAGAAAACACAGGCTCTAACTTTACAAGCAATTTAAGACATAAAGGATAAAGTTTGACAAAATAATTGACCATGTGTTGTGTGTGAAAGGATATGTCCACAAGTTTTAGCAGTTTCCATCTTTCACAAACTGAGTTCTAGCCTACAGTACCTCACAAATGCTTTCCATCGTGGATATAGCCACACTGTAGAAAAAATATATTTATTTTTGCAGAAAGGGTTGTTTGTGCATGGACATTAACAAGTACAAAAAAAATCAGCAGATAATTTTATAATATTTTCTCCTAACTACAACAGAAAGTGCAACACTAAAAAGGCATCTCCTGCCCACTTAAAATTTCTTATACCTTTACAAAGCTAACTCTGAATGTACACGTTACATCCTAGAACACACAAATAAGTTTGAAAGTGTCATGGCAGAAGTATGGAAAGCATGCTTACAGCTTTTGTAAGCAAGACACATAGCAAACACCAGTGGAAAGTGATCATGTCTGGAAACAAATTCAAGGTCTCTGAATCTTCACTACTACCTGAAAACAAAATCCCATGACATTTGTTGATTCTGTAACTTTATTCGCATTTAAAGACTGGCTGCTAAACTTCTTATCTGAAGAACCACCACAAACAATCAGGAGTTTCTAGCACTGTTAGAATTAGTCTGTTCATTCCAATGAAGGCTTATTTAAATTGCTGATTGAGCCAGATTAACTTTTGTAGGAAGAGGTCCTGCTTCTTCGTGTTCCTCGGTCTTGCATCTAACCACAACAAGCGCAGAGGATGGATATCTGCTCAGTTTTTGTTCATTCATGTATTCCAGATCTCCGTAGATGCTCAGCTTCTGAAATATTTAAACAGATTACTTTTAGACAAGGACTCTTGATGCTGTGAATAAAATGCATTTCGTTATGCAACTACATTCTTGGTTTTCATGTCTGCAGCCCTTCAACAGAAGTTAGCCCAGACTTTCTGCATCAGCTGAAATTCATGACAAACTATATTTGAGTGCAAATAAACATATTAAATCTGCCAGAATAATAGCAGATGTAGTGCTTGTGTACCAGCCTCTTTAGCTTGCAAATACTGCAAGTCTTGCTTATTTCAGAAGCAGTTATCTCTCTGGGCACTAGGCACACTAGCTCAGTTGGTTCCCCTCTGATCAGTCTGTGGTGACTTCTGTTCTCACTGGTGATCCTCCTGAACAGCAGCCATACTGGGTTCCAGCCCCACCATCCAACCCTCAGCAGAGAAACAAACAGAGGCTGCTTTCCAGTTAAAAGCCACCTAAAAGTTAAGAGGGCAGGGCTACAAGCCAAAAGACATCGCACCTGGTCCTACTGAGTAAGGCTCAGAGCACCTATTGGCTACAGGAGCGAGCAAAAATTGTTCAGATATAAAATCATCATATAAACAACAAAATCTGTTTGCTAACCACATCTGCAAAATGAACTTTTTCCAACTGATCCCTCCCCCATATATGTTTATCGGCCTGTAGAAAGCTGTAACGTAAAAGCAATATCATGAATAAATTCAAAGTATTTTAAATTGTAAGGTAGGGTTACCTCAGATGGAACGTACTGCTCCACAGCTGTAGCTACTGTTGCACAACAAATCCAGAGCAGCACCAACACTGACAGGACAAGCGTAGTGGTTAAAATCCAACTGGAATTTCTGTAATAAAAAAACGTTACTAGATTTGATATATTGAATATCAAAGTATGGACCTAAAAAGTTCTGCTCAATTTTGACCGTATGTCCTATGGATTCACTAGTCTCCTTCAGACTTCTGGGTATACAGTTTAGCCTCCAACACCTATTTAGTATCTGACTTAAAAGACACTGAGACTTGTTGGATTCTGTTTATCGGGCCCTAAGCATCCTCCCACTCACAATTTCAAGAGGTGCAGTTCACTGATCCTTCATATCTAAACTTTAAAGGAAAAAGTCATCAGTGAGTAAGGGAAGAAAGAACCAACACAGATCTTCAGCAAAGCTTAAAGATACAGCGGGCATTTTCAGCCTAGACATGAGACACAACAGTGTCTTTCATATCAGAAAATCCCAAAACAAAATAAAAGTGCTTTGCCCTAAAACATTATCAGAGGTAAAGAACAGGCAAAACACAGAACTGATTAAGCAGTTTGCAGAACATACTCAAAAAAAAAGTTTAGGAAACAGTCAGCATTATGTTCCACACTCAAAGCATAGGAAATCATCAACATTCTGATCAACTGAAATGTGCAAGAGGATCAAAGCTGGCAGACCAGCTCACAAATAACATTGGGCTAGCACAGAAGGTAGCGATAACAGAAGGTCAGATACACAAATATAACTGCTGGGCATCCTGACGCTAACAGACTCGCAGCGCTGAGACACTGCAACAGTGCCACCACGCACAGGTAGGAGCCACCACTACGCTCCGTACGAGGTACGGTACACGACATACATACATGGAAAGACACTTGAAAAGGCTGTCGCTTCCGTGCTCTTCAAAAAGCCCTCGGTACATCTGCGAACTTCCTGGGCGTAGGTCTGCTGAAACAGATCAGCAGAAACAGCTGTCATAAAAGCAATAAAAGTGGGAGAAGCCCCAAACTTTATACAGTTTGTCGATGCAGAGAACATAAAAGGAAGCTTTTAAAATGGGCCTAGCTTGCATGTTTCTATTTCCAGCAGTCTGGTTTCTACCACAGACTTTGCTAAGGGTGCATCATACAGTATACGTCCCAATTATATTTTAGCTTTCTAAACATTTGCTTTCATGTGCCACCTGCAATTTCTTTTTTTTCTTTCTCTCTTTGCATGACATGGAACATTTGCATTTGCTCTTCCAAATCACAAGGAACAACTTACCGGCTGTTTTACTCAGCGATAAAGATCCTCTCGCGTCTCCAGTTTCCTGTTCGAGTTGTGGAACGTACTGTACTTCTGGCTTTGACTAAAACAGAATCAGGGGTTAGGAGATCCTGCTAGCAAGCTCCCATTAATTTTGATCATACACATTTTCAAAATTATTAGGGAAGTTAACCTTAAGACATACACCATTCACATTTTTTTTTCCTTGTACCAGCACTGAAGGTGGCGAAATACTATTGAAAACTAAACACTTCTGACAGTGCTCTGTTTTGTTTTTTTTTTTTCCCCCCCCCCCCCTAAGACTGGAAGGAGCAGAATTATATTTTTGGTAGCTAGGACACCTTAATCCTAATGAAAAAAAGACAAGCACCTGGAATATGACAATTTTTCCATCATCTGCTTGAAGGTAGAAAGTCCACGAGGATGTTATGAAGCTCTGAGCTGAGTCCATCATGTCACTCCAGAACGATCTCACCAGTGTCAGAGGAAAGAGGAGATGAATTCTTGGCATCAGGGACATTAACTGCAAATACATTAGCCGGTTTTCCGTTTGTTTTTATATGAAAAGGCCAGAAGTCATGTTCATGCTCACCCCCAGCCCCATGTCTGTATTTCAGTCCTTCGGAAGATCTGTCTTCCGTTTGAAGAAGTGTAAAAAAGAGAAGACATGCTGAACAGAAAACAAGTAGGTGGTATTTGAAAAACATGTCATCTACTTACTTGCTCTTGCCTTAACTCAGCAAATGGCAATTGGTTCTGGCATCCAAGATGGCAAGCATATTGTTCATCAGATTGGGAGTATGCCTCAGTACAAGCTGCAAGGAAGAAGTTCCCCAAATGAGAAGATAAATTCTGCATTTTAGTTACGAAAACATTTTCAGCATAAGTTGGATCAGAAGCAAAGCAGCAGTTAAAAGACTGACAATCCTAGCTGTAGGGAAAGACGTGGCAATCATTCCACGGTTAGCGTTTGCTGTGAGGTCTAACGAAGGTTATGGAATCAGAGCTGACACACACGACATCTGAAAACCGAACGCAGTCAGAGCAGCTGATCAGAAATGTTATTCTGGACAAACTCAGGGTTGCAACTTTTCATTGATCCTCTTCCTACCACTGTATTTTTTCATGTACAGATCACATGAAATAAATATATATATTTTAACCTCAGCGAACAGAGCTGGGATACTAAAAGAATAGAGGAAGCCTAGGTTGACTAAATCCCTTAGAGGTAACAGCAGAAGTCCAGGTATCACAGGAAAATGAAAGGAGCATTCTCCTTCGAAAACTGTTGAAAATACTACTATTTATTTTTAAACAAAAAATGAAGCCAATTCTTCATTTTATAGGCATCTTCTAGTTATTGTTCACCAGAGATCATGAAGACCAAGAAATTGAAATTATTCCCATTTATACACGGAGAAACCAGGCAGACAACCTACGGGCACAGCTCTTTCACAAAATACTAGAGTTGAGGTGGACAATGCCGCAGCACTGCTTGAACTAAAGACTCAAACCGAGCAGCGACACAGACAGCAGCTTTCTGAATTTTCCCACAGGAACAAACGCACCACCAAAGGCCAAAACGCTGGCAATAAGCACGGCCTCCGCAGCTAAACATTGGAGTACGCAGCTCACAGCACCTGAACAGCAATTCCATGGCAAAAGTGCCACCAAACTAGTAGACACAGAGACATCAAAAGACAGAACTGAGCAGCTCAGCCAAGATGCATCTTGCCAAGCACAGAATAATTAGTCAGGGTACCAACCAGAGTAACAGATTACAGAACATAAGCCAGCAAAAGACAACAGCCTCAGGAAGGAGAGTTAAATCAGAAAGTAAGCAACTGTTCAATTACCTCTACATGTGCTTTATTGCTACATCACCCTTTTTATGGCACTCTTTCTTGTATGGTTTGACAACTAGACTGACATGCTGTATCACAGCTATACACAGTCTATGACAGACTTGAGCATTAGCCCATTTCTGGAGTATTTAATACAGTTTGGTATCACATTAACATCTTTGCACGTCAGGCTTTCTACTTACAGACCTTCCATCAGCTCCCTGAGACAGCCACTAGCCCTCTGGTTTTTATGAGCTACTGGGAAGACAAAAGCCTCCTTTGAGCACTGAGTCAGTGCCTAATTATATTTGAAATACAGAGGGGACCTACTAGCTTTCCTGCTCTGGGTGGTTATGTCCCACTTAATCTGAGTAAAACTGTTCACCAGCTGCCTTACTGGGTAAGTTCTACACAAAAATAGTACTTTTTGGCCTGTAGTATACATATTTCACCTTCACCATGAGGTTTTTGCTCTGACACGGATCTCAGACAATTAGTCAGAAGTATTTAATGGTCTATTTCAAACAAAACATACCTGTTCCTGAGGGTTTAGCCCAGACCACCCGTTACAAAGCAGACAGTACGTTACGATCTGTGTTCTTACTCCAACTGAACAATTCACTTCCACAACCAAATTTGTTAGGAATTGTACATGGCCCTGATGTTGCGCAGAGTTAGGAAAGGAAAAGTGTTGAGTGGATTCTTTTTCCAGCCATTTTTTGCTCTCCATGACAAAAATTTTAAAGTGAATTTAAGTACTTGTAACTTATTCACAACTGATTAAGTCTAAGAAATTCAGGAAAATGGTAACACTACGGATCATGGAAGAAGAAAGTTGATGAGAACATACAACCCTCCAAGAAGATCTCGTATCCTATACATAACCTTCAAGAAGTTGTTAAACAAAACCAAGAAGCAACTGAAATAATCCCACCAATTCAATGATGTTCCTGCTCTTCCCTCCATGCATCTCCACGCTACGGGATGTTAAAGGAGTAACAAATTCTTACCGGAATCGCATTCCAGTTTGGTTCGATTCAGATCGATGCCATCATCCACAAACTGGCAAATGGAAAAGAGTCTGCAGCCTCGCTGGCACGCGTACAGTTCCTCTTCCTGGGAAGGCACAAGAGAAGATTGCATTCCTCCATTCAAGAAAAAAATGCAAAAAAACAATTTTTTTTTTGGAAGTGCTATAAAAAGCCCCACACTAGAACACCGTCCTTCCTCCCTTCACTGGACCTAGAAGTCAGCTAAGCTGGCGGTCTGGATAACCTGAAATAAAACCAAGCTACAGCTCTTTATGGCTGTAACATAGCTATTGATTTATTTCAGACAGAGCTCTCTATCCTGTGGTAAGCCAGACCTGGAACAGCAAATCCTATTTTGCAATGCCAGTCCTACAACTCACAGCGAAGTTACGATGCAGTCTTGAAAAAGCGTTGGCTTTAAAAATAAGACATACCTCTGTAAAAGATTTACTGACATTCAACCGTGGAACGAGTACAGTCCTCCATCGTGCAACTTCAGTACAGAACCCAACAGGTGAGGACAAAAAAAATGACTTTTTTGTCAGCGTATTACAATATATCCACCAGACTAGTTAGAAGGACAACAGATTTGTTGAAATAAAACATTAACTTCTGACTGTCTTCTGTAGCAATACCACGGTTAACTACGTGTGTGCACTTCCCACAACCGATGCTCTCCCCGTTGCAGGGTTACAGCCAGCCTCCTCCACCTGAGCGCTCTTACTTCAGGTCAGGAATCAGACCCATCCCAACTCTCAGCTACACAGCCGCTCACATGATTGCTCCCAGTTGCTTTGCAGGTGGTACACAGGCTCTGAATTAACCTAACGAAAATAAACAGACCACACCTTACCGCATAAGCCATTGTGAACAAACTGGCCGTTGTTTGAGAGCACAGGTTCATGTGCTTCAAAGGCAGAAAAGTGGAAAATGGAACACAGAACAAAACTCAGCTCTAACAGCACAGGCAGGGTTGCTCAAACAGTTACATTGGTGCCAAAACCACATTCTATAATTTGATATCCAACCAAAGCTAGCTTTAAAAACATTTCTGTGGCAGTCTTCCACAAAAAGTCTTAGTGAAAATTGACTTATTCTCCAACGTTAACGCAACCAATTTCCTTCTACTCAACTGATAGCTTTGTGACAAGCAGACCAAAGACTAATTGGAAATATTTTAGGATAACATTTAGTCCTAATTTCCCAGATTTAGTTCCTTCTCCTCCCTATCATTGCACGGAGGCACCAAAGCATATGACACGTGCAGATCTAGTGTTACCTGTACGCCACACAACTCCCTGCTACCTCCCTCTGTGGAGATACCAGCATCAGCTGCTGTGTGAAAAAAGCCAATTTTAGTTTCACGTGAAAGTGAACAGAGCCCTGTTACCTCATATTATCACTACTTTCATTTTCCTGCTGCCCTCAAGTGAAATCTCAAAGCCAGTGTAAGAACGCCCCTCATTCAGAGCTCAGACCGCTATACAGCCGCAGCTGATAACGCAATATATTGCCAGTGAAAAACAAAACAGGGGAGATGAGGCCACAGTAACAGCTTTTCCATGTTCACACCAGCGGTCCGGAGCTGCACGAACCTTTGAACCAACAGTGAACTCTGAGGCAGGCAGCTGTATTCTCGCTAGATATCATTCCACTGTCTCATCACAGGACAGAAGAAATTCTGTGCAAGGAAATCCGAACAGGCTGAAGGTTCCGCCAGGCTACTCCCTGGCCACCGTTTCTGCTTCATCCTTCAAAATGTGTCACCCAGGCATCCTGGCTCGGGGTCCTTGGCACTGTTCTAGTTAAAAGATGCAGCAGCCTAAGCCGAATGACAGCTGCCTCTTTAGGAACAGGAGGAGAAGAGAGGGACCCCTCCCCACACCCACAGAACGCAGAACCTGAAAAAAGCATTTTTTCTTGTCCTGGCTTGTGAGGAAAAAAAAGTCACATTGCGGACATTTAAGCACATGCTGTCTACATAAAAATTCTGTTTATTTTAGACATAAAACAACCGAATATATCGATGCTCATAAACTCCTCATCGCATTTCCTTCTGCACTTACTGTGCCACACATTTCTTATTTTACAAGAGCCCGCCTGACGCACCTTCAGCGGGAACACACTGAAACAAGGCTGAGCCCCGCTGCTCTCACCGCCATACCGATTTCACCGGCAGCACAGCCCCCGGAGCCCCCAGAGGCCGAGCAGGAGCAGCCCCGAGGCTTCCCCACACCTATGGCTGCCACCACACGGCGGGGCCCGCCCGTACCTTGGGGTAGGTGTGCAGGGAGTAGGTGAGCTGGCAGGCGCGGTGGCAGGACGCCGTGTTGCCCAGCACGGAGTCGAAAGCCTCGGACGAGGCGGCGGCGGCGGCAGAGGGCACGGCCCGGGCCTGGCGGCCGGCGGCCACCAGCAGGAGCAGGCTGAGGGGCAGCGCCGCCATCTTCCTCCTCCCTCACCGCCCCGCTGACGGGACCAGCCCGCCGGCCTCTCGCGAGATTATCCCCGCCGCCTCCTCCTCCTCCTCCTCGCGCAGCCTGCTGGGAGATGTAGTCCTCTCGGCGGCTTGGCCCCGGCCACCCTAAGGGGGCTTGACGCGCGGCGGAACTACACGGCGGCTTCCGGGAGGGCAGCGCGGCGGCATGGAGCGCTTCGTGGTGCGGCGGGCCCGCTCCCCGCAGGGCGCCCGCAGCGCCCGGCCGCAGCCCCCGGCCCTGCGGCAGGCCCCGCTCGAGGCCCTCAGGGCAGGTCCCGGGCGGGTCGCGGCCCCTGAGGGGACGGGGAGGGGGGGGGCCTGCAGCCCCCACGGCGGCTCACACGCCTCGAAACGCCGGGATCCCCTTTTGCAATTGAGATATTTGTAGTGCAGTATCCTTAAATTCCAAAATATTCCTTTCTAGCGGCTGTTCCCTACCGCTTCCCCTGAGTTTGACATAACAAGATCAAGCGTCTTGTCCCTTCTGTCTGTCCTGAGTACCCGTAACTCTGTGCCGCGTGTATTCCGTGCTCTGCTGCATGCCGTAATCAGTAATTCACATACCGATTGCAACCCCAGTAGCTGGGGTGAAGCCAACGTCCTTAATTATTGTAAGATCATTCCGCTTTCCTAAATGCTTTTCTCATTTGCAGAGAGTTGTGGTCGTGGAAGACATAAAGCGGTGGAAGTCTATGCTCGAGCTTCCTGGGCAACCGAAGGAGAATCTGATCGAAGCTTTGGAGGAGCTGAAGAAGAAAATACCTTCCAAGGAAGTGTTGCTTTCAACAAAAATAGGTACATCTTCTCTGATCTCACCTGAACGTCAGGCTTTGTTGTGTCTGCTTGCCTTGTCGGTGCAAAAGAGACCATCCCCCAAGCTTTTTAAAGATAAGAGGATGCTTTACTGCACCCTCACTCAGAGAAATCCCCAGCAGAAGGGCAGCGCCGTGCGGATAGCACAGGCTTGTACCTGACTGCTTTCTGTGGGATTTGGGGGAGGGGTGATGTGAGACTGCATGGTCCCTGCCTTTCCTGTCTGCAGATCATACATGGCACAGAATATCCAGGAGTGACAGACGGTCATGCTGGCCTTTTTTTTGCCAGTGAGAAGATGCCACTTGTTAGGCTTCTGTGGCTCTTGCAGCCCAGCCCGTTCAGGGAGGCTCTGAAAAAGTCTCAGGAAAAGCCTGAATGAACCAAACGTGACAAATGACAACTCAGAAGTAAGGGGAAAGGCACGGATTGCATCTCCTTTTCCAAGGCGAGGGGGGCTTTCTGAGTAGAGGATCTGCTGCAAGATCCACAGAAGCCTAACAGTGACATCTTCTGGCCAACGGCGCTACTGGTCAGAGAGAAATACCACGCTGGAAAAAGATCCCTTTTGTCTCCTCTCAAAGGAAAGTGTCTTTGCACGGGCAAGCCTGTGTCGAATGGGAAGATTCTGTTTGTGTCACCGTGATGTTTGTGTGTTAAAACACTATAGCAGCAACATCTGCTTCCTTAAAGGTGATTTGAGTTAAAAGGAAAAAAAAGTGCTCTTTGTTGGCTAATTTTACATACTTTCACCAGATCCACTATCTGCGTAGAAAATTTCTTTAATATGTAATTGTCTCCACACCTTGGTGTTGTGGCAAAGTCATTTTCAGCTGTATAACTCAGTTCCTTGCTAATTGCTCAGGCAAAATCACTTGCAGGAGTCAATGAGTGAGAACTTCAGTCTTCATTCCTAGTTATTTTATATTTACCTTTGCATCAGTGCTTTGCTTGTTTCGCTGACGCTGCCTGAATTAAAAGTGTGTTTGGCTGCTTGAGCACCAGCTTGGCTGGTGTATTTGGTCTCTGTACCAAAGCTGAAGGAGCTGTTGCTGTTTTCCAGGTCACACCGTGAATAAGATGCGCAAACATTCAGATCACGACGTGGCCAGCCTTGCCAAAGATGTTTACACGCAGTGGCGAACTTTCATCAAAAACCATTCAAACAGGCCCTCAATAGAAGTCAGGAGTGATCCCAAGACTGAGGCTTTCAGAAAGAACGCACGGAAGCTGCTTTGTGAAGCCCTGGATCTAGAGGTAGTGTTAATCTTTGGCTCAAAGGGTAATTCCTTGTAGGAACAAGCTGGACAAGCCTTTTTCAGTCATAGTTTCTATAAAGCTGGTCCTACTGGCAGAGTGGGGACAAGAGTGCTTATATTCAGTGATTCTCCCCATGTCCCCAGTTATCAGTGTCTTTTGTTTTAAAGGTAGATTTTATTTTAATTATTATTATTAAGCAAGTAAATGTGCTAATTGTAAGCGAGGTGTATATTGCACATTTACATAACCAGCCAACAGAATAGCTGCGTATCTACTTCAGCCGGGCTGTATAAGAAGTTAGTAGAACAAAGTTTTTACTGTTACTTATCAGCAGTTAAAACAACACTGGGACCTTCTGGGTGTTTCATATTTAAGTAATTAAACATTTGTAAATTGACATCTGTTGCGAAAACATAGAGGCAAGGTTGACAATATATAAAGTGGTGATAAATACCAGATCCCTCTGGTATCTTTAAGTAAACGAACAGGATTTTACTGTAAGGCTTAATGACTAGTTTGCTTGTCTATGAAACTCTGTAATAATTATCCTTTTAATTTATTCATTAGTTATCCTTTAAATGGCAAGAAAAGTGATAAGCACTCAAGTTTCAAAGCTGTGTGTTTGCTGTCTATGAGAACAACCTCTCCAACTTCCCATCCACCTGGACTGAGGCAGAACTAAAGGGTGACTTGCTGTGGGAATGCCTCAGAATGATTTTGTGGGGAGCTCACTTTTGCTGGGCTGCTGGGTCAAGCTTATTTCTTGCAAAGCAGCTCTGTGCATGGCAATAAGACTGCTGGTAAAGTTTGAGCCTATGGGACGTGAAGGCTGTGATATCACCCTCAAACAAGTGGTGTTGGGTAAGGCAGGACAAGGCAGAATCACCTCAGAACAGGACTCACCTGAAATTATGATGAGGAAAGCTGCCCTTCTGGCTTGCAGCTACCACCATATCTGCAGAGGGAGCTTATATCAGCACGATGAACAGCGTAGATAGGAGTGGGAGCCACAGAAGTACAGAAAGTGGAAAGCAGGGACACGAGAGGTGGATAAAGAGGGAGAATGGGGGCTGAATGGATTCGGTTGGACTTCTAGTGCAGACTGGCAGAGGGACAATTTAATGGTGGGTAGCAAAAAGAGAGTAAAAGTGTTGGGAAAGGACTTGGAGGAATACTGGTTGGTATGCTGGAATCTCCTGTATGTGAAGCATGGGAGATTCCCTGTAACAAAAGGCAGAAGTGAAATTAAAACAATTTCTTGATGGGCAGGGGATTTTTTTCTAAGCTGTGCTAAATTACAGATTTTGGCACATGTTGAAGCAATAACTACGTAATTAACGTTTAGTAAATCCCTTTCTGCGTTCTTAATTATACCTCTTTCCACACTCACAGAGCCCACATTTCCCTTTATAGCACCAGGCAGAGTTGCCAAGTGTTTGGCGTGTCTTAGAGTTGCTGTTGGAATCGAGTTTAAAATAGTATCCAAGGTGCCTTATATCAGCGAGATCAAAAAGTGATCTTAATGGAGACAGTACAACGTAGCTTACAATTGTAGTTCAACTGGATACCCAAAGCTAGCTGCAGATTAGTTTCCTGTCGTGATGGCAAAGCGCTGCCACCCAGCTGGAGATGTGAATATGTTCCCTGCTACTGACCATGTTGCTGTGTTCCTTAATTGCTAGGGTGGAATTAAATTGTTCTTCCTGTTGCACTTGTGATGAGAAGTAGATTTCCTCGAATCTATGCTGATTAACGAAGAAGCGCTGAAAAACACCAAACTCCAATTTCAGCCAGTCGGTCTCCTTATTAAATGTAGAGATCTAATTTTATACTTTGCTGTTTTCAGATTGATCACCCACTGGCTGAAAATATTGAGCGAGAAGCTTTTCATCTCTCTTCCCGTCTCATTAGCACGCCGTATCGCAGAATGGTGCGAGCTCTTGTCTTCTCATTGAAGCACAAACCTGAAATCCGAGCAGAAGTCAAGACTGGCACGCTCACTGTCCCTGCGTTTGTACAGAGCCATAAAAAGTGAGGTGTCGTGCTTGCTGCTGAACGAGAACTTCATGTGCCTGCATCTCCGTGGAACCGGGAACCCTTTCTGTTGTAAGGGGCGTGCAGAAGTGCTGACGGTGTGACTCACTTGGCACCGCTCTATTAACAGGGCTGCTGAAGGCAAGAACTACTAATGATGAAAGTGGTGCTGTAAATCAGAGTTGGTGGAAGTCTGCGTAGGGTTGTTGCTCAAAAAGTATCTTCTCCTCTGCTGTATATTTTCCTGCTAAAAAGCCATCCGTGCTGACTCACCTGTTTCTTACTTCTGTCAGTTTGTCGTGCCTCGGTTTGGCTTCATCCCTGAGATGGGTCTTCAGGTGTAATTATTTGAATAACATTTAACAGCTTTGTGCTGGGCTAATAGGAAATAGTGGGAATTCAGGGTAATTGTTCCATGGGAGGGGATTCCTAGAGGATAACTGCAAATCCTAGTTAACCATAAATCAGCCAAGTCTGCTGTAGCTGGACCCTGGATGTGGCAAGAGCTAGCTGTTTACCCAAGCCAGGGGATCTCCCCTGCATTCCACAGTTGGTTACAAACTGAATTTCGGTAATCCTCTATCCATCCTTCCATAGGCTCAGTCACCCTGCGATGGTGGGCATTTTCTGAAACCCTGGGGTGAAAACCAAAACGCCCTGGGGTATAGGTGCTATCTAATACCTCTGCTTAATGAGCAACTCACTCAGACTTGCATGCCTCCCTCATGATTAAAATCTGGTGCTTGTTTTTAGTGTATCATAAAAAAAAACAACTTGAAATGAATTTTCTAATTACAGTTAGGTTGTAAGGAAAATATTCCATGTAAAGGCTTTTTTTCCTCCAAAAAGAACGTGTTTCAGAATGATTGTGTAAACAAATTTAAGCAGCAAACTATTGTATGAATTTCTTCTAGTTATTAAAAACTGAAAATCTTGCCTTTCGTATTTACTCTGATTTCTTTAGTGCCACAAGTCATCTTGTTCTCTGTGTGCTATTATTAAGGCTGTGACAGGCACAGTCTTTCTCTGCTGGTAGGCAATAAAGCGCTCTCTGTTCTCTGTGCTGGTACAAGGGACTGGTCACAAACCATTTTCTGAGTTAACAGGGGCGAGAAGTCTAGTATACCATAAGGGAGTGTGCTTTGATCAGTCATGGTCAGCACTCTGCTCTCAAGAGAGAGTCACTTAAGGACAAATAATGCAGCGGGAAAGCTGCGCATTAGTCTGCGTTCACATCTTTATCCTAAACAGGACTGGGTGTCAGTAAGTGGATCTGCTAAATACTTTTTCTTCCCTGAACGCTTAAAAAAAAAATAACACCCAAAACTTACCTTAAATGTTGAACTCTGAAATTTATTACATAATTGCAGGTTCTCTTAAGAAGATCTGAACCCTGTTTTGTTTGCTTGGGCCAGTGTAAGACCATTGCTACTGTGTGTGTCATTAAGGTATCCTCATAGCTGGCTTTTCTCAAAACCGGCGCCCTGGCTGAGCCTAGGTGTGCAGAAATTTCGCTGGTAGGAAGTTAACGATAGGTATGTTGGAGAAAGTGCACCACAAATTGGCAGCCTGGGTGGCGACTATAGGGGTAACGTGTCAATAAAGATGTTAACACTTGATGACCAGTCTGTAGGAAGAGATGTGAAACCCCTCGATTTCTTACAAGCGATCAGATCCATTTCCCACTTAAAACAACCTCAGCCTGCACAGCTGTAGTTGAATTCACGTATCTTGGACTGTCGTGAAAGGGCTTCAGGATCAATGAGTGTCTTAGGTTTTGTTTCCAGAGCTGCAATGCCATGACCTGCAGTGTTTATTTTCAGCTTTCTGTTCCTGGTGCTGGGCTGTGTTTTCTATATTTAGGTAACGTGTGAGAAGCAAAAATGTGGGAAATGAGGAACTGCTGGTCCTCGTGAAAGCCAGAGCAGAGAAGTTTCCCACACAGCTCAGGTACACCAGTAGAACTTTGGCCTATCTATGCTGTGCTGTGCACTGGGTTGCAAAACACATCTAGTGGAGAGTAAGGAATCACCCAAACAGATACCGCTCAACCTGCGTGCAGGTAGCAGCAGCCAGCACTTGCTGTCTGAAAGCGAACTGCTCTACAGCAGTGACAGTTCTTCTGAGAACAACTCAACAAAATCCGCTTTTGTTTTTACAAGTTTGCTCTGGGAGCCCACTGTGACAGCGGGAAGGGATGGGGATGCTTTTCTCTCTTACTAGTAAACAGTCCTGTGGAAGGGATACCATTCGCAACAGCACTGTAAAATTTAAAAACAAGGTCAATGTGGACATCAGCAAGGGCCTGCCATGGCCTAGAGTACTTTCTTTGCAAAACCCGATTGCATCTCAGCCTGTGCATGTTAGCTTTTGAAGTGGTGCAAGCCACCAGAGATACCAGCTGTCAGCAGGCCTGCCTGGCATCCGTTTGCTGTAACCTCGCAAGCTGCCCAAACAGTGCAGTCACAGCGCTTTCCCCAGCCCGCAGGCAGCGCGGAACAACTTGGAGATGCACCTGAGCTCTTCTGCTCCACACAAACTACAGGCTCTGTTTCTTCTACGCCATCAGACTTTGTTTTGGGTAGAAGCAAAGTCCTACCAGGCCCATCTCTTTTAGGTGACTTTATCACGTCCGCTCCTGGTCCCTGATACCTCTCTTTTCTGAACAGGCTCAGGGAAGAGAGATTTTGTTGTTGCTCAATCTATTTTGGATGGATGCCTTTCAGCTCTTTGAAGCACACATTGCAGAGAAGAGTTTTTGGCCTCATTCTCAGTATGTACCAAATATTTTTCTTTTGGGAATTAACTGCAGGGATGCGGTTACTGCATACCAGAAAACACATCTAAATTTCCTCTATTTAAGGGCTCATACTTTTACAACTTGTTTTCTAAGGAACCTAGGCATATAGCTCTGGGTCCAGCTCTTGCCACCTGATGTTGAAGCTAGCAGGAACGTTTGGGATGAAGATTCGCAGGCTGAGCATTGCATACGACTGACTGAAGGAACTGGAAGAGATCTCCAAGGGCTGGGCTTGAGACTTGCAGCACAGGGGGGAAACGCAGAGAACAAGGAAATGGTGTAAGGACAAAACCAGGAAGGAAGGTGGGGGAAAAAGACAAAACCTGAGAAGAAAAAGCAATAGGCCAAAACAGGGCTTTATTTTCTCAAAGAGTGATGCTGAGTGGGATGAGGGGATGCTCAGTACCTCGGTACTCAGCAGCCAAATTTTAAATTACTCTACAAAGACCAGATTTGCCCTCTTTGTTGGAAGCTGGCTGTTGGAAGTGAGGGTTTGAGTGCCCTGTGCCACGTCCCTGTGCCAGCAGCACTGACGAGCCACGGTGCAGGGACACGTGGGGCCTGCAGGACCGTCCCCAGCTTGGTTTCTCCCACCACAAGGGTCACACATCCAGCTGGGGGGCAAAAAGGCCCCTCGGGCCTCCTGGGGTTAGGTCTTACTGATCCGGGTGTGCACGTCTGCTTTCGCCTCTGGTTTTACTCTGTGGCTGTTGTGTGGTGGCAGCCGCAGGGTGCCAGGAAGACACTTGACAAAGGCAGGGACTCCACAAGCTCCTGTCTTCACGCTGGGGAAACCCTTTCAGGTTAAAAGGAAGGATGGAAGATCTGAGCCGTGGCTCTCTCGGGCTGTGTTTCCCCGGCGCGGTGCCTTTGAAGTAGCTGGTGGCTTTTTTCAGGGGGAGCATTAAACCAAGGAGACACCCAATCTGGAGAAAAGGCGCTTCTTTTTTTCCCCCTTTTCCTACCAGATTAAGCACAGCCCACGCACTCCTTTCAGCACAAGAGTACACGAAGCTGAGGGATCTGTAGAGCCCTGCTGCACCCAGCAGAAAGAAGGGAAAGCCCTTCCTGGAGGTGAGCAGCAATCCCCATCAGCAGGCGGGGCGAAGGAGGGCTTCATCCCGCTGCAAATTGCTTGGGCGAGAGAAGAAGGGAGTAGAGGAGAACTCCCCGTCCTTCCTGAAAGAGAGCACACAGTGCCTCAGCGTTTTTCATCTTTCTAAGAGGCTCTTCAAAGGTTTCTCCACAAAGAACCCAAACTTTCAGATCTCCTTCGCTGGCAGCCCGGCCATGCGAAGGGTTTGCTCGGCTGGTGGCTGGCCCTGGGCTGAGAGGTGTTCAGGCAAGGAGCAGCCCCAGATGTCTTCGCACAGCCCCCCCGTGCCCCTCCCCTGATGAAGGGGAACCGCAGCCCCCCCCCCTGCACCCACCTCCCTCTGCAGTACTGCAGCTCTCGTGGCGGGGGCAGACACAATTTGGCTCACGGAGCCGACAAAGAGCTGCAAGAGCCTGGCCAGGTGGCTCCCGACACCGCAGCGCTGGGTTACGAGGGCAGCAGGGGAAACTGAGGCATGGAGGTGCTCCGGCAGGCTGAGGGATGCAAACAGGGGAAGCCCATGCCAGGGTTACGCTGCAGTTAATGATGCTCTAATTCTGCTGGCAGTCCACTGAACGACATCTACGATCGCTGTCAATTAGGCTAGATTATGGGATAATCCCTGCTAATTACATACTGTTACATACCGAGCAGTTATCTCCCTGTAAAGGGTGCCCCTATGATGGACAAACGCTCTTCTTTTAACGCAGCCAGCCCAGATGGCAAAACCCTTTTTCCTGCAGCCAATATTTTGCCTCAGCTGAAACGCCCACACTGCAAACACCGCGCTCTTGTCCCGGATGGCCGGAGGAAGAAGAGGGTGGCCGTGAGGGGCAGGGCCAGCCCGAGAGGGGAGGCAGGGGCAGCCTCGAAGCCAGACCCCGCGGACCTGCCATGCTGCCAGGGCTGGGAGCGAGCACCCCAAGGGCTGTGCTGCAGCAGGGAGCCCTGCCAGCCCCCAGGGACGCTCGGGCAAGGCTGTTGGCAGCTCGGGGTTTGGGGTAACTTGTAAGGCGATGCCATCCTTTGAGCATAACTGCTCCCCGCGTTCCCCAAATGCCCCGTTTCACCTCTACACACCAAAACCCCCAGGGAGCAGGGGGGGAGGATGACCTTGCCGTCCCCAGGGGCGCGACGGCCGGGAAACGGGAGCGATGGCTGCTTAAAATAAGCCGGGAAACAACAACTCCCGGTAAACGCTGTCGTTGCATTTTTAATTGTCCATATGCTTGATCCATTATGTCTCCCCAGCTGGCGGGGCTGACGACGGCTGCCTCCTCATCTGTGCTGCCGAGGGTCTCCGGCGGGTACCTGCATCCACAAGGTAATAGGGCAGGTAACCAGGAGCACGGTGCTGGGGCTGGCTGTGTCCCCACGCTGTGCCCACCTCTACCCCGGTGTGCTCGGGGAAGCTGGCGTTAAACACCCCCCAAAAACCTCCCCGGGAGCAGCAAGCAAGGAGGTGTGAGTCTACCAGCTCCCCGTGCCGCCGCCCCAGGGCAGTCGCTATTAAATGAAATGTAGAGGCTTGCTCGAGGAGGGGATGCAGGTTTGGGCGGGGAGAGCGGATTAGAGGAGCAGAGCTGCCTCATTCCTGGCATTCTTGGAGAAAGGAAAAAATAAGATAAAGAGTGAAAGCGGGTTCAGAGCCAGACTTCACGGCCCCTGCACGGGACATCAGCTCACCGGGGCTGCCGGTGTTACAAACCCCGGTGTCCTGGATAACCCCAAACGTGTCCTGCACAGGGAACACCAGCATCTGCTCAGTATTTTGGAGCTGTTGCCTCTAAGGAGCATCTCTTCCCCGAGGCAGACAGTGCTGCTGCATACCGTGGCACGCTCCCAGCCACAGGGCATGCTTGGTGGGAAGGAGAAACAGCTCTGCCGAGGGACCCTCCGCAGCAGCGGGGTCTGTGCCCAGCACCAGCATCCCAGGCACCGCTGGGCTCACCAAGGAAAAAGCTCTTGCTGGGTATTTCACGGAGTAAACCACCAAAGAGGGGTTGCCTGCTAAGGGGGGAGCACCGAGCCAGTGCTCAGAGTTTTCTTTTTTTCTGCAGCCACCAAGCCCACAAACGTTGTGTTTTTACCTTGAAAAAAAGGCGAGAATCAGCAGAATCTCACTGCGCCCCTCAGGCCACATAAATCCCCGGCAAGCAGAATGTGCGACACGTCTGCTTGAGAAAGCATTGGGACGGCGTTAGCTTTTATGGCCGGGTTAGCGTGCAAACCTGGACCTTATAAACCACCCCTGGATGGAGACGGACAGGGCACCAGATATAAATGGTGCCCCGGCCGCTGACCCTGTGTGCAGCATGCCCAGCATTCAGAGCCACAATAAAAGGTGGAACAAATCCCTGTGATTATCCAACATTTCTCATCCTGGGACTCGCCGTCTCCCGTCACGCTCGGCAGCTCAGTGAGCACCATGTGCACAGAGCCCCATTGACGGCGAGAGGTTGTCCGAGGCCAGGAGGGTGGCAGGGAGCCCAGCCTGTGCTTCGGCCCCGCGCCCTGACCGGCTACAAGGGGCTTTTGTCCAGCCTGGGAAGTGCCAGCACGGTGACCTGCCCCGTCCTGGGGACAGGGAGGGGACGTGCTGGCGGTGCTGCCCGCAGCCGGGTCCTGTGTGCAGGGGCAGGGGGTGCTGGGGCCGGTCCTGCACCGTGCCCCTGGGATGGG
Organism: Anser anser; assembly: GCF_964211835.1. Lineage (NCBI taxonomy): Eukaryota > Metazoa > Chordata > Aves > Anseriformes > Anatidae > Anser > Anser anser. Next base: position 27,021,387 of record NC_139728.1, read on the forward strand.
GACACGGGTGGTTTATCACCGGTGGCTGGCTGTGGCTAAAAACTGGTGGCCAAAAGTCCCTTCCCGGCCTCTGCCACCACTTTTGCCACCCAGGACACCTCGGGTGGTCTCCATCCTGTCCCTGTTTTGCCGCAGGACAGGAAGAAGACCTTTCCCAACCTTTCTTACACCAAAAATCCCAAGGAGGGAGCGATGCTGAGCAGGCACCGGCAGCATCCATCCCTCACCGAGGGGTCGGTATAAAGCAGAGGGAGCCAACCTTTCTGTGCTTTCTTTAGATGCCGCTCCCCCAGGTGCTCAGCGATACCTGCCCCCGGGTTTAGGTGTGAGGGGCACGCTGCTCTTCTGGGCGCGCTGGGAAGGAGGAAAGCACAGAGGAAAGGACAGATTGCTCTCATTTTCTCCAGCCTTTGGGTGGCTGAAGCGTTCAGGTAAGCCCTGTGAGAAGACGACACGTGGAGAAGCAGTGGGGAGCTCAAGGACACGAGATGAGCACGTCTCATCACATCCCCACCGCTCCGACACCGCATATGGGCACTGGAGACACCTCCCCGAAGCACCTACGTGCGCTGCACCCATCGCTACGTGCCAAGGGGAGACGTCGGCGTCTGCAGCCGCCTCCAGCACGGATCCATGGCACCCACACAAGCACGGATGGGAGCACGGAAAATATTTGTCGGAAATATTGCTATATTTGGGGGTAGTCTGTGTGTTCAAGAATTCAGCGAGAAATAATTGACAGGATTATTTGCAGCCATCGGCAAACAACGTTACTTTCCCGAAAGTAGCGGCACCAGAGGGAAAATAAATGGAAGCAGGTGCGGGAAGAGTTACGGAGCACGAGAAGTGCGTTCCTGAGCCAAATGGACAGATTGAGAGACAGAGGAAAACCGATGGGGAAGGGAAGCGGCTGCCTATTGCCCAGATCCCTCAGGCGCGGGGAGGAGGTGGAGGCTGGGCTCGGGCTCCGTTTCGGGGCCTCCATCTCAGCAGCTGCGTTAGCGCTAAGCCTAGGCCGAGGGAGGATTTTGGGGAGCATTTCCGAGCAGAGCAGGGACGAGTTCACTACAGCAGCACGAGCCCGACCACGGCGATGACCATGAGGAGCCCGGCCAGGATGCAGATGCTGATGAAGACGATGTCGCTGGTATCCTGGCTCTTCGCCTCGCGGGCGTCCGCCCCTCCTGCCTCCCGCTGCTGGGCCTCCACCAGGTTTTCGGCCTGGCTAAGCCTGTGCGGGCCGGGGCCGGCGACGAGGGTCACCGTGGCTTCCTTCCTCTTCGGCTCGCACTGCACCTCGTACCGGTGGACGTCCTCCTGGTCGCCTGCTGAGAAGTCGATGTAGAGCGTGCTGACAATGATGTTGGTGTTGTTTCGTCTCTGCAAGACAAGGGTTGCGGCCCCTCAGGGCTCAGCTCCGTGGGGGCAGCTCCAAGCAGCCGCTGAGAGGAACCAGGGCTAACCCCTGCCCAGCTGGCTTTAAGGGAAGGTTTGCCAAACCTTTACCTGGGACTCGGTGCCGCAGGTATCGAAGCGGGTATGTATCTTGAAGCTCGAGCCGACCACGTGGGCTGCACAGGAGGGCATCCCCAAATAAATCTTGTTCCTCTCCAGCTGGGCCAGGGCCCGCACGGGGATCTGGATGTGGAAGTCGGTCCGCGTGCAGCTGACGTTCATGGGCACAACTATTGGGGCAGAAAAACAAGACATGGGTGAGGCATTACTGGCATTTCCCCAGCTGTGCCACCTACAGCGACCACTGCAACTCGGCCCAGAGCCACCGCTGCTGTCCCCGCGACACACGGAGCTGGTGGTGGCACTGGGGCTGGCGGGGACACCAGCCTTACAGCTTTGTTGTGCCTCGTGTGGTACCCAGCACTCCTGCCAATTTGATCAAGGCAATTAAATGAATATACAGGGAAAAAAGAGCTACACCTGTAATGCAGAAAGTGTTATTTGATACGAAACACAGCCCCTCTCCATCGCTCTCCCCCTGGCACCCTGTGTAGCCCCTTGGGGTGCAGAAAGCAAGCAGTGCAGGGAAGGCAGTAGGGAGGAAAATGCCCCACTCCTTTAAGGTTAATCCTCGCTGAGCTTGAACCAAGCACTTGGGCAGTATGAATTATTGAATTATTCCAACTCCCTCTGAATCTTGGCCTTACGAAACTGGTAAGATGCAATAAAATCAATATGAAAAAACAATGTCACTTTGCTACACTCAGTGCATTATAAAACCATTAGAAGATTTACCAAATAACTAAAGTGCATTAGATCAAGAGGAGAAGGATGAGAAAATGGATCCTCTCTCCCGGCGTGAAGGCTTTCATTCAAACGGCCGTAAATCACACACGCCCTGCCCAACTCACTTTGTGGGCCCAGACAAAAGGGAAATATTTGCATGGACTAAGAGCAGTGGAAGCTGAGATGCCCCTTTTTTACATTCCCATGGTCCTGGGGATGATATGTAGCCCTGCTGGGTGCCTGGTACAAGCTCTCTCCCTCTTAGGCTGTAGAGACCTAGGGGAAAACTCCATCCCCTCTCCGACTCCCACAGCCATGTACTCCAGTATCCCTCCTGCTACACCCCAGATGATGTACGGTTCTGCTGCTGAGGGATAAAAGCTTGAGCACCTGGCTCAGCCGCCACGGCTCCTGTGCCGCCGTGCGAGCAGCTCTGCAGGGCCATGGGCAGGACACTGCGCCCAGGTCTGCCCACGGATGCCGAGGCTGCTCCTCCGCTCCATGGACCCGAGGCTCATCCTGCACCGAGGGCAGGCATGAATCATCCCCGACACGTGGGTCAGCTCAGATGTAATTATCCTGAAATACAGCGAACGCCATAAATTCGCCGGCTTTTGCGGAGGCTGACAAATCTCTGCACAGCATTCCTCCTGCCCGCCACCGCTTCGGGTGTGCCGGCTGGGAGACAGGGATCAAATGCAGTGGGAATGAGCCCGTGGGGCCAGTGGGGTCCTGCCCCTCCTGTGCCGCTCATGTTGGAGGAGAAAACAACAAAAATTTCCACCCGTGGCTGTGCCACGCAGGGCACTTGGTGGCCTTCCAGCAAGCGGACATGCGATGGCACAGCCACAAAGTGACTGGTGTTAATGCATGAGCTGGCACCTGGGTGCTTGGCCACCTCCCCTAGTGCTTTCATCCCCTAAAAGTCCCCTGGCTCCTGCACCCCGCCGGGAGGAGCGGACGCCTCACCTCCGACGTAGGCGAGGGAGAAGCCCCTCTTGGCCGTGCTGCGGTCCGTGCGGAGCACCAGCAGCAGCCGATGGCCGCGGGAGGTGACGGGCGCCGGGCTGTCGCGCCCGCACCACGTCCCCAGCAGCGAGGCGTTCTCAGCCCCGCCGTCGAAGGCAGACAGGCGGTCGTAGTCGCAGCCGCCGGTCAGGCTGCTCCGGGCCTCCAGCTCCAGGTCCAAGAAGAAGATTTTGATGCGGTAGCCTGGGGGCAGCTGGATGCTCCACTGGCACTGGAGGTTGTTGGGGTAGAAGCTGGGGTACTGAGGGCTGGAGAAATTCCCCTTGATGGCGGTGTAGACTTCCTGGCACTCTCCTGCTTGGGGAAAAAGAAAGGAAAGCTGAAGTCTCCTGGCTGCTGAGCACTCATTTATTGCTAAAACTTGTTCTACCCTCCACATTACTGCTCCTCAGCCTTGTGGTTGGCCAATGTCCACCCGTGAGTTTTGGGGGATGGCAGCAACCCAGGTAGCTGGGCCCATGGGCAGTGTCCTACAGGGGCAGAGAGGGAGGGCACTTAACCCATGGCACATCACAAGCAACAAAGTGCAGTTCTTGTTCGAGAGAAAGAGAAGCTAAGGCCTGGAGGAGCCGTAACGCAGATATTTGCTTTGCATCATGGTCTTTAACTCCCACCATCACCTCACGAGATCTCCCCAAAGATCTCCCCCCCAGTATCATCTCCTTGAGCTGCCGTGGAAGGGAAGGCACCAAAACCCAACACCCCTTCCCCACATCCCAGCCACCCCCTCCCCACCCCCTTCCCACCAGCCCCCCCAAGCCCCGCACCCGAGTAGAAATGGGCCTTGAAGCCCCTTCCCACGATGTTGAAGTCCGACTTGAAGAGGACGAGGAGGTGCCGGGTGGAGGAGACGGTGCGGGGCGGCCGGGCGCTGCCGCAGTAGCGACCCAGGCGGGGGGCGGTGGCGGTGGGGCCGTCGAAGAGGGCCACGTAGTCGAAGCCGCAGCCCTGGCCGCCCTCCATCTGGAAGTCGGCGAAGACCAGGGTGATGGGGCCGCCGGCCGCCCCGATGCTCCAGCGGCACTCGGCGTCGTTGGGGTAGCTCTCGGGGTACCGCGGGCTGGTGATCTCCCCGGACAGCCCCATCAGCTGCCCGCCGCAGGCATCTGAGACACAGAAGCTGAGGTCAGAGGGAGGACGGATGGACGGGTGGATGGACACATCTGCCATCCCCCACTACCTTTGCGGTAGGCGGCGGCAAAGCCTTGCTTGGCCACGTGCCGGTCGGAGCGGAAGACGACGGCCATGACGTGCCAGGCGGAGGCGAAGGGCGGCGGGGTGCTGTGGCCACAGAAGGTGCCCAGGAGGTTGCCCCGGTCGCGGGTGGCCCCGTTGTAGACCTGGAGGTAGTCGTAGGCGCAGGCGGCGTGGTACTCCAGCTCAAAGTGGCTGAAGGAGAGCAGGACGGAGGAGCCCTCGGCCACCACAATCAGCCACGTGCACTCTGTCTCGTAGGGGTATGGCCCCGGGAAATTGGGGCTGGAGAAGTTGCCGGAGGGTGCTGAGAGCACCCCTCCACATTTGATGCCTGGGTGGCAGGAGAGAGGGGTGGGAGGCAGATGAGACACCCCCCTTTCAGGAAAACCCTAAAAGGATGGTGTCTGGGCAGTGGGACAGGGTGCGCAGCACCAGCTCCATCCCACCACCAGCTCCATCCCACCACCAGTGCTGCCAAAACACAGGGCTCACCCAGCCCTGAGAAGACATCTCAAAGGAGACCTGGAGGACACGTGTCCTCCCCGCTGCCTTTTGTCCCTCCATGTAAACCCCTTCTTCCCTCCACCCCAGCCCTGCTGAGCGGTGCCCTCCCACACCCAGCCGTGTCCGTGAGCTTGTCCTGCTGGTCGCAGCCCTACAGCTCGGTGCCCGCTTCTGTTTCTTGATGGGGAAAAGAAGGTAGAGTTAGTTTTAATAGAGCCGTGGTTACATCCCAGCTGGTTTCCAGCAGCCCCATCCCTCGTCCTGTGCCTGTGGGGAAACCTCAGCACCCTCTGGACAAGAGGCGCACCCCAGCCCCCCGATTAGGGGATTTAGGGAGAGATGGTTAAATGTGGGGTCAGCCTGCCGGCTGCCCAGCCCTTCAGCTTTTTGCTGTCTGCTGCTGTTTTCCCTGATTATAAAGGTGATATTGGTGAATTTGGGCTCAGAGATGTACGGGTGAAGGGCTCAACCCAAAGCTCAGCCATCGCACGCTGCCGTTCACTGCGACCTCCTGGCGGTTGCGGGTACCTCGGAGGTGCACGGTGCGGTGCCGTGAGCAGTTCTGGTGTGCACACGTGTGTGAGCAGGAGTGGCAATGTTGGTGGATCCGCCACCGCCTTGCTAATTACCGGGGAGAGGCGACTGAGCAGTACAGGGCTGTGCTAAAGGACTGACGTTATTGAACTAAACTTCCAGGAGGGAAGCCCACAGGAGGGGGGGGGAGCAGATGTGGCGCAGGCAGCCGGGTAGTTAGGGACTCGGTGCCTGGGGAGCTTTGTGTTTTGGGGAGGGATGCTGCCAGTTAGCGAGTTGCTGGGCTGAGCTGTCCCCCAGCCCCTCAATTACTGTGCTGTGTGCTGAACCCGTTCTGCATTCAAGGGGCACGTTGTACAGATAACAGGCAGGTTTACCACATACACCGCAACTTGTATGTGTATATATACACATCTATATGCGTCTGTGGGTATATATACATATATATATGTGTGTGCAACTCCACGAGCTAACAAACCCTTCAGCAACGTGCCTGTAACCGCAGCAGGATGATCCCTACCTGCAATCTTCAATAAAACCAACGTGATGCAGCAAACCAAGCGCACACCCATCTCACACACTTGCACACGCCTGGGTGGCTCCCGGGCTGGATCCTTCCCCCGGCCAGCCCTGGTGTCCCCGCGGTGTTCAGGCTCTTACCTGTGCTGGGGGCCACCCCGAGCGCCCCGCAGAGCAGGGCCAGCGCCGCCAGGCAGCCCGTGCCCCCGCACCCCATCCTCCCTGCGCGGGCAGCGCTCCCGTCACCGGTGCCCGAGCATCCCTCCAGAGCTGTCTGTCCGGGAGGGAAAAAAATAAATACGGGGAGAAATAAATAAAAAGCAGGAGGACTGCAGAATTAATAGCGGAATGAATAATTCATCGCTTGTTTGAATTAAGAGCGGCAAGGTAACTTGATCTATTCCTCCCTTCCTTCACTCAGTTTTAATGATCTGGATCAAATGTCCCAAGGATTTACACCATACCAGATACCTTGTCAATACACTATATTTAGAAGAGATATTAATGTTTCAGATATGGTGTATAACGGCAGTAAGTCTGGGCTGACAATATGCCCTTAAGGGGCCATGAAAATAATTTAGTTCGCCAGGCAAGACAGCGAACCAAAATGGGAATTTCAGACTCACCACGGAAAAGCACCTCAGGAATTAACGTGATTTATACTGCGGCACTCGCTGCACAAAGCCAACTGTTGATAAAAGCCGGAGAAACACCACGAGCGCTCTGGCCCCGCTTCGGGTGCCCGGCCGTCTCTTGGAGGCGCGATGCTGCAGCACCAGACCTCGCCATCCTGCGGTGGACGGAGGGCAGCAGATGTAAACCTCACAGCATCGGGCTTTTCACAGCCTGCCCGGGAGCAAAAAGACTTCGCAGCCCACTCTCGGATGAGTGCTGGGGAGGAAAAAGCCACAAAGGCCTCAACAAGTAAAGGAAGGTGTGGGAGAGACCTGTGCTTCTAGAAGTCACCTTCAGAGCAGTGGGGAAAGAAGCAGCAAGTAGCTCTAAATCTCAGCCGGGGAGGCAAGTTGTGTTTATTAATTAAGCAATGAGGATCGATGCCTGAGACATTTCCTGTGGATTAATGATGGGCTGGGAGGAGCCGATGGCCCGAGGTGCCGCTGAGGACCATTAACACCAACTGGCCATTAATCGCCAGGAAGTGCTCTGTGCCAGGGTCATTAAGTGCCTGCATATATTTATGGGTAATAACAACAACAATAACATTTGTCCGGGCTCTCTGCCCCATGCCTGGCCTTGCTGGAGCCATGCTGGTGAGCACCAGGAGCACGTCCCAGGGACTGCATGTGGATGGAGATGCCCGGTGGTGCCGGCTGATTGCGCTCCAGCCGCCCGGTGTGCCCGGTGTGCTGCCTGAGCCACAGCCATGAGGGTCTGAGAGCAGCCCTCCCAGCCATGATCCCCTGGGAGCAGGGGCAGCGTGCTCCTGGCTTCTCCTTCGCTGCGACGTGGCCGTCCTCGCCGTGGCCCCATCGCCAGCATCACCCACCTTCCTCCAGCCCACGCACTGCTGTCCTCAGCACTGCATCCAGCACACCCACACCTACACGGCCGCTCTCCTCCAAGCCTCCAGCTGCTCTCAGCCGTCCTGCTCCGTGCCGTGGTACCCCCCCCCCCCGAGAAAACAGGAGGATGGGGCTGTGCAGCACGGCAGCTGTGACCCCATCCCGAGGGACGGCATCCATCAGCCTCAGACACATTCACCCTCTCCTGACCTGGGGATGGCAATTCCCCGGCTGGGCCCGAGCCCAGGCAGCGCCATCAGAGCGGGCTGGAGGGCAGAGGGGCCGAGGGGAGGCCGAGGAGCAGCAATAACCCTGACGAGGAGCCAGGCAGGGCCTGCAGCACGCAGCTCTTGCCAGAGGTGCTCTGGCTCAGCCCAGGGTGCCTTGGCTCGGGCCAGAGACACTGCGGGGTTTTTTTTTTTTGAGGCGTGCTGTACCGGGGGCTCCCTGAATTCCTCGGCGGGCAAATCTATAAATCATGAGTCAAAAAGGCATTTGATTCGTTTAAACAGAAAGGATGTGATCAGGGCTGCGAGACTTCAGAGAAGATCAAAGGTTTAAACACAGTCCCCAGGAGGAACAGGAATTATTTAGGCAGGAAATAATGAGATGAAATTAAGAAGGTATTTAGGCTGCCCACGAGGAAGAAGAAAGAAAGCGAAGTGAGGCCGCTCTCCCCAGCGGAGCCGTGGGGGCCTCCGGGGGTGGCCGGTCCCCGTGCCCCTTGCTGGGGTGGCCGAGGCACCTGAGCCTCCTGCCAGCACCCAGCAGGACACGCAGCGGCCACCCTGACCTCCGAAGGGAAGGAAACCTCTCCTCTTCCTGCCATGGGGCACAGCCTTTCCACCCCGTGTGCCTTGCGGTGGCAGAGGGGACCCGCCGCACGCTGACATCCAGCCTGAAAAATGACAAAAGGAGAGAGGGGGAAGGGAGAGAGAAGGGCAGAAAATGCAGAACAAAGCGCCGGGGGCTGTTTAAAGGCCCCTTCAAGTTGACCCCGCCAAGGACATCGCCTCCCCTACAGAGAATTTCTCGCAGGGACCCCTGTCCCCTCCGGCGCGGCGAGCAGGGCTGCCGGCTCAGCGTGCGTCGCCTCCTCCCGCTCCCCTGCAGTCTGCCTTTGCAGGATTGCAACCCGCAGCATTCACAGCTTGCTCCGTCTCTCACCACCCTCCCTTTTAGCCACGAACAAAGACAGGAGGCTTCGCGGCAGAATGGCCAGACCAGCTGGGTAGGGTTTAACCATCGTGGCCCATATGTGCTGAAATACCCAGACATATTGGGGTTGCGCTTAAAGGAACAGTCCCAGCTTTTGCTCGGAAATTCGTCGCTTTCCCGAAGCAAGCACCAAGTTTTACCTCGGGCCTTTGCAAAAAAAGGCTTTGCGGATTTGTAGCAAAATCTCAGAAAGGCAGAGCGTTTAAAGCAAGAGCGAGGTTTTCAGAGTATGTGATATCTGAGGAAAATACTTTGTGTTCCTAGCTAGGGACAAAGCAGGGAGAGCAACTCCTTACTTTATCAGCCTGCTGCTGCAGAGAAGCACCTCCGCTTCAGGGTGGCTTATGGTGGCTGAAACGTGGTTTGGATGGGAGCTGAGAGTTTGTCTTGGATTTAATGTGGGCAACTTTATGGCATCTGCTTGTGTTAAAGCCAGAACCCATTCTGGGTTAAGGGAACAGCTTTCCTGCAAGCCCTTGCTCTGATGAAGTCAGCATAGAAGCTGCATCCGTGCTGGACTAAGTCCGAGTATTTGGTAACTGGAGACAAATCCCACTGATGTGAGGGGAACCTGTGTAATTCAAGACCATATTTTGTCACGTAAATGAGCACACTTGTGCAAGTGCACCAGACTTCTTGTGGTTTAATGGCAAGCACTGCAGACTGTGTCCTCAGGGCCCAAATTGTTCACAGCTCTGACCCTGAACTGTGCCACTGCTCAGCATGGGAAGGCAGACCCCCCCATCATTTTAGTGTGCTCTGCTTCTTGTGAGTAACTCTCACAGTGCATCTTCTTTGTGCAAGGTGTATTGTTTGAGACGTGTAAAAATGGGACAGGAATGACGATGCATCATCATCTGTCACCCTGGGAAATCCCAACACAGGATGAACAAGGAATGAAGGGAAAAACACAAAGGTGTGCAAAAAGGCTGTACTTGCAGGTGAAGTTAGTGAACATGGTAGTCTAAGAAGGTGAAAGAGTGGAGAGAGGATATCTTAAGCCAAGGGCAACAGCATCTTGGACAGAAAAGAAAGGGGCCGGAGCACACAGAATGTGATTCCAGGGCAGCCCCAGGGCTGCACAGAGCACGGCTCTGCCCGTACCCATGGGAGAGCACCCCAGCAAGTTCCTATGAAGCTTTTGTTCCTCGGGTGTTGCTGTCGTATGCTTAGAGCATTTTCACTCTGTTAAAGTCCTGTGACAAAAAGAAACAGCTATTTACTTGGAAAGAACTTTGATTTAATGAACCAGGGCTGTTACACAACACTTACGGGACGTGAAAAGCAGAGAGCCATCTTCCCGGACAGATAGCAGCTATGGCCCTGATGGCTTCTCACAAGGGCATTTAGGACACTCCCTTTCTCCCTCCAGGCAGCACTTTGAGGGTTAAGGTTCAGAGCAGGCAGTGTAAGTCCTCACTGGACAGCACATGTAATTCCATCCTCATATATATCTTTAAAAAAGGGCTCTTTACAGAAAGCATCCCCCTATTAGTGTACTACAAGGCAACTGAGGCACAGAGGGGCTGAAGTGACTTGTCTAGTATCACCCAGCAAGATAACAACACAGCTATGTGAACCCCACAGACTGCAGAGTGCTGTGCCAGTGCTCTGCTGTTCCTCTGGCCATGCAATCTTCTCCCTGAGGATTAAATCTCCCCAGGGTACCTTTAGCAGAGCACAATACCACTGCAGACTAACATGGATTTCAAAGCGAGTCATTAGTCTTCATGTTACAACAGAGCTGTATACTTGGATGTTTCTTAGTACCCTTAAGAGATCTCTCTCAAAATTGCACATGAAGACTTCCACTGAAATTAGTATGCTGTTCCCTGACATATGGGTGGTTGCAGCAGTCATTCTGGAAGGCCACCTGATCCTTAAAACACTCTCAAGATTGAGAATCATAATGGAGGCAAATATTTGATCCAAAGACCTATGAAAGTATATGCACAAGGAACTCTGCTCAAAATCAGTCATCTCGATAAACTATGTCTTGAAACAAGGATGTCCAAGGCTTGGCCTGAGGTTCCTTAGGTCAGGAATATCCTGTTAAAAGACAAAACAGGAATTTTCTTCAATCCCTGCAGCTTTCAGATATCGCCTCATATCCTCACTGAATGAAGAAGAGCCACAAATTAGTACGAATGGCTTTCTTCGACAGGAATTTATTATCGTCTTCATCAAGTCTTCATTTAGGCGACCAGTGTATGTGTTTTCCTGATAGCTCCAAGGAAGTTTTTCCAGTGATGTTTCCTGCAAAGGCAAAAAGGTTTGCAGTGTGACACAGTAAAAAGGACAGTCGATTGCTTACTGCCAAGTCTCCCTCCTCCCCTCAGGGTACTGCACAGGACATTTTTCACCCTCGTGACTGCATTTGGGTAGAAATGACCCACTCTGAACAAAACCAGAGTGTAACTACTGCCAAGAAGCACTGCAGAACCTTCTCCTTTGGGAACCATTTCCCACCATGCCTTCTCTATTCCCCAGTCCTAAGTCCCAAGACTACTCCTCCCTATTGCCTCTTCCATTCCCAAGTCTCTTTCAGTCCCATCTCCCTTGACCAAAGCAACGGAAAGGAAGCCAGCCCTGCTCCAGACACGGCTCTGATCCCATGAGAAATGTCAGATCCAGTGGGACCCCCTGTACTATTAACTAGAAATGGAAGTGTTCAGATGTGATGGGAGCAGTATTCACTCTGGCAGCAGAGTGAAACGCTGGGACAGGCACATATAATCCTAAAAGGGAAGATGCACCACTCAGAGCTGGAGTACAACAAACCTGTTAAGAGAAGAGACAAAAGGGAGAGATGTACGTGTGGGGCAGGCTGTGCTGACAGGGGTCAGAAGGGTTTCTTGCCCTTCACTGAGTTGAATTTCAAGACCTCCTCGGGCTCTTGAGAAAGCACCGTCCTGAAAAGGGTATCTAACCTGTGTCACCAGAGACAATTGCTGATTACAGTCCTACAGAACGGCTGAGGGGATGCCTAAATCACAAGTACTTTTCTCTATACCTAATTTCAACTTGCCAAGGCCATATGTGGAACATAATGTATGAGGCAGATCCACCATGAGATACAAAAAATGATTCATCTGAGGAGCTAAAAATGCAATGGGATTCATTCCCTTAGCATAAATAATTCTTTCTATATCCTCCCTGCAATGAATCCTCATTTCTGAGGGAAATAATTTTCAACTACCAAATCTGTGCAGAACACAGGCAACTTTGGGACTAAACGAAAATGAAAAAGACTGCTCAAATCATAAGACCACTGAGAGAGGTATGCCCTCATCCCATGGATTTGGCATAGAAAATAATTTTAGAGAGTGGGACACAACTTTAAAAAGTTTGAAAATGGGTCAGCTGGGAAAAATAATTGCTGGGAAGTTGGTGCTAACATACTAGAAGAAGAGAGACGTAGCCATGAGCAATGAATGGAACATAAGGACAGACTAAGGTGCTGGTATTAGGAAAAAAGAAATAGTTTATTTGCTGCGAGTCTCCCAGAGTCAAGTTTTCTTTACATAAATGCTTAGGTGCAGCAACAGCTGTCAGAAGTGGGGGGAAATGGTCAATGGTGAATAGGAATCAGGGGGTCCTTGCCAACAGAAGGGCTACCGAGGGGGTCAAAGAGGGACAAGCAGCGATGGTCACTTCCCTGAAATTCTTCAGACTGCTAGCAGCATGAGAATATTTAGTAGATTTAAGAACAGCAGCTGCTAGATCACAAAGTAGCCTTGATGACTTGGGAAAGAATTAAGATCACTGACAGAAAAGGATCGTCCAGCACACAGAACCCTCACATAAATCCACTTCATATCCATTTATTTACCTGGCTTAGAACGTAAAATATTCTGATGTTCCAGTATCGAGCCAGATCCTGGAGAAGAGGTTTCAAATAAATTGTTTCAAATGTACGGAAGCAGCCAACAAGAGTTACAAAAGTTTCATCCTCTTCATCATCTGTTATGGACTGGAGAATGGGAAGCATCGGTGCGAGGCCAGTGCCAGAAGCCAGCATGAGGAGTTCTCCGTGCTAACGACAAAACAGAATTTTGAATTAACCATCGTGACTGAAAACAGACGTGCTCATTGCCAGTTCCTCCTTCTGCCACACTGGTAAAGGGTCCCGACACAGAGACCACATCAGGTATCAGGACATGAACTGGTAAATGCAAATCTCAAAATGTATTTTTCTACAAAATCCATCAGACGGCAATCTACAAAATCCATTACAGACGGCACTTGCAGGATTTTTATATACCAAACTTAATGAAACTGGATTATATCCGAATATAAACATTTATAACTTCAGCCTTCATTACAGTTCATTTATATTTCGGTTTCAGTTCAGCTGTACTCTTTGCTGACCCACTGTGGGTTGACACGCAGGCAGTAGGGTGCTGTGCGCAGGAGGACAGCGGGTTCCCAGCACCTTACCTACCAGTGCACCAATCCCAGAAGTGGGTCTTAAGCCAGTGTTTTGGGGTCTTCCCTCCTAAACCATCTTATGCCTACCCTGTTCATCATAGCAGGGGATTTGGTAACCCCAATCCTCTACAGCCAAAGTCTGATGGGGTGCTGGAAGCCAGAGGGCTTCAAGATGTGGAGTGCGACTACATATAGCAGAGAAGCTATCAGCACGAACAACGTCCAGATGGATTTGCTACATATAGGAACTGGTCCAACTCCTACCAACTTCACTGAGAGCTTGAACACATCTTTTATGCACACATCCATCTGAATTTGAAATGATTTCCTTTGTGCTACACAAGACATTAATTAGTCAGAGCCAGTGGGAACACACGGCCTGTCAGATCGCGGAAGGTCAGGCCTTAAGTATGACCACCTTGCCACGAAACAGGCTCTGAAGCTTAGATGCTCACCTATCCTGACAGTCAGCAGCCTCTTGGAGGAGGCTGGTGGTGGGAAGGGGCTGCTGCTCAGGGGCTGCTCTGAGGGCAGTTTATTTCGAATGGCTTTGATCTGCCTGAATCTAAATCCTATCCTATGGGCAGCAAATAGAGAAAAAAAAAAAAAAAGAATTTTTACTCTCAAATTTATATTCAGGACCTTTGTTATAATTCATAAATATTAACAGTTCTTCTACAGCAAGCTGTTTTAAGGATCACTCAGGTGCTTTGTCAACTGCACCTACAAGGATCACCCAGCCAGCCCCTGAATGCACCCACTTCTAGGCACCGCTGCTATGTTCTGTCCCAAATGATCTGGAAGCTTTTAGGAACAGAAGTGAACAGTAGCCTAACACAGCAGGGACACTATTTCAGGAAGCAGAACACAATTGCTCTGCATGGAGCTTGGCCACTGGGATTTTACAGCCCTATTTTTGCTGGTTAAAAAAAATTAAAGAAGAAGAAGAAGAAAAGAAAGAACAAGAAGAAATGAGGCTTTGGGATCTTAATGACCAATGTTTCGATTCTGCTTCTCATTTGAAAGGTCAGAATTAAGTAACGCAATTAGTTTGTGTGAGAAGCCTTCCCCTGAAACTGGATCTGCCTTTCTTTGCAGAGAGCCCGGTATCAGTAGATAGGATCAGCATTTGCAGAGTGGTTGGGTGACGTGACACCTCACTGGAGCTGCTATAGTTCAGGGAACACCCAGGAGAGAAGAAGATCAACATCTCTTCTTCACTCGTGCTCAGTCACAAAACAGCAACGTGGTTCAAACAAATCAAAACCAATCTGCACTCATTGCTGGTGCCGAATAAGTTCCCTTTGTTAAACAAATCAAGAACGTTTAATGCAAGTGATGAACAGACAGCCTTGCTAATTTTCCAGTCTCCCACCCACCTCCCTCTCCTCTTCTTCCTTAAATATGCTGCAGTTCAGTAAGGTCTACTTTCTCCAGCTGACTGCTAATGCTGTAGCGCCGTACAATAACCCAGGAAGTCCCTAAAATAATCATGAAAACAGTAATCAAATTGATGTCTTCCCTTTGGAGTATTAAACAAAGCTAGCTGCCACAAGCTGATACATCCTATGTCTCTTAGGAAACTAACCTTATTAGGTCGATATGGGAACCCTCCGAACGGCCCACGCCAAAAGACCGTGTCTCCTTTTTTCCAAGTTTTTATGTATTGTGACATTAGCCCAGCTTCATAGCACTAATAAAAAACATTGCACAAAAGAAAAGAATAATTATACTCTGCTGGAAAGTTTCCCAGCTTAAAGTCAATTATAAAGTTATCTACATTTAAACGAGAAGGGGGCAAAAAACATTTCATGCATTTAAAAAGAAAGAAAGATCGTTCTATTTGAAAAAATAATTCAAAGTTATACCCAAAACAAAGACATTTAAATTAAATCATATTGGATCCATTCCAGCTTGACTATAATGTAAACACAACCCACTCTCATGCAGTCTGAATTTCCAAAACTGGAAAAAGCTTATCAGAGTTCTTGCTTACAAAGCACACAGAGAAGAGTGTCTTGAATGCAAAGCACAGTCCAAGTCTTCAAGTGTTCTCCAGATCTCCGGGTATGGGATCTGGAAATGCCCTCTGGGTACTGATAGTTATATAAACACTGCATAGCTCTTTCTTTATTTCAGTCTCTCAAATGCTGTGTTGATACAATTAGTGACCCAAAGTCAGGTTTCTCATTTATAAAACTCTGTTTTCAGAACAGATCATCTGGATGCTAAGGGATGCCTCCACATTTCAAAAATATATATGTTAATTTGGGCCTCACAGAAGAAAAACATTGGCAAAAAAAAATGTTTCACTT
The DNA here is from genome assembly GCF_964211835.1 of Anser anser. Taxonomy (NCBI): domain Eukaryota; kingdom Metazoa; phylum Chordata; class Aves; order Anseriformes; family Anatidae; genus Anser; species Anser anser. The sequence goes on from NC_139728.1 coordinate 27,036,898, forward strand.
TCTACCAGGCACAGAAGAAACATTATCTAGGCTTTTTCCCCACAGGAATGCTAGCTTCACTTGTGACTGATGAGAAAGGGTCAGTGCTTGCAAGAAAAAGAGAAGCAAGGAGATGCTGAAAAATGAAGGGCTTATCCAAGCAGTCTTGTTGCTGGATGTAACGTGCTCTCTTGCTCGCTGTGTGTGTCCTATTTGTACGATGACTTTATGGTTGACGAGAATGAATACGCGCAAAAGAATGGCCACACTTTATGGGGTCTGGCCAGAGAACAACGTCTGGCCCACCCCACAAGAGCAGATAAGGCTAACAGTGGTGGCAGACAACTGGTCTCGCACGCAGGTGATGCCACTGATAAGCCTGAGGAAGAGCCACACAACCGGAGGTCAGAAGATGGGATGCGATACAAGCCTTCAAAGTCTCCAGCCCACATAACCTGAGAGAAAGGTACTTTGGGGTGTTTTCTGCACACACGCTGGACAGAAGCCCAGCGCCACACCCCAGTGCCTTGGCTGGCCACCAAGCAGCACTGCAGGCAAACAAAACTGGTGAACCACAAAGCAGCTAAGAAAAAGTGAGTGAGCGAGCAAGCGTGCGTCTGCGCTTGCAAGCAATGTTGGCTAATAAAGAGCACGGATACTCTTCCCCTTGTAATGACCTCACTTAAATAAGATATCTTAGCCATTAAGATCTATTTGCACTGGTTGTTAGATTCAAAATGTAAATGCATCATATACATACATCCAGGCTCTGAGTTACTGTCAGAAACATTTTATGTTCAGAGGGCCCTGGGCTGGCACTTAGTTTCGTGCAAACAGTGTGTGGTTGCATCAAAGGAACAGTGTTTGATACTTACCTTCTTCAACCATACATGGAAACCCAAAACAAGTGGAAAAAAGTCAGCCCCACCTTATGGCCCGTTCCCAGTGGAACATGGTAATGGCAACTAAAAGAATCCTTCTTTCACCAAAATTATTTCCAAAAATTGAAGTGAGAAGTGATTGAGTGGGATTAAAATGAATTTTTCTAAACAAAAAGAAAAAAAAATAATTATCTCCTGGGGGAAAACTTCTACACCCAGTTTTACATGGAGAGAAACCCTAACATTATAAATCACTCAAAAAGAGGGTTATGCTCTGTAAATGGCAACTCCCTCACTCTTAACTGTAGTATCACAAATGCAATGCTATAATAACAGGAGACAGAAGGGTTTGAACAGTGCTTGGATTGCATAGTAATAATAATAATGTAGTACTTTCCAAAATTGCCTGAATAGTGTGAAATATACCACAACCTACAGAGTGAGTTATAAAAATGGCTGCTTTACACTAGGTGTTACCAACCTCTTTTGTCACCGTCAGAGAGTAACTATAGCTCCCTTTGGGATGAAAGGTTCTATATAAAGGAAAGGTATCATTACAATCATTACTATTATTATTGAAATGCAAAACCTGTGAGTAATAAGCAAGTATACATGAAATTTCACAGTCATCTTGTGAATGTATCCTATTAATACAACTCAAATGCAATGTTTCTCTCCCCTACCACACACCAATTGCCACAAGAATGGTGAAAGGACCCTCCCACAGGTGTCTTATACAAGCTGTACACATTTCTAAAGAACAGGGCTTTCGTTTGAACATACAACGCATAATAGACCTCCAAAATGTGAAATCCTGGAGGACAGGCAGAGGACAAACGGTCATTTTGTGCAAGCCACCCGGGACACTCAGCTATCAGACTTTCACACCTATACTGAAGTCTCTGTCTGCCCTGAGGAATCACTAGTGACATACAAATACAATATCAGAAAAATCTTCAATTCGATATTCGCCACACAAAATGATTATTTATAAGGGCCCTGCAGACTTTATTCAGACAATTTTCCAACCAAGTTCTCCTATAAAACCCTTTCGAACTCAACCAGCATTTTGTGGTTGCCTCCAAAAGGGCTAGGACGCTCATCCAAAATGGGGCTTTGCCACCGCATCCACCCTGGTAGGTGCAGCCTGTGCCTGTGGGTTACCTCTCTGCCCTGTGGGCCATGGGGACACTGCTCAGACCACAGGCAACTCCAGAGCCCTACCTGCGCATCAGGAACAGCTGCCTGTTTTCTTTCCATATTTCTCACCAAAATGAAAGCTTTTTATGAAAAATGTCCTTAATGCAAAATAAGGCAGGGAGAGTAAGGGCTGGGCAGCGACTTTCCAAAATCAGTGGTTCAACTGGGCAGACTGCTGGGTGTGATTTCAAAGACAGATTGAAAAGGCAAAATGAAATCAGGGAGGTGGAATGGGCACCTCTTTCCACACCGGCAACTGCAAGGCTCCCGAGAGGCTCTCTCAAACGCTTAGCAGGGCTTATGCTGCAAAGCAGTTGTTTGTGTGTCACCTTCTTCTGCTTTCAGTTTTGTGGGAGGAGAAAAAAAAAAAGAAAAAAAAAAAAGAAAAAGCAATTTTTATCAGCAAAGCACAACTGCTTCAAAACAACACAGAAACAGCCCATGAGGGATTTGACAGAGTCTCACTTGAAGTACTGACAGCGTGCTTGGTTCCTAAAAGAAAACACCGTCCCCAGCACCTTCCACTCTAATCTATATTGTATAGACTTACTTACTTTCATTAAAACTTCAAAGTAACCTTCTGCATTCCTTGGGCTAATCGGAGTGTAGGCTCGCTGGACCTCCAAACCGTTCACCTCTCCTCTGAGAAGAGAAATACAGGAAGCCACTGTAACTCGTGTCATTGACAGGTATTACCAACACTTGTGCTTTTCCCTGGGGAGATGAGGCAAGGCTGAGGGAGGCAGCAGATCCTCTTCCCGATGGCCCAGCCTGTGCACAGATGCAAAACATTTCCCTGTGAGATGTACAAATCGATGGGGGACATAACTTCTAAATGCATCTATTGTTTTCCTGGTGCTGGCCCCATCTGTACCCCACACTCAGCTCTTGGACACGTCCATGGAAGGAGGCTTGAGATGTTTTATGAGAAACTGTTCAGTGCGCAAGAGTGGGAAAGGAGAGAGAAAATGCTTTCTTGGTAAGTGTGCTATTCCTTTTGGACTGGGGTATACCTTTCTTTCTGTGTTTGGACAGCATCTGGCAATTAACTAATGAAATTTAGGGCACAGCCTTAAATTGAGCTCTTGTCAATATACACTGTATTATCATGTAAGTCTTCTCTTTCCATAGAATGTATCCACATTGCTCTTCACTACTGACTACGTTAATTGACGGACGTGACCAAACCCTTTCCTCTGCTGCATTAGGAGAGAGGGTGGAATGAGAAGCATGTACTTTCAGCAGCCAGCCAGCTGTATACATCAGCTGTTAACGTACAAATAACGTCAACAGATACAGATCAATGGCATCATAACATGACTTTTTCTAACTGGCAATGATCACCACAGATGGCTGAGAGAGACATAAACTTTTCCCAAGTGACCCCTTTCTGGCAAGCAATAAACTACACAGGAGGGTTGTTTTTCTAGAAATCGGGAGATGCCTGGACATCAGAAATAACACCATGGGTGCTGAGTTACCCCAAGATACAGACCCTAAAATACTGAGCCCTGGGGTTAGCGCAGCTCATTGTCTTCTTCCAACACGCTGGAGTAAATCATCTGTTGTAACATCTATTCTTTGACTCTTTCTTTCTGCAAATGGATTTTCTTAATCACACCTAGTTCTTTCTGACCCACCGATGCAAGGATAATGCTGAAGAAAAATACAGCTTTGGAGTGGCTTTTACCATAAAATTAGTAGAACTAATGAGCTCACGAGGCCTTTCATCTGTATCATCATGGAGCTATAGAAATTATGATTTGCCTGGTATGAAGGCTTTGTCTATTGACAAAAACCTATATATTAGGTTACATAATGCAGACTGTTTAACTAGCACAGAGAACAATACCTTAACACGATATGTTGTCCTAAACTCAATCGCAGACTGCTATTTCCCGGTAATTCAAATTTGTACTGGTAGGTGTCCTCTGTTAGCTGCTCCACTGAGCTTATGTTGAATGCAGTAAATGTATCTGGATTTAGTTCTGAATTATTGCTCTGCAAGAACAACAATAAATAATTACTTGGTTAGATGGTGTCTTTTATTATTTCATTTTTCTTTGGAAGCAACCGTGTATGCTAATTTAGCGCCTGAGATACTGACTCCAGAAGAGCGCATATTAAATGCTAGGGCCCAGTGCAAATTTCAGCTCTCTGCTGATTCATTATGGTGTTCTGCAGTATGCACTTTGGGATCTTGGATCCCCCCCCCTTTAAAATTACATTTTTACACCTTAGAGCAAGGTCATCTTATTATGACTCACTGCACTCATTTTCTCGTGTCTGGAAACAAACAGAAATAATACTGCTAAAAGAGCTGAGCACTGCTTTGGGGGCAACTTTGAAACCTACTGATGACCATTCGGAATAGGAAGTACTGTTAGCTGTTTCAACACTGAACATTTTTGTTTGACCCAGCACAGTAAATCTTACGTAACAGGGCACTGACAAGCTTAAAATTACACTCTGAAGACAACTATTTGAATATCAGGCCATGCACAGTGCAGGCTTTCTCATTCTCAAAATAAGAATCTAAATACCAGGAAAAGACAAAAAAGGTCAGGAAAGTGGAACTTCTCGGAGGAAACCATCAGCAGAGAACATTGTGATTCTTTGCATCTTTCCCTCTGTTCCCACTTTTCACAGAGGTTTGCTCTGCCTGCCCGGGGGACGCTTCCGCAGCACATGGTCTGGCAGAAGCTGCAGACCCAGGGCTGTAATGCGACACCAGGGCGAACTCGACACTTGGAAAATCGCATTACAGCAGGGAGAGAGCAGGCAGGGGGAGTGGGTCTGGGAAGGCCGAGTTTGGGGAATTACATTTACAGTCTTAAGACACCGCTTTAATCTATAGCTGCATCCCTCACCCACCAGCACAACCCCACATGCTAGCAAGTATATGATCAAAGCGCTGGCTCTAGGACACGATGAAGACAAATTAACCTGCTCCTTCTTTTCCGTGAGGAGGCTTTTGTCTTGCTTTGCTTTGGCCCTTTCCCATCGTGCAAGATCCTTCTCATATACGTCATAAATGCAGGGTTTGCAGCCGCTGCCACAGCACTGGGATGGAGAAGGTTCTTGGGGTCTGAGAGCCAGCCACTCATCCTCATTTCCACTCATTGTCTGCAAAACACAAGCCTTGCATCACAAACAGCAGGATCAAGAGAAGCACGTGCTCATCAGCTGAGCGTTACTTGGAGAAGGACAGAGAAATCGCTCTCGAGCATCTCGCGTGCGTGTCTCAGGGGAATCAGAAAACTGAAAACCTGCGAGCTGAACTGCTGCCTGCAACGCTCCATTTCTGCTCAAGCGCCCGCTGCCTCTGCTTTGCGCGGAGCAGATCACCAGACACCGCCAGCCCTGAGCTGCAAAGCAGAACCCAGCTGGCCTTCCCAGCAAGAGCTACCTTCGGCAGCAGCAGGCTCCTGCCTGTCCTGCCACCGAGGTGGTGATTTCTAGAAAAAAAGTGGCCCAAAAATCTGGAGGTCAGTCCACAAGAAGGGCTAACCAACCCCAAACTCTACCAGAGCACTGCCTTAAAACGGAGGGAGGGCACGGAGCTGAAGGTGGGTTGTAGAGCCAAGAAGCTACAAGAAAACAGTAAATTCACAGGCAAATGAACAAACAATTTGGTTATAAGCAGATTTGGCTCTGGCTTTAAATGTAGACATGTAGGAAAGGCAAGAAGCACACGCAGCGTGATTTTCATCTCCTACCCTTGGCCCACACAGAGCTACACCCAGAGAGTGCTCCTCCAACAAAAACCGAGATGCCGACCTCTCAGGGACTCTGTTATTTTTATACAATGGTTTAACAGTATCCCCAATACATTTATATCGGTACCATTTAAACAAAAGGTCTGGAGGAAATTATAAAACCACGGGTGACGAGGCTGAAGAAAAGCACACTTAGCACTCGGAGCAGCTTCATTTCCAAGCTCCCGTGCAAGCATTAATTAATCTTCACCCCTGTGCGAGAAGGACGATAATTTGGATTTGGCAGGGGAAGAGGAAGCCAGAGGATTGCCGGCCGTGCTCCCAGCCGGATTGCTGTGCCCGGGCTGGGAGGCGAGCAGCCATCGCTCAGCCTGGGGACCCGGCGGGGGCTTTTTGCTCAGACAAACTGCCCGAGGAGCGTTTTTGAGGGAAAATTCGGGCAGAGACAAAGATGGAAGACGCTGTTAGTCAGGGGCTCGGCCACGTTTGTTGTGCTTTGTGCGTTCACTGGGGGTTTACACGCGCCCAGAGGCCCCACGGCCTCGGGCTGCCCCCAGGGCCCTGAGGGGCCACAGCTCCGCTCCCCCCCCCCCCCGCCCCGTGCCTCTCTCCCCCCCTCCCTCCCCCTCCCCTCACTTACCCCCGCACCTGCCCTTCCGCCCGCCCCTCCGCCGCGCCATTGGCCGACCTCCCTCCTCTCTCGCCTCCCATTGGCTCCCTCCTCTGTCACTCACCACGGCCAGCGGCGCGGCCCCGCCCCCCGTCCGCCCTCCTGAGGGCGACAAGATGGCGGCGCCGGCGGCCCTTGAGGCGATGGCGGCGGCGGCGGCGCTGAGGCGGGCGGCGGGGGCCGGGACCCAGACCCGCGGCATCGTCACCCACACGGGGCCGCCCCGTCCCCGCGGGCCGCTGCCCCGCACGCCCTGGACCACCCGCGGGCCGCCCCCGGAGGTGCTGTCCCGCAGGGCGGAGCGGCGGCCGGTCCGCGAGCAGGTGGAGCTGGACGCGGTCACGTACGCGGGCCGGCAGCACCGGGTGCCCGGCCTGGCCCGGCCCCGCTTCCCGGCCTGGCAGCGAGGCTGGCACGACCCCTGGCACTCCCCCGGGCCGCGCTACGAGGACATGGCGCTGCGCAAGGAGCGCGGCTGCTTCGTGTGCCACCAGCGGGTCCGCATGCTGGAAGGTACCCGCAGCGCCCGGGCCGCCTCCCTCGGTGCAAAAATAAATGAAATACAGGTTATTTTTCTCTTAGAAATCCACGCTGCGAACCCCTGCCAACCCGCCTGCTGGTCTCAGTAACAGGCCCGCTATTTTAATGGGAACGGCCTCAGGTTGCGCCAGGGGAGGTTCAGGTTGGGAATTCGGAGACGTTTCTCCTCAGAAAGAGCGGTCAGGCGTTGGGACGGGTTGCCCAGGGAGGTGGTGGCGTCACCGTCCCTGGGGGCGTTCAAGGGAAGGTTGGACGTGGTGCCTGGGGACATGGTTTGGTGGGTGACATTGGTGGCAGGGGGTGGTTGGACCAGATCATCTTGAAAGTCTTTTCCAACCTTAATTCTCTGATTCTAGGGGTTCGGCAAGCGCAGTGGCTCACCAAGACGAAGCTGGTGCAAGGTTTGCCTCCGTCGGTGCTCAGCATCGTCAACGACCCGGCTCACCAGCTCCAGGACCAGGACGAGGCAGTTCACCGTGCGATCGCACACGCACGGCTCTGGGAGACGACAGAAGTTTCTCCCAGCAGAGAAAAGTATTGGTAAGTTCTCAGTCCTGCGCATGGCTTTAGTGTAAGCCAGCCATTAAGAAGATGGTTTAAGGACCAGAGTTTTTAACACTACAAAGAAACTCATGCATGGATCTACTCCTGAGAGATTCGCTTACCATGCAAAACTGTCAGAGCCTTTGTATAAGGTTGTCACCTTATAAAAAAACAAAACAACGCAGGTCTGAATGTTGACAGTAGTACCAGTGTAAACACGTACACTCTATTAAAGCTCCTTTTAGGCGAAGGTCTCTGTTTCTACTTGAGATACAGTTCTAGCTGATTCAGAATGTCAATTTTTAAATAACTAATGGTAAGCATTACCTCTGCCAACTTGGAACCAGGCTGGTTTGTTGGGTATTAGTCTGAAATCTGTGTTAACCGTTTGGAAATGTTATGCTGTTATATATTTTACAGGCAGTAGTGTTCTATAGCATTCACGTCCCAGAAGCATCTGCCTACCATGATAATATTTTTACTTTATGTAACCTTTCTTTTTTTCTCTCCTTATTCTAAAGCCCTGTGCTGTTTGAAGACTTGATACAATTGTGCCGGTTAATGACAATGAAGTATCCTTCCCTGGCTAAAAGAATGTTGGCTAGGAACTACAGGATTGCCGCTGTGTGGGAAAGAGGTTGGTTGCTGCTGGGGTGGAAGCCTTTGGTTCTTTTGGTTAACGTGAGAGGGGTAACAAAGTCACTAGCTTGAAAGCTGAAAACCTGGAAAAAATGAAACAAGTTCTGGAATCGAGCAATTCTTCCAATTTTAAACAGTGCTGTAAGGATAGACATGGTGACAGGGCACTTGCCCCAAGGAGATTATTGAGGTGTTAGACAACATCAACATGACAGTGGGGGAAGAGAGCCAGCGTCTTAGAACTGGTTATTTATTTTTGGCATCCAAATCTGTTCTGTTGTCTTTGTAAAATATGCTTAGTTAAGAAACTAACGCTAGTAATTAACGCCGCTGTTTTGGAAAAAGAACCCACGGCGGAGCTGCTATTCAAGATTAGTCTGGAGGCGAGGGGGAGAGAGTGGGCCTTGCAGAACAAAGACTTACTAGAATGCTGTTACCCAGAAGGAAACGTACGCCTTGCCCTGATGTTGTTTTAGTGATGTCTGAATGCAGCCTAATTTCCGTCCCCAGAATCCTTTCTCCTTCAGGTCCGCGGCCTGAACGGAATACTTATGAACTCTGTGGCCCCGATACCACCAGTAGCCTCCAAGGAGGAGATACTGGCCACCGAAGAGCACGTTCTGGAGACCTTCTATCCCATCTCGCCTACAATTGATCTTCAGGAAGTGAATGTGTACAGGGAGCTCAACGACACAGGTACATCTGGCAGTTGAAAATAATTTTCTAGCGGTCCATGCCTTTGTGCCAGACGTCTGTGGGAGTGGATGGGAAGGGGAGCAGCGGAGCTGGGCGCAGGGTGTGCAGTGCAAGCACTCCGGACCAGTGGCAAGTTTACCCCGGCCTAGGCAGTTCTGTGGAGAAAAACCTGGGCAAATTCTTCAAACAGTTCCTGAAGATACGGGAGAAAACGTTGGCCGCGCTGTCTCTTACCGAGCGATTTCTGACGTGGTTATCTGCCGTTTAGGTTTCAGAGATGGTTATCCATACCCTCATCCTCACACTCTGTATTTCCTGGAATCGGCCAGCGTTCGCCCTGACAGGTTCAGACCAGAACAGCTTCGTGCTAAAATGCTGATGTTTGCTTTCGGCAACGCGCTGGCAAAGGCTAGGGTGCTGTATGGGGTACGTATCGGAGATGGCTGCTCTCCTGCTTTCTTCTTTCTCTAGCACTGCAGCTAAGGGAAGGAACTGTGAAATTCCCTTGCCACGGCGGGTACAGTAGTTTTCAAATCTGCACTGATCTTACTATATCATAGCTTCCCACTCCGGGGGTCTGACTAACCTTCAGGAGTGGTTACTGCTGATCCAAAAAAACCACCTCGGCAATGAGCGTGTTCATGATGTAACATGCACCGGGGCGGTATTAGGTAGGAAGCAGGGTGTAGGTTTAACTGTAGAACCTAACCCATCCCACAGCTCAGTATGCAAATTGATACTTCATTGCTGGCTGAAGGAAGAATTTTAATTAAAATCCAAAATCTACATTCAAAACTTGTTTGACTAGAGTAATTTTCTGGGCAAGGTAACAATACATTTATTAAAAACTTGGCTTTAAACCAAGTAGAAGATGCAGAATCAGCAACTAGTCCTACAGTTTTTGTGGTAACTGGCTTTTTCAATGTTCTCCTTCTTCCCTTCTTTCCTAGGACGATCCCAAGGTTTTGGAGCAGCCGATAGTGGTGCAGAGCGTTGGCACAGACGGCCAGCTCTTCCAGTTCATGGTGTTCCAGTTAAATACAACGGACCTCGTGTCTAGTGATGGCATAAAGAATCTCGTCTGGATTGACTCTGATCAGAATCTGTATGAAAAAGCCCAGTGTGTTCCAGAAGTCAAGAAGAGAGTTGTTACGGTAAGCAAACCGGGGTGAAACAGCCCTGGACGGGGAAGTGGCCCTGGAAGTAAAACCCTCTCATCTCTGCCAGAGGTGTGGGAGCTGGCAGAAGGCTGTGGCACGGGTTTTAAACCAGCCGAAGGGAGCTGATGCAGGCACCGTTCTGACTGGAGAGCCTTAAGCAGGTGTAACTGCCAGGGAGTACTTGTACCGCCGCGGCACCGCACGGCGTACGAGCCGCAAGCCAAGCTTAATACGAACTCCTCCACAAAGATCGCCCCAGCTGTAACCTACCGTCTCCTAGCAGGCTTGTTTAAAATCAGCTTGTGCTCTGACGGAGGAAGTGCTTACATGCAACTGTCAGCTTCGCTGTCGAGTAAACAGAGCGCAGTTACACGGGAGGGCGTCTCGCTTTGGTGGGCAGTGCTGGTGCAGTCTGAGACTTACACCAGTGGAAGTACCTCCACACAAACCGTTCGGGGATGGAGAGCACGATTTGGAAGCTACCACCTTTGTTCAAGTGCATTTAAAGCCATTGTTTGTCTACATTAATTACTTCGCTGCAAACTGAGCATCCATGTCTTCTCTCTGCAGAAGCCCGCTGGAATATATGGCTTTCAGCCAGAAACATTCAAGAAGTTTCTGGCACTGTATCTGCATGGAGCTGTGTGAAATTCAGCTCAAAAGAAGATTCTTCACCAACTGTACCTGCTGCTTCTCTTTGCCAGAACCATCACATATTTAAAGAAAGGTGGATTGGTTTACTTTCAAAAATAAGTTATATTGCTACTGAAAGTAAATTCTTTTTTTTTAAACAAAGTTGTGCCTGAAGAAGTTTTCATTTGAGGGGCTTATCTCTGGTGTCTGGTTAGAGTCATCCAGTGCATCCTCCTGCTGCCTAGAACCAGTCCGATTCCTTTGCACAGCTTCTGCTCTCCGTGTGCTTTGCACGTACTGCCCAGTGCTTAGCTCCCAAATTATTTAATCCTCAAGCTTGCTTTGTCGAATTTAGAACCACAATTCTTTTACCTCTCCCGCTACCGATGAAGAAACCTATCCATTTTGGGAAAGCGATGTAGAACGTAGCATGAAACTTTGGTGCCTGGTAACGGGTATTTGCTGCTAAAAACAGGAATTTCTTCCTGCCACCCAGAGTTAAGTGAGCAGGAAGCATATTCGTTTTAAGATGGGAGGATTAAGTGTGTTTTTTGTAAAGTGAAGGCTAAATTAGCTCCTACCAAATGTAAAATGTTTTGCAGCTCTGCACTGATACCCTTCAGCACATGGGAAGGCATAGGACAGCCTGCGCTATTTTAAGGTGTGGAAGAGCACATTTCCAAGAAATTCATAATCGCTGCAGAATCCTGTGGCAGAGACTGGTCTGTGCTTTGTGATCCCGCCTGGCCATCTGGATGAACATCTCAGCCGCGGGTTCCCGGCTCAGACTATCAAACAGCTCCGCTCTGCAGGTTGCAGAAAACAGATTTTCACTAGTCAAACCTGAGAGCAACAGTTGCACACAATGACTTGGGGTACATCTCTTAGGTTAAACTAAAAAAAATCCCTCAGTAGCTGGGAGCAAATGCTTCAAAGAGAAACAATTTAGCGAGCGTTGCGTTGGTCTAATTCTGCCTGTTCGAGGGCTGCCCGTTTCAGCTCATCTGTTTAAATCCGTAATTTATACTCGGTTATTTAGGAGCGCGTTTTAATAGTTGTGCTGTGTGGAGATTGTTTCTGAAGGCGTTTCCTTTCAGTTTCATTCAGGTTGGCTCTCTGTTGTGCCGCAGAGACCCTGCTGCACAGCTCTAGGGAACAGCCCGCGGGCTGGTGCCGTCCCCTCACCCTTCCTGCCTTGGGTCAGTGCCCGTCTGAGGGAGGTGACCCCGCTGCGCAGCGAGCGGCGCGGTCACAGCGGCGTCAGCATTCCTGAGCAGACCACTTTCACTGAAGAACCATGTGAAAAGAGTGATGGCAGCAAAGAGGGGCATGAAGAAACTGAGCACCTTGCGTGCTTGTAGTAGGCGCGGGAGCCTGAAGATGGTCTTTATGGGAAAGAGCCAAAGTCCCTTTAGATGCTTTTACCGCTCCACGGAGCGATGGCTATTAGTAACGGCAGCAGAAGAGCACAAACCAAGCAAGGCTGGAATCCTGCCTTCTCCAAGACACAGCAGAGGCAAAGCCAGAGCACAGGGAGGGATGGACGAGGGCAGAACTCGGCAGTTTTGGGAAATGGCAGAGGCAATAAGACATCGGGCAGTCGGGAGGGGAATGAGTTCACTTCAAGTGCTGGCTTTGGTCACAAGAGGCCTCAGAAATCCACGTGAGATGACTTGAGATGACCTCAAGGTGGGCAGCGCAGGGCTCCTGGGACGGGTGCAAGGGAGGTGGGAGCGGGAGGAAGACGACAGGTCAGGGAGGCACATCTGGGTGGGCATCAATAAGTTATAAAGGCTCGTCAGCAGCATTACCTCAGCAAGAACCAGCCATTAACTTTTAATGAGTGGCAGGCGGGGAGCAGGACGTGCGAGAAGGGGCTCCTGCCTGCCCAGGGATGTGTGCGGGTGCACGGCTGTTCCCCACCGAAACCCCTGGTAGCTGCATTTGTGGCATGTCCCACCTGCGTGAGCGCTTTCGGACACGCCGATGGAGCCAGCCAAGGGACAAAGTGCTGACGGCACCGGTGGCCGAGCGGCTGATGACAAAAGCCTCCTGCTAACGCCTGCCGCGACGCTGCCCAGGCTGTCCCCAGGGACCCTTTTCGGGCTGCTCCCACTCGCCCAGCTCCTGTGCCAGCAGTCTCACCAGGTGTCCAGCACGCACATACTTTGCAGGCTGAATCCCTCGCGCCGTGCAAGGCGAGAAGTGTTTCCTCCCCACCACCTTCCCCTGGCTCGCGCCTGGTACAAACCCGAACTCCGCGGGCTGCACTAGCAGGCACGCGCTGTACCCGACCCGCAGCCCCTGCTTGCTCGCAGCCACCTCCCGCCTTTAAATTAATGAAAACCGACGTGGGAGACGGTTCATCATCCCTGAGCTCGGGCTCAGGAGGCTTGTCAAGGAGGGAACGTGGCAGGTTCTCAGCGCGGTGTTTAACGGCATGAGCCTGCGACCCTGCAGGGAGGGTCTCTACACCCTGTGACGGCAGCCAGCACGCGGGCACGGTGCCAGCTGCCCCGCTCGTGTCACTGTCACCACAGTCCCTGGTGACAGTCCCTGGTTCCTGCATGCACCAGCTCTGAACACCCTCAGGGGCCGCGCTGCCGAACCTCTCCTCCTGCAAGAGAGGGGTAGGAACACACGGCCCCAGCCCTGACGGCTCCAGGTATGAACCCAACACGGGCGTCTGAGCTTCTCCGGCCTGTGACGGGGAAACCCTGGGGGACAGGGTGTAAAAAAAATAAATAATAATAATATTTATTATACATATATATATATATATATATATATATCCTTTTAGCCCCAGAAAGCTTCTCTGTACACCCTCACCTGCAGCCCATGCCCCCACCTTGCTCTACCAGCAGTGCACCCCCAGTGTGTGCACAGAAAGAATATTTTCTTGGGCTAAAAGCTCAATTTTCTTCTAAATACTGAAATAGAGACAAACCGAGAGAGCACCATTAAACGAACCTCCTCTCCCCAGCCGCTCCAGTCTTACTCCAGGGGCCGCACTGCAGGCACAGCACCTACACAGCGCGAACCTGCCCCGAAATCTCGCCCTGCATAGCCCCCCCACCCCAAAACGTGCCCCCAGCACCCCGCTGGGCTCCGAGCCCCAAGAAGCGCCTGCTCCTCGAGAACCCACGCGCGCGCCTCTCGCCGCCAGCACCAGGAACAAACTGCAGCGCACCGAGGTCAAATGTTTATGTCGATATTTATTACAGCATGGGGGGGAAGGGGGAGAACCGTTTCATTCAAAAAACCATCCCATACCAATGAAGACAATAATTTAGCTATTCATTTTAAAATACATTAAAACCGGTCCTTTCATTTCCTCACGTCAGAACAGAAAGAAGGAAAACAAAAAAAAACAAAACAAAACAAAACAAAAAAACCTGAACAAGATGGAAAGCGGAAAAAGAAAAAAGTTTGACCCCTTCTGGAGCCCACGGGCGTATTTTGCGATGCAACAAATCTTCATTCGGTCATTTCTTAGCATTACTTTTAAAATATTAACCTGACTGTAACTATGAGACTGACACCCTTCGCCCCCCCGTCCCACCCGCCCTCCCTACCCAGCGACTTTCTACAGGTAAAGCACAATTAAAATGCCTAGGAAAAAGAAGGCAAACATTTAAAAAAATTCGTATTACACACTAAAAAAAGTTTTGTCATCTCATGTCTTGCAGTCAGAATAATAAAAACAAGCCAAATGTTCCCAAAAACATTTCAATGAAGGGGTGCGGAAAAAAGACATCCCTTTAATAAAACATTATCAACAAATATCGTACACAAACTACAATGTATAATAATTACTTTTTTTTTTTTTTTTCCCCTCTCGGTATTTCAGAACCAGACTACAAGGTAAGAAAAAACACTGAAACAAGATACAATGCTTTCAATAATCCGCACAAGGGTCAATCCAGGGAGATAATATTTTACATAATATGATATACATGGAGCAGAAATGGAGCTTGAGAAAAAACAAAGAGCAACTACAGGGGTAGTGTAATGTACAGAGAGCCCAGACCTCCGCCAGCCTCCCTCCACACGGCTCGGCTGCCCCTCGGCTGCAGCCGCCTCCCCCGGAGCAGGGAAGGCTTTCCGAGCTTCCTGTTAAGTTTTTATTTTCTTACGACAGAGCGAGCCTACAGAATAGCAAGGATACATTTTTTTTTTTTTTTAACAACAATAATTCCTTAAAAAATATCTCCATCCAGTTCCAAATCATAGAGAAGTGAAACCCTGACAAAAGCACGTCTTCAAGAGAAAAGAAACCAAAATGGAACAAAAAGACGAAAGCAAACAAAGCCCCCAAAAGAACCAAAGTTAGCTGGAGATCACAGTTTCAAAGTCCCAGGTCAGATTAACCCTTTCTTTCTCCTTTCTTTCGGTGGATTTAAAAAAAAAAAAAGAGTCAAATTTGGTTTTGTAGTGAACCAGCTCAAGGACTCTCGGGAAGGGAGGGGCAGAGATTTCTTCTTGTACTCTGAGAGGGGGGGGGAAAGACTAACACAGTGCATGCCACAGTCACAGAGAGTAAGATCACAATTAATTCGAGGATGTGATCCTATAAGGGGTCACCTGCATTAACAAGTTTATAATGAGGTGGTGGAGTCTCTTCCACAAGCAGATCTTGTTACTGGAGGAGGAAGCGTTGTGCTGCAAACAAACAACCAAAAAAAAAAAAAACCAAAAAAAAAAGGAAAAAACCAAAAACCAAAAAAACAGGCCTTCTGAACGAAAACCACCATTGTAAACTGTCCAGTTTATTTAAAAAATGACTACAACAGAGACAACATGAGATTTCATATCTAGACTAGCTTCCTGGTGTCGCACGGCACAAACATACAACAGGGTTCTGTTTCTGTCTTTATTTAAAAGAACAAAGCAAAGAGATCGGAGTTGGGTGCTAGAGGCTTCCATTTGTTTCCAAAAAGAAGTGTCATGTACATATATAAACCCTTCTGCACAAAGAAGGATCTTGTCATGTCTTGAAATATTTTAAGTTTTGTCCTTCATGTTTTATGGAATAAAAAGTTCAGCCTTTTTATTGCATGAAACTAAACCTGGGGTTCTGGCCCCCGCCACGCGTCTCCCTGCCAATACACCTAGCTTCTTCTTGCATAATTCTTTGAGATCCTCCGAACGGCAGCTGACTCTCTTTATCCTGGAGAGGAGGAGGGGGAGGGAAATCACACACTCATCGTCATGCTGGGGGAATACTGCAAGAGAGACAAAGCCAGGGTGAGACGCCAGGCGGGCCGGACCTGAGCACCGCGCTGCTCCGGCTGGGGAAGGGGATGTAGCAGCAGGACTCGGGCTTATGAGAACTACAAAGCGACCTAATTGGAGCTAATAAATCACAAGGAGCGTGTGCTCGAGACTCTAATTTTTCAGGACGTAATCTGCTCTGTAACTTGGCTTTCCAGGGAGAAAATAACCAAAGCAGTATGGGGTAAGAAGCAATTAAAAAAAATAATTAAAACGCACGCATGTACATGACGCTGATGTAGTAAAAGCAGGAGAGAGGCCCGTGCCCAGGCACAGCGCCTGAGCCAGCGCGGCGACCGGGCTGCCGGCCACAAGGCACCGACCCGGCTCGGGGCGAGCCCAGTGCCCACACCTGTGCTGGTAACTTGGGAGGGGGCGGCCACCCGGTGCCATTAAATTGGTTCGGAGGAACCCGAGCGGCTCCAGGGATGGAGGCGGGGAGCCGAGCTGCTTGTCCCAGCTGGCCTCCGTCCCGTGGGAGCCTCTCCCACGTCCTCCTCTCCTCCGTTCCCCCTGCGTCTCGCCGCCCTGGGAGCACCCAAGCCTGCACCCACCCACACCCACCCCACGTCTTTCTTCCTCCCCCGCCTTTCGTCCCGGGGCAGCTTGCAAAGAGCAAAACCTCGGTCAGAAAGGAGGACGGAGGGAGGCGGCCTCCCCTGCGCACAGCCTCCGGCTGGGCACCCGGTGTCGGTCGCGCCCATCCCCAGGGACTCACATTGTCGTTTTGGAAGGAATGGAGAAAGTTGCCTCCCAGCTCCCCGTCGTCTCTTGGAGTGCCCGGGGGATTGCTAATGCCACTTATGTTGTTTGGAGAATTCTGCAGAAGACGAGGGGGGAGGCGGTGAGCAGGTCCCCGCGTCCCCAGAACACCACGGGGGAGGGACACGGCTCCACCGGCCCCGCTCCCGTCCCCACCCAAGGCACGGTGAGAAAAGAGGGGTCAGGCAGCCGCCCACCAGCTCACTTACTTTTGGAAGTCCATCTATGTCTCCTGACCCTGTGGCGTGGAGACAAAAGGAGAGAAGCCTTGTTGAAGGTGCACCGACAGCCCCGGCTCCCTCCTGCCCCGCTCCCTTCCGCTTTTCCCCCATGGTCCAGAAGCCGCGGGGGCTCCCGGGGCGCGGAGGTGGCGCTCACCTAACGATCCGTTCATGTGATGGGGCTCCATGCCGCCCATGCCGCCCATGGGGCCGTCAGAGCCGGGGCCCATTGGGAACTGCGGATGAGAAAACAACACCCACGTCAGCCCAAAGGCAACACCGGGGTGGCCACGGCGGCTCCGGGTGACCCGTCCCCGCAGCCCGGTCCAAGAGGAGCTTGGAAGAGGGACGTGGCCACCTCCCAGGGCTGCAGAACACCTCCCGGGGCCCACGGTCACGTACGTCCACCCATAACATTTGGCCAAACCAAGGTGTGCAAACCCAAACACCGTGCCGGCACCAGGAGCTCTCTCCAAATGCAAAAAGAACAAGGTCTGCAGTCGCCCGTATGCCCTAAAACCCGTACGCTTGCGGGGCGCGCAGCTGCCACCGCCTTGACCAGAGCAGCAGGACGGCCGCTCTCTTGATAAGCATAAAAAATGAACAAAGTCGCCAAAGAGTTAATCGCTTTTTGATGGTTTGTTTTATTCCTGTTTTGTAACAAATGGCTGAAATCAATTAAACTGCTTTACTCTCAACTGATGAAGTTAATTATGATTTGTTATGGTATCTGATATGTAAATTATTAGAAAGCAGACTTACATTCGATCGGCTGCCTGCGGGCGGTACTGGATTAATCATTGTGTAGATGTTGTCACTTGAATTTGTTGAATCTGTGGAACAGTGAAGCCCAGTAAGTCGGGTGATTAATTCATTTCTTAATTAAAACAAACTCATGCCACTTGAACTCATTCTTTTGTATTTTATCACCTAAAATTCCCTCTAAGTACCACCATTTTCTGGCTAATTTGTATTTAATGAAGATCCACAAAGTTTTTAATCACGGAAATTCAACTGTGAAAAATAATTCAACTTCTAACCGGGAACCGTGGGGCTCGCTTGTCAGGGGATGCGCGGGGCAGTAATTCGTGGCCGCGTGTCGCTTCACACCCCGAAACCTCCCCGAGCCCCACTCCCTGAACCTGTGAATACAGAGAGGAATATCCCGAAATATCGGGCGGGTGGGGTGGGAGGGAGCCTGGTGGCAGCGAGGTGCCCCGGCTGCGAGGGGGCACGGCACAGCAGGGCAGGGAAGCGCCGGGGGTGTTTTGTTAGGACCCAGCCTGAAATGTAGGTCAGGGCTTCTCATCAAAATGCAGAAGGAGAAGGAGCAGCCGCAGCCTGCGCCACATCTCCTCCCCTGCAGCTGTGGCACCGAGCCCCCCCAAAAACCCAACCTGGGGGGGCAGGGCTGGGCCCGGGGAGGGGCTTGGGGCTCCTACCTGCGGGGCTGGGCATGATGGGTGTCCCCGGAGGACCGCCGCCGCCGGGAGGACCCTGCGGAGAGATGGAGCTGGGGTGAGCCGCGCCGGTGCTGCTCCACATCCTTGTCCCACCCGTGCCCCTGACGCAGCACCCCCGGAGCTGAGCACAGCTCTGAAGCCTTCCGGTTTCACCCCAGCACCGACAACGGGGCGATCTGAGCAAGCAGGGGGAATATCCCCCGCTGCCCCCCCCGGTTCCTAACGCCCTCCCAGCCCCGAATCCGCCCGCTGCCCCACGTGCACCACTTCCACCCGCACGGCGCCGGCGGACTCACCACGTATGTACCAGGCGATGAAGAAGAGTATGGGATCTATATGGAGAGAAGAGCGGGGGTTTAGGCACCGTGCGACCAGCCGTGGAGCAACACAGCTGCACGCTCCGGGGCATCCGAGCCCCGCCAGGGCCAGGAGGAGGCTTCTCCAAGCACCCGGCGAGCCCCAGGCCGGACGCCCCGTTTTTGGGACGCTTCCCAAGCAGCCCTGGTGTTGTTTAAGTAGGAGGACAGAGCATACTCACTGAGTTAGCACTGCTGGGGTTGGGCCATGGTCTGCCAGCTCCCGGCCCCCTGCAGGCAAAAGGAAACAGAAAAAACAAAAGTTCTGCTTTCATCCATCACCCTGCGTGCCACGGGGGCGGCCGGGCAGCGTCCCGGGTACCAGGAGCGCACGGCCACGTGTGCCCAGCGTGGGGCCGGGGGCTTACATGTTAATTCCGGGCATGCCAGGGCCTAACGAGTTGGGCGGAGGTCTCATGCCGCTGCCATAGTTCTGCAACGATAACCAAGGATCAGTCTACCATAACGAGAAGGGAAAGCGGAGAGGAAAAGAGAAGGGAAAGAAAAAAAAACACAAACAAACAACAAAACGAGAGGGTTAGTTCGCGGAAACGAACACCGAAGAAAATTATGGGCTGCGTACTGCGGACATAGGGGCATCTAGCCAAAATGTGAAAAAAATAAATTAAAAAATAAACCCAAAGTAAGGCAAGGCTCCTCTGTTCCCAGGCAGTGCGGAGCAGCAAGGTTTGTTTTCCCCCAGCTGCACAGCTCTGCTGAGACCCCCCGCAGCCAGTCTGCGCCTGCGGCCGCCCTGGCACCCCACAGCCACGAGGTGCCCCCCGAGCCCCCGGCCCCTCGGGGCTTCCCTCCCAGCTTATCTCGCCCTGCTCGGCCTCCAGCGGGGCCGGGGAGCCTCAGATCAGCATCCTTAATCTGGTAAAAACAGATCCAGCACAAAGCCCAGCCCAAGGCACTGAAGGAACAGGAATCCCCCAACGCCGCGCTCCATTTGGTTCGTGTTCTGCTCCCTGCCCTCTGGGCGACGCGCTGCCTGATTTAGGTCGCGCTGCCGCTGGGAGAGCTGCGCCGCCACCTTCCCCCACTAAGCGAGCCTGTTCCCAAACATAGGTTTTTTATTTTCTGTAATTCTTTCTTTTTTTTTTTTTTTAAGCAAGACCAGCCCGGACACGGGTTAGGGAGAAAGCTGCGTGCTGCAGTCCCCGTGCCCTGCAGCGCCGGGAGGCTGCAGGAGGAGGAAGAGGAGGAGGAGGAGGAGGAGGAGGAGGAGGAGGAGGAAGGTGTCAGGGTGGGAAGAAGCTGCGGTGCTCGCTGGCTGCCTGGGCTGAGGTTTCCCCCAGGAGCAGGGTGCCCCCAACACCCCAAAGCGCCACTCACATCCATCAACCTCAACGCACCTCCGTCGGGGTCAATCACCCCGTTTTTGGCAACATTTCTGCCCTTTAGAGAAAAAACGCTCAGGCAGGAGAGGGGGACTGCTGGCTGCTTCCTAGTTCGCAGCCCCCCAAGCCCTCCAAGCTAAATTTTTAAGCTCCTACTCCAGCACTGTTGACTTTTCCCTGGATTTACGCGCTGCTCTGTTGCGGGCATCTACAAAGTTTGTTTTGAGGAGGCAGACAAGGGCTTCCCCAAACAAATTACCAGCAAGGCCTTAATTGATCAAAATTCCAGCCATTTACGCTGAATAGCAGCATCAAACCCCTTGTTAAAAAAAAAAGCTCAGCATGTTTAATTGGAGCTGAAAGGATGGCAAACGAAGCCATCTGAAAGATGCTCAAGGAGGGTGGGGAGGGAGCGCAGCTGCGCCGAGCGACCTGGATGCCGGGCAAGCCGCCGACGGAAGCCAGCGAGCTACAAAACCTTTTAATAGAGGCGCTGGCAAACCTGATCCTGGCATCAATGAGCGGGGCCTCCGCAGAGTTGAAAGTGTGACTGTTAAAGGGGAAAAGCAGCGGAGCTGGGTTGTAGGAGGCGATTGATGGCCGGTTCGTAAGTAGTTGTCGGGACACCGGGACGTCCCGGTTGGGTGCTGGATGCGGAATAACTTGTAGCTAATGTTTGGGAAGGTCCTGCTGCAACACTTAAAAAAAAAAAAAGGAAAAAAAAGGGCAAGGAGCTATGGGCTGCTGGTTTTGGTTCAATGTTTTCCACCACTCCTTGCACACACGAGCGCTCCGAGCGCGCCGTTTCGGGAAGGCCGCGCCAGATTGGGGAGGCAGGCAGCCGGCGCCGCAGTCGCGCTTCTCGGAGGGAAGGGCACGCTTCTAAAAAGCTCTCTCTAATGTACGTACACAGGGAGCGGCGGAGTCAAAAATAAAGCTCCGAGGATTTCACAGCTCCTCCCGGCTCCCAGCCCTGCCGCCATCCCACGCAGCGCTCAGCCGCGGCTTCCAAGCTTCGCGGCAAGCTCTGCGAGTGGGAAGCCAGCAGCCTCCCGGCCGCGCGCTGCCAGCGCCTGCAGCTCTCCCGGCACGCTCCCCTTGGCGCCGGCCGCGCTAGCAAATGCCATTTTTTGTGTGTTTTTTTTTTTTTTTTGCCATCTTCCACAACGGGAGAGTCGCAAGGGAGCAGCAGGTCCCGCATCGCTGGCATCGCGGTGCTGCCAGGGCATGGGCTTGTCTGGGAGGTGATGTGTGAGGGGTTTTATCCTTGCCCTAGGCCGGGCGGACGTGAAGCTGGGCTCTCCTCCCTTCCCGGGCTCGTGTTAGGAACCGACACGACTCTCTTTACGCTACGCTCGCTTTCGCTCAACAGTCTCGAGGGGAAAAACAAAACAAAACCCAAGCACACGCGCTCGTCTCCTGACAGACTCTGATCCTCGCGCTAAAAACGCGACGTAGGCGACAATGCAGAGAGGATAAACCTACAACCGAAATGTGGTAATCTGTTTTTGAAGTCTCTTCGAAGGAACAAACAGAAGTGAGTCAACAGAGCAGCATGCAAATCCACTTCGGAAAATGAATCAACAGAAAGGCAGAATATATTAACCCAGATCTGCTTAATTTTAGAGTTTGCTCCTCCTTGGGCTGGTTCTCCCCACCCTGCCTCCCCTTCCTCGAGTAGCTGAGCAGGATTTGGGATTATTGCAGTGTAAGAGGAAACTTTGATTTAGTCTGAGCAGCTCTTTGAGCCGCGGTCGGGTGCAGTGAGAGTGCAGGGAGCTGCCACACTTTCGCAACGTATGGAAAACCACCCGGACAGCCACCGCCAGCGCAGGCACCCTGACCCCCACGGCACACGAGCGTTAGAGGTTTGAGTGAGCTTAAATGCCTGGGACAGGAGCAGAGCTTCTGAAACCCCCCTGGCAAAGCCAGAAGAAAGGTGACCTGACTTCTCTGAAGTGCAGAGGGCAGCGAGGAGGCACCGCTGGACCCCGGGCTGTGAGTGCCGAGGGGCTGCCCAACTCGCAGGTGAAATCTGTCCCCCCTCAACCCACCTCTCCTCCCAGGCTGAGGAGTTCCTCTGTACCAACCCCTTCCCCCTTCACCCCTCCAAAAACTTTCTGAATAAGAAATGACCGAAAAGGAAGAGAGCTCAAGCAGTCCGCAGATCAGGGCAGGAGGAGGAGAAGCTAGCAAAGGGAAGGGCTATTCCCTTGCTGAAGGTACCTTTCCATTTGTTTTTATTTATTTATTTTTAATGTAAGCATCCCTCCCCTTTCCTGCTGTTAGGGTCAGAGCTATTTCCCAGGCACGCTGCATAATGCACTCAGAGGCTGCTCGGGCTCGGTGCTAAGTGGCATCCCCTTCGGCTGAAGGGCAAGAGGGGGGCTGCAATCCCCTTAATGAGGACGTGCAGCCCTGAAGACCTCACTAACGTTAAAAGGAGGGATTTCCAGCTGCAGGACTAATGTAAAATGCATTAACACTAATGGGGGGACGGGGGGGGGGGGATATCTCCCAGCCCTCCCTGCCCCCGGGGGCCGTGGAGATGGTGGTTGGTGTTGGCAGAGCTGCGCGAGGCTCTTTGGTGCTGCCGAGGTTACCTGCGGACCGGGACCCATGGGGCCCATCCCTCGCGGAGGATTCATCCTTTGCATGGGTCCGCCCATGTTCGGGTGCCCTGCCGGAGGAAAGAAGACACATTAGGTGGGAGAAGGGCGACTTCGGGCCCCGAACGAACAGCTAACGAGACGGGGGAAACGCTCAAACCCCCCTCTGCGGGTTTACCTTGCTGTCGCGTGGGATCCATTGAATTGGGCAGCAACGGCTGTGTACCAGGAACGGCCCCCGGGGGCTGGGAAAACAAGGTGGGGAAGAATGAAACAATAAATTAATTGCCAAAACACAGCAGAGGCAGAGAGGTTTGGGTCAAGGCTCTCCGATTCCCAAGGCAACAGGGGTTATGAGGGACCCATCAGCCCCCCTGTCCCAAAGGGCCGCCTCCCGCCGCATCCCTCCGACTCCTGGCACCGCTCCCGGTTCCCTTTGCGAACACCTCCTAAAACCCAAACCAGATGCCAGAATTTCCTCCTCTCCCCCCTGCCTGCCCGCAGCCCCCTCTGTGATTTAGGAGGGCGGGGAGCCGCGTGCTGTGCGGGGCAGGGGCTGGCACCGCGGCCAAATCCCACCAGGCGCAGGGATGGGTTTGCCCGCGACGCATGTGCCACGCGGCACCTGCAAGAGGGGCGGCGGTTCAGGTTTGTCCCCAGATGCTCAGGGTGGTGGCAGGGGACGTCTGCTCCTGTGGTTTTGTCCACGGCTGTCCCCCCTCCCCAAAGCCACACACTATTTAAAGTTCAGCGGCTGCCTTCCACGTGCTGCTCCGAGCAGATAAAGGGGGAGAAAAGGCAGATGCCATCTGCCTCGGGGAGGCAAACTGCAAACAGGTTTGAGGCGGAGCTGCCTTTTCTTCAAATACCAACGCGAAACCAGCCCCCCCTGCGCCAATGTAGGCAGCGAGGACCAATGAACGAGGCTGAGCCGAGATCCGAGATTTCACCCCCTTTTTTTTTTTTTTTACATCTCGGAAGATGGGAGCAGGAGGAAGATAACCCAGGGTTGTTGTAGTGGCGGGTACTGACACTTCTGCTCCCTGACTTTTCTGCCTTCCTCTTTATTCCCATTTATTTATTGTCCCTCTGGATGTGACCGTAACCTCACCGAGCTCTGGGTATGCACAAACCTGTGTTTTATACGTGGTGTTTGGGGAAAAACCATGATCCTTCTAATTAATTTTACAGGGAAAACTAAAGGCTAGGAGCCCTGGAGCCCCTGCACCACGCTGCCACACGAACCGTCCCCGGGCCCTGCTTGCCAGCACGCTGGCCGCGTCTGTGCAGCGCGAGGCGGGACAAACCCGCAGCTTTAGGGAGAAGTTTGGGTAGGACCTAAGAAAACAAGCGCTGGGAACAGCAGCAGCTCCACCTCCAACAACAGAGCTGGGGGGGCCAGGAAGCAGCGCCTGTCCCTGTCCAGATCCATGCCTCCTCCCCATGCCAGGCCCCAGGGCTGGCGCCGGAGGCTCTCCCACCCCGAGGGGACGCAGGTGGGATTTCTCCTGGTTTTTGTGCGCAGCGAGACACTTACGTCTCAGCTGCCGCCTTCTGGAAGGTCCAGTGACTAAATGCAGCAAATAAAAACACCCAGAAAGCCGCATCCCACTCGCTGACTGCTCCGCTGCCTAGCCGCTGCTGTTTCTACTCATAAGAGCTACGCGAGAATAACATTACTTGGGAGAAGTGTTAGCACAAAACGAGCTCCCGAGACAGTTTTTCCTAAGTTACTTTTGCTACCCGAAGGAATTGCGTGTTTCCTTTAATTTCACTGTAATGGGAAGTACCCCCTGGTTGGGTTACTGCCGCAGAGGTGGGATAAGAGGATAAACCCAGCCCCAAAATCCAGAAGCGACCTGCCCCGCTTGACCCCGCAGCGGAGCCGGTGAGCCCGGCGGCAGGATTATCTCCGCGGCTTCGATCTGCTGGGATCGCAGGGA
This sequence comes from Anser anser, assembly GCF_964211835.1. Lineage (NCBI taxonomy): Eukaryota > Metazoa > Chordata > Aves > Anseriformes > Anatidae > Anser > Anser anser. The sequence goes on from NC_139728.1 coordinate 27,061,529, forward strand.
AAATCCACCCGGGGAGCGGGGTCGGGAGCGCAGTACCTGGTTTCCCATCCTGATGGGGGGCCGGGGACCTCCTGCGTAGCGCGGTGACATGAAAGGCTGCAATGACACAAAACCCGGTTCAGCGACACACCGCGAGGAGACAGCACGTGCCCCACACACGCCGGTTAGACTTTACACACTTTTTTTTTTTTTATTCTGGAGAAATCCTTCTTTAAAAAAGTCCAGTTGAAAAAGGAAAAAAAAAAAAAAAAAGGTGTTCGGAGTCCATTTATTTAACGTTTTCTGTCGGTTTATTGTTCGAGAGCATTTGACATACTTCAGCAATACTCTGTGAGGCTGTTATAATTAGTGCACGGGAAACCCTGAGTGTTAGATACCGTGTTTAAATACATATAGAAAAATATTAAAAAAAAAAAAATAAAGGTGGGAAATAAGCACATACAGACACGCACACACAAAAAAAAAATTCCCCAATGCTACGCATCGAAAAAAAGAAGACTTAAGCTACTGTTTTACAACTGCTGCTACCAACAGAAGCTTAAAATCCCACATCCAGCTACATTTCTCAGGCTACCTGGGGAAGGCAAAACAGTCTGATACCCACGAGTGACTTCTCAGTCCACTGTCACCTGCACACCCAGCAAAAACAATCAGAAACTGGGAGGAAAGCCACATCCCACGGCGGAGCTGGGGGGCAGCGGGTGCCCGCTCCCAGCACGCTTGCAGAGCAAAATGGAGAGCGCGTCCCGATTCACAGCCCTACCCATCGCTAGTGTCGTTACCTGACTGTGGGGTCCCATCATGCTGTTAGGGTTGTGGGGTGGAGGCTGTGCGTGTGGCGAGGGCTGTGAACCAGGCGGTCCCTGTGAGGTCAGACAGTAGAAGGAGGTTATAGATTAGCACATGAAAGCGCAGAAAGAGCTAAAAAGGATTCACGGGTGGAGCTGTTTTGTCGGGAAGGCAGTTCGCCAATTTTTTTAATGTTTTTTTTTTTTTTTCTCTCCTTTTAGTTGAGTTTCTATTCATTTGTAACTGAACAATGAATAATGATATATGCAAAAAAAAGAAAAATCAGAACATCTGTCAAAGCACAGCAGCCACATTACAGTCAACGGTCCAGTAGTTCAACCAGGTCTGCAATGATAAACACACAGGGAAACACTTCGCAAGGGCGTGCAACGAGCAAGAAAAATACGCAGGAGAGGGTCAGAGAGGTTGGGGGAAAATCCAAAAAAAAAAAAAAAAAACCACAAAACCAAAAAAACACCCCCAAACCAAAAAAAAAAAAACAAAACATTTTCTCCTCTCTCCTCCCACGTCCTGATGGTTGGAAGCACCTCCCAGGGTTTGCCACCCGAGGGTCCGCGGCGTGCTGGAGGGCCCTTTACGTTCCCCTTTGCGGATGCACCATCCCTCCTCGAGATGGGTTGCCTAATGGTGCAAGGAAAATGTCTTTCGGGTAAAACGCTACTAAGGCCGTCTAGGGGAAAAAAGGAAAGATTAGTTCGTGTAGGTTTCGAACACTGCAATGCAGCAGTTGCTGACATTTTGGGGTTGAACGCCCACTTTTTTTTTTTTTTTTTAATTTCTCTTGAAAGCACAAAATGAAAAGTTTGCTCGGAGGAACTGCGAGCTCGGTGCAAGAACATACCGGTGCATGTTAACGTAAGGAAAAAAAAAATTAAAAAAAAGTATTTTTGAGTCAAAGAACGTGTAATTGGTACAGAAAGCAAATAAGCTCGGTAAGTACGTTATGCGAAGCGACTACACACTCCAGGAAAGGCGCAGGAGCAGATGTTCTCTACCTGCCTCGTTACTAATTTCAACAAGTGTTCGCCTTCTAGCTGCTGCCAGCAATGGCATGGTTTGTTACCATGAGCAATTTTCTTAATTAACAGACATTAATTAGCCATTTAGCAATTTTGCAAGCATTTGTTTAGCAGCTTTCCTAAACATGAATACCACTGTGATAATGGTACTGATTAGAGGGTCCCCTAATTAACAGTACAGGGAAGGAAAATTGAAATCACATAAATTAAAAAGGGAGGGGAAGTTAATGAAGGCAGGACATATTTGCACCTGCAAATCTTTTGTACCGCGGAAACTTGAGTGCAATGTAAATAAAGTAAGAGGGTTGCGTGTGTGTGTGTGTGTGTGTGTGGTGTTTTTTTTTTTTTTTTTTGCAAACTGTTACGCGGGGAGATGTAGCCAAACAGACTCCAACCAGCCACCCGGCTCTGGCGGCCGTGGAAATGGAGCCGTGCTGTTCACAAGACTTTCTCTGCCACTTGCTTTCCCTGCTCCCAGCCCCGGTACTTGGAGCCGGAGAGTGTCTGATGCTGGGGCTGCTGTTAGGCGTTACACCCGGGGCACGATCCTGCCCCACGCGCCGGCCCAGGGCATGGCGCGGGTGCCCTGAGGCAGAAGGCCTGCGGCCATTTTGGGCTGCTCGCCCTTCCCCTGTCAGGGCAAACGGCGGCTGGGCCTGGGGCTGCCACCGGTTTCAGAGGTTTAGGGCAATTTGGAAGGAATTCCTCCTAGGCAGGGAGGAGGAGGAGGAGGAGGAGGTGTGCTTTCTTCCTCCCAGGGGCACAGAGCAGCACATCTGAAGTGCCGGCTCCTTCCTGTCCCGGGGCCGGGCCGGGCCCCCTGCTCACGGCAGGGCTGCCCAGCGCTGTGTGCTTCTGGGCGAGGAACGCCGAGCCTCTGGAGGCGGCTATCGGCGGTTATCAGCGGTTATCGTATCGCCGTCACCATGTGCAGATGGCGCAGGGCCCGCGCCTGTGTTCCAGCCGGGAACGCCTGCTTGCTTTTTCTCCGGCGGGTTCCCCTCATTACAAACAGGAGATGATCTTGACGGACCGCAGCGCTGGAGACAAATGTTTTGCAGAGCCGACATGTGGGCTCCAACCAACGGAACGACTCCCTTTTTTGTTTAAAAACGTGTGTTTAGCAGTCATTAAGCGGCGCTGCCACAGGGGGAGGTCAGGCCCGCGCACCCTCCTCCTCCTCCACGCCTCTTCCAGGCCCCAAGGAGGAGGCCCTGGACGTGGCTCCTTACCTCCAAAAATCCCCACAACCAACCAACCATTTAAACCGGTGTTAGAAGAAATTGTTTCCGACAGCGCTAGGTGTCCCAGCCTGCCTGCCGACCTCCTCTCTGCTTCATTTTTTTTTGCCCTTTTTACTACAGAGACTTTAAAAGACAAATCTGGCCTACCGGCTGACAGAGGTTTGCTGCCGCCGCCGCCTTGCAGCAGGAGTTTCCATGCGATCACATTATTTCCACTCTGTCTTTCATGAGCTCAACTTCTCAAACTTCTTGTAAAATATTAAACATGGAAAATTGCACCGGCGATCATAGTTCTGTATGTGTCAATTTATGTTCCGAGAGTAATTCACCACAAATGGATCATGTTTTATGGGCTACATACTTTCAGCTAATGGGGGAGTTTTTATATTTAAAAACATTCTCAAGTACCTCTGGGGGTGGCAGAACAATGAAGAATGGTATAAGAAGGCAAAGCAGCAACGCAACGAGATACCAACAATTTAGAGTTAGCAACAGGAAGGCGTCTTGCATTTTAAAATACCTGCCTCTGCCCTACCAGTTTCATCATTAAAAACTACCGAACTAAAGGAAATGGGTATTAATTAGAGAAGTGCCTGAGTTCACTGGGTAAGAACCTGGAGCTTTGTTCCTGTGAAGGGAGAGGGAAGTTTTGTGACATGTAAACAACCAAATCTCCCTAAGCAAGCGTTTAGGGGAGATGCTCTGGGCTCCCTGTGAGCAGGCGCTGCAGCCCTTGGAGGACCACGGCCACCTTGCAGCGCCCTGGGGCTCCTGCTGGCTCCTCCAGCTCCACAGGCTCCTCCGGTGCTTTCAGCCAAGCCAGCCCAGCCTTCGGGGAAGGTTTCAGAGCCCTAGCGTGCACCTCCAGGAGTCTGAAGAGAAATAACCAGCCAGCCAGTGTCCTCCTGCCCTGCAACATCTCCTCAGCACCGCAGCCCCCCACAGCCCGAGGTGCAGAAGGACTCAGCAGGCACTCGGTGCTGGAGGAGCTCGCCAACCCTCTGACAACGGGCCAAACCCAGGCAGCTGTGAGCTTGCAGGAGGACACTGCTCACAGCCTTCGCTCGCTAAATAAAGTTTCCCGTTCCTGGAAGTTCTGTGCCCCACAGAGGAGCTTTCTTCTACGTCTTTCCTGAAATCTGAATTTCAGAGCCTCTCTGAGCCTGCTGCAACACCCCCGAGCCCAGCACAAAGCCAAACCCCTCTGCTATGCCAGATGTCTTCTACCGTGCAGCAAGGCAGTGCCTGGAGCCCACCAGACGGGGCTGGACAACACCGGGTCATCTCCTGGTTGTAAGGGAGAGGGCAGCAACGCCAAAAAGGCAGGAGGTGCTGCCTGAAGACCCAACTGCGCCTTCCCGCGAGCAGCGAGACCGCGGCACGGCCAAGCTCGCCAGCAGCCGGGAAGGGAGCCGTGGGCAGGAGATCTGCCTCGCCTGCAGCTGGGGCTCCCGAGTGCAGAGTTCTGGTTTGAAGGAATATGTTAAACACAAGCTCTTCAGGAAACAAACCCGTGTCAGCCGAAGCCAAGAACAGTCACCTCCATCTGGATGGAGCACCCGAGAGAAAGTTGACTGCAAATCCCACCATATGCTCCAGACATTCGGTACAAAAGCCTCGGGCATCCTGCTAAACTTCCAGAAAAAAAAAAAAAAAACTTTCTCCGACACTTGCTTTTTCTTCCCTCCAGCCCTGCTCTCTCTCGCAAGCCGTGTTCCTTCCCATCTTGCCTAGGAGCAATCTTCCCCTACAAAAGAAGCCCTAGCGGGACCAGGAAAGCCGACGGCGTGGGGTTCCTGGCTGCTCGTGGGGTTACGCAGCACTGGCAGTGGGATGCTCGGCGAGCGGCCTCATCCCGTGGGAAGCTCCATGAAGCCAGCCGAAGGAAGGCATCGTGGAGAGGGCTGCGAATTGAGGCACGCGCAGGAGGAGCCACTTGAGCCGCACGCCCCACTCCTGCGGCCGCGCGGGTCCCTGCTCCGGGGGCTCGGTGAGGACACCGGCTGCGGGATGCCCTTGGTGCTCCTCCTCGCCTCCCGTCTGCCAAAATCGGGCGGTGGCAGGGCGCTCAGGAGGCTAACACCCCCGGCAGTGCCCCCCTGGCTGGGAGAGGGGCTGCCCCCGGGCTGGACGCCCCTGTCCTCCCCGGCTCCCGAGGCTTCTCTGCATTAGGGGGCAGTGTAGGAACAGCGAGCGGCCGGCGCTTTGTTTTGGTGCATCTCGCAGGCTAGCTGCTGATGCATAGCTAACACGGCCACAGACATTGATTTATGTGCAACTTTCCATTTCATCAGAGCCAGCGGTACAGAGCCAGGCGGGGAGCGTGCGTTTGGGAGAGGAGGCACAGCCGCGGGGGGGCTGGGACAAGCAGCCCCCACCTCCTACGGCCCCGTTATTTACTACGGGGAAGGTTTTGTATTAATAGCCTGTAATTTTTAATTTTACCTTCTACGTCTCCCTGACACTCCCCTTCCCCAGTGCTGGAGCAGAGGAGACAAACGCGAGGGCTCTGCGAACGGGCATCAATTCAGCTTTCAAAACAAAAGCAGAAATGACTTCGATGACCTTTAGGAGGATGAGAGAAGGGTTTGTTTGCTCGTCTTAAAGGGACAAAGAGGCGGATTTAAATAAAAGCACCTACCCACGCTAGCCGTGAACCGGGCCACCGTTTGTCAGGAGCGCAGCCTGACGCCAGGCGCTGCAGCCTGCTGGCACCACGCAAAGCCCAGGCAGCCAAAGGGTGCCCAGGGCCTCTCCTTTCCTGTTGGGCACAGGCTTTGGGAGACGCCGAGGGCTGCATTTCCCTTGGCCCCGAGCCTAAAGGTCGCTGCTGAGCTCCAGCACGGGGAAGGCTCTCTGCAAGCCAGCAGCTGCAGGCGGGTGCTGCAGCCCGGCCTCCTCCTCTCGCCTTGCCAGCACGTCCCTGCTCCTGCAAGCTCACGCTCGAGCTCCTCGTTTCTTCCCTTTGCCATCTGAGCCCACGGGGCTGCAGGGAGTCCGTGCACCCCGGGGCGGCAGCGCAGGGTTTCCGCAGCCTGCACCGAACAACCCGGTTTGCTGCCACTGCCGTCTCAGCTCCTGGCCTGATGCCACCGCGGTGCCAGGCCAGGATCTGTCCCTGTCCCAGGACCTCCAGCAGCACGCCCACGCCTGCTGTCCTCGGGCAACCTGAGCCCTCCGGGTCCCCGGTGGCTGCGGCACGGCGCGGAAGGGTGCAGGCAGCTCTGTGCAGCCAGCCCGGTGCTGCTGGAGGGAGGCGCTGGTGCTCCCTGACGCTCCCTCCGTCCTCCAGTCCCCCGGTACGGAGACAGGCTGCTGGGGTGGTACTGCTGGAAACCTCGCCCACGCCTGGGGCTGGCACGCAAAGGGTCGGGGGAAAAGAAGCCCAACTGCTGCAGTCCTCTGCACCTCCCGTGACCTTTTTGGTTTTGCCCTCTGAAGTTCAGCACTTTTATTTCCTTCAGAGATAAGAAATTAACCCCGAGCTGCAACCAGCTCGATGCAGAGGCTCCAGCACACCTCTGCAAGAGCTCGGCTCGAGCACGTCCTGAAGCTGGAACGAGCTGAACGCTCGCAATAAATCAGCCGGGCTTTCGTGGGGGTGATGTTCTGACTGTGTTAAAAGGTGGGATTTTTCTCCTCCCCTCCTCCCTTCTTTCCCCAGGGCTGGGAGGAGAAACCAGATGTTGGAGGGCTTTCAGGAAAGGCAGTCTCTCGAGACGTCACATGCGATCCATATGCATCGGCGCCCGTCCCTCCTCCTCCTCACCTAAGCCAAGAGCAGCGACCACACTCCCTCCCTCTCCTCCCGCAGCTCCGGGGGTGGGCGGCAGCTTCGCACATGGCCTGTTATTTCTGCTGCCTTTTTGGGAAGCCCCCAGAAAAGATCCTGAGAAAGAGGGGCTGCGTCTGGGCACCCCGTCCCCAGGGGCAGGGCAGCGGCGGCGGCTGCTGGCAGCCCGGCTCCCGGTCCGGCTGCACACGGAGGTGGAGATCTGGGGTGGGTCGTCTGCTCCCCAGTCAGGCCCTCGGTGCCAAAAAGCTACAGAAAGCCAAAAAGGAAAGCGAGGGGGGAGGCCTCGGAGGCTGTCAACGAGAAGTGTCAAGACCCGAGCATGAGCAGCGTGTCTGGGGCATCGCAGCTCCTCTCCCTCACCTTCCCCTCTCGGCGAAATCCAACCCAGGCTTTTGAAGCCGTGCCCTAACTCCTTGCCAATTTTGCAACCCTCGCAGATCTGTGCGAAGTGGGAGCCTGAGAGGACAGTCATCTTTGCAACGGGATGAGATCAGGACTTTTGGAAACACATTTGTTGGAAGTAGCAACTTGGCACTCGAATTGCTGGCAGCAGCTATGACCTGCGAGATAGCATCTCTTCTGCTCGCTTCACCCCGCGTCGCGGAGCGCTGCTACAAGACCGGCCCGTTTTAGGGTTACCAATCAATATCGGCTACTCGCGTTTTGTCACACGCGTGTTCAGGAAATGGGATCTCTCTAAAACCAGAAACAGCCCCCCTTCCCCTTCCCCGGCTCCGCGCACGCACCGGCTGCGATACCGCGCTCCGATACCGCCACCATAAATCACGGGCCCTTTATCAGGTTCGCCTGTCCACTGCCCAAGAATTTCTCCCATATACAAATCACAAACCCAGATAAAAAAAGCAGCTTGCCAAAACAAATATCCCTTTCAACTGCTATCCCATTTGTTACACGAACAAGTGCTTATTCCTCAAGCAGGAAGACTTTAATGCACTGCGAGCTTACGTCGCTACGACCCAGTGCATATCATGCCATACAAAGAGATTCCAAAGAAATTAAAAAAAAAAAAAAGATTCAGGCTTTGAAAACTTCTTTTCCAAGCGCTTGCTGAAGTCCTCTCGGTTAGCATCACTCAGTCATACGTTACCCTGTCTTCAGTCAGAGCTCAGCGTGGGAGAGGGAACGCGCAAGACAACTTTGGGGACTTGGCTAGGTATTGTCTTACAAGGTGCCTCCATGGCATTCGGGGCCGTGCACTTGGACCGAATCCGCTTCTGCCTGCAGCCACAGCCCACGCCAGCGTTTGTTAATGCTTTCAGTGATTGCATTTGGAAAAAATCAAGTGGTTAACCAGAGGGGGAAAAAGTTTCAGGAATCAAAATCCAGAATGTTTTCAATTACGCACGTCTGTTAGGACCGAAGAACAAACACAAGCTCAACCCAAACACAAAACAAGCAGCTCTGGAAAAACATCGATTGCAAATACGCAGTAACCTCTTCAAGCAAGAAACGGAATCGCGTTAAGGCCACGGAAACCAGAAAGCGAACGTGGAAGGGGAGCAGATCACTGGTTATTCACAAACGGGTCATCTACGTTGGCGTACTGCTTGGCTAGGGTCCCCTCGGGGACAGAACCGGAGCACGGGCACCGAGGCGCGAGCAGACCCGAGCGCCCCGTCGACGCGGGCGCCGGGAGGAGCGGCAGCCTACCTGGAAGAAACCTGGCGGGATGGGGCCCCCGGGCATGCCGTCGTTCGGGGGAATGTTTCCAAGCACGGGACTCGGGGCGGCAGCTGCGCTCTGCGGGGAACAAAACCAGGACAAACACGTTGGTTTCGAGTCGGAGGTCAGGAGGAGAACATTTTAAAAAAGCCGTCTCCCCCGGCCGCGCCGCGCCGGGTCGGTCAGCGCGGTCCTCGCACGGCCCCACAGCATCTCTCGCGGCCGGAGGAAGGAGCAGAGGACGCTCGGGGCCGTTTCGGTGGCCGGGTTTGGGAGCGAAGCTCGCCCGCTCTCCCCTTCTCGCCGTGCTCGCCCGATCCTACACCAGCTTCACCGGCGCGCTGCTGGGACCACGGCTCGGGCAGAGCTCGCGTTGCAGTTCACCCCCCCGAGAAGATGGCCGTGCAAAAAGCAGGGATGGGTCTGGGGCTCATTTGTTTGTTTAACCAGCCATTCAGCCTCGTTAATCCACCCAGGAGCCTCACCTAGCGCGTCACTCCAGGCAGGAGCTATTTTAAGGCTTTTTAAACGCTTCTCGTAGCCCACCTCCCCCCCACGCACTCGCTTGCTTCGCTTCTGTCCTCCGAAAAAGGCGCTTCCCCTGCTTCCCCACCCACCACCACGAGGGGTTTTTATCGCAAAAAATCACACCGAACCGTGGCTCACGCCTCCCTGCCGCGAGCCCCCGGCGCGGGCACGAGCGGCTTCGCCACGAGAAAGGGAAGGGGACGGCGGCGGGTTACCCAGACAGCCCTGCTTAGCGACTGGATTAATATTTACTTCCTCTCCGCCACGCACGCCGATGCACAAAGGAGGTTTTCTGGCCGGGGGACCGGCCCCAGGGCTGGCCGTGGAACAAAGGGCACCTTCCCGGCCTGGCGGGCACGCCGCCACGGCACCGAGGAAGCACCCAGGAGGACAGGGATAAAAAAAAAAGTCATCCCGGCAGCACCCCGAGGAAATCCCGAGCTCGGTTTGAACCCAAAGCTCGGCCACCACGGCCTCGCCAAACCCCGAGTCCCACCGGCAGCGGGGCCAGCTCCAGGCACACGCCGTGGGCCGGGCGGGATGGAGATGACTGCGCTGCGCCAGTGCTGCTTCGCCCAGCCCCGGAAGCATCCCGGAGGACAGCAGGGGCCAAATCTCCCCAAAAAAAGAGCCTTCCGTGAAATAACCACCCCACGAGGGGCCGGGAGAACGGGGCATCCCGAGCAGCCTTCCCCGCAAAAAGCAGCGAAGAAGGCCAGATCTGAGCGCTTTTACAGTTAATAAAAAAAAGGCCTGGCAGGAAAAATCAGCCTACCCATTCCAGGCTCTTTTTATACTTCAGACGGCAGCAAAAATAGAAAGGAGAGGGAGTGAACCCAGTTCTCCCCCCTTCCATCCCCCCAAGTGGGTCAGCTATAAAAGTAAAACCAAATCTTAATCCGAGGCCATGAACATATTGCAGTTTCTCTGCAAAGCAGATGAATGTTCTTAATGCAAAAATACAGAAGAGCAAGCCCCCGACTGCAGCGAGCCCATTTGGAATTTCCTTTATTAAACCCTCTATCACGCAAAACGCCGCTCTCCAAAGGCGGCGCGCGGCGCAATAAAGCTGCCAAGGTGATATTTTATGGTTTCAAGAGATTTCCAGCACACCATAATCCCTTGCCGGGGAATCTCCCGCGGCAAGACGGATCCCCCCGCGCGGCGAGGCCGCGAGCCCACCCCGGGGGCCGCCGCCGGCCCGGTGCGGGGCCCGGGTTTGGGATCGGAGCGACGGGATCGGAGCGACAGCGGGGTCGGCACGTGGAGGGGGCAGAGCCGCCAGAAAGCCCCTTTTCGGTGCAAAAAGTGCTCGGCCTGCTAAAACAAATCTGAGCTTTTTTATGCCTTTGTGTTGAACCGAAGTGTGCTGCGCTCCTCCTCCCTCTGCAACAGGGAGTAGGGGGAGGAGGGCGACGCAGCCAAAGAAAATCTTTAAGCAAATGCACATTTTTCCACGAAACCACAGAACCCTTTTTTCCGCGATAAACACCCCCAAACCTCACCTCTGCGTTCGCCGCGTAAACGCGGGTTTAACGTGCCGCGCACATGTGGCGCTTGGCAGGGCTCAATAATTAAAAACCCACAAGTGCCCTGAGCATATTGTAGGATGGGAGCCAAATTGGTCAGCCCTTGATGAATGATTTACAAGGCTGCGAAGTGACATTTCACTTCTTTTTTCTTCCCCTCCCCATCGCCGCCGCTCAGGTGAACGCCGAGGCACCTTTCGGAGCCCCGGGCACCGCGGGATGTGCCGGGGCAGAAGGAGCAGGGGCGATGGGAGCGCTGGGAACAAACCCTCCGAACCCAAAGGTGCGTGCCCCAAACCCAAGGGTGCACACCCCAACCCCAGAGGGCCTTCCAAATCCTATTTCCAGAAAACCAGGACGTCTCGGCTCTCCCAGCTTCACCCCGCCTGGCTTATTTTCGCTGCTTCAGCTACGAAACTCTTGCTGGGGACTCTCGGCGTTCACCTGCCGAGCCCCGCTCCCCCCAGCCGACCCCGCGAGGACGGCACGCCCGGCGCCTGCAGGAAACCCCGGACGAGCGAAACCCAAGCGTGGATGCGTGGCCTGGGGTTGTCCAAGCCCGTCCCTGCTCCGGGGCTGGGTTTATTACCGCCGGCATTCAACCGGAGGGGGAACGAGCTAATTCACCTCGGCGCGGGGGGCGGGGGGGGCCGCTCGGCGACAGCCCCGCGCAGGCGGCGCGCCTGCTCCTTCGCGTTTTATTAGCCGGTAAATTCGGCCCGCGCTGGAAACAAAACGCAGTTCCCGGGGCACGCAGGCAGAGGTATCCCCCGTGCAGGTTGGGTTTTTTCTCCCCGTTTTTTTTTTTGGTGGAGGCGAGCGGCGCGCTGACGATGTGGATCGCGGCGCTTCGCCTCCGAAGCCAGGCGCTCAGTTAACACAGCGCCTCGGTGCGCCGGCAGATGCCGTCTAAGCCCTTAAATCGCGCACTAATTGCGCTAATTGAGCTAACAGTCTCTGTTTCGTCTCCCTACCCTGAGTCAACCAGCGTCTTCTGGTACTGCTGTAGAGATCCAAGCTGTTGACTGCAGTGTTATTTTGTCAGCCATTAAGCGATTCATCAGAGTCATTAATTGATTTATTACCGCTGCCTGCGAGTATAGCTTTGCAAATAAAGAATGATGTAGGTCAGAAGGCGAGAGAAATTGGACAAAACAACACAGCCAGGAGCTGGAGGCTTAAATTATCCGGAGGAGTCCGCTCACGCAGGCCCACTGGCATGGGGTTACGGGGGGAAAAAAGCTGGAAAAAAAAAGACAAGACGCGTCGCCTGGCCCCGCTGCCAGAAACCCCGCTGGCCGGGGCGATGCGGCGGCCGGGAGAGCCGCGGCGCTCAGCACCACCTTGCAGCGCGCCCGAGGACGTGCTGCCAAGAGGCAGCGATGCTCCGCGCCGCAGCGCGGCCGTGCCAGCCCCGCCGGGGACGTCGTGGTGGCGGGGAGGTGACGGCCACCGCGCCGGGTGCCTTTCCGTGGGGCTGCCCACCTGCGGGAAGTTTACGGGCGCAAGGGGAGGCCAGGAGGACGCGCTGTGGCCGGGGAGCGCGGGCGCATCTTGTCCGGCGAGGTAGGAAGCGGAGGCAGGGAGCGGCTCTCCCGAAAGCGGGGCGACATCGCAGGCGCCGGGTGAAATCGGTGCGGAGCCTGGGGGCAGGCGGCTTTAAATCTCGGTTAGTTTTTTCAGCTCAAATCTATCCGGGACGTAAAAGGGCTATTAAAACAGCCTTATTTTCTTAACCTAATCTGTCAGAAGAAGCCGGGTTATTCAACCCTGCTAATTGCCTGTAGGGGCGGAAGGGCAGAGGCCGGCACGGCCGCGCCGCGTGCCCTCGCTCCCCTGCCCCGGGCTGCCCCGCGGCACCTCGGTGTCACCGGCGGCGCGGGGACATTCAGCGACCTCCTGCCCCGGGCTGGACGACGACTCGCCTCCGCTCCTCCGTGCCACGCGAGGGACGAAAGGGACACGTCCCACCGGGACGAGGATCGAGGTTTTGTGCGTTTTCTTGAGCTGAGAGCCGAGGTCTTTGCTGGGCTCGAGGGCTCGGCGGGAGTGGGCGTTGCGCGAGCCCCTCCCGGCGCCGGCAGCGGTGGTTTCCTGCCCCCCCCCCAGGCTGATTCAACCTGCGATCAGCATCTTCCCATGCGTCACCACCGAGGCTGGAGGGCTTCAGGGCCGCTTTCTGAGACCTGATGCGGGTTTGCTCCGCTCCGCGCCTCAGCTCGCCGCAAACCCGTGTCCTCTCCGCCCCACAGCTGCCCTGCCGCCAGCCCCGGCCAGCCGGGCTGCACCGCCACCGCCGCTGCTCTCCGCTCACCGCGATGCCGAGGCCCCAGCTCTGCCCGGCAACGCTCACCCTGCCATTAAGCGCGAGCTTTTTCCTCCCGTGCACGCTTGGGGTGGTGCTGTGCACGCAGCTGCGGAGCAAACCCCAGCGTTCAGGGCCTGGCTTTCGCCAAAACCTTTTTGTTTTTTTTAAAATAACCTCAAAACACTGGTGCGAGACGCCAAGAGGCTCTAAGAGAGGACATTTCCTTCCTGGGAAGTGCCGCGGGCACCGGCTGCTCTGCAGCAACCCAGCAGATGGGCTGAGGAACGAGGTGGGGAGGGCAGGGAGCGCCGCAGCACGGACCTGCTGAGGGGTGCTGCGGCCAGCCGAGCGCTCGCGCTGCTGGCATGGGAGGTTTCTGCCCCCCTTTTCCTCTCCGCGAGGGCCGGAAGAGCAGCGCGGAGGACTCCAGCTGCACCTTGCACCTTGCAGAGGGAGCAGCACAAGCTCCAGGACGGACCCTGCAGCAGGACTGGCACCGCCAAGGCGTGCAGCGTGCAAGAAGTTACGCGAGAAGCCCCAGTTTGCAGCGGCTTTACTTGGCGCGCCCTTTGTAAGGCCTGGCCCGAGCCCACCTCCTTGCTACGAGCGCGCAGAGACGGTGAGGACAGAGCTGGCCCCTACCTGTCCGCTGCTATTTATTGTTTGCCAGCAGCACGGGCTTTGGAGCCTGAGAAAGAAATGGGCGTGCAGGCCAGGACTTAAGCAGGCTGCATAAACAGGTACTACCGAATTAAATCGGACTCCGGTTAAGCCTTCTCATCTCATTAAAGCTGCCTTCATCTTCCGCGGCGAGGCTTTGAATTTAATAACGGGACACTCCCACACCTCGCCGTAACCTGATTAGTGCCGGGGGGCGGCCGCAGGCTGACGGTGTCACGGGGCTGGCACCCTGCGTGTCCCCACCTCGCCTCGGCGGCAGCTGGGCTGCGTCACGGCGAAACTAAACGCCGCCGGAGGTGGGCATCCTCCCGTGCCCCCAGAGCTGCTTTCCAAGCGCCTGAAACCTCCCTGCGTCACGCCAACACGTCCCCGCGGGAAAAGGAAAGGAAGGGAGAAGAAAGGAAGACCTCCGGGAGCGAGGCGCCAGCCTCCCCGGGTGCAGGCTCTCCGGACGAAGCGGCGATGCCGTTTTTCTTGGTCCTGCACGGAGCCGGTGCCTCGCAACGAGAGCTCCGCAACAGGTTGCTGCCTCCTCGGAGGAACGCGAAAAAAAAAAACCCTAAGCTGTGAGCGACAGCAAAAACAGGAGTTGCGCGGTTTACTCGCGACTTTCCCTTCCCGCATCGCTCAAACCCCTCCGAGCCCGAGCCAGCGCCGGCGCGCTGGGAACGCTCCCGGCGGCGCAGGGGCCGGGCTGGGGCTGGCTGCGGCGCTCCCCCGGCACGCGCTGCCAAGAAGCGCCTCGGCGAAGGCAGGTTTGGCTGCGTTACCCTCCGGGAGCTTTCTGCGACGACTTTAAGTGCATCACCTGAGAGCAGGGGAAGCGCTGGTGAGACAGCAGCCGCTCGCCTCCCCCAACCGGGGGCTGTCTCCCCCCTCCCTGTCTTTAAAAAGAAAGAAAACGCCAGCCTGCACCTTCACATCTGGAGCCGGAGCTTTAGAAAGGAGGGGAAAAAAAAAAAAAAAAGAGGCAAAACATTCATCCAATGGTGTTTCAAGCAAATACGGAGTTTTTTTTCCCTTTTTTTTTTTTTTTCCCCTTGTAAAGGATAATCTGAGACAGCAGCTCCACCAGAGCGGCTTCGGCCCCAAAACAATAGGATTTTAATCTCTTAAGTAGGCGGCCCCCTTATCCCCGGGAAGGAAACCCCTTCAGTCATTTACAAGTTTGTAAATAAGGATCCTGGTAGCATCGCGCGGACATCTGCTCCGGGATCCTGACAGTGTTACTGCTAACATTTACAAACATCCTTACGCAAACACGCATCGCTCTCTGCTGATCTGGCTTCAGCTAAATATATCCCAAGGAAATAACTTGGCAGGGCTGCAAAATTTCACGGCAACCGAATTAAAGGGGAGACGAGGGAAAATAAAAAAGGAGGGGCGGGGATAATAAAAGCGCGAGGTGTAGGACGGGCTGAACGCAGCCGGGCCGGGCGCGGAAAAGTTGCGGAGGGAAACTTTGGGGAAGCTCAGTTCGGCTCGCCGAGTTGTGGCAAAGCTGCGCTGCCCCCAGCTCCGTCGGGCTGAAGCTTCTCCAGCTCCAGCCCCTTCCCCAGCACCATGCCCAGCACCCAGGCCTCGTGCGGAGAAGTTTCGGAGGCCTCCCCGCTGCCCAGCGGCTGTCCCGCAATTAGCAGCCTGGGAAGGCGCCCCGACCACGCAGGTTATTAATTACGATAAATTCCCCTCGAATAATTCCAGCGGCAGACACGCCAGGCTCTTTTCCAGCAATCGATACCATCCATTTGAGGGCCCACCTGCCAAAAAAGTTATATCAAATAATTATCTCAAATTTTCATTAGATAATGCGATCGCTCCGGGCTATTAATCTGCCGCCCGCCCGTCGGCGCGGGGTGCTCAGCTCCGCGGCTCCTCGTGGTTCCCCGTGGATCTGGTCCCGAGGCACCTCCGCAAGCTTCGCAGAAAGCTCGTGGATCCGTTTTTTTATTTGGTTGCCCCCCCCACCTTCTTATTTTTTGAAATGAAAGGGGAGAAGTGCCGCCGGCAGCGACTGGAGGAGTTTGGGGCCACAGCCACACGCTCGCCCGTGCCCCAAAACCAGCATCAACTCAACATAAAGTCCCCAGAGCGACTTCTCCCACCTTTGCCAAGCGCAAATCAAGGACAAATTTTAAGGGAAGCCCCCCCCCCAGCTGCTCCCACCCCGGGCACGAGCCACGCCAGCGTTTGGGGAGAAAGAGCGAGGCTTTGGGGCAGGTTGCTTCGCAGACGGGCTTCGGCTCCAAGCCCATCAAGACGGGGAGCAGACCTTGTTGGGGAAGTGCCACGCGGCTCTGATGCGATGTAAACATTAATAAACCGAAAGCACGCGATGCAGCTTTAATTTTCATTGTGTTTTTTTTTTCTTTTTTTTTTTTTCCGAATCGGGAGCCTGTTGGCTTTGGCAGCTAGGCTTCTGTTTCACAGTGCCTGTCTCCACCGCCGCTTCTGGTTTTCCTGCCTTGTTAAGAGTTCGGAATTGCCAAGTGAATTCTGGAAGGGGTTTCAAGAAGAGCTAGATTTAAATTGGTAATCTGATTTAGAAAGAAAAAAAAAAAAGAAAAGGATCCACGGCGTTAGGAGAATGCCACCCCATTGCTCTGGGGTTTAACGGGGCCGAGGGGCTCACCGACAGCTAAGGGGGATGTCTCTGGTCATGTAGGGCAGGCAGCGCACTGCAACGTGCCTTGAGGGCGCATATGGGAAATAAATGAATATATATATATATATATATATTTTTGCTGCTTTACATTTCCTAGTGGATTTTATCCCGTAATCCTGGCTGCTGCTTGTGGTGCTCTTAGCCAAACACCAAGTGATGCATGGGGTCGGCGCTGCATTTGGGTCAGGAAGGGCTCCCAACCCTGACCCGAAACTCTCTGCCCCCTCGCCAGACCTCATTTTTGGTGCGGTTTAGCTGCAAACTGCCCCGCATCAGCCCAGACCAGCCCCTGCCATCGCCGGGAGCTGCGGTGCCCCCGGGTCACCCCCGTCTCAAACCAGGCCGGCCCCACAAAACGTCCCTGCTTGGTGCGTTATCTCCCGCCACGGGGAAAAAGGGGGGGGGAAATTAATGCAAATACTGTGGCCGTCCTCTCGTTCTTGTCAGGCATTTGAATGCCAAAATATCACATTTGCTTAAGCCTATTTTCCTGCTAGCAGCTGGCTGTTATTATTCCCCAACACCAAAGGCGAGGGGGAGAGAGAGCCGGTCCCGAGCAGGTGAACGCCATCTGCCCGTCCCCGACGAGATGCCCGAGACAAAAAGCCGAGGGCTCGGCGGCCGCCGCCTCGGCACGGGGACGTGGGGACCCTTTCAGGGGCTGCTGTGCCCCGCGGCGGCCGCTCGGGGGGCTCCGTGGACCCGCGGGGGCAGGCACGCTCCTGCTCGGCCCCGAAAGGATGCTCCCGATGGGGAAGCGTGGCGCAAAGGGGAGCTGAAGGGGAAGAAATCGGGCGCCCGCCGTTCTCAGAGCGACCTGGTGGGGTTGGGGAAAACCCTCCCTCGTCCCCGTGTGCCTCCTGTCCTTGCTTCCAGCCTTCAAGACGCCGTGAGCGTCCCTGCGGGTGCTGGGGAAGCTGAGGACCCCCCCTTTTTACCGGCAGGGTTTGTTTATTGCAGTTATTTGTGGGTGCTGCCCCAAAAAATACAGTTTCCCAGGGCCGGTAATTGCTCGAGGCATTTGAAAATTAATAGAGCAGCTAGAGCGGGGGACAGGAGGAGTAAATCTGACGTAAGCCGCCGTGTAATTCAGCGCCGCGCGCGCTAACGGGTGGCTTTCTTCACACCCGGCGGAGCCAGGGGCTAATCGAGCTTGGAGGCCGGTCGGGCCCCCAGCCCCTGCTCGGAAGGGATTTGGCAGGAGGAGGAGGAGGGCGAACCCGAAGCGGCTCGTTTCCAGAGCACGTTAAGCTACGTGGGCACGTTCTGCAGGAGGGCACAAGGTGCACGGCCCCGGGACCGGGGGATTCAGCGTCCGGCTCCGCGAAGGGGAAGTCGGGACAACCTCAGCTGCGTGCTGAAAGCACGCCCGGGTACCGAGGACAAATAATCACATTTTTTCCTAGCTGCCGTTAGCCAAGGACAGCTTGTTTTCCCCTTCCCAGGGAGGGAAAAGAGCCATCTCCCGGGCTGCGGGACTTCGCCCGCGCCGGCCAAGCTCCCAGCCCAGCACGCCGACCACGGACAGAGCCCTGGGATGGGGTGCTGCCCCCCTCGCCAGGACAGGGTTCTGATAAAAGTGCCATTTTTAACCACCCCCTTCATCCCTGCGTGCTCACGGGGCAGTTTGGGGAGCCGAAACCCCGAGCCCTGGTTTCCTTACAGCCCGCAAAACGCGATTGTTTCGCTTCTGCGAGAAATTCTCCCCATCTAAGGGCGGCGACGAAGGCGACCCCGCGGTGATGCGCTGGGAGCTTTCTGAAGCAGGCTCTGGGGGTACCCCATAAAACCAGCGTGCAGCCCCCTGCCCCCAATAAACTACGACATGAGGCCGGAGAACTTAAAGTCTCGGGAGCACAGGAAGAAAATTCGCTGCGGGTGAGCCCGGCCACGGCGTGGGCTGGAGCGAGCAGAGATTTGATAAGGACGGGGGCTCTGGTGGCCAGGAGCTGCTGGAGGAGGAGGCTTGGGTTTTCCCTCTTGCCCTAATCCTCTGCCCGACAGCCGTAAAGAGGGGACTGGGACGCGTGGGCACCGCGTTCGGGTCCCGAGCCCCCGGCTGGCCCCCAGAGCCCAGCATCCCGCGGCGCCGTCCTGGGAAAACTTCTGCCGGCCGCGGCGAGGAAGTGACATCAGGGACGAGGGGCTTTTGTGCGAGCAGCCCCCCGCCACGCCGCACAAAGCGGGGGGAGGTTTCTAAAGGCTCCCGTGGCAGGGAAGGGCCTCTCCATCTTCCCCCAGGCTCCGGCTTTTGTATCGCCCTCGCCGCCGCTGCGGCCGGATTCAGCGGCTCTGCTCTCGGGAGCCCGGCCTCCTTCGCCCGCGATCGCTGCAGATTTCACCTCCGGGCGAAAGCAGAGAGAAAAAAAAAGAGGAGGGGGAGGGAGGGAGGGAGGGAGGGAGGGATGGGGGGCGCAGCCCGCCTCGCGTGGTCGGGAAAAACAACAGAATGTGGTTGGGGGATAGCTACGCGGCGGCTTAACAAAAAATCGCATCGCCGAGGAGATTTTGATGGCTCTGCCAGAAAGAAAAAAGTGTCTTCCCACTTGCAAACAAGAGTTAATTATAGAAGAGGAGAAAAAAAAAAAAAAAAAGGAAAAGAAGGAAGAGGAAAGCGTTAAAACCATCTGTGCCACGAGGAAGAGGCCGGGGCCGCGTGCGCAGGCAGCAGCAGTGCCGACAGCTGTGCCGTAGCCGCCGGGCTGCGCCGGCGCCGCGGGGATGGCAGGAGCGCCTCGGGTCCCTTCCCCGCGCCCGCTGCCGCCTCCCGGGCCGTGTCCCGGCGTCCCGGGGGGTGTCCCGGCACGGCGCGGCGTGGCACGGGTCCCCACCGGGACTCTGGCACGGCGGCGTCCCCCCCCGGCGTAACCGCTTCACAAATATTTACCTAGCTGGTTTTTAAACAGAACCGAAAAGCCGCAGGGTTTAAAGTCCACGGCCCGAACCGCTCCGGCCTCTCTCTCGCCTGGCGGGTGCGTTAACGCCGCCCGGGGCCCCGGCTTTTACAGAAATTCCTAGCAACTGGCTCAAACGCTGCTCGTGGTCTCCAAAGAAACGGGCTGAGCAGTTAAGACCCCATGTGCTGCCTGTCCCCCAGCATCCCGGGCACCCAGCAGCCCTTGGTATCGCGCCCAGCAGAGGAAAACCCATCCGATTCTCTCCCCTTTGGGCGAACGATTCTGCTGGCGGAGGAGATGCAAGGTCCGTAAGGGCCACAAAGACGGACGGGATGGCGAAGCCAAACGGGGCGGCGAAGCCACGGCGGGACACGGGCAGGGGGAGCAGGGTGCGCGGCGCAGGAGGCTCCCACCCGGCCAGCGGCAGCGCTCCCGTGCCCTGCTGGGGCCACTGGGGCTGGATGAAGGCTGAGCACGCAACCGGGTCGTTTCAGAGGAGACCTCGTGCCGCTGAGCTCCTACATAGATCCACCGCAGAAAATAATTAGCCATAATTAAGGGCTTCTGGTTTATGGCTCAAACAATTGTTCAGCCGGCAGAGCCCTGTTGAAACGAAGTTCCGGACTTGCCAACAAATATTTCTTTGCCGTGAGACGGTTCGGTTTCACCTTCTGCTCCAAGCAGCCTGCTAGGAAGGGACCGGCGCTGCTGACCCCGCCAGGAAGCACCGGGGCTATCCCGGGCACGCAAGCCGGGCCGCGCCAGAGGTTCAGCCTGCCGGCGGCCAGAGGGACGAGAGGAGGAAATCGGGTGGGGAAAACCTGCTGGGAGCTGGAGAAGGCGGCAGCAGACGAAGCACCGCGGAGCACGAAGCCGCTGCGGGAAGGTCTGGAGCGAGGCGGGGACGCCGGCGACGGAGCCACGCTCAGCAGCTCGCCGTCCTTTAATCGGTCAGGGACGGGAACGGCGAGGCAGGCAGCAGCACCGAAACCCGCAGCATCCTCAGAGCGAGTGGGGTTTGGGCTCACAGAGCGGAAGGAGCGGCTTCAGGAGCACCCAGCGCCGCGCGCGGCCCCCCGCGCCCGCCCCACCTGCAGCGCTCTCCCCGCGGAGAACATATGGCCCGTCGCACGCAATTAGGGACATAACGAGCAGAAATAATCAGCGAGTTTGGGTCCTCCTCCACCACGCGCCGCTCTTAAAAAGTCATCGCCCCTCAGCCTTCAGCGCCGAGCCCGGAACGCTGTGCTGGGACGAGCCCTTCGGCGCTGATCTATGGGAGCCCCGAAGCGCCAACCACCCTCTGTTCTCCCCAAAATTTATTCCCAAATCCGCATTTTCCCCATCACCAGGCCAGGGAGGCGAAACCGAGCTTCCCCAAAAGCCCACCCTGCGCTGCCCTGTAGGTTTTGCATCTTGAGAGGAGTGGGTAAAGCAGAGCTAAACCCCGAGATCAATATTCATACTGAGACAGCTCCTAATAGGCTGCAGTTGGTTAAGTAGCCTTGAGATTTTCGCCTCGAAACGCCACGCTGCAGCCACGGCCGTACACTGTCCAGACGCACTCAGAGGGTAATTTATAGAATTGCGCTCTCTGGAGTAAAGAGCCACTGAGGGGAATATCAGGTTAGTAGGGTAGCACGGAGAAACCTGGCTTGGGTGAAAACCTGGAAGCCGCTCCGCGAAGCACGAACCACAAGTTTGGTTTGTTTTTTTTTTTCCCCTTTTTCATTATGAGCAGCCCTCCGTTAACCCACAGCCCGGCGTGAGATGGCTTTGGTGCTGCCTCTCCTTTGGGAGAAGCCCGTTTTTAGGGACTGACGGGCCACGCGAAGCAACTCGGGGGGCCGGAGATGCCCTGGGCGAGGGCCGGCGGAGCCGCGGTGATTCAGCGCCTGGGAGCGAGCGCCTGCAACGCGCCGCCGGTAAATCTGCGCGGCGAGGAGGTTCCCCCAGCGCTGTTTTTAAGACGGATTTCCCTGAAACCAGGCCAAACGCGTCTCCCCGCTTCAGCCCAGCGCCGGAGAAGCCCGACACGGGGCGGGGAAACGCCAGGGACGGGGCGGCCACCGGCTCACGCGGAGCCACGGGGATGGCTGATGCCACCCTGCGAGGCTGGAGCAGGGCGTCGAGGCCGGGGGGAAGGAGGAGGAGGACGGTGAGCAAGCCGTGGAGAAAGGCCCCGAGGCTGCTCCGGAGCCGGGAGCGTCCTCCCGTGCGGGGAACCGGGAGCCCCAGTGGCTGGGGCTTGTTCCGAGCGTGATCTAGGAGCACTGGGGGAAGCATCCACGGCAAACGGCCGTACCACAAACCAGCTCCACTTTACGGCCCCGGCGTTTGAAGACGTAGCAGGAGCCTTTGTGCTGCGGACACAGCCGCCGCAGCTCAGTTAGCGATCGCTTACACCGAGATCCAGCACTCGAGATTTTTGCAGCGAGCGCTGACTTAAAGACCCATATCAAATACATTACGATACCGCCGCTTCCCGTTACCCACGCTGATGATTCAATTAATTTAAAAACAGCAGTGAAATTTAATTTCCCCGTTAACCCTGCCATCCTCAACAAGGGCGGGCAGGGAAGACAGCAGCAGCCTTCCCGGGTTCGGCTGGACCCGAGGGGTGGCAGGGAGAGGAGCGAGGGGAGGGAAGGAAATAGAGATGCGAGCTGGGGGAAAGGGGAGCACGAGGTCTTTCTAAGCCCTTTGTAGGAACGGTCAGCGGGAAATACGGGATGGAGACCAGGTGAAGGGCCGCAGAATAGCACTCAAAATGCACTTTGGTGGAAAGGACGCCCTCCCTCTCCTCCTCCTGCCCCCTTGTCTCGAGACAAGGCTGCCCGCCCCTCGCCTCGGAGCCATCAGTAGGGCTAAGGGTTAACGGGGCCGTCGGAAGGCGCGTGAACTCGACGAAGGAAGGCAAGCTGTTCTTTTCGAGGGGTGGGGGAAAAGGCCGCCCTCCAGACATCTGCGCGAACAGCTTCCTGAAAGCGAGCGCCTTCCGGATGGCCGCGCGCGTCCGCCCGCGCTCGGTCCTCGGCTCGCCCGCGGCTTTTCGGGGAGCCGGCCGCGGAGGGGCGGCCGGAGGGAGCGACGTGAGCCTTCCTCCCCGCCACGCAGCCGGAGAAGAACAGTCAGCCCATCCGGAGCCCTCCCATCTGCTTTTGTTTTCCGACGTGCGCTTCAGTCCCGGGCTCCGCTAAGCCCCTGAAGTCAGCGGGCATCTGTTCTCCTCCACCCATCGCAATCTGCCAGAGCCCGCCACTCTGACAGCCATCAATCACGCCGTAATGTGCTGACCACAAGACCCAGTGGGACATAATTTTCAAGTCAAATGCAGCAGTTAGCATAAAATAAAGCATTGCCCTGTTTTTATGATTCTGCAGCTGCAGCTAGGGACTCTGCGCGCAACAAAAGTGAGGGGGAAAAAAGGCACAGGAAAATGGCAATTCTACTCTTCTGAGTCATAACAATTATGACGTTGTGATAAGAAACGTTTTCTATGAATTTTTAAGTACCAGTAATCCTGTTTTGCAATTGTCCCCCGGGAACAAGGCGACAGATTGAATGGGGCTGACAGTTATTTCCAGCCTGACAAACACGGCTCCGACTCGCCGTCTCCTCCCTCGCCCTCCTCCCCGTGCAGGGCTCGGCGCGCGAACTTCCCGGCCCCGCCGATCGCTCCGGCTCCTTTCCAGCACGCGTGGCCCTGCTCCTGCTCCTGCTTCTCCGTTGGCCTTCCCCGATGGGATGCTCTCGGTGCCCTCTCGCACCCCTTGGGACGGCCCCAGAAGGGCAGAGCCGCCCCCCCGCGGGACCCAGACCCACCATGTGCGCGGCAGCGAGGCAGCGCCGCCCTGAGCCGTGGGCACGGGGGGGAAGGCACCCGCTAAAACCCTCCGGCTCGAGCGAACGCGGCGCAACCCTTTGCAGGAAGAAGAGGAAGGCCTCTCCGGTCGAGTATTTAAGGTCGGGAACGAAACCAGCACCTCCTTTGTAAAGCGGGCACCGGCGTGGGAATCAGTGTGCGCCAGCGACTTTGTTTTGCAGAGAAGCGAATAAATAATGGATGGCGAAGGAAAGCTGCCACGGCGAGGCTGCCGGGGCGCCGGGTGGCCTTGCCCACGCCTTCGCTTCGCGGCCCCTGGAGCAGGCACCAGCTCCGGCTTGGGAAGCCAGGCTGCACGCAGCCACGGGAGCGTGCTGGGGGCCAGAGGAGTGCCCTCTACCAGGAGCCGTGCCGGATATCCCAGATCAACTCAATGTGAAGGGAAGTTCTCTCTGGTTAAGCATCTTTGAAGTGCAGAAGGAGCGGAGCCGTGCACCACGTGGTGCTCCCCATCCCCTTCCCCGTCCCCATCCCCGCCGCCGCCCACGACACGTTGCACGGGTCGGGGTCCGAGCAGACGGGCACGGAGCGGGCTCTCAGGGGAAAGCCCGGCCAGCACCGTGCCGCCCGCCCTCTCCAGCAGCGATCTGTCACCAAGTCTCACTGATACGCTAAAAAAAAAAAAAAAAAGGAAAGGAAAGAAGGAAAGGCAAAGTTTCTGCTCAGACCCACTGCAGAGCAGGGCTGGCGCGGTCGGAAGGCAGCGCCGTCACCCCCTGCTCCGAGGGGACTCGGCCGGGGGCTGCGCTCCCCGCTCACCTCCAAGGGAAGCCTGGGCCTTTAAGCGTTATATAGCCAGCAGACATTAAAAACAGCCTGTCAATTTAGATGCAAATTTATTTTAGATGCGACAGAGGGCTTACAAAAGAAGGTGCACTATATGCTGTTTTCTTCTGCTAGCACCATTGTGATGTGGCTCCCAAGTGTATTAGAGCGTATTAGGATGGGTGACTGGGTAGCTCGCGGGATTGGTAATGGGATACGGGGACTTTCACCTCCAGGTCAGCCTCTGGTGCAAATCCAGCCCGGCTCAGCAGCGCCGGGAAGCCTTCACGGCCCCGCGGCTGCTCGGGCGGGCTGCTGTCAGAGAGGGGCAGGTACGGAAGCGCGCCCCGAGCTGTCACCACCGCCACCAAATCCTGCTTTTCCTCCGAGCAGCCCCGCACCCGTCTCCCCGCCGCCTTTTGGTGAGCTCTTCCAGGCCGGCCATCCCCGGCACAGCGTCCTTTGTTTCCTGCTTTGTTCCCTTTGCCTCCCCCGGCGCGGCACCCGCCAGGCGCTGCCCGCAGGAGCACCGCCACCCAGCCACACGCCCAGCGGGGCAAGGAGCAAGCACGAACCCTCTCGCTTGCAGGGGCCTTGATGACGAGGAGGTACGAAGCGGAGCGCAGAAACTGCCTGGCCAGAGTTTTCCTCGGGTTTTATTAACCCCGCTGAAACATTCGCCGCGCCCTCCACCTCTCGGCTCGCTTCTGGGACGCGGCCGCAGGACCCACGGGCGCCCCGAACCACGCGCCCCCGCTCTCGGGGCAGCTTCTCAGAAAACGCAACCGTTTCTGCAGAAAGTTTGGCTTTGGCTGCTCCGGCCAATGGCGGGCGCTTCTTTAATCAATTCAAATTGCGTTTTCGGGAGATAAAGTGTCGCACTCCCGGCTGCCAATAAACAGCGAGCTGGACGGCAGCAAAAAGAAAAAAAAACCCGTGCGCGCTGCAAAGTCACCGTGCGAGCTTGCAGGGTGATTATTTATAGCGTTTCCCTCTGCAAAAGCCAAAAATAATTGTTCCAGCCCAATTACCGAATTTCTGAGCGCCCCGCCCGGGGGTAGCCGCCGCGCCGCCGCGCCTCGGGCTGTCCCCCCCCCACCCCGGGGCTGCCCTTTGGGACGGTGCCACCCGCTGGGCCGGTGCCCGAAGCAGGCGGCGCGGGGCAGGGCGCTGAGCCAGCACCGGCACGGACGTGGGGGCTCGGTGAGGAGGATTTCTGGACGGAACCTCCCGGACGGGTCCACGGGGTTGAGTGGGGGCTCAGAGCCTTCTCCAGCCCAGGGCACCTCCAGATCCTCTGGAAGAGGTGCCGGGAGCTCGCCTTGGGCTCGCAGCGCGTGTTCTCCGGCAGCTTCAGGCGTCCTCAGGTTTCCCAGTTCTCCTCAAGGGCCCTCTGGTTTTGTTTGGAAAGCGCTTCTTCCTTCTCCCTCCGCTCAACCCACCCACTCCTCTGCTGCCTTTTATATCGCCGGCGAAGCCGTGCGAAGGAAAGCGCCGGGGCGATGCTGCAGCCAGCTCAGGCAGCCGGCGCAGAGGTGAAGCATGCCCCGAGCACTGGGGAAGGGCTGTGGGTGCCCGCTCCGACTCCCCCGGCTCCGACCACCTTCCCCGGCATAAAATAAAAAAAAAAATTGTGCTTGAATGCCAGCAGTCCCACAGCGGAGCCAAGCCGAGGGGCGACTCAGGACTGCGCGCTGCAAAACCGCCGCGCGTGCAGTCAGAGCCGACCTCCCGGCTTGGGGTGGCCTCCCCAACACACACATTTTGGGGATGTTTACAACGTCTTGGCCAAACCGATGGAGGATCCCCCAGAACCCAGCCCGAGCCTCCTCAGGAGGCTGCAGCCCCCCAGCAGCCAAGGACACCGACTGCCCTGGCGGCCCCGGGGGGCCCGCGGGAGCTCGGCTACGCAGCAAGCTGCACGGGAACCCAGACACAACCCCGCAGCGAGCTCCCGAACAAGCACACTTCTCTTCGGAGACCGCCCGACATCTCTCCTCGCTGGGGAAGGAGTTTCCCCGCGGGGTGCAGAGGAAGGAGCCGGCCCCAAATGGGCGCACCCGAGGAGCCTCGGGGGCTGCAGGAGCCGGTGCCGGGGGGCACCGCCCGTACCCCGGCGCGCTGAAATCCCCGGTGAGGCGGCGCGGGCTCCTGCCGTCCCTCGATCCAAGCGGAGCAGATGGCACGCGCAACACTTGCGGTTTCGCTTCCCAGCCGCCATCACAGAGCCGCTTCTCGCAAGGGCGGAGGCGAGGGGGGAGACGGCGTGGTGCTTTTTTTTTTTTTTTCTTTCCCTGGGAATTTTGATTTTTTTTTCGTTTAAAAATGCGTATAATCCCGTGGTTAAGGTGCCCTCAGCACGAAGGGCACGGCGCTCTGCGCAGCCCCCGTCTGCCAGCTGGCTGCCCATCTTCCATCCACCCGCTGGCGGCCCATGAGCGCGAGGCTGACCGCTGGCAACCCCCTGTCGGGAGGGACAAATCCCAGAAAGCCTCACAAAGCGGAGAGCGAGGCGAAAAGGGATGAAGCGATCAAAACAAGGGCTTTCTAGGGATTCTGCTCGCTTGCCTGGATTTTCTCCTGTTTGATCGCTCATCCCCTGCTCGCCGAGGGGCACCTCGCAGGGAGGGCAGGGGTTTGGGAAGAGGCGTGCCCCAGGGGGAACGGTCCCGGGGTGGGGGGAGAGCCGTGTTTTGGCTCCGTGCTGCACCACGGATGAGATGAAAGCACGGGGCGAGACGGGGGCCGGAGCCACCCGGGTGCCGCTCTGCCCGCCGCGGGTGCCGCGGCTCGGCACCGTCCTGCCGGAGGCAGCTGAGCCCCCGCCGAGCCACGCGATGATAGCGCGGGCAGGAAGCGCCTCGCCGGGGTCGCCGTTACACGCTTTTGCTCTCCGAGCTGGAGGTGGAGCCGCAGGAGCTGCGCCCCGAGCCGAGGGGCGGGCGCCTCCAGGAGCAGCGTGCTCCCCGCTCCCCTCCTTCACGCGCCCACACCCTGCCTCCAGCGGCACCGAAGGAGCAGGGAGGAGCCCAGCCCTTCCCACCTCCACCCTACAACTTGCGGGGTGAGCCCAGCCCCGTGAGGGGGCCGCCTGGACCACGCTGCGGCATCCCCCCCCCCCACCCCGGCGCCCGCCTTCGACGCTGCGCAGGTCCTGAGCGCGCAGCACCCCGCGGGGATGCCGCTTCCCGGCCAGGTTCCTCCTTCCCAGCAGAAGCCGCCACCTCCAACCACGCTCCGAAGCCGTAAATCCGGGCATCGCGGGCACCGGATTGCTTTCGGCGCTCGCGCTCCGCGCAGAGCTCGGTTATGAGGAACAAAAACCCGCGCCGGGGTCACATCCGGGGATGGATAAACGCTGCGAGCTGACAGACCAGCACCTCCATCCAAGCCCAGCCCGGCGCTCGTTCTGCTGGAGCCGCAGAGAAACAAAGGCAGCTCTCCCCCGTGTCCGCACGCAGCTGCCGGGGCGGCTGAGCAGCGGCAGCGGGGCACAAAAGGGGCCGGGGGGGAGCCAGGCGCCCGCTCTGCGCACGGCAAGGAGGAGCTGGTGCAGCTCACGCTCCCCCGGTGCGCGCACACGCCTACACGTGCCCGGCCTCGAGGGTTTGGCGAGGCCGAGAACGGGGCGAGGGAGTTTTCCGGTGTCCTTTCCTCGTTCCGACGGCAGCCGCAGCTTCGCGCGGGTGCTCGTGATGGCAAGGGGAACGGCGCAGGGAGAAGCCGACTCCAGGGAGGTTCCCATTAGAAAAAAATAAAAAAGCCAGGAGTGTGGAGTGGCCACAAAAACCCTGCCCCGGTCCGTGCTCCCCCAAAACCCACCCTTCTTCCCCAAAACGTTTCCAAATCGCTGCTGGACGGGGCCATCTCACCTCACCACCTCTCCTATCACCTCCTCCCGCCCCCTCCTTGCGCCCCACTGGTTTTTTTTTGCTCCAGCCCCGGCTCACGGTGGAAAAGGGGGAATAGACTGGGG
This sequence comes from Anser anser, assembly GCF_964211835.1. Lineage (NCBI taxonomy): Eukaryota > Metazoa > Chordata > Aves > Anseriformes > Anatidae > Anser > Anser anser. The sequence continues at coordinate 27,089,316 of NC_139728.1, forward strand.
CAGGACGAGGGAATTGGGGTTTCAGAGGGGGCTACAGGAACATTTGCAGCTGCAGGATGGGGGAGGCAAGGGGGACAGGCGTTACGCCGCCCCGCCGAGCAGGGCGAACCCTTTGTGCGGCAGGAAGCAGGGGGCAAGGCAGGGAGCCCAACTCGCCACCCCAAAGCCGCACAGCCACCACCTGCCCCGCTACAACCGCGGGGGAACCTTCCCCCAAAAAAACAGACCCAGAAGAGGAGGGCAGGGGCAGCTCGGGCCGGAGGGGGTGCGGGGGGACGCGGGGCCCCCAGGGCTGTGCCGAGGAATGCCCGCGGCGCCGGGCGCTGGGAGCCAAGCAGCTGGAGAGCCGCAGCCTCATGAAATAATGAAATGCCAAAGCGAGCCCTGCATCTTCCACAGTCTCTCAGGTCACCTACCAGATTAGGAGGCCTGTTGCTAAGGCAACCATATCTTGCAAGTGCTAGCTGAACTTCCCCATAATTTTTAACCCTTTCGGGAGCTAAAGGGAAAAAAAAAAAAGGGGGGGGGGGAGAAGAAAAAAAAAAAAGATTAAAAAAAAAAAAAAGGGTAATGCCGGCGGCACGACCCGGTGGGGCCCGTGGCGGGGGGCGGCTGAGGAAAACGAAGCGAGAGGCGAGGCGCCCAGGAAGGCTCCCTGCTCGCTGCACGCCGCCCTGGCTCCCTTCCAGGCGGCTAATAAAATTATTCAGCGTATGCACGCGCAGGCGAAACCCGGCAAACTTTCTATGTGCCTGGCAAGGCAATGAAAAAAAAAAAAAAAAAAGTCGGGTTGCGCATATGAAACGGGGACAAACAAAGCAAAAAAAAAAAAAAAAAAAGAGGGGAAAAAAAAAAAAAGAAGTTTTACTACCCCCGGCGGCCCCGAAGGCGAGGGGAGGAAGGGGACAGATGGCCGGCGCTGCGCCCCAGGACCGGGTCCCCTCCCCGCCGAGCAGCCGGCGAGGTTTGGAGCAGCCCCCTCGCTGCCACCCCCCTGAGCGAGGGCAAAGCCGGGTGGTTTTGTCAGCCGGGGGGGGTTTGGGAGCAGGGGAGGCTTTCCAGGAATTCATCCCGCTGCGGGGAAAAGGGACCTCGCGTGCATTAGTGGTGTGAAGGGAGGGGGAACCGGCAAGCTGTGCGCCGGGGGTGTTTTCTTGCTCGGCGAGAGGAGCGAAGTTGAAGCACCCCGGAGAATTTCACGGCTTCCCAGCCTGCCTGGGTCCTGGTCCCAGGAGGGAGGATAAAAATCCACGGTGAACGCACGAAAACGGGGAGCCCCGAACGCTGCACCCATCTGGGAAAACGGGGGAGCCTGCGAACGACGACGAGAAAAAGGAGCCAGGCAGCACGAGGAGGGGGGAAACAACAACAGGGAGGGGAGAAAAAGGCATGGAAACGAGGAGAAAATGTGGAGCAGCATAAATCAGGAGCGCGGGGGGGGAGAAATGCCTGGAGGAGAGGAGGGAAGCGGGGCCGGGGAGGCAGAGGAGCACGTGCTGCTGCCTTCTGGATGTAAGAAAGGGCAGGCAGACGCAGCCCGGCGGCCTCCAGGCCCCGGGTGCACTCGCGGAGACGCGGGGATAAGGAGGGGAGCGGTGCCGGGGGCTTATCGGCGGGCCGCACGCCCGACCTGCCGCGGATACGGCCCCGGCACGACCCCGCGGGGAGCCGCCCCCCCCAGCATCTGCTCTGCGCCCCGTTCCTGGGGCTGGAGTCTCCCTGTTCCTGGAGTCTCCTTCGGAAAGGCAAAGCCACCGCTGGCACCAGGAGCAGAAGCTGCTCGACGGAAAAAATTAACCGTGCGATCGCCAGGAGCTGCTTCGCCGCCGGTTCCGCCTGGGTTTCCGGCTCTGCCCCGCTGCGGGCGTCAACGCTTTGACGGTCACCGCGCTTCGCGCCGCCCGCTGCAGCCACGTGCTGTAGCAGCACAGGGCCCTCTTTCCTTCGTCCCCCTTCCCACCCTCAGGTCAAGGCAGGCACAGCAAGCACGGAGATCCCCGCAGAACCCCCTCAAATCCACGCGGTGCGAGGTCGGCGCTGGGAATCGGGGACCCCAAGCGCTGCCAGGGCCCCGTGCTCACAGCCCCAGGACAACGCACACTTCGCTTCTTCCCAACGGCCCCAGTAAATAAATAATAATAATAATAATAGGAGCTGCAAGGGTCCATGCAAAACCTGCTCTGCTGGTGGCCAGGCCACCCTTGCAAAGGGCTCCCACACACTGCAGGTGCTCCCCTCCTGCCCCGCACCTCGCCAACCGGCCCGCGGAGGAACGCGATTAGCTCTGCATATCAACCCCAAACATCTGTAACCGGCAAAATTTACAACCAGAAATAAAGAGGAGTGACCTTCCCCGTGTTGAAAGACATCTAGGTTCTTGTATTACAACGATGGGGACAGGCAAAATTCATTATCTCTAATAGCTGTCCTTATAACCAGATTAAACACAAAGGCATCAATTTCATATTCCTTGACCCGCCACCGTTCCCACCCTGAGCCGAGGGGAGCTCCCCTCCGCCGCGGCGCAGCCGGGCGACGCGCAGACAAAACCCATCAGTTCAAATTAAGTTCATGTTTATGCATGCAAAGGCCTCGATCCCTCCTCCCCGCGCGGAGGGAAGACAATGCCCGGGGTCGCCCGCACGCGCCCGGCCTGTGCCACAGCCCGGGCACGACCGACGAGGCCGGGGACACCAAGCTGGCGCCTCGTACCCTGAGAAGGACCAGGAGGGACCAGAGGGCAGCACCAAGAAAATGCACCTGAAGCGTCCCCATCCCTCCCGGTGGCGCGAGCCTCTCCCGTCGGCTGGGCGAGGACCACGGGACGCGGACGCCACGGCGCCCAGCTCGGTGTCAGCGCGGGGGGAGCGGACGTTGGCGCGCGGGATCCAGGAGGAAAACGCCTGGTTTCCGGCGCGCACACAGATCCCAGCCCCCCAGAAATAACGGGGGTTACATCCAACTGCGCCCACGTCGCCCAGCACGAGCTCCCTGTTGGGGTGACGTGCCCGGGCTTCTGTCCTGCAGACGCACGCAGCGCGCTCGCCTCTCCGGGCCCTCGCGACGCCAGTCAGCAGGCGGGGAGCGAAAACCTGTTATTTCCATCAGAGGATGCTGTCCGTGGGGACCTCCGGCTGCCAGCCGGGAGAAATAAGCCACTGGAGAAAACTTACTTTCAGCACAGCCTCCTAATGGCTTTCCTCACCCCTCCCCTCAGCCCCCAGCCGATGCGCGCGCCAGGGCAGCTCCTTCTGCAGGAGGCGAGCACCGGCGGGGCCAGCTGGCTTCGCTCCTCCTCAGCAACAAGTCGAGCTGCTGCGAGAGCTGGAGAACGCTTAAGGTTGGGGGGGGGAAGCTTCAAATGGACCAGGCGGACGGCGTACCATGTTGAAGCAACAGTGAAAGTTAAAATTAATTAGCTGGCACGATGACAAAGAACCCATTGTGCAGCACGGTGGAGCAATCCAAGTACAAAGGCTTTATATAAGTCATGTTGAAAACTCCTTGATGACTGCAGGTAAGGACAGACAAGCTGTCAGGACATGCCATGACACCCAGAAGGGCGCCGGGACAACCAAACAAATGTGTTTTTAACGAGGAAAAGAGCCCCATCTCGGACCTCCTTCTCCGAGAGGAGAACAGCAAAGGCCTGAAGCACCTGGGCATCATCGGCACGGCCACGTCCAGGACAGAACAAAACAGCAATTGTTTTTTTTTTCATGGAGAATTGCCCTTGGACCAGGCTGAAGATGCCTTGGAGCAGCGTGGGCCATCAGTTTCCCAGGAGCTCCTGCTTCCAGCCCCAGCCGTCCCCACGCAAGCACGTGGCTGGTGACCAAGAGCCTGGCAGCACGCCTCCCCGGGCAAGCTGCGCTACGCCGGCCCCGGTTCAGCAGGGTCTTCCCAAATCAAACACGCCTTCCAGGCCGTGCCTTGAGCCTGCTGTGCCCGGAGGTGGAAGAAAGTCCCCTGCTGCGATAGCTGCGATGACCCCGGGACGCAGCCCTAGGCCGCTCCTTTGGGAAGGAGCTCGCACGCTCCCCGAGCCGCCGCTCTCCTCCCCCGGGCACGCAGGAGCCGCCGGCAACAGGGGCAAAACACGAGGGCGGCCGCAGAAAGCCAGAGCAACGCCAGTGCTGAGCAGCCCGGCAGCACCGGGAGGACTTGCCTCTGCCCTCGAGCCAGGGCAGGGCTGAGACATCCACGAACATCGCTGGGCAAAAGGAAAAATCCATGGAGAAGGACGGGCGTGATTCATACCCTGCCAGGGGGCCCAGGCCGTGCCCACGGCGAGCACGGCGCCCTGCTGCTGCCCGACCTGCCGGGCCCGGCGCAAGCAGGAGCCCACGAGGAAGCGCCCTGCCCCTTCTTCCCCCGCGCACGCAGCCTTTTATAGGCAAAAAAAAACCACCACCAAAAAAATAACCACCGCCACCAACCTCCCCATTCTTGCCTAGCCCGAAGCAGAGCTGCAAAACCAGGCTCCTGCAGGCAGCTCACCCTGGGGTGTGCGGCGGCAGAGGGGTGCGGGATCAAACCGCAGCAGGCGCGGGGGATTTGCACTCTTTTTTTTTTTGGGGAACAAACGTCAGCATCACGCCGCGGCCGGAGGGCTCGTGCCTCCCTGCGGGGCACGTCTCCTGTGCTGGAGCTGCTGCAGCGCACCCTTCGCTTTGGAAGCTTCTTTGAATCCCCCCCCAAAAAAACAGCAATTAGGTGTGAGCTCAGCCTGGCGTGGTTGGTTGAGAACCGGGGGAGAAACGGACGGAAAAAAAAAATAATAATAAAACAAACCACCCAGCAGCTGCGAGAGGCGGCCAGGCCGGGCAGCAAGAGCTCATTTTCACTACAGAAAGCTGCTGCACCCTGGGAGGAGAGACGCTCGAGATCAAATGTTTAAGGGTTTATGCAGAAGCATTAAAAAAAAAAAATTAGAAAGAAAAATGTTAGCTTAAGACACAGCCAGAGGTCTTCCTTTGGACTTTATCTTGACACCGCAGGCTGTGGCGACAGGGCCTCACGCAGCGCCGTGGGGCGTTAGTCCCTGCGGCCGGGGGGCTCCGGGGTGCCCCCAGACCCAGAAAAAGGGATGGGCACGGGGTAAACGTGCCCCCGCTGTGCCTAGGGGGCTCCTGCCCCTTCCTCCCCCCGTCCTGGGGAGCCTGTGGGGCTGTGACAAAGGACAGGGGCCGCAGGCAGACTGACAGACCCCTACTTGCAGCTGGGGCCGGGGGGGGACACAACAGTGGCACGGAGGGTCCCGACCGAGGGCCCCCCGGCCCCACGCACGGAGCCTCCTCGCTGTTACCCTGCCAACGGCACAGGAAAAAAAATAAAAAAAGTCAAAACACCCAAATTGCTGTTGTGACTGAGCCTGTCAGGGAGGCAGAGAGAGCGGAGAAGGGCGGCGGGGGGGGGGGGGGAACGGTAAAAGCGCCAGCGGGGGCCCCGGTGTCGCTCCCACAGCTTGGGGACGGGGACGCTTTGCCTGAGCCGGGGCCCCGCAGGTACCGGCGGGGACAGGCGTTAATTTTACACGACACCGTGTCCCACCACGGCCGTTTCCACGAGGCAGGGGTGGAGGCGGCCTGCGCCTCAGGCCGGGGCCTCGCCGCCAGGCCACCCCGCGCAGCCAGGCACTGCTGCCCCGGCGGCAGGCCCCACGTACGCACAGACACATAAATATATATATATCTGTGTGCGTTTATACACACACACACGCAATAGCTTAATTCCAACACCAGCAGCCCCTGAGCACGCAGCAGGAGCGGGCATTTCTCCTCAGGAAAAAAATTAAATTGACCGTAACAGCATCCCTCAGAGCAGGCCAGCAGCACCCCGCTGCTGCCCGAGCCCCCCGACACCGCCCCGTGTCCCCTCCGTGCCCCCCAGGGACACGGGCATGGCCTCGCGGCACGCAGGGGAAGCAGCCGGGCGCCCACCCCGTGTTTTGGAAATCCCCCCCCCCCCCCCCCCCAAAACCACCCGGCTGTAAGCTTTGAACTCGGCTCCTGGCACCAACCCCTTCAGCAAACAGCCCCGGCACCGGCGCTTGCGGCCACGAGCAGGAGTTTCGAAAGGGAAAAAAAAAAGAAAAAGGCAAAAAAAAAAAACAACAAAAAACCCAGCCCCAACCGAGCCCGCGGGGCGGTATTTGTTTACTCGCAGAAGAGCCGTTTTCTCTCTCCCCCCAGCAGCCCGGGGCTGCTCTGCAGAGGAAGGAGCCGTTTCCTCCTGGCACGGCCCTCCAGCGCCCTTTTGGGGCCCCCCCCACAACCCCAACTGGGGGCGAGGGGGCTGCCCCGGCCCCCCGAGGCGGTGCCCGCAGCGCCCAGCACCCGCCGGCAGCCCCGTCCCGCAAGGGGAGCCCGCCGGCACCGCCCCGGGAGATGCTCGGCGGTGGCTGCACCAACCCTTCCCGTGGCCTGGAAACACGAAACCCAATTAGCACCGTCTCCCCGGGGCGTGCAGGATGGGATATTTATATATATTTTTTATTATTTTATTTTTTTTTTCCAGCAGCCAGACTCCCCCCGGGCACCCCGTCTCCCACCGCCGGTGCGGTGCCTCCTCCCTGACAAGACCGCGCCACGTGCGTCAGCCCAGCCTCGGGCACGGCTTTTGCCACCCCGGTGGCACGGGGAAGGGCTCAGGGCAGGGCTGGGCACCCCAAAACCACTCCCACCCCAGGGACCTGTCCCCACAGAGGTGCCCGCACGACGCTCAGCAGCACCGGAGTGGGGAGAAGGCTGGGCTGGAGCGGGACGGGGCGCGCCGAAGCTGGCACCTCCTGCCCCTGCGCAAGCGAGGGGTTTGTGCGACCGGCTGCCATTTGATTTGGTGAGGGCCGCCGGCAGAGCGGGGAGCAGGATTAAGGAGGAGAAAGAGCCCAAGCACGGCCCCAGCTCCCAGCAGCGGCGCGGCAGCTGTTTCCAATAGAGCCAGGGGCTGCTTTAAAAAGAGAAAATATGGAACAAAAGGTAGGAGAAAATCCAAGTTTCCAAGGTGAGGAAGGAAATGATCAGGGGAACAGGAAAGCCTCACTCGTACCCAATATGCTCCGTGCCGACCTCCCGCACCTCCCCGCGGCAGCGACGGGGGGGCTCTGCCCCCTCCCCGCGAGGAGCCGAGGTGCCTCGCGCACCCTCGCCCCCGTCGCCTTTGTTCCTGCGCGAGGACCCCAGGAAGGAAGCGAGGGGAAGGTTTACGAGCCCGCTGTTTACCCAGAGCCACAAATCTGCCGGGGGCCGGGCCCCCCCCCCTGCCGCGGGGAGGGCGGCGCGGAGCCGGGGGCCGCGGCACGCGGGTCCCCTCGCACGTGGCTGCGGCTCCGGGGCAGACAATGGGAGCGCACGCAGCCGCCACGCTGGCCCCCGCGCGGCCTTCCTCCTCTCCTCCTCCTCCTCCTCATGGGCTTCGCCTCCACCAGAGCCGGCCTCTATCGCGGTGCCGGGTGGTTAAAAGCAAAACAAAAAAAAAAAGAAGCACGCACACACACACACAAAAAGACTCTGTTGCATCTCCTCGCCACCCATCACTTTGCTCGAGGCTGGCTCTGGCAGAGACACGGAGCAGCACGAGCGCCGCAGCCCAGTTGTGGGGGCGCCCGTGCACCCCCCAGGAGGCACCTGGAGCCTCCCCTCTCTAAACCCACCCAGCCTCCCCTCGCCAAGCAGAATCAAAACCCCCCACCGGCTTGGGCAGCTTCCTCTCTTCCCCATCCCGCCCCCACTTTTCGGTGGAAATCCCTGGTGGATTCAAGCCGGAGAAACTTTGCATCTTCACACCATTTGTTGACATAAAATACATTCCAGTGCCTTACTTTTACAGAGGCACTCCGAGTGGAGGGGGGGAAACGTCTGTTTCCATTTGAAACTGTCAAAATTAGCATTCAGTAATTAAAAATCACACCCTTTCTCTTAATAACCTAACCAGCATGATACAATCAGGTTGTGCCAACTCTTTAATCTAATTGACTAATTACAGATTTTAATTTAGTCAGTTACTGAACAACTGTTGACAATTTGTTTTCATTAGGGACAGAACAGGATAAATATTTAGGCTCCCCAGTCAAAGACTAAGACATAAGCTCCCTGCTCTGACCTCGAGTTTAGCACACTTGGCTTTTCCATCAATAGCAGCTCCAGGAAGACAGCGCTCCGAAACCGCGTGTTTCTGCCGCCCTGCGCCGCAGAAAGTGCAAAAGTAGAGGTTGCTCTGCACCAACCACTGATGCTGTTTAAAAAAGTAAAAATAAATAAAAATCCAGCTTTGCACAGAGCTCCGGGAAAGGCAAGGTTGGCAGGGGTGCTCGTGTGCAGCAGGGGCAAACCCGTACCTGTCCCCGGAGAAGGAGGGGAGACTGAACCCAGCACGCTGCTGGGAGAGGGAATTTCTCTGTTTTTCCCTTTTTTTTTTTTTTAGAAGCGATTTGGAGTTTTGCAGCTGTTCCTGGCAGCCTGCCACTCCTGGAGGAAACTCCTCTCTCCGGTTACCTGTGGGGATCCCTGTCCCCGCAGAGCAGGTCTGGATACGGCCCAGCTGTGCCGAGAGGGGCCGGAGCTGTGCAGTCGCTGCCCGGGGCTCCAGCGACGCCCATGGGGGCTGGCAGGGCCCGCACAGAGCTGTGCCCGACCCACATCCCCGCACCGCGCCAGGCCTGGCCCCAAAGCACCAGCTCTCCCCTGAAACACCTTTTAAATCGGCTCCGAAGAGCACGCTGCGGATGTACCCGGGGACCACCGCCTCCACCCCGCTGGTCCCGCAGCCACGAAGCCTCAGGGGCTCAGAGCACCAGCCTTCGGCGGTCCTGGAGCAGGCAGAAAACCCGAGCTGGGGGAGGCGACGCCGCGCCAACCCCCCTGCACACATGTAGGGCATCGGCTCCCAGGAGGGCTCCCACGTGCTGTCCCGCCTGCCGAGGTGCCACGCTGCGCCGCCCGCGCGCACCCCTGGGAGCGCCCAGCTGTGCTAACGCCCAGCACCGGACAAAAAGTGCTGTGACGAAGGAGGGAGCTTCCCCACAGCCCGGGGACGGTGCCAGAGGCAGAGAGGGGCTGGCAAACGGCTTGAACAGGACCACCCTTTCGTGCGCGTCGCCTCCTGGGCACAGCTGGGAGGCATCTCCTCCAGCCAGGGGAAGCTTGGGGTTCAGAGCCGCTGCTGACGGCCCAGCATCCTTCCTGGTGGCCATCCCACCCCGGCTCCCTCTGTACCGGCTGTCACATCCCTCTGGCTTCAGCGACTTCCGAAACCTGCTTGCTGAGATCCGAATCCGACGGGAAAGGTTCCAGATGTTGGGGGAAAAAAGGAGGAGCGCCGGCTGTCCCCCAGCCAGGCGCTGACACCAAGCTCCCCATCATCTCTGGGACCGATCACAACCTCCCCGGCTGCAGCCACCCGCTGCTGCGCCAGAGCATCCTTCCAGACAGGAAAAGTTCTATAGGAAGAACTGCATCGGTTTCCTGAGGTTAAAGAATAAAATAAATCAATGCCCCGCTCTAACAAGCACGCTGCATACGCCTAAAAGCAACCCGAAGCCGCTGGTCTGTAAATCTTTCGGGGCGAAGCCAACATGGTTCCAAACACGAGCGCGGGTTTTGCTGGGGGGGAGCTGGGGGGAGCAGAGGGGAGGAAGGATGGAGCAAAAGGGCTCTGGCAGCCGAGCACCATCCTGATCCTCCTCTCCTCCGAGCTCCCCTCCAAGTTGGCTGCGCAGGCAGAGCAATACCACAAAAAGTATGTAGCAACAGTCAACTAGATTTAAGTTCATTTTCTGTAGCTGGAGGCCAAAATCGACTGAAGTGGTTCTGGTGATCAAGTTTTCTGCAATTCCCCTTTCTGTGTATTAGCTCTTTGACAGAAATTCACTGCGGTATTTAAACTGGCAGTCATCACCGCTAACTCAAATTGTATTGGCTTTCACCATGTTGAAACGCTGAACTGCAACCATCAATCGGCCAATTCCGAGATAAGGCGGGGGCTGAAATCCCCCGTCAGGCCGGCACGGAGCGAGCGGGCACCGCGCTGCGCCCCCGGGGCGGTGGGGAGGCAGAGCTGGGCCGCATGTCCCCCCGAGCACCCCACCCAGCAGCTCCAGGGCTTGAGGATGGGAGCAGAAACCTGCCCAGTTGGGTAAGAACACGATAAAAAACACCCCTAAATCAATCGCTGCGGGTCAAGGGAAGCCCTTAAAGCAGGTCCAGCTGTAGGAGTCGGCTGGGGATCGGCGGGTGCACGCAGCTGTAGGGGCCCCCAGCATTTTAACTTCTGGGTGTTCTCCTCTGGCACAGGCGGTGGAAGAGGCTGACTGGTGAGAACCTACCAACACGACTCGGTAGCTGCGTCTGGGGACAAAACCGCCGGGTCCCTCCCGCCTGCACAGACCCAAATCCCAACGGGACACAGCTCTCCCAGCAACCAGCGTGCCTGCGCGGCGCCCCGACGTCCCACCTTGGGAGGAAACAGGGAAAGCAGAGCTCCTCCGCCACAGCAGCCAAGGAGCGGCCCCAAAAGGGAGGGCGAGCCTCGGTTTTGGCTTTTTTTTTTTCATCCCCCAAGAAAAAGAATTAAATATTAAAAACTGGAGGGGGAAATTGGTAATTTGTCCTGCTGCTCCTCACAGTTTCCGTATAGTTACGCTGGGAAATGAAATGGAAATCACACAGCACGCAAATCCCACGGTTAACACCCCGCTAACAAAGCGCGCCGCTCCCCACACCTCTCCGAACCGGGGCTCCCCGTGCCCCCCAGCGCCGCACCCCGCCTCTCCCGGGGCTCTTTTTGGGGAGCCAGGGCCTCGGGGCACCCCCCTGCCTCGCACTCACGGGGGCACAGCAAACACGTCGCCTTTTGGGAAGCGAAGACCGCACTCCACGCGCGCAAACCGGGCGACCGCTGCGCAGCCAGCTCTGCGCTTGGCCACGTTTCAACGCCATCTCCCCCGAATCTGGGGCAAGGCCTGTATCGGGATATTTTTAACCACAACCAACAGATGAAATTACTCACTGGTCCACCCAGCCCGGGGCTCGCAGGAGGCCCGGCGTCGTTTTTGAGCTGTCGCGCGCCCGCCGGTGTGTTTTTGGGGTTGGCGGCTGCTGAGGTGCTCCCCCACCCCGCGCGGGATGCGCCCGGGTGCGCGGCTCAGCCCTGCGGTGCCGGCACCCTAAAAACAAGGCGCTATTCACACGCACCGTTTATCAGCTGGTTCCTGTCCTCGGTCAATATTTAAGTTTTAGCCGGGCAGGTCCCTGCCCTGCAAAGTACACTCGGAAAGCGCCGTGAGCATCCCCAGCCAGGCAGCCGGCCACAAGCACCCGTTTTAGGGCCAAAACCGGGCCCACCAGAACAAAAAAACCGGTGCAGGGAAGCCAACAGAGGGCTGAAAATCTCCTTATGAGCCTTCGCAGGGAAACCCAAAAGGTAAAGCACTCAGGGCTGTTACAAAACCGTCTTACAGCGAGAATTAAAACCAATCAGGATTGTGCCTCTGCCCCGTAAGCTCACGGCAACGTGTATTAAAGAAGTTTATGCGAATCATCTAATGCACTCGTGCCTATTGTTAGAATTATTACCAAGCTAAAAAAGATTAATTTCTCTAAACACACTAAATCCTCGGATATTATTAGAAGGCTGCTGCGAACGCAGCGTTACCATGCCTTAGCCGCTGACGGCATCTTTACCTGCGGATCTCCTTACCTGAAGGCCTGTGTTCAGCCCTGTCCCGCCTCCCTGCCCGCCAGGCCCCGAAGCGGCAGGATTTGGCCCCAAACACGCGAGGGGCAAGCAGCAGGCGGCGCCCAGCAGAGGACTGAGCAGCAGAGCCGGGCACTGATGGATTTGCTGACAAACCCCAGGTTGTCAGCTCGCCCTCACCCCCGGTTCAGGAGTTCAAAATTTTAATCTGACCCAGTAAATAAAAACCAGCTACGCAGGAAGCGGCGCAGCCAGGGGCTGAGCGGTGGGGGATGGCCGCGGGACGGACGGACGGACACCCAGCACAGACCCGGAGCGGCCCCCCCAGGGGACAACCAAGCCACCCGTCCCCACGTGGGCTCAGCCACACCACCACATCCTGGGCGCCTCGAGGGGAAGGACGCGGGCTCGGTTCGGCTCAGGAGAAGGGACGCGCCGCTGGGCTCTGCTCCCCGTGCGGGAGGAGCCGCGTGGAGGTCCCCGCGCTGCTCCCAGCCAAACCTCGCACATCTCCCGGCGGCTCAACCCAGGCATGTCGAGGCAACGAGAGACCGGGGAAGGGAGGAAAAATGGTTTCCATACCATAGGCTCCCAGGAGCAGACAAAAACAGCTCCTGCTACACAATTTCAACTCGCTTGACTCCAGTCCAAGCCCACAGCCAGGTGACTAATCCTTTGATTCAAATTCCTCCCCGCTGCAGATCAGCGCTGCGGATCTGGGCGACTTCAGCAGGACGGGAGCAGGCAGCCCACCCTGCTCCCACCGCATCCAGCGCCAACAAGCCCCGCGCCCGCGGGACGAGGACGCTTTCGGGAGCGCAGCACCTCGGCCCCGAGCATCCCAGGCGAGGAGGAGCATCTGCTGGCTTCCACCAAGACCTCTGCAGAGGACAACCCGCGGTCTGCTGTCACCAAACACCCGAGGACCCGCACGCCCAGGGCAGTGGTTGGAACGGGGTCTCCAGAGCCACCGGGCTGGAGAGCAGTGGGCTGTGGCATCTCTAGGTTTGCTCCTGCGCGCACCAAGCAAGCGGACTCGTGGCAAAGCAGGTCCAGCAGCACCACAGCGGTGGCTCCTCAAAGCGTTCTGCTCCACGTTTTGCACAAGGACCAGAAGCCCACGGCACCAACAGGCGAAAAAACCACCGCCGACCGCAGAGGGAAGAGGGCAGGTCTGCACCATCACCAGCAGCTCGCGCCTACCTCCCCGCCGCCGCTTCTGGGGGAGGATCCCCAGCCAACCAAGGCAGCCCCAAGCCTCGCCAAAGGCGGCGAGGTTTTCGGAGGCTGAAGACGGGGGATGGCATTTTGGGGAATCCCCCCCTCTCCCTCCCCGCCTCCCAGCTGTGCCCCAACGCCTGCCCACGCGCCGGGGCTCGCCAGCGAGATGTCCTCGGCACGCAACCCATCGCCATCGATCCTCCACGGCGGTCACAGCAAACGCTTTGTTGCCCATTGCCACGCAAAACTGCTTAATTCTACCAGTAGCCTGAACGCCTTTAAGTGCTTAAGATAAGTATCTGGGCTCATTTACATAATTGCAACATTATGAAATACTGTGCAGTCAAATCAGAACGCTGTTGGTTAAAAACACGCTTTTGCCAGTTGGTTACGTTCGCTCTCGGCGCGCCGAAGAAGCCCGAGCTCCCCAACTCTATAATTACCGCGAGGATTAGAAACTTGTTACTCACATAGTCATGAAAGGCTTTTGCTTCACTTGAATGTTCGCAAGTGTCTCGCCTTTCGGGAGCTGCACAGTAAAGGTCCCAAAACACGCTGCACGGCACAAAAAGCACGAGAAGCTCCGGTTACCGCCGACGCCTCCGCCAACTGCCCGGCGCACTCGGTGAGCATCTCCCACCCCAGCTGGGGGGACCGGGCACCCCAAAATCAAGACCTCAGGTTTTTTGGGGCCCACCGAGCCTCGCGGGACCACACGTGGGTAACGCAGCGGGTGGGAACCGGCCGCAGGGGCGCTCCCCCAGCCCCACCACCCAAACCCAGCTCCCCGCGCCGTGCTCCCCACCCCACCGCCACCCCCCAGGGGCTACCACCTCCCTGCTCCTCCCGAGTCAACCCCTCCCTCCCCCCCCCAGACCACGGGGACCCCAGGCGGGCCGGAGGGGCGCACTTACCACCACCAGGAGTGCAGGAAGCCGGGGGGCTCGCCCAGCGTGATGTTCTTCTCCCACCGGATCTGCGGGGCGAGAGGCCGCGAGTGGGCGAGAGCCCGGCGGGCTGGGGACGGGACGGGAAGGGAAGAAGGGACCGGGGGGGGGGGGGAAGGGGGATACACACACGGGGACCCCCCCCCCGGGCCGCCGCCCGCACAAGATGGAGGCCGGGCGGCGGAGCACAAAGGGCGGCGGGGGGGCTCACCTCGGACAGGAAGGTCTGCGCCGACTTCTGGGCGCCGACGTGCAGCAGGTACTCGTAGACGTACAGGGCCAGCCTGCAAGAGCCCGGCGGCGGCAGCGTGGGCACGGGGCTGGCGGGGCGGGCGGGCGGCCGGGCACCACCACCACCGCCGCCGCCACCAGCAGCAGCAGCAGCCGCCGCCCCCGCCCCGCACAAAGCCGCGGCCGGAGCCGGGCAGCGCCCCCTGCTCCCCCCCACCCCCCTTCCTCCTCCTCCTCCTCCCGCAGCCCCGCTTACTTCTCCCGCGCCTGCCCGTCCGAGGGCACGGCCGAGCCCTTCCCCTTGGCGAACATGTTCGGCGCGGAGCTGCGGGGGCCGCCGCCGCCCTCCTCGCCGCCTTCCTCCTCCTCTCCTCCTCCTCCTCCTCCTCCTTCTGCTGCTGCCGCTGCCGGTCCCGCTGTGCCCGCCCCGCTCCGCCGCTGGCCGCCCCCGGGCTGTCAGAGCGCCGGCCCCCGCCGCGCCCCCATGGCCCCGCCGCTGCCGCCCCGCTCCGCCGCCACCCGCTGCCGCCGCCGCGCAGCCGAACGTGGCCGCACCGCGCGCCGCCCCCCCGCCGACTGACAGGCGCCGCGGCCAATCGCCGAGAGGAAGGGGCGGGGCGACGCGTGGCCACGCCCCCCGCTCGCGCCCCCCCTCCTGCGCGCGGCCTCCCGCGGAGGGGGGGAGCGAGGCGCCGCGCGGGTCCTAGCGCCGCGCCGCTTCCTCCGCCGCGGTGGGCTCGCCTTCGAGGGGCGCTGGCCCTTTAAGGAGCAGGGCCGCCGCGCACCGCGCGCGCTGATTGGTCGGCGCCGAGGGTACAGAGGGAGGGGGGCCTTGAAACCGCCCGCCGGGCGCTGAGGGGAGGGAGAAGGGGGGGGGGCGGGCGCTGCCTCAGGGCCGCGGCGCCCGGCTGGGAGCCCCCGGGGGGGCCGGAGGGGGGGAGCCCCGGTGCCGGTAACGGCGCCGCCCGCCCGCTGGGGCCGGCCCGCGGCTGAGGGGCGCCGTGGGGGCAGCGAGGGGCGCCGAGGGGTCGGCTTCGTCCTCGCCCCGCTGCGAAACTTTGCCGGGTTTCGGCCGTTTGGTGACGGGGCGAGGCTCGCGCGGGCGGGCCCCGCTGCCTCTCTGGTTAAAAATAGAAAAATAAAATACAAATAAAACAAAACGGAGTGAAATAAAATGGAGAGCGCACGTTGTTTGGGGAGGGGGGTGCTAACCGCTGCCTGGGGGGGTCTGGGTGCTGTGGGGTTGTGCCCCCATACCCAAGGGTCCTGTCACACCTCGCCCCTGTCACACCTCACCCCTGTCACACCTCGCCCCTGTCACACCTCGCCCCTGTCACACCTCGCCCCCTTCTGTGGGACCCCCTCTGTAAAACAGGGGCGAAGGCCCGGGAGCAGATCCCAGCAGAACTCAGACCCCCGCCACCCGCTCCCGGCCGCGGTTCGCACACAAGAGCTGTGGGAGCACCGCAAGCACCAGGGCTGCAAAGGGCTCGGCCCCTGCCCGGCCTCACCTTCCCAAAAAGAAAAGAGGCAGAGGAGATGCGCGGCTGCTGCCTGCGCACTGGGCACGGGTTATTTTGTTAGGGATAAAACACCAATTGTTAAAATCGAGCCTGGTGCTGCAGAGGCTGAAGTGTTCGGGTGGCGTGAGCAGGGCCAGGGCGCCCGGCGAGCCTCCTGCGGGGTTGGCCAGGCTTCGGGATCGGGGAGCCGCCGGGCGTAGGAGTAACTCCTCCAGCGGCAGGCAGCGCCGCGGCGCCCGTGGGAATACTCACGGCCATCGGGACCTGCCTGAGCAGGGCCGAACTCGCTTTAAAGCAAACAGAAAAAATCCGCGTGCGCTGTGGTAGGTCGGAAAGTATCAGGGCTTGGAGTCGTCCGAGATCCTCGCTGGAAGGAGCGAGCGTAACCTGGCTTGGCGCACACGTTGTGCTCTGCGGAGCGGGTGCCTGGCGCTTGTCCGGGTGGCAGCGGACTCGAGAAGGGCGTCTGTGGCCGTCCCGGGCTCTGCTCCACGCGTGCTTCTGCAGCGGGGCTGCAGGGCCCAGACCCGAGGGCCAGGACAGAAAAACCACGGACTTTGTGTCTTCCCGCTGCTCCTCTGCCGTTCTGGCGGGCTTGGAAATAACGAGGGGCCTCCCCTGGGTCTTGGGCTGCGGGCCAAGTGTGACCCTCTAGCATGAGGGTAAACAGGAGATGTTCACTAAATACCCCCGTTAAATACAACACCCTCAAACGGCCGTGGCTGCCTCTGAGCCTGCTCGCGTTTCGCAGCACATGGAGCTCCGCTTCCGCTCCCGTTCACGGGGAGTTTATTTCCCTTTAACCCGTCGATTGTCTGAGATACTGAGGAGACAAAATCCAGCCGCCTCCTTCCCCCTCAGGCCACCTGGGACCTGGAATCCAACAGCGGCAGGCGCCCAGCCTCCCCGCGTGCCTCCAAGGGCCCGCGGCCGCGAGGGGAGGACGGGGACGACGCCTCCGGCGGAGGACGGCGGCGGGGAGGCCGGGCAGCCTCCACCTCGGCGTTCCTCCCGTCCTCCGGCCCGGCTCTGGTTCTTGGCTGTTGCTAAGGGAGATGGAGAAGCGCGGCTGATTGGAAGCTTCCCACAAGTGGCACCAAGAGAAAGTCGAAATATTGCCACCCCCGGCGCGGGGAAACGCGGAGCACGACGCCAGGCCGAGGGTGGGGACCCCGGTCCCGTGTGAATTCACCGGGTACCGCTCCCTCCAGCCCCGGCTTCGCATCTGCCGCGACCTGATGGTGAGGTGATTAGAGCGAATTATAAGCCGTCGCTTTGGACCAGCCTCGCCAAAGATCAGAAGGGAGACTAATTTCATATCTGCGCCACCGCAGAGCACAATTAAGTGGCTCTGCGAAGTTTTAACGCAAGTTATGACAGGAAAATTAAAAAAAAAAAAAAAAAGAAATCCCAACACCCGCAGCCGGCGGCTCTGTCTAGCCAAGTCACGGGAGGAGGCGCTGAGCCTCCCGAGCACTCCCAAGGCTCTGAGGGCAGCCCGTGGACCAAATTCCTCATCCCGGGCTTCTCTCCGTTGGGATTTTTCCTTGGATGGCGGTGATTAAGGCATCAGAAACCATTAAAAACCCAAACCAAGAGCCCGCCGGTCGCTTTAACCACCCATCTGACGGCTCACAGCCTCCCTCTCCACATCACCCAGCGCCCGCCCGGCGGGTACCGAAACGGCCCCGCTCCGCCGAGCTCGAAGGCAGGAGAAAACGCTGCCGGGTGCCCGGGGAGGGGTGGGTGAAGGCAGCAGCCCCCGGCGCCCCAAGGGGAAGGCAGCGACCGCGCCGGGCGTTGCTGGAGGCCGAGCCAGGGCTGCTGTGGGATCCCCGTGGGCAGGGATGCGCAGCAGGAAGGGCAGGTTTGGGAGGGAGTCGCTGTGGGAAGAGCGGCCTCGCCACGCTGCATATTAACGCGCCGTGCGATTTAATTGCAGCGGGACCTATCGCGCGGGGCCATTAGCGTGCAATGCGGAGGAACACGTCTTTTGGGGATCCCTGCCTGCCTCGCGGCCTTGCAGTCGTGGCTGGGGGCGGGGGGGAGGCTGGGGGATGCAGGGAGAGGTGTCTCATCCCCCCCCCCCCCCCCCAGGGACGCCGCTGGAGCCGCAGCTCCTTCCTCGAGGCCCTGAATCATCCCCGCTGCCATCTGCTGCGCCCTCGCTCTTCCCCGCAGATGTCCTTCTTCCTTCCCCAGAAGACGAGAAGCGAGGATGAGGTGCCAAAACGCGACTTCGAGCAGCATCTAATAAAACGCGGGATTAATTTCTTCTGACTGGTGTTCGATGGCTCTGATTAAGCCGAGCAGCGTTTAATTAGCGTGTTTGGACTGCCTCGAAACCCATGCCAAAGGTGGGGGAGCATCAGCGTGCAGGTCCCCTGGTGTCCACGAGCTGCTGGGGCTGCCTTCACCTTCACCTTCACCTTCACCTTCACCTTCACCTTCACCTTCACCTTCACCTTCACCCCTGGTGCAGAACCCGCTGCCTGCCCCTTAGGGCTGGGGCCTCTTTTGGTGTCTCCCCGCCACCCGTTTCAGCCCTGCGAGCCTCGCAGGTGGGCCGGGTGCTGTTTGCTGGTCTTACTGCTGGTGGCACGTGTGGAGCGGGCCCTCGGGGAATGCGAGGAGAAGGACGGGTGCGATGGACATGTGGCCGGGTCGGCAGCCCCGCCATAGGGACGCTTCTGGCTTCCCGGGCTGCGCCTCGTCCTGGAAACCCGGAGCCTCTCGGCATAAACCAAACTCGTCCTGCCACTGAGTCCTTGAATGTAAAGTAACCCTGTTCTCTCCCTGATTTACTACGAGTTGCTGGCTCCTCTCCTCTCCCTCCTCCTGTCTCCTTTAACCCACTTCATTATCTATGCTAGCTTAGGCTTGTCTACGTGGGAACATCACGGCGAAGTTATTGCAAAATAGATGGGCTGTGAGTGGAAAGCGCAGCAGCGCTCCCCCAGCAGCTCCTGCGCCGTGGCTTTGGTCCCGTACCCGCGATACCTGCGCTCGGCTCGCCCCGCACAACGGCCCTACGGAGGGCAGAGCAGCGGGTGGGACACGGCACATGGGAGCTGCTCTCCCCAGGGCCGTGCTGGGCTTCCCCCGGTGCTCCTGGAGCTGGCACTGCCGGGGCTTCGTGCTGCAGCTTCTGTAGCTGCAGACGAGACGAACACACGTGGAAGGCCTGCATCTCCCTCCAAGGGATGTTTTGCAATTAAGCATCCCCTCCCTACGCAAACCAGCGCTCAGGCGAGTAACTCCAGGCCAGAGCCGGAGCCCCAAACTGCTGATTTTTAGCTATCTCTGGCACCTTTCATTTCCTATATTAAAAAGCAGAGAGCGCAGCGGGCGTTATGGCGCAGCGGGAGATGTGCTGACCTGTGGCGCAGCGAGCCGAGGCGGAGGAAGGGACCCGGCAGCCCCTATGGTCCCTCCAGACGAGGAGGGTTTTACGGGGCAGAGGAAGGCGCCCGGCTGGCGCTGCAGGACCCGTCCCCAGCCCTGCCCCTCGCTCCCCACGGCCGCCTCTTTGGGCCGTATCGCTCCCACCTCTCCCACCAGCGGAGTCACTTATCGGCCGCCTCTTCCATGTGTCCCCGCCTGATATGAGCTGCCCGCGGCGCCCCGAGCCACCCCCTGCGGCGCTCATTTTGGGACAGGAGCTTCCCTTCAGCATTGCTGTGCATGTTTTTATTTCAGCACCTTCGTTTTTAGGCAAAAAGCCGCCGGTTTTTGGGTGCAGCGAGCCAGGGGCTGCGTCCCGAGGTGACAACTCCGCTGCATAGGGAGCGGGGTTTTCGGCACCGAAACTCACCCCTGCAGCGTCCTGCAGGGTTGGAAAGCCGCTGCCGCTGCTCGGAGGGCTGGTGGGGTTGTAAGCGGGGTGCTGCGTGCGTCGGGCATCTCTCCAGCCTCCTGCTGCTTCCTCCCACCCGCTTTTGGCCGTGGCGTGGTGCGTGCAGCCTCTGCCTTTGCCAAAGGGAAGAGCTGTGGCACGGGAGCCGCTCGGAGCATCTCAACTCTCCTGCGGCGTCGGCATGGCCAAACCTCAAAGCTGGGCTCTTGGAGGGGCTTTGAGCATACATTAAACTCCTTGGGAGTGCAAAGGGTGCCCCAGAGAAGCCCAATCCTTTGGTTTCTCGGTGAAATAATAACCGAAACAGGAGAGTCCATAAAGGAAATAAGAAAAGACAACTACTTTTATATGTGCGCTTAAGTATTTAGGTCAGTATTTTTAGAATAAATAGCCGTGGGTTGGTTCCTATCTTTTCACTTTCATTTTTCACACTTCAGCTTCATTCTCCCCAAGCTGGTTAACTGAAGAAGCAATTGGGTTTCTGCAAGCCCTCGCACCTACCAGCACGCCGACCTCACTGCCTCTGGTTTTTCCACCGGCCCCTCCGTCCTCCATCCTCCCCTTCTCCCCGTCTCGTGGGCTGAGCCCGGCCCCGTCTGCGCTGAGGGCGTCCCAAATGCTGTGGGCACGCCTCGGGGGCAGCGCTGGTCCCCGTTGTGCTGCACAAGCACACCTTTTGCTGTTCCCCTCCTAGGTCCCCAAACAAGCCTTGTGATTTCGGGGCCGAAACCCCTGGCAGAAAGGGGGGATCGCAGCTGGAGGGATGGCGCCCAGTCCTCTGGGAGCCAGGATTGGGGGCATCACATCCCGCTATTAAAAGCGAACCCTCCGGAAGGGTCCTTCGGAGCGAAGCCGCCTTCCCGAGGAAACATTGGCAGCCTGCAATAGCGCTGGGTTTGCTGAAGGCCTCCAAAATTAGACGAGGCTCTGAAACTTGTGATGGATGGGTACTGCAGTGGTGCGGTGGGGGGAGGCTGGAGTGTGCTCAGCCTCGGCTGTGCTGCCCCAAAAATAGGGGCATGGGGGGCACGGGGCACGTCCCTGCTGCCCCCCGGGGCTGGCGCTGGGCTCCTGCCGGCCCCGCATGGCTCCCAGGGCGATTTATCCTGAGACAAAGCTCGCTCCTCCCCGGCTCAACGGCCGCTTCACCTCCGAGAGTTATTCACCGATAAACCCCATAAATTTGGGGGACAGCCATTTTATCACTCCTGGCAGCTCCACGCGTTTACGTGCGCCAAGGTGAAAGCGAGGGAGCCGGGAGGAGGTGGGGAACGAGCTCCTGGCAGGGCCGGGGCCTCGGAGCACCCCGGCACAGGGCCGGCCCTGCACCGGGGCCGCATCCTGCCCCGGCCCTCGCTGCCGGGGGCGCGAGGGCTGCTCTGAAAGGCGGGCGGCGAGAGCAGAAAGCCTCCTCCTCCTCCTCCTCCGCGTTGCCTCCATGGATGATTTATCTCGCCACGCGGCTCCGGCCTGTTTTGCTGCATCATTCCAGGCGTTTTTATTGCCTCCAGCCGGGGCTGCCGACATCCCCGGCGGGGCCCTGAGCACGAACCAGCCCCTCGGCCCCCCGCTGTCTGTGGGGACGCCGAGGAGCCCACGCGGCCCACCGAGGCCCCCCGGGGCAGGAGGACACCCGCGTCCTCAAACGGCTCCTCGCCGCGTGCATCGCGGTCACGCGCGCGCCAGCACCCAGACCACGGCGTGCCGGCACCCGCCTCCTGTCCCACCCTCGGTGCCCGGCGTTCACCCGTGATTCTGGGGGGGATTGGGGTTTTTTGGGGGCGTTCATGGGTTGTTTTGGGGGGGGTCATTGTTTTTTGGGGGGTTCATGGGTTATTTTTTTTCATTCCATGGGTTATTTTAGGGGGATTCATGGTTTTTGGAGGGGGTTCATGGGTTATTTTTTTAGGGTGATTTATTGGAAGGGGGTTATGGGTTATTTTTTGGGGTTCAGAGGTTATTTTTTTGGATTCATGGGTTATTTTTTGGGCTCCATGGGTTGTTTTTTTCAGTTCACGTTTCTTTTTGGGGGGGGATTCATGTTTGATTTTTTTTTTTGTGGGGTTCATGGGTTATTTTTTGGGGGTTCAGGGGTCATTCTGTGTGTTCAGGGCTTAATTCGGGGGGGTCGGGGTTAATTTTTTGGGCTCGGGGGTTAATTTTTTAGGGCTCGGGGGTTATTTTTTTGTGTTCCCAAGGGAGCAGCAGCGCTCAGGCTTTGCGGTGCGGGCTTCCTGTTTACCCGAGCGGCCGCACATTTGGGGACGCTGGCGGGGAAGCGTCACCGGTACCGGTGGCCGCGCCGTGCCGCGCCGTGCCAAGCCGGTTCTGGGCCGGGCCGGTTCCGTTCCGTTCCATTCCGTTCCATTCCAGGCCGTTCCGAGCCGTTCCGTCCCGTCCCGTCCCGTCCGGTCCCGATCCGTTCCGTGCCACCCGCGCTCCCCCGGGGGCGGGGCGGACGGCAGCGGGGGAGGGGGGCGGGGCTAGGCGCGGAGGGGGGCGGGGCCTACCGGGACGCGGAAGGGGCCTCTTGAAACCGCCGCGCGCTGATTGGCCGCGCGCCCGCCCCGCCCCGCCCCGCCGGGGCCCGCGGGTGCCTCCGACCCCCCCCCCCGCCCCCGCCGGAACAAGATGGCGGGGGGGGGGGGGAGTGGGAGCTCGGGGCAATGGCGGCCCCTGGCGGCACCGGGCGGGGCGGGCGCGGGGTGAGGGAGCCGTGAGGGAGCCGTGAGGGCCCTGTGAGGGCTCCGAGGGCCCCGTCCCTCGGCTGCCGCCCCCAGCGCCGCCCGCCCCGCGCCGTGCTGCCGCCTCCTGGGGGGCTGGGAGCAGCTGCTGGATGAGGAGGAGGCGGCTCGGGGGGAGCCGTCAGCGGGTCCTGTCAGCGCGGCTCAGCGCCCGCCGTAGTGCTGGGTCCTGGTCCGCGGCCCCTCCGCATGGCCCGTCACCGCACCAAGAAATCATCCGTACACACAGCCCGTCACCGTGTCCCGTCACCACAGCCCACACCTCACCACATCCCCGTATCCCGTACCACATCCCATCCCCACCATCCCACCACAGCCCACACCTCACCACATCCCCGTATCCCGTACCACATCCCATCCCCACCATCCCACCCCATCCCCACACCCCGACACCACAACCCGTCGCCACGTCCCATCCCCATGTCCCACCCCCACGCCCCATCCTAGAGGCAACGGCCTCAGGTTGCGCCAGGGGAGGTTCAGGTTGGGAATCCGGAGACGTTTCTCCTCAGAAAGAGCGGTCAGGCGTTGGGACGGGGTGCCCGGGGAGGTGGTGGCGTCACCGTCCCTGGGGGCGTTCAAGGGAAGGTTGGACGTGGTGCCTGGGGACATGGTTTGGTGGGTGACATTGGTGGCAGGGGGTGGTTGGACCAGGTGACCTTGGAGGGCTTTTCCAACCCTAATTATTATAGGATTCTAGTGTTATAGCCCACCACCCCACCTTGCTGCCCCATCCCGCCACCCCATAACGAGACCGTCCCACGGCAGCCCCCTCGTGCCGCCCTCCCTTCTCCCCACTGGCACCCACGAGCCCCGGGGCCAGGGGCAGAGCTAACGGAGCCTCCCCCCGCTGCCCCCCGGGGCCGCGCGAAGCGTGGGAACAGCCCCACCGCGTTAATTAACCGTTAGGGCGAAGCGCGCCGTGAGGCGCCGCGCTGCCCAAGATCTCGCCGCCGATAGCGCGGGTGCCTGCCGCAGCCTGTTGCCGCGCTCCCCCCAGCCCCAAAATGGCTCCGGGGGCAGGGTCGGTCCCATGGGGCCCCGATGGGACTCAACCGGCCTCCCAACCGGCCTCCCTCAGGGCAAGCCTCGTGGCTGGCCTCACGGGGAGGACGTGAGCGGCCGCAGCCCTAGCTCAAAGTGCTCCGAGCAGCACCGAAGCGAATAGGTCAGCTTTTTTTTTTTTTTTTTTATTGCTCCGGAGTAATTAAGGGTGTAATTAATAATCGCTGTCCCGGTTGCTCGAGCAGGCTCAGCCCGACACGGGGCTGGGCTGAGGATCCCCGGCCTCTCCTGCAGCCTCCCCAGCGCCGTCCCCAGCCCGACCGCGGCTCCTGCCCCTCTGCCGGCCTCGCGGAGCCGGGGACCGTCCCTCGTTACTTACTCTGAAGGGCTGCCACAGTCTTTTAACCCCAGTCCCTGAGAAATTTCAGTCGTCCCAAGGAGAATAGCTGCTCGCAACCGTTGGCTAATTACACGTATGGATGTCAATTAATTCATTTAGCTAATTATCCGCTCCGTGAGCACCACGCACCGAAGAACTGTAAAAGACGGGCACGCCGTGGTGGACGGGGAGTGAGAAGCTCGCGCGCGTGCGGGCTCGGAGGTGGGAGCCACGGCGGGGACGCACCTGGTCGGTGCGATGGCTGCAGGCCGTAATTATGGCAGCGCTCTAATTGCCCCGAAAAAACACCGAGCCTGGCCTCGAAACTTTTGTTGGGAGCACACGTCGAGCACCTGAAGTGTCTGCAGCGCCCTCCAGCATTTCCCACCTCCAGCCTAAATTTGGCCCCGCCGCGTCCCGCAGCATCAGGTCCAGATGCTGGGTACCCGCTGGGACCACCCGTGCTGTCCCCGGGGTGGCCGCTCCGAAGCCTCGTGATTTTTATTTACCAAAAAAAGCGAGGCCTTGTTTCCTGTTGAGTTTGTTTATTTCACCGCTGGCTTTCCAGTGCTGGGTGTGCCTGTGAGGGGCTTTGTTCGAACTCATGTACGCTGATGGCCAAAGGTTTGCTTATCAAAGCACGTAAATAAAATGCAAACACAACAACACCTCCCGAAAAGCTAACAGGCTGCGCGGCTACCGCAGCAGCACGGCAATTTGCATTTTCTTTCCTTGTTTCTGGAAACTTTTTTTTTTTTTTTTTTTTATGATCCCAGCCAGATCAGCCTCAAATGCAGCGGGGCCAGGGAGCGACCGAGGAAATTGGAGAAGCTGCGGGGGCTGTGGGGGAAAGCCAGCGGGCAGGAGTCCTTCCAGGTGCGTGCCGTGCCCGTGCCCGCTCGGACGCGGTGCCGTGGGGAAGGAGGACGCGGGGAGACGGGTGCCGTGCCCTGCAGCACCCCGTGCCGGAGCACGGCGCTCCCCGGCACCTCCGTGGGTAGGGAAGCTTTGTGAAGCGCTACCTTAAGAAAAGTTGAGCGCTTATTTAAAAGGAAGCAGGGGGTGTGCGCTGGCTGCGTCCCAAAAGCAGCGTAGAACTGGCCTCGACACCCGCACCCCGGGTGCTGGCCGAGCCCAGCGCCGCACGCAGGTGTCCGGACGCCTCTCCTCCTCCTCCTCGCTCTCCTCCTCCTCTTTCTCCTCCTCCTCGTCTTCCTCTTCCTCCTCACGCCGCTCCGCCGCGCTGCAAATGCTCAGCTTCTTCTGGCTGAGGTGAGGGCAGAGGGGACACCCAGGGCAGGGGGGGACGGGGACACGAGGGACGGTGGCACGCGAGCGGGGCGAGATGCCCTGTGCCACCCAAAGGAGTTTTCACGGCGGGCGTTGGAGCAGTGCCTGCAGTGCCAGCGCTGCGGGGAGAGGGCCTGGGGGGGGAGTCCCTCCTTGCCCCGCTTGCCCAGGGGATGCCCCCTTGCCCTTCAGGCTGCCGATGTCGGGGCTTTGCACCGAGCCGTGCCGCGGGGCGCGGGGAGGGGGACGCTGGCAGGGAGGCGCTGCACGAGCCCGAGCCGCCCGCTTCCAACAGCCCCAGGGCTGTCCGGGGGTGCGGGCAGGGATGTGGGGGCACCGGGGGTGAATCGGACTCCTTGTGCTTCAAAGGGGGCAAATATTTGGGAAGCGTGGGCATGGGGCCGCTATGGGGCCGGCTGGGGTAGTGTGGGTGGACGGATAGGGCGGCTGCATGACACCGTGGTGCTCTTGACCGTGGTGGTCCCAAACGTGGTGGTCCCAATCATCATGGTCCCAATCATGGTGGTCCCGGCCGTGGTGGTCCTGGCCGTGGTGGTCCTGGCCGTGGTGGTCCCCTCCCCAGGAGAGCCGTGGGGAGCAGGGAGGTGGGCAGCAGCCACGTGCCGGGCAGTGCTGTTGGGCGTCCCCACACTCGTGCCGTTTGTCCCTGTCCGTTTTGGCGGCACCTACAAGGGTTCATGTGCAGCTCTGCTCCCTCCTGGGGCTGGCGGCAGTGGTGCTGGGGACCTTTGTCCCCTGCAAAGCACCCAGGGGACTTTGGCCCCCTGCCGGGGCAGCTGCGGCCCCATTGCCCCCACGGCTGGGGACGGGCAGGGACGGGGCTGGGGGCTGCGGACACCCCCGGGAGTGGAGCAGAGGGAGGAGGAGGAGGAGGATGGAGGGACCCCAGCTGCTCTGGCAGCAGCGAAGGCTTCCCACGGGCTGCTGATGTACAACCTACAGCAAACAGACCCGTCCTCGCGGCCCCCACCGCGTGTGGCCCTCAGGTTGCTCTTTCCTGGCCCGACGCCTCGCTTTGCTCCACGAAACCCCCGGGGAAGGCATGACATGCAGTCCCAAAAAAGCTCTCGCAGCGTGCCAGGAGCTCACCTCTCCGGCACGGGGCCCTCGCTGCCCAGTCGAGGCGGCAGGATTTCCCTAAGTAGGTCAGGTTAATTTTTTTTAGGGCGTGCAGATTTGCTCGTTACCATGGATATTGTTCAATTACACACCGATAATCCACCCCCCCGCCCCGAGGACTCGTGTCGCCACTTTCCTTCCCCCCGTTTTTTTCTTTAAGCATTCCCAGGGACGGGTAAGGGCGTACCGCGGGGACGGAGGGGAGGTGGGAGAGCGAAGGCGGACGAGGGACGTCTCGGTTAGGAGCCGGGGAAGATGTTTCTGAGCCGGTGGGAGGACAGACGTGTCCGTCGTGTGCACCGTGCCCCGTTCAGACCCCAAGGGGGACAGCGCTGGGGACCCCCCGACTGTTTGGGGGTGGCTCACCCGTGCTCCTAGGGGCTCAAGGACTTGGGGACCTCTGTGCGAGGGGAAAATGAACAAACATCCCCATTTTCCCTACTATCAACTGCTCCCTACTATTTTTCCCTACTGTTCAACTCAGACTGGCTTCGTGGACACACAGCGCTTGGCACCCCGCTCTCCCCAGCCCCACACCCCAAATCTGTGGGGCCATTCGTGCCTCTGCGCCTCTCCCCCCTCTTCGGCGGCTCAGGAATTGAACGTGGCAGGAGAAATATTCCGCTTGAAAGCTTTTTTTTTTTTTTTTTTCCAAGGCAAACTTTATTTTTTTTCGGTAGAAGTGGGTCACGCGAGGGGTGACAGAGGAAGAGCGGCACCGCCGGGGCGATGCATCCCGTTGCCATGGTGAGCCGGGGGCTGCATCACTCAGCGGCCTTCCCCACCTGACAGCTGAGCAAGACGGAAGGTTTTAATGAGGACAGACACTTGCGAGCTTACTCTCGATAACCTCCCACCCTGTAAATGCCCTCGGTCCGAGCGGCTCCGGGTCTCGGGAGCGCTGCGGCCGTGCGCTTCCCTCCCCTGTACGTGGAAGGCGGGCGTGTGCCCGCGCCCCGAGCAGCCGGGGGATGCAGAGCAGGTGGCTCTTTTATTTTTTGGTCCCCTTCCTGCTGGCGCTGGAACGAGCAAGGTGACACGAAGGGTGCGATCGGGGCCAGGAGCAGCTTTGGGTTTCCAAGGCACGGTGCGGCCGTGGGGCGGGTCGGGGCCACCCCCGGCCACTGCCACCGCCTCTGCCTGCAGTAAACCACCCCCGGGAGCCCTTGGTGGGGAGCTGGGCTCGGCGTGCCCCTGGGCTCTGTGCCGGGAGCAGCGGTGTGGCCGGGGACGGGAGCATCCCATTTGCTGCCCTGCTGTCGGTGTGAGCCCGTCCCGCTGCCAAGGACACCTCGGCCGTCTTGTGACTGCGGCAGCGAGACGCACGGAAAGTATTAGCGGAGCGTCACCGGCTGTGGGATTGGCCCGGCACCGCCCCTGGGCTCAGTCCAGCGCCCCAAAATAGCCGGGAGGCTTTCCAGCAAACCTGCGAGCGCCGGGCCTGACCCTTGGGGAATGGCAGGTGCGAGCCCAGGCTCTGCCCTTGTCGGTTTTAAGTCCCGCAGCCCCCGGCTGGGGCATCGCGGGGGGCTGGCGGCCTGCGGAGGGAGGGACGTCGGTGTGGGGCGCAGGGGAGAGGGGGGGACACCCCGCTGCGAGCATCCAACGCGCACCCGTGTCTTGTCCCCGCGCTGCTGGCCGGGGACGGACCCTACACGGCCGGACCAGGTGGGTGAGGGTGGCCGAGCCCTCTCTGCTCTTGCTGGATGTCGTATTTTCTGTTCGGGGCTGGGCTCCAGCTTCCCCCATCCCTCCTTGGTGGCCGTGGGTGAGGCCAGGACCACCCTGCGAGCATCCCTGCTGCCTGGGTGAGCCAGTGCGGCCAAGCCCCATGCCAAGCCCAGTGCTGACCCCTGTGCCGATCCCGGTGCCAAGCCCCTCCGTCACCTTTTGTCTGTTTACAAGCTGCTGGCAGCAGCCTCCGTCCTGCCCACGCCGCTCTGCTCCTCTGCTCCCGCTTGCGGATTTAGCCGGCTCCTTCCAAACAAAGTGCCCAGCCCCGAGAGCAAACAGCCCCACCGCCGGCCGAGCCCTGCTCCAGCCCCGCGGGGAGCTGCCGGCAGGTCCTTAGCAGGGCTGAGCCCCCATGCTGTGGCTAACAGGGAATTTAGGGGATGTGAAGTGGCTGAGCCGTGCCCATATCCCCCCCAAGAGCGCTCCAGCACCGCTGGGGGTGCCCCCGGAGCCCCTTTATGGCAGCGCCCCCAGCCCCCGGGTTGCTGTTCCTCTTTTAACCCCAGCCCGCTCTTCTCCTTTCCAGGTGTCTTTTAAAAATGGTCAAGGGGAACATAGTCCCTGAAGACATCTTGAGCTTCTGTTGCAATGGCCTCCAGGTACCCCGCGTGCCGTGCCCGTGACCCCGGCGACCCCGGCGTGGCTGTGCCGAGCACCCCGCACGCTCCCTGCCCGCCGTGGCCACCGCTCCCCCCCCCACAACACCCGTCCCTGTGAGCATCCCCAGCTGCGGTGCGGGGCCGGGGGGATAACACAGCATGGCAGCTTCTCCCCAAAATCTTCCAAGCGACCAGCATGGAGGAAACAAACGCAGGGCGCTCTGGCCAGGCTTGCTGCTCACTTCGCTGCAGGAATCTTTGGAGCTCTTTGCTGGCTGGCTCCCCAGCGCCTGCCGGCTTCCAGAAATAGCCGTGTCCTTGCGTGCTGCCCGGGTGGGCGCCCTGGCATGCTGCAAACCAGCCCGGGGTGGGGGGGGGGCTCACGAGGGGGTTCGGGGGCTGCCGACGTCCCCGCGGGACGGGGCGCCCTCCCCGTAGGGTTCGCTCGCCGCCTTCGCTGCCGTCCCCGCTGAGCCGAGGTTTTGTGCCGTTTCTGGGATGTCTTGGACCAGTAGCTATGGAAACAGAGGTCTCCTGCTAGAGCGGCTGCGGAAAAATGCTATTCTGAGAGGCGAGCCCGGGATGGGAGGGAAGGCTTCGCTCCGAGACGCTCACAAAGGCGGCGGGGGAGAGCCGAGGGGAGAAGGAGCTGCCGCCGTTGGGATCTTGCAACGGGGGCGATAAATGGGGGGGACGTGGTTGGAGCACAAAGAGGAAGGAAGCGGCGTAATGAAGCCCAGACGGCTCTCGTGTCTCCTCGGTTGCTCACGGGGCTAACTGAGTTCATCCCTTGTGTAACACGGCCCACTCGGTGTAACACAGCCCATCGAGGGCTGATCCGCCCCCCTGACGGCCCCGCGGCCACCCCAGGCTCTCCAAAACCGCCCTGCGCCGAGCCCTGTGCCGGGCGAGCCTGGAGGCTGCTGGGGAGCAGACCTGGCCCTCCACCACCCCGAACAAAGGCGCCTTTCCCCCGATAACACAGCTCCATCTGGGGGGCCAGGATCCCGGCTGGTGGGCTTGGGGTTTTTTTTTGGGGGGGGAAGCGACCGGGTCAGCTCCTGCGCTGCACCAGTGCTGATGAACGGCCTGGAAGCTCGCTCCAAGCAGCCAAAGAGCTCTTTTTTTTTTTATTCTCCTTTTTGCTGAGGTCTGTAAAATTCCTCCTGGTTGCCCTGCTCCCTGTTGCATTCAGAACATTTTTATCCGTTTCTCCCCAGCGATCCCCTGCTGGGTGTCCCTGGTGCCCAAAGCATCCCGCTCCGCCGGGCAGGGGCTTGCACGCGTCCTCGGTCCCGGGGGGGTTTCTCCTGTTTGTGCAAAGGGAGCCAAGGAGAAGATGCCCTTTGTGGTGGCGGATCTCCTCACGCAGCCAAAATCTGGGACGCGAAAGGCAAACAGCAGGGTTTGAGGGTCACCCCCCCAAGGCTCAGCGCCCCCGTAACGCCCGGTTCCTAACGAGGCCGGGCTAACGACCCGCAGCCCCGTGCCAGCGTCTCGCCCCTCCGCCGCAGGGCTCGACCTCGCCGCCGCCGCCGTGCAGCCGGGACCCGGGGGAGCGCGAGGAGGCGCCGGGGGCCATGGGCGGCCGCAGCCCCACGGAGGTGCAGATGAGCCAGCTGGTGCTGCCCTGCCACACCAACCACCGCGGCGAGCTCAGCGCCGGGCAGCTGCTCAAGTGGATCGACACGGCCGCCTGCCTCTCGGGTAAGGTGCCCAGGCACGTTTAACCCATGGGTGGGTTTTGGAGAGCTCGGCTTGCCCCTGGCACCCCGGGTGGGGAGGCAAAGGGGCCGTTCCAGGACGCTTGGAGCAGCACGGGGTGATGGAGGGCAGAAGGGACAAGCGGATGCATCCTCCTGCGGGGTGAGCGGGGCCGGAGGGCAGGCTCCTGGTGCTGGGAGACGTGGGGCTGCGTGCAGGCGGCAGCGTGCCCGTCCCTGCCCCTGCTGCCCACGGCGGCGCTGACGCCAGCCGGGCCGGGCACGGTGCCAGTGAGCTGAGTAATGAGAGCGGCCAGGAGCAGGACGGAGGGGGAGGAGGCTGGCTCTGCAGCGCACGCGGCTTTGTGGGGCCACATCAAATGCAGCAGCTGCTTCCCCCCCAGACACCTCCCGCTTCTCCATAGTCGGGGTGCAGCCAGAGCCAGGGCAGCACGAGGGCTGCCAGGGCAGTGGGGCAGTTTTGCAGTTCGGGGGTGGTTCTGCGGTCCTGAGGGCAAGCCGAGCCGGCAGGGTGGCTTTAAAATGTTTGTGCTGCTGCCATCAGCTGCTGCGCATCTCTGCGGCCGGGGCCAAACCACCAGCGAGGCAGAGCGACGTGGCTGGGAGCTGCAGCACGCCCACCCCGCGGGGCAAACCCTGGGCGAAACATTCACAAATCCCCAAAGGCTGCCAGCGGCTGGGCAGCCTGCCGGCGGGGAAAGGGGCAGAGGCAGGAGCAGGGCTTTGGAGGTGCCTGCCCCCCCCAGACACGAGGCAGAGGAGCGAGGCACGCTGCTGCGGGTTGCTGACGCCGTTTGTTTTTCCTTTCCAGCCGAGAGACACGCCGGCTGCCCGTGCGTCACCGCCTCGATGGACGATATCTATTTTGAGCACACGATTAGGTAAATGCGCTGCTTTCTGCCCGCTCCCGTGGCCGGGGCGTGCTCCTGATGCCGCAGCGCGGCCGGGCGAGCCGGGGCTGGGCTGGGCAGAGCCTCGCCGTGCCGAGAGCTTCCCACCTGGGTGTGTTACAGCACCCTGCTGCCACATCCATGGCTGTGCCGGAGCGGAGACGCACGGTGCCAGGTTCTCGGCACCTCCGTCCCCTGGCTGGTGGCAGGGCTGGATGTGAGCAAGCAGTGTGATAAAGCATCCATGAACCCGGCCAAACCTGGGAAACCTGCTCCGGGTCTCACCGTCACCCCCAGGAAGCTTTAACCCCCCACTTTTGTCACCTCACAGCCACTGCTGGCAGCTGGCACGGGTGAGGACGAGCCACCCCGTGCCGTGACCGTGTGCTGCCGCGGCACCGTGGCGTGGGGACGCGGCACGGCAGGGTGCTGCCGTGCGGGATGGATGGAGCTGGGCAGGGTGCTCGCGCTGCCGAGCAGGGAGGAGGCAGCAAAGGGACCTTGTGGCCAGACTGGATGAGGCCCCATGCCCCACGGTGCGGCATAACACCGCGTTATACTGGCAGGGATGTAACGTGGGGCCGCGTGAAGCCTGAGAGACCTTTGGGGAGCTGCAGGTTGCCTCTGTTATCTGTCCTCCTCCGCGCCTGGGTCTGTCGCTTA
This sequence comes from Anser anser, assembly GCF_964211835.1. Classification (NCBI taxonomy): domain Eukaryota; kingdom Metazoa; phylum Chordata; class Aves; order Anseriformes; family Anatidae; genus Anser; species Anser anser. The sequence continues at coordinate 27,120,956 of NC_139728.1, forward strand.
AACACTAACCAGCTGCATGCCGAGTGCTCCGCATCCCCCAGCCCTGCCCTGTGTTTCTGCCTCCGTCCCTAACCGCCCCGTATCTTGCTCTTTCTTTCCGCACCAGCCAGACGTATATAAACACCCCCGGGCAGCAGCGCGCGAGGAGCGGTGTCTGGTACGGACGTTCGCAGCCCTAGAGTAGCCGGAGCGGCCGGCATAACGCAGCGCTGCCGTGAGTTGGGAGCATTAACCCCACTGACACGGCCTCGGGGCTGCTGGCCTAACCCCGCTAACGCCCGGGCACGCCGCGGCCGGCGCCCGCTCCGGCCAGAGTGACCTCGCAGAGCTTCGGGGGCCGGGGCTGCCCCCCGGGGCTGCTGGCAGCCAGGAGTCGTGCGTGGGGACGGCGGAGGTGGAGAGGACCTCCCCGTTTCTGTTTTTGAGCCCTCGATGGTGCAAACTTACGGAGGCAGTAACAGGGCTCATTGTTCCACTTCGTTTTCCAGCATCGGTCTCTTTTAGAGGATGAGGAGCATTCCCGACCTAGTCACACACTTATTAAAGACTTCTTCCTCTTGCTATTGCCAGCGAGCTGCATTTGCTTATTTGCTTAGTCCCAGCCTGGCGTGCGTTAGGCTGCAGCTGTTCCTGTGTTTACCCTGAAGCCTACTGAGGGCTGGGAGGGTTGCTCCAGCAGCTTGCTGCCAGCAGGTGTTTCAGGCACGAGACAGGGCAAAACGCCCCTGGACGGATCCTGCCCTCTGCCACCTCCCGGCACCGCAGCGTGTCCGTCGCTGCAGGCCCTGCGAGCGCTCGGGGCGCGCACGGCTTCGGGGCCGCTCTGGCTGCTGCCGGCCGAGGGGGTCCCCACGCGTGACCCCAAACAGGGGGACACCAGGGGCAGGAGGAGGACAGGGAGCCGTTTGCTCTGGCGGGAGCGCGCGTGCCCGCGAGGCAGGGGGTGCATGGTCCCCCCCTCGCCCACACCCCTGGGCAGCTCTGCAGCCCCTCGGGAGTGCCCCAACCCGGGCACCTGTTTGCACGTGGCTGTTTGGGGGGGCGACATCTCCCCGCCGGGCTGAACACCAGCAGGCTGGGGGGGTCCCTCAGCTCAGCGGGGTGTCCCCGTGCCCGCTGGCACTCACACGCCTCGGCGGGGAGATGCTCGGTGCTGTACATCCGTGGGACGTCATCCTCCGCTCACCTCTGTGTTCCTTCCCCTCTCTGTCTTTTCCAGCGTGGGGCAGGTCGTTAACATCAAAGCCAAAGTGAACCGAGCCTTCAACTCCAGCATGGAGGTTTGTATGGCACAAACCCTGTTTTCCCCCTCCGCCTGCCCTGTGCACCCTCGCTGTCCCCACAGCTGCACCCTCATGAGCATTGCAGCCGCGTGCACCATACCCGCACATCCCCCCGGGCTCCAGCTCTACCCCTCATCCCACGCAGCTTTTTGATAAACACCCGCTGATGCTCGGCCACCAAACCGCTCCTCCTCCTCCCTGCCCAGCTTCAGGATCCCAAACATCCTGGAAACCTCTGTGCTTCACGCCCTGCTTTAAATGCAGGCTCCCCCATCCTTCCATGGGGGGATATTTGGGGTGAGGAACCCCCGTGGGTGCCTCTGCAACCCCCCTGCCCCGTGTCGGCGGTGCTGTGCATGCGTGCTCACCCCCCAGCCGCTCGCCCCCGCGGCTCAGGAGCCCTTGTGCTGTGCCCCCCGCCAGGTGGGCATCCAGGTGAGCTACGAGGACCTGTGCAGCGGGAAGCACTGCAGCATCTGCAAGGCTTACGCCACCTTCGTGGCCCAGGGACCCCCCGGCACCAAGGTAAGCGCTGCTCAGCGAGCCCCCGCGCCCGGCCAGCAGGGAACCAGCCTCTGCGGCAGGGACCGGGGCTGCTCCCGTATCCACGGTGGTTTTGGGTACACGTTGGGGTGCTGGGGCTATGGCACGGAGGGCGCCTGCCTCGGAGGCAGCAGCAATGGCGCGTCCTCCACGTTTCCCTCCGGCTCCTCCAGCTACAGCACAGCCCGGCCACGCTGGCAGGAGTTTGCCCAGCTCCTCTGCGCTTGGTTTGGGATGTCGCAGGGGTGCTGCCCCGCACAGGGCACCCACCCCATCCATCGCCCGTGCCCAGGTCAAGCTGAAGCCGCTGGCCCCGCAGACAGAGGAGGAGAAGATCGAGCACAGCATCGCCGCCGAGCGCCGCCGCATGCGGCTGGTCCACAAGGACACCCTCAAGGACCTCCTCACCCGCAGCCCCCGCGAGACCGGTACCGTGCGTCCCCCCCCCGGGGCGGAGCAGAGGGAATTGGGGTGCCGGGCGCGGGGGCAGCCGTGGTGCTGAGCCCCCTGGTGCCTCCCCGGCAGAGCTGGAGACGCGGGACGGCAGTGTGGTGGTGCCGGCCGAGAAGACGCGGGTGGAGAGCGTGGAGCTGGTGCTGCCTCCGCACGCCAACCACCAGGGCAACACCTTCGGCGGGCAGATCATGGCCTGGATGGAGAACGTGGCCACCATCGCGGCCAGGTGCCCGCAGGGGGTGGGCAGCCGGGGTGGGGGGGCTGCAGCTGGGTGCTGGGGACCCTTGGGAGCCGGCAGGGTGGCAGGGCCGGGGCCGGGCACAGCGCCGGCGGGGTCGGCACACGGGGCGCAGCACAGCGGGGAAGGGCGAGCTCATGGCACGTGCAGGTCCCCCGGCGCTGACCACGCTGGGAAGGGACGTTTGGGGTTCTGGGGCACGGGTCCCATGGGATAACGCCCGCCCCGCAGCCGGCTGTGCCATGCCCACCCCACGCTGCGCGCCATCGAGATGTTCCACTTCCGCGGACCGTCGCAGGTCGGGGACCGCCTGGTGCTCAAAGCCATCGTCAACAACGCCTTCAAAAACAGGTGGGTGCCTTCAAAAACTGGTGGGTGCCCGCAGCGGGACCCCCGGACCCCCTCCCATGGCCCCCTGTGCCTCACCCTTTCTCCGCCCCCTGCCCAGCATGGAGGTGGGGGTCTGCGCCGAGGCGTACGGCCAGGAGATGTCCGTCAGCAGAAGACACATCAACAGCGCCTTCATGACCTTCGTGGTGCTGGACGAGGAGGGCCAGCCCCGCACCCTGCCCATGGTCGTGCCCCAGCCGGGGGTAAGGACCAAAGCCCCCAATTTGTCCCCAGATTTGTCCCCACCACGGCAGCTCCGGGCCCCGGGGAAGCGGCAGGCAGCTGCCGAGCCCTGAAAGGCTCCGATGGTTTTGTGTGCTCTGATCTGCTGCAAAACAAACGGCGTTTTGTTGGGATGGAAATCAGATTGCTCAGCGGCAGTGAATTAAATCGATCGCTCCGTGTAACTGCTAACAGAGTAGCAGGCCTGCCCGAGCAGAGGTGGAAACGCGTTAGCCATGCAAGGCTTCGCAGAACGTTGCCTGTGAGTTTGAGCTCAATGTTCCCGCAATTTCAGGGAAAGAATGAAAACCTATCAGGTTGTTTTCACCTTTCAAAGCATTCTAATCCATAATTTGCTCGGGTCCAAATATTTTCGAACGGATGTCACACAAACACGGCAGCAAAGCAGACATCCGTGCGTCTCAGGGAGAATCGCAGCGTGAGCAACACAGCTACAGCTGGGCTGAGCCGTGTCCGCACACCTGGTTTTGGGGCCTTAAAGCCAGGATTTCTCTCTGTCCTGCTTCCACCAACCCAACACATCGCAGGTCAGGGCAGGGAGTGCCGGGATTTCCCAAACCCCTGCTGCTGGGGCTGCAGGGACATGAGCTGGTGGGCTCCAAAAACGGTTCCAAACACACCAAAATGGTTCTCGGTTAACCTCCGGCAGGTGTGGGGCTTCACCCCACCGAATGTTTTCCCCAAAAGCTGTATTTTTACCCCCTTTCCTCTTACCCTGCTGTGCGTTTCCCATTGATCAGGACGGAGAGAGGAGGTACAGGGAAGCCAGCGCCAGGAAAAAGATTCGGCTGGACCGGTGAGTGGAAAAAACAAGTGGGGACGGAGGGGGGAGAGCGGGGAGCCGGGAGATGCCACCCCCAGCACTGGGGAGCACGGGCACAGTTTGTGCCCCGCCGTAAGGAGAACGGTTCCCCTCCTGCAGGAAATACGTCGTGTCCTGCAAGCAGACCGAGGTGCCTCTGTCCGTGCCCTGGGACCAAAGCAACAAGGTAGGGAGCCTGCGGGCAGTGCTGCCTCCTGCCTGGGGCACCTCCAGCCCCTGACGTGCTGCCCTGCCGCAGGTTTATCTGAGCTACAACAACGTCTCCGCGCTGAAGATGCTCGTAGCCAAAGCAAACTGGGCGCTTGCCAGGGAAAAGGAAAAGGTACCGGCCCCTGCCCTGGCCCCTCGAGCTGCCCCCAAAATGGGGACATGCCATGGGTGCGTCCCAGCCCTGCCCTGTGCCCCCAGGTGCGGATATACACGCTGGAGGAGGACAAGTTCCTGTCCTTCCGCATCGAGATGTCCGTCCACATCGCCGCCGGCCAGGCCTTCTCCCTGCTCTCCGACCTGCGGCGCCGGCACGAGTGGGACAGCCACTACGCGTGAGTGCTGCGGGGCGGGAAGGGACCCCTTCCCAAAAGCACATCCTCGAGGCTGAATGTCCCTTTGGGTTTCCCTGGGAGCACGTGTTTCACGTGGGAGCTCTGCTCGCTCCTCGAACCGCACGTCCCCATCCCCGGGGCTGGCGGCTGCACGTAGGAAACGTGGATTTGGGGTCCCCCCGTGGCTGGCTGTCGGTGCGCAGCCCGTCAGCGCCTCTCCACGTGTGACCGGCGCCCTCCTGCCCCGCAGGAGCGCCGAGCTGGTCCAGCAGGTGGACGAGGACGACGCCATCTACCACGTGGTGAGCCAGACGCTCAGCCACGAGAACAAGCCCCAGGACTTCGTCATCCTGGCGTCGCGGCGGAAACCCTGCGACAAAGGGTGAGCGGCGGCCGTTTGCATCCCCGTCCCCGTCCCTGTGGCCCGTCTCACCTCCTGCCCTCCTCCCCAGGGACCCCTACGTGGTGGCCTTTCGGTCGGTGACGCTGCCCACCCACCCGGCCTGCGCCAGCTTCACGCGGGGCGAGACGCTCTGCTCCGGCTTCTGCGTGTGGCCCGAGTCGGAGGAGGCGAGCAAGGTGAGCCGCTGCGGCCCTGCCCCGCGCACGCCAGCCCCGTCCCAGTGCCCGGCCCTAATTCTCCACCTCCCGCACGCCGCAGGTGGCCTACTACAACCAGGCGACGCCGGGGTACCTCGCCTACGTCACCACCAACGTGGCGGGGCTCTCCTCCAGCTTCTGCGCCACCTTCGAGGCCTGCGAGCGGTTCCTGCTGAAGAACAAGGACGACCTGATCGCGCGCCTCAGGGACCTCTAGGCCGCCCGGGGGGGCTTGGAGGCTGCTGATGGACGGACGGACGGACGGACGGACAGGGGGCTGGCAAGGAGGAAGAGGCACCTCGGCGGTGGGACGGGGCACTCGGGCCCTGCCTCCCCGTGGAGTTTGGCCCGAGCGAGGTCGGAGGGATGAGGACGGAGGGGCGTCACGGGAACGCGTCGCCCTCGCACCGACATGTCACACACCTGGCCTTTTTTTTCTCCTCTTTCTTTTTCTTTCTAATTTTATAAGCTGCTGTACAGGACTTGATTTTCTAGTTCGATTAACGCTACTTGAATCTTTGTAGGATCCGAACTCTTCCCCAAACTGATTATTTTTTTTTTTAACTCTTTCTTTATGGGGAAATGTTCTCACAGTGGCGGGGCGGGCACAGACACGGAGGTGCCGCTGCCCCCAGCACATCCCGGGCCAAGACATGGCTCTGGGGCCCTGCTGCCCCTTGGCTCCCTGCTCAGAGCAGAGGGCGATGGACACATTGGGTGGAAAATGGGATGTTCTTGCAGGGTTTTGAGTTTTTCTCAGCTCTGGGCAAGCCGGAAGCAGAGGCTGGGCTGCCACCGTGCCTCCGTGCTGGAGCTGTGCCTCTCCCACATCCAAAAACCCGTGTTTTCCACCCAAGATGCTGACAGGACGCCTGCGCTGAGCTGAAATCCCGATCCCATCAGGCTGCCCTGCGGTCCCGCTGCCAACCGGGGCCGCGGGGGCACGTGGAAGGAGCGGCAATAAAAGTGCATTAAAAGGGAAAAAAAAAAAATAATGACCTGTGCATCTGCTTGGGGGTGGCGGTGCTGCTGCCCAGCCATCGAGCGCGGGGCGTGGGGAGCAGGTCACGGACACAGGGCCACGGACACGGGGCTGCTCCACGCTGCTGCTCGCAGGGGATGGGGCCGGGGGGGCTCGTGCCCGGCTGCTCCCCCCCATCGCCTCTGTACGCGGTCCCCAGGAGGGTGCTTTGCCCCCAGATAAACCCGCGGGTGCCGGCCAGGTGCTCGCAGCCCTATCGCTGCCGTATCTCAGCCCATGGCCATCCCCTGCAGGGCCTCCGCCGGGCTGCCGCCTCCCCCCGCCCTGTTATCACACGAGATAAAGGCGTTTCGAGCCGGCCGTGGCACCAGACATTCAATTTTTACAGAGAGTCCTTATCTCCCCCAACTCGGGGCAATCCTGCCCCTTTATCAGCGGGATGCGAGCCACCCGCTCTGCTTATCGCTAGGGATTGCTGCTGGTGGATTAAGAGCAGGGAGCGATGCTTCTGCCACAGCATTAAACTTTAACTCACCTCTCCTCCTCCTGAAGCACTGCGCTTTTACTGCTGCGAGGTCACCATCAGCCTTGGCCTGGGGTGCCGGGGGGGTGGCATTTCCAGCTCGTCCCCAAATGTTCCCAGTGGCTCCTTCACTGCCACCTTCCTCGCCGGGTGCCAGCGTAGGGTTTTGGGGTGCTGGAGGGGAGCTGGGGCAGGATTCCCCCAGCAGGGACTTCTCCCCGAGGAAGGTACCTCTTTAATACCCGCAGCGTGGGCAGGTATCCGATATCTGTCCAGGCTTTTTCTTTCCCCCTTCTATTGACTCTGCTTGCTGCCAGGGGTCAGAGCGGGCTTTGGCTGGACTTTGCTGAAAGTCCACCCAAACCAGGCAGCGGCCGGGTGCTGACGCAGTGCCCCGCACCTCCGATATAAGGGGTTTGGAGATCGGGTTTGCAGCCCGGGTGGGGTGGCTTGGCTGACATGGAGGGACCCGGCCCCGGCCAGGGCACGACGCCGACCAACGCGGAGCCCACCAACGCGGTGAAACTGCTGCACCTGCTTTTCCTCTCCACCTTCTGGGGAATGCAGATCTGGGTGACCTTCGTGGCGGGTAGGTTGGGGTCCCCGCACGCTCCTCGCCGTGCCTCTGTGCCCGGGACCCATTTGCTCTCCCCCCCCCCCCGGCAGGGCTGGTGATGCGCAGCCACCTCCCCCGCCACACCTACGGCTTCATCCAGAGAGAGCTCTGCCCCTACTACTTCCACATCGGCTCCACCTGCGCGTTCCTCAACCTGACCCTATTTGCCATGTACCACCCCAGCGAGCTGCTCAGCGAGGAAGAAACTACCCAGGTAGTAGCCTCTTGCTTTAAAAGGCCAGCTGGCTGCAGCCCGAAGCCCTGCCCCTGCGGGGGCCCGCTTCATTCCGCTCTGCTGGGGCTGCTCTGGGGACGGTGACGAGGCCCACACGTGGCTTTGGTTAAAAGAAAGTTACCCTCCAGCTTTCAGCGAGCCTGGTTAAGAGGGGCACGGGAGAAGTTTAATCCACCGCGTTTCACAGCGGGCGTTGCTCCCCTTGCAGATCGTCGTCTTCTTCGTCTGCGTGGCCGTCTCCGCGCTGAACGCGCAGTGGTTCGGGCAGGCCACCTCCGACATCGCGGCGGACATGCACCGCATCGAGCGCGGCCGCGGCCTGGGGCAGGAGGTCGGGCTGTTCGCCGGCAAGGCCTGCAGGGAGCTGCGCGCCTCCGACCCCAGCTACGGGCAGCTGGCCCGGCAGCTCGCCCTCTACCGCGCCGCGTCTGCCCTCTGCAACCTCTGCTGCATCGCCTGCAACGGCTTCAGCCTGTACTACCTGGCCGCCCACCTCTCCGCCTTGTGAGCGCCGCTGTGAAGTGACCCCGAGTTTCGGAGTTTCGCCATCCTCAGAGATGCTTCTACTCAATTTGTGCATAGTGCAGCAATTTAGAAATAACTAAACACAACGCCCAATGTTTACTTTCGTTCGAGCTGTCAGAAGCCAGAACTGGAAAGAGAAAAGTCCTCTGTGACCGAAGCAGAAGCTTCTATGGCTGAAGAGCTCTTTGACGCCCTCTGAGCTTGATGTGTCTAAAACTGCAGCCACTATTCACCAAGGCAGCTTAGGGATAGAGAGATTTGAGATTCGGAATTAATTGTAATTAAAAGTGGAAGCTCCTACAGAAGCACAGAAGGCTACGTTGCCACTGCCAGTTAACGTGATGGATGAGGCTGTTGGGTTGGGGTTTAGAATTACCATTTGTCATTCGCTTTTAGTATTTCATACAGGGAGAAAAAATGATCACCGCATTTATTAGGCAGGAGTCAATCTGCTTAAAATAGACGCCTTTATTTCCATTTCATATAGGTAGCAAAAGTCGGTAAAACACACCGCTCCAGACAAAGAGCTCTGATTTACTCAGGCTGGCAGCAGAGCTGAGCGGTGAAAAAAGCAGCTGCTGCTTAATCCTCAGAGCTAGAACGGCCCAAGCAGGAGCCCGACCGCGTTCAGCTCGTGGCAGCAGGCAGGTACTCACCCCAGACCACTGCTGTTAAACCCCGGCAACTACAACCCACCTCAGAAGGAAATCCGTGATTTTTCACAGGTAAGTACATTCCCAGCTGCTGTTGCTTCAGCTGCAGCCAATGTTTGGCACCGTTTCAGGTTTGTTTCAAAACCCCATGCAGCCTGTCAGAGAGGAGACCTTCTGCAAGCCAGCTGGATTTCTATTTAAACAAATAATCCCCTCTTGTAAGCCCTTCGTTCTCCTTCTATGCTTCTTTGCTGGAAGTTTCCCCACGTGCCAAGATTATTTCTCCCCTGAAGTGTGCGAGGTATTTTTGTGCAAGCAGAAGTTTGCATTCTGTAGCTGAGATAGAACAGAAACAACTGTTTTTTGCACCAGATTCCTTGTTTCATTCTCACTGTTACAGTCGATGCACCTTCCTGCCAGTGAAGTACTTCTTGGAGAAAGGAGAACGCTTCACAAATGCCAAAACTGTCGGCGTCCCAGCCTTCACAAAATACCTGCAAAGATTAAAGAGAGTCCTTTGGTTTTCCTGTGTCTGGCAAAGCATTCTGCAAAGCAGGAGACTTCTGCCCAGCTCAATAAAGGCTGACGAAAAGCTTTTGGCTGATTGGCAGAGCCTTTCATAGCTGGGACTACACACATACGAGGAGGAGCATCTTATAAAACAACGCTTCTCCCAACAACTACTCCTAATTAAGAGAGAGCTGTTATTCTGTCCCTGGAAGGAGGCTTCTGCATCTGCCCGTACGGCCTGAAATCTGAGGGCTTGTGCATGCTGCTGTTTTATGGAGTGCCAGTTCAGACACGGTCTGCAGCAGCAAGACCAGAGCTCTGCTCCCCGGGACAGACCAAGGCACTGCTGCCGTGCCGCAGGCCTTCCCCAGCTAGCTACAAGACGGTGCAAGCTAACAGCACGAGCTTTACAACGTGTTTTTTATTTTTTTTTCAATTTCACAAACAGCCGATTCTTTTCTCTAAATAACCGCACAACACTTGAAAGTCAATTCCAGAGAGTGAAACTGTGCTGCATGCTGGGTGGGGACCTGCTCGCACAGCGTCGTGAACAGTAAGAGCATTGTTAACCTTCAACACGCTCTCTTTATACGCTGCTGCTCGTGTGTAGTCCAACTCGCCCTTCCCAACTCTATGCAGCCCTGGAGAGAGCTGCACATTTTTTTGGAGGGAAAAAACAAAAAACAAGTCACTAAAGCCGGCCACAAGGTCACGTGGTCCTGGTGTTTTACATCTTCCCCGCTTTGAGACGGCCACAAGTTAGGACTGTTAAATCAGAGGAAAAAACCGCCCTTAAAGCACAAAGCTTGTACCTTGTGCCTTTGTGCTCCCGCTGGAAGCGAACAGGTACAGCCTCACCTTTGGTGCTGCAGCGCCTGTAGCAACGTCTGCTCTGGGTTCAGCTCATACATTTCTGCCCTTTCTTCGTCTTCAAAGTAGAGCTGAAGAAATTTGGGAGGGTTATTACAGACTTCAGATACAAGAAGGCAAACTACTACGCTGTTGAAAGCCCAGGAGCAGCACACCACAGATCTACTAGAGGTTTATCAGACTTCCGTACCTTGAACTGGCTGCGTCACACGCTGTTTTCAGCCATGCATACCGCTTCGTGTAAATTCAAAGTCTTCCAGGTACAAACCAGCTTAGCCTCTTATGGCAGTGGCAGCAGGAACACAAATACAGGGGCTGCTCCTGTGCTTTACAGCAAAGCAATCCCAGCCTTCTGGGATTTCACCTTTTAACAGGTTAAATGTAGCAATGGGAGGAATTAAACTGAGTAGGTTTTAAAGAAATCCATTCGATTTGTTTAAATAGAAGAGATTCAGATCTGGCTGTGCCTTAGATTGTAGGTACACGCACACAGCTACAATCCAAGTTTCTAATCTGGTAAGGTACACAGATGTTGTCCTTTTGGACCTGCCTGCCCACCGCACCACCAGCTGCCCTGCTGCCTGGCACGTGTCAAGTGGAAAATGAGACAAACATCAACAGCTTTCTAGGTACAGCTCCTGAAAAGTTCTTCAAACCTGCTGTAGCCACAACAAAATCACATTGACTTGATGGGTTTAACAGGGTGGGTGTTTAACTCACACCAATTAGATCTGAAAGTAGTATCTTTTTTTTTAAAAAAAAGTATTTTATCATTTGTATTGAACAATTTCACCACAATGAAGTGAAAAAGCAAGCAGCTTACCCACTCGATGGTCTAAATCTCAATTATTGTTACAAAAATGAGAATCTAGGCAATATCTATAAATACCTTCGACCAAATACAATGTAAGTGCAATAAAAAAAAGTACTTTGGAAAATGTTCGAGTTCACAAGTGAACGCAGATCTCCAAATCCTTATTTCACAGCCACGTATGGTAAACAGATAGTGGAACCATTGCTTTCATACACACAAAGATGCTTAATATCACAAACAAACTCAAATAGAAGGAAAGTCAAATTTCTCACCTCAAGATTGCCAGGAAGGTATTTTCTTTCTAAATCCCAAGGAGGTAACTCAGCAAACATCACTGCTAAATGATCAATAAATCTAAAAAAAAAAAACAAATGGACTTGTTAGCTTAGTGTTCGGTTTAATTTGTACAGTTGGCATGTGAATAATGGTAAAAATACGTTAACAAATCAGTCTACAGACTGAAAATAAGTTTAGATGTCTACAAGTTTAATAGCTTCTTCCTTTGAAGCTCATTGCTTTCACCATGAGACCAAGGCCCTGGTTTAACTCATACTATTGGCTTCAAGCTTGAGCAGTGCAAGAGCAAGTTATTTTTAATTTTCGTTTTCACACTGAAAAAAGTGTAAAAATAAACACTGTGATTTTTTAATCTACAACTGATTTTCCTTGGTCCCATCAGCACCGTGCTTCACCAGATCAGCGCTCAGAATATGCTCATGTGTCAGTCACTTGTTTATTTTGGTACGTCGGGAGAACTGGAAGCACCAGCTCTTGGAATTTGTTCCAAGAACCCATTTTCACTTTCTTTGGTCATGAAAAGAGTACTGTGTAAGAACTACAGCTTTACTAATCTGTTGGCACTGTATTTTCAAGCTGTAATGTTGTTAGCGGATCTGAGGGATGCATATGTCCTACAACAAAATGTTACAAATTCTGAGTTTGTTTAAACTTGCCAGACCAGAAACTGAAGTTTATGTCAGGAAAGTGGAAGTCCCTTGCCAGTCACTTGCTTATAGTCTGTAAGGTCTACAGCACTTCAGCTAGCCCTAAGAAAAGCCTAATGGCTCATTAGTGATCATGAGAGGCTCCTTTATGGAAGCATTTTACAATTTTTTTTAGTTTAATCCTCTTGTCAAGACCCACATATTGGGAGGGTTTCAAAACAGCACAGTAGTGAACCTCTGAAATCCATGCATGCAGATGGGTCACAAATACCGCTGCCTAGTGGTGTAGGCTGGCAGTGTACGCCCCTTTAATCACACTCACTAGACATGTATGATGCGTTTCTCTGAACTATAAACGTATGCAATATCTAGATTTTGGCCCTCGTATTTTAAAGCAGCATTTGTAAATCACAGATCCCTTCCAACCTGAATTATTCTCAGGAGGTCATCCAGCACAACCTCCTGCTCAAAAGCAGGGTGAGCTACGAGATTCAAGCTCTGGAGCTACTTCAGTGGTATGACACTGTTTCACTTACGGGCCGTTGACATTTACTCAAACTTTTCCTTCATGCCAGAATGCTGCTGACGGTTCATTTACCTGGAGTTCTCATGGAAAGCCTCAATGAAGTCTGTCTGCTCGTGCTCAGGATACAGAAAGAGGACAGGCCAGTTCAGGTTGCCATCAGCATCTAAGTGCACCTTGGCCCCCGTGGCATTGTCGGAGTGGAACCCATCTAAAGATATCTCAGCCAGACCATCCAATATTTCCTCTTCATCATTCGAAGGTTCAAGAACCAGCTTGATATTTCTTTCCTAGGGGGAGGAAGGAAATTAAAAAAAAAAAAAAAGTATATGCGTGGAGATAAGATCAGAAAAATTAGCAGTAAGTAAAAGAACAAGTTGTGTCACTCTTGTTAATGAGTCTGCTCTTAAGCATACCACCAAAAACCTTCCTACAGTATCAGACTTGGGTGACTGGTCTTCCCCATAGATTCCAGAACCTCATCCAGGCACCCAGACTGCTCATTAAATGAATGATGAGAGGTAGGAATCCAGAGGAGTTAGCGTGCTGAGACAAAAGGCCTGGGAAAACATGGGGAAAGAGATGCAGCTGAAGTTCTGTTCTTTGGGACCTAGCAAGCATAACTTCAGGGTGCAACGACATGCAGCAGCTCCTGAGTGCTCCTCTTGGATAGTTGGTCCATCTCCTAACACTAGGTTTGTATTTTGCATTAGTTGTTACCTAAAATGTGGTAACAGTCCTGGGAGCTGGGGCTAGAGCCAAGCATGTGAGGAGAACCATGGCTTTATCTCGGTATTTTTGGCACTAGCCCTCAAATCTGCACAGGAAAACAAATCCTTAGAGGCAAACAAGAGAGTTCTTAAGGGAAAAAAAAAAAAAAAACTAAAACACACAAATCCCCTCACTGACCCACCTTTATTGCTGCAAGCAGAATTTCCTTTTGACCTTGTTCTTTCTTCTCCATCACTTTTGTTTTCCTTGCGTCCCGCTCCTCAGCTCGCTGCGTGTAAGAGAAGATTGCACCATGTTCAAACACAGCAAGTCACTGCCCATCATTACTCTGCTGCTGAGTGGAGAAATCAGCCTGGATCTCCAGAAAGGCTCCAGCTCTTTTCCCTCCACATCTCAACAACACATGCTATGCAGAACCGCCTCTCAGTTCTGTTTTGGGAAGAAATTACACTACGGAGAAACTTGCACAGAGTACTCTTTGGCCAAAGAATTTCTAGACGGAAAGCAGGCAGAACCCATCCCGAAATAAGCACAGTAGATGCTAGACTGCCATAATATTTACCTTTAATTTGTCAGCTTTAGCTCTCATTTCCACAAGCTTTTTCTCTTTTGAATCTATTCGCAAGCCCTCCTCACACCATGCTATTGCTTCAGTGAAATTCTTTAGCTCCATGTGACAGAGAGCTCCTGGAAGGATTAAGACTTTAAGTGTCTGGTATTGGAGTCAGTATATAACTACTATACAAAGTGGTGATAAAGACAGCTTTAGGCCTAGTGCCTTCAAAAGGCATATACAGCAACACATGCTATTGTTTTGCGGGGTCATGTTCAATCACAGACTTCCAGCAGGTGTGGTAAGCCGAGAAGAACATCTAAGACATCTTAGCAGCTATAGCACCATTTGCTAGTCTAGTCACAAGTCTGTGAAGGATGCTAGCAGTGTCTGTTATGAGCAAAATTTCATCATCAGAATTAACATTTTAGTATGTCTCAACAGGAAAAATAAAGCAGTAATTTACATGGAATGAGGAATACTGAAAAAAACACAACCCCGCACCAAAAGCAAATATTGTAGAAAGCAGCAAAAGTTATGCTATCTTCTACAGAAAAAGGTCCGGTGAATGCATCTTTTACAAATAGGGAAACTGAAGAGCAAAAAGACAGCACTTTGATTGAAAATCCAATACAAAACACAAAGCTATGTACTGGAGAGAAACAGCAACAGCAGAACAAGAGAAGAGATCTAGTACCGTAACTGCTTTACTTTTCTGAAATGAATGCAGTCCTGAAAGAAAGCATGATGCACACTCAGAGTAATTTAAGGTTTATAAACACTGTTACTTAAACCACAGAAACATGCAGTGAAAAAAAGCAACAAAAGTCTACTCTGAGGTTTGTAACTACAAGAGTAACAAGTAAACACAACATACTTAAAGCTGTTTTGAGAGGATGTTCCTTGCACTCCATGCAGGAACACACGCTTTAACACTGACCTCTTACGATTGCTTTGAGATGGGTGGGCTTCAGCTTTTTTGCTTGGATTGCATCATTGAGAGCAGAACGGTAGTTACCTATAAACGAAGCAGAACTGCTTAGAAACTTTGATTTACACTTCAAATCCAAGCAGATCCCTAAGCAACAAAATAGCTTATGTGGAGACTAATTCACCACTTCTACAGTCACAAGGAAACAAGTGGGGGAAGAAGGAGCAAACCTAGAGCAAGAAGTGCAAGGACAGGAATCAGACAGGTGAAAGATAAGCAATGTGACTAGGCAGATGATCTACCAACAGCAACATGCAACAGCACTAAAAGGCCAAGAACAGCCTCTTTGCTGTAGCAGTGGTGTTGATAGGACGGGTGGTAGCTTTGGGAGGACACAGAGTGGCAGAATCTGTTGCTTCAAGAGATGCTTGAGATCAGTGCAGGCCCTGCACACAGCTGGGCTCCAGCGTGAGCCAGGTTTTCAGGGTTCCAGACGTCTTTTTACCACAAATAAGCTATTTATCATGCTGTATTGCAAGAAAAGGAGGAGAACATAGAAGGAAAGCAGCTCCGGACCCCTCACCCAGGTAGAAGTGTGCGGCCCCCCTGTTGGTGTGCAGCACGGCGTTCAGCTCCGCGTCCTCGCACTTCTTCTTCAGCCCCTCGCTGTAGGAGACGACGGCCCTCCCGTAGTCCTTCTCCCTGAAGTACTCGTTGCCCTCGTTTTTGTACATCTTGGCCAGCTCTGCAAGGCGGCACCAGGGCAGCGGCCTCAGGGGGGGCCGCGCAGCCCCGCCGCCCCCCGGGGCACCCCCAGCGCTGAGGGGCGGCCCCCGCCGGCTCCCGGCCCCAAACCTGCGGGGTCCTGCTCCTCGTCGAAGAGCAGGGACTGCAGGCAGGCCAGGTCGGGCTGCCGCGCCGCGTCGATCTCGGCCGGGCACCGCTTCATGAACATGGGGATGGCCTCCAGCTCCTGCGGGGCACACGCCTCGCCTCAGCCCGCGCCGCCATTTCGCTGCTCCCCCCGCCTCCCTCCCGCTCCCCCGCCGCCTCACCTGCTCCCAGGTGTCCGGGTTGAAGCCGCCCCGGTACCTCCGAGGCTCGCCGCTCTCCTCGGGCTCCGCCATGGTGCTCCTGAGCCCGCCCCGCTCCTCACGGCCCGGCCCCATCCCCTCAGCGCGGCGCCGCCTCAGCCCGGCCCCCCCCCGGCCGCCATTTTGGCCGCCCAGCGGCTGAGGGGCTGCGGGGCCGGGGAGGGGGTGCCGGGGCTGGAGATGGCAGCTCCGGGCCGGCTGCTCCTCGGGGGCAGCCCCTCACACCCTGCCCTGTTTCCTTATGCAGCCCCAAAAGCCTCCGCCCCACTCCGTGCCAGGCGGGAGATGGGCAAACGCGGTGTGGGTGCTGGTTTTGTGGGTGCTGAGGCAAGCGCTGCTCGCCTGTGGGGTGCGGGTATTTCTCTCTTAGCAGGATGGCTTTAAATAAAGGCTGTGCCAGCCCATCCCGATGGTTTGGAAGGGTCTCGGCTGCTCCTTGTCCTGCTTTTAGCTCCGTGCTGGCAGCACAGGGTCTGCTTTGGGTCTGTCAGCAGCAGGTGTGCAGGGCGGTGGGAGCGGCAAGGGGGAAACCAGAGCATCGCTGGACCCTCGGGAGGGACAGAAACAGCTTTTCTGAGGCAGGGAAACGAGCAGGCTTCACCTTGTACAGCTGCTTTGCAATGGTTATCAGTCCTGAGATAACACTGTTAGGATCTGCAAAGCTCCTCACAAGGCAAGTCAATATTCACGTGAGAGCTGCCTTACCTCTGGCTTACGGCAGAGCTTAAAGAAAAAACACAAACAAACGAATAAGCAAGTCAATAGCAAGATAGGAAACAGCTAATTCTTTGGCTGGATACTTTGGGTAAGCATCAGACTGCTGCACAGATCGCTGTGAAGGCTCCAGCACACGTGATGACAGCTAATTACGTCTCTTACACACACACAGACCTCCCATGTGCACATCGGCTGTGCAGACGAGCATCCTCTTAGCACGGACAAGGAACAGCCCGATGGCTGAGCTGGGACTGCAAGCACAAGCTGGTTTAGAGCAGGAGGGGAACTGCATGAGCCTACCAGCAGGAATAAGCCATTTTGTACAGAGAAAGTGCATCCAAGACAGTTTCTTTACTCTCGAGCAGAAGCAAGCAGGGCCCGTGTGCGCAGCCCCTCTGGAACTTGGCTCCCTGAGTCAGGTGCAATTTGCTGGAATTTCCCTGGTGTCAGTAAGAGCCCCCCAGCTTCCCCCCACTCCCCTGTCCAGCAAAGCAGATGGTGATATGCCGGGAAAAGAGCCAAAGCTTGCACCCCTATGAATCATAACAGCTTTTGCTGAGTTGATAACTTTACCTCAACAAGTAAGGCCATTGCTGTGACCTTACGCTGCTTGTGCGCCTGCGTGTAACTGCAGTATAAAGCAGGTCTTGAGAGCAATGGTAGACCGCACTGATGGGACAGACCCTACACTGCACCACAGGGTTACGATGCATGCTGCACTCATGCAGAGGCTTTCAGCAGCTGGTTTGTCTCCCACGAAGATGGCAGACAGAACTGATCCTGTCTCAGACGGGGGGAAGGATTAGACGACCTCCTCAATTCTGGGAGCACAAGGAGAGCAGCGGCTCTACCCTGAAGTCCTACGTGGCAGTGGCCCTGATGTTGCTTGTGATCTCTAGATGCAGCAGATCCAGAAGCTGCAGCATGGGGCATGGCAATTCTCTCCAAAGATCTCCCTGTCCAGGGCTGGATGGCAAAGTCACGTAAGGGTTCATGGGGAGATGACAGCAGTGTCACAGGGATGGGTGCATGCTCAGCATTTAGCACCATCAAATGCTTGCAGGAACAAGGCTGGGAAGGATCTCTCTGGGCAAACACATAAATTAATTTACACATAAAATTATGTGCAAATTAAACTCCACATTCACAGAACTTGGGTGTCTCCAAAGAGAACAGGCAAGCCAGGGAAAGGCACTTTCCTTTCTCACCCTCTGAAAACACTACACTTAAAGAATTCAGTACCTGAAAAGGGTGAAGGAAGGGCTGACTCCCCCTGTTGCAGCCTCTGCTGGGGCTTGCGTGGGCTGTAGCCAGAGGGAGGAACGTTGTTTGAACAAAAGCAAAGCCCATGAAACCACAGGGACAGCCCACGGGGGAATATGGCCTGACCCTACTCAACCCATCTCCTGGCGCTGCTGCAAGATGCTGCAGGTGGCTCTGATGTGAACTGGATATGGCTCTGCTCACCCAGAGCCATCGCTGACAGCCCACAGCTCCTTAAAAAGGAACTGTTCAGGCCTACTCAGTGCAGCAAAAATGACAGATTAGGAGACAGGGATTTTAAGGGACTTGCACTTTACTCAGTAACTCAATGACACCTTCCTTGGTGAGGTACAAAACCTCACCAGAGTTTTGTTCCCAAACCTCAAAGACCGGGGGGTCCTCACAAACCCTCTTCCCAGCTATGACCACGTAGGGATACCCCAGCTTTTTGGCATCTTTCAGCCTTTTGCCGATTGTCATCTGTGTCCTGTCATCCAGCACCGCATCACCCGCAAGGTGTGGATGGGCCTCAACAAAGTCATCGTAGATGCGCTCCAGCAGTGTGGCTCCCTGCTCCTCCTTGCTGCCTTTCTTGGGGGGAATGAAGCACACCTGGTAGGGCGCGATGAGGCTCGGCCAACGGATGCTGTCCTCCGTTGACAGCACCTCGATGGCCGCTGCCAGGATGCGAGTGACACCCAGCCCGTAACAACCCATTTCTGCCAGGTGGGGCTTGTTGTCTGGGGAGTAGTAGATGGCATTGTAGACAGCGGAGTACTTGGTACCCAGATAAAACGTGTGCCCCACTTCGATCCCTCTAGTCTGGGTGAGTTTTTCTCCACACGTGGGGCACGAAGTTTGCTCCCCGTTGAGCACCTCCACGTTGGCCGCAAAGTGTCCGTCGGGGCACAGCACCAGCCTGTCCTCGCCGATGTCCGCCGGCAACTGGAACTCGTGGGACGTGGTGCCCCCGATGTTGCCCGTGGCCGCCCGCACCTGGACGCAGCGGAGCCCCAGGCGCTCGAAGAGGCCGCGGTAGGCGCCGCACACCAGCTCATAGGTCTGCCGAGCCGCCTCCTCGGAGGCGTCGAAGGTGTACATGTCCTTCATGTAGAACTCCCGGCTGCGCAGCAAGCCGAAGCGGGGCTTGGGCTCATCCCGAAACTTCCTCGTCACCTGGTAGAGGCGCAGCGGCAGCTGCTTGTAGGACAGGTTGCTTTGAGCGGCCACCAGCTCCGTGACCGCCTCTTCGTGTGTAGGGCCCAGGCAATAGTCCTTGCCGTGCCGGTCAGCCAGGCGGAACAGCTCCGGCCCCATATTCTCCCAGCGCCCGCTGGCACGCCACAGCTCTGCCGAGCTCAGGCTGGGCATGTTCACCTTCTGCCCGCCGACGGCCTCCATCTCGCCGTCGATGAGGCGGACGAGCTTCTCCATAGCGCGGACGGCGGGCGGCAGGTAGCAGTAGCAGCCGGTGCTGCCGGGGTGGATGAGCCCCCCCTGCACCATCAGCCTGTGGCTGCGGCTCCCCGCCTCCCAGCCCGCCTCGCCTCCCTCGCCCTGCAGGTTTAGGGGCTGGAAGAGCTGAGAGAGCAGCAGCCGCCGCCGCCTCGCTCCGTGCGGGGCCCCGGAGGCTTGCAGCAGCGGGCCGGCCGCCGCTCGCCACCCGCGGAGCCCTCCCGACATGGCGGCGGCCGGCCCCGGGAGCCGCCGCGGGCAGGGGCTGGGGGCGCAGCCCACAAAATGGCGGCGGCGGGCGGAAGCGGGAATGGCCGCCGGGGGGAGGCTCCGTCATGGCGGCGGCGGGGAGGGACGGGAAGGGAAAGGGAACGAGGGCGCCGTCTGCCGTGCGGAGGCCGCGAGGCGCTGAGGGGAGGCCGTGGTGGCTGAGGGCAGCATCCCGAGGGGTGCGAGGTGCCCCGGTTTGGCCCCGCGGGCAAACCTCGAGGCCCCTCGGCTGCTGTTTTGTGCTGGCAGGCAGCGAGCCCTGACCCGTCTCAGCGCTCTCCAGGCACTGTGGATAATGCCTTCACGAGGCACATTTCGTGCCTGGCTGTAGTGTGGTGGCAGAGACATTAAAACACCACACCTCAGGCCAGCTCCTGGCCCAGGGCAGCGCCCCGTGACGGGAGTGTGATGGCTGACACCCACGGTTAGCAGCGCTAGGGAAGCTGTGCAGGCCCCAGGGACATCGTCCTGTTGGCCTTGGGTGTAATTTTGGTTCCTGGCGATCCTTGAAAGCAGCTGGTCCAGAGAAATGTTGTGCTGTCATGTGCCTGCAGTGTCCTCCGTGCTCATCTGCTCCCCTTCCCTGCTCAGGGCCAGGGACGAGGGGAGAGCATCCTCTGAGGTTGGGCTGCTTGGCCATCCATGGGAGTGTGCCTGAATAAAGGACGGGAGACCAAAAGCCTTTGTCCTGTGTCATTCCAGATTCCTCAAGTCAAACTGAACGGGTGGACATCCCCCCATGCCCAGTGACCGCCTCCTTGCTGCACTTCTCAGCCTCCTGCCTGGAGCTGGAGCTCAGTGGAAATTAAAAATCTCTGAAGAGCAGTTGTAAGCACATATAAAAGTACTCCACTAGGGGAGGAGATTTCACTTCACTGACCCTCATTTTACCAGGAATTGAATTATCATTTTAAAATATAAGGAAGTAAGAGTGAACCCTTATTTTATTCAGAAAAGGGATTTGAGGAAATCTTCATGATTATTCTATAACAGGGAATAAACACTGAGGTGCACTCCCATTTATAAAGGTGTGGAAATGGGAAAATCAAGGGATTAAAGGGGCCATTTTTAATGCTCCTGAGTGATTTAGGAGCACTGAAGCCACTAAATACTTGAGACGGCCCTGCAAGAGGACTCAGCATCCTGTAAAGCACTGCCCAGAGGGACAGGTCTCTCAGCAGCTCAGTGCCCAAGCCAGGATCTGGCTGTGGCTTCCAGGCTCCCACATAACAACTTCACTCCCAAACTGCCTCCACTGGTTTTGCCAGGTAATTACTTCTTCCTACGTGTTTCTCACCGCAATTAAGCGAGCAATGGAGACGCTGTTGGGGAGACATGCAGTGGCTGAGCTGCAGGTCCTGCAGGATGCCTGGTACCACGGCGGATATCCCCATGGCCATCTCCTGCTTGCTCAGCAAGTGGAAGGTTTTCACCAGGCGGTTCAGGGCCGGAGAGTTGTCCTTCACTGTTTCTATCGCTTGTTCCAGCCGCAGAAGTGAAACACTTTTCCTCCTTCCTTCAGTGACTTACTGCCTGCTGTGCTGATCAAAGAGACAAAACCATCTTGGATTGATTTGCCGGGGCGGTGTTTTAACTGTGAGGGTTTGAGGCTATACAGGAGACATGGTCTGCAGGGAAAGCTGATATGTCTTATTAAACCAGCAGGCAGCACTGGATGAGGAGCTAAGCCTGGGGCTTTGTGCCTGAAAGCCTGTCTGTGCTCTATTTTTTCCTGCTGTGCTGGGTGGGGGGCAAATAAAGGTGTCAGCCCTGGCCCAGCCACACTGGCTACAGGACCTTGCCAAAGCAGGGCAGGAGGTTGGTATTGGAGAAGCCAGAGTCCTGGATCCTTACTGGGTGGTGGAAAATGTTTCTTTCCTTGCCAGCAGGGCAGGTGAGAGGTGAAGTCGTTCAGCAGCCAAACCTCTCTCCGTTCTGTGGAGGATTTGCAGTTTGGGCCTGGGGTTCAGCATCCTGGCTGACCCTGGGCATGGTCTTACACAGTTTGGAGGGTATGCGAGCCCACAGCGCTGGCTCACATACCTCATCAGCTAAATTTCCTGAGAGCTTCCATTCCCTCCAGTGATGTTACTGTAATCGCACAGCTCTAGGATGATGTTTTTATGCCCAGTAAGGCAGTAATCTCAGGGCTTGTCCTAGAGCCAGCCCTCGGGAAGTTCCTGGGGGATATAACAGCACCACACGTCCCCTGCCCCCTGGCAGCTACCCAAGGTGCAGGCTCTGCTGAGCAACCCCTGGGAGCTTTCAGACAGCTCCTCCTGAGCAGATGACACTTTGAAAATAAACCACACTGGTACAAACACAGTAATTAATCAAACAGAAGAATGCATATCATAATCTGGGGCTCAGGGCTGCCTACGATTTAGGTGCATACAGCATCTGCCAGTGTTGGGTGCCCTACATCATGGGTCACACCTTTGTAGGGAGCAGAGATGGGTTTTACACAGATGGGTACCCCACTAGGGGACACCGGGTGGTGACACCATCCCCTGCATCCTCGCGGCACTTGGGCTGAACCGGTTCGTGTGACACACGGGAATGCAGGTGCTGGGAGAGCAACACTGGGTCCCTGGTGGGAGCCAGGCGTGGGCTGTGCACTTCTGCAGCCAAACTGCCCTCGGGCGCCCGCTCAGAGCCATCCCAGAGGGCTCGAGGGACCTGCTACAGGCAGGGTGGCGGGGCTGCAGGCTGCCAGGCCCCCGTTCCAGCCAGGGTCCTCAGCTCGGCCCCACAGAATGTGGGTACCATGGCGAGGGCTGCCACGGCGTGGGCTGCCGCCACAGAGCCACCTGCATGAGACATGGGCAGCCAGGTGAGGCCGTGCGTACATGGGGGGAGAGCCAGAATTACCAGTGCAGCTCCCACATCAGCTGTGACCGTTTTGCACACAACAGCTGGGGACACCTAGCTCGGGCTCGGGAGCACCCTGGGGTGTCGGCGTGGATGCAAGCTGCTCACGCCCCGGGCTCGGGAGCGTGCAGCTCAGCAGAGCAGCTGCTCCTGTGGTCTGCGGGCAGTGAGGACCCAAAGCAAAGGCCAGCTTTCCCTGGGAGCTGCCTTCCAGGCCACATGCAGGCTGCCAAGTCCCGAGCCACCCATGAGCAAACCCCTTTCTTGGTGCCTTACACCGGGATGAGCGACAGAGCCGGGACGAGCAGCGGGACGTGCGGCCGCGGTGTATGCACAGCGGTGCTCCGGCTCTGCCTTGCAGGGGAGAACGCCAGCCTCCGGCTGGGCCGGAGCAGAGACGGGCTCACGGCAGATCCAGCTGCCCCATTTCCACTTCAAGGTGATGAAGAAGAAACGCAAACGCCAGGTAGGAGCTGGGGTCGATCCACCCTCCATGCACATTTCCTGGGGGCCAAGTGACACAGGCAGCGCTGCCAGCAGCGCCCGGCTCATCCTCACGCTCTCCTCTCTCCTCCAGGAGGAGAGGCTGGGCCCGGGGACGTACAACATCAGGGGCTTCCTGCAGGAGACGCGGCCCTCCAGCCTCCGGGGCATCTGCGACACACGGGAGCCGAGGGTGGCCGGCGGGTACGTCTCAGCCTGACTCGGGAGCTGCCGGCATCACTGCGGGTATCGTCCCCCCTTCTAGGGCTGGTCGGGGGCTGCCCACACCCTCCCTTCTCTCCCCCAGGACTGCTTCCCCGGCCCCGGCACCTACGGCCCCCGGGGGAACCCCTACACCCCGCTGGAGGAGAGGGACAAGCACTCCGCCAGCACGCGAGGGCTGATGGACAGCAGGACGGAGAAGTGCACCCTACCATCAGCCATGGCACGTCCTGCCCCTCGCCCCGGGGACACGTCCATGGGGTGGCCCTGTCCCCCCGCTGAGCACGGCCCCATTGCCTTCCCCCCTGTGCCTGCAGGGCAGCGGCCCGGGGCCCGGCACCTACTCCCTGCCCAGCAGCATCGAGGAGGGGCTGCGGCGGGCGGGCGGCCGCGTCCCCTGCCAGGTCTCAGGGGACAAGGCGAAGCCCAGCGGTGGCCGGCGGCACGACTGGGAGGTGCGTAGCCCCGGGACCACGCGCCTGGATGGGGTTTCTCAGCAAGCTGTGGCACTGCCCCCACAAAACGGGGCAGAGTATGGTGGAGAGCTGCTTTACGCCAGACCCCGTTTGAGTTTCGCTCTTTGGCTTCCTTTGGATCTGAGCGGCCGGGTGAAACAGGCAGAGCACAGGGGAGCAGGATTGTGCCCACGAGCAGTGGCAAGGCTCAGCTCTCGAGAGACGGATGGGGTGGCTGCAGAGACCACCAGCAGCCGAGCCCCTCACGCCGCTCCCTTGCCCCAGCAGAGGAAAGGCGCCGAGCTGAGCGCTGGCACTGCCAAGAGTTTCCTGGATGAGCTGGTGTCGAAGGAAAACAAGAAGAAAGGATGCTTCAGCACCCTGCCGAGGAACCCAGGCTGCCCCTCGGAGAGGATCTTCTGGGCCACGCTCAGCCAGTGCCCGAGGGACGCGGTCAGTGGGAGCGGGGTGTCCCCACCACGTCCCCGTGGGACCTGCCTGTCCTGCCGGAGCCACCGAGCCCACCTGGGGGTGCCGGGGCCCTGGGGCAGCCGTGCAGCTTTCCGCACGCAGGATGAAGTGTAAGAGGTTTCCTTTCGCACAGCATGTGGTGGGGCCCGGCTCGTACGATCCCAAGCCCGTTGGGGGATCAGCAGACTTCAACCAGCCCCCGTTCTGGTCGTCTGCCAAGAGGTTTGACAGAAAGTCCGACCGCCTCTTCAGTGGGAACGAGGTGAGCGAGCAGGGAACGAGGTGAGCGAGCAGGGAACACAGCAGGACAGGGACACGGGAGGTGTCAGGCTGGAAGCTCCCTCCATCGCCGTCCCTGATCCCTTGAGGGCACGCCGTGAGGGTGAGAGGACAGGCCTCGCCAGCTGGAGGTCAGGTGTGTCTCTGAGGGAAGGGCAGGCTGACCTCAGCAGGAGCATTTTTCTCCCCCCTGACTATCAAGGAAACCTGGGGGAGGTGGCCAGATGCCTGTCCTCCGCACGGGAGGTGAGCCCCTCTCCGGGTGCCGTCCTTGCCCAGCACGTGTTGCTAAGGAATGAATGGTGAATAAAGCACACGGCCCAAACTCCTGCCAGGTCAACGGGAACTTGTGCTCCTGCACCAGCTGTGGGCACCCATGGCAGAGGTTGTGCTGCCCTCGGGCAGTGCAGCCCGGCTGACAGCAGGGCAGGAGCCCAGCAGCAACCACGGCGCCCCTGCCCATCCTCAGGCCTCTGCCCTCCCCTGTGGACGCTCAGACGCCCCCTTCCCATCAGGTTTGCTCTGCATCATTTGCAGGCAAGGGAAGTGCTTCATGGATGAAAGCAGCTGGACTGCCTGCTGCTCTGAGTCCTTTTAGGTGCCAGGAGCTCCTTGTATCCTCCCAGAAAGTCGTATTCTGCTGCTTAAAAGCCAGCTTTCCCTCTAGCAGCATCAGCAGCATGTTGAAGAGCCAACGCAGCTATGAGCCCTTCCCTTAGTACCTGTTCCCAGAGCTGTATTCAGCTGTGCAGCTTCCCCACGGAGAGCCAGAACAAAACCTGAAGGGCTCAAAGCAGGCAAGGAAAGCTTTGGTTTCAAACAGCCCACCTTGGCTAGGGACGAGGAGCAGACTTCCACACGGCTCGCTCTCTCCTTTGTGCAGCTGCGTGGGGAGCAGGCAACTTGCAAGAGGTCAAGACATCTTCATAATTGCTGGGGAACCTGACAGATTACTTTTCAGTGGCAAGGCTGCGATAAAGCCGCCCGTGGCTATCGCTAGCAGTAGGCAACCGGGGAGCACGCTTGAGCCAGCCGAGCTAATCAGGCCCAGCTACTTTGAGGGTCAGTGAGACGAGAGGAACTGCTTGTGAAGGGGCCTGGCTGGGCTAACATCAATCAGCATGTCTCCTCCTCCCTCCCCTGCAATACAGACCTTCTTGGTTAAGATATTCCACATATTGCTGGATTTTTGCAATTGAAGGCCTAGCCACAGAAAGCCACTGCCTGGTTTTGCCTCTGCAACGATGGGATGGGAAACCATGTGTGACCTTCTGCTTCCAGAATCCCGTAGGTGTTGGCCGCTACAATGTCACCAAGCATGAAAACTACCCTCGGAAGCTCAGGTACCAGTCCCTGTACCTGCACGACGCTCAGCGGTACCTGAGCAACCTGAAGCAGGACGCCTACCTGCTGTAAGTCTGACGTACGATGGGGAATGTAGCTGGTTTCACACCGGCCTGCAGGAAAACCATTCGGCTAAAGCAACTCTTGTGAGGCCAAGGGCACGTTGCTGATGCTTTACAACCGACGTGAGAGGCTAAATAGCAGAAGGGGTGGCTGTGGAGTTAAAGGGCTGCTGTGAGACTAAGGAACACTTGCTGGCCCCACTGCAGGTTTGCTCTGTGAATGAGCACGTTAATGTCTGTGAAAAAGCGAGGAGACCTCAGAGCTTCCCTGCCGTGCAAGGGCAGCGGGAGGTTAGAGAAGTACTGGCTACCCAGGCACTTCCAGGATACTACGGTGGTTGTTCTTCCACCTCGTGAAACGCAGCTTGTGTGCCATGGAGGTACGGATAAAGTTTCCCTCTCAGTTAGAGGAGGCAGCCTGGGAAGGAACTGGACAGGGGATGGGTGACCAGGCTTCCTCGATCCACTCCCAGCACCGGTTGATCAATGGCCTTGAACAAAAATCGCGTTCTCAGCCTGTGCCTTGGTTTACCCATTTGAAGAAGGAAGATAACAAGGCTCAGCTCCATCACAAAGGGCTTTGAAATCGCCAGGGTGAGAAGCCCCGTGAAGCAGTTCGGAACTGTGCTAATGAGGGACCTCAGGACAGCCCTCCGCTTTCACCTTTGCTTGTGGCCAAGATTAGCAAACTGCTGCGGTGGCACTACGGGCTGCAGCTCTGCAAAGGCTGTCTTGATCTCCAGAGAGTAGTTAGAAACGTGCCTTAGCTGAATATAACTTGACAGCTTTCAGTGGGGCAGCTCCGTTAGCTATCCTGTGATGAAGGAGGCACAATGAAATCGAGCTTTCAATATCGCCCAGCTTTGTTAAGTGTGCAGTTCCATTAGGAATAAAAAAAATGAAGAATCTGAACAGTGAGCAGGATGTTCAAATGCACCGAATTGCTCAATGATCAAACAGCGCTAGCTCCAAAATCACTTTTCAAGCTACAGCTGTACCTTCAAGGGAATAGGCAGGCTTTTACGAGCTCTGTTCACCTCCACGCTCATTAAGACTAATGAGATTAATCCGGCCAATAATTTGAGTCCACTGAATCACATCCTCTTTTCACAGTGAGCGGCTCAGGCCTGTTGCGAAAAACAATTGGAGAGATCTGATTTCTGCTCCACGCTGCCCAGACATTTGTGAAGAAATCACTCCTGCTTTCCACGTGTAAGGTGGTGCTGGGAAGCTCGGATCGGCAAATAAATCACAGACACGCCAGTAGAAGGGACGGTGTAGATGAGAATACTCGCAACAGGAGGTATGAAACAACTCTTGTGCTGTGGTAATAAAACACTCTTTAGACAATCATCACTCTAACTTGTCTGTTGAGTAATTATTATTATTATTATTTTTAATTTTCAACTTGACACAGTTGAGAAGAGGATGTCAGATAGTGTAAGTCAATGAAAGGAAGGTTTGCTGGCACACACGGGTCATTCAATATGTAGCATTTCCTTCCCCCTCAGGTCGCACTGCTCAAAGAAGTGGTACCTACGTGTTACGTGCATGCAGCACTGATCACAGCACGCAGATGAACACCCCAAGGTCTACTGCTGCAACTCAGAGAGCTGGGTCTGAGAAAACAATGCCATGGCAGCTGGGAGGGGTCAGGCTTTCTCCTACTGTCTGCGTACCTGTCCCGTGCTACCTCTGAAGTAGTTAGGTGCAAGCAGCTTCGCTACAAGATGTAACGCACAGCTCCACTTCAATTAACAGCTCAACTGCTTATAAGCAGCTGGAGGGCATTAGGGGGAATTCGGTGTAATCACTCCAACTTTTGTAGGGTATTAAGACCTGGAGGCAATGAACAAAGTGAAACGAACAGAAAGTTGTGTTGGTTGTAACAAAGGATGGCCATAAAAGTATACCATGAGTACGCTGGTTCACTTAGAGTTAACCTTTACGAAGTCTCATACTAGTGTTTAGACCGGACTGGAATAATTAAATTTAGGTGTAGTTACATGTTAGTTGTGGCTGATTAAGTATGCTAATTAATCTGCGATTACCCTTTGGTGGGAGAGAGTATTGAACACAGGTAAAACTATAGTAATTTAAAGAAATTGTGATTATTGTAAGAGAAAGGCAAGCAAAGGAAAAAGGAGGCCTCTGAAGGGAAATGCCTGAGCAGTGATGTGGGTGAGTACAGGCTATAGCAATCCTGCTGGGGTAGAAAAACAGAGGATTGCAAAACACAGCATAGGTCAGGGCTAAACATTTAGTTGGTTAAAGGAACATAGGACTTTAGCACCTAGATTGACGTTTCAGGGGAGTTTAGGCGTTTGGCAGCCTGGATTTTCAGGAGAAAGCACAGGAACTTCTGCCTGGAAGGAGCAGAGGAAGAAGATGTGAAAGCTGTGAGCAAGGTGTAGCAGGAGAGGAATACCTCCATCCACGCTTACAGAGTTGCCGTAAAGGCGTTTTTCAAAGAAACGGAAGATGTGGATGTAAAACTCCTCAGGCTGAAGAGGGCACTGTGTCTTCATCCTCACCTCTGCCGCTGGTCCTTCAAACCAGGGATCAGTTTTAACAGCGAGAAGAATGAGATAGGTGCTACAGCTAAATCCAAAATGTAGTTTTGTTCTCCTGTGCCACGAAATCATAGGCAGAGGGTGAGGCAAGGGGGAAAAAGCCACTCAGCATCATGAGGATCTTAGAAACATTCAAAGTTAATGTGACATAATCAAAGGGTTAAGGCTCAGCTACGAGGCGTGTCTTGGGGCAGAGATAAGGGGTCTTCAACGACATTCCTCCAAAGCTGTTTGCAGCGTTAGGCTGCTCACCTAACAGCCTCACAACACCTCTGCTCTCTGACCATGACAGCAGCTTTTCTCTGTAATTGCTGAGCACTTGTAACAATACAATAAGCACAAGAAAGAATAGACAAAACTGTTAAAAAGAAAGCTATAATTCATTAAAAGACACCACTTTGGACAGTACACGGGCCACATTTTTATTTTAAACAGCTTTTACAGCCAAAAATCAAGACCAGCAGCAATTATGCATGTGCGGGACTGGTACGGTTGCAGTACCGAATCACACCATACCAAGTTTGCCAATAAATAAAGGAATGAAAAAACAAGTACAGTGCATACCTAAAGGTCATCAGTACATAAGTGAGAGAAACACAGCTTAAGTAAAAGTATTTGCGTATTCTCTAGCTGCTTTAACGTTGCCCTTTAAGAACTAACCAAACCAACTCTTGCTCTGCACAGATCATCTTACAAGCGCTGGGCTAAATCATAGCTTCGCACAGGAACAAAGAAGTCGCTCTTGTGCCGTTCCCTCGCAGGGATGGGAAGAGAAGATCACAAATCTGAGGATCAGCGTTTGCCTTCCCGGGTACCCCGAAGCCTGGAGCGGTGTAGCGGACGCTCCTGGATCACTGACACAGCTCTGCCTCCTGCCTGGCCAGCTCCGTGGTGTGGGCAGCACCGCAGGCGCTGCGCTGGCTGTGTCTCCCCTTGGCAGGCCACTCCTGCTACCCAGCCCCCTGGCAGGGCTTTCAGGGGTACCTTATTCGCACGGAATTTGCCCGGCATGCATCACTGAGTAACAGGCCGAGCTTAATCTCGTTACTGCTTTATCATTGGTTTCATCTGGACCATAAACATCCATCTATCAATAAATAAAATCATTGGTTTAGCACTCAAATAAAAATTACAAAGTTTCCCACTGCAAACCATTTAAAGAGGTCTTCGCGTTCCCCTCTGTGCCACCCTCAAAAAAAATTACTCCCTCAAGCTCAGCAGGGTTTAGGATAACAAATTTACGTACTGCTTGGACAAGACAGGGGCTTAGTTTGGCACCACGTTTCCAGCTATGGAGTCAAAGCACTTCCACGCCTCTGCACCTGACTGCACGAAGTGCACATCTATGCTGTTTCCACCAGCATGCATCAAAAGGGGAAATCCAACAGTACTTACTATCGATTTCCTCCCCAGGTGACTGAAACAGTCCTTTTACAAAGCCTATCAGCCTAATCTAGCTAAAATTCAAAGCAAAAACGTTCTTCGAGTCAGAACCAATGCCTGTGTATACCGAGCTTCCACAGCAAGCTTTCTTCTTACCCACAGCCACTTGCTCTAACAAACCTTGTAAAAATAAAGCCTTAAATTGTGAGGACACGCTTCCTTTTCCTGCTGGACAGGACAGAATGGTCTCAAGTGACCCATGCCCTCCTCCAACTGAGTATTTATAAGGCACTAAAATTAAGCAAAAGCAAAAAAAAACACCAACAAAACCAAACCAAAAAAACAACCAACAAAAGGCAAAACCAAAAAAATCCAAATAAACTGACCCACAACAAGTAAAAAACTGAAATTAATACTTGCCTATATGAAATAGCAGCATTTTTTTTCAGCTGTACAAAGCCAGAACAATGACAGTTTGAGGCAAAAAAACCCACATACTATTAACCATTAAAGAAGTAACCCTATATCCACTTACATTTTATAATCAGAATCAGCACAAATCTGACAGGCACAAGTAAAAAGCATTTGCTTCACACCTCAACGCTCAGTTTTGGAACCGAACCAACTGTTGGCGAGTTTAACTGAGACTGCAGCACGGGATAACCCAAGCAACCCAGAACCACGCAGCATCATGCGG
The DNA here is from genome assembly GCF_964211835.1 of Anser anser. Classification (NCBI taxonomy): domain Eukaryota; kingdom Metazoa; phylum Chordata; class Aves; order Anseriformes; family Anatidae; genus Anser; species Anser anser. The sequence goes on from NC_139728.1 coordinate 27,151,124, forward strand.
CGCTGCACAGCCAGGTCGCGGTACTGTTACTAAGCTGTCCTACAGGTTACTGACCGGGGGCAAATGTTTCCAACATCATGATTAATTTGACAATTAATTCAGCTTTGGCACCTATTTCTGTCACCTCCTTACCATTTTCAAAAGTAATTTTAAAAATAGCTATAGTGTATAGCCGGTGTTGCTTCGGTGTCATCTTTTCCAGTTATTTTTCTCGTGTTTGGAACTGGGTGAATTCACCCATGTTACTAAATTAGATCCAAGATACAAAGGCTAGCACTTCAGATCTCTTAAAAACAATCACTTTGAGTTTGGAAAAATGGTTTTAAAGCATCCTAAGAAATACTAAACGTAAGTTTATAAAGCATGAATTCATATCTTTAAACGTCAACAAGAATGAGCTTATTTGGAGGCAATAAAGCTTTTCTTTAAAAAGGATATACTGACTAGCTAGCTATAGGTAAATTCATCTTTCCCTGATTGCTTAATTAGGTCATTCAGGCTCAGTGCCTGGCAGCTTTGCAGATTTTGTCATACACTTCTGGAAAGGCATCCTTGCAATTCATTTGCTCCCTCAGCTTGTGGTATAACGAGCCATCAAACATATCCCAGAACTCCTCACGGGTCATATAGCAATCTGCATACAGCATCTGGAAACTGAAATTTAAAAAAAAAAAGGAAGAAAGAGACAGATTCAGTATTAATTGTGCCGCAGGGTTTGAAACAGAATCAAAAAGAAAACAGGGCAAGCTATGAAGAGCAAACATTCAAAAAAAAAATGCTTTTTAAAACCAAGCAAATCTAATTGCTCACATGGATTGTGCTGGGACACTCAGCCAATTATATTTTGCGGATTTAATGTTATCATGGTTTCTCTTCCAAGAGTAAATAACATTTGATGGTGTAAACAGCAGAATACTGATACAGTCATTTTGGTAAAGATGGGAAAAGAAAGCAACCGAAATTACTGCTGCTTTTAATATTTTGGTTCAGAAAATGTCTTCAGCCATCAGTGCACCGCCACTTTTATTAGTTTTGCTACTACAAAGAGAAAAGGAGAGGAACTAAAAAATGTATATAAAACAGTGGTTCATATTTAGACCTCCTAACTATCTGCAGCCAAATCTTCCAAAACTGTGTATTCTCACAGCTTGTGCTCGCAGAGACACAAGTCTGGAGAGAACTTCAGAAGTTGCCCCAAACCAGGAGTCTGGCCCCCAGCACCGAAAACCACGCATGACCTAAATGATCCCTAACAAATACTTTTCTATCTGCTTTGGAAAGCCTGCATTCCTTTTTCTTCTGTTGAAAGCTTTTTAATTTCAGCTTCAAAAAAAAAAAGCTTTTTTTTTTTTTTCCTGCATGCTTTCTTATGATCCATGGAGATACAGTCATGGCATCTCATACCAGCCAGCATTACAAAATGCATTCGAGACAGTGGTGTGTCCTTTTTGTTTTTAAAGATTTCTTTGAACTCAACACCGAGACTAAAACTGTGAAGGAAGAAGCCTGCCAAATTAGACTAGGGCAGGACTATAAGTTTATAGGGTAAATGAGGCACGGTGTAACAGAAGTCCATTTACAAAAACAAACGGAATCATTATTTAGCTGTGGATTCATTCTTACTCACTTTTCTCTCCAAAATGCAGCTACCATCAGAGTACGGCAGTAAAATACAGGTACATAAAAGCTCTGTTGTGGTTATGAACTGTGAGATCAAGCTTTTATACATTGTTTATTTTCCAGTGACAGGTACAGAAGACACTAAACTCGGTTAGTAAAGAGAATTAAATTAAAAGCTTAATTTCAAGTTAATTAAAAAAGCTTAAAATTAACTTTTGGTTGCTTTGTTCTCTGGCAGATGACTTATTATAGGTAAAAGTCATTTACATTCTCCAAATCACCTAGAAGCAGACTCACCACTGTTACTCAGACACATGGGACAGAATCACTGTTAGACTGAGAAATAGGTCAAAACAGAAGTGGAGTTAACTTATCCTGATGGTGTAAAAATACCACGTAGTTGGTTTTTTGCTCCTGAAAAACAAGTAACTGCTTCTCTACTGACACTACTACAGCAAATTAGGCTGGCACGAGCCGCTGACAGATGGTGGGTGCATGTCTCACTGTGGTCCTGTGTAACGAGGAGTGGGGCAGGGAAAAGGAGGCTCTGAAAGCGCCACTTGTGAGAGGAAGGGCTCCCACCGCCGCCTAGGGATGAGGGGGAACAGTCAAGGCTCAGCTCCCTGCACGAGGGCGCACCAGCCAAGGACAGGGCAGAGCTGCCACACGCGCTGCCAGGACCGCAGGGAGCGGGACAGCCCCAAGGGCAGGCCGGGAAGCTGTCCAAGCTCTAACAGCCTGCGGGATTCCTGAAGGGCCTGTGGCCAGCTGCGGCCAGCACAGCACTTGTGCTGCCCCTGCTCTGAGCCGGCCTCCAAACCAGTCAGCCTCAGTGTGCAAGCTCAGCGGCTGCCTTCCCAAGGACGGGGCTGGCTAGCCTTGCTGAGCGGTCACCAACGCACGCTAGCACCCGTTCAGCACGGCAGCTGGTTTACAACTGGTTTACATGCCCGTCAGCGCAGACCTGCTGAGGTCTTTCTGCTTGCGTGGACATATTTTGTTGCAGCACATTTTACTCCCAGAGCAGTCCAGAGCTGCAAGGATGCATGGGTGACCCGTTTGGAAGCTATCTAGCTCCCAAACACACTGCCAAGAACTTCAGCCAGCGAGCCCGTTTATTAGCTTGGCTTTGCAATCAAATCACTGAAGTCGCAATTGTATTTAAAAATTGTAACATCAAACCTAGTAATTAAAGTTAGCTTTTCATTATTGTGGTTGTTTAATTATTGCGATATCAAAGTGCCGTACTGTGAAATAAATGCGATTAAACTCCACGGCTGTAAGTTATATGGCACTATTACCACGCTAACGAGTGGGAACCTTACCCATGCACGCTTCTTACAAACTTTTCCATTTGCCTCATTGAAGCCCTGGCTTCAAACTGTTTCCTTTTGGGCTCTCCATAAGCTCCGATATCCACGTAGAGCTCTGTTTCGTTCCCTTTTGGGTGGACCATACCAGGATTATTGGGCAATATGAAAGGGCATAACCAAAGAGGGTATACCTGCGGAGGTAAGAAAACATCCTGTCAAGTAGCTTAAATGACTGTTTTGTCGAAAAGATCTCTTAATAAAGGTGACAAAATGAAGAAAGAATTAAGAGGACATTGTCCCAGTTTGGGAGCAGATCTTACACAGCTCTTCCTTTCCCGTTCTCTAGCTGTGGTTTTTAGATCCACTTTCTAATGACAGTAACACAAACTAATTAAGATGCTCAGAATATGTGCAGTGTGCTCCAGGAATTACATCCGCCCCTCGCCCCCCCAAATCCTTAAAGACCAGAATGTACCTTTAAAATAGAAATGACCCCCCCCACCCCAATCCCAAAGCAAAAGCTGAATACATTCTGAATAAAAAGGGAACGAAGTGTTTTCTTTATCAGGTCAGTCCAAAATTGAAATAGCCAAATTTGTACTTCTTATACAAACTAAAATAAATCCAGAAACAAAAACAAGAAAGGGAAAATAATTTCCACAACATGATTTTAGCATGACTGCCAGTGATTTACGTGAAAAAAAAAATCAATTCAAGTCTTACTAAGTGATGAAATCTTTTAGAAGTGCTGGCCTTCTACTAGAATTTGAATGTCATGTTTATATTCGTCAGAAAGCTACGTTCACTCCTTCTGCAGCCTTGTGTCATGGACTTGGAAAGAACAGTACCACCCTGATAAGATAATGACCTTTCCCACAAGCAGACTATTATGCTTTAAAACCAATAGTCACAGTCCTTGTGATGCGCAATTTGAAATTCGCTGCAGTTTAAAAATGGGTGTTCTTACATTAAGGTCAACGTGGAAGGTTTGGATAGATTTTTCAAGGCTCTTCATCGGGACCAGCATGTCTTGTACAACGTGATGCTGCTCGTACAGCTTTCGGATCGCTTCTCCTTGGGTGAGTTTTAACAAAGAGATTTTTGGAGGAACCATCCAACCAAACAGGTAACGGAAAACGGGGTTATTGCCAAAAGGAATGATATCCTTTAAAGAGGAAAGAAGAAAAGTTTGACTTAGGAACATGTAAGTGAAGCAAAAGACAATGCCTAAGAATCCTCAGAGCAACGTTAAATGAGATTTTCAATAAATTTAACTGCTGATACTTTTGCTGAGCTATTACAATACAAACAGGAACTAAGAGAGGTCTGGACTGAATTTAGCTATACAGCCCATTCCTAAGCCTCTTCTGCTTATGACGAATGATTTTCAGAGCCATATGAATCCCAGTACACAGTCAGCCCCAAATACTTTCAGAAAATGAAGTTCCAAGAGAAGTAGGCTATTATCTTAAAAATGGGTGGAAGGAGCTCATAAGAAGCTAAACTTGCAAAACTCCTGCAAGAGCTGACACGTACAAGATCAGGTCTTCAAAGAATGTTACAGCTGTAAAATGTGAAGTACTTTCTGCATAGCAAACTCCTGCTTAACTTCTCCAGCAGCTGAAAGGATTTGGTATCTCACTCCGAAGATTCAAAATGTAGCAATAGTAATCTTCCAGCATGCCAAATAAAAGTTTTGCATAAATGCACATCACTACAAATGCATTCATGTAATTGAAATTAATGATGCAACTAAATAATGATCATTATGAGTTTAGGCAGGGCACATTTTCAGCCACAATTGACACATTCATGTTTTTTCCACCGTTTGTCTTTGGAAATCACTTAGTAGGCGTAAAATCTTAATGCTTAAATATGTATTTACATTTTAAATTCAGAAAAGCACTAAAACCGAAATTAGGAAGTTATGATACAATGCCTTAAATATAAAGTAGTGACTTTGGATTTGTTTTGCGCAAATACAGGACTTTACATTTGCCATGGACTTCATTGGGTTTTTTTCTGCCATTCAAGACAGAAGTGTTGCCAAGGGGAAGAAGGCACGTTGTACCTACACTGGGAAAGAGCGGAGTAGCTTTCCGTAGATGTTATTTTAATTTTGGAAGTGGTCTCACCTGGAGTTCCCAGAAGATGCTACGTGTATGTCTATGGTAATAATGTCTCGAGGGAATGTATTCAATTCCAGTCCTGTCAGCTTTCAAATACTTCTCCACATGCTTGAAGAACCATGGCTTGTAGTAGTTGCCAATTCTGTTTATCTACGAGGAAACATACACTCATTAGCAAATCCCAACATAGAAAGACAATGACACCTTACCAGACAACATTAAGTACGTTCCCGAAATTCCTTTACCATGAAGGATCAATGTTATATCTTCTGTGACAGTTCAAATGAGACTGTCTCAAGAAATCTAGAAAGCCTTCCTTTCTCCTTCTTCCAGCCACATGCATGGCTCCCTCTTACCATTCTTCTCACGATGGAGAATTTAAACGAGGCTTGCATGTTATGAGAGGGTAATAAGAGACCATGAATGTGACAGAACCAGATTCCTAAGACACTGACCTCTCAACCCATCATTAACCCAAAGCCCCATTATGGCAGAGGAGAAACATCCAGGTTGAGCGATGCAGTGAGCAGACAGGCATGTTTATAGAATGGACGTGCCGATTTGTCTTACTAGTAGTATTAACTGCATTAAGAGCGTGCTGGGGAAAGAGTTACTCTGAATTACTGCAGGTTGAAACAGAGTATATGTAAAAAGATACTTCTCTTCCTCCCTGGGTACTGCAAAGCAAAGGCAGATTAAATTATTTGCAGTAATAAAGGAAATCAATGGGTCGCTTCCCATCAATTGAAGAGATTTGGAGTACAGACTCTGTTGTAATAACAAAGAGCTGCAATTTAAAACATCCTGGCGGACAGATCTAAGTTTTCATCCCATATTAAGAGATTGTTCTAATCTTATAATGATTCTAGTTTTATAATGTCATATGGTAGCGTAGCTCCAATTAAACCTTGGGGGCATTGTTTTCATTGTGAGTAACTTCCCTTTAGTTACCTTGCTTTGTTCAGCTTCATCAGTCAGGACTCCTGTCATGATGACTGCTTCGTCCAAAGAATATACAAGTCCTTCCACAAAATTATTCTCCTTTTTCTTAGACTCTTCAGTAAACTTTTCACAAATATTCTGCAGTCCTCTTACAGGCTTATAATGGATTTTGACGTATTTCTTGGCAGGAATCATTTTTATTTCTGCTGCAACCAGGAAACCCAGAGTACCACAAGACCAAGGCACTGCATAAAATAGGTCTGAATTTTCAGTCTGCAAAAAGTATGTCATACTAAATCATATATCCATACTGACAACGGTCAATGACATTGTAAATGATAGCAAAATAACATTTTGTCTTACTGGTGAACATCTCACAAGGCTTCCATCAGCAAGAACAAGTTCATAGGCCACACAGGTATGTTGAAAAAGTCCATAGATATGGGATGAAGACTCAATGCCGGTTCCCATGATCAAACCACCTTGTTGAGAGAGCACATAACAAATCAAATGAAACACACTTCAAAATGAACGTGATTTACGAGAACAAAGCTCTGCTTTTAAGCTCTGGGTGTGGTTTTTAAGATTATTTGGAAAAAGGAAAAAATAAGTGCTTGTAACACAAATGCCTTAACAGAACAGAGTTCAACAGAGTATTTCAGGAAACTTTTAAATAATGCAAGGCGTTACTGCATAAAAGCAAATGAAAATGCAGCAAAATCAATCAGTTTCTTGTCAACACAACAACCCTTACCTACTGTAAGGTCATCGAGCTCTGGCACCACAGGAATAGTCCAGCCCATAGGATTCAGGTACGCAGTCAACTGGCCCATGGTGACCAAAGGTTCCACACGAACAACCTGAAAAGCCAAAAAAACCAATCCTCCCATCAGGCATAAGCTAAGTGTTTGGCATTAATGATGACAAACCACGGCTAACTGGATTGTACACCCATCTGTTATCAGAATTCAGAGACTTACTTCCCCAAGAGCGCTACTAAAAATAGTTGAAACTGTTTAGTGATTCCTCCTCTGCCTCAACATCTTGTTGCTCAGTCCCCAAGCCCATAAATCAATCTGGGCTTTTAGACTTCAGCACATAAAACTAAGCAATCCCATATGCTGTTTTTTTGGACAGAGTGATCCAAGCGCACGTTGTAAAACCCGAATATCGGTGGGTCTACAAAACCTACTGCCACAAAAATCCTTTGTTCTTTATGGGATCCTGCTCTTGAGCTACAAACACGGTAGAAAACGCTGTAGGCTTCAGTTTCATGGAAGCGTTGCGAGGAACGTTACCCGTCTTTCGCTGTCCACTTCCAGGACGTCCATGAGGTTGATCATGATGTTCTTGTGGACCTTCTTGTACTTCCCCACACGGAGCGACACGGTCAGCCAGCCGGGCCGGCCGGTGCACATGTACCTCTTGCTGCCTTCATTTTTCCACTCCCGCACCTGCAAGCAGCAACACCACAGCAACGCTTTGAGAACTCAGACGCCTCCAACAGCGTATTTTTCCTTCGGCGTGAAGAAAACGTTCATAAACATTGCCATTCCCCCAACGGGCGGGTGACCGACCCCGGCTGCCTCAGAGCGGTGAGGTCCCCCCGCAACCCCAGAAACTTACAAGCGAAATACCGCCGGAGGGGGGCAGCTACGAAGGGGGAGAGTTTCTAAAGCCCTACAGCTTTGGGGTTTTCTGCCGGGGCCCCAAAATCGAGCCACGGACCCGTTTTGAGCCCCCCCAGGGCCCCCGGCACGGGGCGCGCAGCCCGTTTCACGCCCCCCCCGCCCCCCCCAAGCCCCGCGGGCGCCGTGCCCGCCCCGTCAGCCCCGGGGCGCTGTGAGGGGCCCGGTGCCGCCCCCCGGCCCCACCTGCCCCTGGATGTGCCGGACGCGCTGGGCGTGCAGCCGCGGGGCGCTGTGCAGGCGCCGCACGGCCCAGGCGCGCAGCTGGTAGTACACGTCGAAGAGGATGGAGAGCGGCAGGAGGAAGAGGCAGACGAAGACCCAGCGGTGGTGCACCAGCACGGCCTCCAGCCCCCGGTGCCGCACCCACAGCAGCAGCAGCAGCAGCCCGGCGCACAGCGACCACAGCGCCGACATGGCGCCCGCCGGCCCGCCCGACCCCCGCCTGGCCACCGGCCGCGATCGCGACCCGCTCCCCCCCGCTCCCTCCGGTTCCTCGCGCCCCGGCGCTAGGACCCGCGCGCCGGAGCCGCCCCCGCGCGCCCCGCGCGCCCCGCGCCGCCATTGGCCGCCGCCCTGAGGCGAGGGGAGGGGAGCGGCCAATGAGGGCGCTGCGGGGAGATCGGACCAGGCGCGGGGGGCGGTGATTGGCTGGGAGGGGGCGGGCCCCGCTCGGCGCTCGGCGAGGCGGGACCGGGAGCACCCCGGGGGGGGGGGGGGGAGCGGGGAGGGGCGGGGCTGGGGGCGGGGTCTGGGGGAGGGGGCGGGGCTGGGGAGGGGGCACAAGGGGGGGGGCCTGGGGGGGCAGGGGTGGGGAGGGGGCGAGGGGGGGGCACCCCCAGGGGACGGGGATGGGGAGAGGGCCCCAAGTGGGGGCACCCTTGGGAGACCAGGAATGGGGAGGGGGCAAGGCGGGGGCACGCCCAGGGGGGCGAGGCTGGGGTGGGGGCTCCAGGTGGGGGCACCCGTGGGGAGATGGGGATGGGGATGGGGATGGGGACGGGGCCTGAGGTTCTGGGACCCCCCCCTGGGTCAGGGGCTGGTGCCATCGGGGGACAAGAGCCCAGGTCCATCAGGTGACAGACAAGAGCCCAGGTCCATCGGGTAGCAGGAGCCCAGGTCCATCAGGCTGCAAACAGCCCAGGTCCATCGGGGGACAGACAGGAGCCCAGGCCCATCAGCCTCCGTGCCAGGGAGCAGCCCCAGTGGCACAGGGACAACCCCGTCACAACGCTGCGGGGTGCAGAGCCCAGCCACGGAGGTGCCCCGTGGCCCCCCGGCACAGAAACACAGCACTGAGGTGTTGCATGAGGATGCCACCAGGACACCGACGTTGCCACCCCATGACATGGCGTGCTGGTGTGCCGGGTGGTGCCTCTCCCGCTCTGACAGCAGGATCAGCACATTTGGCTGCCGCAGGAGGTACCGAGCAGCACCAGACAGGGAGGGGTTGGTGCATCACGGTTCAAAGCTCAGCTGCAGCAGGTAGCCGCACCTCGTCGTCTCCTTCGGAAAACGTGGAGCCGCTGTTCTCAGCCTTGTTTGTCCTTCTGTCCCCCTGATTTTATCAAAAAACCGATCTGCAACTTCGCTGCTCCGACGTCTTGAAATGGCGTCCCGATTTCCAGGCTAACTTCATTCACAGACAAATTGCATTTATTGCATTTGCGGCCAGGCTGTACATTGGTGCTTTTCCTTCTTGTATCTGAATCGATGTTATCTGCTTTTGTTTACCAATTTGCCTGCTGGCTGGAATTATGCATGACAAAGAAGTTTCCCGTGCTCCAGGAGAGGTTATTTTAACCTCTCTGAAGGAGCTAAATAATTGTGCTTGATCTGAGAGTGATCAAGTGCAGGGCTTATTGGGTAACAACATCATTTATTCATAAGGAGATATTTATACCTTTGGTGTAAATACTACTTTGAAATTGTTTTTTTATGAAGATCCATTAAAAGCGTTTATAACGTTTTCCATGCTCCGCTCTTGTTTTTGTAAGGCCCTAGGCAGCGGGAAGGGAGCAGGTGAGCTTAAAGACTGCAGTGCGAAAACGTGCTTTGAAATAGAGAAATGAATCATTGTTAAGATCACAGTGAAATTGCCTATGTACATACCGATGCCAAGCACAGAAGATACAGGAATCGGGAGGGGATGAGGGAAGGGGAGGGAGATTTTTTTTAAGGCTGGTATTTTTCAGTTTTAGTTATTTTAGGCGTGAGCAAAACATCATCCAACAACCCATGTAGGCTTAGCAAAACATCATCTACAAATATGGTCTGAAAAGCTGAGATTCCCCTGGTATCTTCTGTAAGACTAAAACCCCAATTCTCTTCAATTACCATTTTATGTGTGCTTAAGCTGTTGCTGCTTCTTAAAAAAGCAGTCCTCTTCCCTTCCTCCCCGCCCTCCCTCGCCTGCCATCCCTTCCGCCCACTCGTGCTGTTCTGGGCATGCTGTGCAGTACAAATGCTTCTGCTGTCACTCTGTACAACGGGTTGGAGAACCCATCTGACTGAAGAATTAAACTGTTTTTGAAATTAATCTCTTCCTGCCCGGACCAGCTCCCTGATGGAGTTCAGCCCGCGCACACACTTGTGAGGGTGGAGCGCAGGGAGCAGAGCAGGGGCTTCTCACCGGCTGCGTGGGGTCACCCATCTCCTCGGTGAGAGCTCATCACAGGTCGCTCTGGCAGGACTTTGTTCGCTACAAAAGCAGGTCTTAGCAATAACTGTGCAAAGGCTTTTGGACAAAGAATTAAAAGACGCAGCTATTTTTCGAAGGAGACAGCTAAAGGGACATGGTAATAGCGTACAGAGCATTGGAGCTGCAGAAAAAAAGTAGGCTGATAACTTCTGTCTCCGTAAGAAAAGTATCAAGAGGCATTCAGTGGTAGCAGAGACAGGCATTGAAAACAGTGAGAAAGCCCTTTTTTCATGCGATCTCACTTAGCCCTGGTACTGGCTGCCACGGAGCTGCTGTTGGGTGGCACCAGGACATCGAAAGGATGGGCATTTTAACAGCAATTACCGTGAAAACAGAACGAGAATTTTGGAAAGGCTGCAAGCCTTCTTAATTCAATAAATAAACTAGCCCATGGGTACTAGGGGCTAGGAGTACATTTCCCTAATCACCTACCACCACATTTCCTGCATGCTTGTTTGTTTGGCATGGGGTTGGTACAGTCAGAAGTGGGACGTGGTTTCAGAGGGTTCGACCACTGCGGCGCTCAAACTGGTACGTGAGAAGCTCCCTCTACTGAGAAAACCAAAGTATTTTCGGTCGCCTTGAATAAAAAGTCTGTCGGAGGCCGTAGCTGCAGTGGGGCTTTCTGTGTGACACCGGCAGGCTGACACGTGCTATTTGGGCTATGGGCTGAATGAATCCTGAGCAGCTTGCTTTCATCCTGCAAATGAAGAAAAATGTAAAATTTCAGCCTCGGGGCTTTAAGGAAAAAAATACAGGGGAAAATTATCAGCTGTTTTATCGACTGATGATAGCAGAACAAATGCCAGAATATTCCAGAGGGATGACTCGCAGTGCTGCATGACTTCTGAAAGAACAAAATCACTTTATGGCACTTTTTTAAAGCAAAAATCAAACCAGCCTGGTCTGGGCAGTGCTGTGTGCGGGGAACGTGTCTTTCTCAGGGCTGTCCGGGCAGGGAGGCGTGAACCCCACCTTACACCTGACAGCCACATGCAGGGCTGGGGGCACTTTCCAGGGCAAAGAGCACTAAACCCTTTAGACAGAGTAGGTGTAAATGGAAAACAGCCGGTGTGAGGGGCCAGCCTGTCTAAAGAGCAGGGACTTAGGAACCGGAGTGGCTCCGTGTGAACCTCCTACACCTGGATGCACATTTGGGAGGCCCAGTAGGGCACAGGAGATTTCAAAATATAAGGAGACATAAGGACCCATTTTCTATTGATGTTTGGTTCATCAGACCTACATGCTGCACCTTAGAAAACCTTCTCTTTAGAGAGTCTATGTGAAGAACGTGATTTATCTTACATTTCACTCATACTTCAGGTGAGGGAGAAGAGATGCTCGACGACTTGAGGAGGAGGAGGACAGCAACTGTGGTGGCTGTTGGAAAGCCCATCAGAAAGGGACAATGGGATTGTAGTTGCTTTATGAACTGTTGAGTACATCTCAGGGAAAGTGAAATCTCATGTGAAGGCTTAGACAAGGACCTTCAGGGTGATTAGGCTATTTGAGGTGTAGGTGGGTTGAATGCAACATGGAAGATCTTGTCTGACACCTGTGATGGCGATGGAAGAATTGGGATAGGGTCTTCAGGTGGCTGTAGCCCGGCCTGCTCTGCACACCTAGACCTCAGGTTGACGTTGCTCCTCCTTCCTCGCGTTCCCCTTGTCCTGTGAGGGCCGCACTCACCCTGTTTGCACCGGGAAGGGCTTCACCAAAAGAAGGAATATTGCTGGTGCTGCAAGGCGGGACAAGGAACCAGAGATGCCTGGGCTGTACCCTGTGTGCCTATGTATTGGCTGTGCTCCTCCAGCAACGAGTTACCGGGGATGGCTGGTGGGATCCCGGCAGTCGTCCTGGGAGGAATCAGACGTAGGATGAGAAGTCTGGGACATAAGTAATGGGGCCCAGCCTTTGGTGGCCGTGCGCTGTGGTAGGAAGCAAGGTCAGCTACTGGCCAGTGCGTTCACGGAGCTGCTGAAAAAATGTGCCACAGAACTTGCGAGAGCTCTCGTGTATTGCCTCTGACATGCATTAAATCCAGCTTTACGGCTGCCTGTGAAAAGATACTCTGCCTGGGATTTATAAAAAGAATCACTTAGCAAAACAGAGAGCTGGGCTGGGAAAGGAATTCAGCCCTGCCTTCATTGTCACTGGGGCCGGTGTCCTCAGCCACAAAACCGAAAGGGCTGTGACAAGGTGGCTGCGTGGTGGTGGTGGTTGGCGAAGGAGCTGGGGATCCAGCTCTGGAATTGCAAGCTGGGGTGGGCCACCACGAGACCTTGGGTGTGAGCGGTGGAGGAGAGGCGGCTGTCAGGCAGTGCTGGTGAACCTCGAGCTGGCTTCGTGGCCCACTGGGCACGCGGGTGCCAGAGGGTGAGCAGGGGCAGCGGCTGGAGAAGCTCATGATATAGCGGACACGTGTGCCCGTGGCCTCCAAGATGCCCAAGGTGAACTTTCTGTGAAGGCAGTTGTGGACCACAGCTGGCGGGCAGCAGGTTTGGGGGAGCCTCTTCCACCGCTGGCCTCCAGCCTCCTCCTGCCTGCAGGGGCAAGCGCTGTGGGAACATGCAGAAAGCATTCAGGGCTAATGTGATGACGAAGGCTTCCAGAGGAAAACACTGCAAGATATTTTACTGTTAAGGCCAAATTTTTCTCCTGTTCTCAGCTCCTAGCACGTGTGTTTAGCCTCCTAGTGCCGGATGTACTTGTGGGCCCTTTTCCTCCAAATAAAGCTACGACTTTTGCTGCCTTGGCTGTTGCTGTTCTTCCCTTCTGGTGCTGTCACTCAGTCACCTGTCTGCTTTCATTTATTTCAACATTTTAAACATTTTACGGGCCCACTCCCAGATGATGTAAAGTGCTAAAACTCCAGGCCACGCTCCAAAAACATCAAACTGCAACTCAGTGTAGGATCTAGACCTTTGGGTTTACTTACCTAGGCGAAAGAAAAATGGAAATGTTTTATGGAAAGCAAAAAATGGAAAAGAAAGCTGAAACCAACAGTTGGCTATATAAGGATTGCATAACTATTATAGTTACCTCGCATATCCTTTTTATAAGTGAAGCCATCACAGCCAGGTAAGTTAATAATTAAGGGTGACAAAAATATACCATTGTTCCAATGATAAGGAACTGTATTAGTCTTATCAAGGCTAAATGGAGGCATATTTAGTACGGTTCAGCGTTGTGCTGATGGACCACAAAAGCCCTTTTTTCACTAGAGAGCTCAGGATAGAACCAGGCCAGAAGCTGATTACTGGTATCTGTTAAGTCATTTCACTTCCCTCTCAGTTGCTCATCTTCTTTTGATTGCAGATGTGCTTTTGTCACAGCCCACGTTGTGAAGCAGCTCTCAGGGCTGTGAAGCTGAGCAGGAGGAAGCAGGAGGCTTTGGGAAGAGGGTTATGCCCCTTTCTATCAAGTGGTGGGACACTCTCCTGTGTGCACATCATCTCACAGGGATCCAGAACTCAGACTGAGGACTGGATAAACAGGCCGGTCCTCACCCCTGCAAACAAATGATCGGCAAAGGTCCGTGCGTGGGAAGGTGATGAGGGTGTGGCTGATCGGTCTCTTAATACAAGAGCTTCCTGTATAATTCTTGGTTATAGCACTACCTACTAAAGCAAGACAGCAATCCCAGTACCTCCCAACACGATCCAAAACAATATTTTCATACCTTTATCAAGCGCACAAATGTGATGGCCACAAAACAGTGCCTTTTCTATACCCACACTCAAATTTTGTGACTCTCGAAACAGCTCTGAGGACGGGTGAGCACATGGATCCTGTCTCCAGCCCGTGTTAAAGCCTGGGCTCACTTCTCAAGTCTTGCGTACCGAGCTGCAGACTCACACAGCCGTTTTCTGTCTCTTTCTGCCCTCTCCATCCACAGCGAGGCCCATTTATTTTTGCAAAACACTTAAGAAAAGCCAATCAGCCCCTAATACTAACCAAGAGCCTGTAGTAAGCTCTGAACCTCATTGTACTCAGGTGTCCGACCGCATCCACACGAATGCTGATGGCAGGGCTGGCTCGAGGCAGGTTGTGCTGGGGGTGGCACAGTGAATCACCGGAGGAGGAGAGCCTTCCGTCCAGAGAGAGCTGACAGTTTCCTGGCACAGCGGTATTTACACCTCCGGGGAAGTGAAACTACACTCTTTCAAACAAGATGAACAGCCAGACTCGCTCCTAGCTAAGGAAAGGACAGGGTACGTTTTGGGGAGGGAGGTTAACACTCAAAGTCCTGGAAGGCTTCATATGGAGATGGAGCAGGGAAGCCCCTGGGCTCCATCAGGGATGGCACATCTCCGGCTCAGGGATGCCACTTTCTGGGGGGACTTTCCCTCGCTCAGTCTGGCTCTGACACATTTAATGCCATTATGGAGAAGTTTCAGCTCTTTATTTCCCAAGCTATCGTTTTTGCAGGATTTAAAAATTGTCTGCAGTTACCTAGAAATACGGTTAAGAAGATGTAAACGCTCCAGGTAAAAAGCGAGGCAAGGTGTGCAGGGAGAAATTACAGCTTTTACTAGGCCAAGAGACAAGGCTGAGAGCAGGCTTTGAAGGCAGCAGACAAACTCCTGGGCACAGCAGTACAGCTGGAGCAGCATCACTGCTGCTGGATGGAAGAGGGTGATCTTTGCTGTTTGCAACAGAGACCACGCGATGTGAAGAAAAGAGAGCCAAACGAAGCATCTACTGCCTACACTCGTGGAAGAAACAGCACCTTTCCCAAAGGTCTCGAACCCTGTAGCCTGCAGACTACCAGGTGCTGACCAAAAAACTCTGACCTGCAGAAGGGCTTCCCTGTCTGAAAGTGTGTTTGTTTTTTTCCCAGCCGTATATTCCTCACACTGATAAAAGGTGCTCCCTCTCCTTTCAGCCATACTTTGCTTATCTCCTCAGGCCACCATGGCTAAAACACAAGTTTTTCAGCATTCACTGGTGGTGTGATATCCCTCTGCAACCACACAGCTCATCACACCAGCGCCAGCAGTGCTTGTAGGCAGCCCGACACCAGGCCAGAAGGTGAGGTAGTGCAGGAGGCACCGGGCAAGGAAAGCAGCTGTGGAGCATCTGGGGCTGGTTTTACTGGGTGCTGAGGTCTTCACACACTGTGGCAACCAGAAGAGCTAGATGGCTGCTTTATAGATTTTCTAAAAATTGTAATTAATGCTGCTTTTAAGCTTCTCTTTTGCATTTCTGTGCAGAAAAAAAAAATATAAAAAAGAAAAAAGAAAAGAAAAAGCCTATTACTGGCTCCCTGGAGTCCGCTGTAATGGCTGAGTGCTGGGAGACATTCAGACTTCACGGGGCTCTTGGGAATGTCCGCGTAGCTGGAGCTCATCCCTTGTGTAGTGCTGCATTTGCTGGAGCGCCGCTGAAAGCAAAGTTAGCTGGTTTTGTCTATGGCTGTATGTGTTTGCTGCTATGTTGAACATTAGCATTTTAATCAAGGAAGCAGAGAAGCTTCAGCCTCATTTATTCACCACGTGACACAAAGTTGACGTGATTTAGCAGCCAGTGCAGACCTTTGATGCCCTCTCTGCTCAGGTGGGATAGCCGTGCTCACGGCCAGCCTCAGGTATGGCTGTGGGGTCTCCAGGGCTGCAAATTGGTGTTTTTTTCACCACGAGCCCAATATCAGTTGATACTCCATCAGAGCTGCAACACCTGCAGCATGTAAAGCACGCCGGGTGGTGGGTCGCACGTGTGTTAGCCCAACTGCTGTGCCTCTTCCCAGAAAAAGGAGCTCAGACCTGAAATGTGCAGAGTGTGTGGGGCCTCCCTATGGGAAAAACTTCCAGCAGCTCAAGAAAAGCTTTGCCTGACTAAGAATTAGGCAGGGACATGAGGATTCCTCTCTTCCCTACCCCTTTTTATGGCAAATTTAAAATCCTTTCTAGATTTGTAGATTTTTCCACCATTTCTTTGTGGAAAGAAATGCTCCTAGGAAGCTCTTACCATCTTACCATGTTTGCAAAATGGAAATTTCCCTTACAGGAATCCCCCAGCTTTGACATGCCCACTTACCTACCACAGCACCAGCAGAGGGCCGCACGCAGGCCTGGTGCTGCTGTGCTAATTCAAGTCCTGAATGAAGAGCGGAAGGAATTTCAGGCCATTGCTCATCCATAAATCCTTCTGTGGATGAAATTATCAGTACTTCTCCTTTTCTAGGACTTCCCACCACAGCCATGTTCCTCAGAGTGGTGCAGCTTTACAAACCTCTGGTTAGGACCACTGCAGTCCTGTTAGTGCGCTACAGGCTTCAAAACACACAGGTTTTAGGGCCAGAGTCTTGCTAGATGATGGGCATTGCTAGTGCAGAAACCACTTCAGAAACTGAACTTTAACAAGTGATGGACCTGAAAATATCATAGGATGTTTATACACATCTTGTTCTTCTATTGTAATTCAAATCCAGTAAAAGCCATTGGAACTAAAAAATAGAATGTGTCATGTAAAAAATGGGCTTTTGGAGTCAGTAAAGTCCCAAGACAAAAAAAAAAAAAAAAAAAAAAAGCTCTCCACAGAAAGAATACTTGTTGGTGAAACTGGAAATGCCCACAACAAGCAAACACCATTTTGTGGCTGTAGGATCGATCCCCTTTCACAGCCAAATGCTAGGCTTTTCCTACTGGAGAGCGAGGGTGCATGGTCCCAAACCCTCTGGTTTCCAGTACAGCAGAACCACCAAAGAGAGAGCTGTGGACAGTTGCAAGTTCAATCCCAAGTAAACCTAAGGTCGCAGGTAAAAATTGCATCATTTGAAGAAGTAGGACAAATATTTTCCGTGCTAAGATTTACTTACTGGATTAAGTGGGAGTGCCTGAGCCAGTATATCAACAATCACATCTAATCAGGCATTTTAAGGAGATGCAAATTAAGGCAGAGATAAACAGCAGGAGGTTTCTCCCTTGCTGTACACGTGCTGGGTGTAGGAACGCCTTCCCATCTGCGCACTGTAGGGCGCAGCGGCTCGACAGGCTGCACCCCGCTCTGCTGGGCCACCTATGGGCACCTCGCGTGTCCCCCGAGACCTCGCCAGTGGCTTTTAGTGGCCCCTCTACGGGAAAGCAGTGTCCTGTTGAGCAGTTCTTGCATGTAGAGAGCCCAGACCTCCCTCCCTGTACAGGCACCGGGCGTGTGGGTGCATGGCACGGGTGCCATGTCGCTGGTGGAGGCCTGCGGCCTGGCCCGCGCTGTGGACGCTCCTGGCCTGGTACGAGGGCCTGGCAGCCTCACCCCAGCCCACAGGGCTGACAACTGAAATGTATGGAAAATTCTGGCTTATTTAGCCTGACTGTACAGCAAAATACACTGTTTTACATTTGATTTGCTGCAGCAGCAAAATGCGGTGAATGGAGAATCAAGCAGCAGCACTTTCCCCAAGCAGCGGGAGGGAGAGCTGCGCTGCTGAAGCAGCACGAGGATCGGGCTCAGCAGCCTTACCTGGGGGAGGCAATTACGGGAACAATCTCGCTTTCTCTGTTCCTCTTTGTTCCTGTTCTTGCAGGGGCTGAAGCTGTCTTTTATATCTTCTTGTTTTCTCCACCGTGTTCTCACCGTGCGCGGGATGTTTTGCATATATTGCCCAGAGATTCTGCCTTTATCACGGAGAATCCCTTTGTGCCCTTACCCCAGCTGTGCTGCAGCACCTCACGCACCAGCAGGGAGGAGAGGAAAGATGTCAAGGGGCCAAGGCCATCCAAGAGCCGCCAGCTCTCTGCCGCTTGTGTCACTGGCACACTCAGCACTTACAGCCTCTAACCTCTTGCAAAGTGTGTGCTTTGGGTTTGTGTCTGCCTGTAGGGCAGCTCTCAGGGAACAAGGGAAGATCCCAGCTGGTGGTGGGGCTGGAGGAGCAGTGTTTTGGCATGCAGGGGCCTCTCTTACCATGTCTCCCTGCAGTCCCGTGCACGCAGAGCCCTGTGCAACAGCTGCCTGGGAGTGCTTCAGAAACCTGTTAACCAAATCTCAGTTAAAAATAATACCGAGCAGGTGACAAGCAGAAGAACATGTGTCATTGTCCTTTGATAGGGGAGCTGGTGATTCACGGTGCCCGCGTTGCTCACCGACGGCAGGCGCTGATACAGGTGCCGGCGGCAGAGGAATCCAGGTGTCCTCCGAGGCTGAGCTATGTCCTGTCAGGGAGTGAGGACCGCAGCGTGTGGAGAAGGACTGGGGTCTGCTACTGGGGGGACTGGGCCTCGGGGTTCGAGGCTCTTGCTGCATCCCAGCCTGGGGGGTGAGGCTGTGTTGGGGCATGGCTTTGGGGACCACCCAGTCCCTCTGTTTCTCTAGCACCACTTGGACAACTCCACTGTGTCTGCAAGCAAACAGGGTCATGTACCCACACGTGTTCAGCCAGCCAGAGCGGCTACCAAAAGATGTGAATTATGTGATGGGGCTTTGCAACAGCCCCTACAGTCCGTGCAGGTAAACCCAGAGCTGCTTTTGAACCAGCAAGATGAGGAGCTGCAGGCAGCGCAGGAACAGCAGCCCGGTGCAGATGTATCCATAGAAATGTCTTCATCTGCCAGTGAGGTGCAGCTGTAGCTCGAGAGCAGCACAATGGATCTGCGAGGGCGCACGGCAATAGCACGGAGCGGCGTGACAGCTGTTAATGAAATCTACCTCCACCTGGGTGATTAGGAAGCGTGCACAAACCCAGCTGCCAGTCATACAGCTCATCCTGAACCTTAGATCAGAGCACTCTTGGCTTGTTTAAAATCCAGATATACCCATGATTGCTGCAGGGCAAAAAGATCCAGCTGGAACAGGGGAGAGGGGAGGTATTGGCATCTGACAGGGAGATGAGAACTGAAGAGGTCACAAAGCGGTGGGGATCCCCTGTGCCGCGGCGTGGGTGTCCCACTGTACTGGTTTCAGCTAGGATAAAGTTGATTTTCTTCATAGGTACTGGTATGTGCTGTGTTTTGGATATAGGAGGAAAGTGATACTGATAAGTATTATTATACAAGTAATGTATAATACTCCTCTCCGCAGCCTGATGCTCTCTTTCCAGGTTCCCCGACTCCTGCGCCCCGGGGACCAGCGGTGTCTGTGTGCTCACCGCGCTGTCTCTTAGACACACACGCAGCACGGTGCAAACCCACCCAAAACCCACAGAGGTGAGCACACTCACAGCCCCGGCCTTACTGGCCCTCAACCCCTGGCACCCCCCAGCAGACCATGACATTGGCCCCTCAGGTGTCTGCCATAAAAACCACAATACTCTGCATTTGAACAGATGTTTCCTTTTTTTTCCCTTTCTTTTTTTTTCCTTTTCCTTTTTTCCTTTACCTTTTCTTATCTTTTTCTTTCCTTTTCCTTTTTTCCTTTTTTTCTTTCCCTTTTCCTTTTTTCTCCTTTTTTCCTTTTTATCTTTTGCTTTTCCTTTTCCTTTTCTTTTTCTTTCCTTTTCTTTTTCTTTCCTTTTCCTTTTTTCCTTTTTTTCTTTCCCTTTTTCTTTTTTTTGCTTTTCCTTTTCCTTTTTTCTCCTTTTTTCCTTTTTATCTTTTGCTTTTCCTTTTCCTTTTTTTCTTTTTCTTTTTTCATTTTTTTCTTTTTTCTTTTTTTCTTTTTTTTCCTTTACTTTTTTCCTTTTTTTTCTTTTCATTTGTTCCTTTCTTTTTTCTTTGCTTTTGCTTTTCATTTTTTCCTTTTTTTTCCTTTTCCTTTGTTCCTCTTTCTTTTGTGCTTTTGCTTTTCCTTTTTTCCTTCTTTTTCTTTTCCTTTTTTCATCTTTCATTTTTTTTTGCTTTTGCTTTTGTTTCCTTTGCTTTTTCTTTTTCCTTTTCCTTTTTTTTTTTTTGCTTTTGCTTTTCCTTTTTTCTTTTTCTTTTACTCTTCCCCTCTTTTCTGCTTTTGCTTTCCCTTTTTCCTCTTTTTCTTTTCTTTCCTTTTATTTATTTTTATTTTTTTTACTTTTTTCGGGGGGGGGGGTGTGCCTTTCCTTTTTTCCTTTTTTCCTTTTTTCCTTTTTTCCTTTTTTCCTTTTTTCCTTTTTTCCTTTTTTCCTTTTTTCCTTTTTCTTTCTTTCTTTTTTTCCCCTTTTCCCTTCCTTTCCCCCTTTCTCCTTTCCCCTTCCCTCTTTCCCTTTCATTCCCACGCCTTCCTCCTCTCCTAACCCGGCAGCGGAGCAGCCCCGGGGGGGTCCCGGCAGCGCCCCGCCCGCCGCCCCGCCCGCCCTGGGGCCGTGCTCCGCGGGAGCCGCCGGGCGGCCGGAGCGGGGCTGGCGGCGGCGGGGTGAGTCCGGGGGGACCGGGGGGGGCAGGCGGGGGGCGGCGGCGGGGTGCCCGCGGTCCCCGTGCTGCGGGGCGGGCTGGGCTCGGGAAGCCGGGAGGTGGAGGCGTGCGCGCTCCGGGGGGCTGCGGGTAGGGACGGGGCATCCCGTCCTGTCCCCATCTCCATCCCCATCCCCATCCCCATTCCCATCCCCATTCCCATCCCCATCCCCATCCCCATCCCCATCCCCATCCCCATCCCCATCCCCATCCCCATCCCATTCCCATTCCCATCCCCATCCCCATCCCCATCCCATTCCCATCCCCATCCCCATCCCCATCCCATCCCCATCCCCATCCCCATCCCCATCCCCATCCCCATCCCATCCCCATCCCCATCCCCATCCCCATCCCCATCCCCATCCCCATCCCCATCCCATCCCCATCCCCATCCCCATCCCATTCCCATCCCCATCCCCATCCCCATCCCATCCCCATCCCCATCCCCATCCCCATCCCCATCCCCATCCCCATCCCCATCCCCATCCCATCCCCATCCCCATCCCCATCCCCATCCCATCCCCATCCCATCCCCATCCCATCCCCATCCCCATCCCCATCCCCACCTGCACTGCCCATGGGATAACATCAGGGCCGTGCAGATGCTCTTAAAAACTTATTTAGCACAAGGTTTTGGGGCAGCCCAACCCCTAACTAATGCCAGCGGCAGCACAGCAAAGTCCTAGAGAGGCAGAAAGCAGTCTTAATTCCACGCCCGTGCCTCGGTGCATCTCCGTGGTGTTCCTCCTGGCACGTCCGCGTGTGGCTGCAGGTCTGCGGGTGTAAAGGTGGCTGGGAGCGCCGTGGAGGTGGATTTCTGCCTGCGGGAGCTGGGAGAGATTCAAAACTCTTCTCATTTCTTGCGTCTCCGGAGAAGAGTGTTTTTCTGAGTAATGCTTAGTAGCCCCTATGAATCACCGTCTGCATAACTTTATATGGGGGCTGCTATTCTCAGCATCTCCCTGCAACTATGCAAACTATTAACCTTCCTATCTGCCTGGAAGCCAAATGTGCAGACCTTTTTTTCCCAGGAAAGCCTGCTGCGGAGCGGGATGGGGCAGAGCAAAACGCAGCTTGGCAGGTGGGGATGTGGGCTTGGAAGGAGACCCTCGCTGTTTTCAGAGGGGCAGCCCCTCCTGGAAGCCCGGGCAGGAGATGTGCAGCGGGAGACCCGATGTGCCGGGTGCTGCCTCCTGCCCCGGCGCACCCCTCGCACCCACCCACGCCCCTCTGGCCTCTTCCTGCAGAAGAAAAAAACCTCACGTCTTCGAAGGGCTTTGGAAGATGCCCGGGAGAGCCGTGCCAGCCCCACAGGGGCCAGGAAGGGGTTTGGCAAGGGGACGTTGGCGATGGCAGCACGGAGGAGCTGCCCCCGCACGGGCACTGCGGGAGCACGTGCCGGGTGGGCTGGGGGAGCTCTCAGCGCTGCTCCCCGCGCTGCGCTGCTTGTGTCAGAAGGGTTTATTCTCCAGCTGTCACTCTGCCACCTTCCAGAGGCTCTCTCTCCGCCTTCCTCTGCCTCCCCCTCGCTCCCAGATGTGTGCGGTGCGGGGGCCAGAAAATTCCCCGCAGCCGGGTGGGGAGCTGCAGCATCCCCCAAAGCTCCCCACACCGACCCCAAGCACGGGGAGGGTGCTGACTGCAGGAGCATTTCAGCGCTTGGTGATGCTCCAGTCCAGGCTTCTGGCTCGGAGGGACCTGTAATTTCCACGCAGTTGGATCAGGAGCTTCAGTGGGGGGGGTTCGGGGGCTTTTTATTCTTATTTTTTTCCAAATGACATTGGGTGACAAATTTCCAGGAAAATGCAGTGTTCTCAAAGGCACTCACAGGTCAGGGGCATCCTTGTGCCCCCAGTCCCGTGCAGTCCTGCGAATTTCCAAGCTCCCCCTTCTCCCTGGATCTCTTCATTAGAGGTAGATCAGATCAGACGGGGTTTCTTTCACTACCAAGTAATTCAGCTTTCCATGGAGCGAGCCCATCTGATAAACGGGGTCAGCCGGAGCTTCGTTTTCTCAGTGCTTTGTGGCCTCGGCCCCGCTGCCTGGCATAGCAGAAGCACCCACGTCAGCGGCAGGCTGTGCCCTCTGCGAGGGCTGAGCTCGTGTCCAGCAGATTCCTGGCTTTTAACGCAGACGGGGACTGATTCCTGCTCCCACCCCTGCCCCGCGCCGGGTGGCAGAGGCGAGCAGCTCCTGGGGGCTCCCACGGGACAGCTCCTTGGGGTCCCCGCTCACGTGGTGCCTCGGGACCAGACCTACGTGAGCTCGCCTGGTTTGCCAGGGCTCTTTGGCTTCCAGGGGTGGCCCTTGGCCACCTTCCCTGAGGACCCTGAGGATGCAGGAGGCAGCGCAGCCCCCGGTCTCCAGGACTAGGGGCTTTTGAGCAGCGATGCCAGGCACCTCCTGGCACCGCAGGGCTGGTTTGCGTCCAGCCTGAGATGAGAAAACATGCGCTGATAATTCTGGAGTGGTGACATCTGAAATTTATGTCCCTCCCCTAACCCCTCTTGTAAGCCTTGCTTTGATCAGAGACCCAGCTGGCGTTTTTCCGAGTCTGTGAGGAAGGCTGGAAGAAAAACCAAAGGCAAGAGCTATGCACGTCCCCGGGGCTGCCTCCTGAGCTCCCCCGGCTGGGATTTTCGTCTGCCGGGATGGGAGCGCTGGGTCATGCCTTAAAAACATTTTTATGGGGAAGGTTTTTTGGTCCAAGGGGGCGGCTGTCTTCGCTCTGCACGAGGGGTTCCCATCGGGGACGGTGGAAAAGCCCCTTCTGGCGGTCGGTGGTGAGCAGCTGAGGAGGACGCACCGCCTTGCCCCTCTCCAACCCTTCCCTGTGTTGCAGGACGCGGCGTCTCATGCGCTGCCTCGCTCTTCTCCCCTCCCGGCCTTGCTGAATCCCGAAGGATGGCAGCCGCCTCGCTGCGCTACGGCGTGACCATCACCGGGGCCGTGCTGCTGGTGACGGGGACGCTGTGCTTCGCCTGGTGGAGCGACGGCGAGGTGGGCTCCTCGGCCGGCGCCGGGGCTCGCCTCCTGCCTCCCCGCGAGGCCCAGGCGGTGCCCAGCTCCTCCAACGCGCTGCTGCGCTCCGTCAGCTTCTTCTGCTGCGGCATCGGCGGCATCCTCCTCCTCTTCGGGCTGCTCTGGTCCGTCAAGGCCAACGCCAGGGTGGTGTCCCGGCGCTACCAGTACCACTTCCCCCGGGACCTGCAGTACTTCACCGCAGAGCCCCTGGAGAAGTGGCACTGCAGGTGGGTGCTCTGGGTTAAATCGAAAAAAAAAAGAAAAAAAAAGACTAAAAGAAACTAAAACCATAAAGCCACAAATGTTCTGTCGGGGCGGGAGGCAGCATTGCATTCCTGCTTCTCTGGGGCTTTCGGTGCCCATCTGACCCCAGGGGTGAGATGGGGAGCTGCTCTGGGTGCTCTGTCAGGCTTCGCACCAGTTTGTTCCCAGTTTGATTCCTGTGCTGGTGGGGTGGCATCGCCCCGGCACTGCTGGTGCTGTGAGAGCTGGAGCCAGCAGAAAACACTGCGGTGAATGCCTTGGCATCCTGCACGGGGAGAGTCAGCCCCCTCCAAACCGCCGGTGCTGCGCAGGGCAAAGGTTGAGCGGAGGTTTTCCCTGTACACACGCCGTGTTTGCTCAGCACAGTGCGGCTGGAAGCGGCGGCAGCGGGGCTGGTGCGCGGAGGGCTCGGGAGGGCACGGGGTGGGGTGGGACTGCACTGAGCCAGCACGCCCGGCCCTCGCCCCGCCGCTCGTGGCAACGTGCTGCCCGGCTCCCGGCAGCCTCTGTGCTTTTTGGGGGTGGTTTTGGGGCTGCAGGTGGGGTTAGGCAGGTGGTGGGGCTGCTCTTCTGCCCGTGGGTGCGGAACGGGGGCTGAAAGCCAGCCCCTCCGCTGCCTCACGGCCAGCCTCACGTGCGGTCATAGCCCTTGCGCCAGAGGTGGCAGCTTGCCTGGCTGCCTTTCCTCTTCTTGGGTGAGAGCTCAGTGGGAACGGGGTGACGCTGCCTCGTCGCAAGGTCTCATCGATGGTTCCTCCTGCATGGCTCCTGCTGCGTGGCTCCCTGCCCTCCTGGTGCCAGGCAGCACCTGGCACGGTCTCCGCTTGCCTCCAAGCGTGCAGAACCCGCCCGTGTGCCACCACCGGCACACACACCCCCGTGCTCAGGGCTTGTCTGTCGGGGCAGGGGGATGCTCCAGGCGACAGGGAGCTGGGGCGCTCCGACTGGTGGGCACTGGGGTGCTCCAGCTGGTGGGTGCAGGGATGCTCCAGCCGACGGGATGCACTGCCGGGTGTCTTCTCCTTCCCTCCCAGCTCCTGGGACTCCAGCGCCATCCCCACCTACGAAGAAGCCCTGACCTGCAGACCTGCCCACGGCGCCCCAGCCTTGGTGCAGCCGGCGGCGAGGAAGGAGGAGCGGACGCCGCCGCTGCTGTACCACTACCTGCAGGAGGACGAGCGCTGGCAGGGCGGCCGCCGCCGCAGCTCCTCCGACAGCGCCCTGTTCCGCCCCAGCCCCTCCTGGCTGGAGGCCCAGCGCCCCGGGGAGCCGCGGGCAACGCCACCACCCAGCTACGAGAACATCAGCGGCCGCGGCGTCTGAGAGGGTGGCGGCGCGGGGCCGGACTCCGGGTGGAGGCGCGGGGGCTGTCCCGATTTCCGAGCGATCGGCCCGGGGCTGCGGGTCCTGCGGGTGATGCGTTTGGGTAGCGGCGTGCTGGGAAGCCTTTGTATTTTTAATAAAAGCCCTGGGGAGCTCTTAGCGGTTTTTGGCGGTGCGTGTTTGTGACACCGAAGGGTGATGGTGGCTCCAAGCCTGTGCCCGTCGCTGTGCCACGCATCGCTCGGGCACCCACCAGCACCGATCCACGCTGGGGGCTGCCCTCTCAAAGCAAGAGCTCTGCAATAAAAACTGCAGCAGAGAACAAGGGGGCTGGCTGGAGAAAATGCAGCCAGCAGCTGGGACCGAAGGCAGGCCAGGACCCGAGGTCTGGGCTGTTTCAGGGAGACCAGGGGCAGAGGGACGTGGAGCGTGCAGTGCCTGCTGCCTCCCCTCTGCTTCTTTCCCTTCCTTGTTTTGCTTTGCACGTCCCCATCAGCCGGCCACGTCCCCATCAGCCGGCCACGTCCCCGTGGAGCGATGGTGCTGGGGAAGAAGCACACATCCCGTGCCCATGCTGCCCTGCTCCGTGCCCTTCCACCCGTATCTCTGTCTCTTCCACCCCGCTTTCCCTGCGCATTGACATCCCATGCCTCGCTTCATCCTGCTTAGAGATGCTCAGTGGCTCGTGCGTGCGCTCGGGGCATCCGTGTGCATTTGCTGTTTCAGCCAGCGCCCATGCAAAACAAAAAGACATCCAGGGCTGCTCAGCCCCCCTGCCCTCAACGAGCAGCTTTGCCTCTGTGCCCAGCACCAATACATGCACACACACACACACATATATATATAATGTAATACAGCCCTTTGGGGCTGAGGACACCCCAGTGCTGAGTCTGCAGGGGCTGAGCCCGCTGAGCAGCCCCGTTATTTACCCTGGGCTGTGCAAGTGCCCACGGTGGTTGAGCCCCCACGCTGCCAGCAGCGCCGGGTCCCCTCCCCACGGCCGTGTGCCCCCAGGGAAGGTTATCCAGGCACGTGCCGGGCAGCTTCGCTGGAGTGTGACCGGCGGGCCGGTGTTTGCATTCATCACAAACCCATTAAAAACTGGCTGGCTCAGCCCTGGGCAGGACCAGCCCCATGTGCGGCGGCTCCTCAGCCCCTGGCAGCCTCTGGAGGAGGAAGAAACCACTCCTCGCCCTGCCCCAGAGCCGTGCTCAGCGCGGCCGGGGGGAACAAGGGCTTCCCGGCCCCCCACCCCGCCGCCGCCCATGGCCGAGGAGAAGACGTTTCGCTACGGGTTCATCATGCTGGGCTTCTTCCTGGTGATGACGGGCATGTTCATCATGAGCGTGGAGAAGCCCCAGATCTACATCACCTTCTGCGCCGTGGGCGTGCTGCTCGTCGCCGTGGGCATCACCTGGAGCATGTGCCAGTGCTACCCGAGGGTAGGGCGCGAGGGCCAGGGAGGCTGCGGGCTGCTAGGTGCTGAGCTTGGCCGCAGGGAGGGGAAAAGCTCAGGGGGCTCTGGGTGCTTTGGGGGAGCTTTTCAGAAGCCCCAGCACTTGGGGTGGGGGGCATTGGGGTTTGGTAGCCTGGGAAAAGCTGCCCCCCCCCGACCTACGGAGTCTCCTTGGCAGAGGGCACGGCCAGCACGGCGGGGCAGCCACGCGTCCCTCCCCGGGGACACAGACCTGGCACAAAAGGCTTTTTTTCCAAGCGCTGTTGCTGCTCTGGGAGGTGCAGAGCTGTTTTACATCAGGGCTGCAGTGAGGGGCTGGGGGGCTCCCAGGACCCCAGCGGGGATCCCCGGCACCGGGGTGCTGCTGGCCGCATCCCCGCAGAGCCCCCGCGCCCCGCGCAGCCCCCCGGGCTCTGCCTCTCTCCCCCCCCAGGTAACATTCGTCCCCGTGCACCCCGAGGCCGAGTGGTTCCTGGCTGACAAACCCACGCTGCCGCCGCAGAGGGACAGCCCGGGGAAGCTCTGGTACGTCCCGGCGTTGCTTTTGGTGAGGGTTTCCAGCTGTGCTCAGGGCTGTCTGCCTGCCACCGGTGGCAACGGCAGGGGCTGAGCACGCCGGCACAGGGGACAGGCACACGTTTTGGGGCACAAACCAAAAAACCAGCAGGGGAAGGGGTGAGGGGGGGCAGGACCCCCACTTAATGACGGGCAGGACCTTCCCGTGGCCACTGGTGCAATGCTTCCAGCTGGATCCCCATGGGCATCCCCCCCCGAGGATGCTCTAGCCGGGTGTTGGCCACAGCACTGGGGGCAGCCCCATCGTGCCGCAGCTCCGTGGGGCCGGATCCTGCCCTACACCCTCTCCTCCTTCGCCCCCAGCCCGCAGGCTCCCTACAGCAGTGCCTACGAGAAGAGCCTGCCCTCCTACGAGCAGGTTCAGAGGCAGGCGTCGGCGCAGCCCCGGCCCCGCAGCTGCTCCCAGCCGGCCGTGCAAGCAAAAGCAGAGGTGCACCGGGAGCTGGGGGGCAGCCAGGATCCCCCCCAGGAGCCACAACCTCGTCTGGAGACCAGCAGCTGGTACGTGACGGTGGCGGGCTTGGGGTGGGATGCGCGGTGCCCACACGCACCAGTAAAACCAGTGGGGGGGGGGGGGGTGAAGACGTGCTGGGAAGGGGGGACCTCAGCGCCAAATTATTCACCACGGAGAAATCAGGAGGAAAAGGGGCTGGTTGAGTGATGCTGAGACCAACACCGCGGGGCCCGCCTGGGGTGGGGGAACCCAAAAATTAGCGTAACCCCCACCACCGGCCTTCAGCCTGCTCTGTCCCCACAGCCCCCCCCGGCCACCCCCGGGGACTGCGCCGCTGGCGTCCCTCCTGGAGGACATGGACACGGCGTCGCTGGAGGGCTCCGTGCCCGGCAGCCCCGTGCCGCGGGGCCGGACCCCCGGCTCCCCCCGAAAAGCCACCGGGCAGGAGGACGACCTCTACTACGGGCTGAGGGAAGGGCCGGACGCTCTGCACGAGGACAGCGATCACCTTTTTGAGCCCGAGAACTGATGTTCTGGGGGGGGGGGACGGCCGCTTGGCACGGATCCATCGCGTGGAGGGGACGCAGCGCTGAGGAGAGGGGCTGGGGCTGACCCCAAAAATGCAGCTCCAGTGGTGTGGGGGAGCCCCAGCACCCACCCAGCTGCTCGGGGGGGGCTGCGGGGTGGGCGCGGGGAGGTGTGAATGGCAGCCTGGGCAGGATCCGGGCTGAGGAACGCGCTTAGGAAGGGGAAAGGAACCCGGCTTCGCTGCTTGAAGCAGGCGCAGCGGTTAGGTGGGCAGCGGCGCATTCACCCCAGGTGGGCTTTGCGAGGCGGGGATGTCAGCAGAGCCTCTTATCCCCACTTATCAAACCCTCCCCCCAAAATTAAAGCCAGATTCTGAGACTCCGACAGCCGGCGGCGTTCCTGTTTGTGCCCTGGAAATGCTCTCCTGGTCGTGTGGGAGCCAGAGGGGGGCAATGGGGCATCCCCGTCCCTCCTGCACGGGGCCAGCAGGAGGGCTGGCAGACCCCAAACCCCACCCTGGTGCGTTGCTGCCCTTTGCCACTCTGACGCCAGGCAGCAGCAAGGTGAAAAAGGGCAGGCGTGTGTGGGGTGGGAGTGGAGAAGCTGCTGTTTGCTAAATATTGCCGGCAGGAGCACCAGCAGCCCTCCAAGAGGACGTGTTCGCTGCCCAGGTGTTTATAGATGATCCGCTCCTGCCCGTCCCTCCTGGCTCTGTGGGGTGGCTCACATTCAGTTGAGGGCTCTTCCCCATCTCACGTCGCAGGGCTCACCACCGCCTTCACCTTTGAAAACTTCACCTTTGAAAGCCCCTGCCCCGAAGGGGGTGGGATCTGGGTCCCTGCACCCACCAGCAAAGAACCCCGTGAGGGAACCCTGTGGGCACCGGGGTGGCCGGAGCCGAAGGCTGCGCCCTCGGAGCCTGGCCGCGGTTAAACATTGCGAGACGCGGGACATTCCTGCATGGCATTACGGGCTCCGGGACCTGCACGGCTGCGGCTGGGGATCCCGGCGTGGTGGGGACGTGGGGAGGGCACAGAGGGCACAGAGGGGACGGGGACACCCCAGCTTGGTGGCGGCACTGCTCAGCGGGGTTCGCTCCCTGAGCCCCGCACCGACTGTGGCCGCACGGCACATGCCTCAGTTTCCCCATACGCATCCCCTGCACTGCACGCAGTTAACGCTGTCCGTCGCAGCGCAGACATCTTTCCCCTGGTGCACAAACCTTTTTTATCCCCTGGCGCTGTGGCTGTGCACCTTGTGGCAGGCCCAGCCCCGGACCCCGCAGCACCAGTGGTGTAGTGGTATCATGCAAGATTCCCATTCTTGCGACCCGGGTTCGATTCCCGGCTGGTGCACGGGGTTCCTGCAGCTCCTCAGAGCCTGACCCCAGTGAGGGGGGTTCTGGGGTGTCTTTTGCATCCTGGGAACCAAGATCAGACCCCTGCAACTTTTTTTTTTTTTTTTTGGCTGTTTCTAAGTGATTTTTTTTTTTTTTAAACAAAAACCCATCTTTTGGAAACTGATGATGCAGGGGCGGGGAAGGGCTGTGCTGAAGGACACACACACACACACATATATTAATATTACCCACACATGCATATACATTACATATATTACACACGCATATATATTACACACACACATAAATATATATATATGCGTGCTGCTGTGACGGCTCTGTAAAAAATGCCTAAACAGGATTAGCAGCTTTCTCAGACATCCACCTCCGACCTCCGCCAGCGAGAGGCACATAAAAGCTGCCAGCCCCTTCCCCGCACAGCCCTCCAGCCTCAGCGCTCGGCTTGCTGCAGCGGGGGGATCTGGGGGGGGGGGGGGGGTGGGATTTCTCTGCTAAAAAGGGCTGAGCCTGACGGATTTACCGGCTCAGCGCCTCTCCCCAGCGCCGCCGTGTCGCTGCCCTCCGCGGGCTGTGGCCCCGTTACTGGTTAACTCGCCCCGGTGGCCCGATGGGGCTGGCGGTGGCGTGATCCTCACCGCGCCCGCCCCGTCGCACCGGCAGCGACCGCGCACCCAGCGGGAGGCACCGGCTCCGAGGGGCTCCGGGCTGCCCGGTGCTGAGGTTCCCGGCTGGGTCGGAGCCGTCGGGGCCGTCGAGGCCATGGTGCTGGTGCTGCCGCTGGTGCTGCTGCTGCTGGCGGCGAAGGCGGTGGCGGTGGAGGAGCTGGCGGAGGAGCTGGTGCTGGCCCTCGGGGCCACCGATGAGGTGGTGGCGGCCGTCGGGGCCGCCCCGTCGGGGCACGCTGCCTTCCATCGTGCTGCCAAGGTGAGGAGCGGGGTGGTCGGGGTGGTGGTCGTGTGTGTCCCCTGTCCCCTTCACCCTCCCGACGCCGAGCGCTGTTGTGTCCCCGCAGGCGTCGTGGCGGCTGCCCGGGCGCTACGTGGTGGTGCTGCGGGAGGGCAGCAGCGAGGCCGAGGTGCGGGGCACGGCGCGGAGGCTGCAGGCCCGGGCGGCACGGCACGGCTACCTCACCGAGCTGCTGCACGTCTTCCACCTCCTGCCCGCCTTCCTGGTGAAGATGAGCAGCGACGTCCTGGACATGGTACGCAGCAGCACCCATCTGCTGGGTGTGTGGGTGCTGAGGCAATGGGCACCCACCTCCACCCCCAGCCCTGGAGCTTTTCCAGAAGGACCCGGCTTTGCCCGGGCTTTTGCCACCTTCATGAAGCCTTCAAGGCGTAAGCCGGGTGGTGAGGGAGGGTGCTGTGCCTCCCCGCAGGCCCTGAAGCTGCCGCACGTGGAGTACGTGGAGGAGGACGCCTACGTCTTTGCGCAGAGCATCCCCTGGAACCTGGGCAGGATCGTGCCGCCGCAGCCCAGCTCGGGTGCCTACAGCCCTCCCAGTAAGTGTTGGGGCACGGGCAGGGCCGTGGGGCTCTGGGGAAGGATGCTGAGCTGTCTGCTCCCGTCCCGATTTTGGGAGCATCCCAGAAGGCCCGGGCTGACCGTGCTGGTTGTTGCCTTTTCCCCTGACCCCGTCCGTGGCAGATAAAGGCGACCAGGTGGAGATTTACCTGCTGGACACCAGCGTGCAGAGCACCCACCGGGAGATCGAGGGCAGGGTGCTTGTGACCGACTTTGAGAACATCCCCGAGGAGGACGGCACCCGCTTCCACAGGCAGGTGAGCCTGCGGGTGCTGCGTGCTGCAGCCTGGCGAGGTCCCCGGGCACCCACTGGACTGAGGCACTGCGGTGTCGAGCTGTCATTGCCAAAGGGAAAAAGCAAAGCCCAAGGGGAGGGCTGGGGAGGGCACTGGGGTGTTACAAACCCGCTCTGAGGCGATGGGTTGGAGCGTAAAACCTTGCCTGCACCAGGCCAGCAAGTGTGACAGCCATGGGACCCACACGGCCGGGGTGCTGAGCGGGCGCGACGCCGGCGTGGCCACGGGTGCCAACATCCACAGCCTGCGCGTGCTGAACTGCCAGGGGAAGGGCACCGTCAGCGGGACCCTCAGCGGTGAGTGCCCCGGCCGGGACAGGACAGCGCTACCTGAAGGCCTGTCCTGTCATTGTTCCGTCCCTCGTCCCGTCCCCCAGGCCTGGAGTTCATCAAGACGACGCTGGAGGCTCAGCCCTACGCGCCGCTGGTGGTGCTGCTGCCCTTCGCCGGTGCCTACAGCCGCGCGCTGAACGCCGGCTGCCGCCGGCTGGTGCAGATGGGGGTGGTGATGGTTGCAGCTGCCGGTAACTACAAGGATGATGCCTGCCTGTACTCGCCAGCATCTGAGCCAGAGGTAGGGGCTGGGTGGGTTCCCCGAGGCGTGTGGACACGTGGGGATGTGCTGCCAGCCTGCATCCCCCTCTGTCACCCCCCCGGCAGGTCATCGCGGTCGGGGCGACCAACAGCGAGGACCAGCCCGCCTCCATCGGCACCCTGGGCACCAATTTCGGCCGCTGCGTGGACCTGTTCGCCCCGGGGGACGACATCATCGGCGCCTCCAGCGACTGCAGCACGTGCTTCACGGCGCAGAGCGGCACGTCGCAGGCGGCCGCGCACGTGGCAGGCGAGTGGGGCGCTGGGGGGGTGGGCCAGTTGGGTTGGGGGCATTTATTTGCCAGCCAAGGTTTTGGCGTATTTGGCTCGTTTGGGTGCTGGGGCCCACATGGACCTCCGATGCCCCGTGTGTGCAGATGGTGGGCTGCAGCAAGTTCTTCTCGCATGTCACCTCCCATGGTCCTGTTGTCCCCTCTCTGGGTCCCAGCTGGGCACCCATCAGGTCCCTGGGGGCCCCAGCCCTGACCCCCGTTGGTCAGCAGCGCCGTGCTCATGCCCACGCTCGTACCACCCCGGCGTGCCAGCATCTCTCTGCAGTCACACTGCATGTCCCCCCGGTTCTCACCGCGGCCCCTCGGCTCCCTGCAGGCATCGCAGCCATGCTGCTCAGCGCCGAGCCCAGCCTGAGCCTCGCCGAGCTCCGGCAGCGCCTCCTGCACTTCGCCACCAAGAACGCCATCAACGCGGCGTGGTTCCCCGAGGAGCAGCGGCTCCAGACGCCCAACAGCGTGGCGGGGCTCCCCAACCGGCTGGGTGCAGGTAAAGACCCCGAGGTGTCCCAGGGCCTGAGCATGGCTCCAGGTGCCACTAAGGGCTGACGGTGCCTGCCCCGTTGCAGATGAGCAGCTGTACTGCCGCTCGGTGTGGTCGGCACGCTCGGGGCTCACCCGGCACGCCACGGCCGTGGCTCGCTGCGCCGGCGACGAGGAGATGCTCAGCTGCTCCAGCTTCTCCCACAGCGGCCGGCGGCTCGGCGAGCACATGGAGGTGAGGTGTGGTGCGTGGCACCCCAAAAACGCTGCCCGTGGGGTGCACCCCGGTGATGCTATGTGCTCTCTCGGCCGCAGGACAAGGAGGGGAGGAAGCAGTGCGTGGCCCACAACGCTTTCTGGGGCCAAGGCGTCTATGCCATCGCCAGGTGCTGCACGTGGCCCAAGGCTGAGTGCCGGATCAACGCCAGCTCGCAGGCGGCCGAGGGGGCTGGCTGCTCCCCGCAGGACCACGTGCTGACCGGTAAGGCCCGACAACGCGGCTCACAGACCCTTGGGGCTGTGGGCATGGGTCTCAGCGGGGACATCCCCTCTGACATCCCCTCTGCCCTTGGCAGGCTGCAGCTTCCACTCCCCCTCTGCCACCCTGGGTGATGGCAGCAGACCTGTGCCGGGGCCAGGGGCTGGGCCTGGCCGCTGTGCCGGGGGAACGGAGGTGATGGCACACGCGTCCTGCTGCCCTGCTGCCGCGCTGGAGTGCCGGGTGAAGGAGCACGCGCCTCAGGGCTCTGCCGAGAAGGTAGGGAGGGTGTCACGCCGGCCACCTCACCCCAAGCCCCAGGGACCATCGGGGACGGGCAGACGCCCCCCTGTTGGTGACCCACGGAGGGTGACATCCTTCCCCGGCTAGGTGACGGTGTCCTGTGACGACGGCTGGACGCTGACGGGCTGCAATGCCTACTCCCAGGGCCCCGGCACCTTGGGGTCCTATGCCGTGGACGACACCTGCGTGGCGGTGAGCGCCGCCGGCAGCTGGGCGGCCGCGGCCGTCGCCATTTGCTGCCGGAGCCGGCAGTAGGGACAGGCCGAGCTGCCACCAGGGCGGCTGTGCCATGCTGCGATACCTGGCCGCTTGCGGGCGCCAGCCTGTCACTTGTTTGGTGACAGGACAGGCTCCTGCTAGTGCAGGGTATGGAGGAAGGAAACACCACAGGAGCACAACCGTGTGGCGGTGGAGGCCCAGCCAAGCCTCCCGGTACAAGCCATGGGGCAGCTCTCCAAGCAGCCACCATGCATCCAAAGCCCTGCCGCCCTTTCCCTGCCACATTTCTACACATTCCTATACCTATACCGACTGTATAAGCTGTCTTGAGGCTATTTGTTTGTGTTGTCACACAGCGTATGACAAAATCCCCACCTTTATATATATATATATATATATAAAAGTGAGGATTGCTCCTTTCTCTCCTGGCTGGTTGCTCCTTAGGTTTCAGCTAACACA
The DNA here is from genome assembly GCF_964211835.1 of Anser anser. Taxonomy (NCBI): domain Eukaryota; kingdom Metazoa; phylum Chordata; class Aves; order Anseriformes; family Anatidae; genus Anser; species Anser anser. The sequence goes on from NC_139728.1 coordinate 27,185,445, forward strand.
GCTTTGCACTCAGTGAATCATCGTCCAGCCATTTAGGGTGGTTTTAAAATTGTGTACTCAGGTATTTGGGAGACCTCTTTACTTTTTAGCCAAGTGTAAGGGTTCTAGTTTAAAAAGTCTGTTTAATTAGATTTTAATCTGCATTGCTACAGAATCAGCTACTGCTTTGTTAGTGTGGCTTTTTGTTGATGTTGAAGTCAGAGTTGATGACCCGCTGGTGCTATGTGTTGCTTTAGTGGTTTCCCTTTCAGGGCTTCCCAAGTCATACAGAACTGGCTGCATTTTTTTTTTTTTTAAAGAAAAATGAAAGAAGAAAATCCTTCACAGTACTTCAGTTTTTACCTTTGTACCTTATATATTTATTCAGAGTTTTATAAATAAACATTTATAAAGTGTCTTCTAAAAATCAAACTCAGAGACCAGTGCTTAGTAGATACAGTCCACGGTCTGCCTTCACGTACATCCCCACGGGGCCGCGGGACGCGGGGCTGCCCACCTGGGCGGGGAGCCGGCACCCATCCCGTGGGACAGGGGTGCCTGGACACCTGCATTGCTCCCCCAAACGAGCTCTGCTTCGTTAGTGAGACAGCACCTGGGGCTTGATCATCCCTGGACATCCACTAAAGGATGGCTGGCATCCTCCGAGGCCAGCACAGACACCCTCGCCTTGCCCCTGGCTAGCCCGAGCTGCGGCAACCAGGGGCCGGTTGGTGTCCTGTGCAGATGCAGGAACTGCACAAGTTTGTTTTCAAAACAGCGGTGGAACAAGAGGCTCCAGTTATGGAAACAAAGCATCGCCCAGCTTCGGGGAACGTGCCCTTGAGCTTTCTGCTGCCGGTATAAACACCGGGCTTCCCTGGGTGAGGCCTGAAGCCCGGGTGGGAAGGTGAAGGGTAGGTGCTTGGAAAGGGACAGCAGTGGGCAGAAGTGCCAGGAGCCACCAAAGCAGCATCACGCTGTTTGGGGTGATTAGCAGCCTCCTGTTACCTCAATACCTAATTTGTGTGGCGTTACCTGAGGAAAGATGAAAAAATAGAGCTCGCCAGCACAAGCCTGAGGTTAACCTGTCAAGCTTTGGGTGTGTTTTCCCCCGTTAAGAGGCCCCTTACAGAGAGGAGCCGTTACTCCAGCTTTAATAGGCCATAGCAGGCAGAGGCCCGGCAGGAAGCACCGCTTTGAAAGGCTTAAACACCTTCTAACTCTTTACCTAAAGATGGCAAAGATACCTCATGTAAACATGCAATTACGCAACACGTGTATATAATTACAACCCGTAATTTTATCAGCTCTAGCCTCACTTTCACGCAGGGGGACAAAAAGAGAGGGCTGTTAGCCTAAGAGGAGCTCTGACAGAGCCTGCACTGCTCAGATGAGAGGTACGAGCCACTTAAAAACACACATCAGCTTCTTCACCACTGCTGGCTTCCCCAGGAGGGCAGGTCCTGCTCCCCGCAGGGGGTGAGGATGCTCACACAGCTGTATGCCAGATGCAGCTTTCACGGCTCAGGTCAAGTCTGCTCACGTAAACCCAGTGAAGAGAAGCAATATCGAACAAGATTAGCTCTTGCTGAGGACCCCCCCGTGTGTGGGTAAGCAGAAAGATTGTTCTTATTTGTTCTGGAGATCGAGCTTTAAAAAAGCAAAGCAAAGCTGAAGGATCCTGAGCTCCTGCAGAGGGATAAGCAGGCAGCCTTTCCCCTTCACTGCTCACACAAGGCCAGAGGCCTGAAAATGCTTTTTATGGAGGGGAAAGCAACGGACCACAAAGGAAGGTGCTAGGAAAGGGCACTCCAGAACACAGATGCACCTCACTGCGTTTACCCGTGGCCATGACTTACCCCCAAAATTTGCGCTGCTTGCTGTCCTGATGCTCTCCCAGTGACAGCTCTCAGGTCCTGGCCTACCTCTCATGACCAGCACAGAACATTCATGTACTGGGGTTAGAGGACCTTGTGTGGGCTGTGCCTCCCAGTGCCCCTTCCTCAGCCCCCATAACAGCCGGTGCTGTGGTTAGCAGCTGGTAGCATGCAAAGGCCACCTTCTGCTCCAGGATGGAGCTCTGTTAAAACATACCAGCACTTTTCTTCTCCTGTCATGCAGGAGAAAGCAACATGGATCCCCAGCAAGCTGTGGGCAGTCCCGCCAGCAGGAGCAGCGGCACATGTTGCTTGCAAGCCCCAGCCCCTGCTCCCAGGACAGGCACTGCCGGGGAAGATTACAAGCTGGGGGATGCTTCAAATACAAGCCCTTGTGCTTAGGCTGGAGGACAAAGGCAGCTGCCAGGAGGGCAGAGCTGGGGCTGCAGCCTCTAGTTCTGCTCACAAAGGGAGGGAGAAAGGTGACCGAGGGATACCAGCACAGCAGCTCTGCCAACAGACAAGGCAGTACTACTGCGAGCCCAGCTCTCCTGCTAATCTTGCTATCTGACACACAAAAGCTGGTCTAATCCCTGACTGCAAGCGCAGCCAGGGTAAGTCTTTCTGCTAAGAATGTCAGGAGAAGAAATCACACACGGTAACAAATCTGACGGCGCATCAGAACATGCCGTAGCATAAGGCTGTGCAGCAGCGCAGCACTGGAGACCACGCAGCTGCTTTGCTTTCCTCTGGGCAGGCGCCGAAACAGTAAGCGGGGTAACCCCTCAGAGCTCCTTATCGGGAGGAGCAGCTTAAGAAGGTCCGAGATAAGAGGATCAACAAGACAGTGGTGTAGTGTACGTGCAGTCTAAAGATTACACTAGTTTTCTGTGAAAGGAATAACTTTATTCCATTGACCAGGAATCCCAAGACTGTTCATCAAGACTGCCTAATTTTTCCAGTGCCAAATGTCTATGTATTAATCAGACAGTATCTCCCCGACTGCTCACAGGCAGGCTGCGGCTGCTCCTCACTGAACATTGTGTAAGCTGTATAAAAACATTTTCATCCAAAAAGATTGGCAGTAAAAATTACAACATAGAAATGCATCACAATTTACACAAAAACTAGTTTTGTTGAACTCTATTTTCCAAAAAATAATCTTCAGCAGGTTCAAATGACAGCAGCTGGAAACCAAAAGAATTGACCAAGTATCATCTTATTGCAAATTATAACCATCGACTTTGTACAAGCATGAGCAGAACCATGAAAAAGTTTGTATTGGTTTCAAGTATACAGTGGTGATGAGCCATCCTGATGTTGTTCTCCTAGCACTGCTTCTCTGGGCCTGCAGTAATCGAGGATGTTGTTTCCATAGGAAATAACAGGAACCTGAAGTGACAAGTGGTGCCAACCCATAGGAAGGGTACCAGCTTCTTCCATCACCATCACCGCTGTGTACTGACTACTCGTGATGTTTTATGACCCATTACAAAGTATTAAGGGTGGGGGAAGGAAGAAGGGGTATCTGTAAGAAATGATTCATTCAAAATTAATTTAAAACATCACATTTAAAATGTCCCAGCACATTATCAGAAACATTTATAAAATGCTAACTCTGCCATGTGTCTATGAAGACATTGTTTGGAAAAGAAAGCGAGAGATTCACTACAATGCCACCCTTGCTTCTTTGCAATTTATGACAACAGTTCTCTTAACCCGCAATAAGTTATAAAGCTGTACAGCTGAAATCATATCGGATGTTTACTTCCAACAGTGAAATGACTGGTTAATTTCAATATTAGTGCACAACAGTGAAAAGCTGGCTGCTGCCTCGTGGTTCAGCAGCAGCACGTAGAAAGAAAAAAGGCACTTTTTGGCTGGTTGTGCCTTTAACTTGGCAAATTTGTCTATTCTGGAGGTACCCAGGCACTCCTTAAGATGCCCCCCATTTCTGTGCATGTTTGTTTACATAATTTTTAAAGTAAGGCAGAATCTATAAATAAAGGCAAAAAGCAGTGCAGAAAATGTGACAAACGTAAAATGTACAAAATATGAAGTTAGTTGGCACAAAAGAAGCTAGCATCCAGAACCAGAAGTCACTGAACTAAATTTGACATGGAAAACAAAGCTGTGCTCAAGTTATCCCAACTGGTTTCCAGTTGTTTATGAGCAAATCAAAAGAGCCGTGATATTTCAAATGTTGCCTGGTCAAGTGAAAATACAAACAAAGCCAAATCATTCTTTCCCCGTGTTAAAATTGCTATAAAATCTGCACAACAGTGTCCCCACCTCACGCAAGGAATTATCATATACAACCAATACCAACTTTCTCAGTAATTTCAAAGCATAAGCAAGTGATTGCAGATCACATGATTGAGACTACATTTGATTCAATATGTCTCCAAAAGGTAAAAAATTTAATGAGTAAAACTGCAACAGAATTCCATTTTAAAGTGCTTTTCTTTTAAAACTACTCATTAACTTTTTTTGTTAAATCCACCAATATCCTTTAATAAACACTTGCATACCTAGAGAACAAAAGCTTTTCTTTTATTGCCCTTCCCAGGTGTCTGTGGTTTTAGGAAGGGTACCAAAGAGACAACCCATTCCAGAGCTCATTGACCAAACCTTTCTGTAAGGAGTCACTCTCCTCGCAGAGCAATCTTACTGATCCTTCTAATAAAGAGCTTTATAAATGAGCAAGGAGACATATTAAATACAGAAGTCCTTACGTAAACCGATTCTTTAACTAATATTTTACAATGAAATGTAAGTCATCACACATCTTTACAGAAATTTGAATATTCCTATTCAATATTATCAGAAAGATTAAAAATTTGCCCTCCATACATAAGGGCAGTCTGGTTTTTCTCTGTATAAAAACCAAAAGATTTTTTTTTTGCAGCATCACAGAAAAGCAACAGTTTTACATTCACTCATTTAATGTTCACATAAAAATTCAACCACTAGCGTTTGTGTATTTGATAAAATCTTCTTGACAAACTGTTTTCGGTGTCTGGACTGTCATAAGCTACTGCAGGTGAAGATGCAGTTTTCTAGAGCGTTTATCAATCTGAAGCCTTCGTGGCTAAAAATGCTTTTAGCTTTCAGGGAAACAGCCTCCTCCTCCAGCGTTGCCACCGATCCTGTAAAGCCATTTCTCTTCCAGACTTTTCTAATGGCTTAAGCAATGGGACTCCAGTTTCAATAGGTACCAGGCATTAAATGTTTGAGTTGATCTGCTCTCGTGTTCATTGGTATCCTTTACGGGTCAACATCATCAAGGTCACTTTTAGACTCACCAATCATCATAGGAGACTCTGAGCCCTTCCAATACACACAAGGGGTGGGGGAGAAAGATACGGTACATTATTTTTTGTACGGCACACAATTATTGTGTCTACATTCAGCAATGGTCCTGACCTAAACCCCAGGCACAAGTTGTCTAACAGAAGGCACCAGAAGATAAATATGCCCTTATTTTATAGTTACCTGCTGTAGATGTCTGTCTCCGTTCTCATTAGCTGGACTACTTTCTGACCCGTTACTGCTTCCAGACTGATCCTTCTCATTCAGCAAGGCTGTGGCATAGGCCAGCGTGTCCTGATTTGGAAACAGTTCAGCATTCAGTGTCAGAAGCCCTGCTGATACCTTTATTTCACAATCACTTTTTTTTCCCCAAGCTTATTCTAAAGCAATATAGCTGCTGTAGTGAGATAACCGATTCACCACAGGTAATTGTATGGTATTGACTAATAGCCTTTAAAGGTTAGTTTTTACAGAGAAAAAACACAGGATCTAGGCTTGTAAGGGAAGAATGGCATTAAGTGCACTGGAATATAGTAAAGTTGCCACAAAGAAAGCCACTAACTGAAAAGTGAGAGGAGAAAATACCCACAAGTGTAACACCACCTCCCAGCACTGACACACTTACCTGTGCTGAAATAGTACGCTGGAAGGTTTTTGCAGTTGATGTTTCATTGGATACGTTACTCTGTGGAGCCCAGTAATGTTCAGACATCTGCATAAAAAGCCAAGAAAGCCACAAAAACATATGAGTTTTACACGTGTAAAACCTCATCCACTTGTGCTGGTAGGCAAACTAGAAGTCTTGAACAAGCCTCCTGAATCATTTGGCAAAAGCTGGAGATCTTTGGCATTGACAGGCAGGCATTTTGGGATGTAGTTTCAGAAACTACTGCCCTTCAGCTAAAACCTAGTAAGCAGCTCCCTTTTTGGCACCTGTACAAGTTACTGGATGCCAGCTGAAGAGTGGTAGATTCAATTTTTCAACAAGGCTGTATATGAGCTAGTACAAAGTAAAAACAGGTACAGCAGGGCTATCCACACCTGTCAGCTTACTGTATTTCAAGAGAAGAATGACAACAAGTGCCAGCTGCACTGCAAGAATCCCAATAACGCTGCTTCCAGTATTCAGTACAGTGCTAGTTTATGCATCCTGTATCTTATTGCCTGGCAGCAGCTGTCAGGACAGAAAGACAGCCTAGATCTGAAATGATTTCTCAGACAAGCATAGAGAGAACAAGCATGGCCCTGCCTGTCAGCAGACCTGGGCTGCTTCTGCTGAGCTTTAGGTTTTATAAGTGTTCTTGGATATTTATTAAGGGATGTATTGGCCAGCCTACGCTAAGTTTAGAGGGAAGAACCAAAAAATACGTATGTGGGAAGAAAAAGCTGTGTGTCAACAGCTGTGTTTTGTGCAAAGCTGTGAAGATTCCATAAGAAATTCACCTTGCAAGGTGCTCCCTTGCACCAACACATAAGCAAAAAGCAGTGTAACCTTCTAACATGAATACAGTGACACTGAAAGTTTCCCATGTGCAAAGGAAAGGTAATCATTATAACTATTTACATTTGGTTATATTTACTGAAACACTTGGTGGCTTACTAAAGTTCTCGAATGCACCAGATTAAACTTCATTCAAACTGTCCTTGTTAAAAATAAAGTAGCTTGTTTTTTTGTCTTAAGCCTCCTCTCAAGGAGCAGTAGAGAGAATGGAGGTTTCATAATTCTCATTGTGAATAAGGTGTCAATTTTCCTGTGAAGTTAGACAAACTACCTTTTTCTGTAGCCACTGCACAGCCCAGCTCCAGTGGTGGGAATTCTCCTTGAAATAATCTTTTGCGGTAGGGCACCTAGGACGTTGAAATTATATTCATTATTACTGGACAAACTATTCTGGCAAAGTTAAAAAAAGAATAATCTAAAGGCTTCTCTTTCTTTATGCTGCTGTCTTCTGCATGCACTGTTATCATTGCAAATGATGACTTAAACTAAATAGCTCTGTTATTAACCAGACTAGCAAGAACAATAATGTTTAGTAAAGTTTACTCAAAGTAGTCTACTACACAGATATACTTATTGCAGAACTATGCTTTAGCAACACATGTGCCAAGTTCCAACCAAACAGAATTTAACAGTCACAGTATTTCAAGAAAGCTGGGACAGTTCTCTTATATTTATCTTGGTCTTAGTACTAGGCATCTACTCCATGAAATGTAGCTGACCACTGCCTTTAAAAACAGCAATTATTGATTTTATATAAGAAATCCATTTCAGATACTACTTGGTACAGATTTCACTTCACACTGAGGCACACAATATCAAGACCTCTGAGCACCACTTTCATCACAATAACAGAAGCTAAAGCTGATCAAAAGTGGAAAAAGCAGCAGCCTAAATAGTAACAGAGGGCTCTAAGGTAGGGATCGAAGTTAAACTCTGAAAACCTTAGTACTCACTTCTGAGCCAAAGTAACGAGGAACTTGACACACTGGTAACACCGACTGCTGTCCACATGGTTGCTGTGGTGCATCAAGGCTGTAAGGAGAAACAAGTGGATTAAAAAAATAAAAATCAGATTTCTGTGTACTAACCAGGCTGAAAACATAATGAAGACGAAGCTAACATTTTAGCTTAGGTGGGGAAAGTTATTTTTACAGATGTTAGCATGAGTATGTGTTAAACGCACTACTGTACTGCTGGCAGTTTTGACTATTTCTGGAACTCTATTGGATTAAAAATAGATCAAAGTGAAAATGCATTAATTCTTTCAAACATGGTACCTGAATTTTAAATAGCCCTCTCCTAATGCAGTTTTCCTCCCCTATAATCCATTCTATGTTAGATAATTGCTATGGTTACATGTATCTGAAGTTGAAAAAAACCAAAACAAACCGTTCAAAACCACTATAAACAGATCAGACCACCAGCTTCTCCTGGATCAAAACTTGCTAAGCTAGAAGAATGTTTGGAGCTTCTTCACACAAACAAGCATAGCAAAATTCAGTCATGAGACTCTTCTATGGGAGATCCAGGCAAAACAACAGTGTTCCTAGTCAGGAATTTTTCTATACAATGAATTCCCATGTAACAAAATTCTTTGGCTCAGAAGCAGATTTCCATGGAGCTGCCACAACCAGATTTCCCACTCAGAACTCAGAAGTTGCTCTGTCCATTTCATTCCACATCAAAGGATACTGCAGTGAAACCTCTAAAGAAGGCAAACAATTGCCAGGGACCTGCAAATTGCCATGTTTTACCCTCAAAGCACAGCAGATAATTAACATCTCAGTACTGACATACTGCAAATTAAGCACAAACACCCTTGAGGGCCACAGAAAACTATCTGCTGGTTTCTTTCCTTGGAGTAAGACCAGTCAGTGTGACTGATAGGTCTTGGGCCACGTGCAGTGAAACTGGAAGCTGTTCAGTGCTGTTGCTAGGAGACTCCAAGGTAAAACTACAACATTCACTCCCCAAACTCACAGCAGTTCTTGTAAAATATGTATGATTTAATACCAAAACACAATAAGCCTTCAACATAACCTAATTGAATAATTGCATCTCTCCTCTGCAGAGGAAGAACAAAAGGTCACATATTGCCCAAATTACAGAATAGGATCAGTTCAAGTGGGACCACTTAGAAAAAAAGATAACCACTTAATCCCTGACACTACTTCATGTTACCCTCTCTTCTATCAGTCATACATGGAAATGAGTAAACAGAAGAGCACTGAAGCGTAAGAGAAAAAAAGCTAGGTATCGTTTCTCACTAAACCAGAATCCAAAATAAATTAAGGTAAAAGCCACAGTCTGAAGCAGCTCCTCATCCAGACAGCTATGAAAGAGATACCCAAGCTGCACTCGTTGATTACATGAGCTCTTTGAGCTCTGTGTGGCTAATCTACATTTGTTACACACAAAGCCTCTTCTGATTCACATGAAATAAGCTCTCATCATTCTGGGCCTTCTTTATCACTTTTAAATGCTTTGGTAACTTTGCTTCAGTAAGGTCAAATGGAGATGCAACGCTTTTAATAAGTAACCAATCAGTATGAATTATCAACATACAGGTCAGTAGGAGAGACAGTAACATTCACACACTGGCTTACTTGCCTATTAATCCATTTTCTGTTTCAAAAGCAAATTTGATGCGTTCTACTTGTAAGGGGTCTTCAATAACCTGGCAAGAAAGAGAAAGGTCAATAGGAGTTATGCTTGATACCTGAGAATCTATACTATGAAATGCTTTTAATCACCTCAACATGAAAAACAGGAGACTTATGAAGTTTCATATAACACCAGATTATCAAGAGAGCAATTTAAAAAGTAATAAAGACCTCAAACTGAAGGATCAAAGATACCTGGATGTTAAAATTATCAATGCAGTCCTGTTTTTTTTCCATAATACATCGATAAAAATTAGGTCCTGTACTTAAATGTGCAAGTCTTTACCATTCACCTACCAGTATCTCATGGAGTAACTGGAATATATTTTTCAATTCATGAGGTGGAGCAGTTTCCAGCTGAGTCTGCAAGTAAGAAATATAAAATTACTTAGATAGTAAAACGTGTGGACGACAGAATTACCAGACTTTCTGAAAATTAGTTACTTTAAACAGCAGAAGTTAAACAACCACAAAAAAAACACCTCTCAAATCCAGTGATTTGTACTGTTCTGCAGATCCTAGCACCATTTTAACACCTAAGACACAGTATGACCAAAGCCTAGAAGAAACAATCTCTATCATCTCTACCTTGATGAAGTGTAGCACAGTAAAGGAGAAGTGCTCATTACAAAAGCAGCAGTACACCACCATCTCAATGACAACTGACAGGGATCCAGTTAGCTCTCGTAACGCATACATCACCTAACAAAAAGATAAACAATTTCAGACACAGCCATACAATTATTTTCAAGAGATGGATCATGTTTCTAACAGAATGTTAGGTTTTTCCAGAAATGGTTGCTTTTTCTTTTCTTCCCAGCACCTGCATGGCCCAGTGAGCTGAACCTCTTCACGCACAGCACTCCACTCAGCTCCTGCTCCCCACCTCTAAGGGTCTGAGTCAAGCATGACCCATTAAGTCACAGCGATCCAAGTTAGCACCTCCAACTAACATATGGTAACTGACTGCATAGACACTTGTAAAATATGTTCTTTGCTAACTTTGTAAACACTCATACTAGACCTTAAAGCTTAGGGATTTACTAGAGTAAGGTGTCAAGAAGAAACAGAAACCAAAGGTGCTTTCTTCTTTAGGGTCAAGGTAAAACCCACATACTCCCAGCTGACTGCTTTTTAACATTTAGTGCTTTTCACATAAAGATACTTCAAAGAACTAATGGCAGACAAGCCTTTAGGTTCAAGCAGGGTAGAATTTATAACAGATACCTCCATTAAGTAAGGTTTTCCTTCAGACACGAATAACAAGGCTTCCACTTCTCCATGGAGCGTCAAAAGTGGACCTGAAGTAGTTATGCTTAGAGGTGGACGCTGCTTAAAGAGACCAGGAGCTGTAACAGCAAATAGAAAAACAATCCAGCAATAAATCAGACTGTTCTATACACCTTGAAGACACTTCTGCTCATCTGGCATCCTGTCATGTCTAATGATGGTCACCTCAACTAGCCTGTATGGTACCACTCCAGACTTCTGTACTGACATGCCATTTACATTAGTGACAACATCGGGAGATAACCACAAAAAAGCAAAAGCAGGACGTTCATATTTACTATCAGGACTTTGAGTCTTAATTTCATTCCCATTGTTGCACATTCAAAATGTTTATCATTCTCCTGTTACTTTACAGTTTTTGACTGCCCCCAACTCCAGAAACTTTTAACCTTTGACAGACATCAAATTATTCTTTCAAAAAGAAAACTTCAAATGCTTCCTTCAGGGCACTGAAGATCTGAACTCATTTCTTTATTATGCTTATTTAGATATCTGTCTCTTGTACGAAATATCCAGGAGAGCATTCTATTTCTTATTATTCAGTAGCTTGGTCCAGATATTCCCCTTAAGACTAGCAAAAGACATAACAAATGCAGGCAAAGTACAGCCTGGCAGGCTGCAAGTCTTCCCCAGACGAGTTGATTCATCCACATGAAGAAAGACCTTTTAGGCAAATGGGGCTGTGTGTGTTGGAGGGAAGGGCATAATAATGTTCATCTCAAGATTTTTTTCCCCACCCAATGCCTGTAAACGCTGTTTGCTACAGCCTCTCAGTACTTGTACAGAAAAATAAAGAGTAATCAAAGGTACCTGCAAACCAGTGTCTTAAATTCGAAGTGATTTTATTTTTCCTCACTGATGCCTAAGTTACTCCCATTTAAAGTAACCAAAGTGAAATGTCACAGAAGGTAAAAATGCAATTCTTACCAACATTTCTTTGTGAGGAGACGTCAGAGTGCAAAACAAGTAGCGCCACAGTGTTGTGAAGATATCCAAACTCACGTGCTTGTGCTGAACTCCATCTGCGGTTCTGTTTGAGCCAAAGGAGAGATTTAATTAAGTTTCATTTAATCAAGTTTCAATTGATTGATTTAGTCAACTCCTGTTAAGTCAAAACAAAGCAACGTCCTTAACAGCCCACCTCTGTGTTTCAAGACTTTGAATGCATTGAAAATTTTATTATCCCAAGAATGACACTCACTTCTGTCCATTTCTCCACATTAACTACTATGTTTTCTATGTTAACTACTACGCACACACGCAGTCTTTAAGACTTGCATGAAGTTTGCAGAATAATCCACGGAAGAGTCTATTTTATCACATGAAAAGTATTTGCCCATAATGTAAGCATCTTAAACCCTGAATGACTACATAAGCTTTACCTGATTACTCTGACGATTAGGACCAAGGAGAAAGTTGATCATGTGCCTCAAAGCAGAGTGTCTGAGAAGAAGACTGCTAGCTCTTATGCCCTGCTGTTTAGACAATAATAAAAAGTTACATTCCTATCCAGGTGAAGAACTAGTGCTGTAAGGCACAAAAGAAAAACAGTGCTAAACACTGCACCTTCCCTTAAAAAGGTGTCTCATTATATACAGCACATTATATAAACTAGACCAGAATTGCCACATGCAAAATAACTGTCATATAAAAGAAAAAAAGAATAGGAAGATAGAGAGAACTCATACTGGGGTAAACAGCACAGTTCAGTCATTCATTCTGCTTCCTATCTGACAAAAACTATCCCAGACCATTAATATGTTTTAGAGGAGACAAAACCCAAACAACGAAAAAATCACCAAGAAAAAAAAACCCCAACATTCAGAATCTGGACATCTTCAATAAGTATACACTGCTTGTATATTTTTGGATGATTTTATCCTAAATCAGTGTTCAAAGACACTTATTAAGAAGAGAAAAAAGCAACCCTGAAACGAAAATCAAATACTCTTCTGGAGGAATTCCACTGTGCTGTTGAAAACTTCTACGAAGATGGATGACTAGCTGTTTTACTACAGTTCTTTAAAATTAAAGTAACATGAAAAAAATATAAATGGTTGCTTACCTTCTGCACAAAATTGTTGAATAGCAAAAAGTACTGAGCACAGTTTTTGCAGTTTTCAGGAACATCTTTATCCAGTAGAGCAAGTAGCACCTCCAGTAACTGATGTAGACTTTTTAACTGTGAAAACAATTAACTTGAATTCAAATGTTTGTCTCCTGCTTAAAATACAAGAATTCCTACATTTTAAATTTTGGGTTTGATTAACAAAACCGTAGGTATCATCAAATATGCTTGCTGTGATTAATATTAATAGTTAACATAGGACTGCAACCTTACCATTTTTAACTCTGAGTTAACGTGCATATATTAAACAGGAAAGTAAGGAAAGCATTAGCATGCAGATAACTTGCTTAAAGAAGTGGAACTCAGCAGTTACATAAGTTTGCAATATTCTTAAAGCGATTCAAATTACTCATCAGTCAAGTGGTAACTGATGTTTAAATGTTCCTGTCATTATAGTAATATAAAATAAACCGGATTAGAAGTAAATCATAACTCAGAATCTCAGGCTAACATAGCACCACATTCACGTATGCAGAAAGCAATTTTAGTGTTTACTTTACATCAAAGCACATGAAAGGCATTAGGATATTATTACATCTTAGTTAACAGATAGCAACTAACAGCCAAGAGGAAGTAACGAAAAGCTCTCAAGCTATACTGTAAGTGTTCATCTCCCTACTATCCTACTCAACTTGGAGGACTTCATAGCAATCTTTCCCTAAAGCTCTAAATAAGGAAAATTTTATTGCAGCCTATACAACAGCAGTGCCTAAAATCTGATGCAAGAAAATTACTTCAGACTAAACAAGACTTGACACTCAAAAGCCCCCACTGAGACCTCAGTCAGTAATGTTTTCTGTCATCTACCATATTTCTTTGCGTTCTTTATACAAACGGTCAGGTCTCCCAAGGGCAACAGATGAATCTCAAGCATTTTTACAAGCGACCCCTTTTCACATGTTTCCTGCTGGGTTTTCCTACAACGAGCCAAACAGAACAATGCTACACTTCCCAAGCTTACTTGCCAAGATTTTGTAATAGAAAATTAAACCTTTGAATAATAACCATAGTCCTAATCTCTCCTTGGAACAAGATGCCCAGTTACTACTGCTATGGGCTTCTGAGTGAGGAAGAAGTTAAAAATTAAAGCTGATTTCTAGGATCTCTCAGTTACAGAAAAAGAATAAATTTCACGAAAACAGTTTCCAAACTTTCAAAAAGAACGTGATGTCAGTTTATAAAACAAGCTGAAGTGAGGCAGGAATTGTTTACACCTTCAAACTTAAATTCTAAGAATTACAGCAGCATATTACCTTACAGGGTAGGGAGAAACAAGAATTAATTTATTCAAGAAAGAGCTACAAGCCTGTAAAGTGTGTGAGCCTTCCACCTTGTCATTTACAAAATCATGTAACATTGCCTTCAATTGGAAGCAAGAGCTGAGGTAGCGACAATCAACAGCATCATTGGTGGGGAGGTGTCACTAACCTTCTCTTGATAAATCAAGGCACTGTCGAGGGTTTTTTCAAGAACAGTGGCTACAGCAACTCGCACCTCTCTCACACTGCATTCCAGGAGGAAAGTTCTGGAAGATAAAAGGTGAAGCTGCAAAGAGAACTGGAATCAACGTGTACACACAATTGCTATGGTTAAGCATGGTATTTATCATTTAAAAAGGATAACAGTTCAAATACTCTTGGATCATACTTCTGTGGATAAGCTTTAACTTATCTTCCTACATTCCCGTTTGTCACAACTAAAACCTATACTACTACTATATAATTACTTTCAAAGAACAAAAAATCTGAAACTAAGAGGTACCATTTCTAAGAGGTACCATATGATCCTGTCTTTCAGTGAAACTTCAGAGATACTTTTCTTTAGATTGACACATCCCTCTCTTTTATCAGTTTTCCAAGAGTTTGACACAGGAGTTTTGAAAACACCTATTAGCTGATCTTGGTGGTGAGAAAAATGTTGTAGTTTCTGTGATATGTCAGATACGTATTTAACTTATCTTACCCCAATTCACCACATTCTCCTTTCCCTCTATTTGCAGGAGTGACTAGACAAACACACTCCAAGGCACTCCTCTGAATTAAACACCTGCATCCTTCACATACACTGCACCATTTTATTAGATTTTCAGAATCACTGAAAAAGCTGTACATAGGAAAATACTAGAAGTAAAAACCTAAGCGATAATTTAGAGTGCCTGTTTAAAGAATGCGCATAGTCAACTCCTTGGCAATGCACCAGTGTAGGCCAGATCATGTTATTATGAAGCTTCATCCATACAGAAGACACAAAACACCACACAAAAGTCTGAATTACCAGTACTTACTTTACAAGCTCTCGTCCCTCTGGCCCAACGAAATATTCAACTAACCACTGACATGCATCAATGCTTTTGGAGAGCAGTGCATCTATGGTTGCAATCCACTCTTCCGTATCAGCCCTTTAAAAAAAAAGGGAGGAACAAAACCAGGGGTAGTAATGAAAATCACCTCCAAAACCTAAGCAATGTTTCATATCACGTCTTCCTTTTTGGTAAACCAGAAGTGGCTTTGCCACAGTCAGCTCTTACCTGAGTTTCTTCTTGGTTCGGAGATAGGTTTGGAAGAGGAATTGGACTGCCAGCTGTAAGCTCACCTTTGCCATGCATGGATAATAAGGATGTTTTACCTTAGTCTGAAAGAAACATTAAATTTACTCCAGAGCATAACTATGCCTGCAGCACTTATGCTGCCTCCTATATATATATGAACATGTTCTATTCAAGTAATTGGCTTCATTTGGAAAACAAAGCAATCCATATTCTTCTGTGCTAAAACCGGTCTCCAGTGCTGACTATGCTAGTCTGACAAATATGCTAAAACAGGAACAAACTTACTGTAAGGCCCACTAAGTCCGTAGATTTCATAAATTTAATAAATGCTGGTTTGTTTATTAATCAGTAACTATATTCAGAAAAACTTTAGTAGACTAAACTGTATTGAAACAAATGAAGGTCTATCAACTTCAAGGTGACTAACACTGGTTTTTGGATATTCGATAGAGAGGGGAATTTCTGTCCCTCTAGAGCTTAGTTTGCATCAATTTAAAAAAGTATTATTTCATAAATTTTACTATGCATTTACACAATGGTATTTTCCCACTTCTGTAACAAGAGGCTGGAGTCAGCTTTGAGACAGATGCTATCAACGTGAAGAATTATAGGTGTTAAGGAATTTCTCAGCTGGAAAAGCAAAGTCACATAAAAAATTTCTCTTGTAGTTTTCTTGTCATGGCTCTTCTGTGGCCCTGTTTACCCAATATTTTCCCAAGTACTCCAAGATTAAAATCTAGTTACTTACAGCATTCAGTGAAGCTAATGATAGAACAAAACTGAAGTAGTCACTACTGTATACATCTCTATTCTTCATAAATTTCAGGTTTTCGTCTCTCACCATCTGTAGATTTTTTTTTTGAAGTAAAAGAACGCAAAAAAAAGAAGTTATAACATTACCAAAGAACATTTCTCTAATGCTTCATCTTACCTGTGTGTGGTGTTTAAAAACCAGTATCAGACCTATTCTGTTAATACTACTGTTCTGTTATCACTCCTTTGGTGGAGGGCAAAACCACATGGGAAGCTTAGATTCGTATAAACCAATGATTTTCTTCAAAGGACATTGCAAAACACAGGATAACTGACAGACTTAATCACTGGACCATTATGGAAAAGGAAAAGGAAGAAGCTGCTGCTAAATTCCATTTTTTGCTTGCTTTTAACAGAATATCCCCCAAAAATCCTTCAAATCTGAAAGCCTTGCTTAGCAAATTTACATGTACCATGGTATGCCAGTGATGTACTAACATGCCAAGACCCCCTTTATCAAACAAGATTTTGCTGAAAGACTCTCAATAAATTTGAGCCACATTATGTTTATTGTAGTAGCACAACCCCAGATACCGGAATGCCTAAAGTGAGTACCAGTGCCCTGGTACAGGTGGAGGGCCGTATATAGCTGGCACAGTTTACTGTGTAATGTTGGCATTCCTGCACACACACAGATCAGCAGGGTGGTGTGTGCTCAGAAGGCCAAATACATGCAAGACTGTGCCCCCACCACACCTGCAGGCCTGCAGACAGACCTTCCTCTTATGACAGAGAATGAATACTGAGTCTACCATCCTCTCATTGCTCTGCTAGTGCCATCACACCTCCGTTACCAGCTCTGACTTGTAGTGCTGCCTTCAACATCTTTGTTCTCCCACTGGAGAACACAGAAGATTACGTAAGCTAACAGACAGAATTAGCTGGCTGCGGTTTCTCTTAGTTTTCCTCCCTTTTACATTGTTGTGAAACTTGAGAACTAGAGGATAACTCATTTGTGAATTCTCCATTCTTCTTCAAACGTACTTTAAATGAAGCATCTTCTCTGCTCTCATCTCTCCCTGTTTGCATGCTGACTGCTGCTGCATCTCATGTTTGACTACTTTGCCTGCAGTTTTTTCAAAGCAAGGAATGATGGGTCAATATTGTGAAAAGGGACAGCAAAACGTACAGTAATGTATCACTGCACAGCTTGTTAAGAACTTCATATTAGAATCTAGAGTTACTTTCTAGCTTTGTTCTCAATAACTGAGTTACTTCAAGGTCACCTTCAAAATTGTCGTCTTCTTCCTATGAGCTTAAATTTTGTATGAATAGCATTTATTTGCAACTTGCAGAGTTCTCTACCTGATATATCCGTACAGGCATTTTCTCTACAAAAAGCCCCTTTTTTTCTCCTTTCCGAACCAGCTTGGTTAAGATGGATAGGCGATCACTGTTGGGCCTGTGAGGTCGAGGTGATGACTGGGGTGAAATTTCTGGTGAAGATGGAGCAGATCTAAAATATATAGAAGCTCAAGGTCAATAACGAAATTCTATGACAAATCTGCAGTTCAAGTTTTAAAATAACAATAGAGCCAGTATCATCTTAAAGCAAATTCAGATGACAGTCTAAGTAATTTATGAGGCTGTCAGTCAGCCTGAATTTCTTATTCCAATGGTGACAGGAGTATGGAAGAGGAATTTATAAAACCAATAAAAGAATATTCAATTAAACAGCTTAAAGAAAACCAGAAGGATTGGTACACTCCTGTGTTGAACAAGAATTATTCAATTCCTTAGTTCTGCAGATAGGGTCTAGACATCAATATAGGATAAGCCTTTACAGACACAAGAGAAACTTACAAGGAGAGGTCCTCAGCTTCCTGACGCACAACACTCACTCGACTTTTCTTTGGTAAGACCGGAGAGTTCTGATCAGACACTCTCTGGTAAAACAGCATATAGGCGTTCCAGTACCGCCGACGTACATCAGGGTAAGGATTAGCTGATGAGAGAAAAGGCATTCAACAAAAGCCTTTGAGGGTTTAGCACCCTCTTCACTCCTACATGGGAATGAAACTGGGTGTGCAAGCAATAGACTGTGCCGTACGAAGTTATTTCTCAGATCAAAGCATCAGTCTACGTTAGTGAATAATAAAAAACAGTGCACACACAAACAGCATATGTATTTTAAAAAGATAACCATTAGAATTACAAAGTAAGTGAATAATGGTGGAAATATGTTTGGAATTAATTCCTTAAAGCACTGCAAAGTTCAACTATACGATCCCACACCATGTTCTACACACATTTTGACTAGCCTAAAATAAGGCCTGTTTTGTGTTTTCTTTAAACCATTTTTAATAACATGCCATTTTACTTCTGGATCTCCTCTGCTATTCAGTTCGCAAAGAGCTGAACAACAGTGAATATGGTTCAATATTTTAGGCCATAGCAGAACATATTAGGACATAACAAGTGATGTCCTTCAGTAAATCAGAATCAGAAAAAAAATGTTTGGAAAGGATTATTAGATCATGTCACTCTAAGTAAATATAATGGACTTAGCTCTATTGAGAACTAATACGAAACAAAGCTACTGTAAATTCATCTTCACTTCTGCTTACATTGATCATAGACTTTAGGTCTGTACTCTCCACCAAAACATTCATATTCCAAGGTTTCATCAGTTAACTCAAATTCTTCAACAACGGTGTCATTGAATTTATACCACTTTCCTTTTCCACATCCTCTGTAATAAAAAAAGAACAGAAACAGAACAGAAGCAATATTATTTGATTGTCTAGCAAAAAACAAACCACCCCAAATACCCTAGCAATGAGAACCTTGAACTCACATTTGTTTTGACAAGAAAGAGAAAGCTTAACTCGATAAAATTGGATTCCAAAAACCAATTGATTAAAAAAACAACAGAAGCACATCACTGAGAAGTAAGTATCACAGGAAGTCCTCATTGCAATACAAGGCACGTAAGAATTCCTGATATTTTGATAACGTGGACAACTCTGCTAGGTGTTAAGAAAGACCAGTGCTTCCAAAAGAGCTCTGAATGGCTCACTATACCCTCCCAAAACAAGTAGTCTTTAGACTGCTCTCAAAGCCATTATGCGAGTCTTCTTGGACATTACCTCCTGTCCTTTATAAAAGAGTAGTAATGCCCTGCATGTGCCTGGCCACTGTGAACAATCACACCAACAAGCTCATAGTTTTCAGTAGGTGCAACTTTCTTCCTTGGGGAGCCTCCGCTTCCTTGATCTGCATTTCTACCATTGTCCCCCACTTCCGAGGACGAATCCTGACGAGCCATCCCTGACACAGTGTAAGGCTCCATGTTCAGCATCCAGGGAAACTGTGAAGAGATATTTTAGATTGAGAGATCTTGACATGCACTTGGTTAATGTAATTTTTTTTAAGAGTTGTATTAATACTCCCATATTGGAAGTGCTAAAGGAAAGCATGCTAGTACAACTTTTAATCCTTATGACACAGAAGTTAAATAAGATGTCTTTGCAGAGGCTTTTGCTTTCTGAAAGTACTCTGAGAATGCTGCAGGCAAAGTTTGTAGAAGTACTTATTTTCTGTACCATGATCACATTGTAAGCTTTCTACATATTCAAGAGTCCAGCACTGAAATGTGGAGGAAAGAAGGGAGTATGAATAGGAAGGGTGAGTGCACCCCACTCCACCGAGTGGAAGGGATGGTGGGAATGGGGAGCATAACCAATAGTTTTCTTACCCTTATTTGTTCATCATATTTAATAGAACGACCGCTCTCCCAGTCAAAGCCAAATCTCATGAGGTGAATCACCAAAAGGCTTGGCAAGACCTTGATGCATGTGCGCTTCACTGTAGTTCTCTTAAAAAGACAAAAGAATATCACCTCTATCTATATAGCTCAAGCAAGCTAACATTTTTCTATAGAAGCCTGATTCCAACCATCTTGAACTGATGCACAATACAGCTACTGAAGGTAGGATGACCATAGGATGACTGTTAACACCTACAGACAGGGTACTGTGGCAGTTATGTTTGTGCAGTGGGCTGGCATGTTACAGAACATTGTACCATCCTGCCATCCCTCTAAATGTTTAGTCCACAATATGAGTTACAAGAAACGAAGAAAGCTATTTACATGGAATTTGGATTTAACTTTTTAATTAAAAAGAGTAAGTTGTATTTAAATGCGGCTTCATGTGACCATGCAATGCTTAAAATATCAAGCTACAGCTGAATACTCTTACATACATTAAAAACAATACCTTTTCTTTGCATTTTTCACAGTAGTATGCATTACTTCCTTCCAAAACTTCTCCTCTAACAAATTGATCCAATGATATTTCCAAACTTTGACATGAAGTCACACCTAAGTTGAGAGCCATGAAGGCTTCCTCACGCTCATACCTAAAGTAAAGAAGAAAAATGGTAAAGACATTGACAGAGAAGAGCCTATGTGAAGTACATTAACAAGACATGCGTAGGAAATACTGCGTTTGCCCAGTAGCTATCAACAGCAACGATGCTTACAGTCAAAGGCATATTACTTTTTGTGCTATTTTGACCTACATATTGTAATAGTTATGGCAGCACACAACAAGTTACCTAATGCAGTAAAATTAACATTACCTGTGAGGACAGTCCTTGCAGATCTTCTGATCAGAAAAGATACCTTGAAAAGTATTCTTAAATATTTGGTCTCTTCCTATTTTCTGTTGAAAATAAAAAAAAATTAGACATCAGTTATATATATATATATATATATATCTATTCAGAGTGAAAGACCAAGTATACAGCATGAAATTTAAGCCTCTGAATATTACTTAGATCACAAAATAGTTAAATGGTTCTCTGCCTTCTTTTCCAAAGAAAAAAAGAATGACTGACAGAAATGAATAGACTTGACTACCAAGAGAAACATGTAAACAAGGAAAGAAACCTGAGGTTTTTACCTTGAGGTACTCATCCATTTGATCTATAAGACTGGTAAAGAACTCGTAAGCATCCTGTTGCTCTCGAACATAAAGTTCCTTATTCCACATCTTGAAGATCTATATCAAGTATAAAGAGGTAGCAGTTCCATATAAATATTAAAAAAACTTCACCGATAAGCATTATTTCTACACATTTTGACTTTCTGAGGTAAAACTTTATCCCTAGAAATTCTGCAAAGAGAAAAAGGTAAAAAAAGTTTAAGTAGAAAAGTATATATTCTAAACAAAAATATTACCTTCCAGAAGTTCTCAGGTACATAATACTGTAGCTTGCTTTCCATCAAGTGACCAAAAAGAGACTGAACTTGATAGAACACATTGTCATCTGGATTGTCTGTATCATCATCAATGGAAAGCAGGGCCTGGGAAGAAACAAATAACTTCACTAACTTTGCCAAGAACTAATACTTCTAATATTCTACTCCTACTTGTACTAATATTCTACTAATAATACCAATACTAGGTTTTCATGACACAGCATGACAAGTTAAAAGTAATCATTTGTGTGAGTGTATATGTTTTTAGTGTATATGTGCTATGTATATGCACTATATATATTTATACATAGACACTATGTATATACACACTTTTTTCTTTAAAGAAAAACAAGAATTCATGTTACAAATAGTGTGAAATGAACTTGCAGCTCAGTTGACAGTTAATTTTGAAAAAAGGACTTTACAGGACACTGAACCAATTACCTCTGGGAGACCAGGTTGCATATATAGCTGCTGGAAGACGGCATTCATGTAACAAGTAGCACCACCATTCTTTAGTCCCACAAATCCTGAAATGGAGCGACTATCCACTGGGGGAAGATACTACAATGAGAAATATTTTGTCTTAATAAATTATAGAACACGTGAGACTCCAACATTATCTCTTTTATAATCACCTTTATAAAAAACTTGTGCTATTTTATGGAAAACCAGGAAAACTAATTCTGAAATATCACAAGAGCTGTATTTGTTCATTTATACAGTTAATATTCAGCATAAAACTGAAAAAGCAGCCTAAAACGTATCTAAATGAAATTGGTGATAGTTAGGCAACACTTCTTTCTTACACAGATAATTGACAAAGACTCACAAGAGTATTTGCTTCTCAGAAAGATCAACTAGGTCTTCATTTACTCGTCTGCTTTTTTGTAATTTTAAATTAAAGACCATGTTCAGTAGATCATACAGTACTAATGCTACCACACACTAATGCAAATTAAAAAAAGGCTTCTTGCTTACGTCAAACTCCTTGGTAAGTGCAGGGTCACACTGGTGATGCATAGAAAGCAGCTCTTTTGTAATAAGCTGAAGATTGGAAGGTGAGCTATCAGCCAGCATTACCAACACTTCATAGGCAGCTAATCGGCTATCTGCTGTACTGCACCTAAAAAGCAAACCACAGTTGAGATCTATTTTTAAGGATTACTCAATTATTTCTAATTCTAGAAAGCCATATTACTCAGAACAAGTGACAATTGTTCAAAAGGACTAGTTTAAATGCTAAAAAAACTCCTGAGAGACTGCGGAGTGTTTTTTTATCTTCTTTCTTGGGGAGGCAGAGGGGAAGGAAAGCAATCAGAGGATGAGCAGCCCCAGAAACACTCCTTTAAATAAGCCTTTCTCACTGACATGGAGATGTCTGTGCTTAACATTCAGTAGCAAGGAAGCAAGGTGCCCAAGAAAGACGACAGTTTGTTCCACCTCTGAGGACTAACAATCAGATTCTCTCTATTACTGTAACACTGGTGGAGACAAAATGACTCACGTACACTGAGATGAGCTTTGGAAGAGCTAGACCAGACAGCTTCCTTGCTTGGAAGTGGCGACCTTAGACCTACAGTGTGCCAAACCAGTAGAAAACACTTTTACTTAACTCTTCAACGGATCAAGCACACTAGCCCTTTCTTCTGAAGGCCAAAGAAAAGGCTTTATTTAAGCAAACGAGAGAATGCTTGAGATGAACAGCAATGGAACAATACATTAAGGTGTAGTTAATAAAATGTAGTTAAAGTTAATAAAAATGCCAGTTACTTACATGAAACTTTAAAAGCCTATTAAAGATGCCAAGAACATGCAACTTACAAAAAACACTATTTGGACACTTATGTAGGAAATGTATAAATTGGGAAGGTATGCTCTGGAGAAAGCTCCAACATTGGTATGAACTCCGTGTATCTATAGCCCCAGTGTGACATTTACATTCATGAGTACTTGGACAAAACCCATGGCAAACAAAAAAAGCAATTTTTACTTTGGATGAAAGTCTTGTTGACTGATTGCAGCACTGCCTGCCGGGGAATGGCTGTTCAGAATAATCCTGGACGCTCTGAAGAGGAAGTCATCCAACAACGGCTTAATCAAAGATGAACCTGTAACACAATAATCCACATCTACTGTTGAACACATTACATACTGAACTGCCAATGCTATTCCTTTCAGCTCTGTCACTCCTAATGATATAATTATATATCTTCTATCTTCAACACGTTTTCTACGTAATTTTTAACACTGTGCAGAATTCATGCTGGTCTAGCCACTTTAGAATGAAAAAGGAATACTTACCAACCATTTCCTTCTCTGCTCCACAAAGTGAAAGGAGAGTCTTGATGAGCCTTAAGTGTCCTGCTAGCAAGATGTTATCAGCTTCACTGGTCTCACACTCAGCTGTGCGATTGGGTTCAAAGTTGTCTAGCCAGGTGATCTCATCTTCTAACATGGCAGCTGGGCTTATCTTTAGCTGTTCCATTTCTGATGCTACAAGATAAAAAGGGACATCCGCACAAAAAGATCAGCAGTTCTATGTATGTATAAGTGTAGAATTTAAATACAAAGGTCTCAAACAAGAGTAGAAAGCTTTTGAACTGGACTTCCACTCATGTGCTGTTATGTTACCGACTAGGAAAAAATCAATGAGAGAATTTCCCAGGAAAGGGAATAGATTCTTGGAAAGGTTTCTTGAATTAGGTCCAACTGAATTCTGAGAAGGTACAGGCAGTGTGGAGTGGTAATATGTTTGTATGTATATCCTCCTTATGGGGAAGGCGCTGCAGAGATTTACTCTGCAAACTGAGGATACAGGTAGGTATTTCATAGCTCCTCATGGGGGAAACTGACATACATATACTACCTAACTTAAGGTTCTTGATTATCTTACTATAATTTTTCATCTCTGAACTTCCATCTGAAGGCCTAACAGATGGTCTAATTTCCCCTCATAATATGTAAAAAGTGCACCTTCTGCACAGGAACTCATTTCACTTTCCAAGAGGAGTAACTGCCTTGCAGTTACCAAACACCGAGAATGGCCCATGTCAGGCATTAACAACACAGAATGGCCAGCACACTGGCAAGTCACAACGAGTTAATCCTCATAAAGTCTGCATTCTGCATCTTGTCAACAGAAGGAAGACATGTCTAGAAGTTGCAATCTGAATAGCATGTTTGTCTGGGCAGTAACCTAAATGTACTTACATGTCAGGTCATCCAATAACTGACATCTCAGGTCAAAGTATTCTGTACACTGGGACAAAAGTCTAGAAAAGATACAAATAAAAGAATATTTTAGAAAAAAGTTTCTAATTTTAGTTTAAGCAGTTACCTTTAAGGCCCACGTGCTCTGTCCATCTAATCCAAGCATTGTAGCTGTCTCAGTAGTGCTTCTTTATGCATGTGCTGCAGCTTTAAAACAATTGCTTCTGATTTATTTATTTATTTTTGGAGTAACATTTAACATTGCTTTCTTTCCTCACCTCATAAAAGTTAGATATCAAATGGTAACACCAACATATTTCAGCTTCACAGTTACTCCTCTACTCAGATTCTTCTAGAAATTCTTCTAGACAAGTATATTCAGTAATTTTTGGCCAGTCAGGGACATGTCAACAGGACTTGAGCCTTTGCAGGTGTAATGGTTAACAAACAAGAAAACAGGTGAGGTTGGTTGTTCAGACATTACTGAAAAAGCTGGGCCCTTCCGCATCAATTTCTGTTCTGGATCTATACAACGCTATCAACAAAATTCAATGTTACTGTCATACATCCCATCACCTCTTCACCTCATTCAGGACTCTGGCCTCATTTTGACTACCACAAGAAAATCCTAGAAAGAGAATGCCTATTTAGCAACTATAGCCTCCGGGAAGTTAAAAAACAAACTGTATGAGTTCACAGAGGAAGAGCTGTACATTAAAAATCCAGCTTTACTTCCCTCCAATTTACATACTTCCTGAACTTTCTGGGGTATGACAGGCATGTCTACTTTTCAGAGAATTGCAAAAACAAAGTCCTACTCACACCTCAGAGCTTCCAAAGCACTACTGATTTAAAAAAGCAATAGGTTTCCTTCCTTAGTAAACACACATCTGCCTTACCTCTGGTTAATTCCTCTCATGATGCTGGTTGGTGACCAAAGAGGCAGCTGGGCACTGAGAATCACGCTCAGGAGAAACTGGTTTGGCTTCTGTACGTCTGGGTGAGTTGACGTGTCAGTCTGACTAAGGGTGTACAACTGGTCACAGGCAACACGACGAATCTGAAAAAGTATCATTGTCAAGCACAAGACCTTACTCAAAGGCTGCCAAAAATACACTTGTTTGGTTAGAAATCTGACAAAACCCAGACACCGAAAATCTTGTGGAAACTAGAGCATGAGCTCCACACCCACCAACCAGGGCTTCTCTATTTATAGGGATGTAGCAAACCACTTTCATCCCTCTGCTAACAGCTCTGATGCTTTATTAAACACAGACTATCAATTCAGATAAAGGGTGAAAAGATGCAACAACTTCATACAAAATAGGTGGGATGCAACGAAATGAAGTGTGTGGCCTGAAAAAAAATCTCTGAATTTTTGAATATCCAGAAAAATCTCAAATCAGAAAAAATAAATTTTAGTAGGGTTCTGACATTTGGAAGATTTTTTCAGAAGTCCAGAAGAGTCCATTAGATCTTACCCAAATCTTTTGAGACAATATTCCTTCACGACTTCCCCTTGTTGAGAAGGTAAGGGTACTAGTATTATAGCTTCTGTCTTACCAAAATGGAAGTTTTTTCAGACTATTCAAAGCACAGCTCTGTGCCTCATGGATTATACAAGCCTAAGGAATGCAATACTTCAACATTTGTTATCAATACAGCACTAAGTACTGGAATCACTAGCCATTACACAGAGTTTATTTATGCAAACAATATTGGAATACTTGTAATGAACAATTTTATCTTCAGACCACATGAAATGAACAAAGTGTACATATTTCACCTAAATATTTAAGAAGTTTTCAAAGACCCTTACCTCAGCACTTGGTGATCCAAGCAGTATGTCAATGATAAAATCAGCAACACAAGGCAAATTGTAAAAAGATCCTAGAACAGAAGAATACGAGGTTATCTTTTCTAGAATAAGCATTTGAAATCACTCAGTCTTACATTAAAATACCATATAGGACTTATATGAAATACCCTCCTATCAATACCAAAAAGCAAGAATGGGTATTTGCATGTTTCTCTATCTCCTGCTGTCAGAGATGGGCACTACCTCATAACAGCATTTTCCTTCTCCTTCCACCACCATTTACATTTCTTGTACACAAAGGTTCAAGTACTAAACATTAGCTGTGCAAACAGCAGCACGTGCAGAATTATGTCCTTCAGAGCCAGTACAAATATTTATATACTGGCAGTAAGTTAGTTTTCCCAGTGCATTTCACTAAGGCACAGCACCACATGCCTTGTTTCATGCCACCTACCGTTCAGTCCTGGGTATAAAAAAAATTGCATTTTTTAAATGAAATTGTGTGTTTCTCACTTGAGCTGAGAAGGTAACTTATAAATTTAGGAGTTTCTATGTTTTTTGTTTTTTTTTTTTAAACCATCTTCAAAAGCCTTTCCCCCCCCTACTTATACTCCAAATACCAAGCAATCCAATTGTATTTCATACCTAGCTGTTGACTGCGTAGCTGAAGGCAGGTTACTAACAGAGACAGGGCTTCTCCAGCAATCAAAGCATCTTTGGTAGATACAGACTGCTGTCTCACACAGATACCAGCATGCAGGGCTGTTGGCTCGCCTTCACTTCCTGAACTGCAATTACTTCCTGTATTAAGAAACGAACAAGTGCTATAATCCATTACATTTTTCAGATATCTTCAGCCCCTGGTCAGTTACCTGCAACTTAAGTCTTCTCTAAAAGAGACATGAACATACAACATTTTTCTCAGATTTGTGTAATTCAGCTTCACACTTCACAGGTGTTAAATTATGAATAAACCAAGTACTCTCATCCCTAAAGATGGCTTCCAAATGCTTTCTTCAATAAAGACATTTTAAAAGATGTTAGGCACAGTAACCTACCTGAGCTGCTAAGTCTGTTTCGAATCCCTGCAGGAAATAAAGTGTTGCTTTCTTTTATTGGCTGACTACTTCCTACGAGGTCCAGTCGTCCTGCAGCAGCCGCCCACGAAAGTCGCATGAAGCAAGCCACTGTGGAAGTGAAATCATTCACCTCCATAGTCTGAAGGAACAAGAAAGTGTTAATTCTGTGATGGTCGACAGCCTTTGTTAATCATAGGGATAAGAGGAACGTATCTTCTGGATCATGTCAAATTCACATTTGGATTTGTTCTTCTCTCTTCTCTAACCAGACTTAAGGATGCCTTAAGTTAGATGTTAAAATCCAGATAAAGGTAGGGAAGAGAGACTGATAACATGGATTTTCAGAGGCTTTTAAATAGAGCCTGGGCAAGAACTAGTATAGAAGGTAGACTTTTGACTGAAAATTCCAGAAGTTATACAGCTGCCACCAGAGATCACACTGCTACATCACCATAAATTATCAAACGCTTCCTTACTTGTATGGCAACTCTTGCTGCTGGTATGATTTCTTCTACCCTAATGGAGGATCTATCAGACACAGAGAGCTGTCGGTAGGATGACTTCTCAGGTGTTCCACAAATGGACATCTGCCTACTTCCTTGCCGGCTGACGTTACGGAAGGGGCGTGAGGACAATGCTTCTACCCCATCTTTAATAAAATCCTCATCCAGTAAGGTAGGCATTGTCTGGCCAACAAGCAAGAACCTACATTCACAGAGCAGAAATGTCAAGCTTATTTTTGAATGTTCACAGCAAGTGAATAACTGATACTTTGAGTTCTATTTCAAACTTAAATATTACAAGGGACAATCCAAAAGCCAAGGAAGTAGCACTCAATCTGATGAGAAGCAATTACTTACCTTGCAAGTTGCAGGCAGATGGAATAGACTCCCTGTCTGGTTTCATAGTCTACTTCTGATGGGATGGAATCTCTCTGCATCACATTCACCACCAAACTTAAAAACAAAT
Source organism: Anser anser (assembly GCF_964211835.1). Classification (NCBI taxonomy): domain Eukaryota; kingdom Metazoa; phylum Chordata; class Aves; order Anseriformes; family Anatidae; genus Anser; species Anser anser. Next base: position 27,213,842 of record NC_139728.1, read on the forward strand.
CAATAATACAGGCTCTGTTTCAAAGCATTTCACTTAGGAAAGAGGTGCAATTAATTTATCTCCATCCTTCCCTCCTCTTATTCACTCAGTTGAATGCCAATTAAAACTGCCAAACTGGCAGCTTTGGAGACTAACATCCCTATTTTCCCCTCCTGCATTTACAGACTGGAGATTTCTGTTCCCGCTGGTAAATGCTTCAGGATCTATGGGGTACAGAAATTTAAGAGCAACACATACTTGACAATTTTGACACAATTATAAGCAGTGTTGCCAGGTCTTCCAAATGCCTGTACCTTATCTGAAGGGTCTGGATTTTGGAGATGGTCAAATTTAATTTGGTTCCTAATACACAATCTACGTTTTTGACTGCTAAAAACTGTCTGCTGGTGTATATGCAGGATATAGCATGTGTAATGTAGCCACCTACAAATTCGAACTAAAATAATGGATATTTCAATAGTTAGCATGTAACTACCTCTGTGTAAGCTACACTTCATAGGCTTATCTGTGCCTATCTTTATGTTGGTGTTAACATGATATACTCAGTTACATTACTATGGTAGCTATGGTATCTTTCCAGACACTGGTAAATGAAAGGATAGCTTTGGATGGACTTTTCCTCTAAAAAAAGCAGCTCAAAACCGTACAAGTGTGCTACAGCATGGAAAGCAGAACCACAAAGAACAGCTAACTAAATGAAGTGTTACAAATAGAGTCAAGATTTTGAAATCTAACCTCAAACCTCCTGCTCTGAGGAAATTTTCACAGAAAGACTTGGCACAGTTTCTTGCCATTTCGTCATCTGCAGTTGGCATCAGCTTGGAGCTCAGTACCTAAAATAAAGTATCCACGCATAAATCTTAGTATTCCTTTACTGCTGAAGGTCAAAACTATAGCAGAAAAAATCCACTACTAATGGAATTAACAATACAGCTCTATGAAGCTCTAGTTTGTAAAGAAATCATACTAAAAATATCCTGGACAGCAAAGACTACTACAGATATTTATCCTGTATCAAAGGGCATTTTTATCTTCACTGCTGTTTATTTACTAAGAGGATAAAGTACATACTCTAGCCTGTGAAATGTGTCTTCAGGCTCAGAAGGAACTCCTTAAGAGCACAAATCCTTCTCCTTTCTAGACTTTCAGTTGACAGCAGGCCATAAGTAAGCCATTTTTAGGGTATTTTATTAACTCATGTCTTCTGAAACACAATTGTATTAATTACTATTTTCTTTTTTTTTTTAAGAGATTGTCCAGATAATTCTACAGCCCTTGTGAACTTCACCTCTGCATCATCCCTCTTGTTTTAAGTCAGCACTGAACTTCACAGAATCCACTTACACTCGTAAATATGGACATAGAATTCTGCAGTCTCTGTTGGCACATTTATAATCAATTTCACTTTTTTTAAAACCAAAATAAATAGAAAAAAATATAGGAGTTATTTGCTTTCTTGAAAAGTCCCTTCAGCATGTACAGCCAACAATGCTGCATATGGAAAAACAAAATATATCATTTCCATGCTCACATAACAGCTGCATGGCTTACAGAGTTCCAGGTATGAAATCTTATTACAACACTGCATAATATAACATTGAACCTCTGAAACAGATAATTTTCATCTTTCACATGCTCTAAAATTTGCTGTGCACATTCTTCAGAAAGCAGTTACCCCAATGTTCCAGACTGGTTTCCTAGTGTTTGAACAGGTTACCAACTGGGGGAATAGAACACCATGCCATCTTTTTCTGACAATACGCATCTTCCAACTGGCTTGACTGGATTTGGAGAGCAAGTCCACTCATAAAATCTATGCATCTAATCCAATTTACTACTACTTATTCCTTGCCAGAAAAACAAACAATTTATTGCTTGCTTTCATTATTTTCTCTGGCATAGAAGTAGATAGCCATCTTGTCACACTGTAAGATAACCTGCCAGTTCAACAAAATATCCTTGCTGTGATATGGTAAGCCATTTGCTTTCAGTTGTAGAACTTGTCAACACATTTTAGAGACAAATATACTTCATTCCAGCTTGACAGAAAAAGAAGGAACCCTACCACTGCAATGGGATGTCAGAGCGTAGGATGATCAAGAGTGAATGTTAAGACTGCAGAAGTCCAAAGGAAGGCAACTATAACAAAATTCCTACAGCTATCTTGGCACACGCTGAGAAGGACAGAACAGTTACTTTGTCCACTGTTTTTGAAGCCGCTAGCAATGGTCCTGCAACTTCATATTGCTCAGACTGCATTTGTAACGCGTCCTTATTAACAGTGGGATCTGTGAGCAGAAGTAGACACTGCCCAGTTTCCTAGAGTGTGCAGATTAATGTAACGTAAGAACACCACCAACTGAACCCTCTCATTCTCTTTAAAATCCATGCACTGAGCACTTGGAAAGAACCTTTTTACAGTGTCCAACCCAGTCTTTCAGACTTCTGGATAAAGAACTTACGGAGGAGAATACTTAGGGTTAAAAAAATTGTATGCATTCCACTCACTTTGCATGCACAGTTAAAACAGGCCAGAAGCTCCTGGGTAAAAGCCCTGCGCATTTGGATAGTGAAAATTCTTCACAGCTGAATGCTTCAAGAAATATTCCTCCTTAGCCTCTACAGACAGAATATGGTAGACTTATGTAGAAGGAAAATTAGCATTCTTTTTGCCAGCTCCCTCTGAATCTCTAGTATTATTCTCCCTTAAAATAATCAACCTTTCAAAAGGATTTGAGTAGAAACAATTAAACTAAACAGCTACTCCCTTTCATTTTTAAAAGGACCAACATTTTTATATGACAAAAAAATTCATTAAGTATCTGGAGATTCAGGCAGGAATTGTACCTAAACGGTAAGGATTTCAACATTTCTCTGCTTCTCTCCACATAAATTAAAATACTCCTTCCACCTTACAATGACAAGAGAGGCGTGGCTTCACAGTAAAGTCTCTAAAATGGAACTTTTTACCCCTTCTGTTACGGGGAATTTATTGTATACAGAAAAACAGGCTACGACTCGACATGTGCATTTTCCATAACGTCATGGTGAACTTGAGGCTTCCTGCCCAAGAGAGTTTGATCTACTTAAACGTTAGCACTCAGAAACACAAGTATGAAAGAAGAAAATTTGTTTTCTTACCTCTAAATTGTAGAGTACTCTAAAGGTGGACATGCCTGGAGCAAAAGATCTGAAAAGACTTTCTAGTATTGAACTAGCACTGGGCTGATGTTGGTGTTTTGAAGACAAGGAGGGGGATTTTGAAGACTGAGAACTTGATTCTGAGAGCAGTGTTTTCTAGGAGGAATAAGTCATAGAAAAAAAAATATTTTTAGACTACTGCAGTTTGTTATAATTGGCAACGTTATATTATCTCATATAATCCCTATAATAACCCTTTCATCTCCAAATGCTCAGAAACATGTCATTAATCCTTAAGATAAGCATTGTTTTGCAGTAGCTTCAAACCCAAAGATTGTCATTTTACAGATAACTTAAGAAATATGCTAGTAAAACCCTTTTTGTTAAGCTCACCAGCATTTGGTATTGTTTAATCCATACCTTCCTTCCCAGGGAATCAAGCTGATCAAGTGCCTCTTGAATAGCTGGGTCAGTAGGAATTAAAAGCAGAAGTTTTCTCACTCGCAGCGTTATTCTGAAAAGTTATCAGAAATTACTTAGGCAAAAGAGGGCTCAGCCACACCGTGGCCAGGTGAATACTTATACACTATAAAATAAGCAGCTATTTGAGCTTTGCAACATGAGCATTTCTTCAATATTTGATAACCACTTTGCTTGCTTACCTTGGCTCCTCTAGATTGGCAAGCTGGTAAAGCATATCAAACACATTACACACGAGAGCCATGACTACTCCAGGGAGGGATTTCTCCTGAGAATTAAGCAAAAATACAACGGTGTTATTTTTGTCCTGCCCACTCTGTTTAAGTAATTTAATAGAGCTCTTCATTGAAGCAACTGACCCAGACGTCAACCTGGCTCTGTGAAATCCCACCTACCTTCCAGATTGAGACTATCTGTATTTTGCTATTACCCCATTTCCCTTTCAATAAGCAAATTTTGACATCAACTATTATTTAATGTCCACATACAAAGCAGACTAGGAGTGGTCTGAATAGGCTAGTTCATACTTTCTAGTTTATTTTCATACTGCAGCTTTATTAATGGTGAAAGTCTGGAAATATCTGCTCCAGTCAAGTATCTAACCTCAAAATTAAGTCAAGAGTCACTTGTTCCAGGATTTAACAAAAGACTCTGCAGAGATTAGTGTAGCCTGCTTGGTACCTAAGTGATGAAATAGTTTTTAAAGTCAAATCCAAATGTGTAAGACAATTGTGCATTTAAAAGCTTTGTTTCAATTGCTGTTGGAAAGGAAACCTAGGCTTCTAAGGACTGGATACTGAAGCTGATGTAAAAAGCTTCTGTTCCAACTTCCTGTATCTGTTCCACCACCCAAGCTGTGTACTGCCCTACTACCCCCTTGCTACCTCATCCCCTTCAAATCCAAGGGCAGTTTTCAGGCTACTACACTGTACCTGTTCCATTGCATAGGATGAACTAAATACACCACTGCTGTTGCTGGAAGTGGTTGAGGAATCTGCTGAGCTCCCTGATGGCGTCCCGCTTCCCGATGTTTTTACTGTAAGGACTTGTTCATCAGAGAAGCCCAACTGGTGGAGTAGTTTCTGATCTTTATTTACCGTTAGCTGCAAAAAAATATCTATCATTTAGTTCTGAAAGAGAGATTCAATTTTTATACATAATGAGAATTCTAGTTAACGTACCAGGCTGTCATTGGCAAATATCTGTATATTATCCACAGGAGAATTCAACATCTTTGCTATCTTCCACCTGACGCTCCCTACAGTTTCATTGCTATGAGCCTGTAAAATTAAATGGCATTTGTTTAGTATGCCTGCTCAAGAACTCAATCCTGAGAGCAAAAAAGAAACCTTTCAAGAAAGTTCTCCTGCTTCCCTGCACAGGATGGTAAAGGTATTAAGGTATAAAAGAGACTACTGGGGTAGGACAGTACTAGAAATACTCTATCATTAACAGCAAGGAAACAACTTTTCCTCCTTACAGTGATGATCAAAACCATTTATGCTACAGACACTTCCATTACTGTAAGCTTATGCACACATTTAGCATTTTTAGATAGATTTCGCAAGCTGACCGAGTCCTTAAAAACAGCTGCCTCTATTAAGACCAAGTATCAAAAAGAACCAAGTAGCTACAAGATCAACATGGCATGAAACACACAACCTGTACACACATACCTCTATGGTGAAGGTATCTTTGGTAGATTCATATGTAACATTAAGAGTTAAAATATGTCCATGAAAAGAGGCACCATGAGGTAGAATAGTTCGGGGAACAGAGTAAAGGTCCTGCCGGAAGAGAAGGACAATGGTGAATACCATCCTTGAGAACAAAGACATTTTTATGATGACATGTAACAAATTTACTACAGTTACATAGATTTAAATTACTTTCACTGTTTTTAATAATATTGAAAGTTGCATTCTTGCCTAGGAAGAAATTTTTATCTTACCTCTATTGTTATCACATAACGCTCTGCCAATAGCAGCAGTCTCTCGATTATTACAAGTTTAGTTGACCTAGGGATAAACATCCAAAATAAGTTACTTGTCTCGGAGATTAATTTTCAATGCCCATGTATAGCAATCATGAATTAACTGTTTTCAAATGCAACTCCTTAACATTGGGAATAATTCAGTTGTAACAAACTAGGAAAATAGGTCAAGAATCTTGCATTACGCTGCTTGAGACATACTGAACTTCAGAAGCAGCTTCATGTTTCCAGAGGTCACCTCTGTGCTCATATATTTAAGCTATAGACATTTAAGCAAGCATAAATTAAGGGGAAGGATGAAAAAACCTCCTTTTCTCTCCCAAATAAAAAACAACACGTTGCCCTAGAAACAAGACCAGTAGGACGGCAATTTTGAGAACTTCAGCACTCAGGCTTTCAGTCTTTTTATTTATATGTTATTTTTTAAATACTATTTTTTTAAAACAGGTTTTGTCAAAATCTTTTTGGAACTCCAATTACATTGTGACAGAATACACAACTACCAGTAATGAGAAATGAATGCTGAACAAAATATTACTGGCCAACAATAACTCAGCAATTTTGATTATCACTCAAAATCAGTCAGGAAGTTGCTGGGAGCAAACATATATGGCCATATTTGCCTTTTTGAATACAAGCTTACCTGTAAGGAGATTGAACTGATGTTGCTACTGTAGGCATAGCAGTTGCCGTAAGCATTTTTGTAGCTCTTGTAACAGCGTGTGTTAATGTTGGACCACCGAGTGCTGAACTGGCAGCCTAGAATACAAAGCGGAATATAAGTGGTTGTTTAAACGGACCATTAGTATGTGCCAGAGAGCTACAAGGACAAGAAATACCTGTGGAATTATTTTTTTCTTTAAATAGAATTACCATAGTCAATTATTCTAATCCTAACATAAAAAAATGAAAGAGGAGATAGGTACAAGAACAATTAAAATTTGTCTTTTACCTCCAATCGTGTGTAGCAATCAGCAATGAATTTCTTGTGCAGTGATACTGAATCCTGCAGATACAACGGGCAAATGATTTAGAACTTAATACAAAATACAAAAACATAGGAATTACTTATAAACTGAAAGAACCCAACAAACTATACATTTTAACATGCAGAGTGTCAAATTGCTCTGAATGTCAAAGCATTTTCATATACAAATATGCTTACCTTTTTCAATCTAGGAGTTAGGTTAATATAGCTGTAATTTATTATCAGTTGAATAGCTTCATTTGCAATTTCTTCATCAGGTGATTCCATTGCAATCTTCCAAATGAAATCCATTCCTATTAATTCCAGTTTTTCTACACTCTATGCAAAAAAGAACAACAGTAAAACATGACTGGATTTCTTAAGTAAAAATGAGTTTAAACAGGGGAATTAAACAATTTTTCATCTGCTGGGAAAGTACCTTTCGATTAAATCTTAACAATTTTCTTTCCCAACATGTTGCCAAGTTTTGCCACATTGCAAAGTGACATCAATAGCTGCAACCTTACATATTTATACTAGAAACAAAACACTTGTTTACAGGTGAAGTTCCAAAGAGCACTTCCAGTCAAGCCATGTGAAGAATTTTACAGTACAAAACCACTGAGAAATGTAATTGGGAATGGAATTTGTTTCATAGAGGTCAATGTGGTAACTAACCACATAATAAACCATCATAAAACCTACTACAATACTTGGCAAAAAAATCTGCAGTTGAAGTAAATTAACTCTGTGATAGAGATCTAGAATGCCTACGGAAAACTACTTAACATAAAACCATTAATTTAACAAAGCCAGTCAAGGATCACAAAGTTAAAAAAGAGCTGTAGGCTAGAACTTGACTATGATAAGACTAAGTCCCTTGTAAAGAATAAAAAAAAAAACCCCACATTTTCCTGCCAAGGAGAAGCAAGAGAAATTCACACTAGAATTCATGATTGTTACTAGACCTGTGCAGAATTTTAGAAGCTACATACCAGCTTCTTGTTATCAATGGCCGAATTTCTCCTATAGTTATTTCAATGTTTTAGCTTCAGAATTTAACAACATTAATGCTAGAAGGACAATCTGCATACTAATACAAAGACGACCATATCAAACAGCTGATACAGAAGCCTTGTCCAACCTCCTCCCTGCCTCAAGATGCCACAAGTAGTACACAAGAATGAACTTGACAGAACACTCACCAACTGAGTCCCTTGCCTCTTTAGTCGATGGTCACACAGGTTCACATTTTCAAAGAAAGTCTTAAATAAACTAAAACCTGAAAGTGAAAAGTGATGCAAGCTTTTTATTCAGGTCAGGACAAGTTTCTATCCTTTTTTAAAAGGGATATCAAATGCAAGAGATGACTTTTTTTTTCTGTAACTATTAAAACTCAGAGTGATATAAAAAGACCCCTTTATTTATAGAGCTGCTTGATATTTAATTTGAAGACTTAGAAAGCAAAGTGCTGGTATTTATTTAAAAAACAGTTCTGTTGACCAACATAATTTTCATACCATTCATAGTAATTTCATACGACTCCAGTTTAAGAATTTTCTCTTTGAAGAGCTGTTGCTGTACATCACTCTCTAGATCATGTTGTCCTTTGGTAAACCACTCAAAGCACATCTGTGAATGAAAAGCAGATATATTTTTACCCCATTGTCATTGCAAGTATTTTAGATTGTCATTGCTGTATAAAACTACGTCAGATATTATAGTAACTTATCACACAAAAGTTTGATCTGCAGCGAGTTCAAAATCTCACAGTAACTTTATTATACCAGCTGTACTGCAGCATTGGGGTACTTAATCTTGACAGTCATCTCGCACCCAAATATCACTGAACATCTCTTTTACGACTCTGCAAGCTTTCAGGCAGTAATTTTCTAGCTAGCATCCATAAACCTGCAACTAATCTCCTCACCAGCATTTCTCTTCCAGTCAAGTTTAATGTTCAAAGAGCATCCTAGTCATAAGCAAACATAACAGTAGTTTCACTAGCTTACACAGCAAGCATATAATGCCTTATTACTTCACATTTACTACTTAAGTTCCATATATCTCCACAAATAAAGGTTCATGAATAGCACATGTAAGATTCACTCTGCAACCACAGACAACAACTTTGAGTATTTCTTACCTCTCGATCTAACTCACAAACATCCTGGCCAGTTACAAGGCATTCCCAGATCTCCCTGGCACGATTCCAGCCCAAATAAAGAGTGGCTTCTTGCAGAAAAAATGCCAAAAATTTTAGATGTGCTTCCAAATACTGGAAAAGGAAACAAACGCAGTTTTAAGATTTTTCTTCCCATAACAAGAACTCTGAACATTCTTTTTAGTTTTGACAAACTTAGTGATAAGAGTACACTTAGTAAAGCCCAAGGACTAGAAACTCTCTGAAATGAGCTTTGTTTCTATTTCATACAGTTGTTAAAATTACTGCCTTTTAATTTTCTTTCTAAAAAGGCTTCAAACTGAAGCTTGCACAGAAGCTGAAAGCTGCAAAAGCTTGGAGACAGGAGCTCCTGGAATAAGGAGATCATGTTCTCAACGCATTAGAGACTCTGCAACGAAACTTGTAGAGTGTGATGTTCCATCACCTTTGCTACATAATATAAAAAGGCTGTAATAATTCCCAACAGATGAGTGTCAGAATTATGAATAAGAACTAATGCAATTATTCTCCAGACAGAACATATTCCAGTGAATTCCCAAAATGAAACATCAACTAATTTTATGAGACTTGGTCAGTGATACACTACATCATGTTTTCAAGCCCCTAAGGTAGTAAGAAATGCAGGGTTCAATACCTCCCGGTATGTGTATCGGCCATCCACCAACGTTCCTCCAACAAGCCCTCCAGGACCTGCCACAGACGCAGCCAAACGGTGGCATGATATTAAGCTTCCTGTCACCAACTTCACTATTTCAAAGTTTTTCTTTAGATCTTGAATAATGCTCTTGGTAAAAAAACAAACATCAATAAAAGAGGTTTTTAAAGAAAATATATAAGCAGACACATGCATTCAGCAGTCTGGTCTTTTACAGAGAAGTGTTTTTTATGGAAAGGATAACGATCCCCTCTCACCAAAGTCAGCTGTACCCATTCCAAATATCCAAAGCCCTCTGGCAATACCATTTTCAGCATGTGTTGAAATGTGTGTGCTGCAGATTGCAAACAAAGTCCCACACCTCCACTTAGCCACAGAATAGCACACATGAGTTGCTGGTATTTCAGTCTGTTCTCCAACTGTCAATGTCAATACAATTACGAATTAGCTGCTCTAAACATTAGCCATGGTAACTTCTTAACAGAGACATACTCATTAATTATTTTACAAAAAGCTGAGAATAAAATAAACCAGTCCTGACACAGCCAACAGATTTTATTTATACGCATACGCACACACACACAAATGGACAGCACACAACACAACCTCCCTACTTGTACATTTACTTTATGCTATATCTGTAAGCTGTACTTATCAGTGGTTTTTTTTTCCTCTTTTCTAAACTCTAGAGAAGCAGAGCCATACAGACATAACAAGGGTGTCAAAATAATCTCAGCACATATTCTTACCTTGTCTTGTTTTTGGTAAGTTTGCTTAATAAATGAACGCGTGATTTCATGAAGCTGACGTAATGCTGGCACCACCCACACAAACTGAGGATTGTTGTGCTGGGATGACTAGTAGTAAGAAAGGTAAAAAAGAATTACGCATGTGTACATGCTCAGCAATGTATTAACTCTCCTCTTAGACTCCTAAAGAGTAATGATTTCCATTAATATCCCTGTTTCAAAACAACAGTTACTAGCTCAGAAGGGTTCAGTGACTTGTTCCTGGTTCCCTTCCAAACACCGAAGATGCCCCTTTGCCCTCTTCAAGACGTCCTTTGAAACATTTTGCTATGATTATTAAGCCCAAAGTACCACCTCCTTGCTAGAGAACATGCAAATTTAGTACACAAAAACTCAGTTGCACCAGAGGGATAATAACCACCACCTTCCTCAATTACAGGAGATAAAGCGGGCCAGTTAGGGCTTTAAAGGGCAAATACAGTCAAATGAGGTTACTTATTGTTAAGGTGAGAATAACAGAAGAAAAAAATCTGAAGTACTACTGAGAGTTAAGAGATGAGAAGAAATTTCTGATTTGGTGCTGCAAGGAGCCCTCTGATAGGAAGCAAAGGCTATTTAAGCTGCATTTTGAAAGAGATCCTACAAAGGATCCTACCTCATTGTTAGAACTGCTCATCACTTTTCTGGGAGGCTTCATGTTCTGTAAAGTTTGATCACACAAACCAGTACTGAAGTTTTTTGTTCAGATAAGTGATGTCTGGTTTAAATATCGACAACAACCAATACCACCTGCTCACTTAGAGACACTAACATACCCTGCCTGTAACAGCGCTCTACTGAAGACTCCCTCATGTAGCTGAGAATGCTGTCTTAATATTACATTCCCTCCCAATTTGTCTCCATTTCCCCTAACACAGGGAAATAAGCAAATGATGTACTGTATTTTTAAAAGTGTATTGTATGTTTGCCCCATTTTTTTTCCAGCCTATAGTTACAGCTTTCCGTTAGCGTTCCCCACTGCAGCACCTTTGTTAAGGCCCTTGGCAGAATGCAATTAAAAAGAATGGAAGAACAGGAAAGCATAAGATCAGAGAAGACTGCAATTTTGCAGACATTAAGAACCCAAACTTCGAAGTCTGTATTCACAAACACAGGCAAAAAAGAAAAAAAAGTGATCAATATCAAGAAACAACATCCTATGCTTCCTAAAGAACTAACATCCTCTACAGATGCTGCTTGACAGACAAAACCTAATTTACCGTGAAAGAAGTACATGAAAAAACCTTTTGTTTTATGGGCATATTTCCAATTAAAAAAGAAATAAAAAAACAAATAACAGAAGATAGAATTCTTGCAAATCTCAGAAAATATGAACAGTGCAGGACAGAGTAGGTACAGTCTATTAAGCCATGCATGTGTCTGCTGCTGCCAGACCCATCTTAGCACAGGCATGCCCAAGAATGGCTTCTTCCATGTTAGATGAAAAGCTATTTTTAAAATTGAAATACAAAATTCCTATGATTTAAATATTGATTTATTTAAATATTGATTTGTATTTTGAGACTTAGGGGACATGCCAGAAACGCATGCTTATCTCAAAGGAAACTAATTCAAGCTTTCACATGAACGGGACAGTTAAAATACTGACATACCTTTATAGTGGTTCCATTTGCAAATTCTAACCTTGGGCCCATCCTGGTAGTTTCCCATAAACTGATCATTCCTTGTGCTGAAAATTTGTTTAAAACAAAGGCAAGAGACTTACTACAAGTCTCAAGGTCAAACTGGCTCACACAAAGCCTACCCCTCTCATGGACTCCCCAAGGTAAGAACTTACAGATGGGACCCAATTTGTACATCCTGAAAGAAGAGGGCAACATCAAGGCTAAATAATGTTTCATTTTGGAAGAGAGAAAATAATAAACCAACCCTTTTAATATCCTCTATGCATTTAATGATGTAACTTCTTTTGATCGCCTCTTTCACTGCATAGGCATCACTGAGGATTGTCAGGTGTTCCTCCAAGGCCTGCTGTATAAGACTACATGGTAATGTTGGAAGATGAGCCAGCTCCCAAAGGACCTCCAGAACCTACAGGAACAAATCCAGAATCGATCAGGACCTGAAAAGTGCAAAGACTACAAACCCTATGTTTAATAAAGGAAAAAAAAAAAAAGAAAAAGTCACATCCACGTGCCTTTCCAGTGGTTGTCTCCACCCGCGCTTCTCGACCAATGCGCCCTATCAGGCTCAAGAGCTTCTGTCGCACTCTATCACTCTCCGTTTCCCAGCTCTGCACAGCAAAGAGATAATGTTTACTATTACAGCAGCAAAAACCGTCAGTCTGTTAAGTCTCAAGTGGATGCAAAATATAGTTTACAATTGTTTTGTGTTTTGATTGTCCTGCAGTAAAACAAGTATGTTTCTACCACGTGTTATTTCCTCATTTTTGTTACTGGCAATTACAGTACTATTTTGCCCAATTGTTTTTTCAAATACACGCTGTAAGAGATCAGATAATAAAACCTCATTTTTTAAGTGTTTTTGCACTGAATATATAACATAATTAAAATCTAAGTCAATTAGTAATATAGTAGCAACCATGTTTTTGGGTTAAAAAAATCAGTATTGTAAGTGTTGTTCTACAGCCAACTTTTTTTTTTAAATATACACACACAAATATATTTTACTTTACATTTATATGTAAGATATAAATGTATGCAAGGCACTTGCCTTTTGGTAGGCTGGATGTAGAAGCATTTTTAAGTACTTCCACTAAGGAACGCAAATTTATGTTAGAACTTACCTTTTGAATTAGAACAAATAAATGATTAAGCTGGTCAGAGCTAAACTTCACAGCAGCTGCAGCAATAATGGTATGTATGTTTTCAATCACAGTGGAGGATTGTCCTGACTGGAAAGAAGAAGGAAAACACAAGAAGGTAGGTTTTAATCCCAAGTGAGGTAGTGAAAAGTCTTCAATGTAAGTGTTATTCTACTATTTCTATTAATGAGAAAGGATAACAGCTTTGGACATGTTAGAAACACAAGCCAGGAATAACTGACTCTGCTCCTTGTTCCGTTGGCACAGAGGTCATTCATTAGAAGCAACTCAAAAGCAGGAAAGAACAATGGTCCAACCTGGTCCACCATGGCCCCGCAGCAGGAGCAAAAAAATAGCTTCCTTGCAAAAAGGAGGAAGGTCAAGCCTGTAAGACTTAGAGCAGACTCAAGGCTTGAAAACATTAAGTCTTGTTTCACCGATTCTTTAAGATACAGATTTATACTGATGTTCCGGCACATTGACAACCTCTTACGTCTCTCATGGAAGGAGCCAAGCAAATATGATAAAGCAGACAAATGAACAGCTAACATTCCACCAGCTAAAGAACTTGGTAACAAAAAGTACTTATTTTTCCAAGGCAGCCTAAAAGCATCGGCCTAATCTTGATTGCTTACCTGTATTCTCCAAATTTTAGTAAGCTCATCTAAAGATAATTTACTGCCCAGCAGTTCAATAATTCCCTTTATACGGTCACAGTATTGCGCTTGGTCTATATTACCTATGAAATAAAGAATGGCAATTGAATTAATTTATTTAAATCATTAGACACATTAAATGCATACAAATAAACACATTACATTAAAGGGGACAAGAATAAAGTTATCTTTATTCTAAAATTCTCAATCTATTGCTACAGAAAAGTCCAGTCTAAAGAAGGAAAAAGAACAAGCTTCCTTCTATTCTTGTTTTACTTCATACATCTGATAGCAATCTACTCCTACATGGCCTTACTGCTTGGAAAAAATAACTCTTTTCTCACTCTTCTACAGGTTTAAAAACATAGGTAAGCTGAGAGTAAAAACCTCAGGTACAGCAGAAGACGTTTGCACAAATGTCAAAGAGAAATCTAGATGATAGTAGCAGAAATCTGCTGGGTTTCCTCACTCTGTTTTGACAGTGACAAAATCCTTGAACTCCTTTGATAGTAATGCTTCACTAAAATGTATTAAAAAGGACGGACCAAATTTTTAAGTTTAAGACATTCAAAGCACATGCCAAAGATCTCTGTGAAAGCGCTTACCTTCTAGAGCAATCGACAGGACAGAATTTTCTACTAGCCAGTTTAGTAAGCGGTCTGTATCTATTGCATTCTTCACCGACTTGGACACAGTGCTGTCTTCTATTAATTTGGTTACCTAGAAATTGCAAAATGTGAGATTCTAATGATGCACATGCATCATAAGTGCTTATACTGAAATCTATTCAAAAAAGCTTTCTATGAAGCTTAAGTGTGAATCCTGAAGTATTTCGAGCACAGGAGAATTTTTCTTTCAATTATTTTTTATTTTTTAAGTAAACTGTTTAAAGGTAAATTCCTAACCCACCTCCTAGGAATCGGTCTGATGCAGCAGATTCTTGTTCCCAATCTGACACAGAAAAGCTCGCCTGTGCTGCATATTGCTACAGATATATCAGAAGTGGGTTATCTCAGGCTTCTGCCTGTGATACTCAAATTAGTGTCCTATTTTTATCAAACACAGAACCAATACAGGCTCATCACTCTAGGGAAAAGGTGCAAAAAGTACATTTATGCTAGAGCCTTCAAAAGCTGTGCTTTTATAACTTCACCAAGGATACACAGTACTTAAGATTAAGAACCACAGAGCAGTGAGGCTTAGTATCTCAATTTTCCCTTAAGTAGAGAAGCAAAAAGCCCAGAAGAGGTAACCTAAAACACCTTAGAATGTCTGCATACTAAAAAAGGTCTTTCTTGAGACACCGAAGTTGAACAATTTCTGGAAGGAAGAAGTGAATGAACAACTCTATACTTAAACCACAGGTTCCAAGACAAATAAAATGTTTTCTTCTCCTACTTTTATTTAAGAGCCTAGCAGAAAGAGCCCTGTTCCATAAACTCCAGCTCCTAGACACTACTACAATGCCCATACACAACCATAATAAAAAATACAGCTACATAGTATAATGATCTGATACATCTGGCCTGAGAACAGCAATCTAGGATTAAATTGCCTCTCCCTGCCCTTTTTTTCTCCCTTTTCCTCACAATGGGAAAAAGAGAAAAGCAATACCTCAGAATTATGAGCATGATCTCAGAGTACTGAAGGAATGCTATACACTGTTGCTTATAAACGAATTTTAAATTGTCATTCTTAGAAAAGGTTCAAATTATGTGTAGTTGTTTTCTAACTGGGAGACCACAGTCCTTTCAGTAGCTACTAATATTACAAGCAATTCCTGTCACATGAATTTGTTTTGGTATTTATGAGCTTTTGCTAAGGCAACATAATTTGTAAGATGTTGCACCCTCTTTTTAAGGTTGTGGCTTCAGCAACTTACTAACAACCCATCCCACCCACGCACATGCATGTGCGCACACAAACACACCCACATGTAGCAAACCTACTTCTTTGAGGGAATTCATTTTTGCACTGAAGTGAGGAGATTTTAACATGCGCAACAGAATGTCCAGCCGTAAGTCATCCACTGCAGTTACTAAATCGGGTTGGAAGCGCATACACAGCAGTTTGATGCCAGACAAGAGCTCAGGGATACTGACCAGTCTCTGTTGAAAATGAAACAAACAACAAAAAAGGACAAATAAAGGCAGTGCTTGTTTCAGTATTCTGTTTCAGACTTCAATGATACACAAAGAGTAGGTTTAGTGATCCAGTACAGACTGTTTAAGCTAGATATCTGAAAGTATTACTTATACATCGGGAATTCTAAGACAACAAAACCTTTCGTTCAGTGACCTCTCCTGCTACAGTCTGGTGCACTGAATTGCTCTTCTGTTATGCACAATTTCCAGTATGTAATTAACAAAAGTAAGTCTAAGTAAAAAGTCAGTACTCAAATTTATTACAGCCGGATGCCAAATTCAGTGCAATATGAGGCAGTCACAAGTTACATGGATATTTTCAGAGAATTATATGGTTTTGGTTGAAAGGGACCTTAAAGATCATGTAGTTCCAACCTCCCTGCTGTGGGCAGGGACACCATTTTAAACAACAATTACCAGATTTTTAGAAGCAAACAGATAACACGACAGTTGTATGCACAGAAGTTGTAAGAATTTAACAGAATGCATCTTCAAGCAAATCAGAAAAGTGAGCAATCAGTACACTGCAGAAGGGGACCAAAGATGTATTTGATAGTAACATTGGGAAGATATTTTTAAAAGGGTGAAAACATTAAGTATCTAATTAAAATGGATTTATGAAAAATTGGTTAAATGCAGACTAGCTACTTTTCAATATTTTGAGCTAAGTCACTCATAATTCAGAACAGGCTGTATTTTTGTAAGTGAGAATAAGATTATGTTCTAGTCTACACAGACACCATTTCCACAACATACGGAAAAGTTCTTAAGTATTTAATTTATAAATCATTACCTTGTCTTTCAAGTCCTTCTCTTCTACATTCTGTACATATTTAATCATTTTATGAATGACTGGGTCAAGCATGGGCTAAAAAGAATGAGAGAAGAAGGCACGATGATCATTTTATGTTTCCTGAAAACAATTACATTACTCAGCATATCTGGCTGCAGCAAAATGAAATACTTAGCTGAAAGTCCAGTTACCTTAGACATAAAGCAACACATGCAACATATACAAAACTATCCTGCTAGGTAAGTCCAGAAAAAGAAGCAACTAGACTAAGAAGCTACTTGAGACCACAATAGGTTTACAGATGACCCCAACCTGCCCCAAACCCATTTCAAAGTGCATCAATTATTAGATGCATATGCTCCTTTGACCCTCATTAACTCCTAAAATATATCCTTTTCAAATAAAGGCTTTGTCATTTATTAAACCAGTACTTTTTGTTAGTGAATGCAGATGTGAAACCTAGAGCACATTTGCAAGTTTACAAAAAAACCACCATGATCTCTGTACCACACTTTTTCCAGTCTAAACTCTCATAACTGTGCGCTCTATCTCTGCCAGAAAAAGAAATTAAAAACAAAAATCTATCCATCATGTTATATTCTTTCCCTGCATGCTTTACACTGATGAAAGTTATTAAGAGCAGTCCCAAAATTTCTCACCATTGCAAATGTTGATAGACAATTAAAGATCACTGTGCTTGGAAAAAGAATTTGAATGTTGTCTGAGCCCTCTATTCATCGCCTTCAGGATTCTTAAAATGGTTCTTGTACTTTACTCAAAGTGAATTTGGGAGGCTTCTTAGAATTGGTCACCAGTTTCACAGCAACAGTCAAACTAGTTTTCAGTCCTCTTATTTTTCAAATTGCTATGATGAAAAAACAGATTCTCACATACTTGCATTTCTGACACTATACTGCCTGGGATTTCTGTGTTAAAATAGATCTATCTAAATCTGAGCAAATGACCAGTCACATTTTTCAAGGCTTTTATATTTGCTGAAAAGAATTTGTAACACACATTTTACCTGTACTACAGAAGAGTTAAGATATTCTGCACAAACTCCAAATGGTTGAACTAATGCAGAGATTGCCTGAAGAAAAAAACAACAGTACATATAAACTGATTTTAGCATGCAACTCCCTTACAACAATACATGGTTCAGGAAATAGACGTTACTGTATGCTGTAGAATATAATACATATTTTTGCCTGAAATTAAAAACACCTTCCCATTTTTCATTAGTATCAGTCCTCTCATCATTCTGTCCAGTCTTCTCTGTCTAATCCTGTTTCCGCCAGAGAAATAATCAGACATGAAAAGGACACATCACATTTTGGTTGCTTAACAGCAATGAGAAGTGTGAAGACAAGATTTAAGTTTAAAGCCATATGGTGAATTTCATTTCCAAAGAAAGGAGTGGCAGAAAGCTTTTGCAAATGTGTCATACACATGTCAAGCTCCTTTCAACCCAAAGTTCTCAACTGATATCCATCATCAGGAAATTAAGTGTGTAAAAGACATTTGCTAATGAAGAATATCAAAACTAGCTTCTTCTAAGAGCGGGTCAAAAATTATGAATGAAATTGAATATGCCCCACTGCAATCAAAGGCCTAAGTTTAGTGATGCTGAACAAGACTCCCTAAACAAGCAGTCATTACTCATTAAACAAAGTCAAAGTTCCTATTGGACTATCAGGACTTGAATTTTCTTACTCTTCTTCCACGCTTATATAAGAACTTATCTTTTCTTAGAGTATTAATACTTGCTGCTTAATGAAAAGAAATTCAATTCTCCCAATATGACAGCTCATTGAAAACAGACTAATTTTATACTTGGAGACAAGATTCTAGGTTACATTGTTTTCCCTTGGCCTCCTTGTTCTTCACAGCTTAAAAAAAGACACAAAGTCAAGTTAGGAAGCTGAAAACAAATAAGTTAGGCTTTGCCAACAAAAAATAGTTTAGAACCGTTAAGACTGGTTTTAAACACAGCTCTTGAAAAGTTGCTTAAGATTAGACAGTATCTGTCTTCCTAAGGATTTTTTCTTAAAAATGATTTCTATAATGCACAACGGAAGTTAATTTACTTCCAGCTAAATGCAGATAAAGCTGAAGAAAACAGAAAACCAGCGACCTACTGGTGAATATACAGTGAAACTAGACTGATCGATGTCTAACTGGAAGGCTGAACATTAGAAAAGCATGCTAACCCTTCCCTCTTTCCTCTGAAGTCTCAAAAGGTCTCTTTAGTCAGGACTCTTACACACAGCCTCATCTGACCTCCAGTGTGACAGCATTTCTCCAGGGCTATGTGGGAGTATTGCTCTTGTACCAAAGTAAAGGTAACAGCACTGCCAAAAGTGATGTTACTGGTTCTATATGAAGTGAGTAATGGAAAGAGAGAAGCAGCCTAGTGACAAACAATGAACTTACCCCAAGCTCAATATCTTCTGAATTGAGTTTGGACTGAATTGCTGAAAATCCACCCAACTCTGCAAACTGAAATAAAATAATCAATATTATATTAGCAAACTACAGTATTTTATCTTTCAAATACGCTATTATAGAAAATACTCCACTAAAAGTTCCTGGGGTGACAATGAGTATCCTTCACCATATAACAACACATGCAACATAAGCTTTACATTTTCATGAGAATTCAGGGACACAGTGGGAATGCAATGCAATTATATGTGGTCCCAGCTTAATCATCAAGCTAGTAAGCGTCCTGGCTAAAAATGGATATAGTGACGAAAGCTAGACCTTATAAAGCAATAGTAGATTGGCCTGGCACATTTGACTGAGAAACATCACTGAAGCCTAAGCTGAACTCTAATTTCTTTTAGTGATTGCTATCATGTTATGGTAAAGGTGCTCAAGGGAGAAGGCAGCAACACAAGATCTATTTAGCAAGGTCCTTTCCCTAGATGCAGACAGCATTAAAATTTTAAACCATTTATTGTGGTTGTCACTCTGAGGAAAGAAGGAAAAAAACAAGGGTGGGGAGAGGAGGAAATTACTTGGAGAGCAATGAATTCAAGTGACAAGTAACATTTCTGCTTGGTTTGCATTTACGTACCCTGTTTACCAGATCAACCAGCCACCCATGAGGTTCCTTGAAAAATTAAAACATTAAAAAATTAGCAGCTGCAACAAACATTTGTCTTCTGGAACAGATGTGGACAGACACATTCAGTGCATTAACCCACACTCTAAAAGCACGCGCTGTTATTTCACAGAACGCAGCAGTGTGTTTACAACAGCTCCTTTGCTAAGTGTGTAGCTGGAGCTCTGGGAGGTTCTCATTAGCAGTATCCGTTTTTGGATTCTACCTGACATCACTGACCATGTGCTGTGGCAACAATACACACTGTGGCTGCTGACTCACAAGCAACTATATTTATAGCACATTAGCTGTGTGGAACATCACTAAAGGACCTTTTCCAAAGCAGCAGATGGAGAATTTTCTTTCTACAGCCACAAACATGTTTCCTTCAGGAAACAATCAACAACATCGAGGCTCTTTTTTAGACCCTTTTTAGACCCACCTGTCTGGAGCAACCACAAGACAATGCAAACCTCAAAAACTGGCTTCTCGCCAGTGTTTGAAGAAGATATCCCAAACTTGGGTGACAGAAAAGCATGAATTCTCTGCTAGAACTATACACCTTGAGTTATCCCGGTCATTTCATACTCAACAGATGTCAGTCCTTAGATACGACAGATCTACCCATCTGATCGTTGTGTTACTTCAGACAGGATAGCACAGCAATTTCTAAATCCAGTTTCCAACAGAGAACTGGAACAATCTGAGAGGAAAAAGGGAATTCATTTCTACAGACCAACATAGACTGAAGATCTGTTTGTTGTAATTCTTGATCACACTTTTAAGCCTTCTTGTGTTACAAGTACCTACTAACCAATCTTTTCTGAAACAAAACCATCTACCCTAAAAATAAGCTTAGGGCATGGCCACGCTCACCTTCTGAAATGTGGATATGGGTGAGACAGCATGCATGTTGCCCTCCCCGAAGACTTCTGCCCAGTTTCTCTGGCACACCTTCATTCGATTTTTGAAATGATATTCATTGTCGGGGTTAAATGCCTTGAAAGAAAAACACCGTGGAAATTAACAGCACAGCTTACACCAGTCTCAAAACTTACCCTGATAATATTTGACTTTTTCAGTTGAACATTCTTCTAGTTGACAATTAAAGATCTAGCAAAAACTAAAGTTCAACAAATGACCCCTGCCTCCTGCCCCTCAGTTCTTACTGTACTGATCCTAAAATTTCAGTTCTATGTAGACAATATCCAATATCCATGTGAGCCAGCTATCCATATAAAGGAATAGATGAACTCATTGTACCAGTTTTCAAAAAATAAACACTGACTTGGCAGCAGTTGTGAAGTATTTTTGACAATATACAATTTAAATAGGATAAAAAGAAGCAGCAGCTTAAAAATGAAATACCCTAATATTGCACACAAAACACAGGACAATTTATGACAGTTATTAATGGAGACTTCTACATTTTGAGGATATTCATCAATGAACTAGTATACCCTCATTCGCCATATTACTTAAACAGATCCCAAAAGTTCAAAACACCATAGTTATTAAAAACTGCATCAAGAAGAAATACCATTGTAAGCACACCGAGCAGGCCCACAGGAATAGGATCTTGTTTTACTCTTTCTGCAACCAGGTCTACTAGCAGCATAAGCATGTTGTATATTCCTTCATGGATTTCAGTTCCCCATTTGTGAACAGCACTGGATGTCAACAGCTACCAAAAAAAAAAGAAATTTCTTGAAGTTTGAGCAAAGTCATGTAAAACAGGAGAAATTTATCCCCTCCCCGGACTGTTTTCAGAGCAAATGTTTCCTTAGAGTGTAATAATCAATGGGTGGTACGCTATTTTGTATCCTCTTTCCATATTAATGACTTAAGAGTTAGTTAAATTTGTAATTTAACTGAAGAATGCCTTACGCCTTACATCAGTTTGTGACAGAAACTAGTATGTATCAAAGCAAACTGATTTCCATTTCCACTCACTGGTAAGATTATAACCTTTGTAAAGAACAGCCAATATGCAACTGTTTGCAGCATGAACATATGACTATTAAATCTTCAAGTACACGTTCCGCAGAGCTGCACTGATTCATCTGTAATAACCATTTACCGACTCACTTTTTGAGCAGTTTCTGTTGGAAAACAAAGAACATGTACCATGAAGAGAGCTATTAGTGCTGCTTTCCCACCTACTGAAACACGCTCTTTAAATCTGGTCTAACCTAGCTGGTTAAAGAGGACCTGAAGCTTCCATCTGCTAACATTATTTAATTTCTGCTAGCTCTGAGCATTAGCTGTCTTTACAGTTAAAGAGCTTGATATTTTAAATACTATTACTTTTTGTACCATTTTAAGAAACAATCGAATCAGGCTCAATTACTGACTTGCAAAAAATTCAGCAAATTGTAACTTAGCACATTCTGAACTTAGATTTTTTTTTTTTTAACAGATTCTACACTGTAGACTACATTTTTATTTAAAGTGCAGAAAGTGTTGAGTGAAATGAATGATATGCAAGGTTATTACTCTAATAGCCAAATGGAAAAAATTTTTTTCATTTAAATCTTCATTTTCTTTAAATATACTTATGCCTCAGTATTTTAAGATTAGGACTGACTAATTTTTTTTTAAGAGGTGTATGCATGTTTTTGTACATGATGTAGTCTAAAAACTCAGCAGTGTCCAAAATGGACAGAATAGTGGGAAGAAAACTGGTTTGGGGAGCTCCGTAGAGAAGATGCACAATAACCCAGAGAAAAACAGCCAGAGAGGCAGGTTAGGCATTAATCACTGAGGTGAAAAGTAGTGAAAAAAAGAAAAAAATACATATAAGAGTTGCAGAACTGCAACTTCAGAATATGATTTTAATTTAGCAACACACTCACTGTTTACCGCAGTTTCTGAAGTATGTATCAGTCTGGATTACAAGACACTATTTCCACCATGAACAACTTAAAGACAAGCAGTGAATTACCGTACTGTACCTGCTTACCTTTTTGAATGCTTCAGGCATGCATCTGTCCATAAACCTCTTGCAATTCTCATCAGAATCAGAAAGACCTTTACAGAAAGGAAGAAGTAAATGTTTTAAGATTACCTCAGAAAATTCAGTGCAAGTTTTTCGGTACGCCAACCAAAACCAGCAGCAACAAAATAGCTACTATTAATTGATTATTAAGCATTATGCTATTCTGAGTCACAAAAGAACATGAACCAAAAGAACTTGCCTTTTAGAAATAAGAAGTTTCCAAATGTTTAATCTTTTACAACTTCTTCAACCGTGATTAGTACCACACACATTTCTCTCTTCAAAATTTAATACTAAGCGTAGATCATTCCTGATGCTCCATATCCCTCCCCCCGCCAAAAAAAAAACCCACAAATCTACACATAGCCTTTTAACACACGTTAAAAATCAACAAAGCAAGCCAGAATCACTAACCACTTTTATTCTTCCTACATATTATAACGTCCCTTTTGTCTGCTGTCAGGCATATTGGAAAAACTGCCCCGTACTCTCATTACACCATGAGTTGGGCATGTCATCTCCATAACACTTAACCCCAGCCAAAGTACTGAATACAGAACAGTCAAATTCAGGTCTAATGCACTATAAGCACTTCACTAGGGAAAAACAACCAGTTACACAAGCTTGGTACAGCATGAATTTAGATGACAGCTTGTTTTTTACAAATGGAAAATTACCAGCACAATGAAAAATGAGTCGGTAATTCAGCTCTGAAAAAACAGTAATTCCTACAATCATTAGAACATAAAGAAACATGTGCTCCATTTTTTTCCCTCCAAAAAAGCTTAAGTAAACAAATTACTTTAGAAAAAGAGATCAACGCTCCTTTTACAGCATTAGATAGAATAATTCATTGGTAACCACTTTCACAGAGATGTGATCACTCTGCTGGGTGCTAACGACTGCAAAATTAATACAAAAGGCATAACTGCGCACCATATGTCTATGAAATCCGAGCAGATTATCTTTATGTGTGTAGAAATAGAACTTACCTAGTCTTGCTAGATAGGTGGATGCAATTAGGCACTTGCCTAGAGATTCTTCCCGCTTGTAGGGTATGGACCAGTGATCTGTTAGAACTCTGCTCTCCAGCTCATACAAGTTGGTGGTTGGAAACTCAATGCCTTCTCCAGAGCAATTCCCGTTTTCATCATTTTTCTGTGAATAAAAAGTTCAAGTGAAGCAATTTTTTAATCCATCCTCGACACTTTAAAGGATTTACTAGCTTCAGAAGAGATGGCTGTGCTTATAAGCAGCATGTCAAATTCTCAGCAACCCTTAGGCTGCTTCTGTTTTTCAAAGTAGAATTTAATATTTCGATCTGAATTGATTACATACCTTTATCATCTCGTGTAGGTGATAACTGCTATGTTTACATGACTAATTGCTTATCATCTCTAAGTGGCAAGTTTTCTTCCTTAGCATATCAGATCCTAGAGCCAAGTGCTAAGTGCTTCTAGTCCCTGAGAGACTTTAGAGTACAAGCCCTGATCTTCACAGAAGTGCTGCATATTATGAAATAGTTTATTTTAAGGGAGGCCAATTTTACCCCTTCACCCAATCACATTGAAAATAAACTAGACTAATCCAGTTGATCAGGATTTTTTCAGTAGCTAATCATGTAAAGAAAATATCAAGTCTCAGATATAGTTGCCCAGCAAGGAAGCTGCTGTTGTCCATCTCCTGAAGTCAAAATAAGTTACTGGAAAGCCTTCTGGAAGGCGAACGGGGAAGAAGCAAGTACAAGCCTGCAGCTCAGCTTTTCAGGTTTGTTGCCCGTGTCACTAACGGCAGCTATTTCTGTGCACAGGCAGCACTCGGAATTAGCCCCGTTCTTCGTTAAGCGCCAGATGAGGTAACTGCCTTAGGAGTGCCAAATGGAATGCTACACAAGTTATTTATGTCTTATTTTTTTTAACTTCACATTGATGCTGGCTATCCCACATGTCAAAGAGATCCCATGGGCTCTCTGCGGCTTCCAGAAGGCCGAGAATCCAGGTGGGAGGAAGGAGCACGGCTGGAGCAGGCCCGGCAGCGGCTGCCAGAGGCCGAGGAAAACACGAGCGTGTGGTGGTAACAGGAGAGCGGCCAGGGACACGCCGGGAGAAAGGACAAGCAGGAAACACATCTGAGAGTAAAATATAGCACCAGGAAAGCGAACGGAGCAAATAGAAAGGAAAAAGTCCAGAGAAACAACTGAGCTCGGGAGGATGTGGTGCACAAGTAATGAGATTTATATAGAGAAGTGTGCGTCCAGCTCTCCCTGCACTTGCTATTGCAGGATTAGATCTGTTAATTAAGACATAAATGCATCATACTCACTTTCATAATGACTCAAGAACGTGACACCAAGGGAACAGCAGTTGTACAGAGCGCACCCTATACAGGGAATTAGCTCAGGTGACAACAGCACACAGGCTGTACCTAATAACAGGTTCTGGAGAGCAGCAGTAACATTTATAGGAGTAACACCAAATCGTACTCAGGCAAGAAAACACAGTTGGGAAACAAGGTGCCACCTTCCCCAACCCTCCACTAAACATTCAGCCCCAAGTTTGCCACTACGGGGTGCCGTACTTCCTTTGAGAGAGCTGGATATCCAGCTTCGTTGTTTGATCTAGCAGATCACCCTTGTTTAAATACATGAACTTTTGGAGAAGAGATGTCCAAAGGACCAAAAGAAAAGACCGAGGGTATTTAAAAGCAAAAGTTCTCCAAGAAATATCCCGTTGTAGTGATTAAACAAACACTTAAGTCTACAGCTTTTGTAGAGGGTACCCAACCAGAACATGAATCAATTTCTGTAGAAAACGAATGCGCATTTATAAAGGAAGCCCTTATGGCATCAGTACAGAACACAACAATTAGTTTAATAAAGGAAGACTGACTGGAGCGCGCACATTCAGTCACTAGGTAACAGATTGCATTTCAGCCTAGACTTGTGGCACAGCAAAGAAGCATCTCAACAAATGGTGACATTAACTTCGCTATGGTTTCTCCAATCCTTAGAGGAAGGTAACTGTTAAATAAAAATATCTGTTATTTACGTTAGTGTTGGAGAGGTGCAGCCTAACAGCAGCGCAGACTTTCTACTGTTGCTGAAAAACTCCACGTGTTGTTGTTCTGCTTCCCCATCTGCATCTCAGGGGAGCTGCTCGTTATTTCTCTCCCCACAGGCTGTGGCCAGTGCCTGCAGTACTACGGAAATTCGCAAGGAGTGAAGTAATACCTCTTCTTCACTGTGCACTCACATATACGGACATTACCAAAACAGCTGGGCTAAGAACACAACTGGCCTATTGCTATATTGAGTCTACCAGCAACATAGCAAGAAGATCTTTTACACAAGCAATAACAGTGGGTGCAGTACTGGAAATATTGCCCTAATAACAAAGGGAACTGTCTGCACTGAAGGGGCACGTCTTTGGCACATTCTGTTAATTACAGATGACAAGGCATTCTTACACATCAGTTTTCTGCTACTAAAATCCTTCCCAGAAAGTGTCAAGATTAATTATGGATTAATTTTAGAATGTAACACATTAAAGCAGCTTCACAGCTAGCACGAAACTTGCAGTGTGCTCAAATCCATGCCCAGGTAGTTTAAAAGTCAAACTTGAACTCCGCTTCAGACCATTAATAAAGCTAATGCCCTTGGAGATTATCTCCATGTTCAGTGCATATTTCTGCAGACTGAATCTCGTTTCTTACAACATACCTAGCCTGAGTAAGTCTCTCTAAAAACATATTGCTACTCTTTCATAATTAGTGTCTTTCTGCACAAAAATCAAGCAGCTCCCCATCCAACTTTTAAATCAATTTGTGCACCGCTCTTTAAAGTGAAGGATTTATTAAGGTTGCAAGGTGCAACATAAGCTTTTCCACAACTTTATATTGGCTCACTAACCAACACCCACTTTTCTTCAGAGAAACTGGCACCTGACAAGTTCAGGATTGGTAGGGATCCTTTCCAACAGCAGAACAGTACAAAAGCAGTGGGACTAGTCCTGGCAGTTAACTGGTCATCCAAAGATGATTGTTCAAAAATTTTCAGGAACCATCTGTTTTCTGAGATAGAAAATCACGTTGCACATCACACGCTCTGCAATAATTCTCCCTTCTGCAGCTCAAGTCTCGAGACCAAAAAGCATTTACTGACAAACCTTTAACATCAGAGCTCTTGTGTAGGAAGAGGTACAGGCATGGAAGATGAAGATTCCTCCATTTTAGCAGGGTCACACGGCTATTTTTGGCTTATTTTCAAGGTGCCCAAATGCAGTTATACCCATACATGCACACAGACTCCCAAGAAAAATATTCTCACTTAAACAGTTTCAACTGCTGATTCACGACTGTCACTCTGGGGGCCTGGCACCTCCCCAAGTTGTTTGCAAGTCTGAATAAAGATTGTTAAATACCTGATGAACAATGTGTTGCCCAAGTTTGAGCATAAACCCTTCCAAGGCAGACTAACACAGAACAAAGACTAACCCTCACATAGGAAGTGAAATATAAATTAACTTCAATTGCCAAAAGGTCATAGTTCAAAGCTTCAAGATGTATTCCCGTAGCATTCAGCTAATTAACTCATCAAACAGCGTTTAACTAAAGCCACTGATGCTTACCACCTCGGTCACTTTACATAAAATAAAAAGGAGTTTAAGAGAGTATTTTGATGTTAATTGGCGCTCTTAGCAATGAAATTACAGTCAAGTTACAAATTAAATTTGTTAATTTGATTTTGATAGAAGGCTACCAGCGCAATCTAGCGTCACTAGAGCCAAGTTCCATTAGGTGCTCTTGAATCTAGTATAATTTCTGAAACGGAACCAGAAAGTCGTGTTTCTTTCAATAAGCAGTAGGACCAGGGTTTGTAAGATACCAGCAGATCTGTTTCCTTCCCTTATGCTTCTCCAGTAAGTGATTTTCACGCGATTTCAGCATTTTGCAGCCAAGAAAACAGGATTTTGATGTTTCACTGTATTGCTAAAAAAAATTTGTATATTATTATTACATACCAACAAACAGAATCAAGTTTAATTGCTTTGAAAAGCAGCAATGAAAAACGAAATCCTTCGGGCCAGAATTAGAAGACAAAAAATCCTAGATCCACCTTTCACTTTTATCACAGATATACTGACCAATAACGAGGAAATCAATTTGTGAGTGCTTCAGCTTCCCCAGCAGCAGAGTGGCAGTAACGACACTTGCCTCTGCCACAGCAGGTTGATGTACGATCCACTGGTGTTTTGCAAAGTACCACAAAATGCTCAGGTGGAGGCAATACAGAAGCAATACATCAAATATCCATAAAAACAGAAAGAGCAGCTCTCTACTCCCTGATCTATTATGTCCATCAACTTCTGGGAGAAGCTATGAATCCTGAAGTCATGACTTGACAGTCCTATCTGCCAGACTGCTGATTAAAGCAGCTTTTACTTTTGTACCTGGATGGCATTTTTTCCCCCTTCATTTTAATTAACTGTTAGGAGGAGGATATTCTGTTGCCTAGAATTGATTCACTGGAGTACGAACATAAAGGTTTTCAAATAAATCAAAGCCACTGCTTCGCACTCAGGCTGGAAAACACCAGCATGAGGTAGACAGTGATTTTTAAACTTATATTTTCTTATTTGAACAGAAGTGTTTTTTTTTATAAACCGGTACTCCCAGAGCTTCAGGA
This sequence comes from Anser anser, assembly GCF_964211835.1. Taxonomy (NCBI): domain Eukaryota; kingdom Metazoa; phylum Chordata; class Aves; order Anseriformes; family Anatidae; genus Anser; species Anser anser. The sequence goes on from NC_139728.1 coordinate 27,242,216, forward strand.
ACTTCTTTAAACTCCGGTTAAGTGGCAGATCTGGAAAATATCCCTACATATTTTATTGAGGAACAGCTACTTATTTTCAAAGCACAGTAACAATCTTTAACTGCTTTATACCTTAAGCAGTTATAGTATCTTGCCCTTAATTTTTTTCTGCCGATAAAAATGCATGTGTATGCAAAATTTTGAGTAAAATGACAGAAAGGAACGTTATTTGTTATTTATGTTCTGCTACAAGAAAGTAACCTTGCTGGTTAGTTATATCACAGTTTTTTCTTTTCACACGGAAATTAAGCCATTTAGCTCATATTTCTGCTATGCACTACATTACACAAAGTGTTAATATTAGTAAATAGTACTTAATCATGTTAATAGGAAGTAATGATCCTAGTCTACCACTAAAGGAAAATAAATCCTGTGTTATGCACCCCATCTAATCAGAGCTGATTCAGATTCTCACCTCACTATAAATCCCTTCCAAAAAAAAAATCTGATTTATTTAGTGACTGTTTTCACACAGTGTTTTGGAACCTGACCTCAACTGAGAGTAATACGAGTGCATTGTCGGGAATGCCTGGTTGGACTAAGCCCTCCTTAGTACACGTGAAGGATTATAACAAATCATCTACAACAAACACAGCTTCCTCCCCACCTCTCAAACCCCAAGAACTATAGGAAATTGGGAAGAAGAACACGACGTGAACTGGATGGTGGGAAGAGGAATCAATAAAGCTAGAAATGAACCAGGATTTTCTAAAAACAGTGCTTGAACTGTACCCCTGCTTTCCAGAGTGATGCAATGTTACCATGCAATATTCCCCAATGTACTTGCCTAGTCGTTTGGAGATGAACTCAGCACTAAGCGTTACAGCAACAAGAATCAAGGCTCTGTAAAAATCCTGTTTAAATTAGAAGATCCATTTAACTTAAAACAAACTAGAAACCTTTTGTATTACAACTACCTCAGCATTCAGTGGAATCAGAGAGGTTTGTTACAAGCACTTTCAGCAGTGCATTTCCAAGCTCAAAAACAAGCTGTAGGCCAGGGAAAGGTCACGGAAAGCTCTGTTAAGAAAGCCACTCGTAAGAAATCAAGGGAAAACACACGCTTATCTTACACGTGTTTTCAGCATTGTCTGAAATATTTAAATAATTTATTCCCTTGGCGTAAGTACAAACATCCAGGCACTGAGTTGATACCAATATTCCTCCCAGCCCTCGAGTTTTCATAAGCACAAAAACACTGCTGATTTCCAAATACCTCAAAATAACTTTGTGTGGTATCAGATAAACATTGTGCTTTAATACAATAAAACAGTGAATCACAACTGTTTGGCATTTCAGTGCCTAAAATTAAGCCATTACTTCTATTCCCCTTTGCCAGAACACCAGGCATTAACAGAGCCGTGCTGCAGAAGCACGAGATAAAGGATTTAGCACAACGCTTTTGTGACCAGCGTTCAAGATCTGGAAGGGAGAGCTGGTTCCCTGACACTGCGTACATGGAGGTGCGGTGAGACACAAACTAGTACCACAAAAGCAGCTGGCAATGAGCTTGAGTGCAAGTTCCGCAGCGTACCATTCATTGCAAAGTTGTGGTTAACAACTAGAACCAAAACCTTTAAGCATCTCCCAAGACCACTCCGCCGGGCATCGGAACCAAAGAAGCGAGAACTGCTGCACAGCAGCGAGCAGGAAGGGCAAGCAGCGAGAAGCACCGAGCACACCGGGGCTTTAATTTGGCCCACGAAGCATAACTGAAACATATATACCAAAGGCTACTCCTATGGCAGCAGAAACACGTGGTTTTTTTCGAGTTGAGAGTTTACAAAAGAAACAGGCACTTCCTTTCCATCTTCGCCCTCTTCATACAAAGAGCTACTGTGCCTCAACCCAAAAGCAATCCAAATGATTTGCTGGAATTAACTTCTAACACTGGCTAATTTGTTTTTATTCTCGTTCTTCCTCAGCATTTCACTTCCTTATTAAACAGCTGCCACAGAATAGCACTTCAAACTGGGAAGATGACCAGCAAATGCCTCCTGAGAACATTTTATCAGAAGCTTCCTGCCCAGCTGAGGAGCCGGCTGCAGAGCTGCCCGCTACCTCCACGGGCACCACCAATGCTCCAGTAACTGCAATGTGCTGGTCTCAACCTAAAAATTCCTCCAACAGCCATATTACATGGTAAGGGGCTCATAAAGTATTCAAAACAAAGCTTGCTCTTAAAGTTAATGAGCCGTCCCTCTCAGTACTACCCCCATTCTCGCCACCTTCCTGTAGCATCTCTGTTACTATCGTGCCGGATAAAACACTGACAAAGCAGGGATTTTTCTTTCGAAACCCAGGAAAGCACTGATGTAGAAGCTGCACCTCCTTTCAGGTTCTGGCTACCCCAGGACCACAGGTGTCATTTTTGAGAGCAGAGATGCTGAAACCCAGGAGTGCTAAAGTACTAATTCCACTTGACGTTGTGGTGGCAGCCCGCCAGGACCCAGCGCCAGAACGCAGCACAGAGCTTTATTTGATTGCTTAATTGCTTTACAAGGCCAATTCCTAGACACGCCACACTGTAAAACTTCCACACGAGAGTGCCAGCAGCAGTCACTTTTGCGAAGCTCAACTCTACTTACAGGACAGGAGACTGACTTTACATTTACAAAGCTGCAGTGTAAAGTCCATCGCGTTTCCTAAATAGCTTATTTTTGCCTTGAAATAAACACAGCTCCTTCCATCCAAGGACCAGAGACTGTCACAAGCCCAGTGTCTGCAGTATTCCCACACGGCACGGACCGTTATCCTCATTTTACACCCTAGAAGCTCAGAGAGGTTCAGAAGGAGGCAGAGGGTTCGCACACCGAAGTCCTGCAGTGTGAGCAGTGAGTGAGAAGCTGCTGCCGGTGCCAGTACTCGCTGCTGCTGCTGGCATGCTCCTTCCACACAGCCCCTTCTCCTGAAATTAAACATAACATCTAAGAGCAATTTCAGACAAGTTTTATGTTAAAGATTATCTAGTAAAATCTGGTGTATGTGAGCTTTTGATCCCGTTCAACTAAAATAAAATAAAATAAAAAAAACAACATCAAAAGAGCACGTGCTGAAGGAGACAGGAATAGCTGGAAGGTAACACAACCCGCTGATCGCAATTTACCCAAAAGGTCAGAGTAACGACTCGCAGGAGCTGTTTAAAAACAAGTCAAGATTTCTTTTCAGGAAGGGTTATACAAACAGCGTAAGTGGGTTCCCACCCTTAACACAATTTCAGGCTCTCTGCTCATATTTGCCTGGCCTGCCCCTCTCCATCCTATTCCTGCCCAGCTTGTGAACGTCAGCACTCAGGGCCCTCAGGACAGTTTGTGGACACTGACAAACATTGCCATCACATTCATTTATAGTTTCATCATAAATTTTAAGGACTTAGCAGCAGTTCAGAGAAGAGCTTATCCATCAGTCACATGAAAGATGAGTATAACCTTGCATCCCACTCCAGAGATCACAGTAAAAATCTTTACGTTGCCTAAGGAACAAACACAAGAGAATCCCAGATTCTTGCCAAAACGTACTTATCAGATTCACTTCAGCCAACAGACAGAAACATAAAAGTTGTGTCAAACAGGCAAAGTAACCTCTTGGAACAGCAGGTGATCTCAGCCCGTCAAAGCGGTTTGGCACCGCAGAGGGCAAAAACATCAAGCCAACTGGAAACCTAAAGCTGAACTTCCTGAGATTTCAGGAAGAAATGTGAAGCCCGCTTCCTACTTCCAAATTAATTAAGCACGGTCACGCCAGCAGCACCAACTCCACAGACCACAGGTATTAACTCAGAACTGAATCAGTTGTGCGCTCCGTGGAAGACATGAGCCTGCTGAAACTCAAGTTTCAGCCCTTGTGAAAATGAGTTTATGCATGTCCTTATCTCAGGTCTCATAAAATACACAGCACATGCTGGGCCAGTTCACAGCTGCTGTCTTCCAAATTCAGCCTCCTATAACACCTCCAGAAGCCCCTGAAGCAGCCTGGACCACCGGAACAGGATTTGTGATGGCTTTAGTATCCTATCCAAAGGCAAGATGATTTTATTAGTAAGATTTTTGTTAGTAAGATACATACTGGGTTGCTGTGATACGCTCAAAGAACACCAACAGACAAACCCTTCTTTGATCACTGTGCTTACTGAACGGAACAGACTAACTTTATGTAACAGAACCAAGCAAGCATATGCAAACATAACGGGTTCATTACTGATTAGAGAAAATGTAAAGTGTCTAATCATTCATAAAGCTACCCTTCTTTGCACAGTAAATTGCACTCAGCCAAAAAAAAAAAAAACAAGTACGAAGTATAGAGCTGTTACACACACATCTTGGAGCACGGCTGAAGTCGTCCTGTTATTTTTAAATTAACAAATCTAACCCTAACTTTTGTTCACTTAGTGATGAAAAAAGATTACTAGACCAGAAAAATTTATTTAGGGGAAAAGTAGGGCTGTGCTCTATTTCGTTTATATGTTTGTGCACATTATTGATATATACAATCTAAAAACCAAACCAAGAAACATCCCTGCCTCCCCATTAAGCAAGCATTAAAATTGGCATTATGATGAGAGGGAGGAACGCATGCTCTCAGAGCTGTTAAAAGGGGAGAGGATATTGACAGGAAGATAAACAGAAATAACATCCGAATTGTGTTGCCACAAGATAGTACGGGTGTACTACTCACAAGGTTTCAACATGACGTGCGTGACTACAACAAGTAATAGGGGCGTCTGTGCAACGGGCTCTCTGTAGGGCTTCACAGGCCACGAGCTCGTTCTGAATGGAAAACTTCCTACTAATTAACTTCCTAAATAAGAATGCAGTTTATTAAGTACAGTTCCACGTTACATTTGGAGAATAAAAAGAACAAGAACTGATCATATACGATTTCCCTTTTCCCCTTTTTATGAAGTATGTCACAGCTGCTAGGTTGCATTGCAATATTAGGCAAATAAACAGAGGAAATAATCCCAAGTCTTAAGACTTTTACACGGATAACTCTTGCATGACAAAAATGTAATGCATACGTGTGCATAAGTTGACGGATGTTCATATGCAAATGGATCCAATTACTAAACTGAGGCCTGAATTCATATAAAGGTTCATGCAGTAAGATACTTCAATCCTTCTATGCTTATTTTGTGGATTTGCAGTCATTTGCATATATTCAAACGTTTTAGTTTCCCTTCTGGGGGTTAACAAGAGCACAAAGCAAACAAGAACATGGGTGGCAAACGAAACTGAAGTATAAGTAAGTTTGATCAAACATACAAACTGAAATAACAGAAAAAAACTCTTAGAGTTGTCAGTGTCACTTGTAATAGGAACAGAAGGGGAAAAAATGCAGTTGTCTGAAGCTTACACTGACAGCTTCTCTTTAAATGTCACACTGACAGCCCAGATAGTCCCATCCGGAACCACGAGATACCTGACACGGAAATCCACCCTCTTCACAGCTAACAAGCTCTGAACACCAACCAGCAGAACTCTCATTCACTCACAACCCTCCAAAGCAAAGGCCAGAAACTCATTCCCTACTGCTTCAGTCAGGGAATTTAAAGCAACTCCTCTTCTGCACAGCACACGTGCGGCCCTACAGATCAGCTTACTCCACAAGCATACATCACTATCGTACACCAGCGAAGGATCTAAACCAGTTAATTCAGCGAACAGGATCGCGTATCGCTGTTCTGCAAGAGGGGACTTCAGGCAACAAACCAACACTGGACGTGGACGATCCGTGCAAGTGTAGCTACGTACAAGTAGATACGTGCATGTATTCTTCATATATGTTTTTATAGGTAAATGCACAGAAAGATATCCCTTCTGGCTCAGTATCCCCAGGATACTGTTTGAGGTGCATGAGTCTGTTGTTATTCACGTGCTTAGGCATCTGCTGCGGGCCACTGAAACACACCGTGCAAGGTGGCCCTTTGGTACCGCACAGCGGGGCTGCTCCGTTCTTCTGCTCTCACACCCCCATGGGCTCCTGAGTGCTGACTTAGCTCTTTTCGTAGGCACCTTGGAAATTTTGGAGAAGAACAGAGCTGGAGGCGGAGAAGGCTTTACAGGTAAGTGCTGCAAGCGCGTTCCAGGCAGCACAGCAAGAGCCATCAGCGAATTTGCTGGCCAAGGAGCTCCGAGTTCTGGAAGAGCGTGGAAGAGGAGGGAAAAAAGCAGAACAGGGAGGAAGGGGAAGAAGCGTGCGAGGCTGACATTTGCCAGCCCTCCTGCTTCAGGCGTCTTTTTAAAACGCAGCTATAATTAACGAGTTAAAGCCTTTGTTTTAAAAACACTTGAACTGGTTGTATTTCCACGGGCGAACTCGTGGCCTACCCAAACAAAACCCAGGATTCGCACCTTCCTTCGCGTCGAGCAAACGGCGTTTAAAAAAAATACGCTCTGCGGTCAACTACGGGGTTATGCAAGAAGGCACGGGGCTGGGGGGGGGGGGGGGGGGGGGGATCGTGGGGCAGCGATGCATTCCGTGAATGCCAAGAAAAATAACGAGATACCGGGTGCTCTTCACCTTGCAAAAACACCCAGAGAGAGGCAGAGGGACACGGGCAGAGGGACACGGGCAGAGGCTGGGGCACCACGAGGGGCTGCCGGGGGGCTCCCCGCACCCCCCCCCAGCCCTTCACCCTCCGCCGGGAGGGCTCGGGGGCAGCCCGGAGCCGCCGTCCCGGGGCTCACCTCGGTGTCCACCACTTCGTGGTATGCGGGCGGCGGGTCGAAGCCCCCGCTGCCGCCGCCCCCACCGCCTCCGCCGGTGCCGCCGCCGCCTCCTCCGTCCCCGTCGCGGGGTCCCGGCCCTCCCGCGGGGGAGCCGTGGCCGCCGGCCGGGCCGTGCCCGCTCTCCATGGGCTCGTAGCCGCCGTAGTGGAGGCCGGGCCGCTCGTTGGTGAGCAGCGCCACCGCCTCGTTGATGTCGTTCTTGGCCAGGCGCAGCGCCTTGCGGATGGCGGAGGCGTCCGAGAAGCCCATGCAGAGCAGCGTGGTCATGTGCTGCTCCTCCTCGCTCTCCATGGCCGCGGTCCGGGGGCCGAGGCGGGCGCCGGGGCTCCGGGCGCTGCCGGGCTCCGGCCTCAGGCGCTGCCCGCCCCGCGCGCCGCCATCTTGACGGCAGCGCCTCGCCCCCCTCCCCGCCCCGCCCCGCCCCTCTCGGCCCGGAAGGGAGGGGGGGAGAAGCGGGGGGGGGGGAGAGCGCGGCTCTGCCCGCGTCACGTGACGGGGGAGGCTCGGCTCGGGGGATGAATGGAGCGTGCGGGGCGTCGTCATGGCGACGGGAGCGGCCGCGCCGGTCACGTGGCGGGAGCGGCGTTGCCATGGGGACGGCAGCGCCGGGGATGGGGTCGGGGCTGCTCGAGGCCTGGTCGCGGCCTGGTCGCGGGGGGGGGGCTCGGCCCGGTGCCCGCTGCCCCGCGGGTGGCTCCTCCGGCAGGGAACAAACCCCGTAAATAAGTGCAAATAATAATAATAATGAAATTGCTGCTGCCCAAAGCAGAAATGAATTGAATTTGCGTATGATTCTTAAACGTACTTGGCCAAACTCTGGCACCGCATGGAAGAGAGTAGATCTGAATCTCTTAGGCTATCTAGGCAACATTTACCGCTCCATTTTAACAAACGCTTTAATGGCCACAGAAAAGGAGGAAGCCGAGAAAAGATTTGTGAAGATCAGTGCTGGTATCTTGTGTTAGCAGTGGCTGGCATCACTGAGAGCACCGGGGTTAGGAAACTACAAATAATTGCCTGAAATCTGAGACACAGATTTACATTCAGCGTAAGGGAAGCTTTCTAGGGAACACCAACGATATTTGAACTTTCAGAGCTCAGTGTCCGTCGCTGCTCCTGATGGTGTCTGTAGAAAGAAACAGGCTGACGGATCTGCCTGTTTGACTGGTAAGGTTTTTGATTAATTTTTAGATAGTAGTATGCCAACAGTGGTCCCATGTTCTTTGTATGCTGACCCAAAAGGTAATCACGACTCTTTCATCTTGCTTATTCATATCCTGATTTTTATTTGTTTATTTTCTGTAGGCGACATTCAGTGGAACGTAGGTAACGCGCCCGACTCAACTTCAGCGTCTGGACTGAAGGAGGGTTCTTCAGTCACGCTGATCTCCAGCTATAAAAGGAACTGTTATGGCTCAGTCTCGCCAGGCTCAAGAAAAAAAATCTATCACTTTGAGTGCATTCAGTTAATATGCTGAATATTGACTCACTGCTTACTCATGTGCTCAACGTTTAAATTACACTTTCTCATTTCTGAAACATAAGTAATGATTTAATCCTCATAGGCTGATGAAGTCAGTTGGCATCATTTTCCTTTACAAGTGGAAGACAAGACTGGAGGAAAAAGTACTATCTTTTATTAGATGTCATTATTGATTTCAGATTTATTTCAAGGAAGGGGTGCTGTAAATTTGCACTGAGCTAATTAATGAAAACATACCAAAAGTAATGGAGGAACTGCTTGTAATCCCAGACGACTGAGCACAGAAGAGAATGCTTTACAGTTAAGTTACCAATGCTTTGCTCTCCTGAAAGAAGTTTGAAGGGAATTTGAATTTACCAATATGGGATGGTAGCACTTGGACACAGGAGCTGAACATAACCTTGGCAGTGAGGTATAGTGATCCTAAGGTTTTCACAGAGTTCTCTGACAGCATTTCTCTTGAGACTGCATAAAGGACAAGACTGTATATTCCAGTTTATTGAAAGAAGGGGTGCGTCTTTTTCTAAGTTATTCAGCCTGAAAGTCCCGGCTGCAAATATTGTTCATGCATTGTTATTTGAAGAAAAGTTTCAGCGAGAAGCACAGCAAACTTTTCTAACTGAGAACAAGAAATGTAGAGTGAGTCTTTCCTGATGGGGCATCACAAGGTGCAAGGAGACAAGGGAAGGAAAGAAGATGAAGGAGGGAGCAATACCCTCAAGATCTGCTTTTGGATAACTTGGAGTTTACGACTGTGAAGTTGCCAGTTTGATAAGACATGTTTACTATGACTGTGTTACTTTACAGAAGGTAGTGACTTCCTACAAAATTCATCATTTATGTATCCTAAAGTACCTCTGGACATGAATAACCCCTGTATTACAACAGAGACATTCTGGAACAGAAACTACTTTTTTGGTAAGTGACTTTCAGTAAGTTCAATGCTGTGACATCAGACACAATTTTTGGGTTGACTCTGGAGTTTCCAGGCAGCCTGAAAATAGGGTTTGATGGAACATTGCAATGATTTCTGTGGAGATGTTACAGTAGGAGTGCTTGGTTAATTTGTGTTTAACTGAATATACTTTTATGATTTTCTTCATAAAACTGTTTTAAAGCCAGTCCTGTGTTTTACAGCTCACTGTTTAAACGGTGAACGCAGTGTTTTCACTCAAAGAGAAACATCTGTATTGTTCTGGTGGAACATACACGTGCAGCCAAACCAAAAGTTAACTCTGGCTTGATGGACATTTCTCATGTTCACAGCTGTTGGGGAATTCTGACTAAAATCTCTGAACTATTTGGAAAACATCCCTTGCCACCCTGATTCTGTTTCCCTCTTTGTTGCATCTTCTCAGCCACAATTATTACATACATACTTAAAGACTCTGCTAGAAGGGAACGGGAAGTTTGTTATATTAGCACCAGGTCTTACATTTGACGCGTGTTTTACTCAAGATGAAAGATCATCTTTCTCGTCATTTGTTAAGACATTTCAAAGCAGTATGTTACTAAGGGAAACTTTGTACGAGCTAAAACTTACTGTTCATAAATCTTTTATGACTAAATGTGTGAAATCAGGACAAAATTTAATCACAGTGCCACACCATTACATGGTGCATAAGCACAGAAGGAGCACTATGAAAATGGGAGTTGCAGTAGCTAGAAGAAACTCGTTTGCAGTCGTTGCATGAATTGGTGTGTGTCTATATGAAACACAGCTCATTTGTTTGGAAGGGAAGAACCCTGCTTCTCTCACTGATGTTAATGGCTTAGGATTAGGCAACTAATATAGATGGATCTCATGATGATAAGAAGAGGCTTCTGTGCTGTCTGCCAAGCGAACAGAAACACTCTCCACAGGCTGCAGGGTAAATATTTTTTGTGGACTTGAATTACAGTACCAGAAAAGGCAGCAAATCAAATGGCATCGCCTTGCAGGAGATCTCACCACCCAGTGAGTGATGAGAAAGTAACTTTCTGGTGAGAAATATCCTGACTCTGTACCTCTAAACATACCAAGCGTTAACAAAAGGAACATATTTACGAAGGTTTCCCCCATCTTATGTTTTTGGTGGACAAGATGCTTCTTGCTTTTAGTATAGCTGGCAGTTATGGCACAGGAAGTCTTCACTGCTTAAAGAAAGAGTGAGTATGTGAGATGTTGCAAAATCCAGCTTTATGTATAGTGTTGTGCAGAACTAATTTAGCTTTTCTGAAATGTTTTTTTCCTTCCTTCCATCTTTCCTTCCTTCCTTGTTCCGTCCCACCCAGTCTCTTCCAGTTTCCCGCTTCTACTTTATTTATAGCTAAATGTAATAGGTGGGATTTGAGGAAGGGCCTCAGCGATCAGTTAGTGCAAATTCACCTGAATTACTGAAAATCATAATTATGTTATCATACAGATAACAGAGTAGATGCGTAAATGTACTTGACTCCGCAGAAAGAGTGCAGCATCCCAGGAAACAATTTTAGCAAACACATGTGAGTCCATTCACAACCACCAGCTGACAGATTCATGTAATATACTTTTAGACTTTGCCTGCACTGGAGATTTTTGCTGCCTTCACGGCTTTTGGCCAGCTAGAAAGGAGATCTGTACTGGGATAACCTCCAAGGCAAAGCCTGCTGTCAGCAGCAGTTTGCAAAGAGGCAGCTTACCTTGGTTTCACTCCGACATTACTTGTGTATGCTACTAATCATAATGACAATATTTAACTCTATTACTGTGCTTTTAAGATGGGTATCTAACACACCTCACAGGGGGATGGGCTGGTATCCTTGGCCCCTCAGCATATAATAGTTTTTGCACTGCTGCTAACTGTAGTGGGACTAACAGGGCAAACAGGGAGGTGAGCAGGTCTCGTGGTGTTGACGTGCCTCCTCCAGTAATCCCTGTTGTTATTCCGGCGTCCAAAGGGAACAGGAGCTGAACCATGACTGTTTTTCCTTCAGCAGCTGAGTACCTGCTGGTCTCCCACATACAAAACTGAAGTTTCATACTGTTTCTCTTGAATGGAAGCAGCATGACGTGAGTGTGAAAAGAGTGGAGCACCATGGTAAGGGCAACACAACCAAAAGGAGAGAACAGCTGACTCCAGGGTCGGATCAGATTTGTCCCCTCTGCTTCGCTGCGTGGGTTTGTTTTCAGCTCTTCAACTCAGACCGTCCCGTGGGTCTTACAATGCATCTCCACAGCCCTGGGCTGAGAAGAGGAACCAATTGCAAGGGGCTTGTTCATTCTTCCTAAAACAGGCTTCACAAGCCTGAAGAAATGAAGGCTGAGGCTGAACTTTAAAACAAGCTGAAAGCACTAAGATGCAGAAATGCAGAGTGAAACCATTCTGTAGAGTAAAATTTGGGACAGAGCCCTGGAAAAATCTATAATTATGACTAATCCATTTTTTATGTGTGTGGTTCCAGGTAAATTACTTTTAAAGATGATTTCTCTACCTATATTGGTTACAATTCTTTACTGTCATTTTAGATAAATGGCACGCTGACGTGTGAGCCCAGTATCAGATGAACTGCAGTGACAGAACTATTTCTGATGCCGAGTGGCCCGAGCTGAGCTGCTGCTGGTGCAGAGAAACAATACAAACAGGATATTCAGTGTCAAGCCGCAGTGGCACCCTGAGGGACCCACCCAGAGGCAGGCACTTGAATGCAGACTCTATCCTTCAGCCAAGTTAGCTGAGGAAACTTGACATAATGGCAGGCTGTAAGCTCAGCTTGTGCAGGGGCAAACACACGCAGTCACATTTTGGAAGTGGAAACAATCCGGAATGCAAACTTCAGGTATTCCTGAAGCACTGAACAAGGCTGAGAGCTACCACAGAGTTTTAAACGATAGCCTTTGGGTGCTTTTATTTTGTCAAATCGTCCCAGCCTTGCTTGCCGGTCCCTTCTCATGATCCCTCCCATCCTGTGATAGAGGAACACTGAAGTTAACACACTGCTGGAGGGAGGGGAGCGGTGGTAAATAACACTCCTTGTGTGCGAGGGCCATGGCTGTTGTGATACAAATCCAATCCTTTACAGGCTTTGCAGTCCTGATCATTAGTAGAGCTGTGAATAGGAAGGAGCATGAATTCAGTGCAAACAAGGAACAGACCACGGAAGGGAACAGCGTGGAGATTGCTTAGGCAGGTCGGAAACAAAGCGGTGGATCCAACACCATGGGATATGTTCAGTTCACAGGGTATAGCAGCCTAGCTAAGGGCAGGGCAGCGTGGCAGCAGAGCTTGTAGTAACACGCAGTGCTGAGGGTGAAGGCTGTTTTCGGTGGTGTGTGTGTATCTGAGAGCCAGTCGGCATCTCCCTGATGCAGGCTGTGATGTGGTGCGGTGCGACAGAGCAACAGGGAACTCCTTGCTGGCTCTCTGCCCGGTGCAGATTCCTTTTGAATTATGCTTTGACCTTTAAAGCAGGACCTGCTTCTTTAGTTTCTCATTGTCTAAGCTCTGCGCTGAAGCTTGAGAAACAAGGCTGTAAACACAGCAGGTAGGAAGGAGTCTGCCGAGGGAGAGCCACCAAATGGACCTGAGAGGTGAGGGAGTGCTTCACAGCAACACAGGCCTGGCGGTGCCAGGCTTCAATCAGCACAAAAGACTGGTTTATATTAAATACTGGTCCACAAATCCTCTCCTGCTCTTAAGAGCAACCTCTGCCTCCTGACGGGAGCGCTACCTGGTCTGTCCTCAGTGATGTGGAAAACCTGGGGTATGGATGTAGAGGGTCTGGGGTGGGACAGCCTCTCTCCCATCCAGAACTTCTTTAACGTTGCCATTGCTTCAGTTGTGTTTGCACAGGATTTCTCGTTCGGGCAGTCTGTCACGTGCAGGTTATTAAATGCAGACTGACGGGCAACTGGAGCACAAACTGGGCTCTGGCCTGGGAGGCAGCAGCCCCTCTGGGCCGGACGAAGGCCTTGCTGCTGCTTTTAGGGATACACAGGAGAAGCGTATGCACGTGGTTAAGGTTCAGACACATGGCTTAAGTTCTGAAATACCAAGAGGTTCTTCAAGGCTGCGAGAGCCTAAAGCCTCGGATTTCTCCTGCCTCATCTGCCTGCTGGCACTCGCAGCCGTGTTGTCCCTTTAACGATGCACTTGATCTGTCGGTGACTCATTTGAAGCCTCTCTTATCTCCACCAGCGAGGTGCTTCAGGGCTGAGTCGCACCCACGTATCAGCTCGGTTACTGTACGGTGTTATTAGCTGCTCTTTTCACTCCTCGGGTGCTCCCAGCCTTTGATCTGTTACCATATTGCAGCAGAAACTCCCTCCCCTCCACAAGATATTTTTTTTAATGCTGCATTACGTTGTGCAAGGCCATCGGCACTGCAGGAATGCCGCAGTCTCTGCTGCCTGTTCGCTGTTCTCACAAACAGATCCGTATGTTCATGTGTGAAATCAGCTCTGGTCGATTTCCTCAATATCCTCAAATATATTAATAATATTCCTCAATATCCAACAATCCCCGGATAATCACAGTGGAAGTCACTCTCCGTTCTCCTCCTGCAGCATTTTACTACAAGATGGCAATTTCCACCAGACACCCAAGTAGCCTACAAGTAACGTGGAGTTATAATGATGTGGTTAGCTCTTCCCTTCCTTCTCCCTGATGCATTTCTCTGGCTGTTTGTTGCTTTTACAAAACTGTGGGGCAGGAGCTGTTTGCTCCATCCGTACAGCAGCTGGTGTCGTGGGCCCTGACTAGTCTGTAAGTCCCGATGTTACTGGGCGGTGATGAATCCTGCCCAGCAGCAGAAAGTTTCCTTTTGCTGGTCAGGCTGGATCTTGTTTAATTTGAGGTTGGTTCCGTCAGAGCTAGAGACCTCGATGGGAAGAATGGTGCTGTCTGTGCAGCAGGACTGATGAAACTTTGTTTTGCCTGTTGTACAGTGGTTTTCTTGTTAAGCTGACCATCCTGCCTGATGCTGGAGACGTCAGAGAGGCCAGACAGGAGAGACTCCCTTCCTGAGAACAGGGGGCTCTGCTGCCCAACACAGCACAAGCGTCCAGCAGAGCTCTTCTGGAAGCTGACTCATTCGGACACGTGGCTTCCTTCCACACAGGTTTTCTGGTGCCCAGTAGCTGAGCTCACATTGCAGCCCCAGTTGGAGCCTCACGGCGTCTTTGAGGCTACCTCAACAAAATATATTGGGTAGCTTATTTTCATTATATCCGTCAGCGCTCGGTAGCTCTAAGACCTCTATTCGTGTGTCAAATTTGGCTGCAGCTGGCAAATGGATTAAGAAGTTATTGGGGCATGGGGCAGTAAGTGACAAAAACAGAGGCAGCACACTAGTTCAAAACATAATCGCTTAAAATCAGCTAAAACCCAAATAGTGTTGTAAGGAAGACCAGTGGCAGCATCTGAGCCATTTCTGCTGGATCAGATGACCTAGCAAAGCCTTCCTGACCTGTAGGATTTGGGGCAGAAACTGGCACAAGAAACACATGCCACCCCACAGCCTGTGGAGCAGTCAGTCCCTGCTGTTGTGCTGCGGCTCAGTGATTCAGCTCGTTTCAGCTGTATGTTCAAGGATGGGCCTTGCTGGGCTATGTGGTGGAGGATATCCCTGCTGCACCTTGATCATGCAATACAGGGAGGGCTGTGGCTGTCGTATTTATCTCCTATGGGGTCTGCCAAGTGGCACAGCCCTAACGCTGCAGGGTCTGACCACAGGTGGCTGATCTTAATCTGTTTTAATAATGGCAAATCACTTTCCTTCCACTGGCCAGGTTGGATGCATTTTATTTATGTCTTAAAACCTCTCCTCTCTCCCACGTTGTGATCTGTGCAAAGCTGTTTGGTAAGTTAAAAGCTCTGTCTGGTGTGTGGGCAGGAGAAAGGCTACAGCCTGGTGCTGCAAACGCATGAGATGTGGTCCAGGCTCACGGGGAAGAATGAGGCAGGGATTAGAGATGCTAGTCTTGTGCTGTGTTCGTGAGACTTGCCTGGCCTGTTTCACAGACTCACTGCTACTGATCCTTCACTGTGTTCCAGGCCCGGCCTACAGGCACTGACTGTCCGTGTCCTGGGGCTTGCGCCAGACTTTAATTGTCTCTATTAGTGTGATGGATGCTGGAAGGGAGGGCAGCCTGCAGAAGGGTGGCGTTTCACTGCCGCTGCTGTTGCTGGGAATTCCTTTATTGGAAGTTACTCGCATTTGCCCTCTTGTGAAACGCGTAGGTGAGCTATTTATAAATGCACAGACATCCCACATCTCTAGCTCGTACTCACGTTTAAGGATAATCCCTGCAGGGAGGGGAGAATTTGTCCAGGACTGCAAAGCAGTTTAGTGGCAGAGTTGAAAATAATTCACTTCTTCTGAGCCTCAACATCTTCTTTACGCTGGGGTGGATTTATGGCGGTGGGAGCAGGAGTGGAGAAGAGACATTTTGTTCCCCTGTTAGCACTGCCTGTTGCAGCATGATCACCCAGCTTCTGGCTGAGCAGAGGGACTTGTCCTGCTGCACGGCCCCCTCTTCCATCTTCCCCTTCCTCTGCACAGCAGAGGCACACTGCTCTGCTCTGTGCTGCATCCAACCTCAGCCTTCGCTTGCTCGGAGGAATGAGTCCTCTCCTGGAGCAATCCAGCCCCAGACACGTGGCTATCAGCCTCTGTACTTCTTGAATGTTCTTCTACAAGTAGATACAGCTACTTGCATTCATCACTTTTCTCCTGCAAAGTGCAATTTTCCTCGCTCTTTAAAGCATGCTGTTTCTTGTACTGAAAGATTAACGTAGCTGGGTTTCCAGCATCTCTGTCACCTTTCACACGTGGATTTGCTTATGACCAATAACAGGCAAGCTTCTAAGCCTGTCCTCAGTGGGAACACGATTCTTCTGCCTGACTTCCAGTTTTCATGAAGCCGAGGGCATTTAGCTTCCTTTGAGGCCTGCACCCCAGTGTTGGATTGACCAAAGGACCCAAGCAGGATGAGGCAGACATGGATGCTCCCCGAACGAGAAGCATGAGCCTAATTGCTGTAGAAACAAGGCTAATGCCTTGTGGCTGCACTGAGGAAGAGATTTTTTTCCTCTTTCACGGAGTTATCTGACAGCTCCTGGCGTGCTGGCTGTATCTGCAGGACACACTGCCCTCTTTTGGCCCTATGTGGGCTCTGGATCTGAGCTGAGAAACTTGCTCTTCGCATGTCCTTCCTGGAGCCTTGTGGGGGAATCTGATTTGTGATGGGATTTACAAAGTCAGGCAGCATTACAGACTCTGCAGGCAATCCAAGGACCTCATGAGGGGGTTTATGTGGAATTTCAGCATGAAATCAATTGTGAGAAAAATAACCTGCTACTGGTTTTATTATCTGCAATACAAGCAATGTAAGCATCTGCAGAAACCTGCTATCTGGGTTCTTGAACACATGGTGGAAGGCTTTCCTCTAGTTTCTCTTGTAGATGAGAGTTTGATGTAAATGTTGGAAAATCATCATTATGATAGAAAAGTTTCAGGGAATTTACGTTTCCAGATGTCATGGAGTTGTAGGAGAAATCTATGAACAGAGACTTACTTGAAAGAGACATCTCTGCCTTGATCTCAGCGGTGCCCTTTGGGGTTATGCGAGCTCAGAACCTGTCCCTGGCTGCTGAATGAGTGATTTAGTGTGAAGCTGAGCTTTGTTTGAACTGTGCAATACTGGTATTTTAATACATGGGATGTGGTATTTTAATACATGGGATGGAATGGTTTCACATCTGTACTTTCTTGCTACTTGTGCTTGTGTGGATTATTTCATTCTGGCAGTGTCTGACATTGTTCACCCTTCTTAATGTCCTGGAGAACCTCATTAATCTGATCTGTTTCTTTTCTGGATTAGTGAAAATCCTTCTTACAGCAAGATGGGGGGACAAAGAAAATTTAGTTGTTTTTCAGAGAGATTGTGTCTTTTTGTTTTGTCTTTTATCAAATGATTATTGTCAGCAAGAAAACCCAGCATGACTTGGAAGTGTACATTCCCACTGCACGTGCTCTTGAAGGAGCAACAGATGGAAATCGTGCTGGGTCAGAGCGTCCCAGAACAGTGAGAGTCCTGGGGCTGCACAAGTCGATGGATATCTCCTTGTTTGTGGAAATGCACGTGGAGCCACAAAGCTAGGTCAAAAAATCAAAACAAAACAAAAAGATGCTGTGATCCTAAACATCTCACCTACCTCGTGCCTTGCTTGAGGGCTGTGCTCTCAGCCAGGCTTTTGCTAAGATTCTAGGGAAGCGTGTCAGTTTTAGGAGCACACTGTCCTGGGGTGCAGGACACCCACTGAGTACTCTGGCAGGTGTTCCTCCTTTTAAATGGAAAAAAATCAGCTCAGCTCCACAGTGCCCCAGCCTGACAACTCACATCTGGCACGTGGGATCAGTGGGCAGGACAGAAGCCCTGTGCCTCTCTCAAGATCTTGCCTTTTTATCTCGGGCCATAGGCTACCCCTGGCATTTTCAGCCTGTGGACCACCACAAGTCAGATTATGGTGGGAGGGCAGATGACAGGAAGGGGAACCTTCCCACGAAAATAAATCAGCGCAGGTTTGCCACCATGGGAAGAGATGGCTCTTCTCTGACTGCATCTCCCTGCCTCTGGTCCTCCATCCCTTCTTTCGGGGGATGTAGATGCCACCACCGTGGTTTATGGCATCTTTTTGGGGAGTACAGTGAATGCTCACACGTATCAGTGGTCTGCTTACTGTGTTGTGATTTTCCTCTCCTGTCCAGGTGAGAAACCAAACCAGCCGTCTGAAAGTGGAAAGTTTCTGACTCAGTGCCCAGACTCACCCCTTCTTTCTGTGGCCCTGTAACCTCGCTGCTGCAGTAAGCTGCTCTGGGCTGGTACTGTCTTGCTGGGATAACTCGAGGGAAAGGCGTTCATCAGTATTTTTATAGTGATTTACACCTTTCTGAGGTTAGGCCTTTGAACCAGATTTTTCCTTAGAACCGAAATAAAAAGGAAAAGCTGGCAAAACGGCCAAAGGGTTTTATTTTTTATTTTTCCAATGCAAGAAGCCGGTTTTTGAAGACATCCTTGGCTCACCGTCAGCCAGCTGCACGAAGTGCTTTGACCCGTAGCAGCTGGCCATGGGCTTGTGCGGGGCTGGCTGGTGGGGAGCAGCCTGGGCAAGCCCACGGGCACCCCCGGGAAGTCGGGAGCAGGAGTGGGAGCGGGCACGGCAACTGTTTGCTCACGCTTCGGCTTGATGAAAACATACCCTGACCCTATAGCTGCAGGCAAGGTGAAAATGACTTCGCAACTGTTGTTTATCCACTTAGATTAGTCACTCCTAATTAGAAGATGGGGAGACATGCAGCTTGTGTTGGTCTGGGCTGACTGGGAGGGAAGGCTGTCCGCCACGGCAGGCTGGGGCTGCTGCCACCAGGGGACACTGCAGGATCGCCTATAAACCACCTGCCCTGGGCTGGCCTTCGCCTTCTCGGTTTGGCTCAGCCTCCCTCCCTCCACCAGCCTCTGTTGAGCCCCTTGTCCTTGGCACTCCTTGCTCTGGCACTTGGTTTCTTGGTTTCTCCTTGTTCCCTGCAACGTCGGCGAGGCGTTTTCCTCGCGTAATTTTATCGTGCAAGGGCACCGCAGGATCTCGGGTTTCTTTCTGTCTCTCCTTCCCTGAGGCAGGTAGCCGGTACGGCAGCTTCCCGGGAGCGTGCAAGGACCCGCAGGGACCTGCAGCGCTTGGCACGCTTGGGGCAAGAGGCATAAGCCAGGCACAGCCTGTTCTGAAGTTCGGGAGTGCTCGGAATGGAGATTTGGGTTTGGAAGATTAAGTTCAGTCTAGACTCAGACCACCCCAGTTCCCCAGGGTAAAAAAAAAAAGTCCTCTCTCTTATTTTCCGTAGTAAGAGTGAAGTGTAAGGTTCATGGATTTTGAAGTTAGTGCCCTGATACTTTGTGCAATAAGACAACATCATTACTTGCTTGAACTTAAAAAAAAAAAAAAGTTGTCAGGTTGCTTTTTCAGACGGAAAGAAAAATTCCTTAAGGAACCTGAATAGGTGGGCATATGAGTGATGTGGGTTCCTGCAGGTTTCCTTCTGAGGAAGGCAAGCCGCACAACTCGGGCCTAAAGAAGGCCTCCCCTCGGGGCTGGCCACTGAGCTGGGGCTGAGGCGAGGCCTGGAGGCCACGTCCCTGCCTGCCTGTGAGACTTTCCTCCCTGGTCCGGACTCGGGACAAAATCAATCTTGATTGATTCCCCGTGGTTAAACCCACAGTTCGCACCTTCCCTGAGGCCTGCTTGGGTACCGGCTGCCCCTGGCCTCAGTTTCTGTGGGCTCTTGGAGTCACTTGGCAAAGTGATGGAGAGTTTGCCCCTGCCCCCAGGCAGCGCAGAGATATTTTGCAGGGTCTTCTACTGAATGGGAGGCTGCTTCGTCTCTGAGAGGTTAAGGGATGACTGGCCTTCTGGAGGGGAAGCTCTCCTGTGGTTTAGGATCCTCCATGGTACAAGGTACGTCCTGATCCGCAGCATTGCCTGAGGATCGAGGCAGGGGTGTTGTTACCGTCTGCCAACATGTCCTTCAATGTTAACTCACCTATTAAGAAGAAACACGGAGCTGTATCTCTGCTCATGTCATTTTGCATAGCTGCCTTACATTCAAAAAGTTTAGTGCAGCTGAGAGCCTGGTCCGTCTTGCACACACAGGGCTTTCTTTTGTGCACCACTATTTCAGGAAACAACTTCACCAAGTGCTAATACCGCACCAGACAGAAAGCTCACACTTGTGCTTTGGTGGGGACTAGTGTGTGGGAGAGCTCCGTGCACCGTGGCCGGCCTAACAAACACCTCTGTGACAGGAGGCAGTTTCCTTTCTGTTCAGGAGAAAAGGTGCCCGTAACAGTTACTGGGGGGGAATTTAACTGGTCAGCTCACGAGCATGTTTATATTTAAAGTGTTTAAAAAAGGGGACGGCGATTTTCGAAGTGAAGAGTAAAAATGGTCTGGCAGTCAAGCGATGTTTAAGGATGGATGTAGTGTAGGCAGCGCTCCCTTGTAATACGTCAGGAGGCGGGAGGCAGCAGTCTGTGTTAATTACGCTTACAGTTAGCAGCAAATGCCTGCGTTTCAGCCAGGCCATACTGTGCTGATTATGATGGATTGGAATTCCAGAGGAGACTCAAATTCAGTGTGACTCCTCAAAGGGGGGTCACAAAGGGGGATAAGTACGCTGAGATGATAACAATAATTCATTAACGTTTTATATTCTTTATGGTGCCTTGTCCCCTGTGATAGCAGAAGCATTTCTGTAATCTAGAGTGTGTTGGAGTGTTCTTGGAACCCTTCTTTCCTGAGGAGTATTCTCTTTGGGAGAGTGCTTCAGCTCACTGCGAATGACACTTTGCTGCAGAGCCCCAGATTTCACGTTTGTATGTAGCCTGGGAACTGATGGAGAGAGAAAGAAGGTGCAGAAACTCCTAAGAGAAAACTCCTTGCTTCCTCCCATCCCACATTGCTTCCTGAAGTGGCCAAGGAGCTAGGCAGGGCTTCCTGGTTCCCATGGAGGCATGGAAGGGTCTTCATGTCACCTGGGTTTAGGCCAAGTTTTGGAAAAAACAGGTTCTTCCTACAGTTGAAGGAGAAAAGTATCCTGACATGAGAACGGGGGCCAGCATTTCACTGCCATCTCATACTCAGAGAGTAAACATGTGGCAAGAGTGGACATGCTTGCATTTTTGGTGAATTACCCAGAGCCTCATCATCTTCCTCTTGATGCAAGGAGACAGCAAGGTCCTGATCTAACACAGAGCCTGCCAAAACAAAAGGTAAACCTGTGAGCTTTTTTACTGCAGAGTGAATTTCTGTTGGATCTTCACTTTTATATCACTGGGCTCTGTCTTTTTTGACCCGGTAGTAGGCGTCCTAAAGCTGGGTTTACTGTTTCAAAGAACCATGGCTTGAACTACTCACATTTGGAATTATTTTCTACAGAGTGTTTTTACTCTCACTAGCTCCTTGGTTGACTGGATTCCTAAGCTGAGCATGAAAATTAGGAGTCAGAAGTGGTCTGAATGCACTCTTCTGCCCCTGCATCCTCTCTGGTATAGCAGGGTAAGCCAGGAGCAAGGGTGGGTTTTTGCCAGTGGAAGGCTGAGATCTGAATCTAGTTCTAATTGTGGGTCCACTGATTTCAGTGGATTTCCTCATGCACTGAATCAGTCCTTGATCCTGGCAGGATCATACACCTGCTAATAGGGCTGGCCTGGTGATAGACAACAAGCTCCTACCGCTCCTTAAGTAATGCTTTTTGTCTGAGTTTACCTCTTGTAAGCCTGCTCTATATAGATGAAAGGGGAGACCAGGCCTCGTGGCTGGGATCTGGTGCCGAGGAGCAGGAGGACACCAGCGGTCTGCTTTCATGGAGCGAGCACATGGGAGTGCAGGCTCTCGTGCCTCAGTTTCCCCCTTTACAAACCGAGTGACAACTGCCTTGCAGGATGCCTCCTGCAGGGTGGCAGTGGAGTCTCTCTGTCCCGCTGGGCCCCAGCAGATCAGCTCTTGCAGTAAGATGTGATTTAAATGATTTAGGGTGTTGTCATGTGATCAGAACTGATTGAGTTCCTGTGGCTTAACAAGTTGCCATCTGTTATCAGCCCCATTATGAATTATGCATTAACTTAAATCAAAGCTGCAGCCAGAACAGTTCAAGCAAAGTCCTCATCCCAGTGATACCGTAAATCTGTCCTTAGAGCCGTTAGTACTGGATCCAAAGCACTGCAGCCGCGTGACAGAGCATGCTGGTCCAGCACAAGCTCTCTGCTGGTTCGAACCGTCCTGGCAGACCCATGTGGCAGGGTTTATGCTGGGCCAGGTGCGGACTGCCGTCCTCATGTAGGCTCATCAAGCTGGTGAGAACTCCACGGCTTGTGTCCTGGCTCAGCTGGCAGAAACAAGGCCGTGGGCCCGCACCACAGAGGCCCAAGGGCCTTGAGGTCGTTTGGCCATGGAAGTGCTGCTGAAGAAGGCACAGTGACCGCACTGCCGGCTGACTCTGCATGAGGCTGCGTGAAGCTGCTGGCCCTGGAAGTGCCGTGAGCCCTACAGCCTGCAGTACACGTGCAGGCGGAGGTGTCAGAGCGGCTGTTTGTGGTGGGACGCTCCCAGCCCACCTCAGACATTCACCCCAGTCCTCAGGCCTGGGAGCACTGCGGCATCAGGGCGCAATCCCCTCATGTCCCATCATCTCCCAAGCCAATCTCACAGGCCAGGCTCTCTCGGCCTGCAATCTACCAAGGCAAGGTGCCCAGGGGCAGGCCTGGCTGTTACTGCACTCCTGGAGCTGGCTGAATTCCCGTGCGCTTGCCGAGCAGCACACTGGGTCAGCACCTTGGTTCTGACGCAGAGGCAGGCTGTTCGGTAGCAGCCGTTTGAGATCATAGCCTGTAAAATAAACATTTCTCTCTGGGAAAAGGCAGCGGAGATTACTGTGGCTAAATCGAGACTTCATTGGTGAGTGTGCTTAGTAGGGAAGGCAGAAAATCCGTGGCATCCGCTGAAGCCAAGTGCTCTCACACGGGTTGCATGGCAGTCCTGAGGAGGATCCATGAGCCAAACAGGATGGGTTGGCAGGGAACGAACACCTCCTGGCATCAGCAGTGGTTGCAGTGATAATTCCTGTTTGGATTTGGGGCCATAAATCTTTCTGTGGCTGCAAGAACGCTTCCAGTGGCTCCAGCTTTATCCCCGTGTTCAGAGGTGTTTATTTACAGCTGGAGGGTGGTTGTTCCATCAGCTTTGGCTGGCACAAAGGCTGACTCTGACTCCTGGTTTCTGCTCTTGGATATCTGAGGGCAAAATCCTTTGGATTCAGTGGGAACTACTCACACAGTGTCCCTGCTAGAAATAGAACCATGTCCCTCCTCTTTAAAATAAAGCCAGATTCTCTGTCTTCAGCGCGATGTGCTAAGCTCTTCCTGTGGGAGAGAGCCAGCCTGTTTTCTCACCCAAATTAACAAGAGTCTTTATCCCGTGCTGTTTTACAGAGGGCTGAATAGTCTCTTCAACTGAGACAGGAACTGAGAGAGTCTTTCTTAAGTTCCTTTGCAAAGAGGAAGGTGGGTAGCAAAGCTCCCAGCAGAAAAATAGTGCTACCATTATGATTTCTGTAAAGCGAGGTGGTCAGATTGCAGGTCTTTGCTCACATTTTGTCCCAATGGCTTTGCAGTCTAAAGATGAAGAAAAAGAATGGTAAAGCTCTGGATGCCAGGCAACAGCAAATTAAGAGGGAAGGACTAACAAAACAAAAGAGGATTTAGGATTTAGGATTTAGTGTGGACCACCAGGATGGGAGAAAAGTGAGACAATTTCTTGGACAAAGTCTCAAATTGCCCCAGTCCGCAGGGTGTTGTGCTTGGGAGGCTGGGAGGGAGTAGTCAGGCAACTTCATCCTTGGTCATGCAAAGGCAAAATTGTTGGACAAAAGGGTTTTATTAGATATATTGTAGCTGGGGCCTCGTAAAGCATTTGATACAGGGTATTACAAGCTCTTGCCCTCAGTCCGAAATTGTTTGGCTTGTCTTGGATAGCAGCTCAGTCATGTGGGTTAGCAGAAATGACAAGTGATACATGACTCTGATCACACAGATTTCAGACCGGTGTGACTGATGAAAGTTGTTGGTGCATCCTCTTCGCTGAGGGCTCCTTCTGTGCATTAGCAGAGCAGCAAAGAGCATTTTAATGACGTTTTTAGATGTGATAGTTTTCACAAGCTTTACCCAGTACCTTGCACATGAAGTGCAGAAAGAAAGTAGGAAGTTTGGTAACTTTGGAGAGGTGAAAATAATGAAAGCTACTGAAAGTTAGAGGTAACTGAAGTCACAGTATTGGGCCAGACTGTAAGCTGGGGTGAGCAGCATAGCTCCAATGAAATCTATCGAGGTCTGACAGCTTATTCATGCTGAGGTTACGGCTGGGGTAGAATTCACTGCTGAGAATTTACTAATCAACTGGGTTGAAATCAGAGCTGAAAGAGGGTTGAGTTAAATGATTTTACTTCTCCCCACATATTAAAGAAGAAAGTCTGCTCACCCCAGGCCAGAGGAGAAGGAGGGAGGTTGTAGAGGAGCCTGCCAAAACTGCAGAGGTATGGGAGGATTACTGAGCTGTACGGGAGGACTTGGCACACTTGATAGGAAATGGGGTATGGCACTAAAGCCCATTGCTCGGGAGCAAGAGTGCTGCCGGGGAGGCAGCCTCGATGGCCAAATCCGTCTTTCTGCCTCTGTATAATTGGACTCTGTGGATTCTGGCTAAAATTTCACTACAGGCAGGCCGTGAGATTTTGCCCAATAGTCCCACAGAAGAAGGAATTACTCCACCTTGTAATAGATGTGAATACTGCATAGCCCAACCAATTGTGGCTCAATACGAGATTTTCTTTCAGAGCTGACCACTTGTGATCCGAGCAGTCCAGTTCTGATGACTTTACCATTAATGCACAGTCCATACTAAGCTCCTATTCTTGGAGACACGCATCCATGCAGGTCATTTACGTACTGCGGACAGTTCAGGAAGGACCGTGCATGCCTCACCAGTGTATTTCTCTGTCCAAACGTCATCCAGTAGAGCTCAGACCACCTGGCTGGAGAATAGGAGTACTTTGTTCATCGTTCCCCTCAACTCTGGGTGAGTCTCCACCTGCAGCACTGTCAGTGCTGGAGAACAGTCAGCATTGTGAGAATGGACGGGCTAAACCTGAAACAATCCTGCAGCCGTCAGCTTGGCTCGCTGCTTCTGGGACTGGAGAAGGATGAAGGGTTTCCTCGTCTGATTTCCACACAGTTTGCATCAAATGCTGCCTGTGCCCTTCTCAGCAGCCACCAGTGAGGAAATTGCAACTTACTGCTACTCTTTGGTGCGTTTTGCTCAAGGTATGGCTTTTTATATTGTTTCATGTGGCGTCTGGCAGTCTGGTCTTCTGGAGCATCTGCTGATAGTGGTGTGAATCAATGACTTAGGGATTAGAGCATTTAAAATGAAGGCTAGACAAAGAATGTACAAAGCTGGTCAGACCATAACCTTTGCTTTAGCGTCAATAATGCTAACTGGAGATTCTTTCGGTGTGAAAACCTTTCAGTTGAAATCTCTTGATCCAAGTAGTTGGTTCATAGCATGATCTTATCCTGCAGCATCAAACTTGTGTACCCATGGCATTGCCTACCAGGTGCTGAGCTTTAGCTACACCTAGTTGTCCTTTGGCCCGTCTTGTGTGCACTGCAGAGGCTGAGTTCATGTGGTGGAAAGCAGAGCTCTGTTATTCCTCTCTGCAGTCTCTGTGCAGCTCTACTACTTGTAGTGACGTTATTCCTAGGTTACACCAGACTTGGGCTTGCTGTTTTTTTGATTTGATAGTAAATCAGGGTGAAGAGGAGTGACTGATCACTCTCCAGTCCATTTCAGGAGAGAATTGGATGGTCAAAAGGTTACTTTAAAAAAGTGCTTGGTTTTCTGTCTGCATGTGATTCCATCTGTAAAAATATCTCTGTAATTGTTAAAGGCTATTCTTCTAGATAGTAGCATACGGTAGAAAAGGCAACGTGCTTTAAGCAAGGAGTAAGCAGCTAGGTTTCAATCACTCACTAAATATGATCCTTCAGGCAACTCTTTAAGAGTTTTGCATGAACAGAAAATGAGAAAGTGGAAGGGAGAGTTTATATTGAAGTCTTCATTTAGTTCCAAAGGCCTAGAGCAAAGCATCAAAACATGAGTGCCTCATACAAGCCAAGACAGAGAGTAGAATTTCCATTTTATTCCAGATGAGAAGTAGGTCTTGTTATAAAGGGCTTGGGTGACAAAGCTAAATGTACTCTGAATTTCTACTCCCATCTATTTTTAATTATTCATGTGTAGATTCTTTTGTAGAGTTAACAAGGAATTTGCCAGAAGCTGGCCCGCGGAGGCTTGAGTTGCAGTTTTCCAGCAGACATCCTGAAAAAAACACTGTCACAGGCAATCAGCATCCTTGGGGAGGTGGCCTGTTAGCAGGGTGTTTACTAATTGGGATCATTCTGCAGTGGATAATTGTTTGTGACACCCACACTGATTGGACTCACAATATCTTCCCATCCTGCAAATGGTCCATGACAGTTTTGATGAATATGAAGCTTGGAGTCTGAATAAATCCACGTAAGGAAAAAACTGCTTCCACTGGAAAATATGTGTAGAAGGGCAGAGCCTTGCCCTGGGTCAGCCTCCAAGAATAGAGCCACAGGAGCACGCAGAAAAGGAGGCCACTCAGTGGGTCTGGTCAGACTTTCTATTTTTTCCTCTTGCATTTAATTACAAGACTGGGGGAAGGGCAGCCATGCCAAAATAAAATTGGGAGAGATGGTTTAGTCCTCACAGGACAAGGGATGTCCTAACAAAGGACTTCTGGGCTTACTGGGAAACTGCAGATTTATTGAAATATCTCTGGAATGAGTTCAGATGCAGGTCAGGCCTTCTCGCTGGTAGACAATAGCAAAAGTGATGCAGATGTCCCCAGCAAACAGGCATTGCTCTGGCCTTGGGAGCAGAATGTGATGGTTGCAAGCATCATTTTGCAGAAGAACTTTGGAGTTTTGTGATTGTTGTTGTTGTTTCTAGAGCAGTGGACCAAAATGTGTTTTACATTTTTGCTGCGTTTGAGTGCTACTTTGATATGGGGTAGAATTAAGAATTCCTCAGAAAGCTGCTTTGTTAGGCTATGATTTGGAGCACCTTGTAGCAGATCAGTGCTGTCATAGCCAAACAGAGCAAAGCACTGAACAGGTCCCAGATTACACTCTTTTCTCAACTGGGTCAACATTTCAGCATTTTTTTTCTGTCTGGATGAATAACTTCATTCTGGCAGATTGCATGTCTAATAAGCCAATTATGTGTCTGCAGCACTTGAGGTTACAACCAGATCTAGGATCACAGAATTGTAGGATCATTCTAGCCCAGTCCTCTGCTTGAAGCTCATTTTTCCTCCCGGCCCAAGCATAAATTTTATAGCCAGGCTAAGCTTCATATTGTGTGTTTCCACTTATTTGATAGAAAAGTATTTGTCATGCTTTGTCTGGATTGCATCTGTACGGCACCAAGGTGAGCTGGAGATGCAGCGGGTTTAGTCTTTGCAGTTGAGAGATCAGAGCTTCAGCTGGATTCCTTCAGGGCCGTATGAATGCACAGCACTTGCCAGATTTCAGGGTGAGGTTGAAGTAGCAGAGCTGATATCAGGCCATGCATGAATCAGTGATATGATCTGGGCCTCCCTGTCCCTGAAAGGTCCAACTGGTCAGTATTTTTTCTGTACATATTTCAAGATTCTAGCAAAAATGGTACTGGACATATATCAGGTCTAAGAATTGCTGTTACAGTTCCCATATCCACTGTCTAGATGTTTTGGTTGAGAAGCAAAGAATTAAAGAAACATTCCTCTCTAATAAGCTTTGACAAACCAAAAGAGTCATTAATGCTGACGGGATCGAACCATATGTCTGTCCTGAAATCACAGGGCTAGTAACGGCTAAAACATAGGAGACACCGATGCAAAAGTGTCCCAGTGTGACAGAGTTCATATTCCTCTTCAGAACAAAGGTCAAGTCATCCTCCTGAGCCAGAAACTATTTCTGGAGACAGAGCTCTCCTTCTGCAATAGCCCTGCTCAATTCCGCAAGCAAATGAAGTTCCAGATGGAAATTGTTGTGGAAAACTGTGAGAAGCCATCTAGGTCTGAGCTTTGGAAAAAGAGAAATCTTTGTATCATCTCTCATCTCTTCCAGATCCTCGCTGTTCAGCCTAGTGAGAGACATCCCATGAAAGGCCAGCTCAGTCTGGACATTTTGATGGTGGAAATTAATTGATTGTAGAATTGATTAATTTATTGTAGAATTAACCATAACAAGTCAGGTGGTGGTACATGATACAACTGCAAATCTGTCTTTCCAGTGGTCTAGTCAAAATGCAAACAGTTCTCTGAAGACTTTTACTGAAGACTGATCTCAACACCTTTGTTGATCTTGTGTTATGCTGTGGTAAAGTCAGAAGACAAGTCAAAACCATGGAGAGGATAAGAAAGTCCTGACTGGAAGTGTCTAAGTGTACTTTAAATTTGTCCCTCGTACGTAATGAATGTGGTTAATTAACCATTTCTAAAATTATGTTGAACGTTTCCCCAGTAGTAAAATGCAGGATATTCTCCTGGTCATGCAGCATCCCCCTGAAGCCAGGAAGATCACACAGGAGTGATGTGGTCCAGCTTTTTGGCTCCTATCAAGGATTATGACTGAAACGGGATCAAGGAGTCGGTCTTTGAGGCAGAGCACCGGTTACAAGAGACGATCATTTTTATGACTCTTACCAGGGGCAACCCATCTCCTCAAACCCAGCATCCTGCACATTAGCTTAACTCTGATAATCTTCTGGAGCTTTAGCAGATTCACAGGAAAGGGTGAACCTGGAAGGGTTCCTAGAGGCTGTCAAATAAGTATCCAGCATTTCAATTGCAATGAGCTCCAGTGAATCTTCTCTAAATCTGTTTCAAGTTGTTTTTTTGGGGTCAGTGGAACACAGTATAAATCCCAGCTCGCTCAAGTCCTTCAGGCAGAGAATGTGGGAAATACATATGGAAATACTTTTGCCTGGTGTTGTCTGTTCTGTACCCCTCCCAAACGGAACATACATTTGTGTTGCAGTATAAAAGGGGAAAATCTCCAAGCCTGGAGTAATGTATACAATTCAATAATACACGAAATTCAAAGCTGCACATTAATCACATTCATGTTTAACTTTCAGGATTAAAACCCTGCAGGTTG
This sequence comes from Anser anser, assembly GCF_964211835.1. Classification (NCBI taxonomy): domain Eukaryota; kingdom Metazoa; phylum Chordata; class Aves; order Anseriformes; family Anatidae; genus Anser; species Anser anser. The sequence goes on from NC_139728.1 coordinate 27,271,260, forward strand.
GCTGGCCTTTGTTCTGCTAAGTGGAAGGGGGCATTCCAGCCTCTCCGTGCAGAGTTCAAAAGCTGCCTCGGGGAACAAGTGCAATTGGCTTTATGGGCCTCATTGTATTCTCCCTCCGGGGCATGGTGAGAAGCTACTGCACAGGTTGGCCCCTTATCAGGCTGTTCAAAGGCAGAAAAGTTTGGATAGCAAAGGTTTGGCAGGTCACTGTGAGGGGCTGCTTGCAGGTTCAGGAGGCCAAGACCGGAAAAGCGATGATGCTGCAAGTCTGAATCCAGCTGCATCGGCAGGTCTGGGCAGGGGGAGCAAGTTATACAACAGCCTCTCCTTTCCTTCCGCCACCATCCAGGTTCCAAGGCCCTTGTTTTCATTAGTGTTAGACGTCTGCAGCTTTTTGTGAACCATGTTTCGTGTTGGAGCGCTTGTCTCTGATGTGTCCCTGTGTGATGGATTATTTACTGTTCTCAGTGTTACCTTTGTCCAGGATCCGCTCACTCATCCAAGTGCTGCAGCTTCCTTGCGTGTGGCTGTTCAGACCCCATTCTCTTTCAGTCTGTTCAAAATGCTGTGACGATACACTTGTATCCTGCCCTTCTCCCAGCCAGCCTGGCTTTCCAGGGCCCCACACAGGAAAATTGAGCCACAGGGGGCACAGACTTTTCTGCTGCCCTTTGGCAGCCTGCTGCCATAGGAACCTGCCGACTTGTTAATATCTACTCTGGCCTCAGGGGGCTGTGGCTAACTAGAGAATAAATTTTCTTGCAGTATCTGATTTGCATCAGGGTGTTAGTCTTGGGGGATCCAACCGCAGCAAGTTGTGGCAGTAATGATGGCTGTGAGATGGGAGCAGCTGCAGGTGGATCAGCCTGGGGGCTGGTAGCAGTCCAGCTGTGGCATTGTGGAGGTTAAGAAGGCAGCAAAATCCACAGTAGATACCTGGCAAATAGCATTAATCTACAGCATGTTGGCCATTGGGTAATTTAAAGTGCATCTGCAGAGCTGTAATGACATGTTCTTCAGTTTCCAAATTCCAGCGTATCCTCTCAGGTAAGACCTGAACTTAAGATGTTCTGTCTGAATGGGGGAAATGCTATGAGCATCCCAAGAGTGCTTACAAACATCACAGAAGACAGGATATGGGACAGACTTGTTAGAAGTAAACAAATTGGTTGACTCAGTGAGGCTACCCATAGCCAGCAAATGAGCCTGAACTTTGAAGTTAAATGGTCTAAATTCCAGGGAGCCCAAACACTTTACACAGTGGACTGAAATGCCAAATTCTGCAGGCATATCAGAGGTGTAGTCTTTGATTAAGAGCTGCATATACAGCGATGACTTGTTGCTGGAGGGTCATCCAAGAACATTTTCTATGCTAAACAGCTTCTGGTGGTGCAAATTATTAATAGTCATCAAAGCAATGGAAGAGTTTGGTCCTGTGGGGTCCTTTCTAAAATTTAAGCAGAAGAATAAAGATATCTTTTAACAGGGAGTGGAATTCAAATGCCTGTTAAGATTAAGTGGTAAATTCATCATTCGAACTTGCAAAATTGTAGGCTGACAAGCTGAGCCCACCACCCGACAGTGGAACATGGCCTGAAAGACTTTCATACAGAACACAAATACAGAGGTGCAGTGGAGGGCACAGTTTTCCATCTCTGTCAGTTGGAGAGAAAATATTTTATGCAACAACACAGAATTTAACTTGCAGTTGTAAAATATACGTCGTTCTTGTAGGGCCACATGGGGGTTTAAATGAAGGAAATGCAAAGCTCCCACTGACAGGGCTTGGCTCTCGGCAGCCTCAGTTGCGGAAGTCGTTCTGATATGTATTTCATGCAGAAAGAGAAAAGTTTCCAACCTATCCAGCTTCGATGCAAGCAACTTTTCCTAGTTAGTAAGCAGCATGCAAACATTTCTGGAAGGATGGTTAATGGAGTAGTACCTTGGAGTTTTAGTGATAAATCACACAAGTGACTTCCCAAACTTATTTCCTGTGCCTCTGCGCTATCCAAGTATATGACAGAGTATGGAGCTGGCTTTTCGAATTAAGCCCCCAGCCCCCATTTACAGGCCGCATTAACTTGAATTCATTATAAAGCCAGGTGTCTAACTTAGACAATTCCCAGTGCTTCATAGTTAAGGGTTGCCATAAAGAGCAGTGTTCTTTAGGTCACAGCGAAAGCTCAGAGAGGCTCTGTTGACTTAAAAAGGCACGGGATCAGCTTAGCTTCTGATCTGAGGGGCCTGACACACAAGGCAGCATCTGTCAGCTGCCCCGTAATAACTTGCTGTTGGTAGATCCTGACCTTGTGACAATCCGCAATAAATGGAAAATAATTAGAGCTAGTGTTTTTCTCTTTAACTCCTGGGAAAGCTACCCTGTATTTAAAAAATGGTCCCCCAGGGATGAGTGTGCATGTGGGCTGAGAGGAGCTGGTGTGTGGTAGTTGCAATCACTCGTTTGTGTCACAGCTCCGTGATCCAGCAGCTTCTTGCTTTCTCTAACTTCTCTCGTCTTTTCTGCTACTTTCTTTAAACTGCTATTTTCCCTGACAGAAAAGAGTTTCTGTCACAGTATTCGAAGGTCGATACTGGAAGTGTAAGTTTGATGCCTATATGCCATTTCTTCGTTTTCCTGGCTGATGGAGATGAGCTGCGTCCCGTTGCCCTAAGGGAACAAGACACACGCATGCTTGGCCTCTTGGTTACGAGTGGTCGCATTTAGTGGACTGTGAAGAGGAACTCAGTTCCCACCCCACAAGGGGCAAACTCAGAAAATAACATTTTTTCAGCCCAGAGGCTGGGAAAACGGAACTCCTCTGACATTGTGGAGAGGAGAGACCAGTGGCTCTTTGCTTTACAGCCGGGCAGGAGTTATAGAACCTTCTGGAAAGCTGGGCGGGGCCTAGCTTGGGTGAGGCTTGGGCCTGTGGCACCATGGCAGTGCTCTGGCAGAGCAGGTGGGTTCCTACATGCTAAACGATTAAAATCAGAGCTAGGAATACTCTCTGAGAGAGCCTGAGGTCAATGTGAGGCAACAGGTTATATCTAAAAGGCTTTTTTTTCTTAGAAAGCAATGTCTGATGAAAGGCTCGCAGTCTCTCCTCAGTTCATATGGTGGCTACAATCTTTTAGCCACACTGGAAGCAGCCAGATAGTTCGTAAAAAGACTCAGTAACTTAACATGATCTTACTTGTATAGAACTCGCTGTTCTTTGATCCAACTAACTCAGTCCAGGAGGGCTGTAAAAGGAGAGAAATAAAGTGTTTCTAATTAAAAATATGAAAAAAAAAAGTTTTTATGAAAAGAAAAAAAAAAACACGACAGAAGAGTATCGATGTAGAATTATTTAATTTAAAAAGTTTCCTAATTCTCTCCATGTTTCGACATGAAAGGTAGATCTGTGGCCAGACTGTTAAGCGGAGCCGCTTGGCTACTGGCCCACACACATGGACTGCAAGCCAACTTCTGCCCTACCTCCTGGCTGCGCCGCCGCGCTGCAGCGTGGCAGGAGGCAGCAGATGGACGTGAGCAGGAACCCTGCAGAACTGGCAGCCGGTGGTTGATTGGATGCCATTTTTACAGCAGCTGGATGTTTGAGTTCGGGAAAGCGCAGACAAGTTGTGACTGTATGTAGGACAAGGCTGATTCCAGGCCTCTAGGGCCTCGGGAGGGGAGCGACCGGGGGTGACAGTCTCTGAGGTTTTGCAGGTTGTGTGCGTGCTTCTTCTTGTCAGCTTCTTAAGATGACAAATTAGGAGAAAGGTTTTTTTTTGTTGTTGTTAAATTTTTGGCGGGTGGGGAGGGGGAGAATATATGCTATTTTGTAAGTAGGTTTAGGTAAAGGCAAAACTTACTTGATCTCAAGTTTCACTGCAATTTCGATCATTCTCTCTGGCATCTGGTGCCCATTTATAAGGTACAAAATAAGGAATCACTTAAAAGCATGCGCAAGCAAATGTGAAATTTGTGCTAAAACAATGCACTTGCGGATTTTAATACAATAATTGACCCCTTCCTTGTTTGTCTGTCTAATGCTCACTTTGTTCTCTCTAGATCTCACAAGATATTGAATTTACTGGCTAGAGAAGGGCTGCAGAGAAAACAGAAAAATTTGCTGAGAAAGCAGAAGACGTTAGTGGAAAAAATCTTGTTTTCTCTGGGCAAGTAGTACTTATTCTCTTTGTGATCAACACCAGATACTCTCCAGAAATCATTTTTTGTTTTTCACTCCACCCTGAAAGAGTTCTAACGAGTAATGTTGTGCTTTACTGGTTTTACAGATTTGATAAAAAAAATTTGGAGAGGCATACAATCCATTTCAGATAACAGCAGATCAGTACTGAAAACCTTTCACCTCACAAATTCCCAGTTACCAAAGAGATTTACAGACAGTGGTGACAGCCCTAAGCTCTCCTGCTCTTATACTGCATGCTTGTCATGCTGGAGGCTTTTTATTTCTTACAGGTAGATCTTAAATTTGTAATGTAAACAAAAGCTGGTGAGTGTTTTGTGGCTGGCAGGCTGGGAGGGAGAAACAACATGCATCTGACTTCTGGACAAGTCATTCAGTACAATACAAATGATCAGAACTGCAAAATCCCTGTGCTTCTCTGTGACATGGATGAGGTGAAACCTACATACCACTACTAGAGTTTGAAGTGCTTGTTCTTTGGCCCAGAATACACAACTTTTCCTGGAAGCTAAGAATTCAGAGTGCTCTCTACGTGTTTGGTCCCATGCCACAGCGCCAGGAGAGAGCTGCTGGTGTGCTTCCCTGAATTGATCTGAAAGTGGAAACAGGGGCAAGAGCCACAGTTTCAGTGGTGTCTTTTTGGTGGTGCCTCCTCGTCTGCATATATTGCTCATGTTCAGTCATCCCAGACCCATCTCTTCCAGCCAGATCTCCCTGTTCTGGATGAGACTACTTGAATCAATGAATGCAATGATTTCAGTATTTCTTATTTTAGTTCTTGGACTAATGCTTAGGCCTGCCTCTGCAAGACACAGGGCAGAGACTTTTACAGAGCCCTCGTGAAAGAACTTGTACCTAGTAGATCCTAAAGCTCTAGCATGAATCAAACCATTAATTTTGATAGACAGACATTCCCAAGATTTTGTCTGCATGACCTCTGCACCTAGCTTTTTTGGCTTCCAGATACACTGAAGCTAGAAACCAAAAGGTTTTTGTAGATTTGGTTCCTTGCAGTTGCCAAGCAGTTATTTGGATGCTGCTGTATCCGGGTTTTCCTTATGCTAGCAGAACATGTTACCAGCGTGGCCTCATTCCTATCAGAAAGCATGCTTTCTGCAGCTTCTTTGTTTCTCAGCCTGCTGGTTTTATCTGTCCCCAGGAGCAAGTGTTCAGCAGAGGAAGGATTGCACAGCCAGGCCCTGATGCAGGACATCCATTTGTCTTGCTTGGAAATCCTGAGTTTTGAGGTCTGATAATTAAGTGTTTCATTAAGCCTGACGCTGCGGTGGAGCCTGGAAAAGTATGTGCTGTGCGTTAGAGCACTCTCACATGCTGGAGCGCAGGCCTCTCCGTTAGAAACAGCCACTGAGGGAGAGCTGTGGCTGGTGCATAGGGGAAAATCTTTGTCTGAAAGGATCCAGCGGGTGTCCGAGCAAGGAAGAGGTGCAGCTGACGGCAGCGTGAGTCCCGGTGACAGGCTGAGCCGTGCGCACACACTGCGCCACCTGCGGCCTCTTCCCCAGGAACCTCCTGGCAGGAGCAGAACAGGCAAGGACAGAAAAACTGTTCTGGGAGAGGAGGAGGAGGCTGAGAGGGATGTTCAGGAGGGCCAGAAAGTCCCGGGGAGCTGGAAGAGTGTCAGAAGGGAAAGGCATGGCTGGAAGAATCCCAAAGACATTAAACGTGGGAGGAGATTTTCTCTGCATCTTTAGATGAACTGGAAGGCATCTGAGTGTGGCTGGTTCCCTGTCAGCTCCTTATCACCATGTTCAGGCACCTCTCCAGAGCTGTATCAGGGAAAATAGGTTTCTCAGTGAATCACTTGCACTGAGCAGTTCTGCTGCACAGATTGTAAGTGCAAGGCACTCTGTGGTCCTGTGGTTCGATGCAGTCACACCGACCTACATGAGGCCTGCACTCAAAACCATTTTGTCCCGAGAGACACTGCCCATCATGATCAAACCAGTCTTATTTTTGAAAGAACAGAATGAGAATTGAATGGCAAATGCTTCCAATAAAGGGAGTTAAATCTTAGAAAAAGACTTCTCATGCCCCCAGAGTGCCTCACTGCTGCCAGGCTGGGCAGTCAGTCAGGTCTGCTTTGCTTTGCCAGCCTGATTTTCACAATTGCCAGCTGGGCCTATGGGTACCGGTGAAAGCAACAAAAACTTTGTATGACACTGAGAAGTCCCTGTTTAGGTGCCTGTGGATGGACAGAGATGTATACAGTCATACTTGGGTAAAGGATATTCTGTGGCTGGAAGAAAACGGTGTAGCATTTCTTTTACACCAGTGGGAATGACCTGTGGTCTCTGCTTTTCTATTCAGCCTGTTGTTTATTGCACACAAACTATGGAAATAGCTCACATTTAAAGCGTTTGCTCATCTTAAAAACAAGACCCAATCAAAAAGAAACTCTTTGAAAGAAGTTTTCAGCAATAATTTACTTCACTATAATATGAACAAGCTTGAACTGAAACTTTTATGACCTATGACTTGTCAGATTTTTCTTCACAGACCTTACCCTTTAGCACATTTTTTCATGATAATACAAGCCAATCTGTTTATTATTTTCAATTTTAAAAAGCAAAAAAAAAATATTGCATCCTCATGAAAATTGCTTCACTGTTGGGCTGTTTGAGTGGTCAGTGTAATATATCATTGTTTGATCTGGCAGAACCATCTATTTATAAGCTAGTATGTGTCAAACTATTTTTTTGGCAAAACTGGGAAGACACCTGGTTTAGTTTAGATTCCTCGCTATGTAATTCCAAACATCGCTCAGTCCTCTTGGATTGAAAACTCAGGCTAGGGTCCAGACTTAAGAGTGCGGCTGTCATTCACGAGATGCTCAAGGGCCTCTGCTCTCAAGGTTCATGAGATCATAAATTCTTTTTTAATTTTTCTTTTTTCATCGTTCAAGTCTAGGCAGGAACACAAAATAGGGTACATATTAAATGGAAGTGAGGTGCAGCGAGTTCCGTTCATTGTTTCAGAGAGAGCTGCCTGTATTGACCAACAGAGGTAGCAGCAATAAAGTTAATTAACGTTTGCTGACGAGGTTAAGAGGAGTGGGCCACCTTTGCGGAGTTGTGATAAAACTTGGGAAGATAGCACAAGATTTGGGAACAGGAATTATAAATAGTGTATCTCTGAAGTTAAGTAAGTTTAAGGGAGCTGGTTGACTTGTTAAAAGGTGCTGCTCAGTAACAGTGCAATGATGCCGCTTTACAGGGATGTCTTTTTGTTTCCTAGCTCCCTTTTGTTAGAGTTGATATGCAACATACCGTACCAGTATTATATTTAACACGGTTCCCATTTTCAGTCAGCCAGATCATGCTATTTGACAAGACTCAAGATGTGTGACTCGGTTGTAAAGTTCAAGAGCTTGTATTGATGGATTCATATTTATTTCAACTATAGTCATTTACAGGTTTCATCAAGGGCATGGGGATCATCAATGTCAAGTAGCTGGAATGATGAAAGCTGTAGTATGCAATACAGCGTGCATGCTCAGCACTTACATTAACTTAATAGTAAAGATGAGAAAGAAGACAAGGTGAGCAAGCGAGAAAAAGGATGAGATAGGAAAAAGAAAGGTGTAGCTCCTGATCCTACACTGTGTTCCTTGTTAAACCAGTGATGCCGGCCCTTTCCATCCAATAACATCATACCATTGCATCATTACCATGTTGAGCCTTTTGCAGGTTTTGTTTTTCCTCTGTGGTGGATCTTCTCTCTTCTAACCGGGAAGGAGCCCTTTGCAAGAAGCTGGCCAGTTGTCTAAATAGGCTCCAGCCCCTCTTGATTATTTTCTCTTCATCCTCCTGGTGAGGGAGATAGGTGGTCTGAAAAACAGAGTCCAAGTGAAATGGTTCATGCCCAGAGCAGCTAAGCAAAACTATGCTTTGAGGCCAACTTATTTTTCATAATTTATCTTGTAATGTAAGCCAATGCAGTAGTTTAAGACAAATTTATTTTAAGCTTTAAAGGGCAAAGGACCTGTATATTTAACCACAGGCTAAGTCTGACTTAAGTACACTGAAATCAGCAACGACTGTTACCTCCATGACCTCCTGTCTCCTACTAGGCAAAGTCCTTCTGTTTCTGCTGCCTGTGTCTTGATGCTCCTCAGTAAAACAGCCTTGACAGTGCTCTGGGAAGAAGAAATGGAGCTCGATTATGAGTGAATGAGTGGTTAGTAGTGACAGCTGAAAACTTATCGACGTGGTGAGAAACCCTGCATCATCATTTCTAATGCGTTAGGAACTCAGTTGTGAATGAATGAAGAGTTAGGTACCCAAAACTGGCACTGACATCAGCCGTCCTGCTGAGGACTGTGAGAGGCTGCCAAGAGAAATGTCGAAGAGAAAAGGTTGTCTGAGATATTCCCCCTCGCATTACTTCAGGTTGCTCAGAGTACCTGCAGGCTGGATTTAACCAACCGGGGCTTCACAGCCCGAAGTGCCTGGTGCACGGTGGTGCCGAGGCGCTCCCGTGGGTAGGTTTTTTGTTAAAATACAGCCAGACAGGGTCACAGTAGTGACAGCCTTCTGTGGAGCAGACCTCAAGTTACAGCACCTGGTGAAGTTAAAGAGGTAGGCTTTAGCCCAAAGGATTTCCAATGCACCTTTTCCATTTTGTATCAGAAGATAACTTGCGATGAGGGAAGGCGACTCTCCAGCTTTCCTGCTGAAGGCGCCAGGGCCAGAGGGAGCATTACTGTAGCCACAGAAGAAGATATTCCTTGGGTTTCCCCTGGTTCCTGTTCTTCATTCCTTTATTAACTTGTTTAGTACCAACTCTAAGCTATTTAAATGAATGGGAGTTGCATGGATATGTGACAACTACTTTCATTTAGAATCGGGTAGGAATTGTGCCAGCCCAGTCCCTGATGGTTTCTGAAAAGTTAGATAGCCTAAGAATCTGGGGAAGGTGGATGAAAACATTATCAAGAGTCAGTATAGGGGCTATATTTTCTGCTTTTGTATTAGAAATTCTTCCCTGTAACTCTTGTAGCAGCAGTGGGACAGACTATCCCCCACTGCATCATTTCTTTGAGCATACATTAGGTTTGAGTTGTTACCAGTGAGAGAAAGCACAATGTAGAGAATTGGGAGCATTTCACGTTGACTGCATGGACTGAGAATTTGGTCCATGATACAATGACACATTTATTTATTTTTTTCTTATGTTAGCAGATGACTGGCATAAGTAGTATTTCCACAGTTTTTACATGTAATATTTAGATTTTAAAAGGTTCTATTTATGTGTGCTTAGGACAAATGTAGAGTTTAGTAGATTAACATTCCTTAATAAATGTGAACACCTTGAGCTTTTTCTTGGACCGTTACCTTCAAGTGTCCTGAAGGACTTGAATGTCCTTCAGTTTCCCAAGAGGGATGGCATTTTATTTTGGGTTTTGCCAGTTTTCAGGACTACAAGCTGTTTTATTACCTGAACCCAGAGTTTCTGAAACACCGAAACCTTTAATACTGCAGGGCTTTGTGTCCAAAAAATACTAGCTTTTAAACAATGTCAGCATTTACCCAACAGTCAGGGAGCAGGGATTCCTAGTAGTAGAAATAAGATTCAAAATTCTTGCATCAGGCTTAAGATTGTCTTTTTAACCCGCAGTAAGCACTTCTCGCCTTCCTATTGTACCTACTTGCTACAACTAATGAGATCAGTCTTTTGTGTTTGTTCTTAATATCCTAGGGGTAAAGAGGATGCAGGGCACTGGAATGTCTGTTTTGTCTTCCACATGTAACAAGGAGCCTGAACACGGGATCCTTGCTGCTCTTGAAGTTCTGGCAATGAATGCTACCTCCAGTTCTGTACAAGTCATGGCAAAAAGGATGGCCTATTCCAGTGGTGGAGGCATAGATTTGTTTTACGGGTGTGTTGCACACAACAACACAAGCTAGTAGATTCTGCTTCTTATTTGGTGGTAATCTTCATCAATAGCAGCTAAATCATTTACAGAAGAAAAATAAATAGGAAGAAAAATTCACATTTATATTCCAGCTGTGTAAAGGGATCTTTGGGTTTTCCCCCATCCTCTCCTCCCAGAGCTTGTCAGCAGTAGGAATTCATACTAATAAAAGCCAGACTTATTTCCAATGCAGGTGTTTCTAGAGTGATTGTAATCTTTCTGATTAACTGCATCTGTAAGAGATCTCATCACGACAAGCAGGGTAGAAGTTAGGAAAGAAGGTACTCCTAAAGCAGTGAACTGGCAATTAATATTATAGGCTCTGAGCCTCATGGGATTGCAGGGGGAGTTTGGAAATGCAGCAAAGACAGGTCTGAAGATGTCATTACGCCACCAAGATCTTAGAACCCCGCAGCAGGGTAATGGACTGGCGAGGGCAAAAGAGCCTGATGCGATTAGGTAGTGCTGAAATCCAGCTTTTGGAGATTAAGCTGCATGCCTGAGATTAGGGGTCCTTATCAAACTCCGAGCCCCAACAGACTGCCCAAAGTCATCTGCCCTAAGCCATTAAGGAAATGGCTGCAGAAAAGTAAAGTGCTGATCTTGTAAAAATACCATTTTACTGCTTGTGAAAGTCGCTAGGACTTGGAGACCGGGGTCTTGTTTCCTCACGCAGAGCAGCAACATAAGGTTTGGTACATCGCAAACTGCGTGGCCTCACCCTGTATTTGGCACAACAACATTTAATTGAGATGGAAATTGATTAACAGATACTAATCAAGGCCACATTTCCTTCTTGCTTCTACGCTGGGGCATGTGAAACATTTGCAGATGGTTGTAATTCCAAGCTGAAATTCTAGGGAGAGCAGGATTTATTTACACATGTAAAATGGCTTTCTGGCTGCGGTCTGAGTAGCGTTGTCACAAAAAGGTGACACTGGGAGAGGTGGAGAGGACCTCAGCTTCTTGATGGTCAGACTACCCCCTTCTGCTCACCCTTGATGCTGCTGGCAGATCTTGCGTCTTATTTCAGGTCTTACATCTTTTTTCAGATCTTGCATCTGTTATTAGATCTTGCATCTTATTTCAGATCTTGCTTGGTCACCTGGGACAGAGATCCCTTTCCCTTAATGCTCATCGCTAATCAGAGCCTCCAGTTGTAACAAGATAGGGCCCTTACAGCAGCCTTTTGGGGTGAGAAGTTACCTCCATGCAGTCGGAAGCAAAACTAGGTGTTTATCCAGGACATTTATGAGGATTTGAACCCTTGAGTGCCAGTCTAAAAGCCGATCCTTGGGATGATCTGTCCTGCATCCTGCTTTGTCGTGTGGGTCCAGCTGACATGCGGATGTGTGGCACAAACAATTCACCCCCCCTTCTCAACTAGTACCATGACAGTCCTCTGGTTTTTGCATCATTACTTGTAGGGAGACAAATGGAAGGAATCCTCCAGTGTCATACATCCGTGACCTAAAGTCAAAAGGCTGTCTAAGTTGTTATTGGAGGAGATCCAGTTGTAGAAAGAAAAATTCTTGCCAAATCAGCCAGGGAAAGTTGACTGAAATATGTTTGAACAGACAAATTGTTCAGTCATCTATGCAGCTGCCTCAATAGAGGAAACTGTTATTCCTGGGTAATTTGAAGCAACTATGTGTGTATGTGTATAAATATATGTATCGAGCAGTCTTCCTAGTTGTCACCATTTCTCCCAGAAGGAAGTCTGAAATCCAAGGGTAGTGGAGAGGGAACTCCAAACTACAGATTCAGCGCCCTCCTTGCCCCCAGGATAATCTCTTGTTCCTGCATTGGAGTCCCTGGCTCTGGATATTGCTGAGCCCTTGTTCTGTGCAGTGGGAGGCGGCACTTCTCATGCTCTGACCGTCTGCCCCCGTTCCGTCCTGCCTTAGCGAGCCACACCAGATTTCCTTTCCCTCACCACGTTCCACGAAGAGCGGAGAGCCATTTGGTGTAGCGTACCTGGTTGCGAAATCCACAGATGGGATTTCATCAACAGCTAAACATCGCCGCAGAACCATGGTATGTACTTGTTAGCAAAAACATTTCAAGTGCCCCGTTCTGCATTCATTTGCATTCTGGGACTTGGCAGCGGCACTGCAGTTTGTATTTGTTTTGGGACAGCACGAGAAGAAAATCTGTTCCCGTCAAAGCACTCACCCGTCCCTGCCACCTGTCTCTGGTGGGATAACAGGACACAGCTGCTCAGGATCCGGCCCTCCCGGCAGTACCTGAAGGGTTAAACCGAGTCCCAAGCACTTGTTCTTCCAACATACCCTGTACTCCTCACCCTCCGGGATTTATGGTCATCTAGTCGCATGTTAAAAAGATTATTGGAAAAATATGTAAATGGAAGTTAATAAGTGTAGCAGAGTGGTGTAAAAGCAGACTTATTAGCAACAGGATCCAAGGCTCTGCATATGCTACGTTTCTGTTGCTGGAATTATCATCAAAGAGCTTTCCAAGGCTGCAAGGCCCAGCTGGATTTTACATCTTTGTGCACCAGCCCTGAGCCAAAGCTGGATTTGCAGGTGAAGCAGACACCGCAGCATGGATGGAGGTGCCTGGGCTGTGTGTCTGTCCCTCACCCAGGCTGCGGTGCTGCCTCCTCGGACAAGCAGAGAAAGGTGGTTTTGGGGAGAGCTTTGCCTCAGTCTTCTACCTTTGGTTTAGCAAAAAATAAAAATAAGGGGGAATTTAACAAGGCTTTGTCCTTTAGGTTGAGAATACACATCGCAGCCCTTCCCTTTCCAGGCCTGTTGGAGCGTTTTCCCTCTGGAGGCTGTACATCTTTTTGCCAGCAGCCCACAGGGCAGCGTTGTAACCTTGTTCTTTTCTCCCGTTGCTGGCAAAGAAGTTTGAGATGTAAATCGCCAAACAGCAGTGCTGCAAGACTTGTCTGCTTTCAGCACCTGCGTGGCTTATGGCTAGGGTTCCCGTGGCAGCTGGTCTGGGCAGCAGGACCCCAAGAGGGAAGAGCAGAACACGGTTTTCCCCAGGCTGTCTGCTTTCCTGAGAGCAATGCTGATGGGGAGATGGCACACACCTGGAGCCCAGGAGGAGAACCAGAGCCACATCTGTGGGTGTCCACGAGCTCTCGGGGAAAGGGACTGCAACAAATTTGGACTGCGAAATTTGGGAGTATTACTTAAGCATCAGTTAGGTATACGTGCCTATTGCTGAGCGTGGCCTGCAGAGCTTCCGTGTAATCCCCTAGCACAGAGGCTGTCAGGGTATCAGGCTGGATCCCACTTTGTGGCCTAGAGGTGCAGCCAGGGTCTCCATTAAATTCACCTGTAATGACATCCCCGCTCTGATTGCACAGCCAACACCGACCCCTTTTGCACCACAAACGGAGCTTTCGGGGCTGCTGCAGGGGTCAGCCCAGCACACGGAGAGCTGTGCAGAGAAAACCCCGGCGCTGCCAGCGGGCCCCGTGCCCAGCTCCACGCTGTGCATGCGTGGGCCAGCGATTCTGCCGGGCGCTTTCATCCGCTGGATTGGGAACCAGATGGACCTATTCAAGTCACCTTAAATCTGGTCTTTGGAAACCTGAGACTGAGAAAGCCCTTAAAAAAAAAAAAAAAAAGCCCTCAAACAATAACAACAAAACCAGCATGTGACTGAAAGCTGGAATGAGGCACTGCCAGGATTTCTCTTGGCAACCTGTCATTCTAAGAATCTGCTTCTTGCCGCACTTGTGCGAGGCACATTATTGAACATTTCCTGACTATTTGCCCAGGATGCTATAAATGCTGTCCAAATAGCAGGGTCTTGCCTGCCGCTTTGATACATCTGGCTAAATTGCATTAAGCAGCACGCCAGAGGCTGACGGAGTCCCCACAGGACGTGCTCCGTCTGTCAGACTCTCCAAAGAGCCCGGGTGATGAATGATAGCGCTAACATTAAACAGCTTGCCTGTGATGTTTTTCAAGTGTCCCTCCCCAACAGCTCGCCTGCTGCCCTGTCTTCCAGGAGATAACCCAGCACAACAGAATATTACCTCATTAAGAAAGCTAGCTCTAATTAAAACCAGGCAGGGCATCACCTCCCTTATATTAGCTCGAGGGGTCCACCCTGCCATTTAAATTCCTCTTTAGAAGATTAATGTCCATGCACGTTGAGGAGAGTGACGTTCTTGGAAGCAGTCAGTTCAGAGCACATACTAGACGTGGTGAAAACGGGCATCAACAACGAAAATTGCAATCGCACGTTCTTCCGCTGTTCGTGCCATATTCTGGAAGTCGCGTGTGCGCACGTGTGTCTGTGTGGTTGGGGGGTGCCATACAGATACTGGCTTAGAAGAAACAGAGGAACATGATTTAGCCCAAGCCTCATATTAATACTACAGAGGCATATTGTTTAGGCACAAGATCTGTATGGCCACAACATGCCTGTCTGTACTCAGAGAAACAGGACACCAGCTGAGGAATATCAAGAACAATTCACAGGACACCCATGGCAGAGCCTTCTACAAACATGCTGTCAAATTAACTCCTCTGTTCCTCCCATTACTCCAAGTTTCAGAGTAAAGAACGGCCGGGTAAGAGATGGATTTTGCTGGCCCCTGAATGGATGGAGAGGAAAGGGGAAAATGAATCATATCCTTGAACTCACAGCTCAGTTTTTGTGGCACTCAGGTTTTTCTTCCCTGATGACTCTCTGGTTTATTTTAAACCAAAGGTTTTAAGTTCAAAAATGACTTAATTTGGAATAATTTGAAGCAAGCCAGTAGCCTCACTTAAGTCACTTACTATTTATTTTGCCTTTTATTTCTACAGAACATTTGGTGGAGAGCACTGCCATGATTTGTACAGAATTCCCATCGCAGGGGTGGCTTGACACAGCAGAAGCACTTTTAACTTCGGGATATTGCTGCCACCACCTGACTGCCAAATCTAAGGCCCCCAGGTGATGACCACTGCCCGGGACACAGGCTTCAGGGGTCTCATTCCACGCTGCTCCTCAGGTATGCCAACACAAATAGTTACATTTTCTATTTTCTGCTTCACGTGGCTCAGTTCCTTCAGCTGGTTTGTCACCCTGACACCTCCTGCAGTGGTACTGGGCTAAGTCTGGTGGGTGAAATAATGAAAATGAAAAAAAAAATGAAGCCACAATAAGTGTAGCCTGCACGTGATCTGTAGGACACTGTTTTAAGCAGGACAATAGAAGAATAACTTTCCAACGGTCTTGGCTGTTCACCTCTAACCTCAGAGCACGAAAGCTCACTGCTTTTCCTTTCAGAGGCCCCAGAACCAGCCTGTGTTTCTGATGGTCCACCTAGGAGCCCTGTGTTTGGATGGTGTGTTCAGTTCATATTAAATTGGTCAGCAGCCAAGCTATAAGAGTACCTACGGAGTCACATTTCTTTCAGAGAGCCCAGAGGTCCAGCAGCATTACAGTTATATTCAATATGTGTACAGCTGACAATAGCCTGTTTTAAGAATACGTACTAACCTTATCAGGTGCTGCTTGCTACACTGAATAAGAGTTTCCCAGTTATTCAAATTAAAATTGTCATAAGTTATGATGATTTGTGTACTAAACAGCTTTAATTGTTCACTGATAAGATGATCCCTGAAGCCATGAAAAGCATGTTTAGCAGCCCACTATACTGGAGAACCTTTATAGCACAAAAGATGCATTTTCAGTTTTCAAGCATCAGATAAACAGTCAAATGCAGCTGTCTCTGGATCAGTAGGCTGAAGAGTTTTGTTTGGGGAAGGGAGGCATCACAGGAGAAAAAATACAATTAAGTTATCTATGGGTACAGCCTAGGTTTAGATTTAGAGTTGCCAGTGCTCCATTTCAGTGCAGACTCTTACTGAACCACCTTTCATAATCTTTTCCCATCTTAGACATCCTGTGAAGCAACTCCTCCAGGAACTAAGCTGGGCTTAGACTGTGACCTGAAGAAATGGCTGTCTAAAATCCAAATAGCATGGGCAATAATTTGAGGTCATAGTGGCAATTTTTTGTGAAGAGTGCTGAACAAAAAGAAATATGCTTGGTCAGGGTGGGGTTACATTGCTGCTTAATTAGCGGGTCTCTTGGCCAAAATGTCTAGTATAATCTTAAGCTTCTTCACACATTTAGTGGAAACAGGTATCCTGAAAGAAGGCTACTGATCTGCTGTGCATGTCTATTCCCTAGCAAGAGTTTGGCCCTGAAACTGAGCAAGGGAATTGAGATTTAAAACTGAAACACTAGACTTAATGCTCACCTTAATGTGCACATAGGGACATAAGAATGGATTTCAAGGGGAAGAGCCAGTTTGGAACCTCGCCCAAATCTTTGTCCCCAGTGTCAAGATTCAAGAATGATCAAGTGCAACCAAAAAATAAAAAAAAGGTTTCTTATTTCTGTGCTCTCCATTTCCTGGTCCCTCATTCAAAGTGAGATTGTCAAGGACTGTCAAGTACTCCGAGTACATCTGTTTTCTTGCAAGACCTGAAGTATCAGGAACATCTGGAAGTGCATCAAGAAATCCTGTTATCAGGACATCATCAGTCTAGTTATAGAAGGTCACCTGAAGAGGGCAGGGATCCTTAACAAAGCTGGCAGACTTTTGAGGTACTTCTGTCAGTAGTTACAGGACATTTTCACTGGGCTCTCAGTGCCGTAACTGACCTTACAGCCCCAAGTGGACTCCTACACCTCCATTTATGGTGGTGTTTGGACTTGCAGACAAACTGCTTTTTTTCCCGTTCTTCCTGTTGTGATTATGATCCAGAACTCTTCATGATGCTTTAAGATGTTACAAGTTTAAAAAACAAAACTAACCCAGGCAATAAATAACTTTTTCAGTTTTTCTTTGAATAATCTGCAATAGTCATAAAAATCAAGAGGAAATCATAAAATCCAATATTCACACATGCTAATAACAAAGTGGAAATGACTTTTTAAAACTCTCAACCTCAGTCTGTGTTGCATCCTGCTTGCTAATTCCTTGAAGGATCCCTTAAGGGATATAAGTGGCAAAAGCTCTGGTAGAGCAAACTGCAGCATAAACTTCTCTACTTCAGTGATAAAATCCACACTTCATCCAACACTGACTAATGCCATAGTCTCATCCTCACCTGCATACAAGGTGAAGGCTACAAATTAAACGGTTTCCAGCAATGGAAATTGCTGAAGGAAAGGATGGAACTTGCTGATTTTAGCACTGTGTTCACGTAGATCAATTGATCTTGCACTACAACTATCATAACTTACACGTCTGTCCCTCAGAAATAGGTGCCTCTAGTTTCCAAATTAATCTTGGATTACTAATAAGCTGTAGATCTCCTCTTCCATTCTGCCCATCATAACCTTCTTAGCCACGATATGGTTGGCAATTCTTAAAACATCCTACCTTCTTCCTTCCTAGAACTAGGTCATCTTCCACCATTCAACTGTTTTTCCTGTCAAAATGTGAAAAAAAAACTTTTGATCAAGACATTGTTTCTTCATTGCTTCATCAATTCCTCTAGTAGATAAAGTCTTTTTTTCCCCCCCTCAGAACCTCAGGAGAGCACCAAAGGACATTCCTTCAAGGTACTGTTTTCCAAGCTGATTGCTTGCAGCTCTGCTTAGTTACAGAGCACTTAAAGCATATGAAGGCTGTAACTCCTTAATTTCTTACTCTCTTTAGATCTAGTGTAATGGATTGGATCATTCAACTATTCTCCCCACAAGGAAAGCTGCTACATGGCTCTGCACATACTGCAAAAATGAAGGTTGTAGACTCTTTTACAGTTAACCCAGACCTTACTTTCCTTCTGAGATGACTGTGCAGCAGAATTGACCCCATAAACTGCCTCAATACCATACAATACAGTGGATTTGCAATTTCAGAAGGGCTGTAACAGCCACAGCTCAGGGATATCTTACCTACAGACTACCTTCCTGTTGAAGTTCACATTACAGGAGCATCTTATTGCAGCAGTCTTCAAGAAGCTATCATAGTATGTTAGCATGTCCTTGTTGTGCACAAGGTGGTGTGATGAGAAGCAGAAGTAAGGATGAAACAAAGCAAATGTTGGCTGACAGATGTTTTCTGACAGCAGGACATGGATGATGCACCGTTCTACAAAGAGAAGTCTAGCAAGTCATGGCAGGTGGTAGGTCATCTTATATAGATCTGTCCTGACAAATGCAAATGTTGGGCACATCTGACTTTCTAATGTAGTAGGAGACAGTGTTTTTCTAGCTCTAGTTACTTCACTCTTCAAGGTAATTAGTTTCAGCTGAAAACGGCTACAATCCCTCATGCTGACCTCTTGGCAGACCAAGCAAACACCTGCACTAACCAGTCAGGGTCTTTTAAAAAAAAAAAAAAATTCCCAGTAATACATTAGGCTATTATCAAGATCCAGACTTGTAGGAAAGCTGTATTAGCAAGACCTCCAGAAGTCCTGTTTCTCTGTAAACGAGTAACATCTCACCTGAGCCTCTGACACCAGGGCAGTGCCTGTCACACATATGCA
The DNA here is from genome assembly GCF_964211835.1 of Anser anser. Classification (NCBI taxonomy): domain Eukaryota; kingdom Metazoa; phylum Chordata; class Aves; order Anseriformes; family Anatidae; genus Anser; species Anser anser. The sequence continues at coordinate 27,289,877 of NC_139728.1, forward strand.
CAAGGAGGCATATGAACACCCCGCCTTGACCTGCATGAAGATACCTCCATTACATCATGACACACAAGCTCCGGTCATTCTCCATTACACTAATGCAGAAACTGCTCCACCCCACTTAATAAAGCTTGCTTGAATGTAGCCAGATATTTGTGTTAACTTATGCTGCGAGCTGAGGCCTTTAAATAACATGAGACTTGCAAACAGAGCTGAACGGAGAATGTTTCTCTCATTCCCTGAAAACTGGGAATCTCAAGCATTTTCACTGCTGAGAGTCATTACAAAACCAGGAACAGCTCACAATAGGCTAAACTTATTCCCCTGGGATGTGGTAAAGCCCATCTTCCACCCTGGCCAGGCCTCATTTAAGATATTCTGAGTTGTCTTGGCATTAAGGAATAGACACATTTCTGTGGAGTTTTAACTAAGACATTTTCCAGCAGAAGACATGTCAAAATGTTCCTAATGAGACCTTACAATAGAGTCAATCAGTCATATCGTTTGGGAGGTTCAATGGTTAATTCCAGCTTCCAGTTCTGTTGCAGGCCAGATTTGACACAGCTGGGACTGGTTAAATAAGAAACTTGAGACTTAGGATGACACTGTTGCAGGCCCAAACATTAGCCAGGGCTAATGACAACAGATTTCTCTCCTCTCAGTACCAAAGGTGACAAGGAAAGTAGTCAGGGATGTGTCTTGCTCATTTGCAAATCCAGGACGTTGCAGGCTGTACTGCACAAATCCCCTTGCACAGACAGCCACGATCTCTATGTACAGTGAATAAACAGGGCAGGCTCTTGACCTCAGTTTCTCCCCAATGCTTAGACAGCCTGTTTTAACAGTAACCTTCCAATTCCCACAATCCCCCTCCAAAAGGAAAAGGACTCTTAATTCCCCACAAGTTTCCAGAACATAAACACAACACTAACCTTCAGATAGAAGAATTTATTTGCTTAAGAAAGGTTTTCCAGAGAACGAACTAGTTCCTGACTGTAGAATTAGAGTTTAGCCATATAAACTCACTTTGGGGTCTGTAGTACAGGATATGAACATGAATGAAACATTAAAAATATGAGTTGAGAATAAAAGCTCTCCCTAAATCTCCCTTATTGTATAAGCTGCTATGAATTAAAGCCCTTTCAGGCTGATTTTTAGTCATCAACATAATTATTTAGGAACATTTTCCAGACCAATGTTTTTTACAAGGATTTTAACAACCTGCAAATCAGGAAACTGTAAATCAGAGAAATGAACTGAAATCAGCAATCACAAGGCAGGAGGCCCCCGGCTTGGACTGTGACAGCATGCCGTGAGTAGCTGCAGCTCTAGCTTGCGAACGCTGGGAACTGTTGCTGGAGATAGGTCTGAGCTAAAAGCCACTGGAGCCGGGGACTCAACAAGGCTAAAAGGGTTCAGCTCCAGTGCTGTGAGCTGGAACACTCTTAAATCCTGTTCTCACTGTGGAAGATGGGACACAGCAACACCCTGGCTTTGGATTCTCTCTTCTCTCCAAGCAGGACAAACCTAGAACCAAGAGCCCTTTGCAAGGATCTTCTTCCTTTCCCCAGAATTAATCAGTTCTGCTTTCATATGCCCAACTTGAGGTGATAGGTTTTTGAGCCTTAGGAACAGCAAAGCTTAAGTCTAGTGCCAAAAAAAGATGCTTTCTAGAGGTGCACTCTATCACCTGCGTGGGTCAGCCACACGTTAAAGCAGAACACAGAACCCTCTTTCGTGGTGTAAGTACGGCCTCAGTTTCTCTGGAAAGTTTTTAGGTTTTTTTTTTTTTTTAGCCCACTGAGGCAGTTTATTCACAAGTATTCAACACCTTTAATTCAGTCTTCGTAAATACAGTTGAGAGGCAGCCCTTGGATTCAGTGGCCAGCAATCTGTTTGAAAGGCAGATGTCTCATCTTTGATAAAGGATTCGTGTGCCAGAATCCAAAATCCATCCTGTCCCACTCTTATGACATAGAAGGAAAGTGAAACCAGTGAAGTCCCTGCTCTGTTCTGCCTGGGAATGAAGTGTTATGGTGAATGGCTTTCCTAGGAGCAAGTGCCAGCATGTACAAGTTTAAAGGTGAAATCTTTCATCTGGCTACGAGAGGCTGAGAGACCGCATTACAGGCCTCTGTAATGTCCTGCCATTGAGAACATGGTCATTTTTGCTGACTAAAAGATGCCACAGCTCTCAGATCTCTACTCCAAGATATTCAATACTTCTGACAACCGAAGCATGGATATTCAAAGCCATTTGTACAGATGCCCGGGTTCCTGAAAGTCAGGGCCGTGTACCTTGAAGCATACTACTGTCATCTCCTTAGATCCTGTCTGCAGCTTTCTGGGCTTTAGTTTCATCATCTGCAGAGAAACTAGGGTCTGCTTTGCCAAGCCTGAGAGGTGGTTTTGTGCAAGGAGTTGCACTGCCGAGGTGACTTAGAGCTTCAGAAAGTGGGACACGCTGTGCCTAGAGAAATGCACTAGGATTTGCTACAGGTATTTTAGCTAACAAGGAAAGAAGCAGTGTGCCTACATGAACGCAAAGAGTTTGCTAGAGCAGGACAAGCGAGGAAACCACAGACCTCTTCAATAGTGCAAGATAATAGAGAACTCTCAGTCTTTTTGCTCGAAAGAAAAGGTGTCTGCAGTTACAGGACCTCCCCTGGGCTGGACTTCCAACCTTTCCTATGAGCCAGAAACTAGCCGTGAGTCCAAAAGCATTAAGGAAATATAAAGTTTTATGGTGAGATGTATAGGTCTAGCAAGATTTGAGATTGCTTTTTCACAAGCTCACAGCCCTCAAGTGTCACAGATACAACACAGAGCTCATCCTGTGAGAAGAAAGGGAAACCATATTAAGTCTCAGGCGTAGTCTTCGATCCCGCAAGCATAGGGATTCATTCCCATGGTGGCCTGTCTGAACATAGTTATCTAGTAGTTCAGCAGCTGTTGTTCACTACACTCTTACCAGGACAACCTACAGCAAAGCTTAATTTATTTGAAAAGTTTTCATACATATATGGTACAACTTTAAAAAAGCTTAAGCAAAAGTAAACAATAGCAACATAAAATTCCTATATTTAATTTCCTTCCTAGCTAGTACTTATGTATAAGACATCAAAAGAGCTTTCCCCACAAAAAGAGAAGGAAGTAAAACCCTGCAGAGCTTCTTAAATGGCCAGACCTCTGAGGAAGTCCCAGTGATCACTCACATTTGGTGGTAACCACATACAGGGGGTGTATGAAAGGTGAGGTCCAGGAGCTTCTTTCTTATAAAAGGACTGAGGTAGGAAAAATGATGAGAGGAAAATAAATGAGCTTTATGAGTTTTAATCTTTTCTCAATAATAATGTTTTCATATGACTTTGAGCAGAGTCCTTCTGTCGTTTCTGAGAGGCTGTGTGTTTTTTTTTCCTCATTCTATCTCCAGAGTTTCCCCCAGGCTTTGCTAGTTTCTGTTGCAACACAGAATAGGTTAGTGTTCTCTGAAGCTAGGAGTGGTGGCTCTCACTACTGAACTTCCTTCCATAAGGAAAATGCAGTAGGGTTACCAGGAGGGCTGGCAGCAATTTCTTAAACAGTCTTTTGAAAGTCTTTTTTTTTTTTTAATCATAGCAAATAGCACACACAAAGCTATTCAGTCCTCCCATCTCCTTGCACAGGCTGTCAGAAAAGCTGGCAGCTGCCACAAGGAGCTGAAAAAAAAAATCATCATTATACTCTAGGCAGCTTGAAATCAAATAATATGCGCACACAAAAGGTTTTCATTTCGGAGCTATTGTGCCTGGCTTATTTTGGAGGAGGGGAGAAAGAGACCTATTGTCTCTTAAAAAGCAAAATAGTGGCCTGGTTTGAGTTCTGCAGGAATGGGGTGATCTGTGTGCTATTAGCCGACAGTAAAGACATCCTCTTTGCAGAGCTTGCTCACTGCTCCACTTAGTTTGCAACTGGTAACTGCCAAATCCCCACAGGGTAAGAGGCCTTGCACTCCAGCTGTTGGAGAAGTAATATCCCCCACTGCTCAGCATGATAGGAGAGTAATAAAAACATCATTTCTAATAGGAAAATGATGCTTGCAGAAGCAAATGGAGACTGGCTTGCTTAACAAGGAGGGGGCTTTGGGAAGGACAAAGCCATCCTTAGCAAGCTTGCAGATGAAACCTTGAACAGAGCAAAAAGTGTCACAGAATCCCCCAAATCTAGGCAGATAGTGAAACTTTATAGGCTTTTGTAATAGCTTTATAAAGTCCTGTTAAAATTTTAATTGACCCTCCAATTCTATATGAAAAAGATGTTTAGGAGCTTTCTAGAAGAAAAATACTCCTGTTTTCAAGGAATTACTGCAACTTTGCTCAGAGCCTTCACTTTTGTCCCTGCCTCTACTTTTATAAACAAAAGCGGTTATTAAAGAAAACTACTGGCTGTGGGCACAAAGTATCTACGGTATCTGAGTTCTGTCTTTGTCAAGGGCTTAACGCTGATCAGAACTGTGAGCACAGAGCAGCTGAATGACACTTTTATAAGTCAATTTTTCATTATACAGTCTTGCTTGGGTGCTCTTAAAAATATATAGGAAAGATTGTACCAAACTGTAAACTTCATAATTATTTCATCATGGCCTATCTTGCTCAAGCCTGTTCGTAGCAGCACTCTTCCAGTTACAAAGAAATGGATTTGTTAGGGAAAAAAAATCCACAACAAAGGAGAAAATTTGAGTTTGTTGCATCTGCTTGGTACACAAGCTTAAGGTGTTAATTCTGAAATGATCTCTCTCTGGCTGCCTCATGCACTGAGCTGGTCTGCAGGAGTTGCTCAATATCCGTATGTTTCTTCAGTTAGGCTTTGAAAAAACAACTACACGGTAGGCTTCTTTACCCTTATCTGTCCTGGAAGCCCCTTTGCAAAGAATTGCTCTTGGCAGGAAAAGTGTCAGCATAGTTCAGGCTGATGAGATCACTGCGAATTAATCATTGGCTTTGGTGATATCCCATGCTGCCTTTTTGCAAGAGGGGAAAAATTTGCATCCATTTCCATTTCTTCTTCTTCTTTGCCTTTTTTTTTTTTAATTTGATTTAATGGAAATAGGTTAGATAACAATTTCTTGATTAAAAGAATGGAATTATTCAAGGGGCCTTGCCAAGTTTCTTTTGGGTAAAAGACATAATTGAAAATCCTTATTCTTGAGCTTTTCCACACCCTAACAGGATCAGAGAACTTTAGGTTTGAAGTGGTTTGGAGGTTTGGATGCAATTTCCTCCTGCAGTAAGTGCTGCTTTCTTAAACTGCAACTCTCATGGACTAGGAGGTGCAAATGAGTATAAAGTGAAGTAATTCAAACTAGTCTGAATCTCTCTGCTCAGGTGCATGTAATGCCAAAAGCATTTTTAACATCTTAAAAAGATGTTTCCCTTTTTCCACTTAAATACTCTCAGGCATTAGGGAAAAAAAATCACTTTGTTTGTGTTCAGTTGGTTTTAATGAGGAATCTTAAGCATCGTATCTGGAGCAGTTTGGACTCCCTATGTGTGTAAGCACATGGTGCCTCTTTCCAAGCGAGGCTCACAGAAGCTCTCTTAGTTGAAACACCAGGACAGCAAAAAAACCCTGTAGAGAAAATGAAAACAACTGTAAGATTTTATGTTTTTCATCAGTCAAAACATGATCAAACTAAGAAAATGGAGAGATTGAAAACTAACATTTCAAACTTCTCAATACCAGAATAGAACTTCTTTCTCTGTAGGAATTTGTCATTTGAAAAAGAAGTGACTGCTCCAGCAATGAGCATTAAAGGATCTATTATGATACTGAAATGAACTGGTCTGCTTCCATTCAGCTGAGCACAATGGTATAGGCATGCACTAGTTGTTCATTGTAATGTTGTTTCTAAACCCAGATTTATGTGTAAAGTGGCCTGAAACATCCCCCTCTCTTACTTCTGGGAGATTGAAGCAAAGCTGGCCTTTTTTCACTTGTGGAGAAAAAAGTAATCTTGTTGGATTTCTGATATCTAAGGAGAATGATGTGAAAATATCTTTGGATCAAGCTTGTCACTTACTTGCTTCAGACTGTTTCATATTCAAAAGTTTTGTGAATCTTGGATCAGGCATGTTCCATTTCAGACTATTTCTAAGTTGGCTTTAATAAACACTCAGCATCAAAATCCTTAAAGATTAATGACAGATCTCATACCCAGGCATCTGTGAGTTTCCTTCCTTGATGTTCTGAAGGGTGCTCCCATGACTGCAAGGATAATGTTGATAGGAATGATGAAGCCAGAAATGTCTCCCAAGTCAGACATACTGAAGGATAAAGGGGAAATAAAGCTCAGTTAAATACTGAAAAACAGCCTCAAACCAGCCTGGGGCTGGTTTGAGCCCCAAAGCAATGGGGTAATATGGATAGAGGACCTCCAGGGAGAAAGGACTGGAATTTGGAAGCATACAGCTTCTGAGTTGAAGTAGCCAGAAAGCCTCTAAATTATATGAAACAAGTAAAAAAGTCTCATACGCAGCCTTGTTTATTTGAAAAACGAGTATCTCCTACTTATTTTTATAATATAGGAAAGGAACACCAAGTCAAAGGACTGGGCCTCCATAGTATCGTGTCGTTCCAAAAGCTGTCTGTGTAATTCCCTGCAGAAACATACTGGGTTGTAAAGACTCAAAGGCATGAAGTGGGAAAAGCCTTTCTATAAGTGATAGTGTTCAAAAGTTCTTATTTTTGAAGCTATCATTGAAAATCTCTTCTTTTCAGGATAAAAGGAGAATGTACGGTTTTGATCATAATGATTTGTACGAACTTACATTAGAAGCACACAATGAAATTAAAATTGCATTCTATGAGGAATGTAAAAGGATAAAGGGTTACTTTCTAAAATACAGCACCAAACTTCATGGCTTTAAATACTGCAGCGGTGAGTTAGTTTTGCAATACCTAACACAGTTGTGGAGACCACTAGAAAAAAATTTGTAAGCTTAAATGGAGCTGCAATCAGTCTGACACTGTATTTATTTACTTACCTCCTGTGACCTTCTGTGATAAAACGCACGAGCCCACAAGACAAGACAGAATACTTGACATATCCAGAAAACCCAGGTACTGCTGATCAGATCTGGGAGCAGGTTTAAAAGGTTATAGAAACTTGTTGTTAGTGATTGGGAGATTTCTTAGAAACATGGAGGGGAAACTTGCAGCTGAAACTTTAGGTGTAGAAGCCAAGAGGGCTATTGCAGAGACAATTATTTGTGTTTAGAAGGAGAAGCCACCTTATGCTGAGAATTGCAATAAAGCTGAAGGACGAGTTAAATGACGCACCGGATAATAAAACACAGTAGAGATGACAGAAAAGAAAAGTATTAATAATGTGAATGCATTTTACAAGAATATCCATGTGTGGAGGAGTGAGTGAGCATGATTAAGGACAAAAGTGGAAATTATAGTGTAACTATAAAAAGATAGAGAAAATACTGTGATCTCTTTAATAGTGAGGTGGAAAAAAAGAGATACTGGCTGTAATCCAGACAGCTCAGCTGTTTTGTAGAAATACCACATTTTGAGGAGCTTTGAGAGACAATTACAATTCTCAGGACCAATAAAGCACCAGGGGCTGATAGTGTTCCTGCTGCATTATTGAAAACAGGAGGGCCTACATGAACTCAAAGACTTTAGAAACTGATTTGGTTTGGAAGCTTGAAAAAATTCCAAGTGAATATGCCCACGTCTGAAAAAAGGAGAAAACAGAATGGAAGAAATATTGCAGCATTCTTCGTTCTCTGTACAGCCTAGTTTGTCCAATCTGCTTTGTAAAGAGACTTATTTTTCACAGAGGGGAGAGGCTTGATCCATGAGCTGCTCAAGAGAGGGCAGGAATGTGATCAAGATATACATATCTTTCTGCGTACGCATATATGTTTGCTCTGTACGTGTAGCTTTTATGGAGCTTTAAGAAAGTCCTTGTATATTTCATAAACTGACTCTCAGCAGAAAAAGGATTTGCATAGCTTGAAACAAATAACAGGAGGGTGCAAATGTGAACTGGTTGAAATGGCAGAGGTTACATATTCTGCTCTATTAGACTTCAGTGAAGGGTTAAGCTAGAGAGATGTTTCGTTCCTGATACTTTTAATGTGACTGCATAGGGATTAATATGCTCGTTGCAAAATTCTCAGATTGGTGTGAATTTAAATGGCTTACATTTGCTATTTGGCCATGCTGGTTAGTTAACTACCACCAGAGGAAATATAGCTCAAAAGAGAGTTGGAGACCTGAAGGTACTGCAAATAAAAAACCAAACTCCAAACAGTGCTTAAATTTGAAGAAAATAAAACCCAGTTGTTAGCTTAAGATCATCTTGGGAAAGCCTCTCCGGGAGTCAATAAATACTCTAGATTATGTTGATGTTAAATGCTTTGAACACCTCAGAGGAAACGAAGGCTTGTTAAAAGCCGGAATGAGGTTACTTTTTTTCTGCAGGTAACTCTTAAGTCCAAAATAAGGAGAGAGACCAAGCTGCAGAGATACAACAGTTGGACCTTTTTTAAGATGGAATAATGACAACTAAATATCTTAGATCAAGTACTGAGATAGATTTTTGGAGAATGTGGGGCAAAATGTGTAGAGAAGATTTAATAAAGATGGGCTTGAAGTCTATAAAGAACCTAATATAGTAAAGGTAGTGAGATCCCTCGCCATTTTGCTGGCAGAGCCTACATTTGGGATGATGGAAGACAGAACAGCTGAGCATTTCTTGGAAGGCTGTTCTCATGGTATTTGACCTGGGTGCTGATCAAAGAGACAGATATTACTGAGCATGACCAAGGGCCTTTAATGTCTATTAGTAGCGATGGAGAAGGAATGTCCTTGACAGCCTTAGCAAATCATGAAAAGAACCAGAGATTTTTGGGATGTGTAGAGCTAGTAAATAAGTAACTAGTACTGTATTAAAAGTTGGATGTCACAACAGTGTTTCTGTAATAGCAGATGGGATGCAGTAAGAGTGCACCAAGGATTTCTTACGGAGGAGGCTGGAGGATAGATCCGACCCAATTATTTTGCATCGATGTAGATATGAAAACCAGGCCAAAATGCTTGGGAGGATATAAAAAAGTTAGAGCTGTTGCACTAACAACTGTGAGAGAAAGCAGTTTGGCTGAAAGTCCGGACACTGATCTTTGGAAGGATTCTGATGGTTGGAGTTGTTTCTACAAGTTTTGAGCTGTGTTTTGGTTTTCATGTGAATTCTTAGATAAAAAGTGTCATGCTGTAGATAAGGAGCTGTAAATGCAAAAGACTTGGATAATTCTGATATGAAAGTTTGGCCTTGAACCATTTCTTCACTTAATTCTTGTATTCTAACCTTCTCAACTGCTAGCACAACATTTTTATGACTTGGACTAACTTTTCATGCCATTCAATGATTTAAGGACTTCTCTCCTTAGCTAGCCTGAAAATAGCTGTTCTAGGATATGAGACAAAGTTCTCTAACGCTCATGGAAAGACTTGTGGATGAGGCTTTGTCATATGGCTGGTTCTCAGGACCAAAGATTTTCATGTTGCTCTGCTAGGTTTGAACTCTGGATGTCAATCTAGTTTTTCATTTGTTAAAACTTTTTATTCTACACCGACATTTAGTCTGGTCAACATTCAGTGATGCCGCTCCAGGTGACTGTCTTGTTGTTCTGGGAAGGTCTGATTACATCTTTCGGGAGCAGATGTGTAGCATTTCCCAGCTCCAGAAATACTTTGGTTTAAATTCCTTAATGTTCTGTGATTGTATGTCAGTCTTCTTTCCCCGTATCCTTGCTTGGCAAAAAAAACCCCACAAGCTGTTTATAGCTACATATATAGGTACATGCAGTTATTACATATACATATACATACATATGTAGATACCTGTATATATGTTTATAGGTACATATAAAAACATTGTCATATATATGTGTATATATGCATACACGCATATAAAGTCTCAATTCATTCCTTTGTGATCTCCCTCTCAGCTCGTCATGCTGTCTCTTTGCTTGTTCTGTCACAGTCCCTCTTGCAAAGGTTTTCCAAGTCAGAAGGTTTCTCTGCATCCTACTTCCTCCTTACAGTTTTAAAAAACAAGTTGTTCTTCCTCCAGTGACTTTTGTTCCCATGACTCTTTCTCAGACTTTTGCATTAGCCATTAGTATCCTGTTGCCCCTGATAGCTCACTGAACTTGGTCTTGAGTCAATGGTCTTGTTTTGAGCCGATTAGCAAAGATTTCCTTTTCTTTATCAAAGCTAAACAAAAACAAGGAAATTAAATTAAATACAAAAGTATGTTTAAATAACAGTAGGGTTGTGACATGAGGCAGGAAGCTCAAAGATAAGGCTGATGATCTGCCCAGAACTTCGGAGTGGAGAGGCACTGTTGCAGGAACGAAGGGCAGAATGTCAGCCATCATATAGCATTTTTGTGGGGTTTAATCAGTTGTCTATCGGAGCAGCGATTGTCTGAAGTAAGTAAGAAAATAGCATCTATTGACTGGTCTGGGAGGAAGGGGACGTGTAATCTTCCATTGCACTTAGCACTGTCATTCTCTGCAGGCTGAGATCTGAATACCTTAATGCAGCGGATATAGCATGTGCGCTGTGGTCAAAGATGCAGGAAATACAGCCACAAAGATTTAAAAGGACCTATGAATGATTATCCTCACAGTGTTGCTCATTCATGAATTGATGAGATAATGTCTGTTTGACATTTCAGGTTACTTCTAAGGCAAGAAACATTGCTAAACTGGGCACCTTTTGTTGACTTTGCTCAACAACTTGATTGCTAATCCTTTTCAGATAGTTGCTTTTGTAGCCTTGTACAGAGACAGAGTGAAAGCATTAGTTTATCCTTCCCTTTCTTTCCATGATTTCCATGAAAAATAAAAATTGTATCTGTACTTGCTCTTAAAGGAGCTGGATTATTGTCGTGGTTGAAAACCTCATTTTAGTAACTTGAGTACATCTATTGTAGATTCCTTCAGATTATAAATTACAGTTATTAAGTGACCATTCATCCTGAATCTTATGGAAATTTTTCATACTCCCCCTCCATGTGGGTGTTTGCTAATTTGTGTCCGAGAGCTTGATAGAGTAGCAGTTGAATGCTGAACAGCTTGAAGTGCACCGAGTTGTCCTGCTGGGATTCCCTGGGGGAGAAAGGTTCAAAGTTAGCTGGAACTCCTAAAACGCAAACACTTCAATGAAACAGTAAGAGAAAAAATTGAGCTTCAGTGCTCCAGAAGCCCTCGTCTCTCTGGTAGCTGTTGGCCAGTTAGACGGATGCTTGGAAGCAGCTTAAAGAGTACAGGAAGGAAGAGAGTTGGAAAGCTGACAGCTCATAGGAAGATGTTGCTCATGTGCAAGATGTGTTTGGCATTACAGGCTTGAAATATATGCTCTGCTAATTCCCTGTAGTTTTGGTTCTTACAGCCTCTGTCCTAAGCAGAAGTTATGATGCTCACGTGTTCATCAGCAGACTGAGAACCAAGTGCAGAGTTGAAGATGGCCAAAAGAAAACCGTTCTTTATGCTAGCAAATCTTTGGGCATGGACACATAGGAAAAATTGTGAATAACACACAGTAAGAACTGCAGGTCTTCTGTCTTCCATCTACTCTTATAAGGCCTATGGTAAATCTTCCTTTCTAAAACCTGAGCCTGAGTAATCTGCGCCCCTAAATTGAGCATCTCCATCATCCTGCTATATGTGAGTTCATTTAGATTGCACTCACTCTAAATATTTCTTTGGGTATGTTTTTATTTTTAAATAATGTGTTTAAAGTTCTCTCAAAAACCAGACTATAGAATAAAAGTTCAAGGGATGGCCCTCAGGGCCATGCTCTTTGTTGAGGTCCTGCTGTCGGATGGCTGCCAGGACAAAAATGCTATAGCTTTGGTAATAAGGATAAAAGGAACTCAAAGCATGAACTAAGCCCCTGACTCACTATAAATTCGGTGTCGTTTGCTTCTTTCAGGTTAGCTGAGCACTGGCAACTCCCAGCATTTTCAGTTTGGAGGTATTGCAGATGTTGTGTCCTGGGAAACTTTGACTTAGTTACCCATTTTGGTAAAGTGCATGGGCCTGAAGGGACTGTGAACATAGCCAATCTCATATAAAAGTATGTTGAGGTCCTGGGATGCAATATATCCCATGCTTTAAAAACTAAAAGGGTAGATTTAGATTAGATATTTGGAAGAAATTCTTTACTATGAGGGCAGTGGGGCACTGGAGCAGGCAGCCCAGAGGAGCTGTGGGTGCCCCATCCCTGGTGGTGCCCAAGGCCAGGCCGGGTGGGATTTGGGCAGCCTGGGCTGCTGAGAAGGGTCCCTGCCCATGGCAGGGGGTGCAACCAGGTGGGCTTTGAGGTCCTTCCAACCCAAACCATTCTCTGATTCTTTGATTATTTATATATATAAACAAAAAATGCTTTAAGAATGAGAAAGGTAGTTGCTCTCCTGGAAGGCTGACCAGTCAGAACACACTGGGGCAGGTTTGGTGGAGAGATGCATCTGGTGCACCAGCCCCACCTGGATCTCTAACATCACCCTGTGCAAAGCAGGTGGTGTCAGGACATAAAGGTTCTTTCCCTTGCTTATCTGTGGCTGTTATCAGGTGAAGCCCCTGCTGGAATGCTGGCTAGTGGGATTGAATGCATACCAGTGACCTGTAAATTATAAAAATGCCTAAGGCTTGGGACCACCTGGAAGAGGATGTTAGGGAGAAATAGAGATGACTGATGACTTTCTCTGTCTTTTTTTTCTTTTTTTTTGTTCTCCTGATTGTTGTTGTCACTCCAAATGCCAACCCTCACAGCCTTATCCTGCTCCATCTCAGCGTTAGTTTAACAGAGTGGATGGTTTCCTTTGCCTGTGGCAATTCAGGGCTCATCCATCTGGAAAGACGTGCCACAATGTGTGTGAGAATTCGTCTCGGCAGGAAGGAATACCAGTTACTTCGCCTTAATGATTGACAGAGTCCCTGTAATTATAGCTACACCAGCTGATACCCTGTGTGCTTTCTCCTCCCTGCAGCCAATTTGGATACATCCTGTGTGTTTGTATTTGCATTTTTTCCCTCTCACTGGAGCAGAGAGAGGGTTATTGAAAAGGTGTTTTGATTCACTCTTCTTCCTGTGCAAACCACTATGTCCTTTGTGGCATTTGTTCACAGGAGATCTTTTAAAACTGAAGGAAGAGAGACTCTTTGGCAGATAAGGCCACCTTGTTGTTTTTTGCTTAGCTGATCCCCCCCAGTCCCAGTGGAGGATCCCTGATCCCTCTCTCTGACCCCTGCTCCCTGTTCTGCCAGTATCAGATTTTCTGTGCATGACTGGAAGTTCCCTCCTGCTATGCTGCTTCGAGTTTTTGTTCTCTTATGGGCACGCAGTGCAAAGAGGGGACCAACAGGAGGAGCACCCGGAGGAGAAGTGGGGATGGCTGACTCAGGAGCAAGCACACTCCTTCCTCTGTCACAGTCCAAAAAAACCAAAAGGCATCATGGGGGAAGTGTCCCAAAGCATCGGCAGAGAGTATTTATGAATTGGATTCTCCAGAATACTCTCGCTGTGAGGTGGTGACCAAAAAAAACCTCTTTAAACAGCAGAGTCATGTGAAGGCCCAGAGCCTGAGACTGATTCCCATTTGGTTTTCGTTATTTAATACAAGTTAGATTGACAGAAAGCTCTTTAATGAAAGACCTTAAGAAAGAACATATTGTTGATCTGGAAAAGCTGATAAACAACTGGCAGCCATGCATGGCATTTTCATGCTAAAGCAACATAAAAAGATTCCCTCCCCTTTCCCCGCCATGCCCCCTTGTTTCTTTTTGCAATAATGCGAACACATGTTTTGTCCCCATGAAAGGGACGTGATTTTGATCAAGGCTTTGGCATGTCCAGCGAGCCTAGAGCAATTTTTTTGTGTTTGCAAATAACAAGAACGATCTTTTTAAGATTGGCAGACTCCCACCCTCACACAGAAAAAAACAAACTCACAGCTTTTACTGTGACACACGGGCTGGCGGCTGGCTTCCCAGTGAGCCAGAGGGAGTCTGCATAGCACTGCTGAAACCCGATCAGCTCCTCAAAACGAGGTTTGTAACCAAAGCAATGGCTCACTTCCTCGGCTGGTGTGTGCAGTCAGATCTGGAGAGCTCTGTTGCTTTACACCAAGTAATAACTAGCCTGTCGTGGACCGTGCGACACTTGAAAATGTCTGCATCAGTACCTTAAGACTCATCACCGGGTTTCTTTATTTTCTATTAAAATAAATAGAAGGAGTAAGCAGATATTCACTGTTGAGTTCTAAATGTCTGTACTACTTGTCAGGCCTTGTGCTGGTGCACGTTGCATATAATCTGCCCATGCGTTTGTTACGTTTTCCTCTCTGTTTAGGATATTTCATCAATCATGCATGCAGTTCCTTTGTTGTCTTTCGAAAGAGTGGTGTGGTTTAATTTATAAGAGCCACGTTGAGAAGATGTTTCCTGTTAAAAAGTGAAAGCTCTTCTTACCAGTACTTTGTCTGGAGCTATAACAACTGAACAGTAAACAACTTTAGCTGGGTTTAAGGACTGTTTTCTCCTCCAGAAAGTTTATCACTTCCTCAAGTAGCCAACCAAGGCAGCCTTCACGAAGAGGTCAGTATAAAAGTTAGGTCACTGTACGTGGATGTCACAAACTATAAGAGGCTCTGCCAAAGTCTAGATCCAAAATATTGGTTGGGAATTTTCCACCATCCAGAGATGAAAGGAATCATTTCAGTGATCTAGAATGTGCCCGAAGATACTGAAGATGATTGTAAGGAAAAGATGTGAGGGAATTACAGTGTTAATGTGTCATCGCCACACAGTATTCCTGTGCCTGCCCCTACACATCATGTGGGCAGTCCTGTTCTGTTCTGAGCCTCAGACAGCTTATTCTTGTCTGTTACCTTGCAGCATCGAGAGTTCAAAAAACTTCTCAATCAGACCTGTTGCCCTCATCTCACCACACATGCTATGCTCCCATCAAGAAGGTAGTTACCTTGCCCACCGTACTTTTTCATGCTCTTTTTCCATGTCCAACTTCAAGGGACATGAACTGCTTCTGAGTTGGGGAATCTCCACACCTTACTTATAAATCTAGATCACTGGGTAACACAACTGCAAGTAGCTGGCCTTTGAAATTTCAAGCAAATCTTACTGACTTTATGTCTTTTCAATTCCAGACCTACATGCATGGTAGGCCATTTGGGGAATGGATTTTAAAGACTAGCTTATAGGGAAATTATTGCTTAAGAAGTGAGCAAATCAGGCACCTTCCCAAGCAGTGATTGTGAACCTTCTCTGATTGTCCCTTGACCCTGACTGATTTTTCAACCCAAAATCTTGATGGAAAACTGGGCAGAACAGAAATAGAAAATAAAAGGTGCTGTGGGATGCCGCATGCCCTGGCACATGGTTTTCAATAGTGGCATTGAGACTGGGAGGCTGTGGCTCACATCACTGTAGCTACATGAGCTCATGTCTGTGTTGTTCACATGCTCCCACACTTTCCAGTGAAATGGGAGAGGATGCACTGGCATCACATGAAGAAGCTTTTTTGTCTCTTTCAAATGTCAGCTTTCCCTCTGGAGACTTGTTAAGCACAAAATGACTGTGTCCCCAGGTCATGCATTACTCAGCAGCAACATGAGGCCCCCAGATGTGCTGTGGCTCCAACTCACAGGATGTTCTTTGTCCGGGGGACAATGTTCCAGGTTTTTTTGTTGTTTGTTTGTTTTAATGCATCTGGTAGAAAAGGCTGGAGCCAGTGTACTGATTTGACTTGAACTTGGGGCATCATTTTCAAAGACAAAGATCCTCCTATTTCCCATTCTGTCGTCAGCTCTTGAGAAGAATGGCTCTTTTTTCCCTTCATGTGGGCATTAGGACCATTAGAGACATGGTCCTGCACTGCTGTCCTTCATGCCTGGAGTGTGCATAGAAGCTTGGATGTATTCCATGTCCTAAGTGGTCGTTGGCATCTTCTCAGGCTACAGCTGATCCTTAAACAACAAACGAGTTACAGCAGACCAAATACGTAAAAGGTAAATTTGACCCCTGCTCTGACAATATCACAGCAATTTCCCGTGTTGAGATGGCTTTAACTTGTCACAGTTTACAGAGTGAGCAAGGCTGAGATGTGGCAGTTTTACAAAGATCTTATTTCACTTCAGTTTGAAATCGTTGTAGCATATGGAGATGTTTAGGGATGGCAAGAAGGATCGTTGTGTTTTGTAATAATAGCAGATTTAAAAACTGAGTTTTATTCCGGTTGTACACGTGTGAAAGGCTGCCCCAACTAATGATTTATCAGGCATGAGAGCGCATAAAGGGGTGTTTGTACTCCATCCAAAACTTCTCATAAAGCAGTTTAGTTGCTCAGCTCCGAGCCTTCACTATGAGTTCATATAACTACTCTGCAACTTTGCACACAATAGTTTATGCCAGTTTGACTCCGTTGGTTTCAACAGAGCTTGGTTGCTTTTCCCAACACCAAACATGTCCATATGGTATAAACTTTTTTTTTTTGCTTTTTTTTTTTGTTGCATAAATATAAAATAATGAAGTAAAGCCTAGGAATATGCCAGGGAAAGCACAGTGTGTCTCATATGAACTCAAGATGTCAGCTGTCTTTACAGCAAAGGAAGAGGGATTTTGGCCCAGTTAAAGGTACTCCATTAAGAGACATGTGAGGGATGTTGCAGAGTTACTCTGGGTTACCATTGAAACTACGAAGAGAAACTGATGTCTTCTATAAATGGGACATTTCTATGGGAGGATGAATCTTGAATTCATAAAGACCTATGAACTACTCATGACTCGTTGGTAGGTACTTTTGGTCTCAATGTTGCCATCAGCTAATGGGAATCATTGTGTAAGAGGTTAGCAGTGTGGTCCAAATGTGAGCTGCCTCACAAATACTCTAGAACAAGAGGTGTTTTTACTGTCAGAGCATCCTTGCAGAGCACAGCTTTCTGCAGACGTCTTCAGTTGTAGGTACATTTTTATAGGCCCTTCTTCCAATGTAGATGCTCTACATTGAGGGGTCTCTGTAGACATCTTTCATCACTGCTGCTGACTAGCTTCTGAGGACATCAAGCATGGATCCGTGCTGACAATGATACGGAATCTTGCAACTTTCCATGCCCAAGAATAGGAGTAAAGTTGCCTGGATTATGGGAAAGAATATTGGACCAGGAAGGAAATCGAAAAGTAAGAGGAAAGGACTGAGAATACAGTTAAGTCTTCCAATAATTTTAATAGCTTTAAAAATTTATTATTTTTTTAAGATACAATAATAGCATATTTTTAGGAAATATTTTTAGGAGTTCGATAAAATGAGGAGAGGAAGGCACTAAAGTTGGAAAGGGAAGGGTCATTTGAGCCAAAAAACATACTAAAATGAAACGTGTTTCTGTAACAGCTAATAGAGCCAACAGAATTTATATTAAACTTGTGAAGAAATATGTCCCTAATTCAGGTAAGTGTTTTTTATCCCTTAGTGGAGGAATGTGGTGAGATCTTGCCTAATAATGATTGCTGAATTGTATAAAATAAACCATTAGTGGGGCTACAGGCAGCAGGAACCAGTCTGTTTATGAAGCCTCGTTACAATATTGACCCAATGAACTGTGCAACAGGTGCTGTGTTAGGCCATCCCATCAGCAACAGCCTGTATTGACAATGTTCAGCTATCTCAGTGTTCTTGACTGGATGACAGTCTTGACTTGTCTTTTTGACAAGTCAAAACACTTTTGAAAATCCTGTAGGAAAAAAAAAAAAAACAAAATGTTTTTCTAGACCTGAGTCCATAGGGAAGGTGGGCCAGGGGTTTATGTTGTCTTCCACATAGTCCATCTCTACAGAGTGGTACTGCAAGACAGCTTTTATCTCTCTTTACACATCCCACATTTGAAGACTAACACCCAGATCTAGAGTTAGGAAATAAAATGGGCTCATTTAAAAAAAATAATAAATCATTGCAATGAAAAAAATCATTAAAATCTCAACTGTTTTGTACCTGGTCATTAAATGATCAAGGTAGCATCGTATTGTTACAGCATTAATGACTGCTCTATCAAAATATCTAGTCTCAGTTGAATCATTGTGCTGGATCCCTTGGTTTTGAGTTCTTTTATTATTATTCAGGGTGATCTCTCCCAGCCTGACTGCATGAGTTCCTTTGAACGGTGAAATGCTCAGTTGAGCGCAATTTTTCACATCATTTTTATCAGGTTGATTCATGACTTGACTTGAGCTGTAAGTGAAAACTGTGATGTGTTTATATGTCAGTGGCTGGTCTTCATTGAGGCTTAGGGATGCTGATGGGCACAAGGAGCTTACCTCCTAGGAACTGTGGAAAGAGGAGAGAAGTGTGGCTTCTGTCCAGCAGGGACGGGTTATATCCAAGGGCGAGGTAGTAGCTGCCGTATGATACATCTGACAAAGGGACCTCCAAAAGGAAATCCCAGAAAATAGGGTGTTCTGTCCTGTGCTTCTCTTCCATTTTCCCTTTAAGGGCATATGAGGGCTACAAGAGCACAGTCTTTATTAGATGTAGGACATTAATCACAATTTTCTCTTGGAGAAATTGGCAGTAAGAACTCGGAACAAACAGATTAAACACTGGTGCAGCCCCTAGGAACATTAAAGTAGACATCCTCCACATGAAAGATGGGTAAAACAGAAAGGGCTGGTTCCCTTTTTTACAATGTGCGTAATTCTGAATTGAGTCTCTCTTTGAATTAAACTCTATTGGGGTATGCCTGTTTTGGAAAGAATTTTGTCCTCTTTTGAAATATATATATACATTTTAACTTGTTGATTAAGTTATATTTTCATCCCCGTGGAAGCTAGATTGGTGTCTTGGGAACCTGATGTAGGTCCGGCTGCCTAAATCTATTTAGATCTGTTAAACTGTAGAGCACAGGGGTAAAGTAAAAGGCAGTGCTAGAGCTAGAAAAGAGGGGAACTTGTCTATATCATTTCAGTTCTCCTAGAAGTGGGTGAGGGATGGATATTGAGAGTCAAGGATGAAAAGTAGTGGAATTCAATTTCTGAGACTGAGCTTTGGTACTAGTGAAGTCATACACAGAAATTTCTGTAAAATTCTGCTCTCTGAGCGCTGGGTGTGCAAAGAAACTCTGAAAGTGAGTACCATGAGAAGCAGCCTCCAGCCTCCTCGGGCCTGTGCAGGCACTGAGGTTTAGTCTGAAATCTATGCTGGTATTTTTTTTTAAACCTTCTCCAAAACCTACAGGAAAAGTCAGGTATTTTAACAAATATTATTAAATATTTTAAAGGGAAGAAAAGAGCTTATAATTAACATCTCTCTCAATCTCCTGGTTTTTGTCCTACTTTAAAGCATCTGGGCTCCCGTGTTGACAGATAAAGTCCTTAATCTCTTTACCTCTGTTATATGTGCTCTCCAAGTTATATTTTTCACTTCTAATTTAGTGGCATCTGAGCAGTGTGTGTGGGGAAGTGAGCCAAAGGCTGAAGTGTTTGCAAGAGAATACAGGAACATTTTTTTTGTTGGAAAAGCACCTGAACGACGGATGCCCACAGACCAACCTCATTTGGCTGCATCTGCCTTGGCAGCTGCTGGTGGTGAAGTCTTCTCTGCTCACTGAAATCAGGCACGCTGAACATGCAGGGACCTAATGTGCCTAGCACTGTCGGAGGCACCAGATCCCTAAGCCGTGGGGTTTGGTCACATCTGCTTTCCTCCTGAGCCTACCCGGAGCTGGTCTGAAAGCTTTACAACTCGCAGTACATTCAGTTCATTTTCCTTCTACAAATTCCTGTGCAAAACTGGTGCTGTGTGGAGAATTCCTCGCTGGCCTTCAGAGAAGATGAGCTGTTGTGGATGAACCCAAAGCATCTCCATTCTCATGGGAATCACTTGAAACGTGGCCAGTAAAAGCAAACTGTTTGTTTAGTGGCAGTCATTTTTTCAAGGGTTAGTTTGAAAGGCAGTTTGGCATATGATGCTATTAGTGTCTGAGGTTTAATGGAAGGTTAGATGTCAAAAATCTGGCATATAATTGCATTTAGAGCTGTGAAATCCAAGATTACTTGCTAAATATAAGCCTGTTTTCTGAAGTGTTTCTCCCATGACAAGCAAACAATATGCTCTGTTAGGAACCTCCCACGTCTCTTAAGATGGATTTTGTTCAGTCATGTTTGCTTGGTGGCAATCGGCTACTAAAGTGACTTCGGATGCAGTAAATCTGCTTTGTCACTTAAATGGAGAAAGGCACCATAAAGTCCCTATTATGAAATGTCATGGACACACTTCAGTGCTATTGCTGGGGCTCTGGGTCTCCTTTTCCACTTAGGGAGTTGTTTTCCTTAAAGCACCCTCTCCTGGGATCAAGTGATTCCGTGGCATTTTTGGCTTTTGGAATTAAAAGTTTGTTGTTCTCAGAGTTACAGGGATTTTTAAATTACAGCTTAAACTACAAGCCCTGTGAGCTATATAAAACAAAAGACCAGACCTAAGAATGTGGTTGTTATTGTTTTTTTTTGGTATTCTTTAAACCAAATGATTTTCTGGGGAGTTGTAGAAGGAGAAAGTGTCCTGAAGCTTGGATGCTTGGAGCTCCCAAGGCTGAGAAGGAGATTCTTCATGGAGCTGGGGTGACAGCACAAGCCTGTGCCTGGGATGCATGGCAGAGAATGAAGATTGTCAAGACACCTGCAGTGACATTTTTAAGGCAATCTCAATTTTCACTGTTCTGTCCCACACTTCATAAATGAATAATTGCAAGACATTTTAAAGAGTCTTCATTTCTGCTTCAAGTCAGATGATGTGTCAGTAAGAAATGGTGACTAGAACTGAGTAAATTGGAAAAAATCCTTATGGATATTATTTCAAATTCCACAATGAATTTGGGTTGGCCTGTGTTCAAAAGCCTCTCATGTTAGCTTTGTGGAAAGATTTGGGTGCCAGCATTTTACTAGCACAACTATTAGGAAAATAGGATTTTAAAGCTGAAATACTTTGGTGAGTCATTGGAAGTGAATTTGGTAATTTGGACTATCTAATTCAAATTTTGCACCACAAACATTCAGGTGGCAGCATCATGAACCTGAATTCTTTGCACTTCCCTGAGAGTGTAGTAGAATGTTAGTCAGTAAACAGCTTTTGACATTCAAAGGAAAAAAGAGTCAGAATTTTCTGTTTTCAAATAGTGGAAGTTTAAGATAGGGAAACCATTCCAGGAAACAGTGAGCTACCTTGTTTGCAATATTTATGTTTAAATGGATTAAGAAGTGTATGTCTGATGCATCTGAATCTGTTACCAAGAGCCTGACAATGAGAATGTTTGAGAAGCTACAGGCAGGTTGTTTTTTCTTTACTTTAAATAGAAATACATCTTTTTCAGAGAGACATACATCTCTTGTTAGTATCCATGCAGCTCAGATGTGAAGAACAAAACGCTGCCCATCCAAAGGCACCCTTCTCAAACACTTGGCTCTGGATGGCAGCAGATTCAGTAGGAAAGTTGGAAGTCTTGGCAACTCCAGGTTTATCAAGCAACTAACACTTAATCTTTGCCAGCTGTCTGTGGTTTCCTTCCTACCACTGCCAAACCAATACTAAATATGGGTTTCATATTAGAAATAAATCTTTTAGTATATTACAAGACGGTCATGTTCCTTGAAGTATGCCAAATGGTGAGGAGCAAGACAAAACTTTAAGCATTGTGGTCAGTTTTCTCTCAGAGTAAAGTACTGTTTGTCTGAATTCTGGCCTTTCTTAGGGTTGGTTATCACCATGACTTAATGGGTCATAAACCTAAGAAGAAAGTTGCTGTCTTGGGCTGTGCTGAGCTGACTGTAGACAGTCCAGAGCTGAGCACTCTTCCCAAACCGGGCAACTCCTTGCTGGCCAGGAGGGAGAAGTAGAGGTGAGGTGAGGAGTTGGAAAGGGTGAGAAGTGAGTGTGTCATCAGGAGAGCTGCTTCACTCCGGGCTTGCTCCTTATTATTGCACTAATAATACTGATTACTGTCGCACTGCTCTTTGGGCAGGGAGACGGAGTTTTCATTTGTAATTTCCAAAGCAGCACCCTCTGTGTTCAGAAGGGGTGGACCTAGCACAGGATCTGTGTGATGGCACAAGGGTGGAGCCGGAGAACCATGGAGACCATTGCCTTTTGTAAATCCTTCTATAAAGCTGTGTTACTGCAGGTTACATAATTGTTGTGAGCAGTCCTGGTGTTTACACGACCCATTACAAAGTTCTTTGGCAAGTGCCCACCTGCCACAGCTCAGCCAGCGTAACCAGCCAAATCCTGATCTCACGTCCCCACAGCCCCACTGAAATGGCTTGGATTTACAGGGATCTGAATGAGGTCAGGACCTGGCCCAGGATCCGCAGGGATGGTCAAAGTTGGTGTGTGGAGCTGCACACAAATCCCTGCCTCTAAGCTGGTCATTCTGACTGCGGATCCCTTTAAGGTTTCATTGCCTTAACTTTTTAGGTTGATCTAGCAATTAAAAAATATTATTTCTAGTTGTCAAAACAGAAAAAGGTACAAGAAATATGGATTTCACATCCTTGCACAGAGCTTCTGGCAGCTGGTATTCTTTCTGCATTTGTAATGACAAATAATGTTAACCTTAGCCATTTTGCTTGGCACTTGGGATTGTGTTTTTTATACTCATTATTCCTCTCAGAACAGGGAACAGTTTGTGATCACTGCTTCAGTTTTTCACCAGCCTCATGTCCAAAAACAAGGCTGAAGCCGAAGATTATTTTTTCTTTTTTCTTTTTTTTTCCATCGGAACAAACCCCACATCAATCACGGGATCCTCCAGATGATAAAACTCCTTGCTTCAGAAGGCAGTAGAAAATCTCCCTGCTCTCTCACAAAAATGGCCTGTAACTGTGAGGCCTGGCAGATTCCTACCCCAGGGTTTTGGGTCAGCCAAGCTCCGTCTTTGGTTTTCTTCAAAACTGGCTTCTCCTGCCTGTCTTCTTTTCTTCACGTCCGACTGTCCAGATTTTGCTCCCCAGAATTTGTTTTCCTAAGGGCATGCAAACGAATAAGAAAAAGGCATAAGAACAGAGCAGACAAGAGTAGTTCCCAAGTTGAGGGTCTGCCTGTGCGTGATATCAGCGAAACCACAGAAGTTATCAAAGCAGGCCAGGGAGGCAGGCATATTATGATAATGATAGTAAGTAAGGCTGCATTGCCTGCTACTCTGCCATTTGTCACCTTCCCGAGAGACCTCAAGTGGCCCTTCCGTCTCAAAGCTTTTAGCATGCCCTTCTCCACCGAAGTGAGCAGGCACGTCAGTATTGGTTATTCTTTTGGATGGATCCTTTATGAACTCAGTGGACGGGAAGACCTGCGGCTCTAAAGGGACCTCCTTGCTCACTGGGGATGTTCTCTGCTGTTCTCTGCATACTCGAGGATAAACAGTCACACTCCGCAATTTCATTCATAAATTCATCAAGCTGAAATTAATGTGCGCAGTCAAACGATACCCTGCATTTTCAGTGCAGGGTGGTCTTTTTAGTTTTTGTAAGAATACTCCGGAGAGCTTTTTACCAAAATGGATGTGATATAAGCAATTACTACAATGAATATTTCATTGCTAGACTTGTGAATATGCAAACCCATCTGGTTCAACCTTATTTAAGAGAGTATAAATACTAGCTTATGTTGTTACAAGGAATAGGAACGTTATGATATGCCACAAATTAAACAGTGAGATCCCACACAAAGAACTTTCCTTCCCCATCATGTCTAGGAATATTCTGTACACCAAGGAGAAAATAATACAAATAATACTAAACCTAGAAAACCTTCACTGAATCTGACCTAGCTATCACCCCTCAGCCATCAGATTTTGCAATAAAGCAGAAGCTGATCAAATGCCACGGAGCTGCTCAGGGTGCAGGGAAGTCTCCCATGTATCAAGATATTTACTGAACAACCTTAATATCTTGAATCGAAACAAATGGGGCAGCTTTATCAGTAGACCTTCACTGCTTTTCTAATCCTGTTTCTCATGCAAGCTCATTGTAATAATCCAGGCTGGATATTGTCCAGGCAGCTGGTGGATGTTGTTATTCTTCCATTGACTTGACAATGAAGGTGCAGGCCAAGAGTGAGAACCTGGAAGAATAATTGCCTTGACCACAGAGGGGTGGGAAAAGGCATCACTGGCAGTTTTGGAAGTAGCAATTACTAAAAGTCATGCAAAATCCTCTCCATCTCTGTCTGCATGATTGGAAGGATTCAGTTCTGCATGCCATCACTTGTTTTTTTGGCTTGGAGAGGTATTTGGAGGTTCATTCATTACTTGCTATAATCCCTCCCAGTTCAGCTGTGCTGAAAGTGAAATATTTACATTAGAAATAACATCATCACTGCCAATAACTGAACTGCCCATTGTAGAACCTGTGAGGGAAATGAAGTCTTTATAGTGCACTTTGCTATGCCATTCTCTGGATCACTCAGATTTTTCTCCCCTGGTACCATGAAGTGTGTGTGACCTTCGGAATAAACTATGAGCACAGCCAGTGTTATACTATACAGAAGTAGGTTTTTGAGTACTTCCCGTTTGAACTACCTACCACTTGAATCTGACCAGGTTTTGGGGCTTCTTGGCTAGGTCTACTCTCTTTAGACTTTGTCTTACTCTCTGCAGATTTATATTGCCCTGTTAACACGATTCAAGTCCAAATACTACATCACAGCTGTGGGCTTTTGGGCAGCCCTCCAGCAATGAGCTGAATCTTTCTCTTTTGCCTTGCTTTTAATAATTCTATTATATGTGGACAGAGCTGCTGCTGCTTTTAATGCATGTCTTGTTGAAACTTTGCAGGCTCCTTTGGATTTACACAGGACTCTGTTATAAAAGGCGAAACTAAATCTCTTATCCATCCCACTCCCAAATCTGTGTGTTTCTCTTATTTCCAAACACTTCATTTAGAAAGCTGGCCAGAAAAGCCTGAGCTAATGTCACGTGCCTCATTCAGTTCAGTTGTTTAGTCCAGACAAGCTTTGCTTTTGTAAACTTTTTTGGAGATATAGAATTAAATGTGAAACATGAGTCAAACAGTTTTTGGATGTGTTTAGCTTGGAACACTTTGTAGTTGTAATGTCCTGATTCAATACAGGAGAATGTACTTTTTTGCCCTCCAACAGCTTTCTAAGATGGCTTTCAACTGGATAGATATGTACTTACTCATCTTGCTCCTGATTCATTTGCTTTGGTTACTCCATCTCCTGCAAGGCAAACCAAGGAACTGTGCCAAGAAAACTCACATTTGTGTTTCTGTGGTTTCAGAACAAGAAGAAAGCCTCGATCTGCAGGATATGTTCCCATCCTTGACAGATTTTAGAAAAAGCAGGCACAGAATCCAGTTTAGGCAACCACTGTAGCATAAATGCTTTACACAGACCAGGTATGAGCTTATGGCCAGGTAGTCCTTGAGCATATCCATGTAGCGAGACTCTCATCTAATCCATAAGCCTGTAGGCAAACCCCATCCCTTTTTAATATCTGAAGGGCTGCCTGGGGATTGGAAAGACACTTTGGTCCAGGTTTGAGTAATTCTCTACCCTGGTTCTTTCATCTCAAAGGCTTCTTTGTACGGGACTACTCCCACTGATATTCCAGTGTCTGGTATACCATTTTGCAGCTCTCTTGGTATGGGCTGCCTTTTTATCCCTCCAGCTTGGGTCTGGCTGCTTCTGAATGGCCTTACTCTTCCACTGCCAGGCCTGGCTTGCAGACCTCAATACATGCAGCAGGTGAACGTCAGCAGAGCATGCGTGTCCCTTCTGGACAGTCCTGCTTGGCGTTTAGGGCAGGGGGACAACGTGACTTCTCAGGAGGCTTGTCTAGGCTAAGCTGGTGTTTCATCAGTTGGTACCTGGTTTGAGGAAGAGAGGTGCCAATCGCCGGCTGTGCCCTCACATTAAAGCGTTTTGCACATCATGTAAACATTGCTTATCACTGAGTTCCTGTCTTGCAAGCACAGCATGAAGAATTAGTTTTGGCATGGAACAAATAACAGTAATCTACAGCCACCTTATCTGTCCTGTATCAAGGTCAGAGCATTCCTGACCCAAGCTCTGGTTCGGGCAGCTTGGAGCTCTGTGCGTGTTACGTGGCTTAAAGGTTTTCTGGAACAAAAAGCTATTCAAAAATCTGATGGAAAACACAGAAAAGGCAGGGCATGGGTTGTTATCCTAAGTCAGCTCGTGGAAACTTGTTGCCAACTGAGCCAATATTTTCCACTCATCTGAGATAGTGATGGAGGTCAATGTTCATTTATTACCTCAGCTGGCCTGAAGTGTCACCAGTGGTTGTTTGTCTCAGCTATGCACCTCATGCAGCTACAGGCTGTAGCCTTGGCTGCGTGACAGTGCAAAACCAAGAGGGACCCTGTCTGAAGTCATGTTTTACTCAGTTACCTCTGGCCAGATTCATTCCGTTACACTGCACGGTCGTGATGTTTGCTGGCCAAAGATGCGCCCGTGTAAATCAGGAGTGACTCAGAGAGCCACGGTGGATGGTGGAGGATTAGCAGAGGCCTGGTGTCTCCATCACAAGAAAAGAAGTTGTGTCCGTATGAATGGCTCCGTGTTAGCTGTCCCCAGGTGCTGGGTCTCTTTGCGAACATTGGAGGCCGTGCCTGGGGTCCGCGCCGTGTGAAAGAACAGTGCTAATACGATCAGCTTTGGCAAGTTATTGAGTCAGACCTCTCGTCGTAGTCCACGTGTTTAGTTCAGCAGTCACTTGGCTCTCAAAGTAGGCTCTACTGTGGGAACAGAGTTTTTGTACAAAAGATCCAATTAAAGATTTTTTTTCTAAAATAACCTGTAATTGGTTGTTACGGGAAACTATTGAAATTCACGTTTCAGCCTAAAAGTAAGCTTAGAAGCATTACATTTTGGAATTTCATAATTCTTCTCCCACTAGCAAACTTGGAAATCTCTTTCCCTTAGCTCTGGACCCAGACACGATTTCTTTTCATTTCTGGAGCTGTAGACATACTCCAGACTCTGAACATGCAATATTTGTTCTGTTCTGGAAAGCTTCAGGTGTGGACAAAAATGGAATCTACAGTTCCTCCAGATTTTGTCAAATCTGGAAACACAAACAGAAGAGCTGGCATTTTACTGTTGCAACTGGGCACTGGTCTGTATACCTCCTCATGATTCTTATGCATCATACTGCTGAGCTGTGACCCCCTGTGGCCAATATGCAAGACCATTGCTTTGCATTTTTGACCACCACTCTCCAACCCTCAATTCTTTGGTTTCAGCAGCTCTTTAATCTCCTGTAGATTATTTTAACATTTTTCTTGTTTGCTTTGTTTAATCCTTTTGATGGTTTCTTTTTCTTTCTTTTTTTTTCTTCCTTCCTTCCTTTCTTTCTTTCTTTCTTTCTTTCTTTCTTTCTTTCTTTCTTTCTTTCTTTCTTTCTTTCTTTCTTTCTTTCTTTCTCTCTCTCTCTCTCTCTCTCTCTCTCTTTCTCTCTCTCTTTCTCTCTTTCTCTCTTTCTCTCTCTCTTTCTCTCTTTCTCTCTTTCTCTTTTTCTCCCAAGTGATGTAACAGTTTGTGACCAGATCAAGTCATTATCAAACCAGTCTGTGGTTCTGGATTTGTCATGTACCTTCACTATGGAAAGTAATGAGCTGCGGAGCAAGCTGCTGAACGGATAAATGGTTGTTTATCAGATCAGCCTTAGCCAGTGATTGTAAAGGGATGTTTTTCTAACCTTCTGCTACCTGGGGTTGGAGTTCTACAGGGGTCACTGATGGGATGTTTGCCAGCCTTTATGTTTATCATCCAAAGTTTTTCAAAACAGGGTGAGAATCTCCATCATTGGAGTTACAATAGTATGTTTGTCACTCTCACCTGCTGACATCTATGGTATGAACAAGACAGGGCATTGTGGGTGGGGTTGTTCTCTTGCAATATTTGCTGTCTTAGTCTTGTGTGGTCTTTGCCAGTATGCATTTACATCCCTTTTGGTAGATGATGTGTTTTTATTCTCAATTTGGGAAAATGGCTGGCTGTTGAAAAGGGTTCTCTTTTCACCTTTTGTAAGTCAGAGAGAAAAACAGAGAGAAAGTTAAGGTGAGATAGAACCTAAGTTTTTTACTCCACTACCTTTGTTTTCTTTCGGTGATCCTGAAATTCATTATTGAACTTTTGCAGCACAGTGAGACAGAAGACATGAGGCTTAATTCATGCACACACAGACAAGCACAGGTAGTTAAGTCATGTAGTCTTTTATTGACATCCCCTGTTTGTTGGCTAGGATATCGGTAGCGGACTTATTTTCCTACAGATTCTTTTGCTCACAGGCTTTTGTGTGTGTTATGGGAGGAAACACAAGGCACTTCCCTGTGCAGAGAGAGATTGAGATGAAGGGTTGATCCAGTTTATACTAGATGTGTATGCTGTGAACGCAGTGTCAGAGGAGATAATCAAGCCTCTGGGATCTTCTGATGCAGCCTATGCAAGACCATGGGATGCTTCTTTTGGAGTTTTTAAGGGATAGGTAATCACGTTTCAAGTGGAAATAGCATCTTTCTTTTATTAAAATGTCTGTATTATAAATACAAAGTCCAAACTATAACCCTACTTTTGTTTCTCTGTTTTTTGGGTTTAGAAATGGACATAATCGGAGAGAGCCAGCACCAGAACTGATCTCTTGCATCGCATGATGACCTAGAACAAAGCTCAAGATGTTGTGTGACCTCAAGAAAGATCAGGTCAGGACTGACATGCTCTATCATTCTCCCTCCTGATATAACATTTTCTTGGTGAAGCATTTTTTCTCCTTGTTTTGCTTTCTTCTTCATGTATCTAGACAAACTTGCAACCACAGACATAGGGAGAGAGCAAAGATGTAAAATACTATGCTGTCTGAATGGTGGCTGTGCTTGGATAACCATTGATTTGTCTCAGAGCCCTGTGTGTCCACACCTGTCCTCTGAGATCAGGCCATGTAAAAATCCTGTCCTTTCCCTAAAAGTGCACTTGTCTGGCTAATGCTTAGGACGTAGGTGCAAAATGGAAGTATGTAAAACTCCTGAGAAGCAGGGCTATATCAGGTACTGATAAATGGTCTATTTGTAAATTAAATGTCGGTAGAGTAACCCAAGATCTTTACTTCAAGTGGAGTAAACCCCATTTACTCACATTTTTCTGTAGGTATTTTTCTGGTGTTGAATGTGGTCTCTCTCTGCTGTGGTAGTCTTACTGGTGAGGGAATGAGAGTGGGGAACTGTAAATCCATTTGGTTCAGATAATATGTTACACGAACTCAGTTGTTGGGAAGGGAAAAACAGACAATATTTGTTTAGAAAGTGCAGCTTGTTCCAATTTGTGACCAAGCAAATTAAGAAGATTGAGTTTTGTGGGGGTATTTTTAAATGTGGCAGTGCAGGGGTGGGAGGGCTGCCTGTAATCATGAAAGCCTATGAAATAAGATTTCTTTTTTCCTAAAGAGAAGAGCCCATTAAGGAATTTTAGCGTATAAGCCGTGTAGTACCATAACACCTCTGCTCTTGGCGTGTTCAGCTTACCTTCTCCTGCAGAGTTTTCTGCCCCAGCATCCCAATGTCTCCTCCGGCTTTCTCCTCCCTATCTTCTCTTCCTCTTCTGCTCCATTTGGGGTACGAGGGGAAGGAGGTGAGGGGTCTTGCTTAACATTCCAGCTCACTTTAACCTCCCAACAGAGCTGGCTCTCAGCTTGGGTAGGAAACGATGCAGCTGTCATCTCAAGCAGGGGACAGGGATCAGCAGAGGGGTGCAGGGCACGATGGGCTGGACCTCTGCACCAACACGGGAGGTCCCAGTCAAACCAGATTTTGGTTGAAAACTTGCAACAGATCAACCAAAATCCTTCAGTTTGCAGCGGGAATTGTTGGATGAAGACCTATGGTCTGAATTGTACAGGAAAGTAGATTTTGACAGACAAAATGTTTCATTTGGTCTTAAAACTCTGAAGCTCTTCACTTACTGGGGAGAGGCAACTTCCAGTCATATGTAAAAATGCTAGCTGCAGGGACTGTCAAAGGAGTTTAAAAGAATTAGGATCTTGGCTGTCAAATAACCCTTCATAGCTGTTGCAGGAAAAAATGGTTGAACAATTTATTTTCTGGCTGTTTAAAGTTTCGCTCTTATGCTACTAGGAGGAGTTAACATTTTTATGCTGAGTTAGGGTGTTGCCTACTAGAGAGGAAGATATATATGGACCTCATTCTTGGGAAATGTACTCCTCTGTGCACTACGAATGAATCAATTCACTTAGAATGGAACTGCATAGGTGTCCTTTGGTGACACAAAACTGCCACGAAACTCAGCAAAAAGCTGGGATTGCAAGAAATAGATGTCATAATGAGTAATTGCTACCAAAAGGGAGGGCTCTGTTTTTGAGCTAATTGGGAAAACTGATGATGTGTTATGGAAGGTGGAAGAGGACATTTCATGAGATATTCCCACAATTGGTTCAGGTTGGGGTGGCCTTTTTAAGGAGCTGGTTTAACCAATTCCTTCGTCCCCACAAACATTACATAAGAGCTGCTGGCAAAACTAACACACACACACACTTCTTGTACAAAGGACTAAAAAACCGGCCCAGATGTTTACAAAGCAACCACAAGAGACAGGAAGAAAAACAAACATACAGAGATGTTTTAAATGCAGAGCAACCAACAAGCATAGGAAAAAAATATCCAAGTTCCTGGCAGTAGCTTTTGAACATGATGAAACCATTTGGGACAGCCATCCTTCAAACTTGCCTCATGGCAGGTTTGAATTATCAGTTATGTTTTCATTCATTACTTAAGGCCAAAGACTTCATCTTCCAGTATAGACCTACCTTTCTCTTCAAAGACACATGGAGAAGGTAAGGCACATCTTCATCTATTTCTTGATTATTTGTCCTAGTGGAGTAACCCGGCTTGCCCCTACTTTGCTTCCTCTGACAGAAGCTCTGCAGCAAGGACATAAAAGAGGATGCTTGTCTCCCTGCCTTCCTCTTTGAGCGAAATGGCACTGCTAAGCACTTCCTGGTGAGCCTGCAAGCTGCCTAGGGACATAGGCAGCCTAGACCTTTGCAGATCCAAAAGTGTGTTGGACCACTGTGTAAATTGCTGCATGTCTACTTTCTTCAGACAGTGCAGTGAGGAGTCTGGTTTCTGCACCAACTTGTTGGACTTCTTTGCCCAAAGCCACAATCCTCATGATTTTTAGGTCAGGAACAAGAGCTTTTTTTCTTGGAGGTATAATTTTGCTTGTCTCCTTTGTTTGCTTAAGTGAACATAGTTTGGAAATGTAGTGCATTTGGACAGACACTTGAATTCATACAGTCACTCCTAAAATGCAGCTTACATTTTCCAGATGGCTTAATAACAAAGCTGATGTAATATTCTTTGCACATACATAAAAGTATTAAAGGATCTCACCGACTCACGTGCCTAGGTGAGGTAGTCCTGAACTACCAAACACAAGGCTAATTTAGATCTGTACACAAATGGATGAAGGTACCAGGAGCAATGCTGCTTTTTGTTGAAGAAGACCATGCACTGTACTCCTAAGCACTACAGAACTCTGTAAAAGCTGTTTACTTCAGCTTCTGGTGTCCTGAATTTGCTGGAGGAGGGCATGGCTTTTGTCCTCCTCTACCTACAAGTCAAAATGCTTGAAGAGAAGACGAAAAATGCTCCTTTCAGGCAGGAATGTGGAGGTTGCAATTTATCGTTCTGGACTTGAAAGAGTAATTTTCAGTTCCAACTTGTTTGAAGAGGAATGGGCTGGTGAAAGAATTTAAGGGCACTTCTGAAATGCAAAATGTTGCCTGTCTATGGAATGGCCCAGAAATGAAACATCCGTGAGGATCTATGGCTCAGATATTCCACACTGCCTGGACAGAATAATGAAACACTTCTCCTGAGATTTATGAGCTTGGAAAATAGACTGCAGACTTCGAGCAAGGCCTGAAAATACTACAGACTATATAGTTGGAGTCTCTTTTTGCATAAGCACTACAGGGTGGAAGTATTGGGAAGGAATCAGAGATGAAGTGTAAATGCAAACGCAGAAAAAAATATATTCTTTACTGTCATGAGACTCTCAAGCTGCAATTCTGAAAGAGACTTTATCTTTCTAGTGTAAATTCCCTGTTCCTTGTTTTGTTTTCCTAACTAGGTACTGCATCCAACTTCCTACCATTGCGCTGCGAGGTGAGGTGCGGGGGGGGGAGCATGAATTTGGGTGGGAGCTTCTCTCTTTAGCAAACGTGCAGGCAGCAGAGATGGTGAGTTCAGGTTCCTTCACCTTCCTCCGTGAAGGCCAGGGACTGGCAGGCACATGCTGTGGACGCTGTTTCATCGCACACTGTGAATGCTGATCTGTCCCCTCCTGGCGAGTAAAGGAGGAGCAAGGCAGTGACTTGCCCATTTGAAAATAATGCCGTTTCCTATGAGAGAGTGGAAATGATCAAATCCTAGAAAACAGGAACTTGAGGTTAGCCAGACCATCGCAGCCCCACCGCCGTGTCAGCTCTAGGAGGTGTCTGACGTTGCTTCTCTGTCCTGTTCCTGAAAAACTGCAGCGATTGGGATTCCCGGCCCCGGTTTGCACGGGCTGCACAGTTCAATTTTTTTCCTTGTCTGTAGTGCCAATCTCTCTTGCTGCGAGTGTTTTCTATCAAATGTCTGTCATAAAGCGTGAGGTAGGTAATCTGGCTTCGCAGTCACATCTGCTGATGGTATTGTTGGTATTATTATTTTATCATCACTGTGCTTTTTAACCGTTCAAACTGCAGGTTTCAGAGTGATTTTGGGTGCGAGAAAATCTTCGTTACGTGATTAGATGTGTCAGCTCCAGGAATGAAATCTCACCCACCAGTCCCAGCTCTCCGTTCTGAGAGCAGGGACCAAAACCTCCCGCGTACACACCCAAAGAGGGACCGGTTTTTGCTGTCACCTCTTGGATGCCTTTCGTGGGGCCAGGTTCTCAGTAAAGCTTTAGGGCACCAGCCCTGAGCTCTGCTGAAAGCCCAGCTAGCAACTTGGGTGCCACGGTGGGGAGCTGAACTCCTTTGAAAATCTGGTGCTGAGCCCTGCTGTAAAAAGAGCCAGCTTTGCAAGGTTGCCCCAAATGTACCCCAAAAGAGCCTGCAGTCTAAATAAAGAAAACAAAGCTGGGTCTATACCTGCACAGCCGAACAGGACCTGGAATAATACAGGGAAGAGTGTTCAAAAACTAGGAAGGGGAGTGCATGCCCATCACCGCTGTTCCCCTAGGTTACAGAGGAGGCTTTTTAGTCGTTACTTAATTTGCATTTGTTTGTTTTCCCAAGACTTCTACAGAGCGAAAGAAATAGGTTTTAGTGGCTGTTTGGAAGAATTGCATGTTAAGGGCAAGGACCGCTCCCTAGATAATCCCTGCCTGTTATTCATCATGCTGTAGATTGTTATTAGCCTGATGGAAACTGTTTCTCAGTGGCTCTGCGTTCCTGGTGGGGACCCTGTAAACTAACGGGGCATGGGGCTTGGCTGGTGATTTCCTAATAAACGCCATGTGCAAAGACAGAGCAGAGAACGTTTTGGGGGTGGAGAATGAGAACAAGTGCCTTGTATGTGATGATTGATACTGCCAGGCGGACAATAATTATGATTTACACACGATTTCTTTATTCTTGAGGGGAAATCCCAGTTGCCAAGTATGTTAACGATGTATGTAATGGTGTGTTAACGGACACCATTAGTTTGCTGGACAAAACTGAGACCTCTGCCAAAACAAACCTTCTCCAATGGTACATTTTATGGATCAGCGGATTCTGCAAATGCTTCGGAGTGGAACTGAATGGTGGGGCACACGCTTCAGGAACGGCTGGCAGTTTCCTAACCGCAAATTTAAAGGTATCTGCTAGCAATTAAACGCACTTGAGCATTTTCTTAATTTCAGCATCTTACCGTTTCTCTATGAGGTGCAATAATTGCAGTCCGGAAATAGTTTGTTTTAACATTATGACAGAAATTAGTACGGAAAATAGCCCCAGCTTGTGTTAAGTTCTGCGCCGGCAGACCCCTGGCTCGGGGCGATTTAGGAGCACCAAGAGGTGCTTGGTGCCACAACTTGGGGAAGCACTGGTGGCAGGGCTGGTGTCCTCCTGCACCAGTGGAGGCAGGGTGGCTCGGCACGTGGTGAAGGCGAGTCAAGGTGTCACGGGCTGGGGCAGGCAGAGTTAGAAACACAGATACAGGCGTGTGCTCTCTGGGGGAGCTGCCTGCAGCTGGGCAAGAAGAATCTGTGCTGCGGAGGCATGCGATATCACGCGCATGCCCAGGCTGCAGCGCTTTCCCTGGAAAAAGCTGAACACATTTTGCAGTTCAAGTTCCTCCGTTTGATGCGTGGTTCATACAATATTTTGTGGGATGGGGATTTTCTATTTCCAACAAAACTGGTTTAATTCAAACTGCGGGGACTTCTGCAGGATCAGACGCTCAGGGCAGCAGAGGACAGGAACATCCTCAGAGCGTTGTGTTGTAGTACTTCCACAGGGTTTGGATCAACTGTCAGATGCGAGCTTCCTGCACTCTCAGAAACCTCCAACATTTTTTCCTGAAGGCCAAACTATGCGATCCATTCACTCCAGAGCAGAACTTCTAGACTCTCCCTGTACTTGTTTCTGCTCGGCCTTTTGGAATAGATGTGCTCGGTAAAGCTCATTAAAGCAGTTTATTGCCTCAGTTATGAGTCTTCCTGTATTAATACAAGAAGTTTGGAGCACAAATATGGGTTAAATAAATGGCTGACAAGGGTAGAGTGATCCAGGAATGATGCTGGTTCTTCCTTTGAAAAGTTTCCATTCATCTCAGACACGATAGCCTAATCTTTGACTGAGACAAGAGTTTTACCTGGATAGTTTCCAGTCATGTTAATGGGAGCTGTGAAAACCCAGTGCATATCAGCAGAAGAAGTGGCCCCTTTTTCAAAGGAATGGTTTTGGTTGTTTCTTCATGCATTACAATAACCAGCCACCAGACTTAATTGCTTTTTGTACCACTTTCCCTCCCCTCCTCGTATCTTTATCTCCTCATGCCATAAAAATACTGCACTTTAAAATGAAATCAAGGAGACAGAAAACAGAAGAGCCACGTTTTGCATGAAAGAAGAAACACATGTTAGGAATAAAGACTCAAAACGGGCAAACACATTGAAGACATACATGCCTTCCCCTCCCTGTTTTGCACCCTCGCAGGCCAGCAGGCGTGAAGCTGCCCTCGTGCCTCGACATGCTGTGAGGGGGCTGAGCTGTGGCTGTGGCAGTGAGCAGCCATCGTCCCCAGAGAGCGGCCTGCTGTCATCGCCAGAGAGCGGCCTGCCATCGTCCCCAGCGAGGGGCCTGCCATCGTCCCCAGCGAGGGGCCTGCTGGGCCCGGCACCAAGTGGGGAGGTTCGCTGGTGGGTGACGATGCGAGCAAGTTGTGGTGCTTTTCTTGGAGCCGAGAGCACTGCTGGCACAAGCGGGTGAAATTCCTCCGACAGAGCCAGAGATGACCCGGGATGTTTGTGAAGGGGGTAGTTTGTTCGCAGTGCTGCCGGGGAAGGACAGAGAGGCCTGGGTTAATCATGTTCTGCAGTGATCCTGCTTTGGGCACCCAGTGTATGCTTGCACTGAAATCAGACCCGGGTCAACTTCAAGCAACCCGGCCCAGGTATTCCAGCATGGATTATGCAACTTTCCCATGGAAATGCTCAGCTGACCCGCTTACAAACATCTCCATACTGCTGCCCTCACCTGAGCTGGGGTTTCGAGCTGCTGGGGTTGTGCCAGTGCTGTCCAGCAGTGATGCTAGTGCAGGCAGAGCTGGAGAACAAAGGGCTCTGGGGGAGCCTGACTCCACCTGGGCCTTCTCCTTCTTTTCTTCCTTGCCAAGAAAAATAAAAATATATTCCCCCCTCCAACTCCTTGAAAAGGAGGGGGGGAAGGTACAGAAATATTTTAAGTACTTGTTGTTTTTCCTAAGGGGAAAAATGCAATGTGGTTTCATTCTAGCCATGCAAATATTTATGTGAGCAAGGGAGAAGCAAGATCAGAGAGGAAGGCTGGGTTTGGTTGTGACATGAGCTTTGGTGCCAGAGACGTGGATTTACTCCTGGCTCAGGCACAGATCGCCTGTCTGACCTTGGGCCAGTCACGCTCACCTCTGTGCCCGCAGCTGCCCAGCTGCTCGAGCCCCCATTTCTGTATTAGCTGCCTAGGGCTAGGACAGCTTCAGGGTAAAAAGTAGCTTTTTCAACTCAACAGGAACTCCAAAGGAACTCCTAACACTTTGGAAATGTAGTAATAGTGGAAAATGATGGCAATTTGAGCTAGGGAGGATACCTCCAAAATTTGTACAGTACCGTGCACACTGTGCTTGATTTGCTGGCGTCTTCTGAGTGCTACTGTAATGCAAACAATGGTCTGCATTCAGTAAGTAGCTCCTCAAATTTCCTGTGGATATCCCCAGCAAATCTGTATTTAAATAAGCAATAGTTTCTTAATCCGGGGCTGCAAGTTGCTGGGGCAATTTGTACTCAAGGTGAATGCTGAGGTTAGGGAGATGTTGAGATGTATATGAGAAGCTTGCCATCCAAATTGTTTCCATCTGTTTTCATCATGCCCCACTCCTGCAGAATAAACCAAACATTTTAGCTTTCAGCCATTTCCTTCTGGACTCTGTAAAGCTACCTGTGCTCAGAAGCATTATTTGGTGTCTTTAAGTGCTTTAGTCTGATGTTTTTACAGTTGTATTCAGCCAGTCAAGAAAACCGCCTGTAAATAAGCAGACAGTTAGGAAAGGCGGCTGAAAAAAAAATGGAGAAGCAGTTTCATTAAATGAAAAAATCCATCAGTTTGTATTATTCAAAGCATAAAAATATTTCGGTAATACATTTCGGATATACTAGAATTTCTTGACAATTGTGTAGTTTTGCCCTATCTTTTTTTCTACTTCTTCCCTGCCAAAATTTCCAGGGCTGTAGAATTTAGTAACCCATATTTCAGCTCATGCCCGGTTTCCTCCATGTTTCTTGTGTCATATCTGACTGCTTGGACACATCAGCCCAAATATCCCAAGACTCAGACCTGTGTTGTTGGGACTGAGGGTGACATGTCCACCTCCAGTGTGCACCTATCAGAAAGGGATAATCGTTTTAAATCGCTGTTTTTGCTTCTTCTGATAAGATAAATGGCAATCTCAAAGTTTTGCTAAGTATTTTCATGTAGAAAAATGGAAGGGGGAGGTATGTCAAAAGTGTTTTAAAGAAAAAAAAGCAATTAGTTGTCTGCTGCAGTCATGCATTACCTTCTTCAGATCTTGAAGACCAGAAAGGATCAGAAAGAATCTGTCTGGTAACTGAAAATATTTCTTCCCAGAGGAGTAAATATATTCTACCCTTTCTTTTTTAGCTAATCTTATTTGTGTTTAGTTCTGAAGAGTGATTTTTATTTGCTGGTTGCCCAGTTGCCCAGATGTATATGTTACCTTAAAAAAAAAGTAATTGATTTTTAGCCAAAAGGACAGGAGAAAGGTTAGGAATGTGCAACACAGTTTCTCATAACTTTGGAGGAGGCAGATGTTTCTCTTCTGGTTCCAACCTTCATTTTCTTTGCATGAAGAACGAGTTCTTTAAAACCAAATAAATATCCCTTTGAGAAGAGCGTGGTTCCCACTGTTATTCTTTAAATTAACTCTTTTGTGGCTAAGGCTGAGCTTAGCTTGTTGGTTTTGTATTGCCAAAAATAATGGAGCAAAAGAGACAATGTAGTGTGAATTTTTGTATAAATTGCTTCAGTTATTATTCTCAAGAAAAAAGTAACAACAGCAACAACGAAACCTCTGACATCTGACAATATGAATTTTCATTACTCATTCTCGGTAATGTAAATATGACTAAAAATATTTTTTCTTGCAATTAAGATTTCATTTAAGCATTCATAATTGCAAACATAGCAGCACATATTTCACATCTGTAAAGATAACAGAGAGTGCAGTTGTATCTGCCAGCAGTAACCCGCTCTGGGCATTTACTGAGGCAGGCAGAAAGGAAAGACAAGTGAAGGTTGTTACGGATGGTAACAGTGCACAAGATGGATGTCGCCTGTCCCAGACTGGAATGACTTGTCTGTGCCGTGCTTGTCTTGGTGATGGAGATGGTGGGATGCCGTTCTCCTTGGGCACTGGGACCAAAACGTCAGGTAGGCTTAGAAAAGTCTCCAGTAGAAAGATAAGTGGAAAATGTCTCATTTCAGGTTAATACTCTCCCTCTGCTGACACTGGGGATGTCCTGAGACAAGGACTGTAGTTAATTCCGTGCTCCACAGCCCCCGATTCCCAGGGAAAAGGACCGAAATGTTTACCAGGGCAGAAGGCCTGGCAGGGGAGTGTATCTGTGTGTGGCTGGGAATGGACACTCCGAGATCTCTAGGGCCTACTGAAGCAAGGCCAGAGGCTGGGGGTCACTGGTAAGGTAACCTCGGCCACAGTTTGGATTTAGTCATTTGTCTTTGTAGAGTCTGACTGATGGGAAATGTGGACAAAAGCCTTTGTGAAGCTCTGCTTGCCATATGGAGCTGTACAAGGCCACTACGGAGGTTGGCGTGTTTACTCACCAGGTCTGCAAGAGGCATTTGGTTCCCTAAGTTTATAAATCAACACGGTGACCCCTTTCCAGAGGATGGGGGAACGGCTGAGGAATTGCAGAAACCAGTGTCTGAAGTGTACGTGTGTTTAGCCATCGTGGGACCAATGACCTTCGCCATCTTCCTCTCCTCCCTGCTCCGTCCTGAGTCCTGGGCAACACGGGCTTTCAGAAGTCCTCACTGGGAAATCCTGGGAGGAAAGAGAAACGTGAAAAACAGAATAAGGTAAAAAGTGCCAAGGAGGTGTGAGACAACAGCTGCCTGCCAGCGCTAAGGAAGCTCGTCGTAGTCGGTGAAGCACAGCCAGTGTGCTGAAAGACGTGACAGTCCGTGCGTGTCCTGAGTCGTGGTGGGAATTTGGGCTAGCCGATGCAAGCTCTAGTGGTGTAGTAGTCAGGAAACGAAGTGTGCATGGAGTTGAGGCTAAAACCACATCATCCAGGCAAGATCAGACCTGAGTGATTCACCAGTCGTCTCGTGGACCCAGTGGCTGCTCGTGGGTTGTGAGACCCTTCCCAAGAACCTTGATAAGGTTGGAGGGCAGGACTGGAGGTTGTTCCAGAGGGGAAGGAGGGCTTTTCACATTCAGAAATCACAGGTGGCTCTTCAGGGCTGCCCGTGATTTATTGATACCACATTGTGTGAATGGGGGGCTCTCAGCCCACCCACACACAACCTTTCTTTCCTATAACAAACAGAACACAAAACACATGAGTGAGTCCCACATGTTCATTCTCCACTGGCATCTTCCTCACCTCTCAGACTGGCCGCGTCCATCTCCTGGAGGAGTGCTTGGCAGGGAAGTACGGAGTCTGCTGGGACACCTGGGGCATTCATGTGCCTTTGCAGAGACGTGCACCACGATGGGACAAAGTGGTCCGGTACTCTACCCAGTACATCTTTATCTTATCTTTTCTTCTTATAGAAGACTTTTTCATGCTGTCCTTAGTTCTGGAGGCCCTAGGGTGACCATTTACAGTACTTTGCCTCCCGTTTTGCTGGTTAAGCCCTCCTGAACGCATGGTGTTTCACTCCTTTGGCCCGATCAGTTGGCTGGGTACCGGCCCTGCGGTTCCAGGGGAACCTGGAGCTCGCTTGCTCAGGGTCAGCCTTTAGCATCCAGGACTTTCCTGTGTTCTCACCTCAACTTCTGGCATACTCTAGCTGCATGTGAATGGGGCGTTACTGCCAATTCTGGATGATATTTTTCATTGAGCCACTTGAGAGTGAAGAGCTTGTTTCCTGTTTATACCTTTAGAGAGCTCAGCCCAGCCATTTCCTTGCTGTGGGTTTTGGAAAGGAGCACCTTTCATGTCCTTTCAAGCACTCTCAAGACATCTGAGTCCACATCTGCACAGTCAGATACAGATGGATCTGCCTGTTCCTGCCTGAGCGGGGCTGGGGATCCTGGCCAGACCCACTGCTGTGTAAGAAGGTGGATTAGCACAAGCGTGGTTTCACCCTGCCAAGCTACCGTCCATCCAAAGAGCCGACAGCAGGCCTGTGGTCACTTGCACGTGTCCTAAATAAAGTGGGTTTGGAGCCCTTATGCTCCCGTGTATGGCGATGGTCAGCAATAGGCCAGGTCCTGCTCCAGTTGTGTCGAGAGCAGTTTTCTGTACAATCAGGTCCAGCAGAAGAGAGAGGAGGGTTGCATCTGAGGCTTTTGCATATGGCTGCTTCTGTGTCTGTTTAAACCTGGATCGTATCTGGCTGGCTTACATCAATGCATTCTCAGAGAGCACTAATTCTGTATAACCAACGTGAAATATGTCTGCATGTGTTAAACCAGCGCTTGCATTAGCTTGCCCAGAGAGGTTTGCTGAGTGCTTTGCAAGGTGACTGGTGCAACAGAGCGATGAGAAAAGCTGAAAAGGTGTCTGGCTCTGGATTTGCTTTATGCACGGAGTCTTGCCAGAGAACATATTTCTAAGGGCCAGTACAACAGACTGAAATGCCTTACGTGACCTCTTCTGAGAAAGAGGAGACAGTCTGTTTTCTCAGAGCTGCTACCAAGGGACAGTACTCCATGATCTTACTCTCGAAAGCACTCCCTCTTCTGTTCTTGTGTCACCGTATCTAGTTGATGCTGCTGTGAAGCAGTGACAACTTTTGTTCTCCTTCAGACCCCAGGAAAAAAATCGGTGGAATTGAGGAGAGCATCTGATAAACCTTTGGGTGTTGCCACAACCTAACCAAAAACGGGCCTGCTCCCTGCTCTGACGGTGAAGAAGTGCATTTCAAATGTTTTACAGAAGTCATTTTTATACAACTCCACCAATTTAATTCACTTTCATCCTAACGGATATTTCTATTTAAGAGTATTGGTGGTGCTGAGTAGGTACAGAGTGTTTTGGAACTGGAGGAAGTTCTTTAGCATATAAAAATCTTATTAAACCTTAGCACACATCTCTGCGAGCGAAATGTCCATGTCTTAAGATCTGAAAAAACATCTAGGGAAGGATATTATATTCAATAAATCATATGGAACTATTTATCAGCAATCACTTCTTTAACTTTTCCACAGTCTTCAGTTTCAAAGTGCATTTTGAAGTGACTGAAGTTTGTACAGAGCAGTTTATTTAAAAAATTATTTTAGGAAAATTACCTCAGGGTTGATTGTGTATTTATGAAGGGTTTCTCTTCTCTTTCTTCCTTTCTTTTTTCCTTTTTTTTTTTTTAAATATTAACATAATGTAAGAAAATGGCTTTATTAAGAACAGTGGAAAATGTGTAAAGAAACAGACAAGATTTTGTGGCAGACAGTCTGCAGTGGGAAAGGTTTTGCTTGTCATGCACTCACAAACAACAAAGTCAGTGGAAAGACCTTGATTTCCATGGGCTTTGGGTTAGGCTCTTTACCAGTGGGGGATTGTTCACTGCAGAACCTCGAGATGTTTCTGGTTGTCTGTAGCCTCCTCAGTGAATGTAGATTCTATTTTGTACTGTTTTTTTTTTTCTTTTCTTTTTTTCCCTGTCATCATCACTGATTATTTTTATTAGCCCATTTGAGCGCTGCCTCATCTCCTTGCTTGCTTCCTCCTTAACCTGAATCGAGTTCTGATTTTCAGTTACAAATGAAATTAAGATGCTCAGGATAAAAACAAACAAATGCTTTTACCCTCCAGCAATCATTGCATGATCTCTTGCAAATCCATGTTGGCCACTTTATGATCCTGACATCATTCATTCCTGGAGCAATTATGGTCTGCTGCAGTTTAATTATGGTGTCTTTCAGTACACAACACAGCATGGTGCTAAGTAATGCAATCACTAAGTGATTACATTTTCTAAATCATGAAATAAATCTGATTGTGAGTATGTGGTATGCAGTTTACAGTCAACCGGATGATGACTTCTTCCAGTGCAGTCGGCCTCTTTCGTGATGAGCCTACAGGTTGGGGTAGAACTAAGTTTTGACTGTCAATTGTTGTGGGCTTTATGGATTATTATTTTTTTGTGTGTTTGAAACTCAGTGTTTTCAAAATATTTGGCATCTGTCTGAACCGTAGTGGTACTCTAAGGCCTTAGCTTGGGGTCTCTAGCGACGAGATGAAGTAGGAAGGCTACACGAGCTGGCAGTGCCGTGTTCCTAGAAGGTCAGCTTCATCTCACGGCCTCAGCCAAGAGGTGTACGAAATCTGCTGGCTGCCCTCCGAGCTGGGAGAGTGGGAAGGGAGCAGGGAAGAAGTGGCTGCTC
Source organism: Anser anser (assembly GCF_964211835.1). Lineage (NCBI taxonomy): Eukaryota > Metazoa > Chordata > Aves > Anseriformes > Anatidae > Anser > Anser anser. Next base: position 27,332,302 of record NC_139728.1, read on the forward strand.
CGGTCAATGCATACGTGGGGCTGGAGGAGCACACAGGAGCCCCGGCTGTGCTGGGAAGTCAAGGTGCACTTTGGATCCAGGCAGACAGGAGGACCTTTTCCCAGGCATCCCTGACTGTCGAAAGGGAAGTTGTCTGCAGTCACGCAGTCACTTGGAATGGATTAAGTAGACAAAATAGGAATGTTTGAATAAAGTAGTAGCCACAGCTCTTGTGTAGACAGTAAACAATGGTTTATTGACAGTAAACTCTTGCTGTTATGGTAAAATGTCTTGAATCACTTATTTCTTGAAAGACTCAGGCAGGGTGTCTTTGGTCACTCACACATGTTTTGTACTTTATCACAAATCAAAACATCCTGATTTCCAGGCTCTGGAACACATTACTTGTCCACACTTTCCCTGTTTGAATAGAAGGTGGCAATCCCGGCAGTGCACTCGTCAAGGCTGTTTTTAGGTAGCATCTAAGAGTTAGAAACAAGCTGTGGATAGATGAGACCCTAGGATTTGTGCAGCAGAAAACATCCTCGGACTGGGCTTGGCGGAAGGGAGTTGTGCTGATGGATAGCTCTTCTTAGTTCCCTTCTGCTTAGACTTCCCTGTGTCTGCTGTCAAGGAAAACAGCATGTTTTATTGCTCAGGCAGGAGCCTCCAGTCTCTCATGTGGTCTGGTTTAGCTTCCACAGCTTGAGGAGCCTCCTCAAACGTTTCCATCGCATCTTGCCCCTGCAAAGGAGACGCCACCTGAGTCCCTTAGGACTAGGCCAGTTTGGGTGTGCTGTGGGTATTCACCTCTGTGTGGCGTGCAGAGTACAGCAAGGTCACCTGGTGGCTGCCAGGGGGAGCGTGAAACTGGTTGGTGCTGAGCCATGAACATCTTCTGAGACTGGGTTGTCTCTGGTCTGGAAACGGCCACTCAGGTTCAAGAAGGCCAGCGTTGGCCGGTGGGTTCTGAGAAGCGCTCGGTCTGGCTGTCACCTTCCATGAGCCCCAAAGTTTGAAATAAAAGCCTTGGACAAGCCTTACACCCAGATACTGTACTGGGTAGAGGGGACTGGTCAGATGTCTGCAGGACAGAGTTATCAGCTGATATCCATGCGCTCCTCACTGCAGCTACAGCAGGTATCCCCGTCTAGGGCTGTAGCCGTGTACCATCATCAAAGGCATGCCTTCGACCTGCCTCCTCATCACTGTCTGGAGAAGGATGAGGGAAAGTAAGTAGAACCTGATTTCTACTTGCCCCAGCCTCAAATGTGCACATGTGGCTCCACCACCGGTGCTGTGCGGGTGCCCCGTGCAGCGATGGAGCTCTGATGCTGTTTGTCAGGAGGAGAGCACAGGGCAGAGGTAGGGAGCTGGAGCTGGAGGGCAGGCAAAAACTCCTGGGCAGTGGAAAGGTAGCGGGAAGGGATCAGAGAGTGGGGGCTGCCTTGGTCCTTCCTACTGAGGAACAATCAGCAAATCTTACCTGTGGTCCTGAATAGCTCAAAGCCTCGACTGGTCGCTTCAAAAGTCCTTCTTGCAGCCCTCAGCGTCCGGAGGACTCAAGCTCATGATACTTCCAGATTTCTTTTGCCAGAGAGGGACTTGTTGTGACCCTCTCCCGAGGGCCCCGGCCTCAGGAGGTGAAGATTGCCGAGCCTGATGTCAGCCGTATCCGAAGTGGGTTTTGTTTAACGGCCTCCGCTGCTGTTTATATTTTGTAATGCGCTGCGGCTGGCTTTTGTTGCCATTAAAACTTCATTTGTTTGGAGGATCTTTTCAACAAACTGAAATCCAATAAATCATGAGTAAAATATTTATTATTTCAACTGGATAAGAAGGGGAGGGAGGAGTGGACAAATTTGTATTCCTTCAGCAGCATGTTAAATGGGAGACCGTGGGGACACGTTAGCCACAGGAGCCTGTCCCCAGAAGAACGATTAGTTGGCTGGACAGGGCCAGCTGAGTGACAGCTTCACTTTGGAAGCAGACGCGGAGCAGAAATACTCGGAGCGCTCCAGCTTTATCCTGTCTACCCATGTAATCACATCCGCAGATGATGGTAGGGAGCTCAGGGCTTCTGGATTAAAACTGTCAAAAATACAAGCCTCTAATGCTCGAGCTGGAAATTCTGGGCTAATAAACTGGTGCCGTTTATGTTGGTGGCAAAGCTGCTGTTGTCTGAGGTCGGGGTTTCACTCCAGGTCTGCTTTAGTTCGCAGGCCGTAGCAGACTCCACACTCTTCGTCCTGCTGTAGGGTATGTTGCACTAGCTTGTGGCGGGACAAATGGCACGGAGATCTGGAGCAGGATGTGGAAAATGTCATCACCAGCATCATTACATTAGAGCTGCCTGGCTTTTTTTGTTTGTTGAACAGCGAACTCAATTAAAACTGGTGTGGGATTTAGAGCTGTTCGTGCACTTCTGCGTTCAGCCAATGGCTCTGGCTGAAAAGGCAGAGGCACAGAGGGGAAAGTCAGTCTGATTTCAACATCTAAAACACAGAATATGTTGCCTATTCACTTGGAAATGATGTTTATTTTATAAAATGGCATTTTTCAATGCCAGAGACACCAAATAATTTACTTTTTGGGCTGACCTGAACAGAAATGGTTCTGAAATCTGTCCGTGGGACTAAGGCAAAATTTGTGTATCATCTACTGGGAAATTCTGTGCACAGGTGTGGAGCGTGGATCCGAACATTTATAGCTTGTATATTTGGATGTAGCAGGCTCCATAATAAAATGGATACATGTATGTAATATTTCTAGGGAGAACTGTTGCAACTATGACAGAATCTGTCTTTTTAGTGAGGAAAATGCCTTTCTGTGCCTGTAAACCAGACCCTGGCTGAAACCAGCTCCAAAATACACTAACAGGGAGCTGGCCTGCAGTTTTTCACATTAAATCCCATTCCCTCAACCTGTTCTGCTGCACCATAGCTTCTACCCCACACAGTCCCCAAAGCCATCTCCTTCACTACTAAGGCCTCTAGATGCTACTATAATACCATAAAAATGTAGAATCGTAGATAAAATAAGTTAGTGTCCCATCTGTTAAAAACAGGACGTGCGGCAACCCTTCCCAGTGAGTCATCTGTTCAGCATTCTCAAGTCTTTGAGACCTCTGCACTCACCAGGGAGCTCTGACATTTACCAATGTTATCTTTCTTATTTCAGTTTTGGCACCTTCTTCCTTTCCTCAGAGACTGTGCTGGGCAGAAACCACGTGAAATGAGCAGCAGACATCATCTGTCATTTTTCTGAAAGGTTACTGGGCTTAAGTGTGTTGTTTGGCCGCAGATGGTGGTAACTTCACCAGAAAAACAACAAAAAAAATAGAGTGAAAAAAATGTTAACTGGGCTGGCTTTTACTTGAGGGGTCCATTTGCTGAAAGGAAAGAGTAATCCTTATTCATACTGACTTTTGGGATGACTAAACCCTCAAGAATCAGATCAGAAAACGTTACAAAACACTTTTCCTACTATCATTTGCAGTGAATCAGCACTAAAGGAGTCACCCCTTTGGCAGCATTCCCATCGGGGTCAACAGAGCCAGGGTTTCACCCCTGGAAGTCCTGCACAGCAGCAGGGGCTCTCCGGCAGCCTGCATCCATCCGCTTTCACTTCTGTGGGCAGCTGTGAGTCCACTTGCAGTGTTTCGTAACACAGGAACAAAGAGGTTATTTAATGAACACGCAGGAGGAAGAGTTTTAAAGCAGGTCAGCGTAAATACTTGCCGCACAATAGTGTCAACACCTGGCTTTTTATCCCTGGTAGGCGTCAAAGTACTGTACAGGAGTGGTCAGCACTGGTATCTCTGTTTAGCAAAGAGACAAAGAAAGGTAGCACTACCTGTTCCAGGTCACCAAGCAGGCAGACAATGGCAGAGACAGAGTGGAAAATATCCCCCTACACTACGCAGTGGCTTCTGGTAAAAATGAAAATGCCTTTATGTTAGGGAGCTCATTGCTCCAGGTCAGCGTGACGCCAAGAGCTCAGTGGCTTTGACTGCATGGAGAACAAGCACACAACACCGGCAGTTTTAAAGAAGAGCTCGGGTCAGACAGCAGCTCCCGGTGTTGTACGGATCTGTCTGATGCCAGAGAACAAGAGGGTCTCGGGCTGGGTAACACGTTTCATTTTAATGATGCTGCAGGGCGCAGAGCTGGTTTGTGGCAGTCAGGGTGTGCTTGAAATCCCTGCTGGCTGTCTTGAGTCGTCAGTGGTCCACGTAGAAGGGGAGCTGTCATTTGGCAAGTGTACTCTCTTTGAGGTGAGCAAAGGTGTTATGGGCTGCCACCAGAGATACGTGCACACTAGGGTACAAAACGACCCTGTTTTCCTGAAGTTACTCAGGAATGAGCAACAGAAGGAGCCCAAGCTAAGCATTCTTGTGGGGCCCCAGGGCTCACCCAAAAAAAACCAACCAGGACTCGACACCTTGCACCATACCAGGTCTGAGGCCGTACTTTCAGGTGCATTCAGGGAGGCTTTCACCAACATCCAGGGGTGGTCACGCAGCGAGGGAGACGTTTGTTCTCCGTCTGAGCTGCTCTCCCTGCTCTTACCTCTCGGCGAGGGGAAGGAGCCCCCAGCAGCCTGTTAACCCTTTCCAGACTCACATGGGTGTGCACATGTGGTTTTTAGTGGCATAATTCTTGGCAAGAGGCGCGACCGTAATATTGCTATTGGACCTACGTGCGTGTCTGTTGTTCATCATGTGTAAATTAGATGGACTACCCTGAGCTGGAGAGAGGGAAGCTAATGATTGCCATATTGTTTCCAGCACTCGTCAAGCAAAAGAAGCTGTTTGAACTTTCCCCCAAAGACGCTTCTGCCTCTTGCAGTGATTTTTAGGTTTTGGGTTTCTACCTTGCTGGAATCCTTTTTCGAGGTGATTAATTTCGTAATGATGCTTTTGCTACCTTCTCCTCCCCAGGGGAGTGGGTGAGCAGGGAGGGGAGGAGAGGGACGGGACAGGGAGAAGGAACTTTTCAAAACTAACTCCATGTGCTGCAGTAAAAGGCGTGATAGCTGCTTCTCTTCCTCGCTCCTCTGGTTTCCAGCAAATTCCCATGTGCTTTCAGATATTTCAGTGTGCATTGCTTTTAATTCCTCCTCAATGCACATATTGACATATTTCTTTCCTGTCTATTTCTGTCCTCCCTTACCCAGTAAAACGATCCCAGTAGGAAGGCGCAGGTCCAAATAGAAGGTGGAAGGGAGGAAAGCATCTTTCCCAGTGCTAGGAGCAGACTGATCGATAGCATGTGAATCTGAGGCAAAGATCCTCTCTGGGGTGGAGATCATAGCCTCGTTGTTAGTGTAAGAGCAGGCGAGAAGCTGGAAGAGAGAGTGGTGGCTGTGTCTAGGTGGGACTAATCGTGGTGCTTGTTTTTCCCCAACAATCCGGAGGAAGATGCTGTAGCAGGCATTGTTTTCATCCTACAGGGTATTTCAAGGGCCGTGCTTTGTGACTAAGGGAAAGACTGTATCCCACTACAACTGGCGATTAGAGCTGACTGTGATCAGGGCTGACCTCGATGTTCCTTTTGAAATGTGAACCCAGGTGCACCTTGCTGCATGACCTTGAAGTGGACAGTATGAAACAAACAGCAGAAAAATGAGAGAATCTCCCATGTTGTTTGGATTGTCAGTAATAAATGAGAGGGAATGGAAAAAGCTTTCATTGCTGGCAGGATGATCCCATCATCAGCGTGTTGGCTGGCTGGGGGGCTGATGCTATTGCAGGTTTAGAGGCATTTGGGAGTCTCCTTAAGATTGTCTACTGGCTGCTGGCTGCTAGACTTTTCTCTCAAATATCTCATTTGAGCAAAGTTGGGGGAGAATACAGAATATGCTGCTAGAAGTTCCTAGGACAGCTTGGTTCAAAACAGAAAATTACAAACATACCTCCTGCCTTCAAGTCCATCAAATTAGCAATTAAATCAATTGGAGGGTCCTTTAGTTTGCACAATATGGAAAGCATTCTCAGGAGAGAAGTGTTGGAGGACAGGGTCACGAAAGCCGAGACACTATGTAAGGGGTGCCATAAACACCAGTATCCTGTTCCTCCAAGAAGCTTCTGAAATAAAGTAGGTCACAGCAGAGCTACCACTGTGAAGATTTCAGCAAGGACCTCTGTTCTTTAAATTGCAGCGTGTTTTGAAACCTATCACAAGAGATGGCAGTTGTCTGAGTGGGTTTTCAGATTTTTGGTGTCATTGTTTAATTCTATTAATATGCCTTGCAAAGATAAAATGGGCCAAGGCTCAAAACTGGTAAATCCAAATGGAGGCAAAGACGGCAGGGAGAGATGAAAAGCACTGTGGAAAGAACCACATGAAGGGAAGAAGTGGACAACACTGGAGGCAACTGTAATATGGTCTGACAGCTTAGGTGGGTAAAGCATGTGCTTGGAGGGGCCATGGATTTCCTGGCTTCACAGGAGAATGTGAAGACAACATCACTCAAAGCCTTCTCTCCTTCAGGGCTCTATTCTCTCCCCACTGTACTGACGGATCCTTTTCTGCCGTGTGTATTTTTCTTTCAACCAAATCAGAAAAGTACTGAAAACTGGCAAGGCAGCTCAGAACAGTAAGAGATCTTGTTCAAAATCTTTCTTCCTTCACAAGTTGTTGGGACATGCTGTAACATATGATTAGAGATAAAAATGGCATTTTCTCTCAAAGGTAACAAAATATTTCCATGGCCGACCAACCGTACTGCAGCTGGCCTGGCAGGTCCTGAAACCAACTTTTTTGTAGTTCTCTCCAGAGAACCAATTAGCTCGAATACTGGCATAGCTAGCACGATAACCTTGACTTACTTGCTGTTAATGCAAGAAGGGCTTGAATAAAAGCCGTAGGCTATATTATTCATCTCAGAGGCTATATACTGCAGTCTTCCCATTATTTAGCCCAAGAGCCAGACCTGTTTATGAATCCGTCCTCACCCCTGCAAGACAGTACAGCCCCTTGGCAGACTCTTACAAATTTCGGTGGGAAATGGCCACAACAGGCTGACTTCCAGAAGTCATTCCTTAGGGCAATTCTTCCAGCAGGAGCATCTGCTTTATAAACGTAACTCGTGTTAGGATCTCGTGGGCAGTAAAGTCATTGTTATTTCATACTCCTCTGTTCTTCCTCAGCCTGGCTATTTGCTTTTCAGAGATGTTGCAAGTGCATTTCCCTCAGTGGGTGTTTTTGTAGAGTTATGTCCCTCTGAGGGTAGAAACACCAAGCATTTTGCTTTCATGGATCAGGACGCAGAGAGTGCCCAGAGACAAGGACAGATGATTGCGTGGAGAACAGCTGTGCTGCTGAGGAAGTACCAAGCTTTTAGCTCTTCTGAGGGAGGAATCATTTGGCTTCCCTTCTGAGTACTTCAAAAGTAGAGAGTAGAGAAGAGTGGTTTGCTGTAACCTCACTAAATTAGTCAGCCCCATGTAACTACATCAGTGTGTGGGATCTCTTCTACCGTTCTCACTGTGGGCAAGTTGTTTACTGGCAAATATCCTTGAACCTCATCAGAAAGCTTTGAACAGGCCTGTCTGTCCTTTGGGTACCAGTGAGACAATTTGTAGATGGAGCCAGTGGCTTCTGAACAGAAATCAATAAGGTAAGGTCTCTCTCCTGGCCTCATGGAAGGCCTTACATCGTGAGCTCATCTGCAGTAATTTCAGATTGGCCTTGCTTCCAGCAGGAGGCTCGACGAGATGACCTCCAGGGGTCTCCCCCAACCTATATTTTTCTGTGATTCTGGGAGCGAATGGTAGCTCAGGACCGCTGCAGCACAGGCTGCTTTTATTTGTGCCTACCGTGAATAGGCACATTGTGTGGGTAACCAAAAGCCCTGGTGGACAAGCCCTGGCAGATTAACTGCAGTGATCTGAGCTTTTACTGCCCTCAGCTATCGTCCTGTGTCTGCCAGGTGATACCGCGCTTGTAGCTGCACGAGGGAAGGTGTGAACTGGAGCAGCTGAGGATGCTCTCATAATTGTCCCCACAAGCTGTGTGTGGTGTGCCAGTCATGTTTTAAGACCGTGGCAGCCAATTGCTCAGGTAAGGGGTGACAGAGCTCTATCTTCATGCAGCCAAGCTTGGAAAATGGAGTCGAAGCAACCTGAGGATGGCTTGAATGTGGAGAAGGGATGCTGCAGTCTTCCATCCCATCTGAATGCTAAACAAAACACAATGTGGCCCCGAACCCAAATCCTCCTGCAGTCTCCCACCTCTGAATATTAGCTTTGAATCAGCTTTGATTTTTATGGCACGGCAGCTGTCAGAAAGTCTAAATGCTAGAATTGCTGCTGTAATAAATCCATCCTTCCAACCCCTTGCTATGGGTCTGCCCATTGGGAGTTTAAGTAACATACTGAGCGGTACCAAAAATACGCAGAGAGAACATTTTGCTTCCTGGAGGTTTCAGCTTGGTTTGGCAGCTCGGTGCTGACTCACGGGCAGGACCTGGGTTTGTGCCGTGGTGTTGCACTGTACTAAAGCAGGGAGGACTGCTGCCTGGGAAGCACAGCTATCGATGTTGCCACAAATGGATGTGAAACCAGGCTGTTACCATCCTAGGTGATTTTTTTTTCCTTGGCAGTGCAAATGCTGTGGCATTCAGCCAGAGGCCAGCTTACAGCAAAGGCAGCTTTCCCATGCCATTAGGTGAAGAAGCAGAGAGGACCCCAAAATGGTCTCAGAGCGCTATAGCGAGCTGAAGATTTCTCTTACTGCTATTTTTGTCCGGTATTCTAATTTTATCTAGTTTCCTTACATAACTTTCAAAGTTGCAGCTGAATAAACTTCCAGGGAAGAGAAATGTTTCTAACAGAGCTCCAACTTTCTCTAGACTTGTGCCCACTCTAAAACCAACCACAAAATGCTTCCAGAGCATCATGTGTGCAGCTGAGGACCTCTGTGCGTGAAGGATAGGGCAGAAGGAGCTCCAAGCCTCCAAACACTCGAATTTGCCCCTCATTCTGCAGATGGCAAGAAGAACTTATTTTCCCCTTGTTGTTTCTGGCAAAAAAACGCAGTGACAGTGATGGAGCAGAGTCAGGTTGGTTTTGCCTAGGTGGGTTTAGCACACCAGGAGCACTCCTGCACCCTGCCTGCCATGCTCCCACCCGTGCTGCTGTCCTGTCCTGCTCCCCCTGCTGCATCTCTGGGCGCTGTCAGCAGACGAAGGCAGGGCCAGCTCCACCGCTGCCCCACGCAGATGGCTGCCCTGGGCAGACTTTTGGTGCTGGGAGTGTCAGGGTGTAACGAAAGCTAGCCGTGCTCTGGCTTTTCTCTGCTGTCAGTGGCCGTATGAGGCGGATCACGAGTGAGCAGAGTGCCGAGGCTTTCCTAACGCTCTCCGGGGAGCAGGTGGGTCCCTGGCTGCTGCAGGATATGGCCTGAGAAAGGCTACCTTTCCTTTTCCCAATTCCCTCTCTGCGTTTACATCTGCAGGAAGAAAATCACTCGAATCCAGGCCAGATGTCTTCTCCAGCCCCTCCCTGCATCGAGATGGGAAACGTTCGCTGCGGCGTTCTAGAAGAGCCAGTATGGGGACTGGCCAAGCGTGAGGGATGGGGAAAGCAAAGGCGTGAAGAGATGCAAATACAAACAAAATGAACGTAACTTTGAACAGGAAAAATGGCTGGAAAGGCAATGCACCTGCACGCCTGTACCTATTTTTCCTTTTTTTTTTTTTTCAGAACGGAGGGCAGACTGTCTGAGGGGGGCATTTGCAAGAAATTTTGCTGGTCAAACTTTTATTTTTAGCAGTTGAGGAAGGATATTAGTGAAAATATAAAGCAAAAATCACAAGAATCATGAATTGGAGTGTTCTCTAGCTGTCTGTCTATCCCCAAAACAGAGGCTACATTTGGGTGATAGTTCAGGGGCTGCTTTATGCCAAAGGCATAAATTTGGCCAATGCACTCCAATAACTAATGACCAGATGAAAAGTCCAGCGAAGCCAGTGGGAGGCTTTCCATTGGTTTCTTTAGAATTTGGATGACTTTTATAGGCAAAATAACACGCAAGGATAATCAACATTTGCCCCTTCTTGGAAACGCGTCGGCCCAAAGGGGCTGTGGTTTTGTATTTGTTGTTGCATCTGACTTTGACACCCTGTGAGGAGGGCCCAGATCATCGGAACGTGATGCGGCAATGTTTGCGATCTTGGACGTGGAATTGTTTATCGAACAATGACGGACTGCAGCACATCGCTTCTAATAACGATAAGGAAAGGTTTATGCAAGCGCACATCTGCACTTGGCTGGGTACAAAGCGCATTAATAATGTCATGCTCCTGATTAGCCATAAATTTCTCCAAAGCACTTGCTGAAATAGGAGAGCCCACGGTGACTGACTTCTGCTGCACAGCTTGTATTGTTTCCACTGCTCCGAACGTGGTGCTCAGCAATGAAATATAGCCCCATAGGATTGCCGGTCCTTTTGCTTCCACTCTGTTTCTGTTACACTGCTTTACTGTCTTGATGCTGCTTGGACTCTGCCAAGAACTGGGATTTTTTTCAGCCCTCTATAGATACGTGAGAGATGTTTTCCTACAATCTCCTGTTCTCAAAGCCCTGGGTCTTCCTTGTCATGTCACGACCTGCAGCATCTCTGCCTGGTGAAGCACACTAACAATGTTTAAGACTTCAGCAGCAAACAAAGGCAGGTTTTTCTCACTGTCACCGCGCTAGGTCTCCCCGTGGTTGTAATGGAGATTTCAACAGCTCTTGTGATGTATAATCCAGAGAGGTTTTATGTGTAAAACGTCTCTCTGAAGACCAACAGTAATTTCCTCGGGGCCAGAGGTAACAAAGGCTTCTTGCAAGGAATTCTAAAATTATAAACTGGGCACTGGTATTAGATCTTGCGCTAGGAATGTAATTGCAAAATACATACAGCTATTCCCTGTTGTGTCCTTGTATCTAGATTATTTCATTTTTCACCTATATTTTTTTCATGGTCTCCAAGTCTCCTGGTACCTCCCAGATTTTGTAGGAGGCCTAAAACATGGCCAGGTCTTATGACAGAAGGAAATGGGGAGCAAAGAGCAGTGATGGCTCAAAGTATTCTTCCCTTTATAAAGTATATTTACTTACCCTGAATGCAGGGTCATAGCTAGTCTGACATAACACTAATATAAGCTGACTCTCTGCCTTTTCCAGAGTTTTCTTATGATCCCAAATATGATTCCTGCACAGTGAAAAGAAGAAAGCATCATTTCTGCTTGAATGTGCCATGCCATTTATTGAAGCAAGTCCGATACAGCTACAGCTAATTCTAACTTTGACCTCTGAGATCTGAAGAGTGCCCCGAAGAGTCTTTTGGGGTGGGAGGTGCACCATGAGCAGAACCTGCTGCCTTCTGGGGAGAAGAAATGGGACAGTGAGTATCATGGCAGTGTTTGGAAGCAGGGGGTGAACCAACATACTGTGCATCAATTCTTTATTCCTGCAGAAGACTCAGGAAGCAGCCGGTGGTATGTGCAGCCCTGTCTGCGTTTGAAAGGAAAACTCAGAGCTCCTCTGTATGAATTAGAGCAGTCAGAGGGAAACTATCAGCTAAATCTGCGAATGAACCGAGGATCACAGACAGTCCCCCACAGCTCCTGTTCAGCAGCACTGTATATTATTTTAAGGGAGCCTTATGCAAGAATTATGCTGCATTCTGAAAGAGGAGATTGTTTTACCTAATTGATGTGGGAAGGTCCTCACATTACAGACCTTCCTGCTTATATTAGTACATTCTAGGGTTCATCCTGCTGCAGTTACCCTGTGCTGTATGACAGGCAGGATCCATGGCAGATATATCCACAGCCAGAGCCTGCTTTTGCAACAGAAGTCTCTTGCCAGCGAGCCGGAGCTATTTCAGCCTTCTCATTACAGCTGAATGCAATTAATAGCTACTGGGTTTTGCTCTGGAAAAGATGTGGGGGGGACAGGTCAGCATGTCCTGGAGCTGAAAGTCACTGCAGGGCCCCAGAACAGGTACAGCTCCAGACGGAGGCTGTGGAAATGGGATGGGCAGAGCAATCCTGGCTGTGTTCTTGGAAGACTGAGCCTCGTCCTGCTCTTCCACGACAAAGCGACCTGCTTGCCAGCGAGATGGATGGGAAGAGGCAAATTTCCTATGCAGGAAACGGAGTGACCCAACCAAAACTATTAACAGCAAAGATGAAATATTGGTGTCCTGAAATTCCCACTCGTGTGTCTTCTAGTCCCAGCTGCATGCCTGTGTTCCTGAGAGAACTCCAGCCACTTGTGTCACTGGGGGGTCAGCCCTGTCACTGCCGGGGGGGGACCACAGCATGCCACAGGACATGTAGTCCACCACCCTCCTCATCCACTGAGAAAACAGGGGTGTGAGGCACAAGGTACGCTACCCACAAGGCAGGAATGACACTCTGGCTTTGAAATGTTTTTAATTTGCCTCAAAAAATGTTATTTTGAGGAGGAAGAGGAGTTTCAGAATGGCTTTCTGACGCACTGTGCTTGGACGCTGAGGTCGGTGCATGTCCGTGCAGGGCGCACGGCACTCCTCAGGCCGGGCTCTGGCAAGGCCATGCTATATTTAAATGCATTCTGGTGCTGCGAGACTAAAGGGCCTCCAGAGTTGTAACTTCCTAAGGGCTATTCTGCAGATTCCTTCCTCCTTTTTTAATTTTTTTTTTGTTTTGTTTTCCTTTAGAGGAAACTCTCAATCTTCCTAGGAAATACTCCTTTGTTTATGGCATGAAAAAACCTGTGCTCTCCTGGCTGGGAGCGGGGAAGAGGCAATAGGACGAATTGCCACTTGTGAGTTTTGATACAACCAAGCGTGTCTTAAATAAACACTTGTTTATTTTTCTACCTTTCTGTTCAATTGCCTCGCTGCCAACATGGAAGGTAAAAGTATCCAGTTCAAAGAAGGCAACTGCGAGCGGAGGCTGACATCCTGTCGTAAATATAGAACTGGCCTCGTGACAATGCCCTGCTCACAAACAATGGGAGCGGGGCTGGGAGAAAGAAATTTATGAATTAACACAGCCCAGGCGAATGATTAACAGCTGATGGAGGAACAGAGCTGCGGGCACGCCTGCCTGCCCTCCGGGTGCTTCGGAGCGGGGCCGTGCCCTGCACAGAGCTGTGCGGTCTCTGCCTCGCTCGTGTGCCATCAGTGACGCCCCTGGGATCCCCTGAATCCCTGCCCTTGGGATGGCCCTGGACAAAATCCCGGTGGGCCAGGCGGTGCCCACCTCCATCGAGCTGCACTGCAGACCTGTATCCACAAGCAGGAGGAGAGCCCCAAGCATTTCCAAGAGAGAAACGAGAAGCTTTTGAAGGAATGGAGCCCCAGGTTGACTAGGGACCTTACTGGTGCTTTCTGTGATACCTGAGAAAACCTGCAATGGCTTTTAGGAACCAGACTGTGGCTGTCAGTTGTTCCTGGCTCTGGCTGGGGCTCCCACCTGGCAGAAGTCACCAGCTCGTGTCCTCACCAAGGAGGAGCAGGCAGGGGGGAGTCAGGAGATGTGGGTGTCTGTGGCTAGTCTTTGCATTTACAACACGCTCGTGGGAAGGGAAGCGTCAGTCCTGGTTTGGGAAGGGATGAACCAGGGCCCAGGCACAGTGACTTTTTTGAGACTTCTTGGGAACTGGTGGCTAAAGTGGGCACACTTAAAGTTTAGTGAGCCAGCAGACCTGTGTCTGCAGCAGCAGCACGCGCCTGACACTCGTTTATCTTACCGAGCACACGGAGCATGGCATCCCGAGGCTGAAGCACTGGGTTTTCTTCTTTTCTCCTTCTGTACAGCACAGGGTGTGCCCCGTTTGACCTAAATATTTGTGAAGTTACATCCTTGGGACAGGCTGACAAAAGGTTATAAACTCATTTGTTTTCATCTTTTCCTAAGTCGGGCGGGCTGCAGAGGCAGGACATCTGCCTCGCGCGGGGTCCCTCGCACCTTCCTCTGACGCATCTGCTGCTGGCCACCGTCTGAGACAGGATACCGGGCGAGACGGGCCACGGACCTGGTCCACCCGAGCAATTCCTGCTTCCTCGACACCTCCCGTGGGCCCCGGAGGCACCTTTTGGGGTTAGGAAGCAAATAGTGTGACTGGAGATCAGGTGTCAGTTCTGCAGCAGAAGGGCTCTTTACGCTCATGGGCTTGATCCTCAGCTTTGTGAACCCACGTGAATTAGCTCAGTGTGATGGGATTGGGGTTTTCCCCCTGAAATTGGTGCTGTTAGGTTGCTTTGTACCTGAACCGTTAGCTGTGCTCTTCTCGTTTTGGAGGAAAATGGGAAAGTTTTGAATGTTAGTGGAAGGGAACCAGGCAGTTTAATCCCAGGGGTGATGCGTGTGTGCATAACAACACCGGTTTTTACCCTATCCCCAGCACTGTTTGACACCGCCTGCATTTGATTATGGCTGTGGTGCTGTTATTTCTTTCAGCAGCAGAAAATAGTGAGGTGCACTCTCAGTATTTGAGCATCAGGCGGAGAGGAAGGGATTTCCCCACTCCGCTGTTGACTTTGACATTTTTGTCGAATATTTCTGTTTCGGGGCTGCAGTCCCTTTGTGCTTGGCTTTAATTGTACACTACTCCCTAGCATATTTAGAGAGCTCACTCGTGCTGCCCTACCAAGCAATCTCTCTTCCAGGAGAGGTGCACAAATCTGCAGCCGGCAGTTTTGGAATCAGCACACAGCCTCCATGAGACATCCCGGCCGGCTGGACATTGAAGTGCCTGCTCTGAGCAGGCACTGCCCTGCCTCAGCCTGCACAAGCTCCACTCCCTTCTCTCGTGCCATTTCTTTGGTGCCCGGACCACCTTGGCTCATTCCCCACGGTCAGCGCCTTGTCCTGGGGAGCCCAAAGCTGGGAGCAGTACCCAGCCTCAGCCCTGTGCGTGCTGAACGCAAGGGAAGAGCCATTTCCCTCACCTTGCTGGCTGTGCTCTTGCTGTTGCAGCCCAGTATGGAGCTAGATTTTGCCCCTGGAAGGGCACACTGCTGGCTGAGGCTCAGCTTCCTATAATGGAATAAATATCCTTCTCTCTCACTGGCAATACGATGTACAAAATGTCCCTGTCTGACCCCGAATGAATCTTTGAGTCTCTGCGTGCGGGCAGTAGGGCCAGATGAGGGCTTGAGCAATCCTGTAGAGCTTCTCTTTTCTGCACAGTTTCACCTTGCATCCAGTTTTTGAATGACTCTGTTGAAGCCTTGCTTTCGGTGTGTGTAAGCTTACAGCAAAGCGAGCAGCAACAGCAGAAATGTGTCTGTTCAGTGAAATTACTTTCCCAGTATCTTCTGTGCCCTGAACACTGGTTCAGGCTTTGGGCAATACAAAGCTCTGGGAGAGGTTTCAAGGGAAAATTCACGTGTAGCGCTGTTTCGTGATATCTGAAGTCAGACTCTTCTTGACCACTTCGCTTCCTACTGCAAATGCACAACAGGAACGCAGCCAGAGCAAGCAGTGAACAGGCTGAAAAGCTCTCGTGTGAAAGCTTTTGTCCCCAAGGAGATTCTCCCCAGAGAACCTAAGTGTTGATAATTGCTTGAAAAATACATTATTTGCATTGCCTAGAACAGGTGAGGAATGCAGGGGGAGCTGATTGCTAGGAGGAAAAGAAGGATGAGTGGGGACCACCGAAGCTTTATAGCTATGTCCTGAATCTGCAGCTGCGAGTCTGCAGACCGTGGCTTAGGGTCTGGTGGGACCTGAGGCACTGGGCAGCTCAGCAGGAGCACGGGTGGGAGGCAGCAGCACAGCAAGACACTTTGCTCTGTGTTTAGGAAGGCCCTTTTTGGGTTGTCCCATGGCCGTTCATGTCATTTGCCATGTTTCCTCCATGGCCATAGCCCCGCATGTGCTGTAGCGGCGCCCTACTGTCGCGTCTGTCGGTACCCCAAATGGGGTCCCAGCACCCATCCCCACCCACCCCGTGGGGCCCGTGACCCCATCAGGGCCCTGCTGTGACCTCAGATCACCTACGGCAGCGGGAGCAGGAGGCTGTGAGTATGAGCCAGGGTCACCAGGTGGCTCTCGGCCCAAGCCCTGAACTTTTGGCCCACGCCAAGGGGAAGGTGGATAACCTGGGGGTTGCGAGAAGCCTGAGAATCTAGCAGCATTCCTGTATCCAGACTAGGTGGGGCAGCGACAAGGGGATATTAGCTCTCCCTAGCAGTCAGTGTCTGAAACTTCCTTGTATTGTTTGCCCATTGGTAAGAGTTTCCCCCCCCCCCTAAAAATAGCTTTTTGTTTGTAAGTTCACTTTGCATTCAAGCTTCCTCTCTTGGTTTTCTCAAGAGGTTCCTTGGTATCTTTAAATTTGCTTCAACCACAGGAACAAAAGGCTGCAAAATTCTCACTGCGTTAAGATGGGGAGGTTTTCACCTCGGAAGGAGAGAGGGGGAGACAGTTTTTCGTACATTCTTATATTTAGTTCAGGTTTGACTGGCAAGAGCAAGCATCACGCTCAGCCTTTGTTCCGTTTACCCAGTAAGAGCAGAAAGGGAATGCATTGTCCTCCCGGGATCCCAGGGAATAGTTGGCAGCGATACCACACAGCTAAAAAAGTTGTTCTCAGAACTAATCGAGCAACCACCAAGCATCAGCAATCACTGTGCTCTTAGCTCTAGCCCTTGGCAGCTGTTATCTGGACCAGATGTTGTCTTAAGTAGAAGGGAGATGCTGTGCTCTGGGGCAGAGGGATATTTTTTTTCTTCCTGACATTGTTGCTCGATTGATTTCTTTTTAAAATAATGCCTTGTAGAACATTAATAAATAGCTGTTTATTTTGACAGCAGTGTCAAGAGCATGCTAATGTGTTATTGTTTGTACTGTGGACACTTAAGACATATAAAGGGAGTTTGTGTTGCTGGTTCCAGGGAAGCAGGAGGGTTTTGCTAGTGGTGGATCCAGTCCAGAGAATGTGCATTACATATGGGTGTTTATATCTCGCTCCGTCTGTAAGAGTTCATTTGGTTGATGAAAGATTGTTTGCTAGCACTCTAGGAGCTGGCAGGATGGTATTTATACCATTGTCAACTCTGATAAAAGTTTCAGATGTTACAAAAGCTCTCAGCCTAGATCAGAAAAAAAAACCAATTAAATAAAACTCAATTTCTTCTAAATTCTTTTGTGTCCAAAAGTGATCTGCCTCGTGGGCCTTTGAATCTGGGCTGATCTACTCGGTATCTATTGCAGTGAATCTGATCTGAAACCAGCCAGTTTTGTATGAGATCTCAGTCTAGCTGCAGCCGCGTGGAGCTTAGCATGGGGTGGTGCGTTGGGTATAGCAGCTCGTGCAGTACTTGCTGGTGGTATACAGCACCTTGTGCTTCCTGCAGGTAGATCCCGAAACTCAAATCCTGTGTGCAAGGGTAAAATTAGAGGGCTAGAGAAGCCCTCTTCAAATGTCTGCTCCTTCTTCTCCCAGCTGTGGAGCTCTGCCCACATCAGCCCTGCTTCGCAGTGGTGATGGAGGTGCTGCAGCCTTCCCAGGGTGTCCGTCGCAAAATTGTACCTAGGGAACTGCCTGGGAAGTTCCCTCTAAGGTACAGGTGGAACCTTTCTGGCTTTGGTTTACTTACCCAAACTCTAGGGGATGTGATGCTGCTGCACCTTGTGGAAAGTGTGGAATGCTCTGGTCTTTTGGAGTGCTAGCGAACAGGGCGGTGCAACCACCCCTAGGTGCAACACCTCTATTTCAGTATGTGCGATATCCTGCGTGGGAAGGGAAATTTGATCTGTGAAACAGAGCCCTTTATTCATGCAATAAAAGTCATGAAGACATGTGAATACCAGCTCCTTGGTGAAGGAAGATATTCTCAAATCGACGCTCCTGCTGGGGCTGGTGCACGGTGCGTGCCCGAATCATCTTCACCGCTCTGAGGCTGCACCCAAGGATACCATACCCCGCTTTACAGCAATAGGACAGGTTGGCTTCCTTTGCCTTTGTACCACATTCTGCACTGAAACAATAATTCCTATGGAAAGGTCATGGAACTGAGTCCTGCTGCAAGACGTATCAACAAGTGGGCATATTACGCATGAAATGTTAGCGCTCGTACGTGTGAGAATGTTGCTTGAGACAGCAGCTGAATTTATGTAGTGTTAGTAATAGGTGGATACATTTTCCGCTAGCAACGACTATAATAAAATCAGATTACAACAGAAACTAAATGCTAAAGTGAATCATAAAAATAAAATAGAAATGAAGTGCTGGTGGACTCCCATCTAAATCAGATTCAATTAAAGAAAGAGTTGAGGCCAAAATTGCACTTGGAGCGATTGTGAAGGACGGGCCCATAATGTCATCTCTGAGTCACCCTTCAAGTGAATTACTGGTCCTTGGAGGCGACCATTTCCCCATGAATTCACGCCGAGGAACGGCTTTTCCAGTTGGTGTTTCTGAATTATTCTGCTCGTCTACGTGTGCAGTCTCAGGTTACTGTGTGCTGTCAGGGGCCGGTGCAAGGCCGGCATCCCTCGCGCCCTTCCAGCGCCGTGAAGTCTGGGTGCTCTGCTGGCCCCGGGACACAGCTCCGCTCCTCAGGCTGTGGACCAAGGGTTTTGCCCAGATAACGACAGAAAAATGGGTGCTGCCGAGGGCAAGTGGTGCTTAGTCCTTCTGGCACACGTGGCTTAGGGATGGGGTGTCTTTGCACTGAGTGTGTATTTGCTGGGGCTCCTACCGGAGCCTTGAAGCGAGTGATTTCTGGCTTCCACAGGAGCCACACCTCATCGTAGCAATGCTTTGAAATACTAATTTTTATTTTGAGGGAATCTGCTAAGAGCTTTTCTTCATGTTCTGATTTGGCATTTTCTTGCAATCGTAGTTGTCTTTGTAATATGTCTGGTCAGGAATTCTCTGATTGGGTTCTTCTAATCAGAAAACGGTAGTCAAGGATGACCTGTCTGTGTTTGCATGAGGGTCGTTCTGGTAAATCCCTCCTGAAATCCTGAAAATGTTTCTGAATGGTTTCAAAAATAGAAAACCTGGGGTCTGGATTTTTTTTACAGTTTTTTCTTGCTTCACTGTTGTCTGTAGCATTAAAACCAGAATGAACATTTCAGCTGATTCACGCCATTTCCCCTCTAGAGATGATCCCTTTGCAAGCATGTTGAAGCTCTGATTTTCCAGTCCGTCTCAGGGCGATAAAGCAATCCCTGACTCTCATCTTGTGTGAGCACAGAGACTTACTGGAGTTGTCTGACAGCTCATTCCGAGTTCCAGTTAGGTGGAGGAAGTCCTTGTCGTAGGGAAGACTCAGCTGGCTACGTTGCCATTTGCCCCGGTATTTTTCGCGTGTTTCTGGCTGTCGTAGTCACAGCAGTTCTGCACGCTTTCAGGCATTTTCTACCCCTGGGACAGAGCAGTGGCCCTCTTTCTGGTAGGAAACCCACCCTTTTCCTTTTAACCCGGCCTTTGTCATGCTGCCTAAAACTGGGTTTGATGGACCTCATCTGGCAGGAGGCCACGGGAGCAAAACCAGGAAAAAATAAAAAGGCTAAAATGTGTTGCACGGGGGTGTCCTGGCTTTACCTGTCCCATGAAGTCTTCAACAACTGCTCGGTTACCAGAGGACAGAAACAGAGGTACAGAAAACAGCAGAGCACTCAGCAGAGCACTCTTGGACCCGTGTCTAGCAAAGGGAGTTCAGTGCAGGGAGCTCTCTGGGCTACATCTGCACCCTGTCGAAGTCAGTGGCCACGAGGCCCAGCTCGTGTGTGCGTGCTGGTGCCCACGCTGCAGTCCCTGGGCTCCATGGAGCGGGGAGGACACCGCTGCCTTCGTTATCCGGCTGTGCAGATGGCTCAGGTCATACCGATCGTCCCAGGGAAGAAAGATGAACTTGCATTTTTCTCTGGTGATGACGGTGATGTCATGGTATGGTAAACAAAGTATTTCATCTTTTCTCTCTTTCTTCGCTCCGTTCCAGGAGCTAGTCAGGGTTTTCTGCCAGAAAGCTGACTTTTCTCCTGGCTGAGGCTTGAGCGCCCATCAGTGCTGAAACATCGCTGGAATGTTCTGTCCTGCAGACACGAGGGAACAGAAACCTCTCCGGAGGAGGAAACGCTAACCCCAAGAGCTGCAGGCTTTGTTTCTGTACCTGTCACAGTTATTTATTATTGCACGCAACTTCTAAATTTATATAGTGCTCCTGAAAACCAGGGCCGAGCTCTGAATAAGAGGAGGAACAGACTCTTCAGCACCTGACTGCTCATTTTGGCCAGCAAACGGGAAGCTCTGTGGTGGAGCGGAAGGTGAAGCCTCCAAAATTACCAGGTCAAGTAGCAACAGCTAGTGATGCTTTTAATTCCCACTGGTACAGCTTTGAAAGCAGCTGTTTTGGGGGCTGAATGTAAAGGCAGTTTGTTTGCAATTAGTTTTTGTTGACTTTGCCAAAATGCCTTGTCCAAACAAAAACGTGTGTGAGTATGTGCATGCACACACAACGTGCATACACACGTGCACACATGCTGACACACACGTGCACGCGTATTCTGGCATAAGCCCACTCCAAAATATAATCCTTCCTCCCCAAGTATTCTGCTGGGGTTTGGGTGTCATGGTTTTTCTCTCTCCTGTCGCAGCCCGACGCTCACGGAAGCTGTGTTTTCTGAGTCCTTTTCCCACCAGTAACACAAACGTCAGAAGTTCTGGGATGAGGGCCAGGTTGGTGCCCCCTGCTCCTGCTGCTTACCCTCTCCTGGCCGGGCTCCCTTGCTTCCTCCTCCTCCTCGCTCCTGCTTTGGAATAAAGTGACTCAGCAGAGCACAGCAGAGAAGGAGCCTGACTCAGAAACAGCCGTCAGCACTCAGGAAAGGGCTCAGACTTCTTGGAACCTCAGTTTAGTATCCTCTAACTATACCTAATACGGCCTTGAATTTGCCTCTTGGTTTTATGGAAGCTGTGTGTAGCATTAGGGTCGGTGCAGCAGGAAGTGGAGTTAGTTGTGGGTCAGATGTGTGTATGGGGAGAGGATGTGGACCTGTAGGACCTCTGCACTGCAGGGTTACGGAAACCTCGAGACCTGTAAATGCGCTGGGAGGTATTTCTGATGTGGTGGTGGTCTCCATCCCACCTACAGAGCCAGCCTGCCTCTGCCTTCATAGCAGTTCTCAGTAACGGGGCGTTTGTGATCAGGGGATCAGGCAGAGAAAAGCTGGCGCCGTGGTGCTTCTTGCAAGGTTATGAGGCAGAGGAGGAATCCAGGAGTTACCAAGGGATAAATCCCAAATACGTGCACATTTCCTCGCTGTGTTTGCTGGCAGCTGCGGATGTGCTGCTATCCATCAGGGAGGTGTGAGAATACCAGAAAGCAGCCCCCCTTCTGAGTCGGATGATTTTGAGATCAGGAATCTTGTTTTCATAAAATTCTCTGAAACTGGCCCCTGACAAGTTCAGTATGGCCAAGAAAACTATGTCTACTTGCACATCTTCACGTCTTCTGCTTCTCAATGTGGAACAGGCATGTTAAAGATGAGGGTTTTGGTCAAAGCCTCTGTGCATTTGTGCGTAGGGTGGAGGAGCTGAAGCTGATTATACCCTACAATGATTTTTCATGTCATACAGCTGCACAGTGGGAAAAAGAAATATATTTCAGGTATATATGACAGGTCTTAATTCATCCTCGGTACCCCTCTTTCGGGTTGGGACAGTGGTTGGAACTGTTGCTGTCAAATTCAGACCTGCTCCAAGCACACAGCTTGGACAGAACGTGTTAATTTACTGATGACTTAGGCCACATCCTAATTGGTTGGTCCAGTCCTAGGTTGGTCTGAGCTCCTTCGGGGCCTTTGGCATTCCCCTGCCCATCAAGCTTTACCGGCTGCAGATGCTGGTGTCAGACCAGGGCTGGCTCTGTTCCGACCGCACCAGCAATTTACACTGCTAGGGAGATATACGGTCCTGGGGATGCTGCGCTGCAGTTTGGTTTGGAGGAGGCTGTTTTAAGGAGCAAAGTGGCTTCTTTTCTGCCTTAAAATAAGCAGAGTTGGGGCAGAATTGCTCCCTGGGAATTACAGTTTGCCCTCGTATTTCCAGAAAGCATGGATATCATGCACGCAGGGTGCAACCCTCTCTGTCACCAGCTCATGTGTAGAGCATGCAATAAATGTTTCCAGATCTGTAGGGCCCACTCCGCCGAAAAGCAACAGTCGAGTGTACAAGGAAACAAGCAATGTGCTTAAGAAAGGGGAACTATTTTCTTGGAATAATGTCATATTCAAGTAAACCCTCCCTTTCAATAGCTCTTAATTACGCAATAGAAAGCTAACGTAGAACAGTCAAGGGCAGTGAGAAAACCATCTACAAGATTTTTCGAGTGGATTGGGCCCTTAAAACTCAAGCTGAAATGTGACCGAGGTGGGAAGTCCAAAAAACTCAGACTGAAGAAAAATCCTGGAATTTATTAATCAAAGCCTTTTTTTTTTTTTTCAGGAAAAAGACAGTTAAAAATATTAAACCATCTTGAATAAAAAAGCCTCTCAGTCAGCCAAAAAAGTGAAATGAACCCTGCGATACTATTTGAAGTATGCAGGTGGTGTGCATAGACACTTGTATTTACCTTTCTACTCTAGTGAGTTCATAAAATAATTAAGAGGTGTGCTAGAAATACTGAGATGAAACATGGCCAATGGATAAAAAACGTTGAAATAGATTTATTTTTTTATTATTAAAAAAAAAAAGAAACAAGAAAGTACAGGAAAGATATGTAAGCAAGGGAATGGTTCCTGTTGAAAACTGATGGGAGCTCCATCATTTGGTTCATTTGAAACTGGACTGCACACATCACTAAAAAAATGCTAAGGGAAACAGCTGTAGGTTTGTTTCTCTAGGGAGGGGCAAGACGATCTAATATATCTTCTTAATTTCATTTCTAATTCCTATGCTTGAAATAATGTAGACAAATCTTGAAATATAACATACAGCGTGCTAATTCCTTCCTTTCTTCCTGTCTAGAGAGAGATGTTGAGTTGAAGGCAATTACCCAACATTTCTGACTATTATTTTTAGCCCGGTTTCCTAAGGAAATGAATCTCATGTGAACACGGTGTCCCTGTGTCCGTCTGCCAGGCCCTTTTCTTTCCTCTTCCCCCAGGAACTTCTTGGCCAAATTTCAACCGAATTTAAGAGAGGGCTGGGGTCTGAAGAGATATTACAGTTCTTCAAGGTTTACGAGTAGGGCTGGCTATAGGGTGCATGTAGCGTCATTAGACAGAGACTGCGTTGAAGCTTTGCTGGTATTTGGCATCTGAAAGTTCGTGGTAAGCTCAGCCTAGGGGTGGGACCCAAGGAAATGGGTGCCCTTCTGGTCAAGGCCAGCCCATGGGTTTGCTCAGACACTGACAGGGACGGGGCTGTACTGGGACCATTTGTCTGGGCTGGAGGAACAGTGCTGGCAGCATCACACAGGTCACAGCCCTGCAGCCGCGTTGGCGTGTCTGCCTCTGCTGCGCTTTCCTTTCCTCTTTTATTGTCTCTTCGGGGTGTGTTGGGGTGAACCGCTGTGACGGGCCTCCACCGCGGGGCCTCAGGGCCTGCACGCAGGCCTGCCCGGCTTTCACAAGGCCTTTTCCCCTAACTCCTCCTTTGAAGTCCCCTCGCCCCACGCCCGAGGAAGCTGATGTCATTGGAGGATGGGAGGCCGTGGCGGCTCCGGCCAGTTCCCACCTTCGGAGGAAGGAAATTCCTTGGGGCAGAGCTGTTTATCTGTTGGCCCCCAGAGAGCCGGACTGAGAAATGATGTGGCTTTCTGAAAGCCGATGATTTTTGGTTCCCCCCTCGCCTCCCCGCGCTCGCTGTGCCTTCATTGTGAGGGTGGCTGCCTGGGGACGCCCCGCTGATTGCAGTGTCAGAAAGCTGAAGCCTGGCGCCTTAATTACTTTTACACCTTGCTTGTGGAATTCGCTCTGCAGAAACACAAAGCGTCGTGCAAGCTCATTTCTGTGAATTGATTAAGGAAGAAAAGCCCAACAAACTATCCCCCCTGGATTAGTGAGGGCAACGAGCCAGTGCGGCTCTGCAAGAAGGAAAAGGTGGGACTTGCTGCTCCAGAGGATGCAAAGGAAGGGGCCCTGGCCACAGCCTTGAAGCCCTGGTGAATGGAGCACTGAAATTGCCTGCTGTGTTGGGGAGGAGAGCGGTGGCAGAGGAGGAAGGATGGGGAGGGTCTCAGACAGGCCTGCCCAAGGATACTTACAGGTTCCTTACCCAAGGCTGCAGAGTATGGCTGAGTACGTCCTTGGGCATCTGCGGCCTACACGAAAAACCAGAGAGACCCTGTTTTGCTGCTAGGTGAAAAGAAACAATTTCTGCCTTCACAGCCCCAAGTGTGGAGTAGCTACAACCTCAGGCAGCCATCTCACAGCCCACTGTGGCCACAACAGGCAGCACCAAAACCCACAGGGTCTGTCCGTAAACCGCACACGAAGCAGAAGCTTGCCATGAGTGCAGGCAGTGGGTCACACTAGGAGCCCAGAAATGGCTGTGTGTTATCGCAGAGCAACCTCTGGCTGGGGATTGTCTCTGACAAGTATCTCGCTTCGCAGCCGAGAGGGCGCGTGTCAGGCAGGAATGTGCTGTCTGACGTCCTGGCCTCCGGTCAGCACAGCCACAGCTTTCCCCCCTCAGTGTACTGTCTCAGTGTCCTTCTAGATATCAAATAGTCTGATCCTTCTTTTAGCCTTCCTCTGTCCCAGGTGAAGTCTTCACAGAATCCAGTGCCGGCGCTCTCCTCTGCAGCAGGAGGAATGTGCTGACACACAGATATCACTGGACTGGCAACCTACGCTGGAAACACGGTTATTCGAGCCAAGAGGTTTCTTTTGCTGGTGTAGTTTATCAGAGCTACCCAAACAAAGTCAGCTATACTGGAAAGAAAAAATATCCCTCCTTTTGTAGCACTGCATCCACACCAGGGCTTTTTGTTGGCGTAGTTCTCTCTCTCGCAGGGATGATGTCTTTGTTCACACTCCTAGCTGACATAATTAGGCTTGCAAAACTTCCAGCCCTAGCAGAAAAGGGGTCAGCTTGCTTCAGGAGCACTTCCACACACCATTGAGAAACGCTGTTGTCCTGAGGTAGTCTGTTACATCTATTTTCCATCAGTGTAAAAGATCTCCCACAGCACAGAGAAAAAAGCAATCTTAAAAGCTTTGTTTTGTCCAGTCATTTTTGTTAATCCATTATACCTGCTCGTGTGCAGACCTTGCTCACAAATTGCCACAGGGTAGAGCTACAGGGCGTTGGTGAAACAAGTACGTGGAATTTGTTTGCGGTTATTCAGGCAGATGAAGAAGCATGGAAAGAGAACACCATGATCCAATAATTGTGCTTGTTTCGATCCACTGATTGTGTATGTTATGTACAAATCAGGACCCATTAGCTGTTGTAAGGAACACTGAATCAATGTGCTTAAATTACACGCTGCCGTTCATCCTGAACGGATTGTACAAGTGGGGACTTTTTGTCCTTCTGCTGAAGTGCAAATACTGCTGAGAAAAAAAGCGGCAGTGGCTGGGAAGACGTGTAGTGGTTCACGTCAGCGAGGGAAGAGCGGCCAGGTCGGGACGGGTGGGTTTGGGAAGGGGGCTGTCACTCGGTGCCTGAGGCAAAAAGTACTGCTGGAGGATGCCATTAATGGTGGCGAACAGACATGATCCCAGGGTGAAAAGCCTGCATATAAGCTGCAGCGTTTGTGGTCTGTGGATAAAGATAGTGTCCTTTCTGGGAAAAGTATCAAGAAGTCACTTTCTGCATAAGAACAGGAGCCCTGGCTGGATGTCCCTTACCAGCTGCATGATTTCAAATTTTCTCTCCAGTCACAACAGTTGGCTCAAATTAGAGCCCTCCAGCCAACTTACAGGATGGCCCAGATCTTAATTCCCGTCCCTTCACTGCTCCTTTCCTTTTGTGTGACCAAGCACCCCACGCAGGCCACCAGCGAGGGCTCTGAGGCCTACCGCCGGCACTCCGTGGTGAGCAGTTTCAAGCCTAGAAGCTATTGCCTCTCTTTGAAGCTGAATCGCCAGCCTTTGTGTACTGAGATAGAGAGATTATTTAGATGATGTGCTACTGGAAGGAAAAAGTTTATTTCCCCCTCCACAGACATAGTTTCAGACTAACTAAATTATGCTCAGCATGGGTATTTAGGCTCGGTTCTGCAATATAGCATTGCACCCTGAGGTATGGTGCCTCCCAGTTTGTTGTGATATTAATCTTGGAAGCAAAACAAAATCCTTTACAAAAGATCAATTTAGTGCATCTCCTTTGTCTTGGCAGAAGACAAATTGGAGCTGCAACATCTGTTTTTTTGAAGAGATAGTACTTTTCCACTCTTGGTTTTCTCTGGCAGCTGCATGCTGCCTGAAAGGCTGAAGTGAAGTACTTGTCAGTGGTACCTCTGACACTGAGCAGGATAATGGGCCTTAGAGATGAGCTTAGTATTTCAAAGCACTGGGCAGATTTTAATTATCTTTGCAATTATTGCCCTTAGCCCACCAAGTCGTGCGGATAAGCCACGGGGAGAAATACCGTATCACGCGAACACTTTCATTTAGGGAAAAAAAAAGGATCGTTAGAAGTACTGACTGAAAGAAGAATCCCAAAAAAGTCAGATGGGAAATGAAACTTGAATGCTCAGTAGGGATGGGAATTAATCACAGGGGGAAAAATACCAAGGGATGTGCTGGCTTTTCTCCATCTCTTGATGTTTTCAGATGAAGATAAGTTGTTCTTCTGTAAGAGATGGAGAGATATATATTGGTCAAACATAAGCAATTGGCCTCGATTCAGGCACAACTGAGTGAAATTAAAGGTTTTTGATATAGAGAAGCCAGACCAGACTCTTCTTTGTAGAGCCTTAAGCTCTATAAATCCATGATGTTAACTATTTTCCCTTCTTTATCTAAGGAAAATCCCAAACTGGCAGGTGATACAAGCTGCCCAAGGCCATATAAGAAATTAATGGCAGAATCAGGAATATAATTCAAGAGTTCCTGGCTTTCTGCCCAGTTCTGCAGTCATGCAGCCCTGCGAGATGCTGGCGCTGCAGGGGAGAGGCCGAACCACTTGCTGTCTCTCCCCAGCCACAGCTGCCCGCCATGCCCCTCGCTTGGTGCTGCTGCCATGGCCCGGCACCTGCAGGCAGAATTTCCATCGGTGTTCGGGCTCCTGGGGTGCTCATGTGGCTGCCTGGCTCCGAAGGCTGGAGCAGGGACCTCAGCCCCACCTTTGTGCTGGGCAGCGTAGGCAGATCTCCCCACAGGGTGACTGCCTGATGTCCTCAGGGCACTTGTATGCTTGTCTAGAGGAATTCAGGAACAGGCAAAGACTGTGGCCAGGATGAAGGGCTGCTGCTGGGGACAGTGAACATGCACCCGAAGGGCTGAAGGTCTCCCTGTGTAGGTTTGGATATGGCCAAGCTGGAGTCCTGATGCAAAAAAGGAAGAAGGGGCTGAGGGCTGAGAGCCCCAATGTCAGCAAAATGGTTGAGTATATCCTTCAAAATGCATCTTGCTGAATCCCATTAAACACATTCTTCATGCTACACAGGGACTAAGAGCTTAGCTGAACCAGGGGTTGCCTAAGTGGAGGGCTGTACGTCATTTAAGGTATTATTTTTAAAAAGTCACCTGCAATAGAGTAGATAAGATCAGCTGTTTCCTCATTGTACCTAGGAAATATTTTTATTCCATATAGAAATAAAATTTCAAATGTGAGAAGAGGTCCACCAGGAAACAGCGCATCAGGAAATTAGACAGACAGGGTATTTTTGTACTTGTGAGATGATTTGGTACATTAATAGCTATCTGGCAGCCCAAGTGTGTCTTGGTGCCATTGGGCCTGGTGACTGTTGTCTCTCTGATGCTTCTGCCAGAAGGCTGTCTGCTTGGGGTGAGTGGGGAGGACTGGACCCATAAGAGAGCAGCGTAAAGATGAGCCGTGCCCAAGGTTTGCCTCTGCTGGGACATCAGTTCAGTGTGGCCACCTCACTTAGCTGCTGTGCTGCTTTCTGGGACGTGACTACCATGTTTTAATTCCGGGATGGAGACATTTCAGCAGAAATCGATCTGGATGTTTACTGTGGATTTTCATCAGGATATCTGATGCACAGTCAGCCCCAAAAACATTTAGCTCACTTGATCCTACCTAAAAGCTTATGGGCACAAGCTCGTCTTTTTTATGGAAATTATTCAGGCATATGTGAGAGTAGGCCTTACCTTGATGTAGCACCTTTGGATTTTTTAGGTTGAAAGCAGTGTAAGTTGTTATCAGATGGATGTCATCTCCTGTGTTGTGCTGGGACTGTGTTCGGTCAAAGAAGGCAGCTATTTTGTCCTGCTGGGGTGAGAGCCAATCTCAATCCAAACAGAAATTTATGTCTATTTAAAATGGTTATATCAAGTCATGAACCTTTGAATACGGTCCTTCAAAGGTTTCTTTCAAACACTTTCTTTGAAATGCAATTCTCCCCTTCCCTTTTTCCTTGAAGTTTCTATTCCAAAGTACCTCTAATCTTCAGCAGCTGATAAGAGCAGTCACAGGGGAATTGCTGGAGGGGATCTCCCGGCACAGAGGCACCTGTGAGAGCAGCAGGTGTGACCTCCTGCAGTCCCACTCAGGGTTGGAAAGTCCTCCTCTGTCCCCCTTGCACAAAGGGGAGAGAAATGCTTGCAGCCCTTAACAGGATAATGCAGGTTCCTGGTGCTGTCTATCCTGCTTGCTCCTCTCTGTTGTCCCCCTGAAATCATTCAAGTTTCTGACAAAGGCTCCCAGATCGGGCCATTTTAGTAAAAGAAATTTGAGGGTTTTCTTGTTCTTTATAGGATTCTCTGTGTGTGGAAGGAGACCCCCCAGGTACTTGGCTGAAGGATGGGGAAGGTAACGAAAGGTGTTGGGAATAGCGGGAGGTGGTGAAGGGGCACAGCATCGCAAGCTGGACAGGAGGCAGGACAGACTGGGAAGTGAGGTCAGGAAGAGCCTGCTTCAGTGCAGTCCTCGTCCCTTACAATTTACTGAGTCCTCCCTAACCCACTAGCTGACTGCTAAGAAAAACTAGGTCTGTGGAAGTGGAGAATTACTGATTCTTAGGATTAATCCTGCAGATCCATGGAAATGTGTCTCCATGGCACTGCTGAGCTGTAGTGTCCCAGACTGGAAGAGGGCAGCATATCCTCACGGGTCAGGAAATGCTGTCTTGAGCTGGAAGCTGCAAAATAAAACTGCACAAAGAAGCTATTGAAGCTGTTTCTCAATCCTTTTGGAGAAAAAGCAACAGCTTTCTGCAAGCCAGTTATTCAGAAAGAGGGTGGTCAGGCTTTTCTGTTTGTTTGTTGTTTTATTTTTTATTTTTTAATTTAAAAATCAGGCAGAAGAAGCCAATAAGATACTTACCTGAAACTGCTGCAGTAAAAATGGGGAGCTGGCTGCTTGTTGCATGCTGTGTTCACCATGCAGCCTCTGCCAAGTCATTTGTCTTCTCACTCCCATCCCTAAAAGTTGGAGCAAACGAGGCTTGAAGGGGAAGACATGAGGCTCAGTTCCTCAGATGTCTGGAAAATCCAGTTATAAAGTAATTAAATGGACACAGCACTGTGACATGGATATAGTTTAATTCCAGCAGACAGAGCGAGGAGGGCTATGTGGCTGTGAACGCACCCAGCCAAATGGTGGGAATAGCACAGTAGAAGTCCAGGATTGCCTCAGGACCACAGCCCTGAGATCTGAAAACTGGGGCACCACTTTCTGGCAGCCTCCTGCAGTGCAGCCCGTGACCAGGGGTGATAGAGGTTCTCCCCTGCAGCAGGATGGTGCTGTGCTGCGATGGCTGCAGCACCACGGTCCAGCCCGTTATGCCCATCACTGCCTGCTGCTCCCCTCTGAGCTAAAATCCTTTCCCGGGGTGTGAATCCCCCCTGTTTGCCCCATTGGGATGTGGGGTGAGGCCTCCAAGAGTCGGAAGAGGCGCAGCAGAACCTCACAGAGTGGGGCCAACAAGGGCACAAGAAGTCAGTCAGCTCTGAAACGGGCCCTGCTGCCAGAGAACTCACCGTCTGGAGTCATTGCCTGTCTAAGTGGAAAACCATTCATTCGTGCAATTAATTAGTGGGCCTCATAGAAGAGGTTGTCAGTGCTGGGAAAGAAACATAAGCGGAAATATAGGTGGCATCAGCTGGGCAAAGGCAGACCTGCAAATCCAGGCCTGCGGTATCAGAACTTTTCACATTTAAAAAAGAGGCTTTACTCCAGTTGTATATGAAAAATAAAACAGACGTTTGCTGTAGCATGCAGTGAAGAAGAGGGAGATATGTGGGGTACCTGCAGCAACCCCTCCAGCATCCTGCTAAAGGGACCCTTCTCGTTTTAGGGAGCAGGGTGCTGAAATTACACCCATGGCTTCAGTGGTGAAACGTAAAGGAAAAGTGACAGAGAGGTCGTGTGTCATTTTTATGTTGACACTGCCATTGTAAGTTGGATCTCTGTTTGCTGATACTGTAGAAATGAAAGCAGTATTTTTCTATTTTTTCTCAAACCAGGATTTGCCAAACTGTTTGAAAAATGGCAAGAACATGTCTGATCTTGATTGTTTCCCTACAAAACCATTGGAGCTCTGTTTGCTTGCTGGATGTCCGGAGGCAAAAGAAAAGGAGTGCCTTGGAGTGTGGGGAAATCACATTTCCCATTTTTGGGTGCCACCAAGGCTTGAAATGAATTGTATTTTTTTATGACTAAATAGCTTATTATCCTTTACCCAACCCAAGCCACACTTCCCCAGTTCTTGGCGGAATAACCAGACATGTCATGGGCCAAATAAGGGTCAAAGCATTACCTTTTCTTTCAAACAACATTGCCTCGACCCTGTTGTGTTCAGTGTTTTCATTTATTGCTCTTGAAGCTGAAACACATTCCAGATGTGATTTGCAAGGGCTCCTGAAAGGTCACAGCCAAGTCGAGGTGCTCTGGCTGGCCTGCAGTGACCCCAAGGTGTCCTAGGGTGGGGGGCCCCGCTCCCTGCTGCTGGCCTGGGCCGGGGGGCTGTCGTTGCAGATAAATCCTGACTTCTGCTGCTGCAAGGAGCTTCTCCATCTTTCTGTGAGAGTGAGGAATGTGGGGGTGTGCAGACGCCTCTGCCAACACCTGGTTCGCTTCCTGATGAGTGTGTCGAAGGCAGAGGGTGGACATAAGGTGCCAGGCCTCGGGACAACAGTTGAAGGGAAGTTTGTGCCTTAAGGAAGGGACAGGAGACCAGATAAATGATGTTTGTAATCTTGATAGCAAGCATTTCGGAATCTTAGCAAGGTTCTTGTACTGTATTTCTGCGTGAGTTTTTTTTTTTCTTAGACGAATGAAAAAAAAGTAAAGAAATTACTTCCTTGATGATATCATTCCCCTCTCAATCCTTTAAGCTCACCAGACCTAAGTAACGACACTGGTGTCTATTAAAAATAAATGGCTGTTTTTTCTGCTACTGTTCCCTCAGGACAAATTCAGGCTCAAAGCATGAAGACAACATAAATTCCCTTCTTCTATGTGAGCACTCTAATAGCCTGATTTTCAAAGGTCCAAGTGCACACAGTACCATGGAAAACCCAGCTGCAAATTCCTACTCCTAGAAACACTTAGGCAAATGTTGTTTCAGCCAGCCTGCTCGTGTGTGCAGAGCTGTCACATCCCTGACTTTGTGGGACTGAGGTTTAGTCCCTCAGCAGCAGCTTTAAGGGCAACGCATGTACTGGTTGTGTTCAGCTCCTCAAGCAGTTGGGCAGATGAGTGGAGTCCTCTGCTACGGGCCAAAGTTTCTGAGTCCTGCCTCATTAGGCTTTGCTGCCCACGCTTGTCAGGCAGGGCAGAGATGCACTGAGCTTCTTAGAGGTTCCGCTAGAGAATTTCTAGTATCCAGAATGATTGAACAGGTCTGTAGGAAGACCAAGCTTGATAGGCAATACTTAAGACTCCTTAAAAGATTTCTTTTTCTAAGAATTTGTCCACTTGCCCTTTGATCCCATGTAAACTTTTATTTTTGCTATTACATCTTGTGGCAAGGAGTCCCTGTGTGTTGTGTGCTAAGCTGTCTCCTGTCATTGGATCTGAACCCGCCACATGCAAATCTCTTCTGATAACCTTCTGTTCTTGTTCAGGAAGATGATATAAGTTTCCAAGTTCTAGGCTAGATCACAAAATCTGGGGTAAATTCTGCAGACTGAAGTCATAGCTGGAGATTCTTTCTGATAGTCGTGCTGCGCGATCAGCTTGGGGGGCTGAACAGAGGGGCCAGTTATGAACTCCTGAGGAGGTTCCTCAGGAGAAGATTCCCCCAGTGGTTTAGCCAAGGTCAGATGCAGCCACCAGCTATGCCCTGCCCAGTTACGTACCACAGGCTTCTTCTTGGGAGACTGCTGGGCTCTGTTGGAGTGAGGCCCTCCTGGGTCTTAACCTCCTGGGCCTTTTCCATCTCCGTCTCACCCCCCTGCCCCCTCAGGATTGCTCCCTACAGCACATTTGTGAGATTGCTTCACAGTTAAGGGCTGAAATGACCCGAGTGATTGGGAGCGGGGAACTGCTGTGGCCTCTCAGGAGTGAAATATAGCTTTGTGTCTGCAAAAAGGTTAAAGCTGCTCCCCAGCAAGAGCAACGGAAGGAAATGCCCTGTAGCTAAATTTCATTTTGGTGTACAGTATGAGAACATGTGCAACCCATTACAATAAAGCTCTTGCTGGAAAATGCCTAACCTATGCACTGTAAAACCTAATTAAGGGATTCCTTAAAAAACAAAGTTACCAACCAGTATCAAGGAGTGGATAATGAGAGGCTGCTTTGTGTAATCCAACCCTTTATCTTTAGGCCTTCGGGGTGTCCACGGCCAGGGTCTGTCCCCTTGTTGTTGCTAGGCCTTTATTGTAATCGCAGGCCCCTCTGTCCTAAGAACAACTCAACCATTGCTTGTAAAGTTGGCCTGCTCCACTTAGGTTTCCTAATGGGTACAGCTGACGGTCTCTGAAGATGGATCAGCTCCCTGTGGCCGGGGGGATGGGGTTCCTACAGGCATTGGCTCTGGGTTCGGAGGCCGATGGCGGTACCGTCACTTCCAGTGGGGTTTTTCTCCACCAGAGGGAAGGAGGACAGGGAGAAAGGAAAGAGATAGAGGATGTCTTTCTCTGAGAGCCTCCCCCAGGCCGATTGTGCTGCCTGCTACTTTGCCATCCAACATTAGGTTCTCCAACATGGGTGGGAAGGATGGAAGGCCTTTCCTCAGCACCTGCTGGGGTGCAGTTCCCAGGGGACTTTGGCTCTGAGGACCATGCAGGAATGGATGAGAATGAAGAAACCATTGCTTACAGTAACTAAACTTTTCTAGATGTGTAGGCCCAAAACAATTTTCCCCTGATAATGGATGGGTGCTCAGTGCCATCAAGTCTCCATTTATTTTTGGTCTTTTTTCAGAGGGGCCAGCCACAGCGCAGTAACCACCTAATTCCTGTGCGTGGTGCTGATGCGGACAGGCTCCATCCAGGTGGGTCCCAGCTCCTCACCTTGTCCTGTGCTGCCCTTCAGAGCCTCTCAGGGACTCCCTGCCTCCTTCACAAACCAGACAAAGCCACTTAAAGGAGCCTGGGATTTTGGTGTAGGGTCTGACACATCCTCGTGCCCCATCTGAAGAAGAGAGGGTGAGGTCTACCCTGAGGTCCTTGGCACCAGCTGAGCTGGGACTTGCTTGGGACTTCATGGATGGATACATGCCAGAGATGTGTTGCTAGCACTGAACAAGGGCAGATTTATTTGCAGGCCAGGTAACACGCAAGCACTCTTCTTGCCCTCAAGCTCACAGCATTATAAAGTGTTTCCTGTTGTGGTCATGGCTGTTAACAGCGGGTCAGAACTAAAAGCTCCCAATTTTTACACAGGGAAAGCCAACAGGAGCAGAGGCCGAGCCCTCTGTTATCACTGTCTGCATCTCCCCCTTTCCAGCCCAACGGCTGAGCCCGAGAGCTAAGCTGAGTTTTACAATATCTGTAATTAGTCATTTTTATGGCGTGCTCATTTGCAATATTCTAGGTAAAGATCTGTCAGTGTTTCCATTATATACCCTTCTGTTTGCAGTGGTTTATAACCAGGCTATAAAAACACACTCTGGGGCAAAGCTTGCCACATAAATTCTCAGCAGAGAGCCTATTTTTGTTTTGGTTTTGTTTTTGTTTTGCTCTGTCACTTATAAATATGACTTTTAAATGTCCCATAAATATAGAAAAAATCAGGTGGCTTCTTCAAGCGTGTGTTTAACCAGGTTTCAGTTTAGCAGAAGCATAGTGCTAAGGGGATTAATTTCTGTGGCTTTTGGGTAGCCAAAGAAATGAGAAGTTTACTATAATTGAACTGAAAGACTATCTGTAAACTAGCATCTGGATTTAGAGCTCTATTT
This sequence comes from Anser anser, assembly GCF_964211835.1. Taxonomy (NCBI): domain Eukaryota; kingdom Metazoa; phylum Chordata; class Aves; order Anseriformes; family Anatidae; genus Anser; species Anser anser. The sequence goes on from NC_139728.1 coordinate 27,366,708, forward strand.
ACCACACAAACCGTGCTGAAATCGCTGACTCTATAACTCCTGGAGGGCAGTTACTTTGCTCTACATTCAGCCCTGATACTGCACATACAGACGCTCAGCTCCAAGGACTATATCCAGTGCTCAGTTTTTACCCCTGCACATCCAAAGAAGGAGTAAATTTTAAATGAAATACAAACAGCATACAAACAGAAGGCTTGGTAGATAAATAGAAGAATAGATTTTCAGTGGGGATTTTGGGTAGATGAGCATTTGACCATGTCCACATACCTATAGGGCTAAAAATCTTACTAATTTCTAGTGTGATTGGAAACATAAATTCAGATCGGTGTTTAAGGTTTTCTGTAAAATAACAAGAAATTTGAATGCAAGGAGTTTTATGACATAAAAGCATTACACTTCATCTGTCAGGCAACATAAGCGATCCTCTCACTTGGTGGTGGCATTGCTTTATAGAAAGCTGTCTCCACTTCCAGCGATTAGGGGTAGATGAGCTACAGCACCCAGCTACTTATCCCCGTGGTGTGCCGAAAGCTGCCCTGGCACAGCCAGCCAAGTGCCAGGAGAAAAAACTCCTGGTTGCAAACAGCAGCTCCTCACAGGGGAAACACCGAAGGAGTCGTTGGCTTCAAGGACACAAGATCAGTTAAGAACGTTTTCAGTGTATTGAAGGCCAAGTTTTGCAACTCTTTCCCTGCATAAAATATAAAGAACTGATTTATCTCCCTCAAGAGCAAGGGCTACAAAATCTGCTCCTCATCTTCTTTTGATGATTTTGCGGTGTGTTTCTCTGATCCTCAGTCTGATCCTTTTAATTTCAAAAGCTTTAATCAAAACCTCTTAACAATGCACTCAGTTAATGGTTTGCGGTTCACATTTAATTCTGATTGATTTTTTAAAAGGATTGTTGCATTAAGATGCTATGGCTTCTGTTTGAGTGATTCATTAATATATGCCTGGGATGGCACAACCCCAGTCAGACTGAAGCTTTGTGCTGACAGACCACTAAAATAATACCCCGTGTGTGACTTCCCAGGGAGTAAATAAAGAGAGCTTTTACCAGGGAGACCTTAAACCCTTATCATATCATGCAAGAGTGCTCAGCTAAGGCCTGGAAACCCATAGGTATAACACTTAGGTGTCCAGTGGGCCGTTCACCACTCGCTCCGTGCCTTTCTGCTCACAGCTTCGGGGTGGACTTTGGGTTCCCTGGGTCTGGGCCGAAGCTGCCTATCAATTTGTATCGGTGTGCAATTAAACTGGGGCGAGCTACTGCCAGATGAATTAAAATAATAGGATCTGGTTTTCAGGTTTAATGATGGGATTAGTGAGCGAGGACCAATTTTGCAGGAATGCTGCCTTGTCAGACGGAGGAGAGGGTCTGCATGTGATTGCGTTTAACTGGGCTTTACTAGAGGCAGTTGGCTGGTGTCTGAGAGCTGGTCTGCTAGCTGCCCTGAATATAAAAAAATTGAGTAACTGCCTTATTTTTTATTAACTGAAATAGAGATCTGATTGCAAAAGCCCAAACAATGCAGAAGATCAACAGTTTAAGCAGTTTAAAAACCCAGCTTCTTCCTTTCACCAGGGCTCTACTGTCCCAGCATCTCAACAAACATATGAGTCATTTGAAGTTGTATTATCCTTTCAAAATTGACTTTTGGCATTTGTTTCTTCAGAATCAAAAATATCACTCATTTCCTCCAAGCTTCTCTCTTAAGCACATTTGCCAAGAATCATGGCTAGCATGGGGAAGAAATTAGATTTACTTAAGGAAAAAATAATGTCTCTGTCTTGGTTGATCTAAGTGTAATGAGCTGATGCTAAAGGAGGGGTCAGAAAGGAACTGCCTGGGACCAAATTAGTCTTGTTTTATCCCGGAAATGAAGCAGGTGGCAATCGATTTTTATACAGAAAAATAAAAACGGTTATGAAAGTTTATCGTCCTTCATCCTCACAGTGATATGAAAGGCCATTCCAGGAACCATGGGGGAAAATCTGGGGGACTACGTAGAGGTGAGGTAGCAAAACCGTCCGTGCAGGTTTCTGCACGTGGAATACATGAAATGGCAGGTGCCTGCCAGCAGCCTCCTGCCCGCAGGGCACCAGGCACCGGTGTTCGTGCTGCTGGGCATCGCTCGCAGGGAGCCAGGCAGCCATGGAGCTGAGAGACAGGGATTAGAGCATGCACAGAGCGGGTAACGCTCTGCAAAGGGTGCCCAAAGACATCTTTTCTTCCCTTTGCGGTGGGGTGTACTGACATAACGAAGGATCTGTCACTCATGGTGCAACTGTTGTCTTTACAGAAACACTCGGCTGTGGCCTTTTATCTCAGCTGGATGGCTCTAGGGCCCCTTACAGCCCCCTTGCAGAGCAGGGTGCTATTTAAATCTGTCTGCAGTGTAACAATGGAGGGGGAGGAGGAGTTCTTACTAAAGGTTTTCTAGTGATTTGGGGGGAGGAATCCCTGAGTTGCTGAGGAAAGTTCCATTTTGCATTTTCTTTTAGTCTCTTGATCAAGGTACTTAAAGGCCTCTCAGCACCTTCACACCTGAGTGCCCCTGACATTGCTGCACCAGGGCTGCTTGGGCAAGGAAACATTGCACAAGAGGGCAGTGTGGCACGTGCAGGTCATTAAAAAAAGAGCAAACAGTGTCTGTTTCTGCCAAATGTAAGGACTTCTTTTAGAACAAATGATTTTTTAAAAAATATTTTGCTTTAAAGAGAGATCTGAACATTTTTTTACAAAAGGGTCAGAAACTTGAGGTAAGGAGACGTTCCCTTTCAGCTGCAGCTGAACGACAAACAATTCTGTTAAACACTTCTGAAAAGATGTCTTTCTCTTCCAAATGCATCTCTGCTGTAAGTTCATGTGAGAAAGGAGCTGGCTGGCTTGGAGTGGGGCAGATCTGGGAACTGTCTTCTCCAGGTGACCACTTTGAATTTACCCCATGATGGTAGAAATTAAAACCTCTTAAAAGTCCTGTAAAATGAGTCAGTCTCAGCCCAAATCCCAGAATAACTTTGTCCACATCAGTAGAAAGTGATTAAAATCGGTGCTCTTGCTGGCTGTCCCTAAAGAAAAGTCCTGGACTAAATGAGCCGTGAAAACAGAGCTCTTTCACCATGCTTCATCCAGCCAAGCATTGCACCATATTTTTTAGCAAAGCACTGTGGAAGTTTGTTCTGGGTATCTGCAGAGTGCTTACATCTTCACAACTATCCAGCAAACCCCTTTAAGGGGGCCTAAATCTCCATATGCAAGAAGATAATTCCCTCCTGTACTATACCTCATGCCACGGACCTGAAAGATGGAGGGAGCATTGCACCCTGGAAGCAAATGAAAAGATTAAAAAGCACTGAAAAGGTGTTTGTGTAGGATCTTCTCTGATATTTCTGTCTCCATCATGTACATTCGTGACTCGTCAGTGCAAAATTATTCACCATGGCCCTGCTAAAATCTTGATCCATTTCACATTCCCTTTTCCCCAAAGGACTCTTCATCTCTGTTCAGCTCAGTAGCTTGAATTAATATTCAGATATTCTTGGTTATATCTGTTAATGCGGAATCTGTTAACTTCTCCATCATTTTTAAGGAAGTTCACTCTTGGTCTTCTGATACACCAAGCTGCTGCGGTAGTGAAGTTTAAGGAAGCCTGACCTTCCTTGTTAAGCTCAGGGAGGGGAACACAAGCTCAAAGGAGGCAGGTGGTGGCATTTTGGATACTCTTCCTTCCTAAAACGGGAAGCAGCTTTCAGCTGGGGATGCCCCAGAAAAACCACGAGCACGCAGCTGCACCCTGGGGTGCACCTTTCCCTTCTGCTTGCCCTTGCTGAGCAGAGAGCTGTCAGGTGGCTGGCGGGACAGCTTTGGGTGTAACAAAGAAGTAGCCTGGGAAAACATCACACCAGAGCCGTTTTCCGTAAAAACGTTCTTCTGAGGCTCCAGTCCGGGAGGTGAGAACCGATGTCCTGTTTTCCCGGTGACAGGCGGCCCACTGGAGAGAAATGCTGGGTAGCACCAGGCAGCTGGAACGGCAGTCGTGCATTCCTGGTAGGAGCAAGACAATAAAACTTCCTCGCGTCTCCAAGGCTCCGCAGCTTTCTGATGTCAACAACAGCAGCAGGAGGCTTCAGGCACGTTCCCGGCAGCTGATCATATTTATCAAGTTCATGTTGTTCTTTTTTTTTTTTTTTTCTTTTTTTTTTTTTCTCCCCCCTTAAATACCAAGGTCCGGGAGCCACGAGATGGCCAAGTTCCAACTCCGGCCCCTTTGAGCATAGAGAAATGTGTGCTGGGGGCTGGAGCAGGGACATGCTTTCTCCATGTGAGCCAAAGAACAAACAGCAGAGCCCTCCACGGGGACAGATTGTTGACATGTTTATGATGATGAAGTGGGGTAGAGCTCTCAAAGGGGGATGCTAGAAATGAAGAAGTAAAGTGTGGCACTGCTGAGGGCCTATATAATGCTAAATATTGTAGGAAACTGCAGTTTCTTCCTATTTGTGACCGCTCCACTGAGCAGTTGGAAAAGTCCCTTCCCAGCCGTACATCACGCGTTCCCCGTTTGGAGCTGTAGCTGTAACAACAACAGCAACAACCCAGCAGGCGCCAGGAGTACGGAGTGATGGGGCTGAAGTTACAGGGACTGTCACCATAATTTATAGCCCTGCTCGAAAAGTGTGAAAGATATGATGCTATGTGCCTCGAAATCCTACCCAGAGGACAGCTTACAGATGCTAAGTGGGTATTGGAATACCCTGGCTGGCTGGGGCTTGCCATTACGCTTGGGGTCACAGGCAAAAGCACTTCATCTTCCTCTGCATGTGCACATGTGTGTCTGCACTGTGGGACGGGCCCTGGATCTGCTGCCCAAGGTCAAACCTCCCACCTGGCATCTGAAGGGGAGAAAAAGGATGAGGGAGCTGGATTAAACTCTCCCGTGTGGCGATGTGCCTTCTCCTGTCTGCAGCAGCCCTGATGGGCCACTCATGGCTGGCTTGGTGGCCGGGCTTCCCCTAGGACCAAGCTGGTGAAAAGACAGCAGTGGAGTGCTCACCTCAACCCTGGAGCTCGCCCTGCTGTGCTGCAGGCCGGCTCGGTGCAGCCAGATGGGGTTTGGGTTCCATTCTGCAACCACGAAGCACCTCGTGTTGGGTGTGACGTGCCAAAAAGGGAGTGAGTGGCAGTGTGTCCGTAGCCAGGTCTGGCCAGAGGTGGTCAGCTGGGACAGTGTCCAAGCTCTCAGGACTGTAAGACTTCTGAAGGAGTCTTCGCTTGTGTTTGGTCAACTCAGAAGGTGAGAAGGGGAAAATTCGGATCCGTTTCCCCTTACCTGTGGAGACATGAGTTTAGAAAAAGCAAGGGACTTCTCCCAGAAGCTCCAGTTCCTTCTGTGGGGTTACGCACAAGCCGAGCAGCCCCAACCTCTGAGCCTCTCAGCCTGCTCAGTGCTGCAGAGTAGAAAAAAGCAAAGCGAAGCAGAAATGTGTGTTCACAGGCATCACTGGAGCTGTTATCTTTTGTGAATCCCTGCTGGCTGAGTCTGAGCACACCTTGTCTGGGGCCAGGATGGCTTTCACCCTGAAGAAAAAAAAAAGAAAACATCTTTCTCAGACAATATTTCAGTGTCTTAACCTGCCGCGGGCTTCCCTCTGGGCCTCTTGGATGTATGAGGTGGGAGCTGACGGCTTTGCCTCGGTCTGAATTCTGCTGCTACTGTGCTGGGGGCTGTGTCCCCCTTGCCGGGCTCATGGGCTTCGGGCTGACGCTTTTGCTCTAAAAGATAGGGGTGTTTTTTTTCAGAAAACATGTTTCTGGGCTTTTTCTCCCTAGGAGAAAATTTAACTTCTCAACAATTAAATGAAATTGTCTGGGGGAAAGGGTTGTTGGAAGGGGGAGCTCTCAGAATAACAGATGTCCCCACTTGGTTGTCTTTGGTTCTGGAAATCTTTCCTGACACAAATACTTTTGTCTGGACCAAAAAGGATTAGCACGACTTTCTCATTACTTATGGAATTGAACTGGTTTTTGATGAAATCTTAGAAAAGAATACCATTGAGAAAGTTCATGTGTATTATATGGTAGGACCACAGTCCTCCTGCCAGGGCACACAGGGGCTCATGGGGCCAGCCTTGTCCCTGTCTCCCTCTCTCCTGAGCCCAGAGGTGCCTGGTGTCTCCTGAGCCCTCACTTGGATGAGCCCTCACTCTTTGCTGCCTGTCTCTACTGCTGCTCTCTCAAATTTTACTCAGTCCAATTCGTTAGGATTTACAAAATCACCATAGATGTTTACCAGATGGAAGATCTGCTTCATTTATGCATGTTATCTTCATCTCCATGTTAGGGAGCTTTATCCATTTCCCATAGCCCTTTAGCAGGCGTGTTCACGCTGAGGATGATATCCTCCTTCCTGTACAGTAATATTTTCCCAATACTTAAACTCTCAACGTGTCCCAAAGGTATCAGACTCATCTTTCAGACTCCGATACAAGTGCATTTGTTCCAGCTTAAAACTTGAGGATTGATCCTTGGTGTAAGTGCATGTGACAATTTCCTCCCCTTTCTGGGCAGCAGTCAGATGTTCTTACCGTGTTGAACAACAACACATTATTCCACATAGCAATTAAACACTGTGGATAACTGAGTTGGGAAACTCACTGCCACAGAACTTGGTGTGGAGGCCAGTAGTTTAGATGTGTTTGGAGGGACTGCACAAATTCTGGACACAGGGGCACTAGAAACAAGCACTCAGAGGGCTCTCGGTGGCAGATTACTGGAAGGTGGCAGAGGGAGAGGCATCAGGACCATGATCATGCCATGGGCATTTGCTGTTGTTGACTGTCGGGCCTATATCTGAACCAAAGAGCAGCACTTCTGTTCTCAGTATACAGTCAAGTGACGCATTTTCCCCTGAAAGCAGAATAAGCTATGGCATTTCATCCTTACTGCCGTGTGGCAGCACCTGTATTTCTGTCTCTGCCTTTGGTCCGCTGATGTGTTATTCTTCATTGGTAAGAGCACATCTGCCTTGCTGCAAGCCACGGTGTTTGCATTGCCACTTGCTACCTACCAGCATCTAGCCCCACTGCACGGCTCCCGATTTTCCCATTTGTGGCTTCTTCCAACTCTTGAACATTCCCGAGCTATCGACTCGAGGTCCAGCCTCACATCCCAAAGCCCTACCTGGTATCAGCAACCACCAAATTGTTTCAGTTCAGTCCAGCTCTTTCCAGGGCTGTGCATGGGAAGCAACACGTGAAAGGCCATAATAAACTCACTGCTTTCTTTTCCTCTCTCCCTCTGCCTTTTGTGGCATCTCCTGTTTTATGATCTTCTTTGAACTGTAGCGTTTCTCCCAGATTTTTTATGATTTAGACCTAGGTTATTTTGGTAATTCCTTCACCTTTTAAGAAACATGACTGCTGAGGACTCTGCACCCTCTGTTTGTAGTCCTATCAAGCCAAAATCCTCCCACACCTGCCTGTATGAGTGAATTTCTCAGCTGTATTTCCATGCTGTTAAAGGCCCTCTATGAGCCCCAGAGGCACAGAAGTGTCACTAACCATGTGTCCAATGTCTTGCAGGAGTGTGATGCAAGGAGAATTCAGACCTCCCACAGGGCAGCAAAGGGCATTTTAGCATATCCATGTATCAGGCCAGGAGCCCGTAAATCCAGCAGGAGTGGTGCTCCAGGATGCCCGTCTGGCTCTGTCTTCTCCGACCCCGCTGGTGCTGGTGGCTCCATGTTACTCTCTGCGTGTTTTAAATTTCAGACCCGATTTGCTAGAAGAAAGTCGCCAAACAGAAAATCTGACAAACAAACCACAGAGAACATCTGATCTGATCAGAAAATACATAAGCCTGTTAGTGAGTGTAGGCACGGCAAGGGCTAGCATTAATGGGGAACATATTTGTTATTAAATCCCATCCACATAAGCCAATCTGAAACAGATGTGGATGTTAGTGGTATTAATAAGTGGGCAAGCTCCAGGGATCCTGAAGGTACTGCTGCATGGGGGGAGAAGGGGCAAGGACACGTCTTTGCTGTCACATGGGTTTTATAAGGAAGGGCTATATTTTAACACCATGCCTTGCTTTGCATTCCTTGCTGGGACTGAAAAATGCAGGATACAGAGAGAGGGGCGCTGGGTTGGAGCGGAGACAGCTGCCTTTGGGACGGGAAGGATAGAGACGGGTGGGAAGGGAACCAGGTTCTCTGCCCTCCCTCTGAGGGCAGCGGGTGTCTGGTGGAATGGTCCCAAACAGTCCTGCCAGGGCCAGGAGGGTGAAAGGTTAAAGTGTGCTCAGGAAATTGCAGACAGTAAGAGCTGCAGAGACGTAAGGGGCGTTGCTTGTGTATAAAAAGGGCTTTCAGAGCAATTCGACTTTGTCAAATCTGACAAAATTGCCAATACATGCATTATCCAGTCCTTTCTCTAAAGCAGGAGGATTCTGGACCTTTCCAAGACAATGTTACTAGGGTTTTGAATATTGCAAGCCCCTAGATTTTACCTAGCCACCTTCTGTGAAACAGCTGACCACTTTTTTGGCTGATAGTTTAAAAAAAAAAGGAGAAGCAAAAACTTCAGCCCAAGGCAGACACTTGGCATGGAAAATTGCAGCCCAAGTGGTTTTAAGTTTGACAAAGTTATTAGCAATTGAAAACAGGGCCTTATAATTGGAAATGTTTGGCAAGCTTAATAATAGGTTGTGCTACCAGCCCTGCCTCTTAGATGTGTGCATGTACGGGGACGTGCATGCACCTGGCACGAAGGCATGCGTTTGTGTTGGGTTACTTCTGGCTGCAAACAGGCACACACAGCGGCACACCGGTGTCCTGCACTCCCAAGACACCGCTTTTATTCACCTGTCTCTTCTCAACCTTAATTCTTCAAGTTTCGGTTGTCCTTCCTCCTCCTACTGTAATTAAAAACAGACTGCAAATGCTTCTTGTCCTCACTGGAACAAAACACTGACTCTTCTCATGCTCTAAGAATTAATATTAAAAAGGAGAATTCACAATGGCTTTGGGGTGGCACACAGCCAACTTCCAGGGTGCTGGGAAAGCAGCAGAGATGCTTCATACCTCCGTTTTCCTCCTGAACGTCGCAGGGAGAGTGGGATTTGCTTCTTTTCAGTCTACGTGCACGTGCCTGGGGCTCTTTGCGTGCCAGCAGCTCATCGGGCGGAGATGGCAGCTTTTTGGACAGCACCTACCTGGGTAAGGAGTGTCCTGGCTGGGCTGAGCCGGCCGGCCCCGTCCGCTGTTGGTCTTCATTAGGGCTCTCTGCGGTGTGTGCTGCTGCTCCATCGGCGTCCCAATAAAGGTTCAACTCTCGATTACCACAAGCCCCGCTGCAGCCAGGAAACGACGTCAAGTTGAGTCATCATATTGTTTGAATTACACCAATATGAAAATACATGCAAGCCACGGGGAGCCAGCATTTTCCCTTCTATATAAAATGGGGTTATGACCATATTAAAAAACACAACAAAACCTACCAGCTTTTAACAGGAGATGGTGGAACAGAGGGCTTAAGTGATGCCGAGAAGTCCAAGCACAAAAATAATTACGTTGGAAACAAGGGCCTGCTCTTTCTTTTGCTCAGCCTCGTTTTGACCCCTGCTCCTGTCCTCCCTGCATCTTCTCCACTGCCTTTCATTTTGGGGAGGGCAGAAGAGCGGCTTTGGGCTGTGGCTGCTGAGTGGCAATGCAGCACTGTCATCGTTCACAAAAGGGAAGCAAAGCTGAGATTCAGGTAGCAAAGAAGTGGCTGGAAAGGAGGCTCTTCTCCAAGCCTCCAGGTGTTTATGCAAGAGACAATGTCACTATTTTCCCAAACTCTCCTGTAAGCTACAGAGACATTTCTCTGACAAGGGAACATTTCTAAACCAACACAGAGCGGATCTCTGGCTCTTTACACCTGGACAACCCAAACTCTTTTTATTTTCCCTTGTATTGGCACAGAACAATGGGGTGAAAAAGAAGCCTTCACCCTGCTCGTTGAGACTGTCAGACCCGGTCTGTGCTGTACAAGACCATCACCAGGGCACACTGAGGCCAAGGGGAAGAAGACTCATTTGTCTTCCTATCTCACACGCAAAAAGGAAGCCTGGGCACCCTGGTAACCGTGCCTTTTCTTGAGATGACAAAAAGTGCCACTGCTAGGCTGGACTTCACCGTCCTTGCATGCAGGTGAGCACAGCTCACAAGTTGTGTTCTTCGCACTTTGCTACTTCTCTCCTGACTTCCAGTCAGACCTACTTGCTGAATCTGAACCGAGTCAGGTTTTTGGATGCTGCTGAAATCCCCCGAGAGTCTTCCTACTTCTTCAGAAGCACAGCAGCTTGTGCACTGCGCCTTATACTGGATATTAATCATTTGTTTTTAACTCTGTCCACAAGGATCCGATAGGCTCGCGGCTCTGGATTTAAGGCGAACATGCCATGCTGAAAACCAAAACAGCGCCTTCATCCCTTTCAGGCTCCTTGTTTGTTTCAGCGTTATGAATGGTGTTTGCATGCTTTTTAATCATCTCGGCTCAAGGAGTTTGAGTCCTTTGCTGTTAGTAATTTTGATATATTGCTACCATGCTACACACCGAAAGTATTTCTACTTTCTTACCTCCACATATGTATGCAGTCAGGAACAATTACTAATGTCAATCGTGTCTGCTTGCTAGCTTGCTTTTTTTTCCCTGTTGGTTGTGCTGTAAATCATTTTCACATTTACAACATTAAGAAGGCGCTCTGAGCAATCATTCTTGTGGTCAACAAACTGTTACTGCTTCTCAAGTGTCATGGGTCACTACTTAATTACTGGATTTCACTCCCAGTTAAAACCATTAATCTTGTCTCCACCACCTTTCTCTGGGCCTCTCAGCCCAGTGTGTTTTATGTTAGGCACACGTGACTCAAAATGATTATTATTTTTTTTTTTTTCACAGCAGCAGCAGTTCTATAGCCAGGATTTCTGGGCTTGATAAGCAAAATCATCCAGCAGAGGCTTTCTCTGGGCTGAGCTGCTATAAGCTGAGCCTTTCGGCAGAGAGCAGGGTTTTTCAAACGGATGCAGAGATGCTGAATGCAGTGAAAAAGAAGTAATGGGGGAGCTCAGCGGTGGTGCTGAGCTTGCACACAGCGATGCCACCTTGGCCATGGGAAGTCCCCAGGCTTCACACCCTGGGAGGAGAAGGGATTTTTGCTGTGCACCGTGCTCTCAGCAGCTGCTCTCGGCCACTGCCTGAGGCTGGCACAGGCAAGAGCATGAAAGGAGAAGACACAGCAGCCTGGGGAAAGCAGACATTAATTTATGGGTCCTAAAGGTTCATCGGGAGTTGAACTTGTATGTGGAAGATTACTCATGCCGTCACTTCAAGAGTCAGCCTCTGCTCTCGTAACTCTGCCCTCGGGCAGGCTGGAAGCCCCTCTGGATGGCCCGGCTCCTCCCCATCTGCTCTGGCATCGATGGGGATTCATAGGTGTTATGTGAGACAGAGAAAGGCTCCCCTGTTGTTCCCTACGTGAAACTGCAGCGAAAACGTATTGAGAATTATAAGTACAAAAAAATGGAACATAGGGGCTACAGAAACCAAACAAAGCTTGTTTCATGGGCCACATCCACAGTGTGTTCATACAAAATGCCACGTGAATCGCACTTAATTTGCTGCAGAATATATTTTGCTATTTCAGCAAAAGAAAAAAAAAAAAGGAAAAAAAGAAGAAAGCCTGTGGAGGACAAGAGCTTTGCTGCATGCTAGCTGTAAAAGTTCCATAAATGTGGAATCTATTAAAACCATTATTTGTTTATGATGTGAAAGTGATTAGTCTGTTCCAAAAGCAAAAACATGAAAACACCAGGCGTTGGGACTCTGGGGCCGAATAGCCACTGATTCTTGATTATAGTAATTTATATGTGAATCTTTATTATATGTACTATTACTGTAGCACTCGGTTGCCTTGGCCGAAATTGGGGTCCCCTTCACATCATCTAGGGAACACATTCCCTGCCCTGAAGAGCTTCTAAGCGGACAAAAGCTGGACAAAGGAGCATGAGAGCACCTCTGGTTTGCAGCTGGGGAGCTGAGGCAAGGAGGTAGCCCTGCCTGCCCACGGTCATGGCCAAGGGGCCGTGCAGCAGCCCGGGCACCTCGGCTCGGCCCTCATGGTGCTGCTGAAGCCAGCAGTTGAGCACAGGTGTCGGGACGTCCATGTGGCCCCAATTACAGGCCCAGGGCCTCGGTTTCACTTCCTGGATCGGATACAATAACAGGATGCTAGGATATTTGGGCTGCGTTCACTGCAGGGGATGGTTTTTCTTTAAAAACGGAAAAAAAAAAGGCTGTTTCCCTCTAAGAAGTCAAATCGTGGAAAGGTGGGGACTGGGGCTTGTTCTGAGAAACCTCGCCCAGCTTTGGCTCCTTACCACTTCCCTTCACAGCGCTGCTCTCTTTGGATTGTAACAGCTTGCTGGTGTTAATGTACTTTGTGGCTTTCGGGGGGGCTTGTATTTGCTGCCACCCTCCCTGGATGACCCTCACCTGGCTGTTTCGGCAGCTTCACAAGCCTGCAGGCAGAGCCCCCGCTCGGTCCCTGCTGTTGGGCCCTCTCATCAGTGGCTTGCAGGGCCTTTTAAAACCAGGCCTGCAAAGGGTCCGAATCCCCAGCCTGCTCAACCTGTGGGTGACAGCACCAAAGCTGCTCCTTTACCTTTGAAGCAAGGGGCTTCAATTTCTAACAGGAGAGGAGCACTCAGCCTGAGGCTGGGTTCAGCTGGCTGCGAAGGCCAGCAGTGAAGGCTGCTGTCAGTGGCAGGAGGGTCTGGTCCTTCACTGGTGGGCCGATGACCCAAACAAGCATCTTTCAGTTTAGCAGCCTGTTAGAGCTTTTGTCTGGTCAAAATTATTCTGTTATTCCCAGGCAGAACAAGACACTCCTGGAGGTTTTCTGGCCTGTGTGCTTCAACCCCATCGCTTCCTTTAAACCACATTTGATTTGGGACGCAATAATTCATCAGTCATCTTTCATTACCCAGGAAGAGCGATTGTGGCTTACTACTGTTTCCTCTGCCTCAGTAACTCGCCTGCTCATTTAGTGTATTGCTAATGATGGGCGTGGGCTCGAGAAGCACAAAATCCCGTTGGTCTCACCCTGGGAGGGAGGCCTTTCCTCTCTTTTGGAGGTCTGCTTTGGGGAGGAGATGATTAACAAAGCGAGGGCAGAACACTTAGTTTGGGAAAGTTTTTGTATTTAAATCAGATTGAGTACTCAGCTGCTGCAAAGTAGTTAGCCAGCCAGGGCACTACTATCTTAGAGAATAAAATCCCATAAACATTTACTAGTTATTCAAGCTCCATCTTCTTCTGGTTTCTTCTGCAGAAAGTGCTTCCCGCTCCTGCTCTTCCCAGAGCCCTTCCTTTCATACATTGCACCGTGAATTTACTTTGCTTGCATCCAGTCGGCCACAACGCTTTATACGATAGTGTTACTGCTTCCCTCCGTCTGCGGGATGTGGTGTTCAGTGTGTCCGGGTCTTTCCACTCACGTGAAATTACGGTGATACATTGCCTCACACCTCGCACCTCAAATCTGTGTGCGTTTTCTGTGACTTCTGGTCTCAAGATCATCTGGTTTGTGTTAACCTTCTTGCTCTCCTCCCTGTTTACAGTATCTTTGAAACTGGGTTGATCAGCAAGTTTCGTTAGCACATTTCTTACATGACATGCCATGGTCATTAATGAGAGAACCCTGCAAGACAAATTTCTAAGACCCAACAGTGAAGAGCTCCAGCAGTCACTCCTTTTAGCCAGGAATTTCCTTTTCACATAATGTGTTGCCTTTCATACACATCACTACTTCACATACTTTTCAGATCTTGTATCTTGTACGAATTCCCATTTTCTCCTGTGAAGAGCCATTTTCCATGGGGCCCTATATGACATACTTTACTGAAGTCCAGACCAATAGGATTCATTGCATGTCCTCTAGGAAATCTCTAGCAAGGAAGCCAGATGAATTAGATATCTATCTTTGGCAAATTCACGTTGTACTCCATCCCAGTTCTCATGTATACTTATGTCTTTAATTATTCTTTCCTTTGACTGTTGTTTTAAAGCCTTGTGTGCTCTTAAAAATGGCTAATGGCAACAGGCTTTACCTGCTGTTTCAAAGCAAGCTCTTTAAAATGCCTGTCAGAAGTGAATCTTGGTGTGCAGGATGCAGCCTGCGTAGGGTTTGCAAACTGGTGGGAGAGCAGCTTGTCTGCCTCACTGGATCCTGTCCACAGTGAGGAGAGCCAGCAGGGCTACAGGAACATGGGGACGTTGCTGGATCTAGACCTGGTGTTCAGAGTGGGGTCCTGGGCCGCTGAAGGAGTTAGAAAAGCTCCCATTCACCTGAGAGGTCCTCAGGCAAAGCGTGGTGTGTGGGTCATGTTTCTCCATGGCACTTTGTCCCCAGGAAGTCCTTGAAAATTCCCTGGGAATGTAGGAATTGTATTTCTCCCTTTGCCCACTTTCCCATCATGTGAGGAAAAAATGGAGTTGGTTTGTGTGTTCACTCTATAAATTACCGTTCTTTAAATGGGGTTACAGTTAAGTGGATATGAAAAGGGGAAATTTATTGTTGTACTTCTGCTCCTGCTTGGAAATACAAGCTTTGGCTTGTATCTGCATTTATATTAATACAAACTCAGGCACGTGCACACAGGTTTATATAAAGCATGTGAAATGCCTGTCTGTGTTTGAAATGAAAGAAGTGGGTAGTTTGTCCAATCTGGAAAATACCAGCCAAAAAGAGGAGGGGGGGTAATACGGGTAAAGCGTAAGAAGAGTCTAAATAAACTTGTCAGAAAGGGGAAGATTGAATCTGGCAGGTGGAAACCTGAATGCAGCAGAAGGGAAACGGGAACCTACGTGGAGTGTGGCAATGGGGAAAATGAATAGCTCCAACAGGAAGGTGGGGGCTCGGTCTGAAAAAGTAAGCAAGGAGAAGAGAAGAGAAGAGAGGGAAATTCAGCTTTTTTCTAAGGGAAGAAAAGTCTTCCTGAACAGTCTGGCATGAAAAGAGGCCTGGAATGGATGAGAGCCTGGATCTCCAAGTGAAGGAATGTATGAAAGGAGTCAAGAGAAGGGGGAGACTTAAGGAAGAGGAAGATTTACTTCTGTGTCACAGATGGGGGAAGAGATACTGGAAGAAGTTCTTAATACCTCGGGAGATTTCAGGCTGACAGGATGAATTTTTCTCGATTAAAAAAAAGGAGCTAAATGTAAAGTGGCTTTCTCTCTTGTCCATCGTGAGATCTTTCTTCACTCATTTTTGCTACAGGCTTCTGCGAAAAGAAGCGGGTGACTGGTCCTGCTGGTGGTGTGAGTGCTGGACAGCGGGGCACCTGGGCGGTTGTCTCTTTTCCCCCCCAGCCAAGGGCCGGGCTGCTCTCATAGCCTACCAAAGATGTGTCTCTGCCTGATTTTCCAAACCTGCTCCTGATTCCAGGGGAGGCAGATTCAAGGGCCTAACACCTTGACCCGCTTAGCTCTCAAGGCATGTGTGTGACCATCAGCACCACCAACTGGGCAGCTAGTTCAAGCTTTCATATACAAATGGCTTTGACATAGGTGGAAGGGTGATGATTTTAGTATAGTCATGGCTGTAGAAATACTTAAAATGAAAGAAAAGCTGGCATTTCTTAATGATGTCATGGTATCCCAATTTTTTACTTAATTTTGCTTCAGTTGTGCCCAATTGGGGTTAACTTTCTGCTAATATCCCAGTGCTACTTTTACTGCTCTGGAAGCCCTCTGAATGCTAATTTCAAGGTCACATAGCTACATTTGGAAACCAAATTTAAAAGCTGTTGAGGCAAGTATGTATTTTCAAGTAATTTGGCAGCTCCCCCGAACAGGAACAAAACCAAACACAACGTGGATGCTGTGACGGGTCACAACTACGTGGCAAATCTCTGATGCTAATGTCCAAACCTCACGTGTTGCATTCAGGCCAATCTCCACAAACATACCATAGGCAGGGGGAAAGGTGAAAGGGGGCCATAAATCACCTGTTGTGAGCTACCCACTCAGCACTACTGCGGAGGAAAGTGAGAGCTCATTTTGGGGCTCGGTCTGTGGATCAAAGCGAGCCAGCCATGCCTTTCATCTCCCCTGCCTCCCCGGGTGGCTGGCAGTGGGTTTGCAGAGCGGCACTGAGGGAGAAGGTCTGCAGCGAAGGGCTGAGCTGACCTGTGACATTGCTTGTACCTGTCTTCCCCCTGCCTGGATCCTTTGAGTCTCCCTTAACCTGTGCATAGCCTCCCAGGGGACCTGGTGTGGGGAAGCAGCAGGGTAAGAGGAGCTGTGCTGCTAACCCAGCTGCATCGGCTGTGGCTGCGCAGGAGGCTGATGCTGCGTTCACGCAGGGGAGGTAGTGAAAACAAGCTCAGTCTTCTCCAAACTTGCATATAAACACAGAGAGGAAGGCTGAACCAGACCTTTACATGTGGAAAGCCACAAGACCCTGGGGACAGACCTCCCCCTTGACGTTGGGCAGGGTGCTCTGTCCCACCCCATGCCTCAGTTCCCTCCATGAAACGAGACAACAGTCTTGTCTCCCAGAAATTTTGACTGACAGGGAGCTGGATGAGGTGACAAGTGTCTTGACAAATGCGTGATACTACATTTTTTCCCCGTATTTTTAAGTCAGAAAGATTTCCCTTTCCCTTCTAGCTTGTCAGAGCTGTGAAGTTAGCCATGACAGCATAAACGGTCACTAAAATGGAACTTTCTAGTGAAAAAGAAGACAGATTTAATTTTTTTTTAAATGAATATCTTAGTCTGAAAATGTTGTCTGCAGGTAGCAGAACTCGTGGGCAAAGTTGGAGATGTGGCTCACCTCGGTCTCTGGAGTTTGGCAGGGAAAGAAGTGTCCTTCAGCATGTCAGAGCAGCCCCAGTCTGTGTCTTGGATGTGTTCGGCTCGAAACAGTGAGTGTGTCAGCTCGCCTGCTCTGCAAGAGCACAAAATGCAGGCTTCAGGAAAACTGAAAAGGGCAGTGAACAGCCTCTCCCTCGGTGCGGTTCTGCAGCATCAGTCTGAATGAGCGATGTGTACACGCGTCTGTGGTGCGTTTGTGGGGCTGAAGCAGGTTCCCTGGGGTGTGTCCATTTTGTTCCAAACAGTTCATAAATCTCGTAATTACCAACAAAGGATATTCTGTTAAATGTAAATAATATCTGGAATATAATCTCTATAAATGTGGTTCATTTAGCCATTAATTTTATAGATTGTTGAAGTAATTAACAGTGCATAAAGAGGACTTCCTGCAATGCAAGTGTGATCTTTGGCTGAATGGACCTTTATAGTGATCTCTAAGACAGTCTCTCAGAGTGGAACTGGAATTTCATCTTGCCTTTATTTCCTTATTTTAGTATTTTTAAAGTGTTTCTAGAATGAAATTCTTGGGTACGTTGGCCTTTGGTTATTTAACTCTGCTTTTGTGGGTCAGTATAAATCACGCAGAAATTCATAAATTAGAGTCCTTCTCATGGTAACTTACTTAAATTCTCAAATATATGAACACCGTCTTACACAGAAAGGCTGTGGCAGAATCTGCAGCACGATCAGGGTACATTTTAAGGCAATTTCCACTTCATTTGGTTTCTTCCCTCTCCATACACCCCTCAAACATGCCTTTTTTCCTTTGTTTCTGAACGTGTTCCATCAGTGGC
This sequence comes from Anser anser, assembly GCF_964211835.1. Lineage (NCBI taxonomy): Eukaryota > Metazoa > Chordata > Aves > Anseriformes > Anatidae > Anser > Anser anser. The sequence goes on from NC_139728.1 coordinate 27,384,428, forward strand.
TAAAAGCAGCTTAGCACTGCGGGAGAAATGAGAATCTCCATTTATTCTTGCTGTCTCTAAAAGTTATATTCTCCCAATGGGGAATCATCCAAAGAACATTCTCTCCTACATTGCTGCTGCTCTTTGATTGCTCTCTTTCACCTGTAGCCTCTCCTACCATTTGTATTCGAGCAGATCTTCTGCAATTTCATAGCCAGCAGTTCATGAGACTTGATTGTGTCTCCCTCCTGCTGGTGGAGGACAAAGGACCTCCAGGAAGGAAAAACAAAGCTGAACTCCTATTTCTACTCTCTCATAACAGCGTGAATCCCCCAAAAGGCAGAGCAGCTTCTAGGTGTGGCTTTTACATGGCCACAAGAGGGTTTTCTTGCAATGCCAATGTTGCGGGCCTCGTGGGCCCTTTCAGGAACCATGCACTTAGTATCAGTTGGTGAGAGAAGGACTTGTGTGGGCAAATCTACATCTGAGCTCTCACTTCATTTTGCTGGGAAAGTCAAAAAAAGAATAAAACCCATTAATAGTGAGTTGTCTGTCAGGACTGGCTCTTTTCTTCCACTCCATTTGGATTTCTTTTGCAAAGAGTTCCTCAGAAAGGTGGTGGAGTTTCCGGTATGCCTTTCTCCTGGTAAACCTTATTCAAGTAAATCGACATCTTTTAGTTTCCAAGATGTTCTTGAGGGTCAATACCTCAACATCTTTTGGTAAAGATTTGTTTAACAGGTAGCTGGAACTCAAAGTCTTTTCTGTCATAATCTCCTTGTCCTTACAGGAATTAAGAGGTGCCCATTTGGCATTTATTACAACAACTCTTCCTTCCTTATGTGAAGGAAACGATACCTTCCCTCTCTCATTAGAGTAAAATATAACCCTTTTAATGCGTTGGTGTATCGTTGCATAAATTATGAGGACTTCTCTCTGTTTTATATGGAATGCAGACATTTCAAAACCGGCGCACAGAGATGCTGGGCTACAGAAATAAAAAGCAGATGTCTTTCTCCCTCTCTCTCGGGAGGTTAATGCTTATCTGGGTACTTTAACTCTTGCTGTCCTGTGATGGGCAGCATCTACTGAGCAGAGGGAACTCTCAGGTGCTAGATGGGACATACAGTTAGTCCTGGATTGCTCTTGGGTTTGCCGTGGGGCTGAACTGAGCAGGATGAATATGGAAATTTTGGCATTTCTGGCTTTTCTTTCATATAAAGGAAGGGAAAAGGTGGTCTAGAAATACCAGTCTGGCTGTGTCACTGTCCCTTTCTGCAGCCCACATGGCAGACTTTCTCCTTGAGATGCTTGCTTTGTTTTCTTATCAATGTGAAGTGCCTGCACCCATCACCGCATGGCTCTTGCCTATCACCCAAAGCTTCCAAGCAAGCCCAGAGATTCTCTCCTTGTGAGTGGTGAAACACTCAGTCTAGCACATGTGGGCTGAACAGGGGAAGAAAGTCAAAAATCCAAACAATCGGTATCTTACCCATAACCTCTGTGCGGAGCAGCACGTGACACAAAGCCGTCTGTGGCATGTTTGGGGATCTCCTGGGCAGGGGGAGTCCTACATGTCCCTTTAGGTCCCATTTCCAGATGGCTGGAAGCACCAGAGCTGCACCTGCAGCCTGAGCCCTCAACAGGCACGTAGTGGCTGGAAGTGGTTGCAGTTTCGTCATGGGAAAATGAACTCAGGGCATGGATGTGCCTCCTCAAGGGCTCTGGGGTGGGCGTGGAGGAAGAGTGACATTAAAAAGAAATCTGCAGAAAGCAGATATTTGTCATGAAATATTGATTTAAAAAGTGTGAGAACCAGGCAGATGACTCTAAAATGTGTGGCTGGCCTCTACTTCGTGGTATTGCCACAGTGTTTTATAGTGTTTGGAGGGAGAGTTATGACGCAGAACAAACGAGATAAAAAGCTGGTTTAAGTGTGGTTGTGTCGGTCTAAAAGCTGCCCATTTTATGGGAAGGAGCTGCCGGCATGATGCCAAGCTGTAGCATGCTGCATGGTTCGCCAGCTTGTCATATCCATATGGGCTGCCTCAGAAGAATCTGTTTAAAAGTCATCCAAACAATTTATGGATGTTTTCATCGCTGGGCCTAAGCACATGAAGGGAAGATACACCCAGCGAGGTCATAAAATGGTACCAAGATCTTCTGCTTTTAAAGACAGCAGCTTAGATGTTCAAAATTGTCATCCACTGACATCACCCCAGTAACCATTAGCGCTGATGGGGTGGTCGTCGTCCTGACATTTCCACGTGGAGTCACATTTGTTGGCAGCCAGCTTAAACGGGAGAGGATCCCTTGGACTGGACGCTCATGCAAGGCAGTCACGTTGCAGATGGATCAGATACCCATGCAATGAAAACGCTCCGTCAACCAGCAAGCCTCTTCTTTGAGGGCTTATCCCAGAGAACTGAGCCGGTCAGAAGCGTTCCCCTGAAACATCGTTCCTCGAGCTTGGCTTGTTTTGCTGGAACGGCGCTGAGCACGGTTGCCTTTCCCGATGCCTGAGGAAGAGTGCTTGAGGAAAGCCACCTGTGCTCCTGGCAGATCCCAGCCGGGACAGGAGGAGCACAGCGCGTACAAATCCCTGGCTCCGCAGTGGATGCACCTGGTGGATTTGCCCCAGGGCCAGGGGTGCTGGAGCTCCGCAGCTGCCCGCCGGAGCTGACAAGCTTTGACGTGCATTTCACCGGGAGGCTCGGCAGGGCCTGGGGAGCTTCTGGCTTCCTGGAAATTGCTCTCTTTTCAAAAGAAAAAACTGTAAGAAGTTTCTGTTCAGTTTGGATCAAAACCAAATTATATATGTATTTTTTTTAAACCCTACGTTTTCAATGCGCTGGAAACGCTGCGTTTCAGCCAGCTCTACTTGATAGTTTTATAGGGCTTTGCCATAATAAAAGCGAAGTGAGACGAAACAGAAAAGCCCTGCTCAGTAACACCAGGGGGTGGGGGAGTGGGAAGGGAGGCCCGAACCAGAGACAGGCCTGCTGGGCGGCCGTCCTGCCTGCAGGGGACAAAACGAAGTGCCAGAAGCGTGGCTGGGATCTCCTGGGCACAAGCCTTTGCAAACCAAGGTGCCTCGTTGCAAAGTGGGGCTGCTCGGCCCTGAGGGTCGCTGGTTTCTTTGGCTTTTTTTTTTAGCTGAACACCAGGTTATTTCTCAGGCATATCGGAACAGATGCCTTTAGCCTCTGAGGGCTGTCTTCTCACATATGGCATTTTGCTTTGTCACCAGGCCCTGCCAAAGAGCCAGTCCTCCTTTTGACAGCAAAGGACTGTTTTTATTTACAATGAAAGCCAGTCTGGCTGGGGTTCTCAGTTTTGTAAATTATTCATCTCACGTCTCTATTAGCAGAGATCTTCTCACACGTTAGTAACTTTATTTCCAGTAAGCTACCAAGTCCAGGTTTCTGTGGGGGCAGTGAGGCAGAAGGGGCTTCAGAGCTCACTGTCTTCGTTACCATTAACAAGCCAGGTGACCAGTTCCTCCTTATGCAAGGTCCCACCCACCCCTTGCACTGGGATTAGCTCTGTCCTGTCCTGTTTATGTATGGGGGACTGAGGGACAGATGAAGCATTTATAGCCAGGATCCAAAGGGCTCTGTCCCACCGTGCTTTTGCCTTCCCACGTGTGGAAGTGAACTCCAGTGGATGTACTCTGTGGTCCTTCCAGGAACAGAGAGAAAGCAGCTGTCCAAGATTCTTCTCTCACCTTTCTTATAGATGGGGGTAATATCAGCCTTTTCCTGGTTGTTAAGGACTTCCCCTAATCACTGTAATCTTTTGCAGGTAATAAACGGTGGTCTCACAGTCATATAACCCAGCTCTTCCTGTGCCTTCAGGTGAAAACCATCCATCTCCATGGATGTGAATATTTATACCTTCCCTACGTTACCTCTACCTTGTTGCTCCTCCGCTGTTGCTTGTCCCTTTCTTCCCCAAGCGATTCTTAGTTGTGCAGAGGTCTAGGAGGAAGATTTGCTGGTGAAGACAGAGGGTAAAAAAAGATGTTCAGTAATTTGACCTTTCAGGTCTGTCAAGAGGCTGTCTTCTCCATGAATGACAATTTTTTTCAGTGACCTTACCCATCAGAACTGCAAATAACGGGACTGCAGGGTAAATGTTGTAATCATTCAGAGCTAAGTAAAAGTGCTCTGCTTTGCTCAGTATCTGAGTTCTAGCAGATCAGCAGGGTATAATGTGAATGTATGTATGACCTCTTTGCAGGAGCCTGTATAAGGTCATTTCAAAGACATAACTCCCCAACAAATAGTATTTATACTACATTCAGCAAGAATGTAGTAAAATTGTTTCCTCTAAGACTAAAGTCCAAGGGAGGATGAGTTCTCTGTGCGACTTTGATATGTTTGTATCTCCTCATATTTTCACAGATATTCTGGGTAGTAAATCCCTTATCTCCAGCTATGCAAACAGTTTACCAAACATCTGTCAGTAGCACCAGTGCCCGTCTTGCTAATCTCAAATGCCAGGATGCCTCCAAAGCTTGAAAAATGTTAAAAGAGCTGTATCTCAGTACCAAAAATGCAGCGCCGTTTAAGTCAAAATTTTAAGTGTCTGCACTTTGTTCGTGTAAACTTTATTTGCAAGACAATCTTTAGGCATAAGAAGAAACACATTTCCAGAAGGAAAACATTAGTGATGGGTGCAGTTGTGAAGGGTGGGAGACAGGGTTATGATTGAATTGGGCCTTGGAGGTCAGATGGTTATCGGAACCAGCTGAGCTTGAAAAACCGAGCGAGAGAACTCGGATAAGTAGGTCTGTGGCATCTAGGCACTGTATTAAGTAGGATTTGGGGTGCTTGCTGCTTCAAGCTGTACCAAGAATAGCATGAGCAGCCTTTCTTCTTGAAAACTGGTACATCTGGTCCCAGTCCAAGTTGGAACCAGTAGGGCAAGAAAAAGTATGCTGTGTTACTAGTATTTGTGTTGCAGCCTCTACTGGAGGATTTGGTCCAGGCTGGACATTCACAGTGCTGTGTGAGCTCTGCTTTCTTTCTCAGCCGCCATACTCTGCAGCAGACCAGCTCACGTATCAGGAAGCCTTGATCATCGGGCAATGATAGGCTCTGCTCATGTATAGCCCTGTGCTCGGTTCACTCATAGCCCCTGGGCTACCAAGCTCTCTTCAGCACTGCCTTAAAAAGTAATACAACCCTGCACAGAGGAGGAGCTAAATTAGTCAAGCAACAGAAGGAGAAATGGAGGAAAAAATAATTTATTTGGTGAGGCAGGCTGATGACAGCAACGGCAGCAGAATTTGGGTCCATGCTGGCCCTTTTGGGTCCTTAGTCCCATGCCAGCTTCCCTGTTGCTGGCTCATATGGCCCGCCGTACTGGGAGCGAGGGCAGGTACAAGAGAAATGGGTGGATTTAATTCAAACTCTCAAAGATGTTGCTGCCAGGTTTGCAGATGGTGGCAGCAGATGACAGAAGTGAGCTCTTTTCCCCTATGACCATTTTTCTCATCCCTAACAACAACAACAAAAAGGTCTTAAAACAGTGTGCTCCTACAATAAACAGAGTTTTCTCCCACTCCCTCTCCATTTTTCCCCCTTCTTTCTACTGGAAGAAGGTAACCAGAGCAAAGGAGGAGCAGATTCTTGCAGTAATTCCTGGAATACATTTTCCAGCCATCCCAGTGATGGGCTGTTTTACACAACTCCCTTTTAGGATCTGCTGCGGCCCAGGACTGAGGTAATCTCTGCATTTTAGCCCAGATCATCCCTCTCCAGTAGGACTGCCCTTGACGGTGACTATTTTTCCTTCTCCAAGTCCCTGTCATCAATTCTTTTTATTGATCTTGTCTGTGAAAGGTTATTTCTACACAGAAATCTGTTTGTTGGGTTTGAAAGACCTGGAATCCCTCTTGCTACAGGCCGATGCCTGGCAGGACAAGGCAGATGCGTGGCAGGACAAGGAGTGATGACTTTTCTCGTCACTGTCTGCAGCTGTTCTCCTCTCGGTAGCAGTTCCTGAGTCTGGGTTTGCCAGTGACTCCTTCCCTTTCTTCCAGAGCGATAGAGTTGTTTGGTTTCCCCACCCTAAAGGCAGCTGCTTGATTCAGACAGCGTCCAGACAGCAAGCCAGAAGAGCAGAGACTGAGCTAATAGCATGAAGTGAGCCGTGCGTGTCCTGAGACCTTTCTGATTCTTCAATCCGGTCTTGTTCAGCAAGACAGCTTTGAGATGATGCAGAGAAGCGGCTTCAGAACCTGCATCCATGCAATTCTGGGTGACATTAATTTCTCCCTGCTCTGTCCAAACAATAAAAAGGCAAAAGAAAATGTAGCCATCAGATACACTACTGTCATGATGCTCTCTTCTACCTCAGTTTGCTTTTAGATTGTGCTTTCCTGAACTAGGCAGAAGTACTGCCAGTACCTAAGAACCACCACCCGCCTTGTTTTTAGGAGGGATACAACCATGGATATTTTTCCCAGAGGTAGCTCACCATGCACGATTCGTGGTCTTCAACAACACCTCATCCTTCTGCATTCTCGGTTTTCCACTGTGTGTTTCTGGTGGGATGATTAGTGCTGATCTTAGCTCAGCAGGCTTTACAGGTCCCCTGGTTGCAGCCTAATAAGTGGAGTGAACTTATTAAAGGGAAAAAAAAGCAAAATGAAACAAAACCCATCATGACATTTCTTAAAATAATATGAATTGCCCATTCAGCTGTTCACACACTGCAAAGTAGAGCCCAGACCCCTTCTCTAACTGAAATCCTTCTTGAAGCCTGGATCCCATTGAGCATTTAGGACTGGATTCTCATTTATGCTAAGGTCTCTCGAGCCAGCAAGCACAGGATGTAAATTATTTTTACTCTCACTTTCACATGAGAGTTAGGCCTTTAGTGTCAACTTGAGTTACCTTGTGCTGGCTGCATCAGTCACTTACGTCCACCTGTTGTTTCTTGTTTTAGCTTAACCGTATTTAGTTTTTTTGGCAGGGATGCTTCCTCCGTGTTTTCATAGCCCTGGCCACTAGGTGCTACTGCAACACAGACACAGGGCTGGTTGAATGGAGGCAGCCAGATGGCGGCCCTGGCAGCTCGGCATGGAAAGGTCTTTCTGCAGCTCCTGCTGCCGGTGTGACCCCTGGGACGTGGAGCTGGTGGCACCGTGAGCTTGGGCTGGGGCTAAGGCAACCTCCTCCAGCTGAACCCCGTCCTACGTGAGAAGGGCATGGAGGTCTCCAAGGTGATCTTCTAGGCTGGCATCCTCAATCTGTTGTATTTCACTGGGTACCCTAGTATGGAGACCAACTAATTGCGTGTTAGTGCAGGATCACCTCTGGAAAAGCATCTACTCAACATCAAGACATCAGGACAAAACACCACCAAGTTTCCATGGTTGTTCATGCTCCATGCCTAAGCCAGCTCGTGCCTTGTGCCTTCCCACTTGTTCAAATTTGTCTGCCTTGAAATACGGAAGAGGTTCTCCTGGGATGTGTGTGACCAGGAATCAAAGAAGGAACAAGAACACATGAGATAGATCTGCTCTGTATTTTTCCACTGCAAAGTTTCATTCTGGTTTATGTTTTGGGCTTTTTTTTTTTTTTTTTCCCAGAAGAAAAAGAATCCTTATTAAAACGGAATTTTTAATTAAAACAACAAAACAAAACTTGTTCTTATTGAAAACCTCAAAATTGAAAAATCTGGTTTTAGGAAAATCCTGTTTCTCAGGCTGGCTTCATTTGATATCTTATATCCTCAGCATGATGCTGACTTTCATAAGACTTAATTTGCGTAATAGAAGCCAGCAATAAATGCAGCAAATGTTCCTTTTACCCCGTTAATAGCATTGGTTTATCTGGGCTGGCTTCGGCACCTCTAAGAAGGCAGCAGAGGGACAGTTTGTGCAACTTCGCCTTAGAACAAATATATTAAACGGAGACAGAGGCTCATTCTCACGAGCTTTTATTTGTCCATCTGAGCAGTCTGCTTGCCGCGATACAGCCCAGGGACCCACCGGTCTTACGAGTTCCTGCCCCTGCTCGGTCCCCGGTGCTTCTCCAGTTCACACCATCGTGGTCTGGGGCTCCGTACACTGAAATCTTTGTGTGATTTTTTTTGTGGGGAATGGGCCATCTGCCAACGCGGCCAGGGCAGCATGCTGTACGTTTGGTAGTTCTGAATAAATCTGCTGCTGTCTTCTGTAAAATAAGTGGGAAGGCTTAGATTTTTGTAGCTGTCCTATAATGCTCTGATAGCTTTACTCTTAGCTTCTGGGAAAAAAAACAATCTTTATCTATTGAGCTTGTAAATTTTGATTACTCTTGACATGGTCTACTGTTTTATGCTGTTTTAATTACTCCCCTGCCTCGTATCCAGTTGGGGCAGGAATTCAGAGCTGATTCAGTTTATCATGCATGTAATGCAAGTTACAGAAAAGCATTTCACTAGAGAGCTTAGACATTGTTCAGTGGTGTTTGGTCCTTATTTTACTGCTAAATTGTGCTTTACACTTTACTGCCTACTGCTAAACAGAGCAGACATTTGTGAGAAATCCCAGCATGTATTATTATCTAGTTAGTTGTTCTTTATTTTCTATTGCCTAAGAAGCTTGACTGTATTGCATTGAGCCCATGCAGAATGGGAGCGTGCTTGCCACAGCTTACTCCCTCCTCTAACACAGGGCATCCCAGAAAGGATGAAGTTACCAGTTAGGGGACCTCAGCAGATTTACACAGGGAAATCTGTCCTGTGGTTACAGTAGGGTTTGACTTGAAAAGCTAAATCTGAAAATTCATTCACACCTTTTCCGAAAGTGGTGTGCTGAATGCAGGTAGTGCCAGGCCATGAGGACACGTGCACAGCTGGCACTTAGTTGCTCGTTAGGTTGCTACTCTTTGATTTGATCCATTTTATGCTGGGAGAGTTTTTTGTTGCTGGTTTTTTCCCCTTTATGTTGCCTTTCAAGGACTTGCAGAGTTCCCAGCTCACTGGATGACCACTGGTGCTGGTAATCACTCAAGGACAGAAATAGCTGTCTTCTTAGGCATACATGTGAAGTTGCTGCTCCATAGCATACATTCAAATGAGAGTTTGCTGACAAATGTTCTCCCTGTCCACCCAATAAATACCTGAGATGCTGATGTGTTTGCTTCACTGTCAAATGCTGAACCTCAAACCTCATCCCAACCTGAAAGGCTTTAAAACAACTCCCCAGACCTGGTATTTCTGTACTGCTGGGGAAGAAGTATTAAGACAGCTCAAAGAAACAAGTCTTTGGAAGCTCTTTAAAATGAGGGTGAAGGAGGAGGGAAGTTTGGCGAGGCAGGATGAAGCAGTAGTATTACACAATTGTAATGCTGTCTCTTTCTGAATCTGTGCTAAATGATTTGTAGCACTGTGAGAAGAAATGTGCACCATCAGCATTAATAAGCTTGAGAGAGTTTGGCCAATACTACAAAATTTAGATTTGTGTTTGATTGAGACTAATTTGCCTTCAAATATTGTGTATTTTCCTTGTACTCAATTTGCACTTATTGAGGCCACTAATGCAGACCAGTTAATTCTTGCTGCACTGGTAAAATTTTGCTTGGATGCTCTCTTACCCACAGCAAAACTCTCTATTTGTTGTCCCGTGTCACCTCTCGGTTAGCCAAACAGACCAATTCTGCTGCAAGTATCAGGATATCATTTGTCAGGGTGCCACGTTGCTTTCTTTTTGCTTGAATGTTGCTTTGGGAGTGGATGGTTTGGAAGAACCATTCAGTAGGTGCATTTTCAGGCCTGGATATTTGAAAAAAAAAAAGCAAGACCAAAAATACTTTGTCAGATTGTTCACTATATTGTAGTAGACTGGCTGGTGAATATGTGTGTCACCATCTTCTCTGAGTCAGGGTATGTGTCATGTACCTCACAGTGCCAAAGCTTACAAGATATTTTCTTCAAGTCAAGTGATGGGACATGCTTTTAGAATATGACTGCAGGGCTTAGTAAAGTGACAACATGACATTTTTCATGGTCATAAAGTGGTTACAATAGATCTGAAGTCTTGTGAACCACAATGGTTAGGAACAAATTTTATCTGCTACTCAAAGTTCCATGTAGATTGCTACATCTTTGCTTAAAACAATTGTTATTGTGCTTTTTGTGCAAACATTTGCTTACCAGCTGAGCCTGGAGGTTACAAGTTCAGAGTTTTCCCTGGGCAGGAAAATGGTCTTATTGCTGATTTGGCAGCGGACCCATTAGGTTCTCCTAATGGGCCCTTCCTTTGGGAATGTTATCTTCAGCAATGCTTTCTTTAGATGAGCAAGTTTCTTCCATCTCCTTGTCTTTGTTCTGTGCCAGAGCAACCCACTTTGCTTCTGCAGTTATCAGGTACTCCGTCAGATAGCCGCTCTAACCCAAATTAGCCCCTCACGTTGAGTTCTTGCTCAATACGTGTTTGTAACTATACGACCTTCTGTCATGAAGATGGCTGAGATGATGGCTGTTGGTGTTCAAGAGGCATTTGGACAACACGCTCATTAATATGCTTTAACTTTTGGTTAGCCCTGAAGAAGAGGTCAGGCCGTTGGAGTAGATGGTCTTTGAAGATTCCTTCCAACTATTCTATTCCATTCCGTTCCGTTCCGTTCCGTTCCGTTCCGTTCCGTTCCATTCCATTCCATTCCTTTCCATTCCATTCCATTCCATTCCATTCCATTCCATTCCATTCCATTCTATTCTATTCTATTCTATTCTATTCTATTCTATTCTATTCTATTCTATTCTAAAGCATACTTGTTGAGGTAGCTGTTAAAAAAGCTATTTGGCTAGAGGCAACAAAGGATCTTACTGAGACAATGATCTCATTTATATAGTGCTTATTAGCCCAGCACTGCACACCTGCAGCTCTGCTGCTTCCAGAGGTAGCCTGGGTCCAGGAGTATTACGTCCACGTGTAGAGTGCAGAGTGTTGTGGCCAAGGTAATAAACCTTCCTGGAACCACAAGAGCTGAGCGGAGCTGAAGAGAGTCAGTTGGCTCTGTGGGATCCTGGTGTGGGGGTCCAGAAATAGTAGGCATCATGTGCATTTTTACTTTGTGTGGATAACCATTAATCTTCATTGTCTCAGATGATGGAGGGCTGAATGTATCCTGAACATATGAAGTACTGTGCTGTGAACTAGACCCTACAACATTCGGTACTTGCATCTGGCCTTTGATATTTATCATTATGCACAGCAACATCAACATATATGCACCGCTTTTGTATCCAATGATTCAAGTTAGAGCAGGCTCGACTTTGGTCACAATGCTGTGTTTTGTTCTCCTCGGCTCTTTCTTTCTTTGCATTGACACCTTCATATTTGTCTGCTGGCTTGTTATATTTCTGGCAGTAGTTTCCTCTCTTTTAAGGGCCCCTGGAGCAGTACACAGTGAAAGACCCAAGGCTGAAGAAAGACTTGGAAGACATGCAGCAGAGCACACAGGTGGAGCAATGGGCAAGGGCTGGTCCAAAGGAAAGGAGCCAGCTTTCATCCTGAAAGCCAAACAGCTGTCTGCACTCACTGCCTCTGCTGCTGACTGAATTGTTCCAGCTTCAGGTTGGGAAGGCTGATGTTGGTTGGCCTGCAGGAGCTGTGCTGGGTGGTGACTGCAGTCTGCTCCCCTCCACCTCCAAACTTCTGAATGGTGACGTGATGGCAGGTATTACTCTCGATAGCCAACAAACTGCGTAGGTTCCTTAGGAACTTGCTAAGGTTCAGTCTTCTTCCCGTCCTCAGATCACTAAAATAGGGAAATATATGGTGTTAAAAACCTCATTCACCATGCCTTAATGTGCTTAGGTGGTCCATTCCGGGCTGTGCTGACAGCAATGGATTGTTTCATAGGTGTTGGAGAGAGGGCAGGGGACTGAGCACTCAGGCAAAGAGCCTATGTTTCCTAAACATATCAGGAATTAAGCCTTTGTACAGTTCATCAGATATATCATCAGAAGCATCAAAAAAGAAGGCTGGTCATACGTTTATAAAATAATACTGTCTCTGTAAAAGGCCATGGGACTTGCGCCATTCCAGTTCAAGGTGCGGCTGTCCAAAAGTCTGTCTTGTCTTAGAGCTTCTCCCAGCTATTCATGCTGCATTTTCCCAGCTCTGGATCTCTGTTGGGATCCTACAAGAAAGGTGTACATCAGAAAGAGAAGAAATTCCTGACTTTGAATAGGGGTCTCCAAGCAGTTTTATCCAGTGTTGAGAATGTGTCCAGTTCATTTACCTTTTCTTTTCAACTTTTGGTGTTTAATCTTACTGGTACCAACTGAACAGTGCTTTCAGCAAAGCGCTTCAACTTTTCACTTTCCAACAAAGTGCTTTCAGCCTCTTCTTTTTCTGGTGATGACTGAATGTTCTCCAGAAGTAGGAACAGAAAGACTGTGATTGCTATGGCAATCAGCAACCTACCTGGCCTTCCTGCAATGACAGCAGCAGGCATGTCTGCTCCTTGCTTCATTGCCCAGTGTAGAAATATCCGTTTACCAGGAAGGGTTAAGGGCATTTTGTGTTTGGCGTGACCAGGCACATGCTGGCAGTGTTCAAATTCATACATCCTCTTGCTTCAGTGAGGACAGCTCTGAAGTGACCTCATGGAAACCTCTCAAGAGTTTCTGTATGATTTCACACGGCTTTATCCTCTTTGTAGATGCAGAGGGCTGAAAACTTGCCCTGCAGCCAGAGAGGTTGTGCCTTTTATGAGCCCTCAACAGATGAATGAATTTGGTAAGAGAAGGGATTATTCGTTCTACCCCCACATTTCAGACATTTGGACCATGTACTGCACAATTTTGACAATGTCTTGTTCTCCATCCAAAGCTGCTTTCCAAGCATTCTGTATGGCTCAACATTACTCATCTGGGAGAAGCAAAGAAACCTGAGTAAGACTTTTACAGGGCAGGACTGAGTGATGAAAAATGGAGATGTGACAATGTTGTATCAGCTCAATTTGAAATAATTCAAAGCTCCTTCTTTCCCATGGGTCTTGGAGAGCTTGGGCTGGCCACCACCACTTCATGGCAGTTTCTAGATACTAGCTGTGCGCCCAGGAGGCCTCAGGATGTTGCTATCCAAATTTATAGGCGTGTGTGTGGACCCCAAAGCAGCAAGCTGTACATGCAAAGTGGCAAGAGCAAAAAGCATCTGTCTATTTGGCCTGCATGTGGGGTTTAATTAAAATCTCCTCGAAATCCCTTGACATCTGTGGCCTATACATCAGGGCCAGAGTGCAAAATGCACTTTGTGACTGGATCCAAAAAATATTTTGAAACTTTTTTGCTAATTTAAGGCCAGATTCTCTGATCTTCTCAACCATTTGCCTTGTACAAAGCCATAAACTGAGAAAAGTGAACGAGTTGGAAGACTTAGTCCTTGTACAGGAGAAAGCAGAAAGAAATCTGAATGCATTTTAGGAGTTGAATATTCTTATTTATCTGCACCCAGCAAAGCAGATAGGAAATATCCTCCCTCTGTGTGTTTCATTACCAGAAGAAGAAAGTTTCCCAAAAAGAGTAACTTCATCTTTTGAATTGCAAATATTCAAGTTTACACTCAACAAGAAGACAGTCAGCATGCAGCAGCCTCAAGAGGGAATGTGAACATCACTGACGGTCCTTTTCAGTTATGGCACCGTATAAATAATACCAGTATTGTAAAATTTCTCTCTCCTCTCCCTCTTGCTCTCGCCCAGCTTCCCAGCCCACGCCACATGCGAAACTTGCTCCACACATGTGTAGCCAGCTGAGCTGGACTCCAGCAGCAGGCAGCAGGCAAACAAGGCAAGACTTCTGAAATCAAAGATCCTTGGGCATTGTGCAGCCTGCTGAAATGAGGAATTATCTTTAATCTGTGTGCAAAAGCCCAGGCTGTAGTGGGGCAGAGTGAGTAAGCCTTCATTTGCTCACAGATGTCAAGGGTCTCCGTTGGTCCTTTGGCAATGACGGCAGCAGCTGCAGCAGGATGTTTCTTCTACTTGTGATAAGAAGTGAAAAATACAAATGTGATGGGGAAACAAATTAATTGTGAGGCTCCTAATTAAAATCACTGGGAGAGGTATTGCATTACAGCGCAAAGAAGTAGACAAATATGACCTTTCTGTGAACTTCTCAACCCTACTAGAAGCATAAATTTAAAGTCTCTTAGCAGAGAAGTGTTCTGGCACTGAACTGGTGTCTACAATCAGGATTTTGTCTGCAGGTATCAATGCACAAAATCTCTGCCTCGTGGAGCTCGGAGTCCCCCGAGGCTTCTTATGTTTTGCCTTCGTTTGCTATAGTCCATGGCGGAGGGTTTCAGTGGGCTCTGGCTGCCTCCCTCTCCTCCGAGCCTGGAGCATTTCCTCCATATGCAGGGAAAAGCTCTCGCAAGAAGGTGGTCGGAAAGGCCGCGGCCACTGGAGCGGAACAGAGAGCTGCGTACTGCAGAAACGCTTGCCGAAGATATATAACTTTTGTCTGCTACCAGTTGTCACAAGCAGTTAAGGCAAGCAATTTATGGGTTTGTAGCTCACACTTATCCCGCTAGATTTCCGTCTCTGTCTCCTACCTGGCATACTGCACTGATTTCTCTTGCTTTTTGACTCAAGGCAGGGCAAAACGAGCGTTATGAAACAGATCTATGCCCTTTCTTTAACTTTAAAGAAGGGGTTTTTGTTTTTGTGTCTCCCTCATCATTAAGCAAACGCTTTCGCTGAGTGACAGCTGTTTCTGCTCAGAAACAGGACATGAAGTTTGGCTTTGTTTTAATCCTGGATGTTTATCGTGGGACTTTGAAGCATATACCCCTCACTTTCCCCTTCTCTATCTCTCCAAAGCTTTGGGGTTGAGAAGAAGCAGGAAGAGGAAGGGTTTTCAAAGGGATGTTTCACTGCTAAAAGTTCAGTGTTGCTCTCATATGTGATTTTCCTGGTTGGCAGCTTTATGGCTAAAACCTCTGTTTTAAAACTGGTGCACACTGGTGATATCATGAACATGCCACATGGTGTCTGATGTCCTTTAGTGACGGCAGATTTATAGCATTTTCCCTCATAAAAACCCTCTCCCTTGCCAAAAGAGGTCCAGCTGGAGTTATGAAATCAGTAAACAGAGACCCTGCTCCAGTGAGGAAGCTTGGCCTTTTCTTGGTCCGTAGCATGCAGTGCACAACACAGCCTTGCACGCTGGAAATTGCACAGCATCCAGGAACCCTTGGAAAACCTCCTTTACTCCTACAGAGACGTGGGATCTGATAACACCTGTGGCCCGCATGTGCTGCTTTGCAATTAATAGGAAGTTCATCTTATTATTATCGTGTTACAGATTTATTAAAGCCTATGCCCAGGATGTAGTTAAAAGCCTATGGTCCAAAAACCCCCACCCTAATTGTGAGATACTGCACCCTTGAAATTTGGCTGCCTCTAAATAGACATAATCCCTTCTTGAGTGTTTGGGAAGTGATTAGTGGAGCTTGGATGTCACCATGAACAAACCCTAGTTAATAATTCTTTCATTTGGAAATGTGTTCTGAATCTGCCGTGACTATCTGACCACTAATCGTTTTCATGTTGCTCACTGTGAAATTCATAGGCAATTAGGGAAACGGAGACAGATCTGATAGCTAATTGGTACAAAAGTCGTCCTCAGAATGGCTGAAAACCAGAATTCCTCAGCTGAGATCCACAACTGTCTTGATGCGGAGTGAAGAGGTTCCTCAGCAGTGCCAGTGGGGTGAGGATTTGGGAGTGCTAGAGTGGTACGGGGGGGTTTGGAAGGAATCAAGGACAGAGGCAGCATGGTTTCCCCATCGCTCCAGAGACCCTCAGCTGTCTCCAAAAGCTCTACCAGCTCTCCTGGCCATGGGGCCTTCACAGAGCGTGTTGGAGACCTACACTCAGCCCTGTTGCCTTTGGAGAATGACCGTGTCATGAACAGAGAATGTAAGGGCTACATTTGCAGGGGACTAGAGAACAACTTCAGCTCCAGATCCCTTTGTCACTTGAAAAGTCCATTTTCCAGCCTAGGCCCAGGTGCAAGCCATATCTCAGTACCGCTTGGGTGAGTAGGAAGCTCTCCTAGAAGTGTGCTGCTCCCCTCCTTACAGCGCACCGATGATATGTGTATGACAACACAGTGAGAGGGTGGCCGAGGCAATGGCCACCAGCCTTGCGTGCCAAACGGTCAGCAGAGACGAGCTAAAGAGATCTTTTAAAGAACACTGTGGGCTTTAAGAGTCGGCTGAAAAAAACGCAATGTGTAGAATTGCGCAGGCCTGTTCCTACATGGTGTCCTGTGCTATGCTGAGGGCCTGTAGTTCATTCTCCTCTACTTATTGCTTCAGTTTCTGAGGCAAAATATCATACGGGAAAAGTCAAAGTCCCTGCCTTTTTATTTACAGTGCCACCATGGCCTATCACACTGCAAAAGCTACGTGGCTGCCCATCACGGGGCACATCTGCCATGCATCATTCAAGGTGTGTCCATGGATGAGCAGCTCCCGAGTGCACCGTGAGAGGGAGATCTTCACATCCATTCCCAGGCACAGCTGCCTCCTGCAGTCCCAAGGACATTTCCTGTTCTCAGTTGAGTGCTCCAGCAAGGAAGGGAAGCCTAGCCACCCTTGAAAACAAGAGGGACTTGATTTTGAATCAGTGAGCACATAAGTAAATCAGAAATAACTGCTGCTGAAGTGCATTGTGTTAGCTCTGGATACAACGGGTGTGAGATCGGAGAGGGGTCCGATCTTGTCTATTTGCTCTCTTGCTGTAGTTTTTGGGAGGACATTTCTATTTGGAAGGCTGGTACTTGAAAGATGTTTCTGAAAAGCTGTATAATGCGTTTGTAGCTGACACCCTGGCTTGGAGTCAAGGGAGTGAAAGGAAAAGTAGAAAAGAAAATGAAAAAAGAACAGTGAAGAAATAAACATCCCAGTGGATACGGGATAAATCTAAAGAAACCCAGGGAAATCACTGTGTGTCTTATAATCTGGAAAAAATTTCAGGGAGTCAGCATTTTTCATTATGACTTTACCCAAGTGTTAGACTAACAGAACGAGAGGACGTTCTAGTTGGCTTCCTTTCTGCACAAACGCATCACACCTGGCTCCGCGCTATTTGTGCTGACCTCCATCAGCCATGTAAAGTCGGAATTTAGGGACCAGGTCTGGGAAAAAGGAAAAAAAAAAAGTAGCAAGTTTGGGCTTTGATTGCAGCAGCCAGGCGCGGAGCTGAGCCGGGGCGGGCTCGTTCACCGAGGCCCCTCCAGCAGCAGGACACAGAGAGGGCTGTGTTAGTTTCCATGCCGCTTAACATTTGTATTTATTTATGCACCACGTTTAATTCTTTATTTATTCTGCATGTGAGCGTGGATTTAATGCTTGGCTCCGGGCAGTCGTGTGTTTATCCACGGGGCTGCAAATGTTCAGACTGACAATAGGTTTTAACCCCAAGTGGAAAGGCCACCAGTAAGTCGTGGTGCCTAAGTCCACCCATTTGGGTGCCAGGGAACTCTGAGGAGCTGCTGGTGGCTTGGCCAAGGGGATATGTTCTCCTGGGGTCAATACTGAGGTCACTAAGCCCATGCCCAGGGGCCGCCTAGGACCCCTCTCTGGTCAGCTCTGGCTTCTGAAGCATGAGGTGCAGAGCCCGAGGTGCAGTGGAAGCGGCGCTGTTTGCTTGCTCGATGGAGTTAATGGGACATTTGCACATTGCTCCCTTCCTTGGTGTCTGTTTAATGTTCTTGCTATTGTCAGCAAGCAAATAGCCCTTGAGGGGCAGATGCCACCAAGTGTAGCAAGGGAATATCCCCGTGGATGCTCTGGCTTCTGCTGTGTGCTGGACAAAAAAGGCAGGAAACCAAAATACCCTGTCCCAGAGCCATGACCATGCCCTTGGCCCCATTCGTGCACCACATGGAGTGCAAAAGCAACAGGGAGTCAGCGCGTTGCCATTGTTCATTGTTAGCCGCTTCAGATCTGAAGCAGCAAACGGGGAGCCAACGTCCCACTCCCCTTTGCAGAAGCCATCCAGTTCCCTCTTTGTTCATCGGCAAACACAGGGATAACAAAGGGCGCTGCTGAAATCCAGCAGTGTTGCAAGATCTGTGCATAATAGTTGCAGAGCTGGTTGAAAACAGGGTTTTGTGAAGAAAAATTGCAGGCCTTCAAGTTGCCCGTTTCCCAGGGTGGTATTGCAGCTGAAGGTGGATCCTGCAGGGGTTCACACGGTTTTCTGTGCATTGCAGAAGTTGGAGAAATTCTGTGAAGACGTCAAAGGAAAAGGAAAAAACAAAAAACCACTAGCCAAACAGCCTATCAGTGCATTCAGTGATGAAGGGAAGGTGGGGCAGGGATGAAAGAGGAACAGCCATCAGTTAAAGGCAGGGAGGAAAAAAAGCTTATAAAACTTCTATTTTCTAAAAGCCCGAGGTTGCCTGGACCCTAGCTTGTCTTTGTTTTAAAGAAAACAAAGAAAAGTTTTGAAAGCAAAGTTCTCATGATTGAAAATTGTACTTTCTCTCTGAATCTTCTGGTTTGGGGAAAACTCCTTTTTCAGTAATAACGAGTTTCACACGAAGTGTTCCAAAAGGCTGGAGGTGTTTGTGTGCAGAGCTGCAGCTGCTGACGGGGATTCCCAAACCGGACACCTCCGCGTGGCCTCGCCCTCTCTGGGGACAGTCTGATGCCCCCTTCCCTTAGAAATGCATCCACACGAGCAGCCGTCGCATGTTGCTGTGATGGCCACGAAATCCGAGCTCCAGACTAAGGCCATGGTCAGTGAGAGATGACAGCTGGGTTACATTACTTATGCTCGATATGGTACCACATCTTTCAGCATTTGGAGCCAGGAACTCCAGATGCGGCTCCGGGCGGCCCTTTCTGGAGAGCACACCGTGCTCCCCATCGCCTCTCCACCGGGGACCAGAACCACAACCAAATGTGAGACCTTGAATGTCACATTTCCATCTGTGCTATTGATGGACGGGGCATAAACACAACCTGTGGGGGTGAAGGTATCTGCCAAGCCATGCAGAAAGGGCACGCTGCTTTCATTTCGTTGCATGCCTGTCCCCCCTCGTCCTTTCGATCCAGATGCTGCTTTTCATGCTGATGTGAGAGAGGTTAATATTTCTGACATGAATCGATAATGTTGGATGTGGAGCTCATTTCTTGGCAAATCAATGCAAAGGAAGTAAACAGTACGTGTTTGTTTTGACTTTCTTCCCTCTTTAAGTCTGGTTTATTTTAGTAGATGGTCTTTTGATTTCATTAATTAAAATATGGCTGGATAGGGAATGAGAATGAATACAAAGGACTTACAACTGATATATACAAGAAGAGAGGAATATCCTTTGTGTTCCTATTGCCGCTAAGAAAGTTGTAAGAGGTAAAGTAGATCTTCATCTTGGCTCCAGGGCTGCAGGGAGGAGAAGTTGGTAATTTTAGATCTCCACAGTGGTTTGCTAGAATTCGAGCTTGAGATTCAAGGTCTTTGGCAAAGCTGGATTAATTAATGATAAATAAAACATGGCAAAGATAAGATATAGCAAAATAAAGCAAAGCAAAGCAAAAATATATACTACAAATTAATTATTACAAAAGCATCCAATATGTTCTGGTATGGCTCCTTTTTTTTTTCTTCTTATTAGCAAAACATTTGAGAACAGTTTTTTTTTTTTGTGTGTGTGTGTCTATTTATATTTCAGCAAATATTAATAAGCAATTGGATTTTCAATTTATGGCCTCTCTTCAGATTGGTTGCACTGATTTTTCTTAACACTTTCACCAAAAGCACTATGCCGTTGTATTTCCAAGACAATTAGCCTACCTCATACCCCACTTGCTATGCTGAAAATAGGTAACTGTGACCATCACAACTGGAATAGTAAGTGCTTCAAAAATTTCATCTTGAGAAAGACAAACAATTTCCTTCCTGGAGCAAAAATAAAACTTTCCGACAGATTGTGCACAACAGATGATCTGGAGAGAAAACAGACCTGCAGTTTCAAGTTTTGGACCTCAAAACCATGGGTGGTGGCTGTTGGAAGGGATGTAAAAGATAGGATGCATTATTAGAGAATTTTGAAAAATGAAATGCCTGTTTTGGAAACCTCGAAATATTTTTTCAGTATTACTTAGAGATCATTTAAACTTTCATTGATCTGTTCAGTTTCACAATTCACATACATATTTTTAAACAAATGTTAAGTAACACCATCTTTCCTTTTTAAGTCTTCTTTAGGGCTGCAAAACATCTCATTCAATCTAAATCCAACCCTACTTGGGCCAAACAAATGTGTTCCACTGACTCAAAACTGTTGCTGGCTTGCTGGTGATGGGGGCAAGAGGCTGCAGGCTTGCCCTGGCAAATGCGAACAGTCTCCATTCTGGTTTGACTCCAACCAACTTTTTCGTTAGATTTTCCTTTGTGTTGCCAATGACAAGAAAAACCTCCGATTCACCCTGGGCTGAGGTCTGTGATAGGAAGCAGCAGTTAAGCCAGGCCAGGTGATGGGACTGCCAAGAGATGGGGCTGCTGGCTGCCAGGATGCTGCATCTCCATGTACAGGAAAGCCCAGCGAGAGGTCAGCACCTACAAATCTTGGATCTGCCCATGAAGCGTGGGGTGAAGACCAAACCCATTGCTTCTGGCTTGAACGTTGGAAACATTCCGTTTTCTCTCCAGGTCCTCTGTTGTGTGCAATCTGTAGGAAAGTTTTATTTTTGTTCCAGGAAGGAAATTGTCTTCTGTCCTCCCCAGATTTCTTGCAAAATACAAATTCTGGTTTTTACTGGCTTTCCTCAGATGCCATTCTGAGCAAGGCTGGTCTTAAGCATGTATGTTGGGTTTTCTGAACTCGAGAAGAAACGTGAAGTGCTTACAACACCACGCAGCTCACGAGAGTCAGCTCGCCGCGTGTTTCCATGACAAGAAAGAGATTTTATGAGCTACGCTAGCTCAGGAGCCAGCTGAATTTGCAAATCCCTTCACCATAAGATTTGCTAGGCAAGCAGACAGGCTTTCTGAGTATTTTTCCAACTCAGGGTTTCCTGCTGAGTACCATTAAATGGCAGGTAAAATGTGGTGATGACTGGGCGATGCATAGCATGGGGTTTTGTTTGCTGCCTCCCAGTGATAATTTATGCTTTGCTAGGAAGCTCCACAGAGCTCTTATGCAACTGAAGATCTTAAACATGTGTCATAAATTGCTTTAAAATGAGAGGAAACTTAACTTTCTCTATAAAGAGAGTAAGAACTGTAATTTATTACTGTAAACAAGAATAAGAAGATAAAAAAAATTAGAAAAGAAAATGTCAAGCTCTTTTTATTCAAAATCTGAGAGGACCTGAAGTCAATTGTTTCCTCCCGTGGAAGGTCTGGTTTCTATCAACCAGGCAGAAAGGCTTTTGTTTCTAGCAGTCAAATCAACAGGCCAGTAAGAGTAGCTTTGAACTGCAATTTGTCTTTATGTATTTTGAAAATGTTCTTCCGATGTGTTTACATGTTGGCTGGGGCGCTTTTGCCAGAGTCAGCTCTTTCTGAGATGATTAATCAAACGATCAAGTCTCTGATTAATCAAAGCCCCTCCTGACAACACAGTCCTTTCGTTCAATCACCTGCTGAGTCTCTACTAAAACCAAACAAGCAAATGATTAAACATTTTTTTTGAAATAGGAAAGAATGAAAGAAAGAAATTAAAAAAAGTCGGCGTGTCTCGCAGATTTGGCACTTTCTGAGGTACATACCTCAAGGAGAGAGAGATCTTGGACTACATTTGTGATGCAAACTGGAACCTTTGGCTACCAAATGCAGGATGTGGTGTATCCTGTTCAAAGAGGCACATATTTCGCATGTTTGTGTTGGCTCCTTTCAATCAAAGCATGCTGTGATTCAGCTACACTAAAAATTAACAATCTATGTTATAGCCATGTATTACATTACGCCCCATTTTTTTTTTTTTTGGAAAAATCTTTTCCAGAAAGACATCTTCTAAAAAGAAGGGAAGATAGGTAACAAAACCCTTGCAAATGTTTTCATAATAATTATTTGATGGCAATCAAATCATGGCACTATAAAAGATCAGCTGAAATATCTGTAAATATTTTCTTATCTCTGTCAGAGTGGTACAAACTCCTAATAAAATGCATCTGTCTCTATTTCTGCATTATATTGGAGGTAGATTTTCATTTCAATGGCTTTTCAATGTCACTGCAAATAGAAGAGGAAAAATAAAATAGGGGATGCTGTTTCATAGCAACTTGGGATTTTCATGGAGCTGCTTTTGCTTGTTTGCTTGTTTATTTGTTTGCTTTTTAAGGAAAGGAAACGGGCTGCATTAGATGAGTTGAGTGATGTCAAAAATGACTGAAGTCTCTTTCATGACTGGCAACATCATCTGAGTCTGCTGGTAGCTTAATTAGTGCTCTGATATTGTCTTTTTTTTGGCTTCTGGGATTTCAGACTCTATTAATAGCCATTCTTGACATCTTTCATTCAAAGATATTTTATAAACCAATGAATGAGGTGCAACAGAGGTGATACCCAAATACAAGTCACTCTGTTTTCAGGTAAAAGCAACTTACTGGAAAGTTTGGAGAAGGCATCTGTGCTGTGCAAACACAGACCACAACCTTGAGCTGTTCTTCCGACCATGGAGCCATGTTTTTTTCTTCAAACCAATCCCACCTGCTTCTGCAAATTAGATTAGAGGGGTCCCCCAC
Source organism: Anser anser (assembly GCF_964211835.1). Lineage (NCBI taxonomy): Eukaryota > Metazoa > Chordata > Aves > Anseriformes > Anatidae > Anser > Anser anser. The sequence goes on from NC_139728.1 coordinate 27,407,118, forward strand.
TGAGTGTACACACAGAATGCCCCAGGGCTGGCCAACTGGGTAGGAACACAGCTATTTTTGCATACTCCGTTTCGACGTTGTTGGTATATCTCCAGATTTCACCCAAGTTATTCCATACTCTTGACTTACGAATCCCTCTGACAGTCCACTGTATGGTTGCCCTGCCACACCTATTTCTAAATTGCTGATTACTCTTCTTGTTCCATGCTGATGATCCAAATATGTTTGTTGGTTTTTTCCTTCCCCAGGGTGGCTATAAAATTCCACAGTTAGCTTAATTTGCTGAAGTGGCCCCAGAAAAGGATCTAGCCCAACACATCTAATGACAGTTTCTTAGTATTTCATTTTCAGCAGGCATTTCTGAAGAAACCCCATTTTGTTTCAGGCAGAGCTCTACATTTCAGATAATGTGGTTTGCAAGCTTTGTAAAAACCCCAATATCATGTTTCTTTCTTCATGGCCTTTAGAACAAAGTCAACCAATGTTCATGCTTCCAGTTGTGAAACTTCCCCTCAAAAACAAAATGCAGAAAACATGTTTTTCTCCCTGCTTGAATTTATCTTGTTCTGTTTTCAATAACCTGTGCCTGGCATCTTGGGTATTTCTCACCCTAGAGAGATTTCAGGACATGAAAAAAACAACACAGCAACCAAGAAGAAGCTAAATCCTGAGAGAAATGATATTCCGAGGAGGGCAATGGCATAAAGAATTCTCTCAGTTGTTCTGGTGAAAGTAACAGTTGCATGTCAAGTTGTGGGTGACAGAAGAATACAAAACCTAATGTCTTAAAAGTAACAGATCTCTTCTGAACTTGATTATTGAAGAGGCTTCTGGTGGTTGGCAGATTCACGAAATCAGTTTAAAATATCTTCTACATAGATGTCTCTGGTTGTACACCTAAGCCCTGATGTTAGTAGGAGATGAGATGTCAGTTACCTACACTGAACTCAGAGAGAAAAAATATAAAGAAATAGATAGAGACATATAAACTAATGCTGCTAACATTAATCTGCCATAGTAAAAACACTGAGCAGCACTTTCTCATTCTGTACAGTTTAAACAAAAGGGGAAAATTCATCTTATTCTTGGCATAGATCTTATCCATTTTATTACTCAGTATCTCCAAATATGCTGAGATGCCAAGTAATTTCCAGTTTTTATCAAATTTTAACTTTGGAGTATGACTTTGGGATATTATGTTCAGAATTGCATGGAGCTATGGAAGCAGAATTTCCCTGGATTTAATATATCCCTTTCAGAGCTTTGCCTTTAGATGGAAATTCATTCTGAGCCAGTAATGCTATATGTTATTTCTAAAACTCTTAAGTTTATAAAGCACATAATGAAATTTAAGTCTTCAGCCCAGGTGGAATCATGAATTAGCATTAAGTTCTCTGAGCAGCAGGGCGCGTTGCCTTTTTCATGCCTTCGCATCGTTCCAGATAGACCATGAAATATGGCATAAAACATCTATGAAGTCATGATGGGCACCAAGGTCACATCACCCCCTTCCTGGGAAGGCAGTCCTTCCTTGGCAGGGTGAAGATGCTCACAATGGAAGTACGGGGAGAACATTGACTGTGACCTGGAAATGTTTTCTGAGAATCCTCGTAGTTGATGTCCATCTGCAAACGAAGAAAGGAACTCCTTCTGATGTGGTTGTTTTCTGGACCGTAGCAATGGCACAGCATTACTCACAGCAATAAGTGAAAAAGAGAATATCTATAAATACATTGGAGTTGTTATAAACCTTTATGATTACCATTCTTTAATTAGGAAATTTGCCATCTTAGATCCTCAGGCCAGTTCTGTACTCATCCAACATTATCTGACTTCAGAGTACCAAATAGCTTAACTTAAACTCAACATGCTAAAACTGCACTGCTCATTGATTTTTTTTTTTTGTCCTGGGTGCAGAACTACGTGAGATTCCTTATAGTTTCTTTTGCAACATATGTATTCTGCAGGCTAGTTTTCTCTCCAGCTCTGAGCTAGATAAGACCACTGAACACGAGAACCTAAACTGAATTAACTCTGTCCTGCGTGATAAGGATAACAAAAGAAAGAAAGTCACAGTGGAAAGAGTTAAGCCATTGATACTTAGAATCATAGAATCATTCTATGATTTTATGGTTAATTCTTGCTCATTGTACCCATGTTACAGCGAAGGAGCAGTGTTGAGGAACATCATCTGAATGGCCAGGAATCAGAGCAGACTCATGGTCAGTGTGGGTCAGCACGTGCCTGTCCACACTGCGGATGGTTTAACTGGTTGTTAAAGCAGATGAGGAACTCACTGGGGTGCAGGCGTTGCCAACTGGGCAGCCTTCAGTAGCTCCATCACCCTCTAACTGTGTTTGCTCACACAGTGGCTGCTCCTCTGTATTTCAGGTGGGTCTGGCTCGCCAGAAGGGAAACTGTATTTATGTAGCATGTTATGGAGGTGACACGCTCTTTGCCCTTGTTAGGAAATGTTTGCTTTTCCCTCTGAATCTAAACCAAAAGTCACACCGGCTGAAAGAATACAAATGCTCTTTTTATATGGGAAAATACATAGCAGGAGTCAAGCGCTTGCACCGTCCAGTTGCAGGTAAAACCAGGGTCCTAACTGGCACAGCAGGGAAGCAGGCAGGAATTTCAGCCTCGCTGTGACTAATGGACACTGCGTGCCACAGGCATCCCAGCTGCTGACCCCTAGAATATATCTTGATTGAGGGGCTGAATTTCAGAGAAGGAAGGCTTCAGGTGCAACTGCTCAGGAGAAGGATTTTCAACAGCCGGTGTTTTCTGATTTATATCAATCTGACAATCAGACATTTGGCCTCGGTGCTCGTTGGTACAGACAAAGTGTATTTCATACTTATTAGCCAATTTTCCTCCCAGGAACTGACTTGTCCTGGAAGCTCTGCCAAGTGGTTTGTATGCGAGTCCATCACTGATGTGCAGCTCACGCTGCCCACGAAGCTGCAGCTAAGCCTGATCTGCTTTATATTCAGTTTTCACACTTGACAGAGCAAGCACCACGATTTTGGGAGCCCAGAGCAAAAAATGTAAAACAATGGAAGCGTTCAGAGCTGTTTCCTTTGGAGATGTTCAGCGCTGATTAGATCTAGCTGCACAGCAGGTAGCCACCTAGCAAAGTGCTTAGCAAGAGCTGCCTCGTAGCGCCAGGGCGTGCGTGCAACGCGAAGGGGTTTTTAATTCCAGCTGTCACACACAACTTCTTGCGAGGCTTCCAAAAATCACATAACCCCGTGCCCACTCCCGGCTCTGAGAGCGAAGTCCTTTTGTTTATTGTCTTTGGGCCTGGTGTGCCTGCAGCTGTGCTGGTGGCAGCATCGGCCCCTCCGACAGACCCCCTCGGTGGGGTGAGTGGTGGCTGGGATCTTCCCACGTCCAGCAGTCATTTCTTGGGGTGACGGTGGCAGAAGGTCATGGGCGGCTCTTCCCTTCGCCTGGTGTGTGCTTCTCTTGGAGCACGGTGATGGCCACCCCCTGTTAAATGTCCCCTGAGTGAGGGGCCAGCTGGGTTTTTCCCACATTGCAGGCACCGGAGGGCTCGCTTCATGCCTGGGCTGCCGAACGTGATGGCATTTCTTATGGTCAAGGTCTTTCCCAAACTGCTCATCTGTTCTGGGTGTCAGAGAAGATCCCAGAACAATCGTGAGAAGTTCCTTTTAATGACTGGTAGCATCTTTTTTTTTTTTTTTTGCCTGCTGCACAGCTGCTGCTCCTCCTGCCATAACATCTGTGTCGCAGCAACGTGAGCGTTCCTGGATGGCAGGAGGGGCGAGAGGGATGTGGAAAGGTGCACATCTCATCTGTGGGTATCCACTACCGAGGAAAGTGCACAAATTAAACACACATTGCACAAAATAATAGTGGAAGTCCATTTGGGGTCACATCTTTCTTCCAGTCATAAAAGAAAGTCTGAAGCAGAGTACCTCTGAGGTCTGTGCGTGCCGTTAAGCATGCGAAAACAGGCGAGGGAAAAGATTCCCCTTCCTAACGATGTAGCAGGCTCACGTTTGCTGGCTTCCCAGCACACGTCCCCGCAGCACGGAGCTGGCATGCAGCAGTGGCACACACACACTGGAATGTGTCTGGCACAGGGGGCTTTTTCAGCTTTTATTTTCCTAGCTAGCCATGCCAGGAGACATATTTGTGTTTATTGCAGGGGCTGGGAGTTTTCTACAGGTGCTAATTATTGACTGTTCCACCTCCACAAGGGAGCCAGTGTGCGAGCCACCCTTCACCCTGCCTCGGAGTCCCTATCCCATTCCCCGCAGCTGGACGCGAGCTGTTTGGGTTGGAGATGGGGACACAGATGGTGCCACCTGCGGCACGCTCTGCCAGCCACAGAGGCTCCTCAGCAGCTGCTGCTGCCTCTTAGGAGGTCGTTCATGGGACAGGGCAGCCAAAACCCATCTGCAGTTGCATGAGGTTCCCCCTTTGCACATCGGACGGCTGCTCCAACAACCTTCCCCAGGGCTGATGGACTCGCAGACCACAGGGGAGGCCTGTCCAGCCCTGAGCATGGCCCAGTCTTTCAGGGTTGGGAGCAAAAATCCTTTGACACCCTCCAAAAGAACAGGAGCAATCTCATGCTTTCTGCAGGACTTTCCTCTGGCAGCACCCAGAAAAAGGTGCAGGAAAGATGAAATCCAGAATTTAAGCTGGGATCTCTCCCATCTGATGGCTATCGGATAAAGAGAAACAACTTCTGGCTTTCTTCTGCCCTCTCTGTTCCCAAACAAGAAGTATTTATTATACAGTTTTAATTAAGATTTAGGCTGATATAGCAGAATTGCTGCCTCTCCCTGTACTGCTTTTATTGAAAAGACAGCTGAATACAATTACTAAAGGAAAAGTCTTGCCTTAATGATATATTATCAGTTTTTAACTGTGGTCTTTACTGATGTCCAATAAAATAATAGAATATAAATCACAGCAACCTAAAGGCTCAGGGTGTGATTCTCTGACAGGTGGCCTTGAAAAGGCAGAGAATTGAGAAGATTCCCACAGTGTGGCTAAAATTGTCAGGTTTTACCTTCATCAAATTTATGTGAACAAGAAAGTCTCGGAGTCTTTGCACCTGAAGCTATAAACTGGCCCTTGCTCCTTTGAAACACAGCCAAGACTTGTTGGAAATTTGGTCCACTTCAGGGACTGTCGTTTGAACTGAGGAATAAAAGCCAAGTTGAGGCCAATTCTCCACATGCTGGGAGTGTATGTGCAAGGTTTGTGTTGTTTGTTTCATACGCATGGCGAGGTTGCATCTCATGGCTGGAAGGACTTCATTTGGCATGACCCTCACCCTCGCCAGGAAACCCACAGCCGTACATTTGTGTTCGAAAAAATGGCAGAAAGGCATTTCCCGGGAAAGCCTTCCAATTTGCTGGACCATTTTCTGTGTTCCTTTAGGAGAAGGAGTTGGGTTTCCTAGGTTTTCCACCTAGATTTGAAAGTTTCTTTAAAAATATTGAATTGTTTTTTACTTTTACTCAAGAATACTCCCAAGAAATATAAAAAGTAATGCATATCATTCTTCATTATTTTTTGGTGATTTTTAAATCAACACTGGTCATTTTCAATAGTGCTCTATGAGCCAGTTCAGCACTAACATGCTGAAAATTAAACATGCACTGAAGAGCTTCACCAAATCAGTGATCAGAGCTCCTTATCCACATGTACATGCATACTCTACCAGGCAGCACAAGATTTTTTTTGCATCTATTTATGTCCCTTTTTCCTCTAGCACAGAAAACGATGCCAAGGTATGTTTCCCTAACTCGCACAGGTCAGCCACACACTGAGATTTCTCCTGCTCCCAGCCCCCTTACAGACAGCGGTTTTAATTTCATGGCATACACTGATATCACTTTTTTCCTCCCGTGTTTCACAACATTGAGCAACTTCTCCCTGGCTGTGACCGCTGGGGCTGCTGGGCATCACGGTGGAGGAATGCCAGGCATGTCCCACCAGTGCTCAGCCCCCTCGCAACACGCAGGCAGGCTTCGGGCAGCTGTTCACACCTCTTCCCATCATTTATTTGGTGTGGGGCTGGGTGGAAACCAGTTTTTCCATCTCACAACGGCACTTCTCATCGTGAACCTTAGGTCTCAGCTGAAATGAATGAGTGGGAGAGAGAAAGGAGGAGAACAAATACCTTACAGTCCCCTGGTGAGGGAAATACTTGGGCTGCCAGCGCTCCAGGCTCAATTCCCAGCTCTAAAGGCAGTGCCTTTCATATCCCAGCTGGCCTCCCCACCCCAGGCTGCAGGATGCTCTGGACTGGGGCGAGCACATACTCCCTTTCTGTGCACGACCAAACATTCCTCTTTGCACAAGAAGTGGGAGCAGGCCCTACCGTGTTCCTCCAAACAGCTTTCATCTCAGCGCATTGGTATTTTTCCACCTCCAAAAACATTTGTGAAGAGTTTTCCGGCCCGATCTCCTCTGTGGCTTTTAAAAGCATGTCAGTCATTGCAGTTGTTTCAGTAGCTCATCCCATCGGAGCGGGTTCAACTCTATTGATTCCAATGGCACCTAATTTGTATGAATGAGTGTTTTCGTGTGTACAGATACATGTAATGGTTTGGAAGACATTTATGTGCCTGATATAATTAAATCCAGTGGTTTTGTATTCCTTCAGATTTGGGCAGTGGAGATATTATGAGGACACCAGATCTGTCTTTATGGAAAAGCCTTACAGAATTTAATAAGAAAACAATAACCATTCTTAGGCTTTGGAGCCTTTTGAATAGGGTTTAAAAGTGAATTACATCATAGCGATTCTATAGAAGGTCTTAAAAAGTCTTTGGAAAAGGGGATCATTCTCTATCAAATTGTAAAGATTACACAGCCATTTCCATAGATTATTTCATTTCTCTCCAATCCTCCCGATTGCACTCCTATTAATTTTCTGTGGGGCTTTCCCGTATGGCACGTATTATTTTCTCTATAAAAATGCTCCCTGAGGCAGACCAGGCTATGAAAGACATACAGCCGAAGTTCAGCCCAATGAAATTGCATTAGCTTCCTTCAAGGCTGAGTCAGGGTTGCAAAACTGTTGCCCCTGTTCCTTATGAGTACTTGCGGTCTCCTCTCACAAAGCTGTACAGCGTTGGATGGGGGGCTCCTTGCCCCACAGAGGACACTGTCTGCGTGATAGAACCTCACATCTGATATGTCCGAGCTCCCGCGTGTGATCTAGTGAGCTTGCTGGAGGCATCATGCTTGGGAACAGTGGGATGTTGAAGAGGTTTGTGGTGTAATCAGTCAATGCTTTTTAAATTCTGATCAGCTTTTCCTTCCAAGTTTCCACTCCTTTGTACCTTTCTCTCTGTCCATCCCTGCGAGCTGCAGCCAGCAGCAGATGGTGTGTTACAACCCTCTAAATGCCCCCCACCTCCTGCTGCTGACACCGGACGGTGCCGCCGCGAGGGTCGGCATCATTGCCATTTCATCCCCCTGGGGCTTCACCCATGCTCCTGTGAGGTGCTCGCCCACAGGCAGTGGCCCTTGGTGGTCGCTCTCCATCCCGCTGCAGCATCCCGTGGAAGCCTGTGAGGTTAAATAGCATCACTTGACCATTAGCCTTGTCCGGGAGCAATCTGACCTATTTACTTATCAGAAGCTATCTCCAAAGAGCTCAATCAGCCATTGCAGCCGAAGGGACTAAATCTTACGGGCTCATATGTCTCCCTTGGCCTTTGGGATACCAAGAGTGCACTTTCTTGCTTGCTGCTGGTGTACTGTGGTGGGTGGGTGAGATGCCTTTCTATTTTCACCTTACCATTGACCTTAAGATTTATTTTGCTTAACCTAAGCCTACTGAATTCCAACCTTTCTTGTACAGCCCAGCGCAACCTGCAATATAACCTTACACCTAATTAGGTAAGCACACCGTACGGCTTTGCTTACGTTCATTTTGCGGTGATTTATTTTTCTTTTCATACCCTTATGAAAGTGGACACCACCAGTGGATGGCGGGGTCAGACTTCACCTTCTCTTGCGTGAGCTTAAGTAAGCAAATGTCTTTGAGGGAACTTCAAAGCAGAGGAGGGAGAGAGGGGCAGCTTTTTAGCCCTGTAACTAATAGCCTGGCATGTTGAGATCAAACCCCAGCACGATGCTGAATGTGCGGGCCACTTGGATATACCAGCGTGTAATATTAGCCCAGAAGAAAGCGTGATTCAGACATTGACTGGCACAGCTGCAGCGCTGCCAGTGGGCTGATTTTAATTTCCAGAGCTGAAGATCTAGTCTTCTGAGATTTTAAAGTTATTCAGTGTAGAAAGTAGTGTGTATCACCCTGACTACATTGCACACAGTATGGCCAAGCCCTTGATTTTGATGAAGCTATCCCATTTTCTTCCAGAAGAGCATCTGTCCCTCTGCGTGGACCTTTTGAAGCCTGGCTAGAAATCACTTAACAGTGGGAACTTACTTCTATAACAGCACAAATAATTTATGGCAAGGCCTTTGCCATTATTATTCTGCTGCATTTCTTCGACATGTAAAATTATTTTATATTGCATATTTTCCCATGCCCTTTCCCCGCTTACACTGTCTGCCTCAACTCGTAGCTAATGACGTTTGTTGACAAGCTCAGCGCATTTTGATAAGTCTTCTGCCAAAGTGCCTCTAATAAAAATAAGAAGAATGACAAGTGGAACAGTGCAAAAAGGATTCCAACAGCAACAACTGAAGGTTAAAGCAGCATAAAACAGGGGGAAAACATAACAAAAACAGAACACAGAGAGACCAGATTGCCTTTGTTAAGAACATTTAATGCTTAATTTTGTTTTATAGCTCTGGCTCTCAAGTTCTCTGTGCAACTTAGATTCCCATCTTTCACAGTTGTGTGACTCTGCCTTCAATTCCTGTTGGAGCAGGGGCAACTCTGTGTGGATTTTACACTTCCAGTGTTTGGCCTCATCTGCTTTTGGTCTTCCAAGAGCGCGATTGAAGACGTCTCCCTCCTGTCCATGGAAATGTGACCGCAGAAGGCTGGTTGTTCACAGCCCTGCTGCCAAAGGGCACAGATGCAGCAGCAGTGAGGTGGGACAAATACAATGGAGTGAATGTGGCCAAGCATTTGGGAGATTTCCTGGTTTGGCATATCTAGCCCTGCACCGGCTTGAGGTCCTTATGTTGTACCTCTGCACAGCTGGGGAGAGTGGGTGTGAAGTCGCTTCGAGGGTGAAGTTCCCAGGCCTGGCACCAGCTGCTCCCAGCATCTGAGCGGGAGGTGGGAACAAACCCCAGACCTTGCACCTCAGTCCTTGTGCCCCTTTCCCTAACTCTTCCCTGTCGCTGCTAGCTTGTGGAAGAGACCTGGGGTTTCTCAGCTATGTGCCTCTCCCTCCTCCAAACCAAAGAAGAAAGTCCTGAGAGCATGACTTTGCCTCCATTTGGGCTTCACTGAACTATGATGCTGCAGTTGTTAAATGATGACCACTTCAAACAGGATGGCGTCTGAGGATTAAGGTAGAACAGATGCACAAGTGAAGTGGCAATGCATGCCCTGATGGGTGATTTCAGTGCACGTGGTGAATGAGTCTCCTCATGTGTGGCTTAGTGCAGTCAGCTGGGATCGAGCGCAGGGAAAATCATTGACAATACCACATCTCCCTTGTAGAAAAATCCCACGGAATTAATACACACAGAATAGCCTGTTTGAAATTCTGAGGCTTTTCACAGAATTTAATAAAAGTTTTCAGCTGGTTTGCAGAATGCTTTGACAACCTCTTCAAGGCACTTGAGGACCAAGGTAGCTTTAAAGTCCTTGGCCCGAGATCTGGTCCGAGCACAGCTGCATCTAACCCCACCGTGAGAACCAGAATAAGTGCCTGAATTCTCCATTTGTTAGCTCTGTGAAGGTCTTGTTTTGGCACTTGTCCACTGTGAAAGCCCCCCTTTGGCGCAGCCCCCATTTCAGGGACCAGGGCTGAAGTTACAGGTGTCCCCCGAGCGGAGAGCAGGTGGCCTGGCTCAGGGGACAGCAGCAGCTGCAGGCCCCGTCACTGCGTCCCCGGTGTTTTCCACAGGCCCTCGCTAACGCTGTTATCTGAGACAATTTTAGCAGCTCGAGGGGGAACCACCATTTGGAAACATACTGCGACGCCTTTCAGGCAGGAGGGAAGGATTAGGGGAAGATCATATCTGGATTCCTCCCCTCGTGTCACAGAAGATATTTTTAGGCCCCTTGAAGTCAGCTGGAGCTTTTGTGGAGGGGAAGACTCTATTCTCCCCTCTAGGGGATTTTCCAGCCTTGCCCACATCAGTGGTGTAAATAACTCCTTCTGCTTGGCCAATAATGCCCCAATGGGACTTTTCGAACTTGTTCAAGCAAGTTTATTTTTTAGGGGAATTTAGGTACTCAATTTTTCCTAGCAACTAAGCTCTTGAACTCCTCTAGCAGTCTGCCACCAGCTCCCACTGAAAACCCGTGGGGCGGGTGTACAAAAGTCCCTGGGCTCATGGGAGAGTCTCAGGCCCTGCAGCTGAGGTGTGGGTGACAGGATCCCTGGGGGCGGGTGGAAAAGCCAGCCCCCACAGGATGGCTTTGCGCGTGCTGCGGGACCGCGAGCGGTGGTTAGGCCACAGCATGGCCGGCTTGGGCCTTGCCTGGGGATGTCACATTTGGGATCTCTGGCGGTGTTTTTTTTTGAAATTTGAAGGGTAGTGAGGGCTTGGTTCTGTCATCTGGGCCTGAGAAAGCTGTCTCCTGCACCCTTAAAAAAACATTTTTTAAAAAGGTTGATTTTACCCAAATCTATCTATCTAAAGAGATACTGTTCTCTCATAAGATATATCACTGTACTCTGGGAGTTTCGCCCTGCTGCCTTTCACAACAAAATCCTGCTAATCATAGGCTTTAATAGATGAGGTATTTTTACCAGCACCCACAACTTGCAACACAGCATTGCATTAAATACCACATCAGCCAAGGAACTCAACCCCCCTCACAGCATTGGCTAGGAAAAAAAGGAGGAATATATTGCTGCTTCTGCACTGGGATGGGTTAAAGGGTCCAGCATGTGGTAATGCCCACTGAAACACAGAGGAATCAGCTTGGAGGACTTTAGGAAAGGCCTCCAGGGTGAAATGTTGTGGGGACTGGGCACCTCCACAGCGCTCCCAGCCTTTCTGTGGGGCTCAGCCCCATGCTGAACTTAGCTCCTTGGGGATGGGGGTGTTGAGGACTCAAACCATGAGTTCTCGGCTGGACCCTACCCCCACAGACATTAATTGCAGCTAGTCTAGATTAAACACTACCCCTTGAAGGTCTCCATCCTGGGAAGCCTCCTGTTGGCACAGACCCATCAGCTCAACGCTTCCCATCTGCCGACGCATCAGAGCAAATGACGTCTTTCAGACACCTGTCCTCACAAAGGAAAGCCCCGTCCTGTAGGAAGCCAATGCTAGGAAGATATACCATGTCCCAAACCACTCCTGAGTAATACACAGGGAGCCCTGATGGTCTGGAAGGATTTTATAGTCTAAATATCATGCCGGGGGCCCTGGAACGGGAGTGTAATCATCCAGCAACTTGGCAGGTAACAAATCTCTGCGCTTCGAAAGGCGGATGTCGTCATTGCTTGGCTCCGTGGCACCAGCACCTGGAGGGCTGGAATAGGCTTATGTGTGCTTTTCTTCTGGCTCTTCAGAGGGATCTGATGGATGATCTCAATCAGGACTCATCCGCCACCCCAGCAAATCCTACATTCTCCCCACCTGCAGTGCCCCGTGCTTTCTCCTGCCTCGGGCTGGTGGCATTGTGCACCTGCTGGCACGGGGTCTTCATGTCCCTCTGCTGACAGCAGGGTGTGTGGGATGGAGCCATAGGGCATGCGGGGGCTGCTTGCTGGGAGAGGGGCCCCGCACCTCTGTGCTGGTCCTGGCTCCAGCGGGGCTCAGCCCCATGGCCGGGCTGAGCAGGACCGTGGGGCTCCCAGGTTTGGGTCCCACCACCCACCCGGGCACAGTGCAGTGCTTTCTCCCTTCTTCTCCTCAAAATGGGTTGGCTTGGTTATTTTGCAAACATTTTGTCATATGCCTTCTTTTTTTTTTTTTTTTACCATAAAAATGGAATTGCCAAAAGAAGGACAAGAAAAAAAAAAGCAATATTTCAATAATTTTGAATCAGAAAGCTTTCCCTTTTTACTTTGAAATGTCTCCTTACAAAGTCTTCTGAAAAATTCTGCTTTTCAATCCAAAGATTTTTTTTTTCCTGGAATATCTTTCAATTTTCCTTATACAACCAAGCATATTCCCCCTGCCTCCCCTCTAAAAATAGTCTTTAGAGAAAACAAATAATCTAATGTTGGGGTTGAGCAAAGCCATCGATCGGTCCCAACAGAAAATGCTACACATTTCTCAGTTCTCCAACGAAAATTTCTCCCCCCCATCCTTTTTTTTTGTCCCACGTTTTTTTCCTTTGTTCCATGAGGTCAACTTGGGACAATTCCACCCCTCCCCAGTTTTCAGTATTACACAAGTGGACCAGAAAAAACAGCCATTCAGCTGCTCTAACCACAATCTAAATGAGAATGAGAAGATATTTCAGCTGTTTCTCTTGGTTTCCATTTTTCTCAGTTTCTGGCTCAGTAGCTCCCAAAACCTATTACACTAATTGTTCTTTTCCAAAATCCGACTGTCAACAAAAAGCAGGGAACCAGTCTCACATTTTCAACTGGAATTTCCACTGCTTTGGTTTGTCCCTGGCTTTGATTTTCGCAAACTCGTTTGCCCTCCAAGAAGTTTGACATTTTGTGATATTTCCCAAACTGAAACTCAGTTGTATAAACTCGTCGTCTGACAAACACAGAGTTCGTTATCACAAATGACATTTCATAGAGGGGCAGGAGCAAATGTCTTCCTCGTTATGTTGTTTCCAGTCTGTGATGAGATAATGAAGGTGTTTATGTGGAGGTGTAAGAGAATCGATATGAGGTCGAGCCAACTGGGTGAGCTCTTCAGCGCAAAACCACCATCTCAGAGTTCCACAGGAACTCTTCTTTTACAAGTATACCTAATCCCTGCCCCAAATGTCCCTTCTCCAGCCAGAATTAATCCCATAACTGCCATTTACAATGCAATTGTGTGTCATTTTTTTTTTTCAGCGTTCTCCTACTTGTAAAGATGCATCTGAGAAGCATTTTAACTGGTTGGTTGTGTCCAGGACACCGAAACATAGTGCATGTGATAGAAACAAAAAACAAGTAGAATGGCATCTTTATATTATGGGCCCGGAATTATCTGAGAGTTAATAAATAAAGTAAAATCAGTGTTTACCGATGTTTCACCTCACCCATTGGCAGACCAGGCTCACAGTCTATGGGATAAATCAGGTGCTTAAAATTCAGCACGTGCTTCAGGGCTTTGTTAAAATACAGCCTAGGTGCTACTGCAGGTTGAGGAGGGACTTAAATTCCCCTGGTAGAGAGAAATGGGAGTGGGAGATGGGAGCCCCTTCTTGGATTTAACCCAGTAGAGACTGAACTAACCCAAGCAAAGCATTTCTGAAATATTCTGTTCCTATTTCCCTTCAAAGTTCTCTTTCCCCCTCTTTTCTCTCCCCTTGTCCAGGGGCTTTGATAAAATGGAACAACTGAAAAGCCCTGGTAATTGTTTGCAGCACTGGGGAGCTTTTCTCTGACGTGTCCCAGAGCTTCTGCTGCGAGGCGGCGGGAGCCCAGCGCGGGCAGCTGGTTTCACTTTGCAGCGATGTACGGGGCGCGCAGCTAGCGCATTTCTTGTACGTTTACAAACCCCCGTGGCTCTGCAGCTCCGTCTCTGCACCCGCATCCCTGCCGGCCTGATTTTGCTCCCAGCATGCTGGGTTCAGGTCTGGTTTTCTTTGTTCTTTCTTCTTCTTCTTTTTTTTTCTTTCTTTGTTTTGTTTATTTTTTTGTTTGCAGAATCAGTAAACATCTTTTCACAAGCAGGAGGACGGCTGTGGACGCTCCTGGCTGCTGCTCTCCCTGTGCTACCACTCCTTTATGTGTATAAGTGTAGCAGGGGGTCCAAGAGCTAAAATGGAAAGCACATGGTTTTGTGACTTTACAATTGAAATAAAGAAATCTAATATGACAGAAGAAGCATGTTGTTTATGGAATTATGGATTTCAGCGAAGGACATTCCTACCAAATCATAATTAAACTACCATAATGACCTCCAAGTTTCATTTGCTGGGCTGGGACGGAGGAAAATATAGATATTTTCAGTGGGTCCTGCTGAAACAATTTATCGAGCCCCACAGCTGGTTTTAATGTGCTGATGAGCTGGGAAAACAGTCAGAATTGTACTCCAGTCAAGTGACTGTGTAATATCTGAGGGCTGAACCAGACCAAAATCTCTGTCATTTTATTTAATCTAACGAATAGTGTTTTGTAACTGAAAAACATAATTGCCCTGCACATATGTTACATGCACACTTCACTAATAAAACCCACAGTGCCACCGGTGGAACAAATGAAAACACTTTTACTGTGATTTATTTAACTCTTTTATTTTTTTTAAAGACTTCTTCAGAATAAAACAAATATTGGCAATAAAATCTTCAGCAACGTTTATAAAAGCTATAGAGAGGAAATCTATGTTCCTTAACGTATTCTTTTTTCTTCAGGAAAAGATGTTTTAGCAAAATTATTTTCTACCTTTTTAAATACATTTTAGATTTTTCACTGGAGTTGTCTTTGAAGTTCAAGACACAAAAACAATCAACTTTAAAATTAGCACATAAAATTAATGATTGCTGGAGTTGGCAGGCTTGCTGGAAAACCAGGACTCTTCTGGCATTTTCATTTGGAAAAGCTTCAAAGCTGCTGCCTGTGTTTGACATTAGAAGCAAGAGCTGAAAAGTGAGGGAGAAAAGAGGAAAATGCCTCCCAAATATCAGGTGCAGAGCAAATTTCAAGGGACAAAGCACCCAGTGCTGCAGTTGTGATTGCAGTCTTAGGGACATGACTGAAAACCACTGAGTAGCTTTATTCTTTTTTATTTTATTTTATTTTTTAATTTAATTTAATTTAATTTAATTTAATTTTACTTTATTTTATTTTACTTTATTTTATCTTTAGCATTCATGGGTGAAAATAAATAAGGGATGGGTTCTGGGGAGCAGTGGAAGAAGCGACTGATACGGTCATGCACAACAAATCAGTTATCATACTTACCCTAGAAGAAATATACATACATAGCGATGACCAGCTTGGGTTAAGAAGTCACAGTTGGATTTGGCTAAAGTTGCTTAAGGATCTGAAAGCTGTTCCTTCTTTAGATGGCACATATTTGGTCACCTACCCTAAGATCAGAACTAGCAGCCCAAACATTTTGTTGTATTTTTTGTTTTCCCAGCGGCAGCTGCGAAGCAAAAGTTTCTGGGGAGCAAAGGACACAAAATTACTGCTTTATGCCTTCATTAGTGGAAAATTAAGTTTTCCCTCGCCTGTGAGAAGCCAGCCAGGTGTGGGGCTGGTGATGGAAGACAGCTGCAAACAAACGTGTTGAGTGAATTAATGTAGTGTGCGGCAGTGGAAAAAGAGTTCAGCTCTGCAGGAAGGACTTGGTTATCTCAGGTTGAGCGAGGCTGGAAGAAGGTTGGTACGGGCTGCCCAAAAGTCCAGCTACAAACTGCGCGTTAGTATTTAAAAAGAAGGAAAGGATGTCTTCAGAGAGGAAAAAAGAAAAAAATATATGCCTTTAGAGCAGCAAAATTGGCAAAATACGACTTGCTATAAGTTGGATTCTTGTTTTCTCGAGTGGATTTGGCTTCAAAAGTAATTAGCGTCTTGTCACATGCTTGGGCAGTCATGCCAAACAGCTCAACAACACATTATTTTTGTCATTGCACAAAAGGTGATATTGAACCCAGAATAACTGTTTCTATTTATGACTTTGGCTTTTGGCCTAAGCTCAAAGGAAGTGAAAAAAAATAATGATATCCTTTCCTGAAGGTCTTGGGGCACTTGAGTTTCAGATGTTAGTGTACAAGAAAGTTTACCAGGGTCTCAGCATCAATAATAAAGGCAGCTCCCCACTAGATTTGTTTGGGTCGTTTGGTGTTTGTCAGAGAGAAAACCCAGCACAGCAACCCCATAGGATTAGCAGCTGAGGCCACAGCGATTCGCTAATCCTACATCTACCAAAGCTTTTCTGAGGTGTTGGCAACTTCAGGAGGAAGAGGAGGGCTCAAGAGCCAAAACTTTGTGCCTGCTACAAGCCCGCTACCTCTAAGAGCTATTCCAGTGGGGCAGTGTCTTGGGAATGTACCTTTGACATCCCAGGAAAATATTTCAGTCCCTTAGTGCATTGGTAAAACATGCCTAGAAGGGTGGTAGAGTTCCTTCCTTCTCAAAGAAATTATTGTTTAACCTGAATATTGATTAAGCCAACAAATCGTGTTGGCCAGGGTGTAATAGCTGAACAGGTACCTGCAGGGACAGACACCAGGTAAAAGAGGGCTTTGCTTTGCAGGGAAATGGGGAGCAAGCGAAGGGTGGGTATATATGTGGAAATGGGCTTAATAAACACCTACTGAACCTCCTACTTCCCTGCCTGTAAATACCCACTGAGGTATTTTAATCTTGACCTTTTTAAATAATACACAAAAATCTTATTAATAATTACATTCTGGAATGCTCCTGGTTAGTCAACTCCAGGGCAACAGTTTAGCTTGACACAACTGTGTTTGCTTTAAACTGTGTGGACTGTGCCAGTCTGTGGGGGTGATTCATTTGCTGGCTAATTAACAAATGTCTAATGTAAATTTAACATTCACTTCGCCTTACATTCCTTCTACCCAAACTTCTTTTTGAGTGGGGTAGCTGCAAGTGGAAGCCAAATATTTTCGTTGGTGGAGCCAAGGGGATGGCATATGCTGCTCATTTAGATTTCCATTTCCTTTGCATCTTTTCTGGGGCTGAACGTTAGGCCTTAATATTTCCAAATACAAAACCATTTTTGTATGAGAGTTTGCAAATAAACCCCCAAGAGTTTCTGGTACTACAAAAGCTTAAACCCCACCTTCTTTACTTTGCAAAAATGATGCCCTGTGATGTTCCCCAATTCCTTCTTTCAAAATGTTCTCAGAAATTAATGCAAAATGCATGCTCAGTTCTGCTCAACAGAAAGGTGCTTTGGCTCCTGGTCACCTCTCTGCTGCAAGCAACATCTCCATTCTCCCTGACGGTGCTTCACTACTTCTTTTGGACATTAATATTTCTGGAATAAGGCGACACAAACCACGATGTAGACAGGATCAGAGCTTTCCCGATGGCCCACGTAAGAAGGGAAACAACTTAATCCTGCAAACAGACTGCAGGCTCCGGCAGCCTACCAGGAACACGCTCACCAGTGGCTGCATTGTGGGGACAAGCTGGGTAAACAGCAGCAGAGATGAAAAGCAAAAGAATTCGGCATGTCTGGAGGAGTGAGGGAGAGCCCTGGGACTAGCATGACGCAGTGCAGATGAATAGTTTGGGCTCAGATGACACTTGTCACCGGGCTTTGCGCTGCCAGCTCCGCGTCCGTTCCCCAGGGGGTGTTTTGGGATGGAAACCCAACATGTCCCAGCACATGCAGTGCGCCAGGACTCAGGCCCCAGGAGGTGTCTGGAGGCAGCAAACCCAGCCACACGCAGAGCCTCACCGATTTTAGTGCAGGGAACACCTATAGCCAGAATCCATCATTTCAAATGTTTTATTTTAAGTGGAGGACCATGGTTTCTTGGAGCATTTTATGATAAATATCCTCTTCCAACTGGCTAGATTTTTTAAAATTATATATTTATTTTTTTAACCTCCCCCCTCATGGGGAAACACTTTTTTAAGGGAGTGGGATTTGGGGAAGCCTGTCCTGGGGAGCTGAGCACATGACGAGCTGCTGAGACCTCTCAGTGCTGCTCCTGCTGCTCCACTTTTCAAGTCTGGAGGAGGGACACAACCTCTTTTCCTCAGCTTCCAGCTCAGCAATGCAGAGTAAAGGCTGCTGAAGTCCATCAGGGCTGCGAAGTGTAATTAAGTCACGTTCTTAACGTGCTTGGAGATCATCTGATGAAAGCCATATGCTGATACTACGCTCATCGAATGCAGGTTTGATTTCAAGATTATCTGGAAATGACCCAACAGAGAGAGAGCGTTTGTGACTGCTCTTGAGAAACGCCTGCACAGGATCAGCCATCATCCTGTTTCTCCAGGAGAGAGCTCCAGGCGCATCCAAAGAGATTTATTTTAGAAGTCGCACAGTAATCTCACAGTAACATCATCCCGACGTGATTTCCAGCACCTCCTCACTACAGCTCCATTTCAATGAGATACAGAGATACCGTGAGAATGTCTTTTTTTTTTCTTTTTTTTTTTTTTTTCCCCCCAGCCTATTTTGCAATCTCTTAGTGATGTAAATGTACTTTTCACCTGGTTTGGTGGAAGGTTTGGGCCAGCTCTGTAGGTTGAGCTTGGACAAAGATGAGTTTGGCTCTGGGCTTTTCAGCTCAGCCCCATTGCTGAAACTCCGGGGAAGAAGGGCACAGGCCATTCACGGGGCTTTCACTCCTGCAGGATGCAGAGCTCTGAGCAAGGCCATCTGTGTGCATTTATGTTTGCTACTGTATGGACTGGGTGTATATATAAAAACTTCTGCCTCTGCTGCACATACACCCACTTGGCGAGGCTGTAGCTGAGCAAACACAAGTGAAGTTTTTCTGCAGCTTCCAAGACTTGCAAAAACAGAGTGCCCTTTTCAGATGAAAAATTCAGACCATCATCAGGACTGAAAGATGTCTTCTCGACTCTCCTGTGCTCCTTCGTGGCACAGGGAAACCTATATAAAGAAAATTGGCCGGCTCTTGAAAAGCATAAATTAGAGGAACTGGCTGGGGGAGAGGTTTCGGAGTCCGTTAGGGCTCGAGAAGGAGTTCAAACGCTTCGTTCTTCAGCTGCTGGAGATAAAAGTCCTGGTATATTCAATTCCCGCTTTCTGCCGCTGCCAATAAGCAGGGGGGCTTCTTCCTCAGCCTCTTACCACTGCAGAAATAACAGAGATAAAGCAAGCAAAATAAATAAATGCTTTGTGGCTAGAATAGATAATAATTTCACCAGCTGAATATTAAAATATCAAAGCTCAAGGAAAGGATATATAATTATGGGCCTTTGAAGTTCAATAAAGGTCTGTTTCATCAACGTGGTAGCTACTATTTCAAATGCAAAGATAGAATGATAATGCTACGCTGGCATTTCTGATCCACGGAGGATATGTTGGGAGAAGAAGGAAGCCCTTTAAGACAGAAGCCATTTAGACCATGGCTGATTAATTATGCTACCCCAAAAAGAGCTGTCCCTGGCAGGAGAACACTGCTCAGCATCATTTCTCTCCTTTTTACTCTTGTCGTAGTTTTGATTTTCCTTTTTAAGAAGGATTTATGTCTGGCCCAGTAAGGGCAGATGACATGAAGCACACTGAAATGAAGGGACTCTATGTGCTTGGGTAGGTTGGAAATATCCCCAGACGAAACAGAGGATCCCGATTCTCCAGCCCAGAAAAATATGGCTGCACTTTGTTTGATCCCAATTACTTAACCCAAGTGTGGGTTAAAAAGGTTAGCAGAAATTCTGGGTGGTGAAGATTGTTGACTTTAATTCCACCCTATGACAGATAGAGAAAAGCAGTCCTCGAGACATCTTGCAGAGGGCATAAGGTCCTGAAAAATCTTAAAATCACCTGTTTTCCCCCAGGCCCTCGCTGCAGTGGCAGTACCTGGCTGTGGGAACATCCTGGGGCACCCCGGGGAGAGGTGCTGGGCCCTGGGGCACTGCCCCAGCTTGGGTGGAGGAAGGAGAGTGGTGAAACCTGCGGCAAGGCATGCTTTTATCTTAATGTAATTTGTATTTGTTGGTAAAGACGTTTCACTGTCATCACAATGAAATAAAAAGATGTAGCTGTTAAAGCTACGAGTGCCAGCAGTGTTGATATCACACGGTTCTCGTGCTTAGACAATTTTTTAAGGTTATTTCGTATTCTCGTAGACTGTAATCACATTTGGATACATTTTCCATTTTGGATTTACATCCAATGCAGTTCTGTGGCTGGGGGAAGATGGGTGAGAGCCCTCAGCTACACCTCAGTGGGAGAGGGGCTTTTAGCTGCAGGACTTTCCCACCCAGTCTTGGACAGAAAGTTGAACTTTTATTAGGTCTCTGCATGAGCATACAAGTGTAAGAAGAGTGTACCGTATCTGATTTCATAGGTAAAGTGTGTTATACAGCTTTTGATCCAAAGTGGAAAACTGTGGGGAAAAAATGGTCTTGGCAGCCCAGCCCTGCCAGCTCCCCGAGCCCAGCCTGAGCCGGGGCATCGCCTGGCGTGTGACAGCAGGGAGGTCGAGGACAGCCTTTTCGCCAAGCCTTTTACAACGGTGAAACGCAATCCTTCGGATTAGTTCCACTTCTCATTCCGCCTGGTTTTATATCAACACGCTGGGGCAGGGGGGAAAGCGTTGGCTCAGCGCACAGAGCGAGTCTGGGAGGAAGGCACAGATGGGTTTCTCCCGGCTCCAGCATCCGTGAGGACGTGCCCCCTGTTTTTGTGGTGCTGATCCAGGCGCGTTTGTAGTGCAGCTCAGCTGTACCTCCCTTGCTTTTTGTCCTGTCTGCTTTTGTTTGAAAACTGGTATCTCTCATTGCGCTGTTTGGTGCACGAGGACTTCTGCGAAACCCTTGCAACAATCCAAGTTCAGTGCTGACTTGAAGGTTATAAATATCTTGTTTCTTTCCTTCAGAGCAGACAGCTTCAGTCATGAGCTAACACGGAAAGGGATGGGTAAAGAGGACTGCTTGCCCATCACCGGGTGTGATCTCTCTCGAGACCTGCTGTTCTTGTTCCCTCCCTGCTTTCTCACGCTGCTCAATTCAAGGTGTCCCAGGATCTCCCAGCTGGGGTGGGGAAGCTGTGTCTTTCGGGATGACAAATGGGGTCACCCCAGTTTTGGGGCGGGCATGGGGACATCCCTAGCCACCTCCTGTCCCTACATCCTTCTCCACCAGCGGTGTCCATTCATCGAGGATGCAGCTTGGGGTGGGCTGCAGGTCCCCAGGAGAGCCTCTTGGTCCCCACACCTGAGGATGTCAGCTCTGACCATCCTCCGGGGGCTTTCACAGAAGGCAAGGAAATCACTCAGGAAGTACCGTAAATTGAAAGCAGAATTATTATAATGGAATCTAAGTGAAACCGTAATATAAGAGAAATCGCAGACAAGGATTTCCTCTCTTCTAGGGCAGAATAGGCAATTTAAATTTTAAAAAAGATGAAATTAGGGAGTGATATACAGTTCAGTGGAGAGCCAGCTGGTGTCCTGGTTCTGCTAGAGAGGCATTTGTCTTCAGATTCAGCCCTGTAGGCTTTTATTTGCGCATAGATCCTTTATTTTTTTGTCAGTCAGCTGCTTCCACTAAACCACTTTAAATTAAGTCTTGGTCAGTGTCAGAGTTGAGAACTGTTTTATAGGGATGAATTTGCGGAAGATCACCCAAATACCTGCCCCTGAACTTGTCAGTTATAACTATATTCTCAGCAGAGGCTGAAAGCCATAAACCTCATGCTGAGGGCTTTGAATATCACTTAAGAGCTTAAGCCACAGCCTTGGGGTGAGTTTATGAGAAAAGCCCGGAGGGACCCAGCAGTGGGCACGAGGAGCTGGAGCTCTCCTTCCCTTCTTCTGGCAGGGAACGAAGCCCCACGGAAAGAGGTGGCAAAGCCTTCTGCAAACAGCACGGCGCTTACCTTGCGGGAAAACTCCAGAAAACACTGGAAAAACAAACGTTGTCGCAAGCTAAGGTCAACATGACGGAGTGAGAGGTGGGATGGGTCGGTCAGAGCAATGAGGGAAGCACTTTCTTCACGTGAAAACAGCTTGTTAAAGCCAAACTAATTGCTTGGCCCTCGAATTATCTAATAGCTGCTTGTCCTTTCTTTGGCTGGCTCTGTTCCCTTTCTGACACCACAGACAAGAGCAAGCATGCAGCTCCGATTTAGAAATGTCAACGTGGTTTAGGTTAGGGAATGTTTATAATAATTACGAATTGCCTTTACGGTTTGTTTGCTTTCCATAGCAATTGCAAGAAGACAGCAGCTGACAGCTGTGGAAATTTCTGGTGTTGTTCCCTTACTATAGAAAAACATGGATCTAATTAGTGTGTACCAGCAGCACCATATTATTAAATTAATAATAATTAGAAAGCTATTTGCACCTGTGCTAATGTAACACCATTTATCCCGGAGCATGCTAAATCATTAAGCGCTTTGGGTCTCTCATGACACCGGCTTTACAAACAGGCAGGCAGAAGGGGGAGAGCCGGAGGCTTTCCCAAACTCCCAGAGCTACCAGTCAAAGGGAAATTCGTCCCTGTGCCGGGCAGTGGGGGCTGCCTAACACATGGAGGCCGCAGTGCCGTAGGCACCATACTCATATGTATGTAAAAATACCTGTGAACAGATATTAAATGACCACCAAAAGCCCATGTGGAGGGAAGCAATTATTCAAAATAAACCAGAGATTACCAGGGCTAGTAATAACTTCTGCGAGCGCAGTGCAAGGCGAATTCTGCCATTTTTAGCATATCAGCCAAGACTTCTGCTGTCAAAAAATCCTTTATGAACCCACCAAGATTCCTTTTGCCCCTTAAGCAACAGCAGAATAGCGATGTTTATTGAGCTGATACGCTGCGTTAGCCTTGGCTGTTGTGGAGTGATTATGGTTGATATTTTTTGAGGAAGTAGATAGACCATAAGGAAACATGTTGGAGTCTAAACTATACCACATCCACACAAAATATTTGCTGTGGTTGAATTTGTGCAGCTTGAAACTTGACTCTTTCAGTTAATTTCTATTTATTTTTGGCATTGTTTATGGTAGGAGACGGCAACATCCCTCCTTAAAGATTGTGTACCATTCTTGGAAGCACAAAGGAAATAAACTTCTGCCAGGGTGACACCATTTATTATTATTACTCCTAGTATTTGTTTTGATTTTAGTGGGATGGAGAAGGGCAATCAGGGTCAAACACACTGTGTGAGACATCTTATAGGAAAGATGGCCCCTACCTCCGAAACAATTGCAGTTCAATGAATGCCTGGGTTCAGCAAAGTGTTTAAGCACAGATTTAATTGTAACCACATGCACGAATCCCTTTGATGCCGCATCATATCGGAAGCTGTGATACAAGACAACAATTAGGCCCATTGAGCAATCATATGGAACACGGATAGAGAGGGAGCAGAGAGCTGAAAGAACACGCAGTTAAGCAGGCCAAATAGATAAAAGATGATGCCCTTTTTCCCTCTCACTACGCATGGATCTGTGTTTTGTTGGCAGGGAGGCAGGAGGTTTTAGATCAAAAGTAACCCATGTAATCTCATTAGACCTCTTGGTCAACCCTCAAGCATCTTGAATGCTCTCCCATGGCTGTCAAAGGAAGCAGAGGT
This sequence comes from Anser anser, assembly GCF_964211835.1. Classification (NCBI taxonomy): domain Eukaryota; kingdom Metazoa; phylum Chordata; class Aves; order Anseriformes; family Anatidae; genus Anser; species Anser anser. The sequence goes on from NC_139728.1 coordinate 27,430,605, forward strand.
GCAGATGTGGATGGCAACGTGACCAGGACTGCAGACTGAAAGCACCCTGGCCATGTGTAGTGGTTGTGTAGCTATTGTCCTTCTTAGCCCCCAAAGTGGAAGTGGTGATTGAAAGCCTCACCCCGAAGCTAGGTCCGCACCTCCAGCAGAGGTGCAGTAGCTCCGCAGCCCACTGGTGAGTTTGCAACCACGACAGCAAATTGTTGTGCTCCCTGGTCCGCCCGCTTCGACTGCGTTCTGCTAACGGGGACTACTTGCATACACAAAACTTCTCCATCCGCTGTTGGAGGTGGCGAGCAGCAGAGTAGCCATCTGGCATTTCCGTGCGTCAAGCTGAACTGGAACAGATTGCTAACATCTTCCACTTGTGGATCGGAGTTTTGCAACTGTCTGCGTTCGCTTGTGATGTAACGTTTTGTAGGGAGAAAGTTATTCCAATTCTGTGTGTTTTGTAACAGATATTGCTGTGCTAGTAAATCACTGCTGAGTGACTGCCTGCTCAGATCTTAGATGGAATTGCTGTTACTGCACACAGCGCACGCAGTAGTACCTGATCAGTGTTTAGGGTCGGCCGAAGCCTCTGAGAACATCTGCCCATCATTAACTAAAGACTTTTGAATCCCTTTTTCCTTTCCTGCCTTTCTCATTGTATGAAGGCCGAAGGAAATGGTGATTTTTGCGAAAGCTATTTGTCCTTTGTGAACCTTCTTTGAATGAACTAATGTGCTTTACTACACGCACACCGAAACTTCAACACAGTGCCATCAAAGGGACAAATTCTGCCCTCAAATGAGTGGGTGGGCAAGAAACTTTAAGCTCTGCACATGCTTCTGATAGCCTTACGTGTCTCATCTGCAAGGGATTGAACTTGGGGGCATAAATCCACAGGTTCAGCACTGAGAATCTGTCCTGCAATATTTATGGCTGTTGTTTAACTTTAATCTCAGCCATTCATTTGCTTCCCAGTTCTCGTATAATTAGAACGTATTAAACAGGAGCTAACCACAAGAAATATAAAAGGTTAACGCAGTTTGGAAATGTCAGTGGAATGAATGCAGCTCACTAGTTCACGGGTTCTTTCCATAAATATTTCCACCAGCCAAAATATTGACTTTAACCTTTTCCATCTCCTGCATGTGAAGCTTTGTATTCCCTTGTCGCAGCAACAAACGCCTCGGAGTGTGCGGATGGCGCTCAGGACGGCGCAAACCACTGCAGCACGCGGTTATGGTATTAATTAAGTGGCAGAGTCAGATTTCACGATTGTAAGGCACACCCAGGGATGGAAAACGTGGACATAACGAAAGGAGCAATATGTTGTTGTGGGAATGACAGAAAGCGTTTAGGACAACTGTTTGGAGCTGGTCCAGCAAGCATCTCACCCCAAATGTTTTGCTGTGAGTAACACCAGCGTTTGGACACTGGGCTGAGAGATGCCCTGGGTCACTGTCCTCAGCTGCTGGAGGGGCCCCTGTCTTGGGTCTGTTTTCATACACTGGTCAAGTCCCATCTTAAAAGCTGTTATATTCTCCTAACCACTGGTCCCCTGTGGAAGGCGGGTCCATCACCTCCTGATGGTGATGGTTAGAAGTATTTGTTTGTTGTTTTTTTGGCAGCTCAGGGCTCCTGAGTGCCCCAGGCGGGGCTGGTCAGCACATCTCATGGGGGGTGCCTGTCGTGATTTACCACAAATCTCCCACGGCCTGAGCTTCATTCAAGAAATCAGCAGCTCCCACCGGTGCCCATTCCACGTGGAAATTTCCTGTCTGTCCAGGCTTGCTCGGGATGCTACATGGCGGAGGACCCACTGCTGTTTTACTTGTGTCCCTCAAACTCTTGCCTGTTTGAGGACCTGAGATCATTCTAGTACTACACCCTAGCAGCTGTGCTCAGGGTTACCTGTCCCCTGGGCTTTTCATGGTCTATGGCTGCCTGCAGGCTGCACATGCAAAATGTGTTATTCCCTTAGTGCTGCCTGTGGCTTCAGCTAATGTGTTGTGACGTTTCTCTCTGGACCATCCCTAAAACCTGCCTGCACTGTTATAAAGCAGTGGGCTGCATTCAGAAGTGAAATCAGTCCTTTATACCACAGTGCACTGCAATGAAATATTCCATATTCAGTATTTTTTGACAGATTTTGTATCTAATGTCCTGGTGGGGTACCTGCACATCCTGAGAGCAGGTACTGGATGTGTTTCTATCAGAAGATACAAACCACACGTTCACATTGTGCTACAGCATGTTATAATGAAACTCAACAACATTTTACAGGATTGCCTCCGCCAAGGAGGCAGGTAGTGCCTGGAGGGATGTCAGGCGTCTCTGCCAGCTTGCTTACACCAGAAGCCCCACACCACGTCGTGGCAGGACTCTGCACCAGATAACCAGCTTTGAAATGTGAAATAGAGAGCTGCATCTTTAACTCACCTTCAGCACCAGGCTTCCTGCATCCTGCAGACTCTCGGAGCTGGCTGGGGGATCTGCGCAGCGTGCGCTGGGGCCGTGCAGATTTCGAGGTCCTCCAGACCCCTTCTACTCTTTCATGGTGTTTGGTGGGATTATCCCATTCAGAGAATTTTATCCCATAGTTTGGCTTTATAAAGTAAATGGGATTAAGTGTTGCTTAAAGCTAAGCCTTTGCCTAAGCACTGCCCTGAATTAGATGAGAAGCCACAGACCGCAAAGAACCGAGGAGGGCTCACTGCTTGGTGCTCTCATTACTTATCTTTTGTCCCGGCTTGTATTCAGTTACCTGGAAAAATTTTCCCCTCTATTGTAAGTCCAGTTGCCCAGGCACTGGTATTTTTCTCCTGAGGGGGTATGCTAATTTGAACAGGGGGTGTAACTGCAGAATACAAAGCCAAGCAAGCCAAAAGGAGATGTGTCACCTTGTAGAGCAGGGCTGCGGGTGGCACAGCACTCAGGAGGGCTTGGGAAGGTGTTTGCGTCCAAACTGTGCATCCCTGCAATGACAAAGGATGAAGGCTGGACCTGAATCTGAAATCTGAGATGTACGCCAACACCACGGAAAGACAATGCTCCCGTAATGATGCTAAACAGAGGTACTGCCTGGAAAGAAGGGAAGAAATCGGTGCCTTTTGCCCCAGCCACAATGGCTCTGAACAGTTCATGCAGCTGTGGTGTCCCGCTCAGTGCGGGCAGCACCTTGCCTTCATGCTCGTTGCAGTTTCTGCTGCTGGTACGCTGAATTCAACGTTTAGTAAATATAAAAAGTGCTTAGTTTCCTGTAACGCCGACTATTTAAATCTGGGTTCAATATACATGCGGGAGTACATAGGATGCATTCTTTATGACTTACTGTATCTTTAACACCAATTCACAACACTTGTGTAATAATGGGCTCATGACAGAAATCAAGATTTGCCTTTGAATGAGTATATCTTTTATAAAAGGAACCACAGTGAAGCAGCCCAGTGAGACATGCACTTGGTTTTTATAAGGTTTTATGCAGCTTTCATCCTCCTGGGATGTGTGTGCTTCCCATTAGTGCATTCACCACCACCCCTGCCATCTGTCACGACTGATTTGCTCTTTCTCATCTTATCTCCCCCAGAGGAGAGCTGTTTCTGAGCGGAATTCAGATCTGTGTTTTTGTGGTGGTGGTTCATTTTATTTTTTATTTTTGGGAGGCGTAGGGGGGTAGTGTTTCTAAGTTTCTTTGCAAGTACACCCTGCCCACTGCCTGTGATGGGGAAAGTAAGGTTAAAGATATGTCCCTTGCCCTGGTCGTGGGGACAGGTGACATCTCTGCCCTGGGGAGATGCAGGATGGGACTGGCACCTGGGGTTTTTTGCATACAAAAGCATTCCCAGACCTTACCAGTACCTTGTAAAGCTTCTGGTTTTGCTGTTCTGTCCTGGTTTAATGGGCCGGGCTTCCTAGTGGGAATGCAGCAATTCATTCCCCCCTTACCTGGGGGCGTGGTGGGACAGGAGCGAGCTGTGGATTCTCAGCCTCAAACCCTTTGAGAAAGAGCAGCAGTGGGATTTGGAGCCTGAGGTGGTCCTGGTTTGGTGCCAGCCTCTCCCCAGCATTGCTTGGCAGCATCGTGGTTGAAGCTCTCGCGTGTCATCTCACAGGTGTCAGTGGCAAAACTCCAGTCAACCTGTCCGAATTACCCATATGGAAAATTTTATTTCTGTGCTGGCTTTTGCTGTTGTGGTTGGAGCAGGAGTGATTACGAGGGCTGCATGGCACCACAGGGGCGCCGAGCTGTGCTGGGTGTGCGGCTCAGGAATGGGTGCGAATGGGGAACGGCCCCACTGGGCGCCCCGGTAGCTAAGGAATAAAGTCTTTTGCCAGATCTTTGCCTCCAAAATGAACCGGTCACAGAGGAAGAAGAGGCAGCCACAAAGCTTGGTGCTCTGGTGGTTAACTGAGGGACTAAAGTCAGGATTAAGGGTGGTAAACTGCACGCTGAGGGATGTCGGCCCTATTTCTAGCCGAGCTGCCAGCCACGGGGAGATTGCTTTGATCTGGGAAGTGGGGAAAAAGTCCTTATATAGAGCTTTTAGACTCTATGTGGGTGGGAAATCTGGGAAATGTCCAGGTGGAGGAATGTTAGTGTTGGTATGTTTCATAATAATATGAAATAACTTAAATATGAAAACTTCTACTTTTGCTACAACTGGCATAACATTTCCCTAAATCAAAATCCTCTGGATCTGGTTATCGTACAGGCCTTTTCATCTTAAAATGGCTTTGCAAATTTTATCTGACTGCATTGCTTTAGAAACGCATCAAAATCGAGGGCAAAATATTACCTTTCTCAATTTCCTCCTAGGTAATATGTTGCGCTTTCATCCTCATTTGAGATGGATGGCTCTGGTTCTCTATAAAATTTCTCTTAGCATCCTGGTAAGAATCCTCTGCGGAATAGTTCATCATGGGCTGTAACATGACTAGGAGCCTAAGTTTGTCTTCCTTTCAAATCTTAACCTCAAAGTTTTCGGCTGTCTTGGAGACTTCCCTTGGCAGCCGTCAGCAGAGACCCCGTCAGTGCCTCTGCTGAGCTGGAGGCGAGGGTTGCATTACAGCAGGCCTGGCCTAGGAGCCGATGCTAATCTCTCAGCTTCCCTTTAAGACGGGATCTGAGCATTTGTTAAGGTTGTGGAGTTAAACCTGTGTAACAGATTATGGATCCCGGCCTACCCACTATCACCTGCCTGTCTCTTTCCGAGGAATGCAGAGGCTTTACTGCCTCCAGGACCAGACAGCATTTAAAAATACTGCCGGCGCTCAGCTCACCGGCTGATTTATCAGGAGGAACAGGCAGCAAAAGGGACTGGGGCTCCCTTCTCGCCTTTTCACTGCCCGGAGGAATACCAGGACTGTAAGGAATATAATATAGTAGCTGCAGCACGTCAGGAGCGCGTCTGGTGCCAGTTCAAGTAGAAGTCATGGGGCTTGATACAGAAATTATCAGCTGAGACTGTTTGGCTTGTGTTTCACAGGAAGCTGGATGGGACTACAACAACAGTCCCTTCTGGTTTTAAAAGTCTGCCGAAGTTATAAATGTGCAATCTATGCGAAGGTCTCTCGTCTTTGTGGGAAATAGTGGTGAATGAAAGTCTGAGGGATGGAAAGAAATGCATTGGAGATGCCGTGCATTAAGCGTAGTGCATAAATCCTGGCTCGTGCTTTTTTTCTTCCATGGCAAATGAACTTACAAAATATTTCTTTGGCCAAGATTCCCATGGTAACAAGAAGGCTGTTTTGTACTGGGAGACATTTCCCTCTCCGAGAGTCTTTGAAAACCGGCGTGCTCTGTAATACGTAGGTGCTGCAGAGCTGTCACCCTAAGCAGAGGAAGGGTGCTGTGGGCCAGCACTGAGGGCTGGAATGCAAAGACAGTGTAATTTAGCAGTCCTGTTGGCAGGGATTGAGTTGCTCAGGGTTTTGTACCTGTTGCATCCGCTGTCAATGTAAGCGCTGCCATTAGATTGATTGTAACACAGCAATAAAAGTCTTGAGCAATTGCAAATGGGGCTCTGCGCATCTTTCAGAAGATGCAGGGTATGACCCTGTGCTGACACCAGGTGAGGGCGAGTCCCCTGGTGTGGGACGAGGAGGTGCAGGCTTGGACAGGGCAGCTGCGTGCAGCACCCAGGAGGGTGTCTGGGAGCACGAAGGAGATGTGTGCGTGTGTGGTTGTGCAAATGTGGGCCCATGCAAGGGAGGTTTCTGCACCCCTGGAAGGCCCAGATGCTCATGGGAAGAGCGTGCACATGTGAACTGTGTGGGAGTTATTTGTGGAGCATCACCGCGTAGTGAGCGAATCTGTAACCTAACCTCCTCACCGGCTGGGGCCAAGCTATGAGAAAATGGTTAAAGTCATGGGGAAAGAGGATACACTGTCTGCCTTAGAGGTAAAGTTTTTTCCGTCTGACTTCAATTGAAGTTTGAACCATGTCCTAAGTAAATAATATTTACACCCATCTAAGGGAGGAGGCCTTTGGTTCCGTAATGAGTCTGCAGTTTGTTCTGCGATACCTTTTTACATTCTGCCATGGAGTTTCTCATGCTCTGTACAACCTTGGATGGGTATTTATAGAGCAAGAACGTGTGAATCCATCACCCTTCAAACATGTGCTCAGCCCTAGGAACCGTAGTGATTCATATCCTCTCCTAATCACCATTGATTATACGCGGAAAACTTGGATAAACCTTCTGAGAGGCTTAAAATGCGATGTATATCTAGAATCCAAAATAGCCATATGGGTTGTGACTCACTTCTTTAGATGCTGTTCATAAAAATCAATTATATGGTCATTTTGGCTACCAGAAGGGATCTTTTCCATTGGCCATTTGTTTCCTAATATCATATTTTATAACGTTTTGAAAATCATAAAATGCTTACAAATTAGATAATATTTCTGGCAAGGAACATCTTCCATAGACACAGATCTGTCGTAGTTTATTCTAAAGCAGGCTGGAATCCTAGAACATGCTGGAATTTTTAGCATTGATGTGCTAAAAACACCTGGCAGAGAGAAGGGAAATGCAAAGCATCTGGAGACGAAGCGAGGCTGGGGAGCTGGGGAGGCGGCTGTTTGTCCGGCGGCTGGAGCACCGCAGCTTGCTTGAATTTGTGTTCCTTGCCCAAGTCATGTAGACCAATGTTTTCAAATCAAATGGCTAAAATTAGAAAGCTCTGGCACTTCTCTGAGCCTCTGATCCAGGATGGCTTTTGGTGGTGTCCAGAGCGGTACTGGCCCAGATAAGTGCACCTGCTGGCGTTCCAAAAGGATTTTGCCAAATCTCTCCAAGCAAGCCTGCAGGAGTCACAGGTTTGGGCATTTTTCTTCGGAAGTTGCTCGTGACTTAGAGGCACTGCAGCAATCCCTGTCAGCCTTGCATCCATTAAAGTTTGAGCTCTCAGAGGTCTGCAGGAAGTTTTTAGAGCGTGGGCACCTTGATAAGGTGCTGGGAGGGCTACAAAGCCAAAGCGTGAAGGTCCGATGCTGAGATGGGGCTGGAGGCAGCCTGGTGGTACAGCTGGCCAGGGAAGGGAGATGCGAATAATGGTCCTGCCTGTACCTTACTGCAGCAAATGCCAGCGCTACAACCCTGGGCTCTAAGTATTAATCAAATATATTAAATGAAAAGGAGAAAATCTGAAAGGCATCCTTGTCAGAAAGCATGGCAGCTGCTTCATATGATAAATGTTGCCTACTGAACGTGAAAAAATGATTATCCTCGAGATGCTGACTGTGAATTAATTCTGAGTAAAGTACAAGTTAACAGTCAGCTGCCTGTGCCTGCACGTCAACCTGACAGACCCACTGGCCTTTCCTGAAACCTTTTTGATGTCCTGTGCTGGTGAGTGGCTTGATTAGGAGTCCCTCGTGAGATTCAGGTCTGATCCTTTAGATAATTCTCTTTGTGCATCCCTCTCTCTTATTTGCCCTGCCTGTTCTGTGTGCAGGACATCCATCGACAGAAACCCACTTGAGAGCAAACGTTGCCCTTAAACACATTGCTAGATTTCCTTATTTTATTTTCTCAAGCTGTATAATATATATATATATATTTTTTTCCCTTGCTCAGCTCTTTGAAATGTTGCTCAGCTGCTCACGGATCTTACGTCACATGAATATTTACGTGCATTTGTACTTTGCAAAGCATGATTTGGATCACCTCTGACTGACAAGCGAGCACAATTCCTGCTGACTTGGCCAGAAGGCTGCCAGCATCGCCCAGAAGTAACCGACCTTGCTTTGTTAAGCAGCTATATTGATCATGTCATGTGCTGATTGCATGAGCCCTCAGGATGGATGGGGATGACTGTATGAGGCATGCTGGCTCTGGACATCCATGCAGGTGGGATGCTGAAGGAGCTTCCTACCAGATTTGCCCCAAAACTCTAAGCCACGTAGCTGTGAGTATGTAAACAGCACATCGCTAAGGGATACCGATAAAAAATAATAATTCTTGGCATCCCTGACTTAGACTTTCTGAAACAACAGAAAGAGAGGGATTCTGGTTTTGAAGCATTTCTTCTGCAAAATGTTAGAAGAAAATATGTTGAAGCATTCCACTGTACTATTTGGATGCTTTCACTCAAACAGAAGCCATGGATTTCAGGCAGAAGTTGCTGGGTGAGGCTGCAGTCTCCAGAGGGCCAGGCTGAACATTTGTGACGGTTCCCCGGCCTTAAAACGTATGAATTTGTGCATTTCCGTATTTATTAATACATTTTTCTGTGCATAAATCACTGGGCACTATTTAAAGTGAGTCATCTGAAGGGAAAGATGCATCATTGCTGCGAGCTCGCTGGTGGCTCAGAACTGACAGGCAGAAATGATGGGGAGGCCACTGGGTCTGATGCTGTTCCTACTGTTTAACTCTTTCTTAGGTGTCCCAAATATCAGCCCTGGTGCTCTAATAAAGTCATTAGCAATTATCTGGCCTGACTGATGATTCAGCTTCTGCTTTTTTATTTTTATTTTATTATTTTATTTTATTTTATTTTATTTTATTTTATTTTATTTTATTTTATTTTATTTTATTTTATTTTATTTTATTTTATTTTATTTTATTTTATTTTATTTTATTTTATTTTTTAATCCTGAAACACAGAAAATACGGGGGAAGCACTGGGGACAAATTGGATCCAATTGATGGCAAAAGCAGCTCAAAGTACCTCTGGCGATGGGCGATGCTGTTTTTATAGAGGCCAGCAAAGTTCACCAAAGCCCATTAAGGCTTCTGAGCCAGGTCAGCGGGCTGTGGATCAGGCGCTTCGTCAGGACGGCTGCGTGGTGAATTGCGCGCCTAATGCACTTTTAATGAAAATGTTATCCTCTGGAGCGGGGCCAAATATGACTAGAGCAGAAGCAAAGACCCTCTGCTCCCTAGCAATCATGGGAAAAGATATTACAGCTATTTCATAAGCCTTCATGTTTTAAAAGTCTAAGAAAGCCAGCCCACATCAACAGCCGAATGAGCCGACTTCTACGCGGACACGTCATTTAATCACAATTTAATAAGGCTCCTGTATCAGCCTTTCGTAATGAAACTTTTGGGTAGACCCTAACAAAGGGTTCACTGTGGGAGAGAAGAATGCAGCCTTTGATTCACGGTTTCTTTTTAGGGTTCGTGATGTTTCGTTTTCAGCAAGCTGCTGGCGAAGTGAAATGCTTTCCGCATGCCAACTGTTACCTCATAAATGGTCCTTATGAAAAGTAATTTGTGATCACGAGATGATTATCAGCCTGCTCGGCCCAGCTCCTGTGGGGAGCATGGGTTCTTCTTCCCTACAAGAAACCCCTGGGTATTCAGGCCTTTAACAAGTGCTGAATAGAGGTGTTTAGGGCCTGGATGACAAAAGGGCATTATTTTAATGGAGCCGTTAGCTTCTGGGAGCCAATAACTTGTCCCAGGACAAGCACACACGGCCTGGTGGTCTTGGCTGCGTTGGGAGGACGCGAGGGTGGTTGTGCACCAGGCAGGGGCGAGCTGCCAGAACCTGGGGGACCAAAACCTGCTGTGCCAGATGATGCCAGAGGGCATTAACCTCTGTTAAAGATCCCCCAGTCTCCGTGCCTTGGGAGACTGCTGTATGAGCCAGTAACTACCAAGAGGTGAAGAAGGTGGTGAATGATCTGGAGAAGGTCAGTGGGGAGGGTGCGAGGAGGAGGAAGGTGTCTTTGCTGCGTGTCTGAGCCTCCATGTGGTCTTGCTTTTGCCAGGTTTCTGGTTATAGCATGGTCCCCCCCTTGTTCTTCAGGCCTTTGGTGAGGGCCCAGGACCCATAGGGCAGGGACATCCTGCACCCCTCTCCTGTCTATCGTGGACAGCATGGGCTGAAGGTACGCTGACAGTCCCTGGAGGCAATAAAATGCAGCTTCTGAGGCCTTCTGAGGGACGACTTCAGCTGGTGCATGCAGCCTCCTGGAAAGCTTAGGCCCAAAAGGACAAGCTGAAATGTATTTCTGTTAAAAAGGCCTCACTTGCCTATTTCAGAGTGCTAATAGCTTGGTTTTATCCAGCTCCTGATCTGGTGTGTGGTGAAGCTGGAGAGGTGGAGTCTTGTCTTCAGCTCTTTGCCACAGAGGGGTTAATTGCTACTTTGTAATTAGCAGAACTCTCCTGGTGTGCTTCCGCCATGGCGGCCATGTTCCCAAGGCTCCGTGCAGCCTGTTCTTTGGGGAGGCTCAGCTTTAATTTTGTCCGTCATCTGTTTTGTTCTCACTAGATATTGCACAGGCATTGGGCGGGATGGTTGCTCTCTGTGTACTGGAAAAATAGCTAAATTCTCCAGTGATTCTCACCACGAGCAAAAATTTATTGGAGAAAAAAGAGAGTTTAGAGTTGTCTGTGCTTGAAAGGCCCTTGGAGGCTGAGCTCCATGTTGCCACCATCCCTGGCGTGGTGCTGGGGAGCCGAGAGCAGGTTCTCCACACGGGTGCTAATCGCCACGGTTGCTCGTGGCCGGGTGAACTCTTTGTTCATGCAATACAGGCATAAAAGTTATGGAGCTGCTGTGAGCTGAGCTGGGTTCATGGGATGTGTGATCCTGTATGGGTTTAGCTCCCCATCTGACCGTTCCAGTGTGTCTTTCTGCCTGGGTTTGTTGGTGGGCACCACTGAGGCAGGACTTCACTTTGCTATGTGCTCCTGTTGGACTTCTGAGCTGGAGGCTCAGAGCCGAGTGATATTTGGCTTTGCTTCTTTTCTTTATTCCATTGCTTTTACATATCTCCGTGTGTGTGAGTATCCTTATAAACATATGTATATGAGCATTTAAGCAATATATATCCTTGCACACAAACCTATTAATAATGCAGTAGTATCAAAAAAAAAAAACCACACCACAAAACAACAACAAAAAATCATCAACAACAAAAAACCCCACTATTTTAGTATAAAAATGCTATCAAATCCTTACTGTGCCTCACAGTGACTGGACGGCTGACAGGCAAGACAAATGCTGCGCTGCCGTATTTTTCCCTGATGCTGGGCCTGCTTAGGACGGAGCCAGTGCTGCTTCAGTTCAGCCTTCCTCAGCTCCGAACGTAGGCATTAAACAGGAGTCACCTGCACCCAGCTGTGACTCTTCCAAGTGATGGACTTGCTGGCTTGGCAATCTTACACAGTGTACACTTAAATTAGGCAGGTGTCCTGACTCCTAAAGAATCTCAAATATGTTTCCATAACTGTTATCTCATAAACATTAAGCAAAGACAACTTAGATTTTCTTTATTGTGCTCTAATGCTGCAGATATATTCGAATTATGAAACTAGCCACTCTGTTACTTATCTCTTTCCATTCGCCAGCTTGTAATGATTAAATGATTAAAATGCCGTCCAAATGGAGCACTGTGAAGAGCTTAAGAACTTTTTTTTTTCCTTTTTTCTTTTTTCTTTCCCTATAAGAAAAAAGCACCAAGGTAAAGACAAATTAGATGGCCATTTTTCTGCATCCAGGGGCTTTCATGGCTTTAAACTCCTCTCAACAGTGTGCTTTATGTGCAATAATAAACACAGAGCTGATGCAACCAAAGTGGTCAGGTTTGTGCATTACTTTCCTATGCTATGTTACATGAAAAATTGGAGACGTTGCCGTCTCCTGGTTTTCAAATAAAAATGGCCAGCGAGGAAAGGATGCTCTGAGTTTCTTCCCAGAGTTTTTGAAGAAACAATGCCACATGCAGTGAAGTGATTTCTAATGATGAGTCACTTACGGGTTGCAGGGTGAAAAAGAGAGCTGGCTGAGGGGAGAAACTAATGTTGTCAGGTAATGGTACAGGTATTTTGTGCTTCTCTGCTGCTGGTTAAACACACAATGCTGTGCGTCTTTCCCATCACTCCATCTCCTGCCAGAGCCTTCCTTTCTTGAAAAGCTTTGCATGTTATCTTTGGCCACTCAGAGGTAGGGTAGTATATCCCTGGCTGCTTCTCATACTAATAAAATGTGGCTGAAACAAAATAAAATAGTTTTCAAACTAATCCACATTTTCTTATATTTTTTACGTCAGAAGCAGGGCATTTGTCCATCAGTGGCTCCGATACAATTGCTGTGAATTAAGATGGCCCTTTTGTAGGGTGTCCATAAATACGGATCGCTGCTATTCAACCTAGTTTTCCTGGCAAATTCTTCTGCTTTCTCATGTGTCAGAAGATCTTCCCAAAGCTGCTGCTGCTGAGGTGCAGTAGCCAAATGCCTCTGTACAGACTTTTGCAGAAGCTGAGGTTATGAGGCCTGTCCTTAAATCAGAGCTGAATTATTTGGAGTGCTTCAGCCTGCTGATGTGACAGGTTTCCAAAGCCCCTTTCTGGGTGCTGCAGGCCTTAGCAGAAGGCCGCCAAAGCTCAGGGCTGACTGCCCTCGGAGACCACAGGCCTTTACGTGCCTCCTGAGCCTGAAGTCAGGCTGACTTTCAGCGTGGTTGAACACTGCTCTTCCAGCTTCATTTGGTGCTCATTAGCCTGACAAATGGGCACCGGCTGTCCCATGGGGCAGAGGACGTGTCCCTTCTCCTGTTTGCCAGGGTTAGGCCTACTCATGTCTCCAACCAGCGTCGTATGCAGCTGGAGTTCTGGAGAGCTCGTGTGTTACCGAGGGGTAAAATAAATAGCCAGAAAAGAGCACTGATATGGTAGGGAATGGTTGGTCTTCACTGGTGGCTGAAGCTCTCAGTGCGGTGAGGAGGAAGAAAGCTTTCCTCTTCGCCCTGTCGAGTTGCTGTGGAGGCCCAAGGGGTGCAGAGGGCTCTGCTTTACATCTGGAGTGGTGATAAAGCTGCTGGATGCTTCTCCCTCAGGCAGGGAGGGACCTCCCAGGATAATGCTGTCTCAGGCTGAGAAGGGGCTGGATGTTGAGGTATAATGCAGGTATGGAGAAGCAGTGAGAGGCCTCTCTGTTCCTTGCCAGCTTCCAGGCTTGCCACTACCTTCCTCCACAGGAGGAAGAGTGTGAGGGCTGCACTGCACCTGGCCAGCAGCAGCCCAGCCCCAAGGAAGCATCTCTTTCCATCGGTGCTGGCTGTCCAGGAATCCCTTCTAGGAAGCCAGGCCCGAGGCGGTACAAACAGCACAAACAGCACAAACAGCATCTCTTGCCTTCAGCTGACCTTGTCTCGAGCTCTGTGGGAATTCCCCAGTAGAGAAGGAGGCAATCCGAGGACAGAGGCATCAGCAAGGGTGCAATCCTCGTGGAGACCAAGGTGGCTGCATCCCCTGCTCCACTGGCAGAGGACAGTCCTGCTCCCCAACCACCTCCACTGGCATGGGTCTGGAGCAATGATTGCAGTGCAGAAGCTCCCCCTGACCACAATGCTCCTTTCGTCCTTGACTTGGGATCAGCGAATCCTTCCACCTCCGCTGCTGCCTCTTGCAAAGCTGAATGTTGGCTCACCCGGGCGGGAAGTGGCCTGCACTCATTGCTTAGCTTGGGGGGGGCGAGGAAAAAAATGCCGAAAGCATGCCAGTACCAAGCACAGGAAGGGTTGTTTTTCATTTATTGTTGAGATATCAAAGATAGGGGAAACATAGAAGCAGCTCTGGAGGAGCGGGCGGAAGGCCTCACACTGTAGGAAGCGTTAGTCAAATAAAAGTGGAGGATGTTTATGGTGTGAAATCGGGAAGTGTTTTCAGGAAGCTGGTAGGAAAATTCAGATGAGATAGGAGAAGGGGAAACAAGAATGCATAGAGCAAGAGGAGAGAGGCTCTGCGTTGTTTAGCCATATTTATAGAAAATTGGACCATCATCAAATCTTACAACCACTCGTGAGCTGCCACCCATATCCCTGCCCCCCTCGGCCCTGAGGTTCACTGCCAGGAAATGGTGCTGTTGTGTGTGCAGGGCTATTTCGGGGCTGGAGGCTATTTCAAGAACCATCAGCAAGGCCAGCTCATCAGCACTGCTGCAGATGGACTTCGGGGGGGTGAACTTGGCTCATGGAATTCATGTGTCTGGGCTGTCTCACAACAAAGAGCAGTGGAAGAAAGCTGGCACTTTTTTTTTTTTTTTTTGCCACTGCATCTCTCAATGCATTACATGGAGACGTTTTTATTTCATATTATTTGATACAGCAGCAAATGGGACTGTGGGGAGAAGTGCTTTGCTTGGGGTGGCAAGTGAAAACAGTCTTTTTAAACAACAACAACAAAGTCCCGGATATGATCCCTAGGCAAAGCTCAAACCCTACAAATGATTAAATACCTGGGACAAATGAAAGGAAATAATCCTTCATGTATGCTATGGTCACTCCAAAATTCACTGCTGCAGGAAATCATCTATGGTTATAACTGCATTTTTAAAGGACTGTTTTAAATTGACACTCATCAATAGCATGTTCAGTTTAGGCAGGCAGTACAAGAAGAGTATCCTTACTCACCTTTCAAGGCATTGCATGGTTCAGGGGAGGAATTATTCCTCATTTGGGAGCTCTAATGACTGATTGTGGGCATTGCCGGAAGGGAAGAAATCTCCTTTTCAGCATTGCATTTCACCCACTTACAATGAGGAAAAGTTGCTCAACAAGATAGACTTACAATTTGATTGCAAGCAAGGCCAGTATTTCCATATATTTGATTTAAATTTTAATCAAAGTAAATTGTTTTTCAAATGCAGATAACACTGTGAATGGCTCCAAAAATAAAACACGAGTAAGCAATCTATCAGGCATGTCTGTCAGCAGAACAGACGCCATCTCATAAACCTGCCAAAACAGTCCTTTGCTTGAAACAATAAAAACTGGATGGAATCAAAAGCCTCAGCTTTAGAAATCACTCTTTGTACATTCTTAAAGAAAAAATCCCAGCTCTAAATTGGTATAATTTGGACTAGGTTAATGTAAAAACGAAAACTATTCAATAAATCTTTTAGCGGAGATCAAAAGCAATGAGTGTAGGAAACCAGAAAATTGATGATATGACATTTTCTGACACTCAATAATGCTCATATTATTCAGAGAACTGCCAACCGCAATTGTTCAAGTACTCTTTTAACTGATCTTGTTCCTTGAATTCATAAGCCAGCCACTGGTTTCCCCAGGGAAAAACGTATGGGAAGACAGTAGCTCAATTAAAAGTAATATGGTGTGTGGCTCTTAATCCTTGGTCGAGAATTTGTGCCAGAAATCTCTTAGGTATATGTTTAAATTTAAGCCTGTGCTCAAACTTTATCTGTTTTTATGTGCATTTTTTTGAGTGAAAAGCCCCGAAGTACTCTTGAGTTTCCTTTTGTGAAGACCTCTCAGGCTGCACTGGCAGTGCTTGGAGGTGGCACTTTCTCCTCGCGCTTTGGGCTCTGCAAACATTTCCGAGCATTTTCTGTCATTCATAAACTCTGGTTTCCGATTGCAAAGCCTGATTTGAATCTTGTCTCCCTCTAGTGATGGAAAAACATTTGGAAGGAGGCAAGTGGGGTGTCAGAGGTCTCCTGTCTCAGTGAGCAGAGAGCAGGCATCAGCGGACTCTCCCCGTAACCATGCATCTCACCAATAACCAGAGGACAGGGCTTGGAGGGATTTTGGAAGGAGAGCATCGTGTTGTGGGCTGACGGAGCTGCCACTGGCTGCTTTTGGCTGATTAATCAAGGGCGTTTTGGCTGGGTTGTGCTGTATCTTCTGTTCCACTGCAGGAATAGATTCTCTGTTGCGTGCCGGCGTCTGTGCTTAGTGCGAGTCTGGCATCCTCTTGCCTGTCCTGAAAATTAGTGACATCTGAAGAAAATGAATGATGAAAACAAGATTATGAAAAGCTCACTTGCATGGAAAAGAAAATTATTGGGATTGAAGCCTTCCTGGATGGATCGTGCAGGTTGTGCTGTGCCCTCAGCTGGGCTGTACCCTGGGGCCGGTGTCCGTGAGGTACAAGATGTGCCCGGCAGAGGTGGCAGCACGGCTTCGTTTTCCCTGGTTGGGCTCGGGGAGCTGCATTCAGCAGATGGGGATGGCAGGTGAAAAACAAACAAACAAAAAAAAAACCACACAAAAACAAACAGCTGAAAGCTGTTTATTTTACTTGTATTTTATTTTCTCTCCTCTTTGATGGGGGCAATGCAACGTGCACCTCGGCTGTAGGCTCACAATGGACAATGCCCAGTGGAAGACACGCCAGCCTCTTTCTTCCCATGGTGTTTTACCACTTATTAATCCTTTTGATTTTAGCCTCTTTGAAGCCCTGGGCTTGGACGTTTTTCAGCACACACTGAAATTGGACATGAAAACACTTCCACCAGTGCAAAAGTTTAAAACCCTTATTCATACACCCTGGAAAGGCTTTCAGCTGATATGCTGACAATGACTGACTTTATTATGTTTATCTTTTGGCAATATCTCCTTCTGCAATTGATAGTGTCTCATGTTTTCCTGGTGCCAGGTTCAATTTCCAGCCTCAGTAAATGAAAGAGCCTGTCGTGTTTCTCTGCCACACGGCGGCATGCTCTGTGCAGCCCGCGATTTCACTGGTAAATATACAGAAGAGTAAAATAAACATGTAACAGAACAGCGCACAGAGACACACATATGATAAAAAGTCTGGTCTTTCACCTAATTTAGACCAGAAAATTGGCATCCGATTTTATTGTTCAGGCTGACTCCAAGAACACAAACATATTTTTTCCTTCAAAACGAGAACTGCCAAAGTATAAAGAATGATATCTGCTGTTTTGAACTAATTGGGATTAACTGTTTCATGGCTGCTTGATGTGAAACAAGTGCCATTTTGCTCAGTCGATAGCAGCAGCAGCACCAAGAACAATTTATGGGAATGAGGGGTGCGAGGAGCCTCGCAGCATGGCCATAACCCAGCAACCAGATCCATGCAGGAGGCACTTTCTGGTCTGCACCTTTGGGTGTCTGAAACAGAAATCATCTCTTTTCCCAAATTCTCAGCCCTAAGAGGCTGCTGCCCAGCTCCCATTACAGCATGGAAAGCTGAGTCAGGAGCAGCCACACTGGACAAGGGAGCTTTCAGCAGATTGGTTCCATTTAAATACGTGTTTCTGCACACTTTTTGATTTCCTATTTTTATGTCAACTGTTGATACTACTTGCATTTGTACAAGTGCTTCCAAAAGGCAGGAAAAAATGCACGATCCCATCGAGAACCCAAGTACTTAATTAAAATTGTTGGGATTTGGAATAACACTGCAATTAGAGTTGTGTCTATTTGTCTTCCGGGGTTTAAGATCCGTGTTTTCAAGCCTTTTGCTGTAAACATGGGCCTGGAAATTTATCTTGGGGTTTCAAAATCGCCAAATGTTGCAAAACCTGCCAGAAGGACTGAGAGAGCTGGGAATGCGGGGCTTGCAAGAGGACGGGGGAGCAACCCACCCTCTGCCTGTGGCTGTTTGGGATGTTGAAATAGGTGCAGAAAAAAACACCAGGTTCTGTTAGGGGCTGATCTGAAGAACCACACAGCAAAGGCTATGTGTAAAACATGGCATTTTTTATGGACAAATCACACGGCGTATTTTTAACCACATTTCCTGGTACCTCGTGTATTAACTGCTTGCAGATAGAAGAGCTGGGAAGCTTGGACTGGGATGGTCTGGCTCGCAGGGATCTCTGTGCTGATTGTGCAAGGCATGTGTGGGACAGGGTGGCTGAGACAACTGCAGAGCAGAAGTCCAGGAGGAGGAGGAGTATTTTTGATGCAGCTCCCAGGGGACCTCTCGAGGCAAAGATGCCTGCGCGCTGCGGTACACCACTCGCCCAGATGTTTATACCATGGTGTGAGCACAACAAACCTGGAGACAAGCTGTTCCTGGGAGTAGGCACGGGGACAGGCACGCAAGAACACCCCAGGGTGCTGCGTGGGGCCACCAGCCCTACCAGCCTTCTGTCCCCCTCAGCTGGCACACTGCAGCTACCATCTGCAGGGCCGTGGGCTGGACCAGGCCACCAGGCTGGAGAGGTCCCGTGTGCTCGGGGTGTCGCCACGGTGGGTGATATTTGCTGTGTGAATAATGAATCAGTTTATCAGGATGTCCCTGGGATGTTCCTCAGCCCAGACATGCCCCAAATATCTGAGACGGTTCCTAAGAAAATAGATAAGACAGAGGCCAAACAGACGAAGGGGTCTGCTGACTTTGCTAATTGTCATGTTTCATTGATGCTTTCATTAAATCAACATTGGGGCACAGATATTTCTAGCCAGTGTCTCAGTAAAAGGATGTATGTGTATGTATGTAAGTGTAAAACGCTACCAAGTGCACATGCCTCCCACTCTCACAGCTGCACTTGTAATGGCCAAGTGCTGCCTCTCAGGGACTGCTGTACGGGGCTGCTGCTCTCGTTCCTTCCCAGTGGCCAAACTCCTGCTTGGCACAGCCACATGCTGGATGGCAGAGCATGTGCAAGGGTCCCAGACCAACATTTCTTCATAGAATTGGTTATATTTTATTTATTCGATATTATACAGTTTTATAAAATGTTATAAATACCCGGCAGTCAGTGAGAGAAGCTTCTTTGCTTCATCTCTGTGCATCATTTGAGCATCACCTCACCTTCGATTTGGGTTAGGTGGCCTTTGGGAATACATTGAAGGATCTATGCAAGCAATAGAGAGAGGGGCAGGGGAGCCCTGCTGCCCAAGGAAAAGGCATGTTTTCCCCCACTATTTCTCCTTCCCGATGAAGCCTGTTTGGGTGGGTACCAGGGGGAGATCTCCCCAGCCCTACCAGTCTGCTTTTGCTGCTTGGTCATTGAGGAAACCACTAAACCAGCTGTGAGAACATTGATTTGGGGTTGCTGGTTTGTTTGTTTAGTGTTGGAGTCTGCCATGAAAATCTGGGGCAAATTAAGGAAAACAAAGCGAAGCTTTTTCTTGGGAAGTTAAAAAAGACATCAGAAACCCACATTGCATTTCAAAACTCGCCAGAGAGGAAGAAGTAAGCGCATGGACCCCCGACCTGCCTGAGACTCCTGAACTCCTGAGACTAGAAAATAAGTGATCCCACAAAGAGACCCCCACAGGGTGATAGGCGCTCCCAGGCCATGAAAAAATATCCTTTTTTTTTCCCCCTACTTGGCTGCAGAAGACCTGGCTGGGTTCACCCTCCTCAATGCGATTTTCCCTTCCCACTGCAGAGGTGAGGAGAGATGTCCCTGAACCCAGCAGCCTCCCGCCTGGCTCTGATTCCCCACTCACCCCCTAGAATTGATGATGTGCCACGTGGTGAGGGCCTGGCTTCAATCTGGGTGTCAAGTGGGGAGAGGTGGCTAGGGAAAGACGGGCAGCTGTGGGGCAGGGCTCAGCGTGGTAAAACATGGGCGAGTGAGGGAAGCCTGGGCTGGAAGGATGGTGGAGAATTTATGTGGTGGGATGGAGCGTGGGGAAGCCTCACATCACGTCTGCAAGCAAGAGGCTGGTACTTCTGGGGCTGCAACACCCTATCTCCAAAAAAAACCCCAACATTATAAAGGCTCCTTGGCAGCTCACATCCATCCTGGGCGCCATGCACGTGCTTCAGAAGCCGCAGCTTTCCTTATTTCTACCCCTGCTTCTGATTTGCTCAGTCACCTCAGGCAAGTCATTTAACCCCAACTTCAACCTATTTTACAGGGATGTTGCAAGGCTTAATTAAGGCTTGTAAAAGGTCTTGAGTTCCTGAGAGGTGCCTGCTGGAGGGAGGTGATTAATCACATGCTGATGGGAGGGATATTGTGGAGGTAAAATCCAAGCAGTCAACAATAGGGCAGATGATATTTTTCCCTGGGGGAATAAAAAACAGGGGGGTTGTAAAAGCACGCACATGTCAGATTTATTCATTCTGGATATCAAGTAGTTGAAACTGTAGGGAGATTGTGGCCAAAACCACAGAAATCTGACTGTATGGCTGTGATAAAGACATTGCGAATTTCAACAAAAATCAATCAAAGATACATAAATTAGGGTGTTTCTCCCTAGACTTCAGCGTCGCAAAGGCAAACAACTTGCAAAACTTCAAGTTCTAGAGATAGAGGCTTGGCACTTCCTCCAAACACCGTCCTGACCCTCTGCAAACACCCCAGAATTACCGTTAGCATTCTTACTGCAGGGCAAAAGGGAGATTGCTCAGAGAAGGAGGAGGTGGGGGGAAAAAAATAGAAAACCCTTCACTGGTGTTTGTGCAGTTGTTCACATGATTGCCCAATTGCAGTTCCATATGGAAAAGGAGAGGAAGGGAAAAAAAATGGACTCTGAGCAGTTATTTTCAGGAGGACCCAGTTCTCCTCCTTTGTGGGGGAAGAGGCAGAAAGTCGCCTGCTGAACTCTGTGCGTGTTTTTGTTCTTTATGTTTCGTTTTAGCCCCATCCTTCTCCTCTATAACTTCATCTCCTCCAATAGACTTGCCCCTAATTTACTCCAGTGGTATGAAGTGGAGCTGGGGCTTGGGAAGGAAAGCAGGACCTGCACCAGGCTGTGCTCATGGCCATTTGCCTCTTGTGAGCTCGCCGTGGCCCTGGTGGATGGGAGGAATGCAGCGAAGCCTCGTGCATGCAAACTGCATGATTTCATACGCTTTTCGGAGAGGGAGCGTAAATCAGTATTGTTTTCTAGATGGCTTGGCTTGTCACCGATTTTTTTTTTCCTTGGGGAACATCCAGTATCCGTGTGTGATGGGGAACGAGAGGGATGGCTGTGCCCTCTGTCTCCACCTCAACGTGCAGCTCAGTGAAAACTGGATTTTATTTTTCCAGGGACCAAACAGAGCCAGCCAAAACCAGAGATTATCATCACTGAGGAATCCTGCCTGGGGAGCTTCCACCAACCAGGAGAGCAGTTAGTCTGAGATTTTTTAAAGCATTTTTTTATGGCATGGCAGTTTTAGTTGAGCTAAATGAAGCTTATTGCAGTGGGGAATTCAGCATACACATGTTTAAAAATCTTTTAAGATTGGATATTTTAACTCCAGCAAATAATCAAGTCCCAGGAACAATTTAGATGAGTAATATATTAAAAACAGGCTTATACAGATCCAAGAAAAACGTTAGAGGATCCATAGGGGTCATTGTTATGCACTGCAGGCTTAAATATATTGACTTTTACAACTGCAAATGGATGGTTGCATAGTGGTTTCCACCGAAGAGCAGTTTCAGTTGTGATAACTCATACAAAGTGAAATTCAGTCTTGTGCTCAGAGCCTGCATGAGGTCTAAGAGCTAAGCGAACTTAATCTTTATCTCTCTACAAACATTACATCTCTTTAATCCTTGAGGCATGCCATTCCTGGGAGGATCCTGCATAATGGATGCAATAGAGCAGAGCAGGAATTGGATTTGTTATTTATGGAAAAATCTGAAATTAGAGAAAACACATTCTGAAATTACAGGAAAGAAAACATTTTCCAAAGGGGAAGAAAATCTGAAAAACAAAAATAAATGGATTTTGTTTTTCACCAATAGAAGTGTTTTTCACGTCTTTAAAATTGTATCGTATTTCAAATGAAAGAGAATATTTAAATGTGTATCAGCCAGATGACAACCATTCAGTTCCAGGAAGGTCAAAATACTTTCTGCAGGCAGGATTTGTTTTTGATACAAAATTTGTGAAGTGAATGGATTATTATGGAATACTGTTTCTTTTCCAATGGAAAAAAACAGCAACTTTCTCCTGGAAAATGTGCAAACCACAGTATTAAACCCACAATGCCTGTGAAAGCTAATGAGATTTGGTAGTGTACAGATAGGAAATGTTCAAGATGTTTGGGTAGGTAGGATGTGGCCACAGATACACAGGCTTCTCCGTGGCACCGTGGTCTGTTTTGTGGGGCTATTAGAGGAGATGCAACAGTGAAACCAACTGTCAGAGGGTGCTGAGCACTGAGAAACACCACCTTGAGAAACAACACTCAGCTTCGTGAAATGAAGGTTTCAGCCGATACCGCAAACCTTCAGCTCCGAGTGCTGGGTCTGAATCCACATGGTCTTCACTGAAGTGATTTGAATTAATTTTAAATCAATTTATATTTTCCATCCAGAAAAAAAACACTATTGATGAAACCAGGTTTCCATTGGCACCAGAACCTAAATGCTCAGTGAATGAAAGCGAGTATTGGAGCAGTAATCGGTGCGTGAAGAACAGCCCCCAGTGCAGCCAGGTGACCCAAAGATTGCTGAACGGTTACGTTTTTGTAATGCTTCCCCCAGTGATGTGGTGTGACAGTAGCTATTTCCTCCCCGAAGATGGATTTGTCATTACCGAAACCAGGAGAGGTGGCAGCGTCAGGAGCAGGGCTCATAATCACCTTCAGTAGCAAGATATTGCGCAGGAGCCCAAACATCTGAAGGAAAATATTTTGCTTTATTCAAATTATTCATTTCTGGCCCATTGGAGGAGCTACACAGTTTACTAATTAGGGAGTTGGGAACAGGGGGTTCAGGAGCTATAATCCTTGGCTGAGGGAAGTAGTGTATTCATTACAGCTGTCACTCAGCTCCCTCCTGTCTCATTTTTCTGATCTGTAAATTGAGGTTAATACCCTCTACAGACTGCAGGTACAAGGAGGATTAATTAAATGGCATCTGTGAGCACTGCAGTCTCCTCTTTGGGCAGCAGCTGGAGCTCCAGAAGAAATGGAAATGGCTCAAATTTTGTTTTCTGTTGAAAAAACTGTATGTTGACGCTTCAGCTCTGAATCACCGAGATCTAAGTTTTCATCCAAAAATTCTCAGCACATGAAACAAAAGCATCCGACATAAAGAAGACTGCCCTTTTGGAGGAGGTTTAATAGGTTTACCTGTGAAAGGGAACAGGGAGGCTTTTCTTACTGAAAAAAAATCCCAGCCCTAGCATCCCAAATACTTGGCACCAGCATAATCACAGCCTTAACAGAGCACTGAGTTTTCCTGTTACAACAAACGAGATCTGCTCTGTGTTAAAAACAAAGCAAAGGGGAAGCAAACAAACCAAAACCCCAACCCTTGAAGCAGTCCAGGGAAATTGGTTCACTACTGGGCAAAGCTCAAAACCTATCCAGGAACTGTGTGTTCTCAAACCCATTAATTTTACCCGCTGGTTGCTTGTTGGGCTACGTTAGCAAACAAAACAAGCTGGCTGACAATTTGTGCTGCGCTGCAAGGCGAAAAAAAACACCTCTCCCGACGGCTTCTCCAACTCCGGGGCCGGAGCAGGCAACTTAACTACTTATTTACTCTGCTCACCCCGAAAGGACCCAACCTGATGGATGGCCCCTGACCTCTCCGCTCCGCAGGGCCACCGGCCGGGCTGCCACTTGGGTGTCTTCTGTGCATGGAGATGCAAGCCTCCCACCTGGCAGCAGGCCAGCTGATTTTTTTATTATTTTTTTTTGTTCCACACCACGGTAAGAAATCCTACACTTCCCCGAACGGGCGACCCACAAGTCACACGTGGGTTAAATGGAAGCATAAGTTATTGGGACTCGCAGCCATGGAACTGTTCTCCGGGAGGAAAGGGTAAATAAACAAATCATTTATTAGCGAGTGAAATTGTTTTTTCTTTGAAATGCAAAAATGTGCTCTCGAGTGAGTGATGCTTTGAGCTTCGCCCTTCGCTCTCACCAGGCAGAGTCCGAGCATGTCGTGAGCAAAACCGCTTTCAAGTCGCCCGTCCAGCTGCTCGCCGTAGGGTGCTGTTTGTCTGGTTAATCGCTTAGGGCAGCACTCCTTCGGGGGAATTAGCCACTGCCTGGGGGGGGCGGCAGGGATGCAGCCTGGCTGTGGATATGGGGCGGCACCCACCGAGATACCCCGTGCCCCGCAGCCGAGGCGCTCGGGGCAGGGGCGATGAACTTCGTCGGCACCAAGGTGGAGGGAAAGGCAATGCAGGGCCAAGGCCAGTGCAGCGGAACAGATCCACGGGCATTTTCTAGTCGTGAGACATCTCTTTGGGTGCTTTGGCTCTGGCGGACAGGGTTGCGTTCCCATATGGGAATAGTTTTAAGCACACACTAAGCCAGTGAAGAAAGGCAGCTATTTTGTGTGTTCACGAGGAAGATGAAGTGGGGAGATAACGACATGAAGGAAACCCTGGTGAGCAACGACCACATCACCTTGGCAGGCGAGAGCTCCTGATACCTTCAGGAGGGTGCGGGTTGGGGGCAAAACCACCTGCTTCAAACCATCCCCCTTCAAAAAGGCTTTCAGGTCCATAAAGCCTTTAAGAAATGCTGACTCAGAACAGGAGGAAGCTGCTGCCACCGAGGCCATTGGCAGGGAAAGTTCCCCATTCCTCCTACTGCCCCATTTTCCTGCGTCGCCACGGGCAGCTCATTCACACTTGCCACTCTCTCAGGAAAGAGGTAAATATTTTCCCTCTCACATAAGGGCTCAGGCACAAACCCCCTTCCTCCAGCATGCGGGTTTGAAGAGTTGTTTGTGATGCTTATAAAGCACACCGAGGTCCTCAAATAAACTGTCCCGTAAGAGGCACAGACCAAGGGGAACAGATCCAAGCACATCTCGCCACGTGTGCCGGAGCTGTTCTTTGGGCTGCGTCAGCTGTGATTTATGTAACTGTTTTCGGGATCGTATCATCGGGTATTTCTTAAAAACTGCCTTTTCCCCAAAGACGCGACTCTAGAAATGAGATTCCTCGCATTCCTTGTCTTGTCCAGCTGAGACGTGTGGCAGAGACAGCATTTTTGTAAGGCGGTTGCAAGGCTGTTTTGGAAAAGCGAGCTTTGTTTGTTATTGAACCCTCTCCGTTCGTCTTATTTAGGCTTTTCTTCTCTGCCTGCCGTTGTTATGTACGAGCATGAAACTGGTGCTTCTGTGAGGACAGTGATTGCTTCACAAGCAAAATTGTGGGTTTCAGTGGTCTGCTGCTTCTGAATGGGTACTTTGAGTAAATAAATGTGCTACCACAATTTCATAACTTGCCCGTAGGAGGATTAAAATAAGCTGAGGAAAACAACTAAACAGATCAATTTATTTTAGCTGGGACTACTCGAACCTTTCTTTGAGAGAAGTAAATCTTGCTTTCTGATTTAAATAGCACCGATTTATTTTTAGCCCTGTGGCCAGTGTGGGAGCTTTGGGTTGAAGCAGGGGCAGGGGTGCTATGGATCTTGGTGGGAGAAGTCATCTCAGGGCTCCTGGGCTGCTGAGTCCTTTTTGTGGCAGCCCTAATGCTTGTTTCGGACAGCAGCCCGAATGAACGGGCTCCGGTGTGGTGTGATGGGGAAAAGTGGGAAGAACTGGGGGTTGGTGTCAGCAGCCTCATGTGCAAACCCCAAATCTGAGAGTGATGCAGTGCGCGCAGCGGAAAGCTTTTGCAATATGTATTGGGGGCATGGGAAGGGAAACTTCCACTCAAAGCTGGTGTCTTCCCCTTTGATGGACATAGGCGTCTAATATTGTGTGGGGACCCCTAAGTTATCCAAATCCACATGGGACTGAGAGGCATACCACTCTGATCCACGGAGCTGTTTGAACCCAGAGCTACCTATCCCTTAGTGTGGGATTTTGAGGCCTTGCAATAGAAGGAGCTCTGCCACCAGAGCTTTCTGGGCCCTGGCTTTGTGCTTGATGTTTTTCTACGTCAACTGAAATGAAAAGGCCATGAAGACATTACCTCTGTTTATAAGACAACAGAAACAAACACTTGCATTTGCGAAAGCAAATGTCAACACCATTGATCCAGAGCTGGGTTGTTTATGATAAAGAAAAGTTAATATTTAATGGAAGGTTAACTTTTTTTTTTTTTCCAAGGTGCCTAAAATCACCAGGCTTTGCGAAGAGTATGGTTTTGATTAAGAAACATCTGACTTAACAAAAGCAAAGTCAAAGTTAATACGTGCATAGTTTTGTATTAGCCTGCCTTTAATTTTGGAGTAAAACTCTAATGATTACAGTAAATTTGTTCATTTATGAAACAGAGAGGAAATGCGATATGCAGAAGAGATTAGGGGCAAGAAAAACAACCCTTCTACTGAAACAGAGCCGAGTGTATTGCAACCATATCCCCCGCACTGCTTCCTCTAGGCTTCCTCAGAAAAAGGGACTTGCATTTTTTTAAGGATACAAAAACTTCCACATCACAAATGGAAAGAAATCAGGATGGAAAGAGAGATTTGAGGGCTCTTCTGTGCAGGAGAACATTTTGGTTCAAACTGAAAGAATGAAGTCAGGCCTTCCTGTAAGTCTGAAGTTATCAAAATGAGAAAGCAAGCGAAGAAAACAGATAATGAAATTCTGCAGCTTCTTGGAGAATGAGCAAGCCATGACTAACTCCTGTGAGTCCTTCCTTGTGTATCCAGGATCTCATCCAACAGGAGCATGAAGAGCAGCCCGAGCACCCCAAATGTGGGGTGGAGGATGACGAGTGGGAAAAGCTTTGCTGGAGGAGGATAAGGAGGAGAAGGGCAGCGCTACGGCGTGGTGAGTCTGCCTCCCACTACCTGGATGTATCGCACCCCAGGCTTGCTGAAGCCGTATTTTTAAATAAAAAGGTATAAATAAAATGTTAAAAAGGAGTCTTTTTTTTTTTTTTTTTTTTTAACAACAAAACGTATGCAAATACCTCTCTTCTTCTGCAAGGACACTGACATCCCTTCATTAACCATTTTGCTGCTGCAAAATCCGCATCCTGGTGGGATTTTCCCATCTCAGGGCGTGCAGGGTCCGGGACCTGCCTGCACCACGCAGGAGCAGCGTTTTCACCACTTTCCAAGCTCTGGACATCCCTGGGGATGTGAGGCAGGGGCTGGCACTTTGTTTCCCAGCCAGGCTGCTGCTCGCAGGCAGGAGGGACTGTTTGATCTGGCAGCCGTGGGAAGAGCTGCTGTGCTGAGATGCGTTTGGAAAGCGCCTGCTTTGGCGGTGGCCCTGATAAGGCGGGCGGTGGCTTTGAAGGTGGAAAGGGGGGACCGGCTGGGCCCCGGGTATTTGGATGACAGCGCGGGCACGGAGCTCGTAACACACTCCCCTCAGGTTATCTAAATAGCGTATAAATCACTGTCAGGGCTGCCATTTCCTCTGACGGGGACCCGTGTAAGTGATTAATAACACGCAAACAGTGGTACTTTGGTGAACCGCAGTAAATTTTATTATAACTTCCTTCCACTTGATAAGCGCTTCCACGGAGACACCCACTCCCACCCATCTGCCACCCGCCAAAGACCCCGGCAGCCCCCAGGTTAGGGAGGGCTCCAGCCCTTCAGTGACCATCTGCAAGCCATGAAAGGGGACATTTTCAGTTTATTTTGTTTTCTTTGACTGGACATAGCCTCTCATCCCCACTGGTTGACGTTGGGTTGGATCTTGCACACCTGCTGTTTTAAGAGTCCCACTGCATGCCCTGCGACATGCTGATGGGATGCACGGGGGCGACAGCAAGAAGAAATGCTCCTTTGCAAGAGAGAGAGGTGGAAAAAGGCCATAACTTGTTGCTTGGGGTTTGGAAAGCCATAGGATAGATTGCTGATGCTCTCACTACTTTGCTCATCCTTGAGGCTTCGTATGCTCTCTAAATATTTACAGATAAACATGTCTTTGTGTATGTGGAATGCTGTTTTTTTTTAAATGATACGTAATTTGTTTCAAGTGGGAGGGGAGGCTGCTGGTAGACGGAGCACAGCACATAGCAGCGGTGATCCCAGAGCAGGACCGGGGTAAATACTCACTGGTCTGCAGCCCCGGGGCTTGGTTGTAGTTACATTAGGGATATAATTTCTATCAGCTTTATATCAGTAATCAAGTGATCAGTGAAGGAGGATGGGAAAAAATCACTGCCCTGCTCCCCTACGATTCCTTGAAATACCAATGGTTTTATTTTCCGGGTTTTAATGTGCTACATGAAGGATAGGAGCAAGGTGCGCATCGTGCACCAGGAGCAGGCAGCTGCCGTGAAAAGCTGAGCCAGGTTTGGTGTCTCTCTGTAGAGCCACGAGCCCAGAAATTTGGTTTTGTCCCTTGAAGAAGCATCTCTGTGCTGGTTTTGTTTTGGCTTTTTGGACAGCCGGGGAAATTGCAGCAGCGCGTGGGACAGACTGGAGCTAAGGCTGTGCCTGTTTGCAGGCTGAGATGCTGCTGGGGCTTGGCCGTGACCCTGAGCGGGGTCCAGGACAGACACAGCCCTTGCACCTCCACTTACAATTGTGTGGTCTGTGAATGAACTTCCTTCCTTTATTTTTTGGCTAAGCACAAGTGAGGTTCGTGCTCTGCTGTGTGCAGATGGCCAGTTGTGGCTGGCACGGTGCCCCGTGGATGCGCTGCAACAACACGCGTTTCATGGGAAGGAAACAGCCTCTGGAGAAATGAAGCCTCGAGCCATTCAGTTTGTAATGGTGCAACACTGACAGCAAAAGCTGTGAATGAAAACCTGTGGGACACCGTGAGCCAGTTCATCTGGATGGGTTTACTTTTTTGTTTCTCCTTGTAGGCATGGAGCATAGGTTGAATTTTATTCTGACAGCTCAATGCAGGCACGACTGCACAGCAGCGTGTATATGCCCACACTTCTGGGCTCTTGGCAATCCTGACTGCAAATAAGATGTAAATGAAGGCATTTCTGCAATTCCTTGAGCAAATCCAAATGGTTTAAATGAGAAATCAAGGCAAAGCAAACAGCGTCGGAGGTCGGCAAGAACATGTCTGATGTAGGTTGTGTTTGGGCATCCCTTTCCTGAAAGAAGCCGGGTACCTGCTGAGAGGCCACCAAAACAAGCTCCTTCCCTGCCCACATGGAACAGGAGCTGTCACCAGCAGCAAGGTGGTGGCGGTGTCCACTGTCAGATTTACCAACGAGAGGGAGGCTTTCAGGGCTTTCTTGTTGCAACTGATGTTTTCCAACCCGAGCTTCCCAAGAACGCTGTGGTTTCGATTTTTGTTTTTCTTTTGTTTGTCTGGTTGGTGGTGGTAGTGGTTTTTCCCACACCTCATTAGGTGTGAAAGAATTTTGGAATCAAAATCTTTCCATTCCAGCCTCGGAGAGCTTATATACCAAAGAAACATGGCTGGAGTAGCAGAAGAGGAGGTTGAGAGGCTTCTGCTGTAGCCCAGGATCTGGCATATGGTCACAGGAGGGATATCCATCTCAGGCTCTCGGCATCTCAGTCCATCCACCTCAGACTCGACATCTCAGTCCATCACACTTGTCAAGAGGAAAAATGAAAAGCTTCACAGGAAAAAAAACAACTTGAAATAAAAATTGGTGAGGAAGTGAAACTCATCTGGATGTTCAAAGGTAGGGCGGATGCCCAAGGTTTCCAACAACATGCAGTGGTCACGGGGGATAATACAGTATTTCTTCCTGTTGCCTCCATGTAAATGGATTTATGAATGTTCAAACTAATAAAGCGTTGGCAAGAGAGACTTCTAACAATGTCCAAGCCACAAATACATTTCAGGGAAATAGTAGAACATTGATTTTTATTTTTTATTTTTAAATAATTTCCCAGAAAATACTAGGGAATTTTCAGTAACTTTTCTAAGTGCTTTTCTGAAGCCTTTAAAATTTTTGTGGGTTTTTATCCTTCCATCCTAATCTTTACACAACTTAACAGAAACTAGCATTTTTGATGGAGTTCTCACTCAAGTATGTCCACAGGAAGTCAACCCATGAAGATTTATTACAAATAAAAATTCCTTAGACAGTTTTATGCTCAGAATTACTCAAAACCCCACCACAAAATACTGAAAAATCTGCTGATTTTTTTTTTCTTTCAAAGAGGGAATCTGAAGGATCACGGAGAAATAAAAATCTACTGTCCCACAAAAAAGGCTTTATGTTTGCAGACCAGAAACATTTGTATCGTAATATATTCTTACACAGAACAAAGAAAAGCAAGCAGCTGACAGATTTGCCTTTTGCACGTCTGCATGGAAATTCAGACCCTCTTTTGGGATTTGGTTAGGAGCCCATGTCCTGTGGTGGATCTTAAGGGCTTTGGTCAACACAGCCAGGGGAAAACCCCTCTCCTCTGTGGGTCTGGCTGGGCCACAAGAGACCCCAACACATCTCCTCTACTGCAACCCCTACCTGACCATTGGGATAGGAAAAGGAGAAGAGTGGAGTGTTTTCCAGGCAAGGATGAGATTGGAAAACATCTATGTGTGAGGAATGCGTGACCTCTCCCCAACTCCTGGTTATTATATCCACCACACTTTGGGGTTTAAATTCAAACCTCTTCACGTTTTCGCTGTTATCGTGGCTTTCTGTAAATGCTCTTTTATATTGCATTGCATCATTTATATCAAAACCAGATCAGAAAAAATTCTCTTTGGCCCTTTTTTTTTATGACTGTTTGTGAATTTCAAAGCACTTCAGGATTATGCAGGGAGAGAAAGGTACTTCCAGCCTTTATCTAAAATGGATTCATTCCTGTCACCAAAATGCATTAAAAATGATAAATAAAATACAAACTAATTCCAGACAAGACAGATGGATGTGATAGTTCTGCTTTGGATGATATTGGCCATGCTGAGCCCTTTCAGTGTATTTTGAGTGGATAAAATGCACATGATGCTGAACAAAATGTGACTTTCATACAAACACCTTGTGTTTGTATGTATGTATATGTGTATGTTTTTATCTTCCTCATGAAATATTTGAGGCTCTCCCCCAAGAAAAAATGCCTGTGCATCCAGCTGTATCTTTAAGCAGACCTGTATTTGCTAGAGGGAGAGGAGGATCCCCATGGACCCTATCTGCTGCAGCACGTCTTCTGCCATGGTGTGCTCTACTCCCACCCCATTCGGATGTGGGCTGTATTAGTCACCAAGTTCCTGGGAGATCATAAAGCAATGATGACTGCTTGTCCAGAAGAGATGACGCGTTGAAGAAGTCAACCATTTCAGTTCCACATTAGAAATGATTTCTTACATACCCAGGATAAAGGACAGATTGTAAATGAGACGGTCTGGATACTCTTCGGGCTCCACTCTTGTTTTCAAAAAACTTCACAAGGCAACCAGTGGAACTACGCACTTTTAAAAAAGTGGCCTCTTGTTCAAGTGGACTTCCTTAAGTCTCTTCTCTTAAGTCCTACCAGTCTCCAAGCCCAACTGTGATTTGGAAATGTCTTGAAGCTCTATTGAAAACTGCCCCATAGTTTGGGTTTGGGGGAGGCCATCAAAAGTAAGAGCATTTAGTCTTTCTTATTCCATAAAGCTGTTGTCCACTCATCCACAGCGGGTTTCTGAAGAGGTTTCCATACATAATACTAGTACAGCTGGAGAAAAGCAAGTGGTACTTCCCAAATTCAACAATTTTAGTCTTCTTAAAGATTTATTTATTTTTTTAATAAATCATTCATTGTAAGGAAAATTCTCTATTCAGGCTGGCCTTCTGGACCACATCATAGTTATCGCTGAGCACAGGATATGCTTCTTTATTGCTTTGGTTTCCTGCCTGCACCTGCTCCAGCGTTTGCACTGCTGAGGTGTGCAGTCCTCTGAGAAGTACTTTGCATGAGTCCTCTCTGAGGTCTTCACTCACCCTTGCTTCTCCTTGAGAATATAAACTCATTTACCCTTTGCACATGCTGTCACGTTGCTGGAGAATGGACTATGCATTTATTGCCTTACTCTGTTGTGTTTATAACGTTTGCCTTTTTAATTGCTCCCTGGTACAGACTGGCCACTTGCTGCAAATACAAGTAACTGCTGCCCTCCGTGCTCTCCTGGCAGCTAAACCAACAGGGGAGCGAAGCAGGTCAGCTGTGCTCTGAATTACCCTGGCAAAAACTCTTGGCCTGAAGTTCGCGTTACCTCTTTGACACAATGTGAAAAAGGAGCCAAATTTTGGGGATGAGGCAGTTCAGGCTAAAGAGGGCTCATTTTCTTGTTGTTAATGGTTATAGTTATCACTGCCTGCTTTCAGGGAATTGTTTCTGCATGCTTTTGTTCGGGGGTGCTTACACTAAAGGAAATATGCATAGTTGAATGAAGAGGAACAATACAGAGATTTGGTTGAGTTCTCTGCCCAGTGCAATGTTGTTAGAAGAAGAAAACATGAGGAGACAGATAGACGTTTATATTTGCTCTGTGAAGTCCCATTGTGCAGGGCAAATGGGAATAAAAGAAATTAAAACCCTTGCAATAGCTGAGCCATTTCCACTTCTTTGGGACTTGCTCTCCTGCCTTAAAGCATCAGAGCTTTGAGTGCCTTTATCTTAACTAGTGGCTTTAGGTAACATTTAGGCAATCCCCCGTATTTTTATTAGTACTGAAATGCCAAAAGGGTATTGAAAATTGAGAGAAAAACTGTATTTTACTTGTCCTGTATTTTACCCAAATCCCTGAAATCTGAGCAGTGCCTCGCACCCCCAGGTGGTGTAAATCAGCAGTGGGCTAACGAGGGGAAAGGAACCGTGCTCATTTAGGCCTTGGGCAGCCAGCAGCCCAGAAAGGGCCACAAAGGCTGGGCCTGCTTGGGGCACGTCAGGGGCTTGAAGGTAATATAGCTGTTCCACCTTGTTTTTTTGGACAAAATGCAGCTCATATCTGATGGTAATATTCCACAGACAATTTGGGGGGGGGGGGGGGGGGGTTATGGGTGCTGTTTTGTGTCTTTTCAATCTGTTGAGCATTGGCAGTTGTTTACACGTGATCTCTGAAGTGATTTTTGGTGGTTGTGGCAGCTGTGTGTTCTTTGTGATTATGAAGCATTACAAAGCATTTACCCCTTATTTCTCCAGCCCCTTTGGAGAGCTGTCTGGAGATGTTACCTCAGTAACAAGGAACATGTGCAATGTGAGGCTCAGGTGCTAGGAGGGAGCAGTGGTTTTGAGAAGCCTTGGCATAGCTTGGCCTGTTTGGATAGGCCTAGCGGTTTGGACAGTCCAACAACATCCATATGCAATGACTTTCCTGATTCACAATGTTGAAACTAAAAACCACTTGGCTTTAAACTTTAAGCCTCTGCATACATTCCCCTGAGAATGAGCATTTCTGGCAAACTATAAGTTCTTAAATATCACTTCTCCAATTACATTCTCACAGGTTAGTATTTATGCAGGCCTGGCTTTTCAAATCCACAGAGCTGGTACTGGGCTGAGGCTTAATGCATTACAGGTGGCTTTTGGTGCTTTGGGCTCTCTGACCAAACTGGTTCCAGATGGCCACACAGTATGAGTAATAACATCAGCTCATTAAGTTGCAAAGTTTCAACTACAATCACAGAATTATCAATGAAATAAAAGCTAACAGCATATCAGCTGCACCCTAAGCCATAAATAGGATTTACAGCAAAACAAAAACCTCCTTTTGAACCCGCTCCTCTCATCGTTTCAGTATGGGGTGTCCATATAATAGGTTTATTCAGTAGCAAAAGAGCGAGAAAATTGCCCCACCCTCTTTAAAATGTACTCCTGAAGGCTACTGTAGTGTGGTCCTGTGAGCTTCTGATTTTGGAAAAGCTTTTGATTGGGGTTATTGAACATACACAGCAGTATTTATCTGTGCTGACTTAGAAAAATCTGGAGCAAGTCAAGGCCTCAGATCAAAGAGATAAGTGGCAGAAAGCCTTAATACCTTCTGTTTCATGTTACACTTGCATATGTTATTGTTTGTGCAAATTGTTATCTGTCTGTAATGTGTATATCACATCCAGCGGGATGGCTCTTCTAATGCGTGCAGGTGACTTCTGATGCTTGCAGTTTTGTTGGTTTAGATGTCCTTTTTGCTCAGCATCACCATGGTGAAATGCTCCTCCAAGCTCCTGAGGAGGCTGGGCTGACTGACCGCTTATCTTGGTTATCGGGGGAGAACTTTGTGCAAGATGTAAATAGAGTAGAAAAATATATTTAATTTAAGTAATACCTTTCTTGAATTCTCATACTCCTTGAGCCAAGCAGGATGTGTTAGCTGCCGTTCAGTCCCTGTTGTATTTGTGTGCTGAAGCAGATCCTTTCTTAAATTCTCCTCGACTCTGGTACTTCTGGCTCTTGGTTGACTTGATAAACCTACCATAGCCAATTCCTGAAACTTCAGTGCAGCAAACATTTAGTATCGGGCACCTGATTGGCCTCTCTGGTTCCAGTGGGATTTCTCATGCACGTGAAGTGATGTGTGTACGTGAGTGTTGGCAAAACCTGCTGATGTGGCCAGGCTGGAGCTGCAATGTGGGGTGCAGAGTTGAGGAAAGCTCCCCTGTCTTGGCATGAGCTGGAATAAGCTGATAGGGGTACAATAGAGGGGGCTTTTCAGTCCCTCTCACCCTGTCTTTCATTCTGCTAATCTGACCCCTCTGCTAGGAAATCAGGACTTCATTAGCAGGAAAACCTGAAAGTCATAAAGAAATTATATTAAAGGTATAATGTCACAAGGTTTGGAGCAAGGTATCTTGTATGCTGTGGTATATATTACATCAAACCGAATAAGGCGCGCTTCCAACCCAGCTGACACCACAAGCAATTTTTCAGTGCTCTTCCATACCAGGCATCCTGAAAACCAGTATGTTGGAAGAATGAAGACATCTTGCTTGGTGCAGCAGAAAAGCTCTGTCCTGTCCTGTGAAGTCTGGGAAGGCAAATAGTTTTCCCACACTTTCGGGAAGCTTGGGTAAGCTTTATGTGACCCTGGTTTGGTTCCAGAGGTCCTGGCTGTGGTTAAAGCCTGGATCTAGCACCCTGAGTCATTCTGATAACCGGTGCAACACTCTGCATGAATAAGGGACTTGAAGTCAGTCCCTTGGTATGTGTTTTCTCCAGTTATTTCGATTTGTCCTACCTGCTGCCCTTCTGTTACACATGTAGGTGAAATTCCCAATTATTTCTACCCCAAGGGCTGTTTACAGCAAGCAGCATTGCATGTGGGTCGTGTGATAGTTCAAGCATTACGGTGTTAGGCAAGGTGAGTACATCAAGCATCCTGCTATTTGGGATTTAATTATCAATGTAAGTAATCCTGTAGGTACTTCTCTCTGTCCTGTAATTGCGAGGGTCTTGCAGATGTGCAGTATCACTGCTTCCAGATGTTGACTGCCTTTTCAGAGTACTGGGCACTGGCCCAAGAAGGGATTTGGTATCGGGGAATTCTGGCACAGACTGTTTCCAGTGATGTGTACACCGAGGAAATTATTGTGCGCAAGTGTAATGCAGAGACGCTGCTGGAGGCTGAGCCTAAGTCCCTGGGCAGGCATAGTACTGATCAAAAATCAGGGCTGTGGGCAAGCGTGGACAAAAGTAACTTGGTGATTTAGTGACTCTTCTCAAGCCACTATTACCCCTTGTGCTTTTTGAGATGCAATGCTTCCAGCATCGCTTTTCTACAAGGAGCAGGTTTTCAGTGATGCTGCGAGTCTGGAGGGCTGTGTTCAGGCCGGCGTTAGATGTGTAATTTTGGCAAGGTGATGCTTAAGGCACAGGATGGTGTCTCAGCAGGTTTAAGACCTGTGTTCCCTGTCCATGGATCGACCCATGAGCTTTAAACCCGGGAAAGTCTTTGAGATATCTCCAGTGGGGTCTGGGTGCTGGGAGAGGCAGGGCACGGGTGTGCTGAGCTGGGAGCTGTCCTACACCATCCTGGCTTTGGTTGTTCTGGGGGTTTTTGGGTGTAGGGCATGCCCTGACAGGAGAAGGACCTCTGAACGCAGCTCACCCATGGCTGTGTCTCTGAGAGGGTGCCAGGATGCCAAACCTTTTGGGGTGAGGTTTCTGCCCACCTGTCCCACCGAAGTGCACCCTGGGGCCACGAGAGCTACATGTCCTGGAAGGAAGCCTTGATACCATGGGGTCAGCACCTCACTTTGGATATTTGCTCCACGTAAGGAAGTTTTAGGGGCTCTGAGCAGGTAGGATGCAGCTCTCCCAACCCCTTGAGGCCACCATCGGGTGCGTGAGCCCGAGTCTCACGCAGCACGGTGCTGGAGCGCATCTGTGCAGGGCGAGGAGCACCAGACCCACCCGCTGTCTCCAGATCTGTCTCCCCGGCCAGGCTCTGGATCTGATTTGGATGTGGAGAGATTTATAAGGCATTCTCTTAATTGGGGGGCCCTGTAATATTTTCAGCTGAGGAACACGGGGAATGAGGAGACCTAACAGAGAGGCAATGGCAAGCAGCGGCCTGGAAGGGAATGCAGAGGGCCAGGGAGACCGGTGGCGTGTGCTATAAAGAAGTAGGGGCAATAAAATACACCAATAAAAATGATGTGTACGGCCATAGCCTCATCTAAGAAGAAGGAACAACAGCAGGTCTCTTCTAAGGGCAAACAAGAGAAAACCCTCCATCTGTAAGCAATTATCGGAAACACATGGGAGAGGTGGACAGGGCAGACGAATCCGAAAGCCATATGATATTGCACAGAAGAGTGAGGCTCATGTAAAGCCTGGGAGTTCATATATTTCACAGCTCACAGCGCACAGAGACTTTGGCTTGCTCCAAAAACTGCAACTGGGATGGCTCTTCTCATTTCAGCCTTGAGGTCTGTGCACAGATGTCTCAAGCTGGGATGAGTGCGGGGCTGCAGGGGCTGGCATGCTGCTGAGGAGGGCTGGGAGCCGGCTTGGCTTGGCTCTGTGCTTCCCTTCATAAAACACTTGCAGCTGCCCTGTGCCACCAAAACCAGAGTGCTGAGCTGGGGTACCAGCGGCAGTGTAGGTATGCCACAGCCGTGCTGCTGGTGAACCTTGAGGTAACACTGGGAAATCTCTGCTCTGGTTGGTTTTGCAGTGTGAATGTCTCCTTATTGTCTTTAAATTGATGAGATCCATGGCAGGAATGGGAACCCCTGACGCACTGCACACATCCTCTTTCACACCTGTATGAAGAACAACCAGCATCTTGATGAGTTCCCATCACTGCAAGGGCTGTGGTGAGGTCTGTGTACCCCTGAGCTGCCTTTCTGCTGACTGGCCAGCTGTAGACAATTGTTTCATATTGCAACTTTCATGCTGGCTTCTTGCCCTTCCTTCAGAAGAGGAGGGCTTGGGGACACCAGCTTTGTCTCTGCATGATATTGCTTGTCTTTGTTCTGTGCATGTATTCTTGGTAGTGAGAGATGCAGAGGGCATCCCTGCTCACAAGAGCGTGCTGAAAGGGTGCTGATAGTCATCTGTAGCAGCAAGATGAGCAAGGAGCAGTCCTGGAGCAGCATGGCTGGACAGAGGGGCCAGTTTTATTGCTCCTGTCTGAAGTGTTTCTATCTATTTATGAAATAAAATGCAGAATTGGCACACTTGGGAAGCCACCTGGCCATCCACAGAGAGGAATGATGAGGGGCTGAATAGTCAGGGGTAAGCAAATCTCGCAAATCTCCAGCCAAGGAGTTCCTAGGGCAGAGGAGTGGGCACATGGTGCTGTCAGCTGTTTGTGGTCACTTCCCTATGCCTCTCTCCCATCCAAAGCCTCCAGGGCTGGTGAGCCCCGCGGAAGGCAGCCCCTGTACAGAGCTGGTGTGCCTGGGACCGTGTGGTGCTGCAATATATCAGCCCCATGTGCTGAGACCCAGCCCCATAGCCAGGTCAGCCCTGTGGGGCATGTTTGTTCTTGGTAGCTGTTCTGAACCAGCTACCTGATCTCGTCACATCCACTTGTGAAGAACGTGCTGCTGACTAGATGCATGCCATTAGTTCACCAATTCAGGTGTATTTAGCTTGTGTTCAGTGCAGCAGGAGTCAGCTCAAGCACCTCTTTCTCACGCGTGCCCAAACTTGACTTAGCCTAACAGTGCCCTGGGTCAGACTCGTATACAGGTTTGTTTTGCAAATGTCTCATGTAACAAATGCAGCAAAATCCCCAGGATATGTGGAGACCAACCTCATAGGGGTCAAACTTATGGCACTTGGTTTCCCACTGGAGGCTGGGCTCTCCTTCCTAGGGACCACAGCAATCTGGCTTTCACCAACAGTAATCAAAAACAACCTTCCTCCATTTAGTTTTAAAAGTTGGAGCAAGGATTTACAGAAACTGAGCTTTAAATTTACAAATATCCTACCTGTGCCCGTCTCCTCTAAAACCTTGAACACTGCAGCACTGTACTACTATTGAATTGCTATTGTCCACCTAGGGTGGACAGCAGAATGGGGAAAGAATAGCTTCCAAACATGAGTTTAAGCCTTGCATAAAGGCTACCCCGTTTTCAAATGCACAACTCTTTGTTCTTGTTATGCTGCGAGAAGAGCTGGTATGATTGCAAGATGTACTCCTGTGTGCGCTACTGGTTATAGAAAACTATTCTTCCTTGCAAGAAATGGAGGGGAAAGTTCCCTCTGCTCCTCAATGTGCTGTTCTCCTGACCATTAACATGATTCTTTTTTTTTAAACTGACTGAGCAGATGTTTTAGTGCTCTGAGGATCACCTTTGCTGTAAAGGGTGGTGCTTACACCTCCAAGGGCAGGGGTATGTTCAGCCTCAGTAAACATGTTCTGCTCCATCTCACCGAGCACTGAAAGCAGAAACTGCTCTTGGATTTCATTGCAGAAGGGGCAGCTTTGCCAATATAAAGAACAACTTGTTCAGAGTCTGCTTTCATCTCTGTGCATTATCAGAACTACTAAAATGAGGAAAGAGCTCTTTAAGCCTCATTGGACAGTGACACTAAAAACACCCCAGCAGCCCCCTCAATCCCAAGCCCCAAACAACTGAAAAACAAAAGCCAGCCCCTAAACCCTTAGCCCCCGAAAACCCTGGGGTATCCATCACTGCCATGCATAATCACAGCTAGAAATCCAAATGAAGTCTGCAGCCTGTCAGCTCTGCAGACAGATTTGGTGGTGA
Source organism: Anser anser (assembly GCF_964211835.1). NCBI lineage: Eukaryota > Metazoa > Chordata > Aves > Anseriformes > Anatidae > Anser > Anser anser. The sequence continues at coordinate 27,469,703 of NC_139728.1, forward strand.
TATGAGCAAAGCCAACATTTAAAAATGACTGAATTCTCATTATAAAGATACATGATCCTCCTTCTCATTGAGAACAGTTGGGCTTTGCTTCCAGTGGAGAGCCAAGCCATTTATTTTATAGCTCCATTGTACGCTATACTGGGAATTGTTCCCGCAGATAGAGGTTTCTAGCATGTTTTCCCTATGTACTTTGTTCCTCATGCACTGTGCCCTTTGCACATGCTGAGGGCTCTCACATGAATTACACTTTGCCTGATTTGGTTGGATGGCTTTCCTACATTTGTGTCCTATAAATTGGCATAGTGATGTATTTATTTTGGTAATCAACCAGTTCTTTGTAAATCTGTGAGCTTAATCCTCCAAGAGAGAGAAATAAAAGGCTCAGTTCTTTTTCTAACAATGAAGATAAATACCTTTATTTTCATAACTTTTGGACATCTTTTTTCATGGCATCCTGCCAAATCACGAGGTCCTTGCTCAGGCGAGAGCACGCAGATGTCATTAAGTCCTTCACCAGGCTTGTTAGGGCATGGAAAAACTCTTTAAGAGGAAGGATGGTCTCGTGGTTTTGCTATTGAGTGAGAATTTAGTTCAACTGGGCTCAGCCCTTGTCTCTGCCATGTATTTCCAACGTGACCTTGCGTGACCTCTCCCTGCATCTGCTCCCCCAAATCTCCTGCTGTCGACCACATAAATCTCGTTGGTGCGGAGGCCCTCTCTCGCTGCGGGCTGGTGCGTGCAGGAATTTTGGCTGAGGCCACGAAGTGTGTTGGAGGCAATGCAGACGGGAGAGCGGCAGTGAGCTTTCTGCTCTCTCTGTGGGTCAGGGCTGGCTCCACCTTGCTCCAAAGTGATGGGATGTAGTCAGAAGCCACCTGAGCCCGGTAATGCACAGCTATGCCTGTAATATTACGCGTTGGTGCTCAGCTTATTAGAACAGTTGTGAGCAAACTTGGGTGTGGTAGTGGTGGTGCACCTGGTGGTGAAGGTGGCTCATTGGTCTGTGTGCCCAAAAGTAGGGTCTGATAGAAACTTAAAGGAACCAGGCTGGCAATTTTGGGATCTGCTGTCCTTTATTCTAGCATCATCAGTCATCTGCTGATCCTCAGTGCTTTAGTTACCTCCTGGTGAGACTGGGCTGTGCAAGCGTTCAGTTTTCACTATTGTCTGCCAAGGAAGACTTCCCTGCCCTCCCTGCAGTATTGTACATAGTGCTGGGAAAGCGAGCATGAAGGCTGAGAGTTTGAGCAGCGTGATGGGGTAAGGACCTGGCCTCCATGCGGGGTGACACTGGTTGGGAGTTGGCGGAGGTTGCAGGCGTGAGCTTGGGTCACCTGGCTCTTCTGGCTTTAGGCACAATTTGGCTAGGACGAGCAGGCTTCAACCTTTTTGGTCCTTCCTTCCCCCTGCCCTGCTTGAAGATGTCCATCGGGCTGCAGAGATCTCTGTGACCACCTGGGCTTTCATCTCAGATCCAGGTGATACCAACCCCTTGGAGACTTCGACTGTGGCCACCATCCCTCTGGCTGTGGCACATGTGCTCTGTCTTTCTCTGGGAGTAAAGTTCACAAACCACTAAAGTCATCCCTTTCTCTACGCCTCTTTCAGGATCTGTTTTCTGTGCTGTTATTAATTAGAGAAGGAAATTTTGTAATTTGGGGGGTGGGGAGGAGAGAAGGTTATAGAAATGCAAGGGTTTCCTGAGTGACTGTTTCCATGGGCAAAAAAATGCCTTTGCAATAAGAAATGATGTTCTTTTTTTTCCCCTTTTTATACCAGCCTTTACCATGAAAGCAGTATGTTGGCCATAAATCTTAAGGCTGCTTAATTCCTATAAAATTCTGCCAGCAGTATTGAATGATTTTATTACCCCATGTCAAATTAATAGCTGGGTGTCTACCAGTGTCACTTCCTGCTTGAAAAATGACCATAATATTAAACAGATTTTATTTATGCTTTCCTGCCTGATGATCGAGAATAGTAAACTCAACCATGATGATGAGGAAGGATCAGTGCTCATTTTATAAATAACACCACCACCACACCTCTCTAGAGTAAGCCCATGGTGGTACCCATGCTATGGGACTCAGTGTTCTCCCTGGACATGTGCTGACTCCCTTTTTCCACTTTATTCCTCGTTGCCACAGGAAGGGAGTTTGGGTTCATGGCCTTAAAATCAGCTCTGATCCTCACCTGATCTGATGAGAAGGGTGATACAAATGGGGCATGTCCCACAGTAAAAAGTTGACTGAAATTCTTCCTAATCCGTATTTAGATATGGGAAAAACTGAAATAAAAAGAGCATAAATAAAAAGGTCTTCTGGCTGATGTCTGTCTGAAATTCCCACAAACTGCAGCAGGATCTGGTGTAGTCCCATACCACTGACCTCAGGTGTGTTGATGTTGCCCAGAGGAGGGGCTTTGTCTTCCTCAGTGCCCTGGTGGGCCCAGAAAGTGGTTGCGCTTTGTAGGATTGGGATTCCAGTTGAAACCTGTTTGTTAGCTTTACTGGAGTAAAATGTTGCTTATTAGTGGCTAATTTTTACAGTGACACCCAAAATGTGCATTGACTGCAGAGGTGCAGGGCCAGCTGCAGTCCAGCCTGGAAGCAGCTCACCCACTTTTTCCCAAGTTTTTGACCAAAGCACAAAGAAATCCCATGCAAACAGCTCTGTCCTGCGATTCTGTGCTGTAATGTCCTTGTGAGAAATCCTTTGCCAATAAATGGTGCTCTCTTGTGCAAAAGGACACGGACTCAGGAGAGGCTGTCCTTCTGGGGGACCTGGGGCTTCAGAAGGCAGCTATCCTCTACAGGCCATGGGCAGCTGGAGGCAGTGGCCCGACTGAATTTGCCTCTCTGGATTCCTCCATCCAGCCCATGCAAGCAGATGGAAACAGCAGCTGCCAAGCACACCACACCTCCCAGCCTGCAATAATAATCACAGATCGGCTCACCTCTGGCCCACAGTAAGTGTCTGGAGAACTTTTTCTCTTGCCAACTGCCCCACGTTTGGGCCCAGTCTCTTTGGCTTGACCCAGAGCTGGGGACTTGTCTTTCAGTCCGCTAGTGAAATGCATTAACAGAGGCCAGGCGAGGACATTACGATCGGCAGCATAAAAGAGCTTTGCTTTCTGAGTCAGCTCTCAACTTCTCTAGCGCTGCCAGCACTAGGACTCGCTGCTGTTTCTCTTGTTGCTCTGGCTGTAGTCGTTCTCTCTGAGCCCAGCTCTTTCCACTGTATATTTTGGGAAGAGCTGGAACATTCCACTCAGCCTTCCAAACTCTGAGTATAGCCCTCCCTAACACTTAAGAGTCAGCCCTGGACATGCTACAGGTTATTTTTATCCATCTGAAGTTGTCATGGTCCACCCAATCTGGCCAAACCACCTGCAGCTGGGTTAGCAGCGGTCTCCACCCTTTGAGGTGTCCAAGAGATGCAATAGGGACGGTACTCATCCTTGTAGTTCATCCTGTCTCAGGATCATTTGGGACTGAGCTGAGATGGGAAACATCCAATGCACAGCACAGAAAATCACCTGGAAGTTGGGTCCTCGTGGAGCCTGTTGTAGATCCTCTTTGACCATTTTCCTGGGTCTCCTTACAAAGAAAATCAAATTGCATGTAGAAAAGGCATGGAGACAGTGTGCATACAGGGTTTTGTCTGGAAATCAGGACTGGGACATATTCCAGATGACACTTTCCCTGCCCACACAGGCAGAGCCTTTCTGTCTCTTCCTCATCAAAGCAGGACAGCACACCCTTTCTGCCTGTTTCTCCACTTCATCCCTTGGTTTCCAGGTCGGTATCATGACCCACACAGTCCCTGAGAAATGAAGACTTGATTTCATCACAACTACGGACCGTGTGTCATGAGATACAACCATGCTCTGCTTGGATAATTCAGCCTGCAAAGCAAGGAAGAAATGAGGACAAGTAGGGAGGATAGGGGTGTCCCTATAGTGCAGAATTATCTAATCCATACTCCAAATTCTGAGCTCCTTTTTCCTTTGAGCCCTGTGCTCATGACTGGAGGAATCTTGACGTGCATACCCCTTGCAATCAATCAGACAACCAGTCAACCAAAAAGTGTCTACAATGTTCATAATCCCCTGTAATTACCAGGGGAGCGGCCGCAGAATGAACCAGGAGGCTCGCTCGGTTTGATTTACTTCACCAGCCTCTTCAGCCCAGATGTTGGGAGATGCACGAGCCTTTGAGCCGAAGAATAGCCCATTTGCAACAAGTGGCCATTAGGTGCTAATATCCCTTTGCCACAGGTTTGGCAGCGCAAGCCATGCTTACATGGAAACTGCAGCTGCGGGGTACGAACATCTGAAAGCACTGTTAGAACATAAGAAAAAGAAAACAGTTCAGACACACGACCTCAGGGCCAGCGTTTTATTAAAAATATATATTAATGCTGTTCCCTCTGATAAAGAACTTATTTAGGCCTTGCTTAAACTGAAACCTAACCTATTGCTTAGAACTACTGTATCTTCCTACACAGGGGTTTATTTTGTCACCAGGCCAAATACAAAGTCATGTAGTTAAAAGCCTTTGGCACCTGCTTGCACATTTGCATCTGGGAAGAAAATATTTTTGTCCTTTTTCTCCCTTTCTCTGTATGCAGTCAGTTTATAGAGCCAAAGCTACCCCTAGGGCTCACTTCTCATACTTGCTCTCAGAACAAATCGATTTCCAAGCCACCAAGTGTTGGGATGGCTGCAGGGAGCAGAGCCTGATCAGTTGGTTTCTGGTGGTAGTTTGCAAAATAGAAGTGCGACAAAGCATTCACGAGGACACTTAATGATATTACAAGGCACGAGGAACTTGGAACCATAGTATGGGGACCGCTATAGAGATTATTGTGCCTCAGATTTTCCAGTGTGGTGAGCTTATAAAACATAAGCTTTTTATTTTATACCATTTTTATATTATAATTATATTTTAACTCACACTTTTAAATGTATAAAAAGCACTAATATTTTATAACCTTGCTGAACTGGAAAGTTTGAGGCATGTGCATTTGGAGATGATGACGGCTTGATGCATTGATTTTATGGGGGAGGGGGGTCAATCAAATGCCCCCGTCAAAATTCCTTAAGAGCATCTCACCCATATCCAGGATTTTATACTCAGTCCCACCAAAGTCTTATTCAAGACCTTAAAATAGAGTTTAACTGATTCACAGGGGTTGTGTCGGGCTTCCTACCGAGTTGATTCACCCAAGCTTCGTAACAGTAATAATAAATGATTCTTAATGACATCAATATGTTATTTCTGATCGTTTTCCCCTGGGACTCAACCATGTTACTAAGGAAGCTGGTGTCACTCTCCTAAAGATAAAACACACCCAGCTTACTAGTGGGGATGTTAATTAGACTTTGGACATCCATGTTTAATCTTCTTGCTTTTATCCTTTTCCTACATGTGAAATGTTTAAAAACATGTGGAAGCAAATTAGTTAAACATCTGCTCCATGCTGGACTCATCCATCCAGCCCGTAATTCAGTGCGTGGGAGGATTTTAGGGGTGAACTTGGCTGTGAAAAGGGCAGAAAAGAATAGCACCAGGCTCCGAGAGTGCGAGGCCAGCTGGTGTGAATCAGGGTGTCCTCTCCTGAGCTGTCAGTTTGAGGCATGGTTCCTCTTCACCAGAACTTACTGCTTTGGTTTGGGATGTTCCAAGCTGAGTTTCCTGAGTGTTTCTCCTTCCATTCAAGTGTAGTGATCTGAGGAATGAAGTTGTAAAGCAGAGTTACGCCGTGGGCTTGCTCTGGAGGAAAAGGACGATAAATTAGGGCTTCTTGTTTACCTGCCCTGGGCTTCTCAGGTCCAGTGCTCAGTGATGCACTGAGTAAAGGAGAAACTTTGGGTGAATGCCGGCTGTCAAAATTGGGCCCTGAGCAGCCACATGCTCAGGGTGCTACTCTGGGAGGTGCTAATGGAGGACTTACTGTTCCTTTACTGTCCTCCTGGGTGGTAAATCCATTCCAGCTCTTTTCCATGATCAATTTCAAAGGTAGCACTGAGCACAGGTTTTCCCAGGGGTGTTCCCATTTGCACTGTTTGCAGCACAGGAATGCTGTGCAGGTGGCTCGAGTAACTGATGAGCAGGACCAAGGCTGTGGCGGTGTGGGTGTTCAGCCAAAAACAGCGTGGCATTTCTTGTACAGGAGGCTCCCGATGGTGTCTTCAGGACTAAAAAAAAAAAGAAGTGATTGCATTTGGCGAGCCCTCATGGGAATGGAAAAGCAACCTGTCTCGCCTGGGCCAGGCTTTTTAGGTGCACTGGCCTTCCAGGCAGTGAATTAGGCCAGGTAGGATTTACCCCTCGCTCTTGCCAGCGTGTAACCTGGTGGGGCCAAGCTGCCTGGGTACAAACTTCTCCTCAGCAGGAGGCCAGGCATGAGCTGCAGCTTTCCCAGCAGTGCTTGATGGCATGCCGTACCCCAGGGCGACTTGCATTCCCTGCTGTGAAAAGCTGTAAATCACACGCCAATAACTGCATGGAAATGGCTGGGCAAATATTTTGAGAGATGGAGAGACTCTGTAGAAATCACTGCTTTGTGAGTCACAGGCGGAAAAAGGTGAGCCCAAAAGATCTCCCTGGCAAATGATTTGCTGGCCGTTACTCGTCTTAATGGCACCGCTCCTTCTTCCTTCCCCCTTTCTTATCTGCTGCCTTTTTAAAACTTGCTGTTCAAAGTTTCCAATGTGATTTTTTTTTTCCCTCCCAAATTTCTAATGTCAATAAATACTTCAAAGGTGGAGAGAACTCGCATGCCAACTTCTAGCCTGGAGCTTACTTTTACAGCTCTGTAATAAACCCCCTTTAAAAAATGTTTATAATGGCCATGACCGTGGTACTTAACTATTGCAGTGCTTTCTATCACCCTCATAATGTTAAGTGCCAATAAATCACCTGGACTGTCATGGCATCCTGTATTTATTTACAAAGCCCTTAGAGGGGCGTTTTTTGGTTTTATTGACCGAGTGGAACAAAAGCTGGGGGCTCTTTTTCTTGCACAGGAAGGCAGATTAAATGCTGCCTAAACCTCAAGCTGGCCTCTTGTACCTGAGGCAGGCTGTGGTACTCGAGGCTGCTATTTTTGGAGGTATTTCACAGGAGATCCGATGCCGTTTGGAGGCGAGGCTGAGCAGTGGTTGCCTGGTGGTCACGAGTAGTGTGCGTTGCTTAACCTCCACCCGGGGCTGAGCTGGTGGCTGAAAATGAGTTTTGAGGGGAGGCACCAGGAATGTGAGGCCTGAAGTGAAGCCCTTCTGCTTGTAGGCACTGCTCCAAAACCTCCTGAGCTCTACTTATAGCAGAAGGGGATTTTTGGACTCCAATTTTTTAAAAATTTCTAATTTAACTCAGGGTGTTGTACTGGGCCTTGTAGACTCAAACATTGCCTTCTTGCAAAGGCATTGCTCTTTGACCTATTGAGTATTCACAGACTTTCTACTGAGAAGCAGAGGAAGTAAAACCTTAAAATTTACCCTTCATCCTAAACACTTGTTTCCTGCATGCTATCATCTCTCCACTATAAGTTTTTGGAGACAACTCCCTACTGAAGAGAGGGATGAGGAAGCACAACAACTAGCGAAGAGCAGAATTAGAGCTTACTGTATGTATATGGACAGAGTCTTGGTTTGAAATTAATGCCTGAAAAATAAACTGTTCTCTCAAAAAAAGTAAACGTAGTAAATTTTCCAACTGTGTCAATAACCCCAGGGCAAAATGGATTTTGAGGCAGAAATGGATCATAAAGAAAAACAAGATTTAACTGTTGGTAATTAAAAGTCAATATTAGAAGTAAAAGGCCAAACGGCCTTGAAAGCCACCTGCCTCCTCTTGGAGTGTGTTTTGAAGATCCTCACTGTGTACTACTGCCTCTCAGTGTATCACCTGGTTGGAATTTTTCATGGAGCTTGAATTTATTAGAAAACAGCCCCAGTCAAGCAGAACTGTGCAAATTAAATTGGATTTACATGACAAGGTGGAGCCCAAGCACAGCAGCTAGGAAATGCCTGAGAAGAAAAAGACAAACCAGAGGGAACCAGGGAGAAGGGCTGCTCTGTGTAAACAGTGTTTAAAAAAAAAAACACCTTGGACTAACGGAGCAATAAAATTAAAATTCCCACTTTAGCTGCCCTGGGGGGAGGGGGGTTCAAAATGAGACACTGAGGGGGAGTTTGAATATTAGAGGAAATAAACAGATTTCAGCATATAATAAGCAGGAGGCTGGGATATTATTGTAGGATAAAGTGTTCTGGGATGGAGCAAGCTGACCGAGGACATGTTCCTGTTGTGAAGAAGGGTGAAGACTTGACCTTCGACCCTGCTGAAGCCTGGAGGATTTAATCTATTGGCTTTGAAAGACTTTGAGTGAAGCCTGAGTTACTGGTAGATTCTAGGAGCTTCATATGGTCTTCTCTTTAAGAAATAAGCATGTAAGCTTGTGTTCTTGCCTATTATCTTATCAGAATATGGTTTCTTCATCAGTAATATGTAGGCTTCATCTAAATCTGTAAATACTGAATTGCTTCCATATGCCTGATGTTTCACTGGAGAGACCCTCCACTTTGGGAATGTCATTACTGCCCAGCGTAATCTTCTGTGAGTCATAATGTAAACTCAAAGTTATTGCAATTTATTAGCAATCGCAATTTGCCAGGAAAATAGCATCAAGAGTATATCAGAGCAAGTAACCCAATTGCAAAATGAACATGCCCTCTATTGCAGTCTGAGCCCATTAATGTCGACTTTCCAAATCCAAAGAATGATTTCCTCTTGGGTCCATATAATAATGTGGTGCAGAATGCTTTCCTCTGAAGGAAGCAACAGGGCTTTATTGAATATATGGAAAAGAATTGGTTCTCTGGCTTGTTACTTAACAACTGATCCTTACTGTCAACATTCGTGATGAGTAAACCTCGTGAAATAGTACAGCTAAGGGCTTAATCTGGTGCCACTGTGACTTGTGGAGATGTGCTGGAGATGAAGTGACCGTTCTGGGGACCAGGCAGGCAGGAGGAGCGTGCAGGCACCCTGTGTCCTGGTCGCTTTGCCAGAAGTGCACTGTGGTGCTCTTAAATATCAAGGGATTTGCTTAGAGATCCTGTACTGCTCTTGCCATCAGCGGAGCTTGGGAGAGGGGCACGAAGGAAACGTGGTGAAAACAAAGCCATGAAACAAGTGCTAAATGTGCCATTTCCTGCAGGAGCTGTTCAGAAATCCTTATGAGAAATCCTCCCTTTTGCATCCCACTGTTTGGAGTCTGGATTTGGGAGGGTGAGAAAAGGCTCTTTATTGGTAACACTTTGATTCCCCTGATCCCTGGGATTTCTTCCAGCTAAATGCTGATGTGAGCTGCCTCAGAGCCTGTTCCCGTAGGAATGTCGGTCTGTAGCAGATCCAGCCGTCGGCCACATAGGGCCAACTTGTTATCTCAGCCCTGACCTCGATGTGAAGCCTTGCCCGGACAGCAGTGCCATATCCCCTCAGATGCAGCTGGTCTCCTGCCCTTCAGCATCCTCCAGAGATGTCCCCAGGACTGTCCCCATGTAACGGACAGCAGTGGCTTGGACTTGCTCTGGTACACAGTCATGCTGGGCGTCCTCACAAGTCTCAGACATAAAACGGTAATAAAAACCTGTGATATTTTTGTCATCCACAGGGGTTATGAAAGCAGTCAAGTTTTCCTTCAGTGTGGGCTGCACTGGGGCTTCAACTGATCTTTTTCCCTCCTTCCTTTCATTTTTCTTCCTTTCTGGGAAAAAAATGGGTGTGAAATTCTGTTCCCCTCTCCTCGAATCTAACAGCAATTTTTTCCATTAATCTCAGTGGGGTCATACAGGTATTTGTGTGTGTTTCCATCAGCTAGTACCCAAGTGTAACAGCTGAGCTGGTCTGAAAAAAAGGGATTTTCATATAGAGGAAAGAAGAATGCAGCTCTGCTGGAAAAGCTCTGGTTTGGCAGTGGCTGGAAAAGGTTGTTCTGGGACTGATTTAAAGAGCACTGGGTAATCTTATGCAGATTCCCCCAGGGCAGCCATAAGTTAAGTGATGAAAATGTGTGCATGTTTTACACAGCTCCGCTCTGGGACTGGGGGAGAGGCAGCAGTGCTGGAACAATACGCAGAGCCCCACGCGGACAGTGTCGCTGCCGAGGGGATGGGGTGCTCCCCGTGGGAGCAGCGACAAGCAGGGTGAAGCATCTGTGCCATGGAGCTGGGCACGCGTAGCGCTTTTGGAGTGGTTTTGCTGTGAAGTGCATTGCTAACACCATCCTAATGCCCCGGAGAGCATCTCTCCAAAGGGGAGGTGCAGTCCCCATCCGGCTTCTTGCATGAGTCCGGCTGCCCTGAGCTGCCTCGTGGTGCTGGGCAGGGACCTACGTGGTGTTTGGGGACTGGGCAGGAAAAGCAATGGTTCTTCGGGCTCATCTTCAGGGACAGCTGCTGTGGGGTACCCCTCTGTGCCAGCCCTCGCTGCCCTCGTGCTGGTTCAGGGAGCTGCACGGAAGGGTGCAATGCTTCACCCAGAGCCATCCACGATCCTGTTGGGAAGGCTGCAGGGCTTGTGTAGGGCTGCAGGGCTTGTGTAGGGCCTGGGGGTGGTCAGTGCCAGGGAGAATGACTTCCACTCTACACGTGTTTCTAATTTACATAATTTGCATATTAATTTGCAGTGCATACACTGAGAAGGGGCGAGGGCTTGGAAGAGTTGGAGGCTGCTTGTTTGCCATGTTTGATGTGGCTGCCTCTTCGTGCTGGAGTCTTGCGTGTGTGTGACATAAGTGGTCTTAAAAATGCAAGGGGTTGGGTGGGAGGAAGAGAAGAATGGAAACTGCAAGTCTTTTACTAAGCTAGACACCATAATAACCCTGGCAATTAACTATGGGAAAGCTCCAGAGCTGGATTTTTTTATGCCATGCATTTGTTTTCTGTGTAACTGAGAGACCTTCCCACTTGCTGCACAGGAGCTGTGCCCAAGGGGACTTGGCTATAATGAGATCCAGAGCAGGGTGTCTCTTCTGGGGTATCTGTGTGTTTTGTCCATAAAACTTGCACCCCACCCCCCGAGATAAATGTGAAAAATTGGAAAGTGAACTCCAGAGGCTTCTCTGATGAATGGGCCTTTTGTTCTAAAAGCAGTGTCACCCGAAATGGGGAGACTTGAAGCAAGAGTTCAAGTCGCTAATGAAGAAAGGCCGCTGTGATTGTTCAGGGGGCAAAGCACTACAATGCGGCAGTCCCTGCTCAGGGAGCAGCAAAATAAGGATGGCCACGCAGGCAAGCCTTCAGGTATGTGTCAGAATCTGGGTGTTACCATGCTGTACGTCGCTGCTGCGTCGGAGGGAAGGTGGGCTGCTGAATCCCAGCATGTCCTGGGGGCTGGCTGTTGCTGAAGCAGTCCCAGGTTGCCTAAGATCCCTCTGAAGGTGCTGGGATATGGGACTGCAACCCTGCTTCAGTGTAGTCCCAAACTGGGTTTATCCTCTGGAAGAATTTCCTTACAATTGGTTAATTCTCTGTCAGAGGAAGGCAGGTTTATGGCATGCCTTCACTCTGCAGTGCGCGCAGTGCTAATGAGTTTGAGTAGTTAATCAATGTAGTGTGAGTCCTTGCTTAAAAAAAAAAAAAGTCCATCAAGCCATACAATATCTGCTTACTCTTTGCAGAATGTTTTCTATTCCACCCGTCTAAACACCGAGTAGTATTTTAAACAGATGTAGGCCATCAGTTTCTATAAACATCGTAATTGTTTGGCACCGCCAGCGCTTACATTTAAGGATGCAGTTTGCAGGGATACACACAGACACCAGGCACACACTTTCTGCTGTGCACAGAAACTCAGTTTATGTTCCGTTAGAGGCCCGTAACTCTCCTCCTGTAAAACTTGCTTTAGCTTCGAGCCTGGCACCAAACGAGGGCTGTTATCCTCGCAGCTTTATACGGCTTCGTGCTGCACGCTCGGCCATTTTAGCAGCCTCGACAGGAGGATGTGGTTTGGATCCCACCCCAATAGCTCTTAGCTCTCATTGCCCTGCTGCAAAGTAGATGCAACGTTGCTGGCACCTTGAGCTTCTCAGTCTATCAGGAGAAAGTAATATAACTGGCCCCAGAGCTCGGCTCGGCCACCTTCCCACAACTTTCTGTGAGCTCGTCCTGTCGGACCCATGGGTGATGGTGGAGCTGGTGTTTGCATTGCCATCCCCCGAAAGCAGAGGAGGTGTGGTCCTCGCGTCGGACCGCTCAACCTCTTGTAAAAATGATGAATTGAGCCGGAGAGAGGGAGGTGAAAGGAAGGGATGGATAATATTCACGCTAATAAATCTAGTGCTGCAATTAACATCGCCTTTAAAAATATGTGTATTATCAGCACAAATGGAAATCCAGACAAGAGCAGCGGCCAAGTGCTGCTCTGTGTTTATAATCAAACAGGATGGACTCGGCATTAGCTGGGACTGCTGGCCAAGCCCGGGGTTCTCCTGGACCGGGGTGAGCAGCTCTTGCTATGCAATCTTTCATCTTCAGCTCATGCTCAGCTCAGTTGCTCTTACTCCGTGTTAGCCTGTAACGTGGTGGCGGGGTGATTGCTCTCATCTCTGGATCTTATTGCAGTTGCTTTTGTCATCAGTGATTCCTTCCGTTAGCCCTAGCTGGGCAGGTCAAAACTGGACAGCTTTTTTGGACTTGGGGCAGCGAGTGGCCCAACGATGTCAATGAATTCAGGGCTTCCTTGTTCCCGTCCCGAGAGCAGCCCCATGTGCGTTCCCCTCCTGTTATGAAATAGTAAGTGGCAACAATAAAAAGAGACCTCGCTGATAGCATATGTTCAACTCACAGGCCCATTGCTTAATATACTTTGGCTGCAGACTCCAGCTGAGAAACCAGATTGTTAAAGCATCGTGAGTGTGGATAGATGTACGGTCAGGGTATTGCATAATTTTTGCCTCAGTGAGACACAGAGAAAACTGTGAATATCACCACAGGCCATGAAAATGACTGCTTCTCCCCTCTCTGATCTTCTGGAGTGAGAGTCTCTGGGCTTTTAGGTTGCTTTTCTATCCAGTATCAGTTCTTGGTCAGTTCGAGAAAGATGTGGCCAGATTTTGAAGCACAGATGAGGCATTTCCCACTGGGACTGAGATACAAGGGGCAGAGTACCAGAGGAGTGCTCATCTCATCTACCTTCAGGTGTCTGCTTAAAGCTTCTGACTTCGGTGCCTGGCTTACACAGTTCATCGCCCAACAGCTCCTCCATACAGTGGGGAGGTCACACTGTAAGACCCTTCCCTGCACGCGAGGTTAATTCCTGCTCTGAACTGCTCCCTGGAAGAACAATCTCTCTACTGAGACTGTGAAGAGATCAGAGGAAGATCAGCCACCTGTTTAGTTGCTTATGCAACGTGATTAAAGTTTGTCTGGGGGCGAAGGAAGAGAATATTTGCCCCAGTGGCAAAGGTTTCTAGGGTAACTTATAGGCGCCTCCGTGGTGTAAGGGACGGGTCCCTGCAGCAGCAAAAAGGAGCCATTTTTCCCAGAAAGCACTGAACTTCTCCCAGAAGAAAGCTTCCAAGTGTATACAAGGAAACTTAACGCTGGAGCAAAAGGTTGGAGTTAATGGAAGTGGTTGTGGTTGTGGTTGCTCAGTGGTCAAAACAGCTTGCTCGTCCATCTATGCACAAGGGTCCTATTCTAGGAATTCCTGCTCGTGTCACTAGGAATTCAGCCCGAAACAGACTCCCTGGGTCGGAGGGGAACAGGGAGCATGGCTCAGGACACAAAAATGCACCAAACTTGGCCTCAGACACCTCTTGCACTCTGTGACCAGGGCAGAATCTGATGTCAAGCTTTCCCCAGGAGTCGCTCTCCTAAATGGAAAGGAGCCCAAAGTGATTACACGTTGCTTGTTCAAGCATGACTGGCTCTTACTGCAAGCGAACTGGTTGGGGAGGTCTGCTCTTGGAACACAGACTGCCTCCCGCATGCTGATTTTCCTCTGGAGGACAGGCATTTCTCAATCAGGGCTGAGCTAATAGCTCTTTCCAAACTCAGGGTTAAAGGAGGCATCCACTCTAGCACTGTCTCCATCTGCACAGTGGTCAGAAGCTCAGCAGCAGATGCTCTGCCACTCTGCCGTCCCTTCCCTTTCAACCAGGGATGGTGGCTGAAACCTCTCAGAAGGTGTGGGACTTTATTCAGTCCCTGCCTCTGGCAGGAGGTCCATGGAGAAATATCTTTCTTGGGTAACTCTGCTTTGACCGTGACCCCAGCACACTTCTGGTTCTTGGTCAAACAAGTGTAAGGACCATCCTGCCCTGTATCTTGACAGTTACGTGACCATTTTAAAATAAAGAAAACTAAATTAATACCTCCCTTCTGGTCTCTCTTGAAGGTAATATTCATCTTGTTTATGTGTCTGTGCCCTGATCTGTTATTCTGACTGGATTTGCTCAATTCTACTAAGGAGAAGAGCCCATCACCCGGAGCAGCGGTGACCCCTGGTCCCAGCATCCTCAGAGCTTGAGAAAATCCACATTGGGATCTGAATCACGAGACTTGGCCTCTGCCAAACTGTAAGCTGAGGCCCAAACATCAATAGCAGTTGTTTAAGAAAGGCTTATTCCGAGATAGGGTTTAGCAACGCTTGAGCGTGTTTCCATCCTGGTAGACAGGGACCAGAGCACACCTCCCAGCTGTTGCTCCTCGGCATGGTCCCAGATCCTTGCGAGCCAACTGCTGACCCCGTTCCAGCCTGCCTGGTGGCAGCTGTGCACAGGCAGAGCAAGTGAGCGAGTTTGGAGCCGTGCTGGAGTCATCTGCAGACCCCGCTTCCCACCATCCTACAGCAAAATGCTGCCTCTTCCCTGCTGCCAAAGATTTTGCCAATGGCCATGCAAAAATCCAGTTCTGGAAGCAATCCCCTCCGGACCCTGATATTTCCACCAAAAAAAAGGAAAAAGCAAACAAAGCAGCAGAAGCAGCTACTTGTGTGCCTCTCAGGCTTGCAAAGTCCCTTGCCCGGCAGCTGCAAGAGGCACGCCTGGGGAAGAATGGCCTCTTTTCAGTCCTTGGCACTTTGTTGCATGCACATGGGGCAGCAGCAAAGCCCTTCTGTTCAGTGCAGGCCCTCGATCCATTACGTTTTCACCATTCCCAGTAACCCAAGATCCAACAAGGGGTCCTTTTACCTCTTTTGGGACTGAGTTCGAGCAGGGCTGGGCAAAGTCTTCCTTGTTGAATGGGAGGAGGAAAGGTGTTGATGCGAGTGCCTGGGCGCTGGTGGGCATCTCAAGTCTGCAGGGAAGTCACTGAGCAGTCAAGTTAATTATTTTTAATGAACTGGGCCAAAGCTGATTGTGTTATTTTGTAACATATTAGTTTGGAAAGCAGTGAAAATATTTGGCATCCCTCCCCAGCCATCACAGGGACCTCTTTGTGCTTTCCTTTTCCCCACTTTTCTCTCATGTGCATAGCTGGCTCCCACATCTCCACTTGCTGACGCTGATTGATTGCATTAATATCACTGTAAATATTACATAATCTCCACTTACAATGCTAGAAAGAACCGATGAGTTTTCTGTTGCCAAGGGCTTTCAGGCTGGAAAATAATAATAAAAATAATTCAGAAAAAAATAAAATCTTTATTTTGTTCCCCCCACCCTGCTTATTTATTTATTTATTTATTTATTTATGTATTTATTTATTTAATGCCGTTGGCCCTTTTGGTTGCAGACCAAGAAAAGACCGAAACTTTGTGGCTGTTGCTTCAATGGGGCAGTGAAAAAGAGGTGGGAAAAGACAATCCAGGTGTTGTGGTAATGGGGAGAGGGAGTAGTAAAGGATGTCAGAGCAGTTATAGAGAAAAAGAAGGCTTCAAAAAATGAGGTTCGAGTCAGTTAAGGAGGATGTGGATGTGCAGGGAGGTCTACACCCCATTCAGGATTTAAAAGCCTTGGTTTTGCTTTCCTGCAGCAGTGGCAGCTCTCTGGGAGTCTCTCGGATGCTGCCCTGGGCTGGGGAAGCTGCAGTGCTGCAGGGAGGGACGGAGCAGGGGGGCCCTGCAGGACGATCCTCCCCACCGCCCCGCGCAGCTCCTCCTCCTCCAGCACCAGCCCAGGGTCGTTTGACCTCCTCCATGTAGCACATCCTCCATCCCGGCCTGACCCTCCTTCACGCCAGTCCTGTTTCTCTTCTCTGTCTCCCCGCCGCAGACAACTGCGTATCGGGTTGCGTTTTGAGGCGGGCGGGCTGTTTTCAGCCTCCATAGAAAATCCATTTATCATATCAGCCTTACATTAGCCAAAGTACAGGAGATAAAAATTATCTTGGAAATCTAAACATAGATTCTAATCTAAGGTACGGCAGCATCTGGTTCCCATTACTTTTTTCTTTTTTTTTTTTTTTTTATACTTGCAAGATTTGAACCGCATTACTCCTGCGGTGAGATATTTCTGAGAGCGGAGGGCTGCGCTTCCCAGAACTGTGAGTCCCGCTGCTGATGGCTGCTCCTCTCCTAGGGCTCATCTGTGTGGGAATTGCTGATCGCTCTGCCTGCAGTGCTGGGGAAGCGTGTGTCCTGCTCCCAGGCAGGGTCTCCGGGCAGCAGGCTGGGCTGGGTCAGGGTTACGCTGACTTCAGCGCTATCACCACTGCAGCTGGGTGAAAGAGGTCTGCTCGGGGACCTTTTCGTGGAGAAGTTTGCCGTGCCAGGCTTCGCCGGTCCGAGCTGGCTGGGGAGGAGCAGTGGTGTGGATGCTTGGACACAAAGCCGTGACTTCAGGCTCCCCTCTGCCAGCTGGGCTCCTCCTGAGCTGTGTGCTGGGGGTGATGAACTCCCTGCAGGGTGCTGCCAGGAGTGACCCAAACCTACCCATTCTTCTATCCTCAAGGGCTAAATCCTGCACAGCTTAGCCACAGGGCAAGCTGCTTGACCTGAAGCAGCACAGCCAGCCTTGCCAGCACCCCACAACTGGCTTCATGGCTTGAGAAGCCTGAAGGTACAAGTCAGGTGGCTATGTTGCAGGGACATCCATGTACCAGGTTGGGGTCCCGAGGCCACTAACAGAGCTTATCTGCTCTGACCAGCCACACCTGAGACCTTCAATGGACCCCGCTTGATCTCAGAGCTTGTCTGTCCACCCTGCCTGAGCTACATTGCAGGATCACCTGCCCCTTGCCCTGTTCCTGAGCTGTTGCTTTTTTTTTTTTTCTTTTTTTTTTTCTGGATTTTCTTTAGGGAGCAGCCCCGCTCTTGCTTCTCTCAGGTGCCAGCAAGCTTTCTGTTATTTGCAGCACATTGGGCACAGCGGAGGGGATGAGCTGCTGTGAACTCAGCCTTGCCCTGCTGCTTGGAGACAAGTATGCAGCTCTGCAAACTACTGTTTGCCTCTTGAGACAAATTATGGCATACTGCAATAGCTGAGGAATAGCATAAGAGGAGTATGCAATGAATCACAATGCATATGCACACGAGGGGAAAAGTTCAACCTTCTGTTTGCCATTATCTGACTCTTGAAAGCTGAACTGTTCGATTCTTGCATTTTCCTAGCAGTTGATTTCTGTGGCATTTCCTAAGTCTGTCTGTCTCGGGGCAAGCGAAAGAAAGTGCATCACCCCTCAAAACCCTGCAGTTGTGCTGGCTTGCAACTAAAAATCAAATCAAACTGAAATAGGGTGAGAGAGCGGCGATGTTGTGTAATGTGTAACTCTGAATTGCTGTTATGCGTTCAGGCAGCTGAGTGCATTTCTCCAGCTCACCCAGCTGGAGTGCCCCCGAAGCCCACCACCACGGCACAGCCTCCTGCTGGGGAGGAGGTGGGAACAGGCACGGGAACCTGGGGAAGTGCTGTGGGGTTATAAAACTCACGTTTCAATTAGCAGCGGAGATATCGAGTCATTTTTTTCTGATTGCAGCAACTGGAGTGGGTTTTCTCTGATAGAGACGGGGAAAGTAGAGCGAGAACCTCTCCATTAAGTGACTCAAAGTTGACTTTGCCTCTCAAGGTACCTGCTTTTCCCCAGTAATGATAATGAGACCATGTGCTGACTAATCTCCTAAATTAGCTCCCTGAGGGTGTATGAATTTGGGTTTTTCAGGGCAGTCTGAAATCCCATCAAACTGCTATTGCCAATACAGGAAATTTAGTCTTTAATTAATTTCATTGTCAGTATGTGTAATTAGTTCTAAAGAACTGTGTTACCCAGGACTAGATACGACTAGGGGATCTGTTAGCCTTTGCTCAATACATCAGATTTTGTCAAACCTCCAAACTGCATAGTGGATACTTGTCCTTCTTCAAGCAAATGTTTAACATGCAAAGAGCAGGCCAGGAGGTTTTCAGTCATCTCTTAATCATCTACTCTGTTTCACATGAGAGGGGGTTTTTCTGGGGGAAAAAAAATAGTATCTCCTTAATCTAGGGGAAAAATTAGATCCAGAATAATGAGGAAACAGAAGCTGAACACATTTAGAGTGGTGACAAGACATGGGTTTTCAAGAATGACGCTAATTACACATTGAAAGCCATTAGCTCGGTGGCTGGAGGAGTCTACATTCCTTCCTTCCTCCTCTCAGCTGCCAAAACTCTTCTGGAGAGCATGGGCAGAGGCGGTGCGGGAGGTCAGCGCTGCCTCCGCTCCTGCAGCTGGGAGATGGCGGTGTGGTGACGCTCCAGGCGCCCTGGGGCGTTAACTCTGAAGCCTAAGGATGGCTATCTCCACTCCAGAGGTGCTTCAGGGCCAATTCCTTGGGCAGCAACATGTGCTTTTGCTGGGATTGGGAGCAGTGGGAATACAGCCACCCTGTTTCACCCCTATTCTCCTTCCTGAGCCACCTCACTCTGCCCTAGACCTGCTTGTGTGAGCTGCTTTTGTCGCAGCACTGTGTACGTCCTATAGAAGCACGTGTGGTTTGTACGCCTAAAACTGCAAGCTGCGTTGTGTAGCAATGTAAGTAGCTAAATGAACCATTTCGCTTGCATCTGACATGACAAATGAACCTGACAAAAATATGATGACCTTTTCAGTGTTTATAGAGATCTGATTTTTCT
This sequence comes from Anser anser, assembly GCF_964211835.1. Lineage (NCBI taxonomy): Eukaryota > Metazoa > Chordata > Aves > Anseriformes > Anatidae > Anser > Anser anser. The sequence continues at coordinate 27,488,770 of NC_139728.1, forward strand.
GGATATTCTCCTGGAAAAAAAAAAAAAAAAGGCTTAATTTCACAGTAATATTTGCTTTCTTACTGTGTACTCAAAGTGGCTGTGCAATTACCAAGCGTAGGAAACTGTTTGTGCCACTTCTTCTCTTTTTATTAAAAAAACAGCTTTGACTTTCTGAACTGGCTGCGTGGAACAGGGAAAGGTCACTCCGAAGAACCGGGGCAGAAACCATGGTGTGGATGCTAATGTGGCATGAACCGTTTGGGATCAGTGTTTTTGGGTAGGATTTTGCACTGTACCCGGTACAACAGAGCCTGGACCTCAAAGTGCGCCCAAAACACGGTGGGTGAGGACTGCCTGCAGGGGTTAATTTTGCCCATCCGTGCACTGGAGGAAATAGTGCAGCACTCTTCCTGTATCCACCCCCTTGGGAGCGGGAGGAGGATTTAGGTCAAAGTACAGAGGACCGTGTTACCGGCATTAGCACTTATTAACCAGTTTGATTCTATTAAGGGAAACCTACAGTGAATAATGAGAACCAAGTCGGCCCTTTCCACAAGTGCTTTAACAGCTGGTGGCCTGAGAGCTGTTTTGATGAAATAAATCACCCCAATGGAAAATTCTCTGAAGCCGCAGCCTGTGGAAAGTTGACCAGATCTTTACTGGCAATATTTAGGGATGCTCTAAACAATGAGACAGTTGTTTTTCTGTTCCTTTGTGTATCATGCCTGGAAAAACATGATACCCCTGATCTGGCCTGCCCTTTAATACTTGGGAGGTAGGGCACTGTTAAACCTGATGGCAGAACCCCTGGAGGGGCTTCTATACTTGTAAAGATTTTAACGTATGCAATTATTAGCAGGATTGTTTTGTCCTCAGTTGGAGATGGTGGGGCTGGCTGCAGACGAGCAGGGTTGGAAGGATTTTTTCTCCTGGCGAGCATCCTTTACAGTGCTGCACCTGCTGTGAATTTCTAAGGAAAAAAAAAAAAAGAAAAAAGAAAAAAAGTTGTTGTTGCAATGCGTGCTGCTGCTGTAAAACCTGTGAAAAGTAAATACAGAGGTAGGCGCATTGCAGGGTGTCTGTAAGGTGTCAGCTCTCTCCCCATGCATGCATGGCAGCATATCCTCCTGGAGCCATCTGGCCTCTGGATGGCATTGCAGCGAGGCAAATCCAGCCTTTACAGCTGCTAGCTCTGCTTCAGCTCCGGTCTAGGTGGAGATGTGCTGGGAAGAGCATCATGTGGGTGGGATTCCTGCAATGTCTTATGTCTTAGCGTGAACTTCATAGCTCATTGAATTTGGAGGAGGGATGGTTTTTGCCTACACATGGAATATGTGTTCTCTTCATGTCCAGGCTATGTTAGGCTTACCTTGTACCATTTAATTAATTAATTAATTAATTTATTTATTTTCAGATGAGGCCGAGTCTGTATGAGTTTTACAACAGACAGCGAGACCTGAAGTGGCTGGCTCAAGTACAGGTACGTGTAGATAACTGAGCAGACAGCCGAGTTCCTTTTCACCTCTTCACCCTGACCTCTTCCTTTTCACCTCTGGCTGCAACTGCTTCCTCAGCAGTCTGCGTGGGGGAAAACAAAACCTACAGAGCAGAAATGAAGAGAAAAGTGCAATCAAATGCTGGCTCAGCAAAAAAAAAAAAAAAGATTTCATTTTCACGTACCACTCTTGGGAAGGTCTTCAGTTCAGCCTGCGAGACTAGTTGTCCTTTCAGCATGGGATGGGCAAAAAAATAATCTCGTCTAAGCTTCTCTCAGCTTAGAAATGTCCATGTAGCAGGTTACTGAGCAGCAATAAATTGGGTTAAGGGCGTACCGAAGAGGAGGCTCTTCCTGGCTGGTTGTCGGTGGTGGCAATTTCTGAGCTAGGTTTGGCCCTCCACAAACACCTGCACGCTGCAGAGGAGCTTAGCGTCAGTGTTAAGCGGTGAGGAAGTAAAATAGAAGCAACCTGTCAAATTCTGTTTATTGAGGTCTTTCTCTTTAATTGGGTGTTTGTGGAAGTGGAAGCGGTGGTTTACATACTGCGGAGGACATCAAACCGACAGGAAAGTGCACAGGTGGCTGGTTGAGCTCTCTTGGGTTGCCCTCCATGAAAAATCCTCTGCTGTCCTCCCTGTTGCTGGCACCAATGTTCCTACCAGGGCTTTACATGGAGCTCAGATAGCAGGGAGTGTCACCAGTCCCCAGATATCCACTTGCTTGTCCTGTTCAAATTAAAACCTAATTACCTCCTGAGGTTTTGTTACTGGCACCTTTTTGTAGTCAGCACTTTGCATCTGTTTTCTGCAGCCTTTCCATACCCTGTTGTCTTGGCCTCTCCCATTCACCCCGATGTCCCACTTACCCCTTTCAGTGAGACAAAGGATCGGTCATGTTTATACATTGTCAAATTCAGCTCTCCTCCTGTTCCCTTTCTCATGGGCAACCCAGAAAAGCCGTTACTGAGATCAATTCCACATTATGGAGCTCGACCAGGAAAATAAGTTTTTGCAGTCAGAAAGTCCTCACAGTTTACAGGGAAAAAAAATAGATTGAGCCCAGCATGTAATGCAGTAACTGTGGGCTGTGAGAGAAAAGATGTAATTGTTGTCTGTGCTAAACAGAAATCTAAACAGGATCACAAGTAATTAGCTATTTAATAGGTGACTAAAGTAAATACTGCAATTAAAAAGCCTATTAAAAATAATATTAAAAAAGAAACCTCACAAGAAATGTAGCTTTGTCCCAGATTGCCTGTCAACAAAATCAACAAACCGTTAAAAAAAAAAATTGTCCATGCATGCCCAAATCAGTAAAACACATAATAATTACTTGGCACATTTTATCTTCAAAGCCCTCTGCAAACACTAAGTAATTAATCCTCCCAACACCTCTCTGCGGTATGCGCAGCAGGCACTGGTGAAAAGCGAGCCTGTGTTGCAGCCAGGTATAAATACCTTGTTGTGGGGCACATTCCTCACAGAGGAAATGCCACTCGAAAGTCAACAACGGGGAGCAGAGCATGCTTATCACTTCAATGGCACTCCTTGTAAGCCCCGACTGCCTTTGTTTTAGGGAGGGGGAAATAAAAGCCCCCATGCCAGGGCTGGTGGAGGTGGCAGAAGGCTGCTCTTGGTTTCTCCGCCAGCCTCCGTGATGGTGGAGATGGTGATGCCCTGTCATTTTATGCAACTTTCTTGCCTCCAAAACTGAATTTGAAGGTGTCATCTGAGGTCAGGTTCATCTAAAACCTGAGTCTGAAACCACTTGTCAACATGAGCTTCAAGTCAGTTACGTTGAAGTTAATTAATTTCAGTGTAATTGTTCCAAGGCAGAGGGATGAGGGAGCACCCCTTCCTTCACGGTGCCTGCTGTGGCTCCACCAGCAGCCTGGGGAGGATGGATAAGATGCAGATGTTACGGTGTCCTGAGCCCAGTTCTACGCTCTCAGCCAGACAGGAGACAAGTGGCTTTCTGCTGGGATCCTTCCTTCTGTTGCTCCATAGGATGTCTTTTGCCATGAAACCAAAAGGTGGGGAAAAAAAAAAAAAAAAGAGGTAGATCAGAGCCAAGTAGCACGTGGGGGAACGAGAAGCAAGAATGCAACAGTGGGGCATGGAAAACTCACGTTGACATCAAACCATGTCATAAACACTTCCAAGCCTGAGCTCTGGGAGTGCCAGGAGAAATAAAATACCTTACAGAGAGAAATCAAAGATGATACCCTCAGACCCCATCCATCCCCCGTTGAACGCAGCAAAGGGCTGTGTGGAGTTTGGCAGGTGCTGCGTGGAGCAAAGCAGGAATGACTAATCCCACCCTGGCTGCCTTTAAGAGACCTTTTTGCAGCAATGGCTAATTGGGCCGAGCATTTATACTCTTGGCCAAAAATAAACTTTCCCACAAAGAAGGCTGAGCTACAAACGGAAAACTACCTGCGCTGAGGTTAATTTTGGTGTGTGAGGGAAGGCACTTTGTGCAAAATGAAAGGCTGTATTCAAGAAAGGGCTTGTTTTCCCTTTGATCAGAGGGGCACCTGCACCGCAAGGAGGCAAATGGAGGGTTGTTGCTTTGCAGCCAGCAGAGAAGAGCATTTTCACCCAAACAGATTTTTGTAGTTCCCTTTGCAGGTGTGTGTGGAAGACTAACATCACTGTGCTTCTGGCACGGATTAGTAAGGGTTGAATGACACCGAAACGTGGCTCCTCTGGGGAGGGAGAGGTTGAGCTTTGTGAGCTGGTCCCCGGTCCTGCTGCAAGGAGCTGCTGCGTGACGCTGGGTCACCCCTCTGCCAGCCCACGGATCACCTCCTCCTTCTGCCACAGATGCCAGCAAAGCTGTGACCTGCCTAAAACAGCTACTAGCTCCTCCTTGTCTCAGACTCTGCCATAATCCTAATTCCTTGGTAGGATTTGGGCCCGTATTGTCTACATCCATTTTCCTGTTGTTCTTATGTGATGTCTCCTGTGGAGCACAGAATTTCTCTGTCTTCATCTCCTCCCCACAGTGCACAAGGAAGGTCCCATCCTTTTTTTTTTTTTTCTTCCAGACTCCCTTGCTTCTTGGCTCAGATGAGCCCTGTGTCTGTCTCTATGCCCCAGCCCAATTTGCTTTGCCTACTGGCCAATTGCTTGGGGAGATCGCTCTCCTTGGGGATGCTCATCAGTGTTATTAGCCAGGTTGTTTCTGTATGGATTTTCCATTTGTCTAGGAATTAAAATGACAACAGAGAAGACGGAATTCAGAATCTCAAACAGATTTAATAACACGTGAAACGTTTCCCAAACCATCACATCATCCAGGCATAAGTCACACAGTGTTTTTCATGTGCGCACAAGCCCTATCTTAAATCCAGAGTAAATTGCCAAGTTATTTCCCCATAGGACATGCTCCGTGACGTACATCAGCTGGATCATCAGGATAGTCTGACCCTGCAAAAGAGGATTTAAACGCATGCTGAGGTTTAAACAAGGAACCTAGGCACGTACTTTAAGACTATGTGCTATCCTGATTTACAAATTAGACTCCTAACTCTGATGATGACCATGGTGTGGAGCTGGTCTCTATCCTAAGATGTACTCATTTGTCTGTTTGCAGTTTTCCAGCAAATGTCACCTTCCTGCTTCTCTCGTTGGTGCAGTTAGGATTTCAGACTTGGCTGAAAGAGGCGTATGCGTGTTTGTATTGGGTGACTCTTCTTTGAAGGCCGATTTGATAGCACCAGGTGGAAAAACTCCTATTAACACTGAACAAAGCCCAAACCATTATTTCAGCAAATGTGTGTTTGATTAATATAGAATACTCACTTATTTTTGCTGTTCCAAAATAATGCTGTATTTGGAGGGGATTTCCTTTTGTTATTTTTCAGTGAGTCTGTTTCACGAGAGTATGTGCTTTGCCTCACCAGTTTCTTCTGAAAGAACATCTAGGGCAAAAAAAAAAAGTGCAAAATGATCATTTGAGATCCATCTTTTCTGGAAGGCAATGGGCTGTTCATCATCCATCTAGGAGCCGCTGGCTGGCAGCCCAGACCCCAGCATGCCCGGAGGAAAGGGCATCCAAAACGGGCCACGTCTCTAAAAGCAAAACCATACATGCAGAAGTGAGCACAGGTGAAGAATTGGAAATGACACCTACTAGCAGAGCAGAGAAATGCAGCGGGCAGCGTGGAAGTTAGGGGATGGGATGCATGAGCTGTGCCCATGCTGGCCCTGGGTGCGGTGATGTGAGAACATCTCCGTGTCCTACACCTGCGTGCTGTGGTCCTTGGAGGTGCCTCCTGCAGGGGTCTTCTGGGGTTTGGGGGCAGCCTCAGCTCCTTGCACAGCACCACGGGACGGACACGTGGGACGTGGTGGATGCAGCCTTCCCTGATGCACGTCTGAAACCTCTGGGCCAGAGTGCCCTGAGCACCTGGACCAGCATGTCAGGACTTCTTAGCATCATCCAGGGCTTGACCTAATTTCTGCATCTCCTGTTAAATGTTGAAAACTAGCTTTTTTAGTATTTTAGCATCTCTGCTTTACCTGCTTTCCACGCTCACAGCATGGCCTTGATATGTACAGTACAAAGAGTCAGCCTAGTCTGCATATAACTCAACCTTTATTAGATTACATGCTGCAGTAACCCATTAACCCCCTTTTTTCTATTACTGAGTAATATAAGTAATATTACTTATATTACTTATAAAAGCCTTCTTTAATAATTACTACGTGTTCTAGCACCTCAATGCCACAGGCATCAGCAACCAACCTTGTGTTCCTTAACATTTTTCTGAGCAAATGTCCCAAGCGCAGTACTTTCTCTTCTGCTTTTTTAGGGAGCAGGAGGCAGCGTTCCCAGCCTCCGCACGTGACATTCCCCTGCCTCCCTCCCTGTTTATCCTGCAGGGTCTCTCGGATCAGACCCGCTGCCATCCATCATCCGTTCAGAGATACAGATTTCACTAATGGCCACAGTGTAAATATTTGCAGTAAACAGTTTTAACAGCTGACTTTTAGTAGCCACTGTGCATATAGAATTGCATAAACAGGAAGAACAATTATAGTGATGGAAAAATTGGCACAGGAAGAGGGGAGAATAAGATATTAAATGTTGAATTCCTAGAGGAAGGTAGGAATTATAACCTCTGTAATAATTAATTGGTGATGAGCCTTCTCTTCTGAAGACCCACATTGCAGGCATGAAATGAACATATAGAATTATTTCATCCTACCAAATAATATATAGTGCTGAAATTCACATTATGTTACTTTTTTGACCCAAGTGATTAGCCAGGATGTGGGGTCTCATGGCTTGTTTCCACTAGAAGTAGAAATTAATGATGGTCTCAAGTATTTCTTTAACACAATCCTGTTTATTTCAAAGACTGTACAAAATCCTTGTTCCCTGAACTCATTAGGAATTAAATAGCAGGAGGCAGTTTCCTTGGGCAGTGGTCCAAGCCCCCTTTTCCAGCCAGCACTCAACCCAAAAAGCTCACTTCATCAGTCTCATTTCAAGGTCACGCTTCATGTGCTTCTTTAGTTATCCTTGACTTTTTCAGCTGCCTTTTCTCTTTGCTACTGTGATATATCTCATGATGTTTTTCCTACTTTTTTTCCCTCCTTTCCCCAAACCTCCTTCCCCTTCCCTCCTTTCTCCCCACCCCCCTGCAGGAATTTATTCATTTCTTTAAAGAAAATTTAAATCCCTGCCCTTAGCACCTGGGTAGCTCATGCTACATGCTGTAGGCAGTAGCTTCTACTGCTTTAGAGGACTAATTCTCCCCCAACCCTCAAAAAAAATAACTATTTTTTTTCCATTTATTACTAACAAAAGTAGCTATTAGGTATTCAAGCTTCAGTGAAGCATCTCCTTCTGCCTCTGGAGATACAATGGCTTTGTTTCTTCAGTCATTGTCGCTTGATCTTCCCAGATGCTTGTGGTTCTTATTACTATTTTTTTTTTTACTTTTTTTTCTTATTCTTCTCCTTGTATCCTCAAGAATCTTTCTGAGGGAAAGGCAGAATTTGTTCTGGTCTTTTCGACAGGCTTCGCCCCTGAATGGGGTTTTGTTTCTGCTTTCCACTTGAGCTGGTAAATCCTTGTCACAATGTAAAACAAAACGATGAAAAATTCCTGTGTGCGCTTTATCTGTAGGCAGACATGCTTGCACACACACACTTTGGACCTCAGCAGTGAGATGTGTTAGCTCTTATTCCACCCCCCTTGCCAGAGTAACTCTTCCTCTGTGTATGTTTATTTAACAAATCGGTGCTAAAAGCAGTATAATGCGATAACAGAATTATTCAATATTCTGGTCAAAATCTAGGCTCCATATAATTTTTATTATTATTTGTGGTGGTGTTCCTTCCTTTTAAATTTAGGTGGGCATAGCCAGTGGGGTATTTACAAGGCTAATTTCAGCTATTCAAAGATTTTCAACAGGTTTTTAAAGGGATGACCTACAAACTAGAACTGAGAGTGAGGCTTAAGCTCGGGTTTATACATCCCAAGTGCCAAGATTGCTCAGATATAAACTCTGTATTCCCTTTCTTGGATCTGCTTTATTCTGCAGAAAGGTAGGAGGAGGAAGGTTATTTGACTTGGAGCTAGGCAGACGTCTGACAAAATAATGTCAGTAAATTAAGACAGATGAAAAGTGGGGACAGAGAGGGAGAGAAAAGTGAATTTCTTTTCCTCTTCTGGAAAATCCAAACAGTCCAATATCTGCTGCAGCCCAGGTGGCATTCATTTCCCCTGTTTAACTAATTGGGGAGACTGGGATTTTTGTTTTATTTAATTTATTTTCTTTTTACAATTTTCTTGAAGTTTTCTTTTTCGTCTATATTTTGATTTTCTTTGGAACCACATGTCTTCCTGCTATATGGAAAAGAATCAGTAAGCCATCACTTCCACTTCCTAAAACACTTTTATTGCTGATTTTTTTTTAATGGATTTTTTTTAAACCTGCTGTTGTCTTAAAAAACTTGTGAAATGAAAAGAGTAGTAAAAGAATTAAGAATTCTTCTAATAACACGGTGGGAAAGACGTAGCCCACCATGGCTGGGACACAAGAGAAAATCAGGCCAGGTCCTCCTCGGAGGACCAGTGCAGGTGACTCTCAGTTGCAGGGTAAAATTGGTATGTCCTTCTTCAAGACCAGTTTTGGCTGGGAATCCATGCACCCAGCCCCAAAGACTGATTTGGGGGTGCAAGACAAACCGACAGAGGCAAACACAGGGAATCAGTGGCTTTGGGCCATTTTATCAGCTCTCTGCACCAGGCTTGTGTTTGTGCATATGAGGAGAGGGTATTGGGACAAAACTTCTCTGATTTCCTTGGGAAAATGTTTATACAAACCTAAATGCCATGTGACATCCACACAAAGCAGCACCACAATGACACCAGCCTCCTGGATCTCATGATTTCTTGGTGTTTTGACTCCTGATCCTAGCAAAGGATAGAAGTTTTCAGCTCGTTTGGGTTCATATCCAATGGGAGACTCAAGTGCAGACAACCCCAGCCCTTAATCTTCAATTAATGCTCAGATCATTAAATAATTTCAGCCCAAGGCATGCTGCCAAGGAAAACACCATGAAGATTGTGTTATCATAAACTGATTAACAAACTGTGAAAGAGAGACTTTTCCTGCCTCAGAGGAAAGATGGAAATATCGAAGAGAGCAGGAGGGGTAATGTAATTATGAAAAATCTGAAGCTACAACGTAAATACAGGAATATACCCCCTGAGTCAGCAGTGTTCTTAAATATATATGAAATTTAAAACTCACAAAATACACCAATTAAATCACATACATGAATTGAGTGCTTAAAATTAGGCATATGCCTAAGTCCCTTGCTGAGCTTGGGGCCAGGTGAGACGCTTGTCTACATTCTGTTGACATTTTATTGTCAACAAACTTGGTCCCAAATTGTTTTTAGCTTGACATAGTTTGGGTTACTTTTGTCTCTGCTTTGGGGTTTTCCCTTCTTTGCCGTTATTCATAGCAATATACAATTTCTACTCACATCTTGAGTCTTTAAGAAAGAAAGTTAGAAAGTTTAGAGCACCAGTAGAGACTGTTGCATCGCTTGGGTTTCCATTACCCACAGCCTATATTAAAGTACATCCTTGATGCAAAAGAACAGCCAAATCCCAAGGCTGGCCCTAACGTTCGCACCTCTCTGAAGACCAGGGCTCAGTAACACACGGCTTCGCAGAGATCCTCAGCACATGCTTGTGCACATGTATGTAACCTCTCTGGTATGCAGCTGAACGGAGACATTTAGCGCGCCACTCACTCGTTTTACAGCTGGTTAATGATGCTAATTTTGCCTGCACCTGTTCACTCAAAGGGCTTATTTAAATGAAGTGGCCTAATCCATGCAAGGAAATGAGGGGCTGGGTCTGTGGCTGATGCTAATCCACCAGTGCCCCTGAGCATCACCTTGGGTTCACAGGGAGAGCCTCTCTTCTCCCAGGGTTAAACATCAGCACTATACATTTTTGCATTGGTATTCCATAAGCTGAGGATTTGAGGGAAATCACTTAAAGAAAAGACGTTTTTACGCATCAGAGGTATTAAGAGCAAAGCTCTGTAGGTAACCTCTGCCAGGTAACCTGCATCCGTCCTTCATGACGATGGAATCTGAAAGCCATGTTCCCAGCAGGCTGGCCAGGGGACTGCTGACTTCAGCAAGTCCCTCTGCACCTTGCTACGGCCTTTGTGCCCGTCATTACCCCCTGCAGTACGTCATGGGGTGAGATTGTGACCCACACTGCTGTGTCATCCCTCCCCCCCACACCCAAAAAAAAAAAAAAAAAGGCTAAGACTGGCTAAAATTAGCAGAGCTAATATTGCACCCTTGGTGCACTATGTAGAGTGCAAACCAAACAAGCAAAAAAAGCAAGGTGAGAAGATGTGTAACAGGGAAGAAAAACATTTATGCCTTGATAACTAATTGTACAAGGATGAGGATAGGAACGCCACAGTAGAATAGTGAAAGGGAATAGCTCTGGAATAGAATCGCACCAGGTAACCTGTTTGAGAAAGGATCCAGCAAGGATGAGGTTCCGGTTTTGGTGAAGGGAAACCTGCTGCTCACAAAAGGCGTGACTGGGCTTCATACAGTGCTGTGTAAACGACTACATGGTTATTAATTTGGTTTCCATATAGAGTTGCAGAGGAATTTCCTGGTATTTCTTTTAACAAAATCTGCTACTACATCAAAAATAAACTAAAATATGAAAAGGAATGTTGCTGCTTTCAAAGTATAGAAGAGTTCAAGTGAGGAGGTTTCAGCAGGCTTCATGGTGTTGTTTTTGTTTTAAATTTGTATTTTACTCACATAAAAAAAAAAAAGGCGCTAAAGATATGAGAGGCAGCATCAGTGTTTCAGAGCTATCTGAAAGCTTGACCAGCTGCATCACTTGTTTCACCTTCTGATTATTGCTTCCTTCTGAAATATGAACTTTGCATCATAATTCAAAGAAGAAATAATATCCCACTTTCCTTCTGTTCTTGGGTCTCTTTATTCATATCTCTTTGCTCTTTGCATTTCCTCCTGATGTTGCGTGCCCATGCAACTGTCTGTTTTCCAAACTCAGAATAAATCAGAGAGGAAAGTTAGTTCTCATGTACCACCACCACCCTGAAAATGTCAGTTATCTCCAAGACCAGGAAACCTCTTCTCCATCTGCAACCTGTCAAAGGCTTGCTTCGTTTGGGGATGCATTTTTGGTCTCAGACTTTAAAGGTGGCTACTTAAAGGTCTCTAAAGTGTAACTGCAGTTTACCATACCAGTTGGTTGGAAAACCACTAGCCATTTAATAAATGCCTTAACTTCCTGCAATCTTATCAATAATTTTGGCCACAAAGACCAGTTGCCAGTGAAAAAAAATAAAAGACAAAAAAAAAAAAGACTCGTATGGTTCTGCTCCAAAGTTCTGATAAAATCAAGGAAAAGGTTCCTGTTAGTTTTAACAGGGTTTGGCTCAGAGCTTATCCGTGTGAATCCGTGTTTCATCCCGTCTTTATGAAGTTTGCAGGAGAAGAAAAGAAAAACTGCACAACTTGTCTAGGTTACTCTTTAACAAATGGTTTTAGTGTTTTTAAAATTCTGCCTCTGGGATGTTCATGCATCACTGAGCACTGTTAAAATAGAATTTGACATTGGTATTCACAGCAATACTAAGAAAACTGCCTTTCTTTATAAGAAGAAAAAAACTAACCCTAGAAGGAACATTAAACATAAATAACATGAAACACGGCTGTTTCCACAATAATTTGAATGATTCATTTATTTGTTTTTAGTCCAGGGCTTTTAAGATAAAGATTCATCATATGAATTATTTTTTTAGGTAATGCACACTATAAACATATTCTACCCCCCCCCCCCCCCCTCAAGATCCGATCTTTTTCATTTTTATTTTTTCCTGGGGAAAGCAAGATTTTTCCAAACTTTTTGTGAATAAGTGATGACGACTGGAAGTTCTCTAATCTCTTGCCATTTACAAGTGAGTCCACGTGGAGTTTTTGGATGGAAAGCTGTAGCAGAAGGTTGCAAGAGCTGCAGGGCTCTCTAGCTGTGAGCTGGGCTGAGTGTATGGAGATGTAACCCAGGCAGCAAAATCCAGCCTCCCAGAGGACACTTATTTTTTCACTCTCATCTTTGCCCTCTAAAGAGCAACGGTAACCTTCCCTTGCCTGCAAGTTCCTTACTACCTATGTAACCGCTTCCCTCTGGTGTTGGTGGGGGAGGATTTGGCTGCCACAGGATTAGGGTGGCTCATTCCAGGCTGAGGCCCTTGCTCTGGTTGTCCTTGTTTTGCGTGCTCAGAGGTGTTTGGAGGCAGGGCGAAATTTACATTCTGGCAGCCCAGCCTTCAGTCCTGGGATTAACTCCTCTCATTCCTCTCGTATAGAGAAGGGGTATCATCTGTGTAGGAGCTTAGGGTGCAGAAACAACTCTGCCCAGGACCTCTGATGATTTAATAGGGCAGTTTATTCCATCAATATATTATGCAACGGGGCACAGCCCTCTGGAGATGATGACAATCTTTCCAGTTGGTTTCCATTAACTAACTATAAAATGGAGCTGCAGTTTCAGAGACACTTAGCTATGGAAAAACACCAGCACCCAAGAACCTGAGGCTTCCTCTTGGGTGCTGGAGAGAGCAGATCGTAGCCTTGGGTGGCGGGTGACTGCTAGCTACTTTGGCTGTAAATTTCAGCTTCACATCATGCAACAGGACCCAGTGACTGTGAGCTCCGTGCTACATACTGACATTAGAGGATGCTCTTCTGTCTTCTCATGGTGCCTTACGCAGTGTTTTACGTACCAAAACAGCTCCACTGCACCAGGGGTGTGAAGAAGACAGCTTGGAATAAAAACTTGCATCGCCCCCTTAATGCAGATATATTTGTGATACATATTTTTAGTTCATACGCTTTCCATGACTGGAGCTTTTTGGTATCAATATGGGAATATGGAGGAGCATTTTTTATAGTGCGCACACCACTGACTGGTACAAAAAAGGTCAACTGTGTTTCAGGATAAGATTTGCTCTAAGAAAAATAGCACAGAAGGTCTAATGGAATGGCTGAATATTTAGAAGAAAAAAAGTGATTGATGGATGTTGAATATGAAATACGGACTCACTTCTAGAATATTTTGAGAAGTTTCTGTTTTGGAGAGAGTAGTTGCGCTAAAATGTGAAAGGCTTGCAGTATTTCTTCTCCACCTAAAGGGCTGCTGTCTAACTATGTGGAAATACTATCTATTATGCCACATAGTAAAGCACATTTTTTTCCTCTTTTGCAAAAAGTGGTCAGAAGCCAGCTTTCTTCTTATTTACCCAACATTTGTCGTCCCACAGGGAAAGGACTGGAGATTTAGTAATATCTTGAAAAAAGGTTTGCCAATATAAATGCAATTGTTTCTTGCAAAGGCCTGTTAAGAAGACAACATTCAGTACTTCCAAAAAGGAAAAAACAAAGCTGAATGTAAAATAGTTTGAGAGGAATTTACAGGAAGTCAGCAAGGAATGAGTCTATGCCTGCTGAGATGATAGATCGTTAAAGTATAACATGACTTATTTCTCCAGAAGACAAATATTCAGTGCAACATATCTCACGATGCCCAAGGGAAGGAGCTGTTGGTGGGGAGTGGGCTCTTGGGTGATGTGCTTATGGTACAGGCTCAACAGGAACCAGACCTGTTCCAAAAACAGAGCCATCTGCACACTTGAGCCATCATCTACAGCTGCCCGGCTGGGCAGGTGGGTCTTCTTATAGGTACGGCTGATAAAACATGGAACAAATACTGGGACGTTCACCCCTGAAGCAAGGAGGGATCCAGGCCCCCTGTGCATGGGGCTTGGCAGCTTTGGCTCTTTGGAGATAGCTGGCAAATTGAAGGCTCAGATCCTAGTTCAGCTACATATGTAAACACACCTTCACATTTCCAGCCTCATTAAGTGCGGGTTAAACCGTATTAATTTTAGTATAAACAGGACGTGTTTCATATTTATGCATGACTCTGGCTCGGGTTGCTGTCCTGAACCAGAGCCATGACGGATGAACATCTCCGCTTTAGCCTTGTTTTTGTTTTGCTGGTTATGCTTACAGCAAACAACCGTGTCTGGGAAGCCTGGGGTCCGTGGGATCAACTGTTTAATCAGCTGTAGCAAGAATGTAATTGTCTTTGTTGTTAACTGTTCAGCAATGAAAAGCGTTAATAGTACATGTACATTTGGAAGCACTACACAAGTAGTTTTGTCCCTGCTTTGCTCCCTCCTACTGGTCAAATGCTCAAAATAACTTAAATATTTTGGAAGTTAAGCGTTTTGCTGTTTTCCCCAAAGTTGGTGTTTTCACTTCAAAGAGATAATTGCATCTGTAATGACTAGATGTTTTCTTCACTTGGCTCCGTTAACATCATAAAACACCTGCTAGGACTGAGCTGCTTTTAGCTTTGAAATGCTCATTATTATCATTTCTTTCACTAATAAAAACATACTGCAGTACCTCCAAAATTTTAACTTAAAAAAATAATTTGGAAAGCTACCCTCCTTCCCACTGAATACACGTACTCACTTTCTACATTTTGTTTTGTTAGTTTTTTTTTTTTCTTAGCTCCCTATAGCATCATTCTTTTCCAGCCTTGCATATGAAAAGAAAATATTTCAACCAAATTGAATGTAACAGTTAAGGTGCCAAAATGCAATCCTCCTGTAGCCATAATTCCTGAGTACAGAAGACGTAGGGTGAGGAGGTGGCTCCTCCTCCCAGTTTTGCATCCCTGCAAAGGGGACCTCGGGCTGTTTCCCTCTGCCCATAACCCAGCCCCGGTGCTTTCTGTGCTTTAGGGACACCCAGCACCCGGCCCAGCTGCCCCCACTGAGCTGTTGCGGTGGGAAGGGCACTGCCACTTCACTCTGGATCCAGGTAATCCATAAATCAGGGAAGAACAAAGTGCTCCTGGTTCCGGCTGGGCTCTGAAGCCAGCCTTGGGCTGAGCTGAGCTGAAAACCAGCTGGTGGGGGTGATTGCTTCACCCTGCCAAGAGGCTGGATGTTGCAAGACCAATCAAGGTTTCAGTTGTTTTCCTGCACTCCGGAATGTGTCTCCGGCTGGGGGTGTTGAGTCATTTCTCTGAGGAGCAGCGAGTGGCTTCTGGCCCTTGATACTCAGAGCAGCGCCGGTCGGTGCACTGGGGAGCAGGCGCAGGGGGCAGCCCACGGAGCAGCACCCCCTCCGGCACATGGAAATCGGGTGTTGCAATGCCTGCGTGAAGCTTGCCAGTTTTTAAATGGAAAGTTAATGGAGGGCTAACCTCAAAATGCTGGGAGCTACCTAAAGGGTTACATCACTCTACCACCCACAAGCATTTCTTACAAACTTTTCCTGATTTCACCCGAACTTCTCAGCTGTCATCTCCTCTGCACTTGGACAGGCAGCAGCATTTGGGTTTGGTTTCAATGCTCTGTGAAAGGCATTTTTTAAGGTGTTGCTGAGTGCAGAGACAGGAGACTGAAGCAATATCCCGTGTCACCAAGCACAGCAGAGACACACTTGGGCACCCTGCTCCCACACTGAGCCCTGACTATGTTAATGTTAATACCAAGGAGCTGTGGGGTAGGAGAGGGTCTAGCCCCCTTTCCCTCACTATTGTCATATCTGAATCTTCTTTGCAAATAATCAGAAGGGGGCAAACCACAGGCTCCTTTTAAATCATTTCCAGGATCGTTGAGTCCATGTCATGCTTTTGAAATAGGAACCCGAGAAATGAAGAGTCCCTGTTTTCTCTCCCTCCCCTCTCACCCCCAGCACCCCCCTTTTCAGCTCCAAGTTCCAATTTCAGAAGGAAAGTTAAAAAAACAGGACTGATAAACATCTTGCCATGTTGCATAACTCTTGCCCTAAGTGCATTTTCCATGCTCCTGAGCCAGACAGGTTATTCATTTCGACTTTATAGTTATGTCTCACTCGGTGACAGTTCTATCGCAAAATCTCCATCTCGTATTTTCTAAATCTGCAACTATTTATGTTTGTCTCGCTTTCAAATTGCACTTGGTCCCTTGCCGTGCTGGGGTGTCCTGGAGATGCTGGAGGAGCGAGGGGGAACAAGCGCTGGCTGCGAGCGGGACACGGCGGTGGTGGGTGGTCTGCGGGCAGCTCGGCCAGGGCTGGCTGTGCTCTGAGTTAGCCCTCCACAAGAGCTCGGACAGCCAACATCCCACAAAACCCATAAATGCCTTTTTCTTTCACGTGTGACTTCAGGGTATGGGTAAAATTGGAGCTCCTGGATGATGAACTTTGCCAAAGGTGGGCAGGTTGCTCCTTCCTGCCTGCATAGGTGTGCCCACCATTTCCAGCTGCACAGAAATCAGAGGGAGATCTCAGGTATTTTGACTCTTTTTCATGTTGATGCACAGCAGAAAGCGGTGCTGCAAAACTGAAAGGATCCTGAATTTTCTGCACAGTAGGGGATGGCACAGAGGCAGCGGGAGAGAAATCATCTCTGTGTTGCCTTGAAGGCTCTGCTGTTGTGCCTGGGATTGCATCTCCCTGCTTGCAAAATGTAACCTGAGTCTTCTGCATGAAACCTGCCCAATTTAAAGTTAACACAAGTCATCACAATGCTTCCAGCTTTCCTTAGCTCTTGCCTCAGTTGCTTTGTCTGTAGCCCTGTTCTTGGAGGTGGGTGTCTCAAGCAGCTGCCCCCTGCTTGTGGGGCAGGGAGAGGCTTGGGGAGCAGGTTTCCCACCTGGAAAATGCCCAGCAGCCTCCAGAGCCCAGGGAAAGGAAGGGACACTTAACGGGAAGAAAGTGAAAGAGGCTGGCTTTCTTATCTGTGTAGAAGGGAGGTTGAGAAGGTGTTACAGCTCTGCAACAGCCTAAAAGGGGACCTTGCCAGGAGGACACCTGACATCCTGGTATAAATTTAAAGGAAGTTTAGAAGAAAAAGGACAGTTTTCTGACAATCAGAGCACTGAGATTCTGGGCACATATGGAGGCATAAAACCTGTCAGGGTTTTATAGGGATGCTAGGTGGATTTGTGAAAGGTACTGTATGGTGAGAATTGGATGCAGAGCTCCTGTCCTAAATGTCCTCTCTGCCTGGGTGCACCAGGTCCATGTACCTTTTCTGGGTTGTTTGTGCTGCCCTAATCCTCTCCAGGATGCTGGGCTTTATATACATTCATACTACGAGGCCACCTCTGTTTGCTTTAATGGAGTTATTTTCCCCACTCAAACACTGTAATTTAAACCAATGTCTGCTGGCTTAATATGTACTGAAGCTTTTTGTTCTGTTGCTTTCAATTTAATTGTATTTCTTTTTATGTATTTATTTGTTTATTTATTTATTTATTTCCTCCATCCTCTGCTGATTCCTACCCTCGGTTTTCATCTCCCAAGGCCAGAGCTAGAGCAGATTTTGTCGTGGTTATCACTCATCATAACCGAGTCAACATAGCTCATGATGTCATGATAAGACATCAACTGTCTCAAGCTGTTTTGTAGACAACTCATCTCAGTAATTCTCCCTGCCCTCACTCAGACAATAACCTTACATCTTTTTGGCCTGCGTCTCTTACTAGCATAATTGTTTTTGTCATGATGGTAGTAGTGCTCTCTGTGCCAGAAACATATCCCTGGAGAAGCTGTGATGAAAAACACAGTAGCAAGTTTTGCAAGTCATTATTAGTCATTTGCCAAAAACGAGTGGCAGCTCGGGCTGGAAGTGTGTTACCCAGATGATGCCCAGGAAGGCAACATCTATGCTGCATGCCTTCTTCTTCCCACACGGACACGACTGACTTTCACTGAGGGTGGTCAGAATGACTCACGTCCTGCCAGGAGAGAACTGGGACCCATTTCTTGGAAGAAACAGGAGTGGAGGCAGAGCCTGATTCACAAAGTCTAATTTTTCTTGAAAAACTGCTTTTGAAAGCTCTCCATGCTGTCAATACAGATTCAGCAGTCTGACGGTGCCAAAACTGTTCTTTCCTCCTCACTTCTTTCCCTAAATGCAGTTATTGCATATTACACATCCATGCTTCTGACTTGCAATTCCTTATGCCTGTTCTTTTCAGACGCCAGGATGGAGATTTCCCAGTCCCTCTGGATTTCCCCATGTGAAGCTATGGCTGTGGTTTCCTCTCAGCTCCGTCCTTTCCACTTTCAGTTCTGCCTTCACCCTACGCTCTGCAGCAGCTCATCGCTGAGCACCAGAGGATGGGTGGCAGGCTGCCTAGAGTAACCCTTGGTTCTCCTATTTTCGCTCCATTTTTACTGCACCACGACCCTTTTTCCCCTTCCAAGGTCTAAATGTTTGTGGCTGGAAAACATCTGAAGCATTTTTCCTCATCAGAAGGTCTAGATAGGGTAATTTTGACAGTTCTACTTGTACGTCTCCTCTCTCCATCCTCTAAGATGCTCCGTTCATTGCTCTTGTGTCCTTTTTGTATGCTTGGCAAGGCTCCTACAATTTTGCCATCGTAAGATATCAATGTAATCAAGTATATCAGATATTCACCAGGAATATCTAAAAAGGCATTTTTGGTGCAGTCCCCTAACAGAAATCCCAGCCCCCTTCATCATGGCAGTCACTGAGCCCTTCAGTCCCACTGGCTCTTCTAGCTTTGCTTCCTTTTTGGTACTGAAAGCCGTAGTTTTGCTTAAAGTGTGTAAAGTTGCAATCACTCATTCCAAGACTATTTTCTATGATCTCTGTGCTTAACCAAAAGCAAGTCAGAAATAGTCACTAGTGAGGAAGCCTGTCCATGAATCAGTGGGCTCCACCAAGAGAGCAGAACATTTTCTCCAGTTTCCCCCTGTGAAATCTCCCTCAAGAGTACAATTCCCAGCAGCTTTCCTCTATCCAGCACCATGCAGACATCACTGCCAATGCCAAAGTCTGCCTTGAAAAGTCTTGGTCAGCCTCTGGGTGTCACAGCATCACATCCCAGCACCATTCTGCCCCAGGCAGATGCTGGCTGGTTCCTGAGGAACCTCGCTCCTGCAGTGCAGCAGTGGTTTGTGATTTATCACAGAGCACCACACCATCACTCTCTGTGGAAATCCTGCCAGGGAGTCTGGACCAACCTGCATGATAATCTTAAGGGCTTTTTTGGTCTTGCTGGGGGAATGTGTTTCTTTAAGTGTAATACATCTCCCATCCCCGAAGGCTCTGTGTGAATTTCATGGACTTATTTGGCTCTCCAAATCCTCCCTCGCAGGGAGGATGTTACCCGTGAGCTCACGGACGGCCGTGCTCTGGCCGGCTTTCCATGAGAGCCTGCCTTCTTGGTCACAGTTCTCTGAAATCTGCCTTTATCCTCTGCCACTTTTGATTTGTTGGTGTTTTTTTCTCCCGCTACTATTTTTCAAAGCCTGGTTTTAAGTCCAAGTGAAGCTTACATATATTATGTTATTCACAGCAGGTATTTCTCCTTTAGCTTAACTTGAAGCGCTGCAGCAAGGGTGGTCCTTCCTTCAGTCTAAATCACCTTTTAATCTCCTATTGACCAGGGATCATAGCCACTTTCCATTCAGTGCTACGTGGGCAGGTGACCTTGGCTTTGCTTGATGGCCAAGGGCTCGGCTAACCGGCCCTTCTCCAAAGGCAGATTTTCCCCCCAAAGCAAAGGAACTCGCCATTCCCAACCTGGGGAAAAAAAAAATACAAAAACAAAACAAAATAACATGATCTCATCAGGTATGAGAAATTCCTCCGGGGACAGATATTTGGCACTGTCATGTCAGACTAATGAGCAAACAGCCTGGTTTGATGAGCCCCAGCGGGACCTCAGATTTGGGCGATCTCCAGTAGATGACAGGCTGCTCAACCAGAGCGCTTTCAAACCAGCTCAGCCAGAAAGAATCATTTCAGTTCCATCAGACATGTCCTTATACCCACCCCTTTTGAGTGGGATTTCTTCCTTCTGATGTCCTTTTCTCAGTGGGCAGGGAACTTCGAAAGGATGGGAAAAATTATCTTCCTGTGATGCTGTCATTAAATGTATACTCTGGGAACTGACCTTTTGGAGAAATCATATATTTTCTTTGTTTTGTCTTGGAAATACATTAAAAAAAAAGAAAAGAAATCAATCACAAAGCTATATTGTTATCAGTGAGTGCCGTTTGGGGAAATCTTATTTTCCTGTTTCTTTTCCATACATTTATATGTTTTGCTTTGTTTGTTTGGCTGCTTTTCTCTTGCATAGGCTGTAAAGTTCAAATGATCGTAGGATTTGGAGATTTTAGTCCAGCTTCACTTACAAAGAAAGTCAGAACTTGAGAAAATGTTCACAAATGGAGATGAAAAGGCTCTCACTGACTTTGAGAAACTGTGGCTTACGTGTCAGAGAAAATCCAAGAAACTTTTTTTTTTTTTTAATGGTTTCAGAGTTAACGAAACTGTGATTCTTTGAACTAGGGGAATGGATGGATTCTGTCTCACACTTTTGCACAACTCCTACGCTCTGTACTCCTACAGCATCACTATTTGATTTTAGATTGGGTACTGCTGAGGACAAAGTAGTATGGGAATGTGGTGGGTTTTGTGTTTCTTTGTGTGTGTGTGTGTGTGCTTTTTTTTTCTCCTCGTCATTATAGACTGCTCAATAAGCTTAAATTTTATATGAAAAGGTCTTGGTCAACCTACTTGAAATTTTGGACATGTATTTGGGAATGGGATCTCCTTTGCATATCAAAGGAATACAACAAGATACAAAGTCTGGAAGCAATGTCCAGACAAATCTGGGCTAGAAACAGAATGGAAAATTTTAGTGGTGAAAGTAGTTAGCCATAAGATACCTTAAAAAGATTAGATTTGATGGTGATGATTTTGATTTGTAGGATTCTTCCTCGCACATGTCATGGTTGGGTTCTTTCCTTCTAGAGCCTCAGCATGTCTCAGACACACCCTGGGGACCAGATGGAGAAACTCTTCAGGACAAGATTTATGACAAAGTGAGACAGAAGGTGACAAGAGGACAAGGCTCATGCCTGGTTTAGGCAGGAGGTGACAGCAGACAGTTATTGCAGTCTCCCTCATCCTTAAACCTAATCATAGGCTTGTATTAGGTAGGCGATTATCGACAATATGCACTCTCAATCTCAGGGGTCATGTAGGTGGCAGATGAGTTCATCTAGAGAGAAATTTAATGCCCCAAAGACTTTTGCAGTTTTGGTCTGAAAAAAGGACTGTTGTGGTGGTTGTAGATGGAGCTGCCATGGCTCATCAGCATAGCTGTAAGCTTGCAAAAAATACTGTATACATGTGGTCCAGGGGAATTCTGCCGCAGCCTCTGGGCAGCAGCGTGGTGTGTCAGGCTGACAGGAGTCAGAGGAAGTGGAAATGTAAATTGAGGTGTTTGGTGCAGCTAAAAGCAAATGTCTTGCTTTCCTGGTGGTGCTGTGATGACAGTCAGACTGTCAGGATGCAAGTGTTATCCCAGGGGCTCGTTGGTGGCTCCACTCCCTGAAGGAGGGGTGCCTCAACGTGCTGATGGAGACAGTGTGGTTTCTTGGGCTCCGATTACATTGAGCAACTTCAAAGGAAAAGAAACTGTGAAGTTAATGTTAAAAAAAAAAAAAAAGAGAGAGAGAGAGAGAGAGAAAGAAAGAAAAAAAGAGTCCCATGTTTTGTGGTTAAAAATCAATGAGTGACACAGCTCTTTCCAAAGTGGAGGCGTCTTGATTTTTGCTTCTGTCTCATTTAATTAAGCTCAAAGGACCATACTTAAAAGCTTCAGGAAAAGGAGTCAGACCTTTACAATGAAAGACATGAAGTGCGTTTGTGAGTGCCAGTCTCTGGTTCCTGCAGTTCACATGCTGGAGAGAGGTTGAAATGGGCTGATGCTGGGGCTGACAGGCAACCTCCTAGATGCTGTGCCCACAAGCACATTGGTAGGAATCTACCAATCCCTGTTCACAGCCAGCCTCTTTCAGAGTGTCTTAATAAAGACATTCCTGATGGCAGATTAATCGGGTTGCCCATTTTCTTGTCCTGGATAGAAATTTTGGAAGGAATGCTCCAAATGCCTGAATGCTTTCTTTGCCAAGACACCAATTCCCCAAGCATCTACAGCTGAGGTCCTTAAGTTTTCAGGTCAAGCGGAGTGGACCTATGACTTGTTCTGAATGAGTGTGAATCTTCCTCCTTGCACTTTGTGAGCGGGTATAAATACGTCCCGTTTATTGACATATCTCCTCTTCATTGCTTTGAAGGTCTAAGACCACCAACCTACTCATTTCCTGAGACTGTGATTGAAATGCTTGAGTCAATTCTCCCAAGCGTGTTAGTGGTTAGATGTTGGTAGATACTTATGTCCATGTCTTTTTCCACACTGTGGCTTGAGTTTCTTGTTGTGATTCTTAGGATGGAGCAGCCGGAGCTACTGCAGTTGCTGCTTCCTTCTTGGTGCACCCAGGCAGAGGCTCAGCGCTGCACAGGCTCTCACAAACATTTCTTAGACTCTTGCATGGGAGGCATGTCTCTAAGCCTACTCTCATTCTCTTATATTTACCAGGATGCAAAAAAAATTACACAGACAACTCTGTTCCCACTTCTCTTCCAGCTACATAAAATGGTGAGCGCCTCCCTTGCATTTTCTGATTTTTTTCGAAGTTTATTTGAAGCTAAGGGCAGGCAAATGGGTTGTAAATGGACTAATGCTGAGCCTGGACTGGGATAGTGAAGAGCAAAAGTTCTCAGAGGGGAAAATGGGTAAGCAAATGTGTTGGACCATTCATCAAAAATAAATCTTCCTCCAGCGTCTTGCTTCTCTAAATAGAGTTCTAACAGATACTCATTTACAGTTTGGATATATGCCGTGAAATGTTTGACATACGGTTAACTTCATGTTGTTCATTATTTGAGGCTTTCTAGAAGTCTTATGTGGGATTTGGTGCAGAGCTATGTGGCCGTGCAGGACGGATGGCATCTTTTCCTGCCGCTTGTGCGTGGCGATGCTCGCTCACAGGCTGTGTCATCTCATCAGCTGGGATGTCAGCGGCTGCTTGGAAAACCCATTCCCATCCATAACTCAGCCATGTGCAGTAGGCACAGGACATACATATTTTGGAAGAGAGATTGCATCAGGGAGAAGGGTCAGCAGCAGGGGCAGCGCTGCGCGGGTCTGCAGGTGGTTTAGCTCACTGCCCCCGAGAACCCACCCGCAGCAGCTTTTGCCTTTCCCATGAGCAGAGCGTGGTGAAGAGATGCTCCTCTCTGGTGCTCCAGTGCTTCTGGAGAGCCTTTTTTTTTTAACCAGCCAAACTCCGTTTTTGAGCAATCTGGAGAATTTTGCTGTGTGTACACGGGAGCTGGAGCTCAGGCTAAGCAGCAATGGCGACATAGCTGGTGGGAGCAGCGAAGCTTTAAAATTCAAGCTCTGCTTTGTTCCCTGTGAAGCCAGCAAACGTTAGATTCTCCTGCTTGCTGGGGAGGCAGGAAAGACAGGAATTTCAAAACTTCATTCCTTCAATTCGCCTTTCCCTCAAAAATGCTGTTCTTCCTTTAACTTCTTCTCTGGTCTCCAGTCTAAGCCAAGTTTTCATAACTCCTTTTTCCCCCACACTCTGGTTTGAATTAGTGCAGTGTCTATCACTTTTAGCTGACTTTGTGAATAAACTCTTACAACGCAGGGAATGCCTTGCTTTCTAAATGACTTAAGTGATAATCAAATTTAGCGAGATGAATTAGAGCCCAGGAAGTTTGGAGGGTGTGTTTATTTTAGTAGAACTTGTGGTGCACATAAGTGACCGTCCTGCTGGCTGTCCGTGTGAAGAACGCCTCATGGGAAATACTGTCCATTTTGCCTCGCTATCTGATTTTCACTTTTGCGGTAATCTGAAGTTTTGGAAGGTGCTAAAATCACAGCTATCTGCTTTTGTTGCCAGAAATGGACTAACACTGAGAAATCCCAAGAGGAAAATGTGCTTTCATCCGAGCGGAGGCCAGACAGCCAATTATCCTTCCTTAATAAGAACAACAACTGCTCGATGCTGCATCATACTTGAAACTAATAATGAGTTAAATAAAGACATCAGCAACTGGTGGAAAGTGAAAGAATACCAGGAAATAGCTCCTCAGGCATCTTTTTAGCTCACGGAACTCATTGCCACAGGAGATGGTTGTGATGACTGCTATTGTCCAAAGGCCACAGCCTTCACTCAGGAAAATCTACCACTTTTCTGCGTGAGAAATTTTGGAGGGAGGTTTTAGAAGAGCTTGTCGAAGCAGCAAGGTGGGACAAGAATGACGCTATGCTTTGCTTTGCAAGGTGACTGCTCACAACAGCTAGGAAACTCTGTCAAGGCTTCCCGGGAAGCCTGGCTAGCTTAAAATAGACAACCTGGGAATAGCTGTTCCTGGAATCATAACGCTTAATGTGCCACGCTTCCTCATTTCCCCTCTATGCCCTCAAATTAGTGGCCAATTTAATAGAAAGGGGTTTCTGTGTGCAACAGCTGTCAGGTTTCCATTGCAGGACCACTTGTCAACCATACCCGCTTCCCATCTGATTCTACAGAAAAAATCTCATCCAGCCTTGTTTAAGATCTTAATGAATGCCTATGAAGAAACCCCGGAGTGCCATGGAAAAATGGTCCATGAGCCCACCACGTGTGCAGGTCGGCAGCCTGTCCCCAGCCCCAGGTTTCCACCTCTGCACTGACAGATTCTGCCCGAGGCTGCTCTAATTAGATGGAAGATTGTGTGGACCTGAGCAGATTTATTCGGTTATTCTGCATATCTTGACACCAGTGAGGTTTTCTCCAGGGCCTGCATGTTGATTTTGACATTAAATTTCCTTTATAGGTTTGTAAGTTTATACTTCTGACAAACTTGGCCCGTGCTTTTTCCACTGATGCCCTTAATGGGCTTCATTTTATGATCAACTGGACAAGCTGGGATTTCTAGCTATATTATTTCCAGAATACAGTCTGGAAATTACACAATGAGCTAAAGCATAGCCGTGAACCTCTTATCATCATAATCAGATATATATCACAGCGCTACATAGGAAGGGCTGTCTGTGCAACAACTGGGAAAAGGTGTGAGTCATCGGTTCTTACTCCATATACGTAAGTGAAACATCACACCACAGCTCATAAGATGCGATTACACGTGAAAGGGAAGGTTTGAGCGATCAGGGGTTATCACTGAAAATTTGCAACAGAAATGACCTGTGATTCACTTCTGATTTCTGAGGGTTTTGCATTTTTTTGGAGCTAACCTAAAGCAACAAGGAGCACTTCCCGTAACATCTAGTGCCATTCACTGTACAAAGGCACTGACACACCATTTTTGACACATAAAGGGCAAAGGGCTTGCCAAACAGTTGTGTCCCAACACCTCACTATTGGCTGAAAATTGACATCCACACGTTACTCTGTATCGGCTCCGCTGTGTCTTGTACTCATTATATTGGCTCAGGAGCTGCTTGTTTGCAGCCATGAATACATACATAACTTTTGTGTGCCATTCAAGCTCTCTTGCTGGAGACCTGCCATCATCTGGGGAGGTCACACGGATCTGATGGCTAGAAGAACAAACAAGTCTGAGAAAATCGATAGAAACTCTATAGAGCAGCACAAGGCTCCTTCCAAATGATGGGGAGCTGCTGCAAGCCCTACCTTTTAAAGTGTTTGGTGTAATTTCAGAAAGCTCAGTCCATGAAAAACAACTGCTTTGCTAACTAAATCAAAATATTCTATATCTTTCCTGTCTCCTAAAGACAAAATCCATTCATAGCAGTATTGGGTATAGCAGAAAACCTATGGCCTCCCTTCTTTGTGCTGTTCCCTTCTGCCTGGACAAACTTTCATCCTATTCCTTTTGTGAAGTCTCATTCTCAATAATGAGCAGCTAAGCCACAGCCAACGTGTGTCGTGGGAACATGACCAGTAAGAGACACTTAGAAGAAAGAAGAATCCATGACTACACAATATCTTGATAGTTAACTTGATTAGAGCGATTAATACTAACACAAACGAGAACAAAATGCAAAGTTTTGGGAGCTTTTGGGTGAAAGCAAACAGTGCAGTTTCCCATGAACTCTTTTGCTCCCTCGCTGGCTTTAGTCATACCCCAAACGTTCACGTCGCTTCCTCTTTTCAAGACCTGGATAGTCATGTTGACCAAATATTGGTTTTATAGTTATAGTTGATATTATTGTTCTTCTTACTCAGGACAAACAAAGACCAATGATGGAAGAGGAAACCTAGCTGAAGTCATGGCTGCCAAGGAGAAATGTTTGTCTAGAGGATAACTCGAATCAGACATGCACATCTGAACTACCTTCTGAAATATTACAGTTATGACTTGCAGGAGGGCAGCTGGGTAGTTATGACAATGCTGTCTGGCTTTCAGATCCATGACTCTATACGTTCTCTCTTTAAAAATCCTTTTCCTCAGTATTTAAGAAGTTGATTTTCAGGTGCTGATTCCTAGATGGAGTAACAACCTCCACCCATCTTGAACTATGAAGCTCCTCTTTTATTAATATAATTACAGCTCTTTTCCAAAGGCCACTGAACTCCACAGCTCTTCACTGACTCTGCCTAGCCCTGGGTTAGAGTATGTATATATAGAAAATATTGTCCTGCAAAGGTTTTGAGACTTGGGTTTTGCTGCCACTTTACATATTGAACATGACTGAGGTTTCAGTAATTGTTCCAATGGAGAAAAGCAGAAGAAATTTAGCTCACCCCAACAATCGCTCTTGTCTGATGATCTGGGTTTGATTACGGGCCTTTGTAGATGCCTGAAAATCAGTTCATATCCTTTGCTTCAGAGGCAAACCCTGTAAAATGCATTTAGTATCCCACTGAGTATTGCTTACATTTAATTCTGTGCTTATTTTTGGTCACAAACTCAGTGGGAAACTGCGTAAACAAAGCTGCAATAAGCATACACACGCGCACACAAAGAGATTGCCAAGCAAACGGTGCCAATCTGGGTAAGTCTAATGTAAACATCGAGTCTAGACAAAATGATCTAGAGACAGAATCCAACTCTGATGTCAAAGGAGATCAAATGTTGATAAAATTGCTTGAACCAGGGAGCCAAAGAGGTTTGTGTTAAACTTGGATAGTGGTTGACAGTGATGTTTTTACTCAGCTTGAGTTAATGGAGTTTTTGACCTAATATATTACTTCAGACTCCCTGAATCTGAGTTAACAGGTCTGAAAGCCTTTGCTTTGGTTAGCCCATCGATGCATGGTACAAAGCCTCTCTTCCAGCCCTGGGCAAAGCCTCCACCATGCTGCCTGGTGCAGATACAGTCACCCTACAAACCCTCATGTGCTACCCACAGCATGCCAAGTCCTTGCCAGCCTCCTGTGACACAGGATAAGGTAGATGTGGTACATGGGTACATGGTTTAGTGGGCAATATTGGTGGTAGGTGGACGGTTGGACCAGATGATCTTAGCGATCTTTTCCAACCTTAATGATTCTATGATTCTGTGATGTGGCAAATGCAACCTCAGGGAATCTGGTCACAACAGGGGACTTCAGCCCCAGCACACAGAGGAACCAACAGCAAGAAGCTTTATGTCTGGCAATACAGATTTTACCAGCAAAATATTTAATTCTATAGTGATTAACCTCTACAGGTGTACGGTCTCAGGGACAGACCAGCCCACCTGGTCCTCAAATCCCCTTTCCGTGTCTGTTGGTTCTGTTGGTGAACGTAGGGGGTCCAGGCACTGCAGTAGCTCTGCACAAAGGGGTGCCATCCCCTTCTGTTCTGCAAATAGTCCTGAGTGCGTAATGCAGAGCTGGCTGCAAAGAAAGTGGCTCAGAAACTTCTATGCATTTATTTGCATTCCAAGAAGGGCTTCAAGGTAAGCAATAGTCGTAGCCCAGCAGCTGGGCAATGCTTACCACCTGGACATATGCTCCAGTAGAACTGCAATGATGAAATAAGGCACAGGCTCCGTGTGATCTGTGCCACACTACTTCACTGTTAAAATAACGGTATTGCTTCTTGAGGTCTTGTTAATACTATACAACACGAAAGTTAAGCATTCTTGAATGATCTGGGCAGGGACAGGAACTGCTGTCCCTGCCCAGATCATTCAAGAATGCTTAACAATCCCCTCTCTTCACTTCACTGTTTTTATTAGTAGATTTTGCATGCCTTATCTGAGATCCGTACCACATACTCTGCTGGCCCATTGTGTCAATTGGTCTATTTGCAAGAGTGCTTGGTCAGATCCTAATTTGTCTTGAGGTTGCCCCGCCAACATCTGCATGCACTCTGTTCTAGATGGGAAGCACTTAGCCTGATTTCTGGAATAGAGCAACAAAGTTTCCGAAAACCAAAATAACTTTCAGAGCAGAAAGTGAACTAACAAAAAAGTTATTCATGGGAAATGACTTAGAGTGCAGAACAATATGTCAGTTACTAAACAGGTTAGGGTCAGTGGCATGAAGGAAATAAGCACCATGAAAGAGAAAATCTGCTCTGTGGTTCCTGTGGCGGGACAGATCTCCCACAGCCTGTGTCCTCAGCTGCCTCCCTCTGTTCCCAGAGCATGGTCTCGCTCCAGTTGACTTCCAGGACTAGCTGCAAGCCTCTCCCAAAAGGTGATCTTCATCTGCCCCAGTGAGTCAGAGCTTTAACCTGCTGGGTGCTGCTCCTCTGGCTCCTTGGCGAGCCACGTGTAAATGAACACGTTGGACTAAATCATGGCACTGATGTGCCTGGAGATCTACTCGGAGGAACCAACAGGGACGTCACAGTCCTGGTGGTACCAGTGCAAGGGCCACCACCAGCTCTGGCCCTTCCAATGCTCCAGGGTCCCCCCCTGCCTCCTCCACCACTCTAAGGAAGATGCTCTTTCATATTTCCCCCAGCTGCCCCTAAAGGCATAGAAAAACCCTGAAATGAGGGAAGTCGTATAATGTGTTTTGAATTTTGCTTAAAAGCATATTAAACCCCCCCACTTTTTTTTTTCTTTTTCTTTTGGGGGGATTTCCTTTGTTTTACTGAGCAGCTGCAGCCTGCAAGGTCCCAGAATTGTAATTTTGGCCTGCAACAGCACCATATACTGTCACAGTGTGTATTACATATCCAATAAAGCCTGACTATTGCGTCCTCTGGGCACACTTTAAAATAATTGCTTGTAAAAGCACATACTCATCTCAACTGCACTCGTCTGAGGGACCAGAGACAGAAAAGGCTTCCCACTTTCCCAGACTACACATTCTCCTCGTCCTCCTCCATTGCCCCCCAAATCAGCTTTTCCTAGGGAACTGCTCAAAGGCTGAGTCTGCCCCTTCAGCCTTGCCCAAGGCTGCACAGAGGTGGCCGAACGTGTAGAGGAGGAAACACCTTGGGGACAAGGGGGTGGCAGAGGAGATGGAGTGGGAGAGTCCCGTCTGTCCTGATGGAGATGGAGGGAACCCTTATTCCACCTCTTCTTCCATGAGGCAGAGGAGAAGCAGGGCCCAACCATGGCAGTGGATGTTGACTTTCCTACAAGGACACCATGCCACCCTGGTGGCTGCCATCACTCTCTGCCTTTGGCCATTATGAACCTTACGGTTCAAACATCAAAACTCCAGCATAACACCTAAGGAAAGCGATTTCTCCAACCAACATGGCTTATGACCCCCTGAGACTGTTCCTTTCTTCTTTCACCTCTTAAATCCTCTGTGCAAACAAGGAGCCCATAACCCTTTCTTGGCTATTTCACCCTGTCTCAGAGTGACTATTAGAAATTAGTGACGAGTGAACATCCAGTGCTTTGCAGTTTGGGGTCACTTCACTTTAAATAAGCATCCAGACATTCACAGCTGAGCTAGCCAAAGCTCATTTGTCTCAAAATTTTCTCACGCGATTTCAGGCGCAATTTCTTCTGGCCACAGCTGGGATTATCAAGAGAATATTCCTCTTTGCTTTGTTTTGGGATGTTTGGCTCAAGTGGTAGCCAGAACTGGAAGTTAAGGGAAAAAAAATCCTGATTTTGTCAATTTATCTATCTATCTAATCTATACTCTATGTGAGAATATTTATGAGAACTTAAAACCTTCAGAACCCAAATTAAGTTTTATTCAAAATGGGGTTGAGTTGGATATAACCTTTAGGAAAAAATTTGGTTCTTAATTTTTATCTTGACAGACACAAAGTCATAGGGATCAACATTTCAGTCCATTTTGAAATGGAAATCATGTAATCTGACTTTTTTTTTTACTTTTTTTTTTTTTTGGCTTGTGTATTTTCAAGGCTACCCACTTACGGAAAGTAACAGCGAAAGTTTATCTGCTGACAGCTCATTGCCAGAATTCCAGGCAGGGGCTTGTAATATTTACACAAGGTGTTTCATTGTGAACTTTCTGTATGCAAGTGTATTAAAACTCAAGAAATACACACAGCAAGTTGCAGAAAATTAATTCTCTTTCCTTCATTCCTGTACTTGCAAGCAATCTTTGCCAGTCCTCTTTCCATTCCAGAGCACAATAATGCCCATAAAAGACCAGAGAGTGTCTGCTCTATGCAACATTTCTGCTTGTTTATAACAGGAGGGGAAAAATGGATTGAATTTATTACAGCTGGTGGGGGAAGTCTGTTTTTGTCCATTTTACCTGATCGTTGCCGAAACCATATGTAAAAAATAAGTGAAAAGAAGCATACCTGCAAAGAAATTCGGCTGTTGAGCTTTCTGCAGGGTTTTCCTGAGGTCTGACCTTTGGCAATCATGGTTTTGCCATGCTTTACAGAGATCTAATTGTTCCTAATTTCCTGTCAATAAATGGTACAAGGTGTGGAGTTGCACTTTTAATGTTAAATTTCAATCATTTGTCTGACTTAATAGACATGAATAGCTCTTTCAAATGTAAGTGCTTTCAGTCCATGTAGGATATATTTGTATTGAAAACCTATTTTGAGTGGATAAAGCCATTATTCAGGATGTAGGAAAACATTTCCTACCTATTGCTGTCAAGCTCTGGGGGAGCTGTGAGCTCAGGGCTTGGATCTTCTGATCTCGGGAAATAGACTCTATAGTAAGGGTATTTTTTTCCTTCAGTGAAAATCACAACAGCTTCCTGCTTGCCATGGGGAGATGTGGCCATGCTCTGTCCCAGGCATGTCCAGTCACATCCACATGCATCTGGGTGGCATGCAGGTGTCCTCCCACCACCAGGCTATTCCTGGGGGCACAAAACCAACACTTCTTGGAAACACTGTTGATCCCTTGGCATCTTTTTCCTCTTCCCCAGGATTTTGGAATTTGGGTCTTCAGGTGGTTGCTTTTCCCTGTGTGGGAAGCTCCCTCCATCCCTGCCATGCCCGTGATGTGTAGTAACTGCAGCGTGGGCATGCCCTGAGTCACAGAGGCAGTAGCAAAAGCCACATCTAATTCTGGGAAGGGAGTGCCAACTGCCTGACTGCAAGCCTCTGTCAGAGCCCATCTGAAAGTCTTCATCTAAAATATAAAGCAATACTTCTGCTGGACCTTGATCTGGCTAGGTGTGATGAGAAGAGTAGTGTTTCTACAGGTTGATACTTCAAAGAGGCAATAAAGTCCTAGGGAAAATTGCTTTTGACTTGTGATGATGCAGTTAAAGATTTGCAAAACTGTTTTAACAGGATGCAGAGGAACTTAGAGCTATTAGTGATAGGTGATAAATCAGTTCAGATAAAGCAGTTTGTGTGTAGAAGATCAGTACTTGACTTTACTGTAACCATGAGTAACATTTCAGTAAATAACAATTTATTGAAATCTTTAAGTCAGCAGTCATTCATCGTGTAAGGTTTCCACAGGTGAACTTGTGGTCTATGTTGATAAACACTGTTAGGGAGTAGATTAAAAAAAAAAAAAAAGACTCACCATATAATTTACCCAGCCAGTCCCAACCCTGAATCAGAGCAATTATTACAATTACTATGTCCTTGTGTTTGGTATTTTTCATTCAGCTTTACACACTCGTCTGAAAGTTCCTGGCAGGACACTATATTCTGTTGGTCTTCTATCACATTCTAAAGCACTTGATTACACCAAGAAAACCAGTAATTTCTCTATGTTTGAAGCTATTCTTTCCTTTGTTGTGTACGATGCTGCTTTTCCAGTACTGAATCCATGAAAAATGGCTGTATTTTTCCTATGAAAAAAAGATGTGTTGTAACTTTTCCTTAACATAGACTGTGTTTTAATATAATTCAGCTCATAACTAATCCCCTCCTACACAGATAACATTTTATACTTGAGTTTTGCTCTTTGAGCTTTTCAGCTTTTCAATTCCAGCACTGGATTCATATCAGGTTTCCTCTCTTAAATAGTTCTCCTGTCTGTTTTGTATAACTTCCAGTGGTTTGCAGAGTATCTTTGTTTCAAAATCTGTTGGTCTGCTCTACTGGGACTACATATGTCTCTGTTGTGTTTAACTATCCCCTGCAACCTGTTAATATAGCATAATGGGTTTGCGAAGATAAAAACCTTACCAACAAAATAATACTCCTTTCATTAGAAATGGACCCTGAAAAAAGTAGATACTTGAAATGAAAAATGTTTCAGGAGGAGAAATATCTAGGTCACAGCTTTTCTCAATTTTTGTAATTTAATGCAGCCTGGAATAATTGCTGCATGCATTCTTTTGAAATCGAGTCCTATAATGTTCTTATTGCTCAATCTCTATTTTCGAATGTTCTTGGTACTGTACATTGTTCTGTTTTCCAAATAATTACATTGTAAAAAAATGCTAGAAAAGTAAGTTGAATCAGAGTTTATCCAAATATTGAAAAGAAATGTAGCCATCCACATCGGCCTGTTAGCTGTTGGTTTCGTTGTGGGAAATTAGCTCCACCTCTGAAGACCTCACTGCCACAAAGCCTGAAGCTCTGGAGAAAAATACACTGTTGTGGAGCTGTTGGGGGGAGTAAAAGACTTATGGCTCGAGACTCAGGTAATCTTAGGGAAATCTGAGGAAATTAAGTAGTGTGTAAATGGTGCATAGGCTTTCTGCATCATGCATGCTCTTCCCTTTGGAGCAAACAGTGGGATCATGCACAATTTCCTACTCAGGACTGTGCCCTTCTTCTCATGCATATGCTACAGAAGACATTTTGACAGCATTCAAAAGTCATTAAAAACTATCTGATGGAGGCAAAAAGGTTAAAGTCTCTCTCCACACTTTCTAGGAATTACCTGACAGACTCAGGTACCTTACCAAAAAGCACTTCCACTCTGGGCTATCAGGCTCAGAAAATGGAAGGTGGGCAGTAAATACCCTCCTTTTGGTACAAAAGCATTTTCCTTTCTCTTTAGCTTGGTGTTTTCTTTGCTGCAGTGTGCCAAACCACTGTGCACCAGTCCACATGACACCAGCTCAGCAGAAAGATAAAGTAAGAGTTGAAGAAATTTTTCTAATCATCCATTAGGGGAGAAAATGTTGGCAGATTTTCAGATCAGGCATAAATATTTGAAAAGTTGGGCTATTAAACTAAAAGATTGTGTTCCTCTCTGTAGCTAAAAATAAGGCACTTGAAAGAATCCCAACATGCTGCATGAATCCTTCATGAAAATAGTGTATGTAAGTAAGAAGTGGAGCTCACAAATTACTTTTATGTGTTCTTCAGTATCTTTGCACAAATGCCCTTTGAAACGAATAGATTTAACCTCTTTTCTCTTTTGTTGTGCCTAAGAGAATCACTTTTTAAATAACAAAAGGAAGAAAACTTAAACCGCTCTACTGAATAGTTACTTATCTGCCCTCTCAGCCACTGCAATCCATCACCATCTCTTCTCATAAGGTCAAAAAGTGGGCTATGTACCACGCAGTCTTTCAGGTAGGGTTTGTAACTGGGCCATTTCTGCTGCTGAACAGCCTCATATACTTCCCACCGATGAGTTCAGTGGCATGAGAACGAAACTCAGGAACATCCATCACAGGTGGATGGGATACTGCCAGATTTCTCGTCTTACCACTGATGACCAAATAATTTCTGTTACGGATGATTTCCACCCGTTTCTGTTACGGATGATGGCAGCTTAGCTGGATTTATGCCCAGCTAAGTTGTCATCACATTTTTAACTGGAGAGAGTTTTGTTTTGTTTGTTTGTTTGTTTGTTTTTTTCCTTTCCATCTTTGATTTAATACAGAGATCTGTCCTGGCACAGTGACAGAAAACCTAAATTAGAAAACCTTTCATTGAGGTTTTGCCTATCAAACCAAATAGTTGTCTCTCCAATTACTCTTGTAGAAATAGAGGTTAACCAGCTGAGCTCAGTCATAGCTGACATTCTCCAACAACCTAGATGTTTTAAGCGGTGTTTTTGCCAAATTTTTAATTACACTGCATAGACAGCACAGATTTTCTATTTCTCTAGCCCTGTTCAAATTTAATTTTTTTTTTTTTGAGGACTCATCACTGTGTCCATATTCAAATATATATATATATCTGCATCACCCTTGTGAGTATTTCTAAGGTATTTAATTCTTAGTTTTTATTCTTTATGGTGATTACTGCAATTGGATTGCACTTCTGGCTTTTTTGGTTAGTTTAGTGGGATCTTTTTTTCCTGATTCAGATTATTAGTCATAATGACCATTAATAGCCATATTTCCATCTGGTTCAGCTGAGGCACGCTGGCTAGTGCAGGAGTTCTTCCGCAGCAGATGCAGAGCTATCGTTATGGATAAGGATATCATATCTTTATATCCTTATCTTTTAATAGCTTAGTGTTGAATAACCAGCATTCAGTGTGGGTAAAAGCTCCCATCCCTTTTCATTTGGCATAGCTGTGCACTGCTGCCTGTGTCTGCTTGCTTTAAGCTGTGGTGGTCTCACAGAGCATGCATAATACATACCCCCTCTTGTCCCCAAAAGTCTCTTCATCAGTTGCAAATAACATCAAACAGATCAGTTTTTCTTATCAGTATTCAGATGCCAACCCTTTTTTTATTAGCCGTTAGATTTACAGGAGAGTGCAATATGACTTTATTACATGATCAAAGGAACTTTGTTCCAAGTTTCCAATGTGAATATTTGAATTATACAATTTCTTCCCATTAATTTTTTGCTTCTGTAATTGTTCCTGTCAGTAAATGTGTTCGTTATTGGAAAAAGAAACTGAAAAAGAACATAAGCACTGCTACAGCACATTCAATAAGGCATTAAAATGAGTATTCCTGGGAACTGTTTTTGTAGTATTTTCCCAGCTGCATGTCTTCCAATGGACAACTCTACAGAAAACTTAAAGAGAAAAGGAGCCTAGGTCATTTTCCATGGAAATCATTGTTCATTTAGCACAGGGACTGCAAGACTGGACACTGGCAAGAAATAATTCAATAGCAGGATCTTCTCTGCCTGGGAATATGATTCATTTGTGTGGTTTATCTGAGAAGTCTTGTCTGACTTTAAGTATTGAAAGAAGCAGCTGGTTAAGAGGAAGATTTGAAGCACTTTTGCTTGAAAATGTGGCCCTTTTCTAACAGCAAAACCAGTCTATCCCTATTCTTTTGGAAATCTGAGATGACTGCTTATTTGAGAGAGCTTAAATGTACATCTATTCTTGGTGGTAAGCCCTGTATTTTCATTTACATTCCTCTGATGAAAAAGAAACTTGAGACCAGTTGCAAAGAAGGGCTCTTTTCCCCCGTTTGCAGAGGGAAGGCAGCAGGATGAAGAGAGCCCAGACGTTTTATTGGATGGCCACTTCCTATGAGCAGCACTGCGGTATCCCTTCATGTTCCCAAGAAGACAAAGCCCCTTCTCTTCCTCTCACCTTCACCTGACGTCTATGTGGCGGCTACAGCAACTGCTCTGATAGCAAATATAATTTCTGCTTTGTTTCATGCTAAACCAAAGATGTTAAAATGGAGAAATCATCAGTATTTGGGCCTCCAAGGAGCAATTAAATAGAGGCTTAAAATTGGATTAGGAAGCCCTAATCCTAACCTAAATTTCCTTGTTTTAGACCCATTTGCAAGGTTAGGTATTGAAGGAGTGCAGAAGTAGAACAAAGGAGCCTGCTTACAGCAGGAAAAATCACATCTTAAACATCTGAGAGGCTTCATTCCACTTTGGTGTCATAAATTTAAACAAACAATGTTGTTACAGATTCATGCACTAAATCAGCTCAGCAATTGGAGACCGATACATCTTCTGTCACCTGTAGAATCACACAGACA
Organism: Anser anser; assembly: GCF_964211835.1. Taxonomy (NCBI): domain Eukaryota; kingdom Metazoa; phylum Chordata; class Aves; order Anseriformes; family Anatidae; genus Anser; species Anser anser. The sequence goes on from NC_139728.1 coordinate 27,524,893, forward strand.
ATTTATAGTTGCACGTGGTACTTTACCAAGAAACACAATAACTTACTGAGTTTTATTATATTTAATTCCTACCAAAGCTCAGACTTTGTTCTTTTGGTCATACTTTACGTTATCACCTCGCTCATCCTGGTGAGATACCGCTATGTATTCCTATGGTTTGGAAGAGGTGGCACGCTTTGCTCCAGTGCACAACCAGGCTCCAAGCAGAAAGCTTTTTCCAGCACCCAACCTGTTCATTGAGCTGAAAACAGCATGTTTCACCTGTCCCAGTGTACCCTGATGTCAAAGTCAGAGCTAGTCACCCTTAGACTGAATAAAGAGAAAGAGACACATAAAGGACCTCAACCATCTCGCTCTGCAGTAGCCATCACACCGTAAATACGCCTGTTCCTCCTCATTGATTCATGAGGGGCCCCAGGGTGGCTCTCCACCACATTTAAGTCTTATTTGTGTATGGTTAAAGCAAGGGGAGGTGAATCCATTCTCAAAGATGTGCCTCGTACATCGCATCAGCCCTTTTTACCTTTGTTACCTCTAAATGCTTACTTTTCTGGCTACCAGTGGGTTAAACGGAAAATGCACAATGCTAAAGCTGCAGGTTAGTGCTCTGAGATTTGGCAGGGTCTTGCTTTCTTATTGTGTTATTCTGTAGAAATAACTTCACTGTTTGCTGGAAAAACAAAACAAAACAAAACATCTGTTTTACTCTTCACACCAAGAACTACAACCCTGTGAAAGCTACTGAAGCAGGAGACCGTCAAAATAAGAGAACTGCTATAATGTCCAAAGGGAATTCACAGCTTTGCTGTACCTGGGAAGAACATGAGTCACAGTGTGCTTGGAAAGCGCAGAGACGGTGGGGAATAGGTCTTGCAAAAGGCTGCAAAGTGATGTCAAAGAGAGCAGATGGATTGCATTGCGCTTGGCAGACTGGAAGACGCTCTGTTGTCTCCTGAACTTGAGCTGTGGCTCTGAAACAACAGAACTGTGCTCTCCTGGCACGCTTTCTGCTGATGTGGTGGTCACTCTGCACAGGAAATGTTCTGAGTCCCTTGTAGCACATCCAGCCACAAAGCCTGAGCATCCTGATGGTGCCATCAGCAGTGCAGATGAGGACCAGTAATGACAAGGTTAAGGTGGCTGATAACCTGTGAGCCCAAGTGCACAAGTGTTACATAAACAGTGGTAAAGAGGGGAATTTGGGGCAATAGATCCTTGAGGGCTAGAAGATCTTTCAAAGTTGCTTTATTTAGAAAGTGTTTTTCTTTTATTGCAACATTTCTATGGGAGGAGGGGATGCTGTGCTGAGTGGGATCCTTTGCATTGCAGATACCAGTTGCTCCGTGGGGAGTAGCAAAGCAGGCTGCAGGTGCTTTAGTTGAAACCTTGATTCAGTGCATTGCCCCAGTGACTTTTTCCATTGGCCCTAAGGCAGGAGGGCTCCTGTCCTCCCCAGCACAGTGCCACCGGGAGCACAAAGACACCACTGAGCTACGTCTCACAATGGTGTTTAACGGAAGGACAGAACCCAACAGAAAAGTCCTCCCAGTCCCCTTGCTTAGGAGTGAAATGCCATGGCCCCAGAAATCATGCGGGAAGATTACAACCAGATTTTCACATTGCAGTGTGTTCTGTTTGTGAATGGAGACCAAACTATGCGACCGAAGAACAACCCCTTATTAGAGGGGAAAGGCTGAGACGACGAAGAGCCTTGTGCTGTGCGGATGAGCTGGAGTCACTGTGCTCTGCCTCAGCTAATTGGCACAGGACCCAGCAGCGTGGGTACCCAACCGGTCGTTTCATACATAGAAACTTGTAATTGTGTGAGCATTTCTACTCACTTTTAATTCGGCTGATGAAAACACACAGATGTGAGGGTAAAAGGTTGTGTGAGATTCAGGATGTCGCCAGCTCCTCTTAACTTGCCTCCCTAGGCTGTTCAAATGGTTTTCTAATAATAATATTAATAGCAATCTTAATTTGCTGTGAATTGAAAAGGAGAGTTAAAGCAAAGGAAGAAGGTGCCATGGTCCTCCAGGAGGACACAAGAAGCTGAGGAACCTTTTCCTCTTCTCTAAACTGGAAAACCACCCTGGGGGAGGTGGGGACTGTTCACCTCTGCTGTCCACCCTGTCCTCTCCATGCCCATTTTCATTGCCCATGGCTAGTGAAGGGGTTGTACCAGCCAGCTCTGTGGGCCATGCCTGGTTGGACACGGGTGCCTGGGGCACCTTGCACCACCAACATCAGCCACGAGCCTCAGCTGCAGCCACCTCTGTCCAACTGGCCGGGCTGGCTCACATGAAAGTGATTTGTCAGGAGCTCCACTGAACCCCCCCCAAAAAATATTCTTGGCCAAAGTGCCAAGCTTGCCCTCAGGAGACTCTCCCTGGGCAGCTGGGCTCGCTCTTCCCACACGCCAGCCCCCCTCGGACACATTGCATGGGCATTTGAGCAACTACCCAACCATAAAATAAGCATAAATGTTTTCTCAGGGAGAGGATGAGGAATGTGTTTGCAATCCGCTCCAAGCTTTCCCTAAACTAAAGACTCCATGTCCGTGGACAATAATCATATTAGCACACCAGGAAGTTAGAAAAAAATGAAAAAGAAGTTATTGTGTTGGTCACACACTGCTGGGTTTGTCCCTTTCTGGACACACTTGATTAGACTCCGTTACTGGTTTGTAGACACCCTAAATCTAGAAGGGAAGGACTGAAGCACTGACATATGTTTAAGATAGTAAAACAGCCCAAACCTTTCCAAGCATTAGCTGAATTTCATCCAAAATTCCATTAAAATACATACTGAAATAATGTGGAAAAAGAGGAGGATTTTTTTTTTTTTTGCATAGCCATTTATGTATTCTTTGGTGTCTTAGTGTCATCGTGATCCTTAGCTCAAATTCCTCAGGTTCACACACCCAGCACAACACTCTGCATTGACTTGGGGCCACAACTGAGATCTATTCAGGGAACTTTAATCTCATGGACCCTCGAATCTAACACTTCCAAATTAACACCAATTGTGGTTAGTTTCTTCATATGCACTCTCTTTAGATATCCATTTCTGGCTGTGTGCAACTGCCAGCAGCAAAAATGTGTTAGAAAGATTTAACTCTAACCTCACCCAAGCAAAAGATGTTCCAGAGCACTGATACTTTGATGGGGTTCTGGACACTGGTGAGGAGGACAAGTCGGAGAAATGTCTCCAGTGTGTTCCTTCCTCAAACCCTGTCCTCTGATCACCAGGGCTGCATCAAAAACCTGCCTCACTTCCCCAGATCCTATTCTAGCACCTTAAAAATGTCAAAAGCACTCATCCTTCCTCCTAAGTGCCTTGACAGGAATGATGCAAAGCAGTCTGCTATGGGTTCTGGTACGGTCAGAGAATATTAAGAGGTAGCTGAGTCGCTACTTGTGTCAAGGAGCTCCAAGAAATCCTTTCTGGGTGAGTTGGTAGCAGTTCAGTGCACATCATTTCTTGATTTCAAGAAGATTAGGAGGATCCATTCCATTTTTCCCGTTTTTCTCCAAGACGTACTGCTTGGACAATAACAGGAATAATTCCAAGAGAGGCAGATGGCATTAGGTGATCATGCTGATCCACTGAGGCTTAAGTACTGAACTTCTTAGCAGTCAAGGTGGGCTAGGAACATGCACTGCGATCAGCTGAAAGGCAAGGAGACATTGCTGCATCTGTGTCTGATTTTTGCGTGCCCCAAGAAGGAAATTGCATTTCAAAAGGGTTTTGCATTCAGGTCATGTTATTTTATTCCAAGCTGGTGAGATTCTGCTCCACTACCTAGCCCTGAATGTCAGGTGATTTCAATTTGTTTGACATCTCTAGTTTTGCACTATTTTATTCATTCTGAAATAGTACATTTGCCCAAGTATCACTTCATATTAAACAAGGATTGGAAATTTACTGGAGTTTTCTCTGAACAGACAATTTGCTAGAATATCATTTTTAAGATGAGAAATTAGTTAGACAGTTTCCAAAGAGCTTTACCTGCAAGCCAATAAGAAAATGGAATCGGTTTAACAAATTTTATTTATTTTGTGTTTATGTTGTTGTATTTTTTTCTCTAAACAGATTTTTTTCTCTCTTTAGTTTGGAGGCAGATTTTTTTTCATGAAAAAGCAAACTGTTTTTTTTCTAAAGGCTAGGAAAATAGCAATCCAAGTCTGAAAATGAAACAGAATTATTAACTTATAGTTGCAAGATCGCATGAAAGAGATCAGTCAATATGAAATGAACTTTTTCTGTTTTTTGTTTGTTTGTTTGTTTGTTTCTGGTTTGGCAGGAAAAAAAAATAAACCCACACAGAGATAAAACAATCCTTTGCATAGCTCTAGATAGTGCGTTTCAAAAATAGTCCAAAGGGATACATTCACACAGAAACAGATTCTTTCATTTCTCAAGCCATCCAATAGTGAAGGAAAAAAGGGACCAGAACTTCCTCCAAGTTTCCTTCTGCTGCTCCTCTTAAAACAAGGGAAAACACATTTCTGACCACATTACATGTTTTAGTTGGACACCACTAAATGCAAGGCTTCTGCTGAAATGCAGGACGCCACCCGACCGAAGTTCAAAGTCGGGCAACCAGCCATGATTATTTGTAAAATAAAGTGGATCCAAAAGCTGTCAGAAGAGCAACTGCAATGATAACTGGGAGCATCTTCCTGGCTGTAAACACCCTCCTGTGGTGGTCCCTGCCTCATTTACCCCAAGATATACCCTCCCCTCGTAACTCAGCCAGAAGTTAGGTGCAGGAGGACTTTGGCTCGGGGTGCTGGTTGTCCTGCCTTTCCTTCCTCCATCTTCCCTGCTGTGTTTTGGCTTGGGCAGTACTTGAAGGCAACACAGTGATTTTCATGGAGGGCACTGGGATCTGCGTGGTCCATACAGAGGTGGAAGGACGAAGTAAGGACGTGATATTGGAAAGGGACAATGCTTTCCTCTGAAGGGTTGTTATAGCTCCTTCACCACCCTCTCGCTGGGAAAATCTTGGTCATTTTCACCTCTGCTGGCCCTCCCCAATGTGCCATGCCATGTTGCACATGCTGCGTGCTGTGTCTGCAAACCTGGCCTCCCTCCTCCATGCACTGTGTCATGCCCCGTCGAGAATAAAGCTCTGGGGGCCCTATATCATGGCCCTGATATCGCTTAATGTAGGGACCTTTAACTAAATATTGTGCTTTAATTCTTTAGTTCCTCCTTTCTGGGGTTGTGTTCCGGTTCATCTGGATGCAGGAATTCAGTATTTTATATATTCCTTATTCTTTTGACTCGTAGGGACGTTTCTGCCAAGCCCATGGTAGATTTTGCATTCTGTGAAATACATAATTGCATTCACGCTCTCTGGTTAAAGCAAGTGGCTGTTAGCTGGCTTGCCAGATTCCCATATCTACCAACAATTCAACTAGCAGAGCACCTAGGGGTGCAGCAAGAAGCGCAGGAGCAGAGATTTTCCACTTTCCGCACTCCAGATCTTCATCTGCCCACCACATCTGTGGAGCATGTCTGTGCAGCTGGGTGGGAAAAAAATATCAATTTCTAATAAAGCAGCATCAAATATTTATGCTTCTTTCCGTGTCCAGGAGCCGGTCATCCCTGAACCTTTCCCCCAGGACTGGTTTGGACAACAGAAAGCTCTTTGTGCCACCCAAACCTCCCTGAGCCAGGGAAACCAGCTTCTAAAGCCAAGAGGGTCTGAGAGAGCGATGCTGCATCATCTGCAGCCGCCCTGCCCTGCTCCAGCCCAGACGCCAGCTGGTGTGACTAAAACCGGGCACTGGCGCGAGGCCAGCCACACACAGCTCTTGCCCTGGCACTGGTCGCTAATGAGGTGTGTGAACCATCCCCCCCCCAAACCTCCTCACAACCAGTCCTACAAAACCCTCCTTGGGCTTGAACTCGCCCGCAGTTCAGATGGTGTCTGTTGCTGTATCCAGAGAGGCCCTCAACCTTTTTTTTTTTTTTTTCTGGCTGAAGCAGCTCGCCAAAATTCAGGGCTTCGCGCTATTTTTTTGTCCCTCTTTTCTTTCCCTGTTTGGCTGGTGGGAGGAGAAATGCCTGGCTGGGGTGAGAGCCAGCGCTGATGTGGGGCAGCTTCCTCCAAGGGCTGCTGTGAAGCCCCATTTCCCCTGCACACCAGGAACCAAAGAGCCGGGAAGGTTCTTCTCACTCGGAGAGCCAAGCGCTCTTCCCAACCCGTGCTTGGCCCCAGAGCTTCCCCTTGGCGTTTCTCAGTTCCTGTGCTTTTTTTGGCCTCGTTCTCCACTCCTCGCTGCTGCTCCCAGGCTGTGGGCATGCTCCAGGATCTCTTCCCACCACTGCCAGGCACTTAGCATCGCCTCCCTGCTGGGCTGGGCTCACGGTTCTGCTGACCATGTCATGGGAGCGCTCCCTCACCTGCCACAGGCAAAGCCATGGTGCAGAACTGCAATGCAAAAACTTGTCAAGTGATGGATGAAAGCATGGTTAACTGCTGGGGCTTGCACGGATGTGCTCCAAAGGTCTGTAATTTAATGCACAGCACTGTTTTGCAACAGGAAAATTGCTTCAAAGTGTGTCAGTCTGCATGATAGCTGTGCCTATGAGGATCAGCATGGAAGGGTTGTGTGTTTACTTGGTGATATGGCTAAAACTTCAGCAAACTTGGCTAAAACTTCAGCAAAATCATTGGAGGATAAAGCTGAGTAAGGTCATTGTCACGGGCCACTTTTTATAGTATGTGACTTCTGGGTCTCCTCAGACATGCATGTGTTTCCATTACGGCTAACAGAAAAATATTCCATGTCACCTCAGACCAATCCTTCAGGAACACTGAGAAAAACCGTGTCCACAGCTGGGAGATGAACCCTTCGGCAAGAGATGTCAACAACAAGAAGCGCCAATGTGGCATGCCACAGGCTCCCGAGGGCAGCAGGATCCGGCGTGTGTCACCTCCCCGTGCCATCCTCAGGGCAGAGCATCTCATGGCACTGGGGCTGGGGAATTGGGCTTAAGGATCAAACACAACAAGAAAATCAGCAGTGAGTTATCAACAGGCAGTGATTTCCACTAGGCAAATCATACTCTGCAGCACTGATGGCACCAAGCCTTAAATAAGACCTGTTCTGTTGTAAATGGTGAATCAAGTGGGTTTCATGGGTGTCATGCTGCACCTTTTTTAATAATAATAACAGCTGTACGGCTTGGGGCTTCCTCTCTGAAAAATACAGATCCAACGTGATTCCATGCATATATGGCTGCTTTAATAAGTATACTTATGTACGCTGTAAAAATAGAACATTTTCCTGGCCCTAAGGATGTGGATTTGTCTGCAAACAGTGCTGTAACAAGAAATTTCAAAATCCTTTTCTGCAATGGAAAAGAAGGAGATTTCAGTAAGCACTTGATAAAAAAAAAAAATATATATATATATATATATCATCGGAATTGTCTGCAACACAAAGCTTTGCAACTGTTGTTATTCACATCATCAACAAACACTTTGAAAGAAGTGGTGTGCAGGGGTGTGGGAAAAAGAGCTTTGTGGTTTTCAGTTTCAGCTCTGCCTGTGAATCACTTTGCAGTCTTGGGCAAGTGGCTTAACCTCCTTGGGACTCGGTCTGTTTAGCTCCGCCGTGAGCTGAGCTACATTTGGTGGACCTCGTTCAAGGGGGTGCTTGAAAATATCCATGGGATCAGAGAAGATAGTATATAAATGAAATATAGCATTATACTAGCTGGAGTATCGTAGCTTTTTATCCTTCCAGAAATCCAGATGTGTTACATGAAAAGGGTGCTATTGTTACATACGGATGGGTTTTTCTTCCTCAGGCAAACAATGCAACATCTTCCAGACAGAGACCAGGATCCTGACATCCTCATCAAGCAGACTCCCACTGAAGCCAGCTACAGCTTTGCCTGAGCTAGAATTTGGCTCTTTGTGAATTATCCAACACAATCCATTGACTCTTTAACCCATAAATTGTCAAACTCTATTATTTCCAGCTAGGCAGATGGCTGAAAACAAATAACCTGTAAGATAAGGTACTCTGGCTCCAGTTTTAGGTAAAATTAAAGTTTGCTAAACACAAATGTTACAGTTACATAAATAACAAAAGAAAAAATCACCACGAAGCCAAAAATCATTTTTTCTGAAAAAACATAGAGGATCAATTTCTCCAGTTTAGTATTACCAAACTTGGCAGTAATTCACATTTGAAGTATAATGATGTCATCTGGTTGGCCTTTTCCCATCGCAAACAGTAAATCTTAAAATCTGGAGAGATCTTTTATTTGGTTATTCATATTGTACTGCATCAAGGGGTTACAACACATGTGCCTGGGCTTATTAAAATCATCTGGAAGAGAGGAGCTTGTTATTTAAAGGCGCAGTGCTCGAGACCAGACTATTTTTCCTGGAGACTCTTTTTTTTTTTTTCTGATGTCAGCTGCACTTCCAGGCATACACTCACCACCACTTGTGTCACGTTGAGAGGGCCCTTTGTTTGGAGTGGCTCTTTGTAGCATCTGGCAAGAGATGCTCTAACCCATGGACTTGCATCCGTCATCCAAGGGACCGGCCGTGCTCAGTGCTTTTCTTCTTCAGAGAGGACTTGCACCGTCGTGGTAACTCTCCTCATTGGCTTTTGAGTGGAAAGTTACTGACATTTGGTGCTGAAGTCCACACAAAACCTCCCATCTAGGGGAACAGGCACGTTGTTGTGCTCTCACCAGCCACATCTCTTGCTCCCAGGGCCAGTTTCATCACAGGTCGGCCACGTGTTTACCCCACTGCAACGAGCAAATAGCAGGCTGGTCCTCTGCAAGTCCCGCGGTGCCTTCAGCTGGGCTGCTCCTTCCTTGCTCTCCCAGATTTCCGAAGGCTGCTTTCTCCTGCTCAATTTTATTTACGTTTGTGAGGTTTGCGTTGTTTGGGGTTTGGTTTGGGCTGCCGGCTGTTTTTCTTGGAAAAAGCCGTGGTGCAGCGCAGGATGTCCTCGCTGTGCTGTTTTGTGGAACATTCCCTCGCTGGAGATCACTCTGTGTTTCTCCAAGGCGTGGAGCCAGCCCAGCAGTACCAAGCAACGTGTGTTTTTTTCGGTCAGTGGATTCCTTGCTGTAGATCCATGCAGCATCTAATAACACTACTTAAAATCTCTGCATAGTTTTTCCCCATTTGCTTAATATTGCTGCATGTTTGCACCAGTGTGTTCTGCCCTGGCTCCCCCTTGAGCCCTTCTCTGTTGCCTTCTTCTTCCAACCGGTGTGTACGGAGGTTTTGCTGGTTTATTAATCTCCTCGTGGTATGAGGGAAAGGCCCATTTTGTAACTTGGCCAGGTAGGAAAGTTTAGTGCTGAAGTACCCTCATGAAATTTTGCTGAACTCTTCTCCTGCAGAAGTGTGGTTGAAATACTTCCAGCCAATTGTGAATGCTCAACAGCCACTTATTAGATAGCACAGCAAAGATTGCCAGGCAGATAAAATCATCCCACAGCTGGAATTAGACATGGAAAAAAAATAATAAACCAACCCACAACATTTTTTTTTTCTCATATCTGGGGAAGGAAACAGTGTCTAACACCTGAAATTGTAAGATAAACTCAATTGAGAATACTCTTTTATTATTTTCCCCAAGTGTTTGGCAAGATCTGGCACTTGGAAAAAAACAGCTATAGCTTTGAAATTAGCTGATGGTTCCTCACATTGAACGCCACCATGAACACAACATTTCAGTTTCTGGAATGGGTGATTTCAATGGGCAGCTCAGGGCAATGGGCATGAGGCTGTAGGATCTGCCACCAGAAGCCCACTCAGGTAATTTTCTGCTTTTCCATGCAGCTGTTACCATGCGTGGTAATGCTCATTGAGTACTTCTCTGAATACATTTCTGCCCACAGGAAGGATTCCTACATCATCCACACTCGTGTATATTATTTCTATCCATTTATCTATATAAAAAAGTGAAGGAATAATATGCAGATCCCTCTGCTGTCATAATAAATCTAGATTACCAATGTATTTCAAGGGCTGACTGTCGTGTTAGGACTGTGCTGTCACAGTTTTCTACACTTAACGTGCCATCTGAAGGGCTGTCCTCGTGCCTCCCCTTTCTGGCTGTGAATTAATTTTCTGTATAATGACTATCAGAGCAGACCTGCTATAGATAACATTAAATCTTGTCCCAAGAGATATAATAGTCTCCTCATGTGTCTTTCTACACCACATTGCAGTCCGCAGCCTCAGCCTTGCTTGCGTGATAGTGCAGGATAATATAATGCAAATGACGATGATGAAAAGTGTTGCCAGGCGTTCAGCTTTGCAGCAGCAGCTGCCGTGGCCTCGTATCTTAATTTCTTCATCTGTGTAAGGGATAGAGCGCTCGCCTTCCATCTCACATGGCTGTGGTTGGGCCCCAGCACAACCCGTTAATGTTTGTAGGCGCAACGTGATTGCCAGGGAGCGCAGGAGGAACGTGTACAAGAACTGCTCACAAATTCCCCAGAAGGCTGCTCCTCAGTGGGAAGTGGGGCCCGAAACTCACAGCGACTTTTCTTACAAAAATGCCTCCTTTCTGTAGGGGGGAAAAAAAAAAAGACATTTCCTGAAATCACTAGAAGTTTTCATCTGACGATGAAATATTTACTAGCCACAGTTGAAAACTTTATAATTTTTATTTTATTTTATTTTATTTTATTTTATTTATTTATTTATTTATTTATTTATAATGAAAATGTAACAGTCCTAAAAAGAAAACTCTTTTTGGCTGGTCCTGGCCAGGATTGCTTTGCTCTGTGTCCTGCCTGATCACTGCTCCGCTGACTTTTTCTACGCCTAGAAAAAGTGGTTTGATTAATATCATCGTAAAGGCCTAAGTTAAGGGACGGTGAATATTTTGGAGTTACTGTACCTGCTTAGTCAAACAGAACGTGCTTCCAATTAGTGTTGGCCTGCTGTGTTTCAAAATAAATGTGTAACTCATTATCAGTTGGTATCACAGGTTTTGAACCGAATGCATCCCAAAGGAAATGTACGACAAATATTTCATATCAGTTGCATAAATCATGAGAAAATGTGCATTATTTTTTCCCCTCTCCTTCTTGGGATGCCGTATCCCTTAAAACAAGCCTGTGTGTCTGAACGCAGAGCTGGGTTACCTTGCTGCCAGCCTGAGCCTTGCTTGGTGCAGGTGTCACCCAGAGCCCAACCCAGCACCACTGCCAGCTGCCCTGACCCATACTGGTGAAAATTGCACTTTGGAATTGCTGGGAATGGAGACATCACACACATCTCCTCCCACGGGCTGTCCTACTGCTACCCTACTACTGTCAGTGAATAACGTGGATTTTTTTTTCCCTAAATCTCTCTTGTTACAGTGTAAGTCACTGCCTTCAGAGAATAAACTTATATAATAAGAGAATAAAACTCAGTCCTAAGGTCCTTTCTCTGATCATCTCCAGATTTTTCTCTCCGTTTTGCTTAGAAATCTGAAGTCAAATTTTCCTTCTTACCTTGGAAAATAAAAATTCTGCATGGTTATTTTTCAATGCAGGAAATGCATAAATACTCAGCACCAGCAAAGTAAATGTGAGTAATACGTGACCAAGTGCAAACAAGGAGTTCAGCAAGAACATCTTTTGAGCTGCTGAAGGAAAAAAAAAATGAACAGAAATGCAGACTCCAAAGGGACAGCTTCTCTGATGGCACGACATGACATCGTGCCACTGGGCCATAACACGTCTGCATCGGGACATGCGGAAGGAGCCGCTCCTGACAGCAGTGTGCTCTCTGGGAGGCTGCAGGGCTGGAAGGCACTGGATCCTCTTTGGGACTCAGTAGCAGAGGATGTGAGGGATATAGGAATAGGAAGGGAAAGAGGAAATATAGGTATAGGAAAGGAAAGAGAGGCTTTTTTTTTAAAAAAAAAGAGTGCTGTTTTTACGCATTTTATGAGACTGCACAGGAACTGGTCAGAGGGATGCTACACAGACACTTTGTCCAAATTGGAGTGTGTTAAATGCTTGGATGACATTCAAGTATGCATATTCACCGTCTCTCATTGGCTTCTAGTAGCAGTCCAAATCCCCAAGGATCTCTATTACTAATTTATCTTTGATTCTTAGATAGGCATGGGCTATTTTGATTAAGGGAGGAGAGCTATTGTGACTTTCCTTCCTTTCTTGCTCCACCCAAGATAAAGCAGACAGGATATTTTACAGCATTGTGCCTACAGTCACTATGTCGTCTAGCAAAAGGTGCTGGGCCTCAGAGACCAGGCGCCCTTCTGCACTGGGATCTTTAGTTCATAGACAAAACTGGAAAAGCTTGGTGTGTCATGACCTCCTCCTTGCTCCTAAATTGCTCAGTCCAAAAGTTTGGTTCAGATCTTGTTACAGAGCTGTCTGATGAAGACACGCTTGGTCTATATCTATCCTCAAGCATAATGCAAAGGAGTAAGTCCCCATTCAGTTGAATATTATGCTGGATTTTTTGGACGCTTTCTATTGCTGCCTAATCGCCAGAGGTACAAACTATTCATATACACTCTCCATTACTCAGAGGATAGACATTTGTCATCTTCATAATTTCTACTTCTACTTTATTTCTTTTTTTTTTCTTTTTTTCTTTTTTCCTTCTGTCAGTTCTGCAGGGTCAGCCAGCAGCAGCCAGCACTGCCTCGAGTCCTGCTATTTTGCAGCAAGAGGTTCTGCCCAAACCGTTGATTCTGGGGCCGTAGCGCAGACAGCCGCCACAACAGCCTTCAGACCCAATTCAGTCAAAATACAGCCTTATCCCCTCAAAGATTCTGTCCCAGAAACTGTGCTAACGTTGTTATGGGATCGTTATGACCCACACCTTTGGAAACGCAGGCTTTCGGTCACTCTAACTTCTGGCTTATCTCTGTTGTGTCTCTGCACAGAGCTCTGAGCTGGCTTTGCAAAATGTCCTGGGGGCTGTGCTGTGCACTTGCTGCCCATTGCATCCCAGCACCCTGCCAGGTAGGATGGAGAAGGGATTTCCACCGAGGAGGGTTCCTGCTGGGAGAAGCCACAATGCACTGAAGGAATCTGCTTTTTTACACGTGTTCCTTTCACAAGAGCTGTTCTCCTGTCCCCATGGGTAGGGACTTTACCAACAGGCAGAGGAGGAAGGTCTCTGTAGACCTGAGTTACCCTTTTACAGCCCTGGCAGTAGGAAATAGTTCATATATTTCTGGTATAGGTCACAGCATCACTCCTGCACAGCTCCAGGCACGCACTGCACTGCACAGTGGCTGGGTGCATGCCTGCATCCTGATAACCAGGCCCTTATTTATCCTTTCAGTCACTTTTCATTCCCACCCACATCAAAATGTTGACCATCTTCTGAGAAAAACAATTCAGGAGACATGCATGGCCAGAGGGCTGCCAGGAAAGTCAGCCCAGGTGTGGACTGGGGACACCAGAGAAGTGACTTGCTTCATGTCTTTTCCCATAAAGGCCTGGTATCAGAGGGATGCAGAACTGGTACCATGTTTACCCAGGCAGCTTGAGTAAATCCACTGCATACCAATGCAAACCACTCCGCCAAAATGGATTAGTGGCCCTGTTAGCCTTTGAACAAAAAAACAATCTTAAAAGATGAATAAGCCGTGTTTTTTTAATGAGACATGGAAACCAGTTATCACTGCCAAAGCACAGCTCCTTCTCTCGGCGTCCTGTTCTGATTATAGGAACGGTAATTTGCCAGCTCCCGACTTCCTGTTATTAAGCCAATTGTTCAATTTTCAGAAAGATTTGGGATCAGAGGCTAAAACCCAGGGCTTGCGTTTGCCCAGCACAGATGACCTCCTCCTCCTCCTGCTCCTTCTCTTTCTTCTCCTTGTTCTCTTCTCCTCCTCCCCTTCTCCCAGGGCAAACCTGGGCAGCAAGGGACACCTTCATGGCCCCGAGCACTGGGGAAAACCTCCTGAAAGGGGCAAGGGAGTGATGTCCACATTCAAAGGAGCCATGGAAAACATGAGCCCCCTGGCACTGAAGGCAACATGAAGAATGGATCAGCTCCCGAATTTACTAGCACACTTGCCAGGACAGCCCAGGCCTTGTTTTTTCCTTAGAGAGCTGAATGGGCTCTGAATGAAACAGACTTTCAGAGGTGAAAGACATGTTTTCTTTGCAAAAATAACCTACCTAGCATAATAAGATTACTGCATGTTATGACATTTATTGAAGGAGAGAGTATTTACAGGGGAAGAAAAGGACTTTGCATGCCAGGGCAGAGAGCAAAGTTCCTGTTGCAAAGACAAATGCCAGGTTTCTTCTAGTGATGCCGTTTGTTCGTTAGCACAAGAAAGATGCTAAGCCTCTGAAGCTCAGGGCTGTACTCTCTATATGAATGATGCAGCTACGTATATCCCCAGTGATGATATCAGTGGTTTCTGGTACATCTTCAGATGCAAAGTGTGTTGCATGTCACTCACTGCTCACCAGATATTAGAGACTCTCCTCTGGTCTGCATACACCATTCCCTACAGCCATCAGCACTGGTAAGAGTAGTTAATCAAAGTCACGTTGTTCCATGGGGGAACACTTAATAATTTTCTGTAGTTCACATGACAGACTTCCCTATTCTTGGACAGCATTAGGATAAAACAGGTTCTAACTTTGCCTGTTTTGGGGATTTTTTTTAAGGCCTGTCGCCATTCTGTCTAAACGTTGCGGGAGATGTTTTCAAAGACACACATAGCTGTTCAGCTTCCAAATCCCATCAGCTTTCCAAGGGAGATGACCATGAAATTGCCCTTTGTATCGTGCAAACCATTCCTGCCTATACTGCACTATTAGGTTACACGTACCGGCTTCTCCTGCCGACCTCAAACCCCCGTGGAGCTGGCGTTCCCAGCTGCTGGCAGGACTGGCACGCGGCTAACAGATAGCATCACCACCTCCTTTGCACCCTGCATATTTCACTGTTTCACCTGGGTGAAACACGTATGTCGGTATTAAATGCCTGTATTTCTGTGGCTATATATTTATATATTTGTGGAATGTTCTTATATTATACTGGAAATTTGTGGCAGGCAGAATCTATATTTTAAACCTTCTCTTTGGTAACCGATAGCAAAGTTAAACTTTTCTAATGTATTTCATTATGTTATCTGCATAAGAAATCTGATTGACTTCTCCTTTGGCTCCTCGTATATTCATTTTCCTATCACAATATATATTCTATCTCTCCATTCCCAGAAAAATACGGACGCATTATACAAATGAAATCTTCTGAATGTTTTTCACCAAACGCAGAAATTCCCAGTTGTTGATTTGTTTCTGCATGTGGGGCATGCTCAGACACAAGCAGAGAGTTCTCAGTACACACAGTTCCTTTCACAGCTATAAAACATCACTGTTTACAGAGGTATATTTTCCCAGATCTCTGCTGTATTAATCACTGCAGTGACCCAGAATGTTTATTCTGAAAAGCAACCACCACCAAGTCTCCCTTCGGGGATGTGATATTAAAGAATGCGATGGAGAAGGCCAGAGCTCAATCGCATGGAGGCTCCGCACCCTCTTTATGCTCTTATTTACCCTAAAGTCATATCCTAGATACTGGCCTGCACTTTCAGAGTGTAATTTCAGTCCATTGATCACAGAAACCGTGAGTCAGCTCTGACCAACGTGGCAAAGCTGTTTGTTTGCTCCCCCAAACAGATGTTTGAGCAGTCTCTCCGGCCTCCAATAAAATATTGCGGACAACTGTGAAGTTTACTAACCCCTTGCTAAAGCAATCTGCTTGAAGTCTTTAGCTCCCCAGAAGACAAACCACACCAGCAGGGCATGCTCCCACTCCCAAGTACATGGAGCCATTTCCACCAGCAAACGGAGATTACGTCCGTAAACTTTTGCACTGGAAATTGTTGCGCCTCTGGCTTAGATCAATGACATTAAAACAAAGACAGATGGAATATTTCAGTCTTATCTGGGGCTGTGGTTAATTGCCTTTCTCATGGCACACATCTCTGTCTCTTCTCTCCCCCCAGTTCTTGGTGCTGGGCTCAGAGCCCCAGTGGGTCGGCAGGCGACACGTGGCCTGAAGTCCTGCAGCACTCGTCCATATGTCATGAAGTCCTGCAGCACTCGTCTATGTGTCCACGGCTGGGGTTAGCCCCGGGGATGGCAATGGGGCAGGAGCAGAGCA
This sequence comes from Anser anser, assembly GCF_964211835.1. NCBI lineage: Eukaryota > Metazoa > Chordata > Aves > Anseriformes > Anatidae > Anser > Anser anser. Next base: position 27,541,067 of record NC_139728.1, read on the forward strand.
CAGAGCACAACCTCCTGGAGTGGTCTTCCCCGCAAAGGCACCAAATTGCTGCACTCCCATTCCCACCGTGCCATGTTTGTGTGTCCCTCCATGCTCTCTCTGGCCACCAAAAGAACAGTTTTGGTCAGTCCATCCAACAGGAGAGGGCAGCAACACGGCAGGCAGGTCTGAGGCCACCCAGCACAGAGCTGGGAAGGGAGGGGCTGCCCATGCCCAGCTGCATCTGGGGTATCAGCACATGAGCATTAGCTGAGGTTGAGATGATCAAGTCAGGCACAGTGCGAATAGTGGCAGACCAGGGCTTTTTCCAGCAAGATGCATTGCTTCTCTAAAGCGAAGGGTGCAATATGCAGCTTACATTTTATTTTTGACAGCCAGGTTATCATCTTTTATTCCCTGCCCTTCCAAGGATTCACACTGCGCATACTTCTGCAAAGGGAACTTAATGGTTTTTTGTTTGGTTTTGTTTTTTCCTTCGAAGTTATGGAATAGCAATTCTGTTCCTCTCTTCTTCTCCTCCTCTCCTTCTATTAAAGCTTATCATCATGTACTGCTTCAATAAAGATTCCTTATAAGCTGAAAAGAATGTCCTGAGCAGCACTGGGAGACTGAGTTGCCCAAGATGTTCAGTGTCAAGGGCCAAATCCCTGAGCATAAATTTTAAATACAAAGAGAAGACTAAGTATCTGCTTAAGTATTTGGTTGGATCCGGACAGTGTATTTTCTACGCCACCCATCATATGATATTGGGTTTGTGATTTCTCTTGGTTTTCTTTGAAAATAAAACCTAATGACAGCTCTACCTTGACTCACTCCAACACAAAATGGATGAAGGTTATGTGGCACTGATGCTTTGTGATGGTAAGGTCCCTAGTTTGTGTCTGCAGCTCGTCTAGAGTAAGGGAATGCCCCATGGCCTTTCCCTCCCCGAGGAATCAGGGCACACCAGGCAGACAGACCACACTCAGGTCAGTTCCTGACAAGGACCCGGGACAGGAGCAGCCAGTGCACCTACAGACCAGGAGGGCGAGCATGCACGGGGCCAGAGCCCTTCTCTTCCATCACGACCGTTTAGCAGAAAGCCACCGCTTCTCCAGATATGTCACCAGGTCAGCAGACAGCATCGCGACAGCATATGGCATCAACGGTGTCAGCTCTGCTGCTGTGAACAGCCAGGGTTGTGGCCTCAGTGGCAAACAGGCGTGGGATCTGGGTGACCAAAAGGTGCAAGCTTTTGTCACCCGAGCGGCAGCAGCTGGTGTCAGTAAGAGCTTTCTGTCCTCCATGTGCAAGGAGCACGTGAGAGAGATACCCAGATTATTAGCACAGTGCATATACATAACAGAGCATCCCGGTTGACTGATGAAGGTTTTTTTCTCATTTTTAAAGTAATTCTTTCATGCTTCGGACCTTGTGAATTATATATGATAATAAATAGCCTAGAAAAGATGGAGCTTCTATATTCCAGACAACAGACTCCATAAATGCATTTCTAAAATAATTCAGTGAGAGATCATCTGTTACACTTGTGCACGATGAGAGGGAAATTGTCCAAAACGTGTAGTCTAATGGGGAAAAAATAATCCTTGGAAGCAGAGAGAGGGAATCTGCTGGCTAGGAGACCCCAGAAAGCTTTGAGTGTTTCAAAGACTGTAACTGATATTGAGACTTTTGGGCAAGTGGACAAAGAAATTCCTGAAGGCAGACCTCTCTCAAACCCTAAAATGCACTTTATTATTATTATTATTATTTTCTGAGGAGACATCTTTAATATTTTGGTGGAGGAGGCTGTTGGCCTGTCAGGGCTTCAGGAGGTTATTTAACAGTCCTGGACTTCGTGGTCTTCTCTCTTACTTCCAATGAATTTCTGTCTCAGCCCTGAAATGTCTGGTTCCCATTCCAAAGATGTAATTTGACTTCTCCTGTAAGCAGTCTAACTATATCCATGGTTTTTGTCCAGCCAGAACTTAGAGGCACTTCAGTTCCTCTTCAAAGAAAATCTGAGGCTGAACTCCATTGACTCAGAGTGCACTCAAGCCCTCAGAAGACCAGGCCCCTTGTAACTTTTCTGCTTCTAAAACATAGAAAATAAAGTATTCTGCATCTCATAAAATAAGACCAAACTGGGAGAAAGCTCTAACCACTTCAGAAGATCCTAAAAGCATTCACCTGAGCTGGAGAAGTAAATAAAGCCGATATCTGTGTTGATGCAGCTCTCATGATGCACCAGCAAAGTCACTTGGAGGCTGTGGAACAAAGCGGATCCTTGGGTTCAAGCCTCTCACAGGGTTAAATCTTGCATCCTTCAGCAAGGCCAAAGTTTGTGTATGGGGGTGACATGTTCCACTTGTGCTCTGAAGCATGTCGGGTTACCCATTTACCTGCTCGTGTAGCTTTGGGCACAGCGAAATGGAAGCACCTACAGCCCCCACCCTGGTACCCAGATACCAGAGGTTTTAGGTGGTGGTTGTTGTATGTAACACAAACATTTCTGCTTTCCGGCAGTGCAGTGGTTCAGTGAGATGTAAAAATCCCTATTTTTATTTAAAATTAAATCCAAGTGTGCTTGTGCTCTCAGTTTTAGAGGGTTTTATAAGGAGTGCCAAGGGATGCCCTTCACCACGATGGGTGGCACGGCCCAGGGCTGGTTTGCAACGTGCCTTCCTAGCTGGGGTAGGTGTGTGCCAGGCCTGGCAGCACATCTGACAGAGATGGTGTCTCTCTAGTGGAAAGAAATGGTGAAGACCCATCCCTAAATCTTTACGTGTTGGAGCCACTCCAGGCTGTAGCTCTGCATGCAGTGAGCGCAGCAGGAGCAGTTACTTCCATGCAGGAACTGCAAGCTCCCATGTTCCTTGGTAGCCAGAGTTCATTCATGTCAGTGAATCTCGCTGGAAGAAGAAGCCTTATTAGAGCAGAACATTGTACTTGTTAACAAAAAAGGATAGGAAGATGGGACAGAGCTGGATTCCTGAACTTACACAGCAGAGCTGTGCTGGGAGATAAACAAACTATTAAATCACGGTGCTGTGCTCTTGCCAGACTGCTATATCTCTCCTTTGAAAATAGTGTCTGCAAGGAAATGACAAATAATTTTCCATATGCAGACCTTGCAGACACTCTGAAGTGAGTAACTTGGAGGCCATTAATATTTTCAGTATTCCTGTTCTTCCGGAAAGCAATGGCCAAATCCCCACTGAGCACAATGAGAGCATCTCACTCCTGGAAATGGAACTGAGAACTCGGAGAGCACCGTCTAGTAAATGATGAGTAAAGACCCCGAAATGATGTGTAGGATTCCAGCAGGACGTGGGCTCGCATCTGGACCGCTGCCACGTGGAGGTCACGGAGGGAAATAAATCAGCGGCTAGTGAGCTGCGCTGGCGAATTTGGCTGTGATTTCTGCCCCGTGCTCACTGTCGTGGCTGCAGGCCCTGGGACTCCATTCGTCAGCACGGCAGCGGAAATGCAAAATCCAGATCGTTACAATGGAGACCATTGAAAGAAGGCTCTCAGGAGAAAGGCTGCTGAGCAAAGGGAGTCATCAGCCTTCGCAGCTGCAAATATGTTGTCTAGGACAAGAAAACACCAGGAAGAATAAATAAATACAACCAAATCCTGCACTAAGGTCTCAGACCGTATGAAGTCACTTCCAGAAAAACATTGTCAAGCTCATGTAACACGTGGGTCTGTGTGTGTGTTGCGACTGCAGTGGGCTCACCAGGAGCTAGGAGAGCTGCGTGTCCTGCCTGGTGTGGGGCAAGTTGGGGTGCAGTGGGGCAGCAGAGACCCTGCAAGGTGTTTCAGATGTCCCCAGGTTTGTGGTGCCCACTGAATGTGCTGGATCCTGCTACAGCTTCACCTGGGGAACCTTGAAACACAAGCCTGGAGGTCTCCAGCTCTTAAAGAAGCCTCTACAGTGCTCGTTACCTGTTGGACCAGCCAGATCATTAGTCATTTTTTGCTTCCCTTAAGTTTTCCCTGACCCTGGTTCTCCCAGATTTATTCTACCTTTCTTTCACACCTTGGGTTTTGAAGGCAAAATAATTGCTACTTTTGCCATCACCCCAGCTGCTGTCATGTGTGAAACACTGCATTTGTAAGAGCTCATTGGTGAAACAGTCTTCAAGAGAAAGTATGTTTATAATAGCCTCTTGAAAAAAATATATATATATAAAACAAACAAACAAAACAAACAAAACCAAACCAAAACAAAACAAAAAAACCAATCTCCTCTGAAAACTCCAACAGACATGACAATTTAGGAGGTTTTGATGTATAATTATTGATGACCCCTGAACACAAGCTGGGCATAGGGCAGTAAACCAGGGCCTGAGCTTCTACCCATAGACCTAGCTGCAAATTGAGATTTTACAGGTGCTATATCACTTTTTTTTTTTTTTTTGAATGTCTTTCTGAGGCAGGGAGGCAGCGAGCTGGCAACAGCTTTGCCAGCCTCTTGGTGCCCTGGATGAGGGAGCCAGTGTGGGAAGGTGCCGTGCTCCTGCTGTGCTTCCTGAGCTGGGAAAAGAGAGCTTTCATTGGAAATATTCTACAATGGGAGGGATATTGGCTCAAAATCCGTGATTTTCTTTTATGAGAACTGCTGTAAATTTCTGCAGAGAGCATCAACATTTAGAATCCAATTTCCCTGAGATAAACCCTTTCTGGCAGGTTTTATTTGTCTCTATTTTTAGTAACAGCAGCAGTGATTATTCAGATTTTTGAAAGACTCTGAGCGTGTTCATCCCCACTTGAGCTCCAGCTTTGCAGCTGGACCAGACTTTTCTCTTCCTACCCTGCGTGAAATTCATGGGTGGGCTGAGAAGAGCCGTGCAGTTTATGGAGCAGTAGTGCTTTCCTTAAGCCCTCTTTTCTACAACTTCAGTGAACCATAAGCGTACAGCAGGTACCCAGGGCAGAGCTAAAAACTCTGTGGTTTGCAGAAAGCGAATGAAAGCCAGGGAGTACAAACGGGGCTCTCTCAGGGGGGTCAGTCCCGTCGAAGCCAGCTCTGGCTTGGCCAGGAATACATCCTTATTAACACCGCTTGCAATAACACCCTTCAGCTAGCTCACGCCTGCAGCAGGTGAAGGCTGCTGGACAAAGGCTCTTTGCCTTCATTCTTTTGTCGTGGTTCCCATTTTTGGGGAAGGACACAAAGCCTGCCCTCCATTGCATCCTCTCCATCAGCACTTCTGCTTCCTTCCCCTAGCTTGCCTTCGGCTCCTGCTAAACAAGACCCAGATAGCAAGATGTTCAGGATCACCATCAACAGAAAAACATTGTGCTCATTTATTTTATTTACACAGCTGCCATGAATTTCATTATGCCTAAATCCTCTGTCTCTTCCTCTCTCAGTGGGCCAGGGAGAGAAGAATGGGCTTTTTAGCTTTTGTGTTTACTTTTATTGCTCTTTAAAATATTTTATGGCCTTTTAACAGAGTGGCACAATAATATTAAAATAACTTTTTAAAAAAGTACAAAAAATGTATTAAAGCATCATAGACATGGGTTTAACACTTCAAGTACCCCTTCAAACTGGCACCATGTCCTTGCTTTGAAGTGAAGCAATAAATTCACTTTATAAGTCTTTATTGGAAGTTTTATTGGAAATTAGAGTACATGTACTAAACAAAATGTCAGCTTATCTATATACAAATATTTGCCTAAAACTTGGATGCAAAACAACGTATTGTACATTATAATGCAATTCATATTACAGAAGCCAGCAGAGATTCAGTCATGGTCCAGGCCCATGCTTGGTACTCCATCTCTCTGCGTTAAAAGTCAGCCTTGCTCTCCAAAATAAGCAGAGAGACGGTGTCAAATGGGGAAACGGATAAAGCAGCTTGCTCCTGGTTGTGCAGCAAGGTCAAGGCTGATGTGGAGCTGGGACCCAGGACCCAAGGCTGTGCCTCTGAGCATCTCTCTGGTGCACCCAGCGCTGCCTGGGCTGTGCAGAGCCTGTCAGGCACAGGCGCAGATAGTCCTAAGTGATCTTCTTATCTCGCTGGTGGCTGGAATGACAGCAATGCAGCGTACAAATGCAGGCGATTATCACAGAGACAGCAGACAAAACAAGGAGAGAGGAACAAGACGCAAGCAAGGCATCCGTCTCAGGGCGAGCATGAAGCGCAGAAAGGCAAAAGGTGGATGCCTCATTTTAAAAATAGCCACATGGGCACTTTCTTGGTGCTTTTGGGCTGCATCACGTCCTGAGGAGCACAGGGAGGCAGCAGCACCTCCCCAGTTGCCCAGCAGCGTAGTGGCAAGCGGAGATGTTCAGCCAGGAGCAGGGCGACAGCTCGCACAGAGCCCTTCCCTTGCTGAGCGCCGATCACTTTCCTTCGCATTCCCCTTGTGTTTGCAAAACTCATCGAGGAACTGGTGAATTAAGAAGTGGGGAAAGATGATTATGCCAACATATGTTATTGATCTGACATAAGTCATCACCGGGGTTGTTGCAAAGGAGACTGCCGCTGGGGAGTCACGGGGGGAGGAGACCGAGTGGCAATTACGGCACTTGGAGCAGCGACACGCTCCCAGTAGCCCAGAGAGATAAATCTCCCGCTGGAGGCTCCTCCTTGAAGCTATGGCATCCTGCATCTCAGGGCCAGCACAAATGTGTCGCTGTAAAAAGCTTCCACCCTTCTGCCTGGTCCAACAAACATCCTTTCAGGACCGATGGTGAACAAGTAACTGAACATGCTCCTGCCCATTCCAGGGAGCGCCAGCAGGTCTGGACGGATGCTGTTTGCCTCCGCTTGGTGCTGGGCTGGAGGAGGGCACAGCTTTACACCCGTGGACAAGCCTCCTTGCAATACCAGCTCCTTCACAGCCACCCCTCATCCTCCTTCGATAGCTCGTTGCACGCTCGGCATCATGTCAGGGTGCAAGGGATGAAGGTGCTGCGGTAAAACAGCAGAGCCTAGAGCTTTTCTCTTGGCACATTTTCTTGTTCACTACAAACCTGTGATGCCAGAACCTGGCCCCCTGGACAAAATAAGGTTACATCTAACCAGAATCGGTGTGCACAGGGGCCGTTTTTCTATGTGGAGCCTTTCCCAGTGCGGCTTTCTGCTGTTGGTGCCATTTGATGTCTCTCCAGTGAGGCCAAGTGTTACAAGTCAGACCCAGTCCCATTCACCTCCCCGAGCACCCGTCCCTCTGTTCAGAATCAAAAACATTCACAAGATGCCAGCTTTGTCCTACTGTACTAGCAATATCCTGATTAAGCTATAAATTTACTGCTAAAAACCCATTGTCATGCTCAAGTTCTGCAGGGTGAACACTATCACACTACAAGGTAGCAGAAGGTGATTAAATATTGGAGCCAAATCAGTTACAGATTTATTCCATAAACTTCTCACGATTTCATTGTATTTTTTCCTCCTTTGATGAATGGATTTTCCCGAGTTTGACAGATTTATTTTTTGTGGCAGGCATTTTTTCTCTTGCCACGCTTTATGCCAGTTTTCCATTAAAATTTAAGGAACAAGATGAGGTGAGAAGTAGGTTTGTTTGTATCTGCAATTTGATTTAGCTGTATGCAGTTCATATTTGAGAACTTTTTTTTTTTTTTTTAATGACACAGGGTCTGTGTTTCCAAAGCCTTTGTATCACTGTTTGGAAATACTGATGCTTTTAGGAAAGGGAAGAAATCTGAGGGAAATGATAGGCTCTGCAAATGGCATTAAAAAAAATTAAATTTTTTAAAAAGCCTGTTTTAAGCATCACCTTTAAATTGGAGATTTTCTAAAAGATTGTGGAATATTTACATATAGTTAAAAAGGATTTTTGTAAAGACCTGTGGAATATTTATGCATTACCAAGAGGAATTTCACTCCATGTATGAAGGCAGGCTTTAGGTTTCCTCAGATTTCTTTGGAGATTTCCAAACCTATAAATGCTGTAAATATCATCAGTCATTGCTCTGTCTGAATTCTGTTAAACTGGCACTTTTTTTTTTTTTTTTTTGAGGGTATGATCCATGGTTTATTTTGCTTGAACCATATTTGATATTTAAGGAAATTAAACAAATCTCACATATAGTCTCCCAAAATAATACATGGTGTCCATTAACACATGTTAAAATTAATGAAAGCTCGGTGGTGAACGTATAAATAGCACAGCTGCCAGCCCATTTTGTGAAATTACAGTTGAGCTCTCTTTGTTGTAAAATGTTCAGAGTGGATTCACAGAAATAATATTTGTTTCTATTTGCAATGCTCTTTTATTGTTACTGCTTTATGGGCTCTTTGGTTACACGGTGGCTGGCTCTGCATCGCGGTGCTCCATCCATGTCCCATAGTGCTATGATGCCTGCAAGTTTCTTGGTGTTTCCACTCCCAGCCCTATCAGCAAACAGCAGGCACTGTGTCTGCTCACTTGCACAGCGGTGTCTTGGCATAATTGCATGGTGCTGAGCAGGGGGACTTGCAGTGGGCAGTCCTCACCAGCAAGCATAGACACTGAGTGACGTATTAAGTCAAGGAAAAAAATTAATGAATCTGACACTTTTGAATGTCCCAAATTCCAGTTCCTCTTCCATTCCCACCTCCAGCCATGTCTGTGGGGCTGGCCATAATTATTTGGCATAGCACCATGGTTCTCCAGTGGCCATGCTGGCTTATGCTGGGCTTTACTAGCACATATTGCAACAGAATCTGGCCCTCTGATTTTCTTTCACATTGTTGTTTAATAAAAAAGCATGGCACTGTTGACATGAGCTTAACATGCTGATTGATTCTCCAAAAATCACCATGACTTTACCTTACCCCAAATCTCCGCTCATGCTCTGGCTCCAAACAAAGGCAGCTTGAAGCAAGTCTGTGCTCATATAAGTGCTGCATGCATGATGCTGAAGATGTGAACTTCTCTCATCACCAGTGGCCGCAGGCTTCAGCCCCAGGAGCTCCCCACATCTCCTGGGGAAGACTTGCGGGTGCCTGCATCCCTTACTGCTGCTCTCCTCAACCCCCCAAGAAGCCTCCCCCTTTCTCATGGGGGCAGTGAGCATCCATTGCTTGCAGACAGGCTTGCTCGCAGTAGAGAGGCAGTGGGGGGGACCTAAGGCCAAAGTTTTTATTGAATATCCAGATAAAATCTTGAACTGAAGCCTCCTTCACATTAGGAAGCTGCTACAGAGATTAAAACATTAAACGTGATCTCACATAAGGTCAGAAAATTAAATCCCCACCTCCCCCAAAAAAGTACACTGCCAACAAGTAGACGGAAGCAATGTGAGAGCTTTCTACAGAAAATATCAACGGACTTCAAGCAAGCATATGCACCCCCTGCAAAGGCTGTGGTCATCAAAAAACCTTTTCCTTACCACCAGCCCCCACCCCCATTAAGCCTGGAGATTTTTTTTCCATCAGGCCTTACCAGAAAGCATCAAAAGCTGGTTCCAAACTCCACTGACATCACAGGGAGGCTTTCCAAAGGCTAATGGGCTTTGGGATCAGACTGCTGGGTTTTATTCCAAACTTTGACAACAGTGAGCTTAAATCAGCCCGCGTGCATGCGCGCTCTACAAGATTTTCCTACATTACGTTCGCTTGGAACAAAATCCGCGTGCCCCCCCCCCCCCCCCCCCCCCCCATGTGGTGGGCCTGAAGCGAAGCCCATCAATCACTTGGAATGGGGTGCAGGAAGAGGCAGGACAATGAGCAGGAGTGGAGATCACCTTACAGGAACCCTTATCAGTGCTCCCAAGGCAGCTGCTGAAGCAGGGGTGCTAGTGGATTTGCTTCCCAGCCCACAGCGTGGCACAGAGATGATGGCAAAGGAGAGCCAAGAGGTGTACAAGGGATGGACTGGAGGAAAACCCATGGAAAAAAAGACCCCACAGGGTCTCTGCTCTGCTCAGCAGCTTTGCCAGGATTCATGAAAGAGGCTGTGCAAGAAGGGAGGACCTGAATATTTCTGTGCCTTCCTTTTGGTGGTATTCATCCATCCAGTGTTAGACATTAATCTCTGCTTAATTGACCAGAAGGCCACAGATCTGTGGTACGTGAATATGATCCTAATTAGCTCACGTCAGGTTACACATTGATTTTCTGCCTGTTGCCTTTTGGAGCTGTGGAGCAGCTTGTTTTTGAGGAGAACATAAAAGAGAGAGGGGCAGGGGGGGTGTTAGTTACAGCTATAAATTTTACAGTTCACTGGAAACCACATTAAATGGCAACATCAGTTTATAGATCAACTCTGCAACTGCTTGGTCGTTAAAGTGGTGGTGGTAGATTATTGTGTTGTAGCCTTGTAAAATATGGGCACCGTATTTGCTGGGACAGAACTTAAAAAGAACAATAAAAGTCTGCAGCGTCTTTGATTTCTCATTTCGCTTGTGCTACAACCGGCAATACGATACGATCTCTGTGCGTTTTTCTGGGGTGTGAGCATTTGCGAGGCTTTTCTCTTACGCTCCAGAGGGCAAACCTGATGGGCTTTTCTGCTTCGAGGAGTCCTCCGGATAGGTTATACTCCCTCTGTGTCTCTCCTGGCCTGGCCCAGACAGGCAGGATGAGGCCAGGCCACCCCTAAGCTGCAGAGGACGTCGAGGGGCAGCAATCAGCAGTGCCACAGAAGCAGCGAGCATGGAGCAGGAGCAGGAACACTCGTCAGGAGCCTCTGCAAGCCTGCCAGGCACCAGGACGAGACTCAAGTGCAAAAATAAAACTTGGAAACAACAGAAAGTGGAATCTCTTCCCAGACAGTGCCTAATCTTTGCCTGTCTTCTGAAAACATAGACATTTGTTTTGGACTATGAAGAGCTTCTCTCGAAGGCTTGGCCACTGCTAGAAGCACTGAGCTCGCTGGAAAATTCCAGCCACAATATGCTGCCCGATGACCAATAAATTTTTTCATTGATTTTTTTCCTTCCTTATCGGAAAGAAAGAGTGGATTGTGGGACTGGTGTGCTGTTTGCTGGAGGAATTAGGGTTAATAACCGTGCTTTAGGCAGCATGTGTCACTAAGTCTCTTCCCACTGAGGAACAATAAGTGCTGCCTCACCACAGGGCTGGCTGATCACAAAGCTTTTCTTAAAAAAAAAAAAAAAGATATTTCTAGCTCTAAAATGTAACGTCGAGTGAAATTAATTAGCTTTACTGCACAGTAGACAAATGGGAATTGTTTCAGAAACATGGTAATGAGGATTGGGAAATTAATTCTGTGGAATTAAATGTTTTAAAAATGCTACTGCTCACCACGCTTTACAGAAGAGCTTTGGCTGCCGCTGCAGGGGCTTGGTGGGGGATAACCCTGAGATGAGGAGGAGCCCACGGCTGTCATGAGCCGCTGTGGTGGGTCCAGGTGCAGATGGGGAAGCAGACCCGGCCCCTCGCGTTTGTTGGGATGCAGGCTCTGAGCTGGATGGCCGCAAGGCTGCTGGGTGCCTTCCTTCTCCACAAAGGGCAGTCTGCTGCAGCCTGTTGGGCCGTTTCTGCAGGACTCACACGGCCATGGGACTGAGAGCCAGAAGAGCAGCAGAGAGCTGTCGCGGATGTGTGAAGGACCTCTTGTCCCTTTCCTGAGAACGGCAAGAGCTTTTATGGCCTGAGTTTCGAGAAGTGCTATAGTCTTGTGAATGCTAAATCCAGTTGAAAAGTAGCATAAAAACAATTTGGCAAAAGTAATCAAACACGTAGTGTTCCTGCTAAGTGTGTTTGGTTGCTTCCTAGTGGAGAGGATTGTGAAGGCTGTTGTAACTCAGCCTGAGTAGCTCAGCCTGCTGCAAGGTTGCAATTTCCTTAAGAATTTCCTTAAGAAAGGAAAAAAATAAAAAATAAAAAAAAAAGGAAAGAAGATGCTGTTCGTCTAACATCTAAGGGCAATGCCTCTCTGCTTGAGATGTGCGTACTGACAGGTTAGAAGATCTGACTGCTCTGCAGTGAAGAACAGAGATGTTTTCATGGTGTTTTGTTCTGTAGGTTGTTTATGGTTATTATTATCGTTGTTGTTGTAGGTTGTTTATTATTACTGTTGTTGTTGTTGCTATTATTATTATTATAGCTATTATAGTTATTATTATGGTTATTATGGGGGAGCTTTGGTTGGTTAAGGGGATCATAAGACCCCATGTCCCACCAGGCTGCACCCCTCTTGCGGCACTCTGACACGCAGAAGTGCTCTAACTAGGCCGCAGATCGTCCGTGCTGACGCAGGAGCAACTGCTGGTTTTTGTAGGATGTCATGGGCACATCGCAGTCCTGGGGAACCTCGTGGTGGGAAGGAGTGTGGTGTGTCACCAGTGCTGTGATACTTTGGCAGGGGACCACTGGGGACCTCCTGTCAGGGGACGAAGATGAAAGATCTGGCAGAGGCTTATCTCAGCCGCGCAAGTGGCACAGGCCAAGGCTTACTATGCTGTCCTGCTGCACGGAAACTCATTCATGAATCGCCCTTTGGAGACAAGAAGCTCAGCTTCTCTTCAATGACAAATGCTTATAAGTGCCCGTATAGTTCAATCTTGTCATTATTTGGGTGTTGTTCTGTTTACTGCCCCCTTTTTAAAAATAAAGGCCTTGTCAGGAAAACGTTGTAACACGCCCCTAGAAAGACATTATTTTCAGTGTAAAATTTCCTATGTTCCCAACCAAAATCATGAATCAGAGATAAAATCTGACATGTTCTCACCAGTTGTTTCTCTGGCAAAAGGAAAAGAGGGGTCATTCAGTTCTGGGCCTGACGTACAGGATGCCACTCAAGCCGTCATCCCTGATAACTTCAACTTGAACTTGTTCCCTCATGTAAATGGGGTTGATTTATAACCTTGCAATAGAGACCTAAAGCTTTGTGTGATGTTCTGTGTGATGCTAAGCTGCCCTGTTGTAATGGCATTAAATGCGCTGTTTTTTGTCTCCGAGGTGTTTAGCACTAGGGACCAACCTGTTAAGGTCTAAGGGACCCTCCTTGTGCACAGAGCACATTGCAGGCATGGCATCCCTGTGACAGAGGGAGTTCAGTGGCTCTGGGGAGAGATTTGTAGTCAGTCCTGGTCTCTAGTATTGCAAAAATCCTTCCAAATCCCAAAAGAAAACTGCAAATTCAATTTTCCTTTCCCACTAAAGTCATCATAAAGAAATGTTTTTTAAAAACAAAGCAGCACAAAACAGAACAAAACAAAACAAAACAATAACCCTATGCTAAATACCACAATTGCTGCTAAAGTCCAAGGAAGAGCTGTCCAAACCCCAGTTTCTTGGGATTTTTGTGTAGTTCCTCTGACAGATTCAGCTATAGTTAGTCTATTTATATGTCCTTGCAGCTTAGTGATAAAATGTAAGCTTGCAGCCACCAGCAGCAGAATCTCTTGCAACGCAGAGAGTAGAAATTAGCATGGATAATCCAAACCACATTTCCAAACTGAATGGCTGGTTGTGAGCCCGTCCTGGATCTGGACTACAGTTGCAAGGCTGGGCCATCCATCACTGAAACCAGGTTGTTCGGTCCACCAACAGGTATACCGTGATAAATCACAATGACCTCTCTCCTCCACACCGACACTGCCATGGCAGAGGTGATATTATAGGCAACCATCGTCCAGCAGAGTCCTGGGTGAAGGAGAAGTAGAATTTCCTCCAGACCTGCAGCCCACACCTCACGGCATGGAGGAGGATCAGCCACGTCTGCCAGCTCATCGGTGTTTCAGCAGTACAGGACTGCAGGATTTCAAAGGCTGAGGCCGTCTATAAATGCCAGCTCTGGGAGTGCTCTGACAATGCCTTTTGTATTAGTCAGAGAACAAATGCATTATTCTCACAAGCCACTCTGATTTCTGTTTGTTTGTTTGTTTTTAATTTCATATATTACGTATAATTTCACGTTACACAACTGACAAACAAAGCTCTTTCAACCTTTATTTACAAAAGATGTATTTGGCTTGATTTGTGAGACTTCAGATGGCACAAGAGAAAATAGATGAGACAACTGGAAAAAGCAGAAATTAGCCTTCATTCTTGAGACGATCCCGGTGTCCAATTAACCATGTTTAAAGACTCAGGGCCATTTTGTGTCTGATGTTGCCATACAGAGACCATCCCATAACTCCATTTCAGAGGGGTAATGAACCACTTGTTTGAGGCAGGGCAAGACTGACTTTCAGGAATGGCAACATGAGCTGGACGGTGAATAGAAAGCTGTGAGTAATACTGAAAGTGGTGTCCCCATGGCCTGCTGCCTCCTCCAGCTGGGTGTGCCACGTGCCGATGCCTTCTGCTCCCGTAAAAATAATGGAGTGCAGAGAAACACCCACTGAAATGATGAGCACACCACCAAACTTCCTGCCTCGCACGTGTTTCTTGCCCATCTCAGCCCAGTGAATTCTGCTATAGCTGCTAAAGCTAAAGCCTGGATGTGTTTATAAGTCACACACAGATGCCTCGAGGCATCTGACGGGTTGCGTGCCTGCTGCTGCAGAGCCGAGAGCTTGGCGCTGACTTTTTGGGACCATACTTGGTGGTTGTTGGCAGAAGACACTGTCCAGCACTCCATCCCTACGCACCACTGCTGCATGTGTAGCTGCGATCCTGTCAGAGGTGTGCTCGGTTATTTTATACATTTACTTTATAGGGAAAATACGTTCTGAATTGTAAGGGTAAGGAGAAAAATAACCTGTACGTTCCTGGCTGCAGTTTTTATCTTAGCTCCTAACTTTGACTCCATTTTTTCCTCATCTTTCGTTTCCCCGTTCAAACAGGAATGCATACCAGGGTTATTTGGAATTGGTATGCGTGTCTTATATCAGAAAGATTAATTATTCAGAAATGTTCTGCTTACAATAATACTCCCTTACAGTGCTGTGGCTATATCAAGAAAGCTTAGAGCTGGCACACAGTAGAGTTATTTGCACTTTTGGGGCTATTTATAGCACCATAGCAATACAAAGGAGGCCCGTAACACCTATGTATTTATTATTCATCACATACACACTTATTATATAGGTATGCATGAGATAAAGAGAGAGATAGATTTGCACAGCACAATGCTTAAGCTGTGCCAAAGAAATAAAATTCCATCCCCGGAGAGTCTAACTGTGAAGGCAAATAGGGTCTAGCAATGAAATCACAGATTATGATCACATCTAAATGGTTTCTTTGAGTAAGGAGATGAGTTGGCGTATTTTCCATGGGAGGCTGCCTCTGATATGCATGACATTATAAATAAAGAGGCGTGAGCCAGATGCCAAGGATGTGGGCCAAAACTGATAAAAGTCAGTGGGAGTCCCCCAGTGTCAATAGGTTTCAGAGCAGGCTTGTGATGCCATGAGCTGCCTGAAAGGAGCTGCTGCAGCCTGGCACCCCACATCTCCCTTGGACACCGCTCTGGTCTCGTTGCCACAGGGTTCAGATGCCTCATTCATTGCCCTCGGCATCCTCCACCATCCCCACAAGGAATTATTCTCATTCCTGTGTGGCAGCGCAGGTGCTGCAGGACAGCTTCTCGAGACACCTCTGCCTGTGATGTGAAGGCAGCTGGATCAGCAGGAAGGGCCTGGAGGCTCCAGGAGGAACCCGTGTGCTAGATTAAAACTTTCTCTGCAGCACAGCTGGGAGGAAGCAGTGCAACAATTTCAAGACACCTGCATTTGTGTTGTAAGCCCTGATTGTACAACGTGAATATCTGAGGATCAGTCCTTCTCCAAAGTTTAAACCCAGAGCACGCCTAGCAGAGGCAAAAATACTTTTTGGCATTCACCAGGTGGCAGTTTGTGTTAACCGGATCCAGCATGAAATCTGCTTGCCTCCACCCAGTCGCTTCCCAGCAAGCTGGTGAGGTATTAGATAAAAAGCTCATTTCAGAAGTATATTAATTTTCATTAAGGATTTTCTAAGAAATTCCTTCCATCAGAAAGGTACACATGGGCTTTCTTTGTTGAAGAGTGCAGCTCAAACTGCCTTGTTACCCATGGGAATAGGTGGCGTCCCTTTCCTTACTCATCTGTGAGGTTTCCAGCCAAGAATGGGGACACAACTAGCCAAAGATGATGAGTCCACCCAACTAAAGTAATGTCATGTCATTGGAAAAAGTTCTGGAAATACTCTCATTGGTTGTGTATTCTCTAGAAGCAGTGTTGTGCTTTTTTTTTTTTCTTTTTTTTTTTTTCACAAAGGATGTTCCCACTAACAAAGATCCTGTGAACAGTTCTCTTCTGGTTCCACCTTTTCCCTTTCTGTCATGTTCCCCAGTCCCTAAAGCCTCCTGGAGCTAGGATGATGAGTAACAATATGTATTCACTTCTGGAAAAAAATTAAATACTTACGGCTACTGCAAGAAGATTTCTGCTACCTCCAGCATTCTGGGGGAATTTCTGAGGAGATCCCATCAGCCTTAAAGCTGTGCTGGTCTGGCTTTCCTCTAGGCAGCAGAGTTCCTTGTACGTTTATGTAATTATGGGCATAGATTATACTCCATCCTTCTTGCGCCACATTTATTCTTTAAATTAAAACAACGTGTCATTGTTTTGTTGCCTTTTTCTTTTTCCTTTGCATTGCTCTACTCCAATATATTCGTAGGTAGATAATGTGTTCTCCTCAGATTGCATTTCAGTGTGTTGGAGGTAGCACAGTTTTATGTTTCTTTTCATAAGAAAGGCTGCTTATTGCCTGGTGGCTCTAGTTGACTTTTTTCTGATTTTCTTCTGGGATTTACCTGGTCTGGAAAGTGCACAGAAATACACACAGGACCCCCAATGATCCCATGAGGCCTTTGCAAAGGCTTCCCTGCCTCTTATGTCTGCGCAGTGCATCTTGTCAGGATCAGGTCCGCCTTTCTCATGATCGCGCTGGTGGAGTCGAGTCATCCTGCGATTAATCAGCACAGTTGGGTCTTTCCTCTCTTGCCATTTCCCTCTGGTGACCGTACCTTACCAGACTGCTGTGGTGCCCTGAGCAACGCAGCTCTCATTCGGGCTCCGCTCCGGGCGTTCCCAAACCTCTGGGATCCTGGCATGGCCCCTCAGCTGCTCCACAGCCGCAGAGCAGGAAAACGAGGGCTCCCCAGGACCAGCATAAACCCAGGGGCTCTTCCCACATTTCCCAAAGCTCCCTGAAGCAGATGCAGTTCTGGAAAACAGTTGAGTCCGACGAATCTCCGGTTTTCAACAAAAAGCCATTTGGTCAGAGCATGATCATCCAGCTGTACTCAGGACACAGCTTGCTGCTTTTATGGATGCACATATATCTTTTAGGACTCGAAATCAGCGTTGTTTTTGTCTTCATGTGTAATGTTTGACATATGATGTAAATTTACTTTTACAACATACAGACATAAAAGCTACTGTGACTTGGACTTAGAATTTATTGATTGTAGAAAACCGACTACCAGGTTTGTCGATTAACATTTTGTTAAACAACGGGAAAGAAAGAATCAAAATATGCGAGGGCAAATTTTGCACTCCATAAAAGTTATTCGGTCTTTTAAAATTTCACTGCTGTAACTGAGCAATGAGGTTTAACACGGCTCTCCCTTGTAATTCTTAAGATGTCCTCAGTAGCCATCTACTTATCCATAGGATCAGTTCAATTACTAACATTTCTAAATAAACTCCTACATGCCCAAGTGGTAAGTTATGAATTTAACAATGATAAAGCAAGAATTGCCTTTTCTCTAGTACAAAAAATCCTGTGGACTTTTTTGCAAAAGCGTAGAATGCAATGGCAAACTCTAAAGCCAATGGAAGGACATCTGGATAGGGAGCTAAGCCTGTGGTCGGATGCATTTGTGTTCCCACAAACTGCTTCTTTGCTTTGCTTTACACCCACACCTTGTGCAATTAATGGCAACCTTTTTGTTAGAAGCAGGAAGAGGGGACACAGAACCCCTCTGCTCTTTGTCCTTTTCTGTTGTTGCTGCTCGTCTTTGGCTCATACCTATTGATTCTTTCTAGCAAAACTTTCAAACTGTCCTTTACACATTAAAGAAGTATTTAACAGACAGAACCTGGCCCCTAGCTGTTGTCATGGTCAGGTTCACAGAGAATTTTCTAGCCTGACTTTATAATTCAAACCATTTTCATACTGCAAACACATAAATAAGGAAGCTGGAGGTATTGAGCAAGCCACGCATGCAGCTGAGTGAATGTGTTTTGCTTAAAAGTATCATTAAAGCAATTTCCCATAATGTCTGGCAGGGAGTAAGTTTCTTTTAATGATTTTATTAAAAAGTGAATTAAAGGCCAAAGGTTGCTTTCCTACAGCCCTTAATTTCCTGTTGGAGTGCCAAATGCTGTGTGCAGAAATTGCTTGGAGCAGGAGACAAGGAGCTCTCCCGCAGGATCGGCCCCCGGCAAGGCTGTCGGAGCTTCGGCTCGGCCACCGCACTCATGTGCAAGTCTGCTCTCACGGTGAAATTTAGCATCAGCCAACACAACGGCAAAAGCAGGTAGCTATCGATGGCAGATACAAGCCTGTGGAAGTGGGGGAATGTGGTACAGACTCAAAACAAGGCCTAAGTTTTCTGTTTAATATCAGGGACTTGATTTTCCTCTCCCCGACGTTAATTTGTAAGTGCAGGGAGGGCAGCACAGAGGACAAGCGGGTCCTGAAGGTGAATTTGCCTTTGACATAACTGGGATGGTGACATGCGTTTGCATTTTTGTTGCATCTTTATGCAGCCTGGATGTTGCCAATGCTTTATTTACGATTTGCAGTTTGGTAAGCATGTGCAAGTGCTTTGAGGTGAAGAGCTCCTGGTGGGCCAGTCCCTACGGAGAAGCAGGGCCACTCGCAAAGAAGCAACCAGACTAATGCAGGAAGAGTAAACCAGTAACAGAACCACAGAATCACGGGATGTTAGGGATTGGAAGGGACCTTGAAAGATCATTTAGTCCAACAGGCTACAGTCCCTTCCTCCATGGGTCTACCCATCTCCCAACGCTCCTGGGAGAGAGCATACAGCATTGACAACACAGATAATGGGTGCTAAAGGTCAGAGGCTCAGAGCTGGAGCTGAGAGTTGCTTTGTGTGGCATCCCTGTATTTGGAAAGCCCAACAGAAATTCCCTCTTGGTGTGCAGGAGACCTCTGTGAGATGCAGCTTGCACCTTTGCAGCCTGGCCAGCTATTGGCAGTGAGCAGCATGTCGGTAAAACTCCAGTCTTTAAAATTCTTTAATAAAAGAGCCATAATTTACCCCACTGCAAGAGCTATAAACTGTAATTTAATAATGTGTTTGTAAGGGGATGGCTTTTTAAAATATATATATATATATATAAAGTTTTATTATTATTAAAGAAATATAGTATATAAAAATTTCTAATTGCTGGGGAAGCAACATGATTATGATTTTCAGATATTTGGTATAGGTAAATCGTTCTAAGGAAGGGATCTGAGTTTTTATGGTGAACTCTTGCACTACAGGTCTCTCATTAAGTTTTCTGGGAATACCGTTCACAATCTTTACTGTGCATGCAAATCACATTGAGCATGGGAGCTTTTATCCTACTCTTATGGTGGATTCACAAAGGTAGATGGTATTTCTTTGCACGTAATATAAGCATCTTTCAAGTAAAAGGAGTCTATTTCCCCCAGGACAAATCTTCATGCTTTGGGATCTTGGGCATCTCAGTTCAATTCCCATAAACTGACCCCAAAACATCAGTTTTATGGTTAGTGCCTGGAATGGCCCAAACTCTCAAAAAATCTCAGGCCCAAAACAGGCGTAGCTAGACAAAAACATGCAATTTCTGCTCAGTCTTGCTGCAGTCATCTGCTCTGACACAAAATAGGATTAAGAATCATATAACTGCTTCCAGCTAATAGGTTTAGGCTGTGGTTCCAGGATTATTAAGACCAGATCTGTGCACTACCAGCTCGCCCAGGACTATAAATCTAATGTGGATCAGGCATGGACACATGATTGTGTTTTGTCAAATTAGCCGAGGGACATGATATGGAATTTATACCAGCTTTATACTTCTGTGCTTGCTGCACCCCTGCTGTGGAAAGGCAGAAGATAAAGATAGCTGGTCCAACATGGAGTTAAGACAATACAGATCTGGCAAAAAAAAAAATGCTGTTATAAGGGTATTTTAATTTTTTTTGTTTGTTTGTTTGTTTTTTGTTTTTTTTTTTACAAATGTGAACCCATTAATTAGAGCTTGCCTATGCTCTAGCAGCATGATGCTCATCTGGCACATGGCACTGGTGGTATGACACCACAAATCTTCCAGTTGGGTGCAAACCACAGCCTTAATAAGAATTAGCACTTATGCGCCTGTCACGTAACTACCCCTTGAAAACTGGAATCTTTTTCTAGGGCATCATTTCCTTATCACATGTTAGGGGATCAAGAGGATTTTGCTGCTTAGTTGTACGCCTGTGACAGGTCTTTTATCTTGAAAAAACAGCATATTACAGAGGTCTCTCGTGCGTGTTTGCTACAAAGTAGAGAACGCTCAATTTTCAATGCTTAGCTTTAAAAGCCTAAAAGGAGATCACATTTCCTCATTACTCTGGAGATATATTAAATATCAATCCTCAGTGTCATTGCAGGGTTGGGACTGGAATCTTACCTGGCCAACAAGTGGAAGCAACGGGTAGGGCAGTGTGAAGGAAATAGCATTGGGAAATGGCTGTGGGATCTGTGTTCTTGGCTGGAAGATCACACATGGTAGCACATCACAAGCATATAAGTCTCTTTTTCTGTTCTACGTGACTTTTTGTGATGGGATGTGGTCTCTGGTGTGACTGCCAGGATATGGACAGGCCATTAGGCTGGGGAGGCAGGGGTGACCGCGCAGCCACTGTCACTGAGCAGAGGCAGGAGCACAGCCAGTGCAATGTCCATGGGCAGTGGGGAAAGGAGTGAAAGAGTCACAGCTCTTCAGTTTCTGGGTAAATCCCTACTGAAAAGATTATTTTATCTTTGGTGTTGGATAAAGAAAATAAGAGATCAGAGTGATGTGATTTGGGGAGGAGCAGCCACTTCTCAAATAAATGAATGGGATTTTTCTAAAGTAGGGAGCCCCACTCTACAAAACACATTTGTTTTTGCCAAGCCTTTTCAGGAAGACACAAAGCAGGTGAAGATTTGCTCCAGGGAGGCCACTTCAATGTGCTTGAGTTCTTCCATCATTCCCAAGCAATACTACAGATGAGCTTTTCACATTGACATGACAAATCACAGCCCCCCGAGTTGCTGCTTCTATGCTCAAATCTCTCCTTTCACCTACAGGAAAGCCCTCGGTCCTAAGGACTTCTACACTGTCATACATGAAATACATCAGCAGCATGTCTGCTTTGGATATCTGTCTGTGTTAGAAATCAGGAAAAGGTGAAATCCGGAGGGTCCTAGGTGCTGTGTAAGGCCTGGAGGACAGGATTGACACTGGAGTGTAACTGCAGTCAGGCTTTGACCCTTGGAAACGCACAGCTAAATTCTACCCTCATTTTCCCTCTTCCCAATCCTCCCCGGTTCCCTACATGGCTGTTCTGTATTATGATCCCTTTAAATAAGCAGCCTGTCATTAGCTTTTATCCCAGTGCTTGCTCAGCCGGACTAAAGTCTAGGTCTCTTTGTTTTTAAGACTTGCATGGTGTGTAAGTGCCAGATGTTTCCCATCTCTTGGCTCTTGGTGAAATAAACACGAACTGCCATAACCTTCACCTTTCAACTCTTACATTACCTATTCCTAAAGTACAAAAAATGGATGTGTGTTTATGCTGCTAGGCTTTGAACTACCTTCCAGGTTTATGTCAAAAGTCCTATTCTCTAGGCAAAGATAACATATGAGAACGAACCTTGGTGCTGCTACAAAATTCACCTTCTGTACTAATGAAGTGGTAGTCTTCATGGAGGAAAGTAATCTGGGGGGATTAGAGGCCGTGTAAAGCTGATCTGACTGTCAGGGCACAAATTGAGTTGCTCAGCTCCAGATTTGGCACTCCTGGAAAAGGGGAGTCTCTCCATGGTGGCAGCCCAGTTATTTTATCTGTAAGTACTGTAAACAGGCAGAGAGTCCCGAGGGATTTATCTTATGTGTCATGGCTTGTTGCACAGGCTATGGAGTTAGTCCCTTTAATGTATTGCAGTTATC
Organism: Anser anser; assembly: GCF_964211835.1. Taxonomy (NCBI): domain Eukaryota; kingdom Metazoa; phylum Chordata; class Aves; order Anseriformes; family Anatidae; genus Anser; species Anser anser. The sequence goes on from NC_139728.1 coordinate 27,563,109, forward strand.
TTTACAACTTTCCCCCTCCCCAGCAGAACCAAAGCTGACTAGGAGGGGTTAATAAAAGGATTTTTGTTACTAATAACAGCTCATCTACATTCATCCTGAAGTTATTTTTCTCCCTCCCCCCCCTTCTCATTTTGTAAAATCTCCCTTGAAGGCACTTGGGTGACTTGGCTCCTGGGGAGGCACAGGGGTATTTAGGATTTCGTGCTCACGTGTCCTAAGGGAGAAGGGGGAATGCATTGCCCAGAGAGGCTGGGGCCAGCTGCCTGATGACACACGCTCAGAGCTGCCCAGGAAGGAGCCGTCCGGGCTTAGGTGTCTCATGGAGAAGTCACACAGCGGCTCTTCCTTTTTAACTCGATTCAGGAGCATTGAGCAATTGCAATTAAATGAGAAACAAATGGTGTAATTAAGATTGCAAAAGCATTTCAACTAGAATTCAGAGTGAATTATGCAAATAGGATTTTAATTTGCGTTAATTCATGTCTTCCCAGAAATAAATGACATTTTCCTTTGGGGATGGCATTTTTTTGTTATGGTCTCAGCTGAAAGGTGAATTAACAAGCACGGAGCAATGAAATACTTCAGCCACTACTCACACATGCATGCAGAAAAGAATGAGTTTTCCTCGATGTAAATAGACTAGCAGCTATGTTTTTTCCCCATCTCAAGCTCAAAACCAGCTTCCCTGGAGATCAGGGATGTCCTTGCAGAGGGTAATCATCACTGAACTTTCTTTTGCATTCTGAATCATCAGGATATTCTCCTTGTTTTGTTTCAGTCCCCAAGCCAAGTATTTGGAGACCATCTATTTAAAAGAGTGCCAGTTTTAGTGTGGCTGTTCTATCCATGGAGATAAGACAGAAATTGTATGAAACCAGAGCCTGAAGGATGGCTGTCTCCAGGCACTGGTGTGTCTCCGCAGAGCTGCAGAGGGCCTGGCCTCTTTTATGACCTCTCGGTGCATATTTCCTTAACTAAGTTGACTCAGGATGCTGGGGTCACTGAAACATGAGTTATTTCAAAGGCTGCACTGAAGTGTACATGGCATGATCTTCTGTAAATTCATACTAAACCACAGCCCTCGGATCAAGAAGCAGTTACTGTTATTTCTGGGTGGGAACGAGAAAACTGCACATTCTGTACATATTCTGCTCCTCATTGTGTATGCTCAGACCATTTATCCATTTAAGCACTTATTGCAGGTAGGTTGGAGTAAACTCAGAAGTGTCAGCCATGGCACATACCCAGGTTCCCTGCTGAATGACAGCTTCCATCATTTCCTTATCCCTCATCGGTGTCTGGTGCCTCTATGTCTAACCTCCCATCTAAAAACCTATATGTGGGTTTAGGAACAACTTTTTCTGTAAGTTAACCTTGAGCAAATCACAGTATGTTCTAGTGACGCTGTAAAAATGCAAGGAAAAAGTTAACACTGAATTATTCACCTAATGCCAAGCTGCTCATTGTCCGGCATGGATCTTATTAGAAGTCACTGTAATTTAGGATATGTATATGTGTTTCACGTATGTCATGTTATATTACATGAACATAAACATATGTTTAAGATATCTATATTGGACTGCAAGAATTTGTCTGTATCCTTATATTCCAATGACCTCATTCCTGCTGGACAGTGTTTTATTTCACTTGAGGTCCCCACTGAACCTAAAGACTTATGTCCACTCAGTATTTCCAAATATTCTGCTAGGTAATTAGGTGCCTAACTACAGGGTGGTGGATTTCTTTTTTTTTTTTTTTTTATTTTTAGTTTAGATGATGCCTTAGATAGCTTAGAAGATAGATAGACAATGGAGAACCCACAACCTCTTTGGGCAACCTGGTCCAGTGTCCATCCATCCTCACTTTTTAAAAGTTTTTTTTTCTTTTTTTTTTCTGTATTTCAGCAAATGTAATTTGCTGTATTTCAGTTTATGCCCATTACCTCCAGGTTGTTAATGGAGTTGTTAAGCAGTATTGGATCCAGTATTAACCCCTGTAACACTCTCCAATGCTCATGCTGCCCCTGTTAGCTTCCTGGTTACACCATTTGTCCCACTACACCATCACTTAGCTAAAGCTCTTTGCCCAGGAAGTCAGCGATTACTTTGATAAGAAGCAAATAAGTCACAAAATCAGATATTCTAGTGAAATTAACAGTAATTTTGCTCAAATAAAATGGTATTTAAATTCCTTCTTGGCATCTTCCTTGTATATTGCAAGAGCAGAGCAAAATAAAACACATTCTGTTTATTCTTTTTTTTTTTCTTATTAGCTGAAGTCAGTAAATCTCAGAGTTATACATGTTACCTCAGTCAGGAATAAAACTATCACCTTTAACATTGGTTTCAGTAAAAACACAAACACTTCTGCAGTCAAAAGACAGAGTTTTATGGCTGTGGTTCTTTGAAACAACTAATAAATATTTGTTTGCCATTTCTCTCTGGAGCAACTGTCCACTCGCTAATTTACACATCACCAAGAGGCCATTTAACTCTTGCCTGTAGGTATTAAACCCTATCCATTACTATGTCGCTGAAAATACAAACGGTCTGGAGGTTAGGAAGTGCTTGGAAAGGAATGGGAGCAGCTCAGCCCATGGCAGGTCGTCCCAAAGGACAACTCAGCATCTCTTGAGAGCCTTATGGTTTCTGATTTGAGTTAATAGTGGTGTTTCTGCCCTAAGGATTGTGGGCAGTGCTGTGGGACACTCTTCCATAGCTATCACTGTCCAGTGGAGGTGTCTAATACTTGGCCTTCACATTTCTATATATTCTTCAGCTTTTCTTTGCCCCCACTTCTGCTGTCACACCCAGGCCAGCAGCAGTCACTCTCACTAACATCTGCCTTATCAACAATTGCACATATCCAAATTACCTCCCCAAACACTTCCAGATTTTAACTGTGTGAATCAAGAGTCTGAAGGCTCTTCTTCCAGCTTGTAAATCTCAGCCTGGGAATCAGGTGTCCTGCTCTTTCCTGGATTTATTTATAAATGTACATCTTAGGGTTTTATGTGTTTGTGTTCTTTGGAAACCTCATCTGTTTCCCTGGAGTTTTGTGCTTCATCAGTTCCTGTCCCTGGGTCCCTGGTTGATAACCTGACTTCTAAAAGCCTGTGAATTAGCTGCCTGTAGTTGTTTGTTTGTTTTCCTTCCTGTTAGGCCTGAGAAACCTGCTCTCCATGATGTTTGCTACTAAAAACATTAAGAGAAATGCTCTTGAGTAATTTACTTTTGTTGTAGCTAATTACAGTCCTCCCTTCTGAACCTCTTTATGTCGCCTCTCTCTGCTTATGCCCAGCCCTTGCAATGAGTATTTCTCTATAGATTTAGCAGCAGAGCAAGTGCAGTAAAGACAGAAATAACACATACTTTCCACACATGAGGGTGCACAGGAGGACACACATGTGGGTACCGTCCTCAGGCTGTCTTTGCACAGCTTTTGCAAGTGGTCCCAGGTCACCCCAAGCTGGCTGTCCCCATTTGGAAGATGCCAACAGTATTTAGGCAGTGTCAAGTGCCCAGGCCTTAGTGTAACTCTGGGACTTCACCAGATCTTCTGGAAGTGAATAGAAAATGCAAGGAAGCTGCAAGTATGAAATATCTGCATGACCTGTCCTATGGGCTGCTCTCACTGGTGTCTTAGACAGGTGGGGTACAAGGAGGAAAGCTCTCACCAGCTCCTTTCACACAGGGGTCACCTTGAAGCTTCTTCCAGCTTTACCAGCAACGTCCCCAGCAATGTCAATGGCAGCAGTCAGCGTGTGTGGTGGATCCCTGTGCCTGTAAACAAGTGTAAGGCCTCGAGCAGAGCTGTACATAAGCCTCATGCAATAATGCCCTGCCCTGACAAAGGCTTGTCCCAGCTCGCTCCTGCACTGCTGGACACCAGCCTTTTATTCCTGCATGGACATCGCAGAACGTTCATGTATGAGCACTGCAAAACACTTGAAAGGTGACGTTATTTATGGCTTCTCAGACTGGCTTCCTTCTGCTGCCGACTTATGAATATACCTATAAGCTCAAGAGCATGCATTTTTTTTCCAAAGGACAAAGCCTATTTGAGCATGTGAAGCCATCTCCCAAACACAAGCACTTCTCAAGCAAACCCACCAAGGCCCAACAACAGCCCACCAGCTCCAGATTCGGCCCGCGGCCCATCGCGTTTTGTCAAAAAACACCAACACAAAGTAAAATAAAGAAACATTCGTTATGATTTTTTTTTTTTTTTTAATAGCTCCCAACTACTGTAAACTGTGGAGGAATAGAGCTGCAAAGCCGGCCATTAAACTGTCTGCTCCTTCCTGTTTGAACAGGGCCTCTCCAGGGCTTTTGCTGCCTCAACCACCGTGGGTCAACCTCCAGGAAGGAAGACGTTTCTAAGGAAACCGCGGAGGCCTTCCACCAAGGTGGCTGCATGAAAGCGCTGAGCTGGTGAGAGTGACAAAAAGCAGTTCATTGGATAACGTAGAAAAAGGTAAAAAGTTATTGCACGCAGGCTGTTTTTATAATGAGGCCATTCAGGCAGAAAATCACTTTAAATAGGTAGTTTGTTTCCACATTGCAGAATTATTTTTGTCCTACTCTTTCAAGGGGGAGTTTATCTAGGCACGGCGATGTATAAATAATAAATAGCCCTGGGGGCGAGGCATTTTTACTTTTTTTCCCCCCCACCTTGTATCCTGTTGCAGTTGGTCTCAGGCTGCAAAATGAATTTTGTTTTCTAAAATAATATTATTTACTTTGAGTGCAGTCCTCTGCGAGAGGCCATGAATTCTCCTCTGCGGTTGCAATGTCCCCGACCAGACAGGAGCGTTTTGGCCCGGCATTTTTGTTAAATGGCTTTTCTGTGGGTTGCCATGCGGCTTGCTGGGAGGACGGGTAGAGGCCCATTAGCTCACAGACCTCCAAGAAAGCCGTGTGTGTGCATCCAGTGTTTGGACCAGGCACTCCTGTGGTAAAAATAGTCCAGGGATAACCCCATGGAGACCAGAGATGCAGGCTCACCATAAGGGTGGTAAGGTGAAAGCAGGAGGTGGCAGCTGACATGCTGTGAATACACCACTTTGAGACTCTCTGGACATAGACAACAGGTTCATTTTTTCTGTTTCCTGGGATGATGCACATCTCCGAGCATGTTTCTGACAGTAACTGCCTCCAGCAACACAAGCAGCAAGACCCAAAGGTCATGCCAGGCTCTGGTTCTCCTCCCATGGGGTCTTCTGGGATCCTCCAAGCTGGGACCCCATGGTGGCATTGGGAGGGTTGGAGTAAACCTGCCATCAACACCTGCTTGGAGGAGCCAGTTCAGGGCCTGACCCACCAGCCCAGCTCTCCTCATGCATGGAGGTGGTGCCTGGCAGCCCTGGGGAGATCCTGTGGCTGGCTTGACCCTAATGTGACAGGAGGGAGGCTGGAGTGGTGGTGCTCACCCTCTTCACCATTGCTCTTGCACAAGTTTTGAAGAGTAGTTTGGGCACATTACATTACTGATGGATTTACACCTAGCATGATCCCTGTCTTCGTCTTTTTTCTTTCTTTTTTTTTTTTTTTTTTTTTTTCTCCTACCACCCTCCAAGGATTTGCAGCCCTTCCCAGGGACTGGCAGCACTTTCTAGTCAACAAACTACATTTATTCTGCTCTGTAACCTCAAGAGGCTCGGTAGGCCTGCTGGGAGAAATGGCAACCTTAGCTTTGGGATACTGTCAACCACAAGAGCTCTTGGTTTGAATCTCAAGATAGCTCAGCTAGATGTGGCACTTGTTATTTTCTTGTGTTTGGGGTCTTGCTACTTCGCACTCCAATCCAGGAGGGGAGCCCTTGTTAAGTAGAGCAGAATTGGACTAAATAAACAGCAAATGTTTAGGAGCCTCAGGGCATGAAAAACTGAGATTCCCTTATCTAATTTAGTTGTAGCCTCAGGCTTTCCCTGAGTGCTTGATAGGAGAGAAACGGGTGTGGGGGACCTGCTTCTTTTCACCTCTTCCTTGGCTTGCCTCCTGTGCATCATCAAGGATGAATGATACTGAAAGAGGCAAGAAGAGAGTATTTGGGTATGGGAGACTCAGGGCTTGATGGTGAGTTCCCAGAACTATGAAATACACTGCAGGTGGGCTCAGGGGCATAACCAGGACCTGCAGTAGGGAAGGGGTTAGGTTCAATGAGCTCAGGTGAAGAGCCTTCATCATGTGCGCTAGAGGGGTGCAGTCATTATATCAGAAGTTTGGGCCCAGGAGAAATAAATAGGAATAGTTAAGGAAGGATCAGCCTGAAATGATCCAGACATGCAATAAAGTCCCAGGTTGCTGAAGGGGGAGGGAGTGAAATTCCTGCTCTCCTCAAAGCGAGTGAGTGATTAGCTCTAAAAGCCATGTGCCAACGCTCCTCCACGGCTGCCACTGCTCAAGATAAAATAACAGGTCATCTGTTGGAGCAGAGGTCCTTCCAGACTGAAGTCTAATTTCTGTGCTCCAGGGGCTTAAGTGCTGGTTCAAAGGTCACCAGGCAACACCAGTCGCCGAGCAAGGATGAAGCTCATTTTCAGTAAAAACAGAGCCCGCAGAGCAGGACCCCGCGCGCAGTCAATCACATGCGGTGCGTGTCTGCACAGTCTCAGCAGGGAAGGAGGTGGTTGGAGATCAATAGCGTAGACACGCGGTGCCAGAGCAGATGCTGGTTGTGTCACTGGCACAGAGATAGGGGCCTAACCTCACTCATGTAGCCAAAAAGCTTGAAGCGCAGACCTGCAGAGTAAACTTTAGGGGTTAAAGATAAGCCCAAGGGAAGACCCGTGGCTGTGTTCACTTGCACCAAAACTCTAGGACTTCATCCAGGAGACATAACTTCATAAATTGTGCCTTCAACCTGTCTGGTTGATGATCTTTATCCCAGCAAAAGATGCTTGCAAGTAAGTGAAGATTTCACTGAGATCTTCAAGCCGTGCCCTCCCCAAAACTAATACACACACACACACACACACCCCACAAAAACAACAACAACAACAACGAAACACCCACAACTTTTAAAAAACCAGAAATATTCCTGTCTGTTGTTTGAAAGGACCTTTCATTTCAGTTACTTGACTCTAGTTACTTTTTAGTGGAAGAGCAACAGTTAATAAGGTTAATAGGGTGAAAGAGAGTGGGGAAAGCAGCACCTGAAGCACTACAGATATCCATATCTTCCCTGGGTGCTTGGCATGGTGGTGCCCCTGTCCTTACTGTAAAGAGGGTCAGCTGAGTCTGGAGCTGGGCTGGCAGAGCTAAAGCAATGCAAGGGTTATCACCATGCTGGCCTAGAAAATTAATTTATTTTTTTTTCCCCAAATAGCATGGAAAAAGATGCAGATAAAGTAAAATGATAACCCTGAACCCCTTCATCCACTGAGTAAGGAAATAGTGAGAACCACCCAACAATTCAGTGTAGTACTTCTTTTAGAGGGCCAGATAAAATGCATAAAATATAAACTTTGGGAAAATAAACTAAATAAGATGCTCAGGAACTTAAGGCCTGTTTTGGACTAGATGCTAGTCCATGTGTCACCTGGGCCTTGAACTTCCACCTTGTCCTCTTCACTCTGTTCTTTGCTTTTATTCTGGCAAATCAAATATTTGCAGTCCTTGGCTGCCATTGGAAAAAAAAAAAAAACTTTGGAAAAACCTTTTCCAGAAATAACCCACAAAACCCAAGAACCAGCACCAACACGACTGTAACACAAAAGCTCCCAGGGGCCTGCTGAGGTGCTCTACAAAGCATTCAAGTCTTTAAAATGTTTGCTCCTGGTAGGCACTGAGCGGCTTTTTTCCATAACAAAATGATCGATTTCACAGCTTTCAGCCAAAAGAGTCAAACAATCAAGCAGCAGTTGTACCTTAACAATTGCTAATATCTTTCAGCACCTAATGAATCTATGCAAGAAGGGCAGGTAAAGGACAGAAACAGTCTGCAGTTAACTCCTGCCCTCCCCTTGCAAAGATTTTTATCCCCTGCCTCCCAGTCTATGTTTTTACTGAGTGGCAATTAATTAAAAAGATCAAGATAGAAGAAAGATGGAAACCTTATTACTGGTGTTATATTTCCATACTAGTTTTGCCCAGGGAAAAAGTTTCCCAGGAGATTAGCTAATAGTTAAGCTATTAAAGGCTTCTAAACTGAAAAGGTTATTTGCAAGGTCAGGCAACTTTACTAAGCTGGTAGTTTCAAAATTATCCTGGGTTCCTTTACTAATTCATCGATCAAAATGACACGTTTTAAATTACAGATGAAAATGGAACAGATTTAAGTTCCCGTCATGTAACCCCTGCATGAAAACTACACATTACAAGCTTCTAACTGTAGTAATTTTTAAGTGAGAATGAAACATTTGTTCTTATTATGAAGTGCTGATTTACTACAAATTCACAAAGAGCTGAACCAGCCTTCACGCTGAAAACACACAATCTGCCCAGCACCTCTCAGATGTTTTGAGCAGTTAATGCAGTATTATTTCCCCACTAGCTTTAGTTATCTTTCAGATTCCCTGTCTAAAGATAGGCATGCACTTCCATAAGATGGGAAGCAAATATATGGACAGATGTAAAGGAGGGGTCTTTCCATGGATTCGCCAACTTAAGCAGTAACAAAATTTCTTCATGGGAAGCCGAGAAATCTGCAGGACACAGTTGAAACCTGCCTACCCTACTCGGGTAGGTGTACAGGATTTCCAGCTAGATCAGTCATTCAGATTTGGATCTGCTTTGAACTTATATGTAATGCTAGGATTGTTATTTGTGGATAATTCCAGGCTGGGCACAATGGTTACTTTTGAAATGTCTTGCTTTGGGGAGGTGAGCATCTCCTCTGGGCAGGGGTGTGCAGAGGAACTTGTGCTCAGCCTTCTCCAGAAAGCAGGTCCTACAGAGTCTGGGTGGTCACCCAGAAACAGGTCATTATTTTGAAGTATAAAAAAAATTAAATAAAGAGAGAGAGAGAATCCTAAGCATCAAAACCAGTCCTAGCACATAGGATGGAGATGTCCTCACATTAAATAAACAGCTTCCAGCCTAGCAGGGAACAGCCGGGAGGCCCAGACTGGCAGACCTTGAGGCTTCTGCATCCTGTGCACAACCCTGGAAGCTCCCAAGTGCCGCATCGCCCCCAGAGCCGTGCTCCCATGGCCAGTTATGTGCTGTCAGAAATATGTGTGCCGTTTCACCGCCGGCTGCCTTGAACCGTCCAGTTTTGTGGGCAGCAGTGGCGGTGCTGCTTTTCTTTCCATCTGGCCCCTCTGCATCCTCCAGCAAAGGAGTCAGCACTTGCGGCCGCAGCTGTAGCAAAACCCATATGGCGAAGCTTGGATCATTTTCTTTCCCAGCCGAGGCATCTGGATCTGTGGCTTGTTCAGCTAATAGCCTTGCTGGCAGGGCTGCAAACAGCTCCGGAGCTAAATAGTCATGGGGAGGCTCGGGGAGGAGCTCACCTGTCCTACATGGCACTTTCCAGTCTTTCTTTTCAAAGGATGTGACTCATTGACATAAATTTCATAGCCATCCAGTGAAAAACGCTACTGGATAATAATGACCTCCTTTCAAAGTCTCTGCTATTGTATGTCCTACTACTTCAAGAATTGCTCCTGTCAAGATAATGTGTTTATAAGTTGTTTTTTTTTTTTTTCCATCGTGAATCAGTTGCAAAATATTCCGGCAGCAGGACATATGGAAATCATATGAGGTTTTACTGCGTTACACTTGAAAGTGATCACTTGGAGAGTGTGGGCAGGACACTGTTTAATGCCTGACTGCCCAGGCTTCACCAAGAGGTGATGCACAGGAGGAGGGGAACCCAAAGCTCCTTGGTCTTTCATCTTTGGGGGATCGCTCAGCCATTGTGGCTGGAAGTGTATTTGGTGCTGCTCAAAAATCTTCCACTGAACTTTTTTCCAGGGAGGACGTGGGGTTTGGTTACACGAACACCATCTGTGTTTTCAAAACGTTTGTTTTTTCTATCGGAAACCGAAACCCCCACCGGTGAACAGCCCAGTTTCTGGATCCAAAGCCTGACAAGAGGATTTGTAACACCAGCGAGCACAACGTCACCCATCACAGAGGTGTCTCCTGAGCTGGCACCTCCCTGCTGCCAGGGAGCTGAAAACGGGAGGTGAACGATGACATGAGGAGGAGACTTTACCACCTTTCTGCTTCCATGCGAATACTGTGACTGAAATCCCTTTCTCCTAGACAAACTCCACCCTCAGGAGCATTACGCTTTATAAGATGGGGTAACAGACCCCATAGCACCGCTGTTACAGACCTGCTGTAGGAGCTGACTGTGGCTCTGATCGTTGTTTGTGTGGTGACTCCTCTGCGGCGCACAAAGAGGCATTACCCCAGGCAAGCTCACGTTTGCTGTTTCAGTTTTTCCTTTGCTGTTCTGAAGGTGAACGAACTCTTGCACCCACGCAGAATTGAATGGGGAAAGAAAACGCCTCAACAGAGCTGATAGAAAAACAGTCCAGATCTCTGTGGGCAGAGGAGTAATCTGCTTTGCAGAAGGGCTGAGGCGGAGGGTGGAAGAAAGAGGGAGAACGAGAAGGAAGGATAGACATCTGCCATGCAGCTCCAGCACTTGCAGCAGAAGCAACGTGTTTGTTCAGACCAGAGCACATACTTGTTTACCCAAGCAATGCTGCTGTCACATGCCGCGCACCAAACAAAACTCTACATCAAAGTCTCTGAGCACTTGCTAAGCAGCAAGCATGGCCATTTGTCATGTAAGGTTACATATATGCTATTTCACAGTGGAATGCAGTATGTTGTGCTGGAACACAGTGGCAGACGCCTCCAAACATGCTGAATGATGGAGTGTTTTTGTGCTGGGGGAAAACATCGGTTAGCTATTACACTGTGACCATCAGGCTTGCTTTGTTTCTTATTTAGGTCTCTCTGCTGAAGCTGTGACATTACAACTTTTCTCACTTGCAATCTCTTTTTATTATTATTTATATATATATATATATTTTATCAGGATGCACTTCATACTGGCACCTTTCTTAATGTCATCTCTGTAGTTCACTGGCTCAGCCACTGGAACAAGAAATGGCCGAACAGATGCGTGTGTTCTGGTTGAAGATCATGAAGCCTGTAAATTGCAAGCTTTCTTTGGGAGACAGCATGTGGGTTATTATTAAACCAGAAAACATATGTGAATAATTGAGGAAAAGGATCCAGCATTTAGCTCAGAAAATGTGAAGTCAGCTTGCTGAGAATAATGTATCTCTGCATTTTGACCTGTTGCTGACAACAAATATATTTCACTATTACCTGGATAGCAATGATTTTTTTTTCCTCATCTAAATGAAAGCCAGTTGAGAGAAGCTGGCAACAGACAAATGATGCTCATTCCACCCCTGCTTTTACTTAATGGCTGATATCAAGATCCTCAGCATTCATTGGTGACATTAGTATTAAAAACATATTTCTTATCTGGCTCTTTTATTCCTACAAATCGAGCATGGAAATAAATCTGTGCTGATGGAGCAGTGAGCACGCAGCCGTGGGAAGGAGGAGGCTGGCCCCAGGATGGAGCCCACCACGCTCTGCACCTGCCTGGTGCTCACCAGGCATCCTCTTCACCCAAGGACCTGCAAAATCCTAACCCTCGAGGGGCCCAAATGCACTGGACCCCATGGAGGGGGTTCCAAACCCGAAGGATAAACCCCAAGGACCCTGTTCAAGAGGACATGGAGGGCCCCTTAGGTCGTTTCTCTCTGCTGCCGTTCTGGGAGCACCAGGGTGGTGGGCAGATGATGCTCAAGGGGATTTGCAATATATATATGTGGATATATCAATATATCCGTATGTCAGTAAGTGGACGCAAGAAATAGCTAAGGGCAAGGTAACCCCTGGTAAATTCTGTGCGATTGTTGTTCTGAACAGCATTTGGTGCATGTGTGATATATGACCGCAAGCACCATCCTACCCGGATCAGTTCTCTAGGATTAAAATTATACAATGAATTAAAATTTTGTATGAAAATCTGGTTAATTGATCTGGTGAGTGCTGGAAACCATTACTCCCCCCTTTTCCCTTTCATCCTCAGAAAGGCTTTTATTGGGGCAGATGAGTAAGTGTTTCACAGTCTTTTCCATTAAGGAGGAGGGATTTTTAACCACAAGTGTGGATGAGAAGAACTGAAATTTCCTTACCAGATTGGCTTAAGGTACTAAAAAATACCGTAATGGTTTTTAGTGTCATACAGGCAAGGTAGGACAACACAGTGAATCAGATGAAATTTAATGACAAGTGAAAATGTCAACATTGTTTACATTAACCAAACATGAGTTTGAGGTTATGTTTTTCCTCCAGTTTATCTGAATTTCTCTGTTTATTTTATTATGCGTCCTTGGGGCATGGACAAAGCTTTACCTGATTATCTGGAGCCAGCAAAGAAAGACATAACTTCAGGCTTCTTAAGATCTACAGATGAGAAACTTCAGAGTCCCGGCAGTGTGTGCAGAAACGATCAGGTAACGGCCGTGGGGGATTAGAGTATCTGGTGACCAGTTCTAACATTCACAAGAAAAAAAAAAAACAACCTCGTAATGACACCACCTAAGGACCAAATGGAAAAAGGCAGAGGGCTGGAAGGGGAAGGAAAGCACAGAGTGCCTCTACATGTGGTGCCATTTCAGAGATGGCCGGATCCTGTTGGTTTTCTCTTTGCAAAAGGCTTAGGTAAGGACATGCTGGGTTGTTTAGCTGCAGGGGGAGATGCCGTGCACCGGGAGATGAATCCCATCCCACTCTACTCAGTAGAGGTGAGGTGTCTCTGGGCGTCAAAAGCAAACGCTGAGATATTACAGCCTCTGCTCTGCAAGCTGCCTGGATTAGCAGGCAGTAGCATCTCCCTCCGCTTCCAGGATTACCCCAGAAAATAATGTGATATGGCATCTTCTATCACTGCCTTTTGCATTCAGCTCTACAAGGACAACATGGGACAAATTGATCATACGAGACTGATGAGGCCACTGGGTGAAGTTTGGGTGAAAACCGCATCCAGATTTAACACCAGCTTTGCCTTTGTACTCCAGCTGAAAGCACAACTGTATATTGCATGAGCATACTTAAAGCAGGAAGGTACTAACCACTTTGGAGCCAGGCTTTTTATGCAGTTTTTGTTTGTGATAGTTTTAATTTACTGCTGAAGTGAATCTGAGACTGATAATTTTTGTGATTTTTTACTGAGAAAAGACATTAAGCTACTTACTTTGGCTGCACTTCCTACCCTGCAGAAATTATTTATCCAAGCACAGCAGCAAAGTGGGTCAGGGGAGGGATTAAAAAAAAAAAAAAAAGAAACTGCCCACAAAAATCCTGAATCCCTTGCAAAAGTTGGATTAAGGCTCAAGATACTGGATAAAAACCACTTGCCACCTTCTCCATTTCAAAGGAAAGGTGTCAGCTCAGGCAGCGACACAAAAAGGCTGCAGAATTCGAGCTGCAAAATCCCACTCCCATGGTCTGCCAAGCTAGCCACAAAGCCAGCAACAGAGAGCAGGATTCATCTCTCAAAGCTGCTCAGCCATTACCTCAAAGGCATGTAAATCCCAAGGAGCGAGTCGCTTCCTTGACTCCATGAAAACAGAGCAGAGAAAGCACTTGGGAAATGTGGGTGAGCATCAGTGCCCACGAGGGAGAGGAGTGGAGAAGGGAAGAGAAAGCTTTTTTTCCTGTGTTTTCTACCACTCGAGTTGAGCTCAAGTTGCAAAAGACGAGCAACCTAGGACTGAAACACGAGAGGAGCATGAGGTCTACCCAACAGCTTCCAGTAGCTCAAGGCTGCAGCAGAACCTTGGGGCAGATTCGTGCTCGAGGAAAAGTCAGTGCGGTGCAGCTGGGAGGGCTGCAAGCCACCTCCACCTCCTGTGCAGGCAAAGGAGGCGACAGCATTGTGGGGGGAACCCCCTGACCAAGGAGGTGGGACAACCACGGTGGAATTTTCAAAACTGCTCTGAGCAGAAGGAAGCCTGATCTCAGTGAGGTTAGTCAGTTTTATTCCCGGTATCAGTAGGAGCATCATTACTGGTGGTAGAGGCAGGCAGGGTATGGATGGGGACAGCGTACGCCGGATGGGATGCATCCGGGCAGGCTGGATGTGCTGCCTGCAGGAACCCAGCCCTGCCAGGAAATCTGGCCTTGATTAAGCCAACAAAGCTTGTTCTTAGGAGTGACACTGTCAGCGGCCTCCGTGGGCTATGTGGGCCATCGCAGACAGCCCTGTACGCGCTGTCCTCCTCTCCTTAGGCTCCGGGAAATGTCTCCAAATGCCAAGCCCATGAGTGGAAAAGGAGGACTGGACCTTCAGCTGGGAATGCTGGTAACTCTGGGGCAAGGAGACCAGTATTTGCAAAATAAAATTCCAGAATGACTCCAGATTGCCCTGATGAAAGCCAGATTTGTTGCCTCACTTCCATGTAAGTCAGCTGTTAGGCTGCTCCTTTTCCTTAGGTGTTTCCATGGCTACTTAATGAAGCCCTCCCAGCCTTCCTCACTTGAGAAGGAGGAATTTGGATAAGTTTGAAGAGCCCTGGAGGGGTAGAGAGGGAATAGCCGAGTAAATCTGGCTTCCCCTCTGATCATCCATCCGCCTTTCCCGACACAATAGACATGCTTTTGGTTTCCACGAAGTGATTGGAACCAGAGGTGAGACCTGTGGGCAAACTGGAAAACATTGCTCGGCTCATCCCATGCAAGCTTTCCTCACTGAAACATTTCAAAACCAAGCCGTGTGGCACGGAGCTGCCTCAGATTGCTCGCAGATGTCAGGATGAAGCAAAGAAGTTCATATCCGGCTGCGAGGGAAAGGTCACTGAGGAGCACAGCTCGTGGCAGTCTCCACCGGTGCCTGCGTACCCATCAGACGTGACGAAAGGGACATTTGCCACGCAGGCAGCACATTTTGCAACTCCGACTTCTGTTAGGGTGAGGCTAGGTGTAAGTGTGTACTCAACCTCAGCCACCCTCTGCCTTCCCAAACATTTTTCAAGTCTTTTTTTTTCCCTGACATTTTCGAAGATCTTCAAGGTGGGTGATGTCTGAAGTGGCTGATTGTGCAAACGCGGCATGGCAGACGGTTCATGTGGGAACACGCGCAGCTGGAGGAGCCGTGGGGTTATATATTTTGCAGTGTTTGGACTGTTTGTGTGCGTAGCCTGAGTCAGCAGTCTGTGTTTTCTCCCAGGCAAGAAGAGATATTTCATGCAAGCTTCGCCATCCTGTTCTTGTTTCCTGTGTATAAGAAATGACCTGAAGGCGGAGAAGGAGACAATGCAGAAAACTGCGGTGCGTGAAGGGCACAAATAAGCCAGGAACATTTCAAAACAAAGCTTTTCATCATCTGACTTATTTAGCAGCAGAAGAGCTGGGGAAAAGGAGGGAGTTACTGGCCTGCTGTGGAGACACTGGGATCCAGCAGGGAAAGGCAGTTGTCACTTAGCCACAGCGAGGAAGAGGAAGCCAAATCTTCCTGCTGGAGCAGCGTGTGCACTGCTTTGGGGGTGGGTGATGCTTGGGAGCAGGGTGACCAGCTGGTGAGTGCCTCTGCTCGGCCCTGCAGGATTAGGCAAGCAAGTGGCTGCTTCTGTGCCCCAGGAAGGCAAGGAGGTCCCATCGCCACGGCTGATATGTGTCCTGGCTCATCCCCTGCACAAGGGTTTGTGGATTCGTTCCTGAAGCCTGTCCTGAAGACAGGGGTTCAGGAGTTTTGAAGACTACCGAGTGCCTATGCCTCTGCCAAAGCAGTATATCCACAGCACTGTGGGTGCCACCTGTCACCACCACTGTTCCTGATATCAAACTTAGTGCCCCTCCTCCTTCCACTGCATGCACGAATCCTTTAAAAATCCAGTTTTGAGGACATATGTATTCCATTTTTTTATAAACAAAATGACTTAAAAAACCTGTTCATGACATACATCTGTGAAGTACTTTCCATTCCTAGAAATTATTCTATAAAATTCAGCTCAGCTTTTGAGGGTCTGACTATCTAAAAGGCTAACACACAGCCTGACTTTGAGCCAGTCGAAGCTCAACACCTCAGAAAACTCAGCCTCGATTCCTCTGGGAAGCAGAAGCTGAACAGGCCACATGTGAGCTACCGGAGTCCTCCTCTGGAGGAGATGCAGAGCTGGTATCTGGATCACACATGGCCGGGACCATCCCGGTGGAGGCTTGCAGAGCTGTGTGTTGCACCCTGGTAGACTGGCCTGAATTTCAGCCAGGAATTCATGTTACCGGGGTCTGGAGCTAGCCTCTTCTGCTGGCAAAACTTCACCCCATCAGTGACTCCTTCAGTACTTTTACCCTTCTTCTTGTATGTGCCTGTTTCAAGAGTATTACAGATCAAGAACTCTTCCTCAGATGAATTGCTCCATGCCCAGAATTTGTCGCTGCTTTGGGTCAACAGAAAAAATGACGCCAAACATTCATCATCATTATCGTAATTATTACTGTGATTGCTGCTCTTTGCCAGCAGAAGTTTCTCACAAAGTAAATACCTAATAAACTACCAATAAATATAGTTTGCTTCCTCTTAAAAAAAAATAAAATAATTTCCAACAGGAAGAGCACGTATTTCTTGCTAGCTTGTCTGGTGTGGGCTCAGAGCCATGTCCACGGGAATAAGTGGCACACTTGTATGAGTACCAGCACCGGGCTCTGTATAACGTGAGTGAAAACAGCAAAAGGTAACCGGGAAATAGATGTCAGCAGTGCTTCTAATCATCATGGGCCTCCTTTGACGCATGTTTTTAATTACTTAAAAAAAAAAAAAAAAAAAGGAAAGAAGAGAAATAAAACCAGTTATGAATAATCTAATAAGCTTACCAACCACCTGTGAAACGTGGCTTCCCAGCTGCACAAAATCAGATGCAAGAATATAAAACAGAGCATTCTCCGAGGCAACACACATTCACATTAGATGCACGTCATGCCAAAGCTACAGAAGAAAAATGCATTAATGCCATTTCTGGCTCATGGTGCACATGCCACTCTGTAAAAGTATCTTGGAGGAGTGTTTATGTAAGGAACAGAGAATCTGCTTTAAAGTCAAAGGTGGAGGGGGGAAGATGGAAGAGGGGAACCTGCTCCTTGGCATCATTTCAAATGAAAAAACGACATCATCAACGAAATCCCACATAGCATTAATTTGAGGGATTGCAGTCCAGCAAGCAAAATTACTCAAGAATAATTAAGCGTGTTTCCTTGGTATAAAGATATTCAGGAGTAGGTGCTCAAGCAAAGTTTGAGGCGGCTTTATTCAAGAAGTAATTTGTTTTCCCACTAAGAAAAGAGGGTTATGTTCACTGCATTTTGGAGCCACTCAGCGAATGTCCTCACGATGCTATTTTTCATGGGAAAGAGCTGTTTCATGGAGGGAAAAAGGTAACATCCTGACATGGAGGGAAAAGAAGTGAACTGTATTTCCAAGGCCGTTTTGACATGTTTTCCTTCTGCACAGAACCAGACTTCAAATACAGCTTCTTAACCACGACAGCTAAGTGACCCACCCAGAGAACTCTTTTTCCACAAACAATATAACGTCGGGAGAAGGAGTCTGAGAGGAAAAGCAAACAGTCCTTAAAGCAACTACTTTATTTGGATAGTTCTGAACCACTGGCACTGGGGGCAGGTTTTAAGTCAGTGGGTGTGAGGAGAGGAAAGCTCATGGTTTTGATTTGAAGTAGCCACATCAAACCCTGTTTCAGTGAATGGAATGGCAGTATTTTGAAAAATATATCCTTCTTAAGGGGATGTTAGGGAAAACAATCCCAGGGTCTGATGAATGACAAAAGCCAACATGTTGGCTGAGGGGAAAAAAAAAAAAATGTGTCTGGAAGTGAGATAGTTGGGTAAATAAAAGGTGTACCTTCCCTGGCCGGAGCAATGTCCTCTCATCCTGTCCAGCTACCACCTATTAGCCAAGTACCCAAACCATTTATGATGCAGCAGTGATGGGTGAGACACAAGCCTGCACCTGAAGCAACAAAGATATCGGAAGTGTCTGCCAGGCAATTAGGGCATCTATTGCAGTGTCTTCTAGCCTTTGACTTCAGCTTTCCCATGCACTCCTGATAACCAGATTATAAACTTTGTGTTTTTTAAGGTGATGGAGTCTCGCTTCCCATGCTACCAGAACATTACACCTCTCCCAGATGGCTGCTCTGTGGCCCAAAGGAGACTTTACTATTATTATTATTCTTTGTGAACAACTTTGAACACGGGTGAAGAAAAGCAATGTGAGACTTCAGGCAGCTATTCTGCTTTTCTGGAGGCTTCTGGGAAAGCAGGGGAGGCATGCAAAGAGCAGCAAAGGACGAAGGATGGGTGATATCCCTATCAAAGTCCAAGAGTGGGGCAGGTGGCCACAGTGTGGCCGGAACAGCCAAGGGCCCACATGCCAGAGCTGTCTCCAACAGGCCATGAAGTTTCTGGCAGAGGCAGCCAGAAATCAGCAGTGCACTTCCACGAAGGTTTCTGAGGTCTGGAAATGTGTTTTCATTCTGGTGTGGAACAAGAACCAAACTTTTCAAACCCCAAAATGTTTTTTGTAGTTGTTGTTGTTATTGTTGCCATTGAAACATCTGTTTTCAGATTGAGAAGATCAGGGTTCTCATTTAGATCCTTCTCCACTTATAAATTGACCCCAGAAACTCTGAAAACTTTCCCATGGAAATATTATTAATGGGACTATTTCACTGTGAGACATTTTGGTTTGGATGAAGCAGCATTTTCCAACAACAATGACAACAAATCTTATTAAAATTTTCGAGTTGCTCCAGTCTCAACAGCACCAAGTGGGGTGTTTTTTTTGAGCATCTTTAGGTCCTAAAGCAAAAAATATGCAACAACAATGTAAGATTATTGTCACCCATCAGATAGGCAGTAATACAATATTCACTTTGCGTATCTGTAACGACTTTACATCAATGGATCTTTGTTTCCAATAAATCTCTTACAAAAATGGGAAAAGGAAAATGCCATGAAATACCTCCATACCAGGCTCTCAATGCCATTCAGCAAGGATGCATTTTGGTCATTAATCACCCACATTTAGGCAAGCAGTTAGAAAAGCCCAGCTGTTCCAGGCCACAAAGCTTTCCTTTATTACATTAGTGTCTCCCTGCTAACAAGACAACTTTAACACATGATCTCCAAGAAGGGCCACAGTGCTTTATTCCCAGAGTAGTCATGGTGGCATTGTTTAAGATCGAAAAGTTCATACACTTAATGCCTTTTAAAAGTCCCAGTTCAGCCTAATTATCTTCTGAAGGGTTTTGTACAGATGATATCTGATTTCACATCAGCACCGTGTTTACCCAGCAGCTCCCAGGACAGCCCGAGGTCTTCAGGGAGCATGAAAGTGAGCTCTTGTTTGCCCCTCCAAGCTTTCACAGACTGCACATGCTGTGAGCGGTTATGGATACCCCTCTCTGGAGATGCTCTTTTGGGATGGGGTCGGGTCCTGAACAAGCTCTGAGCTTCAAGCGAGTGGGATCTGCCTGATGTGTTTAACCTGTGCTTGGTGCTGTGTCCCATTGAAACACCAACGCCTTATTCCTCCCCTTCCTGGAAAACTGTAGTGCCAAGATGCTGCATTTCTTCTGCTTGTCTTTAATTCAACATCTTTTTTTTTTTGTCTTCTTTTTTTTTTTCTTTCTTTTTTTTCTTTCTTTTTTTCCTCCCTATGAATCAGCATCCTGGTACCGACCTTTTATTGCCAATACTCACACGCCCTTCTCCAGCAATGTGGTCCTCTCTGCTTCCCACCGCTCATCCTCCTGCTCACCAGCACATACCCACAGCTTCCTGAGCTGGGATTTCACGGGGAATCTGGTCCTCAGAGCCATTAGGGTGCTGCCAAGCTTCACCATGCTTCCAAACACTTTCCAGGTAAAGCTTGGTGCTTGCTGTGCTGGATCCAGCCCATGAGCATCCTCCCATGGAGGACCACGCGAATTGTCCCCACCCCAGGGCTGGCGCTGCACGTCTGGAGCTGCTCGTGGCCGCCCCCTCTTTTGGCACCACCGCTCCCCATTGATGCCCCCCAGGGACTAAATTCACCACTTTTCAAACCCACAGCTTTGGAGTGGGTTTAAAATTTTCCCCAGGCACATTCCTACGGCCTCTAGTTTCCAAACTCTCAGGAATTTGCCACACAAACATGCTCCTTCCCTTCATTTGTTTCTTCCAAGTAATTAGATTGGGGATTGTTTGCTACCTGTCATACCTTGGTTTAAGCCGTTTGGGAACAAAGTGGGAAAAGAAAAAAAAAATTAGAGGCTCGAAGTGGATTAAGGCTGCTGATTGTAGTAACAAGAGGAGGTATTTTAATGACAGGTTTAAGACTTGCTAAGTAACTGCCATGAGGATTATGAATATATTTTGTAACAGGGTAATATTAACAGATAATCCTTTTTTTTTTTTTTGAAAAAAAAAAAGAAAGAAAAAAAAAGATGGCAAATGGATTTTTCAAAAGAAAAATAAACTGCAAAAACACCAAAAACCTTTCAAAATTCCACACATGGAAATTTTTCCTTTGAAAAGTTGACATCATTAAATATTTTCAGGTTACTGTCCTCAGCAGGATTACACTGGTGTGTCCTAATGTGAGTGAAATGGTGTTGATTTATACCACATTTAATTTGAGCATTTCTTAAATGAGCTAACAAGTTTCTTGACAAGTAGCAGCCTGGCATCCTCAGCTGCAGGGAGCGCGCCCACGAGGAGCGAGCAGCCTTTCTTAGAAAACGAGCTCTTGCTCCTGAACAATGATGTTATTGATACCTAAATGTCATATGGAAATTTCGAGGACACTTGGGGCCTTTCTCCTTCCTGACTCTGTGAGACTTGATCTTAACCCTCGCCAAACTGAATCTCTGACCAGCCATCAGCTTTGGATTTGACCCTTTCTTTCTGCGTTCATCTCAAGGCAGTGAAGCAGTGAACAAAAGGCTTATTTTCATTCATTATCTGCAGCAGGAGTGCGCCGCCTTTAACACCTTCTCAGCTGTATGCACGTTTTTACATTGATAAGATCCATGTGGGCAGATCTCTGCTGACAACGGATGAGTTTCTGAGCGGGTGTTGGGGCTCTGCAAACCCAGCTGAAGACTTGGATGCTTGAGCCTGGTGAGGACGTGGCTGCTCAGGTGTCTGCCAGCCATAGTGCAGATCCAGCATCAACCGGGGAAGGAGTATGTCTGTTCTCTGGCCAGCAGCAATAATTGGCACCGATTTCCTTAATTTTTGTTTCAAATGCCATTTCTCTGGCCAGTAGCAATAATTGGCACCGATTTCCTTTTATTTTTTTTTTTTTCAAATGCCATTTATTCAGGTTTCAAGAAGAGTTTAAGTGAATTTAGATATGAGTCAAAACGTTTCCAGGAGATGTTATAGGCTGTTGTATTTCACTTGAAGCTGAGCCTCACCAAGGCTGTTTTCTGTTGCTGCTGTGACATTAAATTACATTTTGGGGCTGCAGAAGGGCTTTCTGAGATTAAGAAGAAAGGCACGAAAGCCAACTGTGAATTAAATGAAGGTGGGAAACAGAGAAAAAAAAAAAAAGGACAAAACAATCTGGACAGAACCTTCCTCAAAACCCACTGAGATCAGTGCAGGCTATTTCACTTACCCAGACAGGTTTTGCAGCAAGCCTGTGGTTAAATGTCCAGTTATGGTCTTTGTTTGGTCCATGGCCACAGAGAAGCAGAAACTGCTTTTTCTCCCATAGAAGCAGTTTCTTGCCAAGTATCCCCACACAAAGAAAACAAACACATGAGAAGGCACCATCACAGATACCTAGGGAGATAAGCTGCAAAAACATGTGCTCTGGGCAAAAGTGCAAGGTGCAGAATGTGAGTTCATGATCTACATGTGTTCTTCACTCTGCTTTGTTTATTTTCGCTCAGTTTTGATGTGTTAAATTAAGGGATAGTTCATGGCCGTAAGTCATCTTCTTGCTGTTGGAAGCCAAATAGTGGGAAGCAGGTATCTCGCACATCAGAGGCCAGCTGTTTCCCAGGGAGACTTCAAATGACTGGAGCAAGAACATGAGCAGTTGTTCTGTGGCTGAAAATGTTGAAGTGACTCCAAAGTTTTAGGAACAAAAATTGCCCTAGGTCCCAACTGCAAATTAGAAGGGGATGAGAATATCTGCTCCTCAAAGTGTTTCAGTTATTGAGAGCGTTTAACCACTGGGGCTGGTGCTGAGTTTTCATGATCCTTTGTGGTACAGTTTCTGCACCGAAGGCTTTGTCTGGAGCAGGACCGGCTGTACAGCACACCTGATGGTAAGTCCAAAAAGGTGATCCCAGCCTGTGGTCCAGGAGGAGGGAGCAGAAAGAAGGAGCTCCCGTACCTGCCTCTGCCCATGGGGAAAAGAGCCACATGCTAGCTGTGTCCCCACAGGCAGCTGCAGTGGGGCCATGCTCGGCTGTACTCTGCTCTAACATATCCTCTTGCCTTGTTTTCATACACGGGGGGTGTGGCGTGTGTGTGTGTGTGTGCAAAAAATGATCCAACCTTCCCCAGCCAGATCATTTCCGGCTAAATCTGTGAGTCAAACCAGCTTCTGGAGCACTGAAGCTCTGTGTGCAATGCACACAGGTGGAAAGGCACAAACAAAGTGAACCCACAGTCTGGAGAAGGGATGGGTGCTCTCAGCACTTACAAGTGGACAGCTGGATGTTTCTCTTTTCCTTTTCCAAGACAACTTTTCCCATGCAGCAGCTGACGATATTACAAAATTGCTGCAGTAATGGTCTCTAAATGCACATAAAGTCACCTACAGGAATTTTAGATAAAGTCATGGGGAAGTATTCTGCAGCTCCAGAAGTCTGTCTGTTGGTCTCTGAGAACCAGCAAGCAGTTTTATGATGTGTGTTTGCACAGGACTCATCATCTTATTGACTAGGCCAACTCAGGCAGCAACAAGAAAACAAGGAAAAATCAAACTTTCTACAGAATTTTCCCTTGCAACAGGGAAAAACCTGACTGTGCAGGACTCACAGTTACTGACATTTAAAATTCATCATCCTCAAAGTGTAGTGATCCTTGCAGTAAAATCAGTGGTAAAGCAGTAAAACCAGGGGTTGTCATGACCTGGCTACTAGTGCATCTGGCAAGCAAAAATAAGTAAGAAAATAAATAAATAAACAAGCAAATAAATAAAATTCACAAATAGATAGTGAACTTCTCAATTCATTATTTATTGCTGCAGTTATTCCCTGGCAGGGTTTCCAAGTGATGATTTCCAATGAAGTTTATCATGAGGACAGTTTTCCTCATAAAATTCCAGAAACAAGGTGTTCTTTCCTGGTTACTCACCATCCAGTTACCCAAGCAAGAAACAGGGTTTAAATCATCAGTGTCACACAGGGACTTCAGAGAAATTGAGCTAAGAAGTTTTTTTTA
Source organism: Anser anser (assembly GCF_964211835.1). Taxonomy (NCBI): domain Eukaryota; kingdom Metazoa; phylum Chordata; class Aves; order Anseriformes; family Anatidae; genus Anser; species Anser anser. Next base: position 27,586,556 of record NC_139728.1, read on the forward strand.
ACGCTCTTCAGTCTCCAAAAGAGTTTGCATAAAATGCATACCAGTAATGAATGGTTTCAGGGACTCATCCATCAATGAAAAGAGGGGTTGAATTCATCTGTTAATTTATTTCCAATGAATAACCCAATCTGTTCAGAACAAAAGGAAGGACTTGCTATATTGTTTTTCTCAGCCATTTTGTATTTCTCCTTTATGTTCACCACAACTCATTGAAACCAACAAAGCCCCCAAGACAGAACCAACTACACCAGCAGTTGCATTGCTAATATACAGCTCAGCATCAAGGTTGTAGCTCTCCTGTGTGTTTTCTCAAATGCGATTTGAAGGCATAATGTACTTTATTAACTGCAGACAGAATATTTCAATTCAAAATATTTTTTCTTAAGCTTCATCTTTTGAAATGGCAATTGGCGATATTCAAGCCACATGTTAGCCACTTGTTTTTAGGATAGAGGGTGTACCTCAGTACAAACCTTTCTCTGTTTCTTGAAAAAACAACAATAAAACACCCTCCGCCTTTTATCCACATCTGGCCGCAGCAAAAACAGTGACCCATGGAATTCAAAATTTCATACTTCAATGCTGCAGGCGAAGTCCAGAGGTTATTCTTGCTGTGTTTGTGAAAGATGTAGCGCTGTCAGGAGGAGAAGTGCTTATTGAAAAAACACGTGGGGTTTCTGTTTCCAAAAATTATGGAATTAACCAGTGATAAAAGAATTTTTAATGCCCCCTAGTCATTCATGGGATTTAATAGGGAATGTCTCAGTTGCTAATTACAAGATAAGAGTAAGCAGTCCATGTCAGATCTCATGCATGAAGTGCCACCACCCCAGCTCAGCAGATCTGCGATGCAGAAGCAGTATCTCTCTAAGGGTCTGCAATTCCAGGGAGGCTGTTGAACATAAATTACAAGGCAATAAAGAGGATGATGAATCTAAGGCATTTTCCCAATGTGTCCATCCAAAACTGCCTTTCTCCATTTCTGAAGAGCATGAAATAAGGCTAAGGTTGGTCTGAACTGAGAAAGTGGGAGTTTTACTCAAATCCTTATTCTTGTTCCTACTTTGTCCAAGATAGCAACATGATGCAGTTACTAGAAATCCTGCATATCAGAGGTATGAGTCCAAAACAAACCATTATCATTTTATCATCCCTCTAACTTATCAGCGGATGTGCCCAAACTCATCACTCATGTTGCCTTCCTTTGGTGTAAAGGCCTCCTCAAATGTAAAGTTAGACAGTTTTGCAGATGGGAAAATACAGTCAGGCGAACACGTCTCTGGGGAAAAGAGATGTGAAAAGCCTCTGGCACCATTCCCAAATTAATTTTCACCAACGTGAAAGATAGCTGTACAGAAGATAGCTGTACGGTGGAGTTTTAAAGTAGGACTTCCCAGATGTAAAATTGGGCAGTTTTGCTTCTCAGGCAGCCCTGCCTCTGCAGTGGGTCCCTGCACGGAGGTGCCAGCTGGTGTCAGGGTGCAGCAAAGGACAAGGAGCCACCCATCATGGTGAGCAGGTCCATGTTCTGCTTTCCCCCAGCGTCTCGGCTGTATCTTCCCTTCCCTTCGAAGGGAGAGGTCTGATTCCCAATCTAGTTTTGGCTGGCATGCAAATCCTATCATCTTTCATGTGTGTGCAGGGAGGGGGGACTTAACAACTTTAATGATCGCAGAAAGAAGTTCATCTGCCAGTAGGACCTTTAGGAAGCACATTTCCTTCTGCCTTGCATGTGATTCTGAAAAACATTTGGTTGACATCTTTCTTTGAAGCTTCCCAATCATCCTACGTATCTACAAAACCCGAACAGCAAACCATTGACAGAACCACAGTTTCACAATATTTTGATTAAGGAACAACTCGTCCTCTCTGCTTTGATGCTTCCCTGTCTGTGTTTCCTGAAGGCAGGATTTCAACACTGAGAAGGCCGCTGGATCCCATCCATGTAAAAGGACGATGTTTTTTTTTTTGTGGCCTGAGCTCAGGAAAACAACCTTAAAGCAGGGCACGAAGCAGGTACTTAAATGCTGTCTTTCTGGGTACAGACTTGAGGATGTATAAGTCATTTCCTGACTCATCACAATAAAGTCTTAGAACTTGCCTTAACTACATCAAACGTGCTTCGAATAGATGCAGAATAAGCACAGTATCCTTATCCTTGTATTTGTGCTTTTACAAGGCATTATGCACTACAATAACCTTTGTAATTGAAACAGTGACAAATGAAACATAATAGCCTACCAAGTAAAAAATTGCTTTATATGTATAGTGTCATTGGCCATTCTTGTTAGAAGAAGGAAAGTCTGAGTAATAAATACCCTATTATTTCTTTAAAACACCAAGCCAGATAATACACTGTATCTTATTAGTCATACGGGAACCATAGTACCATAGTAGAAGTATTTCCACGCAGATTGCCTAAGAGTTAACGTAGGAGAAAGGCAAAGCATACTGATGACACCAAGCCCATGTAGATAAATATCAGATGCTTTCCAACACCATCACATTTGGTTTATATCAGCAGCGCTGAATTCCTCTGTAATTCCCAAAATTGCATTCCAAGTAGTTGACATCCACATTAGCTGGATGTTAATCCAGTTAAAAATAAATGCAAATTTTGAGAAGAAAATGAACTCATATGTGCTTGGAAAACAAGCTATCACCAGTTTGCTGTCTTTTGGGAAGCATCAGCAATTTTACTTCCCCGTCCCTTTCAAGGCCATTTGAGAGGGTTACTTGAAAAAGGTATTATAAAACAAAATGAAAAAAAAAAAGAAAAAAGAAAAAAAAAAAAAGACAATGCCAGAAGAGAAATGACTGGCCAGCTCTTCTGAAGGCCACCTTCATCCTCACCTCCTATCCAGGTCCTGTGGTTTGCCTAACGAAGTGAGGGGACTGGCCTTGCCATCCTTCAAGGTGTCTATCCCACACATGTAATGGATTTCTAGATGTGCCACCACCACTGCAGTGTTTTCCCAGTTGCAGAGAAATGTGGCAAATGAGAAGAGCTTTCCTGGTGAAGAATTGTAATCAACCTGGATGTCCTGCTTTCCCTGCTCCCCCAGGATCTGTTTGCCCATCACTCAGCCACGCTCTGCTCCCAGGGTTATCCATACTAGCACCATCTGCTGCGTCCCAGAGATATTACAGCCTCATTAAGTCACTTTTTAAAGCCTCCCTCTCTCTTTTAAACCGAGGGAGGAAGCATCAAAGGTGCAAGGGCTGTTTGCTCCCAGGTTCCTTCCAAGCAGAAGCTCCTGGTGATGACAGATGAGCCCGCTCCATGCGGCACTTGCTCCCTGGCCTTATTTTCTTGCCCAGTTTGCTCCCAAAGCTTCCCATGCAAAAATGCACAGTGGCATTTCCATGAGCCTGCAAGGGGGCTGGCCCATGCTGGGTTGGAGTCTGTGGCCCTGATTACAAGAGCTTTAATGTCCATTTCCCCACTCCTTTGATCCTGCCCATGGCATGCAGAAGAAAGGAAAATCTGGCTTTTGTCTGAAGCACATTTAACCCTGCTGCCCAGAAATGGGACCCTGTCAGTCAGTGGATTTCATGGGTGGGTGAATGAGATCACAACAATTTTCAGTTCATTAGAAATAAAAGGCCTTCCTAGTTCTTGCTTTAGACCTATTAGGATATTTATGCATTTAATATCGGACCTTAATGGCCACAGAACACAGTGCTGTTACTTTTATAAGACAAGCACAACCAGTCGCTAAATAACTCATCATCTCCTGAGCTGGGGTGGATTTCAGATGAGCTCCTGCTGCCCAGCTGGTACAAAATCCCCGATAATGGACCACAGATGACAATGCTGCAGCCAGGGGTCACCCGGGCGTTCTGCAAAATTGCTCAGCAAGCGCAGCCTGGGCGTTGGGATCGCGTGTCCCCATCTCCAGCAGGGAATTTCAGAGGGCGTTGATGTCAGGAGCAAAGCCCAGCCAGGTGATTCTGTGATTTTATGAGATTTCCCCCCCACAAACACACACTTTTGGGACTTTCAGAATCTAGCCTGATTTGAAAACTTCTGTAGGATTTTTCCTCTTTGAAGAAATGACGCATTTGTCAGAAAAATGCCTGTGTGTCCCCATCTCTCTACAGCAGACACCAATTAAGGTTTCAACTATGCTGGCAGAGTTTCCCAGCAAACCAGTGCTGTTGTTGAACTGGGAGCTTGTCCTTTCAAATACATTCTTCCAAAAACCAGCTCAGCACTTGTTACGGGAGGGTCTGCAGCATTGCATCCCCTTTTGACAGCTTGCTACCAGAAGGAAAACCAGGGAACACAACTCCATGGTTTGTCTGTTATAACCAGGCTGAAAGCAGGGGGGCCCAAAGCAGTCATGGCCAAGGCTGGAATGATCTCTGTGACAGATACGTGCCCATCTGAAACTTCCTGGACTTTCCTAGCTGATATTTTGTAATCGATCAGGTAAAGGGAAACCCAGGTACAGCCGGCTGCCAGACTTAAAACATTTCAGCCAGAAACCAGGTATGTTTTGAGCTGGGAGTGTAGCCATTCACCGGTGCTCTCCCAAGGAATCTGTTTGGCTCTTCATCACTTGAATATTTTCAGCCCAGTCTGGGTGTCAGTCCCAGCCCAGGTGGCTCTGACATTTCAGGTTCCCCGTGTGATGCAGGAGATGTCGAAGAGCCCTGTGATCTTGAATTAGAAAGCTCTAGGAGGGATCACATCTCAGAAGTAATTCGTCGATACGTCAGCATTGAATTAAGCTGGCACTCAAAGCTTCCTAATAAATCCAGCAAGTGTTAACATTTATTGATGCTAATTAAGACAGCGAATGTATGACAGCAGAAATGCTATGGTTACACAAGCAAAACTGAGCTTGGCACTATCCAGTGGTCTTAAAAGAGATGAAGCCTAATCCTTGGCATAGCTCTGCCTGCCCTGCCTGACCTGGGGTGGAGGGAAGGTGTCCGCCAGCTTCGCTTTCTGCCCTTGCACAAGTGTCACCGACACAGAGAGGTGTCGCATCTCTCCCGTGTGTTCTCATTACAAATAGCTGAACCATCTGATTCATACTTAGCCTAATTATATTAATCCTAAAGCAAATAATCCCAGCTCTTACGCTGTCAGCATGTAATTTTGCCATTATTAGGAGTTCTCAGAAAATGCAGCTGGGAGGGAGCTGACGAGGTCATGCTGCGTGGCTGGTGCCAAACTCCAAACCCTTCCCGTGGGGCAGAGGTGCCACATGCAGCTACTTCTACACCAAGCAGTGGTGGCAAACCCCCAAAAATCCATGTCAGACCATCTCTACCTTTAACCCAAATCTCTTTTGCTGCAGATTAAGCCTGTGATTTCTTGCCTCATTCCCCAGTGGACACAAAACCAGTTTATTCCTTTCCTCTCCGCTAAAATATTTGAGTTATAATATCATGTCTTCCCCCTTGGTCCTCTCTGCTCAGAACGGCATGAGCTCGGTGCTTGCTCTCTTGTGGCAGAAATCACGATTTCTAGAGCTCTCGTCACTCCCTGCTGAACTCTCTCCAGGTCTTCCTTGAAGGCTGGATCGCAGAAGTTGGACGGTCCTATGCAGCTGAGGCTTTGCCAGCCCCAAGCACAGCAGAAGGGGTACGCCTAGGGGATAACAGATAGACACATATATGACACATGTCACTCTACTTTATGTGCCCCAGAGTGCTGTCTGTTTTTTTTTTTTAAGTCCTTTGGCAAATTGGACCATCTGTAAGGCATTTCTGGGACAGCCACCCCAGTCTGAGAACCTCTTCATCCCCTTTCTGAGGCAGGCTCCCAGCTCCTTGCCTGTTCTTTGCACCTGTTCTTGTGATATGCCAGCATCAGGGTTTTTTTCTGCATTAAATAGCATCCTCTTTATTTCAGACGGAGCCTTACTTTCTCCAGAACATTTTGGGTTCTCATCTTGTCCATGAAAGGGCTTACAACACCTCTTGCCTTGTCATTGCCTTAATATTGTTGTGTAAAAATATTCTAGGTCCAAGAAAAAAAAAGTTTTTTAGTTGCTTGTTGTTATTGTTTTGATAAAGTAACAAAGAGAAACCAAACACACACCCTCTGGCTTTTTCAAACCACCCCGAGTGCTGGATGTTGACATATCAGTGACCAGGCTAGATTTTCTCAAGACTTATCCTGCACCTCCAGGCTTTGGCTGGCTCTGATGGAAACATTGGAAGAGATGGTTATATTTATAGTAGTTCATTATTTCCACTTTCTTTCCCAACATTTACACATCTCTGAAAAGAATTGGACACATCCTCTGGGAGAGAACTCCAGCCTCGTTTTTATCTTACCCAAATCTGTTTGTTTGCTGCATTGAGCTAAGCTTAATACCGATGTAGTGTAAAACCAGGATAAACCCTAAAATTAATTACAATGTCTGCATTGTTGTTTCTAATTTTAATTCAAGCACCTCAGCAGAATGGGGCTGATCAGACCTAAAAGTATTTCTCTGCTGCCTTTGGAGGTAGCCCAAGTATAGGGGCAGCTTAGGTATGAGGAACAGGGTATTTTAGCTCAGACTTTACGACCTGGGCTATAGCTGAGCATCACAACATGGATTCCTCTACACAGCCCTGTCCTTTAATGCTGTCTTGCAGGGGCTGTGATGAATTTGGAGCATGGAGTGGGAGCAGGAGAGTTTGCAAATAAAGGAAAATAGAGCCAAGTATGACATTAGTAACACAATGAGGGAATAAGTGTTTGGAGAATGAGATCTTTAAAATAATTGCTCTCTGAATTATTAGTCCTGAAGACAGGAAAGTGTGCCTTATTTCAAGACAGAGCTTTCTTTCCAGGCCTGAGTATTTAGGGCTGTTGCAACACCAGGGCCCCATTCTCCCTTGGTGATCATTAGGATGAAGGAGGACTTGTCCATCGCTGGGAGCAACAGGCCCCATGTGTACACACAGAGACAATAGTCTTGGGCTAATGCAGCTAAAACCAGCCCAGATTCAGAGTTTCCAAATCCTGATGAAACCCCTCAGTGCAATACCAAAGAAGATATCAAACCATCTGGGGCTCTGAATCCATTTCTTTAGCTCCCAGCAACCACGAGGACACTAAGGTCGAGAAGAGCCTTGCAGAGGGAGACAAGTTATGAACCTGATTTCAAAATAAAGTTGGGTCTGTTCATGAAGCGTTTGCCTGCAGTGTTAGCATGCAACAGCCTTGTGACCCATGTAGCAGGCACAAGCAACATGGACAGCAACCCATTCAGTAGAGGATGGTGTTTCACAAATAAATAAATAGGTGGGTTTTGACCTGTGGACTGCAGACCCATGAGGGTCCATGGATTATTTCCAAGAAGTCTGTGAAATGTAACTGAGGAAAGCCATTATCAGGTTTAAATGCATTGCGAAATGATCTGCATCTCCACCAGAGAATATTTAGGTGCCTGTTAAACAAAATCAAACCACGGAAACAGCCACTAAAGCAGCATCTGGTAAGAGAAAAGTGTGGAAAAATATAAATTATATAATGCTACATTCATGAATGACTGCTACATTGTAGGGATAAATACACAGAGGAGTAAACAGAACCATAGAATCATAGAGTCGTTCAGGTTGGGAAAGATCTCTAAGGTCATCTAGTCCAACCTTTGTGAAATGAAATACTGCATTCAAAAGAAAGAAATTACTCAAAAACAAAGGTCATTTTTGGAGCTGGTGGGTTACAGAGGAACTTCACAGAGCCACGTCCTCTGTCTCCACAGCACTGAGTCTTGGCATCTGTCGTGTGTGTTATTAACCCAAACCAAAGCAGAGCCCAGCTATGCTGCCTTGTTTTCCTGGCTGGGTAGGAGAATTGGCCAAGGCTTAACAAGTGCTTACCAGAGCTTTGATGTCCAGTCATAACCCAGGTTTGCCTGACTTGCAAAGCTGAACAAATGTCTCGCTGCACAGGGATGAGTTTTCCTCCCAGCAATAATACTAATCCACTTTGAAAGCTTCTGTCTTTACAACCTGAAAAAAAAAAAAAAAAAAGAACTTAAGAACTTTGTGATTTTATTTTTTTTCTCCCTTTGTGCAATAACAGTATACACCAGAGCTAAAAGTGAAAGAGTGAAATTGTGTTTGGTGATTCATCAGGTGAGATGTTTTTAGAGTGATGAGAAAAACTGATCTATGCATGGGAGCGTACATAGGAATAGAGATTATACCTGCAATTTTATCAGGTAGGAGAAAAAAGCAAAACAAGGAGCCAAGATCAAGAAAAAAAACTACCTCCCTGTGGTATATTACTGTGCAATTAGGTATGTGCGATAGGTAGCAGATGAGGATCTATCTTGCTACAAAATGCCATAGCAAAGAAACCCCAAAAGCCCAATAAACTGTTCCCATATGACAGTCCCTAAATTCCTAGACATGACCCATGTTCTGTCTTCAAAGATACATCTGCTCAGTGCACAAGCCTTTTTTCCCCTGTCACCATGCTTGAAAAATCCCCCTCGCACTGCTGTTCTAAGCCAGCCACAACACATCCATCAGAGACGCGTTCGCGTGCTGCCTTCCTACGCAGGAGAAAAGCATCTCTGGGAGGCCAGGAGCATGACCCAGGACCGAGTGCTGGATGAGAGCAGCCCAGGAACAGAAGGCACGATCCCACATTGCGCCACCGCTAAATAACCTCCCGTACCGCCGGGGATTCACTTTTCCGCTAACCACCCCTAATTAATGCTCTTAGGCACTGCTCTAATTCCATGCCTGCGTCTCAGTCCGAGGCTAAACCTACTCCCACAGACATCAGTGGCAAACCTGCCATTTATTTCAATAAAGCAGGATTGAACCACAAATATCCACCTTCACCTGGCCTTCAACATGCACAAGCATTACAGCTTCCCCATCTCTGGCTTTGCTCTTCTCCTTTCCCTGCCAGAAGCTGTAGGAGGCCCAAGGGTTTGCACCTGAAGTGGCACTGAGGGCTGCTGTGAACACCACGCGCAGCCTTCAGCACGAAAGGGCATTTTAAGAGAGGTATCATTTAATGAAAGTATAATAAGGGGTTTCCAAAATTAATAACAAGGGAAGGGTTTTGCATGGACCCAGAAGCGTGCCACATTTTCCAGTGATGTGCCTCCCATCCTCTATGGAAATCCAGCCCAAGCCCAAGCTTTGCTGTCTCCTCTTTAGTGTGGGTGATCGGTGTGCCCACAACTTCTGCCTCCTGCCCAAGCAATGCTGTACATTTACCACGGCAATCCAGCACTCCCGAGCCGCAGCATTCACCCATCTCCCCTTTTTTTCTCCCATAAATATAGTCTGAGGAATCTCCCTGGCTTCAGGTGGCAGCAAGAGAGCTGGGGGCAAGCAGCAGCCAGGGAAGATGGCCAAAGCCCTGACCACGGCCATCAGGCACCCACATGTCAGACCCAGATCAAACTGTGAGCAGACGCCCTGGTATACCAGTTTCTAGTCTTAGCTTTTTTTTTTTTTCCTTTTTTTCCTTTTTTTTTCCTTTTTTTTTCTTTTCTTTTTTCTATTTTTCCTTTTTCCCCTTTCCTTTTTTTTTTCTTTTCTTTTTTTTTCTATTTTCATTGCTTGTAAATATTTGCAGGATTGAGTTTAGTGAACAAAAACCACTTTCACAATTCCGATCTTCCACTGGAGGCAACAGGGAGATTTCATGGCTGCAGCAAGATCCAAATTGTTCTCTAGTTTGAAAGACCATCATGAAATAATAAAGTGCGTTTGTTGAAAGGAGAGTCCAAAATCTCCACGAAGGCAGCTTGTTAGGCTCCACTCGCCTTTCTCAGCGGCACCGACTCAGAGGAACTCGAGCAATGTCAAATTGTGTAAAATTGGTGTGAATTCTGTGTGACTGGTGAACAAATTGACTTCTGAATTGGGTGGTTTTCTTCTTCCCGCAAATGGCGTTTTGCCTTTGCTGAAATCACTTCTCGTTAAATCCTCCCACTGAAAAGTGTTTGGTGTTTAATAATAGAGGCATTGCATGTTTAAAGCAGCTGATTTATTTAAATTGGCTCTACTGAGATTTAGCAAATTTGAGACAAATATCTCAGCGCTTTCTGGCTGGACGTAAATAAAATCCAGGGAGTCAGATTCTCTGCTCTGTCCTGATGGCAGAAAAAGGGAGTAAACACAGTCAGAATCAGGCCCAAAGTTTTCAGACACATTTAAGACATTTTGGAGGTAAATTTCCTTTTTACCTTTTCTATTTTTTGCACCCCAGAAACAGCCAGGAAAGAAACATCTTTGTAAGAAAGAGGAGATTGAGCCTGGGTTGCAGAACCAGATGCCATTTATTCCCAGTCTGGCAAATGAGTGTGGAGTATATGGCAAAAAGTGTGAATAAAATGACACAGACCTCCTCACCAGAGATTAGCAAGTCTGTTTATTTACTCAGCCTATGCAGCCCTTGTTTTATACTTGGATGCATATGAGTAACAACAAATACTTAGCACGTGTCAGCTGGTTCATATAAGACCCCAACTGCTTTTCCAGCCAGGGCATGGTGAAAGGAGCAGAGGCGCCTTCCCTGCCAAAACCAACCCATGCGTCAGACCCCATCGGAGAGCCCTCGCATCCTGGCCTCATTTCTTAATGAACCTTCTTCCTCTTTAAGCACTCCAAAGATGATGGTGAAGTAATGAAAGGGTTTTACACAAATGAAGAGATACGTTTTCAAAATTTCCTTTTTTTTTTTTTTATTTCCTTATTTTTTTTAAAATGATGTTTCAAGGAGATTTAGGTAGAGTGTCAACAGCACATCCCATTGGGGTCTTTCTGGATCATACGATGGGACCAGCAGGGCAAGGAGGATGACAAAAGCAGGCAGCCATGACCCACCTTGGTGTCTCCCATCCACACCACAAGAAGTATCCCTGGCAAACTCAATTTTCTGAACTTGCAAGAAAAATAATTTGATTGTGGTTGTTCAGTGGAGTAACAGATCATGAGCAAAAATGCCCAGAATTTCCCTTTCAGGAACTTGCATGTAGCACAGTCGGGACAAGCTGAAGCTGTGAAAAACACCTCAGTTGAGAATTAGAGGAATTTGTATCCGCCAACCTTCACGGACAGAAAAGAGGCCGGCTCTGAACTTCTTTCTTTCCACTTACCTCTCATTTACTTCAACAAAGTTCCTAACATTTGTAATATTCTGCCTGATTATTATGCATCAGCCTAAGCTTATAATAAACACGGTATGGGATGTACGCGGCGCAGCGCGTTATGAGCAGCTCTGATTGACGGTGCCGTGCAGTGATGACAGCGCTGTGTTTTCCTTTCATTTTTGGAGACTAAGTGGCTTACATGTGGTCCCATTTAAAGGATGTCTGGGTGGCAGCTGCATTCTCCAATGTGCTTATGAGAGGGAAATGAACTTTTCAGTCCTGAAATGCTGTAAAATGGGGCTATGTAAAAAGACTGCATGCGGCTATTGAAAGGGGAAAATATCCTCTCCAGACAATGTGACTTCCTGTTTACAAAATAGAAATATTTTGGACATCCCTCTGAAATGCCACGCAAGACTTTTGATGCTTTCCAGAGCAGTGTCCAGCTTTAGGATCAGAATGATGTTTTGGAGAGTGCTGTCCTCGGAGACCAAACCACCTTTGAGGCTGTGCATCTGAAATCACCCATCCATTTCCCAAATTTTAGTCTCCACCGAGCCCCCATTTTTAGAGATGCTGAGCCTGTGCCCATAGCAGCACCCCTCCAAAGACCAGGAGCATCATCTGGGAGGCAGCAGCAAACTCAGCAACAACCACAACTTCTTGTTTTTCCATTACAGACATTTTGCAATTTAAAAAACAATCCAGCGTTGAAAAGGAGCAGGCCCATATACTCATTTAAAGTTAGGATGGGAAAAAGCAATGCCAGTTCTGAAAGCAGCTCGTGAATACAGAAGGGATCAGCCTATTCAGCCTCTGGACACAAAGAGAGGAATGTCACAGGTCTGGGAAATGCTGCGAGCAGCCATGGCTGTCCCATAAAGAGCCTTTCTCCATCAGGGCCAGTGGGGTATCTTAGAGCCCACGTGGAAGCCAATGGTGGGAGCTATAAACACGCCCTGAGACCTTTCCTATGGCCCATGATTGAATAGGATCTGACAGCGTATATCTCCTCTCTTTTCTTGGATGCTGGCAAGCAGTATTTTTTTCCTCTTTCTCCTTTGTATGGCATGGGCTGTCCCACAGCTCAGCCCTCATAGCAGAGGGGAAGCCAAGAGCGATTGAGGAGCTGCTCTTTGGCACCAAGCAGCAGAGCCAAGGAGCGAGTGAATAAGTGAGTGAGCCCTGCCAAGACCAAGCAGTCACTTCGAGTGGAGTTGTGGCCTCCAGTGACAAAGTGCAAGGAGGTTGCCAGCAGAGGGCTGACCCAGCAAAACGCTGGTTTATTTATACATTTCAGCGTATGCCAAATGTGTGCACTGGGTGGAAGGAGCCTACGGTACCAAACTTGTGCTACTTTGAATCCTGCTCATTGCACGTACATAAAATTAAACAAGAAATATCTCGTTGCGTTTGGTTTCTTTGGGGTTTTTGTTTGCATTGTTGGTGTGCTTGTTGTTGTACCGGTGACTGATAAGCTGTGTACATGAAGCAGTTAAACATGAATGCTTGCCCTCAGCATGCACAAGATGCACAAGTGCCTGTCTGGGTCATTCCCACCGTGCACGCGATATACCTCCAATGCTCCTTAGATAGCCAGAAAATACACAGTGTCCACCACATGGGCTAAATTTGCTTTTATTTATTTATTTTTCATGGATAGGAGGAGACCTCTCTCAGGCTCCTTGCTTCTGTCTGCTCCCTAAACAACACATTAATCACCCGCACAATGTAACTGAACTCCAGGCTGCTGCCTTCTGCCTTGAAAAAAAAGCGCTATCATTTCTGAAATATCAGTGTCTGGGAAGCACGGTATTCGCTGTTGTGTTTTCCTGAAATCTGACATAGCCCTGAGATCCCATCTTCTTGGGGATAACAACCGGGTCCAAGGTTTGTGGAGACTTCCTAAAACCTTCCTTGCTGATAAGGAAGAGTGCGGCGCTCGACCTTTTACACACCTAACTGGGATGAACTTTGTGTTGTGGCACAGACTATTTCTGTTTGGGTTCAAAGCAGCTGTTTTTGTTGTTTAAACTGACTTCTGACATTTTTCACCCTGACCTCACTATATTTCTGCCCACCCCGCCATTAAAGGGCTATCTAATTCTACTCGGGGCCATGTGGGTTTCTGGATGTGCATCAAATGTCAGGCTGAGATGAATTGTGAATGGTCCAAGCAGAGTACTAAGCTGCATATGAAGAAAACCTCCTTGTCCTGACAAATCCCAGAAGCAGCCAGGAAAGGTTATTGACAGAAAAGTCAAACCAGAGCATGGGGAGTTCTCATCCATGGTGAAACCCCATGGGGCTCAGTGAGCGGAAGAGAGGCACGGCCTTGGGGATAATGAGTGAGGGTTGGTGGACACAGAAGGAGTAAGAGGAGCAAAATTGTCAATGAATTTTAAAAATTGAGTTTAAATTCAGAAGGAATAAATTGGAAAAAAAAAAATTCAAAATGCATTGCCCTTCTACGGGTCCATTAGGGTCAAAGCAAGCAAATGTCTATATGGTGTTAACGTGCAATATGTGGTGAGAAAGGGAGGTGATGGTGAAATGAGAGAGGGATAAGACAAAGGCACTGCTCCCCCCATGCACCCATGCTCCTCTGTCGCGACGAGTCTACTTTGTGACCCCATCACATCTGCCTCAATCACTCTTCATTTGCCTTTGAACAGCGATAGATAGCTCAGCAGGTTTTGATTACAGCAATGTGATTTGGGCTAGTGATGACTTGTGGAAAATCCTCCCCGTTATAATTAAATGGCTGGATGGGCCTTGCTGATTTTCATGCCACTGGTGGAAAACTAGCCTGGGAAGGCTGACCAGAGGCCAGCATGTTGGGAGGCAGGAGGGAACAGATTTTCCTTGCAATTTCTTGCTTTTAACACTAACAACCTGGTAATGCCTCCCAGCTTGCCGCTTCCTCCAGCCAGGCCTGTGTTTGTGGTTAGAGCTGAAGTTTGCCCTGCTGAGCAATTCCACTTTGTTATTTTAAAATTATAATACACTCACACACAAAAAAAGATATTTTACAGTGGGGAAGAAGCCAGTCTTTTCCACATTTGACGGAAACGAGACTCCTGCTCCACCAGACATTGCGGGACAGTTGGCGTGATGCAGGTGGCTGTGCTGGAGGGTCACGCCAGGTACTTCTGGCCTTTACGTAGATTAATAGCCCTTAAAAAAAATAATTTCATTTTATTCTGCATACTACAGAAAGCTACAATGAGCTGACATGAGCCTGGGGAGCACCCGGGGAGTATTCACACCCCTGCAGCTTTGTGTGGCCGCTTCACATCACTGTCTGGCAGCATTTATTGCTTTACAGCAATGTCTGCAGACCGCCTGGTGCCGACGTGCTGCAGACCTCTCGCTGTCTTGCTGCCCAGTGCTCCAGCAGGGTTTTCCCTTCTGCTGCACGCTGATCAGGGGAACAGGAATCACCTATGCTCACCTTACTTCCCAGCGAGAACTGATGGCTGGGTGCGATTCCCGTGCTGCGGAAGGGCTGTGGAGACACCCTAAACCATCCCTAAAATGTTTTAACAACGGGATGTCCCATTTGGTCTGCACCAGAAGCTCAGGAAGGGGCCGAGTGCTTCCCTGGAAGGGCAGCTCTTGCTTACAGTATGGTCGGGCCAGAAAAAAAAGAACTAAAATTCCGTGCCACCTGACATCGGGCAGTGATGCACTCGTTCAGAACAGTGCTGACAAGGGGCTGCTCCGGCTTCAGCAATAAAGGGGCTTGGGACTTAAACGGATGCTATCATCAGGCAGATCCTGGTCCCCAGATTATTTACTCAGTTCCTAGTGAAGCACTATATTGTCTTCCAGTTACTCAGCCATTTCCACTGGACTTGAGCACAAGCTGCTGCTTCACCCTGGCTCTGCCTTCTGGGGTCCCCACTCTGCACCCTCCTGATCATCATAGGGGTGACGATCATGCTTATGAGGGACACTTCTGCCCTTTACACTTAATTACAATATGTAACAATGCCTTATTACACCAACTTTGTGTTGATACGCAAATGAAACTTTTAAATCAAGCCAGAAAACCAATATGATACTGTGATATTAAAGCTGATTAGGCAGCCTCCTGGAGGTGCTGGTTAGATCCCCTCTTTCTTACCTTCTCTGGAGTGAGTTTAATGCGTCCCTCCAGATACACACAGCCTAGATGGGGCAGAGAAGGGTCTTTGCTTCGAGACCACTTGTTTTAAGGCTCTGACAAATGGCTCGGCGCTCTGAGGGAATGGCAATGTGAAATGCCCCTAGGTGGTACCATGGCTTTGACAAGCCTCCTCAGTTCCCCCTGACAAATTTTGCCACCTTGGTGCTCAGAGCCAGCCCAGAGCAGATCAAAGGGCAGCCTCGTGGGCTGGCTGGGCCAGCTCTGGCTCGCTGCCACCCATCGCAGCTCAGCGCCTTCCCATCCAAGCCACGAGTGCCAAGGGTGCGACGGACTTTTCCTATGCTTTTATTTCTCTTTTTCTTCTGGTTCAGTGTGGATGACAAATAACTTTTTAAGCTCATCAAGGAAATGACCTCAGATTTTAAGTTCTTTCCTGGAGCGGCTTTGTATATTTAAATGTATGTGTGTGCTTTTCTGCTTCTTTTTTCTTTCCTACACATCCGATAAACAGCTTCCCCTCTAGAAATGAGTACAGGATGATATCATAGCTCAGTAAAATGCACTTGTTGCTTTCGCTCTCCTTGTGTTTCTAAGGGCTCACTCAAATTTCACTCAACTTGGCTCTATTTCAAAGCCCCTGATGATGGATCACTGGGCCAGATTTCTCCTCTTGCTTTTACCATTCCAGAGGTATAAAAGCCAGAAAAATTAATAACACTGTGATTTTACTAGGGAATGTTATACATTACCAACCACGCACTCTTGAATGTAGGTATTTACCATGACCGCCTTGCTGGCTCATTTAAGCACTTCCCTCTGTGTAAGGTCTGGGTCCTTACAGCGGCTCTTTCAGGTGGAGATGCATTCATTTCTATTTTATGGAAGGAAGGAAGAAAGCACAATTTAGCATAGGGACAGGAGTCACCTCACCCACTGCCTGCATTAGTTAGCTCCCATCTTAGTCAACAAAGAGATGTTGGTTCCTCAGGAGGGCAGGTCATGAATGTCCACAACACTCTGGAGATATCTTGACGTCTTCGCTGAGTATAGATGTAGGCAGGGGGTAGTGAGATGAAATCTGCCTTAGCTAAGGGACCACATCAAATATTCACAGTGTATAAAGGTATTAAATCCTCTTCTCCCACACTTCTGAGTTTCATAGTCATTTCTTCAGAGCCCCAGCACTTTCCTTTGAGCTCAGCCCTCCCCAGAACTCAGTAAGGATGAGATCCCTGGGACACCTACAGAGAAGCATTTGCAAAACAGAGGTCAAAGTGTTATATACCATGGGAATAAAGGTTCTCAAGGTTTCACTGGAGGGAGGAAAAAAAAAAAAAAAGAAAAGAAAAAAAAAACACAGCTCAAGAAATGATAAAGTTAAACGTACTTCAAGGATGATTACTATTAGGACTGCTGCTGTACTAGGATATGCTTCTTCTGTTGCATAAAGCAGGGCATATTATGCAGCTCTGACGTGTTCAATTAGCAATCACCCTCCTGGGTCAGTAAGCCAGTGCATTATGGAAAGACACATGGCATTTTTTAAAGACCAGTAATCACAAATCAGTTGATTTCTTCTGGTCCTATCCAGGGTTCATCTAGAAAACTAAAGATTATTAGAAATTTCTTTGAGAAAGTCTGACACTTACAATTTTTCTTTTGTGAAGGAGAAGGGGGAGAGATTTGCAGTCCTTTATAGTTCCCCTAAGGCAATCTGCAACTCAGCCACGCAATCTCCAACAAAAGAGGGAGACCCACGGTGCTTGGTGTGCTTTGTCTCGGGGATGTTGATTCAATCTGCATCATGGCAAATGAATTCCATTTCTGTAAAGTCAGAAAAACCCCATTTAAGAGTGATTCTGAAGAAGACTGGATCCACAGGAGTGCAAAGGAGGGTTAGATATCAGGTCTGCATCCAAACCTCCGTCAGCGGAAAAAGGATGACATCTCCATGATTACATTTCTCCAGCCGGTTTGTTAATCCCTTTGCCACATGGATGTAAAGCGCTACTTCCTCCTTCCTCTGGAGAATTCAATCATCTGGTTTGTGCACCAACAGTGATAAAAAATGTACTGTTCAAGCTAGGCTCAGGATGAAGATATTCAAAGATCAGCAGGCTGGCTAAGGCAAAGGCAGTTGGTTATGGGAGACTGCTCAGGGCCCACGGGGAGAGGCTCATTACCTTGAGACTCAGTGTGAATAATGTTTCAGGGTTTGTTTGTTGGAACTGATTTTCTGAATGGCCCCAGTGCATGCTCTTGTGTACATACAGGCACAGTTGTGCTCTGTCTCACTGGGGCAGCTCCTGGCATTTTTCTTCCCATGCATTGCACACAAGACAGCATTTTGAGGCTACTGGGACCTAGAAAATCATTTCTCATCCAAACCATAACTGAAGAAACTTCACAGCCAAATCACTGCAGCTGACTCCATTTGGCAGTTTAGACAAGGACGAATATTAGTCCAGGGTGGTGGGAATGGAGAATGGTGGTACTGGTAAGCTAAGAAGAGTTATGCTTAACATGACACCATGCTATGCCAAGTTTTGCTGAATGCAAATATCCATGAACAGGAAAAGGGAAATAATAGGCTTGAAAACTCAAATAATGTGAAGAGTTCCAACTTGGTGCTGGAGAAGCTGGCTAGTTCTGCACCATTTGGATATGTTGTTGAGTACAGGAGATGTCATCCATTTGAAGGCACACACCTGAGAATTTCCTTTGACACAATTTAAATGAGCTGCTCGAACCATCAGGGAAAAACCAACCAAGCAGAAAAGCTAGGAAGCAAACTCTCCTTCCAAGACAAAGCAGCAAAGTCATCCCTGAAATACGAGCAGCAGACATCAAAGACAGGATGATGTGATTTTCAACACACCTGGATGTCACTTCTCCCCCTCTTCCCCCCTCCACATTCAGTGTACCATGTCAGCTGAAATACGTTGGACCCCTCCAAAGCAATAGCATAGACTTGGGAACAGATCCAGCACTCAGTGAGAGCCTTTCAATAACTGCAGTGATCATGAGCTCAGGCCCAGTGTGATATTGTATTGGTTTGCTCATTTGGATTTGGTTTCTCAGGTAAAACTTTTCACCTCCCCGTTTGGTGAGAACAAGTCATTCGACATTTTTAGGATCTTGACTTGCTTGCATGATTTGACAGCCCAAGAGTATTTGCCAAAAGTTGGGAAAATGCCAAGTTTTCATTAAACCTCTTGTAAACCCCAAACTGCCGTCCTGCGAGGCTGCATCTGGCAAGGAAGCCATCTGCGATTCGTATAGTCTTGCTCCAACAAAACGACAACAGTGTGAAAAACTCTTTTCTCTGGTCGGCAGTGAACTGTAAAAGTAACATTAGTAATAGCTTCTGCAGGCTCAGTAATGACATAATTGACATTGGCTGAAAGCACAAGCCCCAGCCGCGGGGTCCTGCCAAGGCTCTGGATTGATTCATATCATCCTTCAAAAATACAGGTCATAGTCAATAGCCCTCTTGGACGCCGCTTCTCACGTTGGTGTTGAGACTGCTCTCCTTCGGAGCGGTGTCTGCAGCAAAGTCTCACAAACAGAGTACGAGCCTCCTGACCCCAGCCCTAGCCAAAAAAAAAAAAGCGGCTGTTCTGCTTGACTGAAGCCATTTGCTTGATCCATAAACAAGGTCTGTATTTCCAATTGTTTAAAAACCTGCAGTTTCACAGAGAAGTGCACATTGCACCTAGTAATCTCTTATATCTGTAGCAACATGACCCGGTGCATTTTATTTAATGCAGAGCCCTAGTAAGGAGACTGGGCTCTAAGCCATCTGCACATATGTTTCTTGGATGCCTGATATTTTCATTTTGCTTCAGATGAGCTGCACTGTTAGGGGGCTCCCATTTATAGCATCCGGGATTTTTTCCAGAATAAGTTGTGCTTACCCCGTCTGCAAACCTCTCTTTCCCCCTCAACCCCCTTCACCCCCACGGCTCAAAAAATACAAACCCCAGCAGATGTCCATTAAAAAAAAAAAAAGTAAAAAAGAAAGAAAGAAAAAAAGTGAGACAAAAAGCACTGATTTGCTCAAATCTCTTGCTAAAAAAACCATTCCCCAGCTCCCTTTGTGTTTAAAAGCTTGAGGCCCCTGGTTTAGAGAAATCCTAGAAATATGATTTAAAGACCTCGGTGGGACTGTGCAGCACTGAGAGGCTGCCTGCTTACTGATGGGGAATGTTTAGAAAAACAACACCTAATGCCACCAAGGTTTGCATTCGCACCTCTCCTGTTCTACACACTTCGTGGAGAGCCTGGCCTGAAATGCAGGAGCTTTTTGTGCCTTATTTAGATAACTAAGTGACAAAAAAACACTGGACCATAGCCTGAATATTTTACTAAGTCTTTAGGTCTTCCTGGTTCAGATGAAAAAGATTTTTTTATTTTTTTTAAAAAGGTAGAAAAGGACTATCAGGTTACACAAACCTTAGTGCCTGGTTGTGACTCTCCCCTGTGGGTGAATCCACATTTGTGAAGATCAGAGGGGACTCTGTGTTGAGTGATGGGCTCCAGGACATGGGAGCTAGGACAGAGCAGGACCAAAGACCACTGATAATGTCATTTTTGTTTTAAAACATGTCAGGACCAACTGGCCAGACCCAGAACTGGTGTCAAGGGGTACAGCTGTCTCAGATTCATTCCTGCTCAGAATGCCCAGGAGTTTGACCAGGTGAAAAAATCAAAGCCCATGCCTGAGCTGAAACCTGGTGGGCCAACTCTCCTTGCTGGTGAAATTAATGAGGGCTGGGCTGTGGGAATTTTCTCACTACCCTGCTCTACATCCTCCTGGGGTCACCTCTGCTTCCTCTCTGCAGCCACCTCATCGCAGTCGAGGGCTTTGTACCCACTCTTGCGAGGCTCCCAGGGCCAGATCAGCCAAGGAATTTCTCTGAGCTTTTACCTCCTCCTGCCAGCCCAATGCCAGAGGCAGAGCCCACACAGACTGCCAGACAGTATTTCCAAAGCCAGCACTCGAAACCAAGGTCAGGATGCTGGGAACCGGCCCTGAATATGCCCTTCTATGGCTATAGGGTCCACTGGCTCTTGCCTTTGGCGTGGTTTGAAGCTCCCACGGGCCATAATCTGTGGTCTCTTTTTTGTTCTACAGTGACTCTTCAACATGGGCCTTCAGGGTATGTTCCTGACCAGCTTGTTGGGTGGGAGACAGGGAGTTCATAAGCTTGCTGGGCTTTGTCTGCCAGAGCTCCCGGCTGTGGCAATGTAGCGCTGCTCCACAAAGGAAAGGTCATGGTCCCTTTTCAACACGAATGCTGCTGGAGGGTTACGCAAGCCCGTCACGAGGCAGGGATGGGTCCCCAACATGGTTTTGTAACATGGGTATGCTGGGACAATAGAGCTCGACTGACGCCTTCCCAAAATAAAGCCATCCTCTCCCACGTGCGGCCTGCAGGACGCAGTACTGCAAGGCTCCGGCTCCTCCAGCACAGCTGCTGGCTGCTGAACACCGTGCCTCTGCTGCCTGAAGCCACCAGGAAGGGCAGACACTCTCCATATAGTTGGGACAGCCTGAGGACAATGCTTCTTGGTGTTCTCAGGCGAGCCTGGAGCTTTGGGGCACCACCAGTTGGATTTCCCTAGGCCCCCCCAGGAGGCTGCCACCCCAGAAGGGCCTACCTGGCCCTCCAGAGGCTCCAGAGCCTCCAGAGGCACTGCAGATTTCTGCTGGACGATACCCTGTTGCTGCTGGATGACACCCTGTGCCCCACTCCTCAGGAAGCCCCCATCACCTCCGGACCCCTGCTCTCCCGAGTTGGTGGAGCACTAACTCACCAGCCCGGCTAAAGCAGGGTCGGAGCTGATTGCAAAAGGGAAAAATGTGTAATGCAGGCAGGGAAGCTGGCTAAATGAGCAGAAATCTGGTCAAGGGTGGTCACTTCCTCCATTTGTATGAGGATTCAGGAAGTCCATTACAAAGTACTTCATCACTGTCACTTCATTCCAGCTAGATTACAAAAGATTAATGGGTCAGCTCCTCCTACCCTTTGCTGGCATGTCGCAGAGGGTGGTGTTATCAGCCCCTCGGTGTGTGCCAGGTAGAGTTTCCCAGGACTTCAAGGAGCTTTCTTTTGCTCTCTAATACCTTAATAATCTGAGCCCAATCATCACGGGAGCCATTAAAATCCTTCCAGGCACAGAGATGGAGGAAACATACACTGGAAACAGCAGATGACCAACGTTGTGTCTTTGGGAGGCAGCACTGAGGCTGCGATGCCTACAAGCGACCTGGCTCTGCTGTCTGGAGCAGGGAGCCTCTTTTATTAGGCTGCTCCTCAAGCTCGTGTTACTGTCACGGCATGCCAGAACCCATTAATAACTCCTGGATACAGCACCAGGGTGATAAGCAAGTCCATTACACGCTGCATTCCTGTGTTTGGCCCCAACCTCGTGGTCCCAAGGAATTCAACCTGATCTCCAGAAGTCTTAAGATGATTTATGGCCTCTTCTTTTGCTTTTCTCCTAATCTTCACCCGGGTAACCTGACTGATGTGAATTAGCTTTGAGTAGGAAAGCCATATCCCAAACCTGAGCAAGCACAAAGAGAAGCAGGCATTTGCCAAAGTCCTCACACTTCTACTACCTATTTATACACACTGGACTCAAGCATCAGGTAGCCTGTTGCTATTATCTGGTCATCCTTTTACTCTTCAGATGACACACATCATTTCAGCTGCTCCTCCACTTTCCCCCAGGACTACCATGTACTGCATCTGGCAACTCACCAGGTAAATCCAGGTAGTCTGGGTGGGATGTTGGTGCGATGAAGGGGAGGCAGACCCATGGGGTATGTGGAGGTCCATGGCAGATGCATGGGGCTCAGCTATATCTGCTCCCTGACTGGGGCAATTAACACTATCCAAAATTGGGGTAAGTTTCTGCAAAAGTTTATCCCTCAAAATGGAGCTCTGGGGAGAGAAAGACTGTGAATAGGTTCAGATCTGGTAACTAGTTCCTGTGACAAGAGGGAATGCTGGCTCTGGAAAATATTCTGACTTTTTGTATCAGTGTTTCTTAAGTGTAAATATTGGCCATGGAAAAGCTGCAATGTTTCTTTTGTTAGTCTTCTGACTTGAACCAAAGAAATAAGATATCTAAAATGATTATATAGGCACCAAATTAAGTAAGTCATATCTCATAGCAAGAAATTTCAATTAATGCACTAAAAATATGTTTCTAGGGTTTCCTCTTCTATTTTCAGTGCTAAAAGAAGGCAGATATGATTTCTGTGCTGGACACAAACTAGTATTCTCTCCCCGATGATTGGCGGACTGTAGGACCTAAAGGATAAGAAAAGTAAACCAAGAAGATGTATTATTAATATAATTAATAGTATTGCTGGTGTAGTAACTACTGGTCCTTGGCTATGCAGGCAAATCTTAGTGGTGGTAAAGATGGATGCTCCTGCTTTGGGAATCCAATGGCGTGGACCTACCTCTATCTGTTCCGTCAAGTCTGGTCTGACTGCGGATGCCAAAATACCTTGTGGCCCCTTCTGCTCTGTCTGCTTGGCTCCCGCTCAGGACGGCGAGCAGACAGATAATGAAAAAAAAGGGTTAGATAGCTGGGAGAAAAAAAAAAATGTTAGACCAAAGATCTTGGACGCAAATGTGCAGGTTGTTCTGATCAACCTCCTTTGAGAAATTGTCTGCTGAAAGATTTGGGCGCTTCTGTGCCTCATAGTTCACACATAATAATTTATGTACATTGTCCAGGCTTTTTTCATTGTCAAAACCATCTAAAGGGTCTTGGATAGCCACTGAATCTGGATTTTGTGGTCATAGCAAATGCAAGGATAAGCCCCGCACTGTAACAGAAGAGCATGATCACAGAGCCATTCCCATATGCTTCCTCAGGGCCGGACCATCGTTCACCACTGGCCAAAAATCCCCACTAAGATTTTTTTTCTTCTTCTTCCAGAGTTTCGTATTCCACTACGGACATATTATTATTCTAAACTTAATGGGAATTTAATCAGAAAGGAGTGACGCAGCGACTAGTCACCAGCTGAGCTCTGCAGAGCCCTGATGGATGGGGCCAAGCCCGCATCCAGCCCGCCAGCGCTCCCTCACCGTGTGAACGCTTGCCCTTCGCCAGGCTTTTGGGTTTGGAAATCATTACCACTGCCTCCCGTGGCCGTGGCAGCTGATTACGGTAACGGGGCAATTAAAACCCTTCACCTGCTGTGGCTCTTGCTCAGCTCCCTCCCTGCCAAGCGCTATCTTTGTCCATAACAGCCTGCGAAAGCCCACCACATCTTAACACAGCAGCAGATGTTTTGTTTTAATAGGGGGGGGGAAAGAAGGGGGAGGAAAAGGAATCGGTGACAGGCCGTGAAAAATAAAAATGGGAGGAAAAATAGCAAAATGGAACTGTCCTGTCTGCCTTTATTTCTCCATTAGCTGGCACAATAAATAAGGTGGTCTGGTTTATCTGGGAGTGATGCTGACGAGAGCAGAGTAAGCTGCAGGTGTCCATCGGGTGCTTCTTGCTGAGTTAGATAGAGTGCTTCCAAAAAGAAAAAAAAAAATCCAGAAAAGCCAGGAAGGTACCAAAATTTGACCCTGAAGCGAACTTCATCCCACCTAGTGCCTCAGTAATATCAACACGATTTTCTGTCGTGTTGTCATGCATGGTGCTAGGCCTCTGAGTTCAGTTTGAGGTTTTGTTTTAAATGCCTCTGAAATTTGCAGATGTTCAGGTCATGGGGTTTGCTTTGCCACTCACTTAACTTATTGTTCCTGTGCCACGGGGGTCTGAGAGTATTTCCAGGTTTAGCGGCATCGTTTCTTCTGAAAGTTGCTCTCCTAACCCAGCATTTTTGTGTGCATTGCTGATAACCTATGCCTAAAATAATGGCGTGACTGAGCGCTTGGCTGGGATCCATCTGCCTGTAAAAATACATGTCAGAATTGTCCATTTTTGCCATCTATATTTCCACCAAGGAGGCTTCTGAGTTAATAAAGACCTACAGAGGTAAGGAAGCAAATTCCCAGTGAAGTGCTAGAGAGCTTCAGACCCAGAATCTTGCAGCAGAAGTTGTTTTGTTGAGCATTTCTCCTCTCATCTTACATCCTTAGGCATCTCTTTTCAGCCAGCGATGAACCCTTCTTCTGGTTGCCTGTCCCCATCAACATCTCTGAAGACATCCTCTCTGTGTTCTTTGGCTTTGACGCTCCCAAGCTAGCAGGAACATCAAAGAAATCTGCAGAAATTCCCATGTTAGCAGCAATGGAAAGGAAATGTGGGATGCCAAGGCTGCAGTGGTATGGTAGGAAAGTAGGAAAGTTTTGTCAATCCACTTAGAAGAAACTGCAGACATAAAAAGCCAGCCCAGGCACCAAAGAACACTTCCAAGAGATCTCCAGCTCACAGGACTCTTTTAGAAGACATACCAATTATGTTTCTTTTATTTATTTTATTTTTAAACAGAGAACAAGGATGTAGCCTATTTGTTCTTGTGCAGAAGAAGCAACTTGATGTGGAGAAAACCCACCTGCTTTCCATTTTTAGGGCATTTTTCCATTCTTGGGATAGACTGTGGACAATTGTTTAACTATATAAAAGCTGTTTTATTTCCCCTCGATTAAAAAAAAAAAAAAGATATGCAGGATTTGCAACTGTTCTGAGGACAAATTGTGTGACAAGAATGAATGACTCCTTTTCATTAATATGTATGACTTTTAGCTAAGCTTTTAGTGGAAAAACTGCTCTGAAGCATAAATGTGACTTGAAGTCTGATGCTCTGCTAACTTGGCAAATACCAGAGGATAAAGTATGGAGAAGAGCTAACCTATAAAGTATCCTGTATTTTAACAGCCTGTTTCTCCATTAAGCATTTTTAGACATCAATAGAACAAATTGTCCTGTATTGTATGTTACATGTCTGTGCGCTGTAAAAACATTAAAGCTTTTGTCAGCTTGCTACTTTAACCCTTAAAGACGTTACCGATGACTGGTGCTCCCGCAGTCATTGCTTTCTGGATTTTTTTGGAAAGCTGCTGTTGATTTTATGGCTGTGCAGCCACGTCATCATTAGTTTTCACCCTCAAGACAATCCAGATGCTGGTGGTGATTTTATTATAGTCGCTGTTGTTATTTGCCTGTGAGCTGCTCCATGGATGAGGATGCTCTCAGATGAAGAAATGCATAAACATGAAGCAAAAAGTCCCCAAATGCTTTTTTGGGGGGTAAGTTCAGCCTCACCAGAGCAGGTTCTACAGGGCAGGGATGTCTGTGCAAAACGTTGGCGAAAAGGCATCTGTAGGCCATTACAATAACATGCCTGTCCACAGTAAAACGCAAAGCACTGCAAATGTAATTCTAACCTTGGCAGCTGAAGGTATAGGAAGGGCATAGGGGAAGGTGGGGTGGTGTTAGGAGGAAGCAGTGTGGACTTAACACTCACACTAGGACATGCATCAATGCAGCTCAGGTCTCCCATTGCTGACAGGGGTCGGTTGTGCTGGCCAGGCTCTGAACCTTCCCACCAGGATTTTCGGCACCATCTTCATTTCTTCCTGCTTCGTCCTGAGCTCGGGCAACTCCCTGCTTGTCCTGCTGACCCGGGAGGCTCTGATAGCCCCGCCAGCAGCTCTCACTCACACAATATTCGTGGCCTCCCGGTGGCTTCCTGCACGCCTGACCTTGAGATAACCACCAATCGGCCCGGCGGTGGGGACGGTGTCCCAGGCTGGTTCCCACCACACACTGACAGCACTCATGGCTTGCACGGTGGCTGCTCTGCAGTAATTGTCCATGTGCTCCGGTTAATCTGCAACAAATGCGAGTTAACTTACTCTAGTTTTGCTGAGTTTAAGGACCCTCAGGTCCCATCACCGTTACCCCTGGACCATTCGGAGGCAGGGCTGTCACACTGGTGAACCCTTCAACTCAACCCTATGACCATGTCTGCCACACAGCATGACTCTGAAATACATGTTTTCAGGCCATCAGTGAGTATGGTTTCAGGATATAATGGCTCTACTGGCAAATAAAAATGAAAAAACAAGCAAAGAAGCAAATAAAAAGAGTCAAAAAAAAAACCAAACACCAACACCAACAAAATTAAGAAACACTTTACTGCTGCTTCCCAGTGCCTATGGATTGTCTGCTCTCCACAGCTGTGTGTGTCACTGTGAAGAAATGTTCATCATTGAAATTAATTTTCTTTTTCTTCCCCTAACAATATTGTTTATAGCACAGATCATCCCTAAGATCTGGCTCCTAAACTGTATAATTTGGACAAGGGGGATGGTGGAGGCAGCACTGTTGTGAAGATGCAGAAGGTGTTTAAGCTGAGGTTGTATCACAACACATTGTTCACTTTAATGAATTGATTACTCATGATAGCCACTGGGGAGAAGGCAGAAAGCGAGAGCCCTGGGCAGGTCTCACTTCACCACCCACCCAGCAGTCCTTGGGCTGTGCCTGTGGGTCGCTGGGGCCCTACGACATGGGGAGAAGGGCTGCAAAATGACTGCAGCCTTGCCTCCCCATGCTGGACCACCAAACATGAAATCTCCTCCAGACCTTTGCTCTCAGGAGAGCAAGCAAAGAGCTAAAAGAAAACAAACTAGATTTTTTTCGGGTAAAAAAAAAAAATAATAAAATAATAATAAAAAAAAAGGTGCAATAAATGAATACGCATGTTAGCTTCGGTTTTTACTACTCTTATTTTTAAAAAGGGGAATCATGATGGCACCTGCATCAGATGGACTCTGGATCTTCCTCAAAAAGACCCTGCGATCCGTTAGGTGACAAAAATATTGAGGCAAACGGAATTGCTCCAGTACTTATGCCAAGCTTTTAACAAGCAAGGGGCAGCAGCTGCAAGAATAACCAGGAAATCGCTGAGGAGCCGGTGCTTGACCAGCTTGTGGAAGGTGTTTGTGAGGAGCCGGTGACTGAGCCCCCTGACGCAGGTGGTCCCTTCCAGTCCTACGTGCCTGGGAATGGTTGTGGCTCCCTCCCAGGCGCCATCAGCACTGATGTATTTATGTTCCTTGCCGCGGCATGTGAAGCAGCTTCTCTGGAGCCAAAAAGTTTTATACCTGGAAGTCGCACAGAAGACTCCCACGCAGATCTGAAGAACACACATAAGGATCGAGAAGGCAATGATGACAGCAAGGGCTGCAGACAGTGCCACTGCGCCATTTTGTGGGGAAAAATCCAGCTTACACCCCTCTTCCCCAGCCCTTTTTGGGTATTTTGCTCTTTAACTCCAGGAGCTCTCTCTGCCTGCTGAGGAGCGTTGAGCATAGGAGTAAACGGGCCCACCTCTCTCTCTTTGTGCTCAAACATGGGAGTTCACATCCTTTGCCTCTTCCTCTCCGCCACTGGCCCCCTACAAGAGCAGAAGCACACCCCAGGGACCGCACAACAAACAAGGGTGAGGGGTGGCGGGGCGAGAACAAAGCCCTGCGGCCCTGTGAAAAGCTCATCCTGGAAAAGGGAGTCGATTCCAAGGCAGTACCGGTAAGGGAATTGAAAAAGCACCAGGAAAGCAGAACAAAAGCAAAGATAACAAGGCTTCAATGGTCTTCTCGTGCATGTCTTAGGCTTCATGCGTACATGGGTTTCCATATATATATTTCCAGAAAGGAAATAGGAGCCTTGTTTATAAAAATTATGGGCTTGCTTCAGAGTTGAACCTCTACCCTTTAAACAGCAGCCTAAACCTCGGGACTGCTTCATGCAGGGTGAAGTGTTCCTCTGGCCCACTTTGGTTTTGAAAGGAATATACAATTCAAGACATTCTCACCCTTCTGCTACCTTCTTTTGTCTTTGCTTTAGTGAAAGCAGGGACAAAAAGCTTCAAGAGTTGCTCTGATTGCATCATTCCTGTGTAGGAGGCCCCATACCTGCTCCTCTTCCTGTGCCCTTCACTCTCAAAGTGCCAAGAGCCTTATAACTACCTCCGGTATGTACCCTTGTAGCTACCTCTTGTAGTTTCCCTTGTGACTACCTCTAGTAGCTATTTCTTGTAACTACACTTTGGTTACCCTTGTAACTGCATCTCTTGCTGTAGTAGACACAGCTCCCAAGAACCACTTTGCCCCAGGCACTTACCCCGCTGAGTGCTCCACTTTCCAGTTTCCCTTTAAGAAAATCTTTCCTCTTATTAAATGCTAAATTGAGTTATTTGTTAAGAGGTGAGATGGTAAGCACTTCAAGGTATGAAGAGTCAAAATTCTCATTTGCTTTTCATCTGCCTCATCGGATATCACAGGGCAATGTAAATTAGCACCCTACCCTGCCTGGGACGTAAGCCCTCACCCAGGGGCTCTGGTTTGGCACCACCCTGAGACCCCACCCCAGACTTAAGGAGGAACAACACCATTAAAATTCATTAACGCTCTTAACTGAAAGAAATCGGTTGTTGCAATAGTGGTCATTGCCCTTCTCCCAGGCAAAACTCCTGCTGGAAGCACCCAAGGTTTGCCCAATCTTATATTGCAGCATCTGGGTGCCCTCTAACAAAAGAATCAAACCAGAGAGTTGCATAAATGTGAATTTTCTTGCCCTGAATCTGCTGTTTCAGTTCACATGATTCATCAAATGATTCCATTGGAGCCTGTAAATAACTTCCCCCCCCCATTATTACCCTAATAATTCTCCCGAGATTGAAAATGTGTTTATTTTGACTCGGAGATTGTAAAACCACAGGAATAAAACAAGTTTAGGCTGCCAGCACTTTATTTAATTTCTTGTTCTTTTGCTGAAGCTCTCAGAATAACTTCTGTTTCCTGCTGAAGAAGGAAACGGTGTTTTCCTTGACTCATGTAAATATGACTTCCCTGCTCATGCATTTTCCCAGTGCTGGAAATAGGCAGGAATCTTCCCAGCAGCCCACGTTTGCAGCCTGCTTATAAAATTTTGGCCTGCACCAGCTCACTTTGGGCTGGCTTGGCGGGTTGGGGCTTCCCCCTGGAGGTTAAGCATCTGCTGAGTCCTTATGGGCACAGGGAGGCTCAGCAGACTGAGGGGAGGTGCCACCAGCCCTCCATAAGGACCTGCCTCCCAACCAGAGCGCTCTGACTTCATTTTGACCTCATTTTGCTCTTCTGCGTACATTTTTTTCTGTGATTTAAGTCATTCAGCCATAACATATAATCAAGACTTCCCTTACCAAGAGGAGCTGCAGCAAGAACAGAGGGAGTAAAATATAGGCTAGCCATGTAATGGGAGCGTGTGAATGTGGGATGGGAAACGCAGACGGGAGGACAGGAAGGCAGAGCTGCAGTATAAAAGCAGCACTGACATCGGGACTTATTTCTCTGGCATGTATATAATCATATGGTAATACCCAGTTGGGAGAACGTGGTAGAGTGTTTCAAACAAAGGAGATGGCTGATGCCTGGAGCTCCTCTGCATATTTATTACATCAACATAATGATATAGAGAAATAAAAGAGAGACAGAGGCTGGCGTTACGAGTGTGGCTACTACCCTATATAGCGCTGCTGGGAACGTGCCCAGCTGGGGCTTGGCATGGAGGTCGGGCTTTGGGGAGGATCCTGGTGAATTAGTGAGAGTTCAGGAAAACACTCCTGAAAACAGCTGTTTGAAAACCCTGTTGTGGGCTGAGCATCTCAGGAATCCAAGCCATTGAGCTTCCCAAGGAGGATGGTGAGAGGCTGGTTCATTGCAACCAGCTGGTCCCCAAAGCAGGGAGAGGAAAGGAAAAAGGCTGCTGGTGGCAAATTGATCTTTCACCAACCCAACAGAAGTGATGGAAGAAATGGTAAATCCTTTCCAGTTGTGGCCCTTCTTAACGGCGACTGCAGCGATTGCCCAGAGAGGTGAGCACTTCTCAGGGTGCTCAGGTGGGGGTTTCTCCTCAAAGTCATACTCTAACACAAGCAGGGAATTACAGGCTTGATGCAAAGATTATAAAACTTAATTATCTAGCTTCTGTTATGCAAGAGTCTAAGAAAGATAACCTTCCTGCCAGGCCTTTAATCAATGATGTGCCTGTTTACAGTAGCACTGAGTGATCTGGGGCTCTCTTGGTTTTAAGGGGTTCTGCTGCAAGATGCCCAGCTTTCCAAGGCTAAAGATGATGTTCCCTTCATGGCACAGACAAGTGAACTCCAGATCTAGAATCTTTAAGCCCCTTGGAAGCCCTGAACCCTGACGTTTTCATGAAGACAACTACTTTCCTATGGCTTGACTCTTTCATATGAAGATTTCCCAGAGTGCTGTCCCCATAAATGAACCTTTTCACCTGAAGAGGACATCTATCTCTTTCCCTGCCAGGGCCATTTTTTCCTCCCATTGTACTCCCAGCTATCTTGAAGATACTTATCTATTTTTCAACTTACTTTTTTTTTACTTTTTTTTTTTTTAATTCCTATTACTGCCAAGGTGATGGCAATACCCTGTAACGATATTATTCTATGCAATTTATCATGATAAGTCTGTTCCACTAATACAATGGAATTCCTGTTTGCTAGGAACAACAACAACGGAATAAAAAAGAAACTTTCACAGGCAAGAAAAATCAGTGCAAGCCATACAGAACTTGCACACTACTGCGGCGAGAGAGCTGACAGGGAACAGCTCGCCTGCTGCTCATAATCAGCGCAATGTATCACTGCTGTGGTCTACTCATAACCCTTGAAATGAGGTTTTAATTCCCAAAGTCTTGCATAAAAAACAGAGTTGCAGAGAGGGAGACACTGGGGTAAGGAGAGAGGAGCAGTGACCTTTGCAAGGGAGCTCCCAGGGAAATGACGCACCTCAGACCAGTCCTGATTTTTATTCTCAAAAAGTTGACAGCAGTGCTGGCTGTCAGACGCCAGCCAGGTCCAGCAAGCTTGGCTATTTGAGCACTTAAACCCAAATGAGGCCCACTCGCACACAAGTTTTAGGGATGGCATTGGGTCTGTACTGCACCTTCTGGCTCCAGAAGCTCCATCTACCCAGAGATCCCCTGTACTCACGAAATTGAAGGAGGTGGCCAAAGTGATGAACAGGTTTTACGGCTGGAGTTAATCTTGCCCAAGGTCTGGGGCTGGTGCCCTTGGGCACTGCACTGATTTATTTACAGGATCTGCTTTGTACAGAAGACTACAGATCAGAACATCCAGAAAGAAAAACAATGAAGCATGTGGCCAATTTATATTACATATCTTACATGTTATGTATGATGCAGACAGTATTAAGATGCCCATTACTTTGATGGTGATGATCCATGAAAAATAAAAAACAAGGATCCCCCAGCTTCTGTGCATCTTCTCCAGCTTCTTTTTTTCTCCTTTGCTTAGGAAATGGAAAAAAACTGTGGTGGGCCGAGGCTCCGAACTGGGGGTTGTTTTCCCATCATTTTGCTTTTTCCCTCTTCTAAAAAAGCCATTAATTTCCCCCTTGCTGCCTTTTGTCTAGGCTTCCCAGCAGGAGCACCAGGCGCTATTGCCCAACATGCCCCCCTCCACAGAGAAGCTGCTGTGTGTTGCTGCCATCTCCGTGCATCTGAAGCAAGCAGAAACACCCAAGTTGCCACCTCGTTGCTTTCTCCATCAGCTCCTTGTCTCCACTGAGAGAGCTCCACTGCAGAGCTCCTCGGGGTGAGGCTGCAAGCGCTGGAAAAGACACATGTTTCCCATTAGGCGCCTAAGTCTTCGCAGAGCCCTGGTGACAAGAGATTTTACAAAATAGCGCTTGGTGGAGAGGGGCCGCAGGTGGGGGAGGGCTCTCCTGTTGCAGGGGAAGATTTGCGGGGGCTCCTGTTAATGATAAAATAGGGGAGGTACGGAGAAGGTGACAGAGCCACAAAGGAACCCAAACTCGCGGCAGTTCATTTTATCCCCAAGAAGCAAACAAAAAGAATTAACTTTATAAAAAGCTCTCCCAGGCTGGCCAGGTCCAAGGATGTGCTGTCCAAATCCATGCTGTATCACTCAAAGCTGCTGCAGGAAAGAAAAAAAAAAAAAAAAAGAAAGAAATAAACCACCCTCTGTTTATATAAATCACTTCATTTCACCAAAGAGTCGCTCTCAGCACTGCTCTCACGCGCCGCTGTCCTGTTCCCTCGGCCCGCTTGGAAGCACTCCCTTGTTTCCAGGGTTGTATTACAATCCCATTTGTTTTTCACTATAAAACCAGCTCATTACGTGGCTCTTCCCATCCCTGCTGTTACAATACAGTATGCAATTTTGCATTTGCTTATGACACATCATGATCCGAGCAATATAAATATCTTGGCCGATCTGGTGTTAATCATCTCGTTACCGTCTGATGGGAGGGCGATTGAAAATACACTACGGCTCTGCAGGTTATTCATAGCATCAGCTCACTAATTTTTACTGGAATACATTCGCATGTGAATGACATGTTTATTGGAACTTCTTCTGCAGTCAAAGAGAGTTATTGTGGGCATGGGCTAAACGTATTTAGCCATTATATTCTGCAAGCCGCAGCTAAATGCCAGACTAGGGTTGAGCTGGGTTTGAACAGCCTATCTATAAAGTTTCCTCCAAGTGTCACCGAAACGGTCTTGCAAAAGAGTCCACAGGCTACCAGCTGCATATTAGCCTAATACATTAGCTCTTAGCCCAATAATGAAATAATAATAATTGTCAGAGGTATAAACCTTGCGGCCAGGCAGAGAGTGCATGGAAAACGCAGCCCTCAAAGAGAGCGGGTCATCGGCCAAGAGAAATAAATTCCCTCCAGCTCCCAGCACGCCAGCTGTGTCTGAATCAGCTGAAACGTGCAATGTCCGCAGACTGGTTTTATCTGCTTGGAAGGCGAAGGAAGGTTTGCTCGATGGTGGACGATGATAACCAGTGAGGCTGGAGCACCCTCACGCCTCCCCAGCCTCCTGGCTGGGCTCTCCCCTATCTCCCAAGGAAATCTGCCTCCTCTTCCAGTTCTTGGCTCCGTATCTGATCCTAAAGCACGTGGTGGTTGCTTTGCGTGACGAAGTCCTCCCCGTGGTGTGCCCAGCTCCTGAGCCCATCCCTGGGGTGGGTGATGAAGTAGGTATTTGTGAAGTTAAATAAAAGCAAAAATCCTCTTC
Organism: Anser anser; assembly: GCF_964211835.1. Lineage (NCBI taxonomy): Eukaryota > Metazoa > Chordata > Aves > Anseriformes > Anatidae > Anser > Anser anser. The sequence goes on from NC_139728.1 coordinate 27,619,835, forward strand.
TTTGAGGGTTTTTATAGCCCAAATGTGTGTTGCCATGGTGAACTGGTATTTAGATGGCTTCCATGAGAAAAAGACGTTCCCATCAGGATGGTTTTATTGGGAACATTCGCACCTCTGCACCGTGGTTTAATTTCTCTCCCTAGCCTTGGGAGCTGTGGACAGCAGAAAACAACACGCACCACAGGTCCCCTAGGGATTTGCGACCTGGCGAGCCTGGCACAGAGCTTGGTGGGGACACAAATCTGTCCAGGAGCTTCCAGCAAGCTCAGCCCTGGCCCCCCAGAATAATCATCATTGCTCCTTGCAGTAACATGGTCTGGTGCTGCTGCAGGATACAAGGGGTTTTAGCTTCCATTGTGGGATTTATTTCTGAGTTTTTGAGCCTCACAGTAGGCCAGCTATTTGGGGGAAAAAAATCACTGTCCTGCCTTGTCACAAACCAGTGCACCTGGTTCTTCTGCCTCTCCTCATATGCAAAATTGAATGAATGGAAACCAACCTAAAAATTAAAGTTGCAAAGTGCATCTTTCTTATTTAAAAGAACCTGGGATGCCAGCTTTTTTTTTTTTTTTTTTTTTTTCCCCCTCTTATTTACAAACTATCTATTTTTAGGGTATGGCTGTTTTAGTGAAGGAAGCCAGGACAATAATAGCCATACAAGTTTTCATGGAGTTGATTCAGACAACTATTAAATCAAACTGCAGACTTGCAAAATTATGACAGAGAACTTCATTCCATCCTTGAGATCTCAGCCCCTTTCTGACACCAAAACGTGAATCAAAAACTGAAATAACTCTTGCTGGGTTATTTTTGCTGAAACTTTGCACAACTGCAGGCAGAAGCCCAAAGCACTGAAAAATGCAAAGCACAAAGGACTTTATGCATTGTAAACCACTCCAGCTCAAGTATTAGAAGAGCTGTTCAGAAAGAATCAAGAGGAGTTTTGTTGTTGTTGTTCTTGTTTTCTTCAAGAAGGCATTATTTCTTAATAAAAGACAAAAAAAAAAAAAAAGCTATTTTTCCCAGTGCTAAATTTTGGAATGAAACCAGAGTCTGATTAGAAGTGATGTGAAATGAAAATTGGATAAGGCAGCATTGACATCTTTCTTAAGAGGACACAGCAGAGGATATTTTTGCAGGCTCGCCTTTTTTTTTTGCTCTCTCTTTTGCTTGCAGCCCTCTTGTCAGGGGGAACAACAGCAGAAAGAGGCCACGCAAGGCTTAAATATGGGCAGGAAATTTCCCACATGAGGACAGGCAGAAAAATTTGCTGAGATGTCAAAATGTAGCCCCGCTTGCCTGGAAGTGGATGTGAGACCAACACCTTTGAAAGCTGTTAGATAGGAAGAGCGCTCGTGTCTCGTCCCACAACTGGTCGCAATCCAGACATGAGGGGATATAAGGGATTTAAATCCTTTTTGGAGAAACAGTTAAAGCAGGATTCTGCTGGTGTGTGAGATGGCTAACAGCTAGCACTTGGGCTGGATGAGCCATGCATTTTGAGCAGCCCCGACCAGCTGCACCACACCGGTGAGACCGCAACCAGAATCTCATCAGGGACTGGGGAGATTTGACCATGGAGGTCTGACTCAGACACAGGTGGGACTCAGGTCTGGGGTTCCCACATCCCCACCATGGCCTGTCATGGCTAAACACACGTGCTTCCTGACCACAAAGTGCCTTGTGATATCAAAAAAACCCTTCTCCGGGAAAGCTTTGTTAGAAAGAGCTCTTTCCTATGAAACCTTCCATTTTGAAGATAAAGAAAAAATAAAGAATGAAGAAGAAGTGTTTCATCCAAAACTTGCCAGATGTCTCCTTGCCAGGAGGTTTTGCCCAATCCCATGCTAATCCATGGTCAGAAGCTAGGGTTTGTCCTTTCAATAAGGACCACGAGGCTCGTATTTCCTGCCACCCCATCACCTGATGTCTGGTTTGGGACAAACAAGGTGTTTCCCTCCCCTGCACCTCATTTTCTCTGCTGGTAATGATGGGCAGTGGTGATTGCAGCCTGCTTTGATGAAGCACCCTGTGATCTACAAACGAAAAGCTCAGTGTAAATGCAAGGAACATAATTATTGTTATCAAAAAACAAGCTGCCTGGTCACCTCAGAGCTGGTTTATATGTTCGTGATAGGTTTAGATCGAAAAGGTGATAAAGCAACGTGTTTAAACATGCCATCACGTTCTCGATATACCCAATCCAGTCTTGGGGGACAGTAAATATTGCAAGCATGGTTAACCCTTGTTTCAGGACACTGCAATACCTTTGCCTTTGATAATCTTCCGAGCTCCTGCTGCCCTGCTGATGTTGGGATTTGGAAATTCCCAGTCGATACTCACTCTGCCATACAAGTCAGGTTAGTTTTCAGCCCATGTTTTGCTAGAACGAATTGTGTGCAGACCTCAGGAATGAGAACCAAATACTACTTGACATTTACAGTGGGTATTTAATTTCAGAAAGAGCTTTTGTGTAGAGCAGAATCACACAGCAATGAAGAGTCCCTTCCAGCCTGAAAAACAGCTGCTATTTAGTGTTTTATAATCACTTTATGCTGCCCTCTAAAACAGAGGGTGAGGACTTGAATGCTGCATCCTGTTAAAATTACAGAAGTCTCAATAGACTGAAAGCCATTTTCCAAACTGGAGTTTAGCTGTAATTATGGGTCAAACATCTCCTCTCAAGTAAAAAGCCCCCTTATTTAATGATGTGACACAACATCGCTGCAGGGGCTTTGCTTTTCAGCCCTTTTCCTACCTCTCATTTATTATATTAATCTGGCCAGAAGGAGAAAACAACACAACCATGGGAGGGCTATAAATCTGCCTGCTTTTGAGCATAACTCAAGCCCTAAATAGAGAGAGGTTGGGAAGCCACTTCCTCCATCGACAGGTTATTCCATAATTATCCTCTCCTGGTCTCTCTCCACCTTCCCCTGCAGACTGGAGCCAGGATGGGGCCGGGATGCTCGGCGCAGTGGACACACGGCCAAGCCCCACGCTCCCCAGCCTTGTGCAAGGCAGCCTCTGTTATCAGCGTCCACAGCATCTTCCCACAGCTCAGACAAAAGCTCTGCGGTTATTTGTAGATGTCTGTAATTTGTGGGGTCCTCCCATCATTTTATTTGCTCGTAAATATAGGACTGGGAACTCCTGCACTCAGTCGTCCTCTTATTGCTTGGTGTTTCCTGTGTACCGAGCGTGCTGGCCAAACAAATATTCCCCTACCCTTGTTTACTGCACTCAGCTCTTTGGCATGTCATACATCAGGCCCAGCTTCCTCCCCTGCTCCTTATAATCGTGATTACCTGAATTGGAGCTATTAAAGGCTTTTAGCAGTCCTTTTCCTCCCAAGAAAATGAACCCAAATCTCCAGAATGTCACGTTCCGCTTTGTTTGTACAAACGGTGGTCAGAAATCCTCTTGGGAATATTGGGATCATCTGTCATTATCTCCCAGCCCATCTCGCTGTAGCCAAGCTGGCTCCTGGCTGGTTTCCTCCGCAGATATTTAAAGGCTATCACAGTATTTATCTCTCTTTCCTCTGCTATTTGTGTGCTAGATCCTCAGGCTTATGTTTCATTGCTATTTTCATTGTTTTTCCTCTGTTTCAGGAATAGACAGTGCTTGCTCTGGAGGTGGAGGGGAGGCGACCTGAGGACAGGCTGTGTGTGTCAGGGCTGGGACCACTGCATCCTGCAAACTGCTCCCAAGGGCTTTGCAGGGCAAAACCCTCACACATGGCCAGTGTGCCATCCGTGTGCACACGATGCACAGCCTCTGACATGGAAACTAGTGAGGGAGCTGAGCTCGGGAAGAGTTTTCCCCCCTCTAGGGCCACGGGCTATTCTGGACCTGTGAGCTGCAAGGGGACGAACCTGTTGATTTTTCCACTAAGCTACATAGGCTCCTCAAACAGCTCCGTAATGCAAAACATGTGCTGCTGAGCCCCGGCAGCCAGTTCTCACTTTGGCTTAGCCAGTGTTTTTTCAAACTCTGAGTGCCATCAGACAGCAGAGAATTTGGGGTAAGGAAAGCAACATTCCTGGAAATCCTGTTCCTGTAAGAACGTGCTCCAGCTGGACACAGGACCCTTACCTGGAAGGTTATTTAGCTCCCTTGCTGCCATTTAGCACCAGCTCCTGTTAAAACCTGCCCCTAAATAAACTTGTAGAGCAATGCCGAGGTTCACAGGGACTTTAGGTGCCTAGCATGTGCTGCACAGCACAGTGCATGGGGAGCATCACTTCACCATCATCGGCAGGTTACCTTCCACGTTGCCTGAAATGTGTCCTTACAGCCAATATCACCATCCCCAGAGGTTTCAGCATGGGGAAGGCTGCATCATTTCCACCACACACTTAGGAAAGTTCGGCTCCGGGGGAAGGAGAGAGGCAACCTCTGCCAATGGACCCAGCAGCTATGCCAGGAGCATCTCATTTTGCTGAGCTCAGGGGCCAGGCTCCAGGCAACACCTCAGGCTGGTGAGCCACGTGCTTGCACAGCTGTCCTTCGGTGAGCATGAGTGGAGCTCACTGTGCTTCTCCTGCCACCCCAGCCGAAGGGCTGCCCAGGAGCAAGCCTTGCAGCTACGCTTAGTTAAAAATCATGAGTCTCGTTTGCTGCTTGCATTGTGTCTTGAGGTACAAAAGAAAAGGAAAACACTCCTTGAGCACTTTGAAATTGTAAGCGATTTTGGAGATAAGGAGGCTTTTTCTGTTCTTGGTGCCTGCAACTATGTAGGTCTGCACTGTAGCTGGGAAAACAGATTTGCAAAAAATTGTTTAACATTTCCTAATGGGGATTCGTATTTTGACTTTCCGCCTCAATTCAAGAGGAAAATAGTAAAATATCTGAATTTCTCAAAGGATAGAAACCCCAAATTCAAAACTGCCTTAAGTGAGGAATGGCTAGGAGAAGCCCCCAGTATTTTTGACAACTATAAATACCAGCAGATCTTCTTGCTGGTTATGTACCTTGGCTGATGGCATAGATAGGGGAACATACTATACAGATGTGCCTTTAGGATGTCCTTCCCTTCTGACTCCTGTCATCTGCCTCATTTTTCTGGAGTCCCTGAACCCAAATGTGAAAGGTTTTCATTGAACCAAGAAGGGTGAGTGCCTTAGGCCAAACCCATCTCGGTGCAGCAACCTCACCCCACTCCTGTCTGCCTCAACACCATACAATATGTAGATACAGAGGTTGTATTTGTCTGTCATGTGTTCTTAAACTCATTTTCTATTTAATAAACCTCTTGTTTGCATGGCTGTTATGTGCAAAAAATGCACAATTTTCCCTCCACAAGGAAAGATAATGCACAGCAGCTCATGTATGGACATGACCCACCCCAAAAGGTCTCCCCATGCCCATGTAGATGCCCCAAGGGTTGCAGCAGTGTGTGCAGGGGCAAGTGGAGCTAAATCTATGCCATTTTTCCCCCCTTCTGCACTTAAACAGAAATAGCTGCTCATAAATATAACCAAATTGGGAGAAAACGTCTCGAGGCAAACTCGAAGCTCATTACAGGTCCCGTGCTGGAAATGTTTGTGTTACGTTGCCCGTAAAGCACAACGGGTATTTTGGTAGCTTGGCTCCAAGCAGCCTGTTCCTGATCGAACCCTCTGGCTGCTTGCAGAGGTGCCAGCTTGTCGTCAGCAGTACCGCTATGTGCTAATATCTTCTCCCAGAGAGGTCTGGCGGTTGGTTCATTAGCTTAAGCACTAATCCTTGCTGCCTCAGATGTATTTGTACAGAGACCTGCTCTGCAAGAGAGCTGCTTTCCATGCTTTTTCCTCTGAACTGTTAATCCACCTGCTCGGTGCCTAGCCTGGCCCACTTCCGCAGGGAGCTGCTCTCTTCTTTGCAAGATGAGACATGCATGGCCTAATGCCTCGAGTGAGCTTGCCTGTACTATTCAAATCTTCCTGCAAGGGCTTAGAAATACAATTGCCGCCTTATTTTCAGTGCCAGTTCAGACAAGGAGCAGGCACACAATTATCTGAATATTTTGTCCTTAATAAACAAGACTGAAGCTGTAACCCCGGCCCAGCATCCCTCTCCTTGCCCCTCTGGCCTATTTAGCATACAGTGGGTGGAAAGTCTTATGCAGCCTTTTGTTTGGCTCGAGTTTGTCGGTGTCTGTGCAGATAACCGTTATCAGCCCCATGTGCTGCTGTTTACTTTCAGCAAGGTCACATCTGCATAAGTCAGTTGCACTGCAAGAATGTAGCATAGAGGTAACCTCTGGTTCCTTCCTAGCTCCTCTGAAAAGCTGAAATGATTACAGGAATTTTAAGGTGTGAATTTTGTGTGAATTTTAAGGTAGAGGTCAATCCATGGCAAAACAATCTTTCCAAATATATCTTAACCCTCCAGCTTTGCATCAACCAAGGAGTCATCTCCAAACATTTCAAAGTCTTTTGCCATGTGTACCTCAGCTCACGGTGGCCTGGTTCACACCCCTAACAGCATCACACCTGATTTATACTGAGTATAAATGATCAAGAAGTGACTTAGGCCCCCCCCCCCCACCCCAAGCTTGGAAATGCAAACAACCTCCGCAGCATCACCTGAAGAATTGCATCTTACACTTTGGCTTGGAAGTCACTAATGCTCATCTTGCAAAGAGGCCTCTTCTGCAGCCACGGACAACCCAACAAGAGAGGGTTATCCTTTCCCCAGAAGCACCCCAAGGTCAAGCAGATAAGGTGCCTGACAGAAGCAGGCATGAAGGAGGGCAAATGCCATCAAGCGGTGACTCTCATTGGGCCTGGTAGGGGTTAGGACCTGATAAAGGATCTCCTCTTTGACAGTGTCAGATTAAATCTGACCTACAGGCAGAAGGTGCTCCTCTCTAATTGCTTCTAAACAGGAAAATTGGTCCTCAGCTATTCACTTCCCCACCGGTTTTGTGTTAACTTGCAGCCTTTCTGACATTTTTGAAAAGCGAGGAAAAACCTGAACAGAAAGTGAGCAGGCTTTAAACTTAGAAGCATTATTTATAAGCAAAGCCCATGAAAAGCTAGCTAGGGCACTCAGCTATGGGAAAATGGTGTGATTTAATAAGATTTTTTTTTTTTTGATAAATAAAAACAAAGGCATGTGGTACTTGAGAATACAGAGGCAGTCAGTAATGAAAAATAAGGGAATTAACAGCACATTTTTAACAGTGAGGCCTGGGAGCCAGTGGGACAGCTGGCCAAGGCGTGTGGTAAGTCCTATGCAATTTGGCACCTTTGCATCAAGCCTGGATGGCTTCCTAAAGGCCATGCAGTACCTTAGCCATTGCTATAAGGCTAAACACAAGAGCTGTGGGATGATTTGCGAGCAAAGGATGGCATGTCGGTGTACTGTTGGCCTCAGCATTAGTTAATTTGTTTGCCATCCATGTTGACGAATCTTGGAAATCCATGAGTTGAAAATGCCATGCCCAACCAGCCTGCATCCGTTCAGGGGGACCCTAGGCTGGGTGTGCTGAAAAGCACTGCCTCTCTTCAATTAAGCAGTGTTTTTTCAGCTGCTATTGTCTCGTCATTTACAAGCAGAACTTCCATAGTCTTTTTCTAGTTTTTATTATTTTCCCATGGCAAGAAATACTTCATAAAGAAAAAAATATCAAAGCAAAGCCCATTTTTTGTTTTAAAGAAAAGCTTCAATGGTATTTTCCCCCACCCCCCCAAGCCTTGGTAGTTATTCTTGCTTTAATTTGAGCAAGGCTTATATCAGTTGAAGTTATACTTGTGCTTACTTGACTTCAGGTGAACAGGACTAATCCTGCTTAAAACTAAACTAAGAATATCTACACAGTTTAATGAAATGGATTAAAATTTTACCTCATATTAAACATTAACAATCTTTCTTGTTCAGACAAGCCCTGGGAGGCTGGAGAAACATTATTTATTTGCCTTCCACGTCACTGAAATTTCCTTGAAAAGAAGCAAATTATGCACTTGTGTAGAAAGCCGGACCCTTTGATATAATGGGACTCCATCAGCTTGTGCTCATGGGAGATCTGGCTCCCTTCCTCTGTCGGATGAAAAGAGTGTTTCTTTTCTTTTTTAGATTTTATTTTATTTCTGAGTTCCTTATTAAAACAGCACCATTCTTCCTGTTCCATTTGTGAGGTTTCTTTAGGGAAAAGATCAGCCTAGCACGTATTAAATGCTCTTTGATTTAATTTATATCTCCAAATGACCTCAGCTGGCACGCACCCACACCACACACCTGGAGATGGAGATGTCAAAGTTTGGGTGGAAAGCCAAGATTTTCCCACCGGTTCCTGTACAAAGTGATGGCTTTGTTTCACTTCAGTCTTTTTCAGGGTAAGAGAAGTCACATTATTTCAAGTTTTGGTATAGTTTTAATTATTTCAAAGACTGCAGGAGCAGGCTGAATTCCCATTAATTCCCATTTGTCTCATCTGTGTACATATGTGTGTACGTATATTTTGGTGTTTGGTGGTTCTTTTCCTCAAAGTCCTGCTGACACGTGGGAACACTAAAAGGCGTTTTTCTTAAATAACAACCCATTGTTCCTGTTGGTTGTGAACCCTCAGTACAAAGCGAGATCAAACCCTGCAGAGCTCGTGCCTTTGCACACCGCAGGTGCTGGTGCCTTTGCTACCAGCAGCGAATTAGCCAGCGGCCTCACACTTCACGTGTCCCAAAACACAGCACGGAGAGTCACCTGATTAGCGATGGAAAAAATGAAACACACCAACAAACAAACAACAACAAACACCAAACATCAACACAAAGAGAGTCATATTCTTGGGGAAAGAACAAAAATTAAATGTTTTGCGCAGCCGTGCCTCTATGTATTAAAAGCAGCGCTGCCTGCAAGCTACCACCGCGGTCGCAGTCGGCGGCTCTCGAGAAGGGCAGGAACAGGCCGAACAAGACTTTCTAAGGAAACCAAAGGGCACTGGGAGATTTTTCCTCGTGACTGCGCTCCCTTCTAGCTACAGATAGGACGGGGCAGGTATTCGTCGCAACCAGTCCGATCACTGCTACCCAAACACATGCATAGGTGTAGTCTGTGCCCCGAGGAAATCATAACTTAAGACAAGCTCACGCAGGCACTCCCACGCCGGCTGGTGCCAGCGGGGGTGGCGTGCAAAGGTGATAATTGAAAGTTGTTGGGTTCGAGGGTTGTTGTGTGTGTTATTTTCCCCCCCGCTGAATCAACAGGTTGTTGTTTTCGACCTCCTGCTTCCTTCAGTGAAGGTGGCGACTTGTCTTCAGGCTCACAGGGCTGTGCCCGGGCCTGGCAGGCCTGGCAGGCCCCTGGCACCCCGTCAGCAAGTGTCGGGAGGTGTGCGGGGCTGGGCAGCAGCCCAGGTCTGTAAGGAGGACCCCAGCCTCTGTTTACAGACGGCAGAAGCCGGGTGATTCACCTCATTCATAAAATCTGCCTCTCCGATCTCGGCCCCAGAGGTGAGGCTGAGCACCAGGCCTGCCTCTTGGGAGGGGAGCGGTGGGTGAAGCCGAGGGTGCGGCAAGAGAAAGGGGACGTGGGGTGAGAAATGCAGCAGACACGGGGTGCTGTCTCCCGAGGTGTCCATGGTGTGGTCAGGAGGCTGAAACCATCTTCCAGCACTGAGCTGGAGGAGCTCAGCCTCACACGTCCTGTGGCCCTGTGGCTGGCCGCTGGCTGGGTCGCTGCAAACAGCTGGATGGAAACTTCGGCCACCCAAACGAGCCAGGTTTGGAGCAGAGAACAGCAGGTCCCTGCTTGCAGGACGGATCTCCTCCCTCTCCCTCCCTTGATTGAAAACTTCATATCCAAAAAATAATCAAGCAGAAGTTCAACAGCTTCAGCATCTGAAGGCTGCCAAGCATTCTTGCTGAGGGAAGCTGTTTGGGTACACCGAAACACGGCGGAACCTGGGGCTTGCGTAAACCTTTCTTACCTTGGAACAAAAGATCTGCTCCCATAGCAGTCAGGTGCACTGCATGAATCGTGTGAAAACACGCCGAACCGGTCTCTGTGCAAAAAAAGACAGGTTTGACTGGAACAGCTCCTTGTGCAGAAAGGACCTGCCAGCATCAAAGGCAGATGTGTGCTGGGTGCTCCACAGCCTCCGATTAGCATCTGCAGGAGCAGAGCCCACATTTTGCAGCACTGAAGGCCACAACGGGCACCCAGCCTTGGGCTCCAGCAACGTGCCTGGTTTGCATAAATGTGTCTGAGTCTTTTCATCCATCAAACTCACTGGGAGAGCTGCAGCATGAAAACCACCGTGCTGCCCAACCCAGCCAGCCACAGTCTCGTGGCTGCTCCCCATCCCTGCTGATGTGCATTAAGGACCAAACCTGGCATGGTGCATGTTCCAGCAGCACGCACAGACACTGCTCAGGGACCGCCTGCAGAAGTGGTTGCCTTCAGATCCTAGAGCATGTATAGTTTGGTTTTAGGTGTTGGTTTTTGTTTTTTTTTTTTTCCATTTCACTCTTTTCTCTTTCACTTCCTTCCTGCCCCGCAGGAAGCGATTGTAATAGATATGCCCCATTGCCGTGCTCACGGCTCGCACTGCACACTTGGCCTCCCCCAGTGGTGCCTGCGATGTGCAAGTGGCAGCTCCCAGTGCCCCGCATGGTTTGTCTCCCGCACTGATTTCCAGCATCACCCTGACACTGCCTGGCCCAGCATGCCCAGAGCTTGCTCCTCCTATAGCAGCTACACACTCACTCGATGCCCTTCTGCTAATCGGGACAGGGCTCTCTGGACCACGCCACCATCGCTGTCCCCCTGACCCCGTGCTGCTGGCAGTCATCCCTCCCCTTTGCTTATTTACCAAGTGGTTGGCAAGGGTGAGATGCAGAGCCAGAAATAGGACGTGATGCTGCTGACGCCTGGCCCCATGCTATAACCTTAAAGCCTGCTGCCTTGTCCAAACACACACACTGCCTTTCCTGCCCCATACATGGCCCACACATCCTGCATAAGGCCCCCAGCATCTCATGACTTCCCCAGCTGCCTGATGTTCCCCAAGCCCTCCTCTCTTCCCCGTACACCTGTACACCTGTTTTCATACACTCAACACTACCAAAGTTCCCTTTGCATTTAGGACAGGCACAGGTTTACTAAGTTGTTCCACACGTAATAAAATACTACTACTAATTACGATAATAATAGCAAGTGCTAGCTGAGCTCTGCCTGCTTAATTTCCACCTGCTATTTATTTTCAGTTTGATGTGGTATTTACTTCCTGTCATGCATTCTTGCAAATTATTTCTGTGCCGCGTTATCTTGCCAATGTGGTTCACCCAAGGAGTGGCCGAAACGCAGCTCCAACTGAGGGTGTCACCACCAAGGAGTTAATTTTGTTCTCAGATCCTGTAGGAGGGGGGGGGAAAAAAAAAAATCAAGCCTGAAGTGGAACTGTACGCTGTGCACGTGTGTATATATGAGCACATACCACTGTGGGATGTTTTTTTTCCTCTTTTCCCCTTCCACCCACATCTTCACAACCCATCAAGCTGCAAGGCTTTTTGTTCTGTTGCAAAGTATCTGAGTTTCATGAGAAAGGTGTTGGCAGAGTTGTGAGCCCTGTTGGGAGACCCAGCAGCCAGACTGAGGGGATTCAGACTTTAAAATGTGTGTGTATATATATATTTACACACACAAACTTCTTTAAATCTTAGAATATTGATAAAGAGAAAGGGACAAAATCAAAAAAAGATGTGCTCAAAGCCTGAGCATTGCCAGGAGCAGTTCAATGCAAACCTGTGATTGCAACCACCACATCCTCTCCACCCAGGAGCCTATCTACGGTGGCACTGGGTCCCCTTTATCCAGCTGACGCATGCATCAAGTCCCAAAGGGTGACCCGATTTCCCTGGGCAGAGGGGCGACAGCACAGCGGGGGCTCAACCTAAAGGCAGGACGCAACACACACAGGGCTGTTTAGTTGTGTTATGAGCTTTTATTTAAAAAGCACATTTATACAGCAATAATTTCGCAGATACAAATTTTAATTTTGTATTCTACAAAAGTCTTTGAATATTCTTCTCTTTACAAAATGGAACATTACAAAAATACAGACAATTTAATATGATTTTTTTATACAAATGTCTCTAATTGTAGTTATTTTCATTAAAATATTACTACCACAGAACTACAATATTTTAGTCGACTATAAAAAATTAATTCAATGCTTTTTTAAGCAGCAAAATGTAAATAACACAGGTCAGGACACAGTTTATAGTCATAGTGGATATATCTAAAATTGTTTCAGAAATAATATTTTACATAGTTAATTTTTAAGGTTTTATACATTATTTATATAATATTTATATATAAAAAAATCATAGCTTGCTATAGTTGAAATGATAGGACGGATTCTGTACGAAGGATGTGCAAATGGCCGTTCTGCATGCTTTGCGTGATCCCTTTGCAAGCGCGCTCTGTGAAAGGTCTGCAAGCCAAAAACCTGTGGTTTCCGGGCAAAAAAAATGAAAAAAAAAATCACACTCAGCGGAGGCACAACTGATTTCCCACCGGCGTCCCCGAGTGGAGCACTCCGCCTGGCACCCGCGGCGGCAGCGCACACCAGGGCGCCGACAGGAGAAGCGGGGGGGGGGGTGCACGGACCGACTGACACCCAGGCTGGGACGTGCCGCCCAGCAGCCCGTCCCGAAACGGCAGAATTAAAGTTTCCCCAGGACTCAGCCCCGAGGTCGTAGTGCGAACGCGCCTCCGGCAGAGCCGCCGCTGCCCAAACCGTGAGAGCACAGAAAATCTGCTGCGATTTTGAGGGGGGGAGGACCGGGAAGCGGAGGATGCTCTTTTCCATTTTAAGGCCATTTGCGGCTGCTGCATGTGCCCAGTGGCTCAGGCAGGATGAAGCCTCGCCAGGAAGCGAGCGGGAAGGAAGAAATGTGGCTTTCTGCGCCGAGGGTGGGTTTGTTCAACCTCACTGCGTGTCTCAGGACTGCTTGTGAAAGGTGTGTAGTGTGAACAGAGACCCTCCGGAGATCTTTGACTGGGCAAGCTTCTTCTACGCTAAGTCACAGTATGGAACAGAGGAGGCAAAAACAAACTAGCATCCAACAGGAAAAAAAAAAAGCAACTCTTATGAACCAATCCCAGATCTTGACTCAGTGCTGTTTCTCATACATAGTGCTATATAAATCAACTGTGAGTTGTTTTTTTCCCCCCTCGCAGGCACTGGACATCTTCATCATAAAAAAAAAAAATCACATCTACTAAGATGGCCAGCTTTCCAAAATCCCTTAGTGTTCATTACGCTATGAACAATTTGGCGTTCACTACAACATGAACACTCAAACCAATTGCACATCCAGGACTCCGGCACCTCTCTTTGCTTGTTCGGCTTTTTGTTGTGTGTCTGTTTCTCACTGTTGCTTCTGACTTAGTTGACCACCACCCCTTTCCTCCAAATGTCGCAAGTTGAAAAGACCACAGAGTAAGACTTTACCGGTCGGGCAAGAAAGTCTCTCCCTACATTCTACTGTCTGATGAGATTTGAGAGCAGCAGGTAGTCGCTGTCAGCAGTCATTTTTTGCAAAAATAAAAAATAAAATAAAATACAACGCCAATCCGATTTCTCAAAGGCCTACACCATGTTGTGATGGTTATTGCGTTCAATGATGTCCACAGGTGAAAGGATCTCCTTCCGGATGGGGGGCGGTGGCAGGCAGGTCTTTGTCTTGGGCTTGAAGAGGTCTGAGACATAAAACACCTGGAGGAACAAGAGGGAAAGGCAAACTTAGCCCCACTGGGTGATGCTTCATTCACAAATTTGGTTTACAGAACACAGACGGCTGTAGGCTCAAACACTTTTTGTGCTGTTGAATTCCTGCATGTAGCCCCAGCACCTGCTACCACCTTCCCATAGGACACAGAAGGCTCAGACCTCACATAACACGGCATAAAAATATGACAGAACAATTTCATTTATTGCTGTGTCTTCACCAAGAGCAGGACCCCAACCCTGCTGCTGTGCAGGTTAAAAAGCCAGGAAACAGACACATGGCCCACACTCACACAAAACAAAGGTCTCCAACTAGCCAGCCTGACTCATGCAAGCACAGTTTTAGGGATGGGATTGATGTGAAATAACACATTTATGCATTCTCCAGGTAGGCAATGAGAAGCCCTCAAATCCAAGTTGTACTAAACGTTACAGGCAGCAGGTCCAAGGCACACGATGCTCTCATCTTACCCTTTCCCCACCAGCCCAGAGAATAGAGGAGGAGTCATTCCCGACTACTTTTTCCTAAATATCCTGTGATGTAAGCCCTCTCCCGGATGTGAAAAAGCCAGCGCTTGGCAATTTCGGGAGGCAGCAACACAATAAGAAACAAAATGCTGGGAGGAAACTTCCACATCCTCCCTTGGCAGCCGCTGTACTGAGCTTATCAGCGCCGTCAGACCGGGGCACTTTCTCCTGTGCCAAACCTCAGCCCCACGCCAGGAGGGAAAAGTCTTAGACAGCATGGATCCTCCAGAGGTGGCATAAAGCAGCCAGGACTCTTCTTTTTGTTAGCTAGTACCAAATCCCCAAAATTTGGTCGTGCTGTCAACGGCTTCTGCTGGCCCAAAGTTGCTGGCTCAGCCTCAGGTACCATTAAGCACTGGTAATTCAGAGCAAGGTGTGGGATAGCTGAACTGAAGCCCTGGGAAGGGCATCATGTGGCACGGCGAAGCTGTAGGAATTAGCAGCACATTGGACTTTTCTCCCCCAGTACTCAGGTGCAAGATAAGTTAGGGGAAAAAAAAAATCCAAGGTGCTCAAATGAACAATATCAGATTTACACCTTCAGGCTGGGTAACACGGGGAGGGAGCTGAGACGTTCCCCTCTGCCTCTCCACATTTTCTAGCTACCCACAGCCTCACACGGCAAGTTTAATTGTCCTTGGAAACAACTTTTGCAAGTCCCTATCAGCACAGGCAGATAAGGAACTGAGCTGAATAGACACCAAACCTGCTATAAATGGCAATTCACTCCTACAACCAAAACTGCGGATTCAGGAAGCTGAGCTGTTGCTGCTCAGCTTTTATTGCTTCATGGACAGACACAGAAGGAGCTGACATGCAAAGTGGCTCTTTCCTCGGGGATGTGTTGGTATCTGGCCACCTGGTTTTGTAACGGAGCTGGTAAAGTCATTTACAGGGCATCCAAGAAGCAGCATTTGTGCATCTAGTTCCACCACAGGATCCAGCTGAACCCATGGAGGATCACAAGCCTGGATCTGGCCTCTTGCTGCCGCATCTCAGAGAGCAAGCATCTTGAGCTGCTCTGGTGATGGTTTTTCTCTTCGCTGTTAACAAGCGTAAAACCCCCGCTCGGCTGGCTCGGCACGCTGCTGGTACCAGCGCTCTCGCGTGCCCACCTCGGAGAGCTGGATTCAATCAAAAAGATGTCCAATTTCTGCACCGACACAGCCATGACAAATTGATTTACGGGAGGAGAGTGCTCAGTGCAAGAAGCATGTGGGGATTACGCTGAGCCTGGTCCTTGTTTTGGACAGGAGTGAGTTATGGCGGAGTGTCATCCTGCACACTTCAGCCTTTACCCTGCTACTCGCTGCTTTTCGGGGTTTCATTCAGAGACTGGGTAAGAGGTTTCCTTTCTCTTTAAACTGTATTTCACTTTAACGTGGCTGGAGGTTATACAAACACTTATAGGAATCATGAAACATGATCTTTTGGGGTTAAAACAGTGTGTTAAATCCTCCTAATGCTTGAAGTGTTTAACACAAAAAAGGACTAATAAACGTGCAAAGTTTTTCACTTGGATTAGCTCCATTTCCTGTAGAAGGTGCTCTCCACCCATAAAGAAAACTTGACAGCAGAAGACTGAGCGCCTGTTGTACAAAGCAAGCCAATATCTTATATTGCCATTTAGCAAGTCATGTTCCTTTTTGGTATACTGAAGAATTCCTTAATCACAGACAGAGACGTTAAAACAACCTTCTGATCAAACCAGAGCAACACCAGGAGCGTGTCCTTCTGACGCCTCCCCTTTTCTCTCCATCAGGGGAGACAAACTGCACGACACATAGCAGGCTGCCTACGACGTGCATAAAAACTATTTCCATTTAAGCAGTCCTCATCATATTTCACCCTGGAACCAAGTCCGAATGTTTCATCAGCTGGAAGTGCTTGACACTAATGTCTTCTGCTTGTTATTTCAGGCACTAGAGGACAAACGCGTCTCCTGCAGCACAACCTGGATTTAAGTTCTGGCAATCCTCGGAGGTGAAACCCACAATCGGTTTCTAGTAGAAATTACAGCCTGATAACTATGGTGTTTTAACAGCCATCATCAGGCGTGCTGCTGAAGGCTGTGCTGCAGGGAGGGGAAGAGCAGCAGGTCCCTGCCTCTGCTTCGCAGCATCCCCTGCATGAGAACCCAAACCCAACCTGGGTGAGCAGCCCCAAGACACACCAGCAAAACACTCTGAGACCTCCACCTACCCCAGGGAGTCTGGGGTGAGGCTTTCCTGGCCGCCAACCCCTGTCTCCAAAGGGCACAGAGATGACCAGCCCCTCCACGAGCTGGCTGGAAAGGGTAGCGCCAGCAAACCCGTGCCCACCTGCAAAGCTCACAGGCAGCTGCTTCCTACGCTGCTTTGCCTCCGCACAGGAAAACCAGCCCAGTGCTGCTGTGGCCTCCCCTTCCCAGCACAGCTTCCATCTGTCGGGGGGGGGGGGGGATGGCCAGATCTGCTGCTTGTCCCAGCCAGGAAGCCTGGGGACGCCTGCACCAAGCATCCGGAGCGCTGCTGTCTTCCTGACACCGTGATCCGGGCAGCCACTGCCCTATCCCCCAAATATCGCTGGCATCCTGCTCCCCAAGTGGAACAGCACACGGAGAGGGAACTGCACACCCCTGTAACACTGCCTGGTGATGTGACCTAGTGTCTAGACCTCCTGCATACCCTGCAGAGGAAAAGATGACCAGGATGTGTGGAAACACCCTGGCAATATTGGTATGAAAGGTGCAGGAGCTGTGCTGACGCTGGCGGCAGGGTTAAGGCAGCAGCACGCAGCTCTCTGCTTTTCCTCTGCATCTGCTGGCTCCACGTGCCTGAACAGGACTTTGGCATTCGGCAATGCCACAACCCAACAACTGCTGCCCAGCGGGTTAATAATGCTTTATAACAACTTTCCAGCCGTGCCATTTTTAACTTAGCTTTGGATTATTATCAATGAGTGGAAAGTATATAACCTATTTTCTCTCCCTGCAAAATAAAGCATTAGGGAACTTAATTCCTTGCCTCTGGGTTTGCTTTACTCTTACATCAGTAAAAATAAAAATTAAAAAAATTAAAAAGCACCTCTGGACCAGAAAGCGGTAAGCTGTTACAGCCTTGGTTTGGGGAGCTCGTACAGAGACACGAGCGACCCCAGCCCCTTTGTTTCCAGGTGAGGCAGCAGCCCTGAGAATAGCCCCGGTGCCCCCCACCAATTCCATCTGTCACTTCCAGTTACGGGGCCTGCAAACAGGTCACTCCTCGGAGAGTAAATTGCATGAGAGCAGCTCAGGCTGCCACAGACAAGCAGACACAGCTTTTGTTAACAGCTTTCTCACAAGCCCTTCTGCTACATTAAAAAAATGAGCTCAGAGCAGCCCCGGTAACCCCCGCCCGAGGTGTCCCCCCGCAGCAGCACTCACCACGCAGTAAGCCACCAGGGCTCCCTGTGCAAAGCCCGCCAGCACGTCGGTGGGGTGATGCTTGTGGTCTGACACGCGGGACAGGCCGGTGTAAAACGCCATCATGATGAGCGTGAACTGCAGCAGGGGACGGAGCAGGCGGGCGCCCTTCCACGTGAACCTGGCCTGCAGATAAAACTGCGGGGAAGAGAGGAAATAAAGAAAAAAGGGAGCGTTAATTTGAGGCTCCCACCTGCAGCGGGGTAGACGCAGGGGCCCCGTGGAGCAAGGAGGGGGAATTTTCAACACAAAGGATGCTCTCTACAGGCCTGTGACCTCCTGCCTGCTACTTTGGAGCCTGGCAAGGGGCTCGATACCCATTTACAGCCCCTTTTGTGCACCCAGAGCAGTTCGCACTGCCTTGAGACAGGAAGGAGCAAAGCTCTCACCAGAAACCCAAAGCAACTTAATAATATCATTTACCTACTGAAGCAGAATTAATTGGAAAGCTGATATGGGGGAAACACTGTGTTGGTTTATTTAGTGTCTGGCTGTTGCATAAGCATTCTATTTACCCCTTTTTGGAAGGAATACACACCAGGCTCTTTAAAGGAAACGAAACATCATGTCATTGGAATGGAGCAGATGCTCCAAATTACCCAAATTGTTAGCCAATTAGCATGGAAGAGAGCAGTACCAAAACAGCTTGGTGCTGGCTAGCTCACATTATGATTCTGGGGAATATTTCTGCAAACCAGCCAGAGTCTGGGAACGGGGCCACGTCCCCACGGCGCACACCCCACACTGTGCAAACTGGTCCATGCGATGCTGGGGGACGAGGCATGGCTCTCAGGTCCCCATGGCACCCCCAGCTGCTGCAGTCTGGTGAAGCAAATGTCTCAGGAATACTCTCAGGTCCAGGGTACAGTGCAAAACTCAGCTGCCAGTATGTTGTTGCAGAGCAAAAACAGCTCCATGTATTATATCTTACAAACTGTTACCCTTAGTCCTACCAGGGGGTTTGAAACCTTATGTCTTACGCTTCAGGCTGTGTCCCACCGAAGCCATTAAGAACGAAATTTGATGCTGGATAATCTGACATTTGTCCTTTTTGCCCACCCCAACATCCCCTCAAATCCTTATATCCCACAAGCTTGAACTAAATAGGCATGTTATAGGTGGAGAAGCAAAGTTTCAATTAAAAATTAGCAATGGAAAGCTAACACTGAATTTGAACACAATAAAACAGATGCTTTTTGGAGTCTGAAGTGATTAAAAAAATAGGAAATTCTATACAACAAGGAAAGTAACACCTAACTTGCTTGAGACTTGTGCTTTGGGCAAACCAATTTATCAGCTAGATTATACTGAGATTTTACCTTTTCTTTAGAAACCCTTGCAAAACTGCCCTCCCTTCCCCTGCCCAGCCTCTGTCCCCGTGTCCTCTGGCCCTGGTGCCTCCTGCTCCAGGAAACAGCCAAGTCCGAAACCACTTGGAGCAAAACTTGCATGTGTTTGCATCGCCATATCCCGTTCCCCTACTTCCATGCAACTTGCGCTCCATCCCCACTGAGCCCTGATGAAATCAGCCCAGGAGTTCAAAAGTTATCGCGAATTGCCAGGCAGATGCAGACAGCAAGGTCACCCAAGCCCCGTTTCCTTCAAATGGTGCAAGGGGTTGTTTTCACGCCAACTCCCTCCTTCCACAGCACAACCCTGGCCTGTGCAGCTCGTGTACACCCTCTGGCCCCATACAAGGTGTGGAAAGGCTGTGCAGCACCGTACTGCGTGTGCTGGAAGCCACCGAAGCACCCATCACCACCTCACACCCACACTTGTCTGAGAACCTGCTTCGGAAGCAGGCTGGGAGCACGTACTGAGTGATGCTTGGTAAGGACTGCCAGGTTTGGGTGGGAACGTGGGGCTGGACAGAGCTCTTCCAGGGAGGGGACGGCGGAGCAAGACCACAGCCTGGGTTATCTGCACCACAGACCGTGGCATGGCAGCAAAAGGCAGGAGCAGCACCAACAGGAACAGCCCGGAGAAGGGGTGGATGGAGAGAATGAAGTGAGATCACAGCAGGAGCCGTTTGGAGCTCCCACCCACTGCCTGGCTTCTGGCAGGGGCTGAATTACCACGGAGCAGATGGCTTCGAGGGCATCGCATCGCTCTGCTCCTGCCAGGGGACTTCCACAGCGTCGGCGGGGACAACCCGCGGCTGCACGCAACCCCCGAGCGAACCCATTGGGGAGGAGCTGGCAGGGGACACAGGCTGAGAACGTCACCTCCAGCCTCCCAGGGCTTTCTGCCACCCAGACATCCCATCCCCTTCACGCTGCCCCCACCGCAAGGCTGAGCTCCACCAACCACGGCTCTGAGTCACCCGAAGGTTTCCTTCTGGGAAGCGGCCGGTCTTGTTTCGGAGTTAACCTGACGTTACCTCCTCCAGCCCCATGTGGAGCAGTACCCGGCACAGTGTGGGGCCAGAAGTCCTCAAGCCCTTGATATAGGGCAGAAGGACAAAAGACCTCCCAGCACCAAGTGGATGAGCTGATTGCCTCTTCCCCGCCTCTGCTGGCTGCGCAGCATCCTCCCACCCTGCTGGGAATATCACCGTCTGCTCAGCAAAGCAGGTCGCACCTCGGCCCCAGCCTTGGTATAAACCACTTTGTTCACGTCCTTAGGTCACCACTAAGCCTCAATCCAAGTCCACAACCACCACGGAGTTTCCCTCGTACACATCATCACTCAGAATCACAACCTTCTCTGCCCTCGGCAAGAAACCTCAGTGCAAAGCTCCACGGTGACCCAGACAAAACCAGCAACACCTGTAAGTTTCCGTACAACCAGCAGACCACACTGAAACCCCTTCTGATCTGAAGGCTTCGGCCTTGCCCACTGAATGCCCATTAAACACCCAAGCTGCCCTGTTTTACTCTCATTTTCTCCAGAATCAGCCAATGCTGCTGAGAGATATTAACTTAGTTTTCCTTCATCTTCCGAGTGACTAGCTGGGGTTTCGGGGAAGTTCTGGCTGAAAAAAAAAATCAGCATTATGGTCTCAGGTGCCTGACGGGAGCAGAAAACCCCATTGCTCCCCTCGAAGCCTCCCCATGAACCTGAGGTGTGGGCTGGGTGCACCGCAAGCTGTTACAGACCTCCTCCTTCCTCAGCCTGCTATAAATATGGGTTATGGGCTCGCTCGGCCAAGGAGCAACAAAGCAAGGAAAATTAAGACAAAGAGGATTGCCCAAGCGCAATTTCCCCTTTCAAATTTTTATACAAAGGCCTGATGTTAATTGGGTATTCTTGGTGACAAGGAGGCTGCGAGAAACTTAGCCCCGAAGTCTCAGTGCTTATAACCAAATCCCAGGAGCTCGGACTGTGTGGCAAACGCCCTTCTGGGGGACTTTTCCACCAAAGCCCTCCGGGGCCTGGCATCAATTCACAGCTCCCTGTTGGGAACCCGTTCCCAAACCAATAGTGTTTAACAGAGACCGACTGGCCACAGGGCTCGGTGCTGAAGCAGGGCACTGGTCACCCACTGCCCCCCTGCTCCTGCCCGGCCCCAGACCCTGCAGGACCCTCAGCAGACCCAACATGCTCCAGTGATGATGGATTCTGCAGGTCTTTTCCCCAACCAAAGGCATTTTTCAGCATCCTTGAGGTCTCCAGACAGACCCTGTTAGCTACGGACCCTACCAGAGCACACAAAATATTACTGACCATAAGCTTGTTTCTGCACAGGGTTTATACACACCAGCACACCACTGATGAGGACGTGCACAACAAACTTCCATCGAAAATATCCCCCTGCCCACGTGTGGACGCCGCATTTTAAAGGTGGCTTGACTTCAAGCGTGGGGTGATGTAATATTTTTTAATAGACCGACTAAAGCTTTCTGCAGCCACGACCTCCACTGCGTGGGACACAGGACTTGAAGCCATCATCGTGCAGAATGGGCTGCAAGAGCCATGCCAGGGCATGCCAGGAAGTGACTTGTTCTTGAAAAATGAAGTATTGTTCAACACAGAACTTGGACGCTGCACTTAGGACACAGCTGACCAGCTGAACTTCCGCAGCTCTTGCTCAGCCCCACAAATGCCCCTAAAGTGCCTTCACCACCATCAGTGCCCCCAGTTTGCAGGGGTCCCCCACCAGCTCCCAGTTCCCACAGCACCAGCAACAACCTGCTGCCACTTTACAACTTCACCATCCCTAGCTAGTCTTCCAAAAACCCAGTCATTCACTGAGCTGGGCAAGAAAGCGGGGTTTGGTTTGTGTTAAAGAAACCCCCCGGGCAAACATAATTCTCTTTATCATCATCATCATCATCCTTCAGCCTCTTGAATATGACAGATGATCTGCCTGAGCTGCAAAGCCCCTATCTGTGATAAGACAAGCTGAAGGGCTCGTTTCCTCGCCCTGATACACACCACCACGAAATGCTGTCCAATTTCAAGTTGCTTTTTTCTCCCTTTAATTTATGGCTGAACCCTCGGTGCGACTTTTCCCCTGACTTTTTAAGGCACAGCACAACTGAACAGCTGGCCAGAAGGAGCCTGCTACCAACCTTATCTCGGTCACGCGACAAGGTAAAATTTAAAACAAAGTCATTGTTAGGGGACTAAGGGACTAAACGCTTCACGGAGAGGAATAAATGGAGCAGATGGGGAGAGGAGCAGAGGCAGCTGGGCGCTGACAACTCCAGCACTCCCATAAGGGGACAGGGAAGGATAGTGAAGAGATCAGAGCTGACTTTTTGCTCCGAACTCATGGGCCCCAGAGTTACACAGGAGTTACACTTCCAAAGCCTGTTGCAAAGCTAAAAGAAAATTAGGATACTTTGTACTAGCGCAGGCACTGCTGCAAAGCAGCACTGGAAAGTGAGCCGCAGTTTTTCCAGGTGTCCTAAGGGAACGCTGCACATTATTGCTTTGGAGTCTCCAGCGCACCCCCTGCCACCAGGGCCTTCCAGGCAACTGAATTCCCATTTCGCATCTCACTTGTTCCATAACCACTGTTTTTTCAGAAAAACAAGGGACAAAAAGTCCTGGCAAGGCAGAACGGTCTGCACAGCGCCCTTTGGAAAGCGGGTCAAGCCCTGGCAGTGTCGGCCAGCTATGGCCAAAGCGAGCGGCTGGGAACATGGGACGGGGCTGGGCTCTCCCCCAGGTGCTGCCTGGGAAGCCCAGGTTTGTCCCCTACCCTGAGGAATGCCACAGGCTACGATGCTATGCAAAGGGTGAGAGGTCATGCTGGGCTTCCAAAAAGGCCTGGGAGCTGCATCTCCTAAAAAAAAAAAAATACCCAGAACCTTGCTGAGTATTCAAGGAAGAAACGCGACCGACTTAGTGGGGACTGGCAGTCCTTGCTGCCTCCAGATGCCAGGCTCAGAAGGGGCCAACTTATCTGCCTGCTTGCAGAACACTCAGAAATAAATAAATGCCCCTCCCGAGGCAGTGAGAGTGACAATTTCCAAACTCAGCTCGGAAAGTTTTGCGAAGGCAGGGCAGGAGGGCCGAGCCTCCTGCAAAGCATCACGAGGCAGCTCCGGCACCGGGGGGGTGCTGCCAACCACCACGCTTCGGGTGCCCGGGCTGGGGCACAGAAGGGTCATTTTTGTACAAGCAGTGATTTTTGTCGGTGGGAAAATAAAAAAAAAAAACCCACACGCTGCGGCAAGGAGCTGGTTTCTCTTTTGTTTCCTGCCTCACCCTCCCCACGCTGGCTTCTGGTAAGGGCAACGCAGGGGGTACAGGCTGCTTCTCCCCCAGCCCAGCACCTGGCAGCACTTCAACCTCATTATTGTAACACGACTAGGAGGAGGAGGATGGCCAAACTGTTTCCCAAAATATTTCAAGAACAGATTAAAAAAACAGGGGGAATGAGGAAAGAATTTAATACACTCCCCCCATACAGCCTGGAAAGCTTAGTAATTAAATTACAGGAACAGCTCCCAGCCCACGGAGGGTAAATCCAGGGATTAAAAGGCAGGAGGGAGCAGCAGTAATTTATCTTTTCAGAGGGGAAAGTAAAGGGACAGGGGAAGCACTGCTAGTAGATAAATAAGAGCTCATGTTTACTGTTTTTACAAGCACAGGGCTGGTCCTTCGCTTGCCAGTCTGAGCTTACGGGAGATGGGGGGGGGGACAAATCTTGAAAGGAACCTGAAACCTTTTTTCCCTTTTTCCTTTTTTTTTTTCTTTTTAAAAAAAAAAAAAACACAAATCACTATCCAAATCCCTTCCCCCCAAAAAACTCAGCGCAGGACCTTTTTGGGGGCGCAGGGAGCATGCCTGCGGCAGCCCTGGCAGGAAGCACCTTGGCACCGGCCCCGCGCAGGAAGGGCAGAGCCATTTGTCACCGACAAAGGAAAACGAGCCCCAGCCCTCCGCGACAGATCCGGCCGGGCAGGCGGCTTCACCTGCTCCGCCAGCCCTGAAACACAGCCCGGGAATCAGTCCACACCCCTGGCGGAGCTGCCGTGGTGCATCCCCCCCCCCCCACCACCACCACCGTCAATGCAATATTTTGGCACCCTCAAAATTCTCCCCGGTGGAAACCACAGCTTGGGGTGAGCAAAAATGCACAAGTCATCCGCTGGGGTAGCAGGGCTCAGATTTAATTGCAGCCTTGGCTACATCCAAAAGCTGCACAGCTCAGCTATAACCCAGGAGTTTCCAGCCCAAATAACACCGCAGGGTCCAAAAGTGAGACCTTTCCACCAGTGTGTTCGGGCTCTTGTTTTCCACCAACATCCCCATCTCTAGTCCTCATCACAGCACTAGTGCTACCAAACAGGGGCGAACGCCTCGGGGTGGGGGTTAGGGGTTGAATCAGCTCCATCTCCAATAAGGCTGAGGTCACTTACCACCAAATACAGCATGGTGTAGAGGGAGAAGGACGCGTGCCCGGAGAAGAAGGATTTCCTGCAAAACAAAGCAGGTGCTAAGAACCAGCCACTATCATATTCTCATATGGTGTTACAACATTACACATAAGAGGGTAACTTGCCCATCGCTAGCGAGATGGTCCCAAAGCAGAGGGAACCACAACCCCCCATCCTTCAGGTTACAAAAGCCCTGTTATCCGCCCTGCTCGCTCCCGAGGCCGAAAACGAACGGATGGGCAGGATGTGCGCATTGTTCGTCCCTTCCTGGTCTATTCGTGGGACAGCGCAGCTATTTCCAGGACAGCACGATAACTCATCGTCTCGCCTCGAATAACCAGGAAACCGTGAAGAAATGAAAAGCAAGCACTTCTCCAGTTGCTTAATTACGGCATTTAGGCGCCTCTCATTTAGGTTCCCCCTAAAAATGTCAAAACTAGGCATGGGATGAGTTTGATGAGGAGTGTGAAAGGGAGGTGCCAGCAGCCCCTCGGCCTGGAGGAGAAGTCCTCCCCAAACAGCAGGTCAGGCCGCTGACATTAACTCAGCTCTTATGGTGAATTCCCACATTGAGCAACCTCTCACGAAACAATAGTGTAGGAGTATAGAGAAAGGAAGAAGAATACTATTCAGGCAAACCCCACAACTCCCAAGGGAAACCACCCGTTGCTGCAGCCTTCCCAGAGACAGCAGCAGCGAGATCATCTACTGCTGGCGGAGAAGCCCTGAGAAATATTTAGTGTGAGACACCGTTTTGGCATCAGCAGCCCATTTCTTTGGACACTTTCCCCCTCAACAGGGAAACAAGGGCTCTCACCTGGCTTCCTGGACCTTGCTGTCGCTTCCCCTGCAGGTGTAGTTCTGGATGTAAACCCCCTTCCCGCAGCTGATGGTGGAGAAATCCAGGTCGCAAACCTCCAGGAAATGCGGCCGCAAGCGCCCGACGGACACTTTGGCAATGTCTGTGAAGGACTGGCTGATGGCACAGCCGAAAACAAAGCAGCCCACCTGCTTGTAGAGCGCTGCCACGTAGGGGTTCTGGATAAAAGAGTGTGACTTCTCCTTCAGGTAGTGGATGCGGTACAGCTCTCCCGTGATGATCTGTGGGGATCACGCAACACAGAGGGGCCAGTGTTAGAGAGAGGGAAGGATGCTTTGCAAAACTGGACGAGATAACAAGATGAAGATGTGCCAGGCTACAAGCCAGGAGAGACAAAATTCATTCTTACAACAGGCTGCTTAATGATTTGCTCTTCTTGCTCTGAGCATTTCAAATCAAGAATCTGTTGCCATAGTGAGTAAAGCTTAATCCAGAGCCTGCCACCTCCTGATCCTCCTCATCTTCCACTTCTTACTGCCTCTCAAGAAGAGACTGCACTCCTCAAAGTATTGTTTATGGAAAAATTAAGAAAAAAAAAAAGCTGGATTTTGGTTTAGCATGTTTGTGTATCTTCACAGAACTGAAATAGTGCCCCAAATTCTATACCAGCGCCAGAGAAATAAAAAATCAACATAAAACAGATATGTAATCTGGGATTGTTTGGGAAGGAGAAGCCAGATCCACTGCCCCCACATAAAAGTGGCTTTGGAAAGGGAAAAAAAAAAATGAACAACTTCCCAACCTGCCTCTCTTCCTCTTCAAAACCCATGAACGCAACAGGGCATGACTCAGAAAATGCTGAACTTTCCAGATTCTGGCCCCAAATCTGCCACCACCAGACCCCATTTCAACCATGCAGAGCCACCATACCCACACCAGGTATTTTGCTGGGAACCTCAAGGGATCCCGAAGTTGCATGGCAGCAAATGATGCATTTGTGGTGCCACAGAAGGCTTTGGCAATATTGCCACAAATCACCGCCATAGAGCAGAGGGCTGCCTTCTCGTAATCCCGACTTTTAAAAGGCAGCTTAATGAAAATCAGGCTGTGAAACCAAGTCCAAATGTCTCACCTCTCCCAAAGAGGCAAAGGCTTAAGTTGTTCTCTGTCACGTTACACACCTAGCTTTTGAGCTCCAGATTTACAGCTTCAGGATTTCATTCATTACTTTAAATGCTTTTATACCTGACCAATAAAGCAAGGCAGGGTTTTGTTTTGTTTTGGCTGCCCCCTCGTCTCAGCCCCTCTCTACTCTGGTCACAAGGACGGTGATATGTAAATTCAACCATCAGGAAAAATGCCTTCATGTTAATCCCTTTCTGGAGCAGGCAGCAATATTCCTGCCGGTGTGGCAGCCTGCCAGTGGCGTTCAGGAGACAAGGCTCCCCTGCCTACCTTTTTAAAAGCTTGGCACAACGTTTGGAAACTAATAAACTGGAAAAGTATGGCAATTAGGCCAGGAGGAGATGAAGCTGTATCACTGTTTGAACTCACTCGTACCACGGCTTGGAAAACAAAGGTTGACCTAAGGCGTCTGAAATCACAGCTAAGCAGGGTTTATCAAGGAGAGATACAAGTACAATAATGAAAAAACAAAGAGCAAGCCAGATCTTTCAGCAGCCGTACACAGAAATACATCGGGCAGCTGCACTGTCATCCAGGGTTTACACGTCAAATCTAATATTTACTCTTGGAAGCCTGGTCGT
The DNA here is from genome assembly GCF_964211835.1 of Anser anser. NCBI lineage: Eukaryota > Metazoa > Chordata > Aves > Anseriformes > Anatidae > Anser > Anser anser. The sequence continues at coordinate 27,646,944 of NC_139728.1, forward strand.
GCCCAAGAGCTGCCTGGGGAGCTGCAGCTAACCAGCTCCATTTTAATCCTCGCAGAATCCAAACCATCGTTTGCACAATCTTTATCCCCATTCTGGACTACCTTCAAGCCCGAGCTGGGAGCCAGGAAATCTCTTTGCACGAGAACCACAGAAGGATGTCAGAGTATCTCCTGCTCCTCTGCCAGGAGGCAACACTGGGGCATCCAGAGTGGATGCAGATGGTCCTTGGGGCTGTTTGGAGACTCACTCCCATCCATCTGCATCTTCCTGGGCTCATTCTCATGCTGGTGACAAAAACCTGCAGGAACATTGTCTCTGCCTTCACCATGCACCCAGCATGCAATGTTTTTGCACCATGCAACTGCAGCGCGCAAGGGCACAGCCACTGCCTGCAGCCTCCTCAATGCCTAAATTTGCAAGAAGGAGAGCTGCTCAAAACTCCCAGCTCTTGCAAAGGGGAGATGAGCTGAATTAAGGACGACATCTGATACCGGCCGATGTGCCATTGCTCCCAACGCACAAACAGCCACGTAAAGCTGAGGCTCCTGGACTGGGAAAGGCACGTGACCAACATTTTTAGCAAGGACCAACAAAAGTCTAGGGATTAATATTTTTTTCTCACTGTTGGTGGTCTTGGTAATTGCACACATGTAGCAGATTGTAAATTGGAGACTTCATTCCCTCGCTAACACACGGCTGGGCAGCCGTGAGCCCTCCACGCTCAGTTAAAGTCATGGCTCAGGCTTAATGAGAAGCTAAAATTGGGTAAACTTGTTTTTTTGGCAGTGCCGTCCCAGATAAAGCAGGATGGTGGAAAATTAACGTAGCACAGATGTGCAGTAACTGAAAAGACATCCTGAAAACAAGCAAGTCAAAGCTATCCATTCAGCTCTGCTCTTGCCTCGTGTTCCTGGCAAGCTATCCACATGGAATGAGCGCCGTGACCGTCACACGTGTTCAAGAAAGTTGGCCATTATGACAAAGCCAATATCAAACTTTTCTGTCTGTGCATGCCTTCTGCACATTTTCAGTTCTCATGCCCATTTCACTGTTATCATAACGTATCAGCAGCAATTCAATTAGCCTGCAATTGCTTAGAGTCTTTCGAACCCTTAGGTCTTTGGAGCACCGTTCTCGGTGCCTAATCGCATTGAAACCTATCACCTCCAACTGCAAAACAATCAGCTAATCTGGCTGTGGAACTCAGATCACCCAGGAAATCCATCTCCTTAGGTATTTTCCATAGGTGTTTATGGCCCATCAGGTGTCAGGGCTGGGGCCGCACAGCAGTGATGCCTGTGCAAGGCTAAGGAGGAAGAAAAGGGCGTTTTCCATCCCAGCAAACATCAACGTGCCTCTTTCGCCCAGGAAGATCAAACTGACCATTTTCTAGCAGGAACAGCAGTCAGGAAAGATGTGGGAGCACCCAGCCCACATCTTCAGGGTCATCTGCACGGGAATTTGCCTTTCATCAGTAAATACGTAGGTATGAAAAACAAATGTGTATCTCCTCATGGCCTGATGGAAGCAAAGGTCTCTGCCTCCATGTTTACTTAACTGGACCTCTGAGTGTCCTCAAGCCAATTAAAACATGACCCAGACCTTTTGCCCAGGGCTAGGCTGCCCATCACACCACGTAAGGCAAGGGTGTAAGATTTTGGCTTCGCCACCCAAAATGCCATCCCCTGGCAATCCTCCTAACCGCTGTCCTGCCTTTCGAAGGCAAATGTTTTGAGCAAAAAGGAACAGAGTCAGTGCTTTGTGGATTTGGAAGGAATTCCTATTATGCTACAATAATTCTGGTATCTGGGTTACATCTGAAAAAGAGGTCAGACTGACTTGAATTTTCCACACGTGCTGCCATAGCACAGAAATCTGTTTCTTCAATTCCTCGTTAGCCGTTTGTATCACTCACCAGCAAATAACGGAGCTTGTGAATTTACCTTATTAAGTTACATTTGTTGTGGGCACAGTGAAACCAGCACAGAAACATCTAATTCTTTGGGGATTTTCTTTTTCTTTTAATTGACCTGCTATTTCGTGGTAGAAAGCTGATGGATCACATAGGCAGCTGATTATGTTTCCAGTTTCTGTTCCAACTCCTCTATTTGCCACCGCCTCATTACTGATCCGAAGCACACTCCGCATGCAGCCAGCATGACGATAGCTCAGGCAGTAATGTGAAAATGAGGGGCTTTCTCATTTCGTTTTTATGGCTTTTCCACACTCGGGGGTAATTCACCTGCAGGGTAAAATTCTGCTGCACTTATGGAATTAGGGGGTTGTCACTTTTTGGGGGTTGCTTTGAGTAGGGAGGGAACAAGGAGGCGGTGTTTTGGGGACCTATTCTGCTAAGTGAATGCAAGTGGTCCGGGAATGATGGAGAGATGGGCACAAGCTGGCAGATGCACTGCACATCTCACTGCTGCCTGAGAGCAAACTCATGGCCTATTGGCAGCAAAACAAAAGGAATGGGATGGCTTCTGCTGGCCACAGTGAGAGGGAACATTGGCACTTCATGAGCACCCAGGGACAATACAGGGAGGCTATTCTGGGGAACGTTTATTGGACTCCAAGATCTTTGAACATCCCTTCCAACAGAACCATTCTGCTCTATTCACCACTCAAAGCAGCAAGGCTGGGGACAAGGCGTTACTGGAGCATGCACTATGCCACGCTAAAATATCTACCAGCCATGACATTGCTCCCATGACAGAGGATGAAAGCCAAGAGGGAAACAAGTGCTCCTGACCTCCCTGTCTCCAGCAGGGAGCAAGAGGAAGGCAGCATCTTTGGGAAAGCACCTGAGCTGTGCTGCCAGCAGGTGAGCAAGGAAAATGCAGGTACTTTTCATTAAATAACTCATTGGGAGTTTCATCTGCAGATGCAAGTGTTTGACTACCAGCCAGGAGACGGCTCCTGCCCAAGCACGAGACACGTGCTGGTGGAAGGAGGCTCAGCTCCATGGGCTGAGTTCAGCTTTTTGGCTGAAATATAAAGCTCTCACTGTACAATCATCATCTCCTAGCATAGCTCTAGGAAACCTGGCAGGAAAAGAAATGAAGACATTGGGAAGGTGGTGTATCAACTACTTTTTACAGTGAGGGCTCTGGGAATACGCTCCTCATGGAAGATTTTAATTGTCTTTTTAATATGCCTGTATTATACAATCTCTTAAAATCTAATACTAACCTGTGAAACTTTTCCAGGTACTGGTTAGCTGAAAAGGTGCATCTTTTTATTATTTTTTTCAACCTTATAAAATAGGCAAATACCTAGAGTTATTTGAATAGGGACAAACCATGCCAAGTCCTCGCTGACACTCAACTCTTTTTGCTTCTGCTCTGAACTCCTACCACAGGGTGAAAAAGCTCTTGCAGAGCTCCCAGACTTGCCCAAACAGCTTTGGGCCTGTTTATGAGCTTCAACAGTAATCTCATTCCTCCCATTACAAGCTTTCATTTGCAAATGTTCACTGAACTTACACGGAAGTCAGATAGCCGCCAAGGAGATGTACTCCTCAGTACATAGCACGGACTGGCTACAGAGGTTACAAAAAAGCTGTCGTGAATGCCCAAGGGGCAGGAGAGAAGGCTTCAAAGATAGTACTTACAGCAAGGATGGCAATGAGGATGCCCGCAGCACACAGCACTGCGTCGTTGATCGTCTCCATCGACTTCAGCGGGTACCTGATGCTGTCATCGTCGCAGTAGAAGCCCCGCTGGTAGGGTTGGATTGTGCTCGTTTCAATGATGAGGAAGGGCAACCCAGCTAGAAAGAAGGGGAGATTATAACCAAACCCATCGTTGATACAAGGCAAATACAAACAAACCATAAAAATTATACGTATATACATATATGTACACACACAAAAATAAAAGTAGAAAAACCCTTGCAAACCGCCCAGTGCCATTCCTGATGCTTCTCTTTTCATATTGCTATCTTTCCAGAGGGGATAGCTTTGGCTTTTGTTTTTCCAAGTTGCTCTTGTGGGGAAAAAGCATCTGTCCTGTTATGGTTATCAGATGTCTGCTCTGCCTTGTTTCAGTTAAGCCTCATGCACTGCAAATATTAACTAACAGGAATGGACCCCAAAAGCAATCCCTCAGCAAAAATCAATGAAAACAAAGCTGGCACTTTTCTCCACCGAGGGCTGATGCTCTGCTGCAGCACCCTGCCGCCAGGCAGGACGAGCTGTGCAACCAACCATCAAGGGATTGGGTATCGGCCCTGCGTTTCCTACCTGACTGGCCCAGCTAAAGTCAATCCACTTTCCTTTTATGCCTCTGAAACCTTCCTTGGCTCCCTCCTATTTACAGGGTATGGGCATGCTGGTGTCCTCCCATGCCATAAGTCTATGTGCTTTGGGCAGCCACAGGGCACCCGTCCTCCACCTATCCACAGGAGGGTGAGCTGAGCTCGCACCCAGCTCCAGGAGCTGCTGAAAGCCCATCAGAGCCCTTTAATCACATTAAGGCCATGTGAAAATTGCAGTAAAATGCTGTTTGTGAACGCCCTGCACAGGTTAGATGTCCAAACAGCTCGGCTGGAGCTCTGCACCAGGCACTGGGCTCAAAAAACAGACTGCCACGGATTAGGACGCAGGAAAGGACACCTCAAGATTGTTGCACATGTGAAACTCCATATTCTCCTTAGTATTTTGGAGAAACACATTGTTACCTCACAGGTATTTCCCAGCCACACTGTTAACTTGTACAGGGCATGCACATTCCTCGTGCCTCAGTCTCCCCATCCATCTTTGCTATTAAGCAGTACATCCCCATCAAAGCAAGGCCCAAATTCCCTGAAACCCATTCAGAGCAAAACACAGACCACAACATGCAGGAAACCCTCCTCCCACTCACAGAGCAGAGCCCAGCAAGGGGAAAACAAACAAGGCGAAGCACCTGACGTGGTACGGCAAGAGTACGTAAAAGATGGGGTCAAAGCAAAGCGGAAAAACCATGAGCTGTGGCCGATGGAAAGCACAGGGGATGCCATTTAGGTGACAACGCAGAGTGGCTCAAGCTTTGGGCCAAAACAGCAAGTCTCATGCCCAGACCTTGTAGAAAGCACGTGGGAATGTTTGTCAACCACCAACTTGCTTAAGCCTCCACTGGTTTGTTAGCACAGCTAGAAGTCCAAGAGATCAGAGGGGTTTTTCTTTTAAACCAGCAAAGAAAAAACAAAACAAAACTACTAACGTCTTTTTCTTTTTTTATAAATTTGGATCACAGTCCACTGAGCGTGATTTGCAAAGGTACTGCTTGAGGAGTTAACACGTAATCAAAGTAACGTTCCTCATCTCCACGGGAACAACTTTTGTCCTTCATTTGCGCAATCCATTTTGGCTCCCTTTGCTCTGTGTTAACAGGTTTACCTAATCCAGGATTATTAGGGGTTTTTTGTTAGCCTATTAAAAAAAACAAACAAAAAAAAAAGGACAGTGCTAGTCATCCTCTCCCTGCTCCAAGCGAGCAGGGACAAAACCACTCAGACCTGAAGCCTTTCAGGCGCAGCCAGGGCCACCGCTCAGGACTGCTTTCAGATCACCTCCAAAAGCTCTGGAAGTGGGTTAATGGTGAGCATTCAGCCCTGCAGTGCTTGGCAGGACAGGGCAGTTTCCAGCACGTGTGAAATGATGAACAAAGGTTTCGGACCTGCCTGCCCAGCTCCGATTTGGTAAATACGATCGGACATCTCATGTGAATCCAGTTGATCTTCATTCCACTATTTAACTGTTCGGAGGCATAGCCAGCTTGGCCCTGAAATGTGCCTCTGATGCCAGCAATATGATATTAATAGGCCACTTAAAAAATCCTTAGTTTCCCAATGAAAAATTGCAGTAGAAGAGCTAACGGCGCTCGGTGTGATCCAATTTCACATGCACTTGAAGTGGCAGCATAACAGTTGAACTCGGGGAGTAGACATGCCACGGTTACGTGGCTTATTGTTATTTCTCCAGTTCCTCTTGTTAATAGCTTTCACATGACAGGTCTGTAAAACACATGTTCCCACAGACAATAAAATACATCTGAAAGCTAAAACTGGCTTAAAATAAAATAAAAAAAAGACAATAGTGTTCCTATATATTATGTGAACCCAGGAATAATAAAGATTTGTTTTCCCTTCATTCACTGAACAGCATGGGGTAGTATTTCCGCATTTCAATTATATGTACGCTTGCCACAGCTATAATAAGAGCATAACTGACCTATATGGTATACATTTTCTTTAAGCGCGCATAGGCATAGTTCAGAAAATCCAATGGTTTTGTTTTCTCTCCTACAAACTTGTGGTTTAGTGGGATATTGCCAATCGAGTCTTGACATTTTTCCAGCAAAACAGTAACCTCAGATTCCCTTTTTTTTCCCCTCCCCCCTTTTTTTTTTTTTAACGTGAGAAATATAAACACACTCCATAGCTGAACGGATATTGCTTAGAAGACATAACATGCCCTTGATTTCGAGGGCTGGGTAAGAGGATGCTTTTGCAGCCATAATTACCTAAGCAACAGAAGACCCCAGCCCCAGCCTGTGCTGAATGGTAAATTGTGCTAAAGATGGTTCTTCCAAGAGATTATTTCTTGGAGCATGGGTTGTCTACTGGACTAGGTCACCACCCACATTTTTTTGGCAAGGGGGTTCCAGCACGGAGAAGCCTGAAGCAGAGCCAAAAGGCATCCAGAGAATGGGTTTTGCAGAATACACTACAGAGGGAAGTCTGGAAGAACACAGAAAATTAAAAGCGGAGCAAGATGCCTTTGAGATCCCTTAGAAAAATACCAGAGAGACTTTATTCACACTAGGAGGCAAAGGTAGCCAGAAGTGGAGCTACAGCCCATGCCTCCTTGAAAAGGCGAGGCAAAGTAGTGTAGGGTTATACCACAGAGATCAAGTTTTGCCTCATGGCTTCTTATGCCCCAGCGTAACTCATTTTAGTGATAAAAAAATCCAGGTTATGCATCCCTGCCTGCAGAGATTTGCATCTACAAATTCAACAGCTGAGCTACCTGCAACGGTGCTTATTTTCCAACCTCTACCACTTCCCATTCCCAGCCATGGCACAGATCTACTGAGAACAGATGAGGTGCATCTCAGAACATGGTAACGAATGGCAATTTGCGTTGAAGTGACCAACAGCCCTACAAGGCATGCAAAAAATTACACTGACTTTGGGATGGTTCACCTTCTCCAAGAACAGTCCTATTTGGCCCTTCTGCCTGTCTCTACAATGCACCTGTGTTCTCAGATCAGTTGCAAAACCTTTAATAGCATTGCAGAAGGGCCTCACATCCTCCTTATTACTGGTATCACCATGCTGAGATATTACGCAGCAGCCAGTGGACCATCCCCTAATGCATCGAGGCCACCCTGGCATATTCATATGGGACCATGTAGCCAGAGATGGGATTATTATCCCCATTTTACAGACAGAGGAAACCAAAGCACAGCACAGCAGAGGGATTTGCTTATTCCACAGCAAAAAAGGTAAATGGAGCAGAGATTGCCTTTCTGAATTGTAACATCCTTCGTAAGGTAAAGGAAGGTTTTTTTCCCTCCATACATAAAGGGGAATTTCTCCTTTAATAACAGAACAAGGAAATCCCAACCACATGCTTTTATCTAACTACACTGCAGGAGATCAAACAGGGCTCCAAACCATGAGCATAACAGAAATCTCCTGGGGGCTGATCCTGCCCCATCCAAACCCACAGGGGTTTGCCATGGGTCCGCGTGGAGGGCGGCACAGAGCAGGTGTGGACACTAACGAATTGTGCGAGGCACCACGGGACACCGCAGGGCTGGACGTTGAAAAATGATGTTGCTTTTGTTGGGAGGAAGTCCAACTGACTTTGTGACCCCAAACCGCTGGTGTCCCACGCTAATATTGGAGGCTTTCAATTTATTTATCCTTCCATTTAATAAAGCCAATCAAGTTTGGAAAATCTAGCACCAAGGAAAAAAAAATATATTTTCCTTTCCTTCACCAGCACCTTTATCAACAGGCAATTAATAGGCAATAATCCTGGGAAGGCTGGCAGGGTGCAGGGGAAAGCTAAAACCTCACCGCCAAGCCCAAACAAAATCCCTTGCAAAACCCCAATGTACTCTCTGACCAGCTTGAAACGTGCAGAAAAATCAAAGGCAGAAGAAAGGACTCAGTGTTGGGTACAGCACTTTGAATCTTGGAGCCTTTGAAAAGTTAGCACTTGTACGGATTTAACGAGAAAAAAAAAATAAAGGGATAAGCTTTCCTTGGCCACCCATTGGAAAAGTTGCGGAGGGAGCAGGAGGGGAAGAGCCATTTTGGCAGTGACCCACCCATGTAGCTCTCATCTTCCCAGCCCAAGCTTCACCTTTGCACTACATTAAACACCCTCTCAGTCTATTTTTTTTAAATGTTTGGTTTTCATGGAGGTTGTTTTTTTTTTTTTCCAAAAAAATCTTCTTTAAAGACAGCAGGTCAGTGGGATGTTGCTGGCTATCTCAACAAAGCAATGGTAATTTCTAGCAAGCACACTGTGATGGGTTTGGCTGCCAGTGTCCAGGCCGTGGGCATGTTTTTAAGGTTTCAGTAGATTACAGGTCTAGCTTAATAAGTGAAAAAGATCATTAAATAATTTGGCAGGGCTGAGTGGGGCATCTAATTCCTCATTCAAGATACATTCTGTAAATATTTGGGTTCCAGCAAGAGACGGGCTTTCTATTTGAACTATTTAGTGGCTGATCTTGGGTACATATAAACCTTATTTGGTTTACAATATTTGTACATATTTTATAATGCATAAAAACTACGGTGGGCTTTTACTGGGGCTTTAAAAGTTGGCTTCCCCAACTTTTGGAGGAGAATGGCAGCACTTCAGATGAGAAATAAACACATCAAGCTTTGGCAGCTGCTGCAAGAGTGAATGACTCTTGAAGACAGTTGACATTATATAGATATAAATATATGTACACGCCGATAAAATTTTATAACACAAAGAATAAAACTATTTCCACGTTTTCATCATATCAGGCATATGCTGACAGTCACTATAGGGTCTGACTCTGCACCGGCACCAACAAAATGGATAGAGGAAGGAAGGGTAGGAGGTTGGTCAACAAAAACAATCTCAAGGGACCTGATCCATAGTCAAATGACAGATGAAAGAAGGATCCTGCTGCATTATGCTGAGATCTTCAAAATTCTTGAAAGCATCAGTGAGAGCCTCCTCAATATTTTTGACTGAATCTGGATACTTAATGTTTGTATCTTCACCAGAGGCTAATATCAGAAATGCACAATACCTTCAGCCTCACACTTCATTAGCTTTTCAATTGTAATTGTTCTTTACCGTGGTTCCAGCAGTCCAGAAGACCGCTCTGGGCATCTGCCCATATTTTGGAAACACATCTAATGTCTTTGTTTTCAAAACAGATTCCCATTCAACTCTATCACAGTTCTACTACTCTCAGCTACGCAGAAACGCATGGGGATAGAAGATTCCCTAAACACACAAACAAACCCTAGACTTTACTGTAGACCAGGTACCTGCTTTAGAATGCTGAAGAACCTATAAACAAGGAGCAGCATGCTTTGCATTTCACTGATTTGACCTGTTTGGAAAAGTCCCAACACATAAGGGGTTGATTTCCACAAGAACCAAGACCCTAGTTCATTTTCTACCTGCTGTAGGTTCTGCCAAGTAGCTCACACTAACCTTTGCTGCTACCTGTGTCAATCTGTCTGGTGCTCTTCCTAGCTATCAAGAGAGTGACGCTTCCATCCACTTTATAATCATTAGTCGTATTTCAGCCAATTCATAGGGACTTTAATGTAAACCTCACCGTTTTTAGGTCTACCAGGTCTGCTTCCTGATGGGTAGACACAGGTTCATTGTTCATTTTGACCTAGATGATGATATTTTCTAGACTTTATGTTGTGTTCCCCACAACACCTCTTTAATAAGAACTGGTTATTCAGGAATGCTGGACAGAATGCCTTCTCATGCCTGTGAGAGCAATGGCAAATGAAGAAAGCAAAGAGCACTCATCTTCTACACGGACAACCCTGTAATATTTATGACCCCAAGCCGCATGGGTATTTGAGAAGTGCCTCTAAAAGGAAGCGGTGACGGTGGCAGGAACGCCACTGGGTGACTGACAGGTATCTCTACCTTAAGACCAAAACCATCATTCAGCAGCACGGCCCATCTTTTGCAATAAGTACTATCTGGAGTACACTCACTGACCCAACCATTCTGGAGAACATTAAGAGAAAAGCTCTTGGTCACAGATACTTTAAACCAAATGTGAAATTATTCTCACGCACTGCAAATTCCTCTGGATTCAAAACCCCGGCAGGAAGCGCTTCCTTATGTGGCCGGAGCTTACCATGCCAGACCCACGCACTCACTCTCCAAAGGCTCCAGATGAACAGGAGCGCTGCCATTGCTTTTGCTGGGAGGAATTCTGCTCTTTCAGAGAGTACCTGTTACCTATTTCCAGAAGCAAACACCACGTACAAAGGAAAAAAGGAGATAAAGAAATTCTAAGAAGTATGTTAAGTTGTTCCTCCTGGGAGTTTGGCATTAGCTGATATAATAAAAGAGCTTTATATTAAAGTGTGCATATACTTTTAATACCTAAAAAATGCGTTAATAAGAACAAAAGCTTATCCAAGTCACAATATCTAGATGCGTATAAAATTCTGCATTTGTGGGGTAGAACGGATCTAAGCCAGACTGGCCAACCCGCAAAAGTTGGAGAGGATGATTATAAAAGACATTATAAATAGGAACCCAGAGACGGCACCAATCAAACATGATGGAAAAAAAGCCATCAGTTCACATTGTCTAGAAAAAAAAATAAAAACGCAATATGCCATGAAAACCCAAGGCATCAGGATCTTTTGAGGCACCTCTATATGTCCAAGTGCTGTAGCAGGCCTTACAGATATGCCGAGTCTGACCTAGGATGACCCAACACAAATAGAGAGGGGAAAAAATTAAAAACACATCCTCAAACTCTGCAATACCCAGGGCAAACAGACCGTGTGAAAAACATGCTGTGGCAACTATTATGTTTTCAATTAGAAGTGAAGTGAGCCCAGTTTCCTCTGCTGGTCAGCGGGGTTTGGAAGGAGCTCTGCCTCGCCACGGCTCCCTGGGTCTGCCTTCGAGGAAGGGCTCATGCTGGCCCCACTGGCACGCACTGCCCATGGGAACCCTCAGATTTGCCCTTATAAGGGGCCTGCTCAACTCTGCCAGCTCCTACTCAAAATTAAAATTCTGCAGGCTGTAGGTCTCATATTAATACATAAAATAACGAGCAGAGACTCCTTACCTCAGCTCACTAATCCAAACACTGCCAGGTATAAGCTACTTTTCGTTGCACAACCATGACAAACCTTAGCAAAAGCTTAGGGCGGAAACATAAAACTGCAGCCAAAGTGATGCAGTTGACCAAATCCTATTATTTTTTAAACAGTAAAGGAGCAAATGCAGGAATACAGCCAGCTCACCTGGTCCACATCAGGCCCCTTAAAACAAAAACAAAACAAAATTCATCTGCTAAACTTCCCAAGCTTCCTCCCTGCTTGCCCGGAGCATCCTGGCCAAGCTCTGCAGCCATAATTGAGCACGTTTTTGGGAGCAACTGCTCCTTTGCAGGAGGAGGCCGCGAGTAGCTTTGTGACCCCGTTCTGTCAATGTACCTATTGTAAATGCAAAATTCTGCTTCGGATTTGCAGCAGCAGCCACCTGCACAAATAATGCAGGGTTATAACTCTGTAACCGAAGACAAGCACTGAAAGCTTAAGAAGTTTGTAGTCCAAAATGCACTTCTGACCTCTTCCTTAAAAGTTCACTAATCACTTTTAATTCATAATTTATTTCCTCTTAATATACTCGCTTTATATAATACTCCCTCCTCTTATTTTTTTCCTTTTTTTTCTGGAAGTTCCCCAGGAGAAAATGGTATTACACAACTCCCTTGATTAACTGGAAATGAAACTTTTCCCCCTCAGTAGTCATGATCTGGTACAGTTTCCAGGATATAATGCACAGCGCTGAAAGAAAGTCAAAAAAGCATGAGTGCAGGTGGAAATGGTTCAAGGGCCCTTCAAGTGATGGGGGTTTAATCTCACTGGTCCCTGGAGCAAAGCCCCGCAAGGCTGTGCCTATGCCCAATGGGTTAAAAAGATGCAGGATTATCTCATTTCTCCCTCTCCTGTACTTTGGCTGAAGCTGCACCGTGAGAGTGGCACCCTAATATATGGCAACGTGTGACATAGCTGAGACTGCGCTGGTATCCAGGTAATATTAAAAATATATATAAATAAAATCGTACAGTTAACTAAAAGAGCTTCATATTACAGGGAGTACAGACCTTGCACGGGAAGGCTTCTGCCTTGGCCCTGCTGCCACCTTGCTGCCCAGTTGCACTTTTTTTTTGGTGAAAAACAGCTAGGAATGGGATACTTTGGTGGCTATCGGTCACCTTGAGCAACAGAGGTGGCTGCCCTGTGCTACCAGCAAGGATGGGATGAACTACCTGCTGATGGGATGAACACAGCTGCTGTGGCCAGGTGACACTGCACGGCCCCATTCCTTTAGGGCACAACAGAAATGGGGCCGGATTCAAACAGTGCAGACAACAGCCAGGCTCCTATTTACATGCACCCGGGGGACACAATGCATACAGTGTTCTTTAAGAGCAAAAAATGGATAACTCCCCATTTCCCTTTCCAGCCCCCTCGTAACAATGCCCTGCCCTGCTGTCAAAGAACGTGTGAATAAATTGGGGAAAAAAGGTTAAAGAAGCCCAAGGGAATGGCAGTCCCTTTTTCTTTATTGCGGTTAATTTTGACAAAGGCTCTACTGTTTCCCTATTTTTTATTTGTTTTTTTTTTTTCTTGAAAGGCTTCGTGCCAAGTTGCATTATTCCTCTTCACCATGGTACTGCCATGAAACCCGCCTGGTATGTTTGCCTGAAAATTGCAGGTTTTCATGGAAATTGTTTTTTCCTTCAACAACTCTCTTTGTCACAACCATTATGAAAAGAGGAGAGGGGCTCAGGTCTGACCACAGAAACAAAGTGCCACAGAAAAGCACCCCAAAGCCTCTGAACTGGGCACCCTACAATGCCACTGCTCAGCATCACAAAAACCTGCAGAAACCTCCGAAACCCCTTCTCCCACCTCCTTTGCGATGTCAGCCCCATGCAATTTGCCGCAACCCACTTCGCACAGCCTCTTTTCTAAGCGCTTTGACGCTTGGGAAAAAGCCCATTTCTCCCTCTACCATTGGCACGGTTGTTTGGAAGGATGTTTTTAAATGGAAATAGTTTCTTTTCTTGCAGCCCATCGTGGCAACCAGAGCCCCCCTGGCTCCCGCTGCCGAGGCAGGAGCTTAGCAGCTCGGAGGGGGTGTCCTCGATTTCCAGCCTATTTACTGCTCCGGTGAGAAAGGCGCCTATAGATGCTCCAGTTCTCAGATCAGAGCTTGGAGGGACTCGCTCATTCAACAAACCAGCTCTTTCTAAACGCTGTCAAAGGAGTGATTTGATGCCTTTCAGCGCTCGCTATACAAAACACTGAAAGACCAGCAAACTTCAAAAGCCGCAGAAGCAGAGCTGGAGTTTGGCAGGAGTTCATTAGCTGCCTGTGTCCTTCTGTGTGTGGCTTGTAATTACATGCAGACCTGATGCCAAATCCTAATCTACCGAGGGGCACCAATTAACATGCTGCTGGATGATTCACAGGTAGCTAATGTCGAGGTTTATACAGCCAGCATGCCAAATAATGCATGCGTTTGTTGGGGGGTGGCGGCTTGTTTGGTTGGTTTTGGAGGGGGGGGTAAGCTGGTCTTTTTTTTCCCCTCTTTCTGAGTTAGCGTAAAAGTGAGGTTCTGGCAGCAAAACTGGGATTGTCCAGCTTGCTCCCAGGCCACACACCAGTGGGGCTAATCCTGCTGTCACTGGGGAATGTGCACATCCCTTGGTGCATGGCCTGGATGGAAACCACTGGGGTTTTGCTCCTGCACTACAAGCCATCAAAGCTCACCAGGAACATATTTCTTAAAAAAATAATTGGATGGTTTGGATGAGTGGCATTAAATAGTTCATTACTGCTCTCTTGCTTCCGCTCACCCCAACAAGGGCTTGCAAGTTGAACCACCTATCACGTTCTCCGTTCGTATAAACACTACTTTTCTGCTCCACAGAGGGAAAACTCTACAATTAAGGTGCAGGTTGCACTCCATACCTGCCATTCCTGCTGCTTTCACCCTCTTGCTGCTGTAGGTAGTACAACAGTGAGCAGGAGCTTTAACAGCAACCAGAGAAATTGAGGAAGCAGGTACCTGAAGATAATTCACCTCTGGAGGAAAAAATATATACAAAGCTCTATCTCCTGCAAAAGAAAATATAGCAGCTACCAGATCGTGGGAGCAAAAAAGCCCTTCTCTAACTTGAGATCCGCGTCCCTTCGCAGCCAGCTGGCTCCCGGAGCAGCCCTTGGCAACTAAAACCTTGGGAAGTCAAACACAACGGCACGGAAGCTAATCTTTTGTCTTCCTGCTTTTTAATTCTTGTCCTGTATTTGATCTCCGAGCAGAAAACACAGGCATCGAGTTCTCAAGCAAAGGGGAAGCCACAGCGGAGCAGGCCCCTGCCTGCTGAGTCCCTCACTCTGGAGAGCGGATCTCTAAGCACCACTACTGGTTTTCCCATGGAGAGAAGGAAACCTAGCCCTCACCTCTTTTTCCTACTTGATTTTACACTTTCCAAAAGCCAAGGCAAGTCCACTGAACCTCTCTTCCCCCTGGCATGCTGCGGTTCAGTGGCCTCCTGTCCCCAGAGGCACCGTGAAATGAGTGGCACACGAGACGGGCAGCAAAGCTCCCTGCCATAAAAATGCATGCCAGAAGGCTGTCCCGTCACCTACCACCCATCAAATGGGTGATGAAAATGATGACCACTATAGCTGGGACTGCTAAAATGCTTCCTCTGGTCTCTGAGATGGGCTAGCCAAGCACAGGACTTTTTCAACATGCATCTAAAGACATATTTTTCCATTTGCTCCCAAAGAAGCAAACCTTATTGGAGACAAAATCAAAGGGAATAAGGATAACAGTTTGTTCCTGGCTGCCTCTCTGCCCAGGAGCCCTATGGATCTTTATTTCAGATTTACTGGAGGTTTGAGGCTGCTAGGCAGAAACAAGGCTGGACGCGTTGCGAGGGAATTTGCAGAACTGGTCAGCCCTGGTGGAACATTGCTCCTGGAGGCATCAGTCACGGGAGAGCTATGCACTCAGAAATCATGGTTTGGTTACGTTATGGATATAGCACCCAGAGGCCCTCATTAGCAGTAATTTGATAAATTTTGCTCTTCTACCTTTACCCAACAGCCAATTTCTATAAGAATTTTCTGACAGCTTTTAAGCACGCCGACGCCCATGTCTCCCACCATCCCTCCAGACACCCCTATTTCCTTACATTTGCATTTCCCCCTCTCCATAGGGTGAGCAATTCTCCCATCACGCTCCTTCATCCCACACCACTGCAAAACGCCTTCAGCCCCACAGGATAACTCAGCGCTGACACCGGCGGGCTGCAAGCACAGCCCAACGCTCGCACCACTTTATCTTCCTAATAAACCTTTCAGTGCATTTGACACGATACAGATCTTGTCCAGCCAGGAAAGCTTTCTTGCTTATCAGAAGCATTTTTAATCAACTAGAAGGGAAAACATGGCCTGACGTTTTATTGCTTCCTTGCGCTTTGCTTTGAGATGTTTCAATTTTCTCCGATTTGTACTCTTGCTAATCTCTTCACGCGGGGATGGGTGGAAAGCCTCAAGTCTTTCATGGCCAGCAGCTTCCCCCAGATAATTTGGGGGCAGGTCAGGGACAGGGGCATTGGGGCAGCGGGGAGGGCACACGGTGGGGTGAGAGAAGAAGGCACCAGGCACCAAGCTCTCACCCTCACGGCAGGTTCTGGGACATGGTTTTGTCCTGGCCACAATTACAAAACAACAAATAGCGTCTGTGGGGAAGGGTCATAAGAAGTTCAGCTTTCCTCTATTAAAACCATCTGGTGCCTATAAAAATAAAAAAAACATGACTGGTGGTTGAGATGGTTGGTAGCACCTCCTCTCCACTCTGCTCTTCCTGATATTTCTTAAAAGCTCAGTGGCACTTGGAGGTGCCACCTCAAGGGACAGGGCTTGTTCCATGGGCCGTGGAGTGCCCTGCCCTCAGCACAACAGCAGTGGGGGGCCTGGTGGATGCACACCCCCTTTGCTGTGAAGAAGGTTCCTGGCATCCATTTCTCCCTATCTGAGCCAGACACTTGCCCACCAGGATCCTGTCCCCCCAGCAAAGGGTTTCTCCAGGTTGGAGACGCCACCAGGTCCACCTTCGGCGAGAGGCATCACTGAACCTGCAGGAGCTGGGGGCAAGGAAAAGGAACCTTTATTTTCCCTCTCTTTAAAAAAAAATTAAGAAGAGCCTAAACCTCCCCTTTGTTTCCAACAGAAATAAAGGGGAAAAAAGAAAAAAGAAGAGAGGGGAGTGCTTACAGGCAGCTCCCCAGCCTGTAACACAAAACCACGCTGTGCTGGGAAACCTTACACCGCGCCGCATCCAGCTCGCGCACTCCCGCGCCGCTCGCCGCCTCCCGGATGCTTCCCCAAGCCCAAACTGCCCTTGAGAGAAGCCAAGTCTCAGCGTCTGCTGAAAAGCCTCTTTGTTTGGATTCCCTTTCCAAATCAGCGTATCCTGAGATTGAACTCCCTCCCACCCCTCTGCAGGGCTTTTTAATGTTCGGGTGCCTTGGCAGCGGCCAGATTCGCCAGCAGGTTTGCGGTCCTGTAATAACGTTCAAAACCTCGGTGCTGGGGCACGTACGGCGCTAGCAGCTTTCTTCACGTTAAAGGAGGAGGGGGGAAAAGTGTTGCAGAATTACTTCAAACAGTCCTTTAATCGTGAGTTGTGACCAGAGGAGCTAAGTTCTCCTTAATTAAACAGCAGCTTTAATCAGGCTTCATTAGGCTGCGCAAAGACACAGCAGCGAGCTGCAGCAGATTCTCAATGGGATGTTAAATCCACTTTCCTGTACTAACCCACTCTGCAAGCTCAGGGGGACAAACGCGCTAAACCCATACAGCCACAGCATGCAACTTGGTCCCCTATCTCCCTCAAGGTTTGCAAGCACCCCAAAAATCCTGCAGTGCCCCTAGGACGAGGAGACGCAGTGCATCCAGGGCAGGACCTCTGCACCAGCACAGCCCCAACTGAGGCCCTGCAGCACAGACAGTAGTAAGGCAATAATTGCAGTTACCTAGAGCTAAGCACACCAGACCTCACAGCAAAGGACTGCAACTCGCCCAAGAGCTCCCCCCGTGTGCCAGCACCAGGTCCTGTGGTGACTCTGGTGTCATCCAAGCAAAAAGCAAGGGACGGTGCAGCAGGTTTCCCCTCCACATGGGTAACCTCTGCCAATGCCAAAGGGAAAACGAGACTTCTTCCCTGAAGCCTCACACCCAAAACCTGAAGCAATATCACTGGGAAAAAGCTGTTTTTCCACTTGCAGTGAGCTTTTTAATCGACCTCAGCATTATATCTTTCCCCATGAAAGCAAAATGCTGAGCGTTCAAGCAGGTGGATTTTCAGACTGTGGACCCAATCCTGCGTTCGTAAAGCAATATCCAGTTTTGTAGATGACTTCAGCAAGAGCAAAAGCAAAGTCTCTTATATCTGCAGTCCAGATGCATCCTATGGTCAAACTCACTCCCACTTATCTGACCATTTCAAAAATGTGGCACCCATAGACCCTGCAGCAGCTTTAGGCACTGGAAAACTTCTTTGTGCCCATGCATGCGGTAATTTATCAAAACAGGCTCTCTCTAAAATGCTTTTTGACTTTTCCACGGTTTTGCATTTCACAAAGATTCATGCCAGCTCGGTAAGAAAAATAAATGCCACAAAACTTCTCCTTTAAGGAAGAAAAAAAAAAAAAACCAACCCTCCCCAGACCAATGCTTTAGAAATGCTTCCACATGCTAATCAGCCTCCTATTCAGCTCCAGACTGAATAGGACTCCAACAATGACAAAGAAATACGCTGAACCTATTCCACATTTCATCCCCTTCACTCAAAATGTTGCTGTTACCTTGGTTTTCTGCTGCTTTGTGGGAGCTGCAGCAGAATGACCACTGCATGCTAAAGCGACAGGCAGGGTCAAGAAATGGGGAGTGTTAGGCAATAAAAAAAAAAAAAAAAAAAACTTATCCTGGATTATGGGTGAAAATAAATGGGATTATTTGATGAGATAGTCACTGATGCTGTAAACTTTTATAAGAAAAAAAAATAAGAAAAAAGGCAGGCCTCTACTGAAAACAGCTTTGTATTGCTATGCAGAAAAAGGAAATTTTCCTTAGCTTGGCAGTTCTGAGAAAGCAAAAATGCCCTCTAAGCCCTTCTTCTGCAAATTAGCCACCTGTACCTCCTGTTATCAGTTGGCAGACCCCTCGGCACCCCTCTCCCCATGTACCCTTACCAAGAACAGCCTCAGCCCTGGTTTGGGGAAGGGCTGAGCCAGTTGCAGCTGCAGCGGGTGACCCAAGGCCATTTCCTTTTTCTGCAGAAGGAAGCGTGCGATGGGGGCCACCTAGCTACATTCACACAGGAACCAAGGTGGAAATTCCAGGGGCAGGTGCACACATATCCTAGGGACAGGATTCGACCTGGCCACAGGAGCCACAGACTTTCTCCTGGATGGCACATGGCTGACAATCAGCTTTCAGAAGCTGCTTCCCTACTCAGGGAGGCTGGTGAGGCCCTGGCAGAGGCCCTGAGCCTGGAGCTGCACCGAAATGATCAGGAATTAGAGGTACCTCGTTAGCTCTGCGAACTCCACCAGGCACCTGGGCGCATCCGTAATGGAAATTTGGCCTTTGATGAGTGCCCTCATTGTGCTCCTGCTCCTCACCCATGGCAGGGGACAGCTCCTTCATGCTCCCCACATCAGGAGGCACAAACCTCCCCAGCCACACGGGAGGGCAGCAGGCTCTGCACAGGGATCATTCACTTGGGCCTTTGAGGTCCAGGGCAGAAACCCAGGAGCCAAAGGGAGCAGCAGCTCTGCAAAAAGCCAGGGCCATCTAATCACTGATCAAAGGGCTGCTTCAGAAACCTGATAGCACCCAACCGAGTCACAGCTATCAGCTTCAGAGGAGCCTTGCTGCCTGCCGCCGGCTCACCATCATCCAAAATAGCCCATGAGCATCACTCGGGAAAATAAACGTACCCGCTGTTCACTAAACAGCATTCTGAGAGATATTTTTGGCTTTCCATTTGGAAACTATCACTTTAGAGAGAGGTGGGCCTAACAAAAAGCCTTGGAAAGCCTCAAAGCTCCTCTGTGCTGAAATGCTTGGGGTGCAGGAGCGGTTGCCACGGCCACTGCGCTGCTGCAGCAGAGACCTCGTGCACCACATCGGTGGGAAAGACCAGCGGGGCTGGGCTTTGAGAAAAGAGCATCAAACCACCCCAGCACAGAGGTGGCGAATAACTTCCCAGGCCAGGAAGCCCAGACCCCGCTTGTCACAGAGGTTTTCAAATGCAGTGGTTCATCCTGAGGCATGTGAAGATGTCTCAGCCTTGAATAAGCACACGCTGGATTAATGGCAGTGGAATTAATGTCTGCTTGCAGTGCCTGCCTCCAACACGTGCACAGTCAGATGAAGGGCACTGCTGTAAAAGCTTTCAAAAAGTGACCATCGTTCTCGCTAATTTACAGTAAAACCATTTGAAAGCTAATTACAGGGAAAGCAGCTTGTTGCTTCCTCCGCGCAGCAGCAGGCTACAACCCTGACACTGTGGGGAGAAGCAAGCTCTCAGAGGGATCATCATTTGCTTCAAGAGGGATGCCTGCCCAAAACCACTAACCAGTGACTTTTACTTTTTCTGTTTAACCTCGTGGAAGGAAGCACCATGCTGTGCTCAGCTCCTCCAACCGGGGAAGCTGAAGCGGCCCCAAGAGGTACAGCCATCTACAAACCCTCAGTGCCATGTAGGACACCTCCGTGCCACAGCTGCCTGCGGTGTTCAGGGCAAGGCCTGGACTTTTGCAGCCTAAACTAAGCCAGAGCACTGCCAATCCATCCAATCCATCCTTAATTTGTGTCTCAGCCACTGCAGACTAAACCCATGGGTGTGCTTTAGCAGAAGGCTGCAGGCATCTCCCAAGCTTCTCTGTGCTATGCTCAACATAGCTGCCATGTCTTTTTGGGGCAAGGGATGAAAAATTACGGGAAAGTACCAGAGGATTACGAATGCTCTCCAGTGATTCAGTGTCACCAACGCTCAGACCAAGTGCAGCTCCATTTAGGCTTCAGCTGGCAGTCCCAGCCCAGCCCTGTAGCTCCTGACGGAGAGCACCATGTGCTCTGATAAGGCGAGTTCACAGAAAGGTGCAAGCTACAGGCAGCGCTGGAATGAGAACACCCAGCACAAAGAACACAGGCATCCTCAGAACATCAGAAGCTCTGGAGTTAGGTTACAGGCTCTGCTCGTAACGTTTACTTGATGCGGAGAGTCAGTTTTCAACCCTCTGTCTTCAAAACATCCAACGCATGTGAAAAACAAGCCCACTTACGCGACCAACTTGAAAGTACAGAGTTTAAAGATATTTCTGGTACCTAGAGCTGCCAGGCCAACCTAAGTTTCAAGCTTTTTAATACATTGTCTTGGTGACAAACTTAAGGCAAGTTTTCCAGTGGTTTGTGTCAAAATACTCCATGAAGACACCTTCAAACTCCTCTTTTTTGGCAGCATTCTTCCTGCTCAGATCTAATTCCTGAGCACAACCTCCCAACAGCTGCCCCAACACAACCCTGCGTGTGGACACCTGATCTACGCCGAGGAGCTTTTCACGTGCTAAAATCATGGAGCGGATCGTGCTTCTGCAAATAGGTATCACAAGAGAGCGAAATGGAAAAAGGATGGGGTGGCTCTGACAGGGATACGAATGCCTTTCGGTAAAACGGATCACACTGAGCCCCGAGGAGACACAGTGGATGGGGCAGCCTCGTCCCAGCTTTTGGTGAGACCTCTCCAGCCTGACCAAAATCTGGGCAGGGGCCCAGGGTAGAGTTGTAGTGCTGGAGGCACGGAGGGCTTCGTTAGCCTCCGCTGAACCAGGTCCCACTGCTCTGCCACACCAGACATCTAAAGAACACGAGAATCATGAAGTGTATTCAGAAAAACAACCTTAGACCTTACCATTGCAGCATAAAACACCGAATTCTTCAAGTCACCTCTTTTCTGAGGCAGTATCATTCACTTGAGTCACAAGTTTTGTGTTGTTTTTTTTTTGTTTGTTTTGTTTTTTGAAACATGAAACCTGAGCTATCAAAAAAAGCAGCATAGCTGCAGCAGCCAGGGCCCTAAGAACAAAAACACCACCACCACAACACACAGCAATGACACCCAGCCCCCAGCTGGCTTCCGAGGAGGGGGGTTCCCTGTTCCCCCCAGTACACAGCCCCCAGGGAAGCTGTAGCTCTCAGAGCTGGCTGCATTGAGGCTGGGCTAGGAGGGCTCGGAGGCTGCTGCCTCTCCCCACGCTGCCTTCAACAGGCATGCCCTTGTTCGAAGCGAAGGCAGACCGGGCGACCACAACGGTCCCTCCTGGATTGCCACGGATGAAGCAGGAGCATTGTATGAATGAAACGGAGAGGACGGAGTCTGCTCCTCCACAGCAAGCTACAGAGCAGGGCTGGGGCGTTTTTTTCCCCTCTTTTAACTCATTTCAGACCGAGATGGGAGGCATGCAAACAGCCTTCCTAGCTCAAGTATGCAAACCATTTCTGGGCGGTCTATGGAGGCACATGCATCTGGAGGATGTACTGTCAACCTGTATCTAGGCAAACAAAGTCAGACCAAGACAGCCCCAGAAAGGCATGCATATTAAATCGAAATTTAAAGGGTATAAAAATAATCTGTTTGATCTGGGAGCGATGTTTATATTATTTTCTGTGCTCACTACAAACAGATATGATTAAAAAAAAATGTCGTCTACTGTAATTGCGATCCCATCTCCTGCCTGTCTCAGCAGCAGGTACACAAGATTCAAAGCACTCCTGGCCACGAAGCAGTAGCACGTAATCCTGCTTTCCTGGAGACACATCTTCAGCCTGGCTAAATTCCACCAGCTCGGGAAAGCAAGCAGATTTATACCCCCGAGGACTCGGTCTGCCATAGGTACAGCACTTCCTTGTTCTGCAATTAACACCTCAGGTGTAATTGTCACTAATAACCCGCTCTTGATAGTTTTTGTTTCAGTTTTTATGAAGTCAACACATGCACACAAAAGAAAAAAATATTTTAAACACCTCCAAAACATTTCTCTCTCATCTTTTCTTCCAGTCACTTTTTGCTCTTTTTGTCTTTCAAGAGAGGGGCAAAAACTGAGGATGGGTATCATGCTTAGATGCTGATTGCTGGTTGAGTCTTGAAAAACGTATTAAAAGAAGCATCCCAACCAAGGTATGGTGGGATGCAACCACACAGCCCCTTACCAAGATGCCACCCCTGCAAACCTGCTTTTACCAGAGCACTTCCAGAGCATCCATCCCCGAGACAGACCCTGCTGCTTCGTGACAGACCTCTGCGCTGTGAGGAGATCCTTCTGGGATAAAAAGAAGCGATACGTAAACACCAACAACCAAACCTGATCTAGGGATGCTCCAAGCACGATGATGGCTCTCCACCCACACAGCTTCTGCCTTGTGGTGCAGGCCAAGGCCTCCCCAGCCCAGGGAAGGCACAGAGAAGACAACACCGAGGCACTGGGACTGCCTGGCTGGTTTAGCGTGGCCAGAGCTCATTGTCCCTCACCAAAAAAAATAAGAAACAGCTGAGTCAGCAGTTTTTCAGGCACCTACAGGAAGATGCTACCTGCACGTCAGCACGCCCTGCACGGCAGGGTAGTCGTAAAAAACAAAACAACAAAAAACAACCCAAACAAAGCAGAGTTGCTTAGCTCATCGACTTCAACTTTACAGCATCCAAATAACTCTAACCTCATCCCCCATCTTTAATTCCTCCCACTCCTTACAATTAAATGACAAACCCAGTCCTGTTTGCACTGATTTTTGTGACGGCATGGCAGGGGCTCAGGTGGAGCTCAAACCCTTTTTGCTTCTGGAAGCTGGACAACAACACAATTTTCTACACAGACGAGGAGAGTTAAGAGTAACCTAAACTGTTAGCCCAAATTACAAGATTATATCCCCGCTTACATAAACATTTCAAGGTCCTGCTAGCATAAATATTTACTTTCAAAGTTCATTTTAGCATCAGACGAGATGCCAAATTTGTGAGAAAGCTAAAGAGATATTAAGGGCATAAGAGGCCTATCAATCTGTTGCTCCAAAACTTCCTGAAGGCAGTAAAACTTGTGTTGTGTTGATTAACTGGGACTGGCAGAAAAGAAAAAATTCAATTAGAGACAGAGGATGAGAAGCACAGTAAGTTACGCACACTTTACATCTCACCAGCCCTAAATACACGCGCCCATAAGCCTGACTTCCACAAGCAGAGGAAGCTGGTAGGCCAGATGAAACCCCTCTATTTCATAGCACAAGCAGGACGTTTGGGAAGCTGCCATACCTGCGCAAGCTGCAAAAACACGAGCTACTGAAGACCCTAGCGTGCCCTGCTGGCCTTGCTGACGCAGCCTTCCCCTCTTCCGAGATGAAACGCTCGGCTTGGCGCCTGTCAGCGGAGCACAGGTGGGCACTCACAGTTTGCCTAATATGAAAAAAGCAGGCCTGAGAGGAGCAAATTTAACCCTAGATGCTGCTTCCATGAGAACAGCTTCCAAGACATCCCACCTGAAGGGGCAGGGTAGGAGGACTTGCCCCACCAGGCCCATGTCCCATGCAGAAAGGCGATGACTGGTTGAGCTGCTCTCAACCAGGGTGACCACTGTAGGTGGCGTGAGGTCCTCACATCGGAGCCTTCCCCAAAAACTCTCCCGTTGCTCCTCAACCCACGCCGCTGACCAGCTTAGCACGGCCAAGTTGAGCCCCCCAAGCCGAGCTCCTTGGCCACATTTTCAGATGTGTCGCAGTGACCAGCAGGACGCTTCCAAACCACCGGGCTCGCCTGTGGCCCTAACAATTTCAGGAAGCATCTTCTAATTCTCTAAACAGAGCCATCCCAAGAGGAGGAAGCAGATGGAGAAAGTTATTTTCCCCGCCTTGGATGACCTGGTTTAAATGCACACTCAGTTCTTTTCTGCCTCTTTTCCACGGTTGAACTCCGACACACAATTTCTGGGATGTTCACTGTATGTGTGATGAAACCTCTTGTTGGTGCAAGGAAGCAGAGATTTGTCAGCATGGGTGCTTGGCATATTCACACGTGAAGTGCACTCATCAGGAGTGGGGTATTTGGAAATATTTAGCCCAACCCAAGGTGGAAATGCAGGGGAAATGGGGGGGGTCTGGTTTGGCAGATCTTCATGAAGCCCACCCCACCAGCAATGCTCTGGCAGCTACCAAAGCAACGTGCTCCCATCAATGGATTGACAACTGCTCCCCACCATCCTCGAGGAACAGAGATAGAAATCTTCCCCTCATGCATTTGCTATCAAGATAACCATTGTAATGACAATGAGAGACAAAGTGGATCTTTCTAACACCTTGCAAATTAAAGCTGAAGGAAGCTCCTGATAGCGTTGCTTTACTTATTCTGATTTTCTGAGATGTTTATGATAATTGTCTTCTGGGTAATTTGGTTAAATTTGTATGTAAACAAACAAGAGTTTGTACACATCTACTGCCTCACAGAAAGCATGTGTCATTTCTGAAAGGCATTTCAGCCGTAGCTTATTCTTTTCATTTTTCCCCACAGAATACTGACTCAGGGAAGAATTACAGCAAAATAACTGCAGCAGAAGCCAATGCATCGTCATAGCCCTCTGCAAATCAAATGACCGGTTTTAATATTTCCTAAAGTGGTCCTCAAATGAGAAAAGCCTTCTGTTTCCCTGTTACTCTGAATGTGTTTGGGCAGCCACTCAAGAGGCGTAACTCACTTTAACTGCACTGGAGGCCATTGGCAATGCCTGCGTGCACCAGCAGAAGACCCTGGCTGAGTGCATCCACCTTAAAACGATTCATTTCACCCAATTCTGCTTCTCATTAGCTTATGTAGGACTCCATTTCTTTACTGGACATGTGAATATCCCTCATCTTGTAACCATCCAGGTTCCTCTTACAGGCTTCAGCTAGAGCACTTATTTTTTCTCCCTCACCTCCAAAGTGTTTTCCTTGTGACAAAGAAAAATGGGAATCAAGTGCTTGGAAAACTGCAAACTCTTAGCTTTCCCTAGAGGAAGGCAGAGCGAAGAGCAAGCCAAGCCTCCTGCGAGCGGGGCAGCTGGCTTTCACAGCAACTCATGCAAAGACATCCACCGGCAGGTCCCATACTGCTGGGCTGGACAGATTTGAAAAGCCCATCCACAAACACACACCCCAGGCTCTCCATCACATAATCACCTCCCTTGGCACGTCCCACCAGTGCTCTTCACCTGCATGTCATTAGCCAGACCAAAGCTCTCTCCTTCAGCTGTTGAATTCATGCTCTTACTTTCAAACCTTCCTCACCCTAAAAAACAACCCTTGTGTTTACTCTCTGATTTCCACCTGCAGTAACATGAAACAAAGCAACAATCACGGCTTTTGGTGTATCACATTATTCACTGCTAACAATACCTTCCAGTGATGCTTGATAAGTTCTGTTTACCAAAACCATCACAAGTAGAATAACACATGTCAACTAATTGCTTTTTCATTTTGGACCCTTAGTCTAAAGAAAGAAAAAAAAAAAAAACACACAACAACAAAAGCCCTTTACCCATTCAAATAGCACTTACTCATGCCAGGAATGCCTAAAGTCAAGAAAACTTGAGTAAATAAAAGTTTAAAAGTTGCGACTCCTAGGAGTTGTTTTACTAGGAATCCAACCTCCTGTTTCAGTAAGTGAGGTAAGTCAAGCTACATTTCTGCTTACATTGGTTTCACATACAGGATACCAAGTATTTTTATTTTTTCCAGATACAAGAAGATGAAGCTTTCTGCACTGGCCCCTATTCTTGTGGGAATATAAAGAGAAAACCATGCCTCTCTTCTTAATATATTAGTGCCTCGTAATATACACCAGATGATCAATAAACTACAGAAAAATTAAATCAAACTGACAGTCCTCAAAAAAACGGGCCCTAAGCAGAAACAATTGTTTTAAAGACTGTGGTGTCTGGAGCATTAAACTCACGTGCTGTTGCGTTATTAATCTCTTTGTTGGAAGCCAGTTGATTTCCCCTGCCTGCGTCTGTCAATTAAATATTCGGCATCGCAGCCATAATTGACCGGTTGATGTTTTGGCATGCGAAGGCTTTTCGCAGGCAGAGCGCTGACAGTTTCTGTGCCTGCCCCACCACTTCCAAAAGACCAGCGGGCTGAGGCTGGGGCTCCTCCAGGGACTGGGAGATGCCCGAGCGAGCTTCAAAGCAGCTTTTTAAACAACCAAGGGAGATGGAGGGAGGCAGCACCACCACCCCCCCGGCAGAGAACAGAGTCAAAGCTTTGCTCCCCGTCCCCGGAGCCCCTCAGCACTGCCTCCATCTGGAGCCCGCAGCCCCCGGGGGGCAGCGGGGACCCTGCCGGGGGCACCCCCAGCGCCGGGGGAGGGCACGGCAGCGCGGGGCCGCAGAGTTAAACAAGTCTGGGGGGTTTAATAAAGTTAAATAAATTAGAAAAAGCGGTGGTTCGGGAGGTTGTGCACGCTTCCCAAGCTTGTGTCCCGTCCCCCCCCCCCCCCCGGTAGGGCCCCGCTTTTGTTCGGGAAGCGGCGCGGCCCCGGCCCGGCTCGGCTGAGCCCCGAGCCTCCCTGCCCAGGGGGACCCGGGGAGAGGATGAGGAGGAGAGGGGAAGGCTGGAGCGCCGAGCTCACCCATGACGAGGCAGAGGAAGTCGAGGCAGATGAGCAGCGCTTTCTTGCTGCTGCCTTTGGCCGGGTTGTTGTTCAGCGCCGGGCTGCCCCCGTTCTTGCTCTCCGGCGCGATCGCCTTGTCGTACTTGTAGCTCTGCATTATCGGGGGCGAAAGCCCGAGCCGTGCCGTGCCGGGCCGAGCCGAGCCGTGCCGAGCCGTGCCGGGCCGGGCTCGCACGCGGTGCGCCGGGGAGGTGCTGCCGGAGCCGCTCCCGGCCTCTCCGCTGGGGCCACGGGAGGTTGAAACGCAGGCGGGTCTTCCCCCAAAATAAATAAATAATAGCAACAACAAAATAAAAAAAAAAATAAAAAATAAAAAGAGCAAAACAACAACAACAACAAAGCACAAAACCACCAGCGAAGGTGGGAGGGAAGGAAAGAAAAAACAAAAAAAAAAAAAGTTTGCGGCTGTCCCAGCGGCGGTGGAAAAGTCCTGGAGGAGAAGTCGAAGGGAAGGAGAAAAGCCTCGGCGTGCGCCTAGCAGGGCGGCTGGGTGCCGGGGGAGAGGTGCGGAGCGAGGGGCGAGCAGCTCCCGGGGGCAGGTGGGCTCCGCGCTGCGCTGCCTTGGGGGCTCCCGACGCGCCCGCCCCGGCCGCTCTGGGAGCCACCGGCTCGTTGCTGCACTTTTATTTCGCGAGCTCCTTTCCACCCCTTAGTAAAAAAAAAAAAAAAAAAAAAAAAAAAACGAAGGGGGAAAAAAAAATATCAGTCACTTCGCCTCGGATGGGATATCCAAGTAAGCACAGCCCCTTTCCTGCATCTGACATTTTACATACATAATTAACTCCACATTTTTCCCTGAGGGAAGTTGGAAAAGAAAAAAAAAAAAAAAAAAGTCAGGAACTAAAGTTTTTCGCAAACCAGAAGGAGAGAGCCTCTAGCGTTCACAAAGCAGAGGAGTGCAACGGCAGAGGGAGGGGGGGAAGAAAAACAACCAGCCTTTCCAAGGGAGGACTCCTGAAAGGTGGTTGTGGTGTGAAGGGGGAGAAAACTGGTGACAAACAACTTAAAACTCTTTTTTTTCTCCTCCTGTTTTTTCCCCCCTGCCTCTCAGCTCTGCTCCCTGTGCTGGGACAGGCCCTTTTCGAGTGTGTGCAGTGCACACAGACCCTAACACCCAGCACACCCCAACAGGGCCACCACGCAGGGCCGGATCCTGCCCTGCCCGTGCGGGGCTGTAGGATGGGTCAGGGGAAGGCTGGGTGCCACCACCGAAGCCTAGCATCCTCGTCCTCCCGTGGCAGCAGCACCAGCTTTATGAAATAAAATAACGAGAGCGTTAGGAGTTAGGCAGGGAATTGTTACCTTGGCTAATTGTCCCTTTGGTCTAATTAGGTATTGCCAGGGATGCAAATGAAGCGCTCGCCAGGAAGCCCGGATGGCAATTTTAACAGCTCCGAGCAGGGAGGCCGGGGGAGCGGGCAGAGCCTGTGGGTACCAAGGGATGCTGCTCGGGACAGCATCTGACCGCTATTTTTTCTGCTTTTGCCTTGTAGCTGACCTCGGGCTCCCGTCCGCGCTGGAGAACCACCGCCAGCGGAGCTGCAGACTGCAGCCGAGGCGAGAGCCCGCGCCTCGGCGGGGGCAGGTTTTCCAGGAATCTGTTTAGACACATACCTGGGCACATTTGGGCCAGCCTGGGAGGAAGAAAGCGAAGTAGCTGTTTTAATATTTTACTTGTATATGTGCGGTGTAAAAAGAAAAGGGAAAACAGACCTTGGGTTTTTCGCCAATTCTTTCATCGCGCCTCAACAGCATGGACTCGGGTGCCATCTCCCACCTTGCTTTTGAGGAGACAGCTCTCTTTTGCCTCACATCTCATGGTGAGGAGGGCAAAACCATCAGTTTTTGACCCAAAACCATTCCCGGTGGTGGCGGTCACCCAGCTGGGGCCACCCTGCGACTCGAGGACACGTCTCAAGGTCTCTCTCTCCTTCCCCTGACCGGAGGTACCAAATTTAGGCTCGCCGGCTGCCTGGAGCGAGTGGAAAGAATCCTCACATGGGAATTGTCACCCACCCAGGGCCAGCCCTGCTGCCCAGCCCAGCTCCCTCTCCAGGGCCTGGCACCGACCCACCCCAAGGAGCCCGAGGCTTTCAGCAGCTGGCTCCAGCCGCCCCGAGCGTGCATCCAAACCTGCTGATTGACAGTGATCTCCATGGAAATTCCCTGGGTTCAATTCAATTTTGTGTTTAAAGTGAGAAAAATAAAATAAAATAAAATAAAATAAAATAAAATAAAATAAAATAAAATAAAATAAAATAAAATAAATAAAGTAAAATAAAGTAAATTAAAATAAAAAAGACCTGTCATTGTAACAACAAATGAGGAAAAAAAAAAGGCCTTTCTTTTACTTAAAGGGAAAGTGAGGGTTACTGAAATTAAAGTTTTATATTTGCATTTACAAGGCCCCTCAGGCCACTAATGTTTGCATTTTCATAACAAAAAGATTGTGCTGTTAATTGATGCAAGCAATGGCGCACAAATAAGTCCCAATCTTGGACAATTTCTTAAGGGAACAGCCACTACAATCCCCCATTGTCAAGCGTGAACTGAGCAAGCCATCAGTGCCAAAAGGCAGCTTCTGTGCCTTGGTCAATAATATGCAAGAGATTCATTGGTAATATTTAATTGTTTATTCATAAATGCAATTATTGAATGCGCGATGCACCAGCTACCCTTTTAGGGCTCAGCTTTTCTTCTCAGTCCTACTGTAAATTCCTGCCATGGGCTGCACTTCTTCTTGATAGAGATTAACCAAACCAACTGCTTTTATGTTATTGGTGAATTTTACTCCACTTTTTTAGAGATCTCCCACGATTTTCACCATCTTCCAGTCTGAGCTGGACCAGGCCCTAGTGAACAAAGAAGAATCATTCTGATAATGTATCAGAAGATAAAGCATTTGCAGTAAAATTTGTTCTTGCCCAGATCTGCACCTTAACTGCAGTATTTCAGAACCCAACAATATTGAAACAGGAATTGTGTTTTATTCATCCAGTCTGGTCATTTTATGAGAATAAGCTCCTTTAAAACCGCCACTGAAGCACAAGAGGCAGCAATGGGTTGCTTGTACCCCATGTATCTGTAGGACATGGCTCCAACCCCCCCCCACGGAAATCTGCTCGTTCCACAACAATAACTTAAAACTGAAAGCATCTCTTCCACATTCAGCATTGCCAATCATCATGATTCAGGTCAAAGGGTCTCACTTCTGTCAAAAAGAAAGAAAAAAAGTTTAAAAGTTCCTGTTTTCACTTTTTCTTCTATAGGAGAACATGGCCGGGGGGGCAGTAGGATCTGGGCCAGGGGCAGAGCACCCTACAGACAGATGCGGTTTCCACCTGGTGCCCAGGGTATTTCTGGGGGGAGAAAGAAGGGAAGGGAGGCAGTTCCTGCTCCAAGGCTTACGAGTGTATTTTATCCCCCTCGCTCCCATTATTTAATGTAAAATCACTATTAATTGGGTTGGGAGTGCTTTGTCAGCCCCTACAACGTGTTTCATTAGTCTGGCATTACCACTGCAGCGGCAGCCCCATCCAGCCCTACTGTCCCTCTTGTAGGTTTGGGGGATCCCTCCTGCTTTGCCTGATGTGCTGGGGGCAAAACAAGGCCACAGAGCAGGTGGAAGTTTAAAGCGTGTATGGTTGCACGTTTAGTGATGCATAGCCCAGTGCCAAAACCGCTGCCCCCTCAGACATACAGTGGGGTTTTGTATAGGAGTCCCCATGGCTTTTCCATCGCAGGGACAATTTTTGGCAGCTCTTCTACGGAGGGGACACGCAGTAGGAAGGGGCAGGCGCTGCCTGTTGTATTATTCAGAAGCATTCACGACCACATCTATGGGAAACCTAAAATAAGAAATCGGTTTGCAGACGGTTATCCATCCGTTATCTCAGATCGTTCCCTACCAGATGGGGAAATCAGGAAATAGGTGGTGAGCATCAGGTGGCCTGATCCGGAGGCACAAGGCCTGAACAGCAGTGACCTTCTGGAAAGCCCCGAGGTGAACCACTGCTGCCCTGCTGAGACCTATTCTCAGCCCCATTCCTCCCCAAGCCAGGAGAGGGGCTGTGAGCAGTGGGGAGGGGGCGCAGGGGTGGCCTGCCAAGGCCAGCCCAAGCAGTATTTTCTGCCCTTCATGAAATCAGGCATCCAGATTTATTCAGGCCAGGGGGGTCAGCCCTCAAGCACGTGCCTCAGTGACCCACGGGGTAGGAAGCTGGGTCAGGGACCCATTCCTGGCATCCCAAATCACCCGGGGGTCAGATGCATTCGATTTGCCAACAGCCCTGAAGTCCGGCCTGTTTTGAAACCAGCTTTTGTCCCCCTGCCAAGTTTCACAATCCTGGTGTTCCTCCTTAATTTAATTTAGTTCCCCTAAATCTTGCTGCCTCCTGAAGTGCTCTGGTTACAAGATTCTGCTTCGCATTATTAAAGAGAAAAAAATAAAAAAAAAAATCAAGCGACACGATTAGGAAGAAAAACAGCCTCAGAAAGTCATCCGAGAGACCAAAAGGCACACAATGTAGGAAAGAGCACCTCGTTATTTCACCTGAAGGTGTCGTGAAGCCAAAGGAGCCCGGTTTGGGACAGGGGCCCCTGGGCGCAGGCAGGGCGCACAGCTCCTGCGAAGGCAGCGTGGGCTCCTTGTCCCCAAAAAGGAGGCTGACAGCACCCCCTGCTGCCTTGTACCTGCCTCTGCTGGCCCAGCAGCATCCCTCAGCCCCGGTCCCACAGCCCTGGGGAGGCACCAGAACAAACCTGGGCTGGGAAATCAAAGCAGAGCTTAATGACGGAAAGGGCACGTTAATTATCAGAACCCCCCGTCCTGCATAACGCGCGCCCTCCCCAACTGGTGGCATTAAAAGGGATTTCAGTGTAGCAGTATTTTCATATATTTCCCTCGAATCCTTTCATGTGTTTATTAGCAGAGCCTTAAAGGGCTGCCTGTATAATTCGCCCTTATGTGCAATTTCTGCCAGGGAAGGCATTTTCACAGTCAACAACTGTTAATGAAAGAGGTGGCGCATGGCCGCGCTGCTCCAGACCCGCTAAAACCCGGCTCTGTGCTCCGCGCTGGCCGGCTCCCAGAAGTTTGTTTGAAAGTCAAGAATGTGGCATGTTTTAATTACGCTGCAAGGTCAGGATCTAAATGAAAGCCCCGTTGGAAAGAGCAGTCTCGTAGGAAAGGTCCACACTCGAGATTTTAGCCCCGAACCGATTACCGGTTAGCTCGCAGCAGTTAACACATCAGTAACGTCTCGTCTGGACACTTCCCAGATGGTTGTTGCGGGATGCAAACATTCGTGGTTTATAATGTAAACAGGCACATCTACATTTTTTCAGCCTGGACTGATTTTGGGTTGCAAACTATCTAAATAACCTGTTTGAAAGCGCTCAGCATCCAACCGAAAAGAGAAAAAATATATGTATTTTTCTCCATGTCTAGACCAAACTGTTTTACAGGCCACCCGATAGCTTCTGGCATCGCCTTCAAAGCAAGCGTCGAGCTCCTGAGCACGCGGCCAGGCAGGTGTGTGGACTGGGGCCGAGGCAGAGTGGGCTCATGTCCTCCCAACATCTGGTACGAAGATGGAGATGCACCAGGAAAAGCTCCTTCATCCTTCTTGCTGCTGCCCCATGTGAGACATGAGAGTCAGGCCGGGCATTTGTATACAATGCATGAGTCCCCAGGCTTATCTGCTCGCAAGTCTCCATCTCGATAATTCATTGTCACCAAGGCTGAAGTATTTAAATGTGTTTGCAAGGGGCTAAGCTGGACCCTCCCCAAATATTTGCTTCAGCACACAAGTTTGGTTTGCTCTAGCCCTGGCTATCCTGGTCTTGATCTGTCTGTGCCATGCAATACCCGGGAGGTTTCCTCCGTGTGCACCAGAGGAACGCCATCCGCCTGGGCTGCGAGCCCTGCACCAAGACTTTGAGGGGCACAGCACACAAAAAAAAAAAAAACCACCTTACCAGCAACCTTCAAAGCCTGCTCTTTGCTCCCATTTATCTTATCTAGCACTCCACTGAAGTGTGGATTTACATAATGCATACCTAATATATTAATGTTCCTATTCATCGAGGGGATCTCAGCACTGTTTTCTTTGAAAGCCTTGCCAAAAAGCTCCTTGCAACAGAAGATTGTTTTATAGCTCTGAAAAGGATTTTCTTCCCCATTTGTCTTCTGAATACTCTTGCAGGGGTTGTTCAATACTAGGATAAGAGCCTGGTCCAAAATTCGAGGAGTGGTGGGATCCGCTGTTGGGTTAGCAGGACGTTACAAAACTACTACAGCCCTCATGTTACTGACTTAGGATGAACCACTTGGTTCACGCCCTCTGTCTGTCTACAATATTTTCCCAAATTATCCTGCAATGTAGCCTAATAGCCAGAAAGGGTCAATCCGGGCCTGCGGCCTGCTTTCATTTGTCACACATTTCCATGAACGCAGTTAAATGCCTTTTTTTCCCCCAAGTGCACAACCCTTCCCTCCTACTTTACTTTTCTGTGCCAGTTTAATTTTTCTCGGGACATTGGATTTCAAAAGACTGAAGAAACACATACAAAGAAGAAAAGCCACTGAAAGAAATGATGTTCAGGATATGATACTGACTTTAATACAGCTCAAATGATTTTACAAAGGCGTGCAGACCACAGCATCAAACCACTAGAAGGATGCTGCTCTGTTTTCTCTTGAAAGCCACACAGATTCACTATAATATATCTACCCTCTTCTTTGCTTTATTTTGAAAGAGCTAAATAAATATTTGCTTTTATAAGTTTGTTTGGGCATAAGTCATCTTCTAGCCAAAGGCACATGAAGAAAAATGAGGAGTAAATTACCTATTTTATTTTAAATACTGATAATGATCACATCTTGGAACAAACTGTTGGGTTAGTGGTTGATCTCTCCACTTTCATGCCATGCCTGAATGCCTTTCTGGAAGATATGCAATGGCTGGACAAAAAGTATTGGGCTCAGTACAGAAGAGGATGAAGTTAGGGGGCTTGAGCTATCCAGAGACTATGGCGTTAATGGTCTCCTCTGATTTTCAAAATCTGCAGGTTTGCTCTGAACCAGGGATTATGAAATCGCAAAGAGTAAATCCCTTTAAAATTGCTAGTAAATGTCAAGAAATACACTTTAAACACACAAAGACAGATTCACTGACAGTTGTTGCACAATAGATCACAAATAGCTTGCGTGCTTTGTCACAGGCCACTTTATCTCCTTTATCCAGTCCTGCCAACACCAAACAGTAAATGTCAAAATCCTCTTTCAAAACCCTGAGATTGTTTCGAAACAAGAGGGATCCAAAAGCGAAAGAAGACAACCCCCGCTGCTCCTGATAATGGACTGTGGGGAGAAGACACGATCTTTTCCTATTTTTTGATCCATCCCTGGTCATGTTTCCCACACTCAGATAGCACCAAGATATCACAAATTTAGACACTGTTTCTTTCACATCCCACTTGAAGGCAGGAGGTAGAACAGAATGAAACAAACAAACAAAAAAATGCACAATGACCACAGTAGTTAAACTGATATGATGAAAAATTCCCTAAAAGGGGAATCCTGCTTCTTAAAATAGCTTGGCACCAGGCTGTAACAAGAGACCCTTTTGCTGATGCCAGCTGGGGAGGACGAGTACAACATGACCGCCCTTGCAGGAACTCAGCCTGGAGAAAGCAGAGACCTCTCCGCCTGTTTAACACCTCCAATTTTACAAAGAAAGCAATAAACAGCACCTTGCTTCAAAAGTTTCATGGTCCATAGAAATGAAACTTGGCTAGTCCACCGGCAGCCAAAAAGCTATTATTATTGTGACTTCTTGTGCTGATACAATCTAAAGAAAAACACACATCTAGGCCTAATAATAATAAATAATAAAGCTATTCATACAGCCTGCTGCTTACATGATGGCAATTTCCCCATAATTGTAGGTAAAAGGAACAGGCACACAAACAGGAGCCTGTAGTAACTCAGCGTTACCCAGTGCTCGGGCTGAAGCTATTTCTTGTAGGTACATATACTTTGGGGAAGAAAACTATTTGAACTCCAAGCGAACCTCAGTAAAGCTCTCCTGCATTCCTGGAGCTGTATTCACACCAGGAAAAAAAGGAAAATAAATAAACAAACAGACAAAATAAAAAATGTAAGGGCACAAAGGTGTTTTAGAGGGAGAATGTGTTTTGGGTAGTGATGAGACCCAAAGTGATGAGGTTGGTGCAGGACCTCCAGGCAGTGAAGTGACCAGAAAAACCTAACATTGTTCAAGCCACCTCCAGCATACACGGGGACCTGGGGCATCCTGGCTAGAGACAGGGTGATCCTGAGCACATAAATGATGCTGGCAATTGCACAGCACTCATTCAGTTGTTAAACTCAAGGTCATACACAGGCAAGGCGGGGAGGGAGCGCCGTGCTCCTGCCCGTGGCTGCCCACGGCCACTTACTCATCTGCTCTCCCGTCTGGCTCCTGCAGACATTTACTCCCCAAACTGGGGAGTAATCCTGCCCGGAGTAGAAGCTGAGCACTCCCTGAAGCACACAGAGGAGTGGGATGGGACTGGGGGGATGATAAACGTTCCCCCTGCTCACCCACACCACCAAAAAGACATCTCCAAGGCAAAGAGGAGGAACTGCCACCTGGCCAAGAGCCACCTCTTGTGGTGTCTCTGCTTTTTCCCAAAGCTCAGTAATGGCCTAGGGACAGTTTGGCTTATTTATTATACCAGGTGAAGTAAAAGTTAATTCCCTCATTAGGGGATGTCTACCAGCAGCATTTCCAGTCACCTGCAGCTATCCCCAGACCGCACACCTCAGGGGACACCAAGGGCCAGCAGATGAAGAGACAGCAATGCACACAGCATGCTCGAGCACTGCTGAGGCTGGCAGCATCCCCTGGCAAAAAAGGTTGTGAGTAAACAGCCCCTGGGGATTCAACACACCCTGACTTGGGCACAGTGCCTTCCCCCTCCATCCCCTCGCCATAGCTTCCTGCTCCATGGCATGCTGCTCAGCTCAGCAGAGAAAAACCTCTGAGGGATGGTAGCACAAGTGGAAAAACTCCACCTCCCGTCCCCTCTTTTTTCCCCGTATCCAGCTGTCATCAGTATTTTTGGACCCAGCTGCAATTGTCATTTCACAGCCCAGGAGCCCCAGCTCCTCACTCTGGATGCCATCTAGTGCTCAGAGCTGAGACTGGAGGAGCCCTCGCAGGTGCCAGGAGCTGCTGGGGTCTGCTCTGCTCCTCTTCCAAGAGCTGCTGCCACCCTTCAGGCTTTAAGCTGCTTGCTCACACCAGGCTGTTTCCCAAAATCTCAGTGGAAATCATGGAATCATTTAGGTTGGAAAAGGCCTTCAAGATCATCAAGTCCAACAATCAGTCTGACCTACTGAGTCCCATCACTAAATAGGAATGGAATCATTTAGGTTGGAAAAGACCTTCGTCTGTGATTTTTGATTGACAAAGCTTCTTCGACTGTTCCTTCTTTTTTTTTTTCTTTTTTTTTTTTTTTCTCTCTCTCTAACGTAGAATTTCAGGAATAACCAAACATAAGGAGGTGGGGTCCCTTCAGAGGAAAACATCTGTTGGAGCCATCTAAAACCTGTTTCCAACTAGTGCAAAGACTGGCACTTCAGGGAAAGAATTTACCAGATGTATAAGAGAAGGCTGCCCCAGGATGGGAAGTGCCTATTTCTCTTCATTTGACTGTAAAGTGAACCAAAGTGGGATACAGCCACCCCTCCAGTGGGAGGCATGGGTCCCGTGCAGGGCTGTTCTGATTTTGAGGGAAACTTTGGACAGATTTCCACAAGCCAGCGTGGTGAACTCAAACAAAAAAGAATTCTTCATGGGTTTGAAGAGGTACCTCTTGCTGCACCCCTCAAAGATGGTTTTGGTCTCCAGGTGAGGAACCATTTAGCCTAAGTGCCAGGGCTTGTCCCACTGCCAGGGTGCAGGGTGACAATGCTGAGTCAGCCCCCGAGATCTGTGCATCCTAAGGAGGACAGGCAGGTATTTTACCCTAACTCCAGCACTGTGCTGCTGGCCGTGACTTTCCTGCATGATCTCCATGGGGTGAGCACAGGATATGCCAGCCCATAAAGCCCTCAGTCCCCAAAAGCATCACAAGACTCTGTGAGGCTGGAATCCTCCTTCTTCCTCCTCTTTACCCCATCCCAGAACTGGATCCCAGTACCACCTATTCCAGGTACATCACAACCCCAGTGGCCGAGATCCCAGCCTGTCTCACCGAGCCCAGGTCTCACCTCCACGCCACAAGGCAGACATATCCTCGGGGCACGTCTGCTCACCGGGCTCCGGCTGCTCCACTCCTGCTCGGAGCTGGCAGGGTGCAAGTCAGGTCTGGTCTGGCAGCCGCAGAGCAGCGTTACGGTGCAAAGTGAGCCGTCTGCCTGGGCTGCACCCCCTCAGCAGGTAACCCTGCTTTCCCCTGCCTGTCCCCCAAAATGGCACGCACCCACTCTGGTGCAATGAGGCTGGAGGGATGGACACAGCTCAGTTCCCTCGGGGCAACGCCTGGCTCCCACCGAGCCCTGCTCCCATCTCAGCACCCAGGCTGCTCTGGGAGAAGCTGCAGTGATTCACTCGCAGGCTTGCTGCTGGTTTATTAATTCCTTTTTTAATTATTATTATTTTTTTTTCATCTGCAATTTCAAATGGTGCAATTTAGAGATCAAAGCTCTTTCCCTTGTGCTAATGGCTCTGTGTAAGCCCTGGCTTTCTCGCACACAGCAGCCTCTGCCTGGAGGAGAGAGGTGAGACTTCATCTCAGCCAACACGAAATATTTCACAGAGAAGACAAGCCGGGCTAAATTTTGCTCTCATTCCTACCCATTCAAAGTTAATTGACTTTAATGTGGGTACAACTGATCTCAGTCAGGCCAGGCCCATCCCTGCTGCGTGTTTAAGACCCACTGGGTGGTGATGCCTGTGAAATTGCTGCATTTACCCCCAGCCTGAGGCTTGGAGGAGGAGCTGGAGAGCACGCTACACGGACAAAGAGCCAGCAGGATGCAAGGCAGGGGGCTGCCACATCCTCCCACCTGGAGGACGTACATTTGTGTTGGGCTTCCTGAGCAATATGCAGCTTAAAGTTTCATCAAAGATGTTATTTACACTCTGCTTGGTTTCTTCAGCACACCGCAAGTAGCCCAATTTACATTCTTTCCTCCCCTGCATCAACACTTGTATTCTACAGGACAGAGAGAAGTTAAAAGGAGGTCTAAAATGCATAGCTGGACATTGACATTGCCCAACATCACCCAATGCATCAGCAGCAGGGCATCCTGCGCTTGACACAACAGCCAGCGTTTAACGGAAGGTAAACCTGTACAAAAAGGTAGTGGGACTTTATTTTGGTTTACACCTGTGATAGTAAAGCTTGGCTTAAATTGATTAGGTGTTGTTTTATGACAAAATTAAATCTCTCAGGTATGATGGAACATCACGGCTCACAATCCTTAGTTTCCCCCGAGAAAAACACTTGGCTGCCGCTGCTATACAGCAACGCAATGGGCTACCCTGCTCCTGGAGCTGCATTCTCACTCTCCCTCCGGGTCCTGTGTGCATGACCCTGCCCGGAGGTGCCACAGTTTTTAAAAGGGCTCAGGGCATGGGTTTTGTCAGAGCCAGGCTGGATCGGTCTGTAACACACAGCAGTTCATGAATCAGGAGCAAAACAGCTTCCCTTGGATTTGAAATGAGCTCAATCTTTTTTCTCATAGACGTACTCCATCATTCTCCATTAAAAAAAAAAAGAGAGAACAACACAACAACAAAAAATACTCTTCATTCTCTTATGTCAACCATCAAGCAGAAGCACTTCAGACAACAGGGTCTCTTTGCCTATTGGAAACTGTAAGTACATTTGTTGTGCACCGTGCCATTTGATTTATGTGTTGCTGATAAAACACAGGCTCTGGTTTAACAAATCAATACAACAGTCCTGTTCAAAGCCCCTCTGAGCAAAAAGCTTCTTGATGTTGAACGTTTCCTTATCTAATCTTTCATACTTCAGAAGTCCTTCATTTAAAACACTGATAATTGAAAACGCAGAGGGGGATGATCACAAGGAGAGAATAATTAAGGAATATTAACAAAGTATTTGAAATAATAGTAGCATTTCATTAAAGAGAAAAATGTTTGTGCTCTCATTAACCAACTTCTGTGCGTAGGGCTTATGGATCCCAAGCAATGGCTCTAAACCCCACTGTGCTAGGTGCTGTGCAAAGACAAGCCCTGTTCTAAGAAGCGTATACACTCCCTACAGGATAGAAAAGGCAACCTAACAGATGTTTTCATCTCCAATTTCTTTAAGTGAGATCCTTAAGGTTTTGTTAGTTCTTGCTGATCTCCAAACATTGATAAAATGCTGCCTGAACAAAGACTTCAGGAGCTCTATTCTTTGAGCTACTCTGCATTTTATGAAGAGGGATGAGCATCAGATGATACATCAGTTAAAAATAACTCGAAAATATCAAACAATTATAACTACCTGTCCCACAGGTTTGCATATCTTTAATTCTGTAATGCCTTCCTATCATGCATAAGCAATGAGTCTCACTTTTGCCATTAGAAACGGTTTAAGCAATGTGCTCTGTTTTGGTATGGTTTTGTTCTGGAAGGCTGTCCTAACAGATACTGCTCAGTGCTGAAGTTAAAGAAGGCAGACTAAAGACCTCTGCAGCACAGCTGGAGTAGAATTGGATTTGAGGTTTTTGCTGGAAATTAGTTCTTGTGGAATTTTTCTCAGCAATCTCATAACAATCCTGTAGCAAACTTACAATCAACAACTTTATCCTTTGTAAAAACAGGAAAGCTAGCATTGGACTCCAAATGGAGGATAAACAGCAAGGTCTCAGAACTCCTTCCAGCCAAGAGCACCACAAAATAAAACACTCTCTTCACTAGGGGCCAACAAGCAGCAGGACTGCCTTAAGAGTAAAATTTTCCTGTACTTTACATCGAGATCCAAGAGCATCCTGCATCATGACCCTATGTAAAGTGCTGGTCACTGTGGACCAGAGGTGAAATTTGAAGCCTACCCGGGTACCACAGCTGCTCTGCAAGACAAGAAAAATGTAATACATGTGTAGTATAAAAATCTGGCCATCCAGAGTCATTTCACTGCACAGGTAAGCATGAGATGGATCTGATTTTTATTTCTTTCCTTTAGGCACAGTACAGCAAAACCAGCTCACTTGAGCCACTGGAGAGGAATCATTTTTTACAATAGCTTCAGCATGCCTTAAATGGCTAAAGTAGCCATTAGACAATAATACCCTGATCCTATCTAGTGTTTCTCATCTATACAGCTCAGGTCGCTTTAGAAATGAGGAAAAGCAGCACCCATCACTTACAGGGAGAACACAATTGAAATGAATACTACTCTTCAATTAATCTAAAAGTCATCATAGATATACAGTGAAATATCCCACAAAGATATCCTAGATCAGCAACGAAGCTATCTTCTTCTCATGCCTTTACACACAATAATAAGATGAGGAAAATGCGGTGGCCCAACTGACTAGAAGCTTTCTCCAAGTCTTAAATTACTTTCTCCTTGCTCCTTGGGATCAGAGAAGAAGGGAGCCAAGTAATTAA
The DNA here is from genome assembly GCF_964211835.1 of Anser anser. NCBI lineage: Eukaryota > Metazoa > Chordata > Aves > Anseriformes > Anatidae > Anser > Anser anser. The sequence goes on from NC_139728.1 coordinate 27,687,633, forward strand.
AAAAAAAATTAAAAAAAAATAAAAATCAACTTAGGTATTCTAGAGAGAAAAAGAATAACGGCTCACAAAAAGTATGGTCAAATGAAGGAACAGCAAACATGAGCTGGAGGTCAGAGAACCACAATGCAACAGGGAGGAATTCAGCAAATAAAGAGGTCACCAGTATTAGAATGCATGAATTTTATTGAGCTAATCCCTCTAACTTCACTGCTAGCAAAGCTTGGGCCTGAAACAGAGTTTGAGATGTGCAGGGTAAGGGAAAGTCACATCAGAAGAGGTGAAAAGAATCAGAAGCAGCATTTTTTCTCTATTACCTCTTATATTTTATTGCCCCACCTCATCAGAATACATGATCATACATGGTATAACCTTCAGGAGGTGAGCTAGTACGTTGTCCTACATGACATGCTGTCAATCACTGTACAAATCACTGCTCTCAATTTTTCTCATGCTTGCATTTCAACTGAGACTTTCTCAGCAAAAGCCGCTGTTCAATCTCAAAAAGGTTAAATGGTTTTCCAGCTGATCCTTGGCCACCGTTTCTATCTACTCAGCTCAAAACAAGGGCCAAATCCCAACTTGGCTCCGAGCCGCCTGTTTCAGTATTACTTGATAAGTTCCTTTTGTCTGGAAAAACCTTCAGATTTATCTCCCACTTCTCCCTCATACAGAGATAACAGCCAAATCACAAGCGCCTTCACCGAACATGTGCGACTCAGATGGCCGTGAAACGTAGCGGGACTCCATTTCCACACGCTGACTTACACAACCCAAAATCATCAGCCGTTTCCCACTTGTCAGACACCCCAGCGCAGGCCAGCTATGACAATCGGGGTCTTTTGAGACCCCATTTCGTTGCTGCTGCAGCTTTGCCACATCCATCGCCAGGCCGCACAGTGACACGTGGCGGTGCTGGGGCTCTTCAGGGAAGTTCATGAGATTCCACCTCCATCTGCATATCCTAGATTTTTCCTCCCAGCCCAGCAAACTTGGCAAAGACATCTTAATTTCTGCTGAAGCGGGCTGTGAAAGCCTCACGTTCTCATCTCGGAACAGGTCTCTGAAGATTTCTGGGGAGGATGCGAGCACGGCTCCCACGGCCAGGCCATCCCATGGCCTGCAGCTGAGAGGGCACCCTGAAACTGGGAGTGCTCGCTCCACAGTGCTGGCAGGACAGAGGGGTCTAAAACAGCATGGCTGATTCTCAGAAACGATAAAAACAGATTAGAAGATCTAATCTCTAGGCAGCAGGGGAAAAACTGATGGGAAGGCCAGCTGTGAGAGTCGCTTTCATTTAGACAACACATGGAACAAAAATGCTACCGTAGGATGAAGTTCTCTATCATGTGAATTGGTCAGAAAATGTTTTCAGGATCATTATAATATACTATTTCTCAAATTAATCAGCACATTTCCAATACAACATACACTGAAGCATATGGGGAAAAAAGAGTGCTTTCAGTATGCTTTGGAACAAACTGAAAAATCATACTATTGCACAAGCTTGCGATAGCACGCTAGTAAAATGATATCCTGGCTTATAAAAGCAGTCGTATCAAGCAGAGTGGAAAGTTATATTGATGCACTCGCAGACAATATACCCTAAGCAAAAGATGATATTCCTAGCTACACAGTAATATTGCTGCATATATCCGGTGCTCATGATTAGTGTGTTACGGGGTTGTCTCTAAGACACACAAAATATAGCTGAAAGATTGTTATTTCTTATGAAAGAGGTTTTGCTTTGCTTGTTTTTAACATGGACAGCCAGATTTAGGTTTATTTTCACAATATGCTGCTGAGTTATTAAAGAAAGTACTGTCTAGAGGTTAACTCAGAAGCCTGGGAATCAGGGAAAACACCCCTTATTAAGTGTCATTTGGTGTTTTATCTTCTGATCAGTAAAATGTGAGTAATGCCCCTTCGGTGAGGCCTTAATTCATTAAGGTTTTTTACATGGTAGTAAGGCACGCAGGTTGAAGAGAAACAAGACGTACGAGTGCTGTAAGTGGGAGAGCTTACATGCCCACAACATGCTTCAAGGGTTGTGACACACAGTCATGTTGTTCTGGTGTAAAACGTTACCCCATTTGGGGTGATCTCTAGTTAGTGCCCACGTAAAATGCCTTATACTTGTATGAAAGCAAGAAAATTCACGGCAGCTTGCTCCACATCTACACCAGGGTAAGCCTGGGCACACGAAGCTCCCGTAGAGCAGCTGGTGGCTGAGAACTTCTTTGACAATGGCAACTTGTTCATGTACCAAAGCCTTTAGCAATTATTTCCCATCAAACTTTCTACATAATTAAGTCCCTTCTACAAACGAGTGCAGCAGTTCACACACATTTCCCATTGCTGCCTCGTTAAGCTTGGTGACCTACATGAGCAGTGCTGCTGGAGCCTCAGACAAGTTTCCAACTCACAGACAACAAAAAAAGTGCCAAAGCGTCACGTAATTACCTCCGAGCATCAGTTCTGGGGAAGCCTCAGCACAACCATTGCAGACACTGAACTTTTCATCCCAGAAGATGACCCCGACAGAAAGGGACTGATGCACAATTGAGATGATGAGGGGAATTCCCACTCTTTCCTACCAGCCAGCAATAATCCAAATTTCTGACTGTAGACCAAAAGCAAAGGTACAAGGGCCCTTCAGACAGTTTGTGGTCTCCAGAAGGCTCTTTTGTTTATTTCGGATCTGCCTGGGATTCAGACTGATGCAACAGAAGTGAAAAATCCCTACAGCTCCTGCAAATAGATTGAGCCATCACGTTGCCATGTCACACAAATTTATAAGGAAGGATTTGCTCTGTTTCACCTCTCCCTGCCATGCACAGGTCTAGGAATAAACGATTGTTTAATGAATGCCTCTAACTCGCATCCACTCCATCTTAATGACACTACAGCCTATATATAACTAGATCCCCCTCCGGCACATTTTCACGATTCACCTTCAAAATCTTAGCAGGTGAGATTTACATTTGTCCAGATTTTTTCCTCTCACTGCCAGCTGCCTGCATTGCAGGAGTACGGGCACACAGAACAGCTGGGAGGGTCCAGCCACTGAAATAAGACAATAAGAAAAAAAAAAAAGCAGCATAATTCAGGCTCTGGCCTGAATATGTTATAGCAAGAGGGGCAGCTGGATTGCAGACACTGCAGGGAAGGGATGCCTCAAGCTCCTCTGCAGCCGCTGCCCAGGTGGTACCAACCCTCCTGAGGGACTTCAAGCAAGGCAAAAGCCCCACTCAGCAGGGAAGTACCTGCACACAGGTAAGCACAGGGCTGATATTTGCACAAAATCCCTGACTGTAAACTGTCCAAATCCTTCCTCCAGAAGACGCTGCTTCCTCCCCCGCGCGGTGCGTGCGCACCGGAGTGAGCGCCTGTCCCTGTCCCACGCCTGCCTGCGTGACAAGTCGCCCAGACGCGGCTCTCCCCGACACGCAAACTCACAGCTCACTGCCGTTACCATGGTTTCCCCTTTCTCTTACCAAAGCTCGTTCCCATGATGTAACGAAAAATGCTTCCCTAAAACCTCCAGGAGATTCCCGTGCATGGATGGCGGTCCTTATCTCGTCTTCTCCTGTGTAGCTGATTTATTAAAAACACCTAACCCAGCACGTACCAATTTCTCAAGAACACACCCCAAAGGTTTCCTGAAGGAAGGGTAAGTCTATATAAAGATATCAGGGATGGGATTTCAGCCACAATAGCTAGGGAAACATCAGATCTGGGGATGCAATCGCATCAAGGTCCTGATGATCCTTGTCGTGTGTGAGATTGAAGTCATCCATCTCTCAGGTTTCCTTCTGTTTAATCATATTTGAAAGAAGCCTCTCAAACCGAGATTTCTGATGCAAGAACTCCACACCGCAGCCCAAAAATAGCAGAATTATGAGTGCTAGAAGTGTCTAGCATGGCTTTTATTTTAATTCATATTCGAGAAAGGTTTCTAGCAGCTGGAGAAAGTAAGAGCTGTATTCATAAAACCCTTGGCTATTTGCCACACAAATGGTGCTTTTATTGAGCCGGGGGGGTGGGGGTGCAGAATGTGCCTATTCCACACCAGGAATGCATTTCTCCAATTCATAAATCCTCCCCTTCTCCCCCAGCTGACTGAAGGAAACCTTTCTCAGTTTGCCACCGAGGTGACAGAGGGCGAGAGTGATCCTCCGAGTGTGCCAGCCCCAGAGAGAGGTTTTTCACGTGGAACAACCCGCGCGTTAAACACACACACAAGCAGCACTATGTGCTATGATAGGGCCAGGAGAGCTCAAATCCAGCCCAGACAACAGCAGGGACAAACCTCTCGAAAGGACAGCCAACCCTCCACACCAGCATCCTGCCACGATACATCACATCCTGCAACACTTACATACATTTTCAGAACACGTCGGAGAGTTTCCAGCCTAAAATACCCTCTCAGATGCTGGCTAGGAAAAAGAATAAGTTGTGAGGATAGTGAACAAGCACAAAGACTGCGAGATTCAACCAAAAAAAAGGATCTAGATTTATGTTAAAATTGGTGATGGAAGATTGTACGTAGCCACAACTGGAAAAGGGAACCAGAACTCATTTCCCCCAAGTAAAGCTTTCTCCCAAGCCGCAGGTACTGCAAGGTGCTAAAGGTGCTCTCTGGGCACCCAGGTACTAGGCACAAGGGAGGGCCCACAGCTTGGGTTATTCTGGGCTAGGTAACTCCACAGCTCAGTGCTGGTAAAAACAGAGCTGTTTGGGTTAAAAAACAGAGGTTTGGCTTTTTTTTTTTTTTTTTGGCAGATTCCCATCTGGGGAGCTTGATAGTAAAAAATAAATTAAAAAATAATAATAATAAAAAAAGCCACCTAAACATCAGGGCTTGGCAGCAGCAGAGTCAGAGGTCTGGATCATGATTTTTCAACTTCAGCTCACCTCTCCCACTTTGGGGACTTCAGCCCTAAATTTCACGTATCCCTTAACAGCTTGCCCAGCGTCCCACAGGGGCTGAACCCAAATCCCAAGGCCCCGGCTGGGACACGAATCAAACACTCGATGCGCGGGAACTGACCTCGCAGCATCCCTCTGCCCCAGGCAGGAACATCTGCACTTCACGGTCCCAAACAAATAGGTTCTGATGCTTCAACAAGCCTCATTTTAAGCATTTCTTCATTTCATACCATCTGTCTGTGGTTTAATTTTAGCCCTATTCTTGTCCTGGCCATTGTGGACGTGGAGAACATGTTGTTCCACCCTGTTTGCAGCAATCCTCTGAATCAGAACAAAAATACAGAAGAGGCAAGGAAATAGTGGACTGATTCTGCAAGGCTGTGAATCTTTAAATAGCATTTTATAGCAAGGTCAAAAGAGGCTGGATTGACTTTATAGGCAAAGGACCAAATCCTGAAGTTTTACAGAGTCAGTCGCTGGAGCATAACCTCACTGGTCCAAAGAGAAGGGTGCAAAGTAGCAGCGAGGACACACTTTAGACTCCTCACCAACAAGCCCTTTCCCAGATGATTTAATTAGGCAAAGCCAAGAGAAGGTCTGCCAGCTCTCGCAGATTATGCCCTGAAAGAAAACATACTTGGCAAGCCACAGAAAAATGCTATAAGCAGCTCACACGGTCACTGCTTTTCCCTCTGCACTGCTAGAAGTTATCTCCCAGGATTTGGAGCTGGGCTGCCTGTATTTGTAAAGAAAAGGAGGGCGAGGCTGTGCAGAAACAAAATAAAGTCCCCATAAAGCTCACTGTAAATCCATGTCGTGCTACACATTCGTAGATACAGCCTAAAAGATCAATTCTGTGAGTGCAGAAAAAGGAGTAGTGTACACATCTGCCTTACAAATGACCCCAAAGTGCCCAGATAAACCATCGCAGAGCATACAAAAAACAACAGTAATTGATTATTATTGACTTCTAGTGAGATGAGGTATCTCATTACACGCACATTTGGCCTCTAAAATCGGATTTTTGGTGGCGCAAGCAGCTTCTTTTCAGCAGTCTCCTAATTAAACAAATGTTTAGCATGTTGCATGCTTGAAGTGTTTTATTTAGGATGTCAGAAATATCACACTCATTGCCTCCCCTGACTCAGGGAGGGTTTTCAGCACACATCCCCAGCAGAGCATCGTATGTTGCCACACAGTCCAGATTTTCACTTAATACAGAAAAGAACATAATAGACTTTGGACCCATATGCACTACATTTTTGGAATATGCTTACATCACAATGAACTAATCACAAGATTGTTTTCAAATAACTAACCCTCCAAAAAGTTCATTTCCAACACTGTAGCACTGCAGTTCAACATCTGCTCTTGGCCAGCGTGTGGGGTTTGATAAATAACATCAGTTACATAATATAAATGGAAATTGCTTGGTTACAAATCTAGTGTCCATAAGCCTCTGATGCATGTAGTTTCGGAAACATTCAAAATAAATCATTTCACATGTCACAGTTTACCCGCTGCTGCATTATCTCATTAACCATCTCCTCCAAACAGCCTGGGAAATCAAATCCTACTGAAAATCCACAGATTTAGGGCACTTACCAGAGTTGGACGGCATGCCCCCGAATCTGAGCTCCCATATAAATAGATGCACAGCGTTCCTAGTCTTTTTTTGGTCACATTGAACCAGAAAACAAAGCCTGAGCCAGAAAGGGCAGCATCCTAACGCATCCCCAGACAGGCTGAGAGGTTCAGGGTGCCAAGCTGAAATCCCCACGGGGCCAGATGCAGCTGGGGAAGGCATAGGCACAGCCAGATGTGAGTTGGGTTGCACTGGGGTGTAACAAGGGGCACGAGCAACAGAACAGAACAAGCCCCAGCAGGATGCATTTAGTAACCCCCAAAAAAGACAAGCCAACTGCTAGCACACAGTGGCTGGAAAAGCATAGGTGAGGAACCCAAGCCATGGTGGTGCCTTCCTGCAGCACACCGAGATCTTTGCAGAACTGCTCCCAGCGATCTTGTGGGGGTGGAAGGTGCCCACCCACCTACAGACACGTCTGCCTCTGAGCAAAGGGCTTTCTGGGTGTCTCCTGGAAGTGTTAAGCCCAGAAAATGTATCTGCAGATTAAAAACTTTATTGGTATTAATTCAGTATTATCGTATTAAATCAATATTTCTATTTACTGGTGTCTGTGTGTAATAATAGGCTACATCAACGTTCATGATGCATCAGTTTGCTCCAAGATTTAGCTACCAACTTTTAGGAAACAAGCAAGGCTAAATAACACACCTACTTACAGCAGCTCCTGTTAAACACATTAATTTAGCCATTACAAAAATACCATGCGAGATCTCACCTACTTGTTGTGGTGCCTCATTCAGGCAGGCTCGGGGCTTGCCAAGACTGGAAGCAGAGATCAAACAGACCCCATGCGCTCGTGTGTACATGGAGTGAAGAAAGCTGCCGAGACTTTGCAAGGTAAAGACTTGCACAGACGGATGTGTTTGCAGCTGCCTGAAGAAGACCGGTTTTCATAGGCTTTCCAAGACATAGTAAACCTCAGATAAGATAGTAATATTGTTATTTATAAATATTGCTTCTCTTACAACCTGATGTACAGTTATTGTTCTGATTGAACAGATATGGTTTCATTACACTACATATGGTTTTATACTGCAGCAACCTTCTTGTCTCTACCCTGAGATTGCTATTTTATTTACACGAATGGATTTGTTGAATTAAGTCGTCATTTTATTATTTATGACAGTACAGCTGCATAGTCTGGTCATTATTTTATCACACATCCTTTGTTTATACATCTTCCCAAATAGCTCTTTATTATTTCAGAACGTGGATTGCGTTTGGCTGCCTTCTGCTACCTCTTGCAGCTGAATAACGAAGTTCGGTATTGGAGACGTTAGAATCAAAATGTGGCAGGACCACACTTCGTATACATGAGATCCATTTATTTCAGTGCTCAGCCATGCTGCTTACTTGGGAAGAGCATGCCTTTTTTTTTTAATGTGATGTTGGGGTCCCAAAACAGCATTCACAGGGGTCCCAGGACCATGTAGCTGAGGCCACGGGGCTGTGAAGGAGGCAGACCATCACTTCTTTATATCAAACAAACCTGTGCCAGCTGCTTGCTGAGCTCAGTTGTTGCACAGTGGGGAAAGGGGCTTTCTTTTTGGATTTGCAGTTGTCCTCTTAATAAGTGAAAGGGGAATCTTAATTACAGAACAGAGCTGGGATTGCTGAATGGGTGTTTCCTTCAGGATAGCTTTTTTTTTTTTTCCTCCCCTAAAGTACACTTCTAATGAGACAGAAGCTCTAGCAAGAGGAATTAGCCCACTTAGAGTGTCTGTGTTGTTATTTAATTTACAACATTACCATAGCAGACCTTAGGCTGTCCCAGGGCTGAAATGCTAAGGAACGGATAACGCTATCATTAGGATGAGCTGTTAGCTCACAAGAAGCAGCTGACAACACTGCCAAGATATGGAGATGGCTTCGGCTGGCTGCACTGACTAATGTACGGATGCTTCCTCCCCTGTGAATCCGTTTCAGTCCGTTGTACTAACACAGCAAGTGACCTGCAGGAAGGCTCCTGTAGCTGCTTTGCCAAGCATGAACCGCTCAGCAGCCCCCACAGCCCAGCCAGCAGCTGCTAGAAGCAGGCAGCACCTCCATCACCCAAAGCCGGCCCTTCCCTTCCTTTCCCTTCCCCTCATCCCCACCAGCCCATGTTATTTAATTGCCCATTATTGATTATTTTCATCGATCCCCTCCACCGCCCATCTCATCTCCCAACCCAAGCTACAGCCGGGCCTCACAGGGCACACGCTGGGCCATGCCTCCTGCGGGGATGTGCTCTATGGACCTGCCACCATTCCCCTAGCCGGTATCATCTCAAGCAAGGTGTCACCACGAGGAGGGTGTCAGGCTCAAGCGGGTGCACCCCAAGCTGGGTGTCACCCCAAGCCAGGTATGCCACAAGGCGGGATCGACCCAAAGAGGGTGCACCAGAAGGAGGACATACCCTGAGGGCAGATGGGTGCAACCCAAGCAGGTGTGACACCCCCAAACTGGTGCACCCCAAGGACACTGCCACCCTCAGGTGCGTGTCCCTCAGAGGACAGTGTCACTTTCACACAGGTGCACCCCAAACGGGGTGCACTATAAGGAGGGTTTCACCCTAAGCAGCATCTCATGCAAGCAGGATGCATCCCGAGGCCAGCACCACCCTTAGGTTCCTGCACCCCCAGGAGGCTGCCACCCCCAGCCAGACAAAACCCCCCAGTAAACACCACCCGAACCAGCAGCCCCTCGAAGAGGGGACACCCCAAGGCGACCCCCCCCCCAGCAGGAAGGAGGCGCATCCCGGGCAGGGCGCACCGGGCGGGCAGCGGCACCTCCGCCGGGCTCCACCCCGAGCACGGGGGGGGGGAAACCCGCAGGCAGGTGCACGTCGGCGAGGGTGTCCCTGAGGCCGCTCTCAGTCCCGGGAGGCTGCTCCCCATCCCACCCCATCCCGTCCCACCCCATCCCACCCCATCCATCAGCACCGGGCGCGCCCATCCCCGCCCCCGCGCACCCAGCCCGGGTTGCCGCCGCCGCTCCCCGCTGCGCACGCCCGTTGCGCTGCGCCGTGCCGAGCCGAGCCGTGCCGAGCCGTGCAGAGCCGTGCCGTGCCGGGCCAGCCCTGTGCATTGTGGTCCGCCGGCGGGGGGCGAAGATGGCCGAGAAGCAGAAGCACGACGGGCGGGTGAAGATCGGCCACTACGTGCTGGGCGACACGCTGGGGGTCGGCACCTTCGGCAAAGTCAAGAGCTGAGTACCGAGGGGAGGGGATGGAGGGAGGGGAGGGGGCTTGGCAGGACGAGGGGGGGGTCTCCGTGTCGTCCCGTATCTCCTCCCCCCCACCCCACACCCTCCCCGGGCATCGCCCCCTCTCCGCGCTGCATCCCGGGGGCGGGCGGAGGCTGGCGCCGCGCCGGGTGGGCGCAGGGGATGGGGCGGCCCCTGCAAATTGGGGGTGTGGGGGGGGGGCAAGGGGCGAGGGGGCGCCGAGCTGGCCCTTTGGTAGCAGCGGTCACGGCCCCCACCCCGTGCCCCCAGCGGCTGCGGTGCCCCCAGCAAAACTTTGAACCGGTAGCGGGAGGCCGGGGATGCGGGAGGCTGGGCGGCAGGGCCGGCGTTGCCGAGCCCCGCGTGGAAAACGGGCTGTGGGCTGCCTGTCCTGCTCGCTTCGAGCCGGGGGGGTGCGAGGAACAGGGAGAGAGAGGGGGTCTTTTTGTCGCCCCCCCCCCCCGCCTCCCCGTGTGAGCAGCCCCGCGGCCAGGCAGGGCTGGGGCTCGGGAGGGGGTCCCCTGGGATTCACCCCGGAGAGGGAGACTCGAGGGAGGCACCGGCTTTGCTTTACCTGACACCAAGATGTCTCTTTTTTTCCCCTGCCAAATCTGCCATGACACGCACCTTTTGTCGCTGAGTCGTGATATTAAAACAATAAATAAATTAAAAAAGCTTTATGAAATTTGTTATCGAAGGGAAATGAAGAGCTGTGATTCCAGACTGCTGGCGCGGAGCATCTGCCCTGCTGGGCTGTCCCCTGCCCTGCCATGGGAGGCTGCCGCAGTGCCCAGAGGCTGCTCGGTTCAGAGATGTGCCCGCGCTCGGTGGCCGGAGTATTAAAATAAACCAAAACTGACAGCAAGGGAGAGAAAACACCTCGACCGCTGGAGCTAAATCCACCTGTGACCATTAATCAGGCCCCTAAAAATATATTGCTGTGTTTAATCCCAAACCACAAATTTAGCGACTAAAGAATTATCAGAATAAATACTTCCAACAGTAAGGACTGCTTAAATCACTCCTGTATGCCAGCGGACCTCAAAAAGTGCTCCAAAGGCAATTTTTTTTTCTTGCAGACCAAATTAAGCCTGCCAACAAAGCCTGTTTTCCTTAGCTACCTTTCAGGAGTAGCTAGCACCAGCACCCCCTGCGCATACATCTCCCCGCTTTGGTTAAGAACAGTTTCAAAGGCACATTTAAAATAACATTAAAGCGATTTCCAAACTCAAAGCCCTGTATGAGTAAGTAGTACCCTCCACACTTGTATATTTTCCTATAGTATTTTGCCTGTGATGGTAGTTGGTGTTTGCAGGTGAAATTTGGATCTGAGATTGGAAACCGAGACAAAGAAACTGCGTCTCCTGTTTGTGCAGAATTGCAGCGTTTTAATCTAACGGGCTTTAGAAAAGACCATATTCACCATGTTTAGCAGAAAACATGGGAGAAGCAAAGAGATTTTTTTCCTGGTTGCTTCAAGCTTTGTGTCTGTTGTGTGTAATAATTACTTCTGCACTCAGCAGGCTGGGGCAATCCATGCCGCGTTTCTTATTGCTGATGTGTTTTCTTCAACCTGCCTTGCACAAGACTTTATGAGAGGCACTTTTTTCCTGCCTTACTCTCCATGGTTAAGAAATCATAAATTGCAATTTCAATCGTTACGGTATTAAGGAAGCAGAAGCTTTGCTGTGGAAGGACGGGGGGAGGATTTAGTGGTGATGGGATGCTAACAGAGCTTGAATTTGTGGCTGGAGCTGAGGAGTCACTTCCAGCTATCAGAAACCAGAGGTATGACAGCAGAAGTCAGTGCTGCCCTGTTGGGATGTTTGTTCTGCCTCAACGCTACCTGTGTCATTGATGAAAGCTAAAAGAAATGGTTACTTTCAAGCCCCTTCAGTTCCTTAATCTCCGTTACAGGAAGACCACGCAAGGCACGAGGTGAGGGGAGCAGATAGGTTGACAGATGAGAGCAGGGTCTTGGTGCTAATGCTGAAATCCCAGCTGGAAGTGTTGATGGGAATACAGCACTTGTTACAGGGGAGGAAGGCGGTGGGTGTGAGTGTGGATGGACAGCAGGCCTTGGAGGAAGGCTCGGAGCTGCCATTGGTGCCACAGGGTTTTGCCAAATCCAGGGAGAGCTGGTGACAGTTATTCCCCCTGTCCTCTAGGCCCAAGACGGGATGAATTTGCAGAAAATAGAGCTGAGGTGGCTATATTGCAGATCTGGAGCTTAGGGAAGCAGTGCAGGAAGGGGTGGCAGCGGGAAGGAGCAGCAGGAGGAATTGCTGCAGTGTTTCTTCTTGTGGTGTCACGCTCAGCGTCCCGGGTGGCCTCTTGGTGGTTTGTTACCCGCGCTTCTTGGCCACCAAAGTGATCAATTCATGGTCCCTCAGGGACTTGCAGATCTTGGGTTATGTTTACGTCTGTTCAGAGGGCTTGAGGCAGGGTCAGGTCCCGTTTTCCATTGCTGCTGAAGGACAAACCTTGTGCTGGAGGATGATCAACTAGAAGAGCCTGAACAGATGAAGGAAAGGGAGAGGAAGGGCGACAGAACATATGAGCAAGTGGCGCTGGGACAGGAGTAATACGTCATGGCTAAATATATGCTTTGGATTGATATCGTTTGTAACTTCAGGCTAAGATAACGGCCAGCACAGCTGATAGGGAAGGAGTCTTCTCTCCCTTCCCTAAACTTTTACAGTCCTTGCGAAGTGTTTGCAAAACACGTAAGTGCTCGTGCTGTCTGAGCTGCATCAAACACACACCCAGAGGTGGGCTTCGTGGGTACCTGCTGTAAAAAGCCACGCTGTCAAGGGACCTCAGTGATTGTTTATCTTACAGTGAGCTGAGACACTATTCATCCTCATCTTTTTCTCATGTAAAAATAACAAATTGAAAAGGGTCTTCTGACAGAAACTCATTCTATTATCTTCTTGTTCTAGTAGCATCTGATACTGAAGTGTTCTTGTCCCCAGGCAGTCCCATGTGCAAGCAGATGCCATAGTGGCTGAGGACACTCGTACCACATCTGGTTTGGTGCCAGTTTTCGGAGTTTAGGGCCTCTGTTCAGTATGCAGTGCTGCTCCTCATCTCAAGGTCAAATCTGTCTCCTCTACCTGCCCTGAAGGAGCCCTGGTCGCTGATTTTAAGCTGCGGGGGAGCTTACCAGACGAGATGTGCACCAATCCTTCTCCTAATACTGCTGCTCAGCCCTCCCTCCTCGCCGTGGGCTTTTAATCCGGGGAGGGAGGGAGAAGGAAGGAGAAGGCTCCCTCAGCACCACCATCCCAGGGACCAGGAGAGGACAAACTCATTAGCACAGAGATGGCTTTCAGCCCTGCCGAGCCCGTGGGACCTGCTGGTGTTCCCCGTGCCAGGGCTGCACCCGGTGTGTGCTGGGTTGGAAACTTAGTGAGCAGAGGGGAAAATTGTCCCTAGGGCCACGTGTGGAAATTCCCATGTCCGCAGGCTGCAGCAGGAGAGACCCGAAAGGCTTAAAAGACACCCACCACATAGCAAATTATATTCTCTCTTTGTCTGTCTCAAGACGTTCGAGTAGGCTTAACAAGCCACTGGGGACCGAAACAATAATATCTCTGTATCTAATGCTTACTGTAAGCAAAAGATGGATTACAAAATAGACTGTTTATTTTTATTTATTGATGTCTTTGAACTAGAAAACCTTTGCAGAGTTTCGTGTTGTTTGTCATGGGTGGAAAGAAGATGAACTATTCGGCAGTAGTTTAAAAACAATAATTATTCATTCCAGGCATGGCCTTTTTTTTTTTTTTTTTTTTTCCAAAGCATATACTGGGGTAAGGCCAGACAGACTTGTCTTGAACAAAGGATGGCAGAGATCTGGTCTTCTTCCTAGTTCTGCCATAAGCCACTTTGCTTTGCTGTTCCCCGGTTTCCCAAGTACTGTCTTAGTGCACTACAGTTCTTGAATGGGGCCAAATAAAGCAAGGGCAGCTTTCAAAAAAGGTTTATTGAGCTCCCAGCCACGGAGGTAGGGAAGGAGAGTGCAGAGGTATCGCAGCACAAGGGTCAACCAAGTCAATTATCTTGAAGACAACTGCTGCAGTTGTTGCTCCCCCTCTGTTCTGCCTTCCCCAGCCTCCTCAGTGCAGCGTGTGCTGTGCATAAGCAATGACAACCTGGGCAAGGAGAGGGCAGTGCCTTTTGCAGGCCTACTGTTGGCCAAAGCACAGCAAGCTGGGGAGGATTTCTTGCAGTGAATGAAGAAGCTGTGCCCTGGCCAGTAAACCTGGAGCAGGCTTTTGCACCCCTTGCACACGGGCTGCTTTGCACAGTTTTGCTCCAGCAAAGGCTCCCTGCGGCGGGGCAAGTCCAGCACTGCCCTGCTCTTCCATCCCCGAGGATCACCAGGGAAAATGCCTCCTTCGACTATTTTTGGTGTTCTCCTTGTACCACACGGGAGGAATTACCTCCCTACTTCAACCCTCAGCTAATCCCTAAATTGCATCCAAACTGCAAAGCTTAGTTTATTTTCATTTCATCAGGTAGTTTAAGTATTACGAGGAATAAAATGGACATGCAAAGTGGTGCTTTAATTTTCAAGGGCAGTAAAGTGTTTTATTTTTAGGATGCTCTTATTGAGGAAAGAATCTCCAGCAGGTCTTATCTTGTGGCTAATAATAGTGACCTCGTGTGCCCCGTGCAGTGCCAGTGCTGCCATCCGGTCCTTCTCAGGCCGCCTGCTTATGCAGTTTGCTTCTGATCAGCTCATTAAAGGCTCCAAAATTACAGACTCTAATAATGTAATACGAGCGTTCACTCATAATTATTAACTCCTTGTGCTCTATGTTGTTATTGAAGGGGTAGCATTCATAATTAGAGAGAACAGATATGTACCGTAAGCAGGTTTTGCCTACAGTCTTTAGAAAGCCATCTGTACGCCACCTCTTTGAGTATCACACCTTGAGATACTATGAAAGGAGTAGCTTGTGGCCAGAGAACCCTTTTGGATATAAACACCTGACTGACAGTTTTCAAGCAGTATCAGTAGTTTGTCCCATTAACTTGACTATAAATTTTGCTTCCTACAACACAGAGCATTTTTTCTTTTTAAGAATAGTCTATTTGTTGATAGCAAATGGATTAAATTCTGAATTCATTTTACATTACAGATAAATTAGTGCAATTCCACCAGTAACAGTGGTGCTACTCTAGATTATGGTCACTGTTTGTCTTGATGTGTGCAGGAGATAAGCATCAATATACGTGCACCATGCGGATATTATAAAAACACATATTAAAGTTTGTATCTTTTCTACAAGCAGAATTTGCTGGAGCTCTTACTCTCCAGCGTGGTGTTCCTGCTGCTTGTCATCAAAACAAGAAGCACACTTAAGGAAGTATAAATAGAAATTCATTTTAGTAATGCAAATCCCACAGTCCTGTTTTGGGCAGGGAAAAATCTCTGTATCTTTTTTCTTAAAGAAGCGTGATGTTCTAGTTTTAAGATTTGGTTTATCAGGGATTTACTCAACCCATGTGTGACAGTGGAGATTCTCTGCTGCCATTTAAATATATCTGTTTCTGATCACTGTAACCTTTTCATGCTATAAATCCTTGCAAATTAGCTTTGGGTATGAACACCTCCAGTAACTCCCTTTGCAGATAAGTCCCCTCTTTTCTTCCTTCACTTCAATGGGAAAATAATAAAGTGAAGAGACACAAAACGACTTTTAAGCACTCAGTTATTCTTTATCCAAATTGTCTTTTTGAATAGGTCTATTGGGATTTGCCTTGTACAAATGTGCCAAATCTAGTTTTAAAGTCATTTATATATTGTGGCACTGATTTCTGACGTTTTAGTTAAGGCATTTTATGAAACATTGCATCGTTTTGCTTCCTTTAAACCTGCCACTTTCCTGGGTGTTTGATTCCAACTTTTCTCTCTGAAAGAGGTCTAAGAAACTTAAAGAGTACCTATAGGAAAGATGAGGAAAATAAAGTCCTAATATAGAGACTACATGCAGAACACCCCAAGTTCTGTTGTTTTTTCCCTTCAAGAGTTGCTTTTTGCTTAGAAATTGTGTATCTCAGTAGCTTAAGTTGCTTATGTGAACCTTGCTTCTCTGTTTAGTGACTTTGCAATGCTCTTTTTCTATTTAGTTGGCGAACACCAGCTGACGGGGCACAAAGTGGCAGTGAAAATACTAAACAGACAGAAAATACGCAGCCTGGATGTGGTTGGGAAGATCAAACGAGAAATTCAAAACCTGAAACTCTTCCGGCACCCTCATATTATCAAACTGTAAGTACATTTTCTGCCACATGTTCACCTTACTGCGCCATCTGCAACGTCTTCACATGGCGACTTGGTTTCAAGAGAAGGCTTATAGTTGTAGAGAATGTTAGGTGCGTGGTCAAGTTTTTACATTTTAGAGCCAAATGCTGTTTTTTGAGAGTCCTCCTGCTGATTTGCCTGGGGACAAAATCAACACATTGAGAAACGATGGAAAATGTGTCTACCATTGGGAGTTTGGGCCGTTATACCAGCCATCAGACTTGTCCCTGCACCAATTTTGGCGTAGCTAAAGCTGCACAAAACGTCCTCTTTTCCTTGCACATGCCATTACAAAGCTGCATGGAGAGGATCTGTGCTTTCCTGTGTTGGGATGCTATTAGAAATTTCTGTGATTTTTCCCTTTTTTGGGTTGGTATCTCAGGACTTGAAGCTACTGAGAATCATGCCTGAGGAATTACAGCACAGCCAGGCCCTTAGAGTGAAGCTTTGGCCTGAATTCAATAGGATTTATGTTTTAATGGCCTGATTATCCAGAGCTTAAAGGAACATTTTTATTTATTTATTATTTTACATGAGTTTTCAACATTGCCACTCTGATGAACCTGAATTTAAGTTGTAAATCAGCACCTGCACTCCAGCCTCTGGGATTCCTTCTCAATCCCCAGTTTGTGCAGCCAGTCCACATTAATGAGGCACTCGATAATATCTTTGGCATTTCTATAAAAGAAAGCTGTTGAATGGTAACTGCGAGGATAAGTTGACATTTAGGTCAGCCTTAAAACTGGCATGAGATATAGCAAATACCTGGGTCTTAGAGGCAAGGGAAAACAAATTCTCCCTACAGTTAAATAACTAACCATGCAGCAACTGTTGACTTTAGAGTAACTTCACAGTTCCGTGGATTTATTGGAGAACACATTGGTATTATTTTACAAAAAAGCCAGCAAGAGTCCTCAGCTGTGCATGCAGTATCCTGCAAGTCCTGCTCGCACATTTATCAAACAAACTTTTAAAGCCTAGAAATTAAAACCAGTTTAAAAACATTGGTGTCCTACGGTAAATACTGCAATCCTGAAATGCAGTGATAAAGAAAAGAGGTGAGGAGGAGACTACAGTACATAAACCTCCTCTTTCAATCCCTTGTGATGTCCCATCACTTTACATATAAATGGAAGAAATATTAGTGCTACTAATAACTTAGATGTCTGGGTGCAAAGCACTTCAGAAAAACTAAGTTGATCCTATTGATCTTTATGGAACTAACACCTGTTCACTTGCTGATCTCTGAAAATAATTTGAAATCTATTTACCAACTGTAAAAAAAAAAGGGGGGGGGGGCGGGGGGGGCAAATAACGTGTCTGAAACAGGGCACCTCGGCTGGTGCTGCCATGAATTACTACAGCTGCATTGGCCACAGCTCATCGCCGTCAGGTTCTGCCAGCTGGGAAACTGAAGTGCATTTGTGGCACTCTGGGATCGTTTAGTGGAGGTGGAGAGTAAATTTGCAAGTCAATGGGGATACTCTTTCCCCCCACACACCTATCACTAGAATATAAAGGAGTTTAATGTTTGAAAAATAATGTTAATCTGCAGTGCTCATCTTTGTCTCTATACCTTTCCAAGGGCAGCTCCCTCTAGTGTCTAGACTTCCTTTATTTATCTTCACCATGAGGGAAACCAAATATACCCCATTCCCACCCCCCATTTTAATAAAGCCTTCGTTTCTGAAGATTTTGTTGCAGATCTTAGCCAAAATGGAAATTTGAAAGTCAGGACAGCCCTAAATGCAACAGGATTCTCTGGCAGAGATTTTAGAGGATTATTGAAAAGCTTGAAGGAAGAAGGTAAATCTGTAAAAGAGATTTTTCCATAGCCAAGTGAAAGATTATCCTGACTTGCCCCTTGAAATAAGAGATGGCTTTTCAGAAATGGAAAGCAATTATAAATGCAAGATCCAAGCACTGCTTATTTTAAGAGCTAACATGACACTAATAATCTGTTAAAAGCCTTTCTATTTCTTATTATTGTTTTTTTTCCCTTGTGTTTTTGAAGGTACCAGGTCATCAGCACACCAACAGACTTCTTCATGGTCATGGAATACGTATCTGGCGGAGAATTATTTGATTACATCTGTAAGCATGGACGCGTAAGTGCCAGTACCGTGTCAGCCCAAACACTTGTGTGGGAAGAGGATGATGTTTAGAAGTAAAACGGCTGCTACAGGGAACACGGTTAAGGTTAAGGCCCAAAATAGAAGCTGCTTCACAGCAATCCCATCTGGAGCGTCTTGTACTCGCCTTGCGCAAAAGTTGCGTGCCATTTTTTGCAACATTCTGTGATGTATTTCGATACGCAAACCAAAATATCCAAGGTAACATGTTGCTTAGTGAAAATATTTGGAAAACTACCATATTTTTTTTTAATTTTTAGCTATAGATTGCCTGTCAAACCCCCCTGGTTCAGCAGCAGATTTACGTGTGTGCAGGGCATTGGAGGGGAAGAGCACTCGGTGTGGTCTCCATCCCAGTCATTTTCCTCCTCCAGACTCCCCCTTGGCTCCACGTCAGGCTTTTTGAAGACTTTTTAAGAATGTGGCTTATCTGAACAGCATTTTCAAATGCCAGTATTCCTACTTGGTATAAATCATCTGAGGAATAGGTTGAGTGCACGAAACGTGATATGGTTACAGAGAAAATCACTAGTGGACATCCTTGTAGATAGGGAGCGATCTCAGGACAAAGAGACCAAAATGGACTAAAATGAACATCCAGAATAAGGCTTCAGGTGAAGGATTGGTCCATTATGCATTTCTTCTCTATACTACAATAAGTCAATAAATTTACAATATTTTTTTTTAGGTTATTGCACTGGTAGATGGAGCTAACTAATTTACGTTTTTACATATAGTTCTGATTTCCAGCATGTTTTGCCCACTTGGGTCTTTTCAATGACCAATTTGGATCCTTTCTGAACTCTCACATTCAGAAACTAAATTTTTCATAAAGGGAATATTTAGGAAGTCATCAGCATAAACAGTCAGTCTCCTGATCATTTTATATGTAGATTTTCTGTCTGTAGCATCACTGCAGTGTTCCACCTTCGGCTTCTTTTTTTTTTTTTTTTCCCATAGCTACCTTCTCCATCTGCCCATGAGGAATTGTTCCCTGTAGCATCCTCTGCAGTGTTTTGATCTCCATATGCTGTACAACAGAGCCTGTCCCCTTGGGAAAGCATGCCATTGCCTGATAGGTGTCACCAGTAGGTTCTCCGTGACAGCTCAGCCAAATTTAGTTTTCCAATTTCATCTCATTACCCCCAGTTCTGGACTATATCACTTGAAAACACGAGCACGTTATTAAATGCCAGTGGGAAATTTGCTTCATTTGCTGCTCCTGGTTCCAGCGTGGTCACAAGCATGTTATAGTTTTGTCTCCGCGCTGTGAAACAGTTTTGGCTCCTTGCTAAGGCAAACCTCCCCTCGCCAGCTCCGCAGCCTTCAGGCCGGTTTCCCCTTGCGTCTGCAGGTTGAAGAGGCAGAGGCTCGACGCCTTTTCCAGCAGATTCTCTCCGCAGTGGATTACTGTCACCGACACATGGTTGTCCACCGAGACCTGAAACCGGAGAACGTGTTGCTGGACGCGCACATGAATGCGAAGATAGCCGATTTTGGTATGTGACCCCAACAGCATTCCAGAAATGCAGCCAGCTACAAGCCGCTTGCTGGGGCGTGTCTGCGTAGCACGCCGTACAAAACCCAGAGTCTGTTTTCATAACCACTAGCAGTTTCTCTACCTGAAAAGCCCACAGTTATAAACACTGGCCTCTTAGCAAAAGCAGGGATTACTTATTGTAGGCTGCTTCTGTGCTTGCATTAATAATGGAGAAGCAAGGTCATTTGCAAATCTTCACTATGTTTTATTATAATCACCTAATATAAAGATTTAGCTAATTTATGTTTAAGACAGACTCGGTGCAGTTAATTTCAGGGTGAGGTGGCTGCATATGTTTATTTTCATGCGTGTTCTCCTTAGTATAGCCACGTGCTCTTGGCCTCACTTCATTTTCCAAACGAACAGTAACAGGAGTCTTTAAGTGGCATTACTGTTTGAAATCCAACGTAAAAGCTGGGTTACCAGCTCAGTCCCATTCAGTCCTTTCTAGCAGTGATAAATCCTTTTAAAGATTTACAAATTTCACAACCCCACACGATTGCCATATAAACAACACACTCTGGAGTGAATTCTGTCTCTCTTCCTCTGCTAAAGAAGGCTCTGAGCTTTGCAACTCTGAGAAGCAAAGCTAGCTTGGAGTCAATATTCCTTGTATGGGTGCGAAAAGAAAATATTAAGGATTATCAAAGCAGCCCAGGGGTTTCTGCCTAAATGATGTCAAATTTCCCCCTCCACTTGCTATATCTCTCCTCCTCTGTTGAGTCCTCTCTATCTGGACTTTCACACCAAATGTCAATATGTAGCGAACATCTTGTTTTTAGGATTGTCCAACATGATGTCAGATGGTGAATTTCTTCGCACCAGCTGTGGTTCCCCAAATTACGCAGCCCCTGAAGTCATCTCTGGAAGGTAGGACATGCCACTTCTAATCAGAGCACATGTGAGTACGTGATCTTTAAATTTGCTCTTGGGATTGGAAACAGTTCTGTACATCTAGTAAAAGCAGCTGAATGGTTCCTGTCCATGTTTTATGTTTGGGTGAATCTACTGGCAAAATATTAAGGTTTTCTTGGTTATTTCATTTCTCAATGGCTGTAATAGCAAAACATGTTTTGCTAAAGTTGTTTACTCTGGAGGAATTATTAATAGCAGATGTTTACTGTTTATATTGCTAATTAAAGAGGATGAAAATTGCTCTTTGAATGCAAATACTGAGGTTTCAGTTGGAAAGGCTCTTTCAGGCCACCCCCTTCTCTCCTGCCCACCTATAATATAAAACACAACATTAATGAGGAAAATCATTCACTAAGAGAGCAATCAGTATGTTCTTTAGTTACTTCCCTACACTGCTAAGCTCTTGTATTGAAAATCCTTGGCTTCTGGTTCCTTAAGCTAGGCTTTTTTTTTTTCAGTAGGTTCAGCCGTCGTAGCTTTGTTTTGAATTGATGAATTGAACTGACAAACTCCAGTGCAGTGGCATATCTAAGCTGCATCCTGCCAGTGTGCAGCAGCTGCATGCACATGGCATTTAAACTCACGCTGCAAGGCTGAGTTCAGTCTTGCCACATTGATACAGACGTTTTAACTCCTGTGTTTTTCTGTCAAGAATCTAAGCTACATAGATTTCCCTTGCTCTTTCTGTAACAGCATAGTACAAATTATAAACACAGATTTTCAAATTTACAGCCCTCTGCGTGGTCTTTCAGGCTGCCTATCTCCTTTGTATCTGCCCTATACGTTTTAATCATCCTTTACATGAGCATTAGTTTTCATAATCCAGTATATTTATACCTATAACTTTTAAATCTAGCATTTTGTTTAAAGTTGTGATTATGACTATTTTATGCCTATTTACACAGGCGCATGTGTTGGCAGAGTATCCTAGGAACTAGACTAGTATCCAAAAAGCCTGTTGTGACTACAGCTATATATATGAAAGCAAGTAAATCCTCATTGTCAAGAGGGGCACAATGCCAGAAACTCTGCTGTGATTCCAAAAAATATTAACATTATCTCTTTGTCCTTTTCAATAAAGGCCAGAAACACATTTCTTTTCAGTTCATGTAAGAGAGAAGGCACCTGGCAGATTAACAAAAAGTATTTAGTTCCTACAGGTCCTGGTATGCAGAGTGTAATCATTCCAAGGATAGAGGCAATGCTGCTTATTAACAAGCAAATTAAGGAAAAAAAGCAAAATCAAACCCGCCTGTGGCACTTTTTCACTGACCACAGTGTTTCCTGCAGCCGTCCTGCATCAGGACTGCTTGGAGCATCAGTGTGGGCGACTCCTGTGACTTATACCTTTGATTTATGTGCTAAGCTGCCCTTTTCTCAAAGCTGTAACGGCATACGAGAGCTGTGTTTGTGGGGGAGAGGAATGATCTGCTGTTTCTGCCAAGGGGTAAACATGCTGCTGGGGGTGGGTATGGCAGGCTGGAGGAGGTGAGCTGCTTCCAGGACTCTGCTGCCTTGGCAGGTCCAGGATGTGAGACCTTGGATTTCAGCGTAACTGAAGGATGCTTCATTTGGGCTTAAAAATCCAACCACTGTTCAAACAATGCGGCTACCAGCCAAACAATCCAGCCTCCTATCTACTGAAAGCTGGCACGCAGTGGCAGGACCAGGGGGTGGCTAACTGACAGGGCATTTTGAAAATGCAGACTTAACTTTGCTGCTGGTCTCAGTGGGGAAAGTCTCACACTTGAAAGCAAAGATGGTATTTTGGTGCTCTGGTAGCATTCAGAGAATGACAGCGTGCACAGCCGGTGCTTTTTGTATACCAGGTGTGTCTGCAGCAGAGCTTTTCAAGAGCGGCAAGTGCAGGATGATTAGGTTTCATGAACAGACCTCTGTCTTTCCATTTCCACCTCTGCATTTTGATTTTTCAGCCCCGGGGTAGCACTGCCTTCCAAAGTCTCTAAGAAAGCATCAGTTGTAGCAAAAAGCAACAAACAAATCGACCAGGAGAGCAGGAGCAAAACCCATATATTTGGGGTGTCATGACGTGGTGATGCCAGGGAGCACATTAGCAGCTTGTCGGAAGCAGGAACTCTTGCATGCCAGCACACAAACTTCAACTGAAAATAAACACTCAAGAGATACAGTATCTGCTGCCACTTAATCTGCCTCGCTGAATGAATAGAAATTGCTGGCTGAGTTGCCCAGCCCTGGGGGCAAAGGAACAAGCAGCCTGGCAGAGCTCCTGGAAATGGGGGTTTTGGCTTTTCCATAGGTCTGGTGGAGACACTCACATACCTGCTCCTTACGCCATGGAGGAGCGTGGTCAGCCAGCACCAGCTCTGCAGGTCATTTCCTATCACCCTTGTGTGGTTTTGGGCTTAGGCAGGTTTTTAAGGCAGCTGGGCCCAGGGAAGGAGAGCGGAGCGGGAGGTGGGCAGAGTGGTGACCCCTTTCTCCTGCCCTTGTCTTCATGCAGGCTGTACGCCGGTCCAGAGGTGGACATCTGGAGCTGCGGCGTTATCCTCTACGCCCTTCTCTGTGGCACACTGCCCTTTGACGACGAGCATGTCCCCACGCTCTTCAAGAAGATCCGGGGAGGCGTGTTTTACATCCCCGAGTACCTCAACCGCTCTGTCGCCACGCTGCTCATGCACATGCTGCAGGTTGACCCCCTCAAGCGAGCAACCATCAAGGACATCAGGTCAGCCCAGAGTGTGCTTTACAGGAGTAGTCAGTTAATCCAGCTGGGTTTTGTCCTGAGGGATTTAATTTAGGAACCCTCCTATAATGTTCTGTGCTGAAGGAGAGGTGGGTGATGATGAACCTGGGGTGGTGACTTCATTTCTCAGTGGCTTCACCAATGCATGTGAAAAAAGGGCAATAGGTAACTTCCTGCAATTTTATATATATATATATATATATATATAAATAAAATTTATATGTGTATACATTTCCATATATATAATGCCGTATTATTGCATTATAAAAATAGCCTCAAAAATTTCTTGAAAGTCCTTTGGAAAATGAGCTCTATCACACAATAATCCTAAGAACTTAATATTCACCAACCATTTTTCAGTATTTAAGAACACATCCCTCCGAACACCAGTTCAGAATAAAAGGGTAGTCAATGTATTTAGTGTCCATTCAGTAAAAAATGAAGAGGAACGCAAGAATTACTAAATTAATCTTAAAATATCAGATATAGATTAAAATGTGAGCAAGTGGTTTATCTTTAAATGCAACATCCTTTTCTTGTGTAGTCAATGAGTGCACTGCTCATGAGCCTTTGCCGGAATGCATCACTGTGGGTATTCAAAGTAAAGGGAACAAGTGGGCTCTTAAGCAGATATTTGAGCCTTCAGATATCATTAAAAGTTCATGACTGCAAATAGGACTTTGAGTAATTTTTAAAAGTTTTGTAAAACTGGAGCCCGATATGTACATTTTATGAAGTTTATGGTAGCCGTTACATGTAGCTGGTGTGATAAGCATATACATAAATGTTACAGACACTTTCAGGACTTCCAATTTTTTTTTATATTTTTGCAATTGATGGCCTTAATTTAACCATTCAAGTAAAATCTAGATTTTAAATGCCTTTTTTATCTCTTATGTCCTTAAGACTGGAAGATTTAATTATATGATAGAACTGCAGCGCACATGGTACGATTACAGTTGGTACGTGGCACCAAAGCTCTGTGTGGCTTTTACCCACTTAATTGTCATTGACTTCATTTTAAATCCATGGGAATTGGGGGCCTGGGTAACTTTGAGGCTCAGCATCTCTATCAGACCCATGGGGATGAAAAAGCATGAGCATCTTGTAAGTGCCGAGGTCTTGCTGCAGAGACAGGTGAGCAAGTAGCTGTGCGTCCACAGTGTTGCAGTGCTGGGGGAACCATGTAGGACCAGGTCCAGCTCCCCTTTCTGTGTCTGAAGATTAGTCCTAGCTTGACCAAGCAATCTTTGTGGGGTACATGCAGCCACCCAATTTCTCATCCCACCCCCATGCCAGAGAGCTCATTTTCTCCATCTCCTCTCCAGTGCAAAAAATAGCCAGTTCCTCACCAAAGTGGCATCAGTGGTTACCCAGAGCTGACAGTGGCACCTCTCTGCCTTTCCCCAGGGAACACGAATGGTTTAAGGAAGAGCTGCCCAGTTACCTCTTCCCAGAGGACCCTTCCTATGACGCCACCGTCATCGACGACGACGCGGTTCGGGAGGTCTGCGAGAAGTTCGAATGCACCGAGTCAGAGGTGATGAACAGTCTGTACAGCGGTGACCCGCAGGACCAGCTGGCAGTTGCCTACCACCTCGTCATCGACAACCGGAGGATCATGAACCAGGCCAGCGAGTTTTACCTCGCCTCCAGTCCCCCCACCGGCTCCTTCATGGACGACAACACCATGCACATCCCTCCTGGCGTGAAGCCGCACCCCGAGCGGATGCCGCCTTTGGTAGCGGACAGCCCCAAGGCACGGTGCCCTTTGGATGCACTCAACACCACAAAGCCCAAACCCCTGACTGTCAAAAAAGCCAAGTGGCATCTGGGGATCCGCAGCCAGAGCAAGCCCTACGACATTATGGCCGAGGTGTACCGTGCTATGAAACAGCTGGATTTTGAGTGGAAGGTATGAAATATGCTGTAGGGAAGTTTTCAAGGGTTATTTTCGTACAATCTGAGTTGATCAGTGATGTTAGTTAAAATCATGGTCGCAGCCTCACCTGTTTCCAAACAAATACCCACACCTTGTGATCATCCTTGCTAGTGCTTATTTATACCAACACACTGTGTGAAGATGCTGGCTGTGGCTCAGTATCCATGCCATTTATTTATGGCATGAAATAAGCGTTTTCTCCCTGAATGCCCTAAGCCTCTGGCTGGAAAGATAATTCTGCCTTGTTTAGCTGTGGGGATAAGAGGAGCTGGTTACATTTCTAATTTTAGTGGCTAATTCCTTGCGAGGTCATCTCGAGTGCTCCCAAGAAAAGCAACTCCCATTATTTCTGCTTGGGTCATTGCAGCCACATGTCCTGAAATAGCACGATACGTGTTCCCTTATTCCTTCTTACGTGGTGATTTCGCAGTGATGGGCAGCTAAGCTCCACCACACTCCTCTCTCACTCCCCTCTCTTCAAAAGAACAGGGAGATAAAATACGATTTAAAAAGCTCATGGGTAGAAGTAAGGACAAGGAGAGCACTCACCAATTACTGTCACAAGAAAAAAAAGAGACTCAGTGTACAGAGATTAATGTAATTTGTTGCGTTTTATTAACAGACTAGAGCAGTTGGAACTAAAAATGAACTGAAAACACCTTCTCCCCATCCACCCTCTTCTATCTTCTCCCCCTGAGCGGCGTAGGCGAATGGGGAATGATGGGGGCTGCGGTCAGTCCCTGACACTTCGTTTCCACCGTTCCTTCATGGTCACTCCCTGCCCCTGCTCCGTGTGGGGTCCCTCCCACAGGATGCCGTCCTTCCTGAACTGATCCTACAGGGGCTGCCCACAGGCAGCAGCTCTTCAAGAACTGAAACAATATGGCTCCGTACCACGGGGTCCATCCGTCAGGAGCAAACTGCTCCAGCACGGGTCCCCCACGGGTGGCAGCTCCCCCCAGCCCCCCTGCTCCTGCGTGGGCTCCTCTCCACGGGCTGCAGCTCCGGCCCGGGGCCTGCTCCTGCGGGGGCTCTCCATGGGCCGCAGCCTCCTCCAGGCCACATCCACCTGCTCCACCGGGGGCTCCTCCACGGGCTGCAGCATGGAGATCTGCTCCGTGTGGGACCATGCAGCCGCCCCCGCTACCAAAACCTTGCCATGTAAACCTACTGCATCATAAAAGAGGCCCAGAAGAGAGGCTGGGGTGTTTTGGGGGCAGAAGCCATGCTGAAGCTGTTTGTATCATTGATGTGGTGGCATTTTCCTTGACAGAGCCGGAACGGTGAGCAGATGTATTTCCAGACAGCTTCCATGGTTTAGGGCTGAGCTTCTTGAAGCCTGATTTAAACCCAGTTGACATTTTAGTTGATAATATTTGCTTCAGATATTTCTGCAGAGGTATGCAGCATTTGATCACAATCTTTTTCACATTCAGATGAGTAAACCCATGAGTGAGTTCTCACTATTACTACTGGGCCCAACTTCCTAAAACCCGTTGCAGTTGTGGGTGTGAGCTCTTCTGGCCTTTTGCTGCAGCCTTCTGCAAGCATCAGGACCAGGACAGGAGAATTTCTGAGTAGGTCTTCATCACCAGAGTCAATACTCTTCTCATTCCAGGTCCAGAGGGTTTTGCAGGTTGAATGTCACACTTCAGCACTTGGAAAATGCCCAACTTCTGTGCCCATACAGCTTTGTTCCTTCAAGCATGCCGGCACACCTTCCTTCTTCTCGCTCAGTAGCAAGCATCTGCCTGCAGGAAATGCTGCTTGCGTTTGGTAGCTGCATCCCAGCTGGGTCCCAGGCCTTCACCAAAGCCTCGTATCTCCTCCTTATTTTGATAATATTGTTATGTATTTAAAGCTACGTAGCGCCCAGAAGCCTGATTTCATGGCACCAGTGAGGAGATGGACTGTCTCCAGATGCACATGCCTACAAGAGCTAGACATTTGTTAGCTGCGTGGTTTTGCGGAGAGCTAACAAACCTAATGTATTTCTGGTGTAGCTTTGCGAAGCAACTCAGCCAAACGCCTTTATGGAGGCAGTGGAGCTTTTTTCGTACAAGGAGGTTTCACAATAGTCCTTTCCACCCTAAGAATAACTTCAGCTGTGGCTCTTAGTCAAAATAGCTCTCCCATCCATGCAATCGCTTCATAAATATAGCACAGAGAAAAGATCTCATTGCAAATGAGATGCAGCAGATTGTAGGGTGGGAAGTGTCAAGAGAAAACGCATAGCACGGCTCAAGACTGATTCACGAACACTGAGTTTAGCCGTCCTGCTGGGAGAGGTTACTGTTCCCCACCATCCAGCCTGCTCAGCTTTCCCAGGCACAGTCCTCGTATGCGGGTGTGCGAGTGGCCTTGTGGCTCATTTGGCCATTGCTGCTGTTGAGGGAGCAACAATGTCAGCTTGGTGCCTGGCAGACAGGCTGCAAAGGCTTCGTCTGCCAGCAGAGCTGGTGAATCAGAGCCCCAAGAAGCATTTTTAAAAACAACTTCTAAGAGGAAATATGATATGACGCCATTTGCTTAATGTTTTTTTAAAATAATCTTTTCAGAAGCTGTTGTGTTGGTTTCATTTCTCTCAAAAGGTGTCTTGCTAGTGTTTAGGAAAAAATAGGATTCTTCTTGCTCCCTTGAACGGAATTCCTTAAAGCCAGTTGCCCATTGCAGGTGGTGAACTCCTACCATCTCAGAGTGCGCAGAAAGAACCCAGTGACAGGCAACTATGTGAAAATGAGTCTGCAGCTGTACCAGGTGGACAACCGCAGCTATCTCCTGGACTTCAAAAGCATTGATGGTAAGTGGGAAATGGTGCAATGCGAGATGTAAAACATACAAAATGGCAGGTTTGGTGGTTTGGAAGAAAAATAATCATTCTTTCCATTCCCCGATGCTTTTGTAGCACACAGTGCTGTTTCTAAGTCAGTTAGAATTGTAGTCATAAAATATCTAAAGTTGGAAGGGACCCACAAGGATCATTGAGTCCAACTCCTAAAGCCCTTCAGATCCATTTGTCTCCACTACTATTACTAGTTCCTTAGCAAACACGTTAGGGGTCCCAAACTAATGCTGTGTTTTATTTTTTCTTGCCTTTTTTTTTCTTCTTTTTTTTTTTTTTTGCCTTCAAGACGAGGTGATGGAGCAGAGGTCCGGCTCATCCACTCCGCAGCGCTCGTGCTCTGCCGCAGGCTTGCACCGGCCGAGACTGAGCATTGATGCCGCAGCAGCCACCGAGTGCCAGTCGCTGATGGGGTCCCTGAGCGGCTCCTTCGTGGGCAGCATCGCCTCGGTGCCCCCGCGCCTGGGCAGCCACACCATGGACTTCTTTGAGATGTGCGCCAGCCTGATCATGGCCCTGGCTCGCTGAGCCAGGCACCAGTCCCCCAGCACATGGTATCGCACTGTGAGGATCGGGTCCGACGTGGCCGTTCCTTCTTTCTTCTTCCTTTGTCCTCCTCACCGCTCCATAGCCTGTGACACAGAACCAACTCCTTTTTTAAAAGATCCAAAATGTACTCCTTTGTGCTCTCAAAGGATCCAGTCCCCTCTAACAAGGCATTGAGGAAATCAGGAATAACTTAATTTCACTAGTTAGACCAGGGTGAAATGTATACAATGAGCTTTTTTTTTCCTAGTGAACCAAATGGGAAACGTGGGCATGGCTTTGAAGTAGCAAACCTATCACTGACTTTTTGGTAGATACCTCCCTCCTGGTTGATCCTGAATTCACAGAGCCGTGGCCAAGCATCTCTTTCTACAACATACACAGCGTGCAGCGAGGTTCATGTTGTACCCCCTGTGCTGCCCAGAGCAGGGGGAGGATGGGGCTGAGCCTCTGGCAATGCTTTCCTCCTAAAACCAGCAGCTGCTGAAGTGCTCCTGCACTGCTGTGGTGT
The DNA here is from genome assembly GCF_964211835.1 of Anser anser. Classification (NCBI taxonomy): domain Eukaryota; kingdom Metazoa; phylum Chordata; class Aves; order Anseriformes; family Anatidae; genus Anser; species Anser anser. The sequence goes on from NC_139728.1 coordinate 27,716,886, forward strand.
GCCATCCCACCCTCTGTTCTTTTTCCCCTACTAAAGAAGGGTGAGGGGTAGGATGTGCAAAGCTCCCATTGCAGATATGGGGCAAGATGCTGCCGAGCCCCCCCAAATCCAGTGCTCTACCCACAATGTTCTCATGGAGGGGGAGCTTCCCTGCACAGTTGAGAGCCAGCAGCATGGCCCTGGCACATTTACCTTTCACCTTTCCTGTAGGAAGCTTTTGGCCATCGTCACCGCCCCAAAACCTCTGCCAAAGCCACCTGCCTTCGCCCACCGGAGGATCTGAGAACAAAGAGCTCTGCTGTCCTGATGCTGAAGGGGCTGGGACCTCGCCGCTCCGTGGAGAAGGCAGGGATATCTTGAACGTTTCACTGTTCCTTTACTATCTGAAGGATAGGATTTTATACTTTAAGACAAACTGCGGGGATTTTTAAGGTTAAAATTCTTGTTATTTGAGGGTAAACTCTAGTGCATGTGTGACGACTTGTTTGTTTAAAAGAGTTACTACTTCTCATCGCGTAGGCTTAATCTCATGGACAACGTTGGCATCTGCTTGGCTTTGCTATGGTATTTAATTCCATTTACTTGATTGCGAAGGAACATAATAGGCTAATCAGTCAAGGAACAAATGCTTTATGAAAACTTTGCCAAAAATTCCTGGGTGGTTTTTTTTTCATACTTTTTTTGGTTTTGTTTTAAGAAACAAAACAAAGGAGAACCAATGTTACTGGTCCCAGGAATGTGGTCATTTGACGTTTTAAAAAAAAAATCCATTTTTTTTGATAGCCTCTTATGACCGTAGATGGTTTTTGCTAGGAATTGTTTCTTTTGTACAGTTGCACTTTAATTTATACTTTCTGAAAGTTTCTATGAGAAGCAAGGAAGAGAAAGACACGTTAAGCCTTTTGTACTGATCATTTTAGGTAATGAAGACAAATACGGGATATTTTTGCCATCTACTGGCAGTTAAGTGGACATTTTCAACTTGAAGTCCCTTTTTTTAACAAACACAAAATTGCCTTACTTTTGTTACAGATTACACTTTGATTCTCACTAGTGTGAATTTCCAGCTCCGTTTTTTCCAGAAGCCGCACAAAGTAGAAAGCTGCCAAAAACCCATCCGTTTTGCTGTTAAGTTCTCGTATGCAGAATCCAACGCAGCAGTGTTTGGATTACAAACCGGACAGCAGAACAATTTTGTTTTTAAAAGAAACACTGGAAATATTTGTAGTACTCCTAGGTTTTGTAATAAGCTTTTATTATATTATCCTTATGAAATAAATACTCTGGGGTGAGGGATGGCTTTGACAGTCTGCCTGGTGGCTGTCAGGTGATGCACGTCTCCTGTGCTATGGTATAAGAAAGAACAGAGAATCCAGAATCCTGCATACAAAAAAAAAGCCCTAGAGCCAAATCTGGCCAGCATCTTGCTCCTTAGGAGCTTTTGGATCAGCGCTGAGATGCCAGCAAAGGTTGGGCAAACAGACCTGGATGTTTTAGGTGCTGGAGATAAGCTCCTCGGAAAGGAGCAGGAGAGGGTGGCTGAGTGGCTGCAGGTACAGACAGGAATTCCCATGGAGGAAACACTTAGGGATCTCCGTGTCCTTGCTGTGAAGTATATTTGAAATGTAAAAGGCTGTTTAAGTCATCACTCACAATTTAGCATCTTGCCAAGGCACTTGTCCTGGAAACAACTGTGGCCCAGCTGATAATGGGCTCGTGCATTAGATGTAATCTGTAGTTCAGAAGTGTGTAGATGTACTGATGTCTTGCCTTAAAATTACACTTGTCCTCTGGGGTTTCCTACCCTGCAGGACTAGTAGTGTTAAGCAGCAGCATGTTCCCTAAGGAAGAAATAAGTGCTTCCTGGAGGCACGTGGGATTTTTAGGTGGTAGGATAAGACCTTGTGGCACTTTGCATCTTCTCAGACCCATGCAAACATTAACTAAACGTATGGATCTGCAAAACCGGTCCTGCCAAAAAGGCAACAAGAGTGTCTCAGGTTTCCATATGGAGAAAAGCAAAGAGACGAAGCTACTTTCAGCAGAGGCATTGCAGCAAGTAGGTCGGGTGGTAAGCACATAGCGCTCCAGCCCAGAGCTGGTGAAAGGACCTCCTCAGTGAACAGATCGGATTAAACTCTCCATTAAACAGCCTTACCTAAATCCATGCTGCATTTGGAGATGTTCTGAGACATTTCATCATTTTTATTTTTTTTTTTTAACTTTCAAATAGGCTGTTTTCTGGTTCCCAGAAGCAAAGAAACTACTGACCTCCAGGTATGCTTTCTGGAGGAAAAGTTTGTTTTACACTGTTACACTGTGGTCCAGTGTTTGAGTTATACTGGTACGTGCACGACCATTAGGAAAAGCAGGGTAGATGTATTTGAAGTAAACAAACTTGAATTCCTCCAAGTGCAATTCTTCATAAGCCACTGGACAGCTGTGCTTTGCAAGCCACAGATTCACCCGAACATTGCTTCAGCCCAGCCGGGAGAGAGACACCATGCAGAGGTCAGTTAGGCTCCAGCATTAACCTCCGGCTCCTCGATGAGTTAATTCAGAAATAGCTTGTAATGTACTAGTTGGCAAATATATATATGTGTATATTATATATGCAGGGGCAGTTTGGTTCTCAGGAGTTGGAGCTAAGCAGGCAAAGGCAGCGGGAGGTTTTTGTTTAATAGGTTAGAAGTGCACATGCAGCGTGTGTGTCCAGTTTAGCTTTCCAGAAGGTGTCTACAAGCACAGGGATGTGGGCAGTGTTGTAAAAAGTGAAGCAACTGGTTCGTATCTGTTGTATATACATTATTTTTTGTGATTATAATGCCAAATCGTATCAGAATAGATGAAGTCTGAACGAAGTAACCGTTCTGTCTACTCCGTTTTGTTTTACTGCTCTTTACCATCAGTCTTTTGTGCACCCATGTAGAAGGAAGAGAGACCCTAGCACAGGACATGAAATCGTGCCTTCAACACACATTAGGACTGCTGGAAACTGCAGCTTTATTTCCCGAGGTGCACAAATCCCGCAGCTCACGCAGAATCGTACCGGTGAGACATGCAGGCCATGTTCCTGAATACTTGAAGTACCATTTGTTGTGCAGGTTTTCTTTGGTTTTTTTTTTTTTTGGATTGGTTCAGAGAGGGATGGGGGGAAGAATCTCACATCTGTCCCTTCAGGTGAGCCAAACAAATTCCTGCTCCAGCTTCTATAGTGTTTTATTTTAAAGTTTTAGGATTCATTTTTGTGTAACTATTTACAGCCACCTTTCTTAAGGTCTTTCTTTGATATGGACTCTCCACTTAGTGCTTTCCTTTGGCTTCCTGAGTCCTTCCCTCATCGATTTCTCTTCATCATTTACTTACAAAAAGGCAACAGCTTCCTATAATTCTGAATTTCCAGTCTGCCTTTTTGGACATGGATTTAAGGTTCATTCGGAGGTTTCTCTCTCCATGCCTGAAAGATGAACTGCTTTTCAGAATTCCCACGTTATTCCTGTTGACCAAACACTGACTTTTGCAGCAGAACTGATGCTGCACATACGTAATGCACTTATCTTTGCTAGTTTTAAACATCAAAATTAGACAGTCAGAACTCTGGATACAAAGCGTGTACAAAAACAGTCTGTTTCCGACAAAAAGCCTTGAAATTCTTGCTGAAGCTGCCTTAATTTAAAAAGAAAATTATTTGTAAGACTCATCTCTAGGTTTTTTTTCAAGTTTTGAAATAGTTTATTTATCCTCATCTCACAAAGCTGTGAAGTAGATACTGTAGACATGGTAACATTTATTCTTGTTGCTGAAAGCATGTTCATGTGTTCTGTATCATGTTATATTCATGTGTTTTGTACCTCAATGCGTTTGTTTTTTTTCTTTTAGAGTGCAAAGCAAAACTGAATCCCAGGACGACTGTAGTACCCATGGCCCAGCATCTCTGGGCAGACAATCCTCACCTCTGAGATAGGAACCAGACTAGCCCATTGCAAGGTTTTGTTTGGATTATAAAGAATATTTATGATTTTTCTTCTGCTAAGATGCTGAACTTTAAAAAGCTCTGAGTATAAGCATCTCTTCAAACATATCATTAACATGAAGCTCAGAAGAGAATACTAAGTTCTATGACTACTCCATCCTTCTTGACATTTTGTACTTTGTCAACTGATCCGGAAGGTTGTGTTGACTGGTTCATTGAAATTGAGATTTATTTCTGGGTATAGCCTTTGTGGAAGGGCACAGAGCTTGGGTTCAGTTTTGGCCTTTGTACAAGTAACTGTGCATTAGATAATCACAAAGAAGCCTTTTACCTTCTGTTGATGGTGTGGAAAGTGGTTCTCAGTGTACTGCACTGCATGTGATAGCTGTTTCCATGGTTGACATTTGCACTTTAATAAACTCAGAGACAAAAAGAGACAGTAGCAACAACTCCTTGAAACTTACTGCCTGGGTGAAGGGGCAGGGAAGAGTGTTAAAATACCTGAGTGCATAACAAAAACAGCTTCCCCAACCCAGAATGCACACCACAAGCCTGGCCCACAAATTTTTCTCCCATTTTAATATGCATCTAGTGGAGCTGATGGACCTGTGCTGAGTCAGATCTTGACTTCTTACGTAAAAGCACAGAAACAAATACTTTAAAGATATTTTGCAAAAATAAGAAGAGCTTGGAGGAAAAACTGGGGGATAGTTCACGTATGCCTGTGATACAGAGGGATGTAAATTCAATTAAAGCACACAGCTGCAGTGGCTGCTCCAGCTTCATCCCTACCTGCAGTCTCCTTTAGTCACAATTTCTGTGATAGAACTGGCTTTAAGACATGCCAGTTCTCCCTCATATTCAGCAGATCAGAAATGTTAGCACAATGATTTCCATATTGAAAAGAAATGTGGGTTTGAAATTCACATGCTAATTTTTTCTGAATTTTGATTTGTTCAGGATATACCAGCAAGGCTATTAAAAAAAAAAAAAAAAAACTATTTTCCTAAACAGTATCTTGACCTAAGTATAGCCAATGTGTGTTTTAATTGAGGAAATCTAATTTAAGTTGCTATGTGTAAAGCATTTGGTATTGTCTTAAGTCAACCCCTATCAGGTACTTTCCCTCTGTACACGTGTTGGAACCTGGCCATGAAGAAAAATAGTTTTAAGTGCATTGCAAGGCTTCCATGCGTCAGCTAAGCTGCTTGCTGCAGTCAGCACCAGCACAACACTTTGTGTTTCACCTCAAAGGAAGAGAATTTGCACATGCAGCTAATGCAAGACTCGCCTATTGCATCCGCTGGGTGCATTGTTAACAGGTGAGGACTTCTGAGCTAGCCTGGGATGGGGAGAAAGCAGCCAGGAGGAGGGTGTTTTCCCTAAATATCGCCATGCAAGAGAGCCCAAAAGTAAGCTTGCATCTCCACAGCCTCCATCAGGACTGTTCCCCAGGAAGGCCAGGGGTGAAGGACACACGTCCCCGGCTGCTCTGCAGCCAAGGACGCACTCCAGCTCCCCGGCTGTCCATCTCCGCAAGGAAAGTCTAAATATTTGGGCTGGCAAGCCTGCAGAGCTGCGCATGCTTGAAGGGGGTTGGGGTTTTATTTTGTTGGTCTTTTTTTTTTTCCAGGGTGGATGCAGGCCAACACACTTAATAGTAACCACATGGTAAAATAAATAAGAATGCCTGTATAGACTTTAAAGTAAATGTTAAATATTTGCTCTGTTTTTCTGATCTCTTCGATGCCAGATTTCAAATGGCCCTGTGGCAAACAGCAATTTTATTTTGCTGTTTTCTTAAGCCTGGAACATTTAATAATTTCTAATTAAGCCATCTACGTTTTTAGGATTATTTATGAACACACTGTTACGGTGCTGGGAATGGGTGGGGGGGCTACACAGCAATAGTCAAGTTTGTTTCTGCCAAACCCTGGAACGCAAAATCAGAGTCCACATTTTTTTATGTGTTGAAAAGGTATCCAGCCACTAGATACACTAAGGAGAAGCCCATGGCAATATATATTTCTCCTCCTACTTTTAGGAGCATTTTTCTTAAAATAAGCACTCAGCTTCCAGCCCCACAGCCCAAACACAGGGACAACTGTTGGGTAAATACCTGCTGCTAAGCAGTAGGGGAAGCCAAAAGGCAGCCTCTACATATCTTGGATGCCTAAGTTAGCTTGCAAAAATAAAGTAAGTTTCTACTGAAAGCTTTATTTACTTTTAAAAATGTATTTATTTTTTATTATTTGAAAGGAATGAGTCAACTTTTCCACTATTTTATATACTGAACCTAGCAAGAATGTAGTAAATACTTGTTGTCCAATACTTCTCTCAAGACCAAAAATTTATATGATTTGCTTTATGGAAACCTTGCAATTCCAGCACCTAAGATAGACAGTAATGAATGGATGTGGTGTAATTAAATTTCAGTTTTCTGCATAAGATTTTTTCATCAATGCAGAAACGTAAGCCACTTCAGAGCTGAACAAGGAGGTACTCCAGAAAGTGAGAAACCCTGAAAATACCTAAAGTTGAAAAAAATCAGTGAACTCATTCAAAATAGACAAAAAATGAAAATGTCTCTTGCATGTTTACCAGTATAAGTGTAAAAAATGAAACTTTATTTACATGGGTATCAGGTCTGCACTGTTGACAAATGTGGGCTCTCACGGGCACGTGAAGCTCAGAAGAGCGCTGCGGGGATACTCCAGGGAGGTTAGTTAGTACTGCCTGTAAAAGAAGAGAATTTCACAGCAACAGACACGTTGGCAATAGGAGGTTCGCTTGTAGCAATTACAATTGGGCATGCAAAGAAATGCTGTCGCAGCAGGGGGTTTAAGGATGTGTTTTGGAAGGGTGATGCACACAGAGTGGGCCTAGTTTGAAGCAGATATGAATTAATATGGCATAGCTGAAGGCAGTCAATCTCCAGTTTATACAGGTCAGGATTGGACAAGGATTTTTTTTTTTTAGCTGCATTTGGACTGGAAACCTGGGTAACTAATGGCAGACTCAAACAAGAAATATTTAATAGTGTCTGTCTACATTAGCCATCCCTTGGCTTCGGAAGTTTAAAGCACATTTCTCTAGATCTCAAATATCCACACAGAGGGAGAAGAAAACATGCATCACAATAAATAGAACCCAATTTTACCTGAAGTTTAAATGCTCCACTAGAACATACCCATCTGAGAAAAGGAAAAAAAGAAGCAAATCAGTAAACTCCTGAGCAAATACTGTGGCAATGGCTATGCACAAAGCACATAATATCTGATAAGCCAATTTGCTCCTTAAAACTAGATTGAAAGATGACCACTCATACCAGAGAGTTTTTGCAAACTTACATCTGCCCTCCGAATTGCGGCATATCACTGCATTGCCCTCCGTGACATCGATCACATCCAGCTGCTCGCCAGCTGTGAGCGGGAGATCAGCTCTCCTCTTACTGGGGACAGAGCACTCAGCAGTCGCGGTGTTGATGACACTGATCTCCTTATCGTACTGCAGGAAGGCAAGGAAAGCACACATCATCCTACAGGCATGTGTGATGTCTTCAAGGGCAGCAGGGAGGGATGGAGGGAACAGATTGCGAGGCTTTGTTTGGGGCTGGAGAGGGGGGAAAAGCCCGACAACATCCCTGGTGGAGATGCTGGATGAGGGGAGAACACAGCAGGCCAGGTGGATTTCTCTCCCAGCATGGCTAAGGACCAACAACTTTTCACTGTGCAACTCTTAAGCATGACAAACATCTGCTTTCCTCCTATGGCACAGATAAGGCTCGAAAAAGACTCACATACCAGAAACATTTCTCTAAAAATCTTCTCTTCTTTTTCCATCTTCTTGCTTTTTTCTTCATTGTTCTTGATTTTGAGGATACTTCTGCACCAAGAGAAACATGCGCTCAACATCATTTCAATATCCTCTGGCACTGGGAGACAGCAGGAAATGTGACCCAGAGCCTTGCTCCAGGTTTGTCTGCAATGAACGCTTGCAAGACCAAAGCACATCCTTCATACTGCTATTTTTCATAAACAGATGAATATGCAACTCATATTTATTGGTGAGCATAACTTGAGCCATTTGGTATCTCCATTTGGAACAAGTGTTCTCACTGTAAACGGCAGGAGAACAAATAAACACTTTATCAAGGGTTTCAAATCAATTGTGGCTTTGTAGAAGACAATTGACTTTTCCCCAGCAATTTGTCTCCTGTTTTTATTTATATTCAAACACAAAGGGTCCCCAGGTAACTTTTATCATGAGCCGTTAATGAAAGCAGGGCTCAACACAGCCCTGCAGGTTTGTGTTGCTTTTTTAGCACATAGAGGAGAATGTCACCAAAGCAGAAGTTTATAAGGCACTATAAAATGAAAGACAAGCTCTTACAACCAAGTTAAGGGGAGCAAAGGCCATGGATATGGAGATGGCACTCTTTCTGGTTTATACCTGGGGTTACAGCTGTGACATTCATTTTAAAACTAAGACGGTGGGGAAAAAACACTTGCAATAAATTATTCACACTTGGCTAACTTTCATGATTTTAATTTTAAGAGGAAGTGGAAACAAGAGCTGAAATTAGGAACTTCTAAACAGTTAAGAAACTTGCCATTGGCAGCCTCAGCTCGCAGGACCTGCGCTCTCTAAGGAACAGATGAAATCGCATCGGCTTCCTGATATTCCCTACAATTATACACATGACTTCGCACAACACAACAAGCAGTGTTTTAGCAACCCCATGCAGGAACTCTGTGGTAAGAACCCAGAAAGTATATCACTGATTTCCATTTGTTTGAAGTCGTAGGGGCTGGGCCATGAAAAGCTCATTGCCGTGCATGTTTTTCTGATCTAAAAGGGAAATGAAATTGCCTGCTTCCATGTGAGGTTTTGCAGCACCAGTAACAAAGTTTTATCTTCAATTTTATGTGCACAAATGGTACAGCAAGAGGCAATGTGATAAACATTGCTGGGGAAAAAAAAAAAAGACCCAAGAAATCAACACTTTAAATAAGGGCAAGGGGGACATGTGGGTGATTACTATGCTGTGTATGGGTCTTCAAATACAATGGTCTTGCCAAAACAGCAATGGCTGATGTATGGAGATGAAATATTTAATCATGGCACAATGAGGGAAGGAAGGGGGCTGAGCACAGCAGAAAAGCAGCCCAATACATAGCAAGGAACACCTTTTTGTCTCAGCTAAGTGGGAAGACCACATACAACTGTCAAGGTATCCCCCACTTGCACACAACTCAGATCCAAGAATTTGTTTTGCCTTCAAAGTACTTTCCATAAAGTTTCCAAAACCTGGGTTCAAAGGAAAAGGACCCTGGAGCAGCAGCCAATGTTTGCTTAAGCAAGGGCATCCTGCTCCTGCAAGTGACTTAAGAGAACCGCATCACGACACACCCTGTACAAAGTCAGACAACAAGGGAAAAACACTTAATGCAAGTAAAGACCTGTCCACATCGTCGCTGCTTTTCCTTCGGTCCTTCTCGTCTCTTGACACCAGGAATTTTGGCATCCAGGTTTTGTACTTGTCATCCTTCTCCCTGACAGGAGGGAGGGGAAAGAGCCACACAAATTGAGGTTTTGCAGCAGGACACGTCCCCTCCCCGAACCCGCGTTGGTACAAAGCCGCGATTTTTCCCTCTGCCTCCCCCCACGACTCCCACCCAGATGCAAGCATGTGGTGCGCTTTGTACCAGCACACGCTGCCGCTGTGATCATCTGGCAGCCAGGCACCGAGACATGCTGTTCCTATTAAAAGTAATTTTTCTGACAAGGAGCTTGCCAGGACCGCGCTGATTATCGGCTCTGAGAGCTAGGCTTTTCCTTCCTTAGGAAAACTATCTGAGTTTTGCTGCGCGGCAGCGAGCAGCTCTCCCCTTTTCACATCTCTGGCACTAACTACGTCACGTCAAAGAAACATTTTTGGGGGATGTTTCTTGCCAAATTAAACACACAAGAAGAGTACATCTGGACTGTCTCCAGAGGAGCAGGTCCTGCCCAGCTCATGACCCTCAGTGCCTCACAGTCCAGCATGGTCCCCAGGCTCACACCAAGGGCCCCATCTCCTTGGCCACCCCCTGGAGAGGGCCTGCTCCTCACCTTGGCTCTCTCTGCCCCGCCTCGACGTCATCGTACACCGTGTCCTCCTGGGAGACATTCGCTGGCACCCAAACGCAGCAGAGACAATTGGGAAATGTCATTCTGAGTCTAGCACTCAATGAAATTTATTGCAGAGGGGACCTGGGGATGCTGTAAGCCACACAATCCAAAGGGGCAAAGCCGAGGTGAAAGGAAGAGCCTCACGGCTCCATAAACCAGCCAAAACTCCAGCACAAGGCAAGATGCTGGGGTTTGCCACATGTGTTTGTGGGCAGTTTTCTACCCTAAGGACACGGGGTGTTTGCTCCAGCACCCTCCCATGGTGGGGAGAGTTGGTGTGCCCATCCCACTTACAGAGGGCACAACCCTGTCCCTCCAGCAGGCAGTTAGTGCCTGATCAGCAGTGAAACTTTGCAGAGAGCTGCTGGAGAGCAATGGCCGTGGTTCAGCATGGACTGCTTCCCACATTGCCTTCCAAGATATATCCAAATATGCAGGATCTTAAGACTACCAAAACTGCAAAACTACCAAAAAATAAACAAAACCCCAACCCTCAACTGCAGCACAAGCCTATATTAAGCCTTCAAATTAACACTGCCACATTACATGATTTTCAGATGGGCACAATGTGTAAAGTTGATTCCCCATTGTGCAACACATTTCCCTCTTCATACACACACACATTCCCAAGAGCCAGATACATGCAAGTTGCTTACCTAAATTTGGTACTGAAATGGAAAACAATCTGAGGAGAGAAAGAGGCTTTTAGAAACAGGCTTTCACATCATCATCACCAAAAAAGCCATGAGCACCGACAAGCCAGTGGCATGCCATGCTTGCTGCTGAGGCAATGCAGGGCAGCTCTGGGTGCATGGCATCCCTGACACCAACAGCTTTTGCCAAAATGCCATCCCTTGCTAATTAATCATCTCCATCCTCTGGCAGCAACAAGAGCCATGTGTTCAAAGAACGGGTTGTGAAAGGTCTACAGTGCATCCAGACAGCAGCCTTACTCGGACAAAAGAGGAAAGGAAGAAAAAATAACCTGGAATTTCCAAAGTAATAAGAAAAAGTAGCGTTTTTCAGTCTTTGCCCTACATCGTGCACAAGGTGAGGTGCACTCTGGCAGAGGTGGAGGACAGGCTCTACAGGCATCTACTGCACACTTGGGGAAAAGCTGAAGGAGTTTTTCCATGGACACTTAACCACGGTTTTAAATACTCAAATAAGAATACCTGAAAATGTATTATAGGAAGTTATACAATATTCTCTCTCATTTTGCTGCTCCCTTGTTAGACTACAGACTCAACTGTAAACCTAAACAGCAGATGCTGCTGCCAGCTTGACTACAAATGGTATTTTGGAAGAAAACACTCAGCCCTGAAGGACCACATCAGCAAGCCTTTGACTAACAGGTCCAGGCAGCAGGTATCATGTTTCTATGTTCCCTTGAGCAGCTGCAACATGCTGAGGTATCGGAAAGGTAAAAAGGGCAGCAGAAAGCCTGAGAAAATTTGGATGCTGCTCTAGGACCAGCTCCTGCAGATCTCTGATGCCAGAGAAGCTGCACAGATGGGCCACTGTCCACATCTGCCGTAACAGCTCCTAATGAGTTGGCAGAAGCACTTTGGGTGTTGTTTTTCAGGTAAAGATGTACACACTCCTTACTTCTAGTCCTCCTGATCTCAAACTGTTGCAGATACAGCTGCTCAGGTTTGGAGGGGGAAAGGGCTGGACAACCAATGTTTCCTTACCTTAAGTTTTCCTTAAACCTGATATTCAGTTTCAATTTCTCTATCTTAAAGAGATTTCCAAATCTCTTTTGTCTTTCCAATCTGTCCAAAACAGAAAAGATTGTAAATTAGAGAGGCACTAGGCACTGAAGTATACGAGGTGCAATATTCACCGCCCCTGAGATCCCAAAGCAGGTAGAGGAGAGTCAGCGGACCTTAGGCCTCACTTCAGCAATATCATTTAAGCTTATCGTTATCCTTAATAGCATCATGTGGATGAATGATGGTTTCAATGAGATAGTCAAAGATGCAGCGAAAGGTGACTAATTACAAAGTCCAAGCTCAAATCTTTTGCCTAGCTTTGAACTTTTCTGTGTTGACTGTAGTTAAAATAAAAAAGAGAAGTCCCTCCCTGTCCTTCCCTGACCCAGCAGCTGCAGACTGGTCCAGATGCATTTAGAGTAAAAACTCCTGATGAAAGGGACAACAATTCCCCAGCGGCACACAACGCACATTAAAGGAGGACATCCAGAAGACTGGTCTGTGCCACCCTTCATCACACATTTCTGTCATGTACGCCCTTCAGAAAGACGTTCCACTGCACACACACCTCTCTGGAGCTTACAAGAGGCTGCAAAGCTACGGTGATTTTCTATTACTCTATGTGCAAAGAACCAAGATCCTCACATGGGGGACATTACCCACGCACAAGTGCTATTAAAAATAATTCACGTATGTGTTAGCACAGCTAATCCTGCATGAGGGAATCAATAGAAAGGTTTTGTAGAGTGGTTTGGGGGTTAAGATACTGAGCTCTGAACCCCATGAATTTGGGCACAGCCCCAGCTCTGTTGAATAATTCCTTTGCAACAATTCTTTGCATAATTCCAGCAAGATGCTCTGCTCCTTCATTATCCCATGAATTAGAAGAGTTTAATTTCTCCTACTGTTGCACACCCATGTACACAGAGGTGCAGGACAGGCATGGGGAAGGAGCAAGAGTTGGAGCTCCCTGCAGGCAGTCCAGGGATGGGATGCAGACACCAGCACATCTGGCTGGAGACACTTGTGCACCTCCACCACACAACTCCCGCGGACAATCAGCAGAGAAGTGATGCTGTCACCTCTAAATAACTGCCCAGTCACTTCCAGGGTTTCAAGTTTCCTATACTTTTTCCCCCTCTCTGACAGGGGCAGGCTTTACATGCATGCCTAAGCTAGACTTGAATCCAGATGCACGCCAGTATGAGTCCCACGTCCATAAGGGAAAAGCAGATGTACAGAAACACCTTATTATTCCTCCCACACTGCTCCTTAGAAGAGAGCCACCAGATGCACTCGAAGTAATTGTGTGCAGCATCCGCAGCCCATATGCCGTTCCCAAAGGCTGTCTCTATTTCTTACAAAGGGACGCAGGAAATCTGCAAGGGCAGGGAACCATACAAAGCTAATAAGTAAAAACACAACTAACTTCAAGCTTCAACATTTGGGAAGCTCAGGCAGTGTGTAAACCTGAGGCTGCAAAACTCATTGCTTTTATAACACACCCTCTGGAAGCAAACATCATGAGAAGCCCTGTAAAAAAAAAAAAGAGGAGGTTGCAAGTAACTTAGAGCATATCAGCTGCAGGCATTAGCTCACAGCCTGGACTCCTTTCAGCTTTCCATCCTTCTGTGATCTGAAATGTCAGAATTTTGTCCCTTTTTATGGGGACAATGTCCCCGTTTGTCCCTTGAGCATTACCTCGTTGGGCACACAGAGAGGTGCCATTTCTCAGCTACAGCTGAACAATGCTTTTGCCCAAGAGGGGAGCAAGACTTTGTGCTAGCAGGGGTCTGTAAGGGGTGCACTTCCAGTGGATAGAGAATGCTACAAGCTCTCATAGGAAGGCCTTGCTGCTAAGAGTTAATTTTGTTAACTGGTTTTTGTTCCCTAAGTGTCAGCCAAAGGGGAAAGACAGAGGAAGCAGGGCAGAAACCCACACATACAACAATTTTCCTGGAGTTGCATTAGGAAAACAAGGCTTCCAGCCAGTACCTGGCATGTGAGATCAAGTTTGAAATACAGGCTAATAAATTGCAACTTACTCCTCTTTTGCTGGATTATCACCCCCGATCTCAACATCTTCATATGTTTCTTCGCAGTTGCTTCCTGAAACTTAAAACCAAGGCATGCCATTATCACAAACCACGTTCAGTAGCGGTGAGGTGAGTTTTGCTGGACAAATTGCATCCAGGCCATTACATGTTACCCTAACAGAGGCTTCAAAGTTGCTCAAATGAGTTCCATGCTAGACACGTGTATTGCTCCCCACTGGTTTTAATGGGAATTGAGAGCAACCAGGCCCAAGGAGACACTATAGATGTTGAAAGTTAAATGAAGGTATTCACGTCATCTACCAGGCACCAGCCCAAATTAAAAGCAGCCCTGTTTGAACTACCCCATGTGCTGCACTTACTGCTGCCTGAAGCAGATGGACTCGAGACATCTGATGCATGGCTGCTAGAAGACAAGACAGAAGTATTACTTGGGGTTTTACTGCAGCCTAGTTTATAAAACACATTTCATTTCAGCCATTGGGATGAGCCCCTGTCCATACTCACAGTCTATCCTGCAGTCCTTCAACATCATCGTACACATCCTCTGGTGTCGGCAGAGTGTTTTGGCTCAAGGCTGTTTCTTCTTCACCTGGTTTTGGAGCACCAACATACATGTAGTGTGCTGGAAACAAGAAAGGATTTTTTGTTTGGGAGCTTTTCCGAGCAACTTCTCTCAAGGCAAGGACAGCTGTTGAAGATGGCAGTTGGAGTCCAGAAAAGTCTCTGCTCTGAGCTACTTTCAGAAGAACTTTAAAATATCGTAAGTTTTAAGACTTTAGAAAAAAAAATTAAGCTACAAGTTTTGAAATATTTCAGGTTTTAAAAAAATAAAATATCCATCAGTATTCTCAGTTGTAGCAGCTTTGAGCCAATTCCTCCTTGACTGAAAACATCCCAAGGGACTATTCACAGATGTTTGCAGGTGTGGTTAAAGGGAAGGCTTAGCATGGCTGCTAGAGCTGCTGAGACCCAAACAACGGGCCAGTCCTTCGGGAATCCACCTGTAAATCAACAAGTTGGAAAGGAGATGAGGAGGGAGAGCCTCCCAGAAAAGTTTTCCACCAGGGGATGGAAACAAAGCATGAGAGCTGCACCTCACGAGGTTAGATTATTAGATTATTACTGGAGGACTCTGTTCCGTGGCAATATTAAATCCTTAATGAAGTTAAAAGAAGAAGTGGAATAATATAGAAATATAGCCACAAAAATAACAGCAGATAGTGTTCCTAAATGAACATAGGTCCATGCAATAGGTCTCACCAGAAGCATGTAGCACCACAATATGCCCTAGTTAATGACATAAATTCCTGCAAAACATTCAGGGCCCAGAGAGCAACTCTCCTTGAAGAGGAGAAGGATGGGGGTTGAGGGAACACCAGTTCTCAGAGTCAGCCCCTCTGGTGGAGCAATAGCAGGAGGCCCACCATGAGTACTTCTAAAAAAAAAAAAAATCCCACCAGAATTTGCCTCCAGCCATCCAAAGGTCAAGCAAACCAGAAACACCGCTTACAAAAACAGACACCAACCAAACCAGAAAATGTCTATGAGGTAATTCAAAATTAAAAAGAAACAAATCCCCAGAACCACACCAATAACGACCACAGCCACAGCCGATTTGCACTTTCTCCGTCACACCCCTGTTCTGTCCACATTGCCCAGCAGAGTTGCTTTTCTCTCCTGCACCTCTGAAATCCTGCCATAGCACACTAACGGTTTGCAGAGGCAGGGTCGAGCCTTAGCAGAACGCAGCTCACGCACACTTACACCTGAAGCTGCGAAGCAGCATTGACAGAGGAGACGTGGCTGGGTATAACTGCAGCTCAGGTGCGTGTCACCAGCTCTGGATGCTATCTCAGAGCACCTTGAGAGGAGGAGCCCAAGGTCAGATGCCGTAACCGTACAAGAAGGCTCGCTGGAGCCACTGAGAGGCTAGAGCAAGGAATCATCATCCATCTTAATAAGAGACAGGGGGAGACGCCAGGCTCTCATCCTGCTCACGTGTGTTTCTACCACAAACGCCGGCCAAACCCTCTTCTGAGACTCAATAAATTATGAGAAGCAGAGGAGATGGATTTCAGCTCTCTCGGATAAGGGCAATCTGCTAGAAAAACAAACACCTCGGTTTGAGTTATGCAGATGGTTAACCAACTTAGGAAGCTATTTGCAAAGCCAAAATAAATGATTCAGACCAGAGTATAAATGTGCATGCAACCTTTTGCCCTGGTTTAACTAAATTGGTTCAAGAGTTTCATCCAAATTTAACATCTTTTCCCATATGGAAGAGACATTTGGGCAACAGATGGGACCGAGGATTGAGGAAACACTCAACAGCCAACTGAGATACTCACAGGGCTCTGCTCTGTCTTTTGCCAGCCCCTGTGGGGTAGGATGCTTTGCAGGCTGGGTACTGGTCACATCTTGCTTCATATGCAGCACCTTCATCCCACCTCTACCATCTTCCCTGGTTTGGCTGCTGAGAGATACGTATTCGTTTCCACCTGCCTGAGATCAGACATCTGGTTCAGTGGATACAGCCTTCAGAAACAGCTTTCTGATATAAGTTAATATAATATATAAGAATATGTTATCCTTCTGTGGACTTAGAAGGGTTTCACACCCTTTTTCCATCAGGGATTTCTGGTAGATGCACGTGCTGCTTGGCAGCATTACAGGCCTTTCAGGCAGTGCCAGTTGGGCAATGGGCAAGCAAAGGAGAAGACCAAAAAAAACAGGTGATCAAAGAATCAAATATTTCAAGTGTTTCATGAACAAAAGGAGGGTAGGAGGAGAAGAAATAACCTCCAGTAATTATTAAAATCAGTCTTAAGTATATGATACCTTGAATACTTTCTTTACTTCCTGCTTCACTCTTTCAAGACTTGGTTTTTCCTCTTTTTCATCCTCTATTATCTCTCTCCCAGGACTGAAAATTTCAGAAATGAGAGAGATCTCAGAAAAGATATACTTTAGTAAAGTCACCAACAAACATGTTGCTTTATGACTGTGCCACAATAAGCAGCTCATTTTCCCTCTGAATGGGGTAGGTGGCATAAACACCACCGGTACTGTCAGGACAAATCCAAATCTAAAGGCCACTGGTTACTTGGAAAACAAAAACAAACTAAGATGACTGTTTTCTAGTAACATCAATGGAGCAGCTAGATCCACTTGCCAGAGGTGGTACTTGGCTCACGAGACTTGCTCCTTGCTATATTAATTGCAGTTTAGGGAAGGAGATACAGCAACAGAGGCAGCACATGATACTTTTTTTTTTTTTACACAGCATCGTATTTCCCAAAGAAGTGATACCATTTTTTCATGTGTTTCTTCAACTCCCACCAAAAAAAAAAAAAAAAGAAACACTTCAGCTAATGACAGTAATTAAACACTGCCAGGAGTTTGAAATGTGCCATTTACAGGGTGAAATTTGGCGTGGACCTTGCCTTACCACACAATTTTGGAGCTGGAACTGGGCCTCCCAGTCTGAGAACTCAATGCCTCTCCCTTCTTACACTGAAAGAGTTCAGGTTTCAATACGAAAAGACAATTTTTTTGGATTTATTTTTTTTTGTGCCAGAAGAAAGAGACAACCCCCTCAACCAACTCTTTATAATGAAAAAAACTGAGAAACGTTGAGTGCTGATGCAGAAGGGCTTGATCATCTACATTGTACTGGTCATGAAATTTATGAAATTTCATTTTATTTCCTGAGTGCTACAATATCGTAACCCTAACCTGGGTTAGTTGTGGGGTTAGAAGAAGCCTGGGAGAATGGAAAGGAAATTACCTGGATTTGCCAAAGAGAAAATTCTTCTGTTTCTAGAATAAAGAAGAGGAAAGCTTTCAGGCACTCTGCTTTTTGCAGCAGTCAAACTTTTATGCAAGACCTCAACTGTCAGCTAGTATTTAAAGCAATATTTCTTTAGAGAACCCAGAAGCATTTAATGTTTGGAATAGTCATCATACAAGGATGTTTTCTCTACTTGCAGGACAGGGGATACACGTATTGACAAACTATATAGAAATAACGTAACAGTGCAAGGGATCAGGCCAATGAAGCTACTGGTCAGAAATACAGCAATTACAGGCTGGAGAGCTTACAGCAGAGGAGGAATGTTTTTTTATTACTTAAAGATTTCCAACCTTCCATAAAATAAGACTACAGATGAGCCAGAGAACCTCTCTGCAAATCATGCACAGATAAGTGCATTTGGAAGCCTACGCTGTTTCCTGGACAATTTGATTGCTTTGCAAGTCAGTATTTGAAAGTGGAGTTTGACCTTTTCCAAAAAGTAGTTTCCCCTCTTTTAACAGAGGCAGAACTGACACCCAATTGTCCCCTGCCACGAGGGGACTTGCTCTCTCAACCCAGTTACCCACCACGAGCTATAGGTTCTGCTGTGCAGCCACGCTGGGCTTCCATGGGGACACCTGCAGCAATCCCTTCCCTGCACCACCCTGCAGGATACCTCCCCTGCCAAGGTGAGCTGCCACCAGTTTTGTAGCCAGGGTAAAATGAGAAGCGTTGGGTCATAGCAGCAGAGATCCCTGCAGCAGAGTACGAGAACCCATGTGGTCATCCCCACAAACATTGCCCTCACATATGAGCCAAAGCTCAAAGAACGCTGCTGTGACAAAGAAGCTAGCTCATTTTTGCTTTTATGCCTTCACAGAGGGATTGCTAGCACCAGCTTGCCTTTGGCAGGAGTTTCCAGAGCAATTCAGTGGATTTTGCCTTCAAGAATTTATGATCTTGATACTGGTGCTTGACATTTACTTGGTCTCCTACCAATGTCCAGATGGCGTTACCACTTCCTTACGTGATTGCAGAGGAAGTCAAGGGAACTGATTCTCACCTTGACTGTATTTGGAAATCTCATTAATCTTCATGTCCCCTCTGTATTTTCTTATTTATTCTTTGAGAGTCTTCACAGACATCACACATACAGAAATACCCAGCATATAAGAAATATGAATATTAAAAACTTCTAAAGTAGGAAAACACAGGATGCATGGTTCAGCCAAACCTGAAAGGTCAAAACAGGCTGCGAAGAGACTTACCTTCTGATCTTGAGGCTCTACCTTCAGTACTAGAAAAGATATTTTTGAACTGGTATTAGTTGTTAGTAAACATTAAATCACTGTACTCTAAGTTGCAATCCCCAGATTTAGCCCATATGCTCAACATCCAGGCACATATTCACCACGTTATACTGCCTAGGGTCCTTGAATTTGTTGTTTAGTGATGGCTAATGTTATGGGCACTGCAGCATCAAGTTGGACTGGCCGCAATTTTCACAGTCCTCGGGGCAAACCCAAGAGTGTCATGGTGGGTCTCCCCAAGGAGGGTGCTTTGTTCCCATTCCAATGGGAGGTTAAAAACAAACAAACAAACAAAATCAAGGCAGAAACTAACTTCCCCTCAAAGTGGCAAATATTAAAAAAAGCAAAAGCAGAGCACTGACAACTCTGATAGAGAAAATTATACTGAGAAGTAGTAGTGATGGAAGAGGAGATGGAAGAGAACCTTATACTGAAAGCCCCCATTGCCAAGACGACACTTAGACCTACTTCACTATCTTCTTCCCTTTCAGCATCTCACCACCAAAATGCTAACTTATTTTCTGGTCAGTGTCCCAGAGTCCTCATACCCTGCCAGCATACAGAGGGACAATGCAGGCAGTCATCTTTGTTCAGCCCAACCAACATGCAACTGCTTTTTTTTCCGCTGAAGAAGAGATAATATTGCCTTTTTTCAAGGCTCTTTCCCAGACAGCATGTGATTCCTTTAACAGTCTAGTCTTGCAAAGTACCTTCAATGACACACGAGGTTGTGGTGTCCCCAGACTGATTCGGGTACATCAGGGTTTCTTCGCAATTATGCTGCTCTTCAAGTTGAGCACTGAGAGGATGAGAGAAAAGAGAGAAGAAATTTTTTTCTGGCCTTTTTAGAAGTCTGAAAAAAAAATGTATTCATCTTAAGGACAAGAACTTCAAGTGCTTTGATACCGAGCCTACAAGAAAGCAAAGTGAAATCAAGAATTCCTCAGAGGGAGAGGAGACCTGTGCACAACGTGGGACTCAGCTGAGCCTCCCCACGACCCCACACTGCCACAGCTTTTCCTTTAGGAGGTCATGCTGTAGGTACAGAGCTTGAAGCACATCAGGGGACTTCACACTGGGATTATGGTCCTCTGCCTACAGTGATCCCTCAAGGAGAAACAGAACAAAAAGCCTATGGAAATCTGAGTGTAACAATTTTCAAGCTTTCTGCAACTCCTTAAATAATAACAACAATCCCATTGCATTGTCCAGCAGGCTGTTTCTCACTTAGAGAAACAGGCAGGAAAAACAACACTTATCAGTGGGTACATACAAAGGTCCTGCTCCTGACCTGAAGTGACGGGCTCCATGCTGGCACAGTGCCCAGCCCCACACCACACAGCCTCAATATTAGGATTCCCAGCCCAGACCCTCTCTCCTCAACCTCTTTTTTTCCTTTTCCTCCTGCAGAAATTCAAATTAGCACCATTTGGAAATGAGTGCAGAGAGAAACACAAGTCCTCTCAGGGCACCCAGGTAAAGCCAGGTTGTTTCATACAAATGACTTAAAAAAAATAATAATACAGAGAGTGGGGGAAAGAGCCTCTTCCAACCCCATCCACCTGGGAAACAGTAGGAGAAGGAAAGCTCAGCTCATTTGTTTGGGTGGCCATGAGGCAATCCCCTGGGTGGGCAGGGTGGCGAGAGAGCATCAGGAAGAGCTGCAGCAAGAACTGCATGGGATATCTGTTAACACCAAGTTAACATAAAGCTCAGGGAGGGGTTGACTTCCCTTGAATCACCCTGCTGCCACAACTGAGCTCCAACAGAGAAAGAACCAGGTAGTCTCTGCAAACTGCAGCAAGAGGAACAAAGAACTCAAGGTGCATTTTGACAGTCATGAAGTCAGAGTGAGAAACGACAGATAAAGTTGGGCAGAAACTTGCGCTGACACCAAAGGATTCCCTGGTCAGGAAGAACCCTGGCCCTTCACCTCCCCAACCCAGCCCTGGGGTAAAATAACATCCTGGGAGCTTGGCTGGGCACCAGACCGTGGTCGGTAAGCACCATAGTGCTCCACCAGACCTGAAACACAGCTGGGCAGGTGGATCCCTGCCTGTTTATCCCCAAACAAGGAGCTGGAGCCCAGGATTAGGTGCCCCAAGCAACAACACCAGGGGCTTTGAGGGACTGGTTTTTATTACAGGTGAGGCTCCCAGCTCTGGGATTCAGGGAGGAAAATTTCTCCCAGTATTTGCTGTTACGTAATTAATTCATTTCCCCATTTACTACATGGTTAATATTTAACAAGTGACCTATTGTAAAGGCCATATCACAAGTACGAGAGAAAGATTGCTAATCTTGATGTAATGAACTACTGGGACAGCTTCATTGTGGTGCATGACAGTTATTGGGCTGGTTATTTTTTGACCAGTTCTCTTTTGACAAGTAAAGGCTGAAAGTTAATCAAAACACAGGCCCGTCCTGGCAGGAACACCTCACGATGTGAAAAGCACAACTGTCTGCATTGTTTGCTGCCAGAGCTCATTGTTTGGGCGCTGAAGGTACGTTAAGAATTTGTCTCTTTTTCCTCTAGTCTAGCCATTCTGTTTCCCATTTTCACAGTATGTTCATGCATCCCACACATATAGGTTCATATGCCTGTCCAAAACAGGTATATGAACACTTCCCTACAAACCAACATCTCTTTGTTACAGAACCAGAACCACCTTACGACCCCTCACGACAAGTCAGAGGCATACCAGAAGAAGCCAGGATCCCCTAGCACACCAAAACAATCACGTCTGAGATTTTTGAGCTGTTTCATACACGGCCACGCCAGAAGCTGAACTGACCAGCTCACATCACCCAGCGAACAGTTTCGGATGGCCGCTCAATAAAAGTCTCGCCTGGGCATCTGGAGGCGGCTGGAGCTGGAGGGCTGGGGCAGGGGCAGGCCTTGCTGCACAAACACACAGCAGGGCTGCTGCCAAAACCCCAACACCTGCCGGCTACGCTGGGGTTTTGTTTCTGCAACAGCTCTCAAAAGCATCACCTCGCCGAAAACCTCAGCGGGTGAGAGGGAGCAAGGTGCCCCCACCGCGTGCTCACCTTTCGGGGATCAGGTAATCCTCGTCTTCAGCAGCTGCACACAAACACACAGAAGATTAGCCTTTGGAGGCAACAGCATCCTGCAGAAAAGCGGCTGCAGGGATGGAGAGGTGCGATGGGGAGGCCTTTCCTCCAGGCAGCACGCAGAGACGGGCATGAAATAGGATTGCCAGCAGATGTGGCTATGTTAATGTCATTATTTCGTGTTTCCAGGCAACAGTCTCAGTCCTTCCAGAGATCAATAGTTGAGCAATATTGATAGGGCACGCAGATGATGACATATAAATAACTAGTTTCCTCCGTGCCATTTACATGTTTAGAAAAGGCAAGAACATTAGAGAAGAGTTTCAGTGAAAATCTCTCTGCCTGTGACTCTTACTAAGCCCAGAGCAGAGCAACAAGCACAGGCTCAGTAAGCCAACAAGATTTTAGCTGAGCCCTTCTTAGAAATGCAGCTCCCTTTGAATTCAGCAAAAGTTGTGCCTACAGATCTGGCTGTAATTAAGCCTGTATCTATAAAGAAACAGCATTTAGCAGCTTAATAAGCAGGCCAAAATATTCTATTATGCAACATCAATAGGGTTTTATTATGGGAAACTGAACTCTTGCATTTCTTGATGTTGGAACGTTTAACGACATTGCCCTCTGTTGTATTTAAAACATAAGGGGGGGGGATTAGCAGACTGGTTTCTACCGATTTTATTGTGCCTTCCCACAGCCGTGTGCTCCAGAGCGAAGGCATTTCGCGTTGAAGTGGGGTGATAAAGATCAGCTCGCAGCGCCGGCAGCTGCTGCGGTTTTACGGCCAGTTGCAAAGCGCTCGCAATGGATCTGCAGCTGGAAGGGAGGCAGGTTTCTGCACGGGGGATGGCGCCCAACGTGGAACACTAGATCCCTTCCCCAGATTAAGGGTAAAAAGTGTTTGTGTTGCCAATGATGGGCTCTTTCTAATATTTGAGGAGGATGTGAGAAATGAGCTACGAACCCTCATTTCCACATGCCTTATAGATGCCAATAAACTGTACATTTTTATTCATTTTCTGCAGGGCTGGTTTGGGGAGAAAGACTAGAAATCTCTTACTTGTTTCATTTCCTCTGTGGACTGAAGGCACCATGCTTCGGAAAGAGCTGAGATCAACGCTCGGGGGTCTCGGGGGCTTCTTGGGGGCAGGACCCAGGGATGCAGCTGAAGGAAGGGGTTTCACCTTTGGCGGCTTGCTGCCCAACCTCATTCCCACTCCCAGCTGGCACAGGGGAGGCTCTGGCTCTGCTCCGGGGAACCACAAGCACAGGCACAATTACCCCTCCTTGCAGCACAAATCTACCCAGCATCATTAGTTGCTACACTGACATTTCTCACCACCGCTGCTTCGTCCTAAGGTCAGCATCCCCGTAACACAAGGGGCTCTTACTGTGCTACCAGAATAGAAAAGTGGAGAGAAATGACCACTTTTAGAGATTTCTACAACATTAGCTATGCCAGGGCCTCGACTCTCAACAGCTCCCTTCCTCTTGAATATAAAATACTAGCCTAAATTTCTGTACTGATAACACTTTAATCTGCTAGGATTTAGGGCTGTGGCTGTTTTCAATACCCAGCCCAAGTGGGGTGGCTTTCCAGAATAAATAAGGACTCAATCTTGCAGTGCCCTGCTGCTCAGCAAGACGTTGGCCGGGGGAACCTCGCAGCATTCACCTCCCCTTTCTGCAAGAAATACTGCAAGGAGAGCATGCTCTCCTTGCTCACATGGGACCTTTTTTGTAAAGCTGGGAGAGTACAGAGACTTCAGGCTTAAGCCACTTTAATTTGAACTAGACTATCTTTGCAGGAAAGAAAATCCTTTGTACGTCTGTGTGAAAACCAAACAGCAGGCTGTAGTCATGTTTACCTTGCAGTAGGCCAAGACAGACCTAAATAAGATGCTCCCCCTTTTTCACACTTTATTCTGCTTTCAAAAATGTGTCAATTTCTTAGAGCGGGGTTTTGAAAAGTGCAGTGGAGACAGGGAACCCTCCTTTATCTCCAGGACCTCCAAGGAGGAATGGGAGCACGCCAACAAGCCAGCTAACACCACACTTTGAGGGGCCCAACTTGTTCTTGCCTTCCTCTCTAACCTGTTGTGCTGTACCCTGCAGATTCAGAACACCTCTACACGCTCACATATATATATATATACACATATATATTTATATATATATAGTAAGATTATAGCTTACTATACCTTTATGGCGTTCAGGTTGCAACGTGGTTGCTGCAGTGCTCTCAGCAGATCTCCCATCTCCCCTGACATCCTGGGGAGAAGACAGCCCGAGGCTACGCAGAGCATCCTTCCTCTGGGATGAAGCAGGCTGGCTTCCAGCTGGTCGCACCCTGCTGCTGTCCAGCACGGTGGGAGCATGCATCGCCCTCTGCTCCGGGCGAGGGTTCACGTACAAGTTCATCGCCCGCTGGGCTGGGCGCACTGTGCTTGCTTTCTCCCCACAGGATAAAGTGTTTTCCCACATCTGCAGGGCATGGTGGAAAGATTTGGAGAGTGGAGCATCCTCAGGGGCTGGTCCTTGCTGGTCAGTGTAACAGGGCGGTGGAGGCTTCTGAGAGCCAATCTTGGGGGAGCTCAGCCCTTTCTCCAAGACATTTCCTTTGCGCTCTTTGTTCCTCCCCATCGGCTCCGTGCGATCCAGCTTGGCCCACCGGGTGAGAGTGGAGGGCTGGGAGGCAGGACAGAGAGGTTCATCCTTGGGTTTGGGTACGAGCACTTCTCTCTTACTCACAGGCACGGGGCTGGACACGCCGCTGCCTCCAGAGCCTGGTTTGGGTGCGATTTTGGGGGGAGGCTTCTGGCATGGCTGCACCGGCTTGTTGGCAAGGTTGGAGTCGTTCTGAAATTTTGCTCGGAGGGCTTTGAAATCAGTCACACCTTCCTGGGTGGGGGAAGAAAGGAGAGCACAAAACATCTGCTTTTAGAGGCAATTTATGTGATTGTTTCAGAGAAAAAGAGGCTTCAGACTCCGAAAGGCTGGTGAAAATTTTAAAGCAGGAGAGCAGAATTAGGTCATTGGAGTGATCCTCAGGATCACAAATCGTTGCTGAGAAAGGTGAAAGAGCAGAGACAGGGCTAAAGCTCTGGAGCTGAGCATGAAAATGCAACAAGCAGAGCCAGGGGGACCAGCAGAGGTGGCTCCTGCACCCCGATGTGGCCCATTGCTGGAGCATCGCCCTTGGGAGGTTTTGGCAAATGCCAAAATGAATGTCAGAGCTTCCCGATGGAGTTGCTGCAGTACTGCCTGTGCAGCAGGGCAGGAAGGCTGAGCCTTGCCTTCTGTACCCAAGCATCAGCTGCAGGAGAGGCCATCCCCTGCCTCCTCCAGAAAACTCCACCACCAGGAGAGAAGCATCCTGGGTCCGGATAACCCCTGGGACAAAACCTCCTTCCTCCACCATGCTGATTCAGCTCAGCATCCCCCATCACTCTCCAGACCCTGCTCCCCTTGCTGTTGTTCCTACCCCGTGACACAGAGGACATACAAACTACCCATGTGGCACACAAGGACAGCAAGAGCATCTCCTGGTCTGGGCGATGAACTCTGGCTAAGACACTCGATTCCTCTCCCATACAGCCACCAGTTCTGAAGTTATATGTGATTTTGAATAAATGAATAAAAATCAGTGATACCACACTTTGAAAGGGCAATTAAAGAACATTTTGTTCACCCCTTTCTCCCCAGACATCTCGCTGTCCCGTTACAGAAAGGAGACCCCAGTTTTTGGCTGCAATGCTGGAGCATAAACTCAGCCCCAAAATGAACTAAAGAGAAAATATGAAGAAAAATTTATGAGCTACTTAAGTCCTTGAACTGCTCTATAACTTTTTATATGCCATGATTACATTAGGTGCACTACTCTGGCAGCTTAGTTCAGTGCTGAGAACTGTAAGGCTTCACGAGAACCTGTCTAATGAGGAAATTGGAAAAAATTATCTGGGACAGAACTTCGTTATTCTGAAAAAAGCCCCAGCCTTAAGTGTTAAGGCAGAACAGATGAATAGCATACTGAGGTTTTATTGCATTTAATTGCACGATTTATTAAACACTGACAATTTCTCTTGAATAACCCCTTTCACTAACTTTATTACTTTCACAGGGTAGTGCATGATGTAAAGAGCCAGCCCTTGGGGGAGAGGTTTGAATTGCTCCAATTATATTTCATATTAGTGGTCAGCAGTGTGATGCCGTGTAAGCTGCCCAGACAGCCTAATCTAGCAGAGAGCCTACGGGGAATGGGAATTTTCAGAAGCATACGGAGGATGAATCAGGTTTAAAACAAATCCCACGTGTCTCAGATCCCTCCAGTGATGCCAGACAGGAAATAAAGCAGCGCAGTGCCCTAATGCGATTGCACCAAGCTTTTGCACGTGCTGCAGCAACAGTTGAAGAGTTCAGCGCTGTTTACCTCTCCTTACTGATTTCCTTTTGTTTCTGTAACACGTAGTTCCCCGTCAGTGCCCTTGGAGATAAAGAAAGCAAAAGAAGAAATATCTGCGTGTCTCAGCGTGCCCAGCACCGCAAGCAAGGTGAAACAGGATTTTTGGCTGGGTACTTGCTGGGGCAGACAGGGCTGCTGAGAGCCCCCTGGCTGGCACCTTGGATTGCTCAGAGGTGGATTCAAGGCTCCCTTTTTCCCCTTCGGCTTGTTATTGCTCTCGCCTTGAAATGGCAGCTTCAAACCACTCGTGTAATTAACAGGAAGACAATCTGTGCTTAATGCGCCCGCGGCGCCCTTCAGTGCAAGAGTTCTCCCCATTTTGCAGCCACCTGGGATATTCATGCCAGTGCCACGAGCAGAGCCAGGAGGGACACAGACAGCCAGGTGCCCCAAACCTCCTGGTAGCAGCAGGGGCTGCAGGGATGCTCGGCATAAATCGCACCCCAGCCCTGACACCACCTCCCTCCCCACAAAGCTCATGCAGCCCCCAGCTGAGGTTAGCACGGTCCTCTGATGTGCATCGAGTTCTCCAGGTCTCGGCGGGGTGTTTTTCCCAGCTCTGCCTGGAGCCAGCTCAGGGAGATGAGCCCTGGAAGCCCCTTGCCCGGCCCAGGGCACTTGTCAAGTCCCGGCCCCCAGCCCAGGGAGGCACTGCACAGCGGGGCCAGGCACCCAGCTGTAAATTAGAGCGGTCAGCAAAGTAGGGAGAAGCCACCCATAAATTTAAAGGACTGGCAAAAGCTCACAGCATGCGTTACAGCTACATCTGGCCAAATAATTCACCAGGAATAATAACGCACTTGGCAAAAGAGCATGCAAGATGAGAGAGAGAGAGAGAATCAAAAAGAAACAAACTTTTCCTGGCCGGAAAGCTACAAGCATTATGGAGTCAGGGGACAGCTAAACTTTCCATATTTTCTCCCTATAAATAAAGTACTCTTCTAACATTAATATCATGCTAGGAAGCAGAATAAAGCTCAGCCTAGGGCTTCAGTATGGACACCTTTCTGAGAGAGCAGCAGCTGGAGGTCTGTGCTGTTATAAGGGCTGTCCAAAAGGAGCCTGAGCTCTCAATACCTTTCTGCTTTTCTAGAAATAATCGACAGAGGAAGAGAAACCATACTGAAGACAGGGACAGGAAGGACTGCTCGCTCCCTCCTGACGTGCCTCTGTTTTCCTCCCCTCTCTCGATCATCAAGGGAGTTCCCGCGGGTGAATGTGTAACCGGCGCTGCCCTCTGCCCACACACATCTGCCGGCTACTCATTAACTCACCAGTTTCTCCTAAAAAAAAATTAGGAAAATTAAAAATCCACTTCTATTTTCAGTAAATTAAGAGGCAGCCACTGCCGCTCATCTCAGAGCGGTGGGGAAGAAGCCTAGCACCAGCAGCCCCTCAGTGCCCGCTTTGGGGCAGGAAAACATCCCCAGGTGGCCCCACAGAGAGCAGAACAGCTCTGGGAGCATTCATCTCACCAGGAGGATGAGCTTCCACCTGCAGCCTGAGCCTATAAATGTGTGGAGGGGAGCCAAGCAGCAAGCGTTTCATGCAGCTCAGCCCCTGCTGTGGCAGAAGGGAGAAGCCCGCGGGAGTTACCACATCCATGGCTTTGCTCTTCAGTGCCAGCGTCACCCATCCGGCCCCGCAGTGCCCTCCTGCCTCCTGCTCCGTCACCCTTCCTGCTGCCCGGCGAGGCGGAGCGAGCCCGAAACACACCTGGGTCACGGCTCTGCCCCCGGGGTGGGGAGAGCCTCACCTGGGCTCAGCCCTTCCCTCCTGCTTATCTTATCAGCCCTCCAGCTGGAGGGAGGTTTTGCCTTTTTTGCAAGCCAGGGATTGAACTGTCACAAGTCCTCTGCCCAGGTTTTGGTTTCAGCTTCATTCCCACCGCTGGTGGAAGAGGCTCGCAGCCCAGCTGGAGGTGTGGAGGGGGTGGCCAGCAGCATCGCACGCAGCCCCTAACCTATAAAATACAAGAGCCCTGATCCGACCCTTGCTCCCCATGCTCATTGTGGTCTCTCCCCAGGTGATGCCCGTCCCACTGCATCCACCCAGCCTGAGCTGGGGAGCTCGCAGGGATTAAAGCAGGCATTTCCCCAGAGGGCCCAAATGTTTGCTTCATCTCTAGATAGCAGAGTCCAGCAAAAACTATTGTCCTTGCTGAAGTCTGCACTTGTTCCCTGGTGAAGCTGTTCCTTGATGTCCAACAGGCATGCCTGCTAAATCTGAGCACACAAAGCTTTTCCCATCACTGGATGTTTTGGTCCTGGAGAAGAGACTGAAAGGATCTGTCCAAACACTGATCCCGTGCTTTTGCAGAGCACATCTCCCAGGAAAAGCAAGGCTGCTGAACTTGGCAGGAAGAAAACCACAGGGATTCCTCTTTCTCTCCATAACTGATCAGACTTATTTGGTCTTTCTTCTGTAGAGCAGAGAGACAGCAGCAGCATGAAAACCTAGCTGGGCAGTACTGGGAGGTGGGTGCCAATAGGGCTTGCCCTGGTAGGGATTCATCAGCATCCTGAGCAATGATCACCTCTCTCATGCTGTCCCTACTCCCGTGTACTGGGACACAGCACCTCTCTCATAGACTGTCCCCAAGGATCTGCCTGGAAAAGAAGCCCTGCAGCATCAGGAGGCCTTGTGGTTGCAGGAAAACATGTCTGTGATGTGTGGGACCTGCTGGCAGAGCGTGTGTCTGGCGTCTCAGGCATCTGAAATTTCTTTTCAATGATTTGAGGGTAATTGGGGCGATACATGGCTTGTGGATGGGCATTGCCTCTCTGCAGGTGAGCATCAAGCCTTGCCCAAGCACTCATACCGCCCCAGGGAGCAGGACTGATGCTCTCCCAGCCTCACCTGACCCTGCCTTTCAGAGCCAAGCTTGCTGAGAGCTGGAAAAAATAATAAAAAATATAAATTAAAAAAGGGGGAAAAACGAAAAAAAAAGAAGGAAAATAAAAGACTTGGTCATTGGAGACATGACTCAAAGCATGAGTCTCGCTCCTGGCCACATGAAAGCCCTGCTGCTGCGTGGTGGTCTCGGAGAAGAAAAAGGGGGTCCCGCCGAGCCGCGCGCCGGCAGGGAAGTCCCCCAGGCCCAGCCTGGAGTCGTGGCATGACCAGAATGAATGGTGGCTTTGTGCACAGGGGCTGGGGAGGATTTACGAGCCGCCCAGTGCTATGAACGCGGACCCTGAATTAAAGCAGTGTTGGAGAACAGGGAGGTTGTGACTTCGGAGCTGGGGTCCTACGGAAAGGGACAGGGCAGTATCCTCCTCGCGGCCTCTAAAAGAAATAAAGACAAGCCAAAAGTGTCTCTAAAACAAGTGTTTGGTGAGTGCTAGCCCTGGTGGGACCCCTGCTTGCCTCACCTCATTCAAAAGCAGCCCTGGGGCTGCCATGAATCGCTCTGGGTCATAATAACTGTGGCGGAGCTCCGGGCGGCCACGGTGCTGCGCACTTCAAGCAGCGCCCAGGGGGAGCCAGCTCTGCTCGTCTCCTCCAGGCTCAGTCACCTAACGGGCCACGAGGCACCACGAGCTTCCTTGGAGAACCTGGGCAGAAAATCAGGACTTAAACTTATTAAATATATAAATATATATATATATTTATTCTTATTATTTTTTGCAGTGATTGAATAGCATCTTATATACACACCTCAGTCCAAGGGCTGCAAGCATGGCATTCATCAGACTTATTTTCCCTTCTTTATTCTTTTCAGCTACTTTGTGATCAATAAAATTTATTGTATGTTACAGGTATATTATCCAGGTCCAGGGCAGTCCTTTTTCTGGATTTCCCAAGTCTTACCGTAGACTAGCCACAACAGAAAACCTTGGGAGTATCGCTTACCCCAATCTTTCACGCTTTCAGAAAGGGGATTGGTGTGCCTGGTGAAGCCTAGGGAAATTTTAGGACAAGCCAGCCTTCTTTTGAAGACACCTAGATTGCAGCATTAGCTGTGACGTATCACTGGAAACAGAGCGGGGACGAAATGTTATTGGCAGGGGAGAGCCTGATGAGATTTTTTTCCCATGTCACAGCTGGCAGGGGTGGGCAGGAGACAGAAACGGCTGGCCTGGGGTGGAAATGCTCTGGGGCAGAAGGGACCCACTGGTCGGGGACAGAAGGGACCCTGCAGCCCACGGAGCTGCAAGCCCCCCCGTGTGCAGGGATGCTGCCCCCGGACCAGGATGCCCATCTCCAAACGCAGAGAAATGGGCACAAGCGGCTCTCAGGGCACAGTCCCGTTCTGGGGGGGTGCTTGTATCTGTGTTGGGGGGGTTGCAGCCCAGCTTTTGCCTAATTCTGCCGGGCCCCTGACCCCCGTTCTGCACTCTCCAGCTTTTTCTGCCCGCAGCGGTACCGCAGGGCTCCAGCAGAGGGGGAGCGAGCACCGCCTGTGCCCTGCCTGCTGCTCCCCAGGAGCAGAGCTGGGGGATGAAGCCCTCTTCCAAATCCCAGAGCAGTGCTGATGTCTCCGGTTTTGCTGCAGAATATAAAGCCCTTTTCTTAATCTAAGCCTTTCTCTCGAAGGTATCTGCTCCGGGACTTTGATTTTGAAGCTCGGAGATGAAGACCCGGAGAACCAGCCTTGCTGCCATGGCAAAACAAGTTATTTTATCTAGCTCCTGTGCAGGGAAAACTCACTGGCACTTGTGGAGGGGATGAACTGAGGAAGCCCATGTGTGCTGTGAAAGCAGGTGTGAAATGGCAGGATTTCCAAGGGCAGAGCTCCAATCACTGGGCACAATTCCTTGATCTTGCCTTACCAAACATTTCTGTAACCTCTGTACTTTGCAACCATCCCTATATTAAAGAAAAAAAGGTGCTACCCCCGAAAGAAAGGCTGTCTGCCCAGAGAGCAAACAGCACGTGTCAGGTGGCAGCCACATCGCCTAGTGCATGACAGGAGGGACCTGGGGTACAGCACTGCGGGTACAGTGCACAGGATGGGGTAAAATAGAGCAGCACTCTGTAGTTAGATGGGGTTAGAAGGGTTTTTGGTGAGGAGCTGCAAGTCTTCTAATCAAATATTAGCTGTGGAGAGTTCTTTGGTGGCAAGACAAAGAGCTTTGCAATGGTCACAAAGTGCCTGATGCAAATTCCCACCCAGATTTGCCACTGACTCCTCTCACACCTGCTCCCAGCCCCAATTTCCCCGCTACCGACTGGCCCCCAGTCTCCATCCCACTGCCCATCCTCCTGAAGGTGACTGCGCAGCTATCGGCAGCATCACCAGCGTTTCAAGCCAGAGGTTCAGAGTTAATTCAGGTTTAGAGGCAAGGATCCAACACGCATTTTAGACAAGTTCAATTCATAATGTTATAAATGGAACCATAACTTTTATATATACCGCTTTTGGAACATAACACCTTTGAGAAAGGTTCTTTAATTTCACCTCTAATGTGGTGTGCATCGCTTGCAGCTTAAATCTCTCACATGCCTCCCCCCCGAACGACTTCACCCATCAGTGCGAAATTGTTGATGTGCCTGATTGCACAAACCGGCTCAGCCTTTTATCTGGGAGACAGTCCACAAATATCTTTCATTATATATATGGTGTGCTTCTGATGCTGCTATCAGAAAAGATATAATGCTTCTCCAGTCCTGCTGGATGCTGAGGAGGCATTTGACTGCAATGCAGCCATTTATATCAAAGGACGGCAGAAGTTTGGACTGAAGACAGACCAGACAGACAGCAGGGGAGGCTCCCTCCTTGGGGACGGTGGAATTGTCCCCACCAGATCTCTGTAAGCATTGCTAAGACCCTTCTTTATTGTTCTTAGTGACATGCAGGGGGGGTACAACGTGTAACAGGAGGTAATGGTGGGTACCGCCTTAGGCCAGTTTCAATCCCCTGCTTTTCTCCCAGGTAAAAGCAATTTAGGCCTAATATTAAAAATAATAATAATAAATTAAAACCTTAGTTGAGTTCTTCTTGCATAGGCGAAGAAAGGAGGACTTTCTGAACCCATCTGAAGTACATTAGTAGGTAAGGGACTGCATTAACATACTCCTGAAGGTCACAAAAAGGCAGTTTTCATTTCATCTCACTACAGAGTTTACCCATGTGATACATTTCTTCCTGTTTAGTGCAGACAAGCTCCAGGGTCATTCTAAACTTTAATTACATTAAAATAACACAGTAAGAGGTCCTTTTATTTTGATAATTTACAATACCGGCTATTGAAACGAGCTTCACATTAATTTGGGAAATACACAAAGTGACACTTCTATCCCAGTCTTTTGTGGGCAGAGAACAATTCACTGTCCGCTTAATAGCTGTAATAGCCCAAGACCAGATTTTCCTACAATAATTACACTTTCTCTCAGATTTATTGAGGTTCAAGTTTCCAGTTGTCTGCTGGGAACGCTTCATTTATGCATGAAGTATCTCAGCCCTCTTCAGCAGAAGAAAAGCAGGGAGACATGGAGGCTTGTTCAAATACAAAAGTCTCCATAGATATCTTTTTTTTCTATTTTAACTAACTAATAATAACGTTACAGAGTCCTTCTGCACTTTTGTTCCTGCCCAGAAGCCCTCAGGGGGGATTTTGAAGGCTATGTGCAACCCTACGTGCAAGTGGTTTTCCAATGGCTGTTTTTTCCCTTTTTTTCAACACGTGAAAAATAATATCCTAAAAATCCTTATCTTGTGGCTATTCTCTTAATAATATACAACCCATGGTGTTTTGCTTTGTATGGTGTTATTTTCTCATACCCGTGCACCTGCACATCCACTACTTCTGCATTGAGGTCCCAGCCTGCTAAAAGCGTTAAAGCCACCACCCATGGACAGGTTCACACAGCAGCTGGGATAGGACACAATTTCAGAGTGAGGGGGCATCTTCCTCATCCCAAACCAGTTTTAAAAATGAGGGTTTAGATCCCCAAGTTGCAGTGACTGCGTAGGACCATCCCAAAGCCCTTCTGAGCCAGGTGATAATTCCCAGTGGCTTTGGGCATGGGACACTACCTTATGGGAATGGCAAAGGGAAAAAGCTGAACTGACATCTCCATGTTGTATCTGGGTGGTGTGTGTCCCTCATAACAGAATTTTGTAAGAATCTTCAGTTTGCTGTGCTGGGAAGTGACCAGGTGCACCAAAATTACAGGTGTTGTGGGAAATAAAATGATTTTCTTCCTTCAAACGAACTGGAGGGTACAGGGTGGGCAAGAAACACAACTGCCTCGATCGGGCCTGACTGACTTCCATGTGGAAACAGTCTAATATATTCCCTTGCCAGAAAACTGGGAATTTGTCTCCAAAAGGGCAAAGGCCTCCGGGACGTGTCCTGATTCTTTGTGATCTGATGGGTGCCATCGTCAATGATTTACCGCAGCATGCTGGGCCGGGGGGCTCCGCGCTTCTCCCAGCAACACTGGCCCCACGGCCTGCCGAAGCCTCAAGCTTTTGCTTGCAGCTAATTAATAGCAAACATTCACATATGGAAAAACAATGTGGTGGAGCCAGCGTCAGGTTTCTCCTTTGATTCTCGCTGTATGCTCGCTGTCTCTAACAGCAAGTCAGGGCACGGCTGCGGCACACGGGGAGCCGGCGGCGGCGCCTTCCCAGAGGTAAGTCTGCTTCCACCCAGCTCTACGTACAGAAACTGCGGGCCAGTCAGTCAGCCCATCAATTTCGTCTTGACTTGAGGCATGTGCACACTGTGCTCTCTGTAAACAGCTTCCAGAAAAAAAAAATATGTTGGCCGTTATCCAAGCCCAAGCGAGGAATCATAATTCCTTCTTATATGAACTGTTTGCACAATGGGTTTTCTTTCACAGATGACTATTAAGCCTGCTTAAACGTCTTTACCAAAATCACCATATTATTTTGGGGCATTTGGAGTGAATTCCTTATACAAGAAGACTTACAAAGAAATATTTTTCATATTCATTCTCATAATAATTATTTTGCATTTGACAATTAACAAGTGCATGTACACAACCCAATTTTCAATCCAAGCCAGAAGCATGTACCTCTATTCTTTTTTCTCTAAACAATATTATTAACCTATACAAGCGTCATTCAAGCTTTGAAGGAAGGGGATATACAAGTTATTTTTTTCTAAAGCTACAGTGTCATGATAGGAGAAGGGTTGTTTTTTTGTTTGTTTGTTTTTCCTACAGTTATTAATTTCAGGCTTGTTGTAAAAGCAAGTGTGATTTAGAAGGATCAGGAAAAGGTATCACTGATAATTGGAACGTGAAGACAAGGAGAAGGCAGAAGGGAAAAAAAATCATGGTAGTGATACACTTAATTATGAAGGCTTATTCTGATAATCCCTTTTGAAAATGAACAAAGACGAGATTTTTGATGTTTGATGAACTTATCAAACAAGGCAGAATAATGAAGAGGTAAACATGAAATCCAGTCGAAGGTGAGCCAATTAAGTGCTTGGTGAAGTGCTGAAGGACACGGCCCACAAAACCTCCTGTCAGAGCCAGGAGGGATCGGTACGGGTGCCTCCTCCAGCGCCGTGCGTGTCTGCAGGATCCCGCTGTTCTCGCGGGGGGTGATGAGTGCCCACGGGCTCCCTGCCCGAGCCGCTGTGCCTCTCGTCTGGTGGTCTTGCTGATGAATGCCCAGTGTGCTCCCTACCTCCGC
The DNA here is from genome assembly GCF_964211835.1 of Anser anser. NCBI lineage: Eukaryota > Metazoa > Chordata > Aves > Anseriformes > Anatidae > Anser > Anser anser. The sequence goes on from NC_139728.1 coordinate 27,752,059, forward strand.
TAATTATCGGGATTTCTCTTTGGGCTGCAGTCTTGTAAGTAAAACAGACTGCTCATTAGTTAATTGCCAAAATAATGATAATAATGTTTTGGCTTGGAATAACCCCTTAAAATGCTTTGAAGGCTGTGGCAACTGGAGAGTCATTTCTTTATGCCAGAGACTGCTCCTCAAGACAAAGAAATGTGTAAAAATGAAGGTTGTAGGAGTGGGGACAGAAACACAGGTATCATAATGACAGGGCTGGGTGGCAAGACAAGTATTTGCTTGCTATTGTACAGTGATATTCAATGTATGTGCAGAAACCACTGTGATACACAGCTCTTGCCATTTTCTGTTTTTTATACTTCTTTTTTAACATTTCCCCCTTCACAGAATCTAGGTATTTCCTTTTAGAAATAGCCAGCCAACGAATCCTCATGGTCAGCACAGCCTTGTGGCTTGCTGCTCAGCACCATTGGTGCATCCATTCCCACTACCGTGTGCATGGGCATCAAACCCTGTCTGGAAAAATACTGATAAGTTCAGAATGGTGTAAAAAAAGTGAAATTGATTGATTTCAAACCAGGCGACAAACATCACTAACCCTGGAGTTTGTGAGGTGCTCCTGAGAAGAAAGCCCCAAAGAAGCTTTTCCTTAAAATGTGAATTTTCTGGACATTCCTTCTGTCTCTCAGTGTGTTTGGCCTCCCGTGTATGGTGTACACAATTTTATTGCAGTCTGCCTATTGGAAAAGGCTAGGATCTCCCAGGAGAGCAGGAAACCAGAGGCAAAATGCTCAGGTCCTACACCTGCTGCCCCAGACCACATTTTGAGGGTAGACTTCTTGGACAGGGCGGCTAGGGTAGGACGGCCACCCCTGCTAAGGGTCTGCCCTGGCTTCCGTTTCCTACAAAATAGATTCCTAATAGAAGAAAACACAGAGGTCATTTTCTCCCTGCTGGCCTCCAACCCTTCTTAAAGCACAGCTTCAAAGCCCTTAGACCACTCTCTTCTTCTCCTCAGAAGAAGCAGCAGAGATGTTAATTCCCCAGCTCCTGTCAACTGTCAGCTGAGCCAGTGGTCAGCGTGGACTGATTGCTTTTCTTGCCAAGGGAAAAAAGTAAGGCTCCACTGTTATGTATTCATTTATCTTCAGATGTGTCTGCAACGAGGATGTACACACATTAATTATATATATTATACATATTCATCATTCTGAAGCATCCCGTAAACTCATCCAAATATGATGGAGGTGCTCCTCTCGTAGAGAGGCTTTTACTTTCCCTGGTGTAAACGGAATAAATTTGTTTAAGGCAGCAGAGCTGCAAAACACAAAATCAAGGCAAAAGGTGGAAGAATCAGGCCAGAATACTTGGCCAAGACTTCCCTTTTCAAATTCAGATTTAATTAAGTATCCCCTGATTCTTAATGCAAATATTCTAATGAAAAGAAATTAAAAGCAACCTTCATTCATCAGCTCCTGTTCTCAATTTTCGATATAATTTCACGTCTTCATAATTCAAGAATTTATTTTCAAATACCTGACATAATTTTGCTTTCTACTTAGTTTATATCCCTGTATTTTTGTTCCTGTGCTTATAATCAGTAAACAATTTGGCTGTTCTCTTTTTTTTTTTTCCCCTGGTTTAAAGAGCAGCAATCCTCATTAATAATCCATCGGAAATGTTTCAGGATCAGTGTTGCAATTAGTGTCTAGGTCCATCTGAACCCATTACATCCCAGTACAAAATGTGAGATTAGAAAAATTCTTTATTGCTTCCAAGGTATAAAATAAGGAAGAGATTTTAAAACAGTCATTCCAGTCCCCCCCAAAATTCATTTGTTTGAACTTCGGGCAGTTCTCCTGAGCTCCCACCTCTCTGCTGATTCTCCTCCACTTATGCACAAGGCTATGTGTACGAGGACTGCACAGATACATAACAATTCGGGTAAAAGCTATAGATATAATTGCGTTACGGCCCATGGAGGTAATGCTGACGGGGACACGAATTAGGTGTTTCTCTCTTGTATGACCCAGCACCGGTACCGGACGCTGGTGCAGCCCGCGGGGTTTGCGGGGCAGCGCTGCGCGGGGGACCTCTGGGAGGAGCAAGCTTGCCACGCTGGGGAGACCTGCACCGGGGCCCCCAGCTGCGGGAAGGACTTTCGGTGCGAGGAGACCGGTGAGTGAACGGGGCTCGAACTCCCAGTTCGGGTGGATAGACCCAGGGGAAATGGGTCAGACACTGGGGGGACAGAATGACATCTGCCGTAGGTAGATCTTTGCCAAAATGCATTCAGGCTGGCCAGCAGGATGGTGAAACAGTGCAAGGAAAAATATGAGATTTCCCCATCTCTGGGGGTTTTCCATTTTTACCAAAGTCCTTCCATGTTACACTTCGATTTGGAGAGAAAAGAAGGCATGTGTGACGTGGAAAAGGTTAATTTTTCAGTGGAATAAAGATTCTAGAAATATTCTGCTCCAACAGCCGTGCTGTGTGCTCACATCCCCCTCCATGGGCACCAGCGCTCCCCCAGCACACGCTTCCTCTCCCTGAGAAAAACGCAGCTCAGTCCTGAACCCAACCAGCAATCTGTTGGGGTGAATTATTTATTTTTAGCCATTCCCAGCTCTGAGGACTGGGATATGATACGGCTGTTCTCGGGATGTTTGACTCACCTTGGCAGAGCTTTGCTTTTGCACGAGTGGCTTGAGCTCCCACCTTGAGCATGTAATGAAAATCCTAATGAAATTTGGCAATGCACAGCAGCTCTGGGGGCAGCTCCTCAGCTGGAGCATGTCATCGCTGCTCCACCATTTCCCTCCATGACTGCTATGTCAGGGCTTTCTCCTCACCCACAGAAATTAAAAAAAAATAAAAATAAATAAAGTCCTTTCAGGTTGTGATTCCTGCAAACATCTGTTCTTGAGCTACGATTATTGCAATAAGCTCCTGATGGAGCAGTGCAGTGTCCAACACACAGCATGGCTTCCTGTGGCACTGAAATACGTGTGCAGAGCAGCAAAGTCAGGCTGCCAAAAAGTTTTCCTGAAGGTGGCCAAGGGATCTCCTGTCCCTGTGCATTCTAGGTCGCTGTATTAAACGACATCTCGTGTGCAACGGCGAGACAGACTGCAGAGATGGGTCTGATGAGAGTAACTGTGAGGATGAAGATATTGAAAGCCCCTGTGAAGACCTGTTCCCAATCCCAGGGTCTGAAAAAGCAGCACAGGGGTGAGTAATTAATCAATAGCTGCTACTCTAGCAATCAAAGCAGGAGTAAGGTTTTCATATTTCTCCTCCTTAGTAAGAACAGTGCTCCATGAACTGATACCATGCTGTGCAAAACCCGAAGGAGAGTGACTGTCCCACACAGCCATGGGTAGCTATGACAGAGGCTGGAAGGCTCGGCCCAGCTTTTATTTCAAATTCTTCTCAGATTTACTGCCTGACCTTGACCTCTCTCAGCCACTCGGTACTTGTGAGTGTACTCTTTATGCTCATGTAACAATATAGCTCAGTTCTCTGTGTCCTTTCCATAGCTGATGGAAGCAAATATTGAAGGAAACAGTAGGCATTGGAGGTGCAGCATTCTGGTGGTTTCCATTTTTATTGAGAATATTTGACTCCAGGATTTAGGACTTTGGAGCATAGATTGAGGGCAGAGAGCCTGAGCACCAAATGGAAATAAGCTGAAGTAAGTATTTCTATGCATGAAAAGGTTTTAGGCTATTCAGCTTCCAATTTTGATTATGCAATATAGAAAAGAAGACTCTGGAATGAATTTAAAGGCAAATTTCCTATTGTGAAATTTTTTGTTTTAAATCCTGTGTCTTAACACAACTGCTTAGTTTCATTTGGAGAGCATGAGCTACAGTATGACAATGTAACCAGTCATCGGATAATTCTCCTATCCAACACTCTCCTGAGTCAATGAGATAAATGCATCTCTGGCCCAGGGCCTGGGAAAGTCCGTCAAAAGTTTTTCAAGGCATCTATTAATTTGCAGTCAGCACCGCATTTAATACTGCTCTCTGATTTGTTTTCTCCACAGAACACACAAAAGCAATAGCATTTACTATCCTGGTCTTAAAGATGATTCCCTGTTGTGAGGAGCAATGCTGCTGTCTAGTTTGAATAATGCTTTCATTTTGAGCCATCGAATTACAGGGAATATTAAGTAACAGGCGGGATTTGGGAGGGCAGCAGCTGTGATGGCTGGAAAGCAGAAGGAAAAAGGCATAAGGAAACAATAAGCAAGTGACTTGGCAAAACAGGAGGCTTCAAGTCTAGGGAGGGTGCTAACTCCACTGAGAAATGAGACCGCTATTAAAAGGAAGGAGATGAAATTAAGATAGGAAACAATTACAGAGACTGCCAGGAAACCCTTTGTGGCAGGGAGATGCATCAGGCTGCGAAAGCTTAGGCTGGGACAGGAGAAATCCCAGTGCTGTCGGACTTTCACAACTGGGCTCACGGGGATGGACTGGACAATTTAACCGACTTCTTCTTTTTCTAGGATCTGAGTCTGAACCAATGCCTTCTGTTAGCTTTGGGAAGGAGACAGCAAAGAGAAGAGCAGACCCAACCCTCAGGTTACAGTTGCTATCCCAGTTCCAAGCCAGAGACCTGAGTATAGATTACGTGCAGTGCTGTAGTGTCAGGAGAACAAAAATGGGGACAGTGTCTGTTGGGGAAAAAAAAACAGGATAACTTTCTGAATGTTATTTCTTTCAAAGATACAACATCCTAACACAGGAGGAGAAGCAGTATGTGTACGATCCTAATTTTGGGGGGGGGCACTGCGAGTACGTCTACAACGGGGAGTGGCGGGAGCTGAAGTACGACGCTGCCTGCGAACGCCTCTACTACAGGGACGACGAGAAGTATTTCCGCAAGCCTTACAACTTCCACGTGTACCAGTTCCTAGTGAGTACCTCGGGTGGTCAAATTCGGCAATGCTTTCCCAGCTAAGGGCCCGACTTGTTATAAAGGTATTGTGCGCATTTTATCGGGGGAGAATTCGCTACGTGTTGTCTTTCAAGGCACCTTCCTCCGGCTGTCCCCAAGACAACAGGCAATCGGTGATATAAATGCAGTTTTATGGCACATCAAGGCACTAACGTGCTTTATCACCCAGGCATCCCCACTGCTTATTCTGGCCTAGTCAGAGCCAAGATAAATGTTTTTTTACTAAATTCTGCTATTAATGAGCTGTAGAGCTTGCGCGAGCCACTTGCCTCTCCAGGGATGAAATTGGCCATGTGTAAAATAGGAACAATGCTACCAGTTCAATCTTTGGAAGCATTTAAGTCTATGGCATGGCTACAAGGGACATAAATCTGAATTCTGAGTGAGACAAAGATCCCGAAAGCCATCACAACATGTATCACAACGCCTGTGTGCTTTGGGGTGACATCTGACTTTGGATGTTGGAAACTGAACCTATTAGAGGGGGGACTTAAGCTGAGTGTCCCGTGTCGTAAGTAGGTGCTGTTAAGCATCTGTCATGCTTTTTGCAATGGATGAATGAAATAAATATTATTCCAAGGCAATATTACAGCCAAAAGCCCAGTGCAATAGACTCTCCCCACAGGCAGAATCCCCTTAAGTTCCCAGTTGAACCCAGACAGACCCACCACACCAGCAATGTTTTCTTCCCGCTTTTACCTGCTGCTGCTGGTGGAAGCACACCTGCACCACGGACACAAGGGGAGGGATGCTCAAGAATGTCTCACATCTAGGCTGACTTTGGAGTTTGTACCTGCCCGGGTCTAGGAAGACACTCACGACCACGTGAGATGCCATTTTTCAGCGTTGGAAATTTATCTGGCTTTTTATAGAGATGGCAAATGGCACAGCCCAGCCTCGGCAAGGCTGCTAAATTCCACGTGCTGGCAAAGCAGAGCTGTCAAGGGAAAGGTCACTTCTCTAAAACAGGCAGAACAATGTTTATTTTCTGATGTTGCCCTAGTAAGTGGCTGGATCACCGCTGAATTTTTTTCCTAATAAATTCATCCAGAAGCAGGCAGGAGTGGAAAAAAATCATTCCAAATAGTCAGGATTTGGCAGAGTTGCAGGGAACAGGAAGGAAGGCTTTATAATGGAAAGTGTCAAGGTAGCTTACTAGACACTGTTACCAGATCTGCCTGTAATAGCATTGCTTTCTGGGGCTAAACAAAAACCTTTCCCCTGTCTGGAGACAGATGACACAAAATGCATGGCTTTATCTACATCTCTCACATATTTCCAAATGAAATGGCTCATGACTGAATTCTTTATCCTGTGTTCACTGAAGTCAGTGTTGGTGCCATCAGGAGCACCACTGGCTTCAATGGAGGTATGATCTGATCCTTAAAGAAATATTGATTAAAAAGGAAGGAAAATGCCTGAAAAATGAATGTGTGCTCCTTTTACTTTAGGCTCATGCTGATTCTGGATTCTCGTTTGAATTTTATGAAGATTCAAAAGATCTGCTTAATGCCCTTGGAAGTAGTAAAAGCAGAGGAGGCGGTTTTACCTTTGGGATTGGACCTAAATCAGTACCTGTAATGTTAAACCTTGGCTTTTCTTTATCACGTGGCAAAGGATCCCTGAAGAATTTCACAGAATACAATGCAAAGGTAAAAAAAAAAAAAATCAGCGACGCATATACTCCAATCATGTCATCTGTGCATTGCATGGTCTGGCTGTAACTTACGTCTGTTTATTCTCTTAATTGCATTTTTTAACACATAGCAATTGTACCTTAATTTGTTCGTGTAATTGCAAATGTATGATCGTTAGTAATCCTGTTTGTTGTTCTTATTACATTTTAGCAAACAGGGAGTGGGAATAAAATTGAATTACGAAGTACCACAACACATGTCATCTCACCCCATCCTGTTTCATGGCTACGTTAAGCACATAAATAAAAAATGCTTAAAGTGACGATGAGGGAGGCGGAAATATCAAGATGTTGATCAAAACAGTTGTCCTCGGGGAATGATTTCCAGTAGAAAATATATCTTGTTCCAATTAATACAAGCTGTCTTGTGATAGGGAAGTATGTTACTTTTGAAGAAAGGTTAAAAAACCATGATATATATTTAAAAAAAAAAGAGCTTCCATTAAAAAGGTTTATTTCTCATGAGTTTACATCATGGAGTAGCTGTGGTGCTTTTTCCCAACTAATAACATGAACACTGGTATTTCCCACATATACCATTCCTTGTCTTCTCTTCTCTCTTGGCTGCTGACAGCAAACAATACAGAATAATTACTTTGATGGTGTTCCGAGTTGAAATGCCCTTAAAAGCTTCTTTGAAATTGGCACCATTAGAGTATTTACTGTGCACTTGTCTAGACTCACACGACATTTGCAGCTGAACAATGATCAATTATTGGAGGAATCATTTAAGGGGCTGATCCTGTTGCCCTGGCACCTTTCCTGGGGCAATGGCCAGTCTAGAGGAGAAGCCACTGAGCTGGTGGTAGAACAAGGAAATCCTCCTGGGTCAGCACCTTCCCAGCCAGGGAATCCCCCTGCTGCTTTGTCCCACATCACTGGTCAAGGCTGTCAAAATAGACAAATAAATAAATAAATAAATAAAACAAAACAACAACAAAAAAGGCATAAGCAGCATGGAAACAAAAGCCAGAAATAGCAGAAATTTGCACATCAATAAAAAACCCAAAGCACCCACACAATGACTCTGCCCTCCACCTCACACGTTAGAGACGTTGAAAAAAAAATTGCCACTGATTTCTTTTAAAGTTGGCCTGCTTTTCAAGCCCTTAACATACAGTGACAGTTACAGATTCAGGCTTTCCTCTGCAAACCAGACTAGAAATTACTTTTTTTTTTTTTTCTTCAGTGAATATTGATTGGCAGTCTTTGCCCACAGGAGGTTGGATTCATTAGAGCTGTGACCAAGGTGCAGACAGCCCGTTTCAAGATGAGAAGGAACAACATCGTTTTGGATGAAGACATGCTCCTCTCCCTGCAAGAGCTTCCAGATGCATACAACTATGGCATGTATGCCAAATTCATTGATGACTACGGCACCCATTTCATGACATCCGGCACTATGGGAGGTGTCTTTGAGTACATCCTTGTTGTTAACACAGAGGAAATGAGGCGAAAAGGTTAGAATAATGCACAAAATTCTCTGCTCACAACTTTCTGCTCTAAACCAGGCATTTCCCACCTGGAGATCATGGAGTGGGTCCAGCCCACCTGAATAATTCATCTGGTTGCTCCCCACACCCATCATTTCCCTGGGCCCTGGGAGGGTGGATACTCATCAGCCCCTCCTTGCCAAGCTAGCTGGTGTGTCCTATTATATGATAGGCACCAAAAATGCACAGTTGGCAGGGGGTACAGGTATCCATGTGCTCTTTATGAGATGAATGCACAACTCACTGCATAGCAAGGGAGAAGCTCAAGTATCACAAACTACTTCCTGAGCTAATCTCAGAAGAATCTGGGTAATGTTTTTGTAGTTTAGGAAGGAATCTGAATAACTTTTTCTCCCTTTTTTTCAGTGCTGTTTACTAGACTTCTCTAAACTTCTCTTATTGCTTATAATCTTTGTTCTGCCCATCCTTATGAATGCTCAAAGACTGCAAACTCAGCCAGAGTAAAGAATAATAGCCCACTGATGTTTTAGCATCCTGGTAGTGAGAGTTTCAATTTTCTGTAAATGGAAATAACGCTTTGCACTTGGCAATACCACTGCCACTTTACTCTGGTTAGTGTCATATCTGAAGACTAACAGAGCTCTGTTAGCTCCAGTTCTCAACAAATTAGAGTGTATGAGACTGGAAAGCCATACCTCTAAATCTCAGTTATATGAAATATCCGCTCCAGATATCTGGACTACAAGAACAGCCATTACTGGAGAGCTAAAGCATAGCATTTTTCCTAATCAAAAACATAAGACGCAGAACAACAATAATACGGTACTTCAGTACACTAACCAGATTGCCGACTTTTGCAAAGATGTTGACAGTGCAATAGATCCCACTTTGCCTAAACATCATCATCCTGATCTTCTGAGGGTAACTCCAGCTCGGTAACTTCAGGCTGAATGTTTATGCAAAAGATAGTTGTGACCTTGGACAGCAGGTGCAAATTGCCACAGTTGGTGCAAATTGCTATAATTCCATTGATTTCCATGAGTCTGCCCCAAATTCTGCCATGGACCTGCCAGTCTGAAATGGTTGGGTACCATCAGTACTAGGATAACTATACACTCCATAGTGAGTGTTAACCATGCCAGTTTTTCCTGTGAGGCACTACCAATTGAGAGACTTTTCATTAAGTCCCTGAACTACTAATGTTTGGAAACATGATGCCTCTTCAAATCATTTATTCACTTTGAAGAGAGAGTGATATAGAACAAGAATAACATCTTGGCAAGCAAGTCTTCAGGAAGCAGAGTGCCAATTTCAAAGGAAGAATGAATCAAGAGCATGTGGAGGAAAGCTATTATTTTACTTTATCTTGTGCTTGTTGTGTATCTGAGGAGATTTACTGCTACAAGATGCCCTCTTTTAGGAAAGAAGGATGCTGAAATTCAGCAAAAGACAAAAACGTGCCCCAGTAGAGATGTAATTTTCATTCTAATGTAGCACATTTGTGTAATTTTCATCTAACTCAGACTCTGCTAGAAAGTCCACATTTGTCAAGTCAAAAAAATGTCTTTCCATTGGCGATCACCACCATGCTTGAAGGCTGTATTTGCAAGAGGATTAGCCACATCCCCTGAGGGACGGTCAGGATCAGAGTGTACGTGCTCAAGTCTTGCAAACAAGAGCTTCAGAAATTGAGCTGGAAGCTCTGCAGATGCCTGGAGACTTTCTGCTGAGCCCCTGCAGGGCTGAGCAGCACAGCACCAGCTTCAGATCCACCCATGCATCCTGAGAGCCCACCTAGCCCAGGAGGCTACATGTTAAACGCTTCAGAAGAGAAAATGCTCCTTTATTTATTTTTATTTTTTATTTTTATTTTTTATTTTTATTTTTTATTTTTATTTTTTATTTTTATTTTTTATTTTTATTTTTTATTTTTATTTTTTATTTTTATTTTTTATTTTTATTTTTTATTTTTATTTTTTATTTTTATTTTTTATTTTTATTTTTTATTTTTATTTTTTATTTTTATTTTTTATTTTTATTTTTCCCTAGACTGGTGACTAAGCCAGTCGTGTTCAGGAAATAAAGTCCCCAGGCTGAGTCCTCTCTAAGTGAAAGATACCTGGGGGGGGTCACTGAGCATCCAGCTAGGCATAGGCATGAGCTGGACTTTAAGCATATTAAAAAAAAAACTTGATTTTGAAAATGAAGTCACCTTCTGGGTTTAGACACCCAGGAAGAGACCACAACCCACTTGTGCAGAGTTTAGGATGGCAGTTCTGCAGCCAGACCTGTTTCTAGCTTTCAGGCTGCAAGGGCTTCTATGCATGTGGTCATGAGTGAAATAAATACATATGTCAGAACGAGGTCCCTTGTTGCTCTGCCATCAATATTTTTCATTACTTGTTTTTAAAATAGATTGTTATGGTTCTATTATTTAGCAGAAAACAGTATAATGTGTTCACACATTACAAGAACATTTATGGGAGAAACATTATGCTCAGAGTAAATTAGAAAGAGTCTTTCATATATTCTGATTAATTCAAAATGCAGCAGTAAATCTTATCACTTGAGCACATTCAACTATCGCAAATTATATCTTATAAAAAACTATCAGGGCTCCCCACTCAAGTGCCAATATTTTCTATGACCACCCTTTTGCAGTGATAACCACTTTTCATTTATCAAGATCTGATCTTGCTGCAACCAATAGCAAATTGTATTGACAGACCCTTGCTGAACATAATTACTCAACAGGAACCATGGCAAATCAATTAATCAGGGTGTTCCTCAAGTTTAATTTTATGGCATTCCTACACCAAGATGAGCAATCACTCATGGTGCTTTGGGTGAATGAACTTCACCCACTGCATTTACAACTGTTGAACAGCTTACTACGAGTAATTGAGTGCTACACATTTAATCTTCCTCAAGGGGCCCATTTTGCAATGGGATGTAATTCCCCATGAAGTCTCGAGCATGCTTCAGGTCCCACCACTTTGGCTCCAGGACTTGAAGTCCCTTTCCTGGGACACTGAGCACCTTCTCCAAGCCAATGAGCAGCCCCATGCCCACATGGCTCCAGCTGGCCCCTCCTGCAGAGCAGGAGCTACAGGAGCTAATTAAGATCAGGGTCTTAAATATGAGCAAGAAGAGGCGCTGATCCCTAGTACTGGGTGAGGCAGTGCAGCTCAGCACTCCGGGTCCAGCCTCGATCATTAAACTGCTAAGCCACGATGCACAAATCCTGCTGACCTCTGTGCCTCCCTTCCAACAGGGTGGTATTGATCACTGGGCTGCTTTGTAAATCACTTTAAGATCCTCTGACAAAAAGAGCAACGCAAAAGTTACCTATTACTTACAATACCTGTATTTATTGAAATCAATGGATTTTTTAACTATTCCAGAAGATGGCCTTATATTTGCAGGAGGCTGAGGTGTGTACAAAGAAAAACCAAAAAACAGGCTGTGTGAAATATGCGCATTGCTTACCTCAGTGAAGCCACCTCGTTAGCTCGCTTCTCCCCTCTGCAGTCACTTCATGGGTCTCCAGTTACAAATTCGGGTGATGTATGCGGCAGTGCTGGTGGCAGCAGCACAGCAGCGTGCTGCAGGGCTTTGCAGCTCTCAGCACACAGCTTTTGCAGGTTGCTTCTTGAAGATGCTACTTAAACCACTAATACACAGGTGAAACCCTCAGATTAGGAAATTAGCTAGGATCTGTTGACTTCAACTGCTGTTCCCAGCTTTAATTATGAGTTAGTGTGTGAAAACGTTTTTATTTTTAAATAAATGGGTTGAACAATGAAATACATGCTTGAAACCCTGTGTTAAGATATTCAGTTTCTTATAATACTTTCTGAGGAAACCACTTTATGTCAAGGAAGTTTCCCTATTCACTTGTGCAGTAGTCCCTACATACCCCAATAAAAGTTTGGCTTTGCCACTACAAGACTAAAGCCTGTCTTCTGCCATGGAATAATTCTTCAAGTTGCAGACCATGCAATTAGATGAATATTTTCTTAATAGACATAAAAGATATCAGGAGGAAAATGAACATCTTCCACTCAGTACGAGCCACTGCTTTTACTGGTCTCCTTGTTTTGCAGAAATCAGCTCTGAAGAAGTCATGGCCTGTTTTGGCCTCTCAGCTGGCGTTTCGGTCAAAAAGTTTGCGATGAAAGGGGAAGCATCCGCGTCATACTCTCAATGTGACAATAAAAAACTTCTGGAAGAGGGTATGCTGGGGGGATAGGTCTGTGGCCACTGGGCCCGGGGACAGAAGTTGGGTTACACTAGGGTGTGAAAAGGGTGCTCTGGTGCCGTCCTCAGACACAGCTCAGGCCCAAAGGTGGGACCAATATGTCTTCAGGGCCAAGTCCCCAGCAGTACTGGCTCCTCTTGAAAGAAACTTGAGTTACAGCATTTGGACAGAAATATATATTGCTGGGTGAATGGGTGACCGGGGAGCTCCGGTCCCTTTAGCCACCCCAGGCCGAGAGTGAGCAACCTGGGAGAAAACACTAAAACCAGGTCCGAGACTCCTCCAAGCACCCCTGGGGAATGCCCTATGGCTCTGGTCCCTCCTGCATGTGTCCCATGTGCCACCACTCTGGACCAAACATGTTGCAGAGCCCCAGCTGGGCCCCGTGGTTCCAACACTGGCCCAGAGAGGGCAACATCGGTGACGATTAAAGGAGCCAAATCTGGCCATAAAAAGAACTCAAAGAGGTTAGGAAGCCCCAGATTGTAAATCACTTTAGCCAGTGATGACCAGAAACAAAGGCTGGAGCCGTGCAGGACCTTTGGGTCGCAGTGTTTTAGGGAATTTGGGATGCTTAACTCGTCACCCATCGCCTTGTACAAGGCCGAGGGGGAAGCGGAGCACCCATTGATGTGGGGAGCACAGCATCATGCCTCTGGTAGCCCCTCTCGTGAGTGATCTCACCTCAGTTTCCAGAGTAGGTGTGGAAAATGTAACTAAATATATGGGTGTAATTCAACTTTTCAGATGAGCAGAGCCACAACGCCATTGTGGAAGATATTATTCCCCGGATTAAAGGTGGAGATACTGCTAGCAGCGGAGGGCTCTTAAACAGTTGGGACGGCAACATGTATCGTCGCTGGGGAAGGTCATTAAAATACAATCCTGCTATTATTGATTTTGAGGTAAGGCTTTCTGCAGTTGAAGAAACTCTGCCGCTATAACGAATGAAAGTGTAGTCGAGCAGATCATTTCGTATTTTTATTGTGATCCCATCACAGAACAAGATTAAATGTAATGGGCCACTGATCTAGTAACCTCTTATTCATTTCACAATGGGGAGTACATCTCCCACCGACAGCATCAGCAGGGAGACAGACAAGGAGCTTAATGCTGGATTAGTGCCGAGTTAAGTTTTTGATGTGTCCCCAAGCAGCTTGCCAATGAACGGCTCTCCATAGTTGCAGCCATCCCCATTATTCTCTGTAATGCTCCTGCCTTCCTGTATAAGCAGGGGGCTCATAGGGGAGGCAGCCACCCCCCCCAGTGAAGGCTTTGCACAGATGCCCCCCCCCTCCACTGCACGTGCTTCAGAGCCACAGTGGCTCTGCCTAAGCTCTGCACACCACGGTGCGTCTCACTCTGGGTGCTTCCAGGAGTTTTTGGAGCACGGGAGCCCACTTTCTTAGGTGGGTCCTGTCTCTCTCCATGCTCTGCTAAGAGGGTCTGTGGTGATCAAAATCAGCAAAGTTCTCTTCCTGCCTCCTATTTTATCGCATATCCCATAAAATGGGAAGGTTGCTGAAGCATCCCACAGGGCTTCGCGGTGTGAGGGAATGGCCCTCAGTCATGGCACGGACACACTGCCATGAACATCCTTCTCATCACCACGTGTGGGCACCCAGCAGGAAAGCCAGACAGTGGAAGAAAGGAGATGGGCAAGTGGAATTGGGAAGGATCTGTGTTATTGTCGTGAGAAATGGGAATCTTTCTGGGCAGCGCCCTGGTGGCAGAAAGGCCAGTTAAAGTACAAGTGCTTTCAGTTACAGCTGAACGCATGCTGCAGGTTATTCACCTTTCTTCACAAGTTCTCATCAATTCTGGGCAAAGCTTATTGCAATTTTCCAGTAAACCACATGCTGACCTGTCTGTTGGCTGCTTTCGGAGCTCAGCAACCTCTGTGCAACCAGCAGCAGCTCAGGCTGGTGATAAGCACCCACGTCCACTTCAGCCGCTCTTATCTGCAGCTCACGCTCATTTGTTAAACAGGCCTGTGCAAATTTGTCTAAGAGCCCTTCCCAAAGCCTGGCTGGCCCTCCCCACGAATCACTCCCCATGTGCTTGTGCAATGAGGTGATGCCCAGGACTGCCCTGGGACCAGTGTCCACCAATTCCCAGCCAGGCACACCTTGGACGTACAAATATGTCCTTGCAACAGCCTGGAGCTCGCAGCTTCATTGTTCATTTTTATTACTGGCAAAACTGGAAGGGCTGAGATTTTTCAGGGAGCCATTTTCTAAACATAGTTGAATGGCTAAAACACCCCAAAGAGATACATTTTGAAAGACAGAACGGTGCCACCAGCATCGGGGCCTGTTGCCCTTCGGCTAATCCAATCAATTTGGTATAACAGGTTCGAAGCAGAAGCCAGGTTACAATTACAGTTGTCCACATTGGGCTATTTTTGCTGAATGGTATACAAGAATTGCATTTTGCCACTGGAAATATTACAAGCTTGTTTTTAAAGCTGTAGATAGCTCAGTATTACTTCACTGTAACAAAGGGTAAAACTTAGGCAGGTAAAAGTCTCCATGCTGTGCCTTTACTGGATTGTTCACAATCTGGTCACCATCAGTGGTAGGTCGGTGTTAAGTTTTGATGATACCCGCAGTCCAAAGCTCTTACCTAAATGTTTTGCTTCAAAAAGGGAAAAAGCATGAGAGAATCTCTGACATCATGGTAGCACAAAGAAACTAATCAAAAAGTGGGCTTTCTGCTTTTTGAATTTATCATTTGCATCCACACTGAAACTCCAGAGCAAGCCAACCCTGCACAAACCCCTCAGATGGGAAGAGTTTTGGGCCAGTGGTTTCCTACTGGGGCCTATCAGTGGTAACGCATTTGTGTGATGTACATGGGGCTATCAAAGAAGACAAACTCTTTTGCTCAGCCCCGAGCTTATTCAGCGACCTCCCTGCTCCCTGACTGTGGCCTGGCAGCACCTGGGCCTATGCCCGGATGAAATCTCCAAACTCCACTTTTTGTCTCTGTCCTGCACAGCTGCAACCCATCCATGAAATTCTCCGCAGGAGCGACCTCAGCAACATGGAAACCAAGCGGCAGCACCTGAAGCGGGCTCTGGATGATTACTTGCTGGAGTTCAACGCCTGCCGCTGCGGACCGTGCCAGAACGACGGCGAGCCCATTCTGGTGGGCGACACCTGTGTCTGCCAGTGCCAGCCGGGGTACGAGGGCCATGCCTGCGAGCGGAGCAAGCGCCCAGGTAAGTCCCCGGTGTGAATGAGACTGTCACCCGGTCCCTGATGACTGGCATGGCACATCCTGGGCACGGCGATTCCCTGGAGCACTTGGGGCATCCCGATGTGGATGCCTGCTGCAAGGGCAGGAGTGCAAACCCCGTCAGGCAGGGAGGGAAGGGAGGCTGAAAGGGTCAGGCTACGTGGTTGGGAAGTGATGCTCCAGTGAAGTGCCACCAAAACTGACGTTTCAGTAAAAAGTTGCCAAATTGCCAGGCCTCCCCCAGATAGGGAAACATTTTAATAAGAGGAAACTATCTATCTGGGGAAAAAAAAAAAAAAAAAGTGTCAGTCCCCAAGTGACAGGCTTTTATTTATGCTTTATTACTTTATGTTCTGTTCTAAAAAATGAAAAGGGTGGCAATAAAAAGCTAACCTCAGAACACGCTCTTTTATTTCAAAAAAAATGCCAGGATTATTTCTAGACATTTGTGTCCTGATTCGTGATGACGAACATTTCCCAATATCAGCACTTGAAGCTGGCAGAATAAATAAATAAGTAAATAAATATATTCATCCTGAGACCAGTTCCACCAAGCAGAGCTCCAGGCCTTCAACTATGTGCTCTTACTTAGGGTCTCACCATTGGAAAATCAAACCTGTGATGAGCTAAGGAGTAAGAGCAGAGATGGGTAGATGGTTTATGAAACTGAACTCAAAAGCACTGGTTCAGTGACTCCAAAGTGGGTTTCTTTTAAAAAAATCTCAAGTTCTTTGAGTTGTCTCCAAATCCAAGGAATCTGCCTGAGATGAGGCACATGGAAAGCTCAGGACCCAGACAAGCTGCTCTGAGCGTTGTTGCTTTTAGCAGTGCTGGGGGGAGCTTCCAGCTTATGGGAAAGGAAGCAGATTTTTAGTTTCAACACACATTTAAGACCAAAAGCAGTTTTGTAAAGACCGATGTTTCAGCAGACAGAAACCCTAGTGTTTCATCCAGCACTAAGTAAGAGCACACAAATCCATTTTTACTGTCTGGATTAATAAAGTGCCCAAGCCAGGAATGAAGGCCAGTTGAGTAAATAAAAAATGACAGTAAATGACAGCCATCAAGCACTCCCATCATTCAAGAGTGCCACCATGATCTATAGTATCGAACGCTCCTGACAACTCAGTCTGTCCTGTAATGAAAAAGCCTCAAAATGACCTGTCTCCAAAGGGACAGGCAGACTTTTCAGAACAGCTCCATGACAGTGACGTTAGGAGACGTTTGTCCCTTGCTTGGAGGTGGGAAAGTTAGTGCAGAGAGCCATCAGCAGCCCTTTGGGAAAGGGAAGTCAAATGGCAGCTCTTCAGAGGAGAGAAAGAAAGAGTTCGCAGTATATTTTATTTGTATTATTTTATTTATTTTACTTTTATTTTACTTTATTTTATTTTACTTTATTTTATTTTATATTTTGCTTTTATATTACTTTTAAAAATTATTCTATTTTACTTTATAGTTTGGTTCAGCCTCTTATTCGATATGCTTTTTCAGGCACTGGGACGAGCGGGCGCTGGAGCTGCTGGTCACCCTGGGCTCCCTGCCAGGCGGGCTCTAGGAGGCGCAGCCGGCAGTGCACCAACCCTGCCCCACAGCACGGCGGGGCACCCTGCGTGGGGACGAGCGTGCAGAGCAAAGCGTGCTAAAATCAGCACTGCTCCCCAACGGTACGTGCTCGAGGTGTTTTGGTGTCTGTGCTGGGCAATAAATATGGTGGGCATAACTCTGCAACTGCATTACGCTGGGGACAAAGCATTGCATTTACACACGTAGGGGGATGAGCTGGATTTGCTGTACAAAACCCAGCTGCTGTCCAGACAAATTGCTCAGGCTGATTGCGTGCATGTCTAGCTGCACCCTGCTCCACCAGTGCTCTGGTTGGACAGGTCCACTGGTGCTCCCACTGAGTCCTCTGGTGTCCCCACTGGGTCGGCTGGTATCTCCAGCAGGTCCACTGGTGTCTCCACCAGGTCTGCTGGTGTCCCCATTGTGTCAACTGGTGTCCTCACTGTGTTAACTGGTGTCCCCACCAGGTCCACTGGTGTCTCCACCAGGTCACAGCCATGCTGCCAGAACACAGGAGGTGGCGGAGAACCAGCACAGGAGGCTTTGCTGCTGCATGACCACGGGGCTCTCACTGCTCATGAAATACATTTACTAAAACTGTTTATTTAAGTAAGCTTCACTCGCAGAAATTTTTATGTTTGCCTTTGGAAAACAAATTAAAAGCCCGCGATCCTTGCATTTTTATGCAGTTGGTATTGACATATGTACCATGAAACTTTTATAAGTTGGCACTGTCAGATTTTTAAGTCTAGCATATTGGAAAGGGCTGCATTTTCAGCAAAGCCATATGCTGATCAGTACGGGAGGAAGCTTAAGCCTAAAGACACCAAAGAGCCATTGCAAAATGCGAACTCGAACTAATGAGGAATCCTACGTAAATAAGTAAAATAATAAATAGAGAGGCTCAAGTGAAACTATTCTGTAGAGGGTGTTCATGCACACGTGAAGGCTGCTCCTCTCTCAGATCAGTGATGGACTGAGTATGGGCACATGGGCATTTTATCTCCCAGGCACCCAGAGCCAGAGAAGATGCTCATGGGCTGCTTGATTTAAGTTTTTTTAATTTTGAATGTAAGGTGTAAATCTCAGCACAAGAATACACATGGTATTGAACTGCATCCAGAGACTGTGGCCAGAGCCTGCAGCTCAGTGCTCTTAATGAACTGCTGCAAAAACACGGGGTGGGCAGAAGGTGAGCAGCACTTCATTTCACTGTGCTTTTCACTGCAAGGAAGGAAAGGGGAAAAAAAAAAAAAAGAGAAAAGAAAAAGCCCTGAGAAGGAATTAGGCATTAGGAAAAGCAACACTAGCAACAAAACCTCAAAGCACAAAGGAGCACTTCTATATGCATTTGAATGGAAAGAGGGAGTAGAAAGGAACCATGGTTTAGTGAAAAAAAAATTGCTCAGCTACAGCTCTGATTCTTGGAAATGCTTGTTTTTCAACAGCGTGTCAGTAGTGATTTAGAGTCTGACACTTAGCTGATGTAAATCAGTGTAGCTCCTTCACCGCAGCTGATTTATGCTACCTGAAGATCTGGCCCCATATTTTCTTTTGTGTGCATGTTTGCCAAAAGACAATTTTTTCACTGCTTCTTCTCTTTTGCTCGAAAATGAAACTGCAGGCTCTTTTTTTTGTATAAGAAAACAACAAACCATATTGTCTCGAGCACTGAGATTTGATTTTTCAGTGAAAAATTACTATGACATATTTCTAAGACATGGGCAAATGGGTGATAAAACTGTGGCCTTTTTGCCAACCCTGCCTTTCCAGGTAAAGGCTGTGCTCGTCCAGAGACAAATTTGCTCCCATGGGCTTGAATCTGATGTCTTCTATGTTGGGAAAATGCAGCGGCATGAAGCACCCATTGAACTTGGGCAAAATTGCCCAGAGGAATGTGAAATGTGGGATCAGAGCAGCAGTTTTCAGCCACGGTTTTATCAACACTCTTTGGCACGGGGCTGGCACGTTATGTAGAAACATGAGACAGGGCTCCTACAACCACAGCTAGCTTGGCTCATGGGCTCAGTTCTTACCTGTACATGGACCTGGGCAGGGCTGAGGAGAAAGCCTGGGAGCAAACGAATGTCGAGTAGGTTAGGGAGCAGCGTATCTCTTCTGCGAGCGGTGAAAGAAGTTATCGAGGGGAAGATTTGCTGCCTGGGAGGCTGGGGAGGGAGGAGGATGCCTGCAGCCTCAGCTTCGGAAACCTTTCTGGAAGGATAAATGCCAGGCTGGAGAATCGCCGACACCACAACAGGAAACACAGGAGATTAAAGGGACAATACCAGAGGAATCCCACCAGCCCTGAGGTTTGCTCCCAGCTCACCCAGAGCCCAGGCGTCCTCCCAGCAGCAGCTCCGGAACAGGGAAGCTGCAGTCAGAGGGAGGGAGAAGCTGTCTGTAAGGTCTGTTAAATAAAAAAAAAAAAAAAAAAAAAGGAAAAAAGAGAGATTATGAGCAATTACACATTTACAATGCCAGTCAAAGAAGCTAATATATCTCCTGCTGAAGTGGCCAGCATGAGAGCTGTGCTAGATGAGATAAGCAGCAAAAATGTACGTTTCTTACTTAAACTAAAAGCTTAGAGGGTACAATAAAACACTGCAGTTCCACCCTGGCTTTAATGAATGGATTTTCCCCTCTTGCACACTGACATACATTTGATATAGTTATTTATCCTATATATTTCTTGCGGCATATTTCCCAGGAGACCTTGTTTATCTCTCTCATAAGTACATGATGGATGTATGGTGCTTTGGATAAATGGTATCACAATCAGATATTTTTATGGATATAGGCAAACTGGGTTATTAACAAAGGAAGGGCAGCGAGGAACCAGTACGCAACAGAAAATAGCAAATGATTGATGACAATACACCTGAGGTTGCAAGGTGCAGGCTCCAGATAACCAGCTAACAGGAGAGGAGATAAGGGCTGTTTCCTACCTCGGGGTCAATGTCACGCTGAGTGCCCAAACGCCTGCGTCCCTTCGAGCCTGCGATTTTACAGCAGCCGAGGATTGCCCACCGGGAGCAGCTCTGAAATTGTCGCCTCCCTTTTCGTCCAGCGCTAATGCAGAGGCACGGGAAGGAAGAAAACATCCGGTCCTACACAAACCAAAAGAAATGCCGGGTCCTGGAGGATCTGAGAGAGGCTGGCATTTGTTGTGGGGCTGCAATGTACCCAGCACAGTGAGACCTGGAGTCCTGCACTACTGATAGGTAAAGCACAAATGTCCATAATGGTAATAATTGCTGTCTGCATCTCTAGTGCTGTTGATTTATGCAAACATGAGGGTGTTAAAATGAGGTATAAAAGGAAGACAGATCTGCAGGTGTAATTTGCCTTGAAAGCTGGTGGGTTTTTGGGTGCTTACTGGGTTCTGCAGCAAGCACAGCAGAACCCCAAGCTGGCAATGTGGGGACTGCTAACACCTCCACAAGGACTCCCCAGATTGCTTCCAACAACCTCTCTCTGTCTCTGTGTCTATTAGTTTCTCTGTAAAGCAGATTTCTGTTCTGTATGCCCTCAGGGACCTGGGTGCGGATGCCAGGAGTGCTGATATTGTCACTGAGCTCTCCGGCCCCACCACTGCAAGGGCTGGCGGGTAGGCCGCGCGGGTAGGCCGCTGCAGCCAGTAACACAATACAGGGAGGAACAGCTACATTCACCTGACAGGGAGGAATAGGAACCTGGGAATTGATTTAGAAACCCTGTGGCTACAACACAGGGTTACAAGGCCCCAGTCACAGCCTAGACCATGTCCCAGCCTCACAGGTCAATGTAAGTGTCTACCTGAGAGGAAAAGGCAGGGAACAAGTGAATCCCGGCTGGAAACCAGGCTGACTGACCCTTTCCTGATGATGTTGGGGGCAGCAGGAGCCGAGATGGTTTTGTGCTGGGAAAGTTGGATGTGGTAGTTACAGCTGACCCAAAATACCATTTCTGGAGCTTCCTAAGCCATGCTGACTATAACGAGTGAAGCACTGGTTTTTACACATAGCAGCAGCGTGGTGTTAACTGCAGCTCTGTGGTGAGACACAGGTGACAAAACCTACAACACAGGACTACTGCAGGTTTAAAGAAGCCCATATCAAGATGACACATTTGGACCAGGGTAGGAATGCAATAAGGGGTGCAATAAAGCTCATTGAGATGAGAGCCTTAGACACAGAAATGGGCTTAACCAGTGCAGAACATGCACACGTCGTGTCTGCAGCCTTCTCCTGCTTTCATACCTGGGTTGTTAATGCAAACTTGCACAGAAAGTGGAAGTGAGAAACACCAATAAAAGATAGTACCAAAATTTAATGTGTACCAAAATGAAACAATAAAAACTTCAGCATAGTACCTTTTATTACCCTCCAGATCATAATAAATCATTAGTTAGTTAAATCTAAGCACAACATCACAAGGACAAGATAAAGTTATGTCCTTTATGGGAGGCTTCCAGAGCTACAGGCTCAATGTGCAACCACGCCTGAAATCATACCTCAGGTAGACTATCCTGCTCATCTTGAAGACCGTCAAATCTTTTCTCTCTTCCTCCAAAAAAAACAAACAAACCACCAAACCAAACCAAACAAACAAAACACAACACAGCAAAACAACCAAACCCAACCCCAAATATCCAAACCCAGGCACTGCCATTTCAAAAAATCTGGGCTTTTCTGATCAGGGAGAGCCTTCAGGTTGCTGTATTTGTCTCTGTTTCACTGCTCGTGGCAGCAGCGGACAGATGCACCATGACCATGTGTCAGAGTGCTTTCTCCACCTTGATGGTCAGGAAAGGTGGTCAACTTTACAAAAGCAGCTCTAGTCATCTGAGAAAGTTTCTTAATCCGATGACATCAACACTTCTCAACAAGGGCAAGCAACTGCACTGCAGTGCACATTCTCACAGGCACCCATGAACCAAACCAAGCTGGTGATCAGGGTTCTCTCTTGCACAGCTTTTGCAGTGCCTCTTTAAAAAGCATCGACAAATACTGCATATAGCATAAGCAGTGACCTTATTGACCATGACCCTGAATGAAGCTTTTCTATCACATAAAAGATATAAGGGTTATACAGTAGATAAGGGAAATGTTTTGGGTTGGCAGCTCAATTACGTAGCCCATTATGACTACAGATCGTGCTTATTTTACATATGCACATATGCAATGTGCTCTTCCTTTCTTAAAGCTGTCACAGAAACCTTGTCAATAAGTGTGGAGGCGGCATGAGGGCTAAAACTAAATGCATGTTCCATTGTTCGGATGTCAGAGAGCCTGAGTCGCTCTTAGAAAAAGTGCATTTAGACAACGTCAGTCTGAGAGAAGAGAAACTGGTGATACCAACCCATCATCATCAGCACCGCTAAAAGCCCTTGGAAGAGCATTTGACCTTGCTGATGTTAGAAGACTCGCAACATTTAGGAGAAACTTTGCACTGGTTGCACTATTTTCCCCAAACAGAGCTGTCTTTAGTAATTTTAAAGCATGCCCCAACAAATGTCTTTGCAAAAGCCATTAGGCACCAATGAGGTTGTAGGAGGGAAGTCCCTGGAACAATCCCTCTCAGGTGAGTCATTGAACCACACGCGGCATTCAGTACAAGTTCCTCTTTTGTTTGACTCAGCTCGTGATGCATGGCTTCAGGGACAGTAACAAAGGGCAAACCATTCGTTTTGCTTTGACTTTTTTCGTAGCAAACTCCCTCCATCTCAGATGTCCTAACCTGAGAGGACTAGCAATGCAACTACTGAAATACAGCCTTTCCCCATCCCAGAAGCATCCCAAAGAACCAGAGCATCTGAGTGGACTGGGGTGCATGTGAGCCTCAGTGTGCCTGCTCTACTTCAGCAATGCGCAGGAGGAAGCTCGCCTCTGCAGTAAGAACACAACTGCTATTCAGTCGTATAACAATGCCTTGGTGTCACCAGACGGCTTCACAATTTGGTTTTCACTCCTTCAAGACAATTTCTGGTATGACAGACAATTTAAGTTAAATACAATAAGTAGGGAAACTGGTGTAGTGAGGCACAGCGGCTTTAAATGTCATGCTAGATACTATCGTGCTCATTGAGATTTAGACTTTAATATGCTGTATTTTGCTCCACATGACACAGCTGTCTTCACAGAAGCTGCATATTAGTGCACATTCTGGCGCACGTAAGATCAAATAGTCTTTTCTCATCTCAAAGAAACATTCAAAAATAAAAGAAACTTAAAATCTACTGCTACTAAATAAGGCAGGAGATCGAGCTCGTCGCAATTAGCCCATTGCAATAGAGACACAGAACAGTATTAAGAACAGTAAGCACATTCAGTTGCATGGGACAACTGAAAAGCATGCCCAAAGGTGTGGTACTCCCAAAGCCTTCTGAATTTTTTCCAACTTCAACGCACGTGGATGAGACCCATAAGCACAGAGAAGCCAACTTAGCAAGCCAGTCAGGTAACGTCTTCCCACTCAGTCTGCAACCTGCTCATCGTTTTTGTGCGAGTTCTTAATGATTCCCTCTAGCAATTAACTGTTTCAGCATCTGGCCCTGAGCATGACGAACCCCCGTTTTGTGGCGCAGGGTTGTTGCACTGTCGTTTCCGTGTTCGTTGACCTCCTGAGCACGGAGACCAGCTGGCCCAGCAACCCCAATTTCCATTAATAGCAGTATCTGAAAACGAAAGAACAAGCCAGAAAGGAGTGTCAGAATAAAGCAGCTCTTTCCAAGGGGAGAGCTGTCAGCTTCCATGAATCATATATAAATACAAACAGCTCCGCCCCATCCATACCAACAACAACATACTTGAGTCATTAACAATGAGTGATTGTTTTAAAGACATTTAATTCTCTGTTCAGCATTCCTCGTGTTTGTTCTAACTAACCTTTATTCAGCAAGGACAAGAAAAAAGCATCAATTAGCTTTATATTTTGTTGTTGGGTGTTTCCCTCCCTGACCTAGTCCAAGCCCTGCTAAGAAGAGCACTAAATTGTCAGCCACATTTTGAGGTGCCAGGGATAATGTTAGCGTGTTCTTCTTTGGTGAACAACAGCTTGAATATTCAGCTTTCTACCCACTGCTTTGCCTATTACATTGTCTTCTTCTGGACCCTGAGCATGTGAGTGACATAAATTCAGCATCCTAAGAATCACAGAGCCGAACACAGAAGCAACACATAAAAGAAGGAAAGGGGAGTGGGAAAGGAAGTTGTATGTTGACAAGCGGATGGATGCAGTCTTTGGGAGGGTTGGATGTGATTATGTGTGCAGTAAACAGACTGGAAAAAGGTGTAAGTGATTCCACGGTTTCAGGCTGAATGGACTGGCTTAGAAACACCTACAAAATTGACCCTCTGCTTGGTGAAATCTCGGCTTAAAATGTATTTCAGCCTGGCTTGCTTAGGACACAGTCATGCAGAATGAGAGCTGGCTACAAGACTGTAAACAAAGCACAGTGATAAATGCTGTGCATCAAATTGTGGGATGGTGCCAGAGCTCTGGGTGCCTGAGATCTGGGATTATTTAGCATCTAAATTAATGAGCTGGAAGAAGTAAACAAAATGATTAAAGTCACAGATCATCCTAAACTAGAAGGAGTTAAGAACATCAGTCAGAAGACAGCAGTGACACAAAGTGACCAAGAAGCATTAGTAAATGCTTCAAAACAACATAATAAGATTTTAAGATTAAAATGCATGGTAGCATATCTAGAGGAAAACAGTCTGCAACATAGTGGCTGTATCAAAGGGGAAAACCTAAGGAACAGAACTGCTGGAGGAGCCCCGAGGCTTGCCATGGGTTGTAAATTAGGCAGGAGTTCCTATTTTGATGTAATTGCAAGGTGGGTGGGGGTGGCTTGGAACTGCAGAAGTAAAGCCACTTTTGGGCGAGCACCAAGAAATTCAGAATTTTAGAAGAGAGCAGGCAAAGGGTATCTGTCACTTCTGCAGGACCCCAACCTCTTGTGCATGGGGCTGGACAGCCAGCAGCAGGGCTGGGGGCCGCTTACCTCTCCTGTTGGTGATCTCACAGGCAGTGCCGCGGTAGCCAAGGGGACACAAGCACTCACACTCTGTCCCTGAAAGCAAGCAGAGATGTTGGGATTACAGACTTCATTTCAAGTCTCGTTTCCCTGCAGACACCCAGTCCTTTTCAGTCCTCTCCTGGGAGGAAGAGATTACGTCAGCATTTTTCTCTGTTGGTGGAAGTATAAATTAGCAATAAAGCAGGGAAGCTGTGAGTATGCTGCCGCCCCACTTGCCTCTCCAGCAAGTCCCCTGCCCCTCTCCAGAGATGTCTTGGCAGTGTTGGGAGGGGAGCAAACTGTTTGCAGTGGGTGAGGAAGGGTTTGTGCAGGAGGGACACCTGCATAACCCCACTTGAGCTTCCCAGGGCCACAGTACGCTTCCTTCCCACAGCTGGACCCAGGGTGAGAGCTCCCACCTCAGAAAGTAACGGCATTGAAAGCCTCTCCTTGAGAAGATCCTAAACGAAATGCTAACCTGACTTAGATCCTGAGAAGTTATTTAAACAAGGGTAATCATGAGACAAATCCTCTAAGTGCTACAATCATCTAGCTGGTACCTGAAGCAATTGTTTCTGCGTCAGGCACATTCAGATGATAACGATCCTCATCAGGACTTCTGCGGATGCAGATTGGAATTAGGCACTTGAAAAAAATGGTCCCTTTGTTAGAAGCTCTCATCACATCATATATCTCTGTTTAGGCAGTGTGGTTTTCATTCAATTTGATTATTTTTCCCCTTCATTTTTAAATCACAGTCTGCTTACAAAGGAGGACAGCTTCTTATTAGAAATGGGGGGAGGTGATGGTGATAACTGTGCTTGGCACTTATGTAGTGCTTTTCATCTTCAGAACACTTTTACAAACACTAATTAATGCTGAGACAGTAGTCACTTCTCCAGGATGATGGAAGCAATCTTAAAAGCAAAGGAGGAGACATCAAGTTGCTGCTTTTTTTAACACATAATTGAAAGGGGATCAAATTTTTCCATGGAACTGATACAGATGATCACTCCCATTAAAAAGGTGCATTCTGTGACTCTACTGTGTTTACTAAATTGTGGCACTCTACAAATAGACCATCTTCTAAAAAAGCTATTTCATTTCTTTTTTATTACCTGGTAGAGAAATGACAGCAGTAACTAAAGAGCAGATTACTCGCTAAGCTTCCTCCCTCCCCACAAATTCCCTGCTCATTGCTCTCAGAAGCCAGAGAAGAGGCATGAAATCCTCCTACCTTTCATAAAGGGGGTCCCATTGCCCTGGCATGGAGCGCAGCGACAGGAACTGGTCTCCAGCTGAAACTCATCAAGAGCCCGTCGCAGATTTTCTTTTATTGTGATTGCATTAGCGAAGTCAGTCGGAGTCACCAGCTGGTACAGCGGCTGCACCTAGAGGGAGGGCAGGAGCTGCACTCATTTTGTTGTTCAAGATGGTGCGAGCAACGCATGGCTCCGTGGAAGCACAGCTGGGGAGGGAAATGAAGGCCTTGTGGCACGTGCTCCAGGTTTCCCATTAGCGTTTCATTCAACCTAGTGAACAGCAGCAGCACGAATCCTTGCAGGAGTCCTCCCCTTGGTTTACAGCACCAAAGGCACTGCAAACGCATAAGGAGATTCAACAGCCACACAGTTGAAAAACAGGCAAAGTTTCAGTTTCATTCAATGCTTTCTTACCATTTTCTTGATTTTAACATTTTGAGACCAGATTTGATCAAATTTACTTTTCCTGAATGCTCTCTCACTCCAATTTGAAAAGGACCCCCACCAGACCCACCCACAGAAATCTTCTTCGTTCCTCACACAGCTGCACAGCACAGCCATGGGCATTCACATTGCACTTTCAGCACAACCACTTCTGCGTTTCAAGGCTGATTTCTCTGCTTATGAAGCCAAGATAAGGGTTTCCACTACCTTCAAAAGGGAGAGGATTGTGATCTTCAAATACAAGCACCACAGATAAGGCCAGTGGTGGAAGATAAGAGTGCACGGCACAGTGAACGTGCTGTAGGAAACAAGGAGGCTTTGTCCTTCTTATTCCTTTTTCTGAGGAGGGGAAGTTAAGGTATCCCTATATATTGGCAGTCATCTGCTAAAGCCAGGGGGATGATGCTGGTGCCTCTCCTCAGACAACACTTCCCAGATTCCCATTCTTGCTGTAGGGATACTTTTTACTGAATTCAGTAAGCATGAATGGTCCCTGTGCTGCTGTTAAGAGTCTCAAACTGCTAGAAGTCGGAGGTTTTAATAAAGAATGCTCATTTCCTGCTGCTGTACGTTCCCTCTTCATCAATTATCTGTGATCCATACTTTGCTTTTTGAATTCAGATCATACATACGAGGAAATACACTAAGAGTGACCTGCCAAGGCCCTTCTGCAGTTGATTTATGAACTGATTTGCTTCAGTTTTCCCTAACTAAGCGTTCCTGGGCTGACTCTGCTGGTATGTTTGATCTTCAAACCCCACAGGGATTCTGGTATGGAAATGAGGGATCACAGACACCAAATCCAAATTACATCCATCTGGGGTTTTCACT
Organism: Anser anser; assembly: GCF_964211835.1. Taxonomy (NCBI): domain Eukaryota; kingdom Metazoa; phylum Chordata; class Aves; order Anseriformes; family Anatidae; genus Anser; species Anser anser. The sequence continues at coordinate 27,779,771 of NC_139728.1, forward strand.
GAGCAGCCTGGCTACTGATGCCAGGCCAGACAAAGGATGCCACAATTGGTTGTGGGAGAACTTTCTGGAAATGGGATCTGTGTAGGGCGTTGTGCTCACATTGTCTCCTGCTGGGAAACTTCCCAGTGCATTTCTGAAGCTCTGTCCACTGTGCACCAGGGGCATGGGAAAGAAAAATGCACTGCAGCAAGTACTGGAAGGGCACTGGCAGTATTTCCAGATTACTGATATTTTCTTTGCTTCAGACTGCTTAGAATTCACTTTTTTTTTTTTTAACAGTCAGAATTTTCAATGAGAAACAAGTTCCTTTTACAAATATCAATATTTTTGCCTAAAATTAATTTCACAATGAAGACCAATAATAATAACAAAACCAATTTCCACCTCTGACAGTCCAAACTCCTGCTTTAAAAGGATGTTTTCCTCTGCCTATGGTATTCAATCAATGTTCTCTCAGAAGGAGCTTATTTTGACATTAAAAACAATGAGGCAGAATCATTACATGCTTCTGCTCACTTTTCACTTTTACAGCACTTTGCATTTCTAAAACTCTTTGGGATCAAAAACCCTTGACCCTTCAAAACCCAGGGCATGTTTTTATTTAGCTAATCTGCACAAACATCCAAATATGTATGGTGAACTTGACCTCCTGAACCAGAGAGAATTGTTGCTAAATAGTCACTGATACTCATGGAAGACAAGAAATTTCAAGCAAAAGAAGTCCTTATAAAATATATGCTGACAAGTGATACACTGGAAAAAGAGGAAGTGGAAAGTCTTACCTGCTAGGTGGGCAATAAGCAATCACATCGGCATGGACAACTTACGAAGGGTAAAAGCTGTTTACTTCACTTCCTTTCAGCTACACCACACTTTTTAATGCATCACAACTTTGATTTCCTGATCACCCATTCTCAGAGCAATGATGCTACACCATATAGTTCTATCAGTTGCCCTAGAAATTGCCCTTTTTTTAAAAAAAAAAATCACATTTTTTCAAACACAGAGCTCTCTGAGGCACTCAGCTAAGTGAGGCTGAATGAAGCAAAGCATACAGTACCTTTAGCTGTATGATTTCAGGGTTGTACTGTACAGCATCTCCCCACTCCTGCATTAGCGTGGCAGTCGGCAGGCTTCTGTAGGCCAGTGCAGTAATGTGTTCGCTTGCTCCACCACGAACGAGGGCGATGAAATCTTCCACGTACTGCTTTTTGGCGGTGCTGTCTGCAAAAAAATGCATTCAGAAAGCAGTCAGCTTTGCACAGTTATTTCTTTGGGGACTGAAATGGGACATAAGCTCACAGCAAAGCACCTCTGGAAATGACCCATCCCGCTGAGAGAAGGCAAAGGAGAAAGGCCACGGGTGCTTCACACCTGCAGCCTGGTTTCCTACACTGTGTGTCCTGTGCCTCTCCTGCTGCCTTGCAGCAATACCCCCAATCCTCCTGTCCTTTACACCTGCCCCCTCAATTTCTTCCCTCGGGTGGCCAGCTGTAATGCTTGGAAGTTCTTCCACAGCCTGAAGCTTCTCTCCACCACGATGGAAGAAAAGATTTTTCACTGTGACATAGGCTAGAAATGAAATCACCAAAGTGTTTCTTGCTTACCTCCGATCTCCTTTAAAAGGGCATTACAGCCTTCTACGTTTATTCCAAGACTCAAGCGGACATCTTTAATAGTTCCACCAATTTTAAAGCCATGCTGTGCGCATTTCTGGACATCGCTCAAAGTATAACCTTAAATAAACAGCAAAAGATTGCAGTGTTTTAATAAAATAGCCCCTTTTTTATGTCCTTATATGCAGAAAATATAAGTTGATACATGATTTTTCTTTGGTAAAAAAGATGAAGCCTTCTTTGGGATAATTAACAGATCTCATGGTCTTCCCACACATCTGATATTGGGGTTGATCCAGTACAGCCCTTATTAATGCTTATAGTCCATATGCAATTAAGGTAGGAACCATTGTTTTATGACATCCTGGCACAGCATCAGGTACAATCAGTCCTCTCTACTGCCATCTTTCCCACAGACGAGGGAGCACTACTACCCTGAGCTCTACTGCAGGCTCCTGATCTAGTTCTGCAGATACTGCCAGGCAGCATTTGCAAACAACATGCAAATGCAAACAACAATATACATTAGTTCAACACAAGTTTGCTCATGACGGACCCACGCCAACGTCTCAGAAATTGCTGTTTTTTTGAATATCTGAAATCTGAATCTGAAGTCTGTCTCTCTGGGCCATACCTGCTACAGCACAAGCTAGCACATTCCTAGCCAGCAGAAGAGCAAACAGACCAAGTGCCGCACAAAGCAGAGTCCACTAAATGCTTTCACAAATAGACAGCGAAGGCAGTTCCTCGCTCTCATGCCAATGAATAAATAAGAGAGTGCAGCTATTGATTAATGTCACACAGCTCTCTCTACCCTACACAACAATCATCATTTCTTGCAAAAAAGGAAGCCAGAGTCAAAGAGCACGAGCAGTGTCAGGCACAAGAGTCACCCAGCAAATTATTTACTGTTTCCTACATGCTGGAAAAGCTCTCGAGGCTAAAGGTGTTTCAAAACTGCCATTTGAAAGGCAATGGGAAAAGAACTTAGGCGAAGGTTTTCAAAGCTAACAAAGGCATTAAGCTACATGACTCTCATTCATCTCAACATCGTGTCAGCCCCCTGAATGCGTAGTCTAAAACACTTGCCCCAGGGCCCTTTTTGTGAACTGGCAGCACCCACAGCTTGAGAGCTCTACGAAGTCCACGATGCTGAGCATTCTTTGAAAACCAGGTGCTTTATTCACTGCCATGAAACACTGCTACTCCCGTATTTCCTACGGGCTATCTTTGAGATGTTGTTGGCTCCTTCTTCCACAGCCTCTCTTTTCTGTCCTCAGATCTGAACCATCACTGGGTACCTGGAGAGGGATTTTCCCACTGAAAAGCCAGGTCTGGCCTTTTCACAAGCTTCATATGCACGTACCTGCCTTTTGGAGCTCATTACTGTTCAAGACTAAAGTATATTCGTAGATGCCACCGATGGTAGCCTCAGTGATGTAGTGTGTCCCGTAGTCTCTGTACAGCTCTCTGTACTCCCCGTAGCTGTACTCCAGTGGGAGCTGATGGAGTCTCTGCAGGAACTCGTAATGCAGCATCAGGGCTCGGGGCTTCAGCTTATAAGTGGCAACAGTCAGCTCAGAACGGGCGTGAATGAATTTGCTGGACTACGTGGCATACAGAAACACAGGAGAATCCAGAAGTGAGCATCGTCGTTCTTGCCACAACGTGCAGGTATTTGCCATTACATAGTTATACTGGTCAGCGCTTATCAATTTAACAATTTTCAACTGGAAATATTTTAATTTAGTAAAACCAAGCCTTTTAGTAGTAAAGTTTCTGAAAATCGGGATTCTGACAAGGACTGGAGAGAGGAGAAGGACGAAAGGGGGACACCCAATACAAAGAGGTGACGGCTCAGGTGTTCAACAAGGGAAAAGCCAGGTTCAAGACTCTGCTCTGACAGATGCAAGGACACAAACAGCATCCCAACAGAGTGCTCTACCTGTAATACTGTTGACCAGCCTTTGCTTCCACAGACTTTCTCGTGAAAAAGCTGAACAACTGAAATCATGATGATTTATACATGAGTCAGTAACTCTCTGGCTGATCCAAATTAATATTTATATTTGTCTTACAGAGAATATGCTATCACCAAAACTCCATGGAAAGAGGAAAACACAAACACTTGCACACATGCGCATTTGTATGTATTTGTGTAAATATGTGTATGTGGGTATATATTATATCTCCCCTTCCTGGCATAAATGTCAGGAGCTGAGGTCTTTTGTTATGTCCAAAGAATTTGTGTCCAGTTTGGGCCAGCAGGAATACCACATCAAAGGCATTTCAACATAGAACTCTGTAGCTTAAATAATAAAATAAGGACTTAGTACAGGGTTTCTTTCTGGATATCACTGCAAATGCTTCTCATATACCTCTGATCTTGTCATGGGAAATGTCACTTTGCAGGAAGCAAATGCAAGTTTAATAGCAACAAGGAATACCCTGCCATTGCTGAGCGCACTGTATACTGAGGGAAGAGACATAGATCAGCAGTACTATTAAACCACTGACAAGAGCTAGGTTTGTTTACAGCAATAACAGATGAAAAGAAGAAATCAAATGATGTTGCACACGGCCTCAGAATGAATCTCATAAAGCAGTCCTAGGAGTTATAGATTAAAGCATCTCCAGCCAGCTTAAAGTGTGCATCAGATCACAGCTGTGACCACATCTCTGAAGATGAGGCTGGAACTGACTGTGCCGTCTGTATTTTGTGGTGTGTGTGTCCTTATCTGATGAATGATGTATTCAGCAGATAGATCACATCAACTGAAGTAAAATGGCATATGTTAGTCTATAATTAAACCCACAGAAGGCCTGCTAGCAGTTTTCATTCCATGTTATTGTCAAGGCTGCCTACAGCAGAATAGGTTGGCTTCGCTGTTTGCATTATCACTTACCCAGGTGACAGCTCCTGCCTTGCTGAACCCACCTAAACGAGGAATGGCCCTTCATGTGTGACATGCTATCCTGTAGCAAACACACAGACAACAGCTGTCCACGCCACAGAGTGTTTTCTGGACCGTCTACAGGTGCAGAAATCCTGGAACTGCAGAAAATCCTATTTGCCCCTTTTTTCACCCAACATTTCTCCATTACTCAGTGTAACCCACCCATGGGGCAGGGGGAACCCTGGACTCCCGGGTTCATTAGCTAAACCCCAGTTTTACCTGTACAGATTGCCTCTGCTGGTTGCACCCACGTGGAGACCCTGCTCAGGGTCCCATTTGTCCATCTCCTACCAGCATGTTTACTGCAGGGAGGGGAGGCCTTCTGCACCTGCTTCTTAGTTTCATTTTTTGCAAGTGATTTCACCCCAAACACCCAAGTGTGGATACCCAGCAGTAGACTGGACAGACTGTACATGATTGTGGCTAATTTTAAAGGTTGGCAGCCTGGTTCCTGGCAGGTCTGTGAATAGAAAAGCTCCTGGGTGCTGCAAACACAAACCAAGGTGTTGTGGCTTTATAAACACTTGACCAATACAAACTGCAAAATCCAATCGGGGGAAAGATTTCATTCATCCTAGTCATGGCTGCTGACCTGACGATGGGGATGAAATCAACAGACACACAAATACAGAAAACGTGTTAGCAGAGAATTAAGTGGAGCAGTGCTTACTGTTGAAGAAAAGCTTTTCATCCTTTGAATGAACTTCTTGAACCTGTTGTCATTTTGACTGTAACCAATTTCAAACAGTCCAAATATATTTATACCGAAGCCGAAGCTAGACTGAGAAAGTTTTTGCCTGAGGACATTTCTTTCATAACTTGAGTAGGAGTCATATTCAGTCATTGTAAATTCATATTTGCCTTTGGTCTAAACAGAAAGCAAAAACAACACATTTTATTTCCTGCGTAGTGATCGTATACCTGAAGCATGGAAAGGGAGAACAGATACAAATGTACTTGTGAATTAATGCTTGCACTTTGAAGATGAAAAGCTTTGTATAATTGCAAAGCATTACTATTATTAACACTACTTCTTCAGGAATACCTGATTTACAGCAGCAGGGAAGCTACTATCTCCTCCATACTGCACGGACCTCGGGCCTTTACTGAATATGTCAATCTTACGCGAAGAAGGTGAAACATGGGCAGCAATGGAAGTAGAAACCCTGAGAGGAAAAGGTTTCCTGATGGACAACAGTCAAAAAGGCCTAGGCTTTGCAGTGGGAAGGTTCAAGGGAACTTTGCCATCTATTCCAGTGCACACAGATCTTAATATAAAGGCACCGTTCCAAGTCCATCTACTGCATGGGTTATTAACCTAAAAGTAGGGCTAAACTCAGTCTCATCCCATTTGATTGCATGAGTTTCGAAATTCCTTAAAAATAATTTAGTAATGAAACTTGATCAGTATTTTGCACTAAATTATTGGAATATACTTATGTATGCTTAGCTGCAGAAGAATCTGATACGTACCTCTGGCACATAGCTTTCTACATTGTATGGTTTTCTGAATCTTGTGTCCACAATATAATGGGGAGAACATCCCCCAGCATAGTACCTGTGATCAAGAACTAATCCTTCCAAGTTTTTAGTGAAGATATTTAACCTGTATATGAAGCATAACAGCAAAATATTAAATTTATCATCGATTTAGGGGTACACATCAAATGGGTTGGGTGAGAAAGGCAAAAGGGTTTTTTGTTTGGCTGACAGCTCTTTGTTGCATACTTCTTTATCCTGAAACCCCAACAGAAAACTCTGTCTCTTCCACTGTTTGATCAGCCCAAACCCTCCAAAAAACCTCAATGCCTAACAAACAAAGACAGAGACAAATGTTGACACTTTGCTGAATATGATATCAATTACAGAAAGGCAGTTTTATCTACCCAACTAGGAATAACACTGGGAGAATTATGCCTGTGTCATCAGTCCAGACTAATTTTTAATTGACATTTTCTTTGTTCTAGTTTATCAGTCATAATCTTTGCTGTGTTGGTCAACCACAGGTCAGTGGACAAGAAGTAAAAATTGTCAGGGAATAAGATCTAGGTAGCCAAGCAATCCTTTAACAGCTCCTTGAAGTCACTGGGAAGCTTTACTTTGACTACAAGAGATGAAGGACAGTGACCTGTGCCCAGGAAGGATGCAGCACTGCAACCTTTTTTCATGGAGTAATTTAACCAGGCTCACTGCTTTTCCCACTGCTGCTGGTGGGTTAGTTGCAGTAAAAACCTTTCTGTTACTCACTGTCAGGACAGCCTAACAGCACCCCTGTGGCACACAGATGAGGACATGCTACTCATCTCCAAAATTCACCATCAAATAGTAATGAGTCATTAGAGGACACCCCCCTCCCCCCAAAAAATAAGCTACTATAGTCCATGTAGTGTTCCCATTACTGTTCCAGGCCTCTGCTAGACCTGCCTCTCCTTGTTTTGGGGAGAGAAACTTGCATGATAATGACACCGAAGCTGTAAAATATTAACTCTAATTTTAGAACAAACTGAGAAGGAGGGAAGTCCACTAAAAGCAAATTACTGAGCAATTGTAGCTTCAAAGAGATGAGAAGCATGTTCCCATAATTGTCCAACATTATTTTAAATTTTGATTAAACTCAGAAGTACAAAGCATTAGCAATGACATGAACAGCAGCCATATCTCCTGAGAGTAAGTAGGAAATTATCATTTTCCCACAATGTTTTTCTTTCTTTTTTTTTTTTAAGCAAAAAGCATTTTTTTCCTGCAGAATTAAAAAAAAAAAAAAAAGACTTTTCACACAGTATGATCTTACAGAAAGTTGCCGCAGTCTTAGCCAGTAAAAGGTGAATGAGTTCAGATGTGGATTTGAATCCGCACAAAGCTGGGGCTTGCTAACATGCAAGCAATAAAACAATACACTGTGCAACAATACAACTTCATAGACTGGTTCAGATTTTAGGCAACCCAAGATGCTGGTTTAAGACACTTGTGCAAAAAAAAAAAAAAAAAAAAAAGGAACACTGAATCTCTCTCACTGATTGATTTAATCGCAAATACCTGTAGACACAAGGGAAGTGTTTGGTGTTTACACTTCTCTTTTCACTCCCCAGGTTTTGGCAATACAAAGAGCACACTGCAGCTCTTGCAGTAACCATTTGCAGGCTGAGCTGATGCACTCCGCAGGGTGCACATGTACTCCTGGGTACACCTGGGACCTTACTCACCATGTCTCTCCCAGAAAGACTCACACAACACACAGTCAATAAGAATTTTCCCACAGGGCTTTAGATCAGGACTCCAAATGCTGTGTGACTGTAACTCCTGGCTACAGCAACGGCTACAGCTTTTCTTGGGTCAGCGTTTGTGGCTGAAGCCATTACCCTTATATAAAACGTCTCATGAAGATCACGGACTTACCCTTTTGCCAGATTCTCTATTCCCCAGTATTGCTCCATCTTCCGGTCACATTTCTGAAACACTTTTTTGCAGTTTTTTTCATCTGACTGGTCTCCACAGTCATCATCCCCATTACAAAGCAGCCTCCGCATAATGCATCTCCCTAGGTTGCGATATGTACATTACTCAGAAAACAATCTATTGTCATGCTTAGTGGTAATAGTGCAATATCACAGTCCCCCAGCTCAGAGGCTAGAAGAAAAATAGAAGACTCTTGTAGTATATGGTTCAAAACTACCTGGAAAATATTTCATAGAATCATAGAATCGTTCAGGTTGAAAAAGACCTTTAAGATTATCAAGTCCAGCTGTTAACCTAGCACTGTCAAGTCTACCACCAAACCATGTCCCCATTCACCACATCTTTTAAATACGTCCAGGGATGGTGGCTCAACCACTTCCATGAGCCTCTGATTTTTAATCACCAAATTCCATTTACTCAATTTTGCTCAAAACTTTCAAAATCTTATAATGACTTTTTCAATCTAAGGTTAAAAAAAATCAACAACGAAATAAGTATAAAAAAAGGTTAGAATATTTTATGAAAAAAACATTACGTTGGAGATTGCTCTGCAGACAGGACGTGGTATTACTTTTTATTTTCTCTTCCCATGTCCATCATTACTGAATTCTTGTTTTTCAATCTCATCAAAACACACACGTTGGGTACAAGACTGGATCAGCAGTTCCTCTCCTTTACCCCTGAGCAGCAAAATGGAGCCCAGCAGCTTTGCCCCATCTCCTGTACTGACCTCCCCTCTGCCACAGTGCCCTGCTCCCTGCACTCTTTCTCCCCACTGCCAGGAAGCAGGCACAAAGCAGAGGCTGTCCAAATTCTGGACATGGCTAACACCTGCCTTGCTTTCCCACACTCTTTGGAGAGTCCCCGACTAATTAGTCATTCACATGGATGGAGAGAAAGGCCACATGGACCACCATAATAACTTGTTGTGCTCTTGGGTATGCGATGCTTGGTACGTGTTCTGCTGTTGCCATCGTAACCACCTGTGCTATGGATTTTGCTGATATTATATCAGTAGCTTTTAACTTCTATTTGGATTTTTTTTTGGAGATTTTAAAGACATGCTTTAGACTGGCAGATGTTGACTATTATAGAGTCACTCAAAATCACTCATGCAAACACACCACAAGCATAGATGGGCCAGGGTCAACATCTGACATCTCTTTAGCCTGGCAAATGCACGTAGAAGAAGAAAGTTGAGTGTGGTGATGTCAGAGATGTCACCATGCAGTGAATCCTTACCTGTAACTGCACATACAAAACCTTCACATCTGACTTTATTTCTGCAAGGATTATTCGTAACACAGTCTTCAGTTTCTTTGTCAGAGTAATCACACGGCTCTCCATTGAACTGAGAAGGTTGTTCCAGGCGGGCAAACCTGTACTGTGATGAAATAACAGAATATTGACTGGAGCGTACAGAAATTGTGAATTTTATGGTTCCCTAGTTCAAAAACAAACTTTGTGCTGGGGAGATCTAAGAGCAGAGTGATTAAAAAAAAGTGTAGGCAAAGAAGCGTGACACTGCTAACACACCTCATTTCAAATGTTTCTGATCTGGGACAGTTTAAATTTTACTAAGTAAGGTCTGAGAACTGGAAGGGATAATGGAAAGTTTGCTTTTATATGACAGTTTGTTTAAATGTGCCTGACAGGGGAGTGCGGGCATTTGCAAGAGTAAGGAAGGATTCAGTTACATCTCCTCTCTTTCAATTAGCGCTGGTAACGACATCCCTTGTTATTTTCTGTCAGTGTATTTACTTGGCCCTCTATATCATTAGGGATTTTTTTTCCGCCCACAACACTGCTGTGAAGCAGTCAATTACTCCGTCCAATATGTTAGCCCTCCTTTTTTTTTTTTTTCTTCCCAGCTTTTAAGATTAACTATTTGATACAAAGCTTCACTCTTCCCAACTCACATCACTGGTTATTCCTGGTTAAGCCTGGAACACTTCTCCAGCTTGTTAGCAGAGCTCCCTCTAGCAACGAGGATTTTGCTGTTCATGCTACCGGGGTCATTACCTTCATCTGATGGGCTTCGCTGGTAGGGAACGTTTGTTGGCAGACTACAAAAAGCGAGAGGCACTGATTGTTCCCAGGTCCTACAGGGGACCATCAGTAGGACGGTGCCTTCTCAGGCTTTGTGCCTTGGCCACAAGCACTCACCCTTTTCTTCTGGCAGGGATCGCACTTGCTCCATGAGGACCAGGTGGAGAGGATGCAGTCCCGTGGCCGCGGCACATCTCCTGCGGACCGGGGCCGCCTGCTGTTGGCCACGCTGCTGTTGGTGCCGCCCAGCCCCAGGGGCTCCTTACCACCACTGCATTCAACAACACGAGAGCTTCAGTGGGTGAAAACAACGAGGCCAGAACAACCCAGCCTCTGCCTGTGCAAAACTACATGCCGAAGAGGATTAACGTCTGTTAGGCTGTACCACACGGGAAACACAACCCTCGTCCCAGCAGCCTGGGCATCATCTCAAGATGCTTGAGCCCTACAAAATAACCCAGCAAAGTGGCCAGCAGGAAAATCTGCACCACTGGCTCCTGCCCTTGTCCCCCTGCTCTTGCTGTACCTGGTCCCTGGCTGCTGTACGCGATGAATAGCTCCAGAGCCAGGCACCCCACAACAAACACCAGCTGCAATGCAAAGGACGGCTTACACACACTCCGTATTTTTGAAAATCAGGCTTAAGTGCCTCCCTTTGCCAAGCAGGTGACTTTTTTCTCAAGCTGGGCAAAACTATTATCTATTCTCAGTTCTCAACAGAGTCATTAACCCATTAATCCCATTCATCCCAGTGATGAATCTGAACCCCAAGCGTGAGCCTCCATTCTTCTGCCCCACCATATACAACTGTCTCCAAGGTTTCCATGATGCTGCAGCCAAAATGTTGCCTTCTCTTTCAGCAGATTCACTATTTCTGATTAAATCCTCGTTCCAGACAAATGCTTCCTTGTAGCACCTAATCTAAGTGGGAAAGCTCAAATAAAATATTGACAGTGAGTTTCTTTTCATACCGCTTTGACAACCAAACTACCTCTGCTGTGTTCCCAGCTCCTCCGCCAACACAAGGAATAGCACCAGCTGAAGCTGTATGATTTACTGCCTGACAAGGGGCTCTCATTACTGCGTATTAAAAAATCACATGGAATAAAGGAATTACAAAAACTCATCAGCTCACTGAGGCATGAATTCAGAGCTCAAAGTTCAGAGAACAGTGGAAAAATGCAGTTAGACCATAAGTATTACAGACACTGATCAACTGCAGCCCCTTGAAAGAGCAAAATCTATTAAGCTGATAGAGAAAGAAACAAGTATCAGGCAGATTTTTGCCATTTATGTACTCAAAGAAAATGAAACCTCTTCCTTCTAGCACACTTTTGGGCAGCTGGCACATCAGGAGGTTTAACGTTGCAAACACAACTCTCCATTACAATGCGACCGGGGCAATTTGTCGTACCAGATTTATCAGATGGGATTACTTTTCCCAAGTCAGACACAACGCACTATGTTAACTTCCAAACAATGTCTTTTACTATTCATTAGAAACACAGAAATAGCTCAAGACAGCAATTATGCCCCATAGAAAGTAAAAGCAGGCAGTTGGTGCTGATTTTCCCAGTTTTATCATATCACCCCAAGGACATCCCTTCAGAAAAGTTCGCTTACCCAAAGCAATGAACATTTAGGAAGCCGAGTATGGCACAAAGCAGCAGCAGTTTGATGGGGTACAGAGCAAATACTGTCTGTACCGTACTCATCATGCCAATGTACTGTCGGTGATTCAAAACCACCACCGCTCCACTCCCAGTCTGCAGGAGGATTTGAAAACGGTTCGAGCAGAAAAGGACGAACTGCTGGCTCGTTGGATTTCCACACAGTAAACAGCAGATGACCCACCACCTGGCAAATCTGCAAGGTAAACTTTGTAATTGTTAACACACAGCTTTCTGCAGGCAAGTGGGAAGAAAGCAGAGATCCGTCCCGAAGCAATTTACACTTTCGTTTGCAATGCTCCTTTCAAGAGGCAGAAATAAATGAATATTTCAACAAATGAATTACTCAAATCTTGGCAAAAGGGAAGCAGTAAGTGAACCAAAGCCAGCTCTCTAGGAGCAGACTGTGAAATCATCCATCTATTTCTGCTTTTAATGCCTGTTTGTCTCCCGGAGGAAGGCCGGGCAGTTCCTCTGCCTGCACACAGATCCTGGGCACTACCTCTCACCGGGGCTTGGGCCTTTCCCCAAAATGCCCAACGCCCTGAGGCCACGGGCATGGGACCTGACAGGGTATTGACCTACGTGGGCATAAATAGGGCAGGGAATTCACCAAGGGCTGCCTCCCAGCAGCTCAGTCATGCTTTCAGAGGCAGATCGGGATCCTCAAAACCTTACTGAGTATTTCTTCAGTTGCTTACTGAGGCACAGGCCCGCTGCTTCTCAGTTCAGGTATGGCTCTCTTTGACTCTTGAGACACAAAGGCCTTCCTCTTCAACCTACCACAAGCATTTTGGAGGGTAAAAGTTCTCCAAATCTGCATTTCCCTGTGCAAAATAATGTATATCGTTGTTTTCCCAGCCTCCCTCTGGCTGACCAAGCAGAGGGGTTCTCTGAGGAGACGCGGCCCTGCCCTGTGGCCTTCGCACCACAGTCTCTTGCCCTGGGCCAAGGATCTGATTGCTCCGATGACAAAAGGAATAAATTAATTTTAAATTGCTCATTACGGGAATGATAGATGCTGTACATAAAATTAATCATATTCACTGACACAAACCCAAACCAACCTCGGTGTAATGACCTGGACAAGTGTGGCACCTTTTAAATGTGTTGTACTCACCTCACAGATGGTACCGTCTCTGAAAAAGAAGTAACTGGCTGCTGCTTTTTTAGTTTGGCAACTTGATGATAACCATTTAACACAGAGAAGCACATTAACTCATACATTAACAAAGTCCAGTAGGATTTTGACCAGAACAGGAGGATTGTTGTTCTGGCAGCCGGTTTCTCAGAGTGTTACTGAACACAGTCAGTGACTAGCTGCCCTGTCATCTCCGGAGATGGAGGACAAACTATTAGGAAAGATGGCTGAGACTGGCTTTTTGTTTGCCTTTTTTTGCCTTACTTTTTGTGTGTGTCAAATGACTTTGACCCCAGACTAAGACGAAGGTGTGTCTATTTGATACAGCTTGCTCAACCTTTGACATGATTGATTTCACTGTTAATTATTTATGCACGACAGAAAAAAAAAACAAAACCAAAAAACACAAAACAACCACTTACAGGAAAGACCTCTCCATCTGCAGGACCCTTGCTGGCTGAGAAATGCAGTACAAATCCAATATTGCAATAGCAGCAAGAGAGAAGCTAAGATTGAAAGCACAGAGCACACTCTGTGTTTTACTGCAAACCACGATAGTGCCACAGTTTGTGAAGACCCCCAAGCAGCTTGCTACTGCTGGTTGCCATGCTGCTCATCTCCGTTTTACTCCTTCTTTCCACACACATCTTAGTGGTGATCATGCCTTCTCCTTAATTAGCTGGAAGATGTTAGGTTAAAATCACAGCAGGGACCAAGGAGGCAGAGTTTCCTATATGTTAACATACTGTTCAAAGAGAATTGAAAAGCATAATCACGTTTTCCACATCATTTATACCGTGGCTTAACAAGAGGGAGGGCTAACATGCAAAATTCACAATGACAACCACTGCTTGTTTTCCACCTCCTTGCAGCTTGAGGCATAATAGGTCTGTGGATCAGTGGGAATGTCACCCTGTAGCACTGCCTGTGTCCTCTTTCCACAGTTTTGTGCCTTCTTCATTGCTGAGTGTAATAGCCCCAGCTGTCTGCTGAGCTGTTTTTTAAATCCCAAAGCATTTAACCCTAACAATGTTCTAAGACACTGGAAGTGGGTTTTATCACACTTGAAAATGAAGGCTCACTAAGTGTTCATCATGAGCTTTCAAGTGCAATGCATCCTTTGTAGGGTTCGTAACACCAACGAAAGTTTCTAACCTCTTGCCCCTGTAAATAAAACCCATACAGTTTCACCAAAGGTGATTTTTTTTTTAAATTTAAATGGATGCTTTTTGCCCAAATTAAAACTCTAACACATACTGGAGATGAAAGGACCTCCGTGGAAAAGGTTAGATGGGAGCAAGAAGTTTTTATGCTGGTCAAAAACAATTTTTCTCTTTTTCTGAAAAGATCTTTTCATTCCCTGCTTCATAACTCATATTTCCTTCTGCAGAAGAACGCAATTGTCTCATTCAAAGGTAAGAGGGGGTCTCCCACAGATTTTAATGGTGAAGAGCATAAGGTGGCAAACACGTCATAAAGTTTACAAATAACAAACCCCAAGGAATATTTCCAGATGTTTACTTAAAACTGACTCTGTTGCATCATAATTTCTGTTACTAATACAGTTGTTTTCTGGTAGTGAAGCTGGTATCTGTAAAGTCATGGACGTAAAAAATTCACCTTGTCAAGCTTATTTTCTGTTTTTGCCTTTTGATTTAGTAAAAAGTAATGCCTCATAATGGCTTGGTTCAAACTAGGTAAAGGTACATCTACACTGAAAGCTCTATTTCTAGGGTCCTGTATGGCAGTGGTTGCAGTATCAAGTAGACAATGCAAGAAAAAAACACCATCTCCATCTCATCTCCACTGGACTTCAAGATAACACACACACAAATTCATTTTCAAACTAGAAACTCAATGTATTTTGAAGAAAAACCAAGATTCTCATCATCTCAATATGTCAAATAGTACAAAATTTACAGAGAATTGCAACAGCTTAAAGCTTTATAACTTCTGCTTATTTTTGATACAACATGCTTCTGACCCTGAGAGCTTTTCTCAAGCTCCTAACAACTATCTGTTGTTAAGGAAGACGGAAATGGCACAAAAGTCTTCACACTTGAAGTACCTGGCAATAATTCTTCATAATCCCTTATTTTCACAAATGTCTGAGGCCAAATGGACATTGATTTGCTGCCTGTTAACCTGTTTTTCGTTTAATCTATTGTGATATCCTTTCCTTGCTGGTTAGGAGTATTTACGTAAGTGGTGCTGCGGGAGCTATGAAATGGGATTGAAAAGCTAGCAAATTGCATCAGATCTTAAAAGACCTTTAAAAAATATACCCTGTATCTGAAAGCCACTTGAATGGGTAACATTTGAGGCTATTCCTCTTGCTGAGATTTTTCAGGTGCTGATAAAACATTTTAGGGGTGATAGATGAGCCACAGGGCAAGCACGTACATTGAGATAAGACTATTTAAAGCTCTAAAAACTAATAGCTGGACAATCGTTTCACTAATAGACCTGTTATTTCCTGCCTCCAGTAGGATAATTTTAGAAAGAGACAGGCAATGTAACAGGTAATCAGGAAATCGTATCAGGACATCTCCCCATATTCCTCACTGTCATGCTGAAATGTATAATTTGGTTCCCACATACTTTGAGACAGCCAGTGAAGCAAGAAATAAAACACCCGTCTCCCTTCCCCATGCCACCTCTCTGCTTTATCTGACGTATTCAAAAACGGCTCTTTACAGGGCTGATCCTAAAAAGTGAATTAGAAGACCAGCTTGTGCAAGACCTTGTTACAAGAGTACATAGAGTAACTCTTACAGATCATGACTTTTGTAGTAATAACATCAGGCCACAGCCAGGAACAGGTGTGAGTCCCACTGGTTTCCCATACAGAAGCAGAACCAGATGCCAGGAGCCTTGCATGAGGCAGTACAGACAGCGTCAGCAATAGTGGTAATATTTGAGTGGAATAGATGGCCAGTGTCACATACTCACCAAAAACCTATGCTTTCTGGTTGCCATATGGGATTTCACTTTGTTCATTTACCATTGTGTTTTCCATGTTGGCTTAACGAGACAATTGTAGACAATTAATCCAAACCTCTGGAGCAAAATTGACACCAGTCATCCCCTCTCATTGCTTGGAAATGATATTCTGACTGAGGATGGTATTTACCAGAAAATTAATACCCATGAACCTGACAGGACATGAGTTGTTCAGAAAGAAAAGAAAGAAGGAAATGGTGCATGGAAATATATACCACAACCTCGGAAAAAGAAGCAACATTACCTTTGATCCAACATACACCAGTTCAAATTGAGTATTCCCAGTCTGTACAAACAGTTCATTCACAGAAGTCACTGACATGGAAAAAAGAGATCTGCCGAGAGTCCTTGCTTCTGTATAATTGCAGTGTGATCCTGAAAATTGTTTGCTAAGTAAGTTCTCGTTGCTGTAGGAGATCATGGCCTTAATAAACATTAATTAAATTAGGATCATTTCTTTACCTACTTACATTTGAGGTGGATACTTTCACATACAATCAACAGATTCCTACCGTGCCTAAGTTACAGTAAGACATAATTAATGCTGCAGCATGACCTACTGGACACTTTCAACAGATGAAAAAGGAATGGGACAGCAAGAAGACATTTAATTAAATATATGTGCATACATACTGCTCTCTCTCTTCCTATATATAGATGCATATTTCTTACCCTGAAATTTCAATGTGGACTCTTGCATATTTGCATTATTTCTTGGCAAAAACCATTATTCTTCATCTTGGCTGAAAGATCCAGTGCTCAGTTCCTCTGAAAATCAAGCAACTGCATTTTGCATGTGGCCTCAGAGCTTCGCACCAGCAAAACACTTCAGCCTACCCTACACATTGCCCCAGCCAGCAGAGAAGTCCCGCCAGAAGAGAAGGGGACCAATAATACGTTCTGGTGTTTTACTACAAACTTTCAAAACTGCCATGTTTAAACGCACATTTTTCATTTTAAATCTTACTTGAGCAAAATGACTTGCAGCTTCTCACACCACAGAGTTGCTCCAGCTCTGGTAGCATTACACAGCACGGTTTCTCCTAGGAACGTGATTTTACAGGAGGTGACCAAAAGTTATTGTTTCCTACACCCCAAAAGAGGCCAAAAATGGGGAGGCAGCATGTAAAGTAGCAAGTTAAGCCTCTGCAAGATAAGCAACAACTAGGGTATTTAAGAACAGGTATTCTCCAAATAGAGGCAGTTATTTTTCTCATATATTCTTTCCCAATTATTTAGTACCTGTCAAAAATTTTGGCCATGACAGATATTCACATTGCACTGTACAAACGCCAGAATTTTCAAGGAAGAGCAAAAGCTATGGAACAAACGTAGTGAAATGACGCCTTTTTAAAATGTTTTTATTCATAACAGTATTACATGGTGTGTTACAGAAATTAATGGAAAATTTCTAAAAATTTGTTTTTTTTTTTGTTGTTGCTGAATGCATTATACATAAAGTTAAAAATAATGTGTCCGTATGTGTTAACAAATGGTCATTATCTGAGGTAAAGTTAAAGTAGGCTTAGAAATGTACTGCAACAGTCATTTTATCTTTCTCATCTTTATTAAAAAAATACGTGTCAGAATGCAGAAATAAAAATGAATGAAAACCACGGAGTAAACATTTTTGCAAAGAAGGTGCCCAGTACGTTATTAGATGAAAGGTTTCATCAGACACTTGGATGACTACGATCTATCAAAATATCTTTTCATGACAGGTAAAGATCAAGAATCTACGGGGGATGACAACAAGATGGCTGGTGGGATTCCCTGGTTTTTAAATTTAAAGTGACGAATTTAGTGCTAGTGAAGGACGAGGGATTAAACAATTGCACGAGCTGGATATTTTAGTTATCTACAATACTGGTACAGTGCAGAGGCCTTACAATCCTCTCAAATCAGCATCTCAGTCATGACAAAGACGATCTAATTGTATGACACGACAATTCAGAATTTAGTTTTATTTAGTATCATTGACAAAGGTACGACAGTGGTCCACGGGGATGGTCCAGCTGTCTCTTCCAAAACACTAAAATCCCAGCCTCCTTCCCTCTGCACCTATTTGTTGCAAGGACTATGTAAATGATCTGCTTCCTACAAATATGTTGTCAATGGATCCTCTGAGACATAAATCTCTTCTTTTCCTTTCAACATTTTACCCCATAACTGGGAATGCACTGACTAGACTAAACCTTAAATGTCTGTAGTGAATCAAAACTGTCTTCGTGGTTCCGTATGTAGGACAAAACTGAAAGGAGCCACTGAAGAAGGTAGCACCACTGTGCAAACTAGGAAAATATACTTAATGCAATGTCCTTCAGAAACATTTTTACCTCTGCTTTTAATCCCAAAACACTCAACTCACCAAGTTTTAATTCAGTGTCTCTGGTTAGAAAACTGACCTTTCTTCTGATGGGAAAATAACATTTGCTACAAAACTGCTTGCACATGTCTAAGAAATAAGCATCAAACTGTGGATGGGGATAAAAGTTCTCTTCTCTGCAGGTTCATTAGGTCTATTCACAGCTAATTTTTCATTCACATACATTCTGTAACGCACATTTCTCTAATTTCTCTAATTCAAAATAAAAGACTGGAATCATGTGGTGAGATTTGGTTGTACATATCCACAATTGCCACCCCAGGTATTCTGCCTTCTAAACCATTTTTAGCTTATAATAGAGATGAAAGAAAGTAAAATATTTATAACTCCAGGCCTATTTTAATCATGACAAAAACGCAAATCCTAATGTGTCAATTTAAAAACAAAATCTGCACAATAACCCTAAAAACAGATTAATCATTTAATTTCTTTAACCTTTTTTGTTTTTCTATTTTTTTCTTTTTTTTCTATTTTTTTCCTTTTTTTCTTCTTTTTCTTTTTTTTCTTTTTAGTGTTAAACCACTAAATTCAATATACTGTAACTGCATAGGAACATCAGGAAAACACATTTGACCTGTATAACAATTCTCTGTAGGGCAAAAATATATAGATTCTTTATGAAAATCATGTGCTAAACATATGAACCCAAACACTGCACTTTTGCTTCATAAATGTAAAAAAACGGAAGTTTTAAATTCTTTCATTCTATGTGTAAACAGTTTGATGACTTCTATGCAGAGGTTCTGGAATCGTAAAGGAATGTCAATGAAATGTGATTTCCCATACGTGGAGTATGCCTGTGTGAGAAAGCTAGATCATAAAATCATGTGTTCCCATTAATTTCACTAGTTGCTGACAAGCTGACTGCTTTTGGCAAATGCACTTGAGCTTCAGCCCATTATCGTAAGCATGTGAAAAAACGTATGTGATGTGAGAACCACAAACTGGGTTTGCCACACCTCCCAAGCACTGCAACTTGCTACCTTCTCTACTGTGTAATGGCATTAGTAAAAGAATTTTCATAACATTTATATTTACAAAAAAACTGGCAATTTTCATTCGAACTCCTTAAAGCCATTTCCCCTTTAACATTTAAAGAGTTTAACAGTAAGATTTTTTTCAAGTTATAAAATAAAAATCCCATTTGATTTTTCTGATGTACAAAAAGTGATAAAGATGAACGATTTGATCACAGAATCAGTTCGTTATTCCAAAATCCATGCCACCATTGTCCCATTTGTAAAGTCCTTTCCATCCAACTTCCTAAACCAGAATCATACCAGTATTATTTGGCAAATGATTTTTTTCATCAAAAATGGCACACAGAGAAGAAAACACTTGTCTGCATAGCATTACAGCAGCAAGATATCGAAGAAATAAAAATATTCCTTTTCTGTACTTCGTTTAGAGTTTCCTAGGAAATAGTGAATCTTTCATCTCTTCCATCAGTGGGACTTGATGTCCTTCCTCTACCCACAACATGAGTATTCAAACAGAAAAGCAGCATTTCTTCCTCATGATGCGCTAGAACTTAAAGGTACATTTGGCAACATTTTCAGTCAGGATGGATAAACAACCGAGTTTTATTCTGTGGTTTCAAGTTAGGAATTGTTTCTGCAGGTGTTTTGCTGTTAGATCTGTCACTCATACAAAACTACAGAATAAGAAATACAAAAAAAATGACACTGCCAGTATTTTGTTGTTGTTGTTGTTTAAATATGCCTACACAAGGGAAAAAAAATAAGTCAGGATCAGCCTGATGTAAATGATGATGAAAAACATGTCACTGTGACATAAAAAGTGCCGACTTGTGCCCAAAAGGCTGTTGAATGATAATGCCACTGCTACATACAGATTCTGCTTTTTGCTCAAAAGAAAAGGAATGTCTGATACTCAGTAAATTTCAGATGCTCGTTATTTATATGTGGCATACAGAAGATAACAAATGTTGAAAAGAAGACCGAGGAGCAAGATTTCCTAGTCTGGATACCCATGACTTGTGGGGACACGGCTGGACTCTTGGTGTGATAAGCAGGGAGTTTTTATTTTGTGCTGCCATAGGAATCTGCCATTGGTTTCCAAAAATCATCAGGAACACCCGCAGAGCCAGTCCAGGAGGGCAATCATCTATCCTTGCCAGCCAAAATCAATCGGAAAAAAGCATGAAAGCCAAAGGCCTGCCAGGTTGGTGGGTTTCATTTGAGTCTCGGAGCACCACAAGCCTGTAACAATGCTATTTCTTAGGTCTGTTGATCTGGGCGTAGAGAGGTTCTGCTTCCTGGGGATGATAAAAATAAAATAAGCAGAGATGTCTCCAGACATTTTTAGAACATTTTTAGAACATCTGCTTGAGAACAGCAATACCTCGTGAGTCAAAACCCAAAGGAAGTGTTTGTTTTCTGTGCTGCTTTGAGTGATCATGGCACCCCAGTTGGATTGTGAAGGAAATGTGACATTATTTCAGAAAAGGCATGCTTACAATCAATTTCCTCTTCCATATTGGCTGTGCACCGATCCTCAGGAGGTATTGCTGGGCATAAACATACGAAAAAATGAAATGATATTTATATGACTAGATGATTTGAAGTTTACGGGCCAGAAATGTAGCTGGCATAAAAGGCTGTAACTTGCATCAGGATGAGAATCCCACCCCAAGAGCGCAACAACAGCACTTAGCTGTGGGTTTTACACAACTCATGCAGAAAAACAAACAAACAAAAAAAAAACCACTTGCAAGCAGAAACCGCTGCTGAAAGCTGAACTAATGAAGCTGTGATGGGATTAAAATAACAGTATTTTCAGAGAGATGTGGTGTGAGTTGCCTATGAAGAATGAGGAAAGCTAGCTCCGTGCAGTTTGATTAGGAGGCTGTGTAGCCATTAGTACAATCATTAAAGCTGGGAGGAAAGCATGTCAATTTTCTAACAGATATTTTCTTGGGAATTTCCTGGATGTGGGAAGTGTGGGGGGAAAGCTGCCATGTCTTTAATGCTCCTTCATAGCTGACACTCTGCGTTTTCTTAATGCTATGCTCGTCTTGGCTGCAACGTGAAGCAAACCATCCATGGGCCCCGGAATCCACCCGACTTCATTCCCAGAAACTAATTTATTAAACTAAGAATGACATCTAAAAAAAGAACAAGACAGGCAGAAAGGCTAATTAATGCCATACTGCATTAACTCTCCGCAGCTTGATAAATATTCAAATACCACGCCGTTGAATTTCACCAAGCTAGAACCAACTCACGTTACAGCAGCGTCAGCAGAAGCTGGCTTCAAGCAAAAAAACTGAAGGCTGGCAAATCACCGGGCACTGCGGACCCAGAAATGTCTGGCGAGAGCCAGCACTGGATTTTAATCGCTGCTTTTAGAGATGGTGCTGCTGATCAGAAAACCAGCCCCACAGGGGCTGCAGGTACTCGGTGTGAGGGTGCCTGGGCAGAGGTGCAGGCAGTGCCCCAACCTGCCTCACCGAGCAGCTCTTGGTGAATGAAGCAGCACCGTGAGCCTCCTTCCAAAATATGGCCTGCTCCCTATGTGCCAAGGAAAGCTGTATCTCTTATCAAACAACCACATTTCTGGAGCCTGTGGAGACTCCTCTTCCCTATCTCCTACCCACAAGAAGCCCTGAGTACACCACGAGCATTAGAAGAGGATGAGAGAAATCTCTCAGAATGATTAAATAAAGGCTGCGGAAATTATCCACAGCGAGAAGCAAATACATGTGGTGACCTTGAGAAACCAAAGGTAATCAGAAGAGATGAGTGAGAGTAAATAACTGCATCTCACATACTGTGTGCTGACTCTACCTACGCCAATTTTCATGTACTGCAGACGTGAGGCTGGCAGAATGATCTATCACAGCTAGTTCAGAGAAAATCTGAACTAATTAATGTGGGAACCCGACACACACCAGGCCATTCTTCAGGCATTTGCTGAACCTGAGGTGATTGCGACAGGAAGCAAAAAGGAAGGAGGGGAAGAAAAAGGGAGGGAGGGAGAAGATCACTTTGGAACAAAGGATGTCGATATTTTGAGTGCCTTAGGGAATATAAAAGCCTTTAAAAATGTTGAATGTGCTTGTTAGAGCTCTCTTCCAATATCTATAAGACACGCAGAGACACTGAGGTAACAGGTGTCCTAAGGTGTCACTGAACCTGGCATCACTGGAAGAGAAGGGAGAGTTCATCATCAGTCATCAGCACTTCCAACAACTCATGAGGGAGAGCTTTCAGGAAGAAAATTTGAACTTTTATTCATACCCAATATGAACATACACTGCATGTGGCAAAGATATGCCTTTCTCAACAATCTGAATAACTTTTCTTCACACAGATCAGAGCATTCTGAATGAAAAGTGCGCTCTTACATCTTCCTCTAGGTGATTTCCCCCGTCAGATGCATAAATGAGAAATCGATTGCTGTAATTTTGTGCAATCTTCTCAGCTTTTTTTTTTTTAGTCAGTGGGTGGGACTTGTTTTCTAATATTATTCTGAGATAATTCAACAGCGCCTCTTGACTATAGCTCAACACTGTAAATAGCATCTGTAAAGAATGTACAGTGATACTCAGGAGAGCAAAAGAGAGCAGTAAAGGACAGAAAAGCAGCAAAAGGAGAGTTCAGTACTGTTGACTTCACAGATCCCTTCTCTCACAATGCCAGGCAGGGGAGTTTTCAGCAGGAGTATTTTGCTAGGCCTTCGAAGCAGAAATAACCCCACTTCTTTTTACGTACTCCACTTAAAAGTCACAGGAAATACCATTACAAGGCAGGAGAGCCTAACTGTTGGCACAGCATCAGACCTATCTCACTGACATGTTCTGCCTTCTACCACTGCATTAGAAACAGACTCAGAGGGAAGCAATGAAAGAATCAGTCATTGTCAGAAAAGGGGGGGGGGGGGGGGGGGGGAACAAATAAAATAGCATACAAAGCTTCCAATTTACAAAAATCCCTTGAATCTTAAAGTGTTCTCCTTTCTATACGTTTGGCCCAAAAGCTCTTCTGACGTGCTTTCATCAGCCTGCAGAGATAAACCAAGATCACAACTGGCAGCTTCATTTTTTGCTGCTATATCCTACTTGAAGGGTTCTATCAACTTTGGGGGTATGTAATTTCTCATAGACATTTAAAAAGTAAATGTTTTCCTTTATGTTTGGAAGCAGCTATCAAAGTAGTGTTTAGCTACACCTTCACATACTAATGTGGCTCTTTATGCTGAACAGCAGCCTTTAAATTACAAGATATTGCAGGAAAAGGATATGAAATCACAGATCAGATATCTGACTGAAGAGGCAGGTTGCAGGAGGGGACCAGAAAAGTCTAAATATACCTGTCTTAAGTTAAACATCGAAATATTTAGGAATCTAAAAGTATGTTGTGCAATGCTGAGTTATGAACTCTCTTGGAATTCACTGAAAAAAAACGCTGAAGAGAAAATTTTCCCTTTGTATGTTATATTTATGCATTCCAGAGATACTTCCTGTTTAAAATCTGTTAATTCTTCCCATTTTCAGGAACACTACTACATGAGATAACTAGGGTGCTAATGGTTTTGATAACACTCCCCTCAATTTAAAGGCATTAACACCTGCTCCCCAGCAGTACTAGTCATTGGAGAACACCTCCTCCAGATTCAGCACTACTTGGGCTTGTGCAGGTGAGCTCACTCACAAAACATAACACAGGACTTGGTTAGGAAGCAACTATTTTTACACTGGCAGTCCTTTCATCATTGCAAGGCACCCTGCTATGTGCAAAGCTTCAGGCAAGATGTACTGAGTTGTAGAGGTGAGGCCCGCATAGATTTCTTTGCCCTTTACAATAGATTCTCAGCACCAGTTTTACTCCTGGCTGACTGATCAGAAAGGTTAGGCTCAAATGATAGAGTTTCATGAAATAAGTGTGCTGGAACACCAGCCAAAATGAGAATCTTGTGCTGGGGATGCAAGTGAAGGGAACCGGGAGTGCAATGCATCTTCTCTATTGCATTCTGATGCAATAAAATAGGACAGAGTAAACTTGGCAAGCAGTGTTTAAATTAAATATCTTTGGTGGAAACACGTGTAATTCCTATTCAGCCATTAACAGCCTGTGGGTTCTCTTTGTTTGTTTGTATTACAGTTAGCCTCTATCAGCTGCATGAATATAGCAACCTTCTTGTTAAGGATTGTGACTGAAGGGTGCCCCTATTCTTACTGCAAACCTGCCCAGGGGTATCTCCTAGTCTCATATACCTAGTTTGATTGCTAGCATTTTACAAGTCTTTGTCATTTACGTATCAGTATGGATGTGATACAACCACAACCTGAAAAAACAATGAGAACTACTTACATTGATGAACTCTGCTAAATCTTGGTTGTGGAATAATAATGAGTTGCAGCATAGAAACACGCCTGTTATTTCTGGGCTGCTTTCCTAAGAAAACAGGAGCCATTAAATTATGCTTTCTGTCTATGTAACTGCCAATTTTCCTTAATAACTTTTCAACCCAATAGCCAATTTGAAGCAAATTGTTCAGAAGTCTCAAAGATACTAAATTACCGCAAGTGTCCTGAAAATCAGTTGTTGTGCAGAAGACAGGGAACTTTTAAACGACCTTATTACAAAGAAAGCTAGGAGAGCTCGTGCCCTAATTGAATTGCTGGATTTCCAATCAGCAAGCGCGTGGCTGTAGACAAGCCACCTAGTTTGTTGTCTCTCGTTCAGAGGAAGAAGTTGGAGAAATGGAAAGGGAACTGGCTACTTCAGGTGAGCTTGCAGACACTGGAAGAGCTGTGAAACCTGTGTATGAGCTAGTCATATTAAAACAGACAGAAGGGGAAAGCGAGGGGATTGTGGCAGTGAGAGGAAGGCAAATCTGTAGGATGCCTCTGCTCACAGAGCAGCCTGGATTTCTCTGTTTCTTATTCCTTCAGATTCCCTAGGAAATACACTGATGAACAAATAAGCAGGAAAATGGGGCCTGAAATGACAATTTGGGGATCTCTCTGGAAGGAAGCAGTAAACTGTGATCCCTTTCCAAGTACATAACCCTGTCAACTTCTCTCTAAGGTCCATAACCCTGCTCAGTGCTGTTTCTTCAGTTTGAGAGCAACAGCACTAGGGCCTACAGTAAGAACAGGTCACCTAAAATCATTATGAATTTCTCTTTGGGCTCTGTTCAGTTCCTGTTGAGACGGATGAATGACAGTAACAGATCCTGCAAAGACAGTCTTCAACGTTTGAGCCCACTCTGATTCCTCATGCAACAGAAAGGGGCCAGAAAGTAACAGCAGGTTGCAGAATCAGCTTCATATGCCCTACTGAGGCTCACAAAATCCTCAGACTAAGCCAGTGCTTTGTCCTTAAGTTGCTATTTTCTGTCAACTTCACAGTAACAGCCCAGATAAAGACTTTTAAGCAGTCCGTTCTGGAGCTGACTAAAATGATTAGGAACATTCATCACAAAGAATGGCACAGGCTCCGAGATGGAAGATGGCAGCAGGCCACCAAAGTACCACCAAAAGCTGATAGACAAATATTCAAAGGAACTGTTGCTCTCCTGACAGCGCTGATAGCATCATGAAGGGTGCGACATATTTTGAGGGCTTTTAATTGTCTGCACACATTTCACAGAACAACTAAACAACTTTCTGAGGAAGATATGCTCTAGCCACAAATGTTTTGAAGGCTTCCTGAAAATCTCTCATGAATGACTGCCAGTGCAAATATTGAGCTGGGCAGCATATCAATAGAGCTGTATTTCTTCCAGCATTTTAAATGACTTTTATTGGATTAATTGTGGTACCAAATACCCCCTTTATTTGCTTTCAGAATTTTCACCCTGTTGCTAATTTGCCTTCAAGAACCAGTTTGTACGATCCATAAGGAGTCAGACCACATTTCTGATAACCAGTCCCAGTGTTCAGGGCTTATGATATTCTTTCCACAATCAGGATGTTAGAGACGCCAGCCAACACAACCACAGGTATCTTCAGAAGCCTGACATCAGAGAATCAAAGTTTGCTCCTTTCCTTCCTTGTTCTTACCATGCTTGAAGGCTCCCCTTCCTACAGACTTTCCTAAGCTTTCAACTCTAAAGCTTCAGTGCTTCCTTGCTTCACAGAGTGCAATTGCTGAGGCTGAGTTAGGGGCTGAGGCTGAAATAGCCCCATGAACAGAAATATCCACACTAGGAAGGTCTGTACCTAGCACCCCTAACATCATGGTCACTGCATGCACCAGGGCAAAGGGGCGACCAGGTGAAAATTCCTCTTTTCAGACTTCTTGGATTAATCAGAAATGTCAATAATGGGAAATGCTCAGCACATTCAGTATAAACACAGCTAAGTACAGTTCCTTCCCTTTTTTCTTTCACTGTAGTTACCCACCACACAATCTAAAGGCAGTATCAGGAATTAAATGTTAATCAGCTGAAGATGGCAGTCTTACTATTCACTGTTCTTCTCACCTCTTCTGGAAAATCACTACTCATCCTTGACACTGCTCCTGAACAAAGGGAAAACAACTAGATACAAATCTTGCTATGAACAGCTCTGCAAACAGTTGATTTTTTTTCACCTGTGAAAGTCAGGCCTTTCATAGGCTGCTCCTTATCTCCAACCATGAAGGGAGAAAAAAGTAATTTATCTGTATAATGTCACATTTACCTGCTAAGAACCCATAGCCATTTATAGAAGAGTTACTTATAAGAATGGCTACTGTTAGGATGGGGTTTTGAAAGCTTAAGTTGAAGATCACAAAAGGAAGAGACAAAACACAGAGAAACAAAGATACTTGCTAGAAGCTGCTGAATTATATCTAAATGAGAATATGGGATAGCAGAAGGAATGAAGAAATCAAATTGATAAGGTACATTGAAAGATCAGGGCACAAAATACTAGGCAGGTGAGTATCCTGCATACATCGAGACAAGGTAAGTAAAGATGTTGTATGGGCACAGCTGATTTAATACAAATGCCAGGAACAGCATTTGAAATTTCTGAACACAATACTAAGTCTTGCTCCTGAGAGGTCCATTCATCTGAACTGTACACTGTGGTGATCTTGGTGTGAAGAACCATGTTCTGAAAGAGCCAAGTAATCTCCATCTTGCACACAAAAATGGCTTTTAAGCAGGCCGTGATTCTTTTGTACTACATGTTTCTCTCCATTACGTTTCTCTCCAAACACAGGCTCAATACACAACCCAGTAGTAAGTCCTGAACTGATCATTTTCCATGGAGATTAGACTCTCCATTACTCTGATGATACCAGGCTGCAGAATTCGATGGGCTGGTCTTAGCAAGTGGATTTCCCTCAGACTGCTAGATGGCACTGCATTGAGGCACAATGATGCTCGTGTATCTCCAGTGTATTTGCTGGAGAGATGCTTCTTTCTGTCCTGCTTCCTGTTCCAGCCTACCGCTCTTAGGAATTACTATAATATGATAATCAGTGGCATTATTTAACACTTCCCAGAATACATTTCTGAGAACTATATATATATAATATAGATTGTATAGATGCAAGATTGTAAAAACATTAACAGAAAACACTGAGAAAAAACACCCTATGGAGTCACTGGCAAAATATTATTCTTGTAGCATCCAGAGACCCCTGACAGGTAGAAGAAAGTAGTTTAGTAAGCATTATATAAAAACAGAACAAAAGGTGTCCCTCACTTGACTGTCTTACACTGTAGTATGCATCAACAGACTTCAATTACTGTTACAAGATATTTCCAGAACTCCTGATAGGTAAATGTGTGTGATGCTAGCTTACAAATGATACTAACTATCTTTGTGACAGTCAGAAAATTAGAAAGAGATTTTATCATTATTCTTCCTGTGATGAATTTCAGAAATATCCCGACTATGATAAACCATAATAAACAAATGCACATAGGATTGCAGAGTGTAGGCTTCAGATAAAGGTCATATCCTTTTTCTTGATCTAAGAAGGAAATCCGGAAACAGTCTGAAGCTGGAATAGCTGGCTTCATCAGTGCTGGCTGGGGTCAGACGAAGGCAAAGCCAAATTGCTGTGTGGCATCATCAATCTGCAAGAAGCAGTTCTTGATGGAGTACTATAACCAATGGATGCTCCTGCCACACCAAGAGTCAGCCCAGCTTGACTATATCCATATACTGTCATTGTTAGACTCAAGGAGACACAAGGCTTAATGCCACTTTTGGTTCAGCCCCCTAGATATGAGCTGAATAAGGGGGAGATCCCTTCTCTTGGCACTATATATTATTAAGAGATAATCTTATTACTGCCAAGTAGATCAAAGCTAAGTTATCATAAGATCTTTTTTTCTTAACCATATTTAGTGTACAAAGTAAAGTGACTCCTAATGAAACTATTAATTTTGAGTTGAAACCAGACTGCCTAGGCTCAGGGCAGATAAGTCACTGGTAAACACAGTGTGATTTCTGTACAAAAGTAAAACGGGTTCTACCATTGTTATGGATTTCTTCCAGGAGCTCTGTGCTGAAGCACAGAAACAGCACCAGATCACGTATTTGGGTAATACAAAACATGAATGGCAGACAGGGAGAAGATAATGAAACGTATCCTTCAAATACTAACGCTAGAGTGTATTTGGATGGAATAACAATGCTCAGCACACATAAAAATTTGTAGCTTTACTGTCTCTTTGGTAGAACTTATATACTGTATTGAAGCAAATCACAAAACATTCACTAGCAAACACATTTCCAATGTGTTCTGTAACACAGAAGATGAAAAGATCATCTTTCCCGTCTGTCTGGATTTAAATGACTTACGTTTGATGAGTAATTTTGAAAATATCAGTATGCCAATGCTAATATGAATGATCATAACTTTCAGATGTTTTTAATTTGCAGTTGGAGATAAAAATACACAAACCCATTTCAATAATTTTTACATGCAGATAATACATTTGTTTCTTCTGCTGATTTACACATTGATTTAGAGTAGAGGTGTTCATGTATCATTACATAATTTAACTTAATGTTTGTTATGTCTATGGGTAAGATGTCTTATTCCACTTAATATGTTACATCTGCCTAAAGGCCAGACTGGGTTTAATAAAAAAAATGTTCTGCATAATATACTGTTAGTAATGGCTCAAATTTCCTATTTCCCCTCAGAATTGGAACACAAAGTAAAATAAGTCTACATTTCTTTAAAGCATGCAGGCAGCTGAAACACATATTTGCATAAGTTGCAACACTTAGTGAATGGCAAAAGCCATGCAAACCACTGAGCATGAGGAATACACCGTGGATAATGGAGAGGAAAAAAGGAAGAGATGAAAAGGAAAAGCAAACCATGCATCCATGAAAGCAATGGTAGGCACTGGTGGAAGAATAAGTGAGCACCTCAGGGTGTAGAGAAAAAAAAGGACAGATACCTACCCCAACCTGCGCTATCTAGCTACCGACCTGTGGACTTATAGTATCACCAGTTGGCTCACCAAATGGATCACTGTTGGATGAGGCCTGAGACCCATCAGGCTAGAATACAAGAACATAACACCTTTTTTTCTCAACAATAGAAAGTGAAAAGTCAACACGAGGTTATTTTCATGCTGTGGGCATAACAAGTACATCCTATCTCATGAAAACCAGGAAGTGAGACCTCACCACTGATACATTCTCAAAAGCCATAATGCTTTTCTGTAGCTGATGCAGACAGGAAAGGACTACACCAGTACCTGTTGGGAGTCCATGCAGGAGATGCCACAGATTTCAAAGGTACTGGATTAGATAAACCAGAACTGCAAAAGGCCCTGAAAAGCAGTGAATCTACATGAATCAGAAAGAGTCCAAGCTTGTGTCATTTTGTACCTTTGGGTCCTTATTTGTACAGACTCCTTCTTGCCTTTGGTTCACTTAGGCTCTTATCTGCCTAAGATACCTTGTGATTTGAAGTCATCTCTTTTTCATACCATTTCTTGCTTTGGTTCACTGAGTTTAAGGCAAAGAAATAGCAAGGGCCAGAACATTGAGGAATGCAACGAGGCAAGCAACTGGGATGCCAGAAGGTGCAAGACAACGTCAACCATCAACTTTTAACACACAACCTCCCATATCTCTTTCTGCATCCTCAGCACGTATGTCATTGGACTCCCTTACCATCAGTAAGTGAATGCTGGTATGCTAAAAAGGGCATTGTACACAGTTAACATTTACAGCTTTACATATGAATTCTGAGTTTGGTTCCTCACATGCAGTATTAGGCTGTATCAGCATAAATACCATGCTGATGTTGTCAATTATCAAAATCAAACCTGCAAGGGAGTCCTGTCTGCAGCTTCCCCTTAAATTCCACCCTGTCCTACTAGAATAGTTATTTCTGAGACT
This sequence comes from Anser anser, assembly GCF_964211835.1. Lineage (NCBI taxonomy): Eukaryota > Metazoa > Chordata > Aves > Anseriformes > Anatidae > Anser > Anser anser. The sequence continues at coordinate 27,810,386 of NC_139728.1, forward strand.
ACCAAACAACATTTAAGTAACTTCTCTCTCTCTTCTAGCTAAGAAGTGTGATCAGTATTTAGAAGCCTTGTTGCTACTCACAGCCTCCTGCTCCTCACTTTTGCTTGGGCTTTCAAATCCCTCTTCAAAGAGGTCATCTGCAGCAGGGTCGCTGGTATGAGATGCTGATGATTTTGATGGAGAACTCTGTCTGGGTGCAGGGGTTGGAGCTAAACAAAGATTAAGGTAACAGCCACAGAATTTATATCTGTTAATTTGTTCAGAGGGACACAGCAACACAAAATTTGTTCATGCTTTAGAGCCCTCAACTCATATTACCCTTGAAAACTATTTTTAGCAAAAAGCTGTAAGAGGTAAATCTAAACAGAAGTCACTATCAATTCCATAAGTTTGATTTCATTCGGTGATTTCCAAACTAAGTTTGGCTGCATCTGGCTTATGTCTTTAGGAACCAGGGAGACATCACAACATTACATTAAGAACGTGTGAGTTGCTTGCCCTATAGCAGGTAAGCAAAACACACGGTCTCTGAGTGGCCTCTGGTAAATCTCCTCATGAATTCCTTTTCAGAAATCCGCAAAATCCCGTCTTCATGCTATGACCACAATAAGCTTATTTTTTCAGCTGTTTAATGAATTTCCCCACGTGTTCAATACATCAAGCTATTAGAATAAATACCCATCCCCTAATTTGTACCACGTATGGCTTGAATGGGACATAACAGAAACCATTTGTAGGGTTGAATGCTATAGGCATTTTCCAACCAGCTTGCATGTCCCTAGCACAGAACATATATTACTGTCATATAAACAATTAAATTTCAGACTGCAACTATTGGGGTTGTTGATTTCAATGGTCTCTATAACACTTTTCTTTATGGCTGGAACACACTTAATAAGCCAGACCGTGCATAAAGGTTCTCAGTCCATATTTGTGTTGCAATTTACTGTACGAAAAGTGAAATGCTTTGAGGAGCAGCCACATTTGAGGAAAGTGATGGCAGAAAGGATATGAGTACTCACGTGAGTTTGTTGATGGTGTCGTGGAAGTCACAGGAGTCAAATTTAATTGAGAGATGTCAAAGTCATCACAATCATCTGCTTCCTGTGCCATCCCAACTTTGTTAAAGTAACTTGAGAAGGCCTCTGAGGTACAACTGAGGGAAGGCTGATCTGGTTTTCTTGATGGCACTGGTGGAGGCTGAGCCATCTGGAAATCTTTAAACATTTCTTTTCCCATTTTCTGTCTGGGCCTGTCTGTCTGTGGACTTGATCTGTTGGAATCACTTGTGGGTGGAACAGTAGCTATAGGAGCAATGGTACCTTGAAACATGGCTGCTTGTAAAGGCAAAACAGTTTGTGTTGGCATGAAGGCAGTTGGTTGGAACTGACCAGCTACAGATGGCCACGGTTGCTGAGTAGGAGGAAAAATACCGGGTTGGCCCCACGCTATCGGCTGTCCTCCCTGCATCACCTGAGCAACTGGAGGCTGAGCACCCATGGCCAACTGCTGTTGAACAAGTGGTTGCTGTCCCCAGAACGAGGGCAGAACAGCTCCCATGGCAACATAACCTTCAAAGAATAAAGAAAGCGGGAAAAAAAAATATGATAATGTCAAGAGCACGCAGAAAGCTACACAGTAAATCAGAAATACGCAGCTACATTAGTGGTCCCAGAGCTTCAGCACACTTAAAAAGAAAACTGAAAGACGTGGTTGAATTCATATCAATAAACAAATACTTGTATATAAAAACAGGGGTTGGTGCGTATTGGCAATATCTTTCTCTGAACAGAACACTATTCTCTTCTTCCTCAGAGACTACCCCGTGTGTCTGTGAATACCTATCTGCACGGACTTCATCAGCAGCCACCTGGCAGCTCCCTTATTTGGGGCTCAGGAGAGCCCCAAGAAAAAGAGAAAGAGAGCTTCATGTGACTAAATTAATGAGTGATGAAAGGAACAGTAACTTTGAAACACATCATATTTTAATAGGTGGCTATGATGTATTTTCCAGGTGCCCTTTTATCTAGCACCCACTGTAACCTTGTGGAAGCAGTGAGGGTTTTCATCTGACATTATCCCTGAACACTTCACCATCTGCGTAACCTTTCTGAGACACAGTGGCTAATCTGATTCCGCATCAGACAAGGAGTTAACCAATTAGAAAGTCACTGTTGAATGATTCAAGGCACTCCTCTTTCTTTTTCCTCCTAACTGGAGCTGAGAGCATTGTTCTCGCAGTGCTCTGAGTATCCCAGGGAGAGATCATCAGTTAAAACCACGTTCCTTGCGTGCCTGTGCAGAATGTTACATAGATCGTGAATTTTGAGCACTTTGAGGAAAGCAGAAAAGTCTAGAGGAAATATCAGGATTTGACTAAGTGGAATATCTTTGAAATATAATCAAAATCTTCATGTTTCATCCTCTACTGAAGACAGCACAGGAAACTCATTGCAATTGCAAAGAAACCAAAGCTAAACTAACTGCTTTTTTCTCTCTTGCTGCGGTACCTAGAAGGTATGTTATCCAGATGGCTGAACTATGGTTGAACTTCGAGTGAAGTTTTTGGGTTTTGCTTTTAATAATGTTGGTAAATTCTAAATAATGTATTCTCAGCTTGTTAATGACTTGTTTTGCCTCACCCTGCAGCACTGTCCTCAAAATCCTTCCTACTTCCACTGCACTGAATTAATGACAAATACTAAAATGCAAGCCTGACCTGAGAACTGATGACCAAATTTGAGTCAAACCCATATTTCCAGTAGATTTCTTACCTGAGGGTACGGCAGCAGTGCTGAAAGGTACAGAACCAAACATGTCTGTACTAGCAGGAAGTGACTGGGATGAAGATGGGATAAAGGCATCACCTGGAGTAGCAGGAGTCTGCAGTAAGGCGGGAATAAAACACAACAATTGACATGTCAGCTGCAGCTTCTGCTGCACATCATACTTTGCTGTGAATGCTAAACATTCTCTGTAGCTCACAGTTTTGCAGAGAAAAAAAAAAAGAGAAAGAAAAAAGAATGGAAAGACACAGAAGGAGAGAAGCAGTAGAAATAAAGAATGTTAGAATGTGCTGGAGACAGGAGAAAAAGAAAATGAGAGAGACTTTGTATTAGAGGAAAAATAAAAACAAAATTTCCCTGGACTATATTTCATGCAAATATCGACATGATTTTTCTCTCCAGAACATGCAGACTTCTGCTTCTAGGCGTTAGGTGACAACCAGTATAAGCTACAGACTCAGGCATTAATGTAAAAAAAATAAATAGTAAAGGCAAATGAAACATCTGCAAGATTTATGGAAAGGTGAATAAATATTGCTTCCAATTAACCGACAGGACCAGAGCCATAGGTCTACGTTAAAGGAGAAAGACAGTATAATTGAGCAAGCTAAGGATGAGGAGACAGGACTTTGAAAATCTAGTCCCAGACACGACCCCAAATACCTTAGAGATCTGAGGCTGGTGACTTCCCAGCACCTCAATTTTCTCTGAATATTCATATTCCCTACAGCCTAAAAGTATGGTTCAAAAACATAATGAGAAAATAACTGTTTTCATTCTATGATGCAGAAAAGCCTGGTGAGAAAAATCTTCTTTCCTCTGAAAACACATTCAGCCCTGCCTCTCTCCAGTCTTTTGTCTTCCTTCCTTTAACAGCAGTTCTGGGATGTGTGCTTGGTGGAACCAAGGAGACGTGATATATAAGGCTGTAACTGGATCTTCCTGCAGTGCAGTGGAGAGACAGGGAGTTCAAGACAGAGAGCAGTGAAGCATGCAGCTCTGATAAACACCAGGGAAGGAGATCTGCAGTTCAGATTATATCTTATGTGACACCTAGCCCTATATCAGATAAATAAAAATTGAAGATATTTTTGCACTTCTTCAAGAAGCAGTGATTCCACATTCAATTTGCTTCACTTTTATTTTCTCACAACATAAGAACTACTTTGAAATCCTCCCTACTGCAAGGGCCAATGACCTGAATTGTAAATGTGCTCAATAAATGTGCTGAAAATAGGATGCAGAAAAAGACACTGTTCAGTTTCCCTGGTTACTTACCGGGGGAGAGGTTACATCAGGAGGAGTGGACATGTCCCCAAAAAGCTCTAGTTGGGTAACAGCCTGTGAAGATAAAATAACATTTCTATTTATCTCTAGAGGAGAAGAAAATACAAGTTAATTAGTAATAACTTGTAAAGTTAACTAGTTACAGCTATCAATATAAATTAATAAAAAAGCCATGTAAGCTTCGAATGTCCAGTCACATATTGAGGAAGTACACAGGCTCAAGCTGTGGGATTTTGATATTGCTGATGGACCTAAATAGGTGGCAACTGACCCTATAAACTGATTCTGTGGGGAATTCTCCCCCCTAAAAAATGAATGAAGTGTGAAAAAACTATTCCGAATGGGACCGGATGCATTATTGCTCTGCCCTTAACATCAGTAAACACCAAGCACGATTTACCTCCAGACCTTTTTCCCTGGCTCCTTTTCTAAAACCCCAATTCAAGGTCTTAAAACCCAGTAGCAGACTGTGGAAGTGACAGAAGGATACAGAAGGGAAGGACTTCTAAAGTACTGCCTGATTTCCCCTTGCCCATGGGACAGGTGTGACCTGGATAAGTGGACTTGAAGGAGGATGCATAACTGGGTTATTTTAAGTTTGTAACTCTACATTTAACTCATGTTGGAAATGTTTTCTAAGGGCACCCTTCAGTTTGATCTCAAATTAGGTCACACATACAGGTGTCACGCAACTGGACCAGTAGGGAAAAGCACTTTGATAATGAGGAGCACCTTGAGTGGCTTCATAATCAAACCTCCTTCACATGCTCTGGAATAAAATTGCTCTCCTCCACCTGTTACCTCACCACCCTGTCAAACTGCTGGGATAAAGGACCTCATATTCTAACTATAAATTAGAGTGAGATATTAATTGAGGTTCATATAACAATCTGAAGGACCCCTATAGGGATGTTTCACTTTCCAAGGGTCCATTTCAGGACAGCCTGACTCCAGCACTCATCCTCTAGCCGTTATTTTAACAAACACTGTGATTAAGGTAATGGGGTTTTCCACTACAGGGACAGCTACAGAGTGTGGCCAGTTTTTACAACTAGAAAGCAGATCATGGCTGAACCATAAGGAGAGGAATAAGCACAGAGTCTGTGCATGCCCACATACAGATCTGGGTGGAAGGCAGCAGGAGCAGTAACACACCCAGGAAAGATGTCCCCTTCAGCTGGGGGCTCTCTCTCAGTGCTGCTCTCCAGCTGCAAATCAGTTCAGGTGGAGTCCAGGGCCACTAGAGCACGGATCCCTCAAAACTCCACAGGAAACCTAAAATCCATCCACCCTCCTTACCAGGGTGGCTAGACAGGAAAGCTGTGCTGGCAGCTCAAGGACTACTTCTCTAATACCTTCCTTCTGCGTACAGGCTTTCCATCTCCCCTGAATTCTATTCCGTCATTCCCACATATACGGGAAGGCAGAATTCTTGGTACGAATGACATTTAATGCAAAGCTCAACTCAGTTCATTGAATCCCAACTCATCTTAGGCACATAAACTTTGCATCCTTATCACATACAGGCTTGAAATTCAGCTGTCTTGATCTGCAAACCTAGTTGAAACTTAGCCCTCATGCTAACCACCACACTGGCTCATCAGTCCTAACAGCTTTAAAGCCTAAGGGGAAAAAGCACCCAAAGATTTTTTTTTCCTCCCCATTTTCTTTCATAAATGATCTTTCAAGAAATTAGACTATCATTCAAAAGGTAATAATTTCAAAGGTTTATACATTTTTGCAATCCAATCTCTATTCCCATTTACAAAAGCAATGCTACAATCACTTTCACCTGGAATTTGTAGAGCAGCTTGGATGATTCTCAACTTTATGTCTAACAACGTACCTAGGGATGAATTATTTCATGTTTTCTCACCTCATGCCATATATTAAATAGATCACATTGCTTTAGTGATATGACAATATATTTTCCTCTTATGGGCCTATATATCCCTGCAAGTATCTGTGTGGAGATGGAAGGAGGAAAAAAGATGAAAATCTACATTTTCTTCAGGGCACGCTGATTCAAGAGTATATTACTAAAATACTGCTTGAAGTAACTTGTGCAAAAACAAAAAAAGCCCATAAATCACTTCTGTAGGGTGTGCACACACTAGGCAAGCATTGTGAAAATGCCCAGACAAGTTGGAACAATGACAACAGCAGCGTTCCTTCCAAAATCACTTCAAGCCTCCTGTAGGCTTCACAGATTCAAGAGATGCTAAGTGACACCGCATCACAGAAGAGGTCACTTTCTTCTCATCTCTTCAAATCACTTGTTCAGCAGCAGTCCTACAGCTGCTCTTTTGCTGCATAAGGAAGCTTTCTACAGAGCTGTCCCCAGTACCCTCCTCTATGACTCGCTGTGTAATAGCCTCAGTCCTTCTGAGGAGGCCACAAGCAAAGGCTCCCGCAGGGCTTCCACCCCAGGTCAGGGAGCAGGAGAGCTGATCAGAGGGGGTGAGAAAGTGCAGGGCACATGTGGTTACACAGACTGTAACTTATAGGTCTTTTGGGGAAAAATACTATGCATTTCGTAACAATTCTGAAAATGGATTGTGAATGTACTTCTGAACTCAGGATTATATGGTATGTACTCGGAAGGAGGCAACTCAGATCTCTTTGCCTCAATACTTCTGTGAAATAGAAACAATAATACTTCCCAAAGTGCTCCAAGGTGACGGATCTTGGGAAATCCTTCACAGAAATAATTCTGTTAAAGCTCTTGGAAGAAACTCTGTGGATGGATTTCTAAACAGGCAGCTGAACAGAGTGATATCAAAGCTGACTTTGGTATTTATTGTAATAAGATAAATCCTTGTTCACAATATTCCCCAAGGAAAATGAATATATTTACAGGGGGATTATTTCTCACCAAATAGCTACTTTATATGCAACAGGAGCTACAGAACTACGTTAGAAAATGGAAACAAATTTACTCGGAATGCAACTTCATAATTTACTTACTAGAGACAACCTTAAGCAGCAGCACTTGGAGGTGGGATTTTAGTCTCACATGGTTCAGATCTGGATTCTGAGTCTAGCTTGCTTCTACAATCCAATTCTCAGCCTATGTAAATGCACACAACCCCTCTGACACAAACAAAGTTTTATCCACTTCCAGTTTATGAGATTATGAGACCATCTTTTACTTTTGTGATTTCAGTGTCACTACAGAACTGAGCACACCCACTATACTTTTTTGAATTATTCACATCTGATATTAGCTATGTCCTAGTGAAGTTAATCCCAAGCCGAACATTTTCAAATTGCACTATTCCAATAGCTGATTTTATCTATATTTCCTTAAAACATTTTTAGTGCCACAACCTTACCTGAGTGACTGAAACAAGATTTTCATCAATGTCCAGCAATAAGTTTCCATTCTCCAGCTGTAAAGCATGATTTATGAAATGAAATGAATGATTTATGAAAATGACATGAATTTCTGAGCATGAAAATGATAACCTCCATAATTATTGACTTCACTGTTGAAATGAAAACCCTTTCAATCTTGTAGGGAGTACAGATATGGAATCACAGTCAAAATGGTGATTTAAAATGCTGCTAGGGTATGGGGGCCAACAGGTAAACATAGGCTTTATCTGTGCTAAATCTAGTCTTCTGGTGCATACAACAATGTCAGTGCTTGCATCATAACTATTTACTTTTTCAGATATTTATTAATTCAACAATAAGCGTACATAGTGAGGTCTAATCTTGCTTATGGTACTGGAACTTGTCAGTGGCTTGGTGAAAGGAAGGACTTAACATACTCAGAGGGAAAAAAAAGCAAAACAGTTTTGGACAACAAAAGCTCTAAAAGCAAATATTTTTGGAAAAACACAGCTTTCTCTTAACTAGGAGAACAATAAATGTAAATATATTTAAGATGCAAGTTTCCTTTCCATAGCAATTTTTAAAATTACTTACATAAGTCAATTCAAGTGATGTTTAAATTGCTTGCATGTATGTGTAAACATGAGTCTACTGTGCACATACCCACACACACATATGTATCTATATCCATCTACATATTTAACATCAATAATGACTTAAGTGTCCTCAGAATGCTAAATTTCAGACAACACTTACAGAAGTGTTAGAGACTTTACTTCTTAAGAAACAAACACAACTGCAAATCATTGAAAATTGAATCTTAGATGACTGAGTAGCTTCACAGGAATTTAAAACAAGCTAAAAAGTCTCAGGAACAGCCCAGAATGTTTCCCCTCTTGCCCCCCCCTCTCACCTCAGACCCTGAAGGAGCAGATTGTGCCCTCGCCACAGCCCCCAGCCACCCCGATGGCTCTGGGGAACCAGCAGGGAAACAACTGTGGCTCCGCACGGAGGGGATGTGTGAGCAGCAGTCAACGAACGGGCCATCAGAAATTCCCACCTGTGTGCCACGGAACCTAGCAGAAAACATTTTCCTGACACACCCCAGCACACCCCCGAGTGCCCAATTATCGTGCAGCATTGGGCTGCCTCTTCCCTCAGCTCGCGGCCTGCGTCTCACGCTGCTGAGGAGACACCTCCTGAGGGTGCAATACCCGTGTCTTCCAGAGCGCTGGACTGCCTTCACCAGCAACCCTGGTGAGGTTGCAAGGCATCTACCGAGGGCAGAATTTGGCCTCTGAGCCTTCCGCCAGTTGGGCTTTTCAATGCACACAGATTAACCTTCATGATTTGAGTTAACAATCTGCTCCCTCCTCCTCCAGGGCACGACACTAAACAACCAGAAGCCTGAGAAGATGCTCCTTGAACGTGAGAACACCCCTACAGCTTAGTCAAGCAGGAACACGAGTGGTTTGTGACCGGTCACATAGACCGAGGCGGAGGAAACAGAATTAATCCTTGTATCTTGGTGACATTAAACCTGTAATGAAAGCTCCGTCTTTCTATATAGGCATGTGAGACATAGTGTAAATCTTTTAAACATGAAATATGTAAATCTGGCTTCTTAAAGCAGCAATGAGCTTTTTAAACCACTCCAGCCAGTAATGAAATTCCTCGTGATGCTTTTCACTGTTCGGTAAAGAAAAACATATAATCCAAGAGCTGGGAAAAAGCACTGATAAGAGGTAAATAAACTGCAGCTTTCATAAACCTGAACCGAAAATGATCCACCTCCACTGCGGTATTCCCTCTGATTGCCAACTACTCTGAAAAATATGTTTTCTAAGCAGTGTGAAAGTCTGGATTTTAAAAGAGAAATCTAAGACAGGCATATGGGTCTCCTAAGACTGAGAAGCACCTTACTTGGTTCAGTCCTATCTATATAAGAGCCAGAATAGCCAACTTCTGGTACTCGGCCTGGTTTTACCAAAGGCAATGGATCAACACTAACCTACAACAGGAGAAAACCTGCTTAATATTGCTGTACTTTTGCAAGTGAGATGACAAAAGCAGGGTCTCACAAAACACATTTCTGAAATCTCAAAGAGTTACACAGAGATGGTGCTCAAAAAACATGAAAAATAGACACAGTAATTAACTTGCACTCTGATACAGATCTCAGCAAGCTAAAAAGAGTATGTAGGATACTAAATATAGTAATTAACCAGCAATTAGTAATTAACCTTTGTATTGGCTATTAGCTATTCAAGTCTTTTAAGACAGCAGAGGGATTTACACTTGTTTTCCTGTACTAAGGGTAAGTGTCATAGGACTTGGCCCCGTACACAAAAGAGGGCTCATCCAGGGCTCATCCAGCCACGCTGCTTCTCTGTGTTACCAATCCCCCTGGAAAAGTTGGGGGGAATGAAAGTTTAATTACAAGCCAAAGGGTTAATATCAAACCTGATTTTTTTTAAATTTTAGTTGAAAATGTAAATATTTTGTCTGTCAAATATTTTTTCCGATGGCTCAAATCATTATTTTAGCTCAGCAAAGCTTCAGTTATTTGCACAACCTTATACAGAAGGAATCCTGATATTACCACGAGCATCATGAGCTGCAAGCAGCTTGCTAATTAACTATAATTCATTCTTAAAAAAACAATTAGAACTATAACGAAGGAGCACAGCAGAATCGTGAGTAAACCAATAATCAGTCAAACCACAGCTAGCAGGTTGAGGCACACAGAAAATATCCAACAGACGCATCATTTTCCCGTAGAAGTATTGCTGGATTAATGGAGCAACATGAGATCTCGACAAAGAAGTGCACAATTCCTTCCTCATTAAGGACATTACACTGAAGAACTGTCTCACTGCTACTTGATAGCCTCCTTCAAATTAAGGATCTCTTCATATGATCAAAACACATGCGTACTCACTTGCTTATTTTCTCTTCTCATTTGAAGGGAACTTAATTCTGAATTCCCTGTGTACCTTGGGTATTTACTCTTCAGAAAATAGTATGGAAAATGTTTCAGTTCCCTGTTTTCTCTGACAGGCTGTAATAAATCAAGAGTCCAGAAGGGCGACTCCTCCCTGAAGCCAGACCCACGCTGTTTGCAGCCACCCCAGCACCTGGGAAAATTTAGGTCCCAGAGCACTGTGCGTGCTTGTGCAAGGTCCCAGCCATAAGGTCGCCTCCACCATACCCCCTCCAGAACCCACAGGGTGGGCTCAGTGAGCATGGTATACCTGGTCACATCACACGTATTTAAAAGAAATGCTTCAAGTCCAGAAATACCACTGTGTCACTGAAAAACACTGAACTGTTTAAAACATTGACACGAACTGCAAGCTGCTGTACCTTACATTTACTAGAGACTAGCAGGCCCTGACATCTATCCTCTAGAAACACAAGCCTGGCTTGAGATTTCAGTACCTTCACAAACACGTGCAATTTATTGTATGCAGCAGATGCAATGCAAAGGTATTAAAATGAAACATATTTTTCCATTCTACATTAAACTGGAAACGAAGGGGAATATTAAAACATTTCAGCTGATGCAGTGGCAATGGCCAGCCTGCACTGAATTTCATTTCGACATGAAGAAACGTGTCTGAGCAGGAAAAGCAGGGACCAACAGCTTGCTGTAGCTGGCTCAGCTTCAGGGGCAGCCTCAGCCAGCTCTCTACCTCGAGTTATTGGTGTTAAAACAAAAGGAAAATTTTCAGGAGGAGCACTGAGATGTTCCCAGTTCTGCACAAAATCAGAGCAGTTAATGCAATGACTACTCCACGTGTATGTATGTATATCCACTTCTATCTATAACAACAGCAAATGCCGTCCAAATCATCAAATAAACTTCTGCGAAAAAAACACATTATCATGACAAACTAATGTATTTTCAAACTTTGCCACAACTAGCTGTACCTGTTAAAAATGCATGCCCCACATTGCAATGTGAAGCCTCATACAAGGGACTGCATTGAATGTAACTGAGGCAGGGTATTTGAGCACAGGAGTCTCTCAGCAAAGGGAAGTAGAAATGGAAGGCTTTGTAGACACAAATGGCCAGAGACCGGTCTGTGCAATCTCTTTCTTCTCCTGTAAGAAAAGTGGATCCTGAAAGCCTAACGCTGACAGCAGAGGCTGAAATTAATGGCTGAAGAATGTCACCAAGCTGCAAGCTGTTTCTTTAAACCACTGATGCAAACGTATGGAAAAGAAATGGTTATTAAGCTTTTCTCCACACCAACAGTCACAGAAAGAATTTAGTTTTCGGAGGATGGTCAGAGTGATCTGGAGAGCTGCTTGAACTGCTTTATTGCCAGACATTTTGGGATGCCATTAATCCAGGGACAAACTTTCTGCGTGAGCTGCTGGAGACAGGGGCTGCCCATGTCTTCCGGATGACTGCAGGCATGCTTTCTATGAGATGAGACCTGAAAAATCAGACCTGCAAATGGCACTGTAGAATTAAAGCCAGAATTAAAACAGAGCTCTTCCAAACACAGCTTCTTAGGTGGGGCAGAAGGGTCAGGCAGCCCTTGTGGTTCCTAGACCTGGGTGGGCTCAGGTCCAGCCCAGCTTTATATGGGACCAAGGACCTGGTATGTATCCTCCTGTGGACGGCTGTTGGTCCTCCCATGTCTTCACCATAAGCCAATTACTCCCTGCCCATTCCCTGCTGGTTTGTGAGTATTTTCCACTTAGATGGTACTAGCCAAATGACTGCCTGTACCGTGAGGCATCAGCTATAATGCTTTGAATCTTTATATAGCAGTAAGATGAGTTGTTTGAAAGCCTTCATAAAATTGTAAGCAGATAGTTTAGACATTTTGATGAGAAGATAAGGGTTTATTGTGATGTGACTGACAGTCCCAGTGAAGGGTATTTACAGTCTGACTCTTATTACTAAAAACACCATGACAGGTAGAACTCGATGTGTATGTATAATGGGGAGACGATGGGAAGTTATGACAAAAAGAGCTCATTAAACATTTCACTTTTTTAGAACAGTTAATTTCCCATACAGAGCTACAGTATCTAAGTGGATGGTGCATGTACCACTTAACACAGGCTCTTTGGGGTAAGCTTGCTTTCTTTGTCTGTTTGATGTCTACTCTCGGTGAATGGGGAATGTGAGAATTTGTCTAAGGAAGGAACAAAGAGAAAATGGAATGAATGCAAGAAGAGTGAGTTGATGATACAGAGGAAGGGAGATGTAAATACTGAAAGGAAACTGGAAAGCATGAAAAGGGTGTGTTTGGAGCTGAGCTGCACTGCTTACAGAGGAAATCTCCAGAAGAGTAGGATTTGTTGGGAAGGAAAGCAGCAAAGAAACAGGGAAATAAATTGTATTGAGTAAGCAATCTTTTCATCCCAGTGTCAGAGAGGTGACCGGCCAACCAGCCATCACTCTTAACTGAGTTCAGCGGTACATTCAAATTCTGAGATCCTCATTCCTTTAGGGCTCCATTTGCACCATATTTACACTACTTGGTATCAGAGACCCCACTGTGACTATGAGGAGTCACACTACAAAGCCCTTGGACACCTTCTGACGAGCGGCCTCCCACAACCACCCAGCATCGAGTCAGTGCGTCCGCCATCTTGACCTGTATGCAGTGTTACGTACGTCTGTTTGAAGACACCACCACGAAGATGCTTCATACCCTCAGCCACAGTGGGATCCCCCACACACAGAGAAAGCAGCATTTGCCAAAACTGGTCCTGGTTTCATAGGAAGCTACATCTTGTTGAGAATCAGTGTGAATTATACCTCCCAGCTGCAAAGTAACCTTTGAAAAAGGGATTCTGGCTCTTAATTTTTACAGTATAGTAGGACTCATCCCACCTAAGTCTAACCATCTAAAAGTCAAGTTATTCCTTCACGTCCTTTAAAGTCCCTCCACAGCCACAAGAGAATGACAGACAGGAGGAAATCCTCCCAGAGGCACCTATTTCTCTCCTCTGGCTACTGGGAGACAAGTGTGGAGGGCCCCAAGATGACTAGCTCAGTATCCCTCACTTTTATGTGCTGAGGCTAGGGATAATTTGTCTCAGAACACACCAGAGGAAAACAATCCCAAGATGGAAAATCGATCTCTGTCTAGGGAACGTGGACAATTCAGTCTGAACTCAAGCAAAACTTGCTGCATTTTTATTAAGTGTTGTATTTATTGTCACAGGAGAGAATTCATGGTGCCTGAAAGCTATTAGGAGCTGCAAAAAGTTTCTCTCCTTTCATCCATTATGAAATTAATGAAAGCAAGATCTCCTGATAAAGAAAGTGTCCTTTTAAGTTTAAACCAGGCAGATGAGCTAGATTATTTGCCCTCAGATTGAATTTTAGAGGTTTATATAATAAGGACAGCTATAAATTGAAAAAAAAATTACGGCAAGTGTCTCAATGACAAAGAGTCTCACACATGGAAGGGTGAGCCATAAATCAGATGGGCAGTGGAATATTAAATTGCTAATTTTAAGAGCGATTGCTGCTTTTTTTTTTAATACATGTTAATATAAAAAGGTAAAACAAAATCTCTGCTACATATTTCTCCCTCTTCCCTTTTTTCTTTTTTTCCTTTATAAATTAAAGTAGACAACTTGTTTGGAGAAAAAGGTCTAATCACTTTAAATACAACCAAGAAAAAAAAAAACACAAAAAAATAAGTCTACAACAAGCTTCATGGAGATGACGGATTAAGTATATTTGATGATTACATAGTAGGTCCCATATGCCTTACATCTCACAGCCATGCTCTTTACCAGGACAGTCTAATACCAAAGTGTCTGCAGACATGATTGCAAGTGTACCGTACACACAGTCATACTGCAACGACCTAAATTACAGACTATACCCAGAGTAAATTTGAAACATCACTGAAGGAATAATAAAAAAGTCACTGGAAATGTGCAGAGGAAAAATTGTAACACTGAGCTACATGAGAAATGAGTGAAAAACATACAGCTATTCCTGGTCCACAAATACCTTAATTAGCTATGCAACGTGAGTTATCTTACTACATTTTCCCAGCCAACAAGATGATGGCTCCCTCCTCCTAGTGGATTATCATGAAATATTTATGGCAAGTTTTGTTTGTTTGTGCAAACCACAGAAGTGTCACAACTCAGACCCCATCCAACCCCTCCCCAGCATTTATCTTTTTTATTTGGCATTTCAGTCTCTGTGCTCAGCCCAAGCTGTGCAACTTACCATGTCCTTATGTGAGAAGAGCCTTTCTTTCTCTCCCTTGAACACAGGCATTTTTCCGATGCTTACAGCAAACTGAAATTCCTGACCTTTGCCTCAGTTTTTCTCCATTCTCACACAAATCCTCGGAAATACTAATTTTCTGTGTAACCAACACAATTAGACAGTTCCTCAAGGTATTGTTTCACTTATAGCCTAAATTTGTGTTAAACAACATAACCCACCCTTCAGCAAATGTATGCCTTGTTGCTAAGGCATCTGTTATTGCACTTCTCCTCTCAGCCACTTGTTACCATTCCTTACACATTCTGGAGATCAATGTTTCACCAATTCTAGATGCTCATACACAGAAAGGGAATGGTGCCATTTGGATAGAACAGCGTATTTTACCCTTCTTTTTGAACAAAATCAACTGTCCGTGCAAGGCATGGAACAGAAAGAATTCAGTTTTCAGCCTTCATTGATACTCAACCTGTTAAATACTTTGAGCACTACAGAAATAACACAGCAAAACTGGGAGGAAATCTCTCCATGCTGACTACAGCCTGTAATAACCAGCAAAGTAATGCACTACTTACAGCAAAGATTCTGCCACTTAGGAATTTGTTGAGTGAGGTGTTTTCACACACAATCTTGGAGTAGTAGCTCCTTTCAGAGTTTCCCATGGCTGTTTAAACCAATTGCAATTACACGTATCTCTACCCTACAACTGTACAGCTGTACAGCTCTCGTAACACTAAGCTACCATAGAAGTTGGTTTTATTGGAAAAATAATTGCTTTTCCATGGTGTATGTTAGGCAGAATTTTTATATAAGTTTTTTCAAATGACAGAAGAGTAATTCTAATGCAAATTTGCGATGTTTTGTAACATATAATTTGAAGCTGCTTTTGAAATCTTCACCTACTTGCATGTTGTTTTCACACGGAAGCCTTCTGAGAAGTACAGACATGATAGCTGCAGAAAGCAACTGCAGAGGTCATACAAAACGTTCTGACATAGCTGTTCCTAATGCTACTTCTCTCGGCCTCCACTCTGTTCAGACCTTCCTTCCACTGCTGTCCTACTAAACCAAGCCGTAAGGAGCACAATATATAAAGTACGGCTCTGATGGAGTGCACAGGGGAGAAAACACAGCCATGCTCGGTCAGCGTGTGCTATGTGACTGAAGCAAAAACAGAGGGTGATAGGGCCTTGTGTAGCTTCGGGTAGTAGAATAACACTTCTGATAGATACAGCAAAGATTCATGTATTAACATGCAGAAGGCTCACTGTCAACTCTTAACCAGATGCCACATTTATAAACTGTGACTTCCTGAAGAATCAATCCGAAAAGACAGAAAGGAGGAGATCTAAGTAATGAATGAGATGGATATAGATGACATTACAACCCTGGTTACCCTGAACCAACCCAACAATAGCAGATCACTGATAAAATAGGCATCACATGGAATGTACCAAACATTGCATACAACAATGAAAGTCACAGAAGCTAAGAAACGTACCTTCTTGACTGCATATAAATAGTGAAGATACTTACACTTACAGGTTGACTTTTTGGCACATCATAAACACCTTCCTTCTTTTGGCTGGTAGGAACCTGCAACAACAAATGAAAACAATGGTCATTACCCCAGCAGGTCTGATGAAAAGTTGAAATCTGCAACTGATATTTAAGTACAGGGTAGTTATTTAAGGATGTTTTCCTTTTCATTCAAGCAGTAACGTTAATGGAGATGATACTGAAGAAATAAAACATCTATCTGAATTTTTAAAATCCTAAAGCTCAATAGTGCTCAGAATTGAGATTTTCATTCTTGGTTAGGTTCAGCTGAATGAAAATCAGGTGCGTGTGGACCTCCAGCCTACTAAAGTGGTTGTTTTTCATTTTACTTGGCAGTTAGAAGTGCCCATGGAAGGCACGATCAGGTCAGTATGTCATCTTCCTCCGTAACAGAGAACCAGAGCAGAGCGACTGATCTGAAGGAGAGAGATACTTGGCCTATGGCATTAGGTTTCTTCCTTCCAATTTATTTAATAACCTAAGTCAAGTAAAGTCACAACACGTATCCCTGCAGTGATGGGACTCTGCAGCTGCTCTAACCAATGTTTGGTCACAATTCTGCAATTTGTACTAAGGAGTTACCAGCCTGTAAGGGTCTGAGGCTGCATAACCACTCGCACAGCCAGGGAGCTGAAGTCAACAGCCTCTCTCATGGATAAAGATGATGATAATAGAATTAAATAAACTTTGAGTGAGTCTTTAGTTGAGTCAACAGTTGTAATTTACACCTTGGGCATTTATATCTTACTCATGTAAATTCATTTGCTTTGTAATACTGGGCTTAATGTGCCTAAGGACTTCTGCTTTATGTATTTATAATTTGTGATTTTATTTCTTTTCCTTCCTAAAAGCACTGAATGTCTATTGCAAATGACATAGGCAAAAAGAACGGTAAAAAAAACCACAGGCTCTAAATAGACATGCACACTCTAGGTAAACCGGTGCTGCTTTTTCATTGAACAAAGACATTCAACCTAAGAAGGCTACGTTTCAGGCATTTATGAAACCTCAAAGGTAAACAGCAGAAATAATATTGCAGATATGAAATTCTGATACAAGAGTAGGTCTAGTTCAGGGAAAGCTGAAGGAATGGTACTTGTTCATTAAACTGCGCTATCATTTCTTACTTTGTATTACATACCTAAAGTTCTCTGTACTGTTCTAACACTCACATGTTCACATTTAGATGTCAAAACTGTGCACATCTTGAATGTGGTGCACATGGAAGAAGCTTTTCAAGAGCACTCAAGAGGCATAAACGCAGAACCTTCAGAGAAACTGAACATGTTTTATTACTATAGGCACTTTTAAAAGATTTCTCTTCTAATACTATCCTGGGAATGACTTGTTTGTCTTGGTTTTCTCAGGGTACTAGTCTCTTCCACTTAAACCACCTATCACATGAGACTAGTAAGTCAACAATTC
This sequence comes from Anser anser, assembly GCF_964211835.1. Lineage (NCBI taxonomy): Eukaryota > Metazoa > Chordata > Aves > Anseriformes > Anatidae > Anser > Anser anser. The sequence goes on from NC_139728.1 coordinate 27,828,005, forward strand.
AATTTCACAGAAAAAAACCACTCTCTCCTTACAGACTTGTAAGCGACTGTACAAAACCAGAAACCATGAATACCATTTCATAAGTCACTGGAAAGTTTTAGTCTTCCTTTAAAAGAGGGCAAATGCTGTGAGATAACCTATACTATAACCAGCACAGTATTTTTACTTTCTCCCTGGAAGGCTTCCCCCTCCCAGCTTTTCCCAGAAGTCATCCCCGTTTGCACACTGCTGCCCACAGCTGGTCGTGTAATGACTGTTTCCCTGCACTATCGATTCCACTGTTTTTACTCCAGCTTATAATTACATTTGAGAAGAGCAGATACTGGCTTCTAATAGCAAGACAGAGAAGCTTTTCTGAAAGGTATTTTCTTTCCCAACCTGTCTTCCTATTGTCCTTACTTGCCAAGTGGCACCAGATTTCTTTGCATCACTACTTAGACCGGGGGTCTGCAAGAGATTTTGCCTGTTTGTTTTACTTTGCCTGGCGATATCAGCGAAGTGGTATCAGCACCAGTGCTGCTGACAGCTCTGCCTCTGCGACAGGTTGCAAACCATTTTGATGGACTTGCATCTTACCAGCAAAATAAGCACCACAACTCAACTCCCTCCCCTTTAGACTGTCAGCTCCTTGCAGTAGAGGACATGCCTCTATACAGAGACCAGTGCTGCTACATACACAACAAACACATAGCAAAATCCTCTCCCCACCTCACTATCATAAAACAATAGACAGACAAAGAGATGCTATTAAGAAACACTCGCTGAGAGGATTGGTACACGCTCAGTGATCAAATCATGCTCATTGATCAATCTGTGATGGTTGACTTGATGGTCTTGAAGGTCTTTTACAACCTAAATCATTCTAACTAATGCATTAAAGCAGCTTACATAGACAGTATTAAAAGAACAAACAGACACACACTTTGGGATAACATATCAAAGCAAGCTGATAGAGAGGATGCTTAAAAAGAAGGTTGTGACCTCTAGTGTATTAAACAGAATTAGGCATTATCACATTCAGCATGCATCTTCCATCTTCAGTTACTTGTTGGGTAGGAATCTCTTCCAATATGGGGAAAAATGAGCTTTTTGAGCACCAGCTCTTGGCTGAAAAAGCAGAGCAGTACCAGGTGAGAATGACTTCAACCCTTTTTCAAGACTTTGAAGTGAGGAGGCATGAGCTAACTGAGGAGACACACATTTTTCCAGTGTAGTATGGAAAGACTTCGTAGTAAATAATAGAAACTAGCAGCAATTTATACCAAAACCAACCAACCAAAAAAAACCACCAAAACAAAACGACAAAAAAAACAACCCCCACAAGAAGACCTTTTCCAATTTCATTTTGAACAGTAGCCTGGACAGTTCTGAGTTCATCAAGATCTTGTACGAGAAACATTTTTTCTGGTGATCTGAGCTATAAGATCAGAGTTGTGGGGTCCCAGATTTATAGGAATCCAAGAGCTCATGAAGTAGGTGGGAACTAGGAAGCCAGTGGCTCTGGGCAAGTCTATGGTAGCCATACTTTGGCATCTGCCAGCTGCAGTAGACAACAGACTACCACTCCATGGCACGTAGTCTCAGCATTTGCCCTATTCAGGGTGTTGCCTATAGCAAATACATGCCCAGACTATGGTGCATTATTTATCAGAAAACAGGTGTTTGTTGTGCAGTGCTGTGGGACAAAACACTTCTTCACATCCTGATACTATCAAATGATGCCTTGAGCAACTCTCTTGTGACTTACAGGGCAGTAACAGAGGAACTTCAAGATGAGTAACTCACTACCTGTTTACCATCTTCTATGCCCCTTTTAAGTAAAATAAAACATCCAAGGAGCCTTCTTGTTCTCTAGACAACTCTTCAGAACACAGGTCCTACCTCTACCACCAGAGTTTGCTCTAAGATTTCCAGACATGGGGAATGATGACCCAGTTTCGCTTGCTTTCACTGATACTTCCCTGAAACGTCCCTACAAGCTTTGCACTTTGATGAAGAGCAATCAGATTTTTTTTGTCTGAATGCAGTTATCACAGGAATTTTGTTTCTAGCATAAAACTGACAACTAGAGTAGTCAAGGACCGCTTTCCTGAAAATAGTCAAACTTTCAACACTGCGTGGTAGAAAATTTTCAACCTGAGGCATGCTCTCACCTTGAGAGCTTTGAATGCCTTGCTCTAGGGAAGCGGAAGGATGCGTATGCTATTGTGCGTGGCGGAGGTGCCAGGAAATCCATAGACAGGTTAAATGAATCTTACCTTAATGACCCTGTGATGGTGTCTACAAGATTATTTTCTAATTTTTATTTTGCATTTCCCTTTCCCATTTAGCATCTTTCTATTTTGGTTTACAGCTGCTCTACCCTTCCATTTTATTCTATTATCTCCCTACTTTTTCTTGTTACTTACAAAAAAAAAAAAAATCACTTTTCATCTTTTTTATTCTATCCCTGCTCCTGTATACCTTAAAAAAAGCTTTTCCTATTAGCAGATCAACTTCTAGTACAGCTAGATGAAATGCTTAACCACTTCTTGAATCTCCTTCCCCTCCATACTGAATAGTTTCCTCAAATCACAGTTTTCTTACGGCATAAAGAGTTTGTCTACCTCCAGATTTACCTCTAGTATGTGATACAAAATGAATTACATTATATTTTAATAAACCCTCTGTACAGATCCCTTGAGCATAAATTGAATGACAAAAGATTATTTTATATTGCTTTCAATGCAATTCTTTTTTTTGTCAGTGCAAAGAATGCAAGCTTGGGTTCTAACATAATATATACCCACTGAAAATATTTTCTCCAGTATGGAGGATACCCACTGAGAGCTCTTAGGTTTTGCATAGTATTCTCCATCAAAATGCCTTTCTAGGAACTGTTTAGATGGTCTGTCCTCCATGAGATTTTAGTATCTGTTTCTTAGAACAGCTGTAAAAAGTTTCAAAGAATTAACAGGAAAAAAAGAGAATCTACCATTTATCACCTTACATGGTGTACCAAAAGCTTAAGACCCGTCATAAATTGACAAAGATAAAGCTAATAAAATTTGCAGAAGCTGAAAAGACAAACAAATTAATAGAAAAATCACACTGAGACTGGCGGATTATTCATGTAAGGTCGTAAGAATGAAATGTCAGACATTTTTGTGATGAATGAAAACTAATAAAAGTGAATTATATATGAAATGTATTTTACTAAATGCTTGCAATTGTTGCAATGAAAACACAGAAGCGGCGATTTTATACCTGATAAATGTTTTCTTCTGTTTCAGGCTCACGGATTGGCTCGTGTCCAGCCTCAAACACAATGTACTATTACACCAGCAGCCAGAGAGGAAAAGTCAAAGATGAAACAGAGGGAAAAAGGCAATTTGGAATTCCACATAAAAACACACGCAGGCATTAAAGAAACAAGTTCAAAGTACAGGCTGGCACCAACTGGTTTGCTAGAAAGCAGAGTAAGGTTGTTTCGTATTTCATAAACTGATAGTGAATAGACCTAAATCTTCTCTAATGATCATTAGAGCAACTTCCTAATTCTTTCTCACTAGGGATACTGCCTGTAGCCCAATATTAATTTTCTGAAGTCAATGTGAATTTTGCCTCTTTTACATAATGGCAATTATTTCCACATGTGTTTGTTAGCTGTGAATAAAAAAGCTAAATCCAAACAGGGAGAGCAGGCTGGTGCTCATGTAACGTGCCACATGGTGAAAGGCTGTCACTTTTCATCTTCAGGTTCTTGCTTTATTGTGGAGAGCACATAAAGTAAACCTCCTGACATTACAGAAGCCGAACAGTAATTTAGGGCCTCCTTATTCTTATCATCTTCCTGGAAACACCTTACTCAGTGCTCAAAAATCACTAACGCTTGAATCAGTTTCTTTCAGTGTGTCTCCAACTACTATGCCTCACTGGAAGAAAACAAAATCTCCAGAAAAAAAAAAAAAGTTAACTGCTACATGTTTTGTTTCAGCACAAAAACATGAGAATGAAATTACATCTTTTTCTTCTTCACACTCAGTAGGATATTGGACATGAATATATTGACATATTTCTGATAATCATCTTTGCTCCCAGACGTTTTGCTTGGATGAAACAAGACTTAAATTACAGATCTATTATTAAATCATAGCCCAAATACCAACAAGGGAGACTATTAGAACGTCAATTCTACTGTTTTTTTTTTTTTCCTAAATATTCACCGTCTGAATGAAATTCTGGCTGCACAGAAGCCAACAGCAAAACATCAACTTATTAGTATGAAAACAAGATGACACCTTCCGTATTTTCAAATTAACTCCCTTTTCTGTTAGACTGTTCATTTAAAAAACAGTGACAAATGTCATTTGGAAACTGACTCTGGACTCACAAACCACACTTTAAGAAATATTTAATATTTCTATACAGATATACTGTTCTTTTACTTACAGCTTAATCTCTAAATACGCTACTTTCTGTAAAAATCTTAGAAGTCTCTGAAAATATTTATCTCAGCATGTACCTAGCCATTTCTGAAACTCCCAGCCTATACAGCTTCAGAAATTACCTGGTATACAGGGTCTTCTACATCTTCTTCCAAAATTGTCTACAGCAAAGAGGACAGGAAGTAAAAGCAAAGAACAAACAGTAAAGATAAAAGAACTGTATTCAGAAATGAAAGGACAGCAAAGAAATAAGCAAAATGTGCAGGTAAGCATATAGTTTTTTTTTCTTTAGTATGCAGATAAAGCCTAATTATTACACAAAGTAACTCTATTCATGTCTCATCAGTTTAACAATCTGCACCTTATTTGATTTGATTCAAATACAAACATTCAGAAGTATACAGAAACTTCCCTACAGCATAAGATGTTGTTAAAAAACTGACTTACAACACAATAGCCTTCATTAAAGTTTTCCTCCTGCATTAGGAGAAACACTATGCTGGAAATGAATGGATCATTTCAAGTTGCCAAGCATGTTCATCTTATCCCAGGTGATAGCTTTCATCACTGTTTAATCCTGCTTCTGAGCTAACAATAGCTGCTAGGCTCATATTTGTCCATTTCGAGCTAGCATCACTCAGACCCGATGCTGTTAACAAAAGCTGAGGACACCAAGTGCCTCTTTGGAGCAGTTTTGGGGGATACTTCAAGCCGTATGTTTCTTGGCAGTAGTCTAAGCTTATGCATGTACCTGGTATACCGCTTGTTCACACTGTTTGTCCTTTTGTGCCTTTTTTTCCATTTCTTCCCTTTGTTTCAGTTCATAGATGAGCTGAAACAGATCTCGCAAGTCCAGAATTACAGGTTCAGCCTGCAGAAACAAAAGGAGTGAGAAAGGTTTCTAGATGGCACGAGATACTCCTTTTATCCCATCCTGCTGATAGAGCAGTTATACTAACTCCAAAACAGAGAGAACTTCATACAGAATTAATTTCTGCCATAGCATGCAGGCTAAGGTTAATGATAATTATAATTTTGAATATAAAAAGCACTTATATTTATTAGTAGTTTCTTATACAGTGAAATTATGGTAGACTATATGCAAAGTCGCTAATTGGTTTCTAACACTTTGTTAAATGAGTATAGGAATATACCCAAAGTTATCTGTATTCAAATAGAGTAACCAGTTTAGTTAGAACACAAAGTTTTAACTAATTATAAATATATATATATATATCAAGAAAAATTGGAACTAGTAAAATAAATTCATTTTTTGCCAAGATGGCTTCATTTATTTGCTATTTAGGAACATGTAAGCAGACACTTGTGACAAGTATAGCACAATCACAACCAATACAGACTGGCCTCTTGACCAGCTTCTTATGAACATGACTTTTCAATTGAGTTACACTGTAGAAAATGACAATGGTCCAATACTTACTGCCTGGGCCGTTTTTATTGCCACAAATCTATGATTTCCCTCCTTTCCACATACATATCCAAACGCTCGGTGGTCTGTGATATCCTTTGCGATGTATGATATTTCATGAACTGCATGGTGGTGCTGTAGTAGCTATTAAAAAACAACAAGAAATATCCATCAAAATGTTCCACTAAAGCTGTATCAATTCCTTTCACCAGTGCTTCACCTGGATCTCAGCACACCTATGGAATTAAAATAAGCGTTCCCTGGTGTCAAAATCAATTAACTTCTGTACTCTTTATGCCCATCCCTTTTTCAAAATCTGGCCAAATTTGACTTAGTTTAGTAATTTGACTAAAACCTTCAACTGAATAATTTTCTCAGTATCTTCTTGTGAGATAAAATTCAATTAAAAAATAGGACTACCTACTTACTACACAGACAGTATCCTAGGTGCAGAATCCATATTAATAGGTATAGAAAAGAGAAAGCAGCAGCCTCCTGTAGCTTCCTACAGGGTGACTCTAAGGACAGGCTCATCTGCAGGGGTTGTAGGACTAGAGGTGGAAGATGTGATCTCTACAAATCAGCAGCAGGGCTGCTCTATCTCTACAGCAGTAAGCATCAGCAAGCAAGCGGTGTTGTGATATTCCACTTAAGCAGTAAAAAAACTCCAAAAATTTTCCCAGAAAATTCATGGAAACATGGTTATCCAACTTAAAACAATGCTATTTGCAAATATTCACATTTTATTTAAAATCCTACTTTGACTAATAATAATTAGGAAAAAAAAATCCAATTGCCTTTTAAATACGTGAGTAAAACTCTCCCCAGAGCCAGGACATGAACCTGAGACTCCTCTAAGCATGGTTTGGCCAGACAGCAATGCAGAGTGCCAGCATCCTTCTCACTGTGGCCTAATTAGTATTTCATTACCAAAGTAGCGCTTAAGTATTTCCACTCAGAATAACGTTCTTGAAAAGTTTATCTAAAACAAGCTATTAGTTTGAATTCCTACCCTCTGATACACTGGCTTGCTCCTTTATAATCTAGGGATAATGCCATTTCTGAGAGCAAGCAAAGCCTCACACTGAATTCTTTTGAGGTCCAGACTCCTGCTGGTTTGGAGAAAAGCACATTTTGAAAATCAGCATGGCATCCAGGCAATCTCTAAACAACCAGTTATTTTTAGAGTTTAAAAAAACATTTTAAAATTCAAAACCAGAGAGGATCCGTGTGTGTAGAAGAGAAAAGGCTACACACGTGCAGGGCAAGTGACAAGTGACGAGACTCCCACAGAACACAGACTGAAATTTAAAAGGGAAGGCAGAACGCAAGAGGCAGATGACTATGTAGAAAACAAAAGACTGGACATATTTCTTTTTAATTTCTCAGTAAGCAACTCCTAACTTCCCAAGAACAAGGTTGCCTGTTCTTAGGGAAATGGAAGTGCTGCCACTGACTTTGAGCTGTGGCTAAGCCGAAGGTGTGCTCCAGACTTCTGCAACGTGTTAAGTGTTTAAAATTAATGATGGGATCTTACTTAGGTAATACATGGATATTGATTTATTAGGCTTTTCTGAAAGCCAGGTTGCATGCTTACAATGAAATGAAATGTTCCCATCTCTCTATTCTGCATAAAACAGGGAACGCTATCTCTGGCTCCTATTAAATGAAAGTTCCTTGACATTGCTTTATTGATTGCGAGACAGCATTTTGCACTGAAATTAAATTGTGATCAGATTCTTTCCTTGTGGAATTACATCTGAAGAGCGTTCTACCATGGAAAAATATCACCCACAATGTAAGACAGCAGATGGAGAAGCTCCAATTTATTTGGGAACCCTCATTAACTGTTTGAAAATCATTACGTTTGTAATGGTTATGATACTTCACATATTGTATCAATATATGTACAGATTAAGTAAAGGTGACTGCAACATTATCCTTTCAAGTATTTCATTGTACCAAATGTTTAGAAAGAGTTTTTCATTTGTTTGAGGGATACTGAGTTGGAACATACACATAAAATGTAATGTTGCATACACATCTGCACTGAAATACAGGAATAAGCACTTATTTGAACCTGGGCTTTCAGACCTTGATGCATCGATTGTGTCCTTTCTACATTTTCCAATACCTCCAAATATTATTTAAGGAGTGCCTGGTTCTCTGCTCATCGTGAAGCAGAAATGACACTTGTTGCAGTCAGCAGAGACTTACCAATGCAAAACGCCAGATCAGAGCTGCATCATTTTTGTAAATCATGTTGTAGGGCTGCAGCCTGCCTAATACCCTGCACAGCCCTTACATCAGCAAGCAGTGCACGGAAGGACAACAGAAGGGACGGCATGGTGAGAAGCACAGCCTCGTCTCGTCTCACCCAGCCATCCAACAGAGACTTACAACTGAGCCAGTCTATAAATACACGGTCTTTGCATGTTTTGATTAAATCTGCGCCTAGTGCACTCGCAGGGATTAATCTGTCCTGCAAAATGAGGCCCACCGATAGAAATGGCTTCTTTACCACTCAGCCTGTAAGTGCTTACACGTAGCCACCCTCTCGACAAGCTGTTCACCAGCCTCTGAAGGAAATGAAACAAGAACCACATAAAATTGCTTACAGCAGAACTGCTGGTCAGCACTCAGCAGTTAATATTCACAAGCTCATCTGCCTCTCTCTCCCCGGCCTCTTCTTTTTTTTCCATCTTCAAGGTTTTAACATGACTTAATCCTGTCTCCAGTGGGTCAAAAGCATATAAAAGAAGTATTTCATAGCTCGGAGATGTTTATGACACCCCCATGTGCACAGGCTGATGGATTCCATCACATGCTATCTGATGTTTTTACTGCATCTTTGCTGAGTGCTGCTAGGAGCCATGCACCAAGTCTTAAGCGAGGTATCAGATTGTTTGGAGGGCTGCAGTACGGCAGAACAAATTACAGAGAAGACTTAATTTGTATTATGGTTCAATACAGTCAATTAAATATTGCACAGATTAGAAAGTAATTTAACATTTAAGCTTCACTTGTTAAAAAAATCCACTGTATTTCCTCCACATTATTTTGGGTCTCACATGACTTTAGTCACTGCTGAAAACACGGAGGATTTTAAAATGCAAGTGCAGATAAAGCCTCATATCGGACAACTAAGCCAGTCACGGGGTGCAACAGTTCTTCTTTTTAGGCTAAACACAATGGCGCTGGGGACAGCCCCAGCACCTGCAAGCACCGCACTCTTCCCTGTCCGTTCGCCCAGCTCTCTCCAGCCACGCTTATTTTCTCTCCTCTTCTTCTTTCCATCCCCTGCTTCTCCTCTTCCCCCCGCATGCCCCCTGTACATCACACTGAATTGATTTAGCTACCTCTGAGATCTGTAGCATTTCTAATTTCCCTCAGGCTGCTTGGCACCTACCATAAATTTTTTCACCCCTTATCCTCATCTTGCCCCTTTATTTCCATGCTGTAGCCTCCAGTGCCACTAAATCAATTAAGTCAATCAATTAAGTACTTGGAAGGCCCAGCAATCATGTCAAATATGTGAGTTAGATGGCATGAGAAAGTCACTGCTTTACCATTGCTATTTCTCTTTTAATGAGGTTGTCTATTTAGTGGAGCCTGGGGCGCCGTGTTAAGAGCCACAACAAAAACCATCTGCGAGCCACAAAGCCTCCTACACGCACTGCCCCACCCAGAGCAGGACGCTTGTACCACTTTATATCTGTATTCCCAGTGTTACATCCGTAAGGACAAGTTGCACTGGGATTTCAGCTGCACAGCCTCTCGCCTTGAGTTACGGTGAGCCTGCCCTCAGCTGGGTGCTCTCACCCAGCTGCTCCGTGCTGAGCATCACCCCAGTATCAGTGCTGGGATCTGCGTGACATCCCAGGCATCCTCTGCATTGCTCTTCCTTTTAGTCCATCTGAATAAGCATGAGCACATTTTGCATGTCACACCAAGCCCCTCAAACAACGTTACCCATCAAACTGCAAAATCCTTGAAAGATTCACAATAAAATAATTTTATAGACCGTATTTTTTTTCACGTGGCTGCCTGCCTCCCCCATACTCCAACTCACATTGTGTTTGCTTAACTTTAAGAAAACAGGCCTTATACCTTTAGGAAGAGTACTGAACAAACCCTAGGACCTGAATCTAACATGGAAAATTACGGCAACGCCTTAACAATAAGCTTAGCAAGCTAGAAGTGTAACAGCACATTTACCATTGTATATTGCAACACGCTAAGTTAAAACAATGAACTGTAAAACACGTGAGTGGTTCTCAGATGAGTTTCATCTCGTTGCTGCCAGACATGCTGGATCTGTACCGACATGCCACCAGTTACTCCGCTACACCTACGAGCTGGTCGTGTTCACTGCTGGTGCTCAAGATGTGCTTGCAATGGCACTTCTGTCAATTGCTACTCATGGCCACTTCCTTAGCAATTGGACAACTGTTTTGCACGACTGTTTTTCTTCTGTATTATTTTGGCCCATTTTCCAAAGATGAATACAAATATTTGAATTTTGTTCCAGTTGGTTAGAAAGGCAAGAGAGGAACAGTTCACCCAGGCCATACACTAGAAAAGGGGCCAGCTTTCAAAAAACAACATCATATATGAACACCTGGAAAGCAAAACCCACTAGAAACACCTCTTGCAGTTCTAGAGAGCTCAGGACTGGGGGACACTTCCAGACACTGGCTACGACAATCAGTTTTTCACAGGCAAATGAAAGAGTATAAACCAAACACAGCAGCATGGGGTGAGAAAAAGCATATAATGAGCAAGGTAGCAATCTACAGAGGTACTGCAGCACACACTGCAGAAAGGTTTTGGAAGCTGGGGTTTGAGTGTGAACGTGACTGTACCCTTCTGCTGAAAGAGACTGAAAACATGCAAGCTGCTACACAGCCGAGAATGAATGGTCCAGCCCTAAATCCCTTCGATACAAAGCCACTCATGGAGCTTGAGGTGAACAACAGGTTAGGGACTTTTTGCCTGAAAAATACAAGAAGAAGAGCTAGAAAGGAAAATGGAAGCTCTGAAGTGTACCCTAAGCCTGACTGGACTTCTCAGATGGCAGCCTTGAAGCATGTCCTCACAATGAGACGGGAACAAGTCTGCCTAATCCCTGTGCTTCTTCCATACAGATTGATTTTGCAGACAATAACCTAAACAAAGACTTTTCCAAGTGCCAACCTCTAACAGGCATTTCAGTGCACAAGCTTTGCAACAAAAACACATGGCATGAAAAGCACACTTTTAGATTACATGCAGTTCAAAGCCTGGTCTATGTAAAGCACCCAAAAGATGCGTAAATTTTATTTCCTCTTAATAATAATAATAAAAAATCTCATAAGAACCATTCTCTTCCTGCAGCCAAGGAGACTGAAGCAAAACCAGGTAATGTGACTTGCTCCAGCTTACAGGGCAACCTGCTGATGAGTCAGGAAGGACAAAAGTCAGCGAGCATAATTGTATGTTTAAAGATAAGCCGGTCTTCAAGTGAAGTGCTGTACTAGGCTCAATCCGCACAGTTCAATTCAGGCTACGTGAAGACAAGCACTTAGTGAAAGTACCTGAGGTAAGAGCCTGTTTGGCTGGACTCAAGAAGACGGCTTAAAAGTGTGCTTCAGCCTCTTCTAAAGTCTGAGCTAATCCTTACCGTTTCTTTGGCTTGACAAAGAACTACTACTACTACTAGCACCTGTGTGTAAACTGGGATGTAAGAGCAGCAAATTCTTAAGGGAGCAAATGGAGGCGTCCTTGTTTGTGCTTTCTACGAGACGCACGTGCCGTGATGCTCTCAACTTGCCTGGAGTTGTCCTCACCCACGGCCCGCAGCGTGTACCGTTAGTCAATTAAGTTAGCAGGACTTAACTTTGCCAGCACAGCGGTCTAATTGTGATGAATGGATCCACAACGTTGAGCTAGCTGGATATTCAAAGAACCTAATTTGTGAAACAGAACACCACTAAGGTAATAAACTTCTGTCTGGCTCTCATAATTTGTAATAATGTCTGACAAAGACCAGATATGAATTTAGTTATTGTTCATTGTCTTCGAAAGCAAATGCTAAGTTGCTCATGCAGAAGATCCATTTATTAGATATATGAACTTCTGAAAGGAACAAAACAAAACTGGAATGCACACATGGCCAATTTCCTATCTTCACTTCAACAGCTTTTCAATTTCTTATTGTACCAGGAGTGAAACTAGCTAGCTAAATATAAAGCCCTTGTCCAATTACCATTAATCCCGGGTTATACTTAAAATATGTACTTGCAAACATCATTCCACGACAAATAAAATCCTAAAGGGCAAGGAAACGTTTCTACAGAGTTTTTGAACAACAAATGTGCTACACTAAAGCCGTGCTGCTGGACATCCCATGAGTCTTACACTATTTTCTTATTGTTTTTGTGTCAGACATGGTCTTTGTTTTACCAGGATGGTTAAAACAATGGATGATTTGCACAGGGATATTGAGAAGCAAGAGACGTGATCCTCAATACCCCTTTAGGTTGCATACATCCCTTAAGTTCTATAAGCACCTCAGCTGTTTGAGACCATCTACAGACTATAATATGCTGCCTTACCTTGCCATTTCACTATTTCAATGTAGTGTACAACTCGCAATACTTGCTTATTAGGACATTATTTTATTCCTTGCAATGGCAGCTGGCCCAGCGGCCACTGCTGTGTTTCCAAGGTTGTAACGCATCTCTTTGACTGTATTCCCTGTTAGCACCCACCTCATCACCTTGTGAAAAAGTCACTAGATCGATAAAGCCATAAATATACCAGCACTGCCTCTCTACTCTCAAGCCAAAGCTTGCACACAGCCTAAGAATAGCACTTCTTACCATAACTTGTGTTCTTTCCTGATATGCTCTGAAGTTTGTAAGACTGTTATTGATGAAATCTGGAATTTGAGGGAGCACAATACTCAATAATAAGACAGTTTGTTACAGTGTCACTGAACATCTCAGTACTTTTATTGCATTCATCTTTACAGCCTGTGAATTCCTTCAGAGAAACCTCTGCTTTTACAAAGTTCTTTTGTTTCTTTACACCAATATCTTTCACCTCCTGAAATGCTTTTGATTTATATGAACAGTTCAAGACGTTTCTTCATACAACTCCTAGTAGCTTTGCAGGTATTTTTTGACTTTAACTGCCTCGAGTCCTAAGTGCTTCAGATTTAGTAAGTGTTATGAGCTACTCTCTTCTTGTAGACTGTGATTTGAAAAGCTTGTTGCTGAAAACCAGCCTTGGATGCTCTTGATTTGTCACACAAACTCTATGAAGCAAAGCTTACAAAGATCACAAAAATCCCACTCACATTGGCAATACTAAAATTCAAGTTGCAATGGATAGTCATCAAACAGAAACTTTCTTTAACCATAAATCTAATTCCATAACATCATTAAATCCTCTGGAATAGGAGAAAAAGACAAGAGGAATTTATTTTATATTTATCTGTCCATATGCCAAATACTTTTACCAATATAATAAGACTTTAAACAGGGCTGAGGGAAAGCACATGTACACAAAATAAGAATAGGAAAGGACCCTATGAACTCATGAACTGCATATAACCAATACGTCATGTCCCTGAACCAACCAAAAATGAAAGCAAGGAAAGTTAAGTAGTTTATAACATGCAATGTTTTATCTCTTTCAAACGTAAAAGTGATTTCATAACTAGAAATAAACCAAAGCATACTAGCAAGAAATCCTACCCGTATTCGACACTGACAGATTGGTTTCAAATGGCACAGTGTAGGACTGGGCAAAACCCACTCAGCTCAACTCTTCATCACTCATGGCTTAAATTTCTAGCAGCCAGCATACAACTACACAGTACCAGCTAAAGGACTAAAATGTTCCCTAACACAGATACAGCCTTGCATGTGAGAAATATCTGAGTTTCTTTTCTTCTATACTCCAAAAAGTTAAGCTTTCGCTCCTGGGGTCACCCTTCTCTATACTATTTTTGACATAATTCATTATCGTGAGTGATCCTGCTGGTTCCCAGCACAGTTGTCTGAGCTGCTGGACATTCCTCCTGATGCAGAACTGGCCTGCAACACTGTGGCAGCATCCTTGAAAAGACTAACAAGCAACCTCTATCAACATTGTAAGATCTCAGATTATTCCGTAATTGAAGATGCACCAACACAAAGTATTATGATGGCGGCTGTGGTTGAAGTGAACTCGGTGTACCTGCAGGTTAGCAAACAGTGACAGTAACTTCTAAGAAAGACGTATCTGTGCAGTACAAGTGACTGGAGCAAAATCTTTAGACTTCAGAAACAGTATCACTAACTACCTACCGAGGTCATAAACACCACGCCAGCACTTCATGACATTTTATACTCAGTCTTCCTACAAAGAAAGAGAGGATACCTTTTTCTGTGAGTTACAACTGCATGTATAAACCAACTGCAGATAATCCCATAAACAAGCCACTCCTTCCTTTTGCTCAGGTCCCACAACAGACACTTAACTGAGGATATAACATCCAGAGTAACTTAATGTGAATGCATGTAGTACTGGAGCTCTGAAGGCAAGAATGAAATAAAATCTGAAAGGCAAACCTCAAAGAGACTTTAAAAAGAACAAAGACCTTTTGTGTAATTTTAAGCTTGATTTGGGGTGGTTTTTTCCTGCATTATCCAGAGGTAGGAATTTCTGGAGTCGTGCTCGGTAGGTGCTTGTCCCATTGTGTTACAGCAGTTCTACATCTCAATTCAAGCAGTGAAGCATTTTACAAGTTCTTCCCTGGCACCATCCAAAAGAGTCCCAAAGCTCCCGTTCGCACATTTTCATGCCCAGAATTGTTTCTCCCCTGCTTGTTTTCCTGTAAAGAAGGCTGAATGTTTAGGTTTAGTCTTCTCCTAACTGAAATCTCCAAAAGCAAACTCAGATTTATCAGTCCGCACATAGCCTTGGCCCAGAGAGGGGCACAGCTCAGCTACACAGGCTGTTCTCTTTCCTGTCCTTTATTTCTCCCCGTCCTTTACAACTCCTGTGCACAGTACAAACTCTGCTTCCCTTCTCCTAATCAAAGCTAAACATCCTCATGACTTCAGTCTCAGCACTGCCCAACGCTAAACCTTATGCATGTACAGTTACATTCTCACATGCTAAACACTTCAAAATACTTCCAAACTCTTGTAGCATTCACTGGAGGGCACTTGTCCAACTAAAGATCCAAGAAGGTTATAACACCTTCTACTAAACCCCTCACCTGTTTTAAAAGCTAGGACACAATTAAAAAAATCTGATTCAGATCCAAAAAACAAGAATATGTTCTGAGCTATGGATCAGAGGCTAAGAGCTACGCGCAATATTCAGACACACAGAGTTCTCATTTTCTTTAAATTTCCAGGCACTCAGATGAATGAGTGCTCTGCCTCACCTGTTTCACAACACTCCCTTCCAAGTCTGCACAACGCTGCTGCTTGCTTTGCTGGGAGTACAGTGATGCTGAGTTAGGACGGGAACCACAAAGGATAAAAAGTATTAATAGCAGAGACAGCCCACTAAATGCTGCTTGTTCCAGAAGAGTGCTGCAATGCCGGGATGTGTAATCCCACACTGCCACCAGGTACTGGGTAGCACACTGGGAGACGTAGCTCCAGCCCTCAGGCTCTGCACTGTGTGTTTGCATGCATGCTGAGGATACAGTGGATAAAACAGATGGAAAGTTGTGAGGATAATTATCTCACTTAGGAAGTTATTTATGAACAGTTATTTATATATTAATCAAAGATCTATTGGTATCTGAAAGGTATTACTTATTTAACTGAGGGACAGGAACAACCAAAGTATTTGTGTTGGGTAACTGTCAACAACCATCAGCATCCAGTGGCTGCCAGCATCCCTTCTTCTGTTCTCCTTCCACAGGGACACTTACTACATAAACTAGGTGGAAGAAAAGGCATTTACTTGTCCCCCTGGACTATCAGGCTGAACAAAGCTCTTGCTGACTTCCCTGTAAACACAGATGTGATCCCGAGGGCAGGACATCATCCAGCGATTTTATTGCCAATAGAGCTCTATTACTATCATCCCGCAAACTCCAGGTAACTTTAAAAGTAAACCTTCCTGTAGCTTCCTATCCCATTACGCTGACAGCTAAGGTCATCTGTTTCCCGGGCGTTTGACACCAGCAATAGGAGAGGTTAAACAGCCTACAAGTCCGCACAGAAATTCAGACGCGCCGCCCGCAGTATTGCTATTACCAGGGCAAACCAGAAAATTGCAGAGCAGCCCACCGGCTAAAATGCACCGAATAGAAAGGAAAATCACCGGCACACCCGGGGTGTAATGCTTCACAGACATCTCAAAGAGGAAGGCAACGAGGATTTCAAAGGGGGACATAACTTTCTGTTACGGCACCCGCTGAACGTCCCCCACCGCTCTCTGGGGCAGTTTTAGTGCATCTCGGCAGCCTGCTCTATTATTATGTCAGCATTTCTCTCACTAAATCCTTTTCTGAGCAGTTTGAAATTCAGCCATTATAATTCTGCGTGTGCTGAAAATGGGACTGCAATTCTTTTTCTAGCGTGTAATGCATTAACCTGGCTTTGAAATACCAGTACCTGCATGTATCCCCCCACAAGCAATGGTATTTTGGGTGCTCTCCTACAAGACAAATTGCAGCTGGAGAAAAGGAATACAGCTTTGTTGGACTCCATGAGACTACTACGTGACTTTCATATCTTAATTTATCTGATTTAAGGAAGGCTAGAGATTACAGACAAAAAAAAAAACAAAACATAACTCTATACTTTGATTTTTTTGCTATGGGACTTTGAGTGTTTTGCTATGCATCCTCACTGGAAGGATGCAATGAAGCTCCACTACATAATAGGATCCATAAGAACAAACATTTTTTATGCTGACTTTACAGTTTTCAGTAAAACTCCCCCCAAATTCTGTTTTAGCATACCAAACGTTAAAACCAGATGATTTTAAGTCTATTGCTGGGTGTTTGGCTTAAACAACAGGAGGACTTATACTGCCAAATGAGACCACCAGTAAGTCATAAAAATCTGATTTTCTGCCTTTCTGAAAACAATCAAATTTTTATCCTTTCCACACTGAAAAATAAAATTACAATAAATTCCCACAAATTATTTCAGTTTAGATAAAATGACTTGAATAGCTTTTATTTTATCTGCGTGCCAGATGGTGTCAAAAATGTGAAGGCAGTTCCTGTGGGTACTCACTACAAGAAGGCAGAGCTTAGCTGAAGATCAGAGCATTTCCAAATGAGGGAAGGGACAGAAATTTCAGCCTTACTCTTTATTTTAGTAGGAAAGACAATATTCAAACCAAAGCACCAGATCCAAAAACACTCAGACTTCATAATGTGCAAAATCACACCTGAGTTTTACCTTTTGGGTTCTTTTTTTTTTTTCCATAGTGACAAAGCTGTCATAATATATAAGGCTTTTATAGTCTTCATACAGCAAACTGAGCATGTATGCAATGTATCTCTACAAGCTTGTGGCTATTAAAAATCCCTGTGGAGCACTCTGAACTACCTAAACTGTCTAGGGCACTGTTGGGAAGGCCAATAAGAAATGAATTACAATAGTCAATAAGGGATGTAATTATAGAAGTAGGTTCTTCTGACATTTACATTTTGCTAACTGTCAGATGTTATTTATTAAATGTATTATTGTTTCCCTTTTAAAATATCATGAGACTGTAAATACCTTGTCAGAGTAATATGCAGGGTTTTTAAGTTACCTACTGGGCTGTATCCTAATTAGATTTATTTACTACATGTAAAACAGTAAATGCTATGTCTTAGTACTCACGTTTACACATAGACAGGGAAGTGCCAGGCACTTGAGGCCTCCCCTCAGCCTCCCCTGCTCTGGGCTGAACAAAGCAAGGGGCCTCAGCAGCTACTCATGCATCTGGCCCTCCAGACCCTTCCACATCTTTGTAGCCCTGCCTTGGACACCTTCTAATAAATTTATGTGTTTCTTACATTGTGGCACCCAAAACTGCAAGGTACTTAAAGTGAGGCCACACCAGCAGAGAGCAGAGCAGGACAACCCCTTCCCTTGGCTGGCTGGCAGTGCAGTGCCTGATGCACCTCTGAGACGTGGAGTTTAACGAGTTTCCAGCACAGGAGTGCTTTAAGGAGAAATGTGAAGAATACAGAAGTACCGGATGAAGATTTGCAAAGAATTTCCCCAAAGTCTGATCGACAGGATGGGTAGAGGCTCAGAGTTGTTTATTTGAGAACTGAATAAATGGATGCTGAAAGCTGGCACTGTGGAATGGCTCCTTGGATGAGGATGAAGAGTAAAGGGAGCCATGAAGAGCCTGGAAACAAAAACAGACAGGCTATGGGTTGATAAAACAGACAAGGCAGATTCAGCATAGAAATACAAAGAGAAGCATGACATGATCAAAAGAATAAGCTGAGACAGCAATCTTGGCAGTCACAACAGATTTCCAAAATAAAAGTCACATTTGTCAAGGACAGAGAAAAGGATAACAATTGAGACATGAGATGAAGAGAGGCAGAACTGTATTTTAACTGTAAGCACGGCAATAAGCACTGTATTTCAGAGTAGTTACCGGGAATCTGTAAGATCTGGAGTTGCCCTAGATGTGGCAATCGAAAACAAGGTTGAGTCAAGCAGGCTGCTGAGTTTACAGGGCTAAATAATAGATGATGCTGATATTTTCCTCCACACTCAGAAAAGAAGGTCAGAGAAAGACCTTTGGGAGTCAGGATTAAAAGGCCTGGTTTACCCATGTTAAGCTTGATCTGATGGCTAAACATGCAGGGAGAGGGCTGGAAGGACAGGTCAACATTTGAACAGAAGGACATGGGGCTGGCATCATCTGGTTTGACACAATAACTGAATTTGTATTTGCAAATCAAGTAAATATTGTTAAAAAGCATAGCAGCAGAAGAAAAAGAGATCAAGGACAGAGCCCAGGAAATCCCACATGAAAACTGCAGGACAGAGAAAGTAAAATTTGAAACACAGGAGTAATACCCAGAGATAAGAGATATGGAGGCCAGGAGGAAGAACTTTATTCAAAACTGTATTGATAAGTTAATGATGCTAATGCAGTGCTGCAGCTGAGGCCGATCACAAAGAGGCCAGCAGGAACCTGGGGAAGACCAATTTTAAGGAATTGAAGGGGATGAAATTCACCTCCACAAGGTTCTGGTCTAGACCTGGAAAGAGCTTCAGGCAGGGACACTCGCAATTTTCTGCAACATACCATGCTCTGGCAAACACAAAAATTCAATGAACTAATCATACCCTCTCTCCTGCTCAAAGAAGAGCAAGTACAAAGCAGATAAAACAAGTTCCTTCTTTTATTTCTATTTTTAAATATTTGGAGACGTTCAGTGATAGAAACTTGACAGTTTGACATTTCATCTGCTCCAGCACATGTGCTTCAAGGAATAATTACAGAGCCATAATCGTACCTCAATTTCTGGTCAAAGATGCCAGAACCAACAGATTTCCAGTAAAGTCAAGAAGTACCTTTGGTATATTTTAAATGAGGGATCTTCTGCCAACAGCAAGAATTTTAATCTTGCTAAATTTTTCTTTCAGCCAACTTTAGCTGTCCTGTTAGCAATCTATCAGCATAATTAACACTGTTCTCATCAAATGGAGGAGAGCACCAAATACTGGGGTTATCAGCACAAAACTGCCAAATGTCTCTGATGAACCTGGAAAAGGCTTTATAGGAGCCTCAGAAACAACTTTAAAAAATCTGTGTAGTATAAGGTCGAGAGAGCCTATGAGGTCAGGAAGGTGGGCAAGATCTAGAAATCTGAATAGTGACTGGGTCATATCCCAGCCCTAACAAAAACTCAGCATAAGATAACAACCTGAGGCCAGGAGGATTATAACCACCCATTACAGGTGCATTTATTTGGATGTAGCGAAGATTCAAAGCAGAAGCACCCCTCCTTGTTTAGCATTTCAGCACAGTTGCTAGTTCTGCAGCCAGCAAGAAAAGGCAAATTCATTGCTTTTGTACAAAATGCTACAGACAAGGTCTGGTCCCCTAGCACAAACAGGGAGGTATTATTCATAGAGTAACACTTAGGCAGGTAAAGCCTGCTCTGTATGAGATTCACATAATTGTCTTAAAAGATGATACATTAGAATAAAGGTTGGATAAGAAGAATGAGAAATTATATATATATAAATATATATGTACACAGCTTTCCTTCCTGAACTTCATACTGGCAGAAAATGGCTACAGATTAAATTCATAAAACATGAGTAACACACTGCAACACTTTCCTGCGAAATTGTAACCCAATCAGACATCTACAGTTTTCCCAGATATGATACAAACCCACAGGCTGTGCCAAGCACTGTGTTTTCATAAAGATATGGGTCAGCATCTCTGAACAACTGATACTCCCAAGTGTATAACAGAGAATGAAAATAAAACTCACTCTTGGGGTGCTGCGTATGAGAAAATAAGAAAAACTGGTGAAGTGACTGGCGTCATCATAGACTGGGTTACAATCCACATATTTACAGTATTTCTCACAAACAAAAGCAGTACTGATATAGGATGACTGGATGACTGTAGCATCTAGATATTTCATCTGTAACAGTAGCTTATATAGAGACATATACTGCAGTATATTTGGGTAATTTGCATACCCCTAAACTGAAAGAATTTTACTTCAACAGAAATAATTCTTAAAGCCAATTTGTAAATTTTTCCTTTTGACATATTTCTCTTTTACAGTGTCTGGGTTTTCCATCAAAGTCAATGGAGTTTTGCAATTAGAGCATGAATTTAAAAGCATACCTCATTACATGAACGTAGAAGAAAATGGTTTCCCTAGTATTTTATAGAATTAAATTCTTGTTCTTAAATACATTTTTGTAAAGTAACCTACAGTAAACAAAGATTTATTGTTACATTAATAAACAATGAGACAATTACAGCCTCTTTACAGAGAACATATTAGTCATGCACGTCTAATGAAGCATTACTAAGCTATCACAGGGAGATAGCCTGATGTGTGTGATTAACAAAATAATACTCATAAATAGCTAATGAACAATGACGGTCCTTTAAAAATTGTGCATATCCTGCTATATGGAGAGTTATGGGGTTTGTTGCTTTCTAAGGAGCACATTAACCGCCAGGCTCCACCCTGAAAAGGAGCATATTAAATAGCATAATGCAACTATTTGCATTTTTGCCTTCTGCAGAGCATCCTTTTGAAAATATAAAAGCACTCCTATGAAAGCCAACGAGCGCAGCATACATTTCACCTTGTGTGGTACTGTGGTTGAAAGATGACATCTTGAGATCGCACCAGGGTGTAGGGGGAATATAGCAGAACAAATGGGCAAAAATTATTTTCATACAACTTGCAGTCGTGAAATCCCCAAAGTAGCACCGGGTAGAAAAAGTTTGGATTTAGTAATAAGTGTGGTGGATTTTTAAATTTTAAATAAGATCATATCTTCCCTTAAAATTATGTGCATATTTGGGAAACGGATTCTGGAGAAGTGAAATGGCATGGATGGCCAACAAGCAATAGAAGAAAAAAGGGTACATTTATTAGAAAAAAGAAAAAAACGGTCAAAGCCCATGTGTAAGGACTATTTTTAGCACGCAGCAGGAGAACATCCTGTTAGTCAAACTAAATACAACTTTGGATTACACAGCTAATTTTGGAAATTTAACAGCAGAACAATAGAGCAGGGGGATGGTCATCCTTTTGTTTCCTCACTCCTTGTCATAAGATTAAAAGCCAGACCAGATTTATTGCTAATGCTCAATATCACTGAGTTTTTCCTATAAGATCATCATTTTTTGAAGGATTTTTTTTTTTTTTTAAACAGAAGAACATGGAACATGTTCCAAAACGCTTTTTTTATTTTTGCATCTGACTCTGAGCAGGCTGCTCCAGGAGCTGAGTTAGTCTTCATATGGGGTGCACGAATTGCAGACTTACAGGGTGAGCTTTGCTGAGCAGAGCCTTGCCTATCACTTTCTAAATACCTTGACTAGTATCTGAAAAGTGTATGAAGGGGCTTGTTTAGATTAATCCATGGAACAGAATCAAGGAGTATATGAGCTGAGTGTTATTAATATTATTTAGGGAATTCCTTTTGCAGTGCTATAGATGCACTAAGTTGCCTTGTGTCTGCAGTGCAAACTCATAGCAAATCCTTCTTGTGGTTTTCTTGGTGAGATAAATTCTTCCCAAATGTTATTCCATTTTCAGCCTAACCTTCCTTCATGGAAAATTTACTCAAAGGGCAGAATTCCTGATAGCTGGAATAATGGCATTATTAAAATCAATATTATTTGATGAATATTAGGACTGCAACCTATCAGAGCTGTAACGTACAGGGGGAAAAACCATGCTTATGATTTTCAGTAGTAACCCAAGTACAGACCTTCATCTGTAATGAATTATGGAGCAATTCTCCTAAATCATTTGTATGAAGTCAGCTATGACATTGCCAATTTTAAAAAATTTGCTAGTTTTGAGCTACAAATTGATTTTTTATTGTGATAAATTAAAATCCAATAGTAGCCTACAAGACACTAACATACAGAAGCCTACATTTTTTCATAATATTTTTTTCTCTTTTATGTCACATCAGACTGCCACTGTGGCAGACATGATAGCAATAGAAAATGATAAAAACTAAGAAAGGGCATTCTAGAGTGGTAAGTAGCCCTTCTAAACAAACAACAAATGAGCACTGTGACCCAAAACATTCTTCTGGGAATCCCAAAATTACAGAAACACAACTAAGGGAGGAAGCCTTGGCAGAGGGCTGGAGGGCAGTTAAAGGAGGAGAAAGCACATATAAGATTGCCCAGGATGATTGCCTAGAAAGGGCGTATTTTTCTCTATGTTGCACAAATCTCAACATCAGTCTCCCAACTTTATAAGCTATCAAGTTTACATGGATATAAGAAAATCTATGAGAGCGTAACACAGCTTTTTTTGCAATCTCTTTCCCTTCCTTCCCACAAAGAGTCAGGCTGAGCAGTCATCCGTTCCCAGTTTCACCAGACTGAGAGCTTCCCTATCACTTCTAAGTCGAGAATGGGATTATCAGTGCCCTGCGCTGCCCAATTGCATTGTCCTTATTTTTTTCCTCATAGGAAGCTCTACATTATAGCAATAAAGCAGCTTTCTTTGGGGGTGTAGTTAGCATCCAAATATCAAAGTTAGCCTACGTAGATGGTCTCATTTATTGCTACAACAGCTCGCATCTCTTAGCGTTACACCACAACAAACTAAAGCCAAATGAGTGAGACACTACTCATCACCCCTAAATACGTGCCTCAAGCTGTAGCAAGCACCTTGCATCCCGAGTGCTCCAGCAGCTCAGAGAGCCGAGAGCTGCCAGCGTCCAGCACAGCCTCTTGCTGATGCTGCCAACATGTCTGAGATGCTGGGGCTGCACGTGGCTACCACCAGGAACAAGAACGGGATGGCAACTGCGGGCTGGATGGGCAGAGTGGGTCAGGGACATGAAACTGGGTTTTGGACACGGAGAAACCCAAAGTGGGGATATAGCTGAAGGGATGGTGACTGTGAGGGACTGGCAGAGACGTCCACGCATGCCGGCTTCAAAGGCTTGGAACAGAAATCACGACTCTCCTGCTTTCAAAAAGCCACATAAACCTGATGGCGAAAGCACCCCGCATCCCTTTGTCACGGTCCTGTTTCAAGAATGACAAGCCAATAGTCCTGTACATCACTCCAGCAGCTCAGGGGCAGACATCTGGAAGGTGGATTTAAAGCTTTCAGCCTATGCCTCAGTGAGTGAGTGACAGGGTTGCTATAAGGATGATATAGTTATGTCAGATTTAGAGTACAGGGTGTCAAAGTTATGAAGTCTTCGAAGGAGACTTGTCATGTCCCCACCTCACTAGCCGCAGATATGAGAGTGTGTGGGACACTGCAGGAAAGGCAATTTGGATGAACTATACCTTTATTTCTAAACGCATCGCCTTTTCTCAGTGCCATCTTATGAAAATACACTGAATGTTTGTGAAACACTCAGAGCTCAGTGCCGCAGGATGAGTCTCTCTCTTTCTTCTTTTTTATTTCCCCAAGAAAAGACTAAAAAGAAAGTAACTGTTGCCTTTTTGCCCTTTCCACAGAGTGCAGTAAAGCAGCAGGCTACACATGGAAGAAAAAGAAAACAAAATATGAATATACTGTTCATGGAGTGAACGTGAACACTGTTCCATGCACTGAGTGAAACCGATAGTCTCTAACAAAACACACACAAAAAAAGGAAGTTATGTCATCACATAATTAAAAACTATTGTAATGCCTGCGTATTAGAGGACCCAGCCACGACTGCACTGGCAGCCTAATCCTGACATTTCCTATCTTCTGAGCACAGGCTGTAACCTCAGCAATGTTCTCTTAAACACTGCTTTTGTATGCATACTTTGCACATGCTGTACACAACACTTTCCAAACGAGCTTTTCATCACTAACTGCTTGTATTATGTATCAGTGAGCTCAATGACATTGATTTTCTAATAATATAAATTAACTGGCAAAGATAATTTCATCTATCATCAGTAGGGTTTTATTTCTGGCATCATGTTAAATAGTTAATCTTTCAAAAGATTAAATCAAGAGCCTTTTAAAATTCAAGGCAGAGCTTAAACTGCTGTAAAAATCTTCCTAATTAGGATTAAAACAGTTTGTGTGTTGTGTCTTTATATCTAAGTAGTATAATGTTTTGCTTAGGTTTCTTCTTTCAAAGCAGTTTAAAAAAAAATCAGACATGCTAATTCTGTGCCAAAAAAAAATATATAAAAAATGCGTGCGACATAGTCGTCTGCAACTTCCTTGACCTGGGCAAGTCGCTACTTGGCAGCCTCAAACAGCAACCTCAAATTTTCAGAGGCCTTGTACCTCCGATCCCATACAATATATTCTATAGGATTTTCTACCAGTGATGATAAAAACGTGTCAATTCTCATGTTTGCTGCATATCTGACAAAAGACTGTCATTGCTGCTAACAGGAGTATAGTGCATTGTGGTGATGATGACCACACTGATCTGGAATTACAGATCTGAGAGAAATTCTCACGATTCCTCTGGGACACTTCAGGGGCAATCCCAGCTATGAGTGTGCAACTCCTGGTGCCCTTCTTTCTCTGGCATCAGTGGGAAAAACAAGCTTCACTCTCCTGGGTTTGCCCACAGCTCCCTGTCCCAGTCCATGGCACAAAGGCCTCAATCCAAGCCAGTCCCAATCCTAATCCCTTGTCAATAGACTCTCAAAAGTCATTTGCCCTGTACTGCCGAGGAGTTTAGAGCAGCATCCAGAAGAGTGGCCAAGGCTGGACAAGAAAACCAATACGGGCACAGATACCAGTCTGTAACTGGGACTGCTGAAGTCTTTTCCAAACAGGGAGATGATGTCTCCAAGGAGCAGTTTTGTGATCTGGCAGAAGGAAGACAGATCCTCTCCTGCCTCTTTCTGGACCCAGAACTGCAAATGTTTATGCACCTAAGGAGCATTTGTGTACTCAAGTAATTTTTTCTGCAGAAGTAGCCAGGACAAGGCTTTACAATAAACCACATCCCCATGCTACACTTTACACCTCAGTCATCTAATGGCTTGCTCTGATATATGATAACCCCTTATCAAGCTTGTCAGATGCTTTATGTGTGCCTACACTGGTGAGATATTACTGCCCAGCTAGGAAATACTTTTAAAGGAACAACCATGAAAACATTCAATTTTGTTCCTTTGTACGATCATTTTACTTACCCCTGTCTTTTCGTCAAAGATTTTGATTCCTCCAAAGGAGACTGTTAAGAAGATTTTCTGTTTATGCTCTCCTTTCGAACGAGCCGCAGCAACAATCCCCTACAGAAACAAAGAACAGGTTGGCTGGTTTCATTATTCCCCTAGTTTTGTGTTCTGATAGGTGCCCACAGCAAAGCACAAAGATTTGCTTGTGGACGATTCATCGCCTCTCCGGGAATACTTAAGGGCTTTCAGGAACTGCTGCTTGTTTTTGGCTTTCTCCCTTTTTTCAAGGTAGCACATCCTTTTTATGCTACCCACAGACCATTTCAAATGTGCTCCCACTTCCAATCCCTATACTAGCTAATCCTCTGTGAAATTTGTTTTCATGGAAGCTGAAGGTCATTTCTAGAGCCCTTTTTCTGGCTGTAAGCTGTTCTGTTTTCCCTTAAAAAAATAAAAGAACAAAAAACAACAACAAAAAACCAACAGCAACAACAAAAAACAGAGAACAAGCAGTGAAGGAAAAAAATGTCCATGCCTTTAGCTTACTTCATGGATACACACTTACCTGGAATAAGCAAACTGAACTTTTAATAGAAGAAAAACGTTCTTTACTAAATCAAACTACACCTCTACTGTAAAAAAACACTGACATACAGAGGTATTTTTTTTTCATGATCTTAGGCTTTTACTTTGTAAGTGAACTTGCTGATACACAATTCATATATTATCCTTCCACAGCATAGCTATAATAGTATCTCCTATTTCCACCTTCTCAGGAGCCTGGCTGCCTTGATCAATAACACTGTACTAAGATGAAATGTAATCAAATTAAAGAGCAAATAGCAAATAAATAAAAGTGTTTAGCCTTTATCTGATGCTCTGCAATTTCAAAACGTTTTAAGACCTTCCAGAGGTCATTGTTCCCATTACACAGACATGAAAATTAAAGAGAAAAATGGAGTGATTTGTCAAAAGCTACCCCAAAACATTATTCCTGGTCCTAAAATTCCTGCTGTTAGACACTTAAGTTTTCTAGTGCTAAGGTGCCTTACATACAAACAAGAATTTCTAATGCTCCCTTCCCTTCATAGTTTCAGTCATCTCACAGTACTGTTCAGATCAATCTTGCCAGTAAGCAAACAGGTATCTGGCATCTTGGAGGTGTGAAAATGGTAATCCATGGAGGAAAGAAACAAAAAGGCTTGCCCAGGAGAGCAGTGACAAGTCCCCCAAATTGCTTCTAGGAACTATGGAAGGATGTGAAATACCCTGCATGCAATCAAAACAGACACAAATATTGTGACAGATGTGGTAAGTCAGTAGAACACCTTTTAGAACAGATTAATTTTTGCCTGACATGAAATGTTAGCAACTGATTTATAAATTATCTACCAGATCTTTCTTTTAGATTGCTGAACCATGGGATGTGTGTCACTCTTTGCTGTTTGCTCATGAATAAGCAACCTATACTCACCTGCTCCCCAGGACTGGAACCCCTGCTCTGTCCTCTCAGGGCATGACCTCCTGATTTTGTAACCCCTCAGTCCTGCTGTTACGGGTACAAGACTTTCCCCTCTCACTGAGGACACCAATTCCTACACCCCACACCATCACTCACCCCTTCCTGCCTGTCCCCACAGGAGCTGATAGCTCAAGGTAAGGCTGTAGTTGATTAGCACTCTCATAAGAAGTGTTCTGATGTATTATTTTTGCTCATAGTGGTTTACCTCCCCTTTTGCATACTAAAACTATTCAATTTGTGGATGTGTTGTTTATAATTTGTGGACAAATTGCAGTGGTGTCAATCATGAACAACTGCTGAACTCTGAGACAACCTATTAAAATTAAACTGGGATAAGCAATACCAGCCAGAAGTTCATATAAAATTGACTGATTTCGATACATAATTAACCAGAGCGTGATTCAGTGTCAGGAAAAGAGAATGAGTAAAAGTTCAGGTTGAAATTTGCTCCCCTTGACTCTGTAATGTTAAAGATTAAAAGTGGCACCGCACCTTGAGCTTCATCATGGAGTCTTGGCATAACTTGTCTCCTCGGGCGGCAGAAACCTCATCTATCCCAATCAGTTTTGCTTTGTATCGGACACCGTCACCCTTAAACCTCTTTATTAAAGTGGCTTCGCTGCGATCCTGACCTGAAAAGACATAAGGGAAACAGGGAAATTTGCAGGCATGCAAAGGCAAATAAATGAATAAATACTCCCAATTAAGTGGCAAATTAGATCCAACTCCTAGCTCAACACCTCAGCGTGCGAACATTTGAATAAAATTAGAAGAAATGTACAAGTTCAATAAAACCTTTTGACCTTACTACCTCAAATGAATTCACAGTGGAATTGTTGCCATACAAAATCTCCTGCACGAAATTTGCACACAAATGAGGTTTACAGAAATACGAGATAAGCCTGAATCAGACCTCATGGATCTGAAAACTTCTGATCTGTACGGGTTGTTTTAATCCCCATACACTTGAGAATTCTTCATTTTGCAGACAAAACTCTAAGAGAAATACGATGCTATTTCCTTGTATACCAACTTATCTAACCGTATCAGCAATATTCCCACTATTACCATTTAAATAATGAAAAAACAAATGATATTATTTGCTTGAAGAATATTGCTGCTCTAAAACCTGCACAATAAATACCATCTCCTTGTCGCACTCTTTCTGTTCACAAAGATACACAGAACCCACAACACTACCAGTGTTGGCTCTCACAGGCTTGTCCTGGGAACCTGAATAACGGCACGAGATGTTTCTCAATAAAAAAGCAATCACAGGTTAAGCTAGCACATTACTGTTAGGGTCAATGTACATATATTACACAGTCCAGACTAAACTGAACCACATAACGACAATAACACAGCAATCCATAAAAGCTACAGTTTTGTAAGACGACTGTAGAGAAATAAGCACCTCTCGGATTTTTGACCCTTCCCCAAGTATCTATAAAGGAGTTCACTTTGTGTGTTAGCTGGAAAAAATGTTAGTTAGGTAATCAGTCTTCCTAAAATTGATTACACATATTCTTGCTAGGATCTCAAAACACCAGCAATGAACTGTGAATAATTGCAAGCAAACAAGTAGCCAAACCAACGCCCAGAGCACAAACAAGCAAGTGCGAGATCCTAAAGAATTTCAAGTTTCTGGGCCCCAACACATTCCACCAAAATACTTGCCCAGCCATGGACCAAAGTTACGGAAATTTCTACTAGTAACACCTTGGAGCTCTAGTCACAGATTTTGTCCCATAACTGAACCAAATTTAAATCTAGTTTTAGACACCTCTAGTTGAGAATTTTGGCCCACATTTTTTTCAGCTTCTTCCTACTTGGAAAGTCATATTTAAGCACAGAAAAATACTTTTAAAAAGAACGACAACAAAACATTAATAAAATCTGATTTCAAGTGAATAGTTTTTGGTAAGCAGAAAAGGAAGTTTGGAGCAAAAAGCTATTTTGCTTTGCATTTCTATTAAAAGCACCTATGGCAGCTGCTAACACTTGGGACAACTTTGCTAGTGTTACATACACACCAAGTGGATAAACAAACTTGGCTCAAAACTATGGAACTGAAATTTCTACAGTATCATCATGGGAAAAACTAGAGAGTGTGTATGAGCAAGAAAGAGTTCTTCCAAATGAAGAAACTCCTTTGGCTCTCCTTCACCCAGAGGACAGCACAGCCCATGCCGTGAACTAGGGATGGACTAAATGTACGTTAAAAAATAGAGCTATTTTAAGCACATTGAGGTCTTTGGGTGTGTTTGAGCATGCAAACACAATTTCTTTCAATGACAAGTATCAGTTCAGAGCAATGTCTCAATGCTTTATTTAAAGCTCCTTAAAAATAAGGCAGCTGATGAGTGTTGCTGACATAGTTCAGCGGTCACCCAGCCATTTCCCTTGATTTGTTTCCAGTCCTGCTCCCTTGAAAGGAATTAAACAGAGGTTGAAATTTCATACATGGCATTTCATTAAAAATATCAGTAGCATAAAACAAACAAAAACCTACAAATGAGACAAAAATGATAAATCCAAAACTCGAAGTAACACTGACAGAATGCCTCAGGGAAATGCTGAGGCAGATGTTGGCACTGCCAGCTGAAAACGATGACAAAACCTTTTCCACTTTCAGCCCCCAGTGTGGGGCAGGAGGGAGAACATCTGGAGACACGACAAACTACAAGGATAACAGTGGACTTTTCCGTATGTTTTCCATACTTTCAAAGATATCCTGTTGATTTGCAGTAAATAAAATTCAATTCCAACAGCTTTCTTGCCAACAATTTTCAACCTTACATCTTCATTATAGCAGAAGGCAGCTGTTAGCTAATACTAGTATCGCTGTGACTCGGGGTACGTAAGTGTTCAAGAGTGCTTCCTGGGTCTGAGTCACGGTAACCAGCTTGCATTCATCCAGTTGTTTGAACATTTATACTTATTCCAACCTATGATCTATTTTTCAGAATGAAAGTAAATCCATGACATTAATAGCCCATTCAAATACGACTTATGGCTATGTTTGCTTATGCACAAGTCCCATGTCAATTATGACCCAGATTAAGTAGGATAAAGTGCTTTCGGGATAAATGACTGGGAAAAATCATCAACCTGAAAATGATGTCAATATTTTAAACTGTGGTGGAAACTGCAAATTACTAGAGACTACAAATTCAGCCATAAAAACCCTAGAGCAGTATGTCCCATGAAAAAGCAACGCTCAAGCACACTGCCCTATATTACGAGCCAGCCATCTGCAACACTTGCTGCTCCTCAGTGTATGTCCCGATCTCCCCCGATCTATGTTCATACTGGATTTCCAAATACTGGTACTGCAACTTGCACTGAAAAACTTCCCCCTGCTTGGTAAATCACCGTGTGACAAACACCATCAGTGTAGCTGATTTTATTGCCCTCGCAGGATATGAGATGTACATACGGCGACGCTTCGTTTGCGCACTGGACACTGATAAGGCAGATTGTCCAGGCTCTCATCAACGTCTCATCATAAAAAACAATTTTTTTTAAAGGGCAGTTCATGAACAAGATCCTGTCTGTGTTTGAAACTATAAATAAGAGATGCCTGAATTACAAGGCTGTAATTCTTCTTAAGCTTTAGAGGAGGGTGGGTGCTAACACTAAACCACCAGACCGTGGTTTGTGTATGTGTCAGAAACCCATCCAGGAAAGTGCTGCCCCTTTCTGTTGGTGTAACAAGGGGGATCCATCTTCTCCTGGCTGCAGACCCTGCGTTGGTGTGACCCGCTGGCACACCAGCTCACCAGCCCTTTCCTGCCAGTGCTGCACCATGCGCTGGAACTTAGCTTAGCTCAACACCGAGAAGCTGCACTTCAAAACCTTGGGGTTTTGCTCTCAGCTTGCCTTCCTCAAACCAGAAGTAACTTCTCAAGGACAGGGAGGTAGGAATTCACAAACCAGCTACGCTGATTTTAAGGAAAACTGAAGCTTGAGGTCTCATATCATTACTAGACAACACTTCAGAGCAAATTAGAACATGTATTTAATGACACATACTTCTTTCCACAACACATATTTCCTAAGATCCCATTTTAGAATTTCTTGACCACAGAGACTACCACAGCTGCTGAAGCCACACCAGGCAAGAAGCTGATGCCCATCTTAGTTGCCCACCATGCCCTGTGCAGGAGGGGTCTGCCCAGGATTCCTCATCAGATGACCTGCACCACTAACCCATTCTGAAACGAGTGGAAATTATTTTTTACTATTAAACTTTAACTTCAAGACCAATAGCTATTTTGCAATCATTTGCTCTAATCATTTGCCTTCATAAATCGCTTTTCACAAAGCACATATCCCAAGCACTTGTTCGCAACTGAACACAAGCACCTTACTATCCAAAATGAAATCAGACTTGATTCTCATGCCCCACACTGAGAAAAAATGTAAAGGCAAAAAGAACGCCAATGCCCCACAAGTTCTATTTAGAAAGGTGATCGCTTCTAATTAGAAAGCATGCCACCGTTGACACAGGCAAAGAAATGTTTGGTTTGCCGCATATAGATTTATAATCCTCAGAGGCCCTGTAAATGTAAATGTATGACTAATTATTTCATCTACTTCTGTATATGTCACCGTTCCCCTTCAAGCCATATGCATTCCAGCTGGAGCCACTGCTCATGCCCATGTGGAAGAACATGACCTTCGCTGCAGCGCTGAAACGTTGCGTTTGGACCTCCGGCAGCCCCGACGAGCACAAGAACTCCCCAGAGCTCTTCTGAGCTTCCATCTGAAGTAGAGAGAGCCTTATCATCACAATTAGGTTTAGGGTATTTTATCTATCTCAATAAACCTACTGTGAAAGTAATAAACGAGGTTTTAAATGCATTCAATCATTTTTGTTCAAGGCAATCTGCCTTAAGATGCCTTCATCACGCTAGAGCCAGACTTGTACCCTGAACTCCGAGTACTCAACCCAACTAGCTCAAGTGCCTTCAACCCCAAGATGTGACTAGAGAAAAACTTCTCAAACCCCTCTTATACAGCCCAAGAAGAAAATAAGCCACCGCAGCGAATCCAGCTCCAAGCGGCCTGTGCTGGGCTCTCCTTACCAGTTGTGGGCCTGGGGCTGCTGGTGCAGCGGTGCCACCAGCCGCGGTGTGAAGCTGGAGAGCTGCGTTTGCATGAGGTTAGCTGACTCCACCCAATGTAAATGCAGACTGGACATCACTCCAGATTTCCTTCCAAGGCTGTGAATTTCGGTGGGGGCTTCAGGAAGCCTTACCCTCACTCCTGGTACAAGTCAAGGATGGTGCTTCCTTTCAGCTCCTGGCCCAACAGAGCACTGAGCGAGCAGTGCGTTAATATGCTAAGACGTCGAGTAAACTCTGTTCATTCTCCCAGGGGGATTGTAAGTGAGGGTGTTTCATAAACACAAAAAAGAAAATAAACCAAAGTGTCACAGCAGTAAGCACACTGTTGCTTTTTCTGCGTGTTCTCATAGCACACTCCACATTCCTCACAGCATCCA
This sequence comes from Anser anser, assembly GCF_964211835.1. Taxonomy (NCBI): domain Eukaryota; kingdom Metazoa; phylum Chordata; class Aves; order Anseriformes; family Anatidae; genus Anser; species Anser anser. The sequence continues at coordinate 27,860,692 of NC_139728.1, forward strand.
GCAATCTAAACCAATAGCCCTGGAAATGGCTATATCCTTTATTTAAATGTGTAAAGCCCTCAAGGCATAATCTGAATTTCTTGATTTTATGACCGTAAAATATATAATGATATTATCACCAAAGTCAATAACATGCTCCTGGCAATCAATTCACTGAAGAACGACACAGCACCGTCTTTTTTTTCCCCCCTTTTCTAACTAATAAACTGTCAAAGTTTCATTCATCACACATTCAAATTATAAACCTGAAATAACACCGCCTTACATTTCGCCAGGCTGCAAAACAATCATATACACACTTACAAACAGCCTACATCTTCATGGGGACAATTAGCATTTTTATAGCAGCGCCGCGCAGGAGAACACCGAACAGAGCACTGCAGTGCAGCGTGACCTCTAAGGCACCGCACACGCTGAGGACTAGTGGATTAACTGCTAAATAAGAGAGATTTCCTCTTAGCCGTGCTTATATATGCCCCTATATCCACATATATGTTTATCCATACTTTTATGTATTTGCACAGATGCACGCACACGCTGTGCACGGCTTCGTTTGGTAACAATTATCTGAAGAAAATTCACGGTAATTTTAATCAACTACAGATTTCCCCAGGAAAGAAAAAAAAGTACAGAAGCAGGTGTTAAAGAGAAAATATACATAATTATAGGTACCTTTCAGTACAAAAGCAGTTCCTGAAGGAATCAGGAATAGCTCAGCCAGGTTATTCCCCTTGCTGGCACCATTTTCTCGATGGCTGCCCAGAACCGCAGGTCTGATGCCCAGGGCCCCAAAACACCATGGGATGGATCTTGTTATCAAGATCACAACACTTTGGGAGCACAACTGCTCTTTCATAGGCATAACAAATATCAGAGCAGTATGTCCACACAGGGTCTTAAAACTAATAATAATAATAATAACAACAACAAAAATCCAAATCCTCCTAGCTGTTAATCTCGTTTTTGAACTTTTCTGTTAAGGGTAGAAAACCCCAAGTTGTCAGATTGTTTATTTGTCACTGAAGACTTTGGGAGCACAACTGCCCAAAAATGCTGTGCTGCACCTAGGAATCTGATACCAAAATAATATCTTTTCACTTTTTTTTTTTAAGATAACAGACTTTAGAAGAGAAAACACCTAATATCTAGCAGCGTACGTGCACCCAGTTTAACTTCTGGTGTCACCACCTGGGTTCTCTTCCTCTAACATTGTTCCTTAAGTAAGTTTCTTTTACAATTAGCCATTTTCAAGGAAATAAGTACATATTTTTTTTTTATAGGAACCTACAGAAAACTCTTGGTAACAGTGTATGAGTGCAACTTGCATGTGATGGAAACTTTTCCTTTCGCCACCCCACAGGGATACTTGGAAATGCCTGCAGTACCGGAGTACCTTCAGCTTACCTTACCTACCTGCGTGCTGTAGGGTCAACAAGAGAACTCTGTTGGGGTCTATTACTTTAACAAAGTGGTGTCTCCATGGTACAACAGAAAACCTCAGCAAACTATCCTTTAAACATACTCCTACCAAGAATCCTACCTCCTCCTAGGAGCTGCCCTTGCCCAGGAGCACCAGCAGGAGCACACGAGCCCCTAATAGGAGCCAGATGAGGGAAGCCTCCCTCCTGCTCCACTGGTGCTAAAGTCCTGTAGCATCAGAAAACTGGTGCTACAGTCCTCTGCTCAGAAAAAGGTAAAATGCCCACTTTTGACAGCAACGCAAATATTTTAAGACAGTATTTTTTTGGGAAAATGATAAACCGTTTAAAGAGGTGAAACAAAATCTGCTCTGAAGGCTCAAGGAACATCCATTACAGTTAAAGCTAAAAACATTACCTACTATTTTAAACACCAATAAGGGCTCTCCAGGAAAACTCAATCATCATTCAGACTATCATCTCAGCAGTATTTCCCAATTGTTAGCACTGCTATTCACTGTAACCTCCAACTGAGAGATTTTATGGCTCCTGGCATTATTAGCCTGTGAATTACGGTACTTGAAGACACCTACACAGTCTCACTCTCAGAACCGAGTTTACTATATAAATAAGAGGTTTCCATATTATTTGCTGCCTTTGATCAGAGCTTTATGAGTAGAGATGTCATTCACAAGGTGACAGCAACTGTAGCTGTCAAGTTTTTATCCTAACATTTTGTGCTCTACACGAGCTAGGACAAAACAAGACGTACATTTTACCGTCTCCAAAGCAAAGCATGGAATAGATTAAATTATTTCTTTATAGTACAAAGAATTACGTGGGAGTATGTCAAAAGAAGAATTCAATTATTTACAGAGAAGGCCTCAGTATAAAATAATGTTTGATTAAACTTCTGGACAAATCTCAGTGCTAGAGAGTCCAGGGCAAGCACGCCGGAGCTGACAGTGACTGAGCACCCACGCTCCGTGGGCAGATGACAAAGCACTCATTTTAGTTTTAGCCAGAAGGCTCACTGATCAATTTTATTTTCTTAGATAGTCTTTGAGATGACAGTACACGGGCACATCGTCAGACGCAGAAATGACCAGAAGCTGAATGTAATTAAACTTCCTTTCAGCCCCTGTTCCATGCAGGTCTTCATAAATCTTTGAGAGCCATTTTGTAAGGCGCCTTTCCACAGGCCAGAAGCAGAAGCTGCCAAAATCCTAGGCTCTACAACGGTATAAACTGAAAAAAGACACTGCAATAAAACTTCGTTTTGGGTACCGGCCTTGTTCAGCAAGCTCTAGGGAACAAACAAAAGTGAAACAAGGAACAGTTGGTGGGTCCTTTTCTGCCTAGGAGATTAAAAACGAAAATTATGTTTTCTGTGCAACTAAAGGGGAAGGGAGAAAACTTTTTTTTTTTTTTTTTTTTTTTGCAAATTTTCCTCTTTAAAAGAGGGAAGACAGTTCAGCAAACTTTGTCCAGCTAGCGTTTCAAAGCTTAGGTAAATGTTTAAATCAAGTAGACATCGAAATGTCAAGTAAGTGTGGCCCTTGGGAAAACAGGGTCATCGACCGGTTCGTTCTTTACCCACTTGCCTGATCTCAGTATGAAATTGCATGTTTCTGAGAGAGATGATTTTGATAAAAGGTGGTTGAAAAATGTTTACTCCATCTCTGTATTTCTGTGATTTTGATTTTACAGTGATCCTTAATTAGTACTAATAAGCAAAAAGAATTTTTCAGGCGCACAGTAAAAGCCCAGACTCACTGAAAACAAAGGGACGCATTACGGCTGCGTTAATACGCCCAAGCAAAACAACCAGCAGATATCATCTGCCGCCAAAAATCTATAGAAAGGACTTCCAGAGCAGCAAGGAGAGGCTAGTCTAAATGGAGGTGTTAAATTATGCCAGAATGTGTCATTTGCCAACCAAATTGGAACCAGCTGGAGAAGAGGAAAGTGAATTAGAATTGCCTCGTATTCCAAACTCCACTGCAGCAGCTGAAAAGGTAGCCAAAACCAGACAAGCTGAGCTTTTAAAGATGGGACTGAGTAAATTTGGTATGTGACCAAATATCAGTTTGCAATCTTGTTGCTGAATCCCCCTGACTCTCTTCAATTTTACAAGAAGTACTCAGAACTTCTGAAAAAAATAAATCTGCTTCTATGTATCTACCTTTATCTGGCTTTAAGACTGCAGTTTTCAGGAACAATTTTAATTAGACTTTAATCCACATCTCATACATTCCTGCACCTACACGCAGTGCCCCAAAATCACAGTGAGACACGTAAATTCACAATTAATACTTCAAAGCATACAAATATATTCTGTTGATGAGTTTATCAAATAATTTAGCTTTTGTTATGTATAAAGAAAGAAAAAGGGTGGAGAATCAGTTCACTTCATACAAAGGCCAAATTCTTGTGCTGCTCTATGATAAATGTTAATTCTCCGAGACTGCAAAAAGAGCAAGTTAAGAAAAAGTTATGCTCCGATTAGCATTCCCAAATTTCTCACATGTTCAATAAAAGAAAAATCCTTTTATTCAAGATAACTAATTACATATATGAAAGTCACCCAAGAAAAGAGCAATAGCCCAAAACAACTAAAGCGGGTGGACAAAGGCATTATTCATTGATTTAAACTTTACTCTTTTGCCAACACTGTGGATTCCCAATGCATTGGTGCTGTGTGCACCCACAGAAATGGCACTTGGGGCAAAGTGGATGAAATCAGGGCTGTGTGCTAGGGGTATCTTGGGATGCAACCCTTCCCCCTGAGCCATCCTCTTTGTCCATGGAGAGGGCTGCAAATATCTGCAAACTGCCCTGCAAAGCCCATGCTTCTGCTCCCTGACTGGCTACCTCGGAAGGGAATTAGGTATCCACATTACAAAGCCTCTTCTGGTGCAGGAAAAAGGGGAAGAATGAAAATGACATGTTAAAAACGCACAGTAAGTAGATTTATCGAAATCATCCTATGATGATGTTAATTCAATAAGAGAAGCAGCTGCTATTTGTTTTCTACAGGCAAACAGAAATACCAGTATTCGCCACATGGCAGTCAACAAGAAAACAAAGCGCTAGATCCCTGTTGAAATTGTTCACTTTTTGCAATCCAATGTTTCAGGAAGAAAATTATTTTCATTTTGGCCTCCCACTGCCTCTGCAACATCAGAGAATGTCTCTCCCTGTTGGAAAAACAATAGGAGGCAAAGAGAAAAGCAGCTTTTTTCCTGAGACTTTGGGCTAAAAAACGCCATCAATTTCAAAATTACAACAGTGGCAAAGTGCTTCTTTCAATCTGGTCCTTTCATTTTTGCCTCCTGCTGCCGTTCCTATTGTCAAAGCGGCAGCAGGAGGCAGAAATGAAAAGACTACTGCCGGCAATCACCCTTGGGCAAAACGTTAATAAGAAGTGAAACACCCCTGCGCCAGAACAAATTCCAGAGGTAAGAGACTGGGGTTTGAGCTCCTCGTGTGCCACGGAGGACCAGCACATCAGGATAACTCTGGTTTCTGGAACCAGCTGCTCAGGAGCCAGTGTTTGGGGTGCTACTCAGGAAACTGAGAATGAAACAGCATTGTCAGAAAAGTAGTAAAATGCAACAAAGCCAAATCACCACCACCAAAACCCACCGGATCACTTCAAGGAACCGGAAAGGAAACCACTCAACTGGGAAAAATTGGAGTGATTTTTCAAGACCTTTGGTAAAGAGGTTGAGCTGTAAGGGCCTGAGGACCGAGCTGCCTGCCAAGCTCACCTGTGGTGGCTGAATCCAAGCCGCCTGTTGGTCTGCCAGTGGAAACAGCATAAAAGGCCAAAGCCAAGCGCTTTGTGCTACCAGAATTTGTATAAAGTTAAACATTTTAACAAATTTGCTAGCCATGAAGACCAGTCCGGTATCTACAGAATGGGGTGAAGGAATGGCATGACCAGAACGAAATCGCTAACAACCTTCCTTCAAAGCACCCAGCATGGGAGAGAGAACCTCTTGAAAAGGGTGACGATAACGACCAGCCACATAACCACTTCTGTCCCTTGCTCTTTGGTGGAGTTTCCCAAGACCCCAGGCTGCAAATCGGTGTCCTCCAAACCTCACCTATTTAAAACTGATACCCTCGCTGCCTGAAAAACTCTACCAATAAATTTCAGCATCAAAGAAGAAGAGGAGGAGGAGAGTTGAAAGAGAAGACATTTGCCAAGGTTATACATGCATTTCTACTACCTTTGTGTAATAAGGGTTCATTACAGGGGAGCAAAATCATTTTTCTCTGAAGGCTGGGGGAGAAGAAGTGTGCACAAAGTTGATTTCGTCTATAGAAGTTCTTCAAAAATGGAGAAAACAGCTGGGAAAACAGGAGCTAATGAAGCAGAATATGATGTTACTCTTCACTGCATGAATGATACAAAAGAGGAGATGGTTTTGTTCCCGGAAACAGGGACAAGACAAAGTTACCTTTCTCCCATTAAAAAGAAAAAGCAATGTTATTTCAAAATAGAAAGCACTACTGTGTCTTGTGGTAGAATTGAACAAGAAAAATTTATGAAGCCTGAAAACTACATTATGCGCAAAGTGCACCTAAACTGTTAAATCGCCTGTGTCGTTATTTTAAAATAAAGGAAGATAACTTCAAAAAAATACATATAAATTAAAAAGGAGGTGAAGACTGTTTTATTCTTTGGTCTGAGTTTCGTTAACCTGTACAAAACCCTTATAATATTAACTTTAAGGACATGCAGATAAGATCAATCTGCCAAAATCAACACAGGCATTAAGAACAGCCTTGGGGAGAAAAATAGAATCTATCATTAAAATATTGCCAGACTTCTAAAACATTATTATTCCTTGTGCAGTGCTTCTTTCTTTTTTTTTTTTTTTGATCATCTTCTGAAGAGCGTAAGTTCTGTCTACTTAGTGAGATCCTCTAGTTATTTGATCCCTGGTATCACGAAGCTTTTCTGGCTATTTCTAACACTAACAGTATTTTGCAAGACTGTGTTGAAAGCACTGATCAAATGATGCACAAGTCCTCTTTGGACTGCAGCCCAATGCCTTCCCAGTAACTTGCCTGCAACTTACCCATTTACAAACAAAATTGACCATGTCTAATCTCCATGAAAAAAACAACCACAAACAAACCAACCAACAGTCAAGTAATTCAAGGTCTGTATGCATCTTAGTGTATTGTAAGGTAGGGCATTGCTCTGCCAGGTTGGTGTGCTATTAGCTAGGGGACTCTCAAGCATCTGTCATGCAAAGTAGGTCAATTTCTAGCCATATAATTCTGATTATGTCAAAATATTTATTCATGAGTTTCCTAATTCAACATAGTTTGAGTAAGTCACATTTATGTAAGAAAATAAAATAAAATACATCTAAATTATGGCTGCAGCTTCAAACACTCTGGTAATCCAGAGACATGGATAATGTTTTTTCCCTCGTAAGATACTAGGTATTAACAGAATTGGATTTATTTCCTCTTTGCTACTATTTTTAGTCAGTTTCCCAAGGAAACTGTTGTTCTGGTGAGAGATTCGGACTGACACCAAGCTGGGAGAAAAGCTGCAGGTAACGCTCCTGCAGTAACTGGGAGATAGAACAGTTCAGTACCCACCAAGGCCGTCCATTACGAGGTGATCATATAAAGACAGGAGCAAACAGCAGCTTGGAGGTTTTCAATGCTATTACAGGGAAAGAAAAGTTCTCCTTGCTCACATTTGTCCTTATTCCACTGCACCCTCCTGCAGCATCCACACTGTCTGGGGGCTTTCCTTTGCCTCTACCAGTACTTGCTTTAATCAGAAGCCACACATTGGATTCCACTTTTTACCAACCATATCCACACAAAATACCCTCTAAACCTTAGGCCTAGCAGAAGTAAAATCTTTAACTTTCCTCCCCAGTTACACATTGCCCAAGCCTACATTTCATCTCCCAGTACCCTGCCAGGAAATGCAACTGAAAAAATGTATTTTGCTATCATATCTAAGCTAAATATGATGAACATAATTCTTCAATTGACTATGTTTTCTTTTATGCCATTCTAGCAATGTCTGAGTAAGGCAAAATAACGAGAGATTCCTTAGAGCAATGACCACAACATGAGGCAAAAGGCATAAAGGCCACATGCAGGTTCTCCTCCTAGGTCGTATGAAATACCATATATACTTCTATAATATACAGGAATCTTGCTTCTAGAATAGAGAGGAAAGAATGGCTTTAACTTTCTGCAGTTAAGAAGTTGTTCCTGGCCAACAGAAAAAGATACACAAGACCTTCTGATACTCTTTCACCTTCATATATCAACAGATCTTCAGGTTGCCTTTAAGCAACCAAGATAGAAAGGCTGCATCTGAAAAAATCATTAGGGGATGTAACCCTGTAATGCGTCAGCCATGCAGCTACTTTTACAAGCTTTAAAAAAATATATATATATTGAAAAACAACCACATTTCTGGCCAGCCTGAAATACTAAGAAGCTGTACACTGCCCTTGACAGTTTCCTTCTCTGACACCTCCAGGATCCATACAAAGACCTGCACAAGTTACAGCCATTATTCCCACATTTCCTTGAGGTACCACGTATGCACACAGCTATGGTTTGTCAAACACCTTTATAGACAAACAAAAAAAGAGGGTATTCATACTTTTAAACGCTTTCAATTACCAATACCAAATATTATTTTTCTGCAGGGGTAATCAAACCGCGATCTGTGTTCCCTTTGTCTGGCTGCTTCTCGTGCTAGGATTTAAATGCTATGTTTTGTTTCATCTTTAATAGCTTTCCCTTAGACCTTTCTGGTGGAGTCTGCAGGCATTCAATATAATCTGACTGTTGATTATGTCCGTAGCAATTATTTAACTGCCTATTGGACTGGCTTGAAAGAATCACACCAGTCGCTAATACGACTAATCTCAGACCAACCATTTCAGAAAAATTCTTTTAAAATTTAAATGCCATTTCTTTCTTCAACCACCCTCCTACGTGATACCACAAAAATAAAATCTATTTGACATTAAAAACATCAACACTGAGCCTGAAACGGCAGATTAAAATATGAATTCATATGTCAAAAATATTTGTATTGTACAGATTTTATGGTTAAAAAATTACTGATATATAAAAACTTTATATTTTAGGAAACCTAACATTAGCATTGCACAAGGAAAGTTACAGCAGATGGTACGAGAAAAATTTGATTCTTGGGATCACATTTTTTGAGTTTGACTTTGTTTCAAGCTATCTGATCTCACCTTTTCACAAATCTCAGGAAAAAAAAGGCAGTGGCCTCCTGAACAGAAAATCCAGCTCCTGCACCCTTTGACCAAGCTACAACCGTGCTGACACAAGAAAATTGATGCCACCTAGAATTAATTCAAAGACAAACTCTAGAGTACAAGAAGATCAAAGTCTTAGCATGTTCCAAGGATTCCGCACGTAAGCCAGTAAAACATGTTTCTTTCTGAAAAATCCAAGAATCAATGGATACAGATATTTTTCCAAGCCTGCAAGAAGGCTTGAGAGCTCTTGTTCTCTTCATTTTTAAAGCATGTGTGTGAATGTACAAATGTATGAAAGTGAGACTTCTCAGGCTTATTTAGCTTATAACTACCTTGTCCAGTAACATTTGCTTATCAGCTGGTGAGGAGGTGCCTTGGTCAGGGCTGAGCAGACTGAACATCCTTCGGAATAATGTCGCTGTAAAGCTCATCAAAGGAGTTAATAATAGTAGACAAAACAAGATTCATTTAATCAGCTCTGTATTTCTCTGATTATAACAAACAAAGAAGCAGGATTATATGACAATTTCCAGAGCTTGGTAAACTTCAGCAGTGCCTTACAATGAAGTCTTGGCAAGAAACAAGTGAAATACAAAGATTTATCATGTTGAGGCTGTGTAAACAGTTTCCATTTATAGAAATGTATCCTAGCAACTCATGGAAATGGTTTTAAAAGACAGTTGGACAAATAATTTGGAAGAAAAAAACTGATCTAATTGCTAAACCAGAGAGCCCAGTAGTCCTGAACTGGTCATGTAGCCACTTCTCAACTGTGATTCAAGATGCTGAGAAAAGAAGCACCAGGACAAACATATGCTTTAAAACTAACACCTGCAGGAGCGACCACAAAGCAGTGCATCAGAGTCAGCAAAAATGAGTCTGTATTTTGTATTCCTTCCTTACTGATGTAGAAAATATCATTGGCTTTCAGTAGAAATGCCTGCTGGACATACACCTCTTGTTTTCTATCTGCTTGTTGTTAGACAAGGATATGAGATGCAAAGTTGAATTTTATTTATCAGGTGTTCACTTGATTCCATTGTGAATCTCATTTTTTTATCTCATTTTTCAGGAGAAAACAGAGAAGAGACTTGTATAATAATGCACAGACCTTGATTAAATGTCTAATCCATAATTCAATAGAAAGATTCTGCTGACATCACCAGCAATGAAAAAGGTTCATAAAATCTATCATGAATACAAAAGGAGCCTAAACTATATTTCAGGATTAGTATTCAGACTACAATTGCATATGCATTATTACCAATGGGGATAAACTATGCTTATACATAAGAGGTCACCTTATAAAATACCCCATAAAATACCCCAAGAAGCTGAAACACGACAGAGAGCACCCTGTTCCCGAGATGCAAACAGAGAATACTTCTCAGAACACTCTCCATTTTATGGTGGAGGATTATTTTTCTTGCCAGAGACTGTTTACATGTAGACTACAGTACATGGCATACACAGAATAATTAACTATCAGGCTGTAAACTCAGATATTGTCGGGTAATTAGCTCAGTCACAAATCTTTGCAACTGCACTCAAAAGTGGTTGTAAATGGCAGCAGGTTCCAGCAGATGGGCAACAGACTGGTTCACAGTTTAGTGTTCAAGGACTAAGCAAGGGATCCTTGGGAGAGAAAGAGCTGGGGCTTTTTTAGGAGCGAGGTTGTTTTCTAAGCCAACATTTACCATAAATTCCCCTGGGTAGCTTAGCTATCATGAAGAAAGTTTATTATACCGAGCATCTAATGGGAAAGAAGATTCTTTTTTAACTAGCATAGAGACATAAAACTTCCTCAAAATTTACGCTTAACAGTTTGCCAGAGGATATTTTTCCACAAGAAACATTAGTTAATTTTCAGTCTTGTGTGGCATCTCGTATATTCAGAGAGGCTCAAATAATTCTTTGATTTTTCATTCCTCCAAAAAGTCAAGTTTTAATAATTGTGTTCTGAAGTATGTCAGCAGATGCATTACCAAACCAGTAGTACATACTGCAACATGCTGTACATTTGACCTTGTTTTGTTTGATAAAATTTGCATCCTTTATGACATATTCTTTAAGTTACATAAAGGAGCCAGATCCAGAAATCTCTACTTGAGTCATACAGAAAGTGTCATGGTCATTTTTTTTGTAGAAATAAACTTAACGGGTGTCTTTCCAAAATGGTGACTGAGAAATGAGAGCCCACCTGTGTCTATATAAATTTAGTACTGTTTTTTCCTCCATGTCCATCGCTTTATATCATCAGCACTGCTGTTTTATTGCCCAGTAATTCAGTATCATTGTATCTTTCAGTCCTCCACTTTCGTTTCTGCTGCTTTGGACAGTACTGTACTGCTAACAAACCTCACTGCCTCTGTAGTTCTCCCCTTCCTGGCTTCTGGTACCAGTTCAGAATGACTGACATCACTCCTGTGACAAAGCAAATGAAGACCATGGTTTTATTGCTACTTCCCCTCTTTCCCAATTCATTTATTACTTCTGAACTTTAACACTTAGACTCATGCCACTTCTCAAGAAAAGGGCAAAAAATAACCCTATGAACACTAAACCAAAATCTAAGTGGGAAGTAGCACACCTAGCCCTACGTCTGATTTATTTTACAAAACCTTAAGATCTTTTGTTCTAAATAGAGTTACTGACCTAGAAACATACACTCATCTCTGGAAATAAATCAAGATTCCTCCTACATTAATCTAATTGCACCAGTGGAAGCTAAGTAGTCCCTTAAGTAATTTAAGTTTCCTTATTTGAAGGGGAAAAAAATCAGACCTTCCCTATCCCTAGGAGTGTGTTTTGTAGAACAAGCCATTTATGATTAATTTCTCTGTTTTCAGTAGTAAAGACATGTTCCCTTAAAACAGAGATAGGTGTGGGCAGACAGTCTCGGTGTTAGTGGGCATTCTGCTAACAAGTAAATATATTATTTTTAGGTATATAAAACAGTCTATGTTATTTTTGTTTGTTTATTTTTGCTGTCAGTGCTGTAAAGCTCCCCACAAAAACTGATGATTTCTGAAATAATAGCCAAGAAATTCAGAACGTTTTCTTAGAGACAGCTATAAAGGAAAAAAATGGGAACTTTAAAGAACTAATGATCCTGTTGGTTCTCACCTCCTACTCCTGCAATCACCGAACTACTTTACAAAAGGGCAGCAGCACAATCATCAGAATCATCCCCCTTTTCTGGTGGTGACAGTATTTAAAAGGAAGGTGGAACCCTTGCTCTACACACTAAGAAAAGGTGCGCATTCCTGGAGGACTCAGGTCTTTTAAGTAGAGGTAAATGTAGCTGCACAGCCTGGACCTAGGTAGCCAAGGCGTGGGGGCAAACAAACTCTTACAAGAAGTCCACTCTCCCTTTTGGGAATTTGCTCAAAACGTTCTTGCTCCTTTTTCAACATGGTTTAAGATTTAAATTTCAACCCCATTGCCCAGGAAGGAGGTGTCTCTGTAGACAGAGGAACCTTCCCCCAGGAGCTTCAGCGACCCAGTTGTGATTCAAGATCAAGGACAACCAGAGAATCTCATGTCGCAGAGCACTGGAGAATTTATTAGGGACAGTGATTTCTTGCAATCCCTTTTCCTTGGACAAGATGTTCCCTGCAAATAGCTCTTTGTCTAGAGTAATTATTTGGGGATTAGAAAGAGCTAATAAAAACCTCTCTGGAAAGGCTGGAGAATTTGAGATGAGAACAAGGTTGTGATGAGCCTGAGGGGGCAGGGACATCTTTCTGATCGTTAATTTAATCAGCCTTGATTACAAGAAACATTTACCTGTACATTGTTCAAGAACTTTTGCTGAAAGTGTCTATTCCAACAGGCAGCCAATCCATTCTGCCTAGCGTGCTTACAGTAAACAGGATCAACTCAGATTTCCTCTGCTTCAGCTCTTCCCCAAGAACCAAAGGAAGACATGATGGCACAGTATACGTGCAGTATATATACACAGTACATACGCTAAAAAACCCTGAAGAATACTCCTAAAAAACAGAACACAGACAGGAGCGGTGTTCTTGAGAGATACAGTCCTGATTTCTGCTTTCAATATACTCCAAATCAACACATCAGTGTTGGGAATAACTACTTGCTTAGACTATGGATGTTCAGCTAGCATAGCAAATACTGATGCATTTCCATTGGATTAAGCCCTAAGCAGCAGTGTAAAATTAGACTTGCACTGGTATGATTGATCTGGGTAACGTATGGGCTCAGCTCAGAGGACTTTCCTTCTCTGGGCTGGCACAGGAAGGAGTGCTGCAGAGCTTCTGGCTTTCTGCTCATTTCATTCGGTCACCGACAGCACTTGGATGGATGCTTTTGCAGCAGTGCAGACTACTCTTGATGAAGTGTTCCCAGAGTAATCATCTCTAAAGGAAGAGTAATTTATATTAGCTACTTCTTCACAATATGCTGCAGCTGAGGGGACAACAATAAATAGTAATTATCTGTACTATTCCCAAAATACCAAGTCTTGAAATTCCAATTATTTGTTCTCATGTATACTACAGCTCACCATTAGTGTAAATATTTCATTCCGCCATTTCTTTCAGTCTTTGAAAGAAAAGCCTATGTAGCGAAAATCTAAGGATGCAATGGAGTGAATATGAATAGCTTATTACTTTCGCAAAGTATCTTAATTATTGTAGGTCTTACTAATCCAGACAATTAAAGCTTGATTAGGCTGAAGTTATTTTTCCTGTTCTAGTCATGTAGTTACATTTATTTACATCAAAAGCCCTAAGCTGCATATACTTGAAAAGAAACCAACATAGTGAAAGAAATACCTAACTCGTAAGTGAATGAACAGAAAAAGACATTAGTCAGTGTTACTTATCAGAATAAATCCTGGCAGTTGACTGAATTTTCAGTATTCTTTAAACAAGCTGAAGCAAGCCAATTCCTGTCAGATCTTAGACCCTGATTTTAAACAGGTCTAAAAATAAGAGCAATGAAAATTACAATCTCTGTGCACACAATACAAATTAACATATTGCAAAATCACCTTCACTAAATGCAAACGAAGGATGAGGTTCTGATATGCTTACTTCAGTATTAATTTGAGTGTGCCTACTGATGAATTGAGGTGCTAATTAACTTGTAAAGCTATCAGTATTTGTCTTTAACTGATTGGCTGCCTTACAGAAATCCTACGATGCTCAGAACATGTCAAAAAAAAGAAAAAAGAAAAACAAAGCTAAAAATACTTAGGTTCTCACTGTTTTGAGACATTGGTGTTTTTAAAAGCAACAGAAGGGAAATCCAATAGATAGGAACTGCTTTGCAAAATAATGAAGTGAATTAAATTAAACTATAGCCTGATGAAAATCAGTTTGGAAAACAGCACTAATGATGCCAAGAATAGAATATAAAATCTCTCCGACTACATCACACATTCAATAAGCACACTGTGCACATAAAACAATGTAGCGCGTGCAATAAACATAAACCACAGTAAAAAGGAAAATGTGCACTTTATATTAGGCAGTACATGGAAACTTAGGCCAATTACGTACATAAAATATTGGTATATGCTTTACATATACACAAGAAAACAAACGATGATGGCAGCGGATAGCCTTACCAATATGAAAAAAGCCCAAAGCAGATCAATAGGAGCTAATTGGAAAGCACATGACTTAGCAGGTTCTTCCTTTGCTGAAAACTGTGGAATGACAATAACTTTTAGGGTTGCTGGCTTCACGATCTGGGATATAGGGAGCTTGAGGATATCGCTGAAAAAGTAGCGCTGAGCAATTACAACACTGCTGAAGGGAGGAACCCACCTGTTACTAGATCATCTATGCAGCATTTCGTGGTAATTAAAGACCATCCACGCCAAATTTTAAGTCTGGGTATAACATGGTTAATACTGAACAGGAGACAGGAACTAGCACAGAAAAGAAATATATGGGGAAAACAATCAGCAGGGGAAAAAAAAAAGCACAGAACTATTAAATACAGATCCTTAAGTATCTTATTACATAAACAGTTAATTAAGAATAATTTACAGAAACGATTATCATTACCATATTAGCACTAATTGTTCTACACAGGAAGACAGCATTGTATAAAGCAGGATTGCCTGCCTGTTATTTCAGCACATGGGCATGTCAAGGGACTTTCTTTGGTCTCCTTAATTCCTTTCCAGCCTTAAGATCTCAAGACAGAGAGACTATAAAACAAGTTCAAATAATGGGGGTTAACATATTAAATGCAGCACCTTCTCACTTTTATTGAAATGGGATGTTTTATTTAGAAAATCTATCCTTTTTTCCCTTCTTTCATGACAATACATTGCTTACAACCCTGCACAGGAAAATGTGTCGTCGCTAATATTGTATGGATAACGAGTAGCAGGATTATGTCCTCCTAAGTAAATATGAAGAGACATAATTATACCCACATGCGGTTTAAGTCTTGAGATTTTAGATCCGACGAAAAAGTCTTCAGAGAGAAAAGAAATGGTTGATATAAAAGAGAGAGGAAAAAAGACTGCCAGGAATTAAACACAGAAGGGATGGAAAAGAGGCTTCCTGCTCCTTTGAAACCAGGAGTTGTTTCCTCAAATCCCATCGATGGAAGCGCGTGTATCTGCGCACAGAACAGGGCCCTCCAGCTCCGGGCTGCTGTGCCTGATCAAGTTTAATTTAAGCCTTCTCCAAATTGCCTCCGGCCTACCTGCACGCAGCCAGCAGCCTCCCGGGGCAGCGCGGCCTGCCTGGGGCAGCACGGCGGACAGCGCTGGTGGCGGCGCTCCGTGGCACGGCCCTCACCTCCCAACTGCCACTAGCAAGTGCCCGAGGAGCTCAGCGTCAGCCACCTCAGGACTCCAAGGCCTTCCCAATGCAATACTTACAAACCACAAACACCCGTAGAAGTGAATCTCTCCTCCTGGCTCTCAGACACATACACTTCATGTTGGCCTTCCAAAATTTCTCCCCCCCCCCCCCCCCCCCGAAGACAAACAGGGCCTTTGCAGCTGGAGCGTTTAAGTCACATGTTCTCACAAAGCAATCTAAATCCCCCCACAATCTATTATGCAATGTAAAAACCAACTACATTAACACAGCAATCCCTCTAAGCATGGTCATCTTCTATTTACTCATTTAAAAGAAAACCAAAGTAGTCTCCTTGGGTCTTTCAAGTAATGTGCTACTAGTTATTTTTTCCTCAATCTGTATGGCAAAGATGTCTGCTACCTCCAGCTTGTCTAGTCTGAAAAATTAGGAACTGAGTATTTAAACTTTTTTTCTTTTTTTCCAACCAGCACGTAAATTAGGGGGAGGCATGGAAGGAAAGCAGATATTTTAAGTTCTTAACTTCTCATGGGCCCATCCCCTCACCTTTCACTAAAGTCAAACGAAGGCAGCGCTAAGAGCTCTGTGTGACCTTGCCAGAGAAGCAGTATCAGCCCAGTTTTTCCTAATTATGATCCAGAGAAATATCAGTGGTGAAGATCTCTCTGCAGGCCAGCCTGTCCCACGAGAATTACTCAGACGGGAGCTCTTGATATCATATCTTGCAGCAATTAAGGTCTTTGACCTCAAATCTGAAGCCGTAGCCTCGACCTTTACATAATCTTCTCTGAACCACCACCTCCTCACCTCACCTGTGATTAAAGTGAGGAACACAATCCTAAATAAATACACCAGCACAGCAGAAGAACAAAGCAGACTTTTTAATACTGTTTGCGTTAGTGCTGGCATTTCAATATTCCTCAAAGCTGACGGAAAAAAAAAAGCAGTAGAGCTATGCACTCACTTAGAGAAGGGCATCTCCTCACAGCAAGGCTAGACGTGTCATTATCATCTTCCGCAAGCTCATCCTTTGAATAGTACAGCAAAACCGGAGAAAAAACACTAAAGATGGACAGCTAAACTTTACTATTTCTTACTTTCACATACTTCACCACAGATGCTAAGCTCATACTTGTCCATCAGCCCCATGACTGCAGGAGGACATACCGTACAGCCACCCGTTTGGCAGGTCTCTGTTTACAAACAGGACTCACAGGCCAGCTTATTAATAATGATTGCAGATCTACCGACTAATAAGGATAAGGAGCAGAAGTCCCAGCCTCCCTCCGCTCTCGGTGCTGGTTCCGTGTGGTTTTTGAGGCCCCGTTCACGCTCTCCTGGGGCCTCCTGTCACTGCTCAGCACGCTGAAATCAGGCCTCAGCGTTCGAGAGCTTCACTCCAACAATGCTGGCTAATGAAAATGACAGCAGAGGAGAAGAGAATGGTAATGAGATGTTTCAAAAAAAAGGCACACGTGTTTGCTTTAAGGTGCAGAAGCATAGAGGTGCGCTACACAGACGGAAGTTTAATGACTTCTGTAACAACTGCAGGAACTCCTACCCAGGTATGGGTGTCTCCTGACGTACAACAGCTTGTAACGTGGAAGGAGCACTTGGAAAAACTTGAAAAAACACGAACCCTGTGCTGCTGCTGGCCACCTCTGCTTGCACACAGGCCCCAGGGAAGGACCACAACGCAGGAGAACCACAGACTTGTGTTTCTAATCACAAACTCTTCTCCTTCGACCACAATCTCTGCTGCCTGTGCTCATCCCGTGCCTCCGCAGTCAGCCTACCACCAGCATGAAGTAGCAGAGGTGACCTTTCCCCACCCACCTACTGATTCCGAGAGCAATATTTAACAGCTCCATGAGGCGCAGCAGCTAAACATTTACAGCTCTCCTATCTCTGACTCCGAGCCTCGCTGGCTAACGCCTAAGTCGTTCACCTTTCAGTTCACTCAGCGGATTTGCAAAATCCATTATCAGAAAGTCTCCTCTGAATGTGACTGGATGGGGTTTTGTTCCAGGAAAAAATAATAATAGTAAAAAAGCAGGCTACCCAGGCTTTCAAAGAAGTGTTCGCCATTTAAAGAGGAGCACCAGCACTCCTAGCTGGCAGTGCTGAGCTCCATGGGGCAGATAGCAGACTTTCCTCCTTTTTTTTTTTTTAATTTAAATTTGCTGGCCTTCAGGTGTTACTCCTTTGATCTATTCGCATGAAGCACCTGATGTATCTTTGCTAATTTCCTGCACTAACCACCCACATCTCTCATATCTTTCCCTATCTGCCCTCTTTTTGGCTATTCTTCACTCAAGCATTACAGATTTTTTTGCAGGTTGTTTTTATTTATTTATTCCATTATCCAGACAGACTATGATCTTGTCAATAGGCAATTACAATTTCTTCGTACAGTCACTGGGAAGAGGTAAGAAGTCACGTACTTTTACATTTTAGGGCAGAGAGAAAGGACAACTTTCCGTCCTGCACCTGGACTTTAGGAATACCTACCTCACTTGTTTATTAAAGCTTTTCTAAGAGCAGCTTAGGCAAAACTCTGCTTGGCGTGGTCTAGATCCTACCTCTGTGATTTCTCAAGGCCTTTCAAGACCCATAATACTACTAAGTTATATCAAATTCATTTTCTGCTATCATTTAGATTCTTTTAAAGTAATGATTTTGTAGGATAAATGGAAGCATTTGTAATTTTTTCTCATAGCTGCCAGGAAGCTTAATATATAAATTCTTAGAAGAACCTATAAAGTCAAAATGTTTTCATCTGAAGACTGCAAACTTAATGTCATCCATGACTGAGTCAAAAGTTTACAGCATTCATCTTCAGCCCTTCTCCTGGAACCATCCTTTGGAGTCATCAATTCTAGGGATATTCTTTCTATTCCTTAGCATCGGTTTGCCGCATTTCTTTCAGGTGAAAAATGAATCCAAGCTGAGTATTATCTCACTGAGCAGCATAGGGTTCACTTGAGCCAAAAAAAGAATAATGTTTTTTCACTTTATTTTCTTAATAGAAATTACTCACCGTGATTTTCCCAACCACTATGCTAGCTCTAATGTAAAAGTAAATACACAGTTAACATGTAAAAGTAAATATATAGTTATATATTTTGCCCCACGTATAGGAAAGTTCCCTAGAGTATTTTTAAGTAATGTCATTGTGGTTTGTCTTCTAACCTAAGACCTCTATTATGCTCCTGTAGGGGAGAAATATATGGCCGTGGCTGTTCATCATCGGGCACCATCAATACCATATGTTCTCTGTTAAACTGCCAGTTTACAAGGCAAAGGGATTTACTGGTTTTTTGTTTTGTTTTGTATTATTATTATTTCCTTGCTCCGTCATTCATCCCTTACCCATTCTTACATTTTGTAAGCTGGTTTTCTTAAGATACATGACTTCCAAACTTCTATCTCTTGCTTAAATGATTTGAACTACTAACTAAATAAAATGAAATTAAAAAAAAAAAGTGTAAGATATCATTCCTATAGGTTATATGAAGTTATGAAGTCAGAGAGGAAGGATTCAAATGAAGTGTTCTCACTGAAAGAAAAGTTGTACCACTTCAATCTTGTTATTAATGCTAAATAAGCCACACAGGGGAAAGCAGGACTCAGCTAACAGAGAACTACTCACAGAACCACAGACTGGGTTGGGCTGGAAGGGACCTTGAAGCCCATCTAGTTCCAACCCCCTGCCATGGGCAGGGACACCTCCCACCTGCCCAGGCTGCTCAACATTTTACTCGTATCTTCTTTTGCTGTCACAGCTGGTCAGTTCATAACCTGGACGATAGGCAACAGCAACCAAACCCAGTGATTTTCAAGATCTTCTGTGGGACTAAAAGCTGCAAGGACAATTTTTACAGTGCACTGGAAAGCAAGGGTAAAACCTGAAAACCCTCTGCAGAATTATCTCCTCATTCTCACAGCATGTACAAAAGCAGGAGCATTTGAAAATAAAAGTATCTTGAAGTGATAAACGAGAAGCAATACTCACATCACATTCACTTTCATTTCCAAGTACTTCACATGTTTGTATATACTAACTGTAGTCACAGCAATGAGAAAGTTACAGCTCAAACTTTTTTTTTTTTTAAATAGAAGAAATTTTCATTGTATTTGCCATTCTGTTCTTTTTCTTTTTATTTACTCTTTTCTAAACTTCCACCATTCCCCTTGCGGAACAGCAGGTGCTCCCACCACCTCCTATCTCCCAAGCGCTGCCAGAAGCATCATCCATCTCCCTTAGAGCCTTCTCCCCTCCTGTGCTATTTACTGCTCGGTGCCACTAGCACCTTTTTCTCAATCGAGAAGAAAGATGAACAGCCTAGGTAGTCAGGCTCAACCTCACTCCACAGATCAACTAACTAATAGAGCCACAAAACACAGAGTTTACATCCCCCCCAAAACCTGGGTGTATTGGACAGCCAGCTTCGCACAGCTTCATCTGATCATCACCCACTCCTGCACTTTGAGCTTCAGTACCAACCAACTTGGCCCAGCTGAAAGGTTTTAATGTCTACTCTACAATACAAATTGCTCACTTGCTACAGAAAAGTCTACTCTTTATATAAATAAATAAACAAATACCAGACATGGCAAAACGTAGCACAAAGAAATAATACTGGTTAAGCATTCAGCTCTTATCAATAAAGGCATAGTGAAATGCATATGAATGTCACTCAGTAAACAAAAGGTCAGATTTTTCTTAATTTTGAATAGTTTAATAGACTTTGCGATAAGCAGATGCTTCTCCTTGAGTCACTTCAGCTCCAAGCAAAGCATTCACAACCTGGAAGGTATCACTACTAGGACATGATCTAACCAGGCTGAGCATTTCAGTCATCAGTGTCCAATGTCTCACCTAGAAATGGCTTGCAGTAAGAAGATATAAATTTAACTAACACAGGTACAAGGTTGATAAACAAGAACTAAAGAGAAGCAGAACCCTACACCCCGTGCATTTCACTCTGTGCCAGCACAGTGATGGAATCAAGCGTGACACCTCTGAGCGGGGCAGCATCGGGCTGAAACCGTCACCTAAGGGGCTCATGGAGCTTTGAATTTTTCACAACAGTAAAACTGAGTGACGGTGAGGTAGAATGCAGCTTTTAACTCAAGCTGCAGATTGGAAAGTCAATGAAAACCTTACTTCATTTGGCCCCAATGACAGTGATTTTTCATAGGCGCAGGTACGAGCTCCAGCACTGAACGCTTTAAGCCAGCAACACACAAAAGCCCGGAGAGCGATGCCTCCACTGAGGATAAAATGTAGTTTTGCTGGTATCATTTAATACAGAAAAACAGCATTTCCTTTTGTAAAATCAATGTAGTGTATCCACCCTCCTCTGATATATAGGCTGAGGCACAGAACTCACTAACAAAACGCCAGAAGAAACCACCTGAAGTCTGGGAAGACTGGCGTAGGGAGAGGAGGCACATCCTTTTGCCTCTAGCTCTGATGTTATTTAGTAGCAAAGCAGCACAAAAGCCTTACTCTGGGCACAGAGTCCATAATTTTACGCCCCTGGATTTCCAAGATTTACATCTGTCATAAATATCAGAAACATGAATCTTCAAAATCAAATATTAAAATGAGGGATGATGCTGCATTGCACTGCTGCCTGCAGTAAATTGCTGTCATTTCTTGAGGTGGCAGCATTTCAGCAGTGGCTGATTGCTTTATTATTTTAGCATTCATTGCCCATCACTGATGTATGCAGGTTCATTTTCATTTTTTAAAAGTAGCTCTAAAATAAAATTTAAAACAGCACTGTTCACAACAGAATACACCCCCAATTTCCAGGCAGTTTTATGTGACTCCTTTATTTATTTTTTTAAAGTTAGTACAGTGCTATGAGATTTAGGATAAAAAAGACGGAGCTCTATCTCCACAGACAGTATTTATAGATTTGTATAGCACGTCTACTAATTCTGTGTTCAAACACGCTATAAATACATCCAGCAATGGAAAACTCAAAATGTACATTAGCATGAGTAGCTTCTTGTAAAGCAGATTCTCAAGAACATTTTCTAAATGTAGCAGTTGAGGCTCAACATTTAGCAGTCTATTCATCTGCCTTTTCCTTTTTACAGAAAGGGGGGAAGAAAACACTATTTTATTTTTTTCAGTAAAATAAATGAATTAGAAAACAACTCGCCTGTACCCTGCATGTCAAGCATGCGAGGATGCAAAGCTGCTGTAGCACACTTGGTCGCCATCAGCTGGAAGGTTCTTGGTTTAAACACAGCAGTGTGTTGATTTTGCACAGTGGCATCTGAATGTTAATCCCTCCTTTCTGTTTCCTGGGCACTGTGTTATCGTCCATGTACTGTCAAGGTTAGCTTGAAACTTTCTTAACCTCTCTGTTTATATCAGGCAAAACGTTTCAAAGTTTTCAAAAACTTTCTGCAAAAACATTCCATGTTTTTGTTCCCCCACAGCATTCTCCAGTATTTCATAACTTACTGCAACAGTGAGAACTCAAAGAGAAACAATTCTGCAAACCTTATCTTACCCACACTCAATGGACAAACACCAGTGTCACAAGTCACAGCCTCCAAATGGTGACTTGAGCAGAGATCAGACCCCCCAGGGGTCAGAGGCAGGTGAGGTTCACTATGTTTGCGATCATTTGGATCTGACACCTGGCATTTATTCCAAATCTTCCTTTTTCTGCAGTTGTGATCTCATTCCTCTGGATTTTGCTACTCTAACTGCAAAAGGTTTGTAGCTTTTTAGCTCAGTGCCAGAACGCGCAGCAGTGTAAGTAACGTGGTCTTGCAGTCACCCCCTGCATACAACTCTCTATCCTGATCAAACTGCTTCACTTTTTTTTTTTTTTAATGTCGAACCCAAATACTACAGTCATGCATGCATTCAAACTTCAGAACTACATAAACAGAAGACAAATCAGAAAGCAGAGCATTAGCTTATGCCTCCACACCTTCCTTTGGTTTCCTAGACAATGTGCAAAAGAAAGGGGAGGCTGCAGAAAGCCACACTTCAAACGGTGACAAATCGTGGCTGTTGTTAAGTGGTGCCTGAAAATTATTCTCAGCATGAGCTCAAGTAACAGAAACCACTGTCGGGATCTTTTTATAGGGTTATTTTCAATTCCACAGTAACAAGAGGATGCTTATTGTAAATAACAGGTTAATTCTGGAAAGGTGTATTACGGAAGGTGTATTATGGAAGAATTTGCACAGAGTAAGCTTTTCATTGCACATCTCAGACTGCTGGCTGAAATCACGAGCAGGACTGGAGAAGTCTCACGGTGTCCGGATGTATGCATATAATGAGGGAAGAAGTAACAGAAGAGGTCAAGGGAAAAGCCAGATTTGCAGAGGGCCTCAAGGATGTAGGTAGGGAAACAATCCTTGCCCTTGGCTAGCAGTGCCTCCCCGGGTACTCCTGGAGAGTGGTTTCAGGAAGTCGGTGGAGAAAATCCCAGCAACAGGAGGCCCAAAAGACTATCAGGACAAAGCAAATGAAAATAAATGTTGCAGATTATTGTAGCTGCTGTCAAGTTGGGAAAATAGATTATTTCCATGCTTGAAATGAATATATTGCCGTGACTGGTGACTGGACAGTGTTTAGGTTCTGAACTCAATAATCACATGAGGTTTTGTTTCATGATTATAAAATGCCTCCTCCAGCAATCCATAAAAGTTAAACTTTGGCTCTTATCCATGAACTGTGCTAACCATCTCATCCTTGTGAGACAGTTATGCGTTATCATTTGCTACTCAGCATCACTGTTTTTGCTGTTCACCTGTGACCTCCAGCAAAACATTGCAGAAACATTATATTTAGACAGAAATGGAAATGAGATTGTACTGATGCCAAAGAGCAGTAATTAAAGTGAAACAAATTAAATTGTAAAGACACTGAAAGACAATTTACTTGAAATGCTATATTTCAGACCATCTTATCTCAGGGGAAAAAAAATCACAAAAAAAACAAACCCAAACCAAACACCACAGTTTTTCATTTCAAGTTACAGTTAATTAATTACAAAGGTAAAACCATACAGATTAACAGCTGTACTAGACACATCTCCTGCCTATGTATGCCCAAATACTGCAGGTCCCATACTCTCAAGGCTACTGCTGGGCTGCTCTTTTTGATGGGGGGCCAGGAAGAATGGAGCCTTTTCAGGAATATTCCCCTAAATCCGATTTGAAAAGAAAAAATTTGATATGCATCCATACCATAAAGAGTTCAAGAAATCTAAAGTATTAAATATGTCACATTCGTAACATTCACGTGTATTTCATAGAAATACATAGCATTTATTTATTTGTTCTTTGGACCCCTTGTAAAGACGCTGCCCAAGCAACAAGCAGCCATTAAGCAAACTGGTTGTCCTGACCAAGGTTAGAAGCTGCTATGCTTATTCCACCTCATCAGACTTCACTTTCTGTCCAGAATAAACAAATTATTAAGCAAAACATCTGTGGAGGAAGGTTAAAAACCACGCAGGCTCTAAGCCCAGCTGCTCTCAGAGGGTGCAGCCTCCAGCCCCTTTACTCCAGAGGGCTGCAGGAGTGCCACCCCACTGCCCCCCATACAATCCCATCTGCAATACTGGAAAAATTCCCATCTGGGTGTACTCAGACTACAACGGTATCTTGGCATAAAGGGAGATGTAAGTATCAAGAGATAATTAAATTTATGCGGGTATTTTCAAAGTAATCACTCAGCTCAGGAAAAGCGCAGCGTTAGAAATACATGCTATGCTCCAATAATATTTGTAAATACTTTAAAGAAAGACCTGAAATTACAGACCAGCTATGTCTAATTTCAGCTCAGCATGACAGTTTTCCTCAAGGGAAGACAAGTCAAATATGAAACTGTCAGAAGTTCCTTAAAACTCAAGCATGATACAGCCGAAATGTGCCACACAGCCGAACAGAAATGGAAGAAAAATAAAAAAGAAACCTCACAAAACAAGTCTGCAGTGATTTTTGTGAGCCTTTTGAAAAAAATGAGGATTTTCTGCCAAAGTTATTTTTTACGAAAGTTGTTCAAACCCAAATTTCCTTTCCAGCTGCCTTGGGCAGAATTCTCGATTTCATACAAGCAGAGTCCAAAGCATGCTTTAAGGCACTGACACCTTCAAATCTGTGCAGAGGCAACACCTGCCCCTGAGGCCTTCTGTCATTTCCTGCGATGCCATCCACACACTTCTCCTACTTTCTCCCTTTGTTAACTCATAAAGGAAAACTGGGAAGAAATCAGCTTCTGTTGCTGTGCTGCAGACCAGAGTCATTAAGGATTGGCCTGGCAAGGTGCTGTCAAATGAAGGGAAAAAAAAATGCTTAAAGAAATACAATGAATAATGTTATATTTTAATTATGTCACACTGCATATTTTACCTGCAGGAGGCGAAAATATTTACAGACTTGTATACTTTTACAGAAAGTTGTGTGTACTTGTCAGAGACTGAGGGAAAAAAATAGGTCTAAAACCAAGTGAAAAAAAGGTTTATTTTGGTGCATGAGGGCACGTTATGTGACAGTGAAGAGCTTCCACCACCACCAAGCAAGCAGTATATACACAGCCCTGAATCCCACAGCAGGCTGATTGCTCAGGCAGCTTTTCCATCCTCCTCGGTAACAATTTCAGTCCAGTTGTACAAAAATGACAGTTCTAGTGAAGTTCCAGTTTACCTGCACTCCGTAAGCTCTGTGCCTTCTTTGCTACCAAAGAAATTGTCAAATTGTAGTTGTTTTGCTGGTGTTGTTGGAACTTCAGAAGTCCCTGCAAGCAGCTTCTTCCTTTAAGGCAAAATCCTTAATCATAAAGCGAGTCCGTGTTTGTGTGCATAAAGTCATGAAGTCTCCATGTTCAGGGGAACCCTAAGCACCAGGCTGGCTTGACTTTTTCTTCCAGTATCTGGGATGGAGAACTTCAGTGTCTGGAAGGGTAACGTCCATGGTCAGTGGTGACCTTCGCCAGGAAAAGGGGTGACTTGGCCAGCAAGAACCCAAGTCACACAGTGGGATAACCTCATGTACTGTCTACAGGCATCCATCGCAACAAGGTTCTTCTAACACAGGCTCAGAGCCTCTATCTTCTCACCAATTTATCCTCACCAAATTCTTGCAGAAATTAATATATTTAAGTAATATCTTCTCGAGATGGCCAAGAGAAACTGAGACTTCTGCAAAGTCACTGAAAACTTTTACAGGAGATTAGAGAAATGATGTTATATTCCCAAGATCCATGTTAGCTGTATCATCCACTCTTGTTTCTTACTGATCCTCCTGTTCATCACTAAGTTCATACAGAGTAAAACTTTTGTATATTCCTCAACACATCCTTAGTAGTTTTTTAAGGCAAATCCTTTTAAACTCACCGCTATTCCTATATGCTTTCTGCTCCATGGCTTTTATTTTTCTTGATAACTAAAACTGCTTTAAATACAACTAGCATTTGCTATTTTGTCGTTGTTGTTGTGATGTTTTTTGTTGGTGGTGGTTTTGTTTGTTTTTGTGGTGGTGGTTATTGTTTGTTTGTTTGTAGCCCTCTACATCACTCTAAGCATTCACTCTCTTACTTAAATCTATGGTAAAATTTATGCCAGTTCCATCTTAATACTGTATATTGATCGAACTGAAATATTTCATTATTATTCAATATTTCACCACAGTTAAAAGAGTAAAACCATATGAAAATCCTCTTTGTTCTACTAAAGTCAAAATGAAGTACTTTTATGTATTCTGAGCCTTATCAAAAGCTATTCTTCCTTTCTTAAAACAAATCTTAATTGAAACCAGCTAGGAGAACATTTCATTAATGAAGTGACATTTTATAATTAGAACACAGCTCAGAACAAACTGTTTAGCTGCAAAGGTGTGAATTTTCCTTTCTTCCCTGTTGTTCCCCCTTCCTGTTATTATGAATGGGGTTAAAGGCAGCAAACTGGCTGCTGTTTCTTTTCGCTGAAAATTATCTGCTAAGAAAACAGAGACTGTCTAGAAACGTCAGTCTTTCTGCTCCTTTAGAGGAGACGAGGCGCATCGGAGATGCAGTCCTGTGAACACGTACCGAGCTCTGTGGGGCTAATTCAGAAAGGCACAATAGCTAGTTATTTATCCAGAAGGCTACTTCCCCAGAAGATACATGGGAACAGGACTGTTCCCATACAGCAGTACTCCCTAAATCATGCTGGCCAGTCTGTACGTGGTGTACATGAGCATTGCCACCGATACTCACTTCTTGTGCCCCAAGAGCTACAACAGCTCAGCTTGGGACAGCTCTCAGGCTCCTGGAAGCTGGAATCCAAAGCTGGCAGGCAAATTGCTTTGGGATATGCCAAGTAAAGTTACCTTCTCTAAAACAACATCCCAGGTAGGATGGATGGGATGCTGGGAAGTCTCTGCATCGATGCACAGCAGCAATAAATAAATAAATAAACAAAAATTTTCTCAGACAGAAAACTGTAACAACTCTTACTCTTGTAAGCAGAACATAACATTGAACGACCATTTCCACTGTAGCCTTCTGCTTCCAGACACAAGTAAAATGAACACGATTTGGTTTCATAATCTGTCAGAGAAGCGGGAGTGATGAAAACACCCTTAACTACCCTCACAAAGCGAGTGCGATGCTAAGTCTTTGAAGTAGGTTAATACCACGATTACAGAATTTGCAGAGTTTCACCACAGCTTGCTGCTCCAACCTCCTTTCATACTTATCAACTAACACGAATAAAAATGCTTTTGGTACAAAGGTTAAGTACGTTACAGAGGAGTCATTAGCTGTAGCCACACCCCCAGCTGATATATGAAATAAAAATCCTCAGGGCACAATGGCTCGATAAACTCAGTTACTCAAAGCTTGTGGCACAACCTTCCCTTTTCACGTCATCCTGAGATCTTGATCCCAAAGTTGGAGAGGGAAAACACCACTTGGAGAAATGTCACCATCATCGACAAGACCCAACCCAGCCTCATGGGACTCCAACCTCTCACCTCCAAGGGTGCAATTCCAGATTCAAAATTGAATTTTTAAAGAAAAAAATAAGTGTTTCTCCCAACAATTATGACTAAGAATTAACTTTAATATTACTGTTAGGCTTGAGGGGAGTAGACTAGTAAGTTAACATGTCTAAGTCAATGAAAACCTGATGTACAGAATCACACTGTGAGGCTCATACCTCAAAGGCCCCCATACACAACAGACCAAATGAAAATCCCACTGTAAATGCTGGCAAAAGAACTTCAAAAGCTAAATTTTCTCAGAATCTCTGAATTTGTTGCCTTGGTCAAATCAGCACAACTATATTAATGTGTTTTTTTGACATTATTTTGACATCTGGCTGACTAAATACTGGTACTCCAGGGATGCTTGGCTTACATAAGCACTACTGACAATAGGGAATTGGTTATATTACGCAGCTGCTATTGGTATTTAAAATTATTTACTTTTGTTTGTATTTACTATTATTTTTTTAAAGGAAAAAATGCCCAGTTTCATCTTTCAAATCTGCTTTTTTTCCCCTCACAGACCACATTCCTAAATCTTTCAGCTTGTCAGTTCTGAGCAACTTGGTTACTAAGACAGTATTTAAAGGGTTTAAAGTTTAATGCAGGCCAATAACCTTGAATATTTTAAAGAAGCAAGAAAGCAGCTTAGCCACACATTTCAGCAAGTCTAAAGAGACATAATTTGAAAGGCGTTTCTAGCTGGTGCTGCTCTATTTTCACATCTCAGGCTTTTAGAACCTTTGGTCTAAACCTAAAGGGGAAATTTTTCCCTTTGAACTGGGTTACTTCAAATGGAAATTTCATTACTAACCTTAGAGAATTCAGTCTCCTCCAAACATCATCTGCTTTGAAAAAACCAACGTGTGTTTGGATATAATTAGTGTGGTAACAGAAATGAGAGGATCTGGCCTGCCGAGGTTACAGAGCATTAGCAAGAGATGACGGTGTAATGATTTACACCTCTCTGCTGGAGACCACTGTACGGAAGGGAGTATGGAGAAAGGGCAGAATTTGCATTGCTGACCCCAGTGGACAAAGATTTCATCTGATGGTCAGTAAATTCACGGATGTTTAAAGTGCAATTTCTAAAGCTATCTTCACATCTGTGAAAAAAACACACCAAGAAATGCAACTTGGGTATCTCTCCCCACCCCTCTCTCTAAAGAATTCACTTGTGCATTCCCCTACAACTCAGCAGGAGAAAATGTCTAATACGGCATGCAAATTTAATATTTTTTAAATAAAACATCCTCTGATAATTCTGCATGAAGGTGTAGCTCTGTCTTACTCTTTTGTGTTTGCCATCAGCTCTACATGAGAGAGCTTCTCAGGAGGAAGGAACTCCACCACCCTCATCCCGTGTGTTCCTTCTGTCTTTTGAACTCTGGCCACACAAAAACGCATTCACAAGTTTTTTCCATGCTCTGTTAGACCTTAAATTGCAAACTGATGCAGATAAAAAGCTGTCTTTTTGCCTTATGTTACCAACAGGCCCCGCAGTCTCATTAAAAGCTCTGAAAAATAGATTAGATGTGGATTTGACTTTCCTAGAAGCTTAACTTTGAGTAGGTAAGAGGTGAGCAGTAACTCCTGAAGTTGATTTTGCAAAATGACAAATTTTCAAAGCTCCTCCGTTGCAAAAGTCACACTACAAAAATTTGCCACCAGTAACAAAGACTCACCAAGTCAGGCTACTTGCTAGCAGTGACATCCTTATATTCACCTATCTTAACAGATGATCATCAGGCAACAGAAAATCCCAAACACTTTTTTGT
The DNA here is from genome assembly GCF_964211835.1 of Anser anser. Classification (NCBI taxonomy): domain Eukaryota; kingdom Metazoa; phylum Chordata; class Aves; order Anseriformes; family Anatidae; genus Anser; species Anser anser. The sequence goes on from NC_139728.1 coordinate 27,890,007, forward strand.
AGGACAATATGTTTATGAAAGTCTTAGTGCATCTTTAAATTTGTGTCGATTGCTTCATTACAAAAAGAACGAAAATCTTTCCTCGAAATCTTTTAAAAAACATTACCTTTTGTCTCAAGAACTGGGGTGTTCAATACTAGTGCATAAAATATTTCATGTAAGCACACCATAATTTCACTTAATAAAATTTCCTGTAACCAATTGCTCTAAGAACATTCAGCCCCACATGTGATTAGTTCCACCACAAAAAAGAAAAAAAAACACCACCATCCACACACCTCCCTTTATGATCTTCATAATCTTTTCACTATGTTGGTATTTATGCATTGAATAGAATATGAGGAATTAGTGAATTAAGGATTTATTTCAGAGAGTTTACTAGCTTTTCAAATATATGGGATATATATTTGCTTTATCTTTGTTTGCTGAAATGACCATGTCCCTGAAAATGGTTATGAGATAATTTAAAATGAATGAATAATGAAATAAATCCAACATCAAAAATGTTTTTAAACACAATGAAGGTCCACTGCTTTCAGAAGATCCTCACCTCACCCACCCCCCAAAATCCTTGTTGCTCTCCTTCCTGTTAATGTGTCCCTACATTAAAAAAAAAAATATATATATATATATATATATATATGAACCTGAATGCTGCTCCGACTGCACCCCTCTGAAGCCCTGCACTCATTTCCAGGTGTTCGGCCTATTCATTTTACACTTATTGTTCCCTTCTTCCAGCTAAGAGAGGCTAATAAATAAATAAATATCCACATTCAAAATATTCCGATTTTTTCCTGTTCTGATATTCTAGAAAAGGAAAAAGGAGTTGCAAAAGCAAACTAAGGAAGAAAAGACGAAGAAAACAGTGAGAGACCTGTACATGTCAAAGTGGCCAAGGGATATCACCTGCACAATGAGACTTCCCCCAGAAATCCTGCCTGAGGATCAAGCTCTTCTTCCACCCCTGTGAATGTGAAGCAATCCCAACTACTCTGAGACAAAGCTTCTCTTCTGAAACATTACTTGAATCTGGGCAAACTCCTTAACGAAGTCTTAGCTGAAAATACTACCTGTCTATGAAAAGCTCCTCTGTTAACAGATCTGCTCATTTTGTTGAAAAAAAATCCAAAAGTAATCACCTACTTTTTTTTTTTTTTTTTTTTTTTCAAATAAAGCAGTATGTAAGGAAAGAATGTTGCTAACATATAAAGAATTTAGCTCTTCTGGTGCTCTCATCCAGATCCACGTGTTCAGTTTCGGGTTGGAGTATCCTGAAAACAAAGCAGGCAGCTGCACCTTGACTGTGGAGCGCAGAAGGCAGCAAATGGAGCACGTTTCCTGACCACTGGCCTTCCATTCACTGAACAGGGCAAAGGTCTCCAGGAAACAGCAATATGAGATCAGCTCATTAAAAGTTGTCTGTCCTGAAGGGATGTTAAATTAGGCTTACCCAGGCAACTTTGAGTCTGCGCTTCCTTAGAATTTCAGTGCTTAACCTCACAGCCCCAGCGTTTCTTTAATGCAATTAAATATAGAGGCATAGGTATAACATATTGCTTTAGTTACAGTCTAGCAGAGAGAAGGAAAATAGGTGAGACAGATAAAGAACTCTGTAGGTAGCTTTCATTTTGATCTCCTGGCGTCTCTGTAGAATTGCCATTTCTTTGACACGCTCACTACAGCGGAGGCTGTGTTCTTCCCCATCCAGTCCCGCGGAGAAGTGCTGATAGCACGGTATATTTAAAGAGACATTTCAGAGTCTGTGCATTAAGGAGAAGACCACAATCCATAAACGTCCTTACACTAGCAAATGTAGTAAATATTAAACACATACACATAGCCACGCCGACATTACACGCAAGGTGTGCCCAAATATAGCGTACATCCAGTTTCCCCTATGTATTTAATTCACTTGACGTGAATTTGTACATTTGAGCTCAATGTACAATTCATACCAGCTACATGAAGTATAAGAAAAAGGATTAATTCAGTAAACTGCTACTGATGTTTTTGCCTTCTACCTAATTAGCAGCATGCTGGTCCACATTATTGTGATGTTTGAGCATTACACTCTTATTACTTTGATGGCAATTTTATATTTAAAAATGAAATTAACATCTAACCTCAAAAGACTTGCGCTTAATTTCATTTCACTCCTTGAATCATCCTTTTCATTATACAGCTTCTTCTCTAACTAAACTAAAAGAATCAGAGGCAATTATAGATCACAGATTAGCTGCTCAGCACTTGCTATGAGTTAAAATGGGGGCAGGTATTAAAAACAAGTTGACTCCAGAAAAAGCTGTTCCTTCTGGTATTGTAGAAAAGACTGTTAACACTGCCATGCTGTAGTTTTTTAAAATACAGTCCCCGTACAGTTACTAAGTAAAGCAGACATCTTTCTCCGTATGCAAAACCAGTGTCAAGCAGGACTCCAGGATTCTACCCAGGTCATTTAGCGGATGTTCCTGGGAAAGGAGGAAAGCTACCAAGAAGTATCCCAATTTCTCCTTTGCTGCAAAACCAAAAGCACTCACTCATCTTCAGTATTGGTTGCTTATTTCTAAAAGGATTTTTACACTGCCTACATTGCAGGGGACCTTGACTCTTTTTCATACTATGTCTGCTCAAAATCAGGAGATATACATTAAAATCTGAGCATCTGAGAGGTGCAGTAAAATACACATTGAAACAATTGTACTACTACCACTAAATTTAAAATACCGGTTAAGTGCATATACCTACCAATGATTTCACTATAAATTGGCCTAGGTTAAATAAATAAAAGAAAAAAAAATTTGATTTTTATTCAGCTTTGTTTTCATGCCAAAGGCTCACACAAACACGTAGTTCAACTAAATAACGTGATCTCATCTGCAAAACCAAACAACGGTAAAAGCAGAAAAATGCCTTTTTTCCTGTTTTTACACTAACACTAGCTATTATATGTAACAATGATCAGTTAGAAACAATACAGATTATCTGTAATTATTTCTGAAAACACTTATCTGTAATAAAAATCCATTTTGAAGAAGAATGGTACAGTTAAGCACATTTATCCACCTGTCTTTGGACAACACAAACACTTTATATATCATATGAAGTTTACTCCGGATGGCCAATAATGTGACTATTGATTATATAGCTAAAATGCATCGTCTACCAGAATCATAGGCACATCTTTCCTTTACTCCTGAGGAGCACAGCGAATTCCTGGGCCTGACATACTTATCACTGGGAGCCTGGGCCTGTTGGCCAAATCCACCATGTGATTCCCTTTGCGCTCTGACAGCAGAAATACGCCATAAAGAATAAATGAAGGGCCTACAAATGCAGCCACAGTCCATGTCAAAAGGCTGGCGATTCTGCAGGCAAGCTTTTCTTAAGAGTGAGTGACCAGTGTTCAAAAATCCTGTGACATGAAAGATCAAGGGCAATGATTTTTCAGCTATGGTTTCTGTGACATAATGTTTATTTATTTTAGAGAAAACCTGGAAGCCATATAATGCTTCCACAATTGCTGGAGGTCAAGCAAATTTCCCAGATTTACTTGTCTTTGATTTCCCTTCTGCGAAATGGAGCCAGTTAGCATTGCAGCAGATGCCTGATTCTCTAACCTGTATTTTACAGAGGCACACTTTGACTTATTTTATTATTGCTTGCAGAACTTCCCGTACTAACAATGGAAAAGGCACAGTCTTCAAGAAAAGTAGAAACGTTCAAATACATGTAATGCAACACACTGACAGAAATGTCATTCATTGGTATTTATTAGGCAAATATTTTTGCACAAATAATTATATAAAAGCATTATCAGCAGCAGCATAGGTGTCCCTGTAGAGTACTTCTGTGTGAGCAATATTAGAAGACTTTTACTAATCCAAACCTCTAGAGGCATTTTAGCTACTAGTCTGGGTGAATCAAGTCATTCCTCCTCCGTTGCATTCATCATGATATAATTTTCCTCCCTGAACCCTACCAATAACACTTCTCATTCACAGAGGTCCTAACACAAGCTTCTCTTGGAGTCTTTTCAGTGATTGCAAATGCAGAAGTGCTACCCCCTGACTAGCCCCAGCACCTGTTGTATTTCAACCACACGTCGGACATACCCTAACGGTGCAGTGGACGAAGCCAGAAGTGATGTACAGCGCTGGCTGAACTGGATTTGTGGGTGATGCTCACTGCCAGCAGCAGATTTCCTACCGTACAGACAGCCTTGGAGCACAGTAACACCTACCTATGTTTAATGACTGTTTCATGAGTCAAATCCTCCGTGGAACACGCGCTGCGCTAAGCTCCTAATTACTGGTTTCAACTGAAATGCTTTGACGACTGTTAAAATATTGAGAAATGATAATGGAACGGGAGCTCTCAGGAAATGTTATTCTTGCACTCAACAGATTATTGATTCCTCCACTTAGGAACAGCAGAGTAACAGATCTCCAACCTCCATTTAGGCAGACCTGTCTCTCAATTAAAAATAACAGTAAACATTTTAACTGCAGCAAGAGACAACATCCATCTCCCTCTAAGAACGTTTCAATTAACACAACCATGGACCCCCTTTGGTTGAATGCGGTATTTAAAATATAATTCATGAGCTCTCTAATTTATGATAGGTTATTGGATAACTCTTGTTAATTACAACTACACAATGTCAAAATTAATGATTTTCCCACCCTCTTTCAACTTGAGAATGAATTCATAACTTGTAACAAGACTCAAAAGATGTGCAATTAATATTGTCAGTAACCACTTCACAAAAGAGATTTGTTAAAGGCAGGCATGTGGACTCAATTAGTATATCAATTAATGTTGCTGTTACTTGATCTATAATTTATTGAAGAACTCATATAGCTACTGCAAGGAAACAAAGCAAATCCACTCCCCGTCAATGAAACAAGCTCCTGACTGTGCTCCTCTTACATTATTCTTTACATCAAATGTGAATTCTGCTGTATTCCACGAATCTTAGATAGGTGATCAGAAACACAAATGAACCTAAGACAAATCTGACAACTTGGAATACCTCATTACAGCAATGATGCTTTAATAGTTGTTAGCTGATTGTAACATGGGGGAAAAACCAACTGTCATTGGTCATAACACTTACTCATTTAAACTGAAGTTCTAACCTGGAGATGAAGCTGCAGAAACTGATTTCTGTGTATCAGCAAAATCCTAACTTTCATGTCAACCAGAAACCTTCACCCTGCTCTCAAATTCAGTAGTGATCAGGCTAAAGATAAGATTTGAATGAGGTCTAAGAAACCCGAAGCAGGACTTGGGCTGCATTAGGCACCTATGATCAAAACTGATAATGACAAAACATAACCTTGTTTAAGGGCTGCTTATCCCCAGAGGCTCCTAAACGAACTAGAAACCTCCTGTTTGATCTTAGTGTGACTACAGTTTAGCTTCTGGGAATATAAAGGGCTTCCTTTAGATGGTTAGATAGACTCCAGACCCTCATTAGTTTTTAAAAGACCCAGGAAATAGATGTGATCTGCCAGCGGCCCAATCTGACACACGTGAGCGGTCCTGGAGCCATGGCACTCCTTTTAATTAGCGGGCACACACAAAGTAGGATGCTTATGCTCTTTGCAATCCTGATCCCGAGAGGTCCAAATCCGCATCTGCCAGCACCAAGAAAGCACTGGCAGGCAGCACCCTCTGTTCCTCCTGGGGCAAGCAGGGCGATTCCCCACCTGGTTTGGGAAGTGCCCTGAGCAAAGTCCACTCGCTCTTTCCCTCCTGAAGCACCGCTGTGGAACTTGCCTTTTCATCCAGTTAAAACAAAGGTGCCTGAGTCCTGGCTGGAAGAAGGCACCTAGCTCTGGTAGAGCCACAGCGCATCACAGCCCCTCTAGCTTTCACATTTTACGGGCTGGTTAAGGTAATCCCCTGCTCAGCGGCACGCCTCCTGCGAAATCTGTTGCCGGACACCACGTGCTTCCCATGCACTGCAGTGGAAGCCTATTAAATAAAGGAATTTTGCCCACAGGGATCCTTAGCATCAAAGATTGTTAGGATGATTGTCAAGATGCCCGAGTTATTTTCCCTGTCTTGCTTCTGTTTTCAGAAGTCCCTGCCAGTTTGGAAATTGAATCAAGTCTTAAAACAGACTCCGTGTAGGGGATTGACAAGAGTTGATTTCGCAAATAAATAAATAAACCCTAAGCCTCAAATAGAATAATTACAGAATTTAAGTGCAAGAGGAAGAAATCAAATCCCTAGAAAAGCTTCCTGGCTTCCCACAAGCTGAAGCAGATCTGCATTCAAATTTGATAGCCTGGCTCGCTTCTTTACAAACCTTTCATTTCAGTTTTCTTGTTAGATTTTAAAAGAGGGGATTTTCCAAGGTGGATCAGTGTGGATCCACCACCAATGCAGCACATTTCCCCCAAGGAGGTTTCTAAATCAATTTTAATTCCAATAGGCTTAAAGAAATCTGTTTTCAATTTGATTCATTAATCCATACATGTTTATAAAATGACTTTCCCCACCCTCATGTACTAGAAGGCAATAACGGTTTATGTTTCTAACAGCTCTGGCTAATAAAAACTTCCGATTTCCTATCTTAAATGCTACAAACATGTAAAGTTTATTCACCTCTCAATGAACCAGACGACATAAACAAGTGGAAAACAACCAGCCTTTAACAATGTTATTTGTAATTAATGTGAAGTGTATTTGTAATTAATTCTCTACAGTGTTCTTAAAGAACCCATGATTTTTGGCAAAATCACACACACAAAAAAACCACCAAGGAAGTCCTAGAACAGAGCTCCTGAGAATTTTGTGTGATTCTATTCTACAAAACAGTCGGATAACTCTTCAGGGAAACTTTTAGACTTTGAGCAAGTTCTCACAAACAGGAGTAACAACACGGAGTTACTGGGAGATATCAGATGAGTGGCACAAAGATTAGTGCTGGAGGTCAGGGCTGCAGAAATACAGTCTCCTCTAGTAACAGCTACGGCGCTGTAAGCTCATAAGGTGGCGTGAAGTGTAGAAAGGAGGGCTGTGGAGGTCACAGTGAAACATGGCTCCTCGGTTGTTGAGCACCTTGACAGTACGAGGAGTACAAAGCAACAATTCAGAAGGAAAGCAGCATCTTGGCTCACCTCTTCAAGTCAGTTCAAATTCCTACTGTGTGCTGGGAGCATGACCAGGTCCCTTTTCTAGAACATCCCATCCAACTCTGCAGTATTTATCCATCAGATCAATACTGGCTGAATAAGAGGCCAAATTAGTACTTGGCTTTTAACAGCCTATTTTTAAGATTATCCATGGTGATAACATTAACATTAGAAATTACAATTTGATGTTATCATGTTAGTATTGAACTTACCTACAGTACACATTGGAGTTTTGCAGCCCGATTTTACTTAAACAGGTGAGAGGATTTCATATATAAGTTTTTGTTCTAACTTCAGTGATAATCCTTCCAGTAACTCTCATAACAATCAAACAACATTGTCTTACCAACCAGCTCTGGTGATAACAGAGAGAGAGACCAAAGTTACATGAAGGACGGTAAAGCCTGTGGCTGTAAAAACATTGTGCCTAATGAGAAATGTTTTAAATAATCTCTTGTAAGAGAATTGCTTTGCATATGACTACAGAAAGAGATAATTGTTCTAAAAGTAAGATCCTATAAAATCTGTAACTGTGCAGGAGAGTTAATGTCATGTGCTCCACCTGCAGCAGCAATCAAACCATTTCCCTGCCACCAAAAGCCTTTGCTCTTAGATAGGAAGGGTATGTGTCTGTTTCCCACCAACATATAAAGCAATACATTTGAGTGCTGCAAGTCACAAATTCTCAATGAACACCAAATAATTATTACATCAAAAGTTGAATTCATTAAGAGCTTGCACGAGGAAGTTTACACGTATCTAACCTGCAGCTACTGAAGAAGCCGGCAGAACAAGCACCATTTTCATTTTCTGGAAGGAGGAAACAGTGAAGGGCACATGCTGTAACTTTTTTCTCCTTTTAAGTGGCCATACATGGCACAAACACAATCTGGCACATTCTCCACTGCTGCAGCAATCTATGTGATACCACCCAAAAGCCATTATAAGCAACCATGAAAGAATTTCAGGCACTCCCACCCTGCTGCAAGGAGTTAGCCCATCCCAGCAGCAGGATGGTGCTTCTGCCACCACTAAATATCACACAACTCCTTCCAGACTTTTCCTTTAAGCTGTCCAGACTATAAAATTGTTTGATTAATGGTATTAGGGAGCCTTTACCTCTCGATAGGCACTACACCACAAATGTACTGATCACATACCTGAATAACCATTTCCTTTTTGCCCATTGTACTTACAGTAACAATAGCAGTTTGCATTTACCTAACATTTTATCATGTTTTATATTCACATACCTAACAAATCCTAGGAATTAAGCTTTGTATTATCTCAACACTTCAAGTAAGAAACACTACCTTAGCATATCCTCATACAGCTGTGCAGAGATTTAAAGATTTAGCTGGTGCTACGCAGTAGACTTCTGCTGAGATCGAGGAGGAACGCTGTCCCAGGCTCTAACTCTACAGTAAGCCTCATTCCCTTTCAGTCACCCTAGATCTTCAGCATGGGACAGATCTGTGGGACAGTCATTCTGTCAGGAAGCTACTATCAAACTTAGTACCTTCCCTCCCTGCTGCTGTATGGACGTGGTTGTGTGGCTCTTGCAGAGGTATGAAACCTGACTCACTGAAATTTCTCTTTATAAAGCAAGGACTAATTTCTTGGGAATACTCAGTTCCATTGAATAATCAAACTCATTGATTAGAAACATTAGAAACTTCATGTTAGTACTTGCTACTTGCCAGTGCTTGCTGTTAATGAACTTGGAAAAAGCTTCATGCTTTTCCACATGTCCATCATCCCTGCTATACAGAGGAGGGCTCATTTGTTGAAATATACACAAATATATACAATTCGGCGGCAAGTAAATGAGCACACCGAGTTTCTTTTGACTTTTCCCTACATGGGATTTGAATAACAAACACTGTCTGAATTGTATACCTTGTCTGTCTAAAGCAATCACTGTACCATGAGGCTTTTGGATGGCTGGATGAGATTGGACATGCACACACAATACAGAACGCGATTAATTCTGGAGATGTGCTGCTGCTGCGCACTGTCCTTTCCAGTTCTTCAGCTACTTCTACGTGCTGCAGGGAGCTCTGATCACTGCCACTGGACATATTTTATACTTTTTCTCAGCCGTGAAGGTAATTCTCAGAATTTCCATTTGGGGGCTAGAATCAGATTTTGTGCAGAGCAGCATTCAGTTATTATGATTTATGACAGTGTTTTTGTAAGACGTATATTGAATATTTTATTAACAAACAGCAAGTTTCTAAAACATTTGTATGCTGTTTTCAGAAGTATCACCCTCCAGCAGAAGAAATAAACACAGAAGACAGACATCAAAAAGATGTTATCTGTATCGCAAAGAACTGAGATTTTTGAGTTTGCCTGCCTGCCCAAAAATGCTGATCGTATAACCAGCTTTACTTTCTTTACTTGCCTTGATGAGCTTTGCTCTCAGATCACATTCCCATTTACATCAAAGTTCCCGTATTTTGGTCTTCCAAAACACAGCTTCTTTTTATCTTAAATGAACCATTTCTTCCTTGTGAGTTTAGGCCTAGAGCAGTAATAAGGACACTAAACCACCTTCCCAAATATGTGCTTAAAATGCTTAATTGCTGTGGCTTTTACAAAAACCTAATGTAAAGATCTCTGATACAAAGGCTACAGCAATCACAAGAACTTAATCACCAGGTCAGTAGAATGACCACAGTAAAAGGTGTGTGTGCCCAGAAGATGAACAGGTTATCATCAGGTACCTAGCACAAGTGTAATTTGCAACACGCACACAGTACCATTTGCAACACACACATAAATATGAGCAAAAATGAGCAAAATCCTCATCTAGAAAAACATGCAAAATCCTCAGAAGGAAATGGCTAAATTATACATGAGCAAAAAGAAACAGAATGATGAATTGAAAAGCTCACATGGAGGTCTAAAGGGTTTTTAAGGGTTCTTTTTGCTGTTTTACTCCTTTTCCTTTTAGTTTGAGTAATATATATTAAATTCAGCTTCAATCTTAACTTCATTATCTCTGTAGGTTTAAAATACCACGGACAGCTACTATGAACAACATAAATTAACACAAGAGTTCAAGGTTTTGGTTTCCAAGTTCAATAGCATTTGAAAACACAAGCAATAAAAACCATCCACAGAAATGTAAGAAAAAATATCTGTGCCAAAATCTAACAGAACTCTTATTCAGGAAACACCAACTCACAGAATTACGTTTCTCATGCTTATCTGCACAAATAACTGCCCTACAATCTGATGCAAACTTGTAATTATAAATCTGAAATCATCTAGCCATGCATTTATTCAGAGCTTCTCATTTCTCTGGGTTTTCCTCCTCCTTGTTTCTATTTCCTTTACTAGATTACAGTTAATCTCCCTACAGACATTTAAAGAGCTCTCTGTAGCTTCACAAAATGTCAGCAAGATTCAATCTTCAGCAACAGAAAGTGCATTTAAGCTCTGGTAAGTTCCAAAACAAAGTAGAAACAAAGCCTTTAGAAGAAAATATTTATCAACAGAGAAAACAGCTATCTTTTGCTAAAAGTAATTTTTAAAGTGTGTTTTCATTTCTGAAACAACTGCAAAGAAGTAAAAATTATCGAAGGGAAATACAGAAATTTCTTCTTACATTTAAAATACATCTAAATAATGTATTGTGTCAGAGAATCAAATCCCATGTTCCCTGACCAGGCAAGACTTCCACTAGACTTAACAAATTTTACTTTCACTGACTGCATAGGCAACAGAAGAATCATAGAAGCATAAAAGGTGGTTGATATAATAGCTGATTAGAGTAGAAAATGTGTAATAATACAGAGAAATTAGTCACTACCTTTCTTTTTGGAGTCTTTCTTTGTGCTGGTTTTAACAGCCACTTGAAGTTCTGTCTCAGTTGACATCCTATATCCTTAGTCCTCTTCACACAGGTCCAGTATCTCGGTCAGGCTCATTTAGAACGTCTCTCCAAGAAAATAATTTAGCCTTTCAGATTCTATAACCCAAACAGTTCATCTCATTCGCTCCTTTTGTGTGCTGTGAAAGAAACAAACAAAAAGTAAGTCATTTTCTGAGTTTAAAACATGGCGGGGTGGGGAGGGGTGTTACTGAGGAAGAAACCTATGAAATTCTCTGTTTCCAGACAGAGAACCCCTGATTCTGTTGCCTGCAACTGTAGGTGACGAAACACACACACACACACATCTATTCCTGTTTGAGATGTTTTGGTATATCTGAGATGTCTCCAAGGACTAGAGATGCACAGAAGACCTGTACTACTCAACCAGCAGCTGAAGGCCACGGATTACAAGCTGGGAAGTAGTTGGCAATGTCACGAACACCAAAACACTCTGCAAGGATGTAGTTCTTAAATGCAACAAGGTAAAAACACATTGCCAGACCTTAAATTCAGATTTTTTGCTCCTCAAATGCTCTTTCAAATGTTTTCATTCTTCTACTTCAACAAAGACAAATGAAAATGTATTCATTACCCATACTGAAAACACGGTACTTCGCCACTTGTCTTGCTTATGATAACGTGCATGTTTCAGGCAGAAAAGGATCTGCCTCTGTGTAACAAAGCTGTAATTCTTAACACCCATCCAGCAATTTTTCCTGCAAAAATATATACTCAAAAATATACTTAATTAAACTTTACAGTTTCCACGAGATTCAAATGTGATGGGACTGCTTACGAGGGGCAAGATGGTAAGGTTTAGGGCACAAGCTACAGCTTTACGTAACTTATATTTATTTGTTGGCCAGGTGCACAAACGTGCCGGCTGCGAGGCCGCGGCAGTAACTGCAGAAGTGTGCTGGGGAAGCAGGAAGGAGGCAGGCTGTAATGCTGGGGGATGTAGGGACTGTAAAGGCAAACAATAAGCACTGAAGAAACAAAAAGAACAAACTATTACTCCAAGGTTTACTGCTGGCCCCTTTGGCTCCGAAGGGTGAGCAGCCTGCTCCAGCCAGCCCGCTCACGGCAGGACCCCACTGCTCTGAAGCCACTTCTCAGGCTGCTCCCTCACTGCACGCATCACCTTCTTGTCCTTTCCTTTTGTGAGAAAGTTCTCAGTTATTAGTGCAATGACTGGGAAGTCCATCTGGGCTGTCTGAACAGGTGCCCAGTTATTAAATAAGCATTTAATAAAGAAATTAACCCAGCATATCAGCTGATTAGCTGGCCACAGATTAACTACAGTTAAATACATTTGCTAATGACATCTCTCTGTAATTTAAGAAAGTAATATGCTTCCAAAATTGAAATAATTTGGACAGTTGAAATCACTTTCCGCAGCAAGGGCTGCAAAGCCACTAGTACTTTCAAATCCAGGCTCTTTTCACATTTTAAAATGCTTCAGTAACATTACACTGCCATGCGCTATCTGAAGTGATTTAATATTGCTGAAGTGTGTCAGGGGTTTTCTTTAATAAGCTCTTCAAATCTGTATGCGTATTATAGAATATTCAAAGATAGCTTTTCAAAATCTGCTGAACTGATTCTGAAATACAAAATTCCCTGTCCCTCCTCCATGGAGCCTGAATAAGTACAGCACAGTAAAAAGGAAGGAAGGGAAAAAAAATCAACTTACAAACCAAAGCTGTAGTGCCTGCTAAATACACCTTCTTGGAATGCTTGAATAAACTAAAAGCTCTTCAATTAACGTTCTTATTAGTTAAGAAAACAATAGAAGAGGAAAAAGCAAGTGGAGGTTGATCAACGAGAGAAAGAGAGGAAGGCAATGACCCCAAAATCGACAGCTCCCAGGCAGCGAAGTGCTCTTGGACTAGACCCATGGCCACGGGAGATGCAGTGTGCCCCCTTCTCCCCTTTCAGCACCCTGGGACCCAGCAGAGATGAATGCCCTTGCTGTGCTGCGAGGGAACCATCCCGTCGTCAGAGCTGCTCTTAACTTACGCTTGAAATCCCCCCAGCAAACAGGGAGAGAAAGCACAGCAGAGAACAGATGTCCCCCACAAGGCCACATCCCCGTCCCCTCCCCCTGCACGCAACCCAATTTAATATTTGGTTTTACAGCACAGTGGGGATGCATCAGTCTTTACAGCTCAATGGCACTTACTTAGAGCATCTCTCAAGTCACAGCTGGATTGACAGTTTATTTTTCTAGAACTTGGATTTATTTTTACCCAAAGGGTAACTGAATAGCTTTGCAAGAAGCACGAACAGGAACTACTTAAAAAAATTTATAATAGGTCCATTTATAAAACAACATATATAAACATATATAAAACAACAACATATATAAAACTACAACAAAAAATAAAAGAAATATAAAATACCCACAGGGTCAAGAGTTAAGCAAGTTTTAGTGTCTTAAAAAACTGTGTTTGGGTACAAAGCATCAAGAATTTCATCTCCCGTTGTCAGCTTCTTCCAACAGGATGGCTGAAATAGTAGCATCTGAATGGCACTGAATATTTTAAAATAACAATGTATGACTTCTGGAGAGCTTTAAATGAGATAGCAAGGCTATATTCCCTCGAGGCGATCCCACTGAGTAATATTTTTAAAAATAAATGCATGTCTATTTTCGGACAGGTTCACATATTGATTTACTTTAAAACCTAATCAGGTCATTCTCTCGCAGGCTCATAGATTCTTGAATAAAGTAATAGGGATCTTTGTAATAGGAGCACATAAACATCTGTCAGATCAAGCTACAGTTCAAACTGAATTTGCTACAGCGACAGTTCCTCCGAAAGCATAGGTCTTTATGTAAGCTACGTTAGTAAACTCCCATACACTGTCCATATTTCAGTTGTTTATTACCCAGATGAGAACGGCAGTCAATCTGCTCTTCACCGCAACAGCTTTTATTGTCTCCTCCAATCTAGGTCACCGTTGTTAAATACTACGGTCTTCCAACTGTGGCAAGTACCGCGGCACGTGTTTTATCAATGAGATGCTATTATCTTTGATCAGCTCTGCCACATTTCTCTCCCTGCTCCAAAGACAAAATTTTGTTAGCTGTGTTTAAAAAGAAAATCAAAATCTCTCGTCTTACACGTACCCGCTCCTAATGATCTTCCTGTGTGCCTCGTTACTGCTCCAGCCACTACAATGCTATGTGCGTGCCTCAGCTTTTCCTAAAGAGGATTCAGAGCTCTTCGTTTTAACAAAATACTGACATTTTCTATTCCCTTATTAAGTGGATACGGCAGGAACACAATCAGCGCATTTTGGAATTAACTGGCTTTTAATTCCACGAGAAGCCTTAAGCCTGCATTCTGTATTACTCCTACACCAGCGTAAGACCCAAAGCCTTAGTGAGGAAGTAGTTTTGGAAATTCACTTTGCGGTCGGGATTAGCACAAGTTGTACCTTTCCATGCACAATGAAATTCATCACGTGCTCCGTCCGCCTCCCCACTCATTTGTAAACCAACATTTCCAACAATTTGTCAGATCATTTGGCTCTTCAAGTACGCTTGAGTGAGCCCATGAAGGCATCATCAAGCAGCTTCCCCTGGCCCGAGGTATGGAGGTCAGACAACACGACCACAACGCTTCCCCTCTGGCTTCAAAATACATTAATTTATTAATTTTCTTCAGGGCTTCAAAACTTAAGAAGTTCCCTCCCCTGCAACCAGTTTCCATCTGCTTATGTAAAGGAAAAGCAGCCACAGGAAGGATTTGTAACTAAGCCCTGGCATTCCCGAGGTGTTTAAGTCCTCCCCAGCCCCTAAGTGGGATTTGAAGGTTCTTCGCAGGAGGGTAGCACCTCCCACACCATGACAAAAATAAAACCCTCATACTGCCATCCTCAGCTCTTGCTTTCATACCCCTGAGGCCTTGGAATTCTTTTCTCCAAAGCATCCCGCACAATCAGCCATCAGGGAACATCCCCGTGCAGATTTTGTGTTAAGCAAAACCTGAAACACTGAAAGGGCAAAATGCGAGTAACAGGATTATTTAGAAAGTGCTGTGATCCTGGAAAACTGAGGGCAGTTGAAGCATGAAGGACGGCTCCCGGGGAGATAGACGTTACTCATAAACTTAGCCTCTGACTACAGAAACCGAACACAGAGAGCTTCCCAGGGACGGCACATGAGCTCAGGGGCTGCTGCACGAAGATGGTGGAAAAAACCCATCGTTGTGCCATGGGTGCTCCTGATGCCCCCCAATGAGAGGGGCCGTGCCGCCCCCTGCAGCTCTTCCTGCTGCTCCTCCATGACCAAGGCTGGCGAACGTCCTGCGGGCAGCCCCTTGGTGTCAGAGCCTTAACCGTTCATGGAGGGCACCACAATAATCAAATGAAACCCAAGAGACTGAGGTCAAAACCCACTGAAATCTTTCAGTTAGCAAGGCCTCTAACTAAGGGCCAAAAAACGAGGAAGACGAGGCCAAAGAGGGAGCTTAAGATACTGACGCAGAGGAGAAAATGAGAAGGAAAAGAAAAGCAAACGAGGGGAGATGGCTCTGTACGTACTTCATTAAAGCAAAGTCTGTAACAACACGTTCAGTCTTAGTATATGGAAAATTAATGCGTTTTATTACGCTGTCCATGCTATGCCTGTGGAAAGATACCAGAACAATACTTCACAACCACCCCTTAATTCTTTGACCATCAGAATGCTGCTTAGCATCAAAACCATAACAATAATTAATTGTCCTTTGTATACGGTTGCTACTGGTTTAGTTGTAGTTATAAATACTTGTCTTATCTCCTGGAAACATGAAGCCTGTTTTCGAAAATACCTTCATACAACTAAGGGCAGTACTCCATTTTATTACGTTCCTTGTGGTTCACAATCTGCCTCACTGCTCTATCTCCAGGGCATCTTTCAGGCATGCCACCTCGTTCCTCAGATGGGCAAACAACACCACTGCAGCTGATTTACCACCAGAAGAGCATCTCACCAAAAAACTGACCTGTAAAATACTTCCGAAGTAAGATGTTTATTAGTATTCCAATGACAGCAGGAATAATTACTGAAATTCCTCCTGGAAATCACTCCTTGTAGTGGCGACTGCGACACTCCACCTCACCAATTATTCACCAGAAGTGCTGGGAATTCCCTTCTCATAGAAAATGCTGAGTGGATTAAAAAGGCATTTTTCACAGGCATGAACTGACTTCATCACCATTTTTAATGGAAAATCACTGAGATTCCTATTGAATACTACAGTTTCTATTTTATAGTACAGAGGATAGCATTCTTGAAAAAGAATGCAAAGCAGAAGACACTGCCTTTGCTATGAAGGAATTTGTGAAATACACTTTTGAAGTGTATGCCACTTGGCATTCCTGAAAAACGACATGGTGGCAGGTTACAATTTCTCTGAGGAAAGATATTCAGGTACGTTTAAGAAAGAAAAAACAGCTAGATTTGAGCCAATGGCTGGATGAACAATAGAAAAATATTGGTACTCTATCTTTCAGTGCTTTGAACATGAAATTTGTCTTTTTAAAAGAATTTCTATGACCATGGTGCGAACACTTAGCACTGCAGACCCCGAAATCGCTGCATGCCCCTGTCCCACCCTGCGCCGCGCAATCGCGGCCCTGCTCTGCTCCCTCCTGTTAGTCTCAGCCCCATTTCCAACAACCAGGCATCAGCTCCAGCCCCGTGAAGCAACAGCTAAGAGCTAACAGCCCTCCCACGGGCTTCGGGAACACCTGCCCCTTTCCTGGGCCAGAGGAACTTGGGAGCATCATTGGGCAAGGTGAGCATCACTGTCTGCAGGGGGCTTGCATTGCTAGGAATGAAAAAAAAAAAATATATCGCTACAGAAAATGAAAGGCTGGAAATTGAAATGGAAGTGACAGTTAGTAAAAGCTGTGTGCCTTTACTTCTGTGAGAAAGCACACAAGACAAGAGCAGCCCCAGGAAGGCAGCAGCACCTGGGCTCCTCCTCCTTCACCTGGGAAGCAGGGAACACAACTCCAGCCCTGGGAGCTGAGAGCGAGCAGCAGAAAACCTGTCTGCTGGGGGATGAGCACAGCACACATCGTTCCTGTACACGTACTTCCCTGCTCCGAGGCGTACAACTCCTCTCACAGTGCTGCTGGCAAGCTTTTGCAGGGTATTTCTTACCTAAGATCCCCGCGGGGCCAGGATGTTACCTGGTAGCGGGGCAAGTCGCTCGAGTTACAGAGATTAACTGAGCTCACAGTGACACTGAAGCACCCAAACGCTTTTCCTAGGGGAATCGCCAAGACTCTTCTACCCCCAGATCACCACATTGCTGGCCCCGAAGCAGAAAAGAACACAAATTTCTGCTAACATCGGATAAGAGCAACCGAGAAACAGAAGTCCCGAGTGCTACCGGCACAGCCTGGTGCTGTCCGACCCCCACGAGCAGAAAAGCGCCTCCCTTCGAGTCAATAAAGCCCCACCAGCACAAGATCAATCACGTTACATTTGACTTCTACTGGCGTAACTCCATTGATTTTAATGGAGTTGGAGTTACCCCAGTTTTATGCCGGTGTATCTGCATTAGGGGCAGTGAAGTTATGCCGGCGTGACTGATGTAAACACCACCAGACCAACCAGCCCCCTCTAGGACTAAAACACACTGCCACTAACTCTAAAGCAACAGGAAAATGCAGGTCTGTACGTTACCAAAGCAGGGTCTTTGGAGTTTATTTTTCCAAAGCAGGAGAACGGCGCTTTTGTGATCCTCTCGACACCAAAGAAACAGAGGGAAGACTAAGAAGGGAAAAAGGACAAAGTACACAGTTGGGATCACAGTATTCTGTAATTAGAGCTGTTAAATGATTACTAAAGCACAGTGGTGCAATCATCACGCTGAAGGAAAAGGGGAAGTATGCAGTCGGGAGCATCACCAGGGAGAAGGTAACAGCAATGTCAGAGACACCACGTTTTATATTTAAATGCAAATCCCTCACAAGCAGAATCTGTGCCTTCTAATTGAAGAAAAGGTTATGGAACTAAATGTCTCGTATTCTGGACAGCTCAGCAGGTTTTAAAGGGGTACAGCTGAAGGCAACTTACTCATCCCCCGTCCTTTATGGGACTGTCTCAATTCAGCCTTTTATGTTTTATTTTATTTTTTTAATTTCAAGATCAATTTTGTAATACGGCATGCAAGACCGAGCTGGGACTCACCTTCCCATTCATTTTAGTCAAAATGCAGCCCAATACCTCCACAAGATCCAACTCAAGCTATACTGTGAAATCTAAAGCAGATCTCGAAGTGATGCTTTATGCCAGCCTTCCAAATGGAGGTGAATTTGCAACAACTTTTTCAGGTTCCTTTCAGGTTTTCTCAGTCCCATCAGTTGACCTACACAACGTGCCCTTTGATTTTCTGAATGCTTCCTAACATTACAGCAAAGGAAAACAAACCTTCTTAATGTCAACAACAAAATCCCCTATGCTAGCAACTTTATTCACTGCCATTTTTCAACACCCAACCCTTGTTCCCTGACAGTTAAGTATTAAGAAAACTAATCAACGGGCTTCACTTTGCTGCGAATGGATTTTTGATTTATTAATTACACCAAACCCAGTGACCAGACCTCTACTGAAGTTCACCGATTAGCCAAGAGATGAGGGGAAAAGCAAAAAAGCTTTCTGGGACTTGTAAGCATGAATTTGCACTGTAAAATGTCAGAAAGTGAGTTCTAGTTTAAGAAATACTTTTGACAATTGCATGTAAACCCTCAAGTATTCAAACCTGCAACATTGCTCATGTGACAGCTGCGGAGGACATCAGGCAGCCTTCTGAACGATTACAAACAGGAGTGTTTGGGAATGGCCGCTAGATTTTACCAGAGAAATTTCAGATAACTTTTCTTGCATTCAGTTTTCTGCTCTCATCAAGTCTGTGCTCACAGCGCCTTTTATCCGAGTACCTTGCATACAGCTCCCCAGACGCCTCCCTTGTGTCAGTAGGAATGTTAACCAAAATAACAAGCGAAGAAGCAGCCCCATAGGAAGTCAGGCTTTAAGCATTTTCTGTTCAAGGGCAATGTTCAGCCGTGTTTCTATATAACAACATGCAGCACTTCCCACTGCTGGAAAATATACCAAGGGAAAAATAAAAAAACGAAGCCCACAGCCAGCAATGTAACCGATGGAAGAGGGGGGGGGCTGTTGACTTCTGTGCGCTAATTCTGTATGGGGGAATCGGTCTCCATTCTGCCCTACCCCTGCAGCTGGAAAGCTCTACGGGACCCCATCAGGTACTTGAGGGACCAAAGGCTAAGTTTAGGGACTCAAAGGCTCAGGTTAGGGACTCTGCCAAAGGAATTACTTGGAAGAAAAAAAAACAAGCCACTGACAGGCTACAGTGTCAGGAAAAAAAAATTAAAAAAAAAATAAAAAGATGTTCTTGGTTATTCTGGATGGGGAACTGTTAAGCAGCTAGACAAGTAAACTACACCGCCTTGAGCGGTAACACACCACAAAACGGTCCTTATTTTCTAAACATCTTTAAAAATCACCCAAGTAGCATGCAATGAGGAACCATTCACCTTCCACTGTCATGCTACAGTTTATTCTCTCTTGGAAGCAATTACAGGACAAATGCCAAGCTACAGAAGGTATTTTTCCAGCAGCAGCATCTGGCTTCTTGGCAGACTCCTCAGGCAATTTTATCGGAAGCTTTAGAGATGCTACTGGGTCAGTCCGAGCTATATTGCTCATGAGCCGTCTGGCAGTTTCTTCTTCCAAGATGTCATAATCCCTCTGATTTACCTTGAAGGAATTAGCACGCTTTTATCCATTTCAAAAACTGTTGACCTGCAAGGCATTTATGGGCTATCTACAGAGACACAGTAAAAATCACTGGTGTAAATCTGCAAGCTTTTGGGAAAGCCAGCAGCATTTCGGAATCCATTGCCTAATGCATCATCAAGAAAAGCAGCAGGCAGCACAAAAACTGTGCGTGCTTTTCTTACTAGTAAACTTAATGCATTCCTTTCAATCCAATGAAAAAAACTGAAGATGCATGAAAATTAATTATTTAAAAAAAGGCAAGATTGAATCAGCAGCAAACCTGTGCCTTTGTTTAATAAGAAGTGCTCTCATCTAGCAAAGACAGTGCTGTGCTGTACCCTGCAGTAAGGGACGGCGCACACCACGTCACGGAAGGCTTCTGGCAGACAGCGAGCATAAACTGGAATGCAAGGAGATCCGCTAGGTCAAGGAAAACGATTTGTGAGAACATGCTTCTTGTGTATCCTGTTCTAAGTGCAGTGCCTCCGAGGGCAGAGGCAGTCTGCCTCCCTTGCTCCGCGCCGCCCGCCCCTGCCCCTCCAGCCCAGCAGCTAGGATCTGCATTATTCTGCAGCTGTGATCATGCTTAATCCTCATCCAGGAGGATGAAAGGCAGGATGCTGGGCTTACCCTCCCTCTTTGCATACCAACAAAATCAAGTCCACGATGAAAAAGCTTTATGTCAGTTTAGAGCAGTCCTCTGGAATTAATACAGAGAGAGGGGACAGACCGCTAGAGAAAGCACATTTATTCGGCCATAACACGGGTGGGATCTTCCTTTTTTAAAAGGCTTCTGTGTAATTACTTACAAGGAAGATACTCCTCAACTGGGGGAAAAAAAAAAGAGATGGATATGCTCATTACAATTTTTTTTTGAAAGACTTTCACATAAAGATAAACCTGGATGTCTTCTTGTCCCTTACATTTCTTCTTTCAGGAGTTTTCAGCGAGGTTAGAGTAAAGCTCACACAAAATCCTGTACCGGTTTATTTTCCAGGAAGAAAAATCCTAATGCCCAAAGGTAAATATTACAGGTACAAGAAATATACTCTGTAATCTAATAAAGGTCTATGGATCTTGGATTTTCAGTAACAGGAGCACATTGAACACTGTAAGATTGGCAGGACTAAGAAAGGCACACACATCCAGGTCAAACAGAAAGCCAAACAGAGCTCTGTCATCAGCAGAGTGCAACTAAATCCAACCAGACACAGAATTCAGACTTGGCTAACTCGAATTGACTAACGTAATTCTATTTTACGCAGGGTAAAACATATTCTGATTACAGGCCAGCGGTGCTTGCAAGTTCTAAATTTAGGTATCATTAGGGCCAGGTGAACCGTTAAGTGAACTAATCTGAATTTTATCCATACCAAAGATTTGAACTCTCCACGTATTAACTTCTCAGACTGAAACCATGCATTCACCCTCATTTTTTTGTACATCTTTTGTGTATCTGCACTCAATCCAAATTTCTGCAGAATCACAGTACGAATCAACAACACAGCCTGGGTTTCAAAGCACTGTGCAACAGCACACAGTGAGAAATTATTTCGGCTCCAGTACCCCAACAGAAGTTACTGGCACACCAGGAACCAAGCTGTATTTTAGAGTGAGGTAGCACACAGCCCCTTGTTTACGAGCTTGGTTCTGCAAAGCAGTAAGCATCCACAACGCCAGGCAAATACTTGAACACGCACCCAAGTCTGACCTTCCAGGGGTGCCCCTGATTTCAGTGAGTACACAAGTGAGATGGAAGTCACACGCAGGCGAACAGAGGGCTTCCTGGATGCACTGGAGATCTGAGATGCTGTGTTAAAGTGTCTTTGATTACACAGTCTCAACAAGAATTGTAGCTGACAGAGCAATCAGGAGTAGCCATCAAATGAGTGCATTTCAGTATAGAAAAGAAAATCAATTAAAAGTATGTAAGATTTTGACTGACCTTGTATACGGCTCTTCTAAAATACCTAAAAACACTTAAAACAACATACATTATGTTCTGGGGTAATATAAATTAATCTTAAATAAAGACTGCTACAATGAAAACCTTCGTAGGTTCAGCAGCTGAGCTTAAAGCCGAAAGGTGAAGAACACCTACTCCAGTGTGAGACTGCACACGGCATCCAATTAGAGCTGTTTGGATAAACAAGCGCTCGATGAAGTTATTGCCTATGTGTGACTAACATTTTGGTTTGTTTTGTTTTCACTTCCACAACTAAATAGCAGGCAGCAATAATATTAGTTTTGGAAGACGTGCAACGTTTGTGTTACCCACTGAAGTTAATTAATGAAAATAACGACAGAGTTGCAGGAATCAGAGATGATTAAGAACTTGAAGACCATCCTACCCAATTCCCTGCCAGGGAGGGTTTGCTCTTAACAGCACGTTCTTCATCAAACTGTTTTAATCGACACACGCGTAAGACTTGCGTCTCCTTCCTCCAGAGGCTTTCACACATTCAGGAGGAGCAGGAGGAAGAAGTTAACCCAGCGTCCCACCAACTTGGTGCCGTTATTCCAAGCTAACCATTAGAAGATTATCCTGAGCAATTACTCTCCTCCCTTACTGCCCACACGTTTCCAATACCTGTAATCCTCACTTAGCTCAACCGCTATCAGTGTTAAGCCAATCTAACCCCTTTCGGTAAAATCTAATGGGGAAAGAACATATCACTAGGTTTATAACCCAGACTATTACAGCCTCCATTATTCCATATTGCTTATTATTTTGTACTTACAAAGTCAGGGAGATGTGATTTTATTGCTTACAAATCATTCTTACATTAGTCTTACGCTGATATAACTTCACTCTGCTTTTCCAGATACGCTTTTTGCTTTCTGCATATTTAAATAGTAACTCTAATTATCCCTACTTGATTGCCCTCCTCTTGCAAAGCCTTTCCACAGATTCATCTGCAGCGAATTCTTCATCCTAATTAGATTTTAAGAAGCCCAAGATGCATCATATTCTTTAATTTTAAAAAAGAGCAGGGGGTGGGGGCTTTGTTTGCTTAGTTTTTGAAACATGCATACCAGATCCCATCTTTAGACCCTCTTTTTCCAAAAAACACAGAAAGAAGGGCAGATAAATCATTACACTCACAATAGTAACGGTATAGAATAGTGCCTGGCAATGAAGTCAATCAAAATGACTGTTGGCATGGTATCAGATCAGCAACAAAAAGTTTTGGTCACTGTCTAAAAATACTGCTTCTCTTTTGCAATCCAAGCTTATAGGGGTTTTCTGAATTTACTTCCAACCGCAGTGGCAGAAGACACTTTAAGTACTTATAAATTAGAAGTATAAGGTCAGTAGCAAGTATAATTTATGATATGTAATGTATCAATCCAAGAAATCCATTCAAAGAAATGCAAATTATAGTAGCCTAAAATGCAATAACAAAATTTTAGTCAAAACCCAACATATTTCACAAAAAATTATTACAATCTTTCTTGTTATTTTTTGTAGAGTTTACTATATAGATAGATAGATATTTTGGATGCTGGTAGGGTATTTTGGTTTAATTACATTGGACTTGGTAACATCATCTTTTGCTAAAGTTGCCTGACGTTACTCACTTTGAGCTCTCTTAGTTTCTTTTAACTTTACCAAATCAAACTATATCTACCAGAGCTGAAATCTTCCATGTCACACAGCAGAAGCAGTGATAAATTCAGTCTTCAAGACCTCATTCTGCTGCCCTGAGGCATGAGATCGTCCCTTCCTCCTCCCACCTTGCTCAGAACGCAAGTTTCCTTCAGAGGGTGGTTGCCTTTATCATGCAAACCCGATTTATCCCCAGCACAGATTTGTTCTTTTGCACAAAAACTAAGTGGGAAAAAAGGAGTTACTGTGCGACTACAGCACAATTCAAACACAACTTTGTTGAAATGTAAGAGATCAGAATGCAATGTTAAATTCAGCGTTTCTTTACTGATGTATTTGAATCTTCAACAGTAATTTACACTTTATGTGTATAATAACATACAGTAAAAAGAGGCAGCCTGGGTGTATGACAACCATATTGCAGCATCTTCTTGAATCCTGCTTGCAAGCTGCAATCTTTCAGCAACTACTCCTCAAAAACGTTACTTAGCAATACATGACGAGTATCCAGCAGAGACGACCACCTCACAGCAAGAGGATGGAAGAGAAGGACAGGAAAGAAAACAGGAGGTCTGCTTGTGACTGCGACTTTCTGGTCTGTTTGTGTCAAAGCAGTATCAAAAAGTACTTTTAAAAAAGAAGTGCTGAGGCCCTGAACGCTCACAGAGCTCCCATTATTTTGAGCAGTTGACTACTTTGGTAACAAAACAAACAACATGCACAAAGGCACAGCGGTCCATCTTTGAGTCAAGGACTTTCCTTACCAACTGTGACATTCAGCCAAGCCAAAAAGCATCCGATTTCCCTGGTTCCTCTCCACCACTGAGGTGCTACCGAATGCTGGCAGCACTCTCTCTGCCACCACGTCGCACAGCAGAGCACGGCAGTAACTCCGGAGCCAGCAGCCTGCAAACACAGCACCGGCAGGAGGGCAGAGCAGCGGGGTGCTGGTCCCCAAGCTACAGCAAAGCAACCCGCCGGGGCTGGCCCCAGCAAACTCCACAGCAGGGAACAGAAGTCTGCTGCTTTGCCTACCCAGCACCAGCACACGTTGAGGAGCAGTCTGGCTGACTGGTTTAGTTTCCCATAAGGAGGGTAACTCAAAACCTTGTAACTTTGTCCAGCGGGATGGTGACAAAGGGGTCATGAGAGCAGGTTCGGAACAACTGCAATATGGCCAGAAACAAGGAAAGGCAACTGTCTGTGTTTTGGACAGGGCTTTCTCCTTCCCATTTTATTCTCTCCAGGTTGATGACTTTGAAGGGAACGCATGCCTTGAGACCCACAGGAGGGATGTCCTGTGGTGATGGAAGCCTTACTCTGCCAAGGAGCTTCAGCTGCAAAAACAGACGAAGCAGAAGGAAGGACCTGCATGGGAGTCAGCACCACGAGGCTGGGGGACTCTCTCCTGCCAGAGCTGAACGGCTTGGAAACACTGCGAGGAAAAGAACTGACACATCCACAAAAACCTTCACAGAAATCTTCAAGAAGTTGTCCATGAGTTAAGAAAAAGTCATACTGGTAGCAAATGCTTTAACAGGTTGGACACCTTCTCAAAGTCAACATTTGATACTAATAAAAGCCTTTTCCCCATCCCAGTAAGACTTTGCCTTCCTATCGGGGCCAAGGTGCCTCTGAAGAACAACTGGTGTCAAAGCACAAGCAACCACACCTAAGCAGACCTTGTTGTTTGGCAGCAAGCAACCATACCACGAGGCAGTTCTCAGCATTCAGAATATTATCTGATGAACAAATCTGTACGAAGCTCAATAATTAACTCCCAG
The DNA here is from genome assembly GCF_964211835.1 of Anser anser. NCBI lineage: Eukaryota > Metazoa > Chordata > Aves > Anseriformes > Anatidae > Anser > Anser anser. The sequence goes on from NC_139728.1 coordinate 27,915,241, forward strand.
ATTTTTACATGTGCGGTTATTTGATTCTATTATTATCCATTAGAGAACATTTGGATAAACAGATTGAAAAAGTTCATTCACGGCTTTATATGTATATGGCTGTTACGAACCATCCCCCCTGCTGCCCACATAACTACCCAAATTGAGGCAGAACTTACATTTACATGGTTTTGGAAATATTTTAAAATCATCATTAAGATGTGTGATTTTTATCTAATTTTACTTATGAGCCCAAAGTCATATCCTGACTGCCATTCTACAGAAACACAGTGCCAAATATTACCAAGCTCCAATTTTACTCTCTATTTAAAAATATCCTGACAGCATCCAGCAAAAAGGCAAATTAAAACTAAAGCAAAGCCCTTGCATTCCACCATAATATTTCAGGCAACAATTTCAAGAAAGGAAAGGCAGAAAACAGACTGTACATACACTACTGTTCAAAATAGATTCCTCAAGTCAAATGGCATAATTTTTCTTTTTTTCCCCCATTAAAGTTATTTTTAAGTCTTCTGCTGAATATATTTACATGCATAATGAAACTTCTTCAGTGATTCCTTCTGAATTACTATATATGCTGTAACACTGCGCACACTAATAGTGCGTACATCTATACAAATCCACCCATAAATGTATGCACTCATGCACACAAAATTCATGCAAGAAGAATTAATGGAAGTTTTTGACTGTATGCTACCCCCTGTAAATACATTAGATGGGAATGGTGCTCATGGTGGGGTTCGTTAACCAAAAATATAGCTTTTGTCTGCACAACTTGTGCTGCCCACATAAGAAGGGCCGGCATGTAAAGCGCTGATTTACAGACTCAGCTCTTTCCGATTTACTATCGGGGTCTTTCTCCAATGGGAAATTCAGTGGTCACTTACTACATTGTAATAACTAGGGGAAAAAAAAAGGAAAAAGAAAGAAAGGAAAATGAAAGGAAAAGTAGGTGAAAAAAATAAAAGCAGCAGCTCGAACATTTTTGAGCAGGTCCCTCAGTTGTTTCACCGATGCAGCATGGTTCTGTATCCAGCTTTCCACCTCGCAACCTCCCTGCCCCTCGGTGTACAAGCTGTTTTGGTTTCAAATCCTAATCTATTCAATAGGTAGCAAGTTCTTAGCAGCAACTTAGTGCCTTTGAACTCTTTCCTGTAACCTCTGTGTTAGTTTATCAGAGCAGTCATTAAGGCTGTGCACTCTGAGGCTGATGGATATATCCAAGCTAGCTCACTTTGAGCTAATTGCGTTCAATTTAACATTCTCTGAGCACTGACAGTCCTCATTCAAGCCAAGTGTGAAAGTTTTTAAATTAGCTTTCACAGTTTGATTCACAGACAGCAAATGCAAAATGGCACAGGATTAATTTTTTTCCAACAACACAGTGCAACAAAACAGCCCAAAGGCTATTTTAGTTCATTTGCTTTAACTATTAGGGAAGATTCACAGCACAGAGAATGCTCCAACAGAGACAAAAGCTCCAGAGGACTTTCAAAGCTTAATATTGCCCCCATTAATTAAAGTACCAAACATTCGTACGGCCTTTCCACTTCATCACTAGATGTTAAAATGGAAATCTAGACAATTTAAGACAAGTCAAACTGATTATTGCTTAAAAGATTATCAATACACTGCCTTAATTTTGATTATAAAACACTTTTTAATATTTAATAAACTCTGGTATTGGACTGTAAAACGGTCCATATAGAAATCCATATTCTCCTTGGGAAAGTACCAATCTTGATTTCACGTGTAATCTGACAACGTCTCCTGATCAGCCTGCCTGTATTTGTGGAGGCAGAAGTTAATTCAACCTTCCAGCTGCCTTTTTACCTAATACAAAAATGACTCAGCAGCTCCCACCAAATAGTGGCAGAACAGGATGGAAATTCAGCTTTCTTAGCACTTTTCGAATAATTACCACTAAACACAGGCAGAGTTTATGCAGTCAACTTTCTGAACAGTCTCTTCACAAAACTTGGGAGCACTCAAATCTCGCCTTGGGCGAGTACAGGAGGTAAACACGAGCGGCTCCATATACAACGAGGCAAGTTGAGCACATTCGAAACCTGTTGAAACACTCCACACTCTGGCTTCGGTGACGAAACCTGCTCCTTCAATTTAAGAGGAAATAAAATCCCCGCCAAGAATTTAGCTCATCTTGTTTAAGTACCTATCAGAATACTTGACAAACCCTGAGCCCTGTGTTTACCACATGGCTCATGCATACAGACGGCACAACCACAGCATTCGGTATCAGGGAATAACATACAGCCACATCAAAAGCCAAGGCATTTTCATGGGAGTCTTTCCATCAACTCCAGAAGATTTTTACGTAAGGTCTATAACTCATAACCACTCGTTAATTCAAATCATTTCTGACATTCTATTAACTCAAAAATATAATAAACTAATAACTATATTAGGAGTGGTTTCTAACATCACAGATGGGTACTATCTTCTAACATAAGTGGTATTCGTAGTGAAGTACTAAATATACATGAATAACTTTTTTTCCTTCCTTTTTTGCATGCACAGATGGAGTCCAGCTTCAAATTCCAGATTTTTTCACAGCCCAGGACATGCAGGTTGAATCTACTGAAATACAAAAAGTCAAGGGCCCATTTGAAAGTGTCAAAGTGTTAGTCATTGAGGTGGATACCACTTAGGTACTTCTTTAAAGGATTCAGAATACTCATGTCAAATATCAACCTAGCTTTACAAATGTTTTCTATTTTGTGCTAAGACGTTACGTGCTTTCATTGCAGCATCATAAAAAGCATGCTTTCATAAGTAGCATCTAATTTTGTAAGCAAGCAACCTCCTTCACAGAGATCTGCAAGCAATGGACATCAGGAAACCTGTATTGGCTAAACACAGTGTATCTTCCTTAAAATTTGAAAACAGAACCCACACTATTTAGTGCAACTTATCTACATGATACTTTAAAAACAAAAAGTCTTGCAACTCTCTTCTAGCCAGCTCCAGTATCACGCAATGCTGCAGATGAACCAATGAGACCCAACAGGGACGCACCGCTGTCGGTGGGTCCGCAGGCAGTCAGAGGCACGGTGAGAGCCTTGACTCACAGGATCACAACAAGGCCACACAAGCAATGCACAAACTAGCTTAGTTTCAGTCGATATTGACATCTGATGAGCTCGTACTTAAATTCTCCGGCTGCAGTCAGAATCATCTCCATGTAAACCTAAATAATCGGATTGCAGCCTGTGGGGACGCAGCCAGCTCAGACCCTGAGCTAGCCGAGATAAGGCCGTGAGGAGTGTGCCCCAATGGCCAGAAGTGAGGGGCAGGCTTGCACAGCCTGAATTTTTATCTATCAGAAAAACAAAATAAATACATGTGCGACTAGAGACAATATAAACTCCTTGGAAAGGCATACGGTCTCGAAGCTTTACACCCTTACACAAAATTCAGCCTACTACGTATGGAAATTCTCCTTCGGTGTGTGAAGTACAATTCAAATGTTCTCAGAACTAATTTCCAGAACTTACCAGCTCAGATGGTAAATAACTACGAGTTATTTGATCGCTAAACTTGTCAGAAACTGCAAAAGAGATACAATCCAATTGTTGTTGAAAGTAATGGATACACTTCTCCGGTCATCTCATGTCAGGTGCTAACAGACATCAGAATCACTAAACACCACTTTCACAAGACATCATATGTATGTGAATATTTATGCTGAAGAAACTTTGAATTCTATCCAAATGTAAATGCCACAGTGTAACTGATCCGTCATGACCATGACAGTCTTCTAGAGCATTCTCTTTTCTAAAAAGAACTAAGATTATGAAAAATTCAGGGTTTGGTGAGCGCGAATGGTCAATGGATTAGAGAGCTCTTCTACAGGTTACTAATTTCATTCCCTCCTGTCAGCAGAGGCTGAAACCAGTTCTCAGCTAACAGCTGCACAATGCATGAGGCGGGTCTGTGATCTAGTTCGTGCTCCAAGTAGGTACCAGCGCCCTCGCACAAAGCTCGTGCTGTAATTGGCAATTCCGGAGCAGGGACAAAGCATTCAGTGGGCACGAAGATGTCCCTGCTAGAAGCAAGCTCCCGTAGAAGCACTGTATAACACTTTGCAATTAGTAAGCATTAACAACAGGCTACCCCGTCTTTCAGCAAGGTACAGCACACAACCCGACACGTTTTAGGTATGGGGATTCTGACATTCAAAGCGGAGCATACAAATGACAGGAGAAGCACGGCTGAATTTCCTGTGGTCATTTGACCACCTCGCCTAGCGTAGTCCAGCCTCCATATGTATTTTAATTTTGAGAGTCTAATTAATGCTGATCTCTGCTGAAGACATGAAAATACCGATGTGCTGGTGAGCCGGTGAAAGGTGCTCCCCCTAAAAATATTGATTCCTTTTGAAAAGCAGCCTTCTAGAGAAGCACAAGACACATCCTGTTGTTACTGGTAAAACAGACAGCTGTAAGCATCTGCAGAGAACAGTTGTTTTGTGTTTTTGTTTTTTTCCCAGCACAGATATTGGCACTAGTTGGAGGAAAAATGGATGCAATTTCAGCATGATGTTGATTAGGCTTTGGGGATCCCAGTGGACAGAATCGAATCCTGACAGTAAGGACTGAGGACCAAAGCAAGTGGTTTGCACTCAAAAGCCATTCTGAAGTGCACTAGAGGCAGCAAGCACAATATACCACACATAACAAATGCATATACGTTTCATTCTGCTTTTTGTTGTTGTTGAATTCCTGCAGCTTATATGATTTCTGAAGCATCTTCCCCTCATGTCCAACTTTAAAGCGCAGTTTTGGCATCACTAAATCATGTCAAGTCTCTATCCAAACACACCATAAAATGCTTGTTCCTTTCTTTCTCATGCTCTAGTTACACTGCATCTGATTTCCTTCATAATACCCCCTTTCAAAAAGTTTCTCGTGTCTTTTAACAGAAACGTTAGCTGCTAAACAAGACACCCAACACACGTCATAGTTTGGCACGTGTAGGAGTTAGACTTGCCCTTTCAACAGCAAGGAGCAGCTCAGAACCGCGTGGAAAGGTGCCCTCAGTTGTTAAAGACACCCAACACGAAGAAACATTGAGCACGACTGGGTCCCAGCAAAGAGCGAACCACTGGTAGCAGTTTCACTTACTTAGATGCATAAATATATCTATTTTGGGGGCTAGTTTTAAAATAAACATTTGAATCACCAATTCTGTGCCTGTGCATAAACATTTCTGTATAGATTTGACTAGAAGGGCAGACATCCTAACACGAACAAGTTATATCGGTCATCGCTGCAATGCACAGTGCACAAATAAAGCTGACTGCTAGGCCGTGAGACTATTTTACCTCTTAGATATTGGCAGGAATTGATAGTACAAGATAGACATTAGGTACAACAAAGAGGTCTTGCAGTGGGGAAAAAAAAGCTAAATGCTCTAGTAAGGACCGAAATGATGCCACTGCTTCAATACATTATTTATAGAGCAGACTGGGCGTGGTTTTGCAAGTCTATCTACTGAAGACAGTCTTCAACTGGCAACTTTTAACTCAAAAATCAAGTGTTGATCAAACTAAACGTCAAGAGTGAGCACACAAATTGTCACCCAATGTCTTACCAGTAACAACATGGAACAAAACTTCAGAACAACTCTATGAGGCCAACGGAGCTAAGCAAATTTACACTGGATTCAGGATGTGTCCCAGCGTATAATTCCTTCCTTCACTTCATTAAATCATGTTTACCAGCACCTACATTGTACTAATGGGTGCATAAAGCTATTCTGCACCTGTCGATTGCCAAGGCATCTGTGCAAACACAACAAAATGGAAAGAAGTGAAGCAAGGAGCCCTATCTTTAAAAATAAACCCAAATCAATACAAATAAAACGTAAGCACTTGGCACGTATGGCTGATTTCTTGCAAAGTACAAATGATATCAAGGCGTGTTTTGGCCCAACACTACCTACGTTTAAATAAATCAGTTTATATATCTTACTGAAAGATATTCTTTGCATTTAACTTTCCTAATGCAAAAGAGTCAGTCTTCAAGGGGCAAATGCTCAAGAGAAATTAACATGTTGAGTTTCAGAAGAGTTTGTTTTTCTTTCTAGGCCCTACAGAGCTACTTCTGTTTTCTCACTAGACTCAGTGCTGGTTTATTTTGATGGCTCTGAGGGAATCACCAGTCCTGGAAGGAAATCTTCAATTCTGCTTTGTGTTACTCCTAACTGTGCTCAGCTCAGGGATAGCAGTGGCATTTCTGAGACAGCCAGCACAAAGCAACAGCACAAATCCAGGAGGTGGAACTTCCACAAAACGTTACACTTGCAGGAGTAGCTGTTATTGCCAGCTGCAGCAGTCAGAATACCAATTTGCTCACTGCACAAATTTCAGAAAGCGTGATATAAAAGTGAAGGCAGCCTTATCATTACCTGCTTGTTTTCATTTCGGAAAGCCGCTTCCCCTTACCTTCTTTAAGTATCTACTAACACATTTTTTATTGCGGTTCATCTTGAAAATTAATCATCATAAATTTAAAAACATTCTCTTGCAGATCTGTCAGCTTTGTAGAGCTACTTCATTTATTACAAGACCACATGATGCATCAGAGCTCTGTATTTGAACATGACATATTTTCACTTTGTTTTGATACCACATTTGAAAATTGTTCCTATCAATCTTTCACTGGAGCCAAAACTTCATCGTCTTGTTCACTGAAACATTAAATGTCAAGTCACACAGACAAATAAAAGCATTTGCAAATTTAACATCTGCATTTGCAGATGCAATTATTTAAAAAAGTTTCCTGTTGAAAGGGTCTATGGAAAAGAACCCACAGAAGTGATGGAAGTCCATAGTCAGTATCAAAAACGATTATTCCTAGTCATTTTGGTCATCAGATCACACCAGAAGTTAAAAGCCTCCACGAACAGGCCAATCTTTAAGTAAAATTTTCTAAGTGTTTACAGTTCTGTTTCAAAAAAGTGTTACAACTTGGATGCATTTCCAGACTTAGCTTAGGCATTGTTTAAGATCCATGATTTTCTGCATCGCATGCCAGTAGGGAGGAAAAAAAAAAAGAAAGGAAAAAAACAAACAAAAAAACAGGCCATATACTTACATTCCCCATAATGCATCATTTTCTCTCTAAACAGTGGCAGCAAACAGGCACATCCAATACTGTATTACTTTCTTCTCTCATTCATGACGATGTCACACACAGGTTCTTTGATTCTGAAAAAGAAGCATTTCCCAGGTTCTAAGGAGAGAGGTACCCCAACCAATCCATCATGCTTTGTGTGTTAATGATAGACTCATGCATAAGAGGCACCAGAAGCAGTGAGAGGCAGCAGGCATGAAAAGGAGTGAATCAACTGTCAAGGGTTGTGATCTGAAGGACTGCAAGGCTGTGATTAGAATTTTCAATCAGGACTTCCACAATTCATCACGCTACCAGGGAAGAAGGGGGGGACATATTTCTTCGTCGGCCCTTTCTCCTATTGGCATAACAAGTTCCAAGGCATTAAAAAGGGGAAATCTTAACACCTTCATTTCAGACACATATGTTTGAATCTTCAGGGAGTGAAAGATTTTTCTGGGACTGCCTAACTGCCTTCTTGTGTGCATACTGAAAACTGAAACGTGGTTATTTGCAGCACAGCCTTTCAGCTGATGGAGAAGGAAACACAGCTCTTCCTCCCTCTCTTGTCCTCTTTTAGACACCTGAGTGAGAAGGAGACCAGGAAACTTCTGACTTGTCTTCAGGGATATGAAAAGGAATAAAATCCAACAGGAATCCTTAGTCTGAACTTGCCAACACTCTGTGAAACTTCAGAAAACAGAAGGCAGAGCTTTTCCCATAGAAAGTATTCTCAGAGCCTGCACTGATTGTCTGCTGCAGAGACAACCAGCACAATCACACCTTCAAGAGGTAAGAAGGACCAGCATGTTGACTGAGTGCCTAAGTTCAGAGAAATCAAATGCGTGACCCAACTTGGCTTTCCTCATGGCATTTGTTCACCTCGGTACTACCCCTACTGACCCACCGAAGAAAAAGACGACCCCACACCGTGACAGCCTACATCGGGACTCAGAGCAGGGCTGATTTCACAGCTCTGCTACGGCCTCCCTTTGAAACCACGAGGAAATCACAAACTCTTCGCATGTCTTACTGCTTCTTTCCCCCCTTCCTTCACCTGTGAAATGTAGTGACTGTCTCAGTGAAACTGGCTGAGCACCAGGGCCCTCTGAATGCCAGCAGATGAGCACTGGCCCCAAGTGCCACCGGGTGCCAGCAGCCTCTGCCCGCACCGGCCTCACCGCGGGGGCTTTGCCTCCAAGTTGAGGTCCAATGACAGCCCTGCAGATTAGGTATTTATCAAAATATATGAATGAAGCATTATTTTAACAGGCAATTTTCATGTTAAGCTATGAATAATGAACAGTAAAGACAGTTCTTATTTGCATAATTAATGTTTCGGTTATTGATATTCCTTCAGAGGGTCACTAGCCTTTTTTCTCCGAGTCAATTAATTAATAAAACAACCCTTTTTATGTAGGTAATTGCAATCACTTTAGTACTCAAAGGCATGTAAAATGTCTGATTTTTTTTTTTTCTTAAATCTTGCAATCGTAGTGACACAACGATCATTTGCATACATGTAAACACCGAGCAGGTCCATTTAACTCATGACTAGAAAGAAATCCTTTGAAACTAATGGGAAAGAAATACACGAACTATGGGCAAACATGGCAATACCGGCGACTTTCACCACGCTTTCCTTAATGCAAATCTCAGCTTCGAGACCCAAAATGCACAGCTGATGGTGCCAATCTGCCTTCACACTTAGCTGAAGATTGCACTAATTTAGGAAAGAATAGGTTTTTTATGGGAGAATAAATGTAAACCAGGCAACTATTAGCAAGCAGGAAGCTTTAAGGGCTCGCCATTTCACAGGTAAGCTTCTTGCAAGCAGAAGCCTGGCTGTACAGGACCCTGTCAGAGAAGCACTGCCCCATGGGGTGAGGCACTTACACCGCTCGGCAGGCGCAGCCCGCGGGAAGCAGCAGCAGAGCAGGCAGCACATGAAACTCAACCTGGAAAGGTCTGCTGAAGGCACTGCTGGAAGGCTGGGAAGCTACGAAGTTAGAGCAGTTAGGACAATTTCTCAGTAGAGTATTACTACATCAGTTTAAATGCTAGGCAGCCTGCCTGTGAGTTGTTACCTGTCTCAAGTCAATTACTACAGCTTCTCGTCTCCACTCACAATCCACTCCAAATGCTGCTGCAGAAACCATTCTAGTGGCCTCCTTCATCGCATGTCTCCTTAATGTAGGAGAACATTGGGATTATCCTTTTTATCACACATCATATTCTTAAGCCACTATCACAACTTGTACTTGTTTGACCCTCCCTATGTACACCACCACCCTTTCCAGCCAAAGAAGCACCTTCATGGGGCAGTTCCTGGGCTGCCCTCTGAAAGCAGTACCAGAAAGTTTTACAAAACCAATTCTTTGCTGTTAACATTTCATCTGAAAACTTATTAAATCTCATCATAAAATAGAAAGAAACAGAAGATATCAACGTCTGAGCACACCACTGGCCAGCTGACAACCAACAAGTCCCAAACTTCTGGTGTTTCCTAAATGAAATAACTAGTCACTACTATCAGGCATTCTGGAACAGAGATCTTCTTGTTTTCCTTCTATTTTATACAACACCTTACCACCACCGGGAAAAAAAATGAAGAAAAGAGGGACACCAGTCCACTTCTATAATTCTGGGGAACGGCTTGGCCATATGAATTATAAATGCTACTCTTTGTTTTTTGTACTCATCTGTATTTTTTCGGCTGCTAAAATCTTACAAATATTCCAGACATCATCAAGAATCACTTCAACTTCTTCAGACTTCCAATCTCAAATCTGATCTCCATCTCAGAGATTATATCAAAACGTGAAATAACCTAAAAATTGAAAGTCATTTCACAGAAAATGGGCATTGATACTGTAGGCAAAGCACATTCCACTTGCAAATCCTCTATTTTATGTAATCCTTATCCACAATCTTCCACAGGACTGGTTTGATCTCTCTTTTGGCAAACACATCCTGCAGTACTTTTAACCACTACAGACCTTTTTAGCCGGTGCTCGGTTGCACATTCAACTGGTTGCTCTAGGAAAAGGCATTCGAAACATGCAACAGCAAGGAATGGAGCCACAAAGTAGATTATGAATAAAACACTCGGATATACTTTTCTGTACTTTTCAGTAATTACTTGCTGCCAAGGAACTAATAGAGATCTTCTTCTTCAGTGTCTCACTTCTAAAGGATCGATGTACTGTGAACACAGGCACTGCAGCCTTAACATAGGTTCTAAGTGCTTCTTACATGACAAGACTCTCCTCGACAGCTTTCTCCCAAGCACTGAAGCTAAATAGCTTTTTATTAATGTATGTGTGTCTTTTTGTCAAAATCATACTTAATAAATACAAAGAACCTGCAATGGAAATATCCAGGAGAAGGTGTAAATGAAAGGCTAGATTAACAAAGCCCTGTTAAACCAAGTTAAACCAAGTTAGCAATTTTATCTCCAGGGATAACAATTTGGCTTGCAGTGGTGGGCTAAATAATGCAGTTCAACACATTACGAATAGATCTGTGTTCAGACTGAATGGACTGTTAGCTCAGAAAAGAGGGCAGGAGGGAAAAGAAATGCTGAAGTAGCTCCGCTGCCTGCTCAGAGCACTTTCCCTCTTCCTTCTTCCAGAACTGTCATGACCATACTTCCATCATTAGGTTTTCCACAGGTTCTCTGAGAAAAGACAAAAATGGTCTCAAAATCTATGTCTTTTTGAGATGAGACAGTGAAAAGCTTCTCTGCTGTCAGCACCAAACATTTCACTTCAAGTAGTTCTATTTTTAATTTTTTTTTTAATGTATGCACTAAAATTTGAGAAAAATGTTACTACATTTAATGAAACTATTCAAAAACCTCAGGATTTAGGTTAGAAAAGGAACATCAAACATAGGCTTGGCTACAGCAGGCTTTCTAGGGAATAGCTCACTAAAGCAATCTCTTGATAGGTAGGAGATCTTTCTTCTGTACAAGCAATGATTGTTGAGCACAGATTTTCAGTGGTCTCTAGAGATTTAAAGTCTTAGAAAGACCTAATTTCATTCAAAAGTATACACTTGCTTTCTCCGGATCTGTACAAGTTCAGATGGAATACAGAATTAAGTAAAAAGATGTCCTATAAATATAATCTAATGCTGTCAGGTTTGCTACAGAATATTGTTTTGACTGTAAAAAGGATTCTTTTCAGATTAAAAAATAACATTTCAAAGTAAGGGGAAAAAGTTGTTACTAAAGGACAAAGTTATGCCTAGGGAGAAAACAGAGAAATGTACAATTATGTCAAAATTGGCAAGAAAAACTAAGGTATCTGTTTCCATCCCAGGCACGCACATGAATACTTTTAAAGCATTCCTATAATATTCCACCAATGTTTTCCCTCCAATTTTTGCTGTAGAAGTCATAATTTGTACTTCAAAACAGATCCATTTTCACAGATACCCATACCACCTGCCGTACTCGAGACGGGAATTATTTGTTAGCCAAGTAGCAATTGATTTTAAACATTCTGCAGAATCAACGCAAATCGTCTTGAACACAGCTAAAAACTTTGCAGTTGCATATATTAACTAGAGAGATGCCAGGAATTCCTAATACCCTCCTTTTTAATTCCTTGTATAACTTCTTTTGAAATGAAACCCCTGTAACTAAAAGGATTCCAAACTTCTCCTTTGTGCTGCCTTTACAGGACAGGCCAAACGTCACAAGCTTCACAAGGACTGTGCGCGGTGCAGACGACGAGACACACTCCAGTGTTTTTATCTTCCTCAAGAACTATTTCAGCTCGTACGTATGACCTCCACAGCTTAACTGATGGCTATTCAGTGCATCACTTACAAAAAACAGCCACTCTCATTTCCTTTACACTCCTACTCGAAGAAATAAATCAGTATCTCGACTGATTGAAACACTTAGCTGCCAGTCATTCCGCTTTGTCCCTTTGCTGCCTCACGCCAGCCTGCACGAACACAAGAGATGCAGAGCAGTGATTAAATTGTAACACGCCGCACGGAGAGCAATAACTAAGTGAGCGGTTATAAACAAATAACACAGCTCTTCACAATTCAGTAAAATAGATTATTTGATTTTGTGCATGGTTTTGAAAGCCGGTCCAAGTAGCAGTGTTTTCTTACTAATGCAATAACATTACTGCTTAATGGTGGAAAGCACAGGAGAGCAATAGATGGTCTACAAATAAGAGCAGAATGTGCAAGCTTAACAATACAAGTTTATCTTCCTTATGAATTACCTAGGCAGTGCTTTTATTATACGAGATCCATTGTTTCCTGATCTGCAAATTACTTCCTGAATCTATTAACTAGAATAGGAGAAATGTATTTTTCAGTCCTATTCCCTGGGAAAAAAAACACAATAAATCAATTTAAGCAGGTGAGTCTAAACTGGCAACAAGGCCAAGGTATTTCAAGTATGCAATCACTGGCTCCCTATAACTCTAAAGCTTTTTTTTTTTTTTGCCTTTTTTTTTTTTTTGAGGGCGGGATCACAGAAATGAAACGATTTAAGTGTAAATTACACAATGATAGTACAATTCTGAAGTATTACCATGCTTGTGAGGGATTATTAAAGATCAGGTAGGATTTTTCTAGCCTTACTTCAGACACCTCCAGGGAAACATATTCTGCAATGCTCTGTAGGAGATAAAGAACAACCTAAGTATATTAAAAGGCTCATAGATATAATTCCATGAACTACAAGCTTTCTTTGTAACTCGGATATCTTAACGTATACAGCACTTCTATCATAGTCCTAGCATGTCTTCCTTCAAAAAAATAAAAAATTACATTTCCACTCATACACCTTGTATTTGCATTTCTTCAATTCTCTAATGAGGGCACAAGAACAGAAATATTTTTATTCATATTTTCTCCTCCCTCTTAAACTCCTCCATCATATCCCCTACTCTTTCTCCTAAGAAAAATGTTCTGCTCATGTACAGCCACTAAAAATCCTACAGTTTTTCTGAACACGAAAGGTAGAGGTAGGAGTACTTCCATATGCTTTCGAGAAGTGAAGACAACAGCCAGCCCCAGTATCATATGGCAGGGTGTTCTTGCTAGTGACACGCCAACTGCTAGGAAAACTCCAATAAGCCACGTTTGACTCACTGCAGGGTAGCTTGGTAGCATTAAAGCTTCTAAACAAACATGAAAGGCAAGACACCCGAACCTACACGCACCTCCTTCAGAAGCTCTGCAGAACTGTACAAGCCCATCTACCAAGCTGGATTCATTGGTCGAGCCCCTCACATTTCATATCCACTTTTCACCAAGACCCAAAGACAAGTGTGGTTTAAATTCTGCACTCCTGCAGCGTGACTCGAGCAGAGTGGGATGTAATCCTACGTGGGCAGGTTCTGTCCCAAATCCGGTCAGCGGGAGTCAGCAGCACCCCCGGTGCTGGTGACCTCTGTGCTCCACCACGCGGTGCTCCTCGTGCTCTCAGGGTTGCCACTCGTGTGCTGAGACAAAAAGGCAGGTCTGCCCTCGGTTATCTGCCTGAGATGATCAGACATGGAGTACATTAATGCGCACGTAATCTGTCCGCAATTCTTTTTTCCAATTACCTCTTAAATCTCTGATCTCGAGGTCAGATATTTCACTAAAAGGTGTGAGCCATTTATTTACGATGCTGCTATGCATAGCAACACAGCTAAATAATTCCCTGCAAGTTACCTGCACCCATTTTTTCCACCTGAGGCCGGGGCAGGAGGCACTACCTATTGCTGAGGTCACCTGGCATCTCCCGCCCTGCTTCTCCTTGCAGTTGCTTGCCACTTTGCCAGACTTTAACTGTTCAGGCTGCAGTTTTACACGTCAAAAGTGGCTGCTTGGGGGTGGTGTTCGCAGCATGAGGGAAGAGGAGGGAGTTGAATCCCTTCCAAGATTTAGACTACGGGGAAACGCAGTGTTTTGACCATGTTTTTCTTCGCTAATCCTAAAAACAAACAAACAAAAAACAAAAACAAAGAAACACACACAACTACCCGAATTGTAAAGTTATCGCAAATTTTGTACTTGTCCGATGATTCTTCCTTTATACTGAAATCCCCTCGCACCGTCAGCCCTCCTGCAGCCTCCAGAAGGACGAAGACGTGCACGTGAATTCCTGTAAGCGCTGCGCCACTAGATGGGCTGTCCCTGCAATGAATGCTCTGAACCGAAATGATCCAGAGCGCTGGAACTGACGGTGGGGTGCTCATCTTTCCAGAAAGGCACCCAGCGAGCTGCTGGATTCGAATGTAGATTGTAGAAGAATCAGACCAGAGAAGAGAGGAATAGACCTGGACGTGAGATCTCATATTGCAAAGACTGCGAGAGCAGAACGTGACTACTGCTCAGCGATGGAGGACCCATGAGGTTTAGGCTGGCAGTCAAGAGGCAAAAAGGCTTCAGGGCAGGGACGGGATTAGGCTGGGTGGAGAAGAGAGGTGCTGAGTCCAGACCAGGGGCCAGGAGGAAAGAAACTCACAGCACCCAGGAAATTGAGACCTCACACGAAGAGCATGCACACAGCACAATGTAACTCTTCCTCTCCAAGACAAGATGGGAGTTGTATTTTATTTGCCACGTTAAAAGATCACCCAACCATTACTGCTGTACCTCTTGCTGAATGCCATAAACTGAATTATTTCAGATACTCTATTTCATTAGACAAATTTTCCAAGAAGGCATAAATTAGGGAACATGGTTCGTAATATTTTCTCTTCCCTTACTTGTAACCTGTTTCACTGGTCTTACACTTCACCAATTTAAACATTATTGGTGATACTTAATATTTAAACTCTGTCACAAAAAGAAAAAAAAAATCCAAATGTTTAATTAGAAATCTATGATGGCCATTTTGGAAAGTAAAATTCAATCTTCAGCTCACATCCAGTACATACGAAAGCAATGAAGTCAGAAGTAAGAGCAGAGCTTACAGAGTTACAGGCTTCTGTGCAGAGCAGGAGCTTTTTCTACTGCTCTTGGGTACAAGGGAAAACCAAACCCCCGGGTGCAGCATCCCTGCCTGGAAGATTTAGAGCAGCGTAGAGCATTACACAAGAGCATGAGAATGTCTGTTTTCCTGCAGCATAAAGACCAAGTGCAAGTAACATTTTTGGTGGTAAGCAGACCAGATTCCTCCACACAACTGAATCAAGGGCAGTTTATGAACACTACCTAGTGGCAGGAAGAGCATCTCCGACTACCTTCAGAAGGGTTAACCACTAACTACTGGAGAGCTGTTTTATACCCAGCCCCTTACAATGAAATGTGACAATGAACTTCCAAACATCAACAGGTACCAAAAAATCGTGCAAGAACAAAACAAAAAGAAGTGAGTGGAAAAGCTTTCATACACTATGAAGGCTGAAGTCCCCATTGCAACACATTGTCTGACTTACAACCGTAGCAAAGATTTACAAGGAACAATTTTGTAGGTCTTCGTGAACACAAGTGAACTTCACTCCTTCAAAATAACCGAGATACATTTCTGTCACATGCTAAGAATTTTTCTGCAGGTTGTATTAAAAGCATCACTAATCAATCAGAAGCATTGCAGGAGGACTCAGGACTAGGTCACGTTTTTGAGCACCAGAAATACGCAAGCTGTTGCACTACAAGAAGAATGGGCTGTGAGAACACACAAAATGTTCATCTACATGTACTCATGCTCCTGACAGAGAAGTGGGACAGCAGATTACTCCTTCGAAAACCCCAACCATTAGGTATCTTACTCCAGCTGGTTAACAGACCTTCACCCTGGTTTACCAGGTGCTAGTTAGAAACACAATTACTCAATGAATAGAAAGGGAGGCCCTGACTGATAACCTTATCCCTCTAAATGCTACTTTTAGGAAAGAGTCACAGTACAGAAAAGAAACCTGTTCTTCACGTTTTACTTTAGCAACAGGCTTGGTACACTGTAGCATTGATTTAATAGTTTTCTTTAACTTTTAAAAGGTAACATTTGACATATGAGATGGGTGGGACTCTTGGTAAAGATGTTTCCGGGTCCCAAAAGGAAAGAGTTTCTAAGTGTGGTTTGTTACTACATAGCCATAAAACAGACCTCAGTAACAATTCCTACTTTTATAGAAGCTTTTATATATTATATATCACATATATTAAGCTTTAAACACCTTTCAAGTAGAGAGAACAAACATCCTTGCTTCGTTCATGCAAGACAGCTGCATGCCACAGGCACTCAGGAGCATCGACCGTCCTGTGCACAGCCCGGCAGCGCAGGGGCAGGCAGACCTTCCACCCTGCAGGGCCCTCTGCGCCGTACTTGCTCCTGCGAATGAGGCTCCGTGACACCTCCAGCTCAGAGCTCTTTGCAGGGAAGTTTCCCTCTCACACCCCTGCAATGGAGATGTGCGGAGACGCATTACCAGTTATGCATTTTTCATTTAAAGGAAATTTATTTGAAAAACGAAAAGCACTTTGTGAACTCTGCTCCAGGTTGCAAAGCATTAGTCTCCCATGACTACTTTTCAAGCTTTTGTATAGATATATAAAAACAATAAAGAAAATATGCAGTAGATTTAGTGTTATTTAGACAAACTCTACTCTTTTACTTGCAAGGATGACGCAAGTAGTTCTGCTAAGCAGTCATTTGTTCTCAACATATTAGAGACAGCATGAAAAATCCCTTGTTCTCCGTGCTCCTCTGTAACCCCTGTGCTTGTCTTCTGCTAAAAGCGTAAATTACTAAGAGTAATAAAAGTGCTATAACTAATTGTCAAGAGTTGCAACTGCGGTTGAGATATCAAGACAGGTGGACAACATTGTCTCCACTTTCTGCCACATTTACAAGCCGAAGCAGATCTGGATGCACCCTTTGGTCTATTTAGCCCCGTGCTTGAGTGCGCCTGCTGCAGCCAGCGCCTCGCAGGAGCTAACTGCTGGAGAAGTCGGGTCTCCGGGAAGGACTTAGTAAGCAGACTTCATGAAACACGATGTATTTATCTTGTTACCTCATGCAGTGAGATGAAAACACTAAAGATGCAGTCCTACAGAAGTCCTTCAGCCTATGTTGTGATGGAATTGAATTGTGGATGGACTGAAGTTGCTCTTTCTCCCTAACATCTGCAACATTCGTGTCTGAACTTGGAAGAAATTCTCAGAGATCATGGTGTTCCAGTTTGTTTTTCCCAGAAATTTTCTGAACAGACAACAGTAATCCTATATTGATGTTCTAAATGTTTTCTGAACAGTATATACCTGGATTTCTCAGAGACCAGTACCATTCCTGCAGCTTTCTTGATGCCCTAACAAATCAAACCCTAGGCAAACTTGGAAAAATCCAATGTTAGTCTCTCTCATGAAAATATCTGTCCACACTTGAAAATGAAACACATTCGCCGTTGTTCAATAGAACAGTACTTCTCTACACAAGATCCAAAAATAACTGTGATAATGCACTGCAGTCCATCAAAATGGGGGCTGGGGGGACTTACGTCCTGGTGGTCGCCCATTACAGACAGTACAATGTTGTATTTGTTCTACTTATCGTCTACATGCAAATTATGTATACGCTTCCAGCCACAGAGAAGAAAATCAACGCTGCATTAATCAAGACAGTTTTTCTTGCGTTCCTGGGCCCGCAGAACAAACGACTGTCCCTCATTTGTTGTGACATCTACCTGGACTGCTTCCCATCTCCGTGCTGTACCACCTCCCATCCCTGCCAAAAAGCTCCCCCTAAATCCCTGATGAGCCGAATCAGCCGCCCACAGCGGTGGGGGCCGGTTCCAGCCCATCATCCCAACCAAGGAAATCCTCGTCAGGAACAAATGGAGCAGGCTCTCTGCACAGGCTTGGCAAGGCTGCAACAGGATCTGCTCCTCTGGATCTTTGGTGTCTGGAAAAAGCAAGGCAACTGGAGTTCAGTGGCAGAGAACAGGACTTTTTCACCTAAATTTTAGTGCTGAGGACCAGGCATCCATCTCGTTTCAGCTAATAAATGAAGCTTCTCCTACAGTGAGCAGCGAGTGACCGAACCATCCCAAGGAGAGTCCCCTCTCTGCCATCTCCTCGCCTTATCCGAGAGAAGGAATTAGGAAACGAATGAAACACGAGCAATGCTACAGCCAACAGGGGCAACCCCACAAGCAGCATGCTGGATCGACAGTCCTGCCGCAGAAACAGCGCGGCACAGAGACCTCCTTTATGAAAATCCCTTGCTGTTCTTTGTCAGCCCCAAAACTGGGAGTGCCAAACCCTCACAACTGTTTTGTAGCCGAGGCAGGGCTATTTTTCTCAGTGTTGTTTCCCAGCATAAAGAGGATTTCATGTCCTCTCCAGGATCATCCTGCACTAAAATCCAGAAACTGAAGCTTGGCACAGTGGGATTCATTCAATAACAATTCTCACTTTTCTCTGAGGATGTGTATGCACCAAAATCAATTAGCATTTGCTACAAACGTAACATAGCAACAGCAGACAAGCCCTCATTTGATGTAAATCAGTGTAGTTCTTCCGATTTAAAAGAACTTTACCAAATTTCATCAGCTGTAACTCTCACACGGTGCTTGTGAATAGCTCGATCACCAGGGAAGTAAGGCTCATAAAACCTGAGTGCCTGGAACAGTAAGTGGTCAATTCAATTTGTTATCCTTTCTAGGACATCTCAAGCATTTTATTTCTCTTGTTTTCAGAAGGAAGAAAAATGGGTCTAAATATATGAAAACTGTCACACAGGACCGATGGGTGGACGACTGTCCTGAAGCCACGATCTGAGAGTCTATTGCTTCGGCAGCCACAGAAAGCCATTCATAAAATAATCCTGACTAAATTCACGGACATATTTTACTGTTTTTAAACAGGAGCAAACTGCCAACATGCTGTGTGAAGTAGCACTTCCTGTTGATTTGCTTTGTATTAATTATAGCGCAATTAAAAGGGGGAGGCTTCATTGCAATCAACTACCAGGTGCTTTAGAAACAACGGACAGGGGCCTTAACACTTCCCAATACTATTGCCAGCGCTACTGCGGCACACTGACCAAATTTTAAAACGTAGGGAGGAAAGTCTTAGCATGGGAAAACCTTTGTAACGTTGAAAAAACACCGATCAGATCATCTAATCTTGTCATTGAAAGGTCTGAATTTGCTAATATGCCTCAGAGTTTGAAGAAAACTGACATAAAAGGCAGTAAGAAAACAGCTTAACTGTGTATTTTGCTACATAAAGGAACGAATGGGAAAACTGAAATATTAATATTCACTGCATTGACTGTTCATGAACTAAACAGTAGTACCATTTCAAGGAATATCAGCTGGACTACATAGATTTATTTTTAATCCATAATTATCTTTGTGCTTGACTTAACAACGTAGCCCAGTTGGAAATCCCAACCCTGAACCCTCCATAGCAGCAATGCCCGGGCGCAGAAGTTATCAGGGTGCCAGCAGACCATCGCTGATAACTTTAAGAGCAACCAAAGAGCAAATGGTCTCCCCATTGAAAGGTATGAACTCAACAAGGAGAGAATTCCAGCGACCTACTCCACGTTAATCCGGCAGAAAGCAGATGCCAATTGAACTGTTATGGCCGGGCTCCAGGCGGGGACTGACGGGTCACGGAGAGGCTGTCAGATCACTGACACGCTGCCTGCTTCTGCGGGAGCGCCGATTCCTGCCGGCTTGCATCTCTTCATTCGGGACTGATCTCGGGAGCTACTCGAGGCACCTGAATAACTCTGGTGAAGTTTAAGCAAGTTGAAGTACTTCTCTTTGCTGTTCTAGCATTAAGAGCTGTGTCTCAGGTGACTGTGAGCAGAAATACAACTTTTTTGTACAGAGATCAGTTGCGCTTTTTCCTATAAATCACTTTACATACTACAAAAAAATATCATCCTCCAGGTCGAGAAACGCCAAATATGATTCCCGCTATTCTTTAAGTAACCAATTTTTTAGTAGGTTTGAAGACCATTATGTACAAAGATGATAAGATATGTTTATTGGACCATTTGGATTCCCAGTAATTTGAGTTCCTGATTTTCAGATGGGCACATTTAGAGTCTCAGCATCTAAATGTGAAGCTGGAAATTCCAATAACCTCATGTAAACCTTTCAACTGATCGACAAAATGTTTTGTATGCACGGCTAAGATAGGCACACATTTAAGAAGGTACTTTATGTTGCCCATGAGCGAGTCAACTTTCAACCACCAGCAGCTGGTATGCAAGCAGCTATGACACCAGGTGATCAGATACAACAGAAAGAGAAATTCTTCCATGACCTGGGTAAAACAATGCTGTAGAGTCCACTGGGACTTGGAAATTCCTTGTGCTTATTGAAAAAGTATCTACTTCAAATTAGTTAACACTATTTGAAAGCTAAACCAACTGATACTCTTCATACCCATTATTCAACACACACACCTTTTCTGTTTGTTAATTATTTTTAAGTTTTGTAACCAATCACCTTCAGGTTGTGGATTTTCTTCCAGGTTATGTATGTTGTGAATCTTGGAGATAATCAGGAAAGAAAAAAAAAATCACAGCAACATGACCCTGGAGGAATAGCGAGAGTATATGACCTGCTGAAGAACCTCGTTTGGTTTCAGACACCACGCACATGGGCTAAGAACACCATACGGTGGGTTAGGCTGTTCTCTCTCTGGTGTAGACCACGCACAGTCCAAGACAAGTGTAACCTTATAAAATTTGTTCCACAGCTGGAAAAGAATTAAGGCCTTTCTTATTTTACAGGGACCTGAATCAAGAAGAGTCATCTGGTGCCTGTCAAACCTATTAGCTTGCTAATCACTCACCCGCTCTAAAGGAGCATTTATGTTCAGCTGTCCCAAAATGAAAAGCGGAGGGGATAAAAAAAAATAAATCTCTAACTGGAAAGCCAAAAGGTTTGAAACACTGCATTTAAAAAGAGCAGAGAGAGACTTTTTTTATAGCAGAAAAGCAACTCTTGTCAGAAGAGATTTAAGCAAAACCTAAAAGATACTGAATAAGCATAAAGGAGCCCTACAGCCAGGGTCCCAACTCACTCTAAAAGCAAAGAACAGTTTTCATGTAACTGTTGCTATGATCTTGAATTTCTGCAGATCCACAGCTTTCTTAAGCTTTCCAAGAACACAACTGTACAGGTTTAAGAAGTTCTTTTCCAAAATATGAATACACCTAGAGAGACTGTTAGCTGCAGAGTGTATCTTGGGACCTAACACAGATAGACCGATAGGTCTTATTACCTGGAGAATAACACCAGAAAATGATTTTAAATCCCAGGAATTGCTTTAGCAGGCCACAACTACAGTGCCTGGATGCTAATCAGCTCCCAATTAACGTCAAAGCACGCTGGACCCAACAAACACATTCAATACCACTTAGCAGCAGCTCTGCAAAGCAGAAATGCAGCAATCCCACACAGCAAGCACACCTACCCATATCCCTGCCACGCTGATGACAAAGATATTTATCCTGCTTTTTGCTACAAAATGCATTCTGGGCGGATTCCAGCTCCATTTTTAATAATAACGGGAGGACTTGGTAGTGGAGGACTCTTGATTACCCTCAGCGCTAAACGATGATACACCCACATTCAGCTACAAATAATTCTAGCTGCCTTAGTATTGTGTCTTGATTACCTGCTTTTTCACAACTGTCCTCTAAATGTAATTTTCCAGTAACTACTCAGTGAGGAAAGGCACCTCCTAAAACCGCAGGGACATTGCCTAACATCTAAATCTGAAGATTCTGCAAGACAGCAATACGCCTGCTAAAGAAAAACAAAATGGCAAGCACACATGCATGATAGGATTATTTGATTCAATACAATATAAATTAGGTCAGACTCCTCTATGGAGAATTCTGTGTCAAGAACTAGGTGGTCCACTAAATTTCTATTCATTTGCCTTCAGGCTTGGGGAATTGCAAAGACTCTCATGAAACTGATATTCTTCTACTCACAAGAGTAATCACTATTTGCTGGGGAAAAAGAAAAAAAAGTACTCAGTGCAGCTGCCTGAAATTAGCGGGAGACTTGAGCAACCTTTGTAAAACAAAAAGAGGAGCTAATAAACCTTTGCATATACATGCATGCACCCATTCACACAGAGATGCAAAAAATTCAACACAGGAAGAACTGTGAGAGTGCTTTTGTGTGCTCAGGTGTTTTTAATCTTATACATCCCTTGAAGAAAAGTAATATTTTATGGATCCTCACTAAACCAGCAACAGAATGACAGGAGAAGTGCTATCCACAGAAAGAGCAAATGATTTCAAACTGGAAACTGCCCCGAGCCTTGTCTGGGGCACTTCTCCTGTGCTTTTTAAAGCTTGCCATGGTCACCATGCTTTCTGATCCCACAAGCAACCTGAATAGATCTTCACACCTCTAAGGTGCCAGCACGAGTGTGCCAGCTACTTCATATATCCAAGCAGAGGACTAACTTGGAGCAAGACACAAGAGGTAGCCCTTCAGACATCCCACTGCTCCACAGCAGGCAGGTGGGTGAGGACACGCAGCTGAGCCCGAAGAGCTGCTCCTTGGCAGCCGCTTCCCCCATGGCTGGGATGTGACAGCCCACAGCACCTGCACGGCACACGGCTGGTCATCCCGGGTACCAGCTTCACCCCAACGCCTCCAGAAGCCACATACAGATTAAGAGATGGAAGCTTAAAGGTCTCTCTCTGATCTGGTGCTTCAAAACGGCATCTTGGGGCAAATCTGGAAACAGACTGCACAGACCCCACTGGAACCAGCGAGGTTCCTGCCACCAGAGTCTAGCAGGATTGGTGTGCACAAAAAATAAGAAGACAATGAAGAGCTTTCACTGCTGCTGTTTTTACACAAGTTCTTACAACGCTTGGTGCTTAAACAATAAAAAGCTCTTTCCAAGAAAAGAATGGGAAGTTTCCATACTTTACAGTTAAAACAAACGAGTGCTGCTTATACCTGCAACACTTGAAAATAGGATTAGATACACAGATGACTTTGCACACAATAACATGCCGGCTTTTCTCTAACTAACACTACCGGGTTTACTTACTTTTCCTAAGTAGGAACAATTCTGCTGCCTTTAAATAGAAACGGAACATTTAATCCACAGATTAAATTCTTAAACCTGGGCCATGAAATATAATTCTGTTGGAGCTAGACTGGGCAAAATCTACTATTATGTGTAAAGTACAGAGTTGCAGCTTCTCCATGTGTCAAGCCAAAGTATGAAAATGAAAATATTTAAATCTGATTAATTACTTGGTTTAGAATATATGCTTTTCATTCTACTGTATCAAAATACTCATAATAAAACACTGCTACTGATGAAGTCAAGCACTCCCTTACAAAGGCTGGCAAATTTGCAGAACAGCACTTGAGGTTTAGATTAGTAAAATCCTAATGAATATCTACTCTAATATCCATGTAATTGCATGGAATGCATTTGCAAGTGGTTCAATTAATAAAAAGAAGAAAAAAAATAAAGGAAGGAAGAAAAAAAGAATCTGGCACAACTAAAGTCCAAACTGTGATTTTCGCATTGGTTGAAGAGACTTAAGTGACAACTTGTAATAATGAAGATCTCAGTTTCTTCCCAAGAAAGGAAGAATCGCAGTAGAGTCTTCCAGCTCTTTCCCATGTCACAACACACTTGAGTCACACACTGTAAGTACCAATGTCAGCATATTCCATTACATCACTTTTGTCCCAGACACCAGAACTGTTTTCATATTTTATCCAATGATTGCGTTACCAGAAATGCCTGCCTCATCCTGCATGCTGTATGCAGAGCTGGGTGCCCAGCACAGGCTCCTGAAACACTCACTTGGATCTAATTATGTAAAGGTTTCTGCTGCTGCGCTGTATGGCTTCACCACTCCTTTTGAGAGCTAGCACCTGACCTACCACAGCTCATTTTCCCACCTATAAAAACAGGACAGTATAGGACTTATTTTATCTCAAAAAATCCAGTGTGCTTTAAAGGTAGAACTAACAGTATACGAATGAGGCCACAGAAGGGCCGGTGGCAAGCAGTGCTGAAATAACACCAACTAGCACAGGACATATGAGAGCAAGTAACAGCCTATTTTTATTCCTAATAATTGGCTGATGAAATCTACTGTGATCCAGAAACTGATTAATTTTGCAAGAATGCTTGGGTAGTGTTTGTAAAAATCAAGTCATTACCTTGACTAAACATTGACTTGCACAGTTAACTTTAACCATCAAGACCTTGACTAAATATTGACTGGGAAAGTTTATTTGAACTATAAAGTCTAGAAAATCTTGGTCCTCTTTACTGGTATTTGCTATCACTTTGAAATGTAAACACAACTGTAAAAATAGAAGTTCTCCCACCTAACCACTATTTAACCAAGTAGCTTGGCTATTCTTAAATTCAATACAAACATCTTGCAAAATTTGAAATTCAAAGTGTTTAAAAGCAAACAGACCTGTCAGAACCGAGGATGAGATGGTAAGGTCAACCTTCCTGCATTCTGCATCAAGACTGGGTCTTTCAATAGAACAGAAAAAGAATCACAAGGTTCATGGTTTAAAATTATTTTGATATGTTTATATAGGGGTCTTCCAACATATCGTCAGAAACAGTGCTTTGCCCACTGAACAAAGCAGGCTGACCACCAGAACAATACGTTTGTCTCTACTTCTGAAGCCCTAGCACCAGCTACTTCAAGTCAACATCCTCCACTGCTGCTGTCACTTCATCATGTGAGGCCATGGGTCAAAGGACATACACAGACAGGGTCTTTCACTAGCTGAACTAAAAAAAAAAAAGAAAAAAATTCAATTTCAATCCTCCTAAGATGAAACCACTGATGTGTGCAGTCACTGAAGTCCCAAAGGTAATCCTACAAGAAAACATGATGGTGTCCTCCATCACTGTGCTGAGACACTGTTAAAGTGCAGCAAAACCGCCTGTGAGGTATAGTCCAAGATCAGCAGCTATATCAGAGCACTCCAAGCAATAAATACGAACTTCTCAACCAATGTGAATAGTGCATTTTAAATGTGTAATGAAACAAAGTGGTGATGACAAGGGGGCATGGAATTGTGTGTTTTGGGATGGTGTTATGAAAGTGGCTCAGAAATAAACAATGACTGTGAATCCAGCACTAATTCCATCTACAATTCCACTTCAGGAGTTTGAAAGCACATTTTAGCTTAGTGTCTTAATTCCTTTCTACATTTATCATCTGACTTTAGCACACTTGATGAAAATTACCTTAGGAGCAAAAATAAAAGATGCAAACCTCTGATACCAATGGAAATATCAAACCAACTGGTGAAAACTTCCACTCCCATTTTTATTTTTGAGGCGAGTAGTAAGGAACAGATTGATACCGGCACCACGGGGGGTGGGGATGGAGAAGGAACGAACAATAAACAATACAATTGTCAGTAGTTTACCACAGCGCTGTGTCTTGCAACGGAAACATACTGTGAAACAGCTTGCAAGACAAGCTTCATCAACGATAAGTAATTTTTATTCCGTTTGAGTGGCTGAAAACAATAAACATGATTAAACGATTCAGACATGCATTCGGAATTTAGACAAATGGCAAAGCGTCCCAAGGACTTCGCTTTTAAAACTACTTCGAGGAAAGACCTAAAAAATTAACTTCGCCGCGCCAAGAAAGCCGAAGTTGGCGGCGGAGCCGAAGGCTGCCCGTTCACCTGCATGCTTTGGGAGGCTGCGAACCAGGGCCGAGCTTTTTTGGGTGCTGCCCGGGCGAGCGCTGCCCGCAGCCCCCAGCCCCCTTTCCCCGGGCACCTCAGGGGACCACCGGGAGCCCCCCGGGCCGGGCAAATGCGGCTCCCGGCCCCCCCCTCGGGGGTAGCCGCCCCCAGCCCTCTGCCCCCTGGCTCCCCAACAGCATTTTTCAGCACCCCGCCGCCAGCCGGGCTCCCCGGGGAGGGTCTCTCCTCTCAGCGAGGCGCCCCCCGGCTCGTCAGGGCGAGCCCGGCCCCGCCGCCGGCCCCGCGGCTCCCGGCGCCATTTCCCCGCCGCTCCTCAGCGCGGCGTCTCCCGCCCCGGCTGCACCCTCACCGGGAAGGAGGCAGCGCGGCGCTGCCCGGCACAGCCCAGCCGCCCTGCCCGGGCTGCCCGCTGGCCCTGACAGGCTGCGGGAGCCGGGGAGCGGAGGGGAGACCCCCGGGACGAGCGGGGCACAGCAGCAACGGAGCCGCGGTCGGCGCTCCCCAGCTGGGGGGCGGCAGCGGCTCGAGGCTGAGGCAGCGCGCCCAGCCCGCAGCAACCCGCAGCAACCCACGGAGCAGCCCCGGGGAGCCCCTTATTTTTTTTTCTCCTTTTTTTTTTTTTTTTTTTCCGTATTTCCCCCTCCAGGGGACGGAGAGTCCGGGCTCGGCAGGGCTCAGCTGCGTGCGGCTGCTTCTGCCCCCGAGACTCGGCTGAAAGGGGGGTGGACCAAGGCGGCAAGTTGCCGCGACTTGAGGGAGATTTCAGCCTCTTCCCCTTCTCGACGCGGCGCGAACGGAAAAAATAATAATAATAATAATAAAAAACTTCCTCCGGAGACCCCCGCTCCCATCCCTATGCACCCCGTGCCTGCGAGGGGGTCCCCGGCAGCGGGCACCCCGCTCGCCCCCGACCGCCGAGGGGAGAAGGGATCCGGCGCCCTCACCTGCCCCAGCGAGCCCTCTCCTCCTGGCGTTCCTCTGCTCCCCATCGTGGGCGCAGCAGCTGCTGTTATTCCTTAGGATACACATGGCTCGTCCATGCTGAGAGCCGCCTTCCCGCGTCGCCTGCCCTCGCCGGCCCCCGCCAGCGCGGCGCTGAGGCCAGAGGGAGGGGAAAAGGGGAGGCGTGCGGCGGAGGAAAGCTGCTGATGAGGGTCGGTCTCCTCCTCCTCCTTCCCCTCCTCTCCTAGGGCCGGGGGTCTCGGTGCCGTTGGTGGGCAGGGAGAAGGGGGACGGCCGGAGCGGGGAGGAGGGAGCTCGCCCCCAACACGCCGCCTGCCCCGGAGCAGCCCCCGTCGCTCTGTCGGTCTGTCAGTCGGTCTGTCTGTCCCCTGCCCACGCGTGAAACCCGGCCGTGGAGCCTCCAACGCGGTCTCCCGGCCCTTCCTCGGGGCTCCCTATCCCCACAGCCCCGAGGATGGGCTGCCCCACGTTGCTCCCCATTGCCCCCCGAGGTGGGGTGGTGGCCCACGGCCCCCGTGGAGCTCCCGAGGCATGGGGGGGGGGGGGGGGGGGGGGGGCACAGCCGCCGTCACCCCCGCTGCTAACGTGGTGTTTTTCTCATGGCTTCTCTCAGTCACCCGTGAAAATTTAATGAGGCATTTAGGGCTGTTACCTTCAGAGTCAATGGAGGAAGCATATTTAGCCTAATGCACTTGCTGCCGAGCCAGTAGGTCTATTGCAGGCAGATCAGAAGTCATGGAGAGACTCTCCTTTCAACACAAAATTCACGACCCATTAAACTTATTCTGTGATAACAGCTTCTTTACAAACGGAGACCCATAGAAAACGGAGGCTGTCATGCACTTCCTGAAAGGATTTACATACAGAAGAGAAGTACATTCGTGAGGTTATTGCAATTTCACTAGTGTTACCTCCAATCAAGGCATAAAAGCAGCTGGGCTCTCGCTGAGGTAAATTACTAAAATAAAAGCATTTTGTGGCCGCCAGATAGATGCAATTCACCTGTGTGATGGTGCCTCCTCCAGCTGACCGGGAAGAGGGCCCCAGCATGGGGCACCAGGCCTGTCAGAAATCAGGAGCGAGATGTGGCACTGGGCACACCAAAACCCAGCTGCTGACCTCTGCTCCTTGAGACAGCAGTTGACGAGTGATCGCCAAGATGCTCACGAGGCAGAAAGATGTTGACAGGTTATTTTCCCTCTACCCGACAGGCAGGAGGGCAGAGAGCGCCCATCCAACAGTGGCTGGGCAAACAGATCGATTGAAAGAGTGTGCAGAGATCTGATAACGCTCTCAGATATTTTCCATTTCACCTTCCTCAATTATTCTTTGCATAGCACGTTAGGTACTAAGCATAAAAGATATAGTCATCTAATAACCTTTACGACGTAACAAAAATGCATTTCAAAAGTCATACCACATTTATAGAAGCAGTTGGTGGAATGAAGACCTGCTATAGAACTGTTTTCTTCAATTCCATTTATTACAGAAATGAAAGGTGGGATTATCAATTGAACCCATTTATTCTAATATGGTTAAAAAAAATGTAAGTCCTAGTAGTAAACTTAATTGCAGCAATATATATTTTCCATTGGAAAGGATTTTATCATCTCAAGATGACACAGTCCTGAAGAAAAAAAATCAAGCAATAGAAGACACCTTTCCATTAGGGAAAAATAGTATCCCCTAGATGACATTTGGCTATACTTGACTATAAGTATTAAGTCCAATAAAATGTTTGTGATCCTCTGTTCTCAAAAGGCATATTGAACTGCTCTACGCCTTTGGCCGTTACACGGTAAAATGAAGTTGCATTTACCATGTTGCTGACCTCCCCAAAGTGCCACTTTTTACAGGAAGGGTGCTGGTTGTTGACTAACAAGAGAAGGAACTTTCAGTAAGTATAAACTCCATTCCCAGTTCTGAAATTTATGGATGCAAGTCACACTTGCTAACAGTATTTTTTAAATCTAAAAGTATGTACTAGCTCACAGCTTGTAATATGAATGCAAATGAACTTGTAATTATACTATGCAATTTCCTACTTAAAAAAAAAAAAAAAAACACCTATGAAAACAGAACAGACCTGAAGAGTAATATGAACCGCAGTTCTTCATTGTGCTTCTTCATTATGCAGGAGTTGCCATAAGCAACTTGCTCTGTTTTCACGTAAAATATTTTTAGGCCATAATTTTGCCATACAGATTCTCATAAGAGAGCATCTATACGGTCAGAGTTCTTCCTCTCAACTGAAAAACATGACCAAGAGGCAAAGGAGCAAGAAATTGGGTAGGTCTGCACAGTCTTCTTTTGTCTTCACCTGTGAAGTTTACTTAAACTCAGCATTCCTATATTCTCCTGTCTGACAATGTACTATACCATCACAGATGAAGTGATAAACCCCCAACTTTAGGCCAAAGATCTCATTTTCTGTAACCACTGACTATCTGCAAAAGGTAAAGGTAGGAACCTAAAAAAGTGGTTCTCTAAGCTATTTTCCAATGTGTTGAACAGTTTTCCTCTGCAGCACTCGGTCCCTTAGCACCTACTAAAATAACTGAAGGGAAAGTAGTATCACCTTCTTAGCTCTTGATTAGATTTGAGCTAACAGGGCAGTGATTGTAAGCTATATAATGTTCTGGTACATGTCTGAGGTAGAGATGAGTTCAATATTACTACCAAGAGCACTGTATACATTATTTAAAGAATTAGCTCAAAATAACCCTAAAATACCCACTATCATTACCTACACACCTGTCTTTTAAGTAATTTGTTTTATTACCCAATTTAGAGTAAGATCTGCAGTTGCCTGTAAGCCACCTTGCACCAAGAAAGAACACTTACCTGGTGGTGAGAATTTACAAGAGATCTTCCTAACCATGTTATCTGACTCCCTAGGAGAATGGTACTCAAATACCTTCCTGCTTTCATCTCCTATGTAAGTTAATCAGCATCAAGTAACTCTGATGGAGTTACGGAGCAAAGGATGGAGCTCGTTTCCTTCCAGAGCAGACAAAGAACATTTGCTGAAAGATGGGTCTCCAGAGCTTCCCTTCCTAAAATCTGCTCTGCTGGTGCAAACTTTTAGCATTCTTCCGGGCAAGAAGAAAGATTTCTTTTATTTAATCCACTGTGTTTTGTCCAGCTGCAAGCCTGTGTGTTTATCATGTGAAATGTTAAGATAGCATCCACACCATAAAACTAGTATCAGCCTGCATAATTGGTAAATCACTAGGCCATAAAACCTGTAAGGTTATTGTCAGTGCATGTGTGTAACAACCATTAGTATTAATGAGAATTGGACATTCTCTGAGATGAAAAACAGGTGCTATTTTCCTAAACTAATTCATATATCTTGAGTTGTGGTGATTACAAAGGGCTAACAAACAGTGCTACAGAGAAATTTTGAGATATGTTAGAGAAGGATCTCCAGGTTATGCTTTCAAAGAATTTAGGAATGAAGGGTATTTATTACACTTCACACTTCATAAAGTGTGATTCTTTCAGTGGGTACGGAAATATCTGACAAGAGAATCGGTCATTATTTCTGCTATTAGCATTTCCCTAAGATGCAGAACAATGTGCAGACCGTCCCGTGCCAATTGAGTTTTCAAAATGTCGGCTTACTCACCAAGCCACTCTTGGAATTTGCTGGTACATACTGTAGCCCACAGCAGGATCATCTTGATCACTCTGGAGATACTCTATGTGAATCGTTCCTGACACTATACTGGCTCCAGGTTAATAAGTTCATCTAAGGCCATTAGGCACTGACTGGAGATAATACCTGCTGGATTATCAGTAGGTATGGTAGCCCTCTTACCACTGTAGTCACACAGTTAGTTCCTTAGCCACGTAGCAGAGGATTTAATTGTGATTTGGTATTCATCCTGTATTTTCTCAAATGGAAAGAAACATAATTCTCTATTTCAGCTCTCTCATTCCACTAAAGAACTCCCATTAGAGCTATTTCCTTAAAGATACCTGCTTGGCTAATGGGTGGCTGAAGAGAGTATGTTGCTGAGCTACTCTTGTCCTTCAGAAAGGTCTATGTAGAAAAAAGGCAGTGCTCCTTCACAGAAAATGAGAAGCCCTCTATCCTCTGTCAGTGGCATATCAGAGAGAGGTTATGGTAATTCTTTACTATACAGTGCAATCTAGTGAAACAGATGTATTATCCTGAAAAGTCACAGGCATCTGTTAAAAGCCAGCATATGAACATTCTGAAAATGAAACAAATCTTTAAAGATCCAGCCTCTTACCACTGGTTTTTGAAGATGGAGCAGTGCATGTTCCTACTGTGTTACAGGTCGGTCACTGAAGGAACTCCTCCTTTCATGCACCTCAAAAAAGCTTGTGTAATCACGTAGTCTGATGCACAAAAAGGTTTCAGGAACCCGGTTCAAAGCCCAGCTCTGTCACTAACTAGTTATGTGACCTTGGGTAAGTCAACTTATGCTTTTTCTATGTCCATCCTACCACACCTATTTCCCAGGTCTACAGTGAGACTTTCTCCACTTATGTTTGGAAAGACCAAAGAGACACGCAAGAACATTCAACACTACATAGAGTTCAACCATTGCTGTGGATGGGAGCCTTCATTCCATCTCGAGTCCCAGGAGGAAAAATAGAAAAAGGATCTTTACGTTATAGGATCTGCTGGTTCCTGGCTTTCTCCACCACATACTCAAAACATTTCTGAAATCACCATAATGAAACCTCTTCCCCCAACTGCAAAGGAACAGCTCCAATAAACACACAGTCTAAGACTACCCCTCTAAAATCAGTCTTCAAGCAAATGGTAGCAAGTGGATGCCCATTTTGCCAAATAATGGAATTTGCAAAGGCACTGAAGATTATGAACCATATTATTTCCCAGATGCCCATGAAAGAGCCCATGATTCTTCAAGTACAGAGATCAACTTCTTCACAAATCCAGACTGCTTCATATTTCAAATCCTCTTTGGCAAGGTGCATTTCCCTTCACAGCCAATTAACTGCAAACTAATTTAGAATAGGTTTGCTTTTGCAAACATTGTGTCAGATTCCAACAGAGAGTGTGTTGCTAAGAACATGATATACGCATGCATTCTGAGTTTCCATTGTTCTATCATCCCCTCCAGACATCACTGATGATCCACACACAGAAACCTCTGAATTTAATTTCCTCTCTAGGAAAAGTTCAGGGATGATGAAAATTTCCAGCATCTTTTATATACTGAAAGCCCACATGTTCTGTATTACTTTGGAAAGTGCTAATGATAATTTAACTCATGCAAACTGACAGTAAAGGATATCTACTACGGAAATCTATACCTATGGAAAATCCATCTATATGTGAAAAATACAGAAGATCTGCTTTAAAAAGAACTTTGAAATTTGGCTTTATTCTGAGTTAGTGAGTTTGAAGGGGGTTTGAAGACTTTCTTTGAATCTCTCCACTAGGAATTTTTCCCCTTTGTGTCATTCTGTACATTTAGTTGCAATACTTAAAATTTATTTTTGCTTTATATAAAATTTAAATTCATGTACCAAATGGAAAGCATGAAGTGTACAACTTAACTAATTCGTGATATCTTTCCCTTTCCCCCAAGTAAACTTTTAGCAGTTGTGATTCAGATCTTGTAAAGATTTCCATTTTCTGTAGAGGCGCAAGGAGCCCGTGCACTTCACTTAGTGGCAATTGCATTCTGCATCAGAGAGAGCCTTGGGTGCCTGCCAGTTCCCTTCTGCAGCTTCCCCCTCCCTGACGTCCATTCCTACAGGAAAGGAACGTGGAAAGGATCCACAACGTGCTGCTGAGATCCCCACCACAGCACACACACAGCTTGATCTGGATGTCCCCAAGGGCCCTGTGATGAAGGTGTGTTAAAATGCCTTGCACAGGTTAAAAACAACAAAATCAGGCCGCTGTATTCCCAGGTGAACACATTTGCTTACATGAACATCTGACTGCATACATCAGGTAATTATTAAAAGGCTTTCTAAAGACCAACACAGTGTTGAATACTAACTAAGCATTACTTCACCCAATTTTCATGTCAAAACTATGTTGTCCATTAGTTAGTTCTCACATCTTGGTCCTAACATTCAGCAGTTGCCTGTTTTCTAAGCTGTGGAAGATTCCCTTCACTCCTCACTCTGTCCACACAGCTACACAGCGTGCACTCTGCGCTTCCCCAACAAGAAAGCTTATTGCAGCTCGTCCTTAAGATGTACTCTACTCTAACAACCAGTCAACACACTTAAATTCTCTGAACTGGGACAATACTGAAACTTCTTTTTCCTAAGCATACATTTATCTTCATCTTTTTTATTATTATTATTTTTAGATGTTAGCTTTACAAAGACTTCAGTCTTTGAGGTTCATAAAGATCTTGGCTGTTGTCATGTTCTGTGATTTTGACAGCGAAAGATCTACTTGCCATTGTAAAAAGCATTTTTTTTTGTTAAAAAGAGACAGACAAACACGATACTTAGGATTGCGTTCCCCTCAATTTCTGCCAAAATAACAGCTATTCACAAGACAGCAATTGTGTGTAGTGAATGTCCTCAACAAGTAAGGTGGTTTTTCATTTCCTCTTATGTCACATTACATTTTCTTCTTTATATTTTCCTTTAAATATTTAGACAGAGCAGAGAGTTTTAAACGTGTCATTGACACAAATAAATGTTTAAGCAGTCATTCT